>NC_080673.1:4844364-7344364 GCF_030445035.2 Dasypus novemcinctus | reverse complement strand
CACAAAGTCCTGAAGAAGCTTCCTTATGTTTTCTTCTAGAAGTTCGATAGTTCTGACTCGTAGTTAGGACTTTGGTCCATTTGGAGTTGAATTTTGCATAAGGTGTGTGGTAGGGGACAGTCGAGCTTTGGATGGTTGAGTGGTTGGTGTGAGGGCTAGGGCTACAAACACAAAGCCAATTTCTCCAGGAAATCTTTACCATGTTCTGAGGGGGAGTGGGAGGCTGAGGGACTCTCTCGTAATTTTTCAATGCTTAGAAGACAAAGTGACACCACAGGTCACCCACCCCAAACACACAACAGGCTCCCCATCAAGACATTCACAGACTCTGTAGTGGTATGGGGCAGGAGGCTAAAGAGCTCATCTCAAACATCTAACAGACGTAAATCTCCTATCATCTCTTAGGGTTGAGGACAGAAACATGCCAGGCTCTTAATCTGCAGCCCTGGAGGGCTACCCCTGAGGAAGGAGAATGAAAGAGCTGTGGAGTGAGTTTAACTACGTCTGCAACCCATCCTAACCCATGTCAGCCCTCGGGGTTGCTGTCATCAGGCCCTCGCCCTATGAGTCTAGAAGAGAAAAGGGTAACCCTCGTGGGGGGACCAATAATCAATATTAAAAAAATAGAAACCAACCCACAGGTAGTGGTGTTAGCAGGCAAGAAACTTAAAATACCTATTATCAATGTGTTAAATAATACTGGACAAAAGACGGATAAGGTAGATGAAATGACAGAGTTTAAAAAGAGAATTGGAATCTAAGAAAGTATATTTATGCTTAGTGAGAAATATATTTCTTACCATGAGGCCCTTGAAATCCTCCAGATCTTCAAAATTAGATGGTGGGATATTGGAATGATTGAAAAATGAAGGGAAAGGAAATCAAAATCTATGAAACACCCAGTAAGTGCCAGACATGCAGTACTTTACATATATTACGCCCCTGAATTCTTCTGCGACGTAGTTACTGTTATCCTATATGATAGATGAAGACTTTCCATCAGGTGTTCAACGGAATAAAGCAGGGGAGCTTTCAAACCCCTATCTTTCTATTTTCATTCTATAAATGGCTTCTGGGCATTGGGCAGAGTTGTAAATGGAGACACATGACCTGAGGTTTATATTCTCAGGAGCTTGAAATATAAGTGTTCCAAAAAATTCTGGGTACACATTGCAAAACTAGGATGTTCCTCCCCAGAGGTTTCAGCAGACATGCCCCTTACAGGGGCAAGAGTGCTTAATCAGGAGTGGAGAGTAACTAATTTTGGTTTATGGGTTTACTTTTTCCTGTTTATTAAGATGCATTGGATCATGAAATATAAAGTGAGCCACAGGATTAGAAACACTCCAGGAGCTGGCACTGTAAATCTTATTTTTAAGGACTTCTGGGCAGTACAGGTCTGTTATTGATGGTGGGTTTTGTACACTTGCATGTGATCTTTGGGTTACTAAAAAATACCACTAGAAACTGCAATCCCAGGAACAATGGAATCCCCTGTGAAGCATTTCCTCCCAGAAGAATAGTAAAATGTCAAACAGACAAAAGTAGGAAAAATTATGTTCCCAGACAGCTGCATTGCCAGTGTAACTTCAGAATGCACTATCTAGTACTGTACACAAAGTCTGCTATCCATCAATTATTCTATAAAAATACTGTTTTGATAAGAGAAAAAAATCTTAATTATTCACTGATCTTTCATATTCCAGAATAATTAATTATAATAATAAAAAGGCTGCCAATTTTGAGCACCTGTAGGCAGGCACTTTACATACATATCTCCTTTTTAATTCTTTTACTATTCCCATGCTGGAGTTGAAAAAACAGGATCAAAATTGTTCTCCACAACATTCAAATATTAAGCAGAAAAGTCTGAACTTAAGCTAGGTTTAGCCTAGGCCAATACCCTTCTTTTTTCCCTGTAGTAGGCTACCTTGGCAATTACAGCACATAATCATAATGATAATGCTTTGTTTACCTACACCTTCCTACAAGTGTTGAAATGCTGTAGAGAAGTGTGCAACACATTTTCTCTCTTTGCCCGTGAGAGATGTATATCAGTGCACATCAATATACACTGATGTATATCGTCACTCACAAGCTGCCACATGCATACATTGCAATGGAAATTGAACGTGAATTTTGACTCTCATTTCCTAAAGGAAAAAAAAATAGCTTCTCACTCTTGAACAAATTTCTGAAAAAATAGGAGCCCAAAAACAGTGTTGCCTAACCTTGCTTCTTATTTTCTTCATTTAGCTTTGAGCCTGTTAACTTTTTTTTTTCATCTAGAAATCATTTCTTTGGAATATCTTCTCACATATCATCTACTATATCTCCCACCCTCTACTCCCATGTGCGAAACATAATAGCCCTTTCACACTACTCTACCTGACTATAGAAACATTTGTTTCATACAAAACACATACAACACAAAGAAGATAAACAACCCACTTTTATTTTATCCAGAAAGTACCACTGCTAACATTTTTATATGTTCCGTATTTATACCTATCCATCTATATCTCTATGTCCATTTTTGTTATCTCGTGGGCTTTGTGTCCTTTGGTTTTGCAAATATTCAATCTCTCTGTATGTATTATTTTGAGGGATGCTAACCTTCAAATGCTACTGCTACTCATTCTGGTCAGAGGATGAAGAAAAATGCTGCAGAAATAACAAATACAGAGTTTACGTGTTGATCAGCAAAGAGGTCATGCTTCTCTAACAGTCCTGGAAATCAGGGTTCCACTTTCTTGGGTTACAAGTCTCTCTCCAAAGGATCATGGAAATGTCTCCTCAAAGTCTTATTTGGTCCTCAAATTATGGAGTTTAGCCTTTAACTTAGAATTGAGGAGACCGTAGATCTATGAAAAGAGGTTGAATCTAGGGAGAAGGGGTCCATTCTTTGAATGTTATAGTTTAGGAGGAGGAGAAGTGAAATATTTGAGAAGTCTATTGAAAAAGAAAGGCAAATATGCTTTTTAGTACCTTCAGACTGAATTGGAAGAATTTCCTACCTATGAAAAGCACTCAATAATTGGTAGAGGGAAGCTGAGGTAGCGCAGTGGTTGAGCGATTTGACCTCAGCAGAGAGATTCTACCTGCAGTGGAGCTGGTGATGATCTGGAGGCATGCTAGGGAGTGATAAAGAGATTCCATAGTGGAATATTCCCAATTTACCCTGTTTTTGATAATCAGTCTAGTGTTTCCCAAATTTGACCTTGCAACATGAGAGAAAGGACGTTAGGTCCACCCAAGCTGAAATCAAGGAAAGAAGCCCCAACAGGCTCAAAGAACTGAGGCCTAGGGAGAGTTGAGCCTTATAGACCTCAGCTAAACTCAGAAAGTGTGGAACAATTCTAGAACATTCAGAGAGGGGAGGAGAAAAGTAGGAAGGACCCAACCATCTCATTGTAAATGTCTGCCCATGAAGGCTCAAACACCATTCCTCATCTTCTCCAATATGTCTGTTATCACTCGCAGGCACCAACAGCACCCATCAGCCACATCGTCTCTCCTTGCATCACAATTACAATGCCATCTACTTTTCTTATCAAAATTAGAAAACCAAATTTTTGGACAGTGAACATAGTTATTAAAAATTAATTTTGGGAAAATAAATCGTTCATGTTGGGAATTTGCTATGCTTCATGGTTCTATTACATGCAAGTTCATAATGTCAACCATTGAAGAAGAGAAGGTTATCACGGCCTACTGTGAGTTTGCCACAGGGCTTCCGATGCAAAGTACCAGAAGTGGATTGGCTTTTATAACAAGGGGTTTATTGGGGGTAAAAGCTTATGGTTCCAAGGCTGTGAAATGTCCAAATCAAGGCATCAGCCAAGATACTTTCTCACCAAGGTCGACTGCCATGTCATGAAGCAAGATGGCTGCCAATCTCTGCTGAGGTCTCCGCCTTCCCCTCCAGAATCTACTGTCTCCTAGAGCTCAGCTGAGGGCTTGTCTCTTACTGGGCCTCTTCTCTCAGAATCAGTTGCTCCTCTTTCTTCCCGAGTTCAGCTGGGATCTATCTGTAAGGCTGAACTCTCCCTAAGCCTCAGTTCTTTGAGCCTGTTGGGGCTTCTTTCCTTCTGCTCCGCTGTGGGTAGATCTAAGGTCCTTTCTCTCACATTGCGAGATCAAATATGGCAGTTTCCTGTCTCTGTGTCTTCGTTTATATGAGACCCAGCAAGAGGTAGGAGACACAACCTGAGACACAGCTCACCAGTAGTCTAGTCAAATGAGTGTCACACTCACAGGAACAGGTTAGCTCAAAAACATAATCTTTCTGTTTCGGGGGTCTATAAAAGAATTTCAAACTGCCACACCTACTAATTTAGAGATTGATTAATTAAGAATGGCAAGTTTTAATCTGATTTTTGAGGGACTATGTTAGTATATTGGTGTAAAACTAGGATAGCTTTTCTAAAAGTGAATATGTGGTCCCTACCATTTCAGTATTTTTTAGTTAATTTAATTTATTCACCTTTTTTCTGTTTGTATTTTCTATTGAATTTGAATTTTATGAATCTCTGAGTCCCTACAGAACTCATTACCTCTATATCTAGAGGAGAAAAAGGCCAATTTAGTTGTAACAGTGTTTGATGATTCTCATTTGAGCACAAATGTCTGATCAACACCTGCAGTCTGGGTGTGCATTAGTTAGTTTACTCTGCATGCTACCGGAGAGAGGAACCTAAGCATGCTTCTGATAGACTAAACATTTACAAATGAGTCAGCCAGTGTCTACGTTATCCACACAGTATAAAGTAAGTAGAGCTGGTCTGATGCCCTTTACCTTTCCTTATTTATTATGACAAATAGGTAAGGTTGGGATTATTGAAACATACCAGCGGCACATGTATCTGCTATTTAATGTGCTGAGAGAAAAGGTGGCAGAATAACACAGTTTAAATTACCTGGCATTTTTCTATGCATTTTCGAACTCCATTTGTAACTTAATAGGAATGGTGTTTTCCCATTAATGTGACGAAGAATTTTCTAAATTGTTCATTAAAAATAGATTCTGCATATTGAATTGGTTTTTGAAATTATAAAAATACAGTAATAGATTTTATGCTATAAATAATTACATCCATATTTGTCACACCTATTACACTTAAAAATCAGTTATAATGTTAGATAACACACTAGTTTAAAGTATTAAAAATAGAAAAATACTCTAATATAAAAATAAGAGATTACCTAAACTTCATTCTGGGGAATAAACTCCTAAGCCTTAATATATCTAACTTTGAATGCAGTATACAGTAACACAAGTTTTATGTATTCAGAATCAGTTGAAACTTTAGATTGTAAATCTAGAACCAGTGGCTCAATTTTATAGTAGAAATAGAGAAACAATACTATTTTATTAAAGTTAACACATTTTTCAATGAACAGGAATTCTTCCAGGGATCCAAGTTAAGGAATGTCACTTTTGGCATAAGAAAGTCCAAGAAGGCTGCCATTGCTTATGAAATAATCTCAATAGACATCATGATTATTGCCTGCATGCTCTTATCATCCATTGAAATGCTGTAATCCAGGCTCTTTTTAAGGGAGGGATTCAGGGTTGTTTGACCAAAGCGTATTCAGGAGATTCAGAGTGTTATGTACCAGGTTAGCTAAGACTAACATCCGTGGTTAGTAGCCATGCTCAATTGTACGTTCATCAATTGTAACAAATGTACCACACTAGTGAAAGATGGAGTTAATAGGGAAAAGTGTGGGAGGTGGAGGGGTGGGATACATGGGAATCCCCTATATTTCTGATGTAACATTTATATAATCTAAGGCTTCTTTACAAAAAAAAAATAATAACAAAAATAAGTAAAATGTGGTAAAAATAAATATATATATATATATATATACACACACATACATATCCAAAAGACAAAAAAAATAAAAAAGAAGGCAGTGGGAGAGAAGGAAGAGCTGGGTGCAAAATTCCACCCAGATGGAATGACTGAAGTACTATATGACATCCGCAGCCACTCTGCCAGACCACCGTCTTAGGAATTGTGTTTATTCTGGCATCTACTTTCCCCCACCTTCTTCATCACCGCTCATGCCAAGTGCTTAGGCATGATATATCTAGGCCCAAGCATAGTGTTACACTTGCTAGCACACAATTGAAATTATAGAAAAAATCATCATAGAAAATATACATTAAAAACTATGTGTGTGTGTATGTATTCAGAATAAATCACAAAACCGCCAATTTGGTTGGCTTAATACAAACTGCAAAAGTGATGAGACCATTGGGAAAAACGTCAGGGGAGGACCAGGCCTAGTCTTCTGGGAGGCTGAGGCAGTGAGTGCCTCGTGGCTGAGCCTCCAGGTGGGTGCAGTTTTACCTGTTTGCCTTTGCTGGCCTCTTCCAACACAGCCGTAGGTCTTCCAAAAAAAAAAGAGCTCATGGTGTATCGTCTCCTTTAAACTTAGCTCAGGGATCCCGATCCCTCCTGGTGACCCTCTCTGAGCCCTTGTCTGCAGTCTGGGGGTCTTTCTTGTCATAAGCTGTACACATCCCCCAGTTGTTCTTTATTTTACAATTGTGCCCTGTGAGTCTGTTCCCAGGATGACGCTCCTTCTGGGCACAGGGCTTTGTCCTTGTGCCCCCAGAGCCTAGCACAGCCCATCACCCATGGCAGGTTTTCAATAATTTGGGTGCCGAATGAGTGAATTCTAGACTTGTTCCATGAGTCCTCCTTCTGGGTCACTCATGCACGTATATTTGACTTTTGCCTTCAGTAGGCAGTTTCAGTCATCCTCGGTCATCATGCTCAATATAGACCTGCTACAGAGATAAGGACTTGCAATTTTAATGTGCATAATCTGTTTTTCCATCTCTGTGTAACTCATTAGAGAATGTTATTTTTATTGTTTTCATTCACCACTGAGCAGTTCTCCATATTTCTTATCCTCTAACATCCCCATCCCAAAAACTTTCTTAGAATTGTCTTCTGATCCTAATAGCACTAGGAAGCTAACCCTAATAGGATATTTTTATAATTCTCTTTATTAATAAGGTGTTTTTCTTCTCCTCTATTTTAAAAGACCACAAACAAGACCACCAGGTTAGCAGAGTATATCAAGGAAACTTTTTCCAGTAAGAATATCTCAGCACTCTGTAAATTTACTTGTAAGAGGGAAAGACTTTATCTTATTTTTAGTTATTTTTAAAGTAGTACCTATGATCTGGCCTAAAACAGAGAGGCATTGATTTTTTAAAAAATCTAGACGTAGAGAAAAGTAGAAAAAAATTACCAACACGATGTAGAATATACCAAGGCAAACATAGCCTTACCGGGAGCCACTTGCTTTGGCAGGTGTCATTGCTGGAGGGAGCTGGAAAGGTAACAGGTTAGTGGAGGAAGCTGAGTGTGTGAGTTTTTGAGGATATTCCAGATTGGTTTCAACCTGATAACACTCAGCTCTACTCTTGGTCTATAGAAAATCCACTTGGTTCCAAGGATAACATGGTATGTACCCTGCCTTCCTTGAGTGTGGTGGAAATTAAATTTAGACATGCAGTATGATTCTCCTAATTTTGCCTGGCTTGTTCTAATGCTCACAAAGCAGCTCGCTGAGGGCAAAGACGCTGTTGGACTACAAAGAGGTAGCAAAGGCTTATGGGGTAAAGGGTGGTTGGTGAAGTGTTGCCTCCGTTGTATGATACCTCTTCACAAGCGCTGTGTTGAGAAAGACTGTCACAACTGGGAAAATGAAATATGATTTATTAGGACAATTTCATCTTTTAAAAAAGTTAAAATACGAAAACATATCCTATGCCCCATGCTCTTATGGTCATGTCATATGTAAGATGAAAATTTAGCAAACCGTCTAAACTTAATTACAGCCTGACAAGAAAAAATATCAATCATTTATAAAACAGGTTTTACATAATTTATAATTACCAAATAATTAGTCTCATAAAATATTGCCCAGCATATTTTAACACATATGTTTTGATAGCACAATGTTAATGTATTTTTAAGGTCAATGAATAATCTCTTAAAGCTGAATTACAATAAACTCAACAAAACTTGGAAAATCTCTAAAGGCAAATTATGTATAAGCTGTTATGACTTAACCCAGAATGAGTCCATTGATTAATATCAGAACCCCAGAACATACGTGCCAAAAATTCACCTCCATTGGGCCACACTTTTCTTCAAATAAACTCCTAGCGTGTATACACACACGTGTGCACACCACATACACTTCAAAAGCTATGAAATGCTTCACAGATGCCAGAGTACATAGAGTATGTAAGAAGATTTATAAACAATAAAAAGGAAACCAGTGAACCCTCTACCCAAGAAATAAAATATTTCCAATATGTTGAATCCCTCAACTGAGGACAAACATCTCTCCGCCATTTCTAGAAGTTAAGACATTTCCTTAATTTTTCAGCATTTCTTTGTGGCTTTACCACACAATATGTTGTTAGTTTTACAAGTTTACAACTTGATACAAGTGGAATTATAGTACATTTATTCTAAGGTTTTCATTTTTCCTTCAATATTATTAATCTGAATGTATATCCATTTTGATGTGTGTAGTTGTTACTGACTTTCTGAATATAGCACAAGATACTTATTTGTTCTCCTTTAATGGATAAATGTGTTATTTTCAAGTTTTTGCTATTAAAAATAATACAGTGATGAACATTTTAATATATGTCTTCTGTAATACATGTGCTAGAGTATTCTCTTGGATAATGCAAGCTGTGAGCTGTGACCCATTAGTGGGTTGTGAAATCAGCTCATTGACATACAACCAGAATTTTTAAAAATGAATTTAAGTACAATAGAAATTAACACAGTTCATTACACACAGTAATAATAAACATTATTTTCTAAAGTCTTTGTTGGTGTTTCATGTATGTGTGGGCACCAAGTAACGTGCACTTATTTGTGAATTGTGTTAAAATATTTGAAGCAGAACGATATAGATTATATTCCTAATATGGAATTGCTGAGTTGTAAGGCATGAGCACATAAAATTTCCAAGATAATATCAAATTGCTTTCAAAATCTGTTTTCAAGAAATGACATTTCCACCAGCAGTTTACCTCAAGTTCCCATTGTGCCACATCAGCAGCAGCAGTTGTTACAAGCAGACTTTAAAATTTTTGCTAATCTGGTGACTGCAAAATGGCACGCCATTTTGGTTGTTGTGGTTTTAACTTGCATACTTTGATTAGCAATGTCATTTAGCTGATATATAAGTCCATTAGGGTATCCTCTTTTGATAAGTGTCTTTTATAGTAGTTTTCACATTTTTCCTTTAAGTTGTGTAGTTTTCCTTATAAATTTCCAACAATTTTATTTATATATAAATATAAATGTTCATTATGTTTTTTAAATATCCTCTCCCAAGCTATGAATAGGTTTTCCACCTCATCTCTGTTGTCTTCTGGTTGGCAAGAAGTTGTAAATTTTCGTGTAGTCAAATTTGTCCATTCTTTCCTTATTGGTTTGTGAATTCTGTATGTTTTGAAGAAGTCTTTCCTTACCCCAAGTCATAAAGCTATGCTCACATAGTCTCTTCTATTATTTCTGAAGTTTTACCTTTCATGGTTAAGTCCATAATTCATCTGAAAGTGATTATGGTGTGTGGTGTGAGGTAAGGATTCAATTTCTTTCTTTATTCTTTTTGTCTCATAGAGGTAGTCAATTTTATAAGCATCTTTTATCAATTGATCTTTTCCCCACAGATCATAATCAGTAATGTGAAACCAAACTATAAGAATCAGCTTGTATTTTGGGACTTTTAAATTTGCTCTTATTGATCTATTTGTGGACTCCTGTCTTATCAATTTTAACTACTGCAACTATCCCAGTTTTGAATAAATCTTGAAATCTGGTGGATGCTTTTTTTCCCATCCAAAAGTCAGCTTTTCTTGGACCCTTGAACTTCCATGTAAAATATAAAAGCAGCTGGCTAAATTTCATACACACACAAAAAGCCTTTAGACATTTTTATTTGATAAATCTCTAAATGTTGTATATGTTTTGTTGATAGTTTACCAGTTATCATTTTAAACATTATGCCATCTATTTGCAATTGGTATATAGAATATAAATGATTTTTGTATTTTTACTTATTCTTATATCTGGCCACTTTGCTAAACTCTCATCAGTGTTCATAATTTGCCCATCAGAAATTACTGAATCTCTAATAATTATTTCTTTTACTTGTCTTATTCCTTAGAGTAGGATATCTAGTGCAAGCAACTTTGTCTTATACCTGATTTTAATGGGAATGCTTTAAAACATTTTACAACTAAACATATTTGCTGTGGGTTTTCATAGATAATGTTTATCAGCTTAAGATTATACTCTTCTATCTATAAGTTTTTAAAAATAGATTTATTCGTAAATGGATGTTGCAACTCATTGAATGTCTTTTTGTATTTATTTGACATAAAGACATATTTTCTCATCTTCAACCTATTTACAGGAAACACTGATATATTAAACACTGATATATTTTTATATGTTAATATATTAATATATTTCCATTTTTTGTCATTCTGTGATAAACCAAAAATGTATTTTTTATTGTTGTTAATAACTTTGTTAATATTTTGTTTGAAATTTTTCCATTTATATTTATGAGTGAGATTAGGCTGTAATTTTAAATGAGGCATTCATAGAGTGGTACCTGATTTGAGTTCTGAGGTCTTATTATTTCAAGGAGTAGAATATTGACAGGGAGAAGTTTTTCCAGGATGAAGGAAATAGCTGTGATTGGAAAATAAGTACCTATTTTTTGAAGTGCTATGTGTAAGTGTTTTACACTGAATATTCATTAACTTCAGAAATTTATGAACCATTATATAATACTATAGTGATTAAAAGTTAGGATTGTGGAATTAGGCAAACTGAATTTGAATACAAGCTCCATCACTGATTCTGTGGACTTGATTAATTTAGTTCCCTTTTCTTAGCCTCAGTTACTGTGGTGGTTTGAAACTATATGTAACCAGAAAGACAAGTTCTTAAATTCAATACATTCCTGTGGGTGTAGACCCATTGTAAGTAAGATCTTTTGATCTTAATTCAGTTAAGGTGAGACCCACCTCATTTAGAATAGGTCTTAACCCGCTTACTGGAGTCCTTTATAAACGGAATGAATACAGAGAGAGAGAAAGCCACAGAATCAAGAAGTTGGAAGCAACAAAACCCAGAAGAGAAGAGAGAGGCCAGCATATGCTATCACGTGCCTTACCTTGTGACAGAGAAGCCCAGGATCTCTGGCAGCCAGTTTTTAGGAAGAAAGCATAGCCTTGATGATGCCTTGATTTGGACATTTTCATGGTCTCAAAACTGTAAGCTTGTCAGCTATTACAGTCCCATTGGTTAAGCTGAACCCAGTTCACGGTATTGCCTTGAGTAACCTAAGAAACTAGAATAAATTTGGGTACCAGGAGTGGGGTCCTGTTTTTACAAATACCAATAATGTGGAAATGACTTTGAAATTCATTAATGGGTAGACACTAGAAAAAATTGTGAGCTGTTGGGTGGAAAAGACTTAGATTGCTTTGAAGACATTGACTGTAGAAATATGGATGCTAAAGTTACTTCCAGTGAGGCTGTAGACAGGAATGATGAATATGTATTGGGAACTGCGAGAAAGGCAATCTTTATTTTAAACTGGCAGAGAATTTGGAAAAACTGAGTTTTGATGTTGGATGGAAGGCAGAATTTGAGAATGATGGAGTTGGATATTTAACTTAGGAGACTTCCAAACTAAATGTGGCAAGTATGGCCTTATTTCTTCTTGCAGCTTACGGCAAAATGGCAGAGCAAGGGGTAAACTGAGAACTGAAATCCTGGGCACAAAGAAACCAGAAAAAAATTGAGGATTTGGAAAATTCTGAGCTCAGAGAAGGTGAGTCCCAGAGAAGAGTACTCCATGTGAGAGTTTAAATGAACATGGATCCACTTAGCAATTTCAGAGCAGGTCAGGATTAGAAATGCAGTTATCCAGAATGAATATGGAAAGTTGTTTTGCCTGGTGGTTTGGAACCCTGTGTACCGCATGTGAAACTGATGAGTTTTTTTTGTGAGATCTGTATGAATGGAACCCCCGGCAGTCTGGATTAAAAGGGATAGAAAAGGGGCAGATTGAACAAAAAAGGACTTCAAAGGTAGAACCATGGAAGCTGAGGTTTGAACTGAAGACAGCTTCACGGGCCAGAAGAGAGCCCACCCATGCGGGTAGAAAGTATGAGTATGCCCTGGCACTTGGAAAGGGTGGGCCTTCTGGCCCATCGTTCAGGAAGAATGTTACCACCTGCCTATTTAGCTATTTTCTAAACTTTTGAGATTAGGTTATATACATCGTGCTCCTTGGACCCTTAGTGCTGCCTTGTTATATTTCCTAAGAACAAGCATATTCACTTAGGTAACCACTGGAAGTACAATTATCAAATTCAAGAAATTTAGTATTGATATAAAGCTTAGAGTCTATATTCCAATTTATTCTTATGTCCCAATAATGTACTTTTGGGTATTTTCTCCTCCATTAATAGATGTAGTCTATTAGATCTATCACATTTACTTGTCATTGTCTATTTGGTCTATCTTTCTCTTTAAAAATCTGTGGGAACATATAAACAACATAAATTTTCCCACCCTGACTATTCCCAAGTTTACCATTCTGTGAGATTAATTTATTCAATATAAAAATGTTTTGAAATTAAATCACATCATATATACATATATATGAAAAGCTAAAACAGTATCTGACATCTCATTAACACCCAATAACTGTTACTTTCTTCTATTTTAACTTTGTTGAAGTAAACTGTATTTTTTTACTTTTTTTTAGTTTTTATTTTTTAATCAATTTTATTGATACATATTAATAAAACATACAATTCATCCAAAGTGTACGATCAATGGTATTTGGTATAGTCACATTATTAGAGCATTTTCATTGCTTCAATAATAATAATAATAAACAAAAAACAGATAAACCAAGAAAATTCCTCACCGTTCAATCTCTGTTTCCCCTGCTCTACATAGCTGCTATTTCTGGCTATTCTTGCACAATGTTTATTAAGCAGTTTTATTAAGCTATATTCATTTACCATTTGATCTATCCAAAGTGAATAAGCAATGGGTTTTAGTATAATCACAATGTTGTACATTCATCATCTCAAAAATTTTAGAACAATTCCATTACTCCAAGAGGAAAGACTCCACACCCCTTAGCATTCCTTTTTCAGCCCTTCGTAACCACTAATCTAAATTCATTTTTATACATTGATTTATATTTGTACTTTACATAAATGGACTCATACAATATGTAGTACTCTGTATCTGGTTTCCTTCACTTAGTATAATGTGGATTTTTTGGTCTGATATTAACATTTTAAATATTAACCTACATTTGTTCAGCTTCAAAGAAAAATTATCAATTTTACCCATATTCATATTTCACATGATATATTATATTTCACATAATATATTTCGTTCAATATGGGGCAGCCATACACAGTATTTGTTGTCCTTTTGTGTCTGGCTTGCCTCACTCAACATAATGTCCTCCAGGTTCATCCATGTTGTCATGTTTCACAACTTCATTTCTTTTTACTGCTGCATAATATTCCATCATGTGTCTACTCCACAATTTGTTTATTCATTCATCAGTTGATGGATGCCTGGGTTGCTTCCAAATTTTGGCTATTGTGAATAATGCTGCCATGAACATCGGTGTGCAGACGTCTATTTGTGTTACTGCTCTCAGTTCTTCTGGGTCTTCACCTAGCAATGGTATTGCCAGGTCCCATGGCAAGTCTTTATTCAACTTCCTTAGGAACTGCCAAACAGCCCTCCACAATGGTTGTACCGTTCTATATTCCCACCAAGAGTGAATAAGCATTCCTATCTCTTGACATTCCCTCCAACATTCACAGTTTTCCAACGTCTTAATATAGTGGCCAGCCTAATAGGTGGGAAATGGTATCTCATCATAGTTTTGATTTGTATTTCCCTAATCGCTAGTGATGTTGAACATTAGTAAATTGTATTTTAGTCTTAAGTGAAACAACACATACTTCTATTTTTTATTTTAAATTTAGTAAATCATATTTTTCTTCAACATTAGCTTAACTGGACTGTTTTTCAAAGAGGACATTATTGTAGTATATCACTTCTATACTAAACTGGCATTCCTAGCAATTTTAATTTTTAAATTTTGGTATAGGAGTCTGTTTTCTATGTGTTTGTTAGTTTATTTTAAAGTTCATCTATTCATCCACCTGATCATCCCTTACAGAATGTAGCTATATCACTTGCTGAACTCAAGAAGAGGTTGATGATGTGGGAAAAGTGGGGGGGGGGGGGGGGTAGTGGGGCATGTGGGAAACTCCTGTATTTTTTAATTGAACATTTTGTGTGGTCTGTGTTATCTTTTAAAAATAAATAAAATATATATATATATTTTAAATAAGCAGAGGTTGAGGGCTGCCCACCAGTGGAAACTCTATTTTATGAGATGTTTTAGTTTCCCAACTGCTATAGCAAATACCAAACAATGAGTTGGCTTTAACAATCAGCATTTATTGACGCACAGTTTTCAGACTTGTTTTAGTTGGCCGAAAGCTCCTGGGAACAATTTACCAAAACAGGTTGGCTTTTACAACGGGGATTTATTTGGTTAAAAGCTTACAGTTCTGAAGCGATTGAAGTGTCCAAGTCAAGGCATCCTCAAGAGATTCTTTCTCCTTAGCTACAGTTGTGGAAAATTGGACACATGGCAGGGAAGTATGTTGCCCTCTCCTCTGAGCCTCGTTGCTGTTAGCTTCTGGTTACAGTAGCTTCCTTTCAGCTTCTGGGTTCCGCTCTATCTCTGCAGCTTTTTTTCTATATCTCTGGCTTTTTATTCCTCCATTTATATTAATAAAGGACTCCAGTAGGAGAAATTAATACCCATCCTGTGTTTGCAATCTAACTAAAGACACTTAACTGAAGAAATTCAATCAGAAGTTCCCACCTACAGGACGTTTACAAGCTCCTGAATGGGTTAGCCCTCAGGGCATGGTTTTCTGGGGCCCTCAAGAGCTTCCAACTACCACGAGGGTAGAAGGCTTGCCTCCTTTCCGGGTGGTATCTTCTGCCTGGCTGGCAATCCTTGGGGTTCGTTGGTTTTTCTCTGTCACAGGACAGTTGCTTCCTGTCTCTTCTGGATTCCTTTGACTTTCAACTTCTTTTCTGCCCCATTGGCTTTCTCCTTATGGCCTGTTCTACTAGGGTCTCAGTAATGGGATTAAGACATCTTAACTAAAATAACACTTCCAAAGGATTTCACACCCATAGACGTGGATTAGGATTAAGAACATGATTTTTCTGGGATGCATAACTCAATCCCCTACCTAAGAACAGCCCCTAAGGGGTCTCTTAAGAAAGTGTCACCAGCTTTGAGCAACAGTACATACAATGCACATTGTATTTAACTACCTTTGCTTTCCAAAAAAAGGAAATCCTATAGTCAACTCTAACCATTTCCCCACTTTGTAACAATCACTTCACATATCTTAAATTAAAAAACAAACAAACACATACCTCCTTATAGATTTGAGGTATATAATTTAAATACAGAGGAGCAGGGTTAAAGACCTAGAGCCTGATATATAAACAGCACGGATTCAAATCCTAGTCTACCACCCTTGAAAAGTGAGGGAAAGCGTGCTTTGGTTTTCTCATCTGGAAAGGAGAATGCCCATTGTTCTTTGGGTAAATAAGTAAGTTAATGTGTTGAAAACTACACTAATCCATATTGAGCACTGTATGTGCTATACTTTACAAGCAGAGAGAGGCTGCCTTTTATTTTTAACTTTCGGGTAGTACCTAACAAAATATCTTGAAAAAGTATGTTACTTAAAAAATATTCTAGTTAATTGATGGTTTTTCTTTAGCCAATTGGAATCTTTTGTAATGCAATTTTTATCTACATCCTTTTGTTTAGTATTAAGTAAAAAAAAAAAAAACACCACATACACAGACATTACACCTAGTGATCAACTATTAGGCCACTCTATTGCAATCATCTCTAAACTAAACAATCTAAACTTCTTTAGATTTATCTTCTCTTTCAGTAATCAAAGTATGTTTAAAAGGATGATTTTTGAATGTGATGATTACACCAAAAATATTCTTTCATGGAACCCATAAATTGTATCCTTAATATTTTCTACCTGATAAGTATCTGTCAACTTAGAAATTTATACTCACTGTATCCAAATGAGTTATATCGCATCTTGCTAGTAGCAATGTATCTATATTAATGTCAAAATACAATGGACAATACAGTCATTATTCCAAATCAAATTTTTATCCTTAACCCATATATATTTTTTTTCAAATAAATGCACTGCTTCAATCCATAGTAAATATATTTTTTGAGGAAATGAAAGTCAGTTCAATAATACCCATGGGCACCTAATACCCTTGCATAATCATTCCGACTTGGTTGAGAAGAGGAGTTGTATGGACATTACCTACCTCCCAGGAATGCTGCGAGGATTAGAGAAATATCTGAAAAATGATTTGAGCTTCTTCAGGGAAGATGCTATTAATATGAGATGGTATTTTTATTTGAATACGTTGGAGATTGAAAGAGGATTATTTGCTGAAGTGGAAGGGAGTCCTCCTGGTGAAGAAATCAAACGCTCCACCTTAAGTAAGATGGATTATGGTGATATCAAAGGGGCATTCAGCTGGTTCAGACCCAAGCAACAAGAAAGAGGAAACGGTCTCTAATCCTCAATACATCTACCTTTGGTTTTTCTGAATAGATTCAATCTTGAGGAGAGTCGGTAGTAAGGGTCGAGACAGTGAATAGCTGGTGAGCTAACATAGTTTATTCTCCCCTATGGCCCTCAAAATATGATACATTATACTTTATGTGAAACTGTCCTGGGAGTGGAAGGGCAGCACACAATAAATAATATGGTTGAGCTAGATATGTTTGAAGGAATTGTTAATATATGGGAACGGCAAGTCTGCATTACTGCATTTCTGGGCATAGGCACACAGATATTCAATCTACACATAGGAACCCACCAAAAACTAGGTGTTTTTAGGGAAAGTCCATTCCTCATTCCCACCACCAACTCCAAATCAAATCACTCAGCATAAGACTTCTAGATACTAGACAGTTAAATATATGAAAATATTTTATATTTGAATCTTACTGATTTTTGTTAATTTGATTTTTTTGGTTATTACTTTAATTGGCATTTCACTCTTCTGTTATATTTAATCATCATGAATTTCGTTGTATAATACATATTCCAATTTTTAATTTTTTTAGCATTTTACTGTGAAAAGAACATAATATAGAATATAGTGATGTAGATAATATTTATTCATAATCCATAATTCAAAGTAAAGTCCAGTCTATATTCAGAAATGAAATAAAACCTATTCAGGTCAGAATATCAGGTACAACGCTGATATGGCTATTAGAAAATAATTCAAAGGTGATATTATCAACCATTCAGTTAACAGCTGAATTCCCAAAACCTTTTTGCTGTCAAAGATGAGAAGTATAGAAATGTCAGGGAACTCTGAGCTTCCCAGGATTGGGAGGCCCAAGGTTCAAACCTAGGGCTTCCTGACCCATGTGGAGCTGGCCCATGTGCAGTGCTGATGTGTGCAAGGAGTGCCCTGCTACGCAGGGGTGTCCCCCGTGAAAGGAGTGCACCCAGCAAGGAGAGCCACCCAGCGCGAAGAAAGTGCAGCCTGCCCAGGAATGGCGCCACACATACGGAGAGCTGACGCAACAAAGAGAGACACAGATTGCCAGTGCCGCTGACAAGAATACAAGCAGACACAGAAGAACACACAGCGAATGGACGCAGAGAGCAGATGGCGGGAAGGGGGGAGGACGGGGGGGTGAGAAAATTTTTTTAAAAAAGGGAAAAGGTATAAGGTAGGAAGCTTGGGCGCTGGGATAGGTTTAGAGCTGCCTGTGTGATATTAGACAACTCAAACTCTCCGAACCTCCATTTCTTCATCTGTCAAATGGCAGTGAATTAGTTCCAAGAGATAATACATGTAAAGTATTAAGCATAATACTAGCACCTAGAATACATTAAGCACTTAATATGATATCTCAGATCACCTTTAACATCTCCCATGGTATTTTTTTAAACTTTAGTTTTAGAGAAGTTTCAGATTTACATTTACAGAAAAATTACATCTGTAGGATTTTAATATGAGTAGAGCCACAGACTTAAAATCTCAGAAATAAGAAATACTGTGAGGAGTTCAGAGAGGGAATAAAGAAGCAAACATAAATGGGATATTCTGAGGTCATCCTGTGACAAAAATTAGGGAATGTGCTCAGTAACTGAAAGCATGATGTAAAAAGACCGTTCTCAAGCCCATGTGCTCTTGTTCCTTCTCACTATGCCATTGCACTGGTCAGCACCCAGTCTGGAAAACAGTCCAATGCATGGATCTCTATAGCAGGAATTCAATGTAATGAACTAACTGCAAAGGTGTTAGAACAGCTGAAAGTCCAAACAGGGGACACTGAGGCAAGCCGGAGGTTAGAAATGGCAGAAAGCTTGATACTAAGGCTTGAGTTGCAAATGGAGCATGTTGTCGGTTACCCAAGACCTGGCACAACTGTCATCATTGCTGGGGACACACCTGAAGCAGAGCAGAGAAGGGATGGCTGCTTTCCTTCCATTCCCTAATCTAACAGTGTTTCTCATTGGTTAAACCTAACCAGAAGCCAAGTGAGACCTTTGCTCCTTAGCCTAGGAAATGTAGTTGGAATGGGGCCAGTCCCTGAGGCAGGATGATGACTGGTGCTGCCATACAGCCTATTTTAACACTAAAAGGTAAGAGAAGAAATAGGTTTAAAAGTACAAATCTAAAAAGTAAACCTACAGGGTGGAACTCCATTCGGCTATTACGTAGATTAATTTTATTATAGTTCAAATTAATTTGGGGGAAGGAAATGAAATGACTGCATATAGTTAATACATAATTATATAATTCAGTGGGCGTGATTCTTACCTGCTGATAGCACAATATAGGATTTTTCAGTGTTTCTTGTTTAGGCTTTGAATCCCCACATCCCTACTTCAGAGTCTCAAAAATTCTTTTGACCCCAAACGTTTTTTTGGTAAGAATGAAGAGCAAAAGAAGAGGTGAGACAGCTTTCGAATGTTCTAAGTTTTCCTGCCCCACAATTTTCCCAGGAAAATCAACAACAAGAATCCAAACAAAAATAATATAGGAAATCAAAGGAGAGATGTTAAAATATCCTTTTCTTCTGATTATTGACTGTAGGACCCCTCAGATGCTTGCTTAAGCTTTTTAAAACCTCCCATATCACCAGATAAAATCAGGTGATGGGCAGTCCAGCCTGGCTGCTGCAGCTCTTCGATCTTCAGCATGAACTGGGTGTCTTGTTGACTCCATGTTTCTGCAAGGCATCCACATCCATTTTCTCTGTAGCCTGGTCCCTTCTCTTGACAGATGACTTTATTTATTCTTGCAGATAATTTGCTCTCTTGTCACTATTTCGGCACCACCCTCTGAATGTATATTTATTATTGTAGTTAACATCCTTCTCCGTAGACACATACTCTATGTAGAACTAAGGCTATGTTAGAGAAAAAGATTATTTCAAATAAATATTTGCTTTGTAATTTTCACATCTAAAGTCCACGCAAAACAAAATATTTTCACGGAAGCCCTGAACTGGAGATGGAGTTAAAAACAGAATCACTGGGGTTAGAGATGAAGTTCTCTCTGGCAGGTTAAGGGCTTTTGTCCCAAATCCTTGCATCTACAAATGCAACGAGCAGAAAAACATCCATGTTCATATGCATGGAGACGTGTGTATGTACAAGCCATCAAAAGCTTGGGCTCAGATGTGATTAGGGAAGTCAGGTTTTGATTTTCATTTTTAGATTAAGTTTTGATTGGGGTAAAATGAATTTGGGACATACTGTAAATTCTGAAAGTACTTTATGAACACTATCATGAAGAAGAAAGTGTCTCCGATGTTATGGGAATCAATTAAATTGACCTGGTTCCTGTTCTCAGACAACTTAACATCCCAGCTATACATTAAAGTATACTGATGCCTGGTTGCAAACCCAGAGCTTCTGATTTAATTGGTCTGGGGTAAAACCAGGATATCAGAATGCTAAAAATATCCCTGGTTAATCCTAATATGCAAACAAGGATAATAACCGGGATTAGTACAGGTTGCTAATTTCCCTCATTTGGGAATCTCTGTGGGGTGGTGACTGGGATTTTTAACTTTTAACGTGCTCCCAGGTGATGCTGATGCTACAGGTCAGTGGAACACACCTTGAGTGGCAAAGCTGTACTAATAGAGTAAAGGGTGACCAATGCTTGTACTGAAAAACCAGTGCATTGGGCAACTCTTTATCTTCAGTAAAGAACCCCGCACCTGGACTCCAGTATCTAACTCTTCTGGGAAGATTAGAGATATCCATGATGGAGCCCAGCTACTCTATTTTGGGTTGCATGTGAATGGTGCAGCAAAATCACACTCAGTTGGTATCTGTTGTGGAAAGCATTTAGGTAAAAGAAAACGTGTTTAAGAAGTTGCCATAAATCCATTAGATTCCTATTCCAAAAATATCACCCTCAAAAATTTTTTAAGTGAACACATTCTCACAATTTTCCTCCACAGGTACTTAAGACAGTATCAAATCCAAATGTACTGTTATACTTGAAACGTTCCTTTCCTTGAAGTTTAAAACTTTCTTGTGGCACAAAATGATCGACAAAAGGATGGATTCTACTATATTTGGACTATTCAAATCAGTCATCTTGTTACATTTCTTAATGATTTGTTAAACATTTGTGTATGTACATTGGAAAATATATAAAATGTTAGTTAAATAAAGTTATATCTTATTGTAGTGTTATGCTATTGATAAAATGGTCTATTATTTTTTCCAGGAAGTGAAAGCAATTAAAAATACCCCAGTTTTGCCACATATTCTTTTTTTTCTTTACAATTGGGTAAGTAAGTTTTAAAGCAAATATCAGCATTGACCCCAAAATGTGTTATAATTCTATTTCAATGTGACAGTATATTTCAGAAAAAACTGTTTCTGTGGTGATCAGGGATAGGTTACAATGCTAATCTCACAGCTGTCTCTGTAGCTATCAGTACTCATAAATCATGTGATCTGTAATAAGAGAAGTAAGTTTGAGAGGTTAGAAATCTTAAGAAAATTGTGACAGAGGTGATAGATGATATGAAATGACTACATTCTAAAGATGTTATATAAAAAGGAATGTGCTGCATTTTAGATAAGTGCCACCTGCATTTTTTTAAACCAGATGAATATTAGCAATGTAATAATATGTGGCATCCTTTGGCAACATTATTTGATAAGTTTGAAGTAAATGTATATTAAAGTGCAAGTTTTATATATAATCAAGTTTCGTCTGAGTTCTCAGAAGTCTTATAGGCAATTCTGATTTTCTTGGAGGATTTTTTTTTAAGACCTTCTCATGTGTGCTTTGCACATTGTTGAAGTTATTCAGTTTCTTTACTAAGTCTGAATTCATTACCCCAGTCTGAAATTTTTTTCAAATACCATATATGAAATAAGAATCCTGAGAAAATAATCTTGGTATTAGATACCTTTGATTCCTGTGTTGTACTGCAGGAGCACTGGATTCATCACAGTGAGCAAATAAACATTTACTCTTATTACTTAAACACTAAGAAATCGTGGCTTCTGTAAATGTTTCTAGCAAGAACACTGTTGCCTTTTTTCCATATTTTGGAATGATTAATTTGAATTTAATTAGAAAATATTCCAATAATACCTAATAATTTTGAATTTAACTGCTTTAGAATATGGTGCTGTGAACTCCTTTTTACTTCCAGTATAGCATGAGTTCCTCCAAATAACCTGTGCATTGATCAGGGGAGCAACTATAGAACTAGGAACAAATCACTGAGGAATTCATGCCATGGACGTGATTTAATTTATCCTCAGTACTTTGTTTTGCATTATAATAAAGCACTGGCATATTGCTAATGGTTTAGTCAATCTTTGCGTTCTTTTGAAATGCCTGGATATACCAGTGGCTTTTTACTAGGGATTTTTTTTTTTAACTCGCATCACTCTTATACAAATCCAAGTTTAAGAACAAATATTCATAACAGATAATATATGTAAGATGCCTAAACAATATTGTATTCAGAATGGCCTTTTCCCATTTTGCTTGATTCTTTAAAATGTAGTTTTCTACTACTGTTAAAATTATGTAAGCACACTGTGTTTCCACAATGTGAAACATATCTAATTGTGTTTCCACAATGGGATACATGTATCTAATTTTATAATATTACCATGACACATTACAGTGTTTGCATTAAGCTAATATGCTTAAATGATTGAGCTATTGTTTTTTTATTGTTAATAAACTTTTAAATTTTAGAATAGAATTAAATTTATAGACAAGTTACAATAATAGTTCAGAGAGTTCTCATATACACCATTCCCAGTTTCCCCTATTATTATTGTTGTTGTTATTATTATTATTATTTTAGGAGGTACTAGGATTGAACCAGGATTGCATATAGAGGACTCAGGCACTCAACCACTGAGCTACTTCTGCTCCCCAATGAGAGTTGTTTTTTTCATTTGTTTTGTTTTTCAGGAGGTACTGGGGATTGAACCCAGGACTTTGAGCATGGGAAGCAGGTGCTCAACCACTCGAGCTACATCTGCTCCCCTTTCCCCTATTATTAGTATCTTTCATTAGTATGGTGCATTTGTCACAATTACCAGTTTGTGGTAATGACCAGTGATGATACATTATCATCAAATAAACCCCATATTTGACTTACATTTCCCTAGTTTTTACCTAATGTCTTGTTTCTGCTCCTGGGTCCCATCCAGGATACATGTTACATTTAGTTGTCACATCTCCTGAGGCCCCCCTTGGCTGTGACAGTTTACAGACCTTCCTTGTTTTTGATGCCCTTTAGAGTTTTGAGGAGCACTGGTCAGGTATTTTGTTGAATGCCCTTCACTTGGGATATTTCTGACATGTTTCTCATGATTAGACCAGAGTCAGGAGTTTTGGGGAGGAATACCATAGAAAAAAATGCAGTTCTCAGCAAGTTATATCAAGGGTACGTACAGTCAGGGTGATTTATCACTATTGATGTAAACCTTGGTAATCTGGCTTGAAAAACCTGGTTCACTTTTTCTACTGTGAAGTTATTTGTTTTCCCCCTTTCCATACTGTTCTCTTGGAAAGGAAGTCACTCTGGGTTGTCCTCATTTAAGAAACGGGGATTTATGCTTTGCCTCTTTGAAGGTGGGCTATCTACATAAATGATTTGGGAATTCTGCATGAGATACTTGTCTTTTCGCTCCCATTTGTGTATTCAATCATTTTTTTTTTTTGTATTAATGTGGGCTAATGGATATTTATCTTACACTTTGGGTTATACTCCAAATCTATCTTCTTTATTTATTTTACTAGAATTGTTCCATCTTTGGGAGTTGGGGTTGGTTCTTTTGTCCCTTAAACATACCTCACCAGGATACTTTTAAGTATAGAATAAAAATAATGCTTATCAGTGGATTTTAAGACATTGAAACCCCAAACTTTCTGGAAGCCTCATTTTCAGAATTGAATTTTCCTAAGGTAGTTTGAATGGTATTGTAAAGAAACCATAGTTTGATTTAAAATTGTGCATTATATTGACTATTGGACCTTAAGTAAATTATTCAACCTCCTTGAACCTCCGTTTCTTACTAAGGTAAAAACACTTTGAGTTTGCCAATATGCCATCACTTTGACCTACAGAAGCAATCATTTCTATGGTTCAAACTTAATAGTACCTAACTCATGAAACTGTTATAAAGATTGAATGAAGTCACATATGCAAAGTCTTTGGTTTTGTAACTGTAGGTGACCCTTACTTACTACTCTATCTCTAAATGACTAGGTCCATGGGGCTGGGAGAAGGAAAAAAAGCTAAATTGACCCCTGGACCTTGGCATAAAGAACCCATAATGAAAATAAACTGCTGCTAGTTGTCCCAGGCCAGGGAAGAGACGACTAGGGGATTTAAAACCCTAAAAGCCACCTTTCCATCAAATCCGTTTGTCAGGTGAAAGGCTGATTTGGGTAATATAATCTTCAGTGTTGGTCTTAGTTTTAACTCTCTTCCAAATCCAGATATTTCAAAAAGTAAAGGCTCATGAGTTGGAATTGTAGCAGACACTGAAAACCAGTTGTTACCTGTGTTCTTATTATGTTGAAGTCCCTCATTCTTGAATCGAAAATCAGTCCCTGAAATGATCATATTCCCTCAGTATAGTGAAATACATTAGATGGAGCGACCCCAACACATTATACTGAATGGAGTTTCTTTAAATGCAGCAAAGTACCTGGTTGCCCAACTCATGTGTAACAAGTTAGATCACTTTCCTGCTTCAAATTAGATGTGCTTTTGCCAGTCTTTCAAAGTTTATTTTCTGGCACCAACCAAAAATGTGTTTATGGTTCTTTTTAAGATCCTAGGAAGGGAA
The DNA here is from genome assembly GCF_030445035.2 of Dasypus novemcinctus. NCBI lineage: Eukaryota > Metazoa > Chordata > Mammalia > Cingulata > Dasypodidae > Dasypus > Dasypus novemcinctus. Next base: position 7,319,769 of record NC_080673.1, on the reverse strand, counting down.
GACTTCTTATACTTAGCATGTATTTATGGCATGGCATGAAAATCTGGGGCTCCATATAATTTCCTCCCCTCTCAGTGATGTTAAGATTTTTTAAGTAAACAGACAATATATAGATTATGTGATTTATTTCATAACATAAATCATAAGAATAATTGGTCATAATAAGGAATAGATAGACTTGTCTATATATCTAGTATCTATGATGTATATTTTTTAAAATCTTAGACTGGAATAGGTTTTCAGAAGAAAGGACACTGGCTGGGATGTCACAAACTAAGTCTTGAGCTCAATGTTGACAATGTGTTTGCCAAATCACTGTAACATTTCATTCCTATCTTCTCCCCTCTACCCTGTGGTGACCTTCCACAGCAGTTAGTGATGAGGAGATGCAAAATAAATGAGATTATTTTTATTAGAAAAATAATTCACCTACGAATCTAAAAAGGTAGAGGTTGCCATATTAACCAATAATGAAAAATAATCTTGGGAAAAAATGTCAAAAAACATCTAATGCATGCTGATAGCCACCTGTATTTGATTGAAGTATGATTAAAAAGGCATGCAGAATATTCCCCTTTCCCCAATTCCACTGAAATTTCACTATTACAGGATCACTCTTCAGCATAAGAGTATCATGTTTCTATGAATCCGTTAAAGCGCAATTACACCTAGAGTGTTGACTCTGTTGAGTTAGTCACTTTTACTGTTGTCAGCCAGTGTGTTAATCCCAGCAGGTTTATTTTATTTCCTCAGAAGTCCTATAGCAAAAAGCAGGTCCTCTTTGCCCCGAGCCTCCCTTTGGCTATCACTCTTTGTCTTTTCTTCTATTCACAGACCAAACTTCTGGTGGAAATCATTAACATACATCTCAGATTTTTTACTTCCTCTTAACTCAGCAAGTCTGTGCTGCTTGGCATCTGCCAAATGACAGTTATTCTACCAGAATGACTTCCTTCACTGTGGGGCATACTTTCAGTTCACAGCCTGCGTTGAATATTCTGGACCACTTCTTTTTCTTGAAATCCTTTTTCTCTCTTAGCTTCATGAAAACTGTCTCTCTCCCTTCTCTTCTCTCTCTTTCCACGTCTCCTCGCTTACTGAATTTTCCTCAATCTCCTTTACCAATTTCCCCTTCCTTGCCCATCTCTTAAGAAGGTGGGCCTCCTAGCTCTGCCCCCTCCACCATCTGCTCATCTCACCCTAACGAAATGCATCAGCAGCTCGTTGACTGACAGAATGTCCAGGTTTTCCAACCAGATCTCCAGTCCATGTTTCTACTTTGAATTTCCAAATCCCGATTCACAATTTCCTAACTGGTATCACCATGTCCCAAAGAAATTTTGACGTCTATGTGTACAGACTCATCTTCGCCCTCCTTAGCTTGTACTTTATCATGAAAGCTTCATTGTTATTAATAAATCATCATTAACCTAAGCCAGAAATCTGAGTCATCTTCAGTTCCTCTCAATACCTGATCTTTCCCACAGCCTCAAATCCACACCCACACCAAACCCCTCCCCCTAGAGCGAACCACTAACCAAGTGTGTAGGAATGCCTAAAATCCGTACCGTTTCTCAATTTTCACTAGTAGGGCCTTATTTCAGACTCTCATCGCACACCAATTAAATCAAAATACAATCTGAATTTCAACTTCCTGTCTTCTACAAGACTTAAAATTTTGGCTTAATTTAAAATTCCCTGAACTTGCTTATTGCCTTATAATACTGTGACTTTATACATGATTTTTATTTTTCCTGGAATTCCTTTCTCCACTATCTGTTAAGAAAGTGCTTTCCCATTCTTTGATGAAGCTCTAACAGATCTATCTACCTTTCCAACCTTTGAATTGTTTACTTAATGCTATTGCTGCACCTTCCTTCTTACATCTAATGATGGTCTGATTTCTATTTATTTTTCTGTCTATATGCCCAAGGTTCTGTGAGGCCTTTAAGGATAGAGTTTTACTCATCATTGTATTTCCATGTTTAGCAGACAACTTATCCACAGGAAAGAACAGCAACTGTCTGAGTGCATGAATGATCAAGAAATTAAAAATTAAAACACGATATGAAAATTTTACCCCTATAATAATTTAGTGGAATTGAAGTGATTTTCAGGCATATTACAGACCCACATCCTCTTACCAGAGTGTAGTCAAACCAAACCCTTAAAATGATGGAAATTTTAAAATAGCGTCCTGAATCTTTGGATTTAGAAAGAGGAAGTCAGAGTTAAAACTAGACTATTTGTAAAATAATCAGAATGATAGAAGCTATATGTAATCCAGTGCACCCTGTATGAGCCAGTAGTTTGTGTGAGTTTGCATGTCAGTATGCACGTAGGTGTGTATGTAAGCAGTGGGCATAAATCTAAAATCACAAGTTAAGTTGTGCCTGGAAGAAAAGCATAATTTCCCCCATAACTCTATTTTGTACTTTCTTTGTGTATCCTTGCAATTTTGTGTAATCAAAGCCAATTCAGAGTATTTTCAATCATTGCCTTCCCACCACAGACCTTATCCTGGAATGGCATGTCAGTGTGCGAAGGAGGATTGGATTATCATCATCCTCAACAGTGTTCTCATTGGCATAACAGGGAACACCGATCACTGCTTTTTTTACAGTCCCTTGCCTATATTACTTCATTTAATCCTCATAATCGCCCAAATCAGAAAGTGTGACTCTATGGCCATTTTAGACATGAGGAAACAGAGGCACAGAGAAGGTAAGCCATTTCCCAGAGTTAAAACCGCTGGGAGTAACACCCAGGCAGCTTTGCTGCAGAGTCGATGCTCTTATCGCGGTCATGCTGAGTGATACTGAGGCAGGTGAGGGAAAGGGACAGACTTCCCTTCCTTAGCTGCCATCAAGGACCCATGCGGACCACCTCGTAGGCATCCTAATTTCCCGCGTTCATCCAAATCTTGGCCGCGTAGTCCTCACCTCAACTGCGAGAGGTCCCTCCAGGTCTAGTTATCATCTCTACGTATTCAATGCCCCATTTGAAAGGCATAGGAACACTTTAACTACTTCCCACCTGCCACAGGGAGCTTTCTGAGGCTGCTGCAAATATTGTCTGCCTAAATCCATCACAAAGCCATTGTTTTTCTCAGATGTTTCCATCCGATGCTGAATTCAAGCAGACACCTTACCAGGGCCTACCTGAAATGTCCAACTTCTCTTCCAAACTTGTACTCTCTCTGCCTTCTTAGGCCAATTCAGTAAGGCTAGAATCTTCTGCCATCATCGCCATTGGTTTTGGTGGGCATTCCTGGTCATGAATGCTGGAAACCCACAACTCTTACCCGCTGCAGTGCTGCTTTTCGAGAACCTACTCCTCAGTGACTTCTGTTTGGTTTTATCCTGGTGCTCTTCCAAGCCTGGACTCTCTCCGTCACCTCAAGCCAAAAGGAGTAAAGCTTTGTGCGGCTTTCTGCTCCAGGGCCTTGGAAGATGGGAAATACGCTTAGGCAAGAATCAATAAACTTCAAATTCTTACCTCTGTCAGCAGTTTTTCAAGTCCATCTACTTCTGTGTGTTCTCCAATGCTTTTAAACAGTAGTTCATATTTTGTCTAAATGTCACCATTTTAGGGACATTTAGGGAAGGGTTGGCATGACCACTCTCCTCTGCGGCCATTACTGGAAGTACCTACATACATTTTTATTTACTAACTAATATATTTATATTAATAAAATAAATACAGATAACAATACATCATGATGCAATGGTTATGAATCACTCTGGTTTTTGAGGTAGGGAATTATGAGGAGCTGCCTTACCTTATCTTCAAGCAGGCTGTCTTTCATGAGGTAAAACACCACAATTTAAAAGGAAGAATCTCAGATCTGACATACCTGGGAATCTTGATTCAGTAAGTCTGGTTTAGGACCTAAGAAATAGCAATGTTTATAAACATGTCAGATGCTTCTGATTCAGATAATCAGTAAGTAAACTAAGAGAAACCTTGAGAGAAACAAAACGTACCCATTAATTGGCTCATGGAACACCACAGAAGACCACCTAATAATGTAAACCTCATTTACACCTAATAATCTATAACGATTCTATGATGCATGCATAAAATTGTGGTTCGATGTATATTATGAAGATTCAGTAATTATTACTGGATTAGGTCAATAAATTTGCAAAGAAGGAAAAGGGTTACACAATGGAGCACTTTATGTTTTTTAACCACACTCACACTTTGACTTTTCTGTTATGCCATTAAAAGAAACTCAGAAAGTCATGGATAAGAGTGTTATGAGTAGCAGAGTAGCAAAAATTGTTGGTACAGTATAGCAAAGTCAATAAGGAGTAGAATCTGGTTTCACTCTCAATCATTAAGTGCCTGACATATAAGCCAGGTGTTGTTAGCAGACCCCTTTAAAACTAAACTTACTCTGTATGTGTCAAATTGATGCAAAGAACAATGTTCAGAGAGCATTCCTGACCTCCATATTTCACGCCCCATTTCTTTGTCAACTGTTTCCATGGTCTTGATCCCAGGGTTCATCAAAGTGTGGTCCGTGGATCCGTAGCATCAGAATTACCTGAGGATTTGTTTAAAAGGCAGAGTCCACACCAAACCACATAAAAAACTATTTCAGACAGCAGGGCCTAAGAATCTATGTTTTTAAAGCTCTCCAAAAGATTCTCACGGCACACTACAATTTGAGAACAAGTGAATCTACCACATGTCTAAAAGACGCCTCTCACACTGCACTTGAGGAAAAGGACAGTGAATGACTTCAGGCAAAATGGATGCACCACTGAAGGTACCCCATTCCTTTACCCTCTAAAGAGAGGGCCAGCTAGGTCCCCAGGGCAGCTGTATTTATTCTAATAGGTTGTGGTGTTTCTTCTAATAGGTTGCGCTATTTATTCTAATAGGTTGCCTGCAATGTGACGATGTTTTCAGTTTACAAGGAAAAATATACACCCTAAAAACATCTAGGTAAAATAATTAAAGGCAGCGCTTTACTTAAACATACTTTCTTTACAACTTAGAGGCTAATAGAAATTTTTTTACTTATTCATCTTGTCTTTGAGTAATTAATTTAAGCCTGCCTAAATAATCGTGTTACTAGTGAAATCAAATCACTGTCCTTTAACGAGATTAATGAAAATGCAATAATACCCCCAATTTAATGGCTGACTTTTAAAATGTTAGCATCTTTCTTTAACCAAAATTGACCTTATTGCAAAGCGTGTCACAATGCTTTTTGCTACATTGAACTATTGCAGCAAGATTATTCACATTTATGTGGAAAAGTAAATGTTTTAAGGATAACGATTCTATGGTGCATGCATAAAATTGTGGTTCTATGTATATTATGAAGATTCAATAATTATTACTGGATTAGGTCAATAAATTTGCAAAGATGGAAAAGGATTACAGAATGGAGCACTTTATGTTTTTTAAAAATTGATCAAATGCCTTCTTTGACTAATTCATCCATGACAACCAAATTTGGCCCAGAGTTCCACATGCACAGCTTCCATTGACATCCATAGAATTTGTGCATGAGTTACTGAGTTTAGAATTAAGCCCTAAGGAAATAACTAAAGATTTTTGGTGAGATATACTTGTGTGATTAAATAAAATCATTTTTATGGGCTTTGTTTCCTTGTTTTCAGACTGTTTCTTATGAAGATAAATAGCCTGAGCACATCGAGGTTAATATTGCTTTTAAGCTATTTGTCTCCATTTGGGAACTAAATGCAAAGAAAAATGAATGTTTTACCTCTCAGAGCTTTCTTTAGTTAAATGTTTTCACAAAATTCAGAGCCCAGAAAACTTTCCAAACTTCCCAGAAATAGGTATAAATTACTTGCAAGTATTTTGGAAAATAGTGAAAAATCTACTTAGTAAGGGCAGTGTTAACTATGTAGCTATTTTCTCCTTCTTGTACCTCTATGATCATAGCAAAACCTGCTTCCCTCTATAAAAATATGGAATGTATAACTTGCTTTGAAAAAAAATTGGATTATTGGATGACATACGCACCTCTAAAAAGAACAAATTAAGATAAACTTTCAAATACAACCTTATTTGAAGATTTCAAAACAACTAATACATAAATTAATTAAACCAAACCTTGAGCTAAGGTAACTGTTTTCAACTTATTTGTATGAATGTAATAGTTTGTAGATAAGGAGCTGTATGCGGCTAAATGGAATACTAGGCACTATGCTAACATTGTATATTTGTAGCCACCTTTTACTCCTACAATTTTCTCAGTTTTGTAGATGAGGAAATTGAAATACAGTGAGGTTAAGAAATTCATTAGTGAGAACCAGGATTCAAACTTTGGGTATTTGCTGTATTTAACATATCAAAGGCAATTTACCACTAAATATAAAAAGTCCATTTAGAGCAACAACTCACAAATTACACAAAACTAAATTTAGGTGGCCAGGGTTTGCAGTACGAAAAAACAAATCTCGGGATAACAAATATAAATCTCTGGAAAGGGGACAAATTTATATTCCTAAAAGTAGATGAGTTACAAAGAAAAATTATAGATCTAATATATATGAAACTAAAATGCTATAAAAATAACAACTATCTCAAACATAAATTTTTTAAAATGAGAAAAATTTGATGTGGTATCACTTTTTATGATGTGGTTTACTTTTTACTGTATAATATATATCAAGTAAGAGTTCATAAAAACTCATGACATAAGTTCTAAGATTCAAATTAATAGGTTGGGGGAAACGGATGTGGCTCAAGCAATTGGGCTCCCGTCTACCATATAGGAGGTCCAGGGTTCAATGCCCAGGGCTTCCTGGTGAGGGCGAGCTGGCCCACATGGCGAGTTGGCCCACGTAGAGTGCCAGCCCACATGGGAACGCTGCCCCATGCAGGAGTGCCATCCTGTGTGGGAATGCCACCCAACGCGGGAAAGCCACCTCACTTTGGAGTGCTGACATTGAGAACTGGCGCAGCAAGATGATGCAACAAGAGACACAGCAGAGAGAAAATAAGACGTAGCAGAACAGGGAGCTGAGGAGGCACAAGAGCGTGATCGCCTCTCTCCCACTCCAGAAGGCCCCAGGATGGGTTCCCAGAGCCGCCTAATGAGAATACAAGCAGACACGGAAGAACACACAGTGAATGGACACAGAGAGTAGACCCTGGGGGGATTGGGAGGGGGGAGAAATAAATAAAATAAATCTTAAAAAAAATAGGTTGGCACGAGATGGACGATGAATTCACAAAATATTTAATGAGGTCAGGAAAATAAACATTCTTAACAATAAAATAATTTTTAAAATCTGGCTTGACATTTCTAATTTTCAAAATTAAGCATCTCCAAAATTAAGAAAATATGTAGTCAAGGTCGAAACCAACTGATACACTTATTGTCATTCAACATTATTTTTTCATTAGCTGTTTTGTTCAGCTGTTAGACTCCAGAAATCGAAAGGGCTTAAGTAAGCTAGATGTTTATTCCTCTCTTATATAAAAGAAGTCCCGTGGCAAACAGTCAAGGAAAGGTGTATCCATGTGGTTATTAGGGATCTTGGCGTCTTCTATTTTTCCCTTCATTGTTCTGGTTTGGGTTCTGTCCTCAGTTGCCTCATTATCCAAGATGGCTGCTGGAGTTTCACATTTCAGGCAGCCAGAAAAATGATTGCAGTTAGAACAAAAGGGCAATCTGTCAGCCAGGTCACCTTCCTTTAAGCAGCTTCCCTGGAAAGCTTACGTAACAGTCACTGTCCAGGATTTAACTGTACATATCTTGTATTAACTATACATAGCTTGCTAGGGAGGCTAAAAAAGGTAATTTTCAAAGTGATTTCATGTCATGCCAGTTCAATTCCAAGTTATGTTGTTTAAAGAGAGGGGCAAAGATAGTTGGTGACAACTATAGTAAGCCACATTGTTTTACAAATATCATTGAGCATCTCTCATGTGCCAAGTGGTATGCTATCTTCTGAGGTCTAAAATTAAAAAGCATGGAACCTAGACTCAAATGGTTTGAAGACTAGTTGGGAGTTAGATATTTAAACACGCATGCTTTATAGAGACAGTACAACAATATTTATCAATAGCTATTAAAATACTCATTTTAAGCTATTAATTTCTCTTCTGGGAATGAATCACTAGGAGTTAGTCCAAAATGGAAAATGCATAACAGGTTTATTGCCACATTATTTATGATAATAAAATCCTGCCTGTAACTTAACAGCCAGACTCTAAGTAAATTTTGGCCAGTATACTTAAATATTATGCAACCTCTAAAAATCTTTAAAACCTTTTTGGCATATGTAGGAATCCAGAAAATATTTCCATTAACACGTGACAGAAATAAATTTAATATGTGGTCATTATGCTATTAATTGACAAGGCAAATAGTAATAATTATTTCTAAATCTGTATCAGAACCATCCAAAGATTGTTTACATATGACCAAGGCTTGATATGGTGAATGTATTTCAAGTATGTTCTTTATTTTATTTCAAGTTAATTTATTCTTGTATAATATTCATTTATAGTTCCTAATTCAACATAACATTATCTAAAGATGGAAATTGAAAGGAATGAATGGTATTGTCATCTGCTAGACTCTCCTTTAATTTTCCTATCTCCCATCTTTGTTCCTTCTTTATTTCTATTCATAGGTTACTTGGGCTTGTACATTATTTAATCTCCTTATTGACAGAGTCCTCCTGCTTGAGGTGTCTATTTTGGCTTTTTTGATCGTCCAGATACCCGACCAGGAATCTTAGGCATGTTAACCAATACCACGTATGTAGATCCTTCTTTCTAAGGTGTGAGTTCCCAAGTGACTTGACCACTTGACAAAGCCCTCTTCATCTCTCAAGACCAACCAACCCCACCTGGACTTTCACCCGTCCACTCTTCCCTTTATCTCCAAGCGAAAGTCATTCCTTCTTGGATATAATTTCATACGTTCCTCTGTTACAGCTCTTACCACAACATATTTAAACTATTATCTATCTTTCCAACCAAGCCTGGAAGTCATTGAGAGAAGCAGGAACAGTACTTCCTCTCTGTATCCCAGCACTTGGCATGAGAATTTTATATAATAGTAACTCAATAAGTATTTAAGAAACTCTTTTGAACAGTCCTTGATCTAAGGTGACTGTATTAGTCAGCCAAAGGGGTGCTGTTGCAAAATACCAGAAATCGGCTGGTTTTCATAAATGGTATTTATTTGGGGTAGGAGCTTACAGTTACCAGGCCATAAAGCATAAGTTACTTCCCTCACCAAAGTCTATTTCCACACGTTTAAGCAAGATGGCTGCCGACGTCTGCCAGGGCTCAGGCTTCCTGGGTTCCTCTTTTCCCGGGGCTCATTTCTCTCCAGTGTCAGCAACTCTGTTTTTTCCCACAAGGTCAGCTGTAGTCTATGAAACTCTTTAGGCTCTGCCTCTCTCCATAAGGCCAGCTGTAGGCTATCAGGTAACTGGCTCTATCTCTTCCCCCAAGACTCGATCCTCTCTGGGCTCAGCTGCTCTGCTCCTCTCTGGGCTTACTTCTCTGATTCCAACTCAAAAACTCCCAACTCTGTCTTTTGCCATGTCTTTTTTCTGTACCCTAATGATGTGACTCAATCAAAGCCCTACTCATAATTTAATTAAGTAAGCATGAAATTTCAGACAGACCAGTTTATAAACATTATCCAATATCTATTTCTGGAATTCATAAACAATATCAAACTGCTACTGTGGCCATCAAAAGTTTCCAATTGCTGCAGACATTGAAAAATTTTGATAATAATTTAAGGTACTGTGAAAAGAGCCAAGAACTTAGAGGGGGAAAAAAATTACTCCTGTACTTTTTTTCTGCCCAATGAATAATATCTTCTTGTTTTCCACAGCAATCAATAATTAATTTGTGGTAAACATTAACTGAAGGTATGACTATTTCTCAAAGGTATTTATATAATAGAAATCAGTAATACATAAGCTGTTTATTAACTATAGTGTTTCAAATACATCTGGAAAATTAGATGCATAAATTAGGACTTTGGGTGAAAGACCCAGAAAAAATGTATGATGTACATTTTTTTAGGGAATTGATTATACTTGTATTACTTTTAAAAAGATACAATGAACATATTTTGCTTGATTTTTGAATATATTTTTCTATGCAATATAGCTAAATTATGGTATAGGTGATGTGTTAAATAACAATTCAGACACCATAACCATGGAACCACATATTCTGAATATCTGGTAAATATGTTTCTGGGGAATGTTTTCTTGAAAAAAGGTGTAAAATCAGACCTTTAAGATATTAGTCAATAACTATTTATCAGTCTATAATCTTATATCCCTTATTTTTAACCTAATTTCTATTTTTATCAGTTATTAGAGAAAAGAATAAGTTTATTACTCACTGTTAAGGACAACTCCTTGGTCCTTAAACAGCATTTGATAGTTATATCAACTTAAAAGATTAGAGAAGTAATCCTCTACACTGATAGGTGCTTCTGCACTCATTGGCCCTTCCAATTGGAGCTGATGCAGTGTTAGAGTAAGAGAAAAGGAACGTTGCCCTCCCAGAGAAATTAGTTACAGATCACAGCAACGAGAAGCTTAGTAGCAAGTGGCCACGACTATTGTTATCACTTTACTCCATAATTTCAGATAAGAAATTGCCTTTTCAGAAAAGTTTTCCATCTATCCTTAGTAAAAGACGTCCGGCCTAGCCTGCAGAGCCTATTTAAGTGAGGCAGAAAACAATTTTCTAAGTTGATTTAATCCTTTATTTACATTCACATGGACTGATAATGTTGATTTGCGTTGTTGTCATATTTAATATTGATGTCTTCAGAATCTTAGAGGAATATATTCACGGAAAACTTTGTTTCCATATGTAGTAATGTATTCATTCTTTAATAGGTTAATACAACCCAATCTCACCATTAGGAAAACAGTTCTGGGTTTATATTTTATATCAAAATAGAAACACTTTAAACATTATTCAGATGTTACTATGGTAAGGGATTATTCGTGTGACAGCAGAAGGAGCATCATATTTACCTTTAGAAGTACATTCAAAATCAGTTACAAATTATTCCAAGGTTTATTTCTGTCTCCAGAGATTTTTTTTTAGTATTAAGCACATTTATTACATTTATTACTGTCATTATTTGGCTCATTTTATTATGAATTATGCAAAATTTTTTCACAGTGAATTGAACTAACTGTCTGTGGGAATATGTCTGTTCCTCCCAAATTCTTCAGTGTGCTTCTTTGCTATCACTCTATCAGCTTTGGTTCCCTGTATTTACAGTATCAAATGGTTTTAGTTGTGAAAATCTACATTATGCAATCATTTTGGCTGGGGCTAGATTGAAAGCAGGTAGCAGCACCTTTACCAGTTTTCTCAAAGAACTGAAAGTTGGGCCTGAATATAACCGAGAAAATTCTCCTTCAATTATAAATATCCTTTAGAAGGAGTATTGAAGAAATCTATTTTCGGACTTATTAACTGTCTCTCAGAAAGGAGGAGTTCCAAAGAAGCACAAATAGCCCTCCGATGGTTAGGCATAGATCTGCTAACACTCTCAACGATGGTATTGAAATGCATTACTATTACTTTTGTGTTTCACCCTTTTGAATTATTTCACAGTGTTCTCTGCTTTGCAGAATCCCATTCCCTCCTGCAACTACCTCGCAGAGCTTTAGCACACTGGAAATCCTACCTCAGGATTATCATGCAGGGGATGCAGTCTCAGTCAGAGTATTCCTAAATCTCCTCTGCAATTCCCGACCTGATGCTCATTTAGTTTTAGAAGTATATTAGTCCGATTTTGCAATGCTTAAACTTTCAGAACTTCCATATTTTTCTTGCAGGAAAATTGTTTTCAGTCATTTTCTTTAATTGTCACATTGCATAAGAGAAAACAATTAGTATACTCATTTTATGACTGAAAGGAGGAGCTGGTTGTGTGTGTGTGAATGTGGGTGAGAGTGTGTGTGTGCTGTGTGTGTGTGTTGTGTGTGTGAATGTGGATGAGAATGTGTGTGTGTTGTGTGTGTGTGTGTTGTGTGTGTGAATGTGGGTGAGAGTGTGTGTGTGTTGTGTGTGAGTTAGTGTGAAATAGTTTCAAGTGGCAAGTCAGTGATAAATCCTAGAAAAGAATCCAGGAAAGTCTCCAGGGATAACTCCCTATCGCTCAAACTGGCCCTCCTTTAATAAGCATCCTTTCAGCATTGATTTAAATTCCATGTTAGTCTTGACCTACCTTCACATCCTCCTCAGTATCTTGATAGCCCCTCTTTCCTCATACACAGCAAATAATCAGCCTCTTACAATCATAGCTTTTGGAGGGAAGGAAACTACCTGCCACTAAATCCAGAACACTCCTTCCTGTAAGTCCTTCATCTAAGAGAAGATGACTCACACCACCTTGTACTCTGCTTCACACCACCTTGTACTTTGATTCACACCACCTTGTACTCTGATTCTCACCACCTTGTACTCTGATTCTCACTCCTTTTAGTCTCACTAGACATTTGGGCTCTCAGCTCCCCTCTTCTGGGTCTTCAATGCTTCTCTCCCTCCACTGGCTCCTTCCCATCAGCTTTCGTACATTCTGAAAACCAATTCTTATTCTAGAGGAGTGCATAAACATCCCACTTATCTATCACAGCAAGACTGTGAATAAAGCAAGGCAGATACCATTCTTTTCATCTTAGAGAGAGAAAACAGATTCTGAGTGATTTGCCAAAGACTACAAAACTTGGATCTTCCTACCCTTTCTGCATTATTAGTTTGAAAAGGGTTACAAATAGTTGGATTGTTGTTTATCAAGTTTTATAATACATTCTGCTTTATGTAAAGTGAATCAGGAATAGAAATTACCATCACAGGACAAGTTCACTGCTGAGACCAGTTAGAGCATTGAGTTGAGTGTTGCCTAGCTTTTGAACAATTGCCTAAAGGACCTGGAGAAGAAAAAGTAATAAATGTAACAGCATTTCATTTAGATGAAAAAATAATTTAAACAATTCTATTTCTCAGGAATATTTGAGGAATGGACACAATAGATAATATCCTTATTTCTTTATCTGCATTTTATCTATTCGTATTATTTTCAGGAGCAAATCCTTCTGCTTCCCTTACTTCTGCTAAGTATGTCACTATTGAGTTTTTCAAATGCAGGGGTTCATATATTTATTTGAGAAAGTACTGTTTGGAAGTACAATTTTTATTACTTCTTATGCTGTCTTTTTTCCCCCTAATAACTTCTGTAGCAGTTTGATATGGTTATGAATTCCAGAACTAGATATTGGATTATGTTTGTAATCTGGTCTGTACCTGGGCATGACTAAGTTATGATTAGGGCTTTGATTTGGCCACATCATTAGGGCATTGAGTCCTCGCCCCTTGGTGGGTGGGGACTCACAGATAAAAGGTATGGCAAAGGACAGAGTTGACGGTTTTTGATGTTGGAGTTTTGATGCTGGAGTTTGATGCTGAAGACTTAAGCTGGAGCCCCGGGAAGTAAGCTCACAGAGAAAAGAGAAGCCAGCCCCAGGAAGCTAAGAACACTGAGCCTAGGAAGAAGCAAGCCCTGGGAAGAGAGGAACCCTGAACCCACAGAGAAGCCTGAAAAAGAGAGGAAACCAGGAAGCCAGAACTTTCCCAGACATCAACAGGCATCCTGCTCCAACACGTGAAAATAGGCTTTGGCTTTATGGCCTGGTATCTGTAAGCTCCTACCCCAATTAAATACCCTTTATAACAGCCAGCAGATTTCCGGTATTTTGCATCAGCATCCCTTTGGCTGACTAATGCAGAATTTGGTACCTAGAATGGAGAAGTGCTTTTGCAATTACCGAAATGCTGGAACAGTTTTATAAATGGGTAAGGGATATGTTTTGGAGGAATTGTGAGATGCTTGATGGAAAAAGTCCTAGACCACTTTGAAGAGACTGTTGATAGAAATATGGATGCTAAAGAGACTTTCTATGATGCCTTAGAAGTAAGTGATAAAGCTATTATTGGAAACTGGGGGAAAGGCAATCTGTGTTTTAAGCTTGCAGAGCACTTAGCAAGATTACCTCCTGGTGCTTTATGGGAGGAATAATTTGAAAATGGTGAGCCTGGGCATTTAGCTGAAGAAATTTCCAAAGTAAACCCGGAGAATGCAGGGTGGCTTCTGCTTGCAGCTTATAGGAAAATGCCTGACAAGAGAGATATACTGAGGACTGAATTGCCAGGCATAAAGAATAGAGAAACTAATTCTGGAAATTCTAAACCTCTGGAAATCAAGCTTCCAGAAAAAAGTGCCCCTTTGGAGGACTTAACTATACATAGAACCTGTAAATCAGGATTGAAGATGCGGTTATCTTAGAAAGACTTGTGGAAAGTCTAATCTGATGGCTTGGACCCCTACTTCTTGCATGCTAAACCAACAAGGGTTTTGAGAGAAATGTATGAACAAAACCACTGTCAGCTTGGACTAAAAGAGACATGGAGAGTAGAGATTGAAGGAGAAACAGCTTTAAGAGGAAACCGTGTGTAGCAGTTTAATATTATTGATGAATTCTAAAAAGAAATATTGGATTATGCTTGTAATCTGATCTGTACCTGGGCATGACTAAGTTATGATTAGGGCTAAGGGGTGGGGACTCACAGATAAAAGGCAAGGCAAAGGACAGAGTTGAGTGATTCTGATGTTGAGTTTTGATGTTGGAGTTTGATGCTGAAGACTTAAGCTGGAATCCCAGGAAGTTAGTATGCAGAGGAATGAGAAACCAGCCCCAGGAAGGAAGGAACCTTGAACCCAGAGAAGAGCAAGCCCCAGGAACATAGAAACCCAGGAAGCCTGAACCCTCACAGACATCAGCAGCCATCTTGCTCCAAATAGACTTTGGTGAGGGAAGTAACTTATGCTTGGTGTCTTGGTATCTGTAAGCTCTTACCCCAAACAAATACCCTTTATAAAAACCAACCAAGTTCTGGTATTTTGCATCAGCACCCCTTTATCTGACTAATAGACCATGGAAGGTGAGAACTGGAATTAAGACATCACCTTGGGGCAAGAGAGAAACCCCACCCATGTGTATAGAGAGGGCGAGCTTGCACCAGCAGTTGAAGAGGGTGGATGTTCCCACCCAATGTTCTGGGAGAGTTTTGCTGCCCCAGGGTACTTAGAGGGTGGGGCACATTCCCCAAGGATTATGGCATTTAAGGTCAGCACCCCATAGGTCTGAGAGGGGTGGTCCTGTCCCCCATGGATTAGGGAAGGCCAGGTGGTCAACTCATTGCTCTGAGAGGGTTAAGCCTGTTTGTTAAAGATTAGGGGCAATGTCTTCATTTCACTGTGCTAGGGGAGGTTAAGACTCTAACCCAAAGATTGGGTAAGGTGTGGCCATCACCCCAACACTCTTGGAGGGTGAGGTCTAGAGCTTGGTCAATACCCAGATGCTTGATGAAGGTGGAACCAAGAAAAAGGCCATTGCGCAAGCCTGTGAAAAGGGTGGGTTCCCATAAGGCACCAAGGAGAAGAATGACTTATCTTAAGAATGACTGTCAGACTGAAACTGAATGGAGGATGCCCTGCAGGTTTACTGAAATGTTGAGCACTCATGACTCCAGTTTCCCTCCCAATTTCTCCTTATTGTAATGAAAGTGTTAACCCATTTTCTATCTGTGTATTGGAAACAGAAATTGTTTTGTAAGTTTCAGAGGTCTATAGCAGACAGGACTTTGCCCCAAGACAAATTGTACTCCTTTAAATAGATTGTGATATGATTTAGTACTTGCATTGTTACTGCTTTAAGGTTTTTTCAAATCTCGTAATGTCTTTTTGGTTTTTTTTTGTTTTTTTTTTTGTTTTTTTTTGTTTTTTTTTTAAAGATTTATTTATTTATTTAATTCCCCCCCTCCCCCAGTTGTCTGTTCTCTGTGTCTATTTGCTGCGTCTTGTTTCTTTGTCCACTTCTGTTGTCGTCAGCGGCACGGGAAGTGTGGGCGGCGCCATTCCTGGGCAGGCTGCACTTTCTTTCGCGCTGGGCGGCTCTCCTTACAGGTGCACTCCTTGCACGTGGGGCTCCCCTACGGGGGGCACACCCCTGCGTGGCAGGGCACTCCTTGCGCGCATCAGCACTGCGCATGGGCCAGCTCCACACGGGTCAAGGACGTCCGGGGTTTGAACCGCGGACCTTCCATGTGGTAGACGGACGCCCTAACCACTGGGCCAAGTCCGTTTCCCTCGTAATGTCTTTTTGGAATTCAGAGGGTGGAGTATAGCAGTTTGATGTGGTTATGAATTCCAAAAATAGATATTGGATTATGTTTGTAATCTGGTCTATAGCTGGGCGTGATTAAGTTATAATTAGGACTTTGATTGGGCCACGTCATTAGGGCATTGAGTCCCCACCCACCAAGGGGTGGGGACTCACAGATAAAAGGCATGGCAAAGGACAGAGCTGAGGGTTTTTGATGCTGGAGCTCGATGCTGAAGCCTTAAGCTAGAACCCCGGGGAGTAAGCTCACAGAGGAAAGAGAAGCAAGTTCCAGGAAAAGAGGAACCCTGAGCCCAGGAAGATGCAAGCTTTGGGAAGAGAGAAACCCTGAACCCAGAGAGGAAGGGAAGAACCAAGGAAGCCTGAACTCTCACAGACATCGGCAGCCATCTTGCTCCAACATGTGCAAATCGACTTTGGTGAGGGAAGTAACTTATGCTTTATGGCCTGGTATCTGTAAGCTACTACCCCAAATAACTACCTTTTATAATAGCCAGCAGATTTCTGGTATTTTGTATCAGCACCCTTTTGGCTGACTAATACAGCCCCCTCTTTAAGTTGTTTTCTTCTCTTTTTTTTTTTTTTTCTCATTCTGCTTAACTTATTTCTTCTTCTTCTCTACTTCATGAAGTGTGGTTTTCTCACCCTTTTCATTTTTACTATTGAAGTTTACCTTATTTATCCCTTTCCAAGCTCAGTCATAATCTTCTTGAGAGGTCTTTTGCATTTAGCTTGTTTTAAATGCAGTCTTCACCCATTCTCTGTATTCTCTAGTCTCTTTATTCTTCACTCAGTAGTATCTTTGCCCTTAATACTATCCTTAAGTGAAAAAATCGGTTAAGAAAATGAAGTGAAACTGATGGATAAAATAGTAAGAGTTCTATGCAAAGTAGAACCACAGATTTATAAAACATTAAACATGGTATGAACATTTGTGTCCATGTATTATCGATTCCTCATGTTTAGATGAACCAAGATCCAGAAAGTCTAAGTGATTTGCCCAGTCCTACCCAAGACAGTGCTTGTACTAAATATCAAGATATTGCAACTCAAAGACAGACACTTCTTTCAGCATTCCAGGCATTTTCAGGATGTTATTCAGTAAAATAATGACTGTCTATAGATTGGTAGCACCAATGTCAAAGAAAGCTTAGAGTTTACAGAAAATAGGGTTTACAACATTCACTCACACAAAAAAAGCAAGTATCACACTTGTGCTATGTCTCTTTTTTAGAATCAAAGGAGAAAAATTCTATATTCATAATCTCGAATGTTGGGATTCAAATAGCCTTAAGAGCTATAGCCAGTTTGCCACTCGCAACACCAGGTCAGGTCAGAAGTGGAGCCACTTGGTTTCACCGTGCATTAATAACCTAGACTCCATCAGAGATCTGGTTTCAGTTGTGCTAAGCAAAAATCTCTTTAGCGGCCACTTACATCTACAGTGGTCCGGTTGCCATGCTAATGGCAGGTGAATACAGGGGATGTTTTCAAAGGCTAAAGGGGATGTACCATTGGGCTCAGCAAGGAAGTCATTTCTGTTTTCATAAATGCCCTTGATCAACTCATCAAAATAGAGAAAGGTTCATGTAGAATAAAGTTCTGGTCTTTGTGAAAACATAGGCATTCACCCTCTGGCCGGTTGAGATGAACTCTAACCTTAGAAACTACAGTATGAATGCATTCAGAAAAAAATGGAGAGGAAACTTGCCTTTCTCAGTCATGGATGACAAAAGATTCAGGGCAGTTGATTCAGTTCTGTCAAAATGATCACTGAACTACCAGTTTGCTCTGGCCTTCCGTGGAGACCCGAGGTTTCGGTCATCCATTCATTCTCATCCTCTCATCTGTGCCTTTGGAAAGTAGAGCTCATCTGTTTGGTGTTTTTTTCCTTTTTTTCTTTTTTTTTCTTTTTCAGCTGAACGCTTTAGAAACCTACCATGGAAGGACAAGGAGTTGTTGCTAATTAGTTTACCCAAAATGAGACAGTTACATAGCTGTTATTTTACCAAAGAACACTCTAAGCATTAATTTTAGTGACAAACTATTTCTGGCAGGTAACTCTAATTTTGAAGATAACACATTTTAGCATTTATTATTATAGAGCTGAAATGCTTTTTTTCTCACTATAGAATGGTTCAAATGTGAAGAGAATTGATAAAATGCAGGATGTTCATAAAGTCCTTGTACCACATTAAAACTTAATATCTTTGAATGAAGACCTAATAAAAGAAAACCAGAGCATTACATAGTACCATGTTTCATTGAGTTTTAATGCTGCCATTGATTTTTAATGCTTTTTTCTTTAAGTCTTACTCATTGTTTGTCATTTCAGGAAGGTATTGTTGCTGATCCTTCTTTGGTAGAAGCACATTGTAGAATAATGTGAAGATGCTTATCATATAAAGTCATTTTAAAAAACCAATACAAGTACAAAATTCAGTATTTTGATTACACAAAAACAAAAATAGTATGTTTATAATAATGTGCTGTGGCAGCTAGTGCTTTATACTTAATAACTCATTTAATGTTCACAACGCTGTGAGGTAGGTACTGTTATCTTCCCTACTACACAGATAAGAAAACAGAAGCACAAAGAGGTTACCCAGCTGACAAATTGCTGGACCTAGTTTTAAACCACGGCTCCAGATTTGTGTTGTTATGTACATGAAAAACAACAGGACTAGTAAACATTATCATAAAACCAAGATTAGGAAGAAAAGTCCCTACAACCCTGTACTCTGATAAGCAATTGACATACCTGATTATTATGATTATTTAAGGTGCCGGGGCTGGGGGTTGAACCCAGGACCTTGTAAGTGGGAAGTCAGTGCCCAACCATGGAGCCACATCGGCTCCCCTGAGTTGTTTTTTTGTCTGTTTGTTTGCTTGTTGTTTGTCTTTGTTTTTAGGAGGCACTGAAAACTGAACCCGGGACCTCCCATGTGGGAGCAGGCACTCAACCTCTAGAGCCACCACATCTGTTCCCCATATCTTATTTTATTTTTTTGTCTTTATTTGATTTTTTTAATGTTACATTAAAAAATATGAGGTCTCCATATACCCCCACCCCCCTCCCCCCACTCCTCCCCCCATAACCACAACCTCCTCCATCATCATGAGACATTCATTGCACTTGGTGAATACATCTCGGAGCACCGCTGCACCTCATGGTCAATGCTCCACATCATAGCCCACACTTTCCCACAGTCCACCCAGTGGGCCATGGGAGGACATACAATATCCAGTAACTGTTCCTGCAGCACCACCCAGGACAGCTCCAACCCCCAAAAATGCCCCACATCACATCTCTTTCTCCCACTCCCTACCCCCAGCAACCACCATGACCACTTTCTCCACACCAATGCCACATTTTCTTTGATTACTAATCACAATTGTTCGTGAATAGAATATCAGTAAGTCCACTCTAATCCATACTCTATTCCTCCATCCTGTGGATCTTGGAATGGTTGTGTCCACTACACATCTATATTAAGAGGTGGCTTAGATTCCACATGGATGCTGGATGCAATTCTCCTGCTTTCAGTTGTAGGCACTTTTGGCTCCCTGGTTTGGTGGTTGACCTTCTTCAACTCCATGTTAGCTGAGTGCAGTAAGTCCCATAAACCAAAGTGTAGGAGTTGTAAGTCTGTTGAGACTCAGTGCCAGGCTATCACATGCTCAGTCCAGAGATTCAGGTCCCCTGGGTATACATTAAACCCCAGCACCAACTACAGTTCTGGTAAAAGTAACAGGAGAGACTTGTGGACAAAGATCACATCTGAGTCCAGCTCCATCACACAGAAACACAAACTCCAAAGTAGGGCCAGCTGAGATGGCACTGAACTCCATCTTCCATGACCATAGAACCTGTGGGTCTCTGTAGCCCTCAGCAGAACCAATACCTGGGGTTGTATCTACTTTATCTGTCTCTGGGACTCTGCTCAGGTGTGCATAAGGGCAACCCCTCTGATAACCTCCCGGCTCTTTTTGGAGACTCATAGCCATATAAACTCATTTGTCCTTTCCATTTCCCCCTTTTGCTCAGGTCGAAAATCATTTTTAACTCCTGGTATTATATGTAGACTGAGATAATCAGCTGGTCCGTGTTGACCCTTTTATTCAAGGTCATTTTCTAGTTACATCATCAGCTATTCCCATATCTTATTTTAATAAATCTTTTAACAAGCCATGATGTAGATATTATTATCAGTGTGCAACAGATGAAAAGACTCACAGAAGTTTGGTGATTGTATCTAAGTTCACTCAATGAGTAAAGGATAAGATCCAAACCTATGTTATCTGACTGTGTATGTATTGTTACTATAATATGTCTTACAATATAGGCACCTTTATAATTTTTCCACCTTTTGTTGTATAACCACCAGAATTTTGAAATTAAAATCGAAACCTGATAATACACCCATACTCATATGCATGTGTATGAACACTTACAAAGTCAATTAGAAGCAATTTGGGCCAGCTCCCTGAGAAAATTTAATTTTCAAGGAGACTATGAAACACTGAAAGTTCTAATTTCCTTTAGAAATCATGGAGAGAGGAAAGTTTTAGCAATAAAGCAGAGCCCTATCCTGAAGGCCACTTGCTTACCTGGTGTTCTGACAAACTGCAAGTCCTTGCCAGACCTCAATCTCTAGAAACTTGTATCCTTCCTCTGACTGCCAGCCATTGCTTAATTCTTGATTCGAACACCTTCACATTCCCCTACCACTTAGAATATTTGACTATACAAACCACTACTGCCCTGAAATCCCTGCAGTATTGCCCTTACCTTGTGAATTTTATTTGCTCTGCCCTGTGTCCTTGGTGAACAGACTTTCTATCAATTACTCTGCTTCTAAACCAATCCACTTCTGATTTATTCCTTCTTCCCTACAACCACATGGAGAGCAGAGAAACCCTCACAGGTACTGTTTGCCATCTTCCCATCCTCCTTGACGTGACCTGTTTCCTTGTTACTGATCATAAGTGCATAATCTCTGACCTTATATCCCTGCCTCTCTCAACAATCTAACCTCTTGGCTCATAAGCATTCTCATTCATTTGCTTCTCTCACATGGTCTGGAATATTCCTGTTATTAATTTGACAAAAACTCTATCAAGATAAACACCCACAGTTACTGAGTATTGATTCAGGGCATGCATTGTTCTCAATTCACTATATAAATACTGCATTTAACCCTCCCAACCAACCATATGAGATGGATACCATAAGTATGCTTATCTTCTGAGAGTATAGCCGGTATCGAAACAGCGTCTTTTTTACAATACAGATCCAAAAAGTTCACGCTTCGGCTCAAAATGTAGCCAGCAAGTCTACTACCCCGTAGGCATAAACCTTGTCCACACAAGCTGCACTGGCAGAATTTTTGCCCATGAAGTTTGAAATGAAATATGAAAGGATCCCAGACTCCTAATGGTACTCACCCACTGCATGAAAGCCATGGAGTCCCAAGATCCCAAAGACGATTTCTGGGCTTATGGCTAATTAACTGACTTTCAGAGCAGACAAACAGATGGAAAGACAGCTCCATCCCCGCATTCCCAAAGCCCTCCACTACATAACAGGAAGGCAGCTGCCAATAGCACCATATGCCTGGTGTGCCAAAGTCACCTTCATCTTCCACTTCCTTTCCTAGGACGTGGAACGGAATAAAACCACATTTGTGCTAGTCTCGGGAGTCTAAACAAATTTTGGGGGTCCAGGATTTGGGTCAGCCTGCCGGTAGGTTCTTGAGATGTCATGATATGACAAGAGAAATCCTTCCCCTAAATTCCAGAGTATACTAATCGCCAAAGGGCATTTAGAAATGTGAATTAAGGGTTCTGTAAGCTTGAGCAAGTTAAACAAACCAGGAAGTTGTAGGACAAAGACCCTGAAATCTGAGTTACAAATCTAGGGCAGTAGGTTTGAAGTATTTAAGAAGCAAGTTTGGGCAATAGTAATATGACCGGACTGTGACTAAGAATTAAGTGACTGCTGTGATATAGTGAATGGGAGAGCCACGTGATTTTAAAGGTCAAGGAAGGGTTATCTCGTTTAAGATGAAGTAGTCAATAGAACCGTGTTGGTACCTTAAAAACTAGCTCATTTAACTGGAGGACAGCACAAGACAGATTTGTGCATGCCTCATCTGAAATTGGCATCTAAGCCCAGAACCTTCAGTCATCCTACAGGACTACTCTCATTTCCTGGGGAAGCTGCCCAAAAGAGAGTACGTGCAGAATGGGATAAGAGTCCTATAACTCAGCTCCCATATAGTTATATATACTTTTTAACATAATGTCTATGGAGTAGAATATGGAGGAGTTGCCCATTTTGAGGTTCATATTTTTTATTTGTTGTGACACTGACCTAACCAAACATATATTCTGTTAGACACTAAGAGAATTCCTATTCAAGAATCTGTGACAAGAGTTCATCTGACCCCACTTTTTCCCTACAAGGTCACTCTGAAGGTTATTACCTGTTAACTTGTCTCTGTCTCTTATAATGTATTCCATTTCCATGACTCAACTCCCATATGCATAAACTGGGCATATTGAAGCTTATCACAGATAAGAATCCCAGAAGATAAATGAATGACTCCCTTAAAAACTTGCTATGGGGATTTCAAGTATGGAGTAATGCTCTTAAATTTTTCCCGTGTTCAGAAACTGTCTCTGAGGTTTGTGAATAGCATTAATCTAGTGATTTAGTGGCCAGTGTGGTTATTATGTTCCTAAATGCATCATGATTTAGTCCCATGACCCTCTATCCACACAGAATCATGCTGGAAGTATCAGAATAAACACCAATATGTATTCAAAGTTCAGACACATCAGGGTCTTTCAATATTCCAGGTCCAACCCTCTTCTCACAGGGAATCCAGTAGATTCTAAGTTAATACTATGATAGAGTAGTTTAACTAATATAACATGAAGGGCAAGCAGAGGTTTCATGAGATGTGACTTGTTATTCGTTCTTGATTCACAGCATTTTTGTTCGTTTGTTTAGCACTTTTGCTCATTGAATTTCTGGGTGAAAAAGGACTGGCTAGTTCAGTCAAGGAAACTTTCCAGAATCTGCAGTGGCATTTAATTTTAGCTCATCATATTTTGTCTGGACTACAACCAACTGTATACATCTCAAATAGATTTATTGATTTTGGCTGTACAAAATATCTCATCCTAGGAAGACCGTGACGCTGGCTTCCACTTCTGTTTGTGTGCATCTTAGGAAGTTCTCCCTAATGAAATGCATTGACCCTATGGGTGGAAAATTTGCAATGCACCACATACACCTATGAAGGCTGGCACTGTGTCAGTTTGGCTCTTTGAAGAAACCGATGACAAAACAGAATTATATGTGCAAAAAAGTTATTGAGGAAAACCTGTGTGAATGATAACGAGGGGAGAAAGCAGGAGCAGGCAGGGAGAGCGTTCAGACCATGATGCATGTCTGATGCCTGTGAAAGGAAAGAACAGTGTGAAAACAGGAGGATTGGGTAAGGAGAGCCTCAGGAGCTGTAGCTGGGAGGCAGGCTCAGCCGGGCTGATGTAAGCTCCAGAGTAGAGGATGTCCCTTAGAAGACTCCCTCATTGGACAGAAAGAGCCAGGTTCTACAGTCCACTGGGGTCAGTCTTTAGCTGTGAGCAGCCCAATGAGGCATGGCTCGGTGTGAACTCCTTTTATCCGGTGGTGAGGCAGCGGGAGGCTGTTAGCACCACCAGAGTCCTTGCAGCAGGATTCCTCCTCACTGGAGATCTGAGGGTTCAACTCTATGGCAGGCACAGGCATAAAATGTTTCAACTCCTCTGGAGAGAGTCTGTCTTTCCACCATAACTCATCAAGGAGAAAATGTCTCAACCATGGTAAATAGTTTAAATCCTAGATGCCCAAGCTTGGTAATTGTCCATCATGTAACTCCAGCTAAATTTACTCCAGAACTAAAAGGAAAGTTACCTAAGAATAGAAACTATCTTGATATCTCCCAATGCTTAGCAAATCCTTAGTATCTGATAGCTCTTCCACCCAGTTTTGTTGAAAGAAAAGACAAATAATCGTAAACCCCACTTCATTTTGTAGGAGTCCAACCATAAAAAAGGCTCACTTTTTACAGCTGCAATAATGAAGCAAATCCATCTTTGTGTAAACAACTACAACCCCCTACACACACATACACATTTTGACAAATACTGTGCATTTAGATCAAAAGCAGTTCCAAGAGTCACCATTTGCCTGAAACACATAGTCTAGGAACTCTAATGCTAAATAGGCTATAGGTTATTTTGTAATTACTGTCCTTATGGCTATTTCCTCTTCCTTGATTCATGAAATTGGCCATAGTAACCGATACCTAGTCTCATCAGATTTGCTCCAGACTCAGTCATTATAAAAAAAACGGGTATGGTAAATAAAGATCAAATGAGACAAGTATGCAAGAGCCACTAGGTATTGTAGTTATGGCTCAGATAGGCAAGTCAGTTTCAATTTTGCCTGCTTTCCCCGGAACGCTTTTTCAAAGAATGGGTTTTTCATGTAATTTAACCGAGAGGCCTGCACTTAGGTTTTACTGTAATATCAGAAAATGAGATCCCTCTTTGTTCTGATTGAAGAACACACATATCTAGAGAAATGCATCGGGGGAGGTCTTTTGGATGGTTAAGCTGCCTAATATATCAGTGAGGTCTTCTGAATAGATTACAGCCTTCTTTTAAAGAGATATCTATAGATTATATTTCTTAGTTGATTTTTTTCCAGGTGGAAAAGAATACATTTGTTGTAGACATTAACATGTTCTGATTCTTTAAAATGAAGGGAAACCCAAAATACTTGAAATGCATAGTTCCGTGCCATAAAAAGACAAAGCTTAAATAAAATGAGGGACAGGGATAATCCAAAGACTATGTAAAGGAGTTTTAAAATTAATTTGTGTTCTACTAATACAATATTCTACTCTTTAGTAGTAATTGGCCTTGAATGAGATGGCTGACCTTTGCCAATAATTGACTATGAATGATAAATATAAATATTTCTATTTCTTTAGATATTTCTTTATTCCTGGTCTATATTTACTCTGGTCAACTCACCAAGTGATTTTATTTAAAACTCTGTACGGTTAAAATTGATTTCATTATGTACATACATTTGTGGGACAGTTTACTTGAAACATTACACAAGGTATTTAAGTCAATGGTTCCTTTTGGCTTATGTGCTATTGTATTTTCATGTTAGACTAATAGGACAATCAAAAGTTGCCTGTCCCTCTTTACAAGTCTACCCCTGTGTCCCTGAATCTATATCTGCTTCAGGTCCTAGAATCTCTCTTTCATCTCCGGGACTTTGCTTCCCCATTCATCTCTTTCTCATGAATTTATTTTAGAAAGAGAAAGAGGGAGGGAGGGAGGGAGGAAGGAAGGGGTCTTCCCCTGATCTTATTGTCCTCTGTCAACTAAGTTATTTTTCTTCCCTTATCTAAAAAATATCCCAAATAAATGGCTGTAATTTCCTCATTGTATTAGTCAGGTTTCTCCAATAAGATATGTTTATGTATATAGTTTATTATAGCAAATTAGCTCTTCTGATCACGGAGGTTAGAAAATCTGAATTCTTCAACTTGGAAACTTCAGTCAAGGTGGCGCTAAATTCTTACTCTGAACTCCCCAGGGGAAGTTGGCTGGCTGGAAATTCAGACAAGAACAATGAGGTTGAGTCTAAATTCTCTTCTTCTGGCCCCTGAAATCTCCAGTTCTGGCCCTGTAGAAATCCAAAGGAGTCAATGAGAAGATTCCCCATATTGCTGAAAGCAATCTCCTTTTTTGATTATTGACGCACTTAACTGAGTATAAATGCAAATCGCATTCTCAGAATATATACCCACACCTTAACAACCAGGCCAGTGCTTGACAAACAGCTGAACCCCAAAATCCAGCCAAGTCCACATATGAAATTAACCATCACACTCATTCGCCTGCCTTACTGAAAAAATGTGCTCACTCACCTGAATAGGTTATTTCAGTTCCATATTAGAAAATATTCAGGTTTAAAACATTTACTGTACCCTTAACTTGGCCAATCCAGTAAATTAAGCATGCTTTAAAATATTATACACAGACAGGCTCATCTTCTACCCCTGATTCAAAGGGTAACGATAAAATGTCCAACATTCCCTCCCCTTCTCATAGCTACTATTAAAGATTACGTTTTCTACACTAGAGAACAATTTATCACACCAATATAAGTATTCTCTTATAAAGATATGTACCGAGCTTCTTTAGCAACTCTATCCTGAAGTCTCAATGCAACACGATCAGCGCCTTTTAAAAATGATATTTTTTATTTTTGGCACTTGAAACTGATAAATCATTCCCATTCTGGGTTTTTTTTATGCATTTGAAATGCTTTTCTCATTTTTGCAATTAACAAAGGACTTTGAAAACTTTGGTCACGTATTTGTAATAATAATGCCCCATCATTTTAATATTATGGGGAAGATCAAATTGTCACAATGATGTTGGGGTTATTAGCACACAACCAAGGGGGCAGGGAGAGAATATGTGGTGTGGTGTCTAAAAATGCAAACACAAAAATTAAGCTTCTTTAATTTGTGTGTGTGTGGGGTAGATAAATAATGATTTGCAGCACCCAGGGATCTCACATGGCTTTGTTCATATTTTGATAGTGTACTCCTCTTTGCAGTCTGAGTAATTAAGTCTTATGACATTCCAGTAACTATAAATCCTGCTGAGATGTTTAAGTTTATTACAACCTCTTGATGTACAATAAAAATAATAAAAATAAAAAAGTACATCTCTGGTTCTTAACAAGCTGTTTTGCTTTTACCTTTGAAAACACAATTGAATGTGGCCCACTCAAACTGTTTAGCCTCCTTGTTAACTAGAAGTTCCTTTTGAAATTCATTACCTTCAATTACATTTTTTAAAAGAATTTTAATTGCATGCCTGTAAAGAATAAAGATGCTCTAGGCTCCATTTGTTTATCATGGAGGGGCCTAAAAAATGAGGACAGAGCTTCCCAGCTCATGGAGGGGTTGCAGAGAGAGAAAGATGACTTTTAATTCGACAAGTTCAGAGAGATTTCTTAGTTTGACGCGCTCGGCAGGGGGTCTTTGAGTGCCTGGCAATGCTTCAGCATTCTGAGCTTTGAAAGTCTTTCCCTGCAGCAGAAATTGTATCAAAAGCCAATGATAATATTCCCTGCAAGGTAAAGCACCCTATTGAAGATTTCGAGAGCTGTTTATTTATTCATCACAGTTTTCTTTTAGGACATATCAGGGATCTAGGTAATAATTCACATAGATGATAGAAATGCAAAAAAAAAAAAATCTTTTTTTTTTTTAATCTTTCACCTTTTCCTTCATTTACTTCTCATTAGGTCACAAGTAGTTATAAAATGTTCTTTCTGTTTGTCCCAAACATCTATATCTTTATTCCAAATCTCAATTTCTTCCCCTCTCCATTTTTTAAACAAAATTGTCATTTCAGCTTACCTTCTACCACCAGCTGAGCATATAAGATGTTTATGGCCGTTTCCTCCTGTAAATCCTCAAAGTGATTAATTAATTTTACAGAAGTACACTGTTTCTAAGGCTTTTTTTTGAATCGTGGTATCTTAAGTATGTTTCAGAAGGCTGTTTTCAAAGCAAATGTTAGCAATCATGTTCATTTCTTGAAGGGTATACATATTTAATATTTTGTATTATATTTTGTACACATGGTAGGAAAAAAATGTTTCTTCCTTTCTTGCTATTTCTAGGGAGAGCTGGGAATAAGGGACCGTGACAGCCTTTCCCTCTTGTAACATCAATGTCTGCTATCATTTTGGCAGAATCAGTGAAGACAAAAACTGTCTCTCCTCTTTTTTTTTTCTTCCATCGTCTAGTGGCATTAAAAGTGACCTTGGCTTGTAAATATCGGTGAGTGACCACAAGGGAAGCATTTGCCATAGAGAAGGAAGTTTTCTTGATTTTTTTTTAGACTATGGGAAGTTGAGGATAGTATGTTGCTTACAACTGCAATTTTTTTAAGTGAAATCAATGAAGGAAAACTATGCATGCAAAAGAAACTTGGAAAAAAATCAGTACCTCATCATATTTGGGCATATTTAAGTATATTTCACTTTACAAACATATACCAGGTTGTAGAATGTATTTAAATATCAAAAGTGTGAGAGGAAATCACCATGCCAAGTAACCACTTTAGTAACAAAATATCCATAGAATCGCATCAGCAAATATTCCACTCATTCATTAATATTAATTGACCTTCCCTAGACTGCACAGCAGGGCACAAGGCACTTTACAAAATAGAAAAAAGCATAGCCCTGTCCTTAGGATTTCAAACTCTAGGGTTGGCTCATGATCATCTTTTTTTGCAGGATCAAGGCTAATCCAAAGAATCATTCATTATCAGTTTTGGGGGAGATATATTTCAGTAGAAATATTTCTGTACTTTAAACACAAGAATTCCATCGTCCTATTCAGCGCTGGCACCAGAAGTTCCAGAAAATTTGCTTCCACACACCACCTACTCCATGCCACTATTCTCACCCAACCCACAGTGGTAAGAGTCCAGTTCTTTCTTTCAGACTGACATTAGCTTTTCTCCCTCTGAAAATATTTTTGGGGTATGAGAGATAGTTGTTTGAATATCTCTGTATGCAATAGGAACATAATTAATCACACTTTCAAAAGGTCTAGTTATAATTTGAACACCTTCTATCAGTATACCTGAAAGTAAAATAAGTTTAATTTAATAAATGACTTACAATTTACTATACCTTTATTTCCAAGTTCATATTTATTTCTTAATGAAATAACTGCTGAGATCTAGGATGAATTTTACATTTTTCAACAATCTCTAACATTCGACTAATCATAGAGGTAGTAAGAACATATTCAGGTGTGCTATAGAAGTATAAGCATTCTCAACATGGATTTGTTAAAAGCACATTTTTACCACTAACTGCCTTGTCTTACCTCATCAGAATTTCCAGGATGGCCATGGGTTTGCTATTCACAATAGTAGCCCCATAAACTACGTATAAGAAAATTCAGTCTTGCTTCTGTCAAATTATTTATCCCCTCCCCATCCCCACCCACAGAAAAAATAGTATCTTTCCATATTTGCATAGGGCACTCAGATCCCAGTTTCTGTGATTTGGTTGTTCATTTATATTTAAATTTCTTTAAAGCTGCATGATAGCAAGCAGATCACTCACTTGTCTAGCACATAACTGAATTAAAATATTTAAATGAATAATATTCCAAATCTTTAAAGAAACCTGCACCAATATTCAGAGCTGAGTATATATTCATGTGAAAATTGTCTTTGGTTTTTATCAGGTGCATGTAGAAGTGTGTTCTCCTTGTTAGATATAGGAGAAATTGCTTAAGTGATTTTATTGAAAACATATAGTCTCTTCCTCTTCATAATAAACTTACTGGTGACTTGAGCACTGAAATCAACACATGGTTTGTTGGTAGGGGACAAGTTCTACTCCAAGCTTGGTTAAGCTAATTTAATATGCTTATATGTTAAAATTCTCATAATTTAATATACTAGTATCTTAATAAGCAATTTAAGAATTCCAGGGGCCTCTACAATAGTGATACTATTTTGATTCAATGAAAAGCCATATTTGAGAACATAAAAAGAATCCATATGCCAATATAACAAAATAAAATAAAAAGTAAATTTGAACAAATCCAGCACTGTAAATAAAGTTGGTTTAATTTCCATAGCTGTTAAGGTCAGAGGCAGATAACAACTCGCAATTAATTAGGATGTTCGACAGTCAACATTTTGGGGAGAAGCATTTTGTTTCGTGCAGTAAAATGGAAAACTTAGGATATTCTGGGTTGGAACACAGCTATTCTGTATCTTGGACTTGTCTGATCTTTATTTTTCTGCATTATTGAATAGAAGTACAATTAACATTGATTTGTGTGAGTGGACCAGAGTGTCACAAAGACCTTCTCCTAGTTTGGCGGTTTCCCCTGTCTGCTAAGAGAAGTCTGTCTTTGTCTTGGTTTCTTCTATCCCCTCATTCTGAGGAGGTCACTGCTACATCATTTGGGAGTGTGTTAAGATTGCGGACTCCAGAGGAACAGTGGAAAGGAATGGATAACAAGGCCATCAAGCCAAGGCTGTGTTTCTTAACATGCTGAGGAGAGCGTTCCAGAGGCAATGGAATGGGAAAGGGGGTTTTTCAGAAGGATGGCTGCGGCTGTCCTTACTTGGCTGGGAAAGGCAAGTGAAGAGTTTTGGAGCTCTAACGGTTTCTTTGCAAATGGAGCACATGGGCGACCACTTTATGAAGATCGCATTTTGCCTTTATAAAGGCACCAGCCACCGTGCAAATATATTGCCCAAGCAGTCGCTTCCGCCTGGCTTTTTGAAATCTTGGCAGAAGCAAACCCATTTTCCCCTCTCAAGCTTTTGAGGCTTTTGCATCTGTCCAGACACAGACGAGCCTGGTGTTCACCAACACGATGGGAGCAGTGTGGAAGATGGAAATGTGAGATGAAAGGCAAAGACAGGCGTTCTTCATTAACGTAACTGAGAGGGGGGGGGGGGGTTGCAGAAGATGTGTCTGGCAAAAGGAGAAGAGAAACCACCCCAAGAAAGCAGTAAGAAATATGAGGAGGGACTCACAGGGGAATCCTCCATTTAGAGAGAAAGAATGAGTAAATGTGCCTTGGACAGAGTTACGCAGTTGGGCAGGGTACAAGTAAGTAAATCTGGCAATTAGAAAAACTAAGGCTCCCGGCTAAAATGCCTTAGAACTCGACTGAAGTATCTATTCTTTTTAGAAGAGAAGGTGGAAGTTAAGCAGCATCGACAAGTTTGAGAATTTAAACTTTATAAATTCGTAACGTATACTTTACCATGCCCTCCATCCACACAAACACTGACAAAAAACACTGACCTCGGTTTCTAATGAGGAGCCTCAAACTTCATCGATTGAAGAGGTGTGACGTCAGGATCTGAGATTTTAAGGACTGTATGTTCCTGAATAAATATTTTGAGACTAGGAAATTTTTTATGGCTGAGCTTGCAGAAGACTACAATAAGAACTCAAACACTAAAAATTCCTCCAGGATTAATGAAAATCTAAGGCCCCTATTAAGCTTTCCACTGTATTAGTCTTTAGTCAACAAACTAGTTGCCATTGTCTTTGAATTCCTGTC
Organism: Dasypus novemcinctus; assembly: GCF_030445035.2. NCBI lineage: Eukaryota > Metazoa > Chordata > Mammalia > Cingulata > Dasypodidae > Dasypus > Dasypus novemcinctus. The sequence continues at coordinate 7,288,310 of NC_080673.1, read as the reverse complement.
ATCTGCGACAAAAGTGGTTATAGAGAGAAGGGCTAGGATATATTTCTGGAATAGATGAAAGCAGAAAATGTAATGTCAATGACTATAGTAATCTTTTCTCACACTTGGTCTATCCTTAGCCATTCTTTCCCACCACTTTTTCCTTATTTCTTCACTCTTCCTTCTTTCCCTTTTTTCTCTGTTCCTTTGTTCCTCTTCACGAACTTTGTTTCTTTACTCTTCCTGCTTTGTATTTCTCTTTCTTTATCTTCCTCATATCATTTTTCTTAAACCGAAAATGTGGGGTAGGAAATGGCAGGCCGAGAGAAAGAGAAAGGCAATATCATGTCAAGTGTGGGGTTTCGCATAACAGTGAGATAATTCCTTAACTAGATTGAATGAACCATGAATCTGACCATATGGAAATTCTTGGCTTCTTAAAGTTCAGCTTCTCATGTGGGGATATTGATTCAGAATGGAGAGCCCAGAAAAGCTCCATTTTTGTGGCCAAGAATGTAGTAGAATAAAAGTGAGAAATGAATATAGGCAAACAGGAAAGAGGTCATGGCATTTGTCCACAACCTACATTCCAAAAAAATGAGCTTACAAGCAAAACTTTTAGTATATTATACATCCACAACTTGGGCAACATTCTTAAAGTTTTTAAGGGATTATAAAAATACATTTTGACCTGTTTGTGGGGCTGAGTTTTTTCCCGCAACTATTCACTTCAGTTCATAGTTTATTCCATTAGTGTTTATAACAAATATAGTGGAACCAGTGTCACGAACCCTTATTCATAACATTATTTCTTTTTTTTTTTTTAAAGATTTATTTATTTATTTAATTCCCCCCCCCCTCCCCTGGTTGTCTGTTCTTGGTGTCTATTTGCTGCGTCTTGTTTCTTTGTCCGCTTCTGTTGTCGTCAGCGGCACGGGAAGTGTGGGCGGCGCCTTATTGAAGTTAACAATTTGAGGTTTGAATCGCAACTTTGCTCCTTTTCAGGTGCCTGCCCTCAATTTCCTCAACTGCAAAATGGAGAAAATGGCACAAACCACATAGATTTGTTATCAGAAGATGCACCTAGTCCAAAGCCTACATAGTCTATTCTACTACGGTAGCTATTACTATGCTACCACAAATATTGCAACTCAAGGGAGAATGTTTAGTGTGTCTTTAAGCCTTTAGATCCAGCTCCAAACCAAAACTGATCACCACTTTGAGTTAGAACAACTGCTCACTTGCTGAAAAAGTTGAAGCGTCACTTTTCACGTACACACATATTAATTGGAAGGCTACTCATCAGGCTAATGGTAGTAAAGGGAAGTCAGTGTGACATTTCGTCTCTGCAGCCCAGGGAAACCAGTTGCCAGGCTGGCACTGTGGAAGAATGGCCAAAGCCAGGATTGTCGACCTCTCTCAACAATTTAAAAGAGTCTGGCCTAATTTATATCTTTGGGTACATAAATATTTTCAAAGGTACATATCCATATTTCCAGGGTTAAGAAACTGATGATAAGGAATAAGGAACAATTACCAGTCTGGTCACTGGTAAATGCAGTTATTAAATAATTAGAAGTTAAAATCAGCTTTCCAACCTGTGCAGATGGTAATTTTCCATTTATAAACACAGAAATTCTAATGTTCCCTCATCTCCAAATATTCATTAATACAAACATTTCTCTTTTTCATATTAATGACTATCGGTACTCAGTGAATTTCATAATTTGCATTTCTCCTGTATTTCATCTTGTTTCCATTTAAATTTCAAGTAAAAATTATATTTTATTTCAGTTTCATAGTTGATTTTGAGTTTATTTCCATTTAGGTATTTCATATTGATATGAATCCAGGCAAGTATTTGAACAGAATTACATTATGCCAAATTCTATTGCTCTGACTCTTGAATTGCTGCAGACTTTCTAGTCAGAATCCCCCTCCAATACATATGAAAATGATTGTTTTGTTTCTCTGTTCATTGTTGAAATAAAAGAGATATGCTTGTACTTTCAGAGCTCACTCTTCATCTAACATTGCATTGTCTGATGTCCTGAGAAAAGCAGCTTGCCTTCTGAATGCTCATGATTACCTACCATTTCTCATGGCACTCAGAGTAGCAATCTTACTGAATCTCATTATTTGTAAATAATTATAACATGCTTTTTCAAGAATAAGGTAGCTTTTAGAATATCTTACATGTAAAAAAATGTCATTATAAAGCTTCATAATTATGTGGTCATCATAGAAGCAAAATAGAAGAAAAATCAACTCAACTTCAACCTTTCAAATCACATGAAGGGGATTCTCTGTCATCTAGACAATACTGTGCTAAGTTCTTGTGTCTGATTACTGAAGGAAATCTAAAATGAGTTTTATGTAAATTTTTCTACAATGAAACATTTTGTAAGTCATTATACTAAAAGGAACTCTTACAAAGCACTTGCAAAATAAAATCAGCAGCTAAGTCAGCAACATCTAAAGAAAGTATGATACAATTCAACTTTCTTATGAATTAAATGAATTCTCCTTAAATATTTCCATATCATTTCCGATGTGCAGGTAGACATTTCCCTTGATTTTCCTTCCTCAATTGACATTTTCCCACTTAAAAATGATTCTTAGGCTATTTTTGGTCTGTTTCTCACTGCTACTGAGACATTTAAGTTATATAGTTTGATTTTTATTTTAGTGCCATGAGAAATGGCTTCAACTAGGGGAAGCCCAAACTTCAAATACCTATGGAAGTAAGATTAATGTAGTTTGAATTTTGCAGGAAAATAACTTCAAAGGTGACATTTTTGTTGGAGGTACCGAAATATCTACAGTAATACTTTTAACAAGGGTTAGTCTAGAGCACTGCTTGGAGCAAAGAAATCTAACATATACTATAACTGTCTAATGGCAAGCTAGAGATGGATTTATAGACAATACTTAGCACTGTCACCTTGAAAGTGAAGCACTTTGAAAGGCTGAATGAAGATGAACAGTCAATCTCTTTTGGGGAAAGACTTGCCATTTATTTTTTATTAGTTTGAAGAGTGATACCATATTGTGTCATGGGTTGACTAGTGTCCAATAAGAATATGTGCTGTGCTTTGCAAAGCATCCTTCATTCACTTCAGCCCTCCACTGGGAAAGTGCTTGAGGTGACAGGAGGGGCAAGGAAAATGTGTGCATCTGGTTTTCTTTGGAAATTTCAGAAAATGTCAACCAACTGAGAACTCTTCTGCCTTTCTGCCCAGCTCCTGATTGTTCTTTTCTCTTTGTGTTTCCTATGTCTCTTTAAAAGCTAAAGTACCAGACAAATAAGTGGGTTGAGATTTGATTATCTGAAGTGTTGTGTTGGGGATTAGTAAAAATAAGACAACCAAAAATAAGATGAAGTCTAAAGGATTTTGACCCACCCTTAAAGTTAAAATGGCATAATTACTGCTTAATCGTAATATGTTGCATGTATATCTTACATAATTGTCATTCTTTTGAGAGAGGGTAGAACGTACTCGCTGAAGAAAAATGTACTTAATGAGAATATTTTCAAAATTTGATTTACTACAACACCAATGATAATATTAATAAGGCATGATATAAATATATAATAAGTGAGTTACTGCATATTTATCCTATACTGGTTGCTAATCTGGAGAACAAATAATAAACTGAGCTTTTCCCCAAAGAACTTCGCATCCAGATAGGGAAGCTAATATGTGTTATATCTCTCAAATGTTTAATGACAACATAATATCGCAAACAGGCCCAGCTTCAAGGGCATGACACCAGACCAGTCTCACAGAGCCCTGCACTTGGAAGGGTTGATGCTTGGTTTAAGGCTCTGCTGTTGCCATCTTGAAATTCTTGATAATTTTTTTTAAAGGAGAATGCCCAATTCTGCAGCTATTCCTGATAGCAAAAATCAATGAATGACTGATGAAGGTGGTTTTTTTTTTACTTTTATAAAGGATATTTACTTGGGGTAAAATCTTAAGTTACAAGGCCCTAAAGAGTCCAACTCAAGGTACCATAAGAGGTACTTTCTCACCAAAGTCTATTGCCACATGTTGAAGTAAGAATGGCCAACATTCTCTGTGAGGGTTCAGTTTTCCTCTCCCTTAGCTACAGGCTGCATAGGGCTTGTTTCTTTCTGGGTTTTCTCAGCACTGCAAACTCTGAGGCAAATGGCTCATCTCTCTTCCCAGGGCCACAGGATCAAAGTTCTCTCCTCTGCCAGTCTGTGGAGCTCTCTCTCCCTTCTTCTGTGTGTCCTCTTGAGTGAGTGTCCATTTATACCAGCCCACCAAGGGAGTGGGGACTCTACCCTGAAGCACACCCCACTGACATGGTCAAATCAAAGCCCTAATCTTGATTTAATCAAGTAAACATAAAACCTTTGAATTTGATACACTCAAAGGGCATCCCACCCAAAATAACAGACCAGTTTACAAACATAATCAATATCTTGTTTTTGGAAACTAAGGAAGTTCTGATTGGGATGATAACCAGGAGATCTTCTCTCCCACGCTGAGCAGAGGACAATGGCCAAGGGCTCGAGTCAGAATAAATGACCTCGCCATGGATTTTGGACTACAGAATTTGGATAAGTGATGAAAGGGAGGAGGGCTTTGGTGTAAAAAGTGTTAGCTATAGAAATAAGAAAAGAAAGTTTGTGAATCAGAATGTCCAGATGACATTTTGTTTGTTTGTTTTGTATAGGATTTGTGACAGGTAAACCTTAACCTTGTTGTAAAGACTTTTGACTACTAGGGTAAGAAATATGTACTTCATACTACAGAATTCTGCAGGAATATGAGGTTGCTTTAGAACGATGAACTCAGTAGCAGACTTAAGACCTGGCTTTAGTAATGGTCAAGGAAACAGAAAGGAAACAGCAAATGTAAAAGATATGTACAAAAAAGATACATGAAATGTCACACTTGCCTTAATTATCGAGGAAATGATGATAACATTGCTGTAAATAAGAAAGTCACAGTGGGGGAGTAGAGAGTGGCAGATCTGAGGATCAATATGATTGTGTTTGATTTGAGAAAGGAATGGTCTAATTAGCCAACACCTAAAAGTGGTCATGTGGCTTTTGGAAGTACTTCAATTAAAATCATTTATTTACTTTGAAACACCACAAACACTTACTGGACACATTCTATTGGACAAATACTTTCAATGTGAAAAGATCTTAGCTGTGTACAGCTGAACCACAGATAGTTTTAAATAGGCTAGCTCCTCTTATCTTCACAAAATACCATAACACTTGAATATTTTCTTAAAGAATTGGGAGAAAAATCATTTGTAGATGTGTGTGCATCAGACATGCGAACTGACAAAACTTCTAAATTCCTATTTTTATGTGAAGGCAAAGTGATTACATTCCTTGCCCCACACAGTTAGGAGTTTTGATTTCAGTCATCTCTTTCCAACTGCTTTCCTGTGCATACATATGCGAAAATGAAATGTTTATTGTACAACAAAAGTAGCCCACCAGTGCAATGCAAATGTGAGGCAAAGCTCAACTTTCTTTTTTTTCTTCCTTCTGAAAAGAAAGGATTTCAGGCTAGGTAAATTTATGCATCAGTGGCTTTCTTCCTTTTCCTCCTGATAACGTCTGATTGACACCACTACAGCATTACTTTTAAAGAAACTAAAATGAATCCCACAGCCTCTGTGTTTGGGCCTTAAACTGTCAGTGCTTTATGACCACTGAGGCCTGACTGATGGCCTAGCCACTGCCTGAAATGTTTCCTATCACTTAGAAGATCCGTGGTGTGTTGTATTAACTTGCATAGCTAGATAACAAAGTAGAATCAGAAGTAAACATAGTTCTAAATTTGCTTTCTGGAGCTCTCTTTTGGTAATTTTGTCTATTAAAGAGACTATCCTAATGAAAATTAGTTATCCCTGCTTTTTTCTACATTGCTTGAGGCCAAATATTGTAAATCTGTATTGATTAACCAAGCAAATCTCAATTATTCAAGTTGTAAATTTATCAGAGACCCTTGATTCTTCTTCATTGTTCTAATTTGTGACCGCTTGACTGACTTTCAAAGATGGACACAGAAGGAATGCTCAAATCGGTCAATTTTACCATGTTTTTTTTAAAGCCACTTCTATTCAAAGATACAAACCACTAGCTAGCAGTAGGAATTAATCTATGTAAATTCAAATGATCCACACTTTCTTCCCTCATGATCACTGAAAGTCGAACAGTTAGATACTCATATGCTTTATAGTTCTCTTTCAGCCTTGTTATAGTATAAGCTAAAAGGCACTATATGAATTTAAGTATTTGGCAATGCATAAAAGAAAGCCAAAATTTCAAATCTCAGGAAAGACAGGAAAGATGAAGCTTAAACCACAGGTCCCATGAATGTATACGTATAAATAGAAATTTGGAATATAGCATTTTTAGATGGCATTGAGTAAAGCTTACCACTGCATTGAGACTAAGGATCTTAATTGTACTTAAACCTCCCTTAATCACAGTAAGATGTCACATTTTAGTTGTGAAAGGGATGCATATTAGCAGAAATTTGAGACAGACTGGTCCCAGGAAGGAGAAACTTTCATGCGAAAAGAGGGAGAGAGAAACGTGTACCATAGATAACTCACCAGCCTTGCCTAAAATTGAAAGACTCTCTACCTCGTTAGAAAGATGTGACCTTAGAGATAGGTCCTTAACATCCTGCCTAACTGGTGAAACCTGGTCTCTACTTCTCTGGGGAGGCATGTAGAGTGGCAAAGACCAGAGGTAGTAAAGACAGCTGTTAACGAGAGGCTCTCGCCTAAGACATGGCAAATGTTAGCCCAGCATTGTGAAGATGATGAGAGTGACAAGGAACAAGTCCTGGCTTCAGGTTTTTGTACCTGAACACAGGCGAGGATTTAAAAAAAAAACCAACAACAACAACAGTTGTTGGCTTCGCTATTTTTGCCTTGAGTTTCTAAGAAAAGTGACAAAAACAAATATATTATAGACAATGTAGAAAACCAGACCCAACCAAGTAGGAGGCAGAGCTGAGATCAGAAAGCATTTTGAAAAGCAGGAGACGGTTGAGTGTGAAAAGGCTGCGAAGAGGTTGAGGGAAGATGAGGTTTGAAAATTGGGTTGGCCCTTGGGATTAGTTGTAACAAGGTGGTCAGAGACTTCACTGGAGGTCAGTTTCTTCCCAGGGACAACTAGATGAAGTTCAAGGCAACAGTCTTACGAGAAGAATTGGGGGCAGTGCAAGAACACATAGTGTAGGAACCAGTGTCTGACGAGGTATTAAGAAAGTCCAAAAAATCTACTGATCAATTTATGGTGATGGTGAGCATTTTATAAGTATTTTAAGTTCTGTTAAAAAAATTGCTAGGAATAATTTCATTTATGCTAGAGATTCTCTTTGCTCCCCAGGTATATAATTTCCATTGTATTTCTTTTAATTTTATTCTTCCACTTAAGACACATAAGCAATGACATCTAGGAAATGTGAAAGTTGCCCACATACATACCCAGAATCAGAGAAATTACAGAAAGTGAGAGAAGGTGCAATAACACAAGCAAGAAAAGAGAATAGGAGGGAAACTGATTCACACACACACACTCACATAAACTCTCACAGGTGGAACAAAAAAAAAACAATAAAAAAGGGGGTATTTTTCTCTAACCTATTTTTATGACTATACGGTAATTAAAATCTTAAATTTGGGCCATGGGAATTCGCTGGTCAGTCAGCAGAAAAACATGTTTAATTTTGTTCCCTTTAGAAGTTTTTACCATACAATACCATATTTGATAAAAGCAAGTATTTATAGTTACTTTGAAAATTAGTGATGAATAGAGGGAAAAAATTCAGCATTGAGAGACTTAATGATTTTTTTAAAAAAGACTATATCCTTTGAGAATATGTCAGCTTGCATGAAGTCTAAAATCCCACAACTTTTAAACCATTCCCCTGTGCAGACACTGTTATAGGCAAACTTGTTTTCCAACCGGGGTAAGAGACCACTGTGGAACATTCCATCCTATGTCAGGGCACAGTTACATCAGGAGGCTCTTATGGTTGTGCTAGCACCAGGAATGATAAGTGTGAAATTATCAGCAACTGAGCATTGGGGGAATACATTTTTGCATCAAAGGTGCCCTTTACCCTCAACCAGAAGACCAAACTGCTGATTCAAATGAGCAGACCACTTAAAATTAAGCGATTCTTCATCTGAAAACTCCATATGCTGTATTTAACTACCTATTTCTAGGGATTTGCCCTTTTTTGGTAGAAAAGAGCTTTTAATGTCCTAGGGAAAATTTAGTGTTAAAGGTTTACATTAAACAAAAAGCAACTCTAGGATGTCTATGTTAGTTGGTAACTATGTTTAATGCAAATTTACAAAAAGGATATGTGTCACTGTGGGTCACCACTGAATATTCTTTTTGGGCTTTCTCTGTTGGATATGCAATCTCAGCTAAATGTTTTGAAGAGGAGGAATCAAATAAATTGCCCTATTTTGGGTCTTTCTCATCTGTATACAGTTGTGCAGCTCTACTAGACCTGAAAATTGCCCAGAGACAAACTTTAAAAAAAATAGAGTGCTTTTGAGGCAGAAAATTGCTTTTCTGCAGTATGGTCTAAAGGACAGGCAGTGACAGGAGGACAAGAAGTTGTCACCATGCAGTGATATTGTAAAGCATATCCTCCATAACAAAGAGGATAATTTGTTTTTATTTTCTTCCTTATTAAACCACAAAAGGATTCAGTGCAATAGCCCCATGGCTTTGACTTAAACCCTTGAAAGCTGATGCCGAATTAGATTTTTGAAAGTATGTCTTTTAACTCACACATGGTACCTAGCTTCTATGGAAAACAAATAGCTTAATATACTTAGATCATTCAGTATTTCTCGGTTTCTTCAATAGCCCTAAATGTTTGGGCTTTGGGATGAAATATAAACTAATTGTATATTGTCTTGATTTTTGTGTATATAAGTCAGTTCCTTAGCACTGTTTCAACAGGGCCTTTGTAGTTTAGTATATAAAAAAAGTATTTTATGTATCTGGATAGGCCCCTTGATATTTTGGGAAGATTTTTTTATGTGGTTTAATTTCCATTTTTATGGTGGTATGAATGAAAAATGGGAGAAAATATGTCTTTTGTGTGTTAAGGGATTTGAAACTCCTTTGGGCCTGTTATCATGTTAATGAGACAGTTGAGAGATATCAGGATTTTGTGTATTAATCTTAGCAGGCATTTGCACACTAGAACTGCTCATTTAGTGTTTTAATGGCATTAAGCTGTGAATTTGCACAAAATTAACAAAAATAAAATTCTTCCACATTATGGATCCATAATATGAAGTGTTTATTAAAACCTATTTAAAATATGGTATATACACAGTGGGCCTTATTTAGTGTTGCAATATTTCAGGTTTTTATATACTTTTTACAGTTTTGAAATACTTTGTTTTAATTGCCCACACAAAGGATTTCTAAGTATCTGTAGGTTTATATCCTATCCAGAGGTCTGTTCTGGTTTAAAAAATTTTTGATCTCAGTAGTTTTTAAAAATGTTTAAAGAAAGCCTCCACTGCTTTTAAGACCTGTCTCTCTTGCCCTACACAGATACACAGATTTATACCATGTAGGCACACAGCTAGAATTGACTAAGTGGAAATAGAAACCAGTTGGACATTCCTTACTTTTCAACTTTTAGGAAAGTATTGAACTGTAAAGTCATAGAGTAGAAAGGACCTGGTTCATCACCCAGTCTTGTACTCCCATGCCTTGTGAAGAATCATTCCTGTCTAAGTAAAGAGACTTATCCAAAGTACTTTCTTCTTCTCAGGCTGAATTGTACTAGATGTGCTCATTCCCAGTGATCCCATTTATTTTTCATTTCCATTCTCCTGAAATAGCAGCCATTTATGTAGCGCACATGCAAATCATTCCTCCGTTCTTTCAACATTCTTGAAAACCTACTACAAACAGTAGCAGTTCGCTGCTACAGGTACTGTGTAGAACCAAACCATACTGTCAAGAGTTTATAATTTAGGAGATTATGGAATCAGAGCTCCTAGTGGGAAAGCCTGGTTTACCGCATTCCCCACTAGAAGAAAACTGCAGCGAAGGTGATCCTTACTACTTAGGCTGGCCAGTCACTCTCTGTGGTAGCTTGAGACTGTATATACCCCCAGAAAATCATGTTCTTGAAACTGGTCCTTTCCTGTGGGTGTGCACCTGTTGTACTTGGGACCCTCTGGTTCAATGTCTTCATTAAGGCATGACCCAGGGTGGGTCTTAATCCTCTCCCTGGAGCCCTTTAGAAATGGGTGAATACTAAGAGAGGTGTCCACCGACACAGAAAGAAGCCCCCTCCCACCCTCAGAAGCTGAGAGAGAAGCTCCCAGAAGCAGAAGCTGAAATCACCCAAATCCACTGAAGGGAAGGCCGCAGGAGCAGAGAGAAAGCTGGAGGAAGCCAGAAGTTAAGAGCAAGAGGCCCTGGAGGAGAAGGAAGAGACCAGCAGATGCCACCATCACGCCCTGCCACGTAGCAGGAGTCCAGGATCACCGGCAGTCGGTCTTCAGGGAGAGAGCACCACTCGATGCCTCCATTTGGATATTTTTCTCAGCCTCCATGCTGTCAACTTATAAAGGATCATAAAAGACAATCCATTTCTTGTCCATTGCCTGAGCAACCTTTAGCAATCCAAAACACTCTCGGTTGGGACAATGCTAGCAAACAAAGAGATTCACAGTATTTGGCCCTTCTTTTAACAGATTTCATTCCTACCCATCCTCATATTTGTTATGACAAAACAGTTAGCAAAGAAATATAATACCCTCAAACGAGTTACTGCTTTCTTTACACCAGTTTTCCTAGTCAGTCTTTTTTTGTTGTTGTTTTTTTTTGGCTACACCATAGCCACTTTGTTGGAAATCTAGAAGCATCTTAGCCTCATCAGCGCCTACTCAAAAGCCTGATATACGTGCTTGGTGAACGACTGGCAGTCATGTTTCTATTCTGACTGCTTAATGAAGGCACCCAAAAGTTAACAGCTCACTCTGCGGGGTGGGGGATGGGCATTGTAACCTGACATGACTTATCTGTTGTTTACAATGTGTCCATGCTTTTCAGTGATCATTGTAATTTATCCTGTACAATTGAACATTTACTTCATTTCCCCTGAACGTTAATGAGTATCAGGTAGATAGATTCTGTTGAGGAATTTCACATGGAATCCAAAATTAGACTATCATGTAAAAGCAACTCTGGAATTACTGGAAAACAGCATACAGCAGGTGGGCCCTGTCTTCACAATGATATGATGAGCTGTAACTGTCCCATTCTCTTGTTGACACTGCACTGTCTCTTGTTGACACTGCACTGTCCCCAGCTTGCCCGCTGTTTCCTTGTCTCCCCATCGTAGTTCTTATCTTCTGACTTCTTTGGTGCAAAATGGTCCATTATTTTCAATTTGTGCTGTGCCCATCTTCTGCCTCTGCCTCTTAATCTATGCCAACCGCGGGAATAAATGGAGGTAGATTATTGCACACTCAGCATCAACATCATTGAATTTCTTTTGCAGAGTCAGAGGACTTTGCCAGAAGTGTACTCAGAAGGCTCAAATGGTATAAAGTGCTTCTCAGTTCACAGATGGGCCATATCATGCCAATATTTCTGACAAACACTCGTGTAATAATAACAGAAAAGTCACACACTGGTTCTCAGTGATAAATTAAACTGGTACCTTTTATAGGCTATTTTTAAACACTCGTTCAAGAAGAAACTATCTCTTGAAAGGCCTTCTTCTAGAGGGACACTGTAAAAGGCTTCACGATATCAGGTACCACATTTAATCTATTTATGAATCTCCCTATATAAAATACACTTTTAAATTAATAGAGAAGAAAAAAATTGGGAGAGAAGGTTTTTTCTTAAATTTTAGTCACATGAAGGGAATGTAAAAGTCATGGTTATGTAAAATTCAACCATCTTCCCTCCTTAATATCCTATATTGTGATTTCCTAAAAGATAAACATAGTCACTAAGTTTTGGTGTCAATTTGATTTTTTAAAAAAGTTATAGAAAAATCTGTGCCCCTTCATCCAAATCGTGGTTTACAAATTGTTTTCTGAACATCCCGAGGGACACTTGAAAATCGCCTTGGTAAGCACCATAAAGAGGGGACTAAAGGGCCAAGAGGCAGCGCCTCGATGCCAGATTTTCTCTAGGTTCTTGGCTAAGTCACATAAAATGATTTCAAGACCAAGCCAGGTTAGTTAGGCCAGGAATTTATGAAGGAAGGGAGGGAGGAGAATTGGGAGAAAATAAGAGATTAAGTGTCCCAGGTAGAGGGAAGGGAGGGGGCTGAGAAGTGATAAAGAGAGCTGATTTACATGATTTACAGGCTACAATTCCCCGTTACTGATTTCAAATGCCGGGGTTCTCCTTGTGGGCTGTTCCCGACTGGGCAGGGGGAAAGGCAAGAGCACAGGGGCAGTACTTATCTGCCCCTTGGCTAATGTCGGGGCGGAGTCCCAGCTGCTGCTGTTCTGATTGGTTACCCCACCCTTCAATCCCCCAGGAGGGCCCAATGATAAGGCCCCTGGAGAGTTCTCTGGGGCTTCTGGCTTCTGGAGAAATCTTGTTGGGAATGGAAGTTCTTTCTCACAAAGGTCTTCCAAGAGCCATGTTGGAGGGTATTGTGGCCACGTGTTCAATGGTGGTGGTTTTTCTGCCAGATTCCAGATCCGTCTTTTGATTCCTAATCTACCAGCCGGGAGCAGCCAGGTTCCTCAGCCTCACCACATTCTAAGCTCTTAGGTTTTTAATCTGTTTTTTTTAGCGATTGGCTTCCTTATTGTGTTTAAGGAAATGGTTGTGCTGCTAAAATAAAAGCTGGAAATTCCTCTATTGTTATAATATAGATGTTGACTTTGTAGAAAGATAGGATCTCAACCTATCTTCAAAATCATCAGTAGGATTCAACACATGTATTTAAATGGAAAATACAATAAAGTGCCTTTACTGTTATCAATATTATACTGCAATGAAGGTATTAAGCAATGTTTATGTGTTAACATATAGTAATGTGTGCAATATATATGAATTCCCTTTTAAGCAGACTTTTCAGTTCAACGTACTAATCATTCTGAGTAAATGAATTTAGCCAGTGATAGATAAAAATCCCATATAATTTATATATATACAAATAGATAAAAAAGCAATAAAATGTGCCCATACTGTCTCCTCTATTTATACATTTATTTGTATGTATAAATGTATATATGTAACAAGTTGCGCCTCAAGCTATATTTTTTTTAAAGATTTATTAATTTATTACCTCCCCCGCTTGCAGCTTGTTCCTTTCTTTGCTGTCTCTTCTCTGTGTCCATTCGCTGCACTTTTTTTTTCTGTATCTGCTTGTCTTCCTTTTTATTGCATCATCTTGCTGTGCCAGCTCTCTGCGGCACATGGGCCATCAGCTCTCCGCAGTGAGTGGGACAGCTTGCCTTCACCAGGGGGCCCTGGAGCACGAACCCAGGGCCCCCCATATGGTAGATGGGAGCCAAACTGATTGAACCACAGCCGCTTCCCTACATTTTTTTAATCAGCCTTTTTTTTTTTTTTTAAGAAATTTCTCCTTCTGGATAGCAATTTTTATATCATTTTTGAAAATCTTCTATTTAAAATCTAGTAGTTCTTCATTTTCCAAAGTAATTCAAAAGTCCACATATTTGTTTCTTTATCCAATTACTATACTACTATTTTATAGATTAATTTATGTTAGATAAGTTTAATTAAATTAAACTTTTGGAGTATTTTTTAAATCTGAGAAATTTTTATTATACTTTATACTTTTATTACCTAAGACAATAACTGAATATTCATATCAGATGTCTCAAATTTTTACAAATCTGTGACCTTGATGTTAATTATCTGAGGTATATTGGAGGTATTTATTTGAGTGACTCTAGTTATGTGGGTAAATGCTTACTCTTGTTAGACACAAATATTACCCCATTAGGCATTATACAAATTTTAGTGCTATTACACAAATTTTCCTACTTAAACTTTTCCTACTTAAATTTTCCAAAAAGATTTGAATGGAGAAAGTAAAAACAATATTTCCCACTGATGAATGATTGAATTTAGGTGACAGACAAGTTGCAGTGATAGTTTGGCTCCATCCCAGTTGGACGTTGCCCAAGGTGGCAAGTAGAATTTTAGACCTACTCTCTTTAAAGACAGATCATTTGTCTTGGGCACAAATATTTGTATATGATTTGGAGGATTTCCCACAAACTGTATAAATGTTAAATATTATGTAAGGTTAGTTCAGTCATTTTTTACTGCTTTAAAATGTCTTAAAATTTTTCCTTTATGTATTTTTTACCCATTGGAAAATGATTTTTCAAGGAATTTTCTAAGAATACATATTTCTCTAGTTAATGCCTAGCTTTACTCTTATTTAACTCAGGCCCCCAACTCTTTCCTTGGCCTCTTCATACACAGCAGATAGATCAAGGCCACCCAAAATGAGACCTTTAACTCACTTCTTAATTTAATATATGTGCCTTTTCAAAATGACCTGTATGCATAGCCCATACTCCTTCCTGCCTTCCTTTTTTTTATTTTTTATTTATGGTAAGCTTGTTCTCCTTATGGCTCCTCCCATGGTTTTGAAGGCTCCCTTTCTTGTCCTTCTATTAGGCTGCAATTTCCTACTTTGACGGTAAACCCTTACCTTATTAAAAGTGATTCCAGATCATTAGTTTCGATAGTCAGTCATTCAAAATTAACTGTTTTACAACAGCAAATGCTTCCTGCATGTTCTGGAGCTTTATGAACTTTGACACCATTTTCTTAGTGCTTATGGGGACTAGATTCCTTCTAATGAAAAGGAAAATGGAAGAGTCCCAGATTTGCATGTTTCTTCATAATTTTGGTTCAGATGGTTTCAGGTTTTCTGCCTTAAAGCAAATCCTTTCATCCTAAAACAAGAAAACTAAGTCAATGAATCATTAATTAAAAAAAGCAAAAAAAAAAAAAACAATTGAAATTATTTCAAGGAGTAAAACAATACAAACATTGGAGAAAAAAAATTTTTTAAAAGACCCACCACTTAAAAATGGCAAAAGGGTCTATTCAGCATTTTCTCTGAAAATTTTCTATTAGAACTTTATTGGACCTGCAATTTTAAATGAGGCTATGACTATGTTCTAGATTTAACAGGGCACTACCAAGATGCTCAAATATCCTTTGAAATACACTTAAAAACAAAATAAATCATGCTTCATCATCAAACTTACTGGTTGCAATAGTTTTTAGCTTCCATTCTCTTAGATCTTCACTGTTCAATATGGTAGCCACTAACCACAGGTGACTACTAAAATACTGAAATGTGGCTAGTAAATTTTCATTAATCAGAAATCTCACAAGAGCAACTGTTGAAAGAAAAGAAAAAGA
Organism: Dasypus novemcinctus; assembly: GCF_030445035.2. Taxonomy (NCBI): domain Eukaryota; kingdom Metazoa; phylum Chordata; class Mammalia; order Cingulata; family Dasypodidae; genus Dasypus; species Dasypus novemcinctus. The sequence goes on along the minus strand of NC_080673.1, from coordinate 7,272,880 downwards.
CAGGATATCTGTTTATATATATACATAGAGAGAGAGAGAGGAACTAGGTGGAGGAAGAGGTGACTCCAAGCTGCTACAGTCATTCCCAGAAGCCTCAAGGCTTCAAATCTATTTCAATCAGTTTCTATAAAGTGAGGGTGGGGGTGGAGTTGGGGGTGGGGGTCATGACTCCATTTTCAGGAGGATGAATTCAGCTATTTTTGATTACATCTTATTGAGATTTAAGTTTCATAAAATAAAGAGAATCGTTAGATTATATAAATGTTACATCAAAAATAAAGGGGAATTCCCATATACTTTTCCTCCACCCCCTCCCATATTTTTCCCCATTAACAACATTTTTCATTAATGTGGTACATTTGTTACAATTGATGAACACATATTGAAGCACTGCTCCTAACCATGGTCAATAGTTTACATTATGGTTTACACTTTGTCTCGCACAATTTTATAGGTTTTAACAAAATGTATAATGGCCTGTGTCCATCACTGAAATGTCATGCAGAATAGTTCCAGTGTAACAAAAATGCCCATGTTACACCTATTCTTCCCTCTCTTCCTCCTCAGAATGTCTAGTGACCACTGCCATTATATCAATGGTATAAGTACTTCTATTACTAGAATAATATGTCTGCTTTAGTCCATAGTTGCATTTCCCCTTTTGTTCATTCCTCATCTTGAAGACTTGGGGATGATGATACCCGCTCTGCTTCTGATTGAGAAGGGACTTGGATCCCATGGGGCAGCTGGATGGAACTATCTTGCTTGCAGTTGTGGATCTCTTTTTTGGGATGGGTGTTGTCCATCATCATCCTTTTGTTAGTTGTCCTGGGTGAGTTCAATTAACTGAAGAGTAAGTGTTGGCTGCAACTCTGCTGAGATTCAGGCCTCAACCAGTACACAAATAGCCAGAAGATCTAAGTCTCTGGGACATATATTTAGTGGATATAGTGCTAATTATATGTTCAAATAAAAGGGGCAGAAGGACCATGTGTAGAAAAATTATAAATCAGTCCAACTCTGATGCATTGGGAAGATAGGTTATCATATATTCCAAGGTAAGGCCCACTGATAGGGTGCCAAATTTGTGGGGTATTCTGCCCTGCCTGTAGTGTCCAGATGTCTCCAGAGCTCTCAAGAACACCCCTACTTAAAGTACTGTTACTGTGGTAGTCTGTGAGTTCCTCCTAAGATAAGCATAAGCATAACCTCTTGAATAACTTTTTGACTCACTTTGAAATCTCTGAGCTGTAAAACTCATTTGTATTTAATATTTACCCTTTTGACTAAGGCCTTTTTCCAAATGCATTGCTAGTTAGCTCTTGGTAATAATCCCTCAGTGCCAGGGAGGCTCATCCCCAGGAGTCATGTCCCAAGCCAGGGGGAAGGTAGTGAGTCTATATGCTGAGCGACTTAGCAGTCACCTCTGAGCAACAAAGAGGTTTTCAGGAGGTAATTCTTAGTCAATGTATAATACTAGGCTAAGTTAAATTTTACAGAACAAGGTTCATATGTACAAGCATCTCTCATTTCCACAGCTCTCTGAGTTAATCTCTAGGGATCAAGGACTCCCAGGGAGAGCTAGAAAATACATATAGCTTTTGCCATAAAAGAGTCAGGAACCCTAAGAGTCAAACACAGCCTAAAATTGGCTTTATAGGTGCTAAATAACCATCTTGGGTGGACATTTTTGCAAGTAGAAAACAAACATTGATTAAAAAACCTAATAGAATGTTTTGCTTTGATAATTGCAGAAGCTGTGGGAAAGAATACACATTCTTGAAATCGAACTTTGCTAAATGAAGGTCAGTAGCTTTAAGCTTTTTATAGTACAAGCTCAACCCTAGAGTAAGTGAATTTTAAACCACAGGAACACTGAAAATTCAATGATATTTTCATAATTGCAATTCGAGAAGTCAATAAACACTGTAATCTGAAGTAGCTCACTTTGAAGAAAACTTGATTGCCTAGCTAAAAACATTGTAGCACATAATATTAATAAACCTAAGTATTGAACTCTGAATATAATAGGACAATTACCTCCAGGAAACATTAGTATTCATTATACCCAAAACATTAGTATGTATAGACAGCTGCAGACACAATGTATGTAGTTCAATTATAGTTCATTGGAGACATTCCATATAATGCTTGAAATTTTCTGCACATCTTCATTCTGTTTCAAATACCTTCTTTTAATAATGCCATGGCTAAATTAGAAAAAAATACACTTATTTTTAAGTATAGATAATAGACAGATGAGGAAAGATAATTATTGAACTCTTGATGAAATGTAGTAATATGAGTATATATAGAGAAATTTTTTTTCTTTTATAGCCCAAATAAGAATTTTTAGAGAAATAATATTGCGCTGTAAAATACTGTCAAACATTGTTGAGAACTTTATGTTTGCATTGTAACCTAAAGAATCTTTGGCCTCAATTTGGGCTATCAGTTGCCATTCTTTACTAATTACATATATATATATATATTTTTTTTAAATCATAAAATGACTGAAAAAAGATGCTTTATAACTAATCTTCTGAAATAGGCTGTAACTGTAGAAGTAAAATGTTTGGATTATATTTAAGAAAGCAATAAATACCTTCTCAATTTCCTCTAATATGCATATTGTTTGTAAGAAACTAAATACATCCTATTTAAGAAGGTAAAATGTAGAACTAACCACTCAGAAATTCTAAGTAACTGATGAAATTCTAGATAAGTAACCCTAGATTACTGAAGGACCGTTTAAGAGGAAAATGAAATAGCATAACATACTTAATGAAGATAGCAACCAAATACAATGAGCTGTTATCAGAAAGATCAAGTTTTCAGAGCTTTTCCCCAATCTTAATGGTTAGTTCTAAGGTGTTTGCTACTGACAGGACTCTAGTTGAAATATCTGCCATTTTCCAACTCTAGGACTCCAGAACCTAGACCTTTTTGTGATTCACAGTATGGACTGCCAGCACTACAATGCAGAAAATAAATGGCACTAAGAAATCACAAAACCAGGTTTAGTGCTGAGATTACTGGAAGGATGGCTATTAACTATGTGTTTTGGGTGATGGAAACAGGAGATGTAGGTGATCATATTTCTGTCAGTAAATTTAAATCAATCCAGTAGCTATTTTACTGAATTTTGGTGTGTGCTTAGGAAAACCACAAAAGCATCATGGATTGGGATTTTAAAAAGAACAGTATATTTTATCCTTTTCTCTATTTCCATAGACAGTTAAAATTACATGAAGGGTGTTTATTTTTTCATTCTGATTATAAAATCAATAATGTCAATTTTGAATGATTTGTAAAATATTGAAAAGCAAAATCAAAAATTTCAAATCAAACCATTTCTACCACTGGACAAAATAATTATGAACATGTTTTGGAGAATTTTTCTGAACCTTTCTTTAGAAATATGTATATACTGTATGTTTATTATTTGACTGCTTAATGTCATATTTTGAGCACTTTCCAATAACATCAAGCATTCTTCAATCATATGATTTATCAATGCATGATTTATTTAGCCTATGTTTACCATAAGGTTGTTACTAATTTTGTCACTCTAGGCAATTCTCTGCAGAACTGTCTAAATTATAATATTTTATACATATATATATAGTTTCAATAAAAATTGTAAATAACATTTTCATATCAGTTTAATTGCATTATTTGAAAAATAAATCCATTACATAAAAAGAGAGTTATATACAAAGTAAGCAAGTATACCCTACTAAATTGTGTACAGCTACTGAAGGATGAAAAAAATTAATCATGATAATTAAATTATTGACACCTTTCATTTAAAGATGTAAATATCTACTTTTTGAGCTCCATGCTTTATCCATACTATTGCATATAGTTCATTCCTTTTTTATCATTGAGAATTACTCTACTGTATAATACAATTTGTTTATCCATTTATCTGTTGTCGGACGTTTGGGTTGTTTCCAGGTTTTGAGTATTATGGATACAGCTGTCATGAACATCTTGTTCAAGCCTCTTTGTGGACATGTACTGTCATTCCTCTGGGGCACACATCTATGAGTAGAAATGCTTGGTCACATGATAAATGAACAAACACTGAAGTTTATAAGAAACTGCCAAACAGCTTTCCAAAGTGACTGTCCCATTTTACATTCCCAACCAAAGCTATGACAGATGTGGATCTATATGCTAACCAAGGGCACCAGATTGCAAATTATCACTGACAGCATTTTCAAACAGTTATTTTCTAACTGAGGGAGTATTGTCTCTTAAAACTCTTAAAAGTCCAATCTTCCTTCAAACTTTTAAAAATTAAAATTAAAATGAAATTACAAAGACAGAAATTTATTTATATCATTCCAAACTTTTATTGGTTTGGCTTAAATGGAGGTATATCCAAAATTATCTTTACTATGAGGGATTAAGTCAGTTTCGACACAGTATTTTTCCCCCTAGGAAAACTTCACCTGTCTCTTAGTGTCATAGGGAGAATACTAGATAGAAATAAAGAGACCGGATTCTCGTCTTTTCCTCTGACCCCAGGCTATGTGACTGCCTTTGGGAAGTGACATCACGTGTCAGGTATCTATTTCTACATTGCTGAAGAAGTATAATGGCCAATTATTTAACCTCCATGGTGTTTGGTATACCCGCAGGATGAAGGGAGCCCTTTAACTGTAAGAGATCATCGTTCTCCTTGCAAACATTTATTTTATTTTTTTAAATAAATTTTGTTTCTAGTTTAAATCAAATTCATTTTTCTTCCTTGTTTCATTATTTTCTTACAAAATAAAGTTAAGAATTAAATACCGTCTACTTTGCAGTAAACTCAAACCCAAGATAGAAAGATGTGCAAGTTAACGAGTCAAATAATGCATAACTTAAAATGTTTGGTTTCCAAGCTGTAAAAGGGAAGAAGAAATCACAGCATAGACCTTCAACACTCTTTCTGCTAGTCTTAATATTATTTTCCAGGAACCTTGAAGGTGTTTTCTTCTTTTTTCAGTTACTTAGAACTCAGAAGTAGAACAACATATCCTGCAATCTGTTCATCAAAACATAACAGAGAAATTTATCTTCTCTAATATTTGATTTCTGCTATTGTGCATTTCTCTTCAGTTTAAGAATAGTGCTATAAATAATCTTCTGTACAAATTTGTTGATGGATTTTACAATAGCTCCCAAGTCTTCCTTTATATTTCTGGGAGAGAACTGTATTTCACTTTAGAGTTTAAGGCCATATGGGACATAGTTAATATGTAGATATAAAGATTCATGTATAATAATAGCCCCACACACCATCATTATGTCAAGAAATAGACACTGACTACAGAATTAGAACAGTAAACTAATGACAAATTTGCTTAGGTAAAGAAAAAAAAAACTTGAAAATAGAAATGATATAAGCCAAAAGATAAACATTCTGTTTTATACAAATTACATTTTCTATATGTATTTAGGAAAAAATACCACTCAGTGTTTTAGGTTTTCTAATTATAAATAGGTTTATAATGCTTCTTTGAGATATTATCATGATTAAAATGAGACCATATAATTATAGTATCTAATAAAGTACTTGATGCAATTGTAGGAAATATTTAAAGTTTAGATCCCATTATTCTAGTCCAACTGTGCCCCTGATGCCAGAATCGCCTCTCAAATACCATATTCATGTGGCTGTGCTATGCAAAGTAAACAAAATTCCTGGGAGAGAAAACTCACACCCTCCTGAGGCATGCCTATTCAACTTTAAGGTATTATTTACTATGTGTCTAAGAGTATGTTAGGACCTCAAAGGGATAGGAAAGAATTTTAAACTCTTTCTTGTATTTTCGAGTTTCTTACTATCTGCTTGAGGAGAAGAGGTTAACACACATGGAAGAAGTAGAAGGCTATCGATGTAACCAGACACTACATCTTCTAATAAAACATTAAGCATCGTGGGAATTCAGATAAGGGAAAGGGTCACGTCAGCCAGAGTCAGGAGGCTTGATCAAGGAGGTGGGCTGGAGGGAAGGCCAAGAGAGCCTTTTCAGACTGAGAGACCAAAGAGGCAGCTATTAATGTCGTAAGTACCGCAGGAAACATCAAGAACATTTGACTGGGAAACAAGTTTATAGGTTGGCAAAATGTGGAAATCAAGTTGCATAGGTGGAAGGGAACAAAGTAGAGCCCTGGCATATATGTTGAAATGTACTTTCGGCCAGTACGAATTCTTAAAAACCAATGGGAATTTTCCAGTCAAACGGAATATCTTTGGACTTAGTAGCTATTAGCAAAACTTGTTTAAATGTCCTATTACAAAGTATAGGATCTAATTTCCATTGACAACATGACATATTCCTATGGGTGAATCCTGTAAATTGTTCATAGTAAATAAGGACATTTATCTTTAAATGAGAGCTCCCCACAAGAGAGCAGTTTAATATTGTTATAATTTATTTTCAGTATATATAAAGGGAATATTTTTATTAAGCGAAGCGATGCAGAATTAACTATCCCAACAAGATTACATCCAGAATGATAATTAACTGGTCAAGGCATCATAATAAGCAAGAACTTTTTTCTGTATTGTGTTAGACCTCCCAAGCAGTCAGTTTGGTAAACAACTAAGTGGATATGTGGTGTAAATGAACAAAAATATCAAGGTGATTTTCTTTCTTTTTTCTTTTTTACATATATACCTTGGTAACTAACTGGAGACCGAGCCAAATAACCCCAATTAATTCAGCACAGTTTGGCACAATTGGTACTCCCTGCTGAGGAGAGACCCATACCTGACCTAAGCAAAAGGTCTGAATTGGCTCTTCATATTTTAGAAAGATTGTGCTTTCCCAGATGAGTATTACTGACATTACCTGCAGTGCGTTCTGGGGCCAGCTACCATTACAGCCTGCTGGTTCTCCTACTCAGCTAGTCAGTAAAGAAATATCAACATGCAACCTTTGCCCTAAAATTAAGGAGATTCTGGCTATCGCAGATTTGAGGGTGTGTGCTGTGTGACTGCATACACATGTGCATGTGTGTGTTTATGTATGGAATTTATTTGCAGAGTTGCTGAGTCTGGTCAAAAAAAATTCATGAATCTCCAGTTTTGCTTTTGTATGGCAATGTGCTCAGTCTTAAAGTTTGCAGCCAAGAGCATGTTTTTCCACTATCCATTTGTATTAAAATTTATTAAGCTTGCCTTCATATTCCTTAAGGCTGCTTTTTCCCCCCAACCCTTGGCAATTCAATGTCATCTAGTTTGGAACCAAATCATTAAGCCATTTTTAATATATGGTCTTGAGTTGTATTCAGAAAAGAAAAGCAAACTTCTTAATGAGAAGTCAAGAAATCAGTAGGTCAGGATTCAACTTGAAGACAAGTCTGTTAGCTCACTTTGTTTTCACTACCATATTGAAATAATACTCTGTTGGCATGGATTATTAAAAATTGAATTTGCATCAGTAAAAAGGAATCTTATGGATTGCTATATTTGGGGAGTCAACAAACTTTGCAAGCACTTCATCTTTTTATTGGTAGAAGCAAATATTTAATGTGGATACTTGTATGTTAATTAAGAAGTTTTAAGAGAGAAATTTTTAGCATAAATATGATTTTTTTGGTTAAAAATGTAAAAAAAAATTTTTCTTTAAATACGCTCTGCTGCCATTACATGCTTTAATAATCTTAAGCATTATTGTATACCTGGGAAGTGTTAAAATTTTACCTAAAATTAGTTTCAGTGCTATATAAAAGAGCATTCCCCTTCTTCAGTTCCTACAACGGAATGCTGGATTGGCTGCTTCCTCTGTTCTTCCGTAGCCCTGCAGGCAACATATGTTATTAAACCCCAGACAGGCACCAGGGAAAGCAGTGAGCATGTGGGAAATTAGGGTTCCTAAGTAGAGAGAAGTTGGTAAATCTATAAAACTGTGGATAATCTCTCTCTTGGGCCAGCGCTCTACTTTAAATTATCCCTGTTAACCAAAATAAACTTAAGGAAACATTCCATGGTTAGTGTGCTTTGATATATAGTGTTCAGTTGTGGTCAGGAGGTCTCTCTTGCATTCCTAGGACAAATGTTTTCTCTTGGTACTCAAGGCTATTGATTTTGTGGCCAAGGGGACTTGATCAATGAAGTGACAGGTGCAACCTAAAAAGGATTGGGGCAGGAAATATAGTAATAATGAGCTAACCTCAAGAGGCTCAGCTTTGAGATGGTTACCTGGACCTCTTGCCTTCTCAAAATTGAGAGGGAATCCTAGGAGAGCTACGTTTTGCAAGGCTTCTGTTGACACATACTTCATGTCAGGTCAAAAATACTCTAAGAGCATCATTTCCACTGTATTTTAGCCGTGGGGCTATGAACCCTGAAAGGTCACAGTTAAAAAATAAAATAAAATTACATTTGATACATAATGGAGAGAAGTGACACAGAGAGTTCTTAACTTCAAGGCCAAGTTTGTAAAAAGGATCAAGTTCTATTACTTACTTATTTTTAGTCACAAATGTGGCCATCCAAAAATTAAATTCCCTTAACTTGTGGAAACATTGGTTGTCACATGTATTTCACCTGTATCTGTATTTAAAGTAAAGTTTTTACTGAAGATCCATTTTAGGCTTGCAGAATTCTTCGCTAAATATGTTTTATGCTCATAGACTTCTTAAACTATTATTTCAGCCATGCATGTTACAATGTGATGCGTTAATCTAAACAGGTGTAATCCATGCAAAGAAAATAGGTAGCTAAGAAGAGAGAGAACAACTCTCTGTAAATAAGGAAAGACCAGGAAAACTGCTTGGAAGAAGTCCTATCAGAGAATTGCATGAATTTGTGAATAGAAACTTCTCAGATAAAAACTAAAGGTCCAAAGAAGAGAAACCGCCTGACAATTTTACCATCTGGAGCTCAATAACTCTAGACCTGCGGGAGGGGGGCGGGGATAGGGAAGGGGAGTAAAACTGAGCACAAATAAACAAAGCACATAAATAGTGTTAAAGTCCTGCTAAGGAACTTGACTCTACCTGAAGGCAATAGGTCATCCCTAAAGGATTTTAAGCAGAGTGACAGAGCTGAACTTGCCACCACAGGAGAGCTAATCCAAGGGTACTTCCTGTCAAAGAAGCAAAGATGACCCTGAGTACATATCTAGACCAATCTGCCCAAAAGTACACTTACAAGAGTTCTCAGAACCCGTATGCATCTATGGAGGCTGGCGTATTAAGAATCTTCCTTCAAATGAGAGTTTTACATATTTTTAGAAAATGCGAGTAATTAGACAAATAAATGCCCTCTACACACACCCATATATTACCATTGAATTAAAAATGATTTTATATATCCCCCACAGTAATTTTATTAAAAATTGTAGACATTGGTGCTTTATTAGATGGTATCCTTATCACATGAAAGGATGCCTAGTTTACAACCAGAATGTACTGAATACTCAAAGGACTTTTTGAGTCTCTTTTATTTATTTGAAACTATGAAACATGCTTTTAGATATGTACCCTACATTGGCATTTCTCATAAAAAGATTTAGTAGTATTTTTTGATGAGTTTGACAAAAACTCTTCGACACAAATGATGAGTGTCCAATGTCAGTTCATTTCAAAAACAAGGATTTTTTGAGTATTATTTAGATACTTCATTGATATGAAACTTGAGACTGCAGGCAGCAGAATGCCCTAGGCAGTGAAGCATATCAAAATATAGTGCACAGAGAGACTTTTTACTACCCCTGCTATTTAAAGACCTATTTTCATGAGCTTATTAGCTACTAGTGATCCCAAAGGAGAAATACAATTAAAACTTAATCATACCAAAAGCTGGGATTCTTCTGATTCAGCGAACTTGTAATCTATTATATTTAGTAGTTTACTTGTAAATGTCTGAACACGGAGAATGAGGACCATACAAATGGATTTCCTTCTGGAGCGCTCCAAGTCCTTTGAACTCACATCACAGAAGTTCCCTTTTCTGTATACACATCCCCCTGTAGCTCCGCCCCCGTGTCGCACTTGCACCTTGTCATGCCACCCCCCTTTGACACATTCCAGTGTTTCTCGAGCAAGGCGTCTCCTTTTCTTTTGTGGAAGCAGGATAGCCACCATTCCCTTGAACTATCGTATTATGCCATCCCTTTGATTGCAGATATGAAATCAAATCCTTATAAAACAGATGATGCCGAGGAATTTGAGCCTACATTAGCAAGTTAAGTAAAGAATGTAGAGATATATAAAAGCCACAGTCCTATGTAGACGGTCCTGTATTTGCACAGGAGCTGGAGGTGAACGGAGAGATTCAATTACCCAGAGTCCTGAGATGACTACACTGTTGCATTTACAAATATTGATCCTCAGGCTACCCCTCCCCCTCCCTCTAGCACCCTCGTACACACCCCTTTTACCATCTGGTCTGGGAGAGTCTCTTCTGCTTTGGCGCTGGAGAAGGGAACCAGGTCCAAGGCCCCAGGCAAGACTGGAAACCTTGTGCAGCCAGAGACTCTGCCCGTGGTTCCGCCACTTCCCTAGACATCGTCGTCCATAGGCGACTTCTCATGGGGATGTTGACAGAGAGTCTTGCTGGCAGCGGGTGCCACAGAGGTTGTCCTTTTATCCAGTAGCAAATGGAGCCCAGGGCTTCCATCTTTATTTTAGAGGCCCTCCAGGAGGGAAGGGGAGAGTTGAAATGGTTTGTGAGTCACTTGGGTGAAAAACGGGATGCTCTCATGGATATTTTTCACACTGTATTTCTTTGATTTCTTATTTTAAGCTTACTGCACCTAGGAAATGAAATTTATTTCAAAATGAGGCTGTGCATGGATTTTATCTTTGAGTTTAATTGTAACTATTTAGGTTTCCCCTTTCTATGGGGAAAAAAGAACAGAAATGAGTGTACTGGGAGATTCTCTCTACCAACTGGAAATTCACACTCATAGTTTTGACTAAATTAAGTGAAGAGAAATGACCAAGACGTGTGGCCATAAAAGAGAGTTTGTCGCTAAAACTTTATAGGCCTCCTCACACATGGCCTGAAGGATCTCATTAGCACTTGATTTTTAGGTGGGTTCTACTTTTTATTTCTACTTCTCCCTTTCGTCTCTTTTTATTCCTGTCATCACATTTGACAATTTCCTACTGGGATATAATGTTTGGAAAGTTTGGCCATTCAACATTGGTAATTCCCTGACCTACCTTGAACTGACTGGGACAAATTGCCACAAATAAGTACACAATTTTTTTTTTTGAGAGTGGCAACAAAATTATCCAATAGTACCAAAGAGTCTCATTCTCTCCTTCCAGTACAAGAAGGAAGCTATAATGTTCTACTGAGGCACAGATCACATTCCTAGAATTCACCACTAGAATTTATAGGTGTATAAAACTTCACAAAGTGAAAGGTTGTATGAAAAAGGTGAAAATGAGAGTAAGGTGAAAAGGACTGGGAGCAGAGTGGAGCTCTTACTCAAATGAAAATAGGCCTTACTTTCTTGTGCTCTTGGCCAAAGTTCCTCTCCTCTCACATAAGCAAGTAGGCCATGTAAGGGTTCAGTTTCACTGCTCAAAAGGAATGTGTAACTGCAGTTCTAACTCTTTCTCACTTGGGTCTGGTAAGAAGGACATACATTCTTGCTTATTGGTTTAGCTCTTTGGTTCATTTTCAGAGTGTAGGCTGAGAGCTACAAGTTTAATATATTGTCCTCGTCCATGGCATCAATCATATAAGACTCAAATGTGAATCTACCTACAAAGAGCAACCCAATAAGAAGAAATGGCTTGTGCAAAAGGCTTTATTTGTTATTTCAAACAAAAGCAAGAAAGAGCAGGCACCACTGCATTTGTATACAGACATAAACAGGTAAAACTAGTGCATATCCAGAGTGCTTATTGGTCACCAGGTAATACCCTAAGCATTATTTCCTATATAAACTTATTTCACACTCAAAATTACTTTTAAAGATAGTTACTACTCTCAGCTGCATTTTATAGGTGAGGGAACTGAAGCATCAAGTTAAGCTACATGTTCTTGGTCATGGTTATAGAAATTATTTACTATTTAATTTAGATGAAGAAATCCAAGATAACTCTTTCTAAAAAATTTACTGTTGTTTCAGGGATTTTTTTTTTTTTTGCATTTTTGTTTTGTTTATTTGCTTATTTTCTTTCAGACTGATCTGTGTTTTAATATTAGATCTGTGACATATTAGGATATGATATTAAGCAATTCACTTAAATTCTCAGAATGTGATCTTTCTTATCTCTAACATGAGATTAATACTACTTTCCTCAAACACATTTTACGAGGACTTGTATTAGTCAGACAAAGGGATGCTGATGCAAAGTACCAGAAATCTGTTGGCTTTTATAACGGGTATTTATGTGGGCTTACAGTCACAAGGCCATGAAGTATAAGTTACTTCCCTCACCAAAGTCTGTTGCCACATGTTGGAGCAAGATGGCTGCCGCTCTCTGTGAGGGTTCAACCTTTCTCTTCTTCCTAAGGTTCCGTGATCCCAGCTCCTTCCATTCTCAGCTGTAGGCTAGCATATACTTGTCTCTCTCCCTGGGGCTCATTTCTTTCCAGGCTTTCTCAGCTGTTCAGTGCTCTGGTCTCTTCAGCAGCAAACTATCAAGCAAATAGCTTGGCTGTCTCCCAGGAGCTCCAGCATCAAAACTCAACTCTCTGTGTTCTCCTTCTCCATGAGTTTACTTCCATATGAGAGTCTGTTTTAACCCCACCAAGGGGGGTGGGAACTCAACCCCGCACACCCTAATGATGTGGTCAAATAAAAGCCCTAATCTTGATTTAGTAAAGTAAAAGTGAAACCTCTGAATCTAATGCAATTTAATATGCCCAGAGGAACAGGCCAGTTTATAAACACAATCCAGTATCTATTTTTGAAATTCATAAACAATACCAAACTGCTACAAGGACCAAATCCAATTCCTTATTTAAACAGCCTACCTTCATATGGTTGTGCTCTGAAAGGGGTAATTTCCTTTACCCCTTTCCAGTATATTCAGTTATTATAATTTTTACTGTACATATGGATATTGCAACTTCCAATTTATCAGGCATTTATTTAGTTTACTCCATATTCCCTTATTCATTTCTGAACTGGGAAGCCATATCCACTTTATATAAAATTTAAAAAATAGCAAATACTCATAGAGCATTTCCTATATCTAGGTACTACTCTAAAATCTCTATACATATTGCTTTAGTTTCCTAGACTACTCCAAAAAGATACCACAAAATAGTTGGGCTTTAAACAATGGAAATTTATTCGCTTATGATTAGAGTTTGGGCAAATGTCCAAATCAAGGCATCATCAAGTTGATCCTTTCTTCCCAAAGACCAGCTGCTGCAATCCTTGACTCCTCTGCCACATGGCACGGTACATGGTGGTATCTGCTGGTCTTTCCCTTCTCTTCCAGCTTTCGTTGATTTCAACTTCTTGGTTCCATGGTTTTCTCACTCTCTGTTTGAGCTTCATTTTATTGTAAAGGACACCAGTAATAGGACTAAGACCCTATCTAAATGAGGTGTGTTGCACCTTCACTTAAGTAACTTCACTAAAATGTCCTACTTACAATGAGTCCACACCCACAAGGTTGGAGTCGATTTAAGAACATGTTTTTCTGGGATATATACAGCTTCAAACCACTACATATTTATTAATGCATTTTAATTCTTTTAACAGTCAATACTATTACTATCCCATTATGCAGACAAGGAAACTGAGGCACAGAGGGATGCGGTGACTTGCTCAAGGCCATATGTGGTTAACATGGAGCCCAGATTCAAATGGGGACAGCTGGGTCCAGAGTCTATGCTCCATGCTCCTAAGCACTGCACAGATCTGTGTGTGTGTGTGTGTGTGTTTATGCCATTAATAAGAAATTTATGAAGTTAAATTTCATAATCGTGAAACATTGAAGGTTTGTTCCATGGTTTTGGATATTCAGGTTTTTAAAAATACACTCAAATATCATGAGGCCATTCAAGCACCCAAAGACAAATATCCCTCCAGTACAACACACCCACTGCTGGCTGTCTCTCTTTGGTAACATATTTTAGCTACCTGTCAAGAACCGCCTTGCAGGATCTAAGCCACCTCTTAATCTAGAGGTGGAGTGGACTTCCCCATCTGCAGGGGCCTCAGGATTAGAGTGGACTTACTGGTATTCTGCTATAGAATTATTGTGACTCTGGTAATGGAAGAATTTATATCATTGATGTGGAGACAGTGGCCATGGCAGTTGCTGAAGGCAGGGAGAGGGAAAAAGAGGTGTGATGTGGGGGCATTTTTGGGACATGGAGTTGTCCTCAATGATATTGCAGGGACAGATGCAGGACATTACATATCCTGTCATAACCTACTGAATGGACTGGGGGAGAGTGAAACCTACAACATAAACTATAATCCATGCTGTGTAGCAATGCTCCAAAATGTGCTCATCAAATGCAATGAATGTACTATGCTAATGAAAGAAGTTGTCCATGTGGAAAGAGTGGAAGTGTGGGAAGTGGGGTATATGGGAATCTCTTATATTTTTTAATGTAACATTTTGTGTGATCTATGTATCTTTAAAAAAAAAAAAAAAAAGCTAATGATAAAAAAAAAAAAAGAATTGCCTTGCAACCCCACAAGTTTGGAAGGGTCACAGTTGTACAAACACGCTCATTAGTTAGGCTATATAAAATATGTGTGTGGAAGCCTGCTAACTGAGGTACAAATTATAAAACCTATTTTGGTGTTTTTTGTTTGTTTGTTTCATAAACTGAAACCCAACTTTTTAAATCATATTACCTTTTGTGAAAAACTTGATCCCAGATTATTATTTGTGACCTACTATGAATTTGAAAATTACATCAAACTGCCTCTGGAAAGAAATATAATTAAAAGGCTTGGAAAACCTTTTAACTTTTAGTAATTGTAATCAGTGATACGTTTCTAGTAGCACATTTTTCCCTACAAGCTGTTTACAAACAAATTGTACTGAGACCCACTTCATTCTGATTTGTTTTTCCTTTTAAAGCCATTGAAAGAATTTGTTCTCTGCTGGTAGAGGATAATCTAACACAAGGCTTTTATAGATATAAAAGATTGCCTATTATCTCTTTCTTGCCTTCAGACATTAAAAAAGTACATAAATATTGAAAATGTTCAAATGCTCTCTTTTAGACATTATTATTGAAAACTAAGTACTGGTAGGTATTTCACACACTGTGTCCTACATTTAATGAAATTCTTAAATTTCAGATATGGAGGGAAACGTGAAGGTCAAGGGTGAATCCTCAGTTGGCCTTATCTTAACTGAGGTGATTAAAGGAGGGGTGATGTGCTAGTTACCTTATTAGTCACTGGAAACATTGGTACCTGGGTTTATTTGAGGGATTGCACATTAGTCTAATCTTGAAGACCCACACTACTGTAAATCAAATTATTATTAAAAACCGTGACTCTTTTCAGCTTCCGATCCCTTTTCTTCGGAAGTCCATGTCCCGAGCTATGGGATGTGACATTCCAGGCAGTCACAAGCAGAGGTCTCCTGTAATCTTCATGAGCTTCGATTATCCTGCCTAGTCATCAGTGCTTCTCACTACCTCGACATCAGGTCTAAGGACTGTTTCATTACTATCAATCATCATCATACTAACAAGTATTTTTTTGATTACCCAAAATGTGCCATGGGCTGTGCTAAGCACTCCACACGTCATGAGTGTCAGCTAATCCTCTCAACAACCTATGAAAGAAAAACTAGTGACATCTCCACTTTGCAAGGGAGGAAACTGAGACTTCAAAAGGAAAGTAACTTGTTCTGAGGTCACACGGCAAATGTAAAATCCAACCCCGGTTGATGACATTTCAAAAGCCAAGTCTTAACCCTAAACTGATTTTGATTAGACTGTCCTTAAAGCCGTCGACAGGGCTTTGCTCTTCAGGACTTATTTCTAGAATGCAGTTCAATATAATAAAATCTGAGAAAGCCTCTGCATTTTTTGGACTAAAACTTAAAAGTGGAGACATATTTTTACTCAGTCAGGGAAAATAATGTCCACTAGCTTGTTGGGGTTTCTACTGGCACAAAGCAATTAGAGCCCTTTCTTTGATAAATTAACTAGTGTCCTCTAATATACTTGTTTTTCCTCCCTTCGAAAGTGTATTACTTCTCTCTCAATGTGAGGGGAGCTCTTGTAGGCCAGTGCCTATCTAAGTAAAACAGCCTAAACCAGGCAGTGAATAAATACAGATATTGTGAAGCAGATCTATTTGGCCACCAGAAATTTCCTAGGACTGCCAAAACAAATTACCACAAACCTTGTAGTTGAAAGCACAGTTTTGGAGGCCAGAAGTCCCAAGTCAAGGTGTGGGTAATGGTCTGCTCTCCCCATCTTGCCCGCTCCAGCTGCGGTAGCTGCAGGCATCCTTGACTGGCGGCCGCATCACTCGAAATGCTGCCTCTTTTCCCCTGGCCTTTTTTTCCTTTTCTCCTCTTCTCTGCATGTCTCTCAAAAGGAGAGTAGTATTACACAGGGTAATACAGGATGATTTCCCCACGAGGTCCTTAATTTAATTACATCGGCAAAGACTCTTTTTCCAAATAAGATCCAGTGCTAGGACACAGGTATACTTTTTTATTGAGGGGGGAGGGGAGGGAAGGCGTGACACCATTCAATCCATTACACTGGGTAGCAAAATATGAACTGATTCTTAGGTTCCTAGACTGTGGACTAGAAGTTTGATGAGGCCATTAGCTGAAGTAAGGAATACAGACAGGGAAAAGAGTGGGGAGAAAAAGTCAAAGAGGACGTCATGTATTTTATTGTGGACTAGTTGAGATTGAGATGCTGTCGTTTATGTCCAGGAGTGGATTCATCCTTCTAGTTTGGGGCTCAAGAAAGAGATCGGGACTGGAAAAATAGATTTTTAAATTCCTCATCATAGAAAGTGAGGCCATGGGAGTATTTAAATTTACCTAACGGCAGAATATAAATAATCACAATGGGCTGAGACAGAAATCAGAGAGTGTACATCACAGGTCATGCGTTCACTTCATAAATAGGCAGAAGAAGAGCTATCAAGAGAGACTGAAGAGGAGTGTTGCATTTGGGGCGGTTAGAAAAAAATGTATCATATTAGGAACGCAGGAGGTAGTAGAGGAGAATCCGGGAAATTCAACCACAGTGAAAAAGTGAATGCAGATGCTAAATGCAAATTGACTGTTTCATAATATTATCAGAAATCAGATCAGGGTCTTGATAACAGGGAGACTCATAGCAACATTTCTTCTCTACCTCAAACCCAGTGCCTATTCACTGACTGCTAACTTTTCTCAGAAAGAGTATAGATTTCATACCTTTTAATTTGTCTTTAGCCCTTTGTTTCGCTCCAGGCATGTGGGCAATGAAAACTAGGGTAGTGTTACTTGAAGGAAACTGATCAGTATGGTAAGTAGCTGTGGATGTCACTGCTAGCCCTGACCCATGGTCCCTCTAGACCAGCACGTTCTGAGTGGCTGATTTCCTTCTCCCTGTGTGCACATGAGGATAGTTAGTGATTCTGTCTATTAGACTAAGCAAGTAAACAAGCTTGGCCCTTTGGGCCACAAGGATGACAGTGGCTGTAGACTCAAGTTGCTTCCTGTCATTGTGTCGGCTTTTTCTTTTCCAACTCTTGTTTGGTTTGGTTTTTGATGAAAACGCCAACTTGAAACTTGTCACTTAGGAAAAGTACTCATCTATATAAACCTTGCATCTAAATTAATGGTGTTTCTCAAACTTTTTCCATCATTGTCCCCATTTTCATTATTGTCCCTGTTTAGATAATTTCCCCCTAATCACCAACCCCAGGATATTGATGCCACAGATATACTGTATATCTCTTTATTTACTGTTTTCCTTTGGAAGACCAGAATCATTGTGGCATCTCAGGTTATTTTTGCCTCCGGAAGAACCAATTATTGCCCCCTGGGGATTGATACCATCTCTGCTGAGAATGCATGGGTTAAATCAGGGGTTCTTAACCTTAATTTTGCTCCACGGACCCCTTTGCCAGTCAGGTGAAAACCACAGACGCCTTACCAAGTCCACACTACCCTGTGTATTACTTCATGAATATATTGCTCCCGCACCAACACATCCCCACAAGGATAATGTTTTTTTAAAATTTCAGCTCAAGCTCACAGACCCCTTGTTAAGAACCCCTGCAATAAAGGTTATTTTAACACTTAGAAAGATAATATTATAAACTGACCATCTATTTCATGGAAGCAGGTGATTTAATGCAAATTGGGGACCTTTTCATGTCTGAGAGAGCGTATTTTACTTGCTTTCCTCCACTGTAGATTTGGGCACAATATTAATAAAGATGATTATATTTTAACACCCTAGAAACTTAGAGCTGGAGTTAAATTTTTATCACTATTACTTCTTGCTTAATTTTAATCAAGTGCTGCTGTGTAGTAGCTGCCTCATTAAGTCCCCACCTTGACTCGAGGAATTGTTTCTGATGACCTTTGTAAGTCATCTGCTGAACTTTGTCCCACAAGAAGGAAATTCAAAAATAGGACCACCAAGTGATGTTAATCATTACCTTTTTAGCTGCAAAAAAAATGGGAACCAATTTTTGAACTATATTCTCAGTACATTAATTAAATATGTGTACTGATTTTCCACCCTACAAACCCGCTTGTTCAGCAGTTGGCAGGAAATTAAAGCCCTATTTGTGGTTGCTGAAGCACACGTCTTTGGAGTTATCCTTGTCAACCCCACACAGCCTGCACAGCAAACCCAGTGGGCTGGATTTCACCACAGCACTTCTGACCACGTCTCACCCCCCGACGAGGGTCGGTCACAATTGTCCCTCACCTCAAGGGTTACAGTGGCCTCCTAAGCAACTCCCTGATTCCACCCTTGCCTCCTGTAGCCTGATCAGCCGGAGGGACCTGTTGAAATGGAATTCACAGCCTGCCACTCTTGTGCTCACAACCTGTCCATAGCTTCCCATGTTACTCATTGTAAAAGCCAAGCCCTTGCAGTGGTGTCTGAGGCCAGGGGGACGGGGTCTCCACTCCGTTTCTATTTTCTTTCTTGTGTTTACCCTGCTCTGGCTACACTGACCTCCTTGCTGTTTGTCAGACACTCCCCAAATACTCCCACCTCAGGGCCTCTTCACCCACTTGCTTCAAATCGCAGTCCAGATGTCTGCATATTAGTGAGGCTTTGCCTGGCCACCGCACTGTAAGTAGCCCAAATGAAAACAAAAACCTTGGGGACTCCCTGACCCTTTTGCTCTGCTTTATGGTTGTCTCAACATTTGCACCAACTTATTATATAGTTGCATAAAATGTGTTTACCTCTGCCTACCGTGAAAGTCCCTCTGGGGCAGAAACTTTTTGTCCACAGCTATAGGTTAATGCCTAGCAAATAAGAGGTGCTCCAAATATTTCTTGAGTGCTGTGCTCCAAGTACATTTTCTCATCTACCATGTCTACTATCTCACTGATATCATTTAGATACTGGGTTCAGTGAGCTTCAGAATCGCTGTCTTATTGTTCTAAGTGCTACTTCCCCTGAATTCCCTTTTTAATCAAACAAATATTAATTTAGATCGGAAGATCTAATAGTGAGGAAAACAGACAAAGCCCCTTTCCTGTAGTTTATAATCTTCCGTTTTGTTTGTTTCCGTCCCATACATTTCATTAAAATTTTCAGTTATTTGGACAAGCCTCAATGTATGTGCATCTAGTTCTCTCTTACAGAGAGATATCCTTGGGTAAATACAAATGATAATTTTCTTATTAAGTAAATATTATCTAGTAAATGTATTTTACATCCAAATACGTTCATTATTTTTTCATCTTATATCTATATGTTAATCTGTGGAATATACTTTATCTTGGAATAGGTATTCGTTCATGTAATTCAGGTCAATTTTTAAAAATCACTGATAAATGAATAACCTTCTGAAAACCTAAGTCACTAAATGGAAAGAGACTGAAATGAGAACTAAGCATGTAGATCACTGCCCGCCCCCACCTCCTCCAAGCCCAGGGTTCCAGCTGTGTTTTGTTGTCAGCTCAAGCATGAGAAATCGTCACTTCTGTATTAGGTATAGTTCATTGTAAACTTGCAATAGAGATCATCGTTTTCTGTTTTAGTGCCACAATATAAACATTACAATAAAAACTTTTAAGGGAATTTTTCATTCACACAAACTTTTTCTATAAAATTGTGAAATCATAAGCCAATAAATTAATTACATAGAGTAGCAACAACAGAAACATTTCCAGTGGCATTCTTTCTTCAAAAATTCTGCCAAAATCCACTTGGTGTGGTCCATCTCTGTGCCTTGAGTCTTTATGTGGATATGTATCAAATTCCCAATGCCATATGCAATTATTCATTTTTTTCTGCAAAGCAAATGTGGAGCATAACGGTATAGCTTGTACTATTTTGAGAAGAGTCTGTCCGCTACCAGGATTTCTCTAACTATAAGAAATGCTTTTCATAACTGGATTAAATCTATCCTCTCATAACTTGTGTTCATCATAATGCTTATTTTCCTCCTATCATAATCATAGGTTAGACTTTCTTGGTCTCTTGTTTTACTCCTAAATGCAAAATAAAGAAGCAAAAAATAATTAGAAGTATCTCTGAGCCAGTTATTTCCTATAAAAATCTGCACCAATGAAGAGAGATTCTTAGATAAAAATTAATTTTTTAAAAAATTCTCCATCTGAAAGAAACATCCCACCAGAAATTCAACAAATATATTCATTCTCAGAAAACCTAAGCACTTTAACATACAATCATGCAATGATTTAAAACATTTACATTGAAACTATTGATTTGGAAAACCCCAAGCAAGAAAATAAAAAAATTAATTAGACAAGCACTGAATTTGTTCTATTGTTTTACACGCACATCTTATTTTGCCCAAACCAGGTAATTTAATATAATAAATATCATGCTTTAATGATAGAGTTTGGGGGTTGAGAAATCTTAATTATTTCCCCAAAGATTTTTTTCATGTTGATAACACAATGCAGGCCCACACTGAAGAAATGAAGAAGAACTTATTGCTATAATTAATATAATTAATTTTAAAACATTAAGATTTAAAATAATTCATGAAAAAAACATGCAAGAAACGCATTTCCTTTTCCCATTGTTACATTCTATATTTCCGATTGTACAGTTATGTTGAATTTAGAAATTCTAGATTGCCTTTTAATTATCTCACCAATGACCACTGATGTGGCTGACCTTGAAGGCAACATTAATTACCTGACCTAATATCTTGCAGGTGCATATTATTAAAGAAGACTATCACTGTACTTTTTTATGCAGTGGCAAGATCTTATAATTTTAGCATGATATTAAAATGGAAATTTTCCAGTTTTGAGGTTTGTATCTAGGAAAATATTAAGAATGAGTGATGTGCTATACACTTCCAGAAATATACAGACGATATATGCCTATTAACTTTTCCAAGATATTCCACCACAAAGAACAAGGCAGTTAGTCTATTTACCAATTTTTACACTTTTATATAGTTGATATACATGGATTTTATTTGGAATTGTCTTTGTTTAGGCTTTAGATCAAGAGAAAATTTGTCCTCATCCCTAGCTCATTAAGAATGATTCCTAGAGAAAGTTGAACATGACTGAGAAATGTTTGAATCAGAAATATACTCATTTCCAATGTTCAAAAGTAATTTAGAAGATGTAGAACTAAGAGAACAGAATTTTAAAACTTTAAAGCAAATTTTGATTTGCCAGGTTGTATTAGTTAATGTGAAGTAACTAGAAAACTTTAGCAGTAAATGAAAGTAAACAAAACAGTTTAAATGTCTGCGTGGTTGATTTTGTGTACCTTTCTCAGTGAACTGTAAAACACCATTGAATTTAATTTGGGGAAATTTCAAATAATTCATGTTTCTTTTAAATCAATAACAGAAGTCAACTTTTTCTATGTACAACTATATCCAGGTATTCTGAGTGAGATTATCTTGGGAGGGAATCAGATTCAAAGAGATGGCATAATGAGGATTTTTTAAAAAACACCTACTCAGGATTTGGAGTCCTAGTGGGTAGGACTATTGGTAATACCTGGTCATATTGGGATGAAAGTCAAAGGATGTATTTCACTCATTTTATTCTTATCTAAGCTTTACAGAAAATGCACATTCACAATGATACATCTGAGGCCAATCTCTTTTATCCTCCTTGAACTGCTCTAACATCTAGAATAATTTTTTAATTTAAATCAAATTTTATTGAAGTATATCATTCACACATTACCATGCATAAACAATAAGTGTAAACAAAAGTTGTGGACTTGCAAAACAAACATGCATAAAGCAGCATAACAGGGCTGCCAAATATCCCCCATCACCAAGCCTTGTATTGCTGCGAAACATCTGTTACAAACTATGAAACTGCATTGTCAAAATATTACTATTAAAAAGGGGAAGGTTGTACCAGCAAGATGGCGGTGGAGCAAGGCGCTCCTAGAGTCAGCTCCTGCCACAGGGCAGTTAGCAAACACCCAGAGCTCTCTGGAGCTAGCTGAAGCACCTGTTTCAGGGCTTCAGGAGGCCAGAAGAGCATCCTTCAACATCCTTGAAGGAAAGAGGAGACTGCCCATCTGCAGAGAAGACTTGTGAGTAGAGGCTCCACGCCATGGACGCCAGTGCCCATCCTCCACTGGAGGAATACTCTGCCTCAGGATCTGTTCCATGGCTGGAATTAAAAGCTCCACTTCCCAAAAACAGGGGAGGAAGAGATGGTTGGGCACCAACTTCAGCTACTGAGGAGTAAAGTATAATCCTGAGAACAGCTCATGTTTGAGCCTGTCCAGATCAGAAAGAGGTCAGGAGCTGCCATCTTAACTATGCACTTGGCACGAGGGGAAGCGGGGAAGACTGAGAATCCCAGTGCTGGTGGGAACCAGCTTCTTTCCATCCAGGTCAGATTGCAGCTCTAACCTAGGCCCCAGCCCCACCTCCAGCAGAGAGGAAGCTGCAGGGACCTACGCCAGCCTCTCAAGTACATAACCAGCCAAGCCACAGAGGCCAGGAATTGTCCTACTCTGGAGGCATGAGCCCCCCCCCCCCCCAGGAGCTATTCTGTGGCTGGAATTGGAAGCTCTATTTCCCAAAAACACGAGGAGGAGATGGCTGGCTACCAATTTTGGCTGCTGACTGGTAGACTCGACTGCTGGCTAATGTATAACCCTGGAACCAACTGGCGTGTGAATCTGCCCAGATCAGAAAAAGGCCAGCAACCACCATTTTGACTCTGCCCCAGCTTGAGGGGAAGCCAGGCTGACAGAAAATCACAGTGATGGAGGAACCTGTTTCTTTCACCCAGATCGGCCGTAGCCCTAGCCTAGGCTTCAGCCCCGCCTATGGCAGGGAGGAGGCTGGTGGGCCCTGCACCAGCCTATCCAAATAATTGCATGTAACTTTGACTGGCACAGACTGAAACTCAGATATCTACTTGGGGAACTGCGGTCATCTTGGACCTGCAATGCATAGATTTCTGCCCACACGTGCAGCTCCATCCCTGCCACAGGCAGGGGAGAATGCGGTGGGAAGCTTCATCAGTCTCTCTGGGCAACTACAATCTAGGCCTGCATGGCTTGGGTTATTCCACACAGCTGTGACTTTGACTTTGTCTCTACCCCTGGCAAAGGAGAACGTTGGGAGAAGATTCATTGGTCACTGGTGTGATGAGGGCAGCTTGAGCCTCCACAGAGATTATAGCACCAATTACAACTATGACTCCTACTGCACAACCAGCAAGGGAGAAAGGGCAGGAAGCCCTCAACTAAAGAGAAAACTGCACCCAGAATAAATACTCTAGTAATCCAGATGCCAAGACACCAAAAGAAATTATAATCCACACCAAGAAACAGGAAGCTATGGCCCAGTTAAGGCAACAAGATGAGCCTCCACATGACATAAAGGAATTGAGACAACTAATTATAGATGTTCAAACAAATCTCCTCAATAAATTCAATGAGATGGCTAAAGAGATTAAGGATATTAAGAAGACACTGGATGAGCATGAAGAAGAATTTCAAAGCATTCAAGGAAAAAATAGCAGATCTTATGGGAATGAAAGTTGCAATCAATGAAATTTAAAAAAACATTGGAATCATATAATAGCAGATTTGAGGAGGCAAAAGAAAGGATTGATGAGCTTGAAGAAATGGCCTCTGAAAGCGAACATACAAAAGAACAGATAAAGAAAAGAATGGGAAAAAATGAACAAGCTCTCAGGGAAGTAAATAACAG
This sequence comes from Dasypus novemcinctus, assembly GCF_030445035.2. Lineage (NCBI taxonomy): Eukaryota > Metazoa > Chordata > Mammalia > Cingulata > Dasypodidae > Dasypus > Dasypus novemcinctus. Next base: position 7,248,584 of record NC_080673.1, on the reverse strand, counting down.
CAAAAAGCATGCAAACATATGTGTCATGGGAGTCCCAGAAGGAGAAGAGAAGGGAAAAGGGACAAAAGGAATATTTGAAGAAATAATGGTAGAAAATTTCCCAACCCTATTGAAGGACATAGATATTCATGTCCAAGAAAACTTTCAAGCCAAGAATCTTTTATCCAGAAAGACTGTCTTTCAAAAATGTGGGTGAGACTATAATAGTCACAGATAAACAGAAACTGAGAGAATTTCTAAGCAAGAGACCATATTTTCAGGAAATACTAAAGGGTGTCTAGAGCCTGATAATAGAAGATAGGAGAAAAAGGCCTAGAAGAGAGTCTAGAAGTGAAGATGATATCAATAAAAATAACTAAAAATTTCAAGAGTGGTGAAAATAAAATATAACCAATAAAACTCAAATAGGAATAAACTTAACCAATGATGTAAAGTACTTATATTCAGAAAACTGCAACTCATTATTGAAAGAAATAAAAAAATGCCTAAGTAACTGGAAGAACATTTCATGCTCATGGATTGGAAGACTAAATATCATTAAGGTGTCATTTCTACTCAAATTGATATATGGATTCAATGCAATCCCAATTAAAAATTCCACCAGCATTTGAAAAAAAAAAAATTGAAAACACGATCAACAGATTTAGTTGGAAGGGTAAGGGGTCCTGAATAGCAAGAATCATTAAAAGGAAAAGTAAACCCTCATCTCCAGACTTCGAATCATATTACCTAGTGATAGTGGTAAAAACAGCATAGTACTGGCATAAAGACAAACACAAAAACCAATGGAACCAAATTTGTGGCTCAGAAACAGACCCTCACATGTATGGTCAAGTGATTTTTGACTAGCCCATGAAAACCACCCAAATGGAGAAGAAAAGTCCATTCAACAAATGGTGTCAAAACAACTGGATATTCATAGCCAAAAGAAGGAAAGAGGACCCCTATCTTACACCTTATCCAAAAATTAACTCAAAATAGATCAAAATCCTAAAAAGGAAACCAAGAACCATAAAACTTATAGAAGAAATTGTAGGAAAATATCTTCAAGACCTGGTGGTAGGTGGTGGATTCTTAAAGGAGATAAGAGGAGGACTGAGATAGACTACTAATGTTTAATGTATGTAGAAGTTTTAATTAGCTTTACTGTAAAAGTGTGAAAATGTATAGAGTGGATGGTAACGCATCATGAGTAACAGGTAGTTTATAAATGGGGATGTGGCTGAAAATGGTAATCTAGGTATATAAATGCCAAATGACAGATGATAAAGAATAATGTAGTAACTGACTAGTACAGTAAACCAAGAGGTGAATGAGAATTGTGGTTGATGGTACAGATGCAAGAGTGTCCTTTGTGAGCTACAGCAAATGTACATCACTACTGCAGGGTATTTGGAATGCAGAGAAGCATGGGAAAAACACAGCTCGAGTCAACTCTGAACTGTGGTTAACAATAATAATATAATGTTTCTTGCATCTATGTGAAAGATGTACTGTGTTGATAATGAAGCAATGGAAAACATGAGCCAAATGTACACTATGGACATGGTAACAATCAGATGATATTATCTTATCTGTAGCAAATATTCCACCACAGCATGGTGTGTTGATGGAGGAGTGTTGATTGGGAATTCTGCACATGTCATGATTGTTTTACAAGTTTACAACTTCTGTCATAAAAAATATATTTAAAAAATAATAACAGGGTGGGTTGGGGGAAAAACACACCAAATGTAAGATAAGGACTATGATTAGTAGTAAGATTTTGACAATATTCTTTCATAATCTATAACAAACGTCTCACGACAATGCGAGGTGTTGGTAGAGGGTTGATGTATGGAATCCCTGTATGATGTTATGCATGTTTGCTTTCTAAGTTCACAGCTTTTACTATACACTTAATTATTTTCGTATGCTCATATATAAATGATATAAAGATAATAATGGGGTTGGCTGGTGAAAAATACTTTGATTTGTAGTTAATATTTTGACAATGCTCTTTAATCATTAGTTAAAAAGGTTTAACAACAATGCAAGTTATTAGTGGTATGGTGAGTTATGAGAGTCCTGTATGATGTTATGTATGTTTGTTTTGTAAGTTCACAACTATCATTATACACTTATTTTTTATGCATGTTTATGTATGAGTGATATACTTCAATAAACTAATTTTTAAAAATATTACTATTAATACTAACTATATCCCATATCTTTCAATTGATCTGATTATTAACACTCTGTATTAGTATTACACATTTGTTAGACTTCATGAGGAAACATCTTCATGTTCGTCCTGTTAACCACAGTCCATCATCCACCACTGGATTCCCGTGTCATTCAACCCTGTGTTTTGTACAGTGCATTCAAAGTGGACATTCAGTGGCTCTTGTTTTTATCACAGAGTTGTGCTGTCATCACCTCAGCTAATTTTAGAATGTTTTCGTTACTCCAAAAGGAAAAATCTCATATCCTCTTATACCCCCCTAAAGTTGTCTCTATTGTCTATAAGTTACATTGGTTGCAATTTTCCCCATGTATCACCATATTCTTACTTTGTAAAAGAAGAACATTCTTATATTTATACTATTAACAACAATCTTCATTCATCCCTGAAATCCCTGTTAGATGTAACCTAGATTATTCTCTGATTTTCTTTCAGTTGACATTTATGTCCACATATTACCTTTCAGCCACAATCTCATTTATAAATATGCAGTGTTAGTTATACTCATTATGTGTTACTCTTAACTCTATTCTTTTTCACTTTTATAATAAATCTTATTAAAAATCCTACATACATTGAGCATCAGCTCCATTCTCAACCCATAAGCTATTTCATAGTAACCTGTACTCTAAAGTTTACCTCTGTTAGTTTATCCATTTTATTTGGTTCATATTAGTGAAGCCATACAATTTTTGTCCTTTTGTGTCTGGCTTATTTCACTCCATATAATATCCTCAAGTATCATGCCTGCTGGCATATGCATCGCAACTTCATTTCTTCTTACAGTCAAACAGTATTCCACATTCTGTTTAGCCATTCCTCAGTTGATGGACACTTGGGCTGGTTCCATATTTTTGCAATTGTGAATAATGCTGCTGTGAACATCAGTGTGCAAATATTAGTTCACATCATTGCTTTCAGTTCTTCTGAATTTTTTCCTACTAATGGGATTGCTAGATCATACAGTAGTTCTATATTCAGCTTTTTGAGGAACTGCCAAACTGTCTTCCCCAGAGGTTACACCATTCTACATTACCACCAACTTTGAAGGAGTGTTCCTATTTCTCCATGTCCTCTCCATAACTTTAGTTTTCTGTGGGGTTTTTTTGGGTTTTTTTCTTCCTTTCATTTTTTTTTTTTTTTAATGGTGGCCATTCTATAAGGTGTGATATGGTATTTCATTGTAGTATTAATCTGCATTTTCCTAAACATTAGTGATGTTCAATATTTATTCATGTGCTTTTTGGCCCTCTGTCTTGCCTCTTTGTCAAAATGTCTATTCAAGTCATTTGCCCATTTTTTAATTGGGTTGCTTGTCTATTTATCGTTGAGTTGTATGATCTCTTTACATAACATGGATATCAAACAATGGATATGTGGTTTCCAAATATTTTCTCCCATTGAGTAGGCTGCCTTTTTTTACTTTCTTGACAAAGTACTTGAAGAACAAAAGTGTTTAATTTTGAGGAGGTCCCATTTTTCTATTTTTTTCTTTAATTGCTCATGCTTTGGTTGTAAGGTTTAAGAAACTACCATCTACCACATCATCTTGAAGATGTTTTCTCCATATTCTTCTAGAAGTTTTATGGTATAGCTTTTATATTTAGGTCCTTGATCCATTTTGAGTGCATATTTCTATAAGGTATGAGATAGGGGTCCTCTTTCTTTCTTTTGGCTGTGGCTATCCAGTTCTCCCAGCACCATTTGTTGAACGACTCTTCTGGGTCAGTCACGTGGGCTTGACTGCCTTGCCGAAAATCATTTGTTAGATGTAAGGTCTATTTCTTGATTCAGTTTCAAAAGATGTGTCTATCTTTATGCCAGTATCATGCTATTTGCTATCACTGTAGTGAAGTAATATGCTTTAAAGTCAGAAAGTGAGAGTCCTCCAACTTCATTCTTCTTTTTAAAGACATTTTTGGCTATTGGGGCTCCTTACCCTTCCAAATAAATTTGCTAATTTGGCTTTTCCATTTCTTAAAAAAAAAAAAAAAAGACTGTTGGGATTATCACTGGGATTGTATTGAATCTGTAAATCAATTTGGGTAGAATTGACATCTTAACTAAATTTAGTCTTCCAATCCATGAACATGGAATGTTCTTCCATTTATTTAGGTCTTCTTTGATTTCTTTTAACAATGCTTTATAGTTTTCTTAATATAATCCTTTATGTCCTTGTTTAAGTTTACTCCTAAATATGTATCTTTTGGTCATTATTATAAATGGAATTTTTTTCTGACTTCCTCCTCAGATTGCTCATCAGTAGTGTGTAGAAATGCTACTGATGGTTATGTATTCTGCCATTTTGCTGAACTCATCTATTAGTTCTAGTAGCTTTGTTGTGCATTTGTCAGAATTTTCTAGATATAAGATCACATTATATCATATGTAAATAGAGGTAGTTTTACTTCTTCCTTTCCTGTTGATCTAGCTAGAACTCTAGCACTATCTTGAATAACAATGGTGACAGTGGGTATCCTTGTCTTGTTCCTCATCTCAGTGGGAAAGCTTTTAGTCTTTCACTGTTGAAGATAATGCTGTTTCTTGGTTTTCCTTATATGCACTTTTTCATATCAAGAAAGCATGCTTCTATTCCTATCTTTTGGAGTGGTTTTCATCAAGAAAGGATGTTGTGTTTTGCCAAATGCCTTTTCTGCTCAACCAAGAGGATCAAGAATAATTCTTAATGTAGTGATGATGTTGGAGATTATGGGACCCCTGCACAGAGGTCACAAGCTTGGCAGGAACACTTTCCAATAGTGAACAGGTCCAGCTGGGTGCTAGAGATGGCTTTCCAGAGCCTGATACTTCATGGCCTTTCAGAATAGATGACTCCAGAGCCCTGCGTGGCTTCATACAGATGTCTTCCTCAGAGCCCTCAGCCCCAGCTGGGAGCACTGAATGTGTAGTCATTTGGAAGTTTTCTCTACCTCTAGTGCAGCTCTAAAGAGTCATCCCTTGGAAGTAGCCATCATTAAAGACTATTTACAGAATGTTTATAAAACATTCTGTATTCTATTCCCGGGATTATTAGGCATCAGAAATAATAGATTACCTAAAACCACAACGTGGGAGATGGACATCAGGTAAAGAAATACGTATGGTTTTAAAATCAAAGATGTCTTTATATTAAATGGACAATCAGTACAGGTCTATATTGGTCAAGAAATGGCACGTTAGATTATACTCCAGAACAGGAGTTACATATGGCATCTTCACCCTACCAATCAGGAGGGATCTGATTGGCCTGTGACTTGACCGCTTTCTGCAGCAATCAGGGTTTTTACCCTTTCTTCTTTCTTTTTTTTTTAGGAGGTACCAGGGATTGAACCCAGGACCTCATACATGGGAAGCAGGTGCTCAAACACTGTGCTAAATCTGCTCCACTGTGTGTTTGCTTTAATGTAGGAATCTGAATTAGGTGATCGCTTTATTTCAAAATCTGTGAGGATTCTAGAATACTATGAGGCCTACCAAGTAGTTTCTGCCTTCAAAGAATTTACTGTCTAAATGGAGACCAAAAGTAGAGCAATTATGCCAAGCTAAACTGGATGGCAACTATATTTAAAATAAGGAAAATATCAATGCTTACTGACATAAAACTAGAGGAGATGTCAGAAATAGAGCAAACTTGAGCTGAAGAAAGAAGTAGGTATCCTAGGCAGGGGACCAACATAAGAGAAAGTTAGGAAGAAAGTGAGAGAACTGTGAGGAAATGAGGTTACAAAGGAATTTAGCTTTCATGATAAAGAAATGTAAAAAGAGAGGAAAAAACAAAAGAGCAATAAAATAAAAGCAATATTTAAAGAATTATAGTCTGAAAGTGGTTGAGGATTTATTCATTCAACAGATACTGATTGCAGCTTATGTGCCAACCATACTGCTAGAAGCACTGAAATTCATATGTGAACAAGTAGACACATCTTCCACCATCGCTCAGCAGTGGTAAGAGCCAGATGTAATAACACCGTATTTTGAGGTGGCACCTAACGCAGTCTGGGAGATGGTCAGAGAAGTGACCAGGAAAGAGTGATTTTTGTTTTGAAAACAGCAAAGTGGGAATCAGTCAGGAAAGATAGATGATCTCAGCAGGGATGTTTGGTGAGGGAGTAGTCCAGGTAGAAGGAGCAGCCTATGCTAAAGTCCCAAAGAGAAAGAGGGCTGAGGTGGAAAGATAAGCTAGAATGTTGTGAGAATTATTTCAAGCGTGGCCTAATAATAGTCTAGGGCAACCTTATAACAATAGGAAGCAAAAGTAAAATGCAAATATGAGTAATTTTATAATAATAGTAATACTTTATAAATATACATTCCGAGATCTCTAATTTTAAACTTTAAATAGAGGCAATAATGCTCATACTTAATATGCCATGAAATATGTGCAAAATGTCTTCCCTTATGCCTTTATTTTATACACATCGGAATAAATTGGAGATTATAAAATATTTGCCTGCCATCTTGGAGAAACAGAAAAATCTTTTGGAATATAATATTCATATTATTTTTTTACCTGATATTTTAGATCATCTTTGGAACAAAATTTGCCAGAGTTGGAGTTTTGTATTTTTTTTTAATCTCTTAAACAATTATTTTGAAATCAAATATTTCTTTTTTGTTATGCTTTGCCTCTTTCTGAGAAAAAAATCTCTTATCTTTCAATATAGCAGATATAATACAGATAAACAGATCCTTTAAAATCTTAGATTAAATACCCTGAGTAAAATCTCCTAGATTTTACATATGCCTTTGTTATGTACGTATTTTCAGATGACTGCTGCCTAAATCTGGGAAAGTTTAACTCACGATTTTTTCTAAGTTCGTTTTATGGACTTCTTCAGTGAGTTCAAAAACAAAGAAGTTAATTTTAAAAGCTCATTTTATTGAGTTAACAGTGAATTAAAAAACCAATGAAATTAATTTTAGAGCTATTTAATTTAGTTCAGAAAAGAGTGAGACTCTTTTATTAACTTAATTATTTTGGAATTCACTGTTTTAAAGTCCAATAAATGTTATGTATTTTATTTTCAATTAACTTCCTTGTGCTCTGAATCATGTTTGCTTTCCCCATGTGGGCAAATCTCACCTCTCATTTTGCAGATAGGCTGACCTCTTCCCAAATGCTCAGTATAAGTATACTGAAGGTGAGTACAGTGCATCTTGAAAGTGGCGGTTTGAACCAAACTCAGCATTCTGTTGACTATGATTTTGATACCCAGAACTGACTTATTCCAGTGCAACAGAAGGAGAGCAAACCAGCAGTTTTCTTGCCAAGGAGATAAACTATTATTTGGTCTTTATCTGTGATATTCTACCTATCCCATATGTCAATGTATTGACATTAGTTTAAAATAAAAATTTAATGAATTGGGCTTGTCAAAAGGAGGTAATAGGTCAGTAAGTCTTCACTGCTTTTCTATCAGATTTTAAGAAATGAAAATTCGAATGAAGTAATGTATGTAAATGTTTCTGCCTTTTTTTTTTTTTACTTTAACTTACATTTCTATAGAATGTAAAAGAGAGTTTCTACCTTTACTTTTGGGGAAATTTTGGAATGGGCCAAATCCAAATGGAACTGCCAAATGCCACAGGATGTGAAGCTCTTAATCTCTGTTAATCCATTATATTGAGAAGGAGGGGGAAAATTCCTCTATAGGGTATGCAATGAGAAAATGAATCTGTTAGCTACCATTTATTCACAGATTAGACAAACCTTAAAACCCATATCACTTTCTCATTTTTGGTCATTTTTTGTGTTGTCTTGTTCTGGGTGAGCAATCATCTTAAAAAAACTCAACACCTTTTATCTACTGTTTTACTTCTGTGTGAAATGAAAAACTCGAATTAAACTCACCTCCCTGATTACGGCTGGAAATGGAGCTGTCAGGCAGGAAGGCTGGTTAGGGCAGCAGCCATGTAAAATTTCTCCACTAAGTGCCTGACATTCAGAGCTTGAGGATCAGCAACTGTTGGAGCAAATTTAGTCTGGATATAAGGCAAATTTTTTCATTTATTTCAATTAATTACCACACACATCAAAATCACTTCTTAAATAAAAAATCTTCACACGAATACCTGTAAGAAGGAAAGAGGGCCTAGGTGTGCCCAGACTTTTACCTACTCTTTCAGAGCTTGCAAGATATAATCAATTTGTTTTTATTTGTATAGAAGGCTGACCTTTTGTAGAAATAAGGAAACAACATATCTGCACATTGAAAACAGTTTTAATGTGACTCAAAGGAGAAATTGCTCACGGTGGAGTAAATGTGTAGTAAAGTATATGGAGTAGGTGGGCAATTGCATGTATCCAGTGTATATGTCTCTATATGTGGAAATAATGCTACTATAAAACAATGGAAAATTGTCACTGTTGCATGCTTATAATAGCTATAAAGCATACAACATGCATATTGCAATATCTCTGCACTTTACAAAAAATTCTTTATCTGGAAGTAATGTAATTCTGTATGATGCAGTGCTCTAATTAGAACAGTGCTTTATTGGACAGAAAGTAAATAGGCCATCTCAACTTACAGAAAGTAATTGGTTACTATAGAATGTGTAATGTGTATTACATATGCTGTCTGAAATGCATATACTTATTAATTCTACTGTAGTGTTTTCTTCATATATATGAGTTGGAGGTAGAATTGAATTTATTGTTTGTCTAACAGCTGCTTTAGAAAAGTAGGACTGGGATTTCTGTGTGCAATAAAAAATAATTTGTATATATTTTAGCTTTAAGAAAACACGAGTACATTGTTATTGCAATTAATTCATTATTTATTGTTGCAATTCCTAAAACAGAATATTTGCCATGTTTTAGTGCAGTCCACCCTTGTGGATTAAATATTTATGAAATAGCTTTTTATTATGAAAATATGGAGAAAATAGACGTCTTAATATATGTAAATAAAATACCCAGGCTAAATATGTGTGTTGCCAGTCATTTTGGGCAAAGAGATGTAGAACATGCAAGAATTTACCAATATAATCTAGCAAATCTTTGTTCTTTGTTTGAATTCCAGAAAAAGCAAAGTTACTGCAGTGACAGAAGCAAATTAGGTAGCTCATAATTAGCCCTCCCAAACCTTTCTCTAAATGACGCTTTTGGACATAAAACTTTGACTGCAGGCCCATCAAAATATTCTCTTGAGTTTTAATATAAGGAGGCAGCATTTCAGACATTAAAAAGATGTGAAATAAAGTGTAATGTTCCCCATCACCCAGCGTAAGAAATAGAACTTTGCCAGCAATTCAATCCCTTTTTTGAACCCCATTCAGTCACTTCCTCTATCTTCCATCCCCCAGTTTTCTTTGAAAACAATCGACTAACTTAATTAGGTAAATTAAATGACTAGTTACAAGTTAGATATTTTCAAACAAGCTGAAGTTGGAAATATAGTTTCAGAATGGTTTGCTTGTAGAGCTTCTACTCAGTAGAAGTCAAACAAAAACAAAGTCCTGGGCCATTATTTATTTTGTGAAGGGAGGGGACGGGAGCAATATCCCAGGGATTTCGTGAATTACCTGGGAATGTGCTTTCAGTTTCCTCCCCTTTAGTCTTCACAGGGGGATCCTTGCAAGTGTAGTTCATTGAAACAATGTTTAGCTAATGACTCAAGAGGACTACTCAGAACCATTGAAGAGCACCTCAAAAACAGATGCTAAATGGACTTCTGTCAGGTTCTACTAGTAGAGCCATCAGAAGCACACCAAGTTGGAATAAATTGAATTGAAATCAACAAAGGAGCATGCTGTTTATAGATAGTATCAAACGGACTTCGCCTTCCCATTGGAATTCAGAGACAGTCTATTAGAGGATACTGCAGATATCCCTAAGTCCAGTGCACTTCCCAAGCCCAAAGAAGATGTCAGAATTACATGGGTCAGGTTTGGCTCCATTTTACAGTTTTAAATTTTATTACACGAATACAATACAGTTATTGCTTTAGTTACTTTGTCCTCATCTTGATTTCATAATTTTATTGCCTATATCAGTAATTTGTGTTATGGCAAACATATCTATAAACAGAAATGTTTTTGTTGGGCAGGGGGAAACGTGAGCATCTGGCAACCACACCTTGATTCATTTTAGCCCCTAGAGTCATGGTATGGTGCATTAATTTCTCAGTTTGTAATTTGCCAGCTGCATTTAATGGAACCAATTTTCATTACATCTGTTCTATGGTTCAAAGAGCTCTTTTAGTTGCCAAAGGGGGCCAGCTTCACACAGCTTCTGAGAGGGGCTAATACTCTATTTCTTGAAGTATTAGATAACCAGGAATGATTCCTGGTTTTACAGCAAACAAATTATTTTTGCAGAGGCAAATTTTATATTCCTGACTTACCACTGGTAGACTTAAAATTAAAAGTATAGCATGCCCTTTCCCCAGGAATTACATATTGATTTTCATGTCATTTTCTTCATAATACCCACTGATCACTTGTCCTTGCAATTGGTGGTAGATTTATTGTTTACTAGTTAAAGGAAACATAATTATACTTACTTAAATCCTCTTTGTAAATTACAGGCGGTTAGAAGAAGGGCATTTTTTAGGTAAATGTGGAATTTATAAAAGATTTAAAAATTTATTATAGTAACCATTATTTATGGATAAGCGAAGGTCATAGATCTTCATACTGTGGAGTGGAGCAATTTTAATCATAGAAATGGTTTTGCTTGGGCAACTTTACATTCTTGGTGTGTAATTCTAATCTCCATAAAAATATGTCACTGTTGTGTAATAGCAAATGTAAGATTCCAGTTGAAAGCAACTTTCAATGCAGACGGTTTTCTCATGGGCAGAAGAGAAATTTGAAATGTTCTACAGTGCTTTGAAGTTCTAAAGCTTCAGCTGGGAGAATTATAAAGCATTAAGCCTGAAAAGTTTCCACCTGATGGTCATGAAATAGCATGCCTATATGAAAACGGGCTCTGCTTCACTTCCTCAGGCAGTTTTTTTTTCCTTTTCATGAGTTTCAAAAATATCATGCATCATGTTATATTGAGAAGATCATCTTAGAAAGACTTCATCCTTTTGAAATCAGTAAAGTCCATAACATAATTGTATTTATACATTCAGTTCCAATGACATATAATTTGTCTATATTGCGATTTTCACCATAGCTGGAAGAAGTGCTTGTACCAAAATCATAGATAACTTTGTTTGTTGGTACAAGGTTCAAATGATCATTTTTGCACTTTCTTATAGGTAGATAAATGAGCCGTTTACTGCTACCAATAATCCAAATTCTATAGTTGTATTTTTTCTGCAGCTTACCTAATAACTTTACATGAATTGCATTTAAGTCTTGCAAACGTGCTGTAAAATGGTTAATGAAATTGTAATTTTAAAGACCACTTGGGGGACTTGATCCAGGTTTCAGAGTGGGTAGGTGGCAAAAATCAAAACTCAACTCTTCTGACTCCAACTACCAACATTTTTATTCATAAACCATCCCCTACTATTACTGTCTCCCGGGAAATTTTTCAGGGTTTTAATTCTAGTACTGGGAAACACAGGTAAGGAGATATGGATAACTATCAAATTCAATGAATAATTTGGCATTACAGAATGTATTTCTTCCACCAAGATGAAAATAGGAAGACAGCTAGTGTCATTATATGAACTGGACCCAGAAAATCCAACAGTCATTGATAGAACATGGTAAAAACAAAGTCACTGCTCCCTAGGAAACCAAATGGAAATAGGAAATTAGGCATTAGTTATTGTTTCAGTGGTTTTCTTAGTCAATGCTTGATATTACTTCTGCCTTCCAGTAAATGCAGAAGCATCCTAAAGTCAAAATCATTGGTTCATCCATTAAAGGACATTTATTGAGCTCTTACCATCACCAAGTGCTGTGCTACACCCTGAGGAAATATAAATGAATAGGACTCAGTCTCTGCCACTGAACGTGATTCTAAGTAGGGTTGTTTATTGATTCATGTGTGTTAGAATGTATTGAATATCTACTATGGATCAGTTCCCAGTATTGGATGGTGAAGGGGATATATGGCAATTTAATATAACATCCCAGCCCTAGCAAGCTTATGTCTAGTTGGGAGAGTGGAAAGAGAGCAAACCTGTGACTTGACATCACAACCGGACAAAACCATTTCTATGAAAGTTACAGTATGACCATTCATCCTTACTATTTCAGACATTCTATCATAACACAGGACATATTGTCACAAAGGACTCAAATAAGAATTCAATGATAACTACACATAAAAATATATCCTGGATTTTAATATGTGAGACATCTAGACTTACTGTATATCTTTATTCTAAGATGCTGCTTTTCAAATATTAGCACTTGAAATTTGAATTCTTCTTACAATTGATGACATCTTTTTGTGTCATAGTTTAGTATGTGTGTCATAGTATGTCATAGTATGTTACCAGTTCTTTCCTTTCCCAGTAAGACATAAAATAATGGTGTATTTTCCAATCAATAACTTAGATGTGACAAAATATAGTATATAATATAAAAATATGCTCCTAGGTCATCCAATGTGAAATGCATTTACAATATTAATTAACTTTTTGAAAAATCACACATATAATATCAAAATATTTATCACCAGTTGAGAACCAATGCTCTGTCACTTGCTAAGCACCTTACAGGCATCATTTCACTTAATCCTCAGAAAACTCCTATGGTTTTGTTTGTATTGCTTTTTGGATGAGTAAACTGAGGTCAGAGAGATTAAATAACTCACCCAAGGTAACAGAGGAGACAGAATTCAAACTCAGATGTATCTAACTCATGCATTTTTTTTCCTTCATAGAGTGTATTCCAATAAATCAATCAGAAGAGGGTAATTTAATAATTATTACATTTACCTTCTTAAACTGTTCAGAGTTCTTTGGAAATTATTCAGATGATGTGGATCTCTTTCAAAAAAGTTTTTTTTAAGTAAGTATAAAATTATCCTTCTTTTCCTTTTAATCAATGAACTTCCTCTGGTAGGCAGGAAAAATGGAAATCATCCCCCTGGCTTCTAAATTCATAAATTTCTATTATATTAGAGCTGTAAGGGCCAGTACAAATCATCTATTCCACCACCGTTAAGCAGACGAAGCTCCCAGTGGGTCCATCCAGGTGGACAGCCCCGTAGAGGCATGGATCGCTGCTGAGGACTGACTCGGAGAGTGTCCCCTTTTTTCGTCCTCACACTGATCTCCCTCTGAAATGGGTTCTCTGAATTGTCCTTCAAGTCGAGGTGTTCAGTGTTTGTCGTTGATGATGCAAACGACGTTGTCTCATCGATAGAAAATTACATTTACCACTTACATACTGTGCCTGCATTTTTCTTTCATCTTTTCCTTTCTCCTTAGTTCCTTCAAGCCAACAAAACATGGTCATCCTAAAGAAATACCTGCAGGAGACCCTAGATGCCCTTTGATTCTACTTCTACATCTCTCATTGCCACGGCCATGGCTGTGCTAGCAGCGGAGATCAGTCAGGCTCCCCGTCTCGAATTGATCACAACCCGGTAGATCTCCTACCTATAAGATGCTTAGCCCTATGACCCTTCTGGAAACCTCATCCTAGAAATGTTCCCTCACCTCTCTTCATTTTACTGCAAGTCCTCATTTTTAAAAAAAGCAGAGCTATGTAGAACAGCTTGCTTCACACCAAGTGCACGTCCCATTATTTTTTTTTATACTTTAGTCATAATTATTGTTATACTACACCCAAAGATGCAAGGCACGGGGATTCCCACAATATCTTGAATTGCACCTGACAGTTGGTTGACATGCCACAAGTATTTCGCCCTCCACTGAAAAGCCAGAAGAATTATAAGTTCGTTGGCACTCACCTTTGAACAGAAACCAAAAAGCGTGCCACCAGTGCAGAGTGCCCTGGAGAACAACAGCCTCTGCCTTTTTAGGCGTGGACAGAAGCTGTCCAAGGAATCAGGAGAACCAAATACATCACAGAGACTGGCACGCAAATAGAACAGCTGGACAGAAAGGGGAAATCTGGAAAAGCCCCAAGCTCATCACACTGACCAACAGTTCCTTGTGCGTTTTTGTCTGTTTGCTTGGTTTCCTGTAGGGTTGCCCGATTTCTTTTAGCATCAGGACTGTAATCCTTTACTAATTTGCTCTGCTCAAGTAAAGCTACCTGTACAAGTGAAGCCAGAGCGGGAGGCCAGATGCAAGCACGCGGCTTGCACCTGTCTCCAACCAGCCCTGCACATTCATCTGTAAAGAGGACATGGAAGCACACACACACACACGGACTCTGATATGTTTATATCTGCAGAAAGTGCTATGAAACGTTCCTTCTTGATAACACACCTCAAGATCTGCTGAAGGACAAAAGAACACAGGTGATGTGCCTGCTACAAACACTTTAAAGAGATAGTTCCCTCGTATTTATTGCCCATGATATTTCTACTAATTACATAGGCGCTCCTCTTTAGTCATGGAAAAGCAATGCTGCAGTGCAAATTTCTTTGCCACTGGTAAAAAGAAAAAAAAGGTAACAAAAAGGTCTTTTTCAGCCTATGCTCCAGATCATTTGGTTTGCCTCCTCAACAAAAACAAGATAATTCATCTAGATCCTCTTCAAGTTAGAAGGCAACATAGAACATCACTGTAATTACGTGCATGCTAACACAGAAAACGTATGCTTATGCATTTTCAGCACAACACTTAAAGCAGCCGGAGTTTTTCCCCAGTATAAGCAAGGTCAATCTCAAGGTCGCAGACTAACCTCCCAGGAGGCTCCAGATTGGTCACTTCATTCAGAATGAACAGGGGTCCATATTGTCAGCACTCTAACCTGTCAGTTTTAGATTCTACAACATGCAGCTCCTTCCCCAACTAAGAGAAAAAAATCTAATCCTCTGACTCTTCTAATCTCTTATCTTTTTTCATTACACGGAATCAAAAGAAGAAAGGAAGCCCTGGCAGTTTCCAAACATTCCGGCAAACAGCAGAACGGTTGCAGGGTGGGTTTTGTTCAGATTTCTTCTTATTATTTTAAATAGTAAGCTAATGATCACATTAACATTTTTTTCAAATGTATAAATGCATTTTATTATGGGGGTGACACATTTGTGGTAGAGCCCAGAAGAATCAAAATTAAACATTTATAATCTTAAAGTAAAGTCACAGTAATGTCTGTAGAGATGAGCAGAAGAAATTCCTGCCTAAACTGTGGTTACTTTAAGCAAGATCTACCACAAAGAAGTAAAACCTCCAGACAGGAAGTCGAGCCCAGCAATTCCCTTTGTTTTAAGACTTGGTAACACAAACTAAGACAATGAGGTTTTCCAATTGACTTTGAAATGTGAAAGTATCATAAAAGGAATAAATGAAAATGCATAAAAATCAACAAACTGTAAGAATATGGAACAGAAAGAAAAAGTATCAGTCTCATGGTTAGTCGCTTAAAAGGCATAATTGTTTCAGGAAACAATGACACCGAGAACCACCCTTTTGAGAGTTAACTACAATGCCTTGCTGAAGAGACTACTCTTTCTTCCTTAATATCTTGCAGTCCTCAATGTTGATATTCATTTCTAAGACATTACACAATTTCTCCCTCATAATATCTCACAATAACATATCTTTTATGGCTACTAATGTTCGACCATGTGTTATGTCTATATTGTTAGCTTGAACAACTGTTTATATAAAAATTGGAGAACTTTTAGCAGTATGCTAGAATAACAGAGGAAAAAATGTTTTAGAAGCATCACTCATGAAAGAACAATATTTCCCCTAACATCAGTGAATTATGTATATTTACCTTACAGTAATGAATAGGTTTTAACTTATTCAACTTGCCTCAATTATGTCTATTATAGACACCGCACTATCTTAGGTAGATGATAGAAAACAATGATATAAAACATGGCTATAAGTAACTGACCATCTGGTGAGAGGGGAAAAATCATTAAATAGAAAACAGTTAATAGGAACACAGTAAAATCTAAGATTGCATGTGAGATAAGATGAAGAAAAATACATAGGGCTCAGAAGATAACGGTATTACTCTCAGTTGTACTACTAATTCTGTAAGTAAGGTAACTTATTTGGCCTCAGTTTAATCATAGGTGGAATGAAAAGTTGGACTTGAATGATGTCTAAGTTTCATTCCAGAATTGACTGCAAGAAGGTCAAAATTAAAGGAATTGCAAGAAAATAAGAATCCAAGTTGGGCTGGGATACTGGGGAGGACTTCAAGAACTGAAACTTAACCTGTCCTCTTCGAGGAGTAGAGTTTACACCAGTACTTCATTTTTCACTGAACATATGCCCTTGTAGCAAGCAAAGGGGCTACATATTAAGGGAATAAATGAAGGGATTTTTTCCTAGAGCCTTTAGTAGGAAGTAAATGAGGAAGAAAGGTTTCCTTTTTTTTTTTTTAATGTGTCCATTTTAGTTTCTTTGCTTATTTCCATGAGATCATCCCAGGGCAGTGTAAAAAGAGAAAATGCCACATAAATACAGGCTGACAGATAACATATAGAAAAATGACAGAGCAGAAATGCATCTATACTTCTAAAACTTACTCATGTGAAATATATCTGTGTACCTGTTAGATTTCCGTAAGCTTCTTATCATATTCATTTAATTGCTTTTGTGCGTGTGTGAGTTTTCCAATGTATATTATTCTCACTGATTTGGGAAACTTTGTCAACACTTCTAATCATCAGAATACTGTAAAATAACTACCAATCAAAATGTATAAGGGATTTTGATAGTGGCTAGATAGAGCTAATAATGTGTCTTTAAAATATTTTGCTTCTGAAAGAATAGCTTAAACACTGGCAAAGATTGATTCAAAGAAGCCCATGCCACCGCTGTGACTGTTCCTAAAATGTTTCATTATTTCTTCTGCACCTGAGTCACAACTGGAGCATTTTACTAATTTTCCTCAATACTCAAACTTCCATTTCCGGGAGATCACGGTATAGGAGGGCTGCTATCAGTGAGTGTTCGGTATCTCTTGAGAACTTGTCATTATCCTTGAACTATGCCTCCTTTATATATTTACCTTTATTGTACTAAGTTGCCAAATATAGTCAAGACTCCTTAGGAAATTGTTACCTACAAGAGTATCAGAGTAAACAAATACGTTTGGGAAACCCCAGTAAATAGGAATAAACATCAGCCTTTATACATATATTTTAAAATACAAATAATTGTTCTATCTTATAAAAAAAAAGTTCTCCCTTAAAACCACAGGGCTATCAATAGATTTGATATCTTGATTGGTACCTCAAGTCCCTGAAGGCACATTGCTTTCGGCTTTGTCAAGTTGAGGATATTTCAAAGTGTAGAGATATTTATTAATATGGCCCCTCTCACTCAGCCAGAGGTCTGTTATTGTTTTATTACTTATTACTATTTTATTAAATAACTATTTTCTATCACTTGTCAATAACAGAACAAATAAAATAGCCATTAATTCTTTTAAGCGTTTTTTTCATCAAACTAGTTAAATATCAGATCAAAACTTCTCTTCTATCTTTGTGTGCAGAATTCCGCAATGTTTTGTTTGCTTCTATGTCTTGTAGTAATCATCTTTTGCATTTTTGTTCTCGCTGCTAGACTTTTTCTGAGAATTTCATTTTATGATTTTATTGAATGTTCAAATACATTCACCTATTAATTATTTTTCTCCATCCCAGCAAGCTTAACATTTTTACAATAATATATTTTAATTTATTTTGAATATAATGACATATATTTATATAAAATTAGTCTGCTATATGATATCAAAATGTTCACATTTCTTTCCAATTTTATCACTTCTATTTTCTAGGAAAATAAATAAGCCATCCTTCAAATGCCATTTTATTGAAAAATATCTGAAAATACCTATATAAATTAAAATGTATAAATATTAAATGAAAGACTCTGACTCCCATTTTACCGAGGAGGGGGAATTTAAAAAGAGAAATTACAATGATAAATGTGGTAAAATTACCTTCCCATTTTTAGTAAGAGAAAGTCTAGTGTTGCATTTCTTTCTCTTTGCTCTCTAAGAGATAGGATTCACTAGAAAACTTTGAGTGCCTATTTCCAAAAATGCTATGAGGACCATGCATAGTATGTAAAGAGCAGCAAAGTGATATCTTACAGAACTTCCTTTCCAGTGTGACCTTTGTAGGAGGAGCCAATAGCAGAAAGTATCTTGTTTATAGCCAAGTCATTTTTGTTTTGTGAAACGGAAACAGTACAAAGACTTTTTTTTCCTTATTACTAACACTTTAGGAATTTATAACCTATCTTGAGGACAAATGGTATATTTTTTTCATTACTGAATGAAGTCAAATACTATATGTTTAGGGCAACAATCTATAAAGAAAACATTAGGCAAGGAGGGATGGGACAAATGCCTAGTGCTTTCTTGGTTGAAAATAACAATATAGTGGGAATTACACTGAACCGTATGTAGCTTGTACATTTCAACATCTTGCAAAATCAGCGACTCTTTCCACTCACAAATGTGCTACAGCTGATTTTACAAAATAGGCAGCAATGCTTGCCCAAGTACCTGATTCAGCAGCTGGCCCACATTTTTTATTATGAAAAATGAGGATTAATTGATGAGAATGTTGACCTTTATTTTAAAGAACCACACTTTTAAAATGTAGCATCTTTGTTTAGGTTGGCAACTGTGTATTGTTATACTTAAATGTTGTATTTTAAAATTAAAGAGTGGATAGTAAAGGTAACACAATATACATACAATAACAACAAAAACCCCACTTGAATCATGTAGTTAATTTACTCATTTTTGGAGCTCTTGTTCACAGCTCTATCCTCTGCTATGGAAAGCAAAAATACTTTTGGTCAACTGCAATATTTATCTTGAAAGTTATTTGGTCTTCATTTCTCTACACTGATGGAAACCAGATACTTTGATTGTATAATGATTTGGGAAGCAGATAAAGTTATTCTATTTATTGTAAGCCTAATTGATGAGTGATAGGCACTGAAAAGATGACAGAAATTAATAAGGTAATGTGATGGTATAAAGCTCTACTCCAGAAAATCGGTTTCTTATTTAAAGCATTCCTGTGGGTGTGAACCCATTGTAAGCCAGTCCTTTTAAAAAAATTAAATTAAAAAAATGTTTTAGATTACATAAATCTTGCATAAAACATATAGGGGATTCCCATATGCCCCCCTCCCTCCCTCCCCCTCCCACACTTTCCCACATTAACAACATCTTTCATTAGTGTGGCACATTTGTTGTAAGTGATGAACCCATATCGAAACACTGCTACTAACCATGGACTATAGTTTACATTATATCCTACACTCCATCCCACACAATTTTGTAGTTATGACAAAATATATAATTGTCTGTATCTATCATTGTAGTATCATGTAGGACAATTCCAATGTCTGAAAATGTCCCCATGTAGCACCTATTCTTCCCTCTCCCTCATCTCAGAACCTCTGGTGGTCACTGCCTTTACAGCAACAATAAAAGTTCTTCCATTGCTAGAATAATAAGAAGTCTATAATAGAATAATAATAAGTCTACTTTAGCCCCTTGTTCATTCCCCAATCTTGAGGATTTTAGGACGGTGATGCCCACTTGGTTTCTAATTGAGAGGGTGTTTAGACCCCATGGGGCAGAAGGAGGGAACTATCGTGTTTGCAGCTGCAGACACTGTCTGTTTCTTGGGATGGGCATTGTCCATCATCATCTCTTTGTTAGTTTTCCTGGGTGTGTCCAATCAACTGGAGAGTGGGTGTTGCAACTCTGCTGAGATTCAAGACTCAACAGGCACATGAAAAGACCAAAGATTTAAGTCTTGGGGACATATATTTAACAGGTATAGTGCTAATTATAGATTCGAATAAAAGGGGCAGAGGAGCCATGTGTTGGGAAACTGTAAATGAGTCTAACTCTGTCTTACACTGGGGAGCATAAATTCCAAAGTAGAAACTTTTTGATGAGGTTACTTCAGTTAAGTTATGGTTCACATCAGTCAAGACAGGTCTTAATCCTATTACTAGAGTCCTTTATAAGCAGAATGGAGTTTAGATAGGGAGGAAACCACAGGAAATAAGAAGCTGAACATCAATGGAAACTGGAAAAGAAGGGAGAGATGAGGAGACACTGCCGTGTGCCAGTTTTCTATTAAAAATCCAGGTAAAGGTATTATCCTGGCCATTTTATTATAACACTGAAGTAATATGGGCATAGCCGGCACAATTTCTCTCTGATAACATCGCTTTAAGGGAAAAATTGATAAAGAGACTTGGAAAATTTTGTCATATAAAAATTAAAAACTTCTCTTTCAAGTAGGGACCTTTACTTCACTTTATTTCCTAGTGGCTGTTATCCTCAGGCCATTGTCACCATGTTTTTCCACAGGAATGTTTTACTGGAAATAACATTTAATCCGATGTTTAAAATATATATAAGGAAAAGCCATTTTTATACCTAACTATGAAGTATAGCTTTACTTTTAATGCTCATAAGCATTTACAAATAAAAACTAAAGTCAGGATTATTATAGTTTAAATTATTATAAATTTTAAATTATATATCATTATTATAAATTAAATTGAATCCCCTGCTTGGCATGCACTAACAGACTTAAAGTGTTGCTCTTATGGCTTCAGTGGTATGTGACTGAAAATTTTGCTACCACCTATTTTAAATGACACTATATGATCTGGCTCGCATTTTCAGTGTGAAGATAACTATGACGGTAACCCTGTTGAGTGGGGACACCATTCCTGCTCAATTTTCACCTCCTTCATATATTTACAGAGACTTGGCCAGTACCTGGTCTCACCCCTGATCTTTCAGTATGGATTGCAAAGTTTAACACCATATTCTCACATTTCCTGCAAAGGAAGAAGCTGTCACTGTGCGCTGTGGTACCTGACTTAATGGAGCGCTGTCACTGACAACCTTCACTTCCCCATTCATTTCCCCACTTCCTAACAAATTGCCCTTCTGTTTTCCAACTCGGCTGTTTACACTTGACTCCTTGCCACAGGTTTTACTTCTGGAAAGACCCAAACGAAGACGGTCATCTTCATTGAACTCTGCACAAATTTGATAGACCAAGGTCCGTTTTATGTCCGTATTTGTTCATATGCAGAGCACACAAAGAGTGGTATTCCTTTCTTCCTCCTCTCTCTCTGACTAACAGGCATTCTTCTGTTTTAACATTTAGTTTTACTTTTCTATTAATCATATATATATCTATAGAATAAAACAGTTCTATTATGCATAGCTTGACTAAAAAATGAAAACAATCCACCCCCACTCCTCCGGCTTCCCACTCCCCAGAGGCAACCCATTTCTAGTGTTCCTAGTGTATTCTTTGGGGATTTGCATCAATAACTCTTAAGAATATGCTTATATTGTTGTTTCTTGATTACTAGGTTTGGGGCATTGTCTCTTCATTCCCCAAAAAGGAAGACAATTATTTAGCTCTCTTTCACTGGCCACAGTACCCCACACATGCACAAACATGTCTGTCACTGTTAGAAAGAACACTGCACTATAAGAAGACAAAAGCTCACCTGATTGTGGAGGAGAAAAGAATTTTATTAACATCTTGCAAGAGACCTGGGCAAAATGGCCGGAAGGACAAACAACAAGAAAGAGTGATATTTATAACCTAAACCTAACCGCAGTCCCTCCCCTGCTCCCCCTTGATTGGGTACTTCAGGGGTTACAGCCTATCCAAGAGATCTACCTAGCTTTCCCTGCTTCCCACTCTGACCCCCAGCGCTTGCCTTCCCTACACTCCCTCCAACTGGGCGGGCTCAGCACTGCTTTCACCTCTGGCCCCGCCCCCACACTCACCATTGGCTCTCCCTGCTCTAGCCCTGCCCCCAGCACTCACCATTGGCTCTCCCTGCTCTAGCCCCGCCCCCAGCACTCCCCATTGGAGCTCCCTGCTCTAGCCCCACCCCCAGCACTCACCATTGGCTTTCCCTGCTCTAGCCCCGCCCCCAGCACTCCCCATTGGATCTCCATGCTCTAGCTCCGCCCCCAGCACTCACCATTGGCCCTCCCTTCAGCGTCACTTTTCAAATTCTTGGAACGGCCAAAGCTGCTGGAACCGCTACCCTCCCTCCTCAAACAGCAGAGCGGGGCTCGGGGCTTCCCTTTGTGAAATTAAACTTGACCCTTTCCTACAGTCACCAAACCCTCTGATATATATCCTTTACAATCTCGATGAAATAGTCATTGTTTCCATTAGATAGACTATATAAACATTACTGACAGCAGAGCTGTATTATAATTCTTTTTCTTTTTTTCCTAAAAGCTTGTATTCCTTGGGAATAATTATCCTCTGTTTGAAAAAACTTGGTAGATTTCCTAATTTTATATTATAATACAACCCCAAAGTCTTCCTAGACTAGGTAAATCTCTCTCATTAAATTCAAATATTTAGTTATTCCATCAGTTTTATCATCTTGAAAAAATTTATCTCGCCTCACTCTCAAACCTGATTGATAGTTTGGGGAGATGTAGAATTCTAGGATGGAAATAATTTTTTTTTCTCAAAAATTTGAAGACACCATCTACTTTCTCTCTTTTACTTTGGAAGTTTGTAGATCACCTTTTTTTTTTTTGGTGTTCTGAACTTTTTGAAATTTCATAATGATGCATTGAGTGGTCATGAGTCTATGTCTGCCCATTGTGTTGAGCACTTATAAAGTACTTTCAGTCTCTCATGTCCTTTGGTTAGGGGGAAATTTTGTATTTCAAAAATACTTTGAAAATTTCTTGCTTTCAATTTCCTCAATTCTTTTTTTTTTTTTTAAGTTTTAAAATCTTGATAAGTTTAATGTTGATATTGCAGGTTTACATACCAGTTGGTACAATTTACATCAAATTTTATACTTACACATCTTTGTCAAGACATTATATAAAACCAAGATACATATTCAATAATTAGGAATTTGCAAAACTTCAGATCTATACTCTCAGGTTTGTTTGATCGTGATACTTCTGATAAGGATCATCAGCATACCAGTTTCGCCTCTTCCAAAAAGACGTTGTCATTTTATCTAAGAGTTTACTTTGGGTTTTATTGCAGAACACAAATTCCCTCAAGCGTCTTTTTCTTGCGGGCTTCTTTTTCCATAATTTTTTCTTATAGCCAGCCTTTCTTCTTAGCCAAAGGCCAGAATGAAGTAGAAGAAACCTATAGATGACCGCTTTTACAGTCTTTCTCTTTCCTTTTCTTGTACTGCAGTACGTCAGAGTTCTGACTGGCAGCTTCAGGACATTTGGAAGCAAGGGGACCACTCTATTAAGGATTGTGGCAGTATGTCCACATGCCAGATTTCCAAGAGATGTAGTAAGTCTGGGAGCCGAGGAAACAAGTGGTGTTTGAACATGACTAAAATGTTGGATGGACAGTGCAGAAATAAGACAAACATTCCTGGTACAGTTTTGAAAGGCTGAAGATGCCAAAATATTCAGGGGCCGTAAAGTTCCTTAAAAAGAACTAACTTCATCTCATTTTTCAACAGTCAGCCTGGAAAATCATGAGAATATCTTAGCTACAGTGTATTCTGACTTTAGGGAGACATCTGATGATTTCTTTATATTCTGAAACCGCTCTCACAGCAGCTGCCAAGACCGCCGCCATCTTGCCAGCTTCCTCAATTCTTTTTCTCTGAAATTATTATTTGGATGGTACCTCATAGACATACCTGTTAATTTTTTTCTTAGTTTTATAATTTGTCTCTATTTTCTACCATTTTCTATTTTTAACTATCTTGGAACATTTTATTTTCCAAAACTTCTACTAAAATGTGTATTCTATACATAATTTCAAAAAGCTTTTTAAAATCTCCGTATTTTCTCTTTTATAGGATCTTTTTTTTTTTCATATCTCTCTCCAGGCACCCCACCCCCCAATTGTCTGCTCTCTGTGTCCATTCGCTGTGTGTTCTTCTGTGTCTGTTGTATTCTCATTAGGTGGCTCCAGAAACCCATCCTGGGACCTTCCAGAGTGGGAGAGAGTCAATCATTCTCTTTCCTCCACCCCAGCTCCCTAGTTCGCTGCTTCTCATATTGTCTCTTCTCTGTGTCTCTTTTTGTTGTGTCATCTTGCTGCATCAGCTCTCAGTGTGGGCAGCGGCACCAGTCCTGGGTGGGCTGCACTCCTTGCTTGGGGGCCACACCTGGCACAGGGGGCACCCCTGTGTGGGTGACACACCTTGCATGCGGCAGCTCACCACACAGGCCAGAAGGCCTTGGGTATCGAACCGTGGACCTCCTATATAGTAGGCGGAAGCTCTATCCATTGAGCCATATTCGCTTCCCTCCTTCATAGCATCTTATTATTCTTTTGTGGATATAATATCTTTTCTCTGAAGATGCTAATGATAATTGATAGGTCTTGTTTTTCTCTTTTCTTTGCATGTATCTGTCTCTTCCAATATGCTTGCTTGCTTCTTTGGGTCTTTCTTTCATACTAAATGTTTTACTTAAAGGTTTGGACCCATTTGTGGTCCTTATACACACACACACACACACATATATGTATGTATATATATGTAGAAAAGGGTCGCTGTATGAAACCCCTGTCGGCTTTGCTGAGTTTGTTCCCTGTTGTTCTCACCACAGATGAGAACTGGGCAGTTGTGTAGGATAGCCCAATGTTCTCTAGGATTAGCCATGTTCCCTAGGACAACAAGTCTTTAAATTTCCTGCCTGGAAATGTTTTGACTGGCTGCCAGCATAATATGAAATGAGTTACAAAGTCTGGTATCTAAAATTACAGCATGTAAACATTTCCTTCATCCCTGTCTGGTAGGAGTCCTCCACCCTCAGTCATCCTAGTGGCTCCGGTCTGGAAACCCCCTATTTTCCCATTTACAGAGATTACACTTCTAATCCTGTGAGAGGTAGTTACTAGCTATGCAGGAGGATCTGCAGTTCTAACTGCTTCTTAAACAACTTTCAGCCAATCCTCTGAGTACCAGCTTCAGGGGTACTCTGTGCAGCCAACATCTCTGCCTTTTTTATGATTCTATAGTGTCAGTTAAGCCGCTTTAAATTTTCCCCACTGCTGACACAAGATTAAGTCTTTTCTGGCCTGCTAAATCAGTTACCAATTATCCACATCTACGTGAGGTTATATATAAAACAAGCAAGCAAAAAAAGTCACCTTTATTCTTATTTCATGAGGGATCAAATATAAATTCCTGTGGTTTTTCCCTCCATCTTATACCAGAAATGCTTCCACTTAACCTTTAAGAAGATTTAACTTAAAAAGCCCTCCTTTGAGAAGCCATTCCTGATATCACTTGTTGTCACTTACCTTCATCCCATTCTCCTCCATGCTGTCGAGAAGCCTGGGCATTCCTGCATCTAATCTGAGGCTTTCCAGATCATATGCCAACCTTTGCTTTCTGTGTCTGTGTTTATCCTCAACTTATACAAACACCTTGAGATGAAAGCCTTTGCTTTTCGTTTCTGTGCCATTTTGCTTAGCCAGTGTTTACCTCACGGTGTCCATCATTGTGTTGAAGTAACCAATTGTTGAATGAATGAAGTGTTAGCCTTCAGAAAATGAGCAAAAGCTAAAATAAAAGCAAGGGGCATTGAGCCATATTGTAGCTCTTCAAAATCACTGTTTTAAGTGTCTAAAATATCACTATTATTAACTATTCAGTAAAATCTCTTGTGCTGTCTTATTTTTTGGAGATTTCACCATAGGTAGATGAAAACAGTGTGAGTGGAGAAATAGAATCCTGCTGCTTGTTACCTTCTCCTGCTAATGAAAGTAAACACAAGGTCAGAGCATTTCCTGGACTGTTGTGAGACTAACTTTTGCATCACTATATCATTTCATTAAATGTTATTGCCCATTTTTTTCTTTTCTTCCATCTAAACAGAAAAAAATTCTAAAAGAATAGTTACAAAACTACTATGTATATCATATAGTTGACTCCTCATTACCAGCAATAATATTTTTGTTTTAACTAAAATTCCAAGGAAAATGTGCAGAATTTCTAAGACATTATTATTGGTTGGAGGTTAAAGAACGCGTTCACTTCATAACCTTGAAATAATGTACTCTGTTTTCTGTGTTCACCCTATCAGAGCAGTATCTTTCTCCTGAACGTCTATGAAATGAAGCTCCCCCAGGAAAAATATTTCATAAATATCTGACCACTCTAAACTCAATCTTTGATGTTAAACTTCACAGGAAGCTGCTTTTGGTTGTGGAGTTTTCAGAAAATTCATAGTCAAGGTTTTTAGATCATTCATTCAAGTTATATTAGCTTACCACTTTCGAGTCTTCATGTAACTGAAGCATTCCACTTTGAGTATCACTTCTGGGAGGCATCCTTACCTGGAAGCAAGATGAAGAAAAAAACAATCCGAAATTTTCCTCACTAGGGCATCACATTTTTCTATTCAAGAGGAATGGAGTCAGGATGCATTAGTAAAACAACTCTGCCTCACTTGTAAAATTTGAAATTGATCCTGGGGAGGAGACACAGATTTAGGAATACGCACCTCTGCACACCTTAGCAGAAAAGGAACTCTGGAAACGAAGGAACAAAGGATTTATCATGGAAGACTTATTACACCTGAGTTAAGTTAAAGGTTTGCCAAATGATTAAAATGACTTTTCAATTAATGCTGATTCTTCATCAAGAAGATGATTTTGTTTCTCTGTCCTGGGAGTAGCTCATATTTTGGTTTTTCACCTGCCCCTCTTTGTCCACCGCTTTGTTTACTTTGACTCCAGAGGAGATGACTTTTACTCAGTGTCCTATCACATACTAAGGACAAAGCGTGGTCTGAAGGTGCTTGCTACCGGTGCCCTCTTCTCTGGCCACAGGTCACTATAACTCCCTTTGTTTTCTTTCCAAAACTCTTCCTGGCCAAACAATCTCAACACTGTGTGTGCCATCCCATGGTCTCCCTTCTCTCACTGTGGTCTTATTCTACCATTAGTGCTGTCATTTATTTTATTTTTAATAGACATTTATTTCTGAATATACCTCAGTCTTTGCGTAGGATGAATGGTAATTCCAACTGGCACTTAAAAGTATTCCATGCCAGATTTTTTACATAGGACTTTACATACATGATCTTAACTCGTTTTCACAATCATCCTCCCATTTGCAAGGGTTGTTTGTCATTTATTTTATAAATCAGAAGAAAAACTGAGACTCAGCAAGTTTAAGCACTTTTTCCTGATCTCATACAACTAGAAAGAACTGGAGCTGAGATTTGAACCTAAGGTCCATCTGGCTTCCAAGTCCTTGCACTTAGATAATTACCAGAGAAAAAGTAAAAGGCCCCTCTTAATTCCACTGACTGAACAAAATATTGCTGATATTTCTTTCTTGTTTTGTTTACTATCATGTGTGCATAAATGGAAGCATAAATACACAAATTTGTATACATTCACATGCATACATTTATATAAAGGTCTTTATATTATGTTTATTTGATAGACTAATTCTATGTATATATTTTTTTATAACTGTTGTGAGCCTTATTACATGTTATTATTTTGTGAAAATAAAATAATTTGTAAGACTATGTAATATCTGTCATTCATAAATACCATATTTTAACCACGCCTTGAATGGTGTTTATGTTTTCATTTAACCTTGTGTTATGAAAGATGAAGGTGTTTGGACAGCGTGTTGTCGAGCCTCTAACACACACTCAGCCTCCTCTCTAAGGGGTACTCTCTACACCCTGCGATGCTCACTCTCCTGCCAGCCACTGTCCCCGCCCCACTCCCACACCAGTCTTCCCTCGTGTTGATTTCACTGGCCCTCTTACCTATCTGGTGGGACTGGCCAGATAGGGTATATACAGCCCACAGAAACTCTGCCCATGCCTCATAAATGTGTACAGAGAAAGACTAGCTTCACAGCAGAGAGACATTAGAAAGCCATTTTCCCAGAAACTGCCCCCCTCTATTTCTTCACCCTCATTTCAGTTAGGCAATTGCAGCTCCGGGGGAGGCTGGACTTCTCTTTTGAGTGTCTTGTTAATCAGGCTGTCACTACCTGATGTGTAAAAGAGACTCCAGTGGTCCAATGATCCTCCTTATTTTTAGTGCAGATTCTTTGTGAATATGCTTATCAACATTCGGATTATGAAAATAAACCCACACGTTATTCTCAAATGTTGAAAGGATTTAAGTCATGTCCAAGATTCTTGTAAACGCTTGGCTATCTTTAAAACAAAATCTGGGCCCAAAGAGTAGATTCTGTTACTTTTAGAATTATTTTAAAAAATTAAAACAAAGATTGTTTTGCTTGCTAAGAAACACAGGATGGAAAATAAAATCTTCATAATATTTTCTGGGGATTGGTATTGAAATCCTTGTTCTCATTTTCATGACATTTGGGTCAATTAGAAAGCTTCAGAATTTTGAACATGCCCACTTATT
Source organism: Dasypus novemcinctus (assembly GCF_030445035.2). Lineage (NCBI taxonomy): Eukaryota > Metazoa > Chordata > Mammalia > Cingulata > Dasypodidae > Dasypus > Dasypus novemcinctus. Next base: position 7,219,950 of record NC_080673.1, on the reverse strand, counting down.
TGTAGCCTGCCTTTCTGTGATTTTTCAAATAGAATTGCGTAATGTTTTCTGTTTCCCAGAGTACCCAAGGAGTCTTCTGGTTTGGGTACATTCCTAAATCCTCTGCACATCACATATGCCTTATTTAGAATGTTTGCCTCAACATCACAAACAGTGAGGGGAGGTAATATTTTTATCCCAACATATTAAAGTCTTTCATTTTTTTCCCAAATACATTTTAAAGATGACAGCATTGGACTCCTATTATTCTAGTTTATAACTTCACTAATTATTTTTGGCATTTGTCCCTGTTAACCTCTTGCCTGATAAAAGTGTAACTGTCCTGTATAGACCTGTCAAGTGGAATGCCATTTATTTATTTTTTTAAAGATTTATTTATTTATTTATTTCTCTTCCCTTCCCCGCCTCCCACCCTGGTTGTCTGTCCTCTGTCTATTTGCTGCATCTTCTTTGTCTGCTTCTGTTGTTGTCAGCGGCACAGGAATCTGTGTTTCTTTTTGTTGTGTCATCTTGCCATGTCAGCTCTCCGTGTGTGCGGCACCATTCCTGGGCAGGCTGCGCTTTCTTTCACGCTGGGCGGCTCTCCTTACGGGGCGCGCTCCTTGCACGTGGGGCTCCCCTACGCGGGGGACACCCCTGCATGGCAGGGCACTCCTTGCGTGCATCAGCACTGCGCATGGGCCAGCTCCACGTGGTCAAGGAGGCCCGGGGTTTGAACCGCGGACCTCCCATGTGGTAGGCGGACGCCCTAACCACTGGGCCAATTCCACTGCCCATGGAATGCCATTTATTATTAATAATAGCAATGGTTTGCTGCTATTCTGGCACTGTTCTTAACCCTTTACTTACTTATTTCTAATTCTACTACGAGCTTTGCTAAATCGACAGTATGACTTAATTTTATAAATCAGAAAACAGAGACAGAGAGGTTAAACTGTTCACAGTTGCCTGGTTAGTAAGAGGCAGAGTTACAATTTGAACCCTAAGCTCTGCCTCTAAAGCTCTATGCTCTTTCCAGTAGACCAAGCGGCCTTAAATTATTACCTGAGGCTTTCAATGCAATATTAATCCAGTTCATATATCAACAGTGCGCAGTGGATGTCAACTAAAATCAGACAACCTGAAGTACAAGTGCCAGGGCATGCTTAGATCCCATTCATTCACTCCACAAATTATTTCCTGAGTACCTACTGTGGGCCAGGCAAGTTGATGTTCGCTAAAAATATAATGGGGAAAACAAGAAGCTATAGTCTCTACCCTCTGGAGATAAATGTCTAGAGTCTAGATGGCACTGCTGTTCATATGGAGGTCCTCTCACCAGGACTCACAACCTGAGAGCGCATCGAGGAAGGAGCTGACCTGACAGAAACTGCTGTTGCTTCCCCACCTCCCACCGTCTACCCGGTGGTTTCCATTGCCGGATAAAAATTAGACTCAGTTTGAAATGGGGTTAAAATGTGCATGGCAATACTGCCCTCCCACATCCCTTCCCCACCTCATCCAGGGAATAATAATCGGAGGGAAGGGGTGGAATGGGAATGGGACCCAAGCTTCGGTATCTTAAACTTATCTTCCAACTATTCCTGAGTGATTTTCATGTACAACTATGGTTGAGGATCTTCTCAGAATGCCCTTAGTAGCTACATTGCAGCTTATCGCTTCCCACCATAAAGCTATAAAAGTTCTCTGACTACACCAGAAATCAGCCCAGTTGGCTACTGCTAGACCATTTCTGTTGCCTTGAATGTTTTTTCTTTCATATTCCTGAACCAGTGCTGCCCAGTTTCCTTTTCTGACTTTCCCCTGTAGATTCCAGCTGTGAGTTGGCCCTTTCAACTGCAGAGTCTCTAATTCTTACTAGGTTCCCTATTTCCTGAGCGTGTGATGCTGGCCTTCAGTGTAGGCTTGGGGTCCTTCTCTGGGCCCCTCACGGGCCCTGCGCCCTCCGTGCTCCTGGTCCTAGCTGCCCGCAACCCCAGAAGCTCATGGTCCCACCTTCTCTGACCCAGTAGCTGGGGCAGGACTGGTCACTGGCAAAAGGAAACTTGACCTATCATCAGCCCACTGCCCTCCCTTCTTTCTAAACTCCCGCCAACTCAAGAGGTACTAGCTTACCTCTCTTCTGTGGTTCCCTTTGGAAACTTCTTTTCCTTTAAAAAGCAAACCTTGCTGTTCGTTGTAATCTGGTTATTGTACATTAAGATCTATTTGGGTGGATTTCTGGGGTGAGGGAGGAGCTGGGACCAAGGGGCGTTGTGCATGCAGCTCCAGGCCTGCAGCCCTGAGAGGACCTTGGACCTTGAAGTCCGGGCTGCTCAGGTCACTACTGCAGCTCTTTCAACTCTTGCAACTCTAATCTTGTCTCAATTTTTCTGGTCGAGGCGCTATTCTATAATCCAAGATTTGAAAGACAAAACTAGTATGGGATTGGGGGGAAATGTTTTCTCATCACTAGATGATTGAAAATGGGGAAAGAAAGTGTAGGGATAGAAAGATGTTGGCAATAATGAAGAGCAGTTAACAACTGGAAAGCAACAGGATCAGTGTGAAGAGGGCATTGGAGACTGACAGGCATGAATCTGGTTCTGCCATTTCCTAGCCATTTGTTGCAAAGCTTAAGGCCCCAATCCTTAGGTGTCTCATTTATAAAATACATATATCCTTCTCATAGGGTTTTGGTGAAGATTAGAGATTATGTGGACAAAGCACATGGCTCAGAGCGTGTGTATTAAGGTCTTATGATGCAAGGAAACAAGACAAATTAAGATCGTATCAGTGGGTAGAGGGGACCGAGACTGAGCCTGTGGGAACACAGAATTGTTTCATGAATTTAGAAGGTCCTGTGCTGTCTTAACTTGGATGCAAAATTCCATGCAATGTCAAAGATATTAAAAGGAATCAAAATTCCTCATTAAGTAAAAATATTTTGCAAAAATGGAAGGTATCCTTACAATTCTGCTATTAAAATTACTTAGCAATTTACAATAATTCATAGTTGGCTGTATTTGCTTGGCGGTCGATAAGCACCGAAAATAATTTATTTAGAAGTGAGACAATCTAACTTGCGAATTATTTTCCAAAGTAATGCATCTGTTGCAAATACCAAATTTGATTATGTACGTACATTTTTTTGTTTGTTTCATAGTTTTCAGGTTTGAGTCATTTCTTAGATTTCGAGTACTTTTGTAGACCCTGACAAGCGTACGCGCTCAAGGTCAGCTCCTCAGAGAGCCTCGGGAGTGGGCTTAGCCTGCCACCTCTCAGTGCCCAGGGCCCTGCTCGGGTCCAACCAGGCCTGACTGGTTTGTCCCCGCTCTGCAGCGGATTCTAGAGCTCCACTTCGGCAGTAGCAGGGCCACTCAGTCTCTGCTTCAGGAGCTTGTCCTCTTAAATTACTCTTTTGCTCTTAAGTTCAAATTTCCAGAGAGCAATGAGCAGGGCCAATGTTGAACACTCAGGGAACTGAATTCCACTGCCAGGCACACCCGGGCAGCTGCTGGTCAGTCCAAAGATGAGCTGCCTTTTGGACATTCACACACCTCTAGGGAGGAGGTGTCACTATGTGTAAGCAAGTCCTTGCCAGAGCCATGAGACATTGCCACTACCGTACCTGATGGCTTCTGGCATGGTCTGTCCAGTACAATGTGTGCTCAATAAATTGTCGGCATTACTATGGGTATTACCTATTTTGCAACTAGTACTGGGGATGAAACTCAGAGGCAACCTGACAGTAAACAAACTTGTGATCAGAGAGACGATCTGGAAGAATGAGTTGGATTACTAAGGCGATGAGAGTAAGAGAAGAATTCTAGTTGAGGGCTAGCCTCTGAACAAAAGACCAGAAGTAGGAATAGTTAAGTCGACCTTGTGGATAGCTTAGAGTCTGGTAAATTGGGGTGTTTAGCTGTAGTTAAACTAGAAGAGGCATCAAAGAAGAGGTAGAAAGGAGGGTAAAACTATGAAAGGAGTTGTTTATATAACCCACTAAAGGGGTTGTATTTGAATTGGACTTCAGCGTTTTTGAAAGCCTTAGCTCAAGGATATAATGTAATAAGTTTTATGTTAAGAAGTTTTGTTTTAAGAAGTTTCTTTTTTTTTAATGTTAGCGTTAAATGGGGAATAGATGGGAAATCATAGATGAATTTACAAAAATAGAATGGAAAAAAAAAGAAATAGTTAAAAAAGACATCGCCTATGAGAGTGGCTATGGGGAAGGAGCCAAGAAGAAAACGGGGACCATGTAAAACTGGATGGCTCAGAAAAAGGATGCCATCATCACCAGAGAGCGCTAAATCAGGAGGAGGAAGCATTTGGCAAGACGAAACCAAGGATTAGGTGTTAAAGCTGTCTTTCTTATGATCTATGAAGGGCAAATCCATGATGAGATGCCTGTTAACACGTGGCGCTAACTGTGGGGGACAGTGACATATGAAACTGACACAGATACACCGAAGGAAGTCCTCACAAAATTGTGGTGCAGGCAGAAAGCAGGAGATGAGAGATGAATGATGCCGTGGTCGCATAAGAGAATGTGTTCAGGTGAAAGGGATAAAAACTATAATTTCAGCCTGATGAGTTCCTCATAAAACTGTCATTTCTGCTTTACGAATTTGTAGTTTCAATATTCAAGGGGTTAATTATACTGAGCCATTGTTGCCATTTAAGCAAAGGATGTGGGAATTACTGCTGACTTCTTCCTGAAGACATTAGCCCAACATGACATACTGGGCAAAACAACCAAACAAATACTAAAGAGCCTTTTAAAAGGCTTACGGCGCGAATTCATACATATACACAACAACAATGCAGTAGATGATTTAGTATAATTCACTTCTATAAAAATACATAAGAGATCTGGTAAAGGTCTCTAAAAATGTCTAACTGCCCTGATAGAACAAAAATGAATAAGTCACAATCTCATAGTTCTAGTCCTGGAGGAAATGACCTAGAGTGGGCAGAGGTAGACATTTGGACAATTTGTTACATTTTGAAACATGATTCAAAATGTAACAGAAATATGAAAAAAATACTGTGGCAGCACAGAGGATGGAGCATTTGATTTGATTGTTTCGGGTGGGAAGGGGGGTAGTCAGGAGATGCTTACCAGAGAGAGGAGCATTTGAGTTGAATATAAAAGAATGAGTTGGGATTTTCTGGGTAAAAATAAGTCTTTCCAGGTAGAGAGAATAGTATCTGAATAGCCATGATGACGTGAAAAAGTTTGGCAGGTTTACGGAACAGTAATTCAGCATGAACAATGAATTCAATTTGATTTGCATGTGGAGTATGTGAAAGGAGAATCGTTACTGGAGAGGAGGTAAGACTAAGATGGTAAAGTGAGTCATTCAGAATAGGTTAGTTTGTGCTCAAGTAGCAAACACCTTCAAGTCTCAGTGGCAGAATCAAGGGTTTATCTCTCCCTCCCAACGATGCAGGCATCAGGGTCCACTGGATGCTCTGCCCCTTGTCCTGTCTCCAGCCCTTCCCCATCTCGAGTGCTCTTCACTCTGACAAGGGGAAGGACACACGGACAGTCGTGCCCTGGTGAATTAGGGCCACTCTCCGAAAGTGAAACGCATCACTTGCTTCAACATTTCTCTAGCCAAAGTAAGTTATGGGGGCACACCTAATTTCAAAGGGAAAGGGAAGTATGATCCTTCCCTGAGTTCTGAAGGAAAACTGGGGATATTGGTAAACAGTGCTACTGGCTACAACATAAGCTTTGCTGAGGATACCACCAGCTGTGTTGCCAGTGAATCTTTGCATGGGCGGCGGGGATGACGGTTGAATTTCTAGTAAAATCTCTACTCTACTCTAGCAACAGTAGAGATCAACTCAATCAGTGATTCTCTAATTTAGCATCCATCAGAATCACTTGCTAAAAACGCAGATTGCTGGGGCCCGCCCCCATAGTTTCTTACTCTGGAGGTCTAGGGTGGGGCCTGAGAAGTTGTATTTCTAAGTTCCGGGGTGATACTGATGCTGTTTGTTTTGGGACCACACCTAGAAAACCACTGAACTGGAGGGATCAGATAGTGAAGTTGTAGCAAAAGTTAGATGGGACATGAAGAATGGAACTAAATTTAGCAGCGGCAAAGTGGCAAGAGAGAGGATGCGAGACAGAAGGCGTTTTTTTGAGGTTGGATCAGCAGCATTTAATAACATGGAATGTTAAGGTTAAGGCAGAGAAAAGTTTGTAAAAAATTACAATGCCCTGTCTACTTGGGGTAGATAATTGCCCCGTTAATAGAAATGAACACCATGGAGGATAGAACAGGTTTAGGCATGGATAAAAGGATTGCAAAGGAAGACAAAGAGTCCAGTTTCTGACAGTTACCTCAAGTGCCTGTAAGCATCCAACTGGCTATGTCCATCAGTCATTGTAATGCAGTTAGCTCTGGATCTCAGACAAGTGCTAATACCTGGGGATAAAGACTGAGATGATGAAGTTGAAGTCACTGGATAAGATGAAAACATCCAGGAAAAATATTTTGTGCTATAAAGGTAGAGAACCAAGAGAAGAATCCCGAAATGCCCCAATACTTAGATAAATGACGAGAATGATGTGAAGCCAGGCAAGGACAATGAAAGAATGAATAGTCTGAAAGGTAGAAAAATCAGCAGAGAGGTCAGTCCTCGGAAACAAGGGACAGAGATTTAAACATCAGGGAGTAATGGATGGTGTCAAGTATTTTAGAGAGATCATACTTGATGGGAACTTAAAACAGGACTACAATAATTAATTGTACATCATTACTTTATTCAGCCAAGCCCTGCCCTATTCTTGAATATGATATGTCCTTCCTATCAGCCAGTGCCCAAGTTTTACCCTCACTCTTAAATGAATCAGGACAACCTCGACAGCCACTAGGTCCATCCTTTGAAAACTGAAGCCATCCCAGAAGATGAGCCCTGCAGCAGTCCCAGGCCCCTGAAGAACGTTGCCTTTGTCCCCTCGCCGAGGGGGTGGATGACGAAAAATGGTATCCTTCTAAACCTTTACTAAATGGTGCCTCAAAGATTGCTGGAACCTGGGGCCCAGAGCTGTGTGTGTCAGGTGGTGTCGTGCAGGCCATCCTCTGGCTAAGATCCTGATTCTATCCCAATCACCTCTCATAACAAGTATATACCCAGGGCTACGCTCAGGCCCAAACTGAGTCTTAAACGCCAAACATGGTGTCTGACTTTTTCTGTGCCTTCTTGCTGAACGAGGACTTCTCTCAACATCTATCTGAATCTGCACTCCCAGAGTGCACACAATCTCCCCACTGGGTCTTCAGTTCAGGCTGCAGAACGTAGCGAAGGTCATCCAAGGTCATCCCCAGGCTGCATCCAGCTTGCCCACCCATCCACTCCAGGCTGTTCTCTCAGAGAGGGCGCCAAGCCCTAACCCCGGTCTCCTCCTTTTTCTGCTCAGACTATGCCCACCGGCTTGTAAAGGCAGTGGAGGTAACTGTGTAAGGATGCTACCAGCATGTCAGATAGTTACACTGACAAAAAGAGGTCAAAACAGACCTAAGCAGATCCAGGTAAAATGCAATGACAGGAAGTGGTAGCCTTCTTGCCCGGTGCTTTTTAAACAGCACATGTGTGGGACATTTCCTGTTTCACCTCATTTGAGAGTGAGAGAAAAACGTCTCTCAGACATTTTCAAAATATTATCAGTTTGCATTACATCTGTGTTTTCTTGATTAAAATAAGGAAAAAATAAAGAGCCTAAAAATGAACAACAGGTCAGAAGGTAGAGACCAAGTAGATGGTGCTGTTTTGAAATTATTGTAGTACTTTACTTTTTAATCAAAATGATGCAGATAGAAGAGAAATAATTCCCCAAATAGTCAGTAATCACAAGGAAAGAACTTTGTTATTTTCTTTGCAAAGGAGGAACTCCAGATGAGAGGTCCATGGCTCTTTTTATTTTTTTTAAGGTTTATTTTATTTATTTCTCTGTCTCCCAGCCCCCCCAATTTTTGCAATCCTTGTCTGTTCTCTGCATCTATTTGCTGTGTGCTCGTCTTCTTTTTGGGGAGGCACCAGGAACCAAACCTGGGACCTCCCATGTGGGAGGGAAGTGCCCAATGCCTTCAGCCACCTCCACTCCCACCTGTTCTATCTCTCATTGTGTTTCCTTGTTGCGTCTCTTTGTTGTGTCAACTTGTTGCATCAGCTCGCTGCACCAGCCCATTGTGTCAGCTCACCACCTTCTTTTGGAGGTACTGGGAACTGAATCCAGGACCTCCTGTGTGGTAGGTGGGTGCCCAACTGCTTAAGCCACATCTGCTTCCCAGGTTCATGGCTCTTGATCCATAGGTCCCAGAGACCCTCCACTCTTTATCTCTACTTTCTCATATCCACAATAGAGAGAAATTTAAGTGTGATTATTTGATGTTATTCTTCAACAGTATTTTAATTATTGAATGCTCAATAACCAATTTATAAAAGGATATTTAGAATAAATCCTTCAATCCTGGACTCTATCTCTCTTTCATCCTTGTGTCTTATGTTAGAGACTGAATGTGAGCAACACCTGCTCCATGAATAATCCACTGATTCATCTGAACAAAAAAAGTTCAGCAAAGGAGTTGACTGCTTTATGATACAGATGGCATCTGTCATTTAAATAACTTAAGTTATTTAAATTGAATAGTGAAAATATCTGACAAATCCTTTTCAGACAAATACAGCAAAGAAATCTGGAATAACATCTAAGACATCAGACGTTGTTGTGAGGCCTTCAAGATTTTCTTTTATTTAGGGAGTAAACTATTGTGTGTGTCTCTCCCCTTTCTCTCTCTCTGATGAATTCCATCTGCTTGTAAGTGTCATTGCTCAAATTGGCAATGAAACACTTTTGATTAGTACTGAAAAGGTATAATGTATGAGACCTTGAATGCAAAACTTCTGATAAAAATTAACTTTAATGTCTTGGAATACTCTTATCAGATCAACTGTATTGTCCCAGTGTAAGTTGCTTAAATCTTCTTGGCTAAGCTTGGGAGTGCAAAGCTTAATACCCACAGGCTTGCAATCTTTTTGAATGTGATTATAATTCAGCACCAGCTTTGCATCCTGGATAAAGGTTCCCCTTGAACACAAAGTATGTTACATGCTTGTGTGCTAGTGATCAAAATACTCAGAGGATTATGGCACTTGCTGTTCTTAAACCTCCAAAATGGTGTTAAAATGCTACATCCAATCAGCTAAGCTGTAAATTAAATTTTTGTAGATTGAAGACATAGTTTTATTTCATATGCCAGAAACTCATTTCAGTCCTAGCATTTCTGTTAGCACGTTGCATCTAGCAGCATAACTCAAGAGGTTTAATGAAAGTTTAAAAACAATCTGTTGCAGATTTTGTGCCTAATTTATTTTTAATTGCAAATTGTACAACACATTATTGCCTGTGAAAATAGAAATTTAATTTCCTTCCTGTTTTTCTTTCTTTTTATTTTTTTCCATAAATCTAATGCAACCTCAGAGGGGATGCAGGCTTAACACACTATTTTCTGGATTTTATTTCTTTATTCTTACATCCTTGATGTGCTGCCCTGGGAAAATATAGCTCATGTCACTTAGCTTTTTCCTTTAAACATACTTCATGCCTTAAGAATATGCCATTTGGAATTTTTACGTGAAATTTGGATTTATGCAATTATTATAAGTGTATAGAACACACCATAGTGTGTGTTCTGTTCTATGAGGAAGTCCTCTTCACTGTGTTTGACAATTTACTTTTGCTAAAAGTATTCATATTAAAATTTAGAGTTATTTTATATTGTGAATCTTTACCTGTGATGGAGTAAAAGCACATAATAGGTAACTTTTAATTATAAGACTAGCTGGAGAATTTGTAAAAATTAGGTAGCATAGCCCATATTTTCATAATAGTAGAACAAAGTATTAACCTGAAGTTTGCTTTTTAGCGTGACCTTTAATTTTTATGTGGTCCTTTCTGGAATGCACCGAATGAATAATCAAACAAAAGTGCTCGTTCTGGTGTTGTCTTTTGGAAAGTTATGTCACAGTCCACTGCCTCTGGTAGTTTGACTTTGGATAGGAATCTGAAATGAAGCTTAATGTGAGCGCTATCAAGTGATTCTAGGAAAATGTCAAAATACAAGAAGAGGAAACACAGGTCTTCCATGCTGGATTTGCATTCCCTTCTGAGATCTTTGGCACTTTACAGCAGAAAGGGAGTTATATTATTTATTTTAAATTTCATGGCTTTTTATTCTGCCGCCGTCCTTCGAGAGTGACCATCAGCGTTCTCCCCCCCCCGGCCTTTCTCACTCCTTGCTGGGCATCCTGTCAGCTCAGCCGGCTGCTCTCAGAGCTCCTGACAAGCGCTTGCTGCCTCTTGCTGGAGAGGGTGAGAACCAAGGCCCTGACCAGGGCTCCCTTCGCAGGAGATGCTTCTGGGCAACCGCACAAGGCCCGCCTTTCAGTGACCCATCAGTGTGACGTATTGTTTGGGGTCTGCTCTCGTGAGCAGGGACAGTAGGACACATTCTCCTCAAGGAACACTTGTTGTGAGTGAGTACCTTGACCTCTGATAAGATAGTGTGTTCAATTTCAGGTAGGATTTGGGCCTGGGCTGGGGGAGGCGGACTTGAACTTAAAATGTTTTGAGCCCTTGAACTGAATTGTAGCTCAAAAGAAAGTAGGTAAAGGTCAGAAAAATGACTTGGAAATAACCATTACGTATGACATTATGAAAAAGTGTTTTTTAAAAAAAAACAAACTTTTGTTAGAGAAGTTGTAGGTTTAAAGAGAAATCATGTAGAAAACACAGAGTACCCACATACCACCTTGCTTTACTCACAATTTTCTCTGTTATTAACACTTTGCATTTCTGAGGTAACTTTTTTACAACTGAAGAAACAATACTATTATAATGATACTGCAACTAGAGTCCATAGTTCACATTAGGGTTCACCGTGTCGTACAGTCCTACGGGTTTTTAAAACATTTTTAATCTAACATATGCATAATCTGAAATTTTAATCATATTCAAATATGTAACTTAGTGCTGTTAATTTCATTCAAAATATTGAGCTACCATCACTACCATCTATTACCAAAACATTTCCATCACCCCAAGCAGAAATTCTGCATCAAATAAGCATTAATTCTCCATTTTCTACCCCTATCCCAGCCCCTGGTAAACTGTATTCTAACATCTGATTCTATTAATTTGCTTATTCTATTTATTTCATATCAGGGAAATAATACACTATTTGCCCTTTCGTGTCTGGCTTATTTCACTCAAAACTGTGACTTCAGGGCTCATCTATGTTGTTGTATGTGTCAGGACTTCATTCCTTTTTATGAATGAATAATATTCCATTGCATGTATATGCCACATTTTGTTTATCCATTTATCTGTTGATGGACATCTGGGTGGCTTCCATCTTTGGCAACTGTGAATATCTGTGCGCATATATTGCTTTGAGTCCCTGCTTTTGATTTTCTGGATATACACCTAGAAGTGAGACTGCCAGGTCGTATGGTTATTCTATACTTAACTTCTGTGGAACAGCCAAACGGATTTCCACAGTGGCTGCATCATTTTGCATTCTCATGAACAGTGAAAGAGTGTTCCTAGTTTTCCACATGACCTTCAACACATTTTAGTTTCAGTTTCAGGTTTGTTTTTTTTAATAGTAGCCATTCTAGTGGGCATGAAATGGCACCTCTTAGTGGTTCTGATTTGCATTTCCCTAATGGGTAATGGTGGTAAACATCTCATCTTGTGCTTATTAGCCACTTGCATATCTTCTTTAGAGAAATATCTGTTCAAGTCTTTTCTTTTGCCTGTTTTCTAATTGGCCATTTGTCTTTTGTTGTTGAGTTGTAGAATTTCTTTATATATTCTGGATATTAAACCCTTATTGGATATGTGGTTTCCAAATATTTTTTCCCATTTGGTAGGTTGTCTTTCTACATCTGTCATGAAGTTCTACATGGCACAAAAATTTTTAATATTGAGGAAGTTCGTTTATCTATTTTTCATTTTGTTCCTTCCGCTTTGGGTGTAAAGTCCAAGAAACCATTGCCTACCACAATGACCCAAAGATTTCTCTATGTTTTCTTCAAGAAGTTTTATAGTTTTGGTTGCTATGTTTAGGTCTTTGATCCATTTTTAATATGCTCTGTGATAGGGGTCTCCCTTCCTTATTTTGCATATGGAAACCCAGTTTTTCCAGGATCATTTGTTGAAAAGACTATTCTTTCCCCATTCCGTGGGCTTGGTACCCTTTTCAAAAATCAATTAGCCATTGATAGGAGGGTTTATTTTTGAAATCTCAATTCAATTCTATTGGTCTATATGCCTGTCCTTGTTCCCATATCATGTTTTGATTACTGCAATTTTGAAGTAACTTTTTAAGTCACGAAGTGTGTTTCATCCAAGTTCATTTTTCAATAGTTTGGCTATTTGAGACCCCATACTCTTCAATTATTACCTCTTGCATTTCTGTAAAGAAGACTATTGAAATTTTTATTGGGTTTGCATTGAATCTGTAAATTGCTTTGGGTAAAATTGACATCTTAACGATATTTAGTCTTTTAATCCAAGAACAAGAAATACGGTCACATTTATTTTGATCTTCCCTGATACTTTGGCAACATTTTGTAGGAATTCCATATAGAAGTCTTTTACATCATTGGTTAAATTTTTTTCTTAGCTATTTGATTCTTTTAGTTGCTCTTGTAAATGGAATATTCTTGATTTCCCTTCAGATTGGTCATTATTAAGGTATAGAAACACTGTTAATTTTTGCACATTGGTACCATACCATTTCACTGAATGTATTAACTCTGGGTGCTTTGTTGTAGATTTTTCAGGATTTTCTATGAATAGGATCATGTCATCTGCAAATAAGGAAAGTTTCGGTCTTCCTTTCCAATTTGGATGCCCTTTATTTCTTTTTCTTGCCTACTTGCTCTGGCTAGAACTTCCAGTACAAGGTTGAATAATAGAAAAGACCATGATCATCCTTTCTTTGTTCCTGAAAAGCTTTCGGTCTTTCCCTGTTGAGTAAGATGATACCTGTGGGTTTTTCATATGTGCCCTTTATCATGTTGAGGAAGTTTCCTTCTCTTCCTAGTTTTCTGAGTGTTTTTATCAAGTAAGGGTGCTGGGTTTTGTGAAAAATTTTTTGGGATCATTGGAGATGATCATTTATTGTTTTCTTTCCTTCATTCTATTACTATTGTGCATTTCATCAATTGATTTTCTTATATTAAACCAACCTTGCATAAATGGGATGAACTCAATTTGATCATGGTGTATAATTCTCTTAATGTGGCATTGGAATTGGTTTACTAGTGTTTTGTTGAGTATTTTGCATCTATATTCATAAAAGATATTGGTCTGTACTTTTCTTGCAGTATCTGTATCTGACATTGGTATTAGGGTAATATTGGCCTCATAGAATGAGTAAGGAAATACTCCCTCTTTTTCAAATGTTTGGAAGTGTTTGAACAAGATTTGTATTAATTCTTCTTGGAATGTTTGGTAAAAGTCAACACAGAAGCCATCTGTTCCTTGGCTTTTCTTTTTTGAGGAGGTTTTTGATTGCTGATTCAATGCCTATACTTGATATTGGTCTGTTGAGATACTCTCTTTCTTCTTGAGTCAGTGGGGGTTTCTAGGAATTAGTCCATTTCATCTAGGTTATCTAATTTGTTGATGTACAGTTGTTCATAATATCCCCTTACAATCTTTATTATTTCTGTGGGATCAGTAGCAATATCACTCCTTCCATTTCTGATTTTAGTGATTTGTGTCCTCTTTCTTTTTCTTTGTCAATCCAGCTAAAGTTTTGTCAATATTATTAATCTTTTCAAAGAACTGGCTATGGTTTTGTTGATATTCTCTATATTTTCTCATGTCATATTTCACTTTGCTCCACTTTGATCTTTGTTATTCCCTTCATTCTGCTTGTTTTGGGTTTAGTTTACTCTTCTTTTTCTAGATTCTCCAGTTGTGAGGTGTGGTCTCTGATATGAAATATTTCTTCTTTTTTAATGTGAGAGTTTAGAGCTATACATTTGTCTGTCAGCACTCCCTTTCAGTATGTTTTGTTTTATTTTCATTTACTTGATGGTATTTCCTAGTTTCCCTTATGATTTCTCCTTTGACCCATTGATTGTTTAAGAGTATGTTGTTGAAACTAGAGAATAATCTAGAGTATGAATGCCATAGTGATTTTGGTGATAGATGAAGATTATGGTTAATAATATAAATACAGAAATGTTCTTCTTTTACAAACTATTAAGGATATGGTAATGCATGGGAAAGTTAAAACTAATATAACTTATGGACACTAGTTAACAGCAATATTGTAATATTTTTGCTGCAATAGCAAATAAGATACTATATTAATTCTAAGAATAGCTATAGGCGGGTATATAAGGGATTTTTCCTTTTGGAGTAAGGAAAACATTCTAAACTTGACTGATGTGATGACAGCATGACTCCGTAATGAAACTGAGAGCCACTGTGTGTGCACTATGAATGGATTGTGCAAAACATGGGCCTGTAGGACACAGGGAATCCAGTAGAGGATGAACTGTGGCTAATGAGATAAAGATTAGAACATTTTCTCATGACCTCTAATAGCCGTGTAATACTAATACAGGGTATTATTAATTGAAGTTGGTAGGGGAAAAATACACCAAATATAAGATATGGGCTATTGTTAGTAACATTTTGATAATGCTATTACATAGTTTGTAACAAATGTTTCACAACTATACAAGGTGTTGTTGGGGGGTGATGCATGGGAGTCCTGTATGGTGCCATGCATGTTTGTGTTGTAAGTTCACAACTTTTACTATACATTTATTGTTTATGTATGATCATGTATGAATGATATATTTCAATAACATTTTATTAAAAAGGGTATATTGTTTAATTTCTACATATGTGTGAATTATTCAATTCTCCCTTTCTTATTGATTCCTAGTGTCATGCTATGGAGGTCAGAGAAGATACATTGTATGATTTCGATATGTCTGAATTTATTGAGACTTGTTTTGTGACCTAACATATGGTCTATCCTTGAGAATGACCCATGTGTACTAGAGAAGTATGTGTTTTCTGCTGCTATTGGGTAAAGTGTCCTGTATTTATCTGTTGGGGCTAGATAGTTCCTAGTGTTGTTTACGTATTTTATTTCCTTATTGATCTTCTGTATAGATGCTCTATCCATCATTGAAAGTGGTATATTAAAGGCTCCTATTATTAATGTAGAACTGTCTGTTTATCCCTTCAAATCTGTCTATATCTCCATGTATTTTGCAGCTCTGCTGTTAGGTGCATTGAGTTGGTCCCTTTATCAAACCTTCGTTGTCACTTGTAACAATTTTTTACCTAAAGTGTATTTTATCTGTTATTACTATAGTTACCCCAGCTCTCTTTCAGTTATTATTTGCATGATATATTATTTCACTTTCAACTTTTTTGTGACTGTGAATTTAATGTAAGTCTCTGGTATAGCATATCATTGAGCAATGTGTTTTTTAAAGTCCAGTCTACCAATCTAAATTTTTATAGGATAGTTTACTCTATTTACATGTCAAGTCACTATTGATAATAAGGTATTTCTTCTGTCATTTTACTATTTGATCTTTCTAAATCTTATACAATTTTGGTCCCTCAATTCTTCCATTAATGCTTACTTTCATATTTATTTTATTTTTTTATCATACCATTTGTGCCCCTTTTTATTTCTTTCTATGTATATTTATCATATATTTGCCTTATGAGGCTTAAATTTAACATCCTAAATCTATAACAATCAAGTTAATTTCAATAACATATTTATACACTGTTTCTACATTCCTCTGTCCCCTCACCTTTTTGGTGAACATGCTACAAATTATATATTTATACATCGTATGCTAAAACTATAGAATTATTATTAAATTTTGTGTATTTGCATCTTAGAACCTGTAATAACTAGACAGTGGAGTTATATACCAGAATATACTATTGCACTGGTGTTTATAGTTATACATAGAGTTACTTTTACTGGAGGTCTTTATTTCTTCATGCCACTTTACTCCATCGTCTAGTGTCCTTTTCTTTCAGTGTAAAGTGCTCCCTTTAGCAGTTTAACTACTGTATTCCAATTGTGGTTCTCTTTGAGTTTATCCTTTCTGGGATTCATAGGGCTTCTCAAATGTGCATTTTCGTGTCTCATTAAATTTGCTGTTATTTCTTTGACTATTCCTCCTGCCTCATTCTCTCTTCCTTCTCCTCTTGGAACTCCCATAATGTGTGTATTGGTATGCATGATAGTGTCCCACAGGTTACTCACATTCTGTTCACTTTTTTTTTCATTCTTCGTTCTTTATGCTCCTCAGCCTGTTTCATTTCAATTTTCTTGTCTTCTAGTTCACTGCCTCTTTCCTCTACCAGCTCCAGTTTGCTCTTGAAGTCTTCTAGGGAGGTTTTCATTTCAGTTATTGTAATTTTCAAATACAGTATTCTCTTTCATTCTTTTGTAAATTTTCCACCTTTAATTGAACTTCATATTGTTCATTTATTTTTTTCCAGATTTTAAAAATTTCTTTCTCTGTGTTTTCTTTATCTCCTTTAGCATATTGGGAATCTTTTTTTTTTTTTAAGGCTTTGTCTCATATGCCCATTAATGGCTTGTGGATTTTTATCTTGCTCCTTTAGCTGGACCATGATTTCTTGTTCCTTTATATGTCTTATATTCTTTTATCATATACTGTGCAATTTAACATTTTAAACTGTTAATTCTGGGATTTAGACCTTGAGCTAGCTCTTAAGTTTGTATCCAGCTAGTGCTATGATTTCCTTGAGGGCTAGAAACTAACATGAACTAAGAAACCAATGCAAAAACAAACAAACAAACAAAAGTTCACAGTCTACAAAACAGCTGTATTGGCTAGTTCTCTTTCTCAGAGTTTAGTCCTCCTATTAAGTAGATCAGCCCATCTCAAACGTGAAGTACAGGGTTTTCTCTGCCTCTCTGAGCCTTAGTCATGTCCTGAACTTGTTCTTGCATTTTGCCTGATGACAGGAATTTGAATGCCCCCTATAATCCCTATGAAATAGACATTCTCCCCTCCTGGGTGCTCTATTGTATGACTCAAAGCAAGTAATCTTTTGCCCCAACCCACTTTGATTTAATTATTTCTTACAGTGCTTTAGCTGTCCTTAAGCTGTTTTTGCCTGCAGGATAAGTTCTGAGAGGGTGAGCCAGAGACATGCTTCCTGTTTTAGTCTTTCAGGCTGCCACCTGATAGATTAGCATCAACATACAGACATCATAGTATGAACATAGGGACTCTCTGCTCCTTCCAGAACAGGGACCTAGTATTGGACTACAGGCTGGCTCCACACCACAGCAGCATAGGTGTGGGAGAGGGACCAGCAAGGGCAATTGGAAAATAGCATTTTTAAATTATTATCTCTTAAGATATTTGCCTATTTCCATTTTGATACATTGGTTCTGATCAAAACATTAATAAGTTTTTCTTTTTTTAAAAAAAGATTTATTTTTATTATTTATTTCTATCCCCTTCCTCCCCCTTCCCCCCGGCCGTCTGTTCTCTGTGTCCATTTGTTGCGTGTTCTTTTTTGTCTGCTTCTGTTCTTGTCAGTGGCATGGGAATCTGTGTCTCTTTTAGTTGCGTCATCTTGCTGCATCGGTTCTCTGTGTGTGTGGCACCGTTCCTGGGCAGGCTGAACTTTCTTTCACACTGGGCGGCTCTCTTTATGGGGCACACTCCTTGTGCATGGAGCTCCCCTATGTGGGGACACCCCTGTGTGGCACGGCACTCCTTGCATGCATCAGCACTGTGCATGGGCCAGCTCCACATGGGTCAAGGAGGCCCGGGGTTTGAACCATGGACCTCCCATGTGGTAGACGGACACCCTAACCACTGGGCCAAGTCCGCTTTCCCAATAAGTTTTTCTTAATGAAGTAAATAAATTTGAAATTTCAGATAAATTACTTATCTATGTTATACAAAAATGAGTGCTTATTAAATATAGTATTTGTTAGGCAGAATTAGAAATATACATATTTATAAAAGATTTGATGAAACTGGGAAAGAATGAATAGATACTATCAGATACTGGGCGTATTTATAGCCAGACAATCAGTGAGATTGAAAGAACCAGTGGGTACTCATAGATAAATTGTATCAAGACTCAGTTATTTTTTCTTCTTCTTTATTTTCTTTTAAATCTTACATTCAAAGACTCAGTTACTTTTAATATGACATGAGATCGTACCCATTTTTGAATTAATTAATCAGAGATTGAAGGAGACTATTCCAGAACAAAGTTCCTCTTTCTGCAGGTCAGATCGCTGTAGGTAAATGTAATTATTATCTTGGATAGATCCTTGGAAGTGGTGTCACTGGTGGATGGGAAGGCAGTTTAGTTTGTATCATTCTTAACCTCTCCTAGGTATCTCTAAACTCTGTAATTCTCAATTCTTTGCTTATAGAAAGGATACTCATCTCTTCTCTCTATATATGAACTAAATGTAATCTTGAAACAGTGCACCTATATAGATATTAATGATTGCTTGGGTGAGAATTTCATGACTGCATTTTTAAGCTTTGAAGTTTGGCAGTCATCTGAAGAGGGATGTATCTTTCTTTTAATCAGAATATTCAAAATGCAATATATATCCCTACCCAGATCACAATATGAACATATACACTGATCCTTGCTTCATGGTTTTATAACCAACTCATTTGGAAAACACTGTTGCTAGGTGAATAAAAAGTACAATAAAAATAATTTCCATTTATTTGTATGGGAAAATGTATGATATATTTCATCCAAGCCAAGATGTTCCCATATTTCCACAGTTGAAAGAGATAATCAATGAAAATGAATACAAATTTTTATAGATAAAAATGTTTCAAACATGAATAAATACAATTTATACGTAAAAGTTAATGTGATGAAGGTTTATTGTACTCATTTATTTTTTTAACTTTTTTGGTGTTCCTAGATTTCTTGTACTCAAACTTAACTTAAAAAGTAAAGTTATAATCCAGAAAAACACCATGAGGGCAAAATAAGGCAAAACAGAGCTCTTTGAAACACTTGGGAATAACATATGTACATAACAGACTGAAGAGTTGTACAAATGTCCTCTTCATCTCTCTTGCCAAGAGGACATATGCAAAGCAAAACATTTTGGGTTCATCCAAACATAGTGGATCGTTCAAATTTATTCTCTGATTAGAAGCTGTTTGAATAAATTGGTGAATATGTCTTTGCCAAAAACTCTAATATCAAAGTATCATTTCTAATAGTAAATTTATCTGGTGTGGGGTTTGGGGACATCTTTTTTTGGGGGGGTGGGCGGAGGAGGGTGGTAAAATTTTTCCTGGAAAAAAAAGAGCCATCCAAAAAGTGGAATAACTTTTCAAAAGCCATTATGGAAATGAAAGGGAAAAGAAGGGAAGGGAAGGAAATGTTTCTCACTGACAGCATTATGTGAGGTAAGTGCGTACTCTAAATCCCACATGATCTAATTTATTTCTCTTTGAAGAAATTATAGAATTCCAGACTTCTATCTATAACTAGAAACTCCCACAGTGGAATGTTAGTATCAAAAGATGCCTCAGAGACAGCTAGTCTAACATCTTAATTTTACAGATGAGGAAACTGACTCTTCGAGAAATTAAATTACTTGGTCAAGGTCCTCAACCTAAGTGGGGCAAAGCCAGATCTCCTGACTTCTAGTCCCAAAGTCTTCCAACTTTCTCTCCTCCTGTAATTGACTTGGCTCTAGAAATTATGGCATCACAACCCTAATCACTGATTCCTGTTATCTAATAGGTGAGAACAATAAAGCATTAGAGTCCAAATTCAAGTATGACTTGGGCATGCAATCAGATAGGAAGAGACCAACTTGAGCAACTCCTTGCAGGTGCAATGTTTTTGAGTACTTGAACTGTACTACAACTAAAATATAAACAGTGAAAACGTTTTTTTAAAAAAGGTAATAACCATTGAATACACAGTTGTATGATGGTTTCTCATAGAGCAACAAGATCAAATTGGCATGTCATGAATAATGGGACAACTCGAAGCACATGTAATATCTACTGTTGAGGATTGAGGTGAGTGAACCCGTGATCTAGTCTACATTCTGAAATTCGGAAAAATAATGAGAAATATGCACTGGAACCAGATAAATACACAAATAAAAGATTGAAGTGACAGAGCTGGATAGGCAAAGGCTTGAACTGGAGGCTCAGATTGGTCTTCTTACTATTTCTTCCTTCAAATCTAGGCCTTCAGGTCTACAAACGGGATAGCCGCAATTACAGACCAGACCCTGGCTGGACCAGGAGGTTGGAGGCCTGTCCCCAAGGCTGGAAAAGCTCACCCCATTCAGTAGGAGTAGGGAGAAGGTAGACAATTCATAGGCAGAGGCCCCAAGAGAATGTGTGAAGCTGTGTTAAATATTTGCCCAAAGGATAAGAGACTGAGAGGAAAGAAAAAGCTTCCTCCCAATATTTCTAAGAGGCTGGTCTTTCATGCCTTTTTAAGAACTAAGGCTGGAAGTAGGGAAGAACATCAGGCATGTTCTGCATGCATCTACTCTCCTGGATACATGCTTCTTGTGAACACAGAACAGTCACCAGTTCAATGAATATGCATTATGGTCTAACAAGGTTTGGTGCTCTTCAGTAATCATCATGGTCTTACACTGGTTGTTCTCTAAATAAACATGTAACCCCCAAATTTTCTAAAGAGCTATACTTCTAGATTTATGATAAAGCTAGCAAGTGCAAATATTAATTCATGTTGAGGTAGAGTGTAAAAAGATGTTCTGAGATGTAGTTTTAGGTTTGAATTTGCTTAGACAAGTCATTTTAGAAACGCTGAGCCACAGAGGACATAGAAGAATATGATGAGTTCAAGTTGTGGCCCTCACAATACGTAATCTAAATCATAGTATTGGTCCAAGAAGGAAGAGTTATTTCTTCAACTGTAATGCATATCCACAATTACTTGTGAATTATAATTGCTGGGTAAATGAGACTATTCCTATTTTCAGACCACATTCAAATCACTAGTATTTGTATTAACTGCAAGTGATTCAAAGAAAATGAAACATGATTCTTTCCTTTAACAAAATAAAAGCTGATTTCATGCAAGACACCAATCGAGCATATGCATGAGGTAGCAAATAACACAGGGCCCTATGTAAGTGTTAAACGAATGCTGTCAACTGTGATATGAGTTACAAGGGAAAGGCAGTGGCCTTGGATAGACTTTACTTCTATTCCTGCTGGTATCCCTTTTTATAAGCTGTAAACTAACCTCTAGGAACTCCAGTCACGCGTTCTGTAAAATGTGCTTAGTTGCAGGTACTCCACAGGGATGACGTGAGAATTCACAGGGACAATTTAGGTATTGTTCTAAATACTTAGAACAATATCCCCTAATTGTTGATGCTAAGTAAATGTAGACTTATCTCCCATCCTTTCTCTTTACTCATTTGATAAAATGGGATAACACTTTGAGAATAAAATGAGGTAGTATTTGTGAACACTCTGAGTGTTCTAAGGCTCTAAACAGATGATCATATAAATGACAGTATTATAAATAACTACCACTTAAGTGTGGGTTCCAGCTCATGTTCTCATCATTTTTATCAGGGAGAACAAATGACCCCTCAGGCACTGCTGGCTGTTTACAAAGATGTTCTGGGCTAGATTCATCAGAGCCTAAGTCTTCTGGTATCATATACCCCATCACAGATGAGAGCATGGATTAGAAGATAGAATGAGGGTGAGAAGCATGCGCTTAGTGGATACAGTATGTCTATCGTATGTGTGGTTTAGGTTTCGGAGTCATGGTACCTGCAGTCAAGTCCTGGTCCCACCACATAGTATTTGATCTTGGTCATGGCAACTAACAGCTCTAAGCCTTGGTATCCTTACTTACAGAGTGGGGCTGATCATTGTGCTTACTACATGGATTGTTTTAGGATACAGTGAGTACCTGGCACATAGTAAGTGCTCAGTGACGTTTATCTGTTGTCATCTCAAAATAATAATAAGTGAAATAAGCAAAAATATGATATAGTGAAAATAAGATGTAGACCATCTTTGGACATTTATTAGCGAGATAAATACGTCACTACAAACAAAGGAAGGCGAGGGCACTGTATCCTTCCTGTCTCGTAGAGCCTGTGGAGAGGTTGGTATTTGCATGACGATCCTGGCTGGACCATGAGAAAGGATTTGAGGTCAATGGCAAGAAGATGTTGCCCGGGTGAAAGTGGAAGGAATGTCCGCTGGACTGAGGCAAGACGAGAAAGTCTTTGCAAGATTTAAGGAGGATGATGATAGAATTTTAGTAGTGAGCAAAAAAAAAAAAAAAAAATGGTGCCATGTCAGTGTGTAGACCATAGAGATACATTTCCAGACTCATATTTCTCTCTGATTCTCTCTCCTGTCTACCTGCTGTAACTGTCTTCTGTCCAAATACATGACAAAAAACAGCTACATAACACCTGAGCAACTCTATTATTTTAATCCTCCGAGACCAGGCCTCCACATCCTTTCTACCTGCTGTCACCTCCTTCACTTCTCCTTTGCTAAAACCCATCAGAACGTCTTTTATTTTCCTGTAAGACTAGTCGACAAGGCAGACCCATGTAAGTTAAGGACTTCGGTGAAGGATTTAATCTCACTTCTTTTCCTCAATGTATAAAACAAATGAAACAGTAAAATCTATTCTGTAAGAAAATGTCATGTATACGTATATATTACAATTTAGACAGCTTAGAGAGAATGTCAAAGGCTTTGTTTTGTAAAGATCCATTATGAGGCTGCTATAACAAAATACTAAGGTAATGTATGAAGGAGCAGAGAAATATGCAGTAGGTTTTTTAGAAAGTGCTGATATTCTTTTTCGGTGGCAAGTGCTGCTCAAAATCAAGATGAAAGCTATTCTAATGTGATTTTATAATTGTTAACTTTGTTTATCCTCAGTTAGGCCTACCACAGAAACAAACCCAAGGATTACGATGGTTTGATTTCCCTTCTAGGTTTTTAAGCCAGTTAAATATAAGTCATTGCGGTAACTATTTACTATTCCACTTTTGCAGCTTTTAGAGTGACAAAAATTCAGCCCCCTGTCATGACTTTAATATGTTAAACTGTCCTAAACATTGGCAGTGCTGTGAGAGATGAACAGAACCAAGCAACACTTCATACAGTGTCACACGAGGCTCATTTAGCCTGCTGTAAATTGGTGGTTTTAGACTAGAGACCAATGTGGTAAAAGTGAGATGTGTGGCCTGCGTGGTGACAGCCTCGTTCTGTGACATGGTGCTGTTTTATTACTGTCCCATAAGATCCAAAGCCCTTGCTTCTGCATCTACAGTGATCAGTTAACTAAGTGAGCTGGCCCGAGGGCAGGACTGTGAGCAAGACCTTGCTTTTGCATATTATTTGTTCTGAAAATATGTAATGAGTGTTACAAATAAGAGTTGTCAGAAGAGAACCAGAGAGACTTTTTGCTAAATCAAAGAAGATTCAGTCAGATGCAGTGAATGTACCACAATGATGCAAGAGTTTGTTGATGTGGGAGGGGTGGGGTGGGTGCGGTTGGGGGGTATGTGGGGACCTCATTTTTTTTAATGTAGAATTTAAAAGAAAATAAAGAAGAAAAAAAATAAAAAATAAAAAAATAATGAAAAAAAAAAAGATTCATTCCTTCACCAAAGATAGACTTGTATTCTGTAATTAACAATTTGTCCCAAGATCTGAAAAGTATCCTTCAAATATACAATTGATTTTAAATGAAGGCCATTGAAAGAGACCTTTCTCCATCCTTAAACATTATAGTCCACTGTGAAATCTGTACATATGGCCTGTATGACTTATTCTCTAAAAATATTTAGAAACAGAAAAATTGAGAGACCTTAAAATAGATTACACTTCAATATTCAATTTGCTCTATCTTTTCAAGCTGAATTAGTTTTGAGAAGTATTTTAGTTCATTTATTATTGGAAAAGACCTTCCTAGCTTATTCAAGCAAGAAAATTACCCCAAAAGCTTGCAAGATTTATAATGCTTGGGAAAAAAAAAAGCAATTCAAAACCTAATGAGACATTTTAGGCTTCATTTACATCTCTAACCTGACCCATTTTCTGCAAAACGTTTTTGTTGGTAATTTACATACTAAAAGCTAGTTATTTATCCATCCCTAACCAAAAAGTTGATGAGATTACTAATACCACAGTGAAGTTAACATTACCCTAAAAGCTAAAGTGGCCATTTCTAGATGATTGACTATTGAGTCATCTATTTAGCTATAATCCCCATTACATGCTGGTGATGCACCAAACCGAGTGGATTACATGAAAGCCACATTTATTTGCCACACTCACTTTCTTGACAAAGATCCTTAAAAGAAGGCTTGCATTCCAAATGAAGCACATCAAGGTGTTCTGTGTATACACACATGTACATAACCAGGAAAATAAATAATGCAATAGAACACATTCTGTAAAACTGTCCAAATATCATTTATTTTTGAATAGTAGAAAGCTTAGCATAATTTTGGTGCTGATAATTGCTGTGATATAATTTTTTGTTTAAATGTAAACTCCCAATATTTTGAGAAAAAGGCTGAAATGAGGAGTTTGGAGTACATTGTTAGAGAACAAGATATTTCTCACTGTCTTCAGGAATATATATCCTGAAGACATTTTCACAATGAAAAAATAAATACCCATAAATATGTTTTAATATCATAAATATACTTATATTTTCAAGTGTTTATATATTTATATTGTATATTTTATATATTTATATAATGTATAATCAACATGTATCCATGTTTGCTTCCTTGGTAACTTACTCTCAGAAAGCACTGAGTTTGTAGTAATTTGGCTAATGTTCTTAATAAAATAAGCTTTGTAGAATACGGGCAATTGATAGATCTCTACCTTAGCTGGACATCCTTTGGGCACATGCTGAGAATTCTACTCCAAGACCGTCAAGCTATCCTGTAATTTGCCCATCCACTTGTATGAACCCCTTCCTCAATCAGCACACACCAAGGGCCAAGAGAAGCTAAAGTCTGAGAAGTGCATGATCTATCTATGTCACTCCTTTTTCAAGGCATTCTTAGCCAGACTGCATTGTGACCCCCTCTGTAAATTCTAGTCCTTTGTGTCAGCGTTTAACCTGATTTTAGTTTGATCATGTCTTTCGAGCTTTCCTGCCTGCATTAATCCAACACCGATCCTAGCATTGGTCATTTTGATGTGATTGAGACCAATCTGATGCGACTGAAGTCCCCAAACCCCATCCCTTAATGGAGTTCCTGGAAGGTCTAAATTCTGAGGCTGGGCCACCCGGGAAGAGCGCAGGTCCATGCGCTCAATGGCTAACTGTAGCTCTCTTCCTTTCCTGTTTAATCTAGTTTCCTCCATACCGACTTTCAGATTGTTTGTTTTCAGAAACTCTGTTTGCTGTTGTGTTCTTCCTGTTTGGTAGGGTATTTCCACGAGGACATATGATCAATGATCAGTAGAGAAAATACTCCTCGGCAAATGTCATTACTGAAAATTCATCTGTAAACTGCCAATGACAAAACCCTACTATCTTACGGCATATTAAGAATAGTGTTTTTGTTCCCTGATTTGAGGCTATCAAGTACAATTGGAACTGTAGCTGCTGTCTTCGCAGAGGCTGACACATCACAGTTATGACTACCACTGACTAAAGATGGCTCTTGAGAAAAGCATGCGAAAGGTTTGAGCTCTCAACCCTGTGGAGTAGTCTGTAAACTTAAGTTGTGTGGGCCCCACATTCTGCACACCAGATGTCCAAAGAACATGCTGAAATCGATCATTCAGTTTTCCGGATAGCCTCTTGGAATAGCTTTGGATAATATCTCTAAGGGTGGGATTTATGGATAATACTCAACAAACACTGTATCTTCTGTGAAAACATTTTTCTTTGTGGTATGTTTCCCAAGTATATGCAGCTAAATGATAGATGTGGTTTCCAACCTTATTACGTGCTAGCACTGAATGAGACAACAAAGCATCTCGTATGATTTTCTTGCATTTGATCTGTGAAATTACTATCATTTATGCACCACAGTTCCTGTGTACTCATCTCAAAGATATTTCAAGATCTTATACTACTGTGCTCTTTGTCATATTTCCCAGGAATTAAATATATTTTAAGATTCTCCATCTATCTGTGCATTTTCAGTCTTTTACTCAAGAAATGCTGGGAGAATACTTACTTCATAGTAATGAATGTAGCAACTATAATCCTTGCCCTCATAGGGCTTAGAGTCCACACGTGGGAAGCCCAGTCAACAAAATGACTGTGGTGTAATGCCAGATTGAGATAACTGCCAGAAACGAGCCAAGTGCGGTGGCATTCAGTGATGAAAGGAGGGCTGCTATTTAGCTAAGGTGGTCGGAGAAGGCCAGCTGGCAGGTGATACTCAAATCAGGCCTGAGGTGAGAAGGAGCCAGGTCTGTGAAAATCAATGGGAAAAGCATTCCAGGCAGAGCATATTGAGTACGAAGATCTTATTGCAGGAAACAGTAGAGCACGTTAGGAAATGAATGAAGGCGCTTCTGGTTGGTGTGTGAAAGGTATGTTAGCAGGAAGGGCAGAAGAGGACTTTGGAGGATGTGACTGTGACTTCGCTGTCCCCTGAATTAATTTACAAACTCAGCTACAGCCACCCTTGCACACACCTAATTCCCCACCAAGGAGAGTGCCTGCCCTGAAAAGACTATGGCCGAGAGGAAAGCAGTAAGGAACTTGTGCTTTCAGAGGATAGGGCAGTTCTGAGAGAAAGAGAAAGGAAGAGACTGGTTAAGAGCCCCTGTGTTTACTTTCTAAACTCCACAGCAGATAAACGATTTCACCTTCCCTGGACTGGAGGCATGGGGTTACCTTAGAGGCCTGAATTGTCAAGCAAATGAGTGCTTAGGAAAGGCGAAGAAACACCTGCATGGAGAAAGTGATTCCTGCCACAGTCCTTTTGGAAGTAATGATATAAAGCTGTCATTTTATAAAGGAAAATAATGTTGAATTATAACAAAATCCATATTGCATATTATTGTGAAGTGAACAGGTTAGATATACTTGAACAATTATCACATAGACTGCCATAGTATTAAGATAACCTGAATATCCTAAGAAAATTAAAGGTATTGCGAACGAGATCAGAGCCAGTCTTTATGGATCTACTATTTAACTACAGTCAACCATATATTTTTTTTTAATTCAAAAAATTTTACTGAAGTCTATCATTCATACATAAACAGTCAGGGTATAGTGAAAGACGTGAACTTACAAAACAAAGATGCATATTACCATAAGGCTCCCAGAGACCACCCCACCGCCAATGCCCTGCATTGTGAAACATTGCCTACCAACTTCAACCGTATGCTTTTGATGCTTTATCTGTATTTTCAGTGAGCATTGCCGTGCGCCCACCATTGCACGATTGTATCAACTTTACCACTTTCAGTCCTCTTTTCCAGAAAACACTTTAAACTTCCTGTAACTATAAATGTGTAAATATACGAACTACCACGAACAATTGAAATTAAATGCATGGCTGATGACCGTGTAGCCGCAGCGGTTTGGTCGGTGCCGGGGTAAGGAATGCTCTTCTCTTCCAGGCCAAGAGCGGCTGCCTGAGAAGAGCAGTGTAGCCAGGTGGACCTTGGCCTTGCCCGTGGGCGCAGCACCCCCGCCTGCCCGCAGCCAGCCTGCCTGGGAGCGCAGGAGCAGCCCCTCGGGAAGACCTGCAGAGGTGAGTGCCCCTGCCACGCAGGCACTTTGCCAGTCCTGCCTCCAGGAAGACATGTTTCCTGATTTCCTAGTCAATCCTGTTATTCTTTCAGACACAGTTTCTGAGAAACGGTCAAACAACTACCTCTTCTCTTTCTCCTTTTATTGCGCCCTGCCTATAGCTCTAGTACTTTGCAAATAAATGACATCTCGCTTCCGGTCTTTGTCTATCTGGGTGGCATAGCATGCAATGCCACAATGCCAATTCAAGAGCCAAAGAGAAAGAAAGGAAGGGAAGGAGGGAGAGAGGGAGGGGGAGAAAGCCATTTTATAAGTCTTTCTACCAATAACAGATTTCTTTTAACATCAATTAGAACTAGCTATTATCAAGTGTCTAGCTGCCGCGAGCCTTTGAAATCCAGTAATTATTTATGAGAATTTTAAATAGAAGAGAGAGAAAATATAACATAGCTTTGGTTCATAAAACAGGAAAGATAAATGTTGTTGGGGAAAAAATCTATAACATGGTGTCGTGGATTATGTGTATGAAAATCTGTTGTATGCCATTGGGATCGTTAAATGGAAATCCAGGATATTTGCTGCTTTAATGAGCATATCCTATCCATCTACATAAAAGCAAGTTTATCTCCGAAAATATTATATGTAATTCTAATTTCTTTGTTAGAATATTGTTGGGTATGGTGGTTCTAAATATGTTGTAAAAATTTTAAATAGCTGTACTTCATTTTTCTTTTTTTCTTTTACCATGTTCATTTAAAATTTTTCATTTTGAATTTCTAGGTTTTCTGAAACATAATTGTAATTTTATTAACTGCTTTATAGACACCAATTATGAAAAATAGAAAAGCATAAAATTTTATTATTTACTGCACCACATACTCTTCATGCTCAAGTAATAAGGTCTCTAACTATATTTAGAGAAAACTAATAATGGCATATGATGCAGGCAGAGACTGAAAATAGGATTCTATAGAATGTCTAACTGTCACAGGTGTTGGAACTGAAATGTACTTTTCTATATATTTTATAGGCATTGTATATAACTAGAATCTACACCATATTTGTACCCTCTATTTTACAACTTTGTTACCTATCACCTCTTCCTGTTACTAGAAACTAAAAATATCCTTATGAAATTAAAAGTATGAATACTTTGGCAAATAAAAAAAAAAGCACAATTTTTCTACTGTCATTAAGATATATGCTATATATCATTTTTCAATATTGCTGTTGGGTTGAATTGAACTAACCACACACTGTGAGAAATCTTCCTGCAATGGACCTCCTGTCTGTCAATAGGGAACAAAATTTGCTATAGAGATCGTAATCCAATCACTTAAAAAGCAAAGGATGAAAAATGTACAATAGAATTATTATAGGAAAACTATATTTCAATAAAGTAGAATCAAAAGTTAGAAAGTGCAAATACTAATGAAAGAGTTCATTTTATTTGGCATTTTAACCACAAATTCAAGGTCCTCACATTCTGTGGCAAAATTCATTATTGAGTTTGCAGAAAGTATGAACTTAAGAAACTATTTCCATTCGGAGAAAAATGTGATAGTACATTTTTAGTTAAATAACTTGTATAAAAATGTAGAGAAAAAAACTTGTCACTTATTGTCGTTCTGCCTATTTTCAAGTTAAAGTGTTCAACATTGAGCTATTAATTGATATGCAGGAGAAACGCTATGTCTAGGTGATATTCTTTTGCTTAGTGGATATTACATTAATGGGTAAAAAAGTAGGAGACTCCTCAGCAAAGACAACATTTGAACCCTTGAAAGGTACGAACATCCAAACCATGTTCAAGCTACACCTAGGTCTGAGGATGTCACCATAGCAACAAAGTTTATACATCAAATATGGCATTTTAATAAACAGCACAATTCGTAAATGCAACAGATTCTATTCTTTGTTACCACATTCTTAAGTTAGCTGAGTAATGTTCATTGAAGGCTCTTGCAGCAAAATTCTGCATTAAATAAAACAACTTTAGAAGGGACGCGACTACTCTCTCTCTAGGGCCTGAAAGATTTTAAAACGAAAAAAGCATCTGTTCCTTTCCCTCCTAAGGATTTTATTGTCTTCCATACCACTGGCGATTCGCTGCAGGGAAAAAGAAAGGTGTGTTGTAATTCGGAATCACTTTGCCTATCTCGGTGCAGAAGCAGGCAATTCAGAGTGTGACCTGCCTCGTTCAGATGACACCGTTTTCTCACGTTCTTCTATTATCATTTAAATTTCTTTTCAAGTTTTGGCAGCTCTCTTCAGTAGAAAGCACAGGAAACATCAACATGTACTTCTTGAGTCTGCGGTGCATGATTCTAGAACCAGTGTTTCCCTAAAATGCACTGTCACTGAAGAGAATGGAAACCTCACTTTGGATAGGCCACGGTAATCATTTTCAGTTAGAGACTAAAATTAGCATGAATAATGGCAACAAAAAAGCACTTGAGAAAAGTAACTTTAGTCTTTAAAGAAGCTGAAAGTAAGAAACATTCTTTTACTGGAAGAATATTAATATGCTACCAACTTTGTTGCGAGGTGTTAGGGATTGTTTTAGTTTGCCAGGTTGCTTAAAACAGATATCATGAAATGGGTTGGTTTAACAAGGGGACTTTATTAGCATACAGGTTTGAGGCTGAGAAAAATGTCCAATGAAGGCATTATTAAGACGAGGCTTTCTTCCCCAAGACTGGTTGCCAGTGATCCTTGGCTCCTCTGCCTCAGGGCAGGGCACGTGGGGGCATCTGCTGGTCTCTCCTTTCTTTTCTGGGTTTCCTTGCTGCCAGCTTCTTGCTTCTGTGGCTTTCCCTCTCTCTTCTCTGTATTTATCTCATTTATAAAGGACTCCAGTAAGAGGGTTAAGACATCCTGATTGAGGTGGGTCACGCCTAAACAGAACTAACCTCGTGAAAAGATCCTGCTTCAATGATTTCACACCCACAGGAATGGGTTAACTGTAAGAACATGATTTTCTGGGCACATATAGTTCCACCATAGGGTTCAAGTCATGAACCTTATACCTTCACTGTTTGAGTAACTTAAAAAAAGAAACACCAAATTTTAACTGAGTTTTCATGTAACAAGCAAACTACCATTGTCATAAAGGGGAAGAAGGCGGCACATAGAGAATGTGGTGTTTGAGCAACTTGAAGCTTGAGTTAACCAGGGGAAGGGAGTAAGAACAGGCAGAGGAAATAGCATGGACAAATCTCCTGAGATGGGAAACTAGCTGGCACACTTTGGGAACCAAAAGGAACCCAGTCTCTGGCACATAAAATGCTGAGAAATGAATAGAAAGAAATCAGACCTGAGCAATGAATGAAGGACAGGTCACATAGGGCCTTGTAGACCCCATGACAGAAATTTAATCTCTATTCTAAACCACTGAGGGACTACAGGCAAGAGAGTTTTGGGGTCAGATTTCCATTTAAAGTCATCATTCTGGTTGATGTGTGCAGACTAGAAAAGAAATGGTAAGGAAAGAATATGGAAAGACCAATCTGGGAGTTTTATACTAGTTCAGAAGGGAGAAATGAGTACTATTATAGGGTCTGACAAGGAGATGGAGACAAGTAGAAGGATTCCCCAGCTAGTTAAGAAATAGAATGGACTGTCTGAGTTAGAGGTAAGGAAAGCATCAAACATGACTTTTGGGCTTCTAGCTAGAAGAAAACAAGGATACTTTCAATTTGTGTTTTGTTGAGATTGAAAGTGCCTATGAAGTATCTAAAATGGATATTTCCAGAAAAAAAAACTGTCTCTGCAGTTCTGGAGCTCAGAGGTCTAGGTTTAAATTGGAAGACGCTGCCTTACAGGGAGAACTTGAAGCCGTGATAGAGGAAGAGATTGCCCATGAGATGCAACATAGGGAAAGAAAATATAAAGGTCCTGAACAGAACACCAAAAGACTCCAAGCTTTAAGTCCTGGACAGCGAAGGAGCAATTGGCAGGGGAGACAGATGAGCAAGTAATGAGCAAGGAATAGATAGAGAAATCAGAGAAAAACTTAGCAAGGGAGGTATCGCGGAAGTCAAGGTAAGAAGAGAGCATCATCAAAGAGACAGTGATCAAAGCTGCTGAAATGTCTGTAAAATGAGGACTATGAAGTGCCTCTTGAATTAAGTGAAAAGGAGATCATTGGTTGCCTTTGCTACAGGAGTTTTGAGAGGGGGTTTGAAGATGCTTTTTCTGTGAATATAGAGGAAGAAATAGAAATGGCAAATGTAGACAACTCTTGCAAAAATTTGGCCGTGAAGTAGAGGTCAGTAGGAATGTTTTTGGGAGAGAGGTGAAATACAAAGAAGTTTATTTTTAAAACATATGATAGTGTAAAATTCCTGAGAAGATAGAAAGATCTAGCAATTCAAGGTAGAGAATTGTCCTAAGGGGGAAAAGGAATAGCTCTTCCATTGTATCAAAAAAGTAGAAGAAAGAATGGATATTGATGCTAAATGGTTCTATTTGTTTTTTTGGCAGGATATTGAAATATTTTCCCTAGGAAAGAATATATTATTGAAAGTAAAAGGCAAAGACGGAGTTTTAGGGTTGAGAAGAGTAAAACATATTTGAAGAAATGCAGTGGGACTGTATAACAATGTTACGGGGGTTCTAAGATTAATGACTGGATCTTTGGAAGTCTACATGATTTTTCCCCAGCAGCTCCCAGCAGGGAAATGCACATAGTTGTATCAGTCCAGGATGGGAATTTTCCAGATAGGCATATAAAGAACAAAGAGACATGGAACTGCAAGAAAGTGACAAGAGCCATTGAAATGTGGGGCCTTAGACACAGCCCAGGGTAGGAAATGAAGCAAAGCCAGGGAGAACCAGATGTTAAGTCCTCAGTGGAGGCAGAGGAGCGTTTTAGTGAGAGTAACTGAGCAAACAGGCTCCATGGATGGAAGTTTGGTGTGAGAGAGTAGAATGTCCGTGTTTAAGATTTCGACGTGGAGTTTCAGGTGTAGACATCCCGCTCTGTGACACGGAGAGGGGGTGGTGGAGGTGGAGGAGGAAAATGTCACAGAAAATGTGACTATCGAGAAACTGAAAGGGCAGATTGTAATGCCCAATGATGGCCGTGTTTGGGAGGTGGAGAGCCTGTTGCCCAAATCTTAAATTAATAACTAGACATGTCTAGAGAGTTAGCAGGTGATAGCAAAGAGAAGAGGTAAATGGAGCCTGCGACTCAAAGAAATGACTCTACCATCCCCCCGAGACTGTAAAAGGAAAATGTACCAGAAATTGTGTAGCGTAGCAAGCAGAGCACTAATCTTTCACAAATATCCGGTCATTATGCCATGTATATTTACCTGTATATTTGGTTCGAGAGGAAATAGCAAAGTCTTCACTTCAAGTTACTACTCCCATTAGTCCTGTGGAGATGCCTGAATTTGTGGGAGAGCCCAGTCCTTGGCCGACACCCCTCTGCCAGTGCAGGGGCCTTCCCAGTCATAGAAGAATCCCCAGACCTTTTGGCACAGTCACAAATCCTGGATTTGAAGGACAGCTCTGCCAATTTCTAGCCAGTGATCACGGGAATAAAAATAATAATCAGGTCCAATATGGGGTTGTGAGGATTCATGGAAGTGAAATAGTTATTTAAAACCCTATGGTCAGCGGCAGACTTGGCCCAGCGGTTAGGGTGTCCGTCTACCACATGGGAGGTCCGCGGTTCAAACCCCGGGCCTCCTTGACCCGTGTGGAGCTGGCCCATGTGCAGTGCTGATGCGCGCAAGGAGTGCCCTGCCACGCAGGGGTGTCCCCATGTAGGGGAGCCCCACGTGCAAGGAGTGCGCCCCGTAAGGAGAGCTGCCCAGCACGAAAGAAAGTGCAGCCTGCCCAGGAATGGCGCCACACACACGGAGAGCTGACACAACAAAAAGAAACACAGATTCCCGTGCCATGCTGCTGACAACAACAGAAGCGGACAAAGAACACGCAGCAAATAGACACAGAGAACAGACAACCGGGGTG
This sequence comes from Dasypus novemcinctus, assembly GCF_030445035.2. Lineage (NCBI taxonomy): Eukaryota > Metazoa > Chordata > Mammalia > Cingulata > Dasypodidae > Dasypus > Dasypus novemcinctus. The sequence continues at coordinate 7,186,133 of NC_080673.1, read as the reverse complement.
GAGGGTGGGAGGAAGTGGAGAAAAATTAATAAATAAATCTAAAAAAAATACTACTATTATTAAGAAAAAAACAGACCCTATGGTCATTACCTGATATATACTAAGCACTCTATAAGTAGAAGCTAATAGCTTTCTAATGTTGTTATTGTTTTAGTGGCCATCCCTCTCAAATCATAATAATTTAAGCTCAAAACATTTAAAAACTATTCCTGAAATAAAATATGCTCTTTTCTACCTCCATGTCATTACACATTCTAAATACCCCTCGAAGTGCCCCTTGCTTACAGATCACTGTTGCATACCTTTTCACCTGGTTCATGAACCTTCCAGGTCAAAAATTATTCTTTGTTCAACCTCTGGATAGTGAACAGGTCAACTTTTCTTATAAATATTGAAGCACCTGAACTAGAACCTGGATCAAAGTAGGTGCTAAATTAATACTTGAATTTTTAAAAGGCACAGGAAGGGAATTTATGGTCAGTTACTAAAGGACTTTTTCCCCCTCTAGAATCAGTTCTAGGCATGGAAAGGCAATTCGGGAGAAAGGTGGTCTGTGGTTCCAGAGTGACTGAGAAGAGTAAGGATTCTTTCCTTCGTCACCCATTATAAATGCTATTTTTCTGGTGCATTTGGCTAGGAGGATAGATAATTAGGAGTTACAATAATCAGTCTTACAAATTATAAAAGCTTTAACATCCCCAAATCATGCCTGCTGAGCTGAGGACTTTATCTGGCAATATCTCATATAGGATAAAAAGATGTTTGAGTAACATTTGGCAAAGCTTTATAAAACATCAAATCCCATAGAAGTATATTTAAGACCTAGTATTTCAAAGCTGAATAACTGGATTATTATTTAAATGAGTCACTTTTTAAGATACCATGCCCAATAGGCAACCTACATGTGAACAGACTTCCATCTTTTAAAATTACAATAAAATTATGTATTATCTGAGTGGCTCACATAGATATAAAAGAGGCATTATTGGTACTTATCTGATGCAATAGAGCATTGTCAGCTGTGGAGAGGTGTAATTCACTTATTCTTTCAATATATATTCATTGTAATTTTTTAAAAAATAGGAAAAACCTCAAAACTCTGAAACTCATGGATTCAAGTTAACTTTTTATATTAATAGCCAGGTTTTCCTAAGAAGAGAATCAAATGAAAGAGTATGTAAGATGGGGGCTTACCCAACAATAGAAAGCTAATATAACATTGGTAGTTAAAGTACTGTTCTGGTATAAAAATGCCAAGGGGAAAGGCAGCTTTCCCTCGATAAGCACATCTCTTTGCTAGAAAATCTTCTAGACTCTGTATAAGACATATCACATTTAATCATCATAGTATTTCTATAATCCCTGAATATTATCCCCAATTTTCATATTTTAAAAATGAGGCTAAGAAAAGTTGAGTTGGTAAAAAAACAAACAAACAAACAAAAAAACCAGCTACTAAGTGGGAGAGGTGAGGTATGAATTCTGTCAAATGTCAAAGTCAGTGTTCGGATCACTGACACATAAAGCCTCAATCCATCCTTGGGTTGTCTGCAGAGCCCTGGACCATTAACCTATTCATTGCAAGTTCTTAACCAATTTGTTTTGAAGTTGACATAACACAGAGAAGGCAGTTAAGAGTTTAAAACTAAGGAATGAAGAAATGATTTATGAGGTCTTAGAAAATTCAGCAGAACTGCTAGAACAAATTTTGTCAAAATTTGTCATTTTCTTTTGATAGTTTTTTTTCGACTGACAAAGCAGGAGGCAGGATTCCAAGCTAATACTAAAAGGTTTTTATCATAATAAACTTGTGAGCAAAATGAGGAAATAGGAGCTAATTGCTATAACAGATGGGTAACACTGGTGCTGAGATTATGTATGGTCAAATAATAATATTAATGAATCAAGGTTATAGATATGCCTATGTAAATTATAGGGTTTTAAAGTGGCATTTACAAATGTGTAAAATAGTTTGTCAGTTCAAAAATTTTTTCCATTTACAATACTTTAGAAAACAATTTGGATGAAAAATTTCTTGGTAATTTAAGTTTACAAAATAGGTTAAGAAGTTTTAACCACAGGACTAAAGTCTCTAAATAATTTAGAAATTTAATTAAGAACTAATCATATGTTGGTTAGATGTTTCGAAAAAAAATGCAACTCTATATAGTTCACTTATTGCACTGAAGTAATTTATTAGGTTTTGAACATACAGTAGAAAAATCTTTTCCTATCTTATAGACTGCATCAGTACAGGAATATTCTACCTCTACATGAGGTCTCCAAAATTGGTAGCGTCCCTATATAGCTTAATTGGTGATAAAACAAAATACAGCAAGGAAAAGTTAATTAAAGCTGATAAGTCGAGTTTATTAAAAGTTTGTGTTTTGTAATAGAAAAAAAGATTTAAAAATAGTGAAAGTGGCATTTAAGATATTTTCTATTCATTTTTAATTTCTTAATATTCAATAGCATATAGAAAGGTAAATGTCAAAGGGTTGTATAGGGGCTTAAACTTGATGAAGTAATAATCCTTTTGGTAAGCAGCTTATTATGAAAGATACAAGTCAAAAAAGGCAGAGCAAACAGAGACATCAATATGTTTTCTTCAAGTTTCAAATTATTATTTATTGTGGAAGTTTGAGTCAATTTCATTCTGTCTCCTCCTTGGTAGTCCATTTATTGTTCAGGGCCCTCTCGATTAAACCCTGTCACTTCGGGGGAAGTTCAAGAGTGGTGCATCATTAATATTACGGAAATGGTTGTTACTAATCAATACCTTCTGAACCACATACAAGGTAAGCATTTAAGGACATAATTCATCAAAAACAGGCTTACTGGGGCTCTTCATACTATTTTCATTGATTTTCCCTGTGTAGGAAGACATAGTAGATATTCTATATGTGACATAAGAGTTATATTCATAAAAAAGAAGCCAGTTACTCAAAAACTCCTCAGTTGCAAAGAAAAAATTTTTTTAAGTATAGGATTCCAAGACAGGCATAAAATTGCATTTAAGTTATTATTTGCACATTTTAATATCCTCTGCAGAAGAAGGTAATCAAATGACATTTTTTTTTAAGTTACACATAAGGAATACCAGATTCTTGGTGTGACTTACTGTGTGAAGTAGAGGTAGAAAATTATTTTTCTCTAGTTTTACTGTTGCCATTGTACAGTTTTCTTTTTAAATTTAAAATTAAGTATAGGTACACATTGTTTTATGCTATATGTGTCCTATATTTGCCAGTTAAAACACATTTTAAAACACTACTGGGTTTCACGTTGTAAATTGTCCTAAAATGAACCCTATTGTACAGCAAATAATTAATTTATAAAGGGAATAACAAGCTTCTAATCTTGCAAATATTTATCCCTATAGATGGTATTAGCTTAAAATCAAGATAACATATTCTCAGTATTCATGAAGAATCTGAAATGAGGGCTAAAGGAAAACAGGTATCTTAAATTGTTTTACAAGATAGAATATTACCATTATCAGAACTTGGAGGAAAGAACTGATCTACATGTAAGTGAGAGGCATTGGCTTTTAAAAGAGTTGAACGTTTTTTTCCAAAATCCAACTCTTTTAGGTCATTTTAACTCCAATATCTGCCTAAATAGTCCATTATTCTGTCTTATCAAAGGTGTTCCAATATAATATTCACTTCCACAAAGATGTTTTCTCCCATATACTTCACTACCCAATGGTAGAATTATGGATGATTCGTTTTTCTTATTCTTCTGTAGTTTTAAAAAGTTTGCATAATAAATGTATCCTACTCATGTAATCCAAAAAATAGATCATAGAGCTGTTGTTTTTTTCCTCAAGTACCAAATCATTTCACTGTATAATTTACATAGAATAAAATATCAATTATAACTATGCATTTTGAATTTTGACACACACAAACACACACACACAGACACATCATCGTGTAACCATGGATAAAGATAAGGTACATTTTCATTGCCTCAAAAAAAACCAACGCCCTCACTCCCTTCCTCCACATCCCTGCAACCACTGATCTGCTTTCTGTCACCATAGTGTTGTCTTTTCTAGAAGTTCATTTTCAAAAAGTCAGTCTTTTGTGCCTGTTTCTTTCACTTAACATAAGTCTTTTAAGATTCATCTGTTGTTGTATGTGTCAGTGGTTCATTGCTTTTTATTGCTAAGTAGTGTTTCATTGAAGGGATGAATCATCTGTGGATGGACATTTAGGCTGTAATTCATTTTTGGCTATCATAAATAAAAATTATGTGACTAAGTACAGTTGTTTGCGTGGACATATACTTTTTTTTCTTGTGTGTTAATAGCTAGAAAGTGGAATTTCTGGGTCTAATGACAGGTTGATGTTTACCTTTTAATAAATGTCATGTTGTTTTTCCAAAGTGGCTGTGGTATTTTACAAGTGCAGGAGCATTTTATGAGTGTGCCATTTGCTCCTCATTTTCACCAAACCTTGGAATTATCAGTCCCTTTCATTCTAGTCACTCAAGTGGTCTTGTAATGTATCTCATTGTGGTTGTACTTTGTGTGCCCCTAATGAATAGTAATGTTGTTTTTTTAATGGGCTTACTGGTCATTGGCATATCTTCTTTTGTAAAGTACTAAAATATTTGGCCCATTTTTAAATAAACTTCTTTGTCTTCTTATAGAATTATAAGTACTCTTTGTATATTCTGAATAAACGTCTTTTATAACACATATGTGTTATAAATATTTTTTCCCAGTGCATGACTTGCCTTTTCATTTTCTTGACAGTATCTTTTGAAGGGCAGAAGTCTTAGATTTTTATTTTCAGTTTATCAGTTTTGATTTGGACTTTTTGTATCTTATCTTAGAAAGCTTTGTATGACCCAAAGTCACAAATATTTTGTAATGTCTTCTTTTAGAAGTCACATAATTTTGACAGTTATATTGATACTTCTAATCTATTTTGAATTTTTAAAATAATTGGTGTGATATAAGAGTCAAGATCTTTTTATACATATGTATATCCAATTGTTCTATCACCACTAGTTGAATTTCCTCATTATATTACCTGAGACTCTTTGACAAAATCATTTGACCATAAAAGAATAGATCTATTTCTAGTCATTGTATTCGGTTCCATTGTTCTTTTTATATACATTTATGCCAACACTGCATATTGTCTTCATAACTGCAGCTTTACATTTAGTCTTGAAATCAAGTAGTACAGATTCCCCAATTTTGTTTTTCTTTTTCAAAATTATTTTGGCCATGGTAGTTTCCTTGCCTTGCCTTATATATTTTAAAATCTAATTGTTAACTTCAAAAACGTGTTGGTCTTTTGGTTGGAATTGAACTGAAAATATAGATAAATCTGGAGAGAATAGATGGCTCAAATATATTGAGTTTTCTGATGAAAGAACGTAACTTGCTTCACTTATTTGGATCCTCCTATCAGCAATGTTTTGGAGTAGTTTTCATTATAACGATATTTTGCACGTATTTTCTTATAATGTATTCGTGCATATTTCAGGATTTTTATGATACTGGAAATGGTATTGTGTTATAGATTTCAGTTTCTAATTATTTTAATATACAGAAATACAGTTGAGATTTTATATACTGCCTTTGTATTCTGTGATATTGAAAAACTCATCAGTTCTGGGAACTGTTTTGTAGATTGCAGAGGATGGTCTAAATAGATAATTATGTCATATGTGAGTAAAGACAGTTCAGTTTCTTCTTTTCAGTCTAGTATCACCAGTACAAAGTCAAATAGAAGTGTAGAGAGTAAAGAGCAATGGCTTGTCGATCTCAGCAGACTTGTGGCTCCTACCCTCTGGTTTGTTGGACTTACCCCGGCCAGCTGACAGGGAGGTGAAGAGGGTCAACACCACACCAGGAAGCCAAGAGTGCCTACAGCTGCAAGCAGGAGAATTGCACCCATCATCCATGTGGAATCTAAGCCCCCTCTTGATGTAGAGGGGGACTGGACATAGCCATCCCGGGGTCCACAGCATGGAGGAATAGAGTATGGGTTAGAGTGGACTGACTGGTGTTCTGCTGGAGAACTATTGTGATTAGTAAGGGAAGAAATTGTAGTAGTGATGTGGAGAGGGTGGCCACGGTGGCTGCTGATGGCAGGGAGATGGAAGAAGAGATATGGTGTGGGGGCATTTTCAGGATTTAGAGTTGTCCTAGGTGGTGCTGCAGGGACGGATGCTGGACGTTGTGTGTCCTGCCTTGGCCCACTGGGTTGCCTGGGGGAGAGTGTGAACTACAATGTAAACCACTGTCCATGTGGTGCAGCAGTGCTCCAGAATGTATTCACCAGGTGCAATGGATGTGCCACAATGATGAAAGAGGTTGTTGATGTGGGAGGAGTGGCATGGGTGGGGTGGGGGGTATATGGGGACCTCATTTTTTTTAATGTAACATTTAAAAGAAAATAAAGAAGTAAAAGTAAAAGAAAGCATTTAGTATTTTACCTTTAGCATCATTTTATTTGTCATTTTTTGACAAGCAGCAAATATTTGAATGTTGCTTTTTAAAATGTAATTGGACAATCTCTGCGTCTTACTTGTAATCTTTCAATAATTTATCTTTAATACAATTATTGAGATGTTTGGGTTAAAGTCCCACAATGTAATGGGTATGAAATGGCATCTCATGGTTTTGAATTGCATTTCTCTGATGGCTAGTGTCAAATGTCCTTTCATGTGCTGTCTAGCCATTTGTATATCTTCCTTGAAGAGGTGTCTATTTCATTCTTTTGCCAATTTTTAAAGCGAATTGTTTGTTTTTTGATGTTAACTTGAAGAATTTCTTTATATATTATGGATATTACACCTTTATCAGATATGTCATTTCCAAAACATCAAGAGTGCCCACTGTCACTACTGTTATTCAGCCTTGTACTGAAAGTTCTTACCAGAGAAATTAGGCAAGAAAAGGAAATAAAAAGGCATCCAAATTTGAAAGAAAGAAGTAAAACTTTCCCTTTTTCCAGATGACATGATCCTATACACAACAAATCTTCTGGAGCTAATAAATGAATTCAGGAAAGAGGCAGGGTAAAAGATCAACACTCAAAATTCAATATTATTCCTATACACAAGCAATGAATAATCAGAAGCATATATCAAAAAAAATTCCATTTATAATAGCAACCAAAAGAATCAAATATCTAGCAATAAGTCTAACCAATGATATAAAGGACATGTATCTAGAAAATGACAAAATATTACTAAAAGAAATCAAAGAAGACCTAAAAAAATGGAAGCACATCTGTGCTCATGGGTGTTCATGGGTTGGAAGACTATTGTTAAGATGTCAATCCTACTCAAAGTGATTTACAGATTCAACACAATCCCAATCAAAATTCTAGCAACCTTTTTTGCAAAAATGCAAAATCCAGTCATCCAATTTATATGGAAGGGTAAGGGAACTTAAATAGCCAAAGCCATTTTGAAAATGAAGAATGAAGTTGGAAGATGCACTTCCCAATCTTAAAACTTATGACAAAGACACATTAAAGCTTTGTACTGGCACAAAGACAGACATAAACCAATGGAATAGAATTGAGAACTCGGCAATCAATCCTCCTATTTATGGCCAACAGATTTTTGAGAAGGGGCAAAGACCGCTCAATTGAGAAAGAATATTCTCTTCAATAAATTGTGCTAGGAAAACTGGATCTCCATTTGCAAGAAAAAGAAAGAGGACCCTTACCTTATACCTTATACAAAGATCAATTCAAAATTGATCAAGGACCTAAATATGAATTCTATCACTACCAAGCTCGTAGAAGAAAACACAGGGAAGCATCTTCAGAATCTCGTATTAGGCAATGATGTCTTAGACTTTACACCCAAAGCTCAAGCAACAAAAGAAAAAAGTACATAAATGGAACCTCATCAAAATTAAAAACTTTTGCTCCTCAAAAGACTTAGCATGAAAGTAAATTAACAACCTACGCAATGGGTGAAAATATTTGGAAACCACATAACCAACACTTGTGTTTGTCTGACTTTACTACTTTATCTGTTGTAGTAGATAAGGAGTGGTAACTTACTGTGGTTTTTATTTGCATTTCCCTAATGAATGATGGCAAGCATCTTTTTATGAATGTAATGACCATCTGTATATTTTTTTGGAGCAATGTTTTTTCAAATTCTTTGCCCAGTTTTTAACTGGGTTGCCTTCTTAGTGTTGAATTGAAAGAGTTGCTCTTATAGGCTGGATATATATCCCTTATCAGATATTTTTTTGCAACTATTCTCTCAGCCTGTGAACTTCTTTGTACCTTCTTGAGGGTGTCTTTTTGAGGGGTAAAAGTTTTTAATTTTGATAAAGTCCAACTAAACTCTTTTTGCTATCACTATGCTTTTGGTGTCCTAAGAAACCATTGTCTAACCCAATGCCAAGTAAATTTTCTGCATGTTTTCTTCCAAAAGTTTTATAGTTTTAGCCTTTACATTTTTGTGTATGATCCTTTTTGAGTCAGTTTTTGTATATCATGTGAGGTGCTGGTCCAATTTCATTCTTTAAAGCTGTGTCCTTTGAGAGAAACAAAAGCTTTTCACCCATCCTGTTTGAAAATCTACTTTCCCATTCCATGTTCTTTAGTTGATAAAACATGTAATTGTGTCAGGAGAAAAAGAAAATAGAACAAAACTTGGTGGATTCACATATTTATTACAAATTCTATATTTTTCCATCAAATGTGTTAGACATTGTGTTAGCCAAAGGGTTGCTGATGCAAAATACCAGAAATCTGTTGACTTTTATAAAAGAGTATTTATTTGGGGCAGAAGCTTACAGTTACCAAGCCAAAAGGTGTAAGTTACTTCCCTCACCAAAGTCTATTGCCATGTGTTGGAGCAAAATGGCTGCCGACATCTGCGAGAGTTCAGCCTCCCTCTTCCTCTTCCTCTTCCTCTTAAGGTTCCTTTGGCCCAGCTTCTTCTGATCTCATCTGTAGACTGGTAAAAGGCTCATCTCATTCTCTGGGCTCATTTCTCTCTGGGCTCAGCCACTCTGTTCACTCCACAGGGCCAGCTGTAAACTATCAGGCTCTTCACTCTTCCCAGGACCTCTGCCATGTCTAATGGAGCCTTCCTTCTTTCCTCAAGTATCTGCTTCTCTGTGTATTTACTTCCCAGGACTCCAGCATCAAAACCCAAACCCACCAAGAGGTCAGGGACTCAACGTCCTACTGACTTGGCCAAATGAAAACCCCAATCTTAAGTTAAGCAACTAAAAGTGAAACCTCTGAACCTAATACAATCTAACACACCCAGAGGAACAGACCAGTTCACAAACATAATCCCAATATCTATTTTTGGAATTCATAAACAATATCAAACTGCTACAGACATATACATTCCTTAGGCAATGATTAGCCAAGTATTTTGATTCCTAGGAATGCTAGAAATCAGAGCATTTCTATTTAGCGATTATCTTCCTATCAATTCCCCTTAAACTTCTTTCCTCTAAAAATATGAGGTCACTACAAGGTATGACGTCTGATGCAGCCAATCCCACAGAACTGAATGATTCTAGAATTACTCAAATATATTCAAATATTTTTTATAAATATTATATTCCTTTCCCAGCAGGGTTCTAGAACCCATAAACTTTCATTTTATAAAATAAGGTTCTTTAGGCATATATTTTAAAAGGTCAATAGCATCCACAGGCTGCAAGGTCTCAGAATAGTTCTGAAGACACACCGGCCTCTACCCCTCTTCCATTTAAATGAGGAAATTTTTGGAGCTGCATAGAAATGCACATCCCAGGATGAACAACTGGGCCACTGCAGACAACCTAAAGCCCTCCTGTGTCACTACCTCCCTCGCTTTTCCTTGAGGAATTACCTTTCCTCCTCTAAAACCCATTCTTCGAAACTCCTCACTTGACTATTTCTTACCCTCGGATGGTGAGTCAGAGGCAGCCTACATGCCGTGGCTTATTGCAAGCAGTGGCGTTGTTGACGTTCTCTGAAACATGTGGGTGGGCCATGCCCGTGTGTGTAGGCTGAGCCTCATGGAATCCAAGGGCAACGTTGTTACAAGGGAACCATATGCCACAGTGTGATTGCATCAAGCTGGGTGAGCCACCTACACTTTCCAGTAATTGATTGTGTGTATGCAATTTATTCCTTTAGAGTCCATTATTATAATACAGGAAATTCTTGGGAAGGTAGAAGGAAGAATGCATCACAGTCAGATTGTAATAACTATCTAGACTATTTAAAATGACTCAGCTTGTTCTGTATTAGAAAAACAAGCCCTCTACAATTTATGCATCTTGAATGGCTTTCTGATTTCATACTTGAGACAGAACATGTTATTACACATTTTAATATTGATGTTTAGGGAAAAAAATGTTCAACATGTGAAATACTGCCCCACAATATTTATCGGATGAAGCAAAATATTCCCCTCAAGTATTCATCCAGTTACTTCTCATATGCAAAAAAGGTTTAACATATTAGTACAATATTTCTGTTCTATCAAATTCTTTTAGATTACTCCTGATCCATATAATTAGTCTAGCCTCCTTGCCACCACTCTCTAAATTTTTTGTTGGTGATGATTTTAGGAAAAAAATAATAAATTGGCCTTTATTTTAATTAATTTTACATGTGGTCAGACTTTTTCCTCCATTCTACTTTATGTAAAAACAGAACCTGGTCATTTCATTTGAAAATTGGAAACTGGGAAATATTTTTTACCATTATAGGTTTACACTAACATCTTATTCAAGGCATAAGCTTCTTAGATTACAAATGTATTTTGATAGCATCTAATTATTACACCAATTGTTCCATTTCAGTAGATTAAAAAAAATAAAACAGGGTAAAAAGCAATCCACGTTGAAAATTGGCTTTCAATAAAAATTATTTTAATGTGGATGGGTGAGGGACAAGGGTAAATGAGCATAAATTGATACTTGTAAGATTGTAATCCCAGGGCCTGATTCAAAAGGAATGGGGTAGCTCAGAGAGACTGAAACAACTGAGGGCTCATTGTCTTTGATAAATACTTAAAACTTGTTTGTGTTACAAGAAGGTTTTTTTAGTGTCAAAAATAATTATCTCTGTGTATTTGGAATGATGATAACCTTCATTTTCAGTACTTTTTTCATTTTCAAGGACTAGGATGAATTCTGTTTTATAAATTTTAAAGATTTTTGCAGCATAAAAACTTAGATTTTGCAACTAACACCATAATTTGGTTCAATTTAAGTGCTATTATACCATCACAGCTGTATTTGAAATTAAAAATTTTTTAAAAACACAAACATTGAAATAGCCTTTAGTTAATCCACACGAAGGATTTGCCCTTCCCTTATTGTCTGTTATACATTTTGTTTCCCTTTATTGCAAATTGCTTCAATTTTCTGCATTTTATTTTATACCATAAAGGACAAACATAGAGTAGTTTCTGCTTCTGTATGCATCATCCCCAGATGGGATTGCAATAAACCTAAGCCACAACTGATCATGCATGTTTGGCCACTGACTGTAGAGTGCTTTCTTAAACCTCTCCATTTCAGTTCTCTAACTTCTCTTAGCAACTACATTCATGTCATATGATACACTAGTGTTGGAATTTTTCTCCAGCTAGCATGTCTAGGATCTATAGCAGACATAGATCTGTTTCTCACTCTGTTATGTTGCCAAGTTCCTGATGTGGACGCCTGTACTTTTTATCCTACCAACCTAAATTTCAACTCTTTACAAGTGTTTTATTTTTGCCAGCATTATGCCTTTGTACTCACAGATTCCATGTGCTCTTCACATGGAATCCTCAGCTTTCTTTACAAATGCAACGTTTAGAAATGTTGCTACATTTAACTCACCTCTTTTGAATCTAGTCAACCCAGTTGTCTGTGTAAATCTGCATTTGCTTCCCTTTGATATATCACTTTGTCAGCCTGAGATGTTAACTTGTATGTCAGAAGGTTTTTTTCAGCACGTTTATTTATCAGGCACTATTTTTATAAAATTTATAAAGGATTGATATTTAAGAGCTGAAAAGTTATTTTTTGATCAAATGGCTCCTTTTTTTGATCAAATGGCTCAATTTTCATGCAAAAAAAATTTACTTAGTTTGCTCTTAGTGTATCATACATTTTGCCTTGGGGTGATATAATATTAGGCATACAGACAATAGTGCAATATATTGTTGCTTATATTTGAACTGAAATAAACTTCATGACAACCTCAGACACAGAACCACTTAATTCTTTGTTCTTTCTCTATCTATAGAATGTGACTTGTGATCACTTCTACTTTTATAAATTATCATAGTAATTGGGAAAATATGTTTTAAATTTGGCTCAAATATCTTAAAATACTGCTAGGTGGATAGAAATGAATCATTTATAATTGATTTTAAAGATACTGATTTATTAAAATTTTGTTTTAGAAAACATTTGTAGATTTTATTCTTAGAAATTGGGCCCAGGCACTGTTTTGAATAGGCTTAGAGTCTAGTCATAGTTCATGTCCAGAACAGCAAGCTGATGGAAAAACTATAACCATTTCTAAAATGTCTGCAGTCTTTCATGAATGTAATTAAATATCAATTCCAGAAAATTGTTTTGAATACTTAAATGAAAAGTAAACTTGTCTGCTTCTTTTCCTGTTCCTTTAAAATAACGGTATTTTACATATTTCCCCTTGACTATATAGTTTTCATACAAAATGAACAAGTTAATAAAATTCTACTTTATTAAATTGTACACCTGGGACTTACTCTCGTTACACTTTTACTCTTAAAACATTGCTTAATTATAACCCCAGTCATTTTATGCACATATACAATACAAGGAAACAGCAGAACTTCCATGTTGTTTTTGTGATAAAGTCTGATGATTATGCATAGCATACTATATTTTTTCAATGGATATGATTCATCTTGAACATAGCACAAAAGGTAATGAAATGTTTTCCTTCCCAATATGTGACTGTGTTTACTCTTTGCCAATTCATAGTGCAAGATTTACCAACTCAGAAAAAATGAAGACTTAAAAATTATTCAAAGGAAACTGCTCAGTTTACTATTGTCATAAATAAATGATTTTTGGATTAAAGCAGGAGTTTTCAATATATGATAAATTAATATAGAGAGTGAAACAGTAATTTAAAATACGTTTGGTCATTTTCAGTTACTGGGTGTTCATAGAGAAAGGATTTTGAAGAAAAGTTACATTTAGGCTTTGTTCAAATTTCTTTTTGATTTTTCCGGTTTTTACACACAAAAAAGTTAATTGGTGTAGTTGTTTCAAACAATGTGCTTGGGATAAACTGTTTCGGTTGTGAAGTACTATTTTGATTACTATGGAATGAAGTGTGGGCATAGAAATTGACCTTATAAGATTACTCTGCAAACCAATAACAAACTTTTAAAAAATTGCTACTTAAACCTTTTCACTCCTGGACCAGTAGAAACATATATGAGCCTGTGTCAATGGGTGTCTACTGAAATTTCTGCCTTAGGATTTTCAAGTGATGATTAAGAATCAAGTATTTTCTCTGTCAAGTTCCTGGATTTTAATCTCTTTAATTGTGCTCTCTTTATAAATATATCAAAATTAATCAGCACATAGTAATATGATTTACCAAAAGTATTCACCATAACCACTTTTTGTCCTTTGATTCCTTATCATAATTACCTAAGAAAATCAAATTTCTGCCCCAGCATATAGACAAAGCATGCTTACCAAGTTTCTACACTATGGTTGTAAGGTGATAAATTTGATCAGTCATACAGTAGTTTTGCCTCCCTAACATGAATAACTGATTTATTTTCCCAACTTATTATCACATTTTTTACATAATTGATTTTTTTTCATTTAAGTGCTTAATTTGATTCATTTTTTTTTTGTGAAAGAAGTAGACCTAGCTAGCCTTAAATCCAGACTCCCGAGACCTAAAGCAGAGGCAGTGAGTATTAACTGTTACATGTCTGTTTCTTGAGCGACTTGAGAAATTGCCTGATAGCTGCCATATTGTTATTTTCACGAGTACTTTAAGTAGCATGCCTGTTTTTAGTGTTTTTTTTCTCAAAAAAAGAAAGGAAAAATAGTTGAAGAGTATAACTTCAGGTAATATAGAATGGCAATCTGAATGATTCAAATCCACTTAGAGATACCACGTTTCTGGATGTGACAGCTTGAAGCTGTCTGTGAATCCAGGAAGAGCTCATGTTTCAAATCTAAGCCATTCCTGTAGGAGTGGGGTTCTTTCATTGGATGGTAGTCAGATAAGGGCCTTGGACTGGATGACTTCCAGGAGGCATGGCCTAGGCTGGGTCTTAGACCCCTTGTTGGAGTCCTTCATGAACAGAGCCCTGAAAACAGACACACAGAAGAAAGTGGCAGAGACAGAGAAACCCCAAGAGACTAAGGAAAAGGTTCCAGAGACCAGAGGCTGGAAGCAACGGAGCCCAGAGACACGGAAAGAGGCTCCCAAGAGGCTGAGACAGAGGCCCGGGGGGAGGGGCGGGGAGAAACTGGCCATATTCCTTGGGAAGGAGGGGAGCCTGGAGGAGACCCAGACCAGCAGAACTGCCATTGTGTCATGCCACGTGGCAGGAACACAGGGTCACCAGCCGCCGGCCTTCAATGAGACAGCCTCTCTGATGATGCCTTGACTTGGACCTTTCACAGCCTCAGAACTTTTAGTTTTTAATCTAATACATTCCCACTACAAAAGCTAACCCATTTCTGGGATATTGCTCCCAGCAGCTACTAGCAAACTAAAACACTGGACAACATCTTTTTTTCCTTTTTGTCTGTTGGTTTAGTATTTCATTTAAAGTATTATTTTGCAGTGGTCTATGAAGATTCAGGAACTTCTTACAGCTGAACTGTAAGAAGATTCAGCTACAGAATTGATAGTAGAATGGCTGCTCTGCTGGACATTCAAATGCAGCTTTAGTGAAGTTGACAAACAAATAAATTAACAAGCAAACCAAACTTTGAGTTGGGTTGTACAATCTTGGGTTCAAGACCTGGATTCTAGCCTTGATTTGTTCAAGCCTCTTAACCTCGTCTAGTTTCAGGCATGTGTAGGGAAGACGCCCTGCCTTCTAAACCTAACTTGATTTAGATGTATGAGGCCCTCAGCCAGCTGTCCAGGCATCTATCAGAAAATGTGATTTGCTCCAGAGCTGGTTTCTTTCCTTGGTCATTGCTTCCTAAGAGGAGGCAGAAGGCTGTTTGACAAGTGCTTGAGGGAGGTGGGAGAGATGAGAGCAAAAGGGATGGGTAGTAGGGTGGTGTGGTCCCCAGCTCAGATGCAAGGACAAGGTCTGCCCTGGTCCTGGCAGAAGGTGAAGGGACCTTTCTAACGAGGAAGTCAAGTGGCTTGAGAACTTGGTGCCCTGGAGATAAAGCGTGACACTCCAGCAGGCAAAGGGGCCTTCTCCTTATGTCAACACAGAACACAAAGTCGGTCTGGCAGAGAGAAGAGAGCGGGGCTGCAAAAACCCTCCAGGGCCCCACTACCGCGGTGCCTTTTTCTAGCTCTGCCCTTCAAAAGAGGGGCCGGAGCAGAGGGTGATGGGGAGATGTGGTCCTGTGCGTGGTGGAGGGCACCTCTGGAGGCTCTGGGGAGGGGGAGGGAATTCCCTGGGTGTGGAAATGGGGACGGTGAGTCTGAGCGTGTTCTTGGAGCTCTCTGGGGAGGAGGAGCTGTTTCCTGTTCCGCTGCGTTTTGGGTAGCAGCGCAACATCACGGCTAAGAGCATGGGTCCTGTGACCAGCCTGCCTGGGTTGAATCTGGACCATTCCGTCTATTAACTGTGTACATCCTGGGAAGTTACCTCCACTCTCTGTGTCTCAGTTTCTTTGCTGTAAAATAGGGATAATCGTCCCTACCTCGGAGTATTGTTTTGAGAATTAAATGAGTATGGTGATGAAGTTATGTACCCCAGAACAACATGTTCCTGTGGGAACGACCTTATTGTCACCAGTTCAGGTGTGGCTTAGTTGGATCAGGATGCGTCTTGATCCTCTTCCTGGAGGCCTTAGAGAGAAGGCCGTAGGGAGAGAAGCCACCACGAGCAGGCAGAAGCTAAAGTCCAAGAAATATGGAAGAAAAAGGAAAGGACACCGCCATGTGCATTTCCAGGTGACAGAAAAGGACCAACGATTGCTGGCAGCCAGCCCCAGATGCCAGGCTTGGGAGAGGAGGCGTCATCTTGCTGACACCTAGGTCTCGTGGTTCTTCCAGCTTTGAAACCATGAGCCAATAAATGCCCACTGTTCAAGCCAACCCACTGTATGACATTTGTTTTAGTGGCTAGAAAATTAAAACAATGAGTTAATGCATGTCAGTGTTAGAGCAGTACCTGCCACAAAGATTGGTCATAGTAGTGGAGATAGTTTTAGGTTCGGCAAATCCAAACATAATTTTGCTTAATCCTGATTATAATCGAGGCTCTCGCCTCAATTGCAAATGTAAGGAGAAGGTACCAAAATATTCAGTAATCAAGATAATATTTAAATGGAAAATTTTTTTAAATCAAAATTAACACCAAAAAACCCTATTATGAACGAAATAAAGATTTCAGTAAATACAAAAGTCCATCAACTTACATATTTAGATGTTTATCATAGCCACAGATCAGGCTGAAGTAATTTTTGAATGGGAAAAGCATTCTTCTTGAGCAGAATTTTTACCCTTGTGGATCAGATTCACTAATGACTACTGGCTGCTCGTTTTCAACTCAGCATCTTAACCATTTAGCCATTGCCACAACTGTAATTATGTACTATTGTGTGTGTGTATATATATGTGTATATATATATGTATACACATATATTAATTACCAGAGAAGAGTGTGATAGGTTCAATTTTTAAAACACAATACACAAATACATTTTGTCAGTTTATATCAATATACTGAAAAATGCTAAAATAATCTTATGAAACAGAATCACTTTCACACATCAAATAGTTTTATTCATTCGTATATGCTGAGTAGCTATTCCATGTCAGGCTCTAGATATGATAATGAAATGTTGATCTTTTTCTCCAGTGATTTTCATCCTTTCTTCCTTACATGGAAATCCAATATGCAAAACCGACAACCTCTGAGTTGCGCTGGTGTACCTGCAGGCAGAGGAGCCCTGGCCTTCCCTCACTCCCATATTCATTCACCTATAGCCTTTGGCCATTGAAGAGAGTCTGGACTCCAAGGTCGGAAAACCACTGTTTTAAACAAAAGGCTGTGCACTAAGCATTTAAGATAAATAACAAGGTAGTCATCAAAGAAAAAACAAGAACAAAAACAAAAAAGAAAATATACGCCTTACTCAGGTCTATTTTGTAGGAGTATATAATGATATTTTAAAACATAATTTTCCTGTGTACCGAGGCCTAATTTCCTTTGGGCTGAAACAGACACCTGCTCCTCTCTGAATAACCTTTAATAACAGTGAATTACAGCCTCTGCTCTTCCCTTTGACAGTGCAGTCAGAAGTTTGGTTGGGGGTCTTTTTTAAATTTTAGCCCTGTAGATCCTTAGAACCTGACATAGAAAGGTGATGCAAATGAATTCACTGTTTCTGTATTTATTAGCTGGTGCTCTTCCACATGAAAATGCCGTTAAGAAAAGAACAGAGTTCTGGGGTTTTTATTGAGCAATTGCTGCTAATTGACTGAAAGCGTGAAAATCAAGAATTCCTAAACCTGTACCTTGGCTCTCTGGAGACAATGGAAATGTCTATAGAATATTTTTGCTCCCTGGCATATTTGAGATGTGAGACACATTAACAATGAGAGAGGTTTTAGGTCAGAATCACTCTGCATCAGAGATGCCATTATCTGCTGATTTAGCTGGACTGAGAAGTGCTGAAAAATAATCCTTTTTGTGTCCTTGTCAGTGGCTTCAGCCTAGAGTTATAGAAAATCAGCTGTACCTGGGTCAGGTAATGATTACAAAATAAAATTTGCTCTTGACTCCACAGAAGTAATTGGGGGGAAATATTTGATAGGAATGAAGAAGAT
Organism: Dasypus novemcinctus; assembly: GCF_030445035.2. Classification (NCBI taxonomy): domain Eukaryota; kingdom Metazoa; phylum Chordata; class Mammalia; order Cingulata; family Dasypodidae; genus Dasypus; species Dasypus novemcinctus. The sequence continues at coordinate 7,168,131 of NC_080673.1, read as the reverse complement.
CATCTAAAGTTAAAGCTTTCTAGGATGTACAAAGAACTAAGCACCACAGTAATAATTGAGCCTGTGCAAACATCTGCAAATTATCCTTAACACTGAATGTAGGTGATCACTTAAAACCTCTTTCTACCCCCCATAGCCTCATGTTCTCCCTTCCCGTGCCTCCAGCAAGGGGCATGCGGTTCATCCTGCAGCTGAGCGCGGGAGCTGGTCTCCCAGCAGGCGGGGGGCTCCAGTGGGGAAGTCAGCCTGCCGCTGCCTGCTCCCTGGGGAGGGACATCCTGTAAAAACACCAAGGTTGAGAACTGTCATATTCACAGCAGTAGGTGCATTTTCCTCAGAAATTAATGGAGCAAGCTGGGCAAAAATGTTTTTAAGCTACATCTTCCCCAGAGTAAGATGCAAATTCAAAGCTCTTTTGAAGCCCTGGAATGAAAGTTAAAGATAAGACGTTTTAGTTTTTTGACATTGATAACATAGGCAATCCTAGCACAATGAGTATTAGACTGAAATGCTAGATGCGTGGGCTAGCTGCTCTTCGGGTGGCTCAACGCAGCAGAGACTCGTTGGGCGTTTCACCGTAGGCTGACTGGGAGTTTACTGGGTCCTTCCTCCTCCAGCGAGTTACGAACAATCAGTACTATCAAATTATGACTAGTGTATTTTTCGGGTGTGATAAATCTGTTCATTAAGTGGCTTTGACCCTGAAAGTCACATCCGGAGGAGAAGTAGCAGCAGCCTTTGGAAGTTCCCTGCTTAGTGTTCTGTAGGGGAGGGGGTGGGGAGTGCATCACTGCCCCCTGCCCAGCAGGCAGTAGACTTAAATTATACCTCCCGTTCAAGAGAGGCAAGAGAGAATTATGTGCTAGGCTTAGAAGAACGCACAGCCCATTTTGTAGAACTGTTTGTTACCCTTTCTTAAAGAATGTGCCCATAAATATGTTTTGAATGAGTCGATGACAGCCACGGTGCTTCAAACTCGCCTCTTCTATTCGTGAAGTGAAGCAGAGGGGCACTGTCAGACAGAAGCCCCCCCTACTTTGGATGTATGTGTACAAGCAAAGTTCTCTGGCTGGGACTTTGGCAGTCATCTCCACAAAGGAAGTGTGATCATCCCCGTGGCTCACGTGTATGGCACATTTCAGAAACACAACCATCCTTCACAACTGCGTTATCACATTGACCCGAGAAGCTCCAGAACCCCTGAGTATCTGCCTCCTTTCACCAGCAAAGAAACTGTGGCTCACTGAGGTTAGGAAAGGTGCCCAAGAGAAGCCAGGAAAACCGGACTCATTTGTCCATCCATCCATCCATTCATTCATTCAACCACTTAATCTAAGAGTACTCAGCTCTTCTACGGGCCAGGTACCTTGTTGATCCTTCCACCCCCGATTAGTTATGTCATCCTGGGCAAGTCCCCAAATCCTTCTGTCCACCTAGTTCAGACAAGAACTTGAGACGAGAAACAGCCTGATCATTGGGGACTGAAATCAGGGATCCTTTGAGATCTCTTCTAGCTGCAATACCTATACTTCCATTAACATTTTTAATGTTTTCCTCTTCCAATTGACTTATGAACATAGATTCTTTTTCTTACTTTTCGCTTATTCTGTAGCTGCAAAGTTCAGAGGAAGTGCAGTTTAAATTAGATATAACATTTTTTTGGCATTTTTGGATAGCATTTATGCATATATATGTATCTGATGTATATTATATGTATACATATGATTTTTCCAGTTTCTGGATATTCAAGGTCACCCAAAATATGACCTCACAGTTGCTCTCAGATAGAACATTTCTTTTAAAAGGAATTGCCTTACATACGTTAAAATATTTTATCAGGACTTGAAATCTTCAGTCACCAAATTCCTGCCAGCAACAACAAAAAAATTCAGATCCAACTAATTGGAAAGCATTGGAGCATGAGCATCTGGGTGTGATTCATTGTCGCTGATGATGTTTCCAATTACTCATACGTATTTATACATTCTGAATCAAGAGAAAAACAGGAGTCCATAATTTTGGTTTTATGTGTTGGCGTGTGGGTTAAGAGATTTTTACATGGTCTAAGCATCCCCCTGCCCTTTGTAGGAAAGACAGTAACTTACTTAAATCATTAATGATGAAAAAAATGTTTGCAACTTGCTTGTGTACAGGAGAAATGGACTGGATTATATTAAAAGTTGTCTCCAAACATTCCATAAAAATTATAATCATATCAATTAAATGCTAGTGGCAAATATCTCAATTATCCTTAATGGAAAAGAGCTTATAAATGAGCACATTGGGAGAGTACTTGTACTTTATGTGTAGCCATTCTCTTCAAAAAGCAACAATTATAGTTTTACTCATGAAAATCCATCCATAAAATGCAAATATGCTACAAGCTTGGAGTTTATTTTAATGTAACATTATCATACAGTGTTATAATAACCTTACAGTTTCCTTCTGAAAAAGATATAAAAACAATATTTTAAAAGTGTTCATTAGTATGATCTTTATTAAAATGTCATCTTTAAGTGGACTCGGAGTATCTTTTGTAATTTTACTGCCTCTCTTTGCTGCCTAAGATATCTAGCAGCTTGATTATGCACCTCTTGTCACGAGAGGCACGTTGGCCAACAAGCAGCGCTCACAGTGGAAGGGCTGGATTTCCACGCTGTCTGTTCACATGTGCAAGCTTTACGTTATAATTGCTTTTGATTTTAACCTGCTTTTGAAAATACACTGGCCACTTTCAATCCTTCGCTGCCATTGAACACGTACGTTTATTAATTCTCTTCGCAAAAGAGCATTCCTTCTCTTCAGCACACCTTCTTTAAATATACTGAGATTTAAATTTAGATCCTCGAAGCTCCCACTAGACGACACGTTATTAAAACATCTGCCTTTCCAGAAGCCATTCTCTTCCTTGCCATTCCACATGTCCTTTTCTACTTCACCAGACAAAATTGCCCAATCTAAATTTCAGCTCAAGTGTTTGATGGTTTTCACGCTGAGCTCAAACTGTTAATGCTTCCCTGAGAGAATAGAACTGAAATGGGATTTAATCTAAAATAACAAAATAGAATAAAGGTTTTACATATAAATAAGTAATGCCCTGAACATTCTCATGCAAGTTTTTCTTTCCTAGATTTTGCGTGGAGGAAAGCAAAATGGCAAATTGCAAAGATTCAGAATTTGCCCTGATAGCAAAGAACATTCTAAATAAATGAGGACTCTGTGTTATCTGCCTTCCAACTAATGCCCTTGGCTGAAATCAAATTCAAAATTATTTTAAAGCTATTCCTAAAAATTAACTTTTAATTTCATATGGTTATTTTAAACAGTGACATTTTCAAATATCATTTTAGGGAACCGTTACAAACATCTTGGAAAATGCTAATTGGAAGAGTAGATAATACCCTCCTTAGTTGTCTTGTCACAAAAGGCCTAGACTTGCCACTAAGCATTCTCATGTGGGACTCGGTCTTCAACTGACTGCGCATCATAAAGCAAATAACGAATTACCTATACCCCGCATGGCTGTGAAAACCGGAAGCAGGATTTGGAAGAGAAACCCTCTTCTCTTTGCCAGAAGGAATTGCAAAAATTTCTTCAAGTAAGGTGATTATGGTACCAGACCTGTCTGAACCGCCCTCCTTTCTTCCTTTCTCCTAAAAGAAAAATGGTTCTCTGCTTTATTCCACTCTCATAAATGTGAACACTCTGAGTTTTTTAAAAAAGGGAGCAATTGTAGTACTTGGTGGAAAAATTTAATAGGGCTCATTTTAACAGAAAATCATGACTTGTCCTATTTTGTTGATGCTGAAAAGATAAATTTCTTTTGACAAGTTCTCTGTGCATATTTTTTTTCATTTTTAAGCACATTTTAAATAATTTCTTGTTACATTTCAGTATGTAAGTTCAATTCCTTCAACTATAGTGTCAGAATAATAAAAGTGCCTTATCTCACCTCCCAGAGTGGGTGTGAGGCTTAAAGAGTGAGAATATTTTGAAAGTACCGTGTAAAGTTATAAGCTCTTTGCCAGTGTAGGTATCCAATATCTAGAAATCACAGTGAGCAGTAACATGTATTTATGTTTCATAAACACAACTATGTGATCATACCAGTAAAATTAATTTATAGCTAATTTCAGTTTCTTGCAGGACTAGCTATAATTTTTATGTCCATAATTAAACTACACAGACAACCAGATCAATTCCTATTAAGTGATTGCTAAGGAGCTTGCCACATTTATTAAAACATTTTTTTCTTTCTCTTCCATCTGTTATCAATAAAGATATCTTATCATTTAAATTACCACCTGAGAATAATGGCTTATGCAGAAGGTCATGAAAAGTGTGAAAAAAAGGAGCATAAACCTTGAATTTGTGTCTCAGTTTGTAAATTATGGAGAAATGTGCTGTTGTTTTTTAACAAATTAGATTCAAATTGGGCAATATTGTAATCAACCATTAAATTAAGAGATTCATCTTTTATTGACACCTATCATTTACATCAAATTCAGTGTTAATATTTGAAGAGTAGGGCACTTTCATGCAGGCAGGCCATTTTATTATACACGAAGAAGCCATTTTATTTCTGAATGAAGTGGTAGTATTATTCTGGAACAGACATTGACTATTGATAAATTGGCTGGATAATTTAGATGGCAGATTTTTTTAGTTCTTTCTACTTTAATTAATATGCATATATGAAGAAGCTCCCAAACCTTTTGGTATTAGTTTGAAATTTACTTTACAAATGAATGTAGTGTGTGTGTGTGTATATTTATATTTATATATGTATATATATATATTAGACAAGATTGATGGATGTTAGCATCATTATCCCAAGGAAAAAATGTGAAGGAAAAAATTATGATTCAAAACTGTAAATGAATACTCAAAGTTGGAGATTTTTCACTTGAAAATAGTTATTTGCCTTAAAACCACTAGAATAAAATGATTTTTCTATTCTCCCTGAGAAATCTGCATTAAATAGTTAGATGCATGTTTGCCCACTTTAGGATAAGGCCTTTTGGTTTTTGTAAATACAGAGTTTTATGACAGTAAAATAATCTAAAAAAACCCTGCTTTTGTAATTGTTATTAGCTTTACTTACATAATAGAAGTAATACAATCTAATTGTAATACAGAATTGTACCAAATAAAAGGAAAACTTCTCAACACTGTCATCTCCCTCTCCTGAAAACTGACACCTGTAAACAGTGTGCTGCTCTCCTTGCAGGCTCTTTTCTCTGTGAATATATGGCTTAACATGATAATATATAGAGATCTTTTTATAAGATTTCATAATTCCCTTTAATAATGCCCCTACACACAGAAGGGCATTTACATTGTTTATATTTTTCACTCAGGCAGACATGTTTCAATAAATGTACTCATGTGCTGAAGGAAGGAGTAGACTAATAAAAGTCATGCCCGTTTGCACTGTCCCATTCCATAACAACTGTTTATTATTATCTCAGTTCTTACAGTGATGAAACAAAGGCACAAAGATGTCAATCAACTCAATAAAGCCACGTAACTAGGAAGTGACCAGTCCACGGAGTTCAGTCCTGGAATCCATGCTCTTAGGAACTACTCTTTTCCGGCAACCTTACAGGAACCCCAGCTGCACTGGCGACTGTCTGTGATAAAAAGAGAGATAATTATTCTATGTGTCTAGCACATAGCAAGTGTTCAAGAAAGATTGCCTATCATTATTCTGGTAGTTAATTTGACATTTATCTTCATTCATTCTTAGGGATATGTCTGGAAAATAGATCCCTGGAAGTAGTATAGCTGGATCACAGTATATGCAATTTCAGATGCTCTTCTTAACTAACAATGAAAAGGTATCAAGCCCACTCCAAGAGAGATGCACATCAAAACAACGGGGAACACTGATAATCAGTTCTTAAGAGAGTCAAATGGACTACCTTCTCTTTAGAGGGAAAAGTTGTGCTGGATACTTTGGAAAAAGCAAATGGCAGTTTCTCCTTTCTACTTCAGGCTGGCTGAGACCCTGTCTACTACAGTTTCATTCACCAATTTAAAATGCTATTTGCTTTAACTTCCATAGCTGCAAATATTTTGCTATTCATGCAAGCATTGTTTTAATTTTTGCAGCACTGCAGTCCACACCCTCATTTGTTCATCCTTGTCATTGGACCTGTATGTACGTGGATAGTGATAGTTGAGAGTTCTAAACGTGCATATATATACAGACGGTAATCACCTCCGGAAACTCTCAGGTTGTGACTTCCTAAATGTAAAGCTTTAGGTCTGTTTTCTCTTTTTTATGTATTCACTGAAAATGAAGCCCTTAATAGATGCTTTGTTGATGAATGCAGAGAAATTCTTCTCCCCCTTCACTCTCAAAAAACAGCTCCCTTACTAACATGAAACATGGCGTGGCTTTGGCTTTTTGTCACTTTGGCTTTTGCCGTATGTTTTCTGGAAGATCCATTGCATTGTTTTGTGTCTCTTTATTTTAAAAGCCTTTTGTATGTCTGAACAATGTAGCATTTTTTAATTACACTCCTATTCATTGACTACAACCTTAAAGAATGGACGTAAATATAAATGGGAAAAAGGCTCAGACTATGCTCAGCAGTGACTCTTCCTGAGATATATGATGTTAAAATACTTAGTGTAAGGTATGCTTCTACAGAAGATGCAAGTTTTGCACCACAAAACAGAGGGTTTCCCAGATGCTAAAAATAACTATCACCAATCTTTGTGCATATTATTGCCCGTTTCGGACAAAAGAAGTAAAAAATTACAAAAGTGTAAAAATACAAATGTAAGAGGAAACGCCTGCATTTCTTTGACATGAGTATATGAGAATTTTTGTCTTTATCCTGGAAGGACTGAATATCAGTTGCTAGGTTGAAATCGAGAACCTATATTGTCCTTGCCAGTTACTATTGCTCTTAGGACAAATTTTTTAATTACTGTTTCTACATCCTGAGGTGCTGGGACACATCTCTTTGATGAAGGCATACTTTTACTGTTTGTCATCTTGAACAGCATTTTCACACTTTGAGTGAACCTCATCAGAAAGGAAGGAAAAATTCGTAGTAAGTCTGTAAATTAAATCCTTAACTTTAATAATTAGAATTCCTTTAAACTCACATACAGGACTTGGAAAATAAAGCCAAGAGAAAGTTTCACCAAAATACAACTAACAAAAACCACAAATGCTTTTAGAAATATAACTTTTATTTAATGTCTTTCCTGTAAGCTAATTTCTTTTTTAAATATAGGTAATTTTTCCTTAGATTTTGTAGGCTTGCTTTTTTTTTTAATACTAGCATAATTTAATATATTAAACAGCTGGAAACAAACCAAATATTTATCACCTAATGAAAGGTAACCAAAATGAATTTTATCCATACACTGGAATTTTGTTCAGCCACAAAAAGGAATGAACTAACAGTACAACTTATAACATAGAAAAATCTTGAAAACATGCTAAGTAAAAAGAAGGCATATACAATAGGTCAAATTTTTAAAGATTTACATAGACAGACAGACAGACAGACAGACAGATAGATAGATAGATAGATAGTCTATATTTGATTTGACTCCTCTATCGCACAAGGCAAAATGCCTGGGTAGGTAAATTAAAAAGGCTGTAGAAGTGATGTCAGCATAAGTCTAAGCCGTGTTAGTCACTTTATAAAATTCCTTCAAACTCCTCTTTCAAAAGGCTATGCTGTAGTTGTTACGTGTCACAAGCAATTCTTTATCAGCCAGCCCGACCCTTACAACAGATAGAGGATCAGTACTGCGCTTTTCTTTTTCTGTGTAGTCAAAGCTGCCCTGATTCTCGGATTTAAAAAAAAAATTAAAAAGTATTTCTTGTGTTTCTAATACATATTTAAAGCAAATGAAAGGTTCACAAACTTTCAATTATTTTCAATGTTATATTTATTCAATTAGAGGGTGAGTGTCCCTGCATTTTTTTAAACTTTGAAAGGATTCGCCTTGTGCTTAGAACGCGGCTCGCTTTGTATCTCCGGTTCTCGCACGTCCAGTGCGCCTGTGTGTGTGTATTTCATCCCAGCTAGTTATAACCTGATAACCTGACCTCATACTGTGCCTTAGTGCAACAATACAGCCATCAAACTAAAGCAACTCAGTCAGCGGTCACATTAACCATCATTGTGCTTGATCACTTGGGAGAGATTAAATTTATTCATTTTTGCTATAGATAATCAAATATTAAAGCACGTTAAAGTAAAGGGAAGTAGAACTATTGAGCTGTGACACGCTCACTGCCAAAACAATATCCTCCATGCGATGTGGAAAGCTTCTTGGCGAGATGTTTGCAGGAAATTTCATCAGGTCTTTTTTCTTCCCATTTGCATTTGGTTTATCTAAAGTGAAATCCATTCAATTTTATTGAACTGTAATTCTAGTAATTTACAATATTTACATGCTGCGGTTAGATTGAAATCAGTCCTTAATTCAAATTCAATCTAAATTTACTGCATAGTAATTAGGGCTTTGTAACTGACACTAGGGGCCTATTGATTTAATGAAAAACTTAACCTTACTGTAAGTGTTTAATTAGTTGCTGCAGTAGATTCTGTTCTGTCCTAAATTGTGGACTTTAGAGAATCAGGTACTAATTTAAATTACACAACTATATAAAGATTAGAACTAATTTTTTTTTTACATGCAGCCTAACAGATGAATTAATTTCTTCCTCTTTGAAAAGCATAAGGAAAAGAGGCAGTAATGAAAGTAATTTCCTACCCTGCCTAATTTTATATAAGGCTGAGCTAGCTATCCTGGAAATGAGTACCTACCCCTGTTAAATATTGATACAAAGAATTATGAAAATTAAAAGTCAATGAGATTTCTTCAAGAATTATTTTGTAAATGGAACACTGACAATATATATATGTACTTAAAGCAGAAAAGCTTTTGATGCAGAAAGAAAAATAAAAGATTACTCAAAACAAAACCAACAGTGATTTTTTTTCTTTAGATAATATTAATCGGCAACTCAAAACTTTATTTTTAGCAACCGTATTAATTTATTTTCCAAATGAGAATTTAAAACTCAAGTTTAAATCGACTGTAGTGACTTTTAATAGTCATTAATGGTCTCTATTGAAATAAACCTAAATCAAAATGAACTATTTTAATGTTAGTGAAAAGTTTTCGTAGTTTATTTTAGAAATTACAATAAGGCACTGAAATTAGAACACTGTGAAACTAAATTTTAACCTATCTATAACCTGTCAGGTCTATAACTCATTTCTCTCAGTACACATTTGTGTTCTCAAAGCTAGAAATAGTTATGTTTCTATATAAAACTAAAAGATTAATGCCAAAGGAAAGAAGATCCCTGCTGGCACATTATTCATTACTTGTCTAATTTATATTAGATGTACTAAAGGTAGAGTGAAAGGAGAAATATTTTAAACCAGTATTTCCTTGATTTTCCATTTCTTGTGAAAAAAATACAGAGAATTAGTTGGTGGCCTGAAAAAATAAAATAAAATAAAGACTTTTTATACTGGAAACTTTAAGCATCTTTATGTATCTTTTCAAACAGGAAAGCCATAGTTAAAAAAAAAAATCCTCGGTAGATAATGTGGATAACATCACTGATATATTAAGTTGTTAAAAATTAATAATGAATACAGTTAATTCATTAACACTACATCAGTGTGAGCTATCACAGTGGGCCAACCAAGCATTTCAACATTGATCAACATTGAATTAGTTTTTTTAAAATGTAAGCTATTACGATCCAGCAAGAAACATAAAATAAACCTCGCTTATGCTTCAAAATGAAGAGAACACCTGTTTCAAACGAATCAATTCTTACTAAAAATAAAAATGTTTAATTCCAAAGATTTCTTAGTTGAGAAAGTTTTACTTTAACACGAAGCCAGTACGAAGAATCTTATTATGAAATGTAAAACTCCAAATACGAGTAACTGGCTAACTTTAAAAACCTTGGGGGGAAAGCCCTGTACCATGTGTTTGAATGTGCCAAAGCACTTACTTTACAAAGTTATCTTTCTTTTCTTGACAGTGCACCCGATTCAAACTCCACCCCCTTGACAGTACACTAGATTCAGATCTCGCTCCCCCAGCACCCCTCAGTGGGAAAGCAATCCACACCAGCCACAGAAAGCTGAGAGCCACACGCTCCTGCCTTCCGTGCTGGCCCTGATGAAGGGCACACACAGAAGCCGTGTGCCCATCTCTCCCAGCGCCTTCGCTGCCAGCGCAGCTGAAGTCTGGAGGCTTGCCGCATTCTCGTTGTCAGCTTAAATACCCAGGAAGGACTCAAACTGGGAATAAGACAAAGTACCATGGCACGTTGATCCACTTCACTGGTCCCACCAATTAGCTGTGAAGAAGATGGCTCATTTAGAAGTGTATATGATAATACTGAAGCATAACCGAAAATCAGATAGATAGAAAAAGGAGGTCATTAGCTTGCACTTGTCTTATCTTGGGCTAAATGAATCGCAGATAAAATCAAATAGGATAAGTGAAGTCTTCGTAAGCTTTCGAGCCCTTTCTTGTGTACTTACATTAGATGGATCTCTATAAAGAAAGTTTATAGCATTGCTATTTACAACCCCACGGTTAATGTTGTGTTACAGCTTTCATTACCAACCTCTATTTTCAGAGGTGCATAGCTTTAACATAAAAATCTGTTCTCGGTTAAAAAGAAGAGCAGTGTGGTAAGTTACATCCAGAAAATAAACCTAAAGACGGTATCCATGCTCTTTTCAACGTATTAGAATACCAAGATAGCGCACAATTATACGGGCACCTGGTATGTGTTAATGAATTCTTATAGATTAAAAATATCCTCTAATAGAATGTTAAATCTAATTTATCCAAAATATATACTCTAGAGAGAGCTTTGTTTGCTCAGGCAAAATATTTAAATGTGACTCATTTTTATTGAATTTTAGACAAAGAAAATGTGAAGTTTGCACTTGCTTAAAATCATAAATACAAATCATCTGTAGTTCATGGATTATGTAATTACCATATAAAAACCTTCTAAGGAACATGAAAATGTGTAATATATGCTCTTTGTTCTAAAACAATTTCCTGTAGTTAGAGAATGTAAAGGATTTTCAACCAGAAGATGGAGGAAGGGCCCTAGCAGAGGCATAACTGGATTCCAGGACACACAACGTGTCTCGGATAGGTTGGTAGACTGGCTAGTGGTTGTTTTATGTTTGTTTGTCTATTTATTTTCCAGTTCCTAACACTAGCACCGCCATGGGTACACCAGTTCTGAGCATAACTTGAAATACCTTGCAACCTTCCAGAAACCTGCTATCTATCTGTTGAAGGCACTGGATCCAGAAAATCAAATCTGGGAGATCTCTCTTGACATTCATTGACCCAGGTCGGCCCCAGCCCTGTTATCGTCAGACATCTACATGTCCCTGCAGAATGCTGGGAGGAGGCAGATTTGCTGACCTGGCATACGGACATGGGAAGCTTTCCATTTTGATAATTAGGCTTCTGTACTTTTTGAGGTGGTACACTCTGAAAGCAGTACAAGATGTCTAGTTCCAGTCAAATGGAGAGTGGACTTCATACTGGTCGGGCCACTTCAAGATCACAGAAGACGATCTCAGATAGAGTGTCAGGAGGGAAGGCTATATGTTCCATTGCAACAAACCTGGAATTTGGAGGCAGGCAGCCAGTTGGAACGTGGCTTTGCCACTGAGCCTTTTCTTAATTAGTCGGGGTCTGTTTTCTCTAACTGGTAAAATGATAGCCACCTTGCACGGTGGGTTTGAGGACTGAGATTTTGCGTATGTACCATATACCACATACTCTATAAATGGAAGCGACCGTCACTTTACCTATCACCATCAGTATAATTGGCGGCAAGTTAATTTGGCAAACAAGCCTCTCTCTGTCCCTTGGCTCGTCGCTAAGCTTTCCCTGTCTCTGACACCGTGAATTCTCATCAGTGTGGTATTTTGCATTATTTGGCAGCAAAATTAAGGCAAGTCACAGGATGAGCATTGCCTCTTTTTTTTTTTTTTCCTTTGAGACATTATTTGAGTCAGCAAACAGCACTACCCAGAAATTTCATTTTGAACTGGAAACAAAAACTGTTGAAAATATTTGTCAATTTTACCAAGCTTTGGATTGATTTCTAAAACTTTCTGTAAACTGTATTTATGTGTGGCCACCATTTTAAAGCACCCTTTAAAAAGAACTATTTTTGGCCATCACAAATCATATAATAAATTAAACTGGACTTGAATTTACCAGTGAGTTGGCCAAAAGCACTGGCTTGCCCACACCTTTGTTCATTTATACCTGCTTTTACGTAGATATGGATTAGAACAAATTTGAACGCAACTGCAGGATTTTGTGTTTCTGTTCCTCAGGTTGAGGGCACACAAGCAGATGGCTTTGAGCCACCAAATGACACTGAACAGTACCTTTGACCTAATGTTTGCCAAATTCCCCAAGGTAAGGTACTTGCCTCATCTGAAGCCGGACGAGCTGCCTCTCGAGAATGCTGTCCTAGCCCAAGACCACCCAGCAGCGAGGCCTTCTTTCTGCAGCCGCTGCTGTTGAGCCCAAGATTCTCAGAGTCCTGCAGGCACAGCCTCTAGAGAACACTGCCAGACCCCGTGGCAGGGGGCCGGGGGGCGCCTGCTGGAGCTCGGCTGGTGCTGAGAGTTACCGTCCCTCACCCAAAGACATATTCAGTCCTGAATATGCCCAGCTTTCCCTGCCCTGGCCGTCTGGCCTGCAAACCTCTCTTCTGCTCCACAAACTACGTTGAGTTTTAGGACTTGACTGTTTCTAGAAGAATCAAAATTGTACCGCTCTGGTTTTCTCTCATTAGACAAAGCTCTCCTTGGCAATGTCTGTCAGAAAGCTCCAGAATAAGCTACTAAAAGAACATCAAACATAACCAGAGAAACTAGACTGAGCTTTTTAAAGTACCACTGTATGTGTGCTTATATGTGTTTGTGTATGTGTGTGCATAATTAATTAGACATTCCAGATATGGGATACTATCACCTGCTAAGGCTCCCCAAGTATCTAATTTTACCTTTTTTTTAAAAAAAAAAAATCGGTTTTAAACATAATAGTAAAACTCATGGAAAATTTTCTTTTCAGCTAAACATAGTACAAAATTTAGTTATTATTGTCCATTTGTAAATTTTATCCACCAGGATACACTTCTGGCACAGTAATGGCATTTGTAATATTTCCAAATCAGATGATCTGACAATAGATTAAATGGAAATCTTCATGTTGGCTTAGCAGATTTATATTGGAGCATACTTGCAGGAAGTCAAGATTACGTTTTATATTCTGATAAACTATTTTTTGTTGCAGTCTGATGAGGGAATATTTTCAGTGTATACCTGGGGATGATTCAGTATCACCAGATGGTATTTTGCCATCCACAGGTTCCACTTTGCCTGTTTTGCAAGTTTGTGACAGCCCTCAGGGACGTGCTGAGGCATCCATCCAGCCAGTAACGTATCTGGGACAACTTGAACACTGCAAACATCTTTATGAGTTTAAAAGGCATCGGTTTTTCTGACTCCAATAAAATTGGTTAGTACAGTGAGGCATAGCATCCTGATTAGAAAGAATGCACTGTGTTAATTGCCCTAATCTGGGGCAAGATGACAGGATAAATTATAGTCATTTTTATGGAGTTTTCGAATAGCTCTACAGAAACGCCTACTCAGTTTACGCAGATTCTCCTCATGAGCACAGAATTGTTTTAGCAGGAATATCCTGCATATTGGTGAGAATTATATAATAATAGTGGCTGCTATTTGTTATCAATAATAACTGCTATCATTAGTACCAGTCCTGTTGTTTTAAAAATGAGAATCTATAATGTGATGTGTACTGCGCAGAACTTTTACCCTTTGATGGGTCTCTAGAGTCCTGTGCTATGGAGCAAATAATTTTCCATCTGTCTTCAGATTTTCCAAGTATTGTGCTCTCTGATGATTTTGAATTTTCTAGGCATTCCTCCCCCTCTCCTCTGAAATGTAATTTTATACTTTGCATGTAAAACACACTTGCTAGTTAACCTATTTTAAATTGTAGATTATTTTGTAATGTCTTACAAATTAATTTTTATTCTATTTATTAGTTTGTTCTTTATAATGCCTTCTGTAACTATGGTTTAGGACTGAATTTATGGTGACTCTGAAAAGAATTTGGCTTTTAAATTTCCTAATGAATCTGACACACATTTTGGATGTAACATTTATGTAATCTAAAGCGTCATTAAAAATTTAAAGAATGAACATTTAAAAAAAATTTTTTTAATTGGGTAGGATAATTACAATCAAATATACTTTCTTCAAAGGAAACAAAGAGTTTAACCATAAACAATTAATGCCGAATAGAAGTTGTAAGGTTTGTGACACGAGAAATAAATTCATATTAAAAAGAAAAAAAATGACTAGAACTGATAAGTGCCCTATTGAACAGAAAAAATGATATTAAAATTCAAGATTAAAATTTTGCTTGGTTATTGATTTTAGCCTTTTTTATGGAAATAAAAGTTAAATTCATTATGGAAAGAAATGAAGCAATAACTCATCTTCACTTTACGAAAGATAAAACAGAGAGACAAAGAAATTAATTGCGTATGTTAATTATTCAAAATAAGATGGAATTTTGTCTTATATGGATTTTATTATGTATAATACAGGCACACACATATTTCCTCAACTCCTCTGTTTCTCTTTCATCAAACCTCAGAAAAGAAAATTCCAAGATCAGGTAATGAGAGATGGTTTACTCCTTTATTCCTGAACTATATCGTATATATATTTTAAAACTATGCCTTGACAGCATAAGAAACAGACAGTATATTCCATTATGTGAGATACATATTTTAGGACTTTTAAAAAATATATAGTTACAGAGATAGTCCTGATAATTAATCACTTTTGAGGGATATTGAATAGTGCTAAGTAATGATTCTCTTGAAATTCATTGTTGAAGGTCCTCACAGATGAATGCTATTAAAGTATATTATTCTTGGTATGATTTTGCTTTTAAACCATAAAAGTGGACATTAATTTGTAGTTGTCTGCATTAGTAATTTATCTACTATGTAAATCAATTCACTTAATATATTCTGAGAGATTAGTTTTACTAGGCAAAAGTGAATACTGTTTCCTTCATCTATTATACACATTTTAAAAAATCAAAAATCTTAATAAAGCTTGTGTCATAGTTTCTGATATTCTAGTGAGTGGTATTTTGGAACACGTTATATCTGACTGAATAAACCCAAGTGATAGTTGTCCTTTCTCCATCATGGTGTGAGAGTTGTTGACATTTTATTATTCATCATTTACTATTATACACATGTAGTGTTGGATATAAATCTATAGTGTTTTCACAGATATTTCCTCCTTTACAATAGTTTATTAGTACTCAAAGTCTTGACCCATAGATACATGTGTGTATACAGGTATAAAGGGCTATACTACAATTCACAAAAATTCCTCTCTAATGTGAGAATTTTTAAGGTGTCATAAAATTAAGCTTGTATACAACTTTGAGAAAAATCTAAATAATGCTTTTGTTTTTCACAAAATACCACATATTTTAACAAGTCTGAACAACAGATTATAGAATTTCAGTTCATCCCTTTTTAACTAACAAAGATACTGTGAGAATGAAATGAAAAAGAAAATAAATGTAGGTAGCATGAACAATATAAACACATAAATGCAATAGATTAATTTTTTAAATGACACTGTCTTTGCAAGCAAAGTAGTGAAAGGAGAAGAAATGCATGTGGCATGATTTGTGTTTCTTTTTCTACTAGCACAAAAGTGCCTTTAACAAAATATTAGTAACCATTTTTGGCTGTGATAAAATTTATGATTTCCATAGTGAATATTTTCAATTTTATTTCATAATTGGACATAGATTCTATCTTCGTCCTACAGATTTTGTATTCCTCCTAAACTGTGTTGTAAAGCACAATATGCAAACAAATTTTGATGCAATCATCAGCAAGTCATATAATATTTCTGGGGTTTCATCTGTATATGAGAAAACTTCTTAAGATAATCTTCAGTTCTCTTGAAATTATACCCTTCCACGTATATCTACTTAATTTTACTTTCTCTGATCCTTTATGGAGAAGATCTCAATTTTAATTATGCGTGTATGTGTGTGCACGCACGTGCTTGAGGGTGTTTATGTGAGAGAAAGACAGAGAAGGAGGAGAGCAATTAAATATATTGGCTCCAGGAAACAAAAAGGAATTGTCTGTATACATCTCTTTAGTTGGTTAACTCAAAGTTTTTCCCAAATATTTAAAATAGAAGCAAAGTTAAGTAAAATTTAGTCCATTGCAAGAAAGAAACTTTGGATGTCCAAATACATAATGAAGAAGCAACATCAAAGAGATATCGATCCAAGTTTATGAAAATTCTTCTATCTCAATCAGAACTGCACATCAAAACATCTTAGATGAGGTCTGCAAATGAAAGCATGCCAGAAGATCAAGGAAATCAAAAGACGACGGTGACTGGTTTCTTGACAGGTTAGATGGCATCTGGTTTGGCCATTAGCCAGCCGATCACCTAGATATACTCATTAACATTAAGGGACTTCCAATTCTTGGAAACAAGAATTGGTTAAAAGTTGTAGAGATAGGTTATATTTTGTCTATTTTGGTATATTCCACTCCTAAGGCTTTGCCATTCACTAAAAGCCAGTACTCCAAAACTTGTATATCCAGACCAGATATTTCTACAGAACTCAATACCTCTCTACAGCAACAACAACAACAATAATAACAAAATCAAATACTTATATCGTGCTTACTATCCACAAGGTACTGCTCAAAGGGCTTTACATACTTTAGCTCATTTAATCCTCACAGCCACCCTGGGTACTATTATTTTTCCCATTTTGTAAAACTGAAACAGAAACTCACCCATGGCTATACACTTAATAAGCTGTGAAATCAATATTTGAATCAAGCAGTCTGGTCCCAGAATCTTTGCTACTAATGACTGAGCTATAGTCTCAGCTTTCCATAGATTATCTGCACTTGCCTGCCATATGCACCAACCACAAATGAAAACGCAAATCTGCCAAAGTCCGCTCCTTTTCTGTTACTGTCCTTGCCATCATTCCTATTCATTGGTTTTATCTGTAAATCTGCTTCCCTCCCTCTTCCTTATCCTCAATATCTAGTCAGACACGGAAGTTTCCCTGTGAAATAATCCCGTTTTCTTTCTCACATTCTCCATCCCTTTTACCACCCCATTAAGACCTTCATAATTTCTTTTTTTTTTTTTAAAGATTTATTTATTTATTTAATTTCCCCCCCTCCCCTGGTTGTCTGTTCTTGGTGTCTATTTGCTGCGTCTTGTTTCTTTGTCCGCTTCTGTTGTCGTCAGCGGCACGGGAAGTGTGGGCGGCGCCATTCCTGGGCAGGCTGCTCTTTCTTTTCACGCTGGGCGGCTTTCCTCAGGGGCGCACTCCTTGCGCGTGGGGCTGCCCCACGCGGGGGGCACCCTTGCGTGGCTCGGCACTCCTTGCGCGCATCAGCACTGCACATGGCCAGCTCCACACGGGTCAAGGAGGCCCGGGGTTTGAACTGCGGACCTCCCATGTGGTAGACGGTCGCCCTAACCACTGGGCCAAAGTCCGTTTCCCTCTCTGTGTCCTTTCACTGTGTGTTCTTCTCCTTGTATTATCAGGTGGCACTGGGAAACTGCATCTCTTTTTCATTGCATCATCTTGCTGCATCGTCTCTCCATGTGTGCAGCACCAGTTCTGGGAATGCTGTGCTTTTATCATGTGAGGTGACTCTCCTTGCACGTGGGTCTCCACTATGCAGGGGCACCCCTGCAGGGCATGGCACTCCTTGCATGCAGCAGCACTGCACATGGGCCAGCTCACCACATGGGTCAGGAGGCCCTGGGTATAGAACCCTGGACCCTCCATATGGTAGGCAGACACTATCAGTTGAGCCACATCTGCTGCCCTCATTGGTTTCTATGTGCTTTTTTTTTTTTTAAAGATTTATTTATTTATTTCTCTCCCCTTCACCCCGGACCCTGGTTGTCTGTTCTCTGTGTCTATTTGCTATGTCTTCTTTTGTCTGCTTCTGTTGTTGTCAGCGGCATGGGAATCTGTGTTTCTTTTTGTTGCGTCATCTTGCTGTGTCAGCTCTCTGTGTGGGCGGCGCCATTCCTGGGCAGGCTGCACTTTCTTTCACGCTGGGCGACTCTCCTCATGGGCTCACTCCTTGCGCGTGGGGCTCCCCCATGCGGGGAACACCCTTGCGTGGCACGGCACTCCTTGTGCGCATCAGCGCTGCGCATGGCCAGCTCCACACGGGTCAAGGAGGCCCGGGGTTTGAACCGTGGACCTCCCATGTGGTAGACGGACGCCCTAACCACTGGGCCAAAGTCCGTTTCCCATAATTTCTTAACTGAACCAGAAACATGGACTTCTAATTTATCACAAGAAGCCACTTGCTTCCCTCCAACCTGTCTTGCATACCTATACTTAAATGTGCTCACATCATCTCTCCAATTGAAATTCTTCAGAGGTTCCCCTTAATCTTCAAAATACTGTGGAAACTTCATCACTCCAGGGCCACCTTCACAAAGGATTCTCCAATTCCCATCTCCTTCCCCTTAGCCCAATCTCACACACCCTTTGGTCCTAATTAGTTACCTTTTGTTTTTTCTTGAATGTGCAACTCAGATACCATCTACACCTTTATTCATCCATTCAAAAATAATTATTGACTGTGTATTAGGTTTCAGGCACTGTGCTAATAGTTGGGAACTTAAGGATTATCCACGGAAACTTGAGTTGTTTTTCCCCAAGTTTGCAATTGAGTGAACTGTATTTACAAAGTGGAAGAACCAGGTATTCAAAACACAGATTTAGGAGGAGAAATAGAATACTTCCAGGATGATGTTCATCTAGGCTATGGAATAAAGGAATAACAGGAACTGGTAAGGAGTCGAGAAAGCCGTAGACCAGGCATGGCTGGCCAATGCCTCCCTACTCTAGAGGAGTAGAGTGTCTCAGAGAAGATACCCAGTCTGGTGTGTGCAAAAGGAAGGCCCTGTAAGGAACCTTTTCCCTCTCACTTCCTGCTTCTTTGCCCCGTGATCCCAAGGGAAAAAGGATCCTTAGAGTAACTGTGTATTTGCCCACCAGACCTAGAACCCTTTTAGGGCAGGCTCTTGGCAGACATGTAGTGTGTACCAGAAAGATACATGGATTTATTTTACAGATACGAAATCTCAGCAATGTTGTATAATGACGAGGCCTTGTGTATAAGCCCAATGTAGAATAAAAATAAAACTGTATGTATTTAAGGAGGTGGAGGGAAGACGATAGATTTTGTGTGTATGTTTGTGAAGGTAAAATGAGGAAAAGGTATGGAATCTCTTTCAGGGAGCAATGTTAGCAATATGGAAAGAACTTCTCATAGGAAAACAATGGGGATGTTTGAGAGAATTTTTAAAAATTTATTTAAAATACCAAAATAAAACATACCAGAAATAATAGCAAAAAGTTAGAAAATGTCCAGGCACCGTGGAAGGGTAAGAAAACAAAAGAAATAAAAAAAATCAATAAAACATTGCTTGTCCATTTTATATGAAGTACTTACTGTTTACTTTTGGAGATAAAATATCCTTCAAATGAATTCACAGTGGCTACTAGCAAAATATCAGCAAGCTGGCAGAGCAAATGGCCAGAAAATGAAAAACTGCAGATATTAAGTTGCAGTCATTACCTAGCAGATATTGAATATGTTTTGTGTTCACTTAGAGCTGTCATAAAAATAAACATTGGGCCTCCAAGAAACCTGAATGAGCCCAAGGAAAAATAGAGCAGACAGTAGAAAATCTTAAACTTGGGTTGCAGGAAAAGTGGCTGACATTGGCAGATGTGGTGCCTCTTTATTTTGTAGGCTAAATTAAATCTTCGACTGCGTGATATTTGAAAACTATTCAGTGCTCGTCCTTCCCTTCAGTGTTTACAGTACATGTCTGCTTATGATTAAAATTCTCACTATTTATTGACATATTACTTTAACATTTTTTCTGCACATTCTACATATGTATATCTATTTAAGTATGCTTCTTCAGAGATCAGGAACCCAGAGGCCATGTATAATTAAAGATTTTAGTAAAATACAATTTTATGATGAAATAAAATTATTTTACCACCCTTTATTTAGACTGCTCCTTGCCAACAAAAATCAATCTGCAACTTTTCAACGTTGATTTTAAATGAACCCCTTTAAAATAAAAAAGCCACAGTTTATTTGAATTCAGCACATTTGTTAGCACTGATTTACAATGGAGTGTGTTTGAAAGTACATGTAATATGCACATGCCAAATGAATTCATTAAGACCAGTGTGATTACAGTGAATGTCAAATGAATTAATAATAATGGGATCTCTATGTGTTACCATTACTTTCACAGTGTGTTACTGTCTCTACCTATGAGCCCTGAGGATAAATGACACTCACATATTACCCCTGTATATTAATTGTTTCTTGACAATCAAAGGTTGAGATAGCAATCATATGTGCAGAAAAATTCCTAACCCCCTATACACAGAGAAATTACTATTATTTATACGTTTCATTGAAGAGTGATTCAATATTTTAGATTCCAATTATAAATGGCATTTATAGTATAACTCCCACATCTTCGCTGAGATGTCACAATCTTTAGACATGTGTTTTTTCATGGCCAATATTTTCTAGGAGCTTATACCTCTCTTACCTTGGGAATAGGCAGCCATATTATATTATAGATAGATGCACATAATATAGACAAATGTATATGCATTAATCTTCCTACCAATAAACATACATATACATATGTACACACATAAACACATACACTCATTCTGCCTCAGTAACTTGTCTTTGAAATAATTATGTCTTTGAATAGCAGCTTCCTCATCAGAAAAATTATAATGGAAATACCTAAAACTTTTCACAAGCTTTGAGATATTTTGGCAGCTAGGATCTCTCTTGCCTCTTGCATTTTATTCAAGTGGCAATTCGTTGAAACTGCAAGTGGGGAGGCTGTGGGGTAGATGAAGAGGGAAGTGTTGGAACGAAAGAAAACCCAAGTGTGTAATAGACAAATCTTGTTTTAATCCCTAGAGAAAGTCATCATGCAGCCCAGACCTTCAAATATTGAGGAAGAGAAAAATGAAGGTCTTGGTTCCTGTTAGAAAGAAGTCAGGAAATCGTAGTACTATCTTGTTCTTTGTCTTGAAGCACTAGTATCGCGAGTCTTTTAGATATCAATCAAGAGCAGTTTTGTTTGCTTCTTTTAATGATTAAACTTACTATATCTGCAATACAAAAGAGTACTTTCCATCCTGTTCAAAATATCAATCATTGCCTTAAATAATGTCATAGGTAGCATGCTTCTCAAGAATGTAAGTGATAAAAAACTGTAACAGATAATTAATTTAGAGAATGATAACCTTGCTGAGGTTCGAAAAGATCTACACCAGCTTCAGCAATGGGTATATACTTTAACAAGAATAAATAGTCTTCACTACATCTCTTCCACGTCCCAAAAATTAAATATATTTCAGGAAAGAATCAATGACATTTGGTGGAAATGTCTGTGAAAATTGCATTTCAGTTGACTATAAATCCAGATATAGTCCACTGTGTGACGAGCCTAAAAAATACTAATATTCTTTTGGACCATATTAAAGGAAATACGGCATCCAAATCAAGCAGATGATAATCGTGCTGTACCCTGGTTTGGCATCTCAAACAGGAATAGGATGTTTTGTGTATTTAATTTACTATTGATATATTTGGTTGCATAAAGGGATTATAAACAAGATCACATAAGAAGTTGCTGAAGAAAGTAGAGATGATAAATTTCCAGTGAGAAAATTATAGCTGTCCTCAAATAATTAAAAGACTAACATGTGGAAGAGGGAAACTTTAGTTCTCTGGTGCTTCAAAGATCAGAACCATGTGTAATAGCATATGGATACTGATTTTTGACTCAATGCAAGAAAGAATGTAACAATTAGAGCTGAAAATTGCTCCTGCATGAGTAGGTGAATTCATCACCACTGGTAGAATTCAAGCAGATGTTTAAATACCGCTCTTACAGGGGACAGGAGGCAGAGGGATATTATATAGCGTAGTAAGACATTACCTAGAGGAACAGAAGAGATCGGTGACTTTCAAACTTCTATTGACTGTGACCTGCAGTTAAGAAAGACATTTTACATTATGAGTATTCACACATAAAAGTGTATATGGCTGAAATATAATGTACACAGTGATGCTTACCCTTATTACTTGCAAATTACTCATTTATTCTATTGTAGTGTGATTTAAATGATTTCTTTTTCTGATTCTGTTACATCTCACTAAATTGACTCACATTCCGATAATGGATCATGACCTACAAATTGAAGAACACTGTCCTAGACGACCGTTTCACACTTGAAGACTACCTTTCTGGGTCGATACAATGGAGAGGGTTAAACACCTCCCTTGACTAGAGATGGGTGCTCCCTGTGGAAGTGATCATCGTTAGCAATAGGCAGCATTGCTATGACTTTCTGAGGAGTTCTCTCACAAACTTGACTTGCGTGTATGTTTAGATATATAACAATAAATCTCCTTTGCATACTTAACTATGGCACACAGACACAGTTACCTATATTTATCCTATTACGCTCAGCTTAGGGCCTAAAAGGGATTGAGATTCTTAATGTTCTTTGATAGTTTCGTGTAGTTATTCCATTACTAAGAAGGAAAATGTGGTATAGTAAGAATACGTGGCCGGTGGGCATGAAGAGGCTCAGGGAAGAGGATAAGTGACCAGAAGCATCTTATTACTAGAATGAAGGACGGGGAACTAGAATGTTCAGACCTGACCACCTATCTGTGTCTTAGCAGTAGCTGCCGACAAGTACCAGGAGACTTATATATTAATTCCAATACAAAGACCAGTCCTACAAGGAACGTTTCAGACAATGAAATGAAACCTTAATGAACTGGACGGACTTGCCCAAACCAAGCAGTCAGAATTTGGCGACACTGCTGTAATCATTAGGAATATTGTAGAAAAGAGTCAAGGCTAGCACGAGTCCTTTATTGACTTCATTTTTTTAATCCTTGGGACAAAGGAGAAGTAATTTCAGGTGGGATAGTTTCAAGACGGAGGGAAAGAGAGAAGTGACGGGGTGTAGAAAATGGGAGCCATTGTACTACTAGAGTAAATCTTTGCAGGCCTTTTTCTATGTTTGGTATTAGGATTTTGAATTATGTTTCTTGTGAGAGACTATTTTTCACTAAACTTTTGAAGAAACAGTATAGTTTAAGGAAGAAGTTTTACATATTCTTTGAGGCAGATAGCTCTTTAAAAATAAGTGCACTCCCAAATTACTGTCTGCTTTGAAGCCAAAAGGGAAAAGAGGGCAAATCTGGACAGGTTATCTCCCTATAGTATCAAACAGATATTCATATACTTGAGATGTTTGCACCCTATAAGTTTCGGCTGCTTCCATTTTGTAAATAAGTGTTTACTGTATATTACCAAGACATACAGATAGAAAGGAAACATAAAACAAGTCATCCTCTCTTTACTGAGTGTAATCAAATTTGAACTCACAGATAGATTCACGTATTTCCATCCTCCATTTGTCGCATTTGTATTTGTTCTTATGGATAATAAGAGACCGCTCTTCTACTCGGAAATGTATTTTTATTCTCTCAGGCAAGTTTAGAACTGAATGGCTCTGAGCATCTTCTAAGTGACTGCTGGGTTATTCTCTTAAGCTCAGATGACCCTGACAAGGGCTGACCCTTTTGTAGATAGATTTATTTTCAAGGACAAAACTAAGCCTGCAGGACTGGCCTGACAGTTCGGTCACAGGAAATCCCTGCCCCACCTCTTGGCACTTCCTTGTCTCTTGTTGGCATTTTTTTTCCTACCTGGGTGCCTCTCAGCTAATGACCCGACCATGCACCTGCCCTTATCTGGCTCCAGACCTGCCTCCTAGTCACCAGTTGCCCCCTCTGGGCCAATCAAGGACAAGAAATTACCACGGCAGAAAATGACTTAGGGACTTGGCTGCGAGAGGTGACTTAAAGCTTTGGCACCAGGTTGGGGCCTTGCTGGTGGTGGCAGGTGGTAAGAGAGGGCAGCTGTTTCAGACCTCCATCAAAGATGGCTCGAGGACACGGAGGCAGCGAAGAGCTGGGGCATGTCCCAACCCTTCGCAAGGAGATTTTCTTGTGTCTGTTTCAAGCTCTGGGAAAATTTTCTCAATGATAGTACAGGAAGTAACTATTCTGCTCATGCATGATGTTACCCGTGGCCCTAAAATCCCCCTAAAAATGTTAAATTCAACAGGAAAAACAGAGCAATTGAGTGAACTGGTCAGACAGTCCAGTCAGTCCCCTATAAAAATAAACTGAGCCTGGGATGATGAGCTGGGTGGTTGCAACTCAGTGATATGGAGTCTGAGTGACGCAGAGTCATGCACCATACAGGTTCAGCGACCAGGTGTGCTGGGACGGAAGGAAGGAAGGGAAAGAAACCAGGCGGAGCTGCGGGTCTGGTTGAAGACTTGCCTGAAATGCTGACACTCGGCCAGGGGAGTCGGACCGTGAAGCGGGGAGGAGGGAAAGGTCAGCAAGGATTTTAGAATTTCATCGATTCTCAGAGTCGGGGGCTGACAGCATTGGTGGTCTGGGGACATGGTCCCTTTGAAACAAAACCTCGTTAGAACTTCCAGCTCTGGGGGAAAAGGGCAGAATGGAAAGCCGTGTGGGCCATACTCAGGCAGGACTCTTCCTGATGGGAGGGACTGGTATAAAATGAGAGTCTCAAGACGATTCAGGGGATACGTGCTCAGGTTGGGAACATCAGACCGGGGCAACGGGGAGAACGAACGTGTTCCCCACCTGTGGGTGGCAGTGACAGGCCTCGTGTCCTGGAAGGGTGCCTTGGCACTGGCAGGGATCTGCCAGGCTTGGCTCCAGCCTCTGCTGGAGGGGGCAGCTAAGCCAGGCCTCGCAGCTCGAGAGCCGGGAGTCGAGCCTGCGCCGGGGTGAGGATTCCCAGGGGGAAAGCGCAGGTCCTTCGGAAAGCCCTGTCATGCCCAGAGGCAGGTGAGCAAGACTCACCTTTCTGCTAAGGGGAAGAGGGGGCGTCCTGCGGGAAAAGAGCCACGGTGAGTCACCCTGCTCTTCTCGGACCTCCCGTCAGCGTAAAGAGAGCACTGCAGTCGTGCCACGTGGACAGCGCAGCCGCTGGGACTCAGGCCTCCTCCAGTCTGGCCCACTGGCCGGCTAGCTCTTGTAGCGTCCCTTCTTGGACTGTTAGTGTCATCTCTCAAATCGGAGAGCTCTTTAGAAATTCGGAGGTAACACATATGATGCTGTTTCTTCCCGCTTTGTCCCATTTTTTATTTGTAGATCAGAAAAGCAGATTGCTAAAATTACTCTCAGGAAAGAGTAAAGGGATCAGATGCCATCTCTAGGCAGATCATGTGGGAGGCAGACACCGGCCTGTCCGCAAACCATCCTGACCCAAAGGCGGAAGGGACTTGCCTCTGGTAGAGGAATGTTGCATCTCCCTTGGTATCTACCCGCTTCTAAATTTTTTTTAAGATTTATTTATTTATTTCTCTATTTCTTTCTGCCCCCCCCCCCCAGTTGTCTGTTCTCTGTGTCCATTTGCTGCATGTTCTTCTTTGTCTGCTTCTGTTGTTGTCAGCAGCACGGGAATCTGTGTTTCTTTTTGTTGCATCGTCTTGCTGTGTCAGCTCTCCGGTAAACTTCCTCCACCCAGTTCAGTCTGTCGCTGTGAGTGGGACAGCAGCCTTTTACGCACGGGGCTCTGAGCCGGGATGTAGCATTCAAAGCCCCTCTGCCCCTTCCGCTCTGAGGGCAGCGGCTGCTTTGCTTACTCGGTGCTGGGAGCGAGGCCGCCTGGCTCCCCAGAAACCAGCCCTTCTTTGGCCAAACATGCCTTCCAGCCACGGAGCGCAGTGTTTCTTCCCTGTTCTCTCCTCAGTGCCAGTAGCTTCTCCACGTTTCCTGCTGTTTAATTCCAGGTTTTAGGGACAAAACAGGCTCGGCTTCAGTGTTGTTCCTTACTGGTTCTCTGGGCCACCTGGCTGACACTTGAGCCCACTTGAGCAGGAAACTGGAAGCAGTTCACCAGGCATTTTCACGGTTTGTCTTCGCGGCCTTCCCCGTCGAAGCGCGAGCAAACCGGAGCAGCCACCCTGAGTGGAAGCAGCCCTTGTTTCAGAAACACCCAGCTCTCAGGTAACCCTCACCTGGCTGCCTCCTCCCAGCCGCAGAGGCCGTTGATTGTGCCTGTCACCCTTCCAGTTCTGCTGCGTGTCCCCACTGATGGGGACTGAGGCACAAGCCCCACAAAAGCCACGCTCCCTGCGTTCCTCTGCCTTCTCCGTGAGCCCCTTTGTAAACAGGACCTCTGCAGCCTCTGTTATTATTTGAGGTGTGGCCAGGCCAACTGAGGGTGGGCCTTCATCCGGGGTGGCTGGCCTCCTTATGAGCAAAGGAAACTGGACACGTTAGCCGCAGCCAGAAGTCAGTGGAAATTAGAAGAGCTGACACCAGGAGAGAGGTTGGCATGGGCTGAAGTATGGCAGGAACCGTGCAGAATCCGGGAAAAAGCCTTCGCTGTACCGTGACTGTTTAAGCCAACCGGTGTGTGGGCATTGCCACACCAGCCTTGGCGAGCTGAGACGACCCCTGCCCTGTGGTTCTCTCTCTTGTAACCTAACTCCCTAGAGCAGGTGCCTCTACTAAGAGCGAGGACCAATGCAGAAGAAAAAGCAACAGGGCTGGTCTGACTTGCTCTCCTAGGAGAAGAAAACTCTTCCTTCTGCGTCTCCTCCTAAACTATCTTTTCTCTCCTGCACTTCTTTTCCTTCATCCTTGTCCTCCTCTCCCACCACATTGCCTCCTTCTCTTAAGACCCCAAACTTAGAATAATTCCAATAGTATTAGAGTTCAGCTACGATCCGGTGGGTTACATAGGCTTTGTGGGCACAGGCTAGAAGGTGTTTACAGGGGAAATGCATTTTCAATTCTACACAACCCACTTACGCATTAACTCGGAGACCTCATCGCAGTCTTAATTTGGGTACAGTTGGCAGTGCTGGGTGTATTTTGGACAGCTGTCTCCTGTAGTTAAGAAATCAAGTTGATCCCACAAGTAAACTAAAGTACCTAGCAGTTGTATGTTTTGCTAAATCATATTAATCTCTAATAACATCTTAAATTTGTTTACTTTGCCCTGCCAGCGTGAGTGATGACATGCCATTGATCTTTGTCTGACAGAGCTGAAACACTGGCTCAAGACAACACACTGATTTGACTTCAGAAAATGCATTTGGGGTTAAGCATGCCAGGTGTGGGCCAGGCAGATGGCATAGCAGCGGTGCCTTGTGTTGTCATGCACATAATCTGATTTCTGAAATGACCTCAAGACACCAATTTGCTCTGCTCAATATCAGGTGTGCTGTGAGGAGCCCTGTCTCTGGGGAGTGAGCACCACTTTTCAGCACTTCTCATCTGTGGGCTAATGGACAGCACTCTCATTGGAAATGGCACTGTTTGCTCTTCCGACAGGAAGAAATTGTTCAAATGTTGGTAGCTTTAGCAGGCAGCAGGTGTGGCAGTGCATGCTGAGTAGATAATTGAAAAGATTTTTTTTGTGGCAACTTTGGCACCCAACAGTAAATGATACCCTTCTATGTTCCTACAAATGCACACGGGTTGAGTTTAATTTTTGTTTGAACAACTGTTACATCCATTTTTATTTTTGCAGAAAGCTATTTGCTATTTTTCTATATTAGACCTTGAAAAAACATTAGAGCAAATTTTGCAATGATATACCATGCCAATGTTTTCTGTTCAGGGAATAATAGTAAGAATAATGACCTTTGCATTTATTTCTATGCCGTCTACTAGGATAGGCTGTGTGAGAAAGGTGCCTATTTTTCTTTTGCTCAGAAAATTGAGGACACCAGAGCCTTGAGCTTTCCAAAATTTCAAACTTGATTTTAGTACATTTCTATATTTTGTTAAAAACATCAGATGTTATGAAACTTGCAGCTAAATGTAAACTGTTACATCCTGACACTAACCAATGGAAAGCCTCAGTTCTCTAGATTTATGTGACGTTAAAATTGCCTGTATTTACCAGTTGTCAAGTAAACTTATTTAGTAGATCAAAAAACTATCTCGTAAACAGAATTACTGTGGGGTTGATAAAAATGTTTACTTTTTAACCACTTGTGTTAATAATATGAAGACAAATTTTATCATCAGCAGAAACTTACCATAGTGTGGGGTCAGGAGGTTGGGACCTGAAAGCCAAATATATAATGTAAATAATGACCTACCAGTAGTAGTTTTAAATTACTACCTTCATTAATGCTGGACAAAATTTTTCCTGAGAAATCTGAACTCTGGACATACCATGCAATAGAGGGACTTCTGGGGGTAGAACACACTTTGGGTTTATCCAAAACCATTCTTTTTTCCTGGAAAAGAAAACTGTATTTTAAATATTTGACATTTTTTCTTGATAATGTATAAGGTGGAGTTGCTGCTCTAACCACATCTGAGATGTGATGTTCATTGCTGTATCTTAAATTGGGAAATGGATACCCTGGGATATATTCCAAGGAGAAGATCAGGATCTTGAAAAAGCTGGAGAAAATATCTTCTGAAGAGTGTCTGAAGAGATTAGGTATTTAGTACAGAGAAGCAAGGGGCCGGGGCAACATAACTCTTGAAGGGTTGTCATGAGGAAAAGGCTTTAATCTTTGTACAGCTCTTGAAAGACAGAGCTACCACCGTCTTGAGACCGGGAGTTCAGAGAGAGGTCGTCTTTTATTCAATAAAAGGGCGAGTTACTAATTCTTCCAAGTTTTGCAAGTGGTCTGTGCTCCAGCGTTCTGTGCTCATGGTCATGTCACTGGAATCCCTGAAACACAACAGGAAACGTTTGACAGGACCGGTGAAGGGAGGTGGGCATTTAAGCCAGACCACCTTCCCTTCCAGAAGGCTAAACTCTATTCCCTTAGAAGACTCTGTGCACATCCTTGATCTTTGTGCACATGTGCATTTTGGTCTCCATTCCCAATCCCTTGATTTCTGGTCCAGCCTACCATGAGTGGTTCTCAACTCTCTGCCCCCAGGGTTGATTCCACACATGGATTCAGCTACATCCCCCCAAGTATTTATTTTCACGAGGCATACGTTGGGTGGGAAAAAACCCTTAAAATCAGCACTTCTCGAGAAGTGTTCTGAACACAAAGTTTTCTTCTGAAAGCAAGACTGTAAAACAGTAGGCAAGTTGCACATGTCATCGAAAATCACGTCACACCACCCAATAGCGCGCTCTTAAATGCATCTACATTCCTTGCCTTCCTTTTCTGAGTCTGTTTACAAAACGAGTCCTAAACACAGATGGAGCCTTTTCTGTTGACGCATATGAATTTGTGTTTTTATTTACACTCTTCTGATCTCTGGGACATTTTTGTCCTTTAGCCTGACACCAAGTTATTTTTTTACACATGTCCTGTGGAAAGGTGGCCCTTGCCCTACCGCCGTCCTCACAGATCCCTGACACACATGCACTTGCATTTTTTATTGTTCTCACATGTTGCTTAACAGCCTGCATGATTACTGCTTTACAGCACAGCAGATGGGTTCTTGTATAGCGGTGAAACAGATGAGATGCTCAAATCGATTGTTTTATCAACAATCAGTTGCAGATAAAAATCATTTTAATGAGAGAAATTAATGGTGTTTGCAAACATGATGTTAATTAAAGAACATTGCTTGGGCGGTTTTTTTTTTCCGCCTCTCTCTTTTTTCCCTGCACACAATTTTTTGTTACCCGTGACATCTTTCATTATTGACTCATGCCCCAAAGAAAAGGCGATTAAAATCTGCTTTTGTTTGATGTAGCTTTTATTGAAGAAAGAAATAGATCTTTCTGAAGCTTCCTGGTGAGATGAAAGTCTAATTATCTCCACAAATGAAAGGAAAAGCTTTAATTAGGCCTGTGCTGAATCTGCGCACTGTGAATTTGTGCATTGTGATGGATGGAGTCCGCATCTCCTCCGTGACTGCGGCTGAAATAATGAAGGAAGAGCAGAGGTAGCCTGCTCCCAGGATTCGCCTGGCAGAGCGGAGTTGGAGGCACACCTGGGTTGTGATCGAGTGCCCAGAGCAGCTGCCACAGGCCATGTTTCAGTGCAGTGCATTCGGCTGTTTTACAGCCTCCCTCTGAGCTTTGATCTCTTTTCCGACAGCAGGGGTCCTAACAAATCAAGCTTTTCATGTTTCACTCAGTTTCACTCTCTTTTGCTCCACCGTTCACACTCGAACTCCAAAGAGGATGGATAAAATATTGTCTTTTTCCGAAGCAATTAATGATCAGCAGCTGACACGATTGAAGTGGGTATTACGCCGTACGAGCAGTCTTTTAAGGGTGGCTGTGGGGTGGAGGCAAGGGAAAGACATGGATTGTTTATTTAACTTTTTCATTGTTTATTTCGCTGTTTATGATTTTCTAACCATTTGCACAATCAGGCTCCATAGGTAGGTACACTTTTGAAAATGCGCTTACCTGGGTAAGAAGGGTGACACTGCGGATTATTTTAAACTGCTAATTGTCACGTGAAAGGAAAGCTAAAAATACCAAATATGGTTGGATCCCTCATTCTGTCCCACTTTTGCCATGTTGAATGAAGTTTGGTCTGTTTTCATGTAGTCCCACTGATGCCAGGCAGGTCAACCTCTTTACTTGCTCTCATTGCTTGCTGTTAATCTATTCTTTTCTGTGAATCCAAAAGCACTTCTGACATCAAGAGTGATGATGGGGATTATTTCAAACACCTTTTTTTGGCCAGGATTAAAAAAGAAGTTAGGAAGAGGAGGAAGGGGGGAATGAGAACAAAACTGAGCAGCGTGTACAGTCAACTCCTGCCCTGCTTTTGTTAGGAATGCCCCATTATGAAAGAATGATAAATTCACTTCCAATGCCCATCCAACAGTAGAAAAATTAAGCAGTCAACTTCAAAATGTGGAAGGAAGAAAGAAATTACATATGGAACATAGGACTTTCACATTTTCGAAAGGAGGGTGTAAACGGAAAAGTAACTTTTGTGATCTAAAGAAAAACTATTTTTAGGCAACCCTTTCTATTTTTTGGAAGTCAACAGTGGGCAATGTAGTTGTCCATATCATGGAACATGGTTGACTCAACAGAGACAATTACTGAGGTGGGTTCTGGCTTGTTAATGGAATGGAAAACGTGAAATTAGTGTTTTCTAGATTCCTGCCCAAAATTATGAAAGTCAGGCTGTAGGGCTAAAGTGCAATTCCTCTTTTCTTTCTTTTTTCCATTGCACTTTTGTTATTTGCTGGATATCACTGTAACCCTTTGAGCATCCCTCCCTCTCTGCTCTTTCCTTGTTGCCTGCTAACTCTCAGTTTCCCTCATTTAGAGAAAGTTTTATGGCCTCTGTGTTTAGTCTCAGAGTGTATTCACTACTATTTATAGATTGCGTGCACAGAATTGACCTTCTCGCAGGTGGCTGTGCCCAGCAGATGCACCTCACTAAAGTCACAGTAAGTACTCGGAAAGGTACAAAACAGAGCTTGACAGCGGCCCTGCCTTTCATTCTATATTGAAATGATGTCAGTTATGGTCAAAACAGTGCATGGGAGGAAGAAATTTACAAAAGTGCTAAGGGTAAGGGACATCTGAAGAAATACCCTACAGGAGTTAGAGAAGAATTACTGAAATCCAACCGTTCATTCCAACCATCGTTTGACTGTCCAGACTAAGTCTTTCTCCTAAAGTCAGGCATGGAGGGACATGTGGGATGCTTGCAACTCTGTAGTTTATTCCAGTGGAGTAGAGCATTGGAGTTAGATAGTAAAATAAACCAAAACTGAGCGCCAGAGACCAGATGCACGCAAACCCGCTAATTAAATACTCGCTTTCTTCCTTTCGAGCTTTTTCTGCGTCAACCTTCAATTTCAGTTCTTTAGAGCTTAGCACCATCTCCTCCATATGTGACTTCAATAGTGATAAAAATGTCTTAAGTGGGTGTGTGTACCCTGCTTATTACATGACGTGGAAATAATGACAAGGTGGCATCACAGAGCTTGGGAGACTATGAAAAGTTAGACCTTGTTTACTGTTTACTGTTTATTAATTTTCACAGCAGAAAATATTTTTAAATGTTTATTTATTTTATTTCTTTAATCCTCTCCCCCCCCCCCCCGCCCCGTTATTTGCGCTCCCTGTCTGCTCTCTGTGTCCATTTGCTGTGCACTCTCTGTGTCTGCTTGTCTTCTTTTTAGGAAGCACCAGGAACAAAACCTGAGACCTCCCATGTGGGAGAGAGGCACTCAATCGCTTCAGCCAACTCAGCTCCCTGATTTGTTGTGTCATTGTCTTCCCTCTTTGCATCATCTTGTTGCATCTTGCTGAGTAGTCTTGTTGCATCATCTCCCTGTGCCTTCCCCTTTTGCCAGCTCGCTGTCTTGCTCTTCTTCTCCAGGATGCACTGGGAACTGAACCCAGGACCTCCCATATAGTAGATGGGAACTCAATTGCTTGAGTTCCAAAGGCAGAAAATATTTTGAATGAGATTTTTCTCATTTGAAAAATTGTTTTGATATTTAGGGCCATGCAGTAGGGCCAAAGTCAAGATACTGGTCCTTTCAACAAGAAGGGAAAATAATCCAAGGGACAGTAAAGAAATTCAAGAAGCATTCTACAGACTCCTCCATCTCCAACCAAGAGCTATCTGTAACTCTTTGCTCAATTCAACCCTGATTCTCCAGGGTGTTAAAAGTGCTTTGTAATAGTACTCTCAAAATAAATACTTTAACTAAATAGACGAATACAATTTATTAAAGGTGGGTCAGTTATAATTACCCCATAAAAGATATGAATAACCATGTTAAAAAGAAAAGGATGTATGTCAAAAGAAAAAAAAAAGGACTGATCTTTATGGCAGTGATTCGGTACTTCTAAGGGTGGTGGTCAAGGCAGCAACATTTTAAAAAGGTAGAAGAACCACCTGAAAGTATTGCCAAGCCAAAGAGAGATGTTTACTCCTTACAAGTTAGGAAAGTGAGTTCTGACTAAAAGGAACTGACTGCCCAAAGAAAAGTTCTATGAGAAAGTTCATCTCGCTCAGAAGAACAATTTTGGGGCTGATGCTTCCTGTTTTCTAAGTTATGTTAATTGTGGTATATGTAGAGCTCCCATATATGTAGAAGCTGAATCCAGACCTGAAAACTACAAGGATGACCTTCTTGAGTTAACTTTAACCCTTTCATGTTAGAAATTTTATATGTAGGTTAAGAATTATGCATTCAATTTGAGGGGGTAGAAGTAAAAGAAAACGTGAAGGCGAATAATTAAAATGTTGGAAGATCACGAAATGACTCCTGTAAGTAGATGACTAGAATCAAAGAGAAACAGCTTCTCTGTTTAGAAAATGATATATTCAGCAAGGACAGTCCTCCAGCACTGACCAGTCTTAGTTACAAGAGCAACAACTGTTTTTATTAATACTATAAAGCAACTTACACTGAAACAATGACTCGCATCTTCATGACCTCCTCACCACAAACAGCTGTGGGTGGCAATAGGAATGGTATTTTGGTATCTCCTTTCTCGGACAAGAAAATAAAGGTACGGATAACTTGTCCAGGGGGTTTCAGGTCAGGCCAGGTGAAGCGTCTGGAAGCCTGCCCTTTCCGTGCTAAGCCCTGGGGAGGCTGTGGGGCAGGTAGCAGTGCCAGAGGTGAACACTGAGTAGCAGCCAGCAAGAACTCTTTCCCCACTCAGAGAATTCCCCCCTTCACCCCCTCATAAGAGATCATTTGGGTTAACAAGCTTCTCTTTAAAGATACAAATTCTCCTTCTTCACTCTCAGGGGATTATATATGCCTTATTCTAGATTATTCAGATTTTCTGATTCTGAAACTACCAACACACATATACAATGTTTATGTGTATCTGGATTTACTTACCTCCATAAAGGAAGAAGGGAGAAGTGACCAACGAGTCCACAACATTTTCAGAACAGTGGATCCTGGGTGCTGCAGGGGTGGAGCACTTGGGGCTGCCATAAATTGCATCTAGCAATGGGGGAGAAGAGTGCCAAAAGAAAGTCTAAAACGAGACAGAAACGCGCTCGGCCAGCACTGCCTGGACCTGTGCTGTGTGTTGACCTGTGTGCCTCTGAGAGGGCTCCCAACTATCACACCCAGTTTAAAACCCTCCAGCGAGCTCACTGGCAGTTCCAGAGGACCTTCAGACTCCTCAGCCCAGTCCCAATAAGTCCTTCTCATGACCCTGCTTCCTCGCTGTCTTTATTGCTCACTGCTCACCCCATGAAGCCAATGTCCCAGCCATCCCAAATACCCCGTCACCTCCTTGACATCGCTGCTGTCCCAGCAAAGCTGTCTCCTGCAGGCTGCCTGCCCCGAGGCTACTCTCCATCACTACCTCCATCTCAACTCTACCATGTAGTCTGTTTGCCTAATGTTTCTCTTCCTAAAGAGTCCACCCTGTTCCCCTGAGGCCAAGAACTGTACCATTTTTCTCTACATTCCCAAGTCATAGTGCAGTAGCTCACCAGTGAAAGCAGTAGAGACAGAGGGCTTTATTTTTCTTAATAAGAAAATGCCACGCAAGAGAGAAGAAAGGTGTGGAATTGATATCTCGGTATAAGATAGAGTGTTAAGTTATGAATTATTATAGCTCACACCTTCGTAGCATCTGGTGGTTCAGCTACAGTTTCCTCCTTTACATTTTAAATATGAAAGTTCATTTCTTTATAGAAGAGCCCCACTATTTATCAACATACTCTAAATTTGACTTCTTCACTCACTCGTTTATCACCCAGGCTCCAGCACTTCCACCTACCTCTGAAACCAGAACATATCTCTGCTGCACAGTCTATGAACCAAGCTTATCTATTGCACTTAAAAGTGGTTTTATAGGAAACAGCCAAACATAAATAATAAATCGTGAAGTACATTTTTCTCTTCCATCATGGTGTTAATTTGCCCTCCAGTTCCTATGTAATGCATCAGGTACACCAGTCTAGACTCATTTAGATTAGAAATCGCCCAGAATGTGTATTAGGCACATATTTATCATCTTGATTTATTAAGGAGCAGCTGTAGAATGATACTAATTAAGTGTCTATGCTATCTTTTTGAGACTATAATTGTTTTTGGAGCAAGCGGAAGTGTAAAGAGACAAATAGGCAGGAGGCGTTTGAATATATTAAATATCTGTTGTAAAGACAACGGTCGCTGACATTTTCTGCAACTTACACCACTTCCAGAGGCCGTCCCCATGGTTTACGATGAAGGCGCATTGCCATATACTTTCCTCCAAAACGTACTTGCAGAATTACACATCCCACTTTGAGTCATGGAGCCAGTAGTTCTTGAGTGTCTTCTGCCTGCTAAGCTTGTGCTCAGTTTGGAGCTTTTCTGCTCCATGTTCTCAAAAAATCACTTTATAATTGAAGTGCTAGAAATAGTCACATGAAAAGGAATTCACAAGCAAGTGTCACTAAGCTCTTAAAAATACTGTTATTCTTCAGAAGTTTTGGAGAGATTATTTATTCTGCCTTTACCAGCGCAAAGCGGAACAACCAGAACTAAATGTGTTTTTTTAGCTGCACCAGAGGCCCTCTGAGTTTAGACCCCAGAGCTTAGGTCAGTTTCTTCATTAACACCACCTAGAAAACTCAGATAAAAGCAAGTGCAATTGCTCTGGGTTAGCTGTAACAAGAAAATAGATCAGTAAAATGAATGGAATAGTCTACCATGTTCATAATAGGTGGGCTAGGAAGAAAGGATAACTTTTCATTGCAAACTTCTGGCCTAATTAAAAAAAGTAATGAATAGCCTCAAATCTCGCTCCCAGGCAATACACAAAATAAATAAAATATTAAAAAAAAAAGAGATTAAAGATCAATCATTTTTTATAAAATTGCTAGGGTTTCAAGGATATATTATTCGTTGCATCTTACCCCATTACTTTCTTTTCTGTTCCAGTAATTGTTCCTACTTAAAATTCACACTGTTTAAACATATTTTAAGTATAATAACCTACAAACTAGCCACTTGAGACAGGCTTCTAAGGGGGTAGTACGTAAGACAGCATTTCTGTTTTTTCTCTTTTCCTCTAGAGAATGCTGCAAAACTGACTTAAAAAAAAGTTTACTAGGAAACCTCGGCATCAACAAGGAGGTTTATATTAATATAAAATATTAAAAAACAAGGGGCATAAAGAAATATCACAAGTATACGTGCAGTAATACTGTCAAAACATGCTAAATAATATGTCCTCCAATTGCAACACAAAATAAGGAATCAGAGTCAAGTAAGAAGTCATAATGCTTCAAAAATTTGACATAGTAAAGCTTGTGGAAACAGGTATTTGACTCTCACTTTCAAGTCAGACCACTTATGTAGCAGTTTTGTATATGCTGTGAAGACACAGGGTTTATAATTCCATTCTGACATTGCAGTAGCAGTAAAAATTAAACCAAAGTATTTAAACTTTGGTTTGCTGATTCCTCTGTGCCTATCTTATTTTTTTTAATTTATTGAAGTTATCACTCATACCTAAACATACATAAACAATAAGTGTATAATAATACTTGTGAACTTACAAAATAAACATACATAACATCATACAGGACTCTCGTACCTCACCCTACCACCAATACCTTGCACTGTTGTGAAACATTTTTAACTAATGATTAAAGAGCATCTTCAAAATAGCACTACTAACCAAAGTCTTCTTCCCCCAACCCACCCTATTATTATTTTTTTAAAACATACTTTTATTTTGATGATATTCTTTCATCATTTGGAACAATTGTTTCACAATTCAAAGTGTTGGTGGAGGGTTGCTGTAGGGACCCCCGCATGATGTTAGGCATGTTTGCTTTCTAAATTCACAACTTTTACTATACATTTATTGTGCCTAGCTTATTAGCATCATATTTAAAATCTCAGTGACGTCTGCAGGAAAGTTCATCATGAATTCATCATGAATTGAACTCTTTCCTTCAACTGTCTCACCTTATGTACTTTTGCTATAAATTTTCTTCTACGCAAAGAAGGGAAAAGCTTAGCAGCAAATGGTTATATTACTGTCTTGAATAAAGAAATTATAAGACTGATTTTCCATCTCTGGTCTAGTTTTACATCTGATCACTTGGCAAATATTTGTGAAAAGACGGTGTTTTTAGAGTCACAAAATTTGTAACGTTTCTGGACAGCAATGAGTCTTGTTGAGGCAGCTTCTGAAAGTGTGCTGGGCGGGAAGGAGGGGGCTCTGGTGTGTTTTGCATTAGACTGTGCCCACGCCGGATGGTCACTTTTGACTGCTATCGTTGATGAGTAGGGGATACTCAGTCCTATATCTATATTTAACAAATCTAAGAAAGCAACGAACTGATCTGCTTGAAAGGCTAAACCTACACTTCAGAATGAGAAGTAACTTACTGTACATGCTGACACTTAAGAGCAAAGCCTGGGGCGTAATAGACACCAAGGAGAGCTGATGAATGAATTTCTCATACATTATGGTATATATACCATAAAGGGTATATATACCCTTCCAAACAGACCTGTGGCTATACCCACTTTACAGATCAATAACTGAGGCCAAGGAAGGCTGAGTGAATTCACCAAGGGCAGACAGTTAAAAAGGGGTGGAGTGGGGGGGAAGACCAAGCCTGCCTTTTGGTTGAGCCAGCCTTTGTTTAACTGTGTGACACGACCTGAAGCACAGCTGCATGCGGACAACCAGCTTCATATAACATGCAGCAGGGCGTGACGTTCCAGATGCCTCTCAATAGACTAGGTGGGGACTTCAGGCTGCGTTTTCTGCTCAGTTGGCTCATGTTCTGCCTTTTCACACTGGGCTCTCTTCCCTCTTGTCATTGCGACTGGCGTAGGGGTAGGCTGGAATTTTCCCTTTTCATGCTGGAGTTTTAGCACTCACTGCAGTCTGTTGCCCTCATTTGTTCAATGCTCATACTCTAAGCAGGATGTTCTATCAACTGCATTGCCAAGACCCTTCTCCAATATGTTTTGAAAAGATCTGCCACTAATCATCCAAGAATAGTTCCTCTTTGCCTTTTTCTGTCTGCCCCATGTTTTCGGCTTGCTGCCTCTGTGCTGTATCCCATTATCAAAGTAAACAACTCCCCTTGGCGATGATGTAAAAGGCCTTTGAAATGTACTGCTTTGGACAGGAAAATAACTCCCATATTGTGAGTGCAATTGAAAGTGGATATCTCCAACCCATTCTCTAAAATATAAATGCCATGATGCCTTCCCCATAAAACCAAGCACCCCTTCCCCACAGCTTTGCTCTGTCTCCAGTTCCTTCTCATTATTTTTCTTTGTCTACACTATGATGAGAAAGTGTTCTAACTCTTACAGAGGAAGAGTTAGGGCAAATGGAGTCATTTCCCAGTTAACCCTTTCTGCTCTTCCTTGGCCCCAAGGGAGCCAGCTGTCCTCCACAACCAATGCCAGTCTTGAGTTTGCAGGTCTCAAGGGGGGTGATTCTGAAAATCGGCCACTGCTGGAAAACAGTGAGGGAAGTAAATTACATCCGGGCACAAAGCCAGGGCAGGTTGGACGCCAAGCAATGTGAATTTTAGGGTCTGCTTTTAACCTCGAGGAAACCTTGATGCTCTTGGCAGTTTGTGGACGCTACGTTTAGAGCAGACACTCCTTAAAGCGTGTCTGCCATCTCCCAGCAGTCTTTCCTACTATATCCCGGCTCCCCCAGTTTCTTCAGGCTTATGACACTCCCACAACACACAGGCTTGGTGGCTCGCATCAGGGCCAGAACCAGCGTGAGGTGAGTGAGGCATTCCCCTTTGGTGCAAAATTTAAGGGGACACCGGAAAACGAGGTAATCAGAGTAAACAGTATTATCTCAGCAACAGTTTACAAAATCAAAACTAAAGCAAAAAATCCACAAAATAGCAAAACTTAAATCAACACAGAATCTGTATCCTGATTTTCCCCTTTGCCTCCAGCTGCAGTACAGCTTGGTACAATAGTGTTTCAGATCAAAACAGATCCTGAATCCCCACCCCCGCGGGAACAAGGACATAGACTGAACAGCTAGTTGCTTGCTCCTAGTCCCCTAAACAACAGAAATCACTAGGATTTACGGACCTCCAACTATATGCGAGGTTCCGTTCTAACCACTTTTACGGATTATTTTACACCTTGAAATAGGTGTTATTATCCTCATTTCAGAAATAAGGAAACCAAGGCCCAGGCCCATTATTAAGCAACAGAGCAAGGATTTGAATCTCTGCAGCCTGACCCTTGAAGTCCTGTGTTCATTCACCACCTTATTTTATACAGCATCTCCCTTCAGTAATTTTAAGCCCTCTTAAAATCCTGGGCTTCTCCTCCAGTTTGTACACTGTATTGCATTAACCTGACAAGAAGCTATAATTATATTCTTTGAATACATAAGTAGATGGAAGCTAGGAAATGGAGAGAACTGAAAAAATTTTGCAGGATTAGTGAGAGATGGAGAAAACAAGAGTCTTCTAGAACCAGATGATTAGGCCATTTCAACTCATAACCCATTTGCTAGTTTGCAGAGGAACTTACTTTATCTTCTTCAGTTTTCAGCATCTAGAATAAAATACACAGTGCCTATGTGTTTCTGCAGGATTATCTTTTCTAAAGGCAAGTAAAATTCCTATCAGGGAAGAAGATGCCCCCAGATTATGGAGAATAAATACTTCCTGGGCCATAAATGAATGCAGGGTTTGGGGCAGGGGAAATACCCAGAGATTGTGTTAAACATGAAAAGAGACCACAAAAGTGCATGGCTGCCCATCTGCAAAATGCTTTTGTTATCCACTGTTACAGAAATGCTACTGCACTCAGGCTATTAACAAAAATCTCTCTGCACGCAAATATCTGTTGTAGGGTTTATTCCCCTAGCACATTCCAATTGTCTTACAACTGGTTTGTTCATTTGTTTTCCAATAACCAGAAAGCTTTTTCTACTTCACAACTATTTCGTAATAGTGCTGATGTCTGAACCATAGGGAAAATCCTGAATGGTTCACACTCTATCCTGCGTACTAAATCACTCTGCAGCGATAATAGAATAATTCTCTACTTTGATCAAGCATGCCCTTTCATTGTGATTTTTTTCAAGTTTGAATAATATTTTGGTGTGTATTTCAGACTTTACCTAAAGAACAAGCACTGAATATTTTGCCGGGTTGTAATTAAGTCCTTTGCAGCATGCTCAGGTGCATTCATCCAAAGCTATCCATCACATCCAAGCGAATCAGGAGGAGGGTTTAACATGTGTTGAGTCGTAATCTTGTTGTATTTGTGTTCGTCTGTTCATCAAGGAAAAAATAGTCAATTCAAAGCAACATGGGAGTGGCAATCCTTGTCTTTAAGGCAACTGTTATATAATTGACCTCCTTTAGCATTTAATTTCTCAAGCCTCTAGGAAGCTTAATTTTGAACATCAAAGAGGTACCTGTGGAAGAAACTGTTCCAGACTGGTGAGTAAACAAATTAGAGTTAATAGGGTCATTAGCTTTTGTGGTAAAAATTTAGACTGGGTATTCCTCACGAACGGATATGTAAACTGTCAGCATGTGGGTTTTTTTTAAGCCTTTTAAAATATAATGAGACCTAGAATTTGACAAAATGTTATATATTCTTTAACAGCATTTCCTATGTTTAGATATTGCTTGTTTTTATAATTTTAGTGTGTTTAAAAAAATCCCTTCCTAGACACACATAATCCATGCAGATAAATGTATTCCTGTATGTCCATGAATTATAGCGCTCCGTGGTTATAGCTACACAGTGAGAGCCATACACTACCATCCAGGGTGCCAACTACGTAATAAAGCGCCTGGGTTCTAATTGCCCACCGCACAACATCAACAGTGATCTGTTTAAACACATTGAGTAATTCATGAAGATACAATGTTGGGGGGGAGGAATCAATAAAAGAGTTTGTTTTGCATTAAACCTCAAGACTGGTGAGGGGGAAAAAAAAGGATATGTTTAGCATGGAGGAAAAGCAAATATTTGCTAGCTTTGACAAAGGAGAGCTGCAGCAGCTATTTAGAGTGGAAATCTGCAGCAGGGTAAGGGCATCCAGTGGTAAACCAACTCTTTGTGCAAACTTATTGTACCAGCAGGATATGGGAAGTAAGAACAACAATGAAAGCTAAAGCAAAAAGGAAAAGGAAAACAGAGTGAGGCATAGGTCATGTGGTGCTCTGTGTTTTCAAAGGTTTCTGGGAGCTGTGTAATCAAACTTAATTACAAATGAAGATTTTAAAATGTATTCACTCTTCCCCTTCTGAGAATATAACTTATTAAAACCCTGATGTAGCTTTTCTTATAATTGTTACAAATCAGTTTTACACGGAAATGTCTGCTATTTCCCCTTTTGTTCATCTTTTGTTACCCCATCAAAAAAAAAAATGTTTTATTTCCCATTACTGGAGGTATCAAAATAACACATCCATATAAATTGAGAAGAAAAATGCTGTAATTATGATGATTTAAAGTTTGTAGGGAAATGTAATTGTTGTATTGGGTTAGGTAATCTTTTCAGAGATTGCAATGGTTATTTTTAATAATTTTATGCTTGGTGATTATTTTATATCATTTTATTCAATATGTAATCATTTTTTTATTTCTGGAAAAATAAGCATTACTTTTACATCGATATGTTAATAGCTTTTCTTAAATAATTTTTGGGAACCGAGGAGAGTATTAGCCTTTGAATTTCCAGCGCCTGTAGATATTAAATCCAAAAAGTAGAAATACCACAATATGCAGAGGCTATTGGAGAGCCCTCAGTGAGGGAAGTTTAGCAAAGCCCCTAGGATTCAAACGTAGCCTGCACGACACTTTGGCTCACGAACCTTTAGAACTGCTCAGGTCAGAATTTCTGTCTTGGTTCCCAATATATGTAGCAAAAATTACCCTCATGGAACTCAGGCCCAAAAGGCTGCTTGGTTTAGTGAAGTTCATTCTAGGTTTTGGGTCAGCAAATGAAGCACTAAGCTTTTCTACAATATGGTGGTAAAGCCCCAAATCCTCTCCTCTTTTCAAGCTTTGCCATCCGTAGGGAGATAAACTCTGAGGAACCATAGAGGCCTTAAATGTACCACTTGTAAACAGCCTTATCAGTTGATGTGGTACTGACACAACACTTCTGCACAGGATAGCAAGAACCTGCATTGTGCAAAGCTATGCTGTGCTGGCAAAATGTAGAAAATGCTGAGATGCTTCCTTCTGCTGGATTTATGGTCTGAGTTTTGGAATATTTCTGCCCATGAAATACTGCTGTCACTCCTTCACTTTGCACCTGCCCGTGGGGTGCCCATCTATACATACACATGCACACACATGTGCAAACACATAAACTCCTGAAGACAGAGAGAGGCAAAGAAAGAGACAGAAGTGGGAGGCAGAGAGAGGAACTATTGTGTAACAGGATTCAGCGGGTGGCTATGCATAAACAAAACAAAAACACCTATTTTTGGTAAGAAACCAGAAAGGAAAACTGCTTTAACAGCTTTGCCCAAGAAAGTAGCAAAGTCTTTGGAGAAGGAAAAATAGTAGAGAGGAAAAGGCGATCCTTGAAAGGGATAGAGAACACAAAAAAGAAAATAAAGAAAAAAAAAAAAAAAAAGGAACAGATGGTGCTTTCTTTTCCAGTATCCATCTAATGGAAATTATTATGTAGGTACTATTGACCTCGAAATGCAGGCTTTGGTCTCAACTTTTGTTAGTCCACATTGAACCCTAAACAATTTCACAACCCCAGAAGTTTCAAGCATCTGCATGTTTTACCTGAATTAATCATGTGGCATAAATTAAAAGTAAATCATCAATCATCATTAATTATCTATTCAACTGATGTCTGCACTTTCTTGCACTTTAATCTTCATTAACATGTAGGAAAGAGAAAACCCCAGAGGGCGTGCCACATGTGTTCCTGGGTTGTCTGGATGCCTCTCCAGGGCTCTCAACCACTCAGAAAAACAGCTTTCCTCAATGGGAAGCCAATAACACCAGGGCTTTTTCTCTGAATACTTCAGATTAAATCAAAAGGCTCAATTTGAGCAGCCATGGGGCAAAGCAAGATTCAGCTCTTTACGTCTGTGACCCCGGTGCTCCGTCACTTGAGAATCTTCTGCAGTACTTGAACCGTGTCCTGTAAGACTCACCGTGGAGTGCAGACGGGGCAAATCAGCTTCTTCATTCCACATGTGTTTCTTTTGCTCTTTATTATGAGCTGTTCTCAACAAAAATAATGCTCTAAGCTTCCATTAGCTTCTTTTAGTCCTTGTTAAATAGATGAGCTGTGTGAATGCTGTCTGGTGGATAAAAATGGCTTGCAGTTAGGTTACTTGTAATAGTTTACTTATAAAGGGAAAGGTAAAATATGACACTATTTTGTTAGGGTGGAATGGAATGAGTGATTTTATACAGGGGCATCCTATTTTGCTTTGTATTTCCTCTATCAAAGGCTGTAGCTTGTCTTTGCATGTGAAATTGTAACTCGATGATAAAACATTTTATTGCAGACAGCAACATCCTTCAACATTAGACTAAACATTGGAATCACATGACTCAACTAGTGTCTTACTATAAATTGCAAGCTACACCATCCATTCTTCAGCATTCAACTGCTTCACTCAAATTGCAGTTCTTCTCCATTCATACTACATGTCAGACATTATCAAGCATGTATTAAATGACCCATTGTATTGCATTCTGCATCTGCTGAAGTAGTTTGAGAAGTGAATGTGGAGAGAATGCATTGCTCAGGTGAGGTGCAATTTACAGAGGAGATATATCATAATACTTAAATATTGGTATGGTATAATTGGCATGATGTCATATCAATGAGAAGGTTTTGCAAAAATCCTAACAATCCCCTTTAAAGCTGAAGACATTTTGTGCTTGTACACACAGTCATGGGAGAAGATTACCTTTATTATCTGGTCTTGAGCTTTTAAAACGTTCTGACATCGTTAGACTAATCATATGAAAATTATTCTGTTGCTCTCTGATACGTTGTGCTAATCTCCCAGAAAGAGCCTCCAACCTTTTTTCTAAACATCTTCCTTTTAAAAATGGTAATTATTGGGAAAATGTTGTA
Organism: Dasypus novemcinctus; assembly: GCF_030445035.2. NCBI lineage: Eukaryota > Metazoa > Chordata > Mammalia > Cingulata > Dasypodidae > Dasypus > Dasypus novemcinctus. The sequence goes on along the minus strand of NC_080673.1, from coordinate 7,123,795 downwards.
CTAGATCTTTCATTAATAACAGAAAGGCAACAACTCAATATTTTGCATGGCTCTGAACTGATATTAGAGAACTAGGAATTTTGTGGAAATAAATGAACAAATTCCAGGGTGCCTCTGTCCAGCTTGTTGAGGTCTCAGATTACAGTGCAACTGCAATTTTCAGAGCCATTTTCTAGAGACAAGATAAAGGCTGAAGTGAGAAGGACAGGGAGGGTCAAAGAACCAGAAACGAGGACCCAGCTCTGCTTCCCTTGTGAGAGCTACCTTACTGACAAATAAGTCTGCACCTTCAGAAAATGGTTATTATGTATTCTCTGCATGTTACTCTTTTTCTGCTAATTCTGGAACTTGATTTACCTGCTCCAAATATGTCCTTGGCTTGCCACTTCTTTGGCAAATTGATAAACTGGCATCCAAACGTGTTTCCTTAAAGCAAGCAGACTCTTCTAAGTGAGAGGAAAGTATGCTCTTCTTCTCCCAAGGATCAGAAATCTTCAGAGAGGGCCCCTCTGCGCCACAAAGTAGTTTCAACCTTCAAAAGTAGCAGCGTCCTTTGGTGGACTTAGAGCAAAGCTCCATAGAATAGCATCCTACAGGATTCAAACAGTAGCATACAAGGGCTCAATCATCTCTGAAGAGCTTTCATTTGACAAAAAGGGAAAAGGAAACAAGTCTTTGTTGGTGTCCTTTTTTTAAGAAACAAAAGGCCATTCAATTCTCTCTTCTCTTTTCCGCTCCATATTACACTCAGAATTCTACATGATTTGCTGCTGTTGAAGACAAAGGGTGCTAGCTCTCCTGTAATCCACAGAGCATTCACCTTCTTAAAATCATGCAATTTTTTTTTTTTTTAGAAATGTTAAACCGTAAAAATGTGGGGGGACAGTACTTTCAGGGATTTCCGTCGTTTTCTTGGATTAGGAGTATGGAATTTTCACCTCTTCTTTACGAATATCAATCTAGATGGGACAATGACTCACCAATTTATCACAGTAGAAAATACATCAAAGAGATTGGTGGCCCATTTTTTATTGGATTTCTTAAGAAAACCAAAACTTCCATGCCATGCAAACCTCTTTAGCAAGCACAGCACTGTGGGAATTGAGAGGAAAGGTTTGAATGGATCAAAAGTAAACCAAGTATTTCTTTACGCCTTTTGGGGATGAATGCATAGGTCTGCAGTCAGCTGTAGTATATGCTCTGCTTTCACTATGAGTAAAGAGGATATTTGATTAATCAGTTGCTAGCAGGGTTTAGGCATTAAATTTACTTTTACAAAATCCAAAAGTTATTCTTATCCATATCTGTCAGTTTGACTGATTAATTATCTATGGTTTCCCAGCATATACCATGATCACAGAATGTTCTTTGGAGATATAATCATCAAAGAGCATCCCTTGGTTAGTTTGGTACAGGAGGAGGGCATAAATAATGAAACAGAACAGGGGCCATTAATTCGTTCTGTTTTGTTTCCAGTGCTTGGAGGGCGGTTTACTAGGTAGGGGGTATGGAGAAGATGAGAAGTGAGCGGGAGGAGAAGGGAGAGACTGTATCACAATTTTACACTGTTCCTTTCAGCCAGTCCTTCTCTTTGGACCATGTGCCCTGAAGCTCTGGCAAGCCTTGGGGGCTGAGTTCTCATTTTGGCTTCCCACGCTTTGGGAATCCTGAGGCACAGGATTCTGACTTGCCGCTCAATATGTGTTTCCCTAACAACAAATGATTAGAAGAAATCACTTGGCTCTGACTTTTAGGGGCCACACTCTAACCCATTGTTTACTACATATCTGTAAGCACTATTTGTCATAGAAAATCACAAGTTTTGATGTGATGTGATAAGTAATAATGCAGAGGGCAGAGGGTAAAAAGAAGGGCTTTAAAAACATTCATTCCTCTGACTTTTGATGGGGTCGAAGAGCTGTTAACTGAGTTGAGATGAATTACCGGGGTTCACTGGGTAGGCCTCGCCTGCGTATCAGTCATCCTTCCTGAGCCTTCGCTCACGGCTCTGTAGCGTGCAGGTCAAGAAATTCTGACAGTTTGATTCTTTGTACTATTCCTTTTCCTATTTGCCTCTTGCCCTTGTGTTTTCATTTTCCTATGACTTGAATGTTTCAATTGTATAGACATTTTAGAACAAAATTATGGCTAAGCAGTTTATTTAATACTTTTTTTTTAATGCAATGGGCAAGGGCTTTGGCCTGGCAGGACTTGGTCTTTTTACCACCCAGGAGAGCAGCTGGGTTAGCAGCCTCGGGCTGAACCACACCTATCACAGCACCTGCCTCACGTCAACCTGCGCGTAATTAAGCGGTGGTGTGCCCTGGCCCGCTAAGGGGATGCCGGCCTACGCCAGCGTGGACTTCTGTCTAGTGGAGAAGAGTACAAAAAGCACGAACCCAGTCATGTAAATCAAGGACGTTTTGGAGAGATGCGTTCTAGGATCTGTGCGTTCCACTTTCCAACCCAGTCCTAAACCAAAGTATTTGACAGCAGCCTTACTTTAACCAGTGTGGGGAAACAGAAGTCATAACATAGACGGTTCCATTGTTACTTTCCTGTATCATAATCTTCTATATTGACCTATATTCTATGGATTCAATCAGCTTTGCTTTATAATTTTAAAACAATGTAAAGGAAGAAAAAAATTTAAAAAAAAAATTTTTTTAATCCAGAAAACTAGTGAGTCAGTAATAAAGATCTACCAGCTGGATCAAATATGGAAAGCAGCAGGACTTTTTTTCTTCAGGTGTAAATTTCATTTGACTGGACCTACTGGACTTGTAGCCAGAAGAAACAGGCAAGTTTCATGATGTGATTTAAAAGTAAAGCTCAGTCAGGAGCAGGTGTAGTTCAATGATTGAGCGCCTGCTTCCCCTGTACGAGGTCCTGGGTTAGATGCCTGGTACAAATAAACAAACAAAAACAATTCTCACTGGGGAGCCAATGTAGCTCAGTGAGTGAGCATCTGCTTCCCGTGTACGAGGACCTGGGTTCAGTCCCCAGTACCTCCAAAAAAAGGGAAAAAAAGGAAAGCTCAAACAGATTCAAGTTTTGTCTGATTAGCATCCATTAAAGGGCTTATCTTGTATGTCCAACTGATATACCAGCATAGTGAGTGCATTCCTTGTACTTTGCTCTCTGGTGCAGGTACCTCTTTTTTTTTTTTTCAATATATATTTTTAAAAGACACTTAGATTACACAAAATGTTACACAAAAAATATAAGGGGTTCCCATATGCCTGCTCCCCATACCTCCTACCCTTCCTCACCTTAACAACTTCTTTCATTAGTGTGGTACATTCATGACAATTGATGGACACATTTGGAGCATTGCCACTAAGTACTTTTTAACCATGGTTTTAGAAATCGTATTGTGTTGGTTGTGGTTATCAAAAGTGACTTTTGGAGGATTGGTATAAAATCAGCCAATGAATCCTAAAGAGGAAAAACATTGCCTTAAAAATAAATACCATTATGTCTGCCTTGATAGCTAGAAATGGCAACCTCTAGCATAATGACATAGAGCTTTAGACTTTAGGCAAAGAAAATACAAAAGATTTAGAGATGAATTATGACCTCCTCTTGTAAATAGGAAAATCTAAATTATTGACTTTTTAACCATGTAACAGTAATAATAGCTAACAATTTTTGAATTACTAGTGTCAGCCACTGTTTCAATTAAATCATTTAATCCTCATTACAATTCTATGTGGTAAATTGAATTATTAGCCCCATTTTACAAATTAGGATAATCAGGTTCAAGGAGGTTATATAACTCTCTCCAAGATACCAACAGTAATCGGAGGAAGTGGTTTCCAACCCAGGAAGTCTATGGCACCTGTGTTCCTCACCACAGAGCAATGCTGCCCCCAGTGTCAGGGCATATACATCCTAAGTTTTCATTCACCCGCCAGGAAGGTGGAAGGAAGGGCTTGTAACCAACTACACACACACATTTGAAATATGTAAGTAGTACAAATATGGAAGAAAAACATTTTATATTATACCTAACAATTATGTATAATGTAAAAATATTTTACATTAAACATAACTATAATTATTATACATCAGTATGCTCAAAGAGATTTTATATTTTCCTATCTGTGAGGAAGGGCCTGTAGGGATTATTGGACCCATTTACCTGTGAGAAATATAAAGTGGTCCAAATGTAAATATATGAATGGTCTGAATTATCAAATAAATTAGAAAAAGGAGGGGGGATAAATAGGGATATACAATGAGCATCTGGGAAGAAAAAGAAGGGTGGGTGCAGAAGGGCGCTGAGAGAGGTGGAGTGGGAGTGAGAATTCAGGGCTTCCATCTCCTATTTCAGTGCTCCTTCTACTCAGCTCAGATAGCTTCAGTACCGCTTCTCCAAAATGATCTGAAGGCAGGAGTGGAAACTAGAGAGAAGTAGTAAGGGCAAGGAAAGACAACTTCGAGAAAACAGAAGGCTATGACAGAACTGCTTCTGAAGATAGTGTAGCAGGAACAGATAACAGAGAAGGAAGAGCTTTGCAATTCACCCTTTTGCCTCCATTCTCTTCCAGTGGAAGGATTAACTTCAAACAGAGAACTGTGTGGGAAACTAGGAGCAGGTAAGGTATATGGCATCAATCCTGGTGGGATTGGGGGAAGGTAATTATCCATCCTACTATAAAATGAATTAGTTCTCATGATACCAGGTAAATAGGCACTGCTATTACACTTCACTTGGAAGCAGATGCCACATACTACGCAGATAAGGCTACCTCGTGACCTTTGCATTTATACGGAGCCATTCACTGACCCCCCAGGTATTTGGCCAGGGACAAACACTTGTGAGATGCTTGTTGGGTGCCAGACTTCAGTCAGCACAGTGCTATGTATGTAGTCGCTACTTGATAATTATTTACTGAATTAAGTAGAATTGGATGGAACTATATGATGGTGTTTCCCATGGACAGAAGTTCTCTTTTTCTAAGCTTTCTACAGGGCCTTAAGCAATGACCAGTGCCTCTCCAAGTTTGTCATGAAACAAAGAAAAAAAAAAGAATTAGAAACAGGACACATCAAGAAATATTGTGAGGTCATAAAGACTTATTCTTGATACTCTCATCTTGGTAAACTACAATAATAACAGCGTACAATTACATTTTAATTTATGCTCCAAATGAAAAAGTACTTCTAAAAAGGAGCATTTTAAGTGTCAGAGAAAAGGCATATTAAACTATTATTTCTTTTTCTGTGATCATAAAAACATGCATTCTGAAATCAGGACAGCTAGATGCTAAAAGCCCTACATATAGGGTAATAAATAAGAGGAATGAATAATTGAAGTTTTGTATTATGTGGCACCAATAGATTAATTTTTACAAGGGAACTTATTTTCAGTAATGATCTTAGGAAGTGATTTCTCATTAGTAGCTGTCAGTGAACAGAGGAGGTAGCAGCCTTTATTGAATAAAGCGAAGCAGCAGAGATGAGTTCTCACTGATTTCTCTTAAGAATATTTTACAGGTAACTCATATCTACTCTAACAAGCGAAGCTGGTCCTAAGTTAGATCTTGCCAACTGAACATAAAAAGCCTTTTCCCCTCATTGCTATTAAACATAGAATTTGTGAATTCAAATGCATTTTAAGGGGACACTCAGTGCACAACACGAAAAACAATGCATCTTTTTTAAAAATTCCGTAAAAATGTAATCCTCAAAACAGACCTAACTGTAAATTTAAAACTGATCTTTAATGGATGTTGATTCAACAACAAAGATATTCCCTATTCAAATGTCATGTTTTCTGGAGCAGTAGATTGGTTGCATTTGTGTGCATATGTGTATATGTGTGTTGTGTGTTCCTAAAAATGTGACTGGTCTATGAAACTTTAGTTACAGTTTTCCTCATTAGACCTCCAGACACTGTCCCAATTCTTGTTTCACAAATTAGAAGTTGGTTTCTGCTACTCTTTTCTTTATGTCAGCCCTAATTATTCAGTCTTACTCAGATCCAGTGACTTTTAGAGTATATCATTGCATTTTTATACAATAATGAATGCCTATTAGCATTAATTTTTACTACATTCACAATAGCCATCAATTTCTCCTTCAATTACCTGTTTAAATGTCATGTAGTTATTTCCTGTCCTGTGAATTAGATAGTAATCAGAACCAGAGTGACTTTAACTTTGACCCATAGAAAAAGAGTGGACCAAATCATAAAGTAAAAAACAGGGGGGAGAGGGGAATAAATAGGGATATACAATGAGCATCTGGGAAGAGAAAGGGTGAAGGCAGAAGGGATATCCAAAGAGAAAAGTGCCAGAAAAAAATTATCTTCCTCTCCTCTTGGCTTGTCCTGGGCTCTAAGACAACCATCCATTCACAAATCAAGGGACTTAAGCACACAGTTCAGATCTATTTCTGCTGATTTTCTTTGTCCCATGCTCTTTCTACCAAAAACCCAACCTCTTCTAGAAGGGAGAATATTAAACACCCCGTGTTAATTAACATTTAACATTACATTGTAAATCACAAGTTTACACATAGAGTGTGAATCCTAGCAAATTATTTATTGAGCACCCACTAGTTCCAGACACGTCAAAGGCCCTGGGAATCTCAGCAAACAAGACAGCTGGGATTCTTACTTTATGGGGCTTTCAGCATAATGGGGAAGAAAGACATTACAAACAAATAATTACAAATGTTAAGTGCTGTAAAGGAAAAACACATGCTGCTGCTGCTGAAATAAAAAATGGAAGACCTAACCAGGTGTGTTTTAAATGTGTATGCACAAGATGGGGGGGGGGGGGAGGTACACATACACCTCCCTGAGGCCCTGTCACCAAGCTGAACCATGAAAGATAAAGCAGGTTGTCAGTACTGCCACACTGGGGTTCAAGACACAACTGCAAGTGGTGCCATTTGCTTGGACCACGGTAAGTCACCCGAGAGGAGTTGCACCCAGCACTCTTTGCACAACTATCCACTGGCATCTCTGAGGATGAGTAGGAGGTAGCTAGTCGGTTAGCAAGGTTAGAGGGGGGGTCTTAGTGGGAGAGAAAATATGACAGAAATAAAAGCTGCATATCCTGGAGGTTAAGAGAGAAAAATCCATTATACTAGAAGTAGATGGCCAGAAAAGAAAGTATGAACCTAATGGCTAGTCTTTTTTTTTTTTTTTACAGAATGCTATGGATTTATGATTTTATCCTTAAAGAAATGCAAAACCATTTGCATTAAATGCATTGAAGAAATGTTGCTCAAATTGAGATCTAATTGGAGGAGGACACAACTGGATGTAGGGATGAGAACTGAGACTTTGATACCAGTTCCGCTGAGCACGGCTGGTGTCCTGGGTGAGAGCTGCGGCGAATTCCAGCCATACTCAGGAAAGAGGCTGCACAGTACCTCGGGGTGGGAGGGAAGGAAAAGGGGGGCATCAAGACTGACGCTCAGGGCCTCGCGTGAGGTGACTGGCTGTCAGACCCTAAAACAAGGCATACGGAATAAAAATGCATTTCTTGCTGTAAATCGTGTGGTCAGATTTTAACATCAAATTTTAGGCAGCAATGGGACTACAGGTGGAAATCGTATATAGGAAATTATATATTAATCTGGAGGAAAGAAGAGAGATCTTATTTGGAGATTTTCACACCTTCTACTTGTGTCAATACTTTCTGGGTATACCTTCTAGTAATAGAAGTGAAGGGATTAGAAATAATACTAAAAAAATTTTTTAAAAGGGTGAGTGGGTGTAGCTCAGTGGTTGAGTGCCTGCTTCCCAAGTGGGAGGTCCTGGGTTCAATCCTTGGTACCTCCTTAAACAAAAAAAATCAGTACTATTTCAGAGCTTTATGCAGCCACTTAAAAGGAGAGGGAATTTCTTTCTATTTTATATTCTAGTAGTTTTTCCTCCCTCAAAAGAAGAATTTTTAAAGATTTGTCTATATAATTCTCTCCAGAGAGTACAATTCAACCTTCCTCTCATACTATAAATTATTTAATTTATGGCATATAATTTGTTTTCACTACTTTATTATATATTTTAGGAAAAATCTGTGAATAAATCTCTGCATCTTTAATTATTTCCTTAAAATTAATTTTAGGTGTTATAAACAGTTTTTAAAGGTTTTGCCAAATTTCCAAATTCCTTTCTTAGGAATTCTTAGGAATCTTCACTCATTCATACTACCAATGATATATCACAACATACAAAGAACAGGCTTTTCAACTAAGGGTCTTAAGTCAAGGAGTAAACTCTTCTTAAGAAGCTCCTCCTTCTTGGAGAACTTTGAGAGACCAGGGTAGAATCTCGGGGAAAGGAGAAGAATCTTGCTCCTCAGAGCCTACTCTGGATTCTAAAGGGAGGGAGCTCCATGGTCCTTAGGGCCACCCAGCCCACCTGAGTCAGAAAGGAGCTGCACTTCAGGCTGGAAGCCTTGCTCAGGACTAAAGAATTCATAAGCCTCCAGCTTCTTTTCCAATGCCTCCCCCACCCCTGCACTGTCCAACTCAACTGTGGGCACAGGAGTCCTGATTTTGAAAACATGAATGTCAGAAATTTTAATACACAAAAACTCGCCCACTCAGGCACGAACTCCTCCACCACCAACCTTATGACCGCCTGCACTGTGGTTGACCAGTCGACCTCAGCTTTCGTGTTCTCAGTACTGAGGTTTGTTTCCATTCATTCCCCTGGGACCTTAAAGACTTGTCCTCTACTGAACAGACCCCCTAATGGAGAAGGGGCAGCCCCAACACCTGTTACCTGGCATAGAAAATTCCTTAGAGGTCTCACTCAATTACCTCCCACATACAGTGTCCCCCATCTAGGACCCTCAACGAGAGGCGTAGACAGCGACAGTGTCCAAAGCGCATATCTGAAATACTGCCAAAACAACTTGTTTGTATGTTTCATCTCTGTCCTTGAGCTTTAAAAAAAAAAAAAAAAACTCCATTAATTTTCCAGGAATAGACAGACCTCCCCTCAGATTCCTTCTTTCTCAATTATTCACCTCCATTCCAACTCTCTTGTTGGATTCATTGGCATAAACCCCCCTCTTGAGTTTACCATTATCGTGATCACCTTTAACCACTATCGTTGTCATTCATTGAGACAGAAGCTTGTGTTAAAGTCGGAAACATAACCTAGACCTCTTGAACGTAATTAATCCAACTGAGTCATGGCGGGGTGCAGAGAACACCCCAAGTGATTTTGCGATTCACACAAGCATTTTAGAGGACTAAATGGTTAGTTTTAACGTAGAAACAGTCTTACTTACATGCAACAGATGTATAAAAAGGGTTGCATTCAGGATGTTGGACTTACAAGGAAGATCTTCTCTAAGTGGTCTCGATGTTAAACTCAAAACTTGTCAGAAGTTCTCAAACATGTTAACCGGCCAGTTACTAAGCCCAATGATTAAGAAACCATCTGTTTCGAGCTAAAACTTCTTGGTAGTCCCTTCTGTGATGATGACATCCTTATCACCCACCGTGCCCTTGTATAAGGTCATCTTGCCCTCAAGTCCATTTCTTTCCTGACTCAGGGTCTTGAACGTGGCTGTCCCTGAAATGTGTTTTTCTCACCCGTTCTCTGAATAATGTCTACTAAGTTTTCCAATCCAAACCTGTGTGGATTTTTCAGGATAATCTTCCAGACTGCACGAACTTGGAAGGACTTCTTAAACTATACCACCAGAGTACCTGGCAATGCTTTGTCATCCTATTTACCACACAGGATTATTTTACATCAGGAAACCTGTCAAGATGTGTAAACAAGTTTGGGTTTTTTTATTTTGTTTTGTTTCCCACTCACTTGGTTGAATTTCCCTCTCTAGTCTATTAATGATATCTTAAGCAAGTCCCGTAATTTTTGTCATTTGGTTACTAAAACTCAGACCAGTCCTCCTTAAAACTTCAAATCTGACACCATCTACTCCATCCCATGGGCTCCAGCACACCAGAGAATGAGGACAGAGAGGAGGGAGCCACACTGTGCAACTCCCTAGTTCTTAGAACTCTCCTGGGCTAGTAATTTCTGCCTCTTTGGCTAACCCTAGGTAGCTGCTGATCGTTGGTGTGGCAGGACTTCAAGCGCCAGCTCTCTCACGGGGCATGTGTGTGGCTGTCTTGGGTGACCCAGGGGGGGCCTCTTCACTGCACGGTCCCAATGTGGAGGACTCCACCATTCTCTCGGACAGCTCAGTCATCAGTGGAGGATAGCATTTCACTTATAGCTACTGATGCTTCCTGACCCAGAAGTTGACACTCTGAGGAGGCAGGGGTGCTTAGAGTTCAGTGTCAACCAAGCTTTCTTGTGTCCCTTCAGGAACTCACATAGCCTTGCCACATCACCAAATATTGGACATGCAACCTGCTCCATTCCAAGAGCCCAAGAGCCTGCCGACCTCAAGGCCAACCTATTACCGCTCTCCTAGCCTCTGGCACAGCCTTCTAACTGGTCTCTCCACTGTTCTTGATCCCCAAAGTCTGTCCTCACAAAAAAATCAGGGAGGGTGATGCTATAATAATGGAAGACAGATGACATCACCCTTCTGCTCTAAAAAGCCTTAAATATGGGGAAAAGATGTGGCTCAAGCAGTTGAGCTCCCGCCCTCCCATGTGAGAGGTCCCAGGTTTGGTTTCCAGTGCCTCCTAAAAACACAAACAAACAACAAGCAAAACCAATGAAAAAGTCAATTCAAGGGAGGTGATATGGCTCAGTGGTTGAGTGCCAGCTTCTCAAATGCAAGATCCTGGGTTCAAACTCCAGTCCCAGTGTTTAAAAATTCTTTTTAATTTTTAAAAAAATCTTAAATAGCTTCTTCCCATTTCACTCCAAGTAAAAAGACAAATTCTTTACAAAGGCTTAAAAAGCCAAATGATTTGTTCTCACCAATTCTCCAGCCTTCTCTTCTCCCACCTTGTTTAAGCCACCTTCGTCTCCTCAGTGCGTCTCAAACACACAAACAAGTCCCTGCCTCAGGGCACTTCGTCTTTCCTCAGTCTCTAGGATGTTCTCCTAGTACCTGCAAAGCTCAGCCCACACTTCTTTAGGCTCTGCTCAAAGGTCACCTTGTTAGAAAAGTCTTCCCGACCACATCTGTTAAATCGTAATACCCCTGTCCCCTCACCCTGATTTGATTCTCTTTATTACTTGCTATAGGTAATATATTAGACAAGTATTTATCTCCATTTCTACAAATCCCTACATACTTAAACATACTTAAAAATTATTAAAAAAAGAAAGCTTCAAGCACGAGGTCAGGGTTTTTGCTTTGTGTCTCAGTATTTTCAGTGCTTAGAAAGATACCTGGCAGGTGCATAATAGGTCTTCCAATAATGTGTAGGTCAAAATAATTAATCAATTAATTCGTAATCAGCAAACCTATTGCCTAAACAGATATCTGAATGAAAAAGTGGAGTGCTTGTCTGCCTCTCATCATGAGTCACAATAACAACCACCAGACTTGGAGAAAACTACCCCTCTCTCTCTTCCATTGGAGCGGGAAGGAAAAACCATTCTCGAAGCATTGCATCTCCAAAGACAATGCATCCCCATCTGCCCACTTCCTTCCCCAGTTCTCTCCTTATATGTAGTGGGATGAGTTGCTGAGGCAGGTTTTGCAGCCTCTCATTAAAAAGGCGCAGGGAAAGTTCTGATTCTAATGGCCAGCTCCTCCTGGAGGCTATTTTTGAAATGAGGGGTACTTGCCCCTACTTTCCTCTGCTTTGGACTTTAGCTACATCTCCAGAACTAAAGAAAAAAATTCCATTCAACATCTTCTAACATATCTCCACTTGTCATTTATCTCCCCAACTAGATTATATGAAATGTGAGCTAAAAACCACATCAGATTTGCTCACTGCTCTGCTCCTGGTATATAATTGGTACTCAATACATATAATCTTCTGAGCTGACCTGCTTTACATCAATATCTTTCATCTTTCACCAATTAGATGCCCAGTTTTGCCCCATTTTAAAGTCAGTGTTGCTTTTGGATGGCCTGTACACCTCTTCTTCCTGCATGAGACATAATTGCAAGATTCAGCTATTACCCAGGTCAGAAATGATTCCTAAGTCCTGAGCAAGCGTCTCCCTCCCTCCTCATCTCAAGTGACAAATTCTGCCCAGGCTCCCTAAGATTCCATCAGTGCAGTGACTCCAAGTGAAACACATTTTAGAATTTCATCACTATAGATTTATGTTTTCGAAAAATATATACATTAAGAGTCAGAGATGTTTTCACATCAAATAAAGACAGGCATTTCACCCTATGGCACTGTCCACTTCTATTTGGGTGATAGGCAGCTCTGATGAGAAACTGTTAAATTAGAAACAAATCCTCATCTTCCCAATGAGAAGTTGGCCAATTTCTCTATTTTTGCCATGCCATTAGTTCTTTAGACACTTGGGCCATTGAATAATTTGATTCTCCTAGGACACTCCATACCATTAGGAGTTAATGTATCTTTTAAATGGCTTCATTATTCTGTCCTACTGGTAAGTTGTAGTACAGAATTATTCAATAAAGGATATCTTTACTGGGTAGGCATATGGATTTTTTTTTCCATTGGATTAAAAAGGGCAGTGTTTCATGAAAGTACTGAATTAATTTCTAATAAGAAATATGGAATGAGGAAATAGGAAGGGACCCTGGTGAACTCTGCTCAGCGTTACAGATTGCTTCATAAAAGCTTAATCAGAGCTTCATCAACTTACTAAGTCTAGATAGGTCAACTGGTACTGATAAAGTGAGACTTCCCTTTAACAAGTAAAGAGAACTGTTTCTAGAGGTAATAAAACTTTTTATGTTTATATTTGTCTTTCTTAAGTGCCGTCCAAGTCATTTATAAACCTCACTCTGCTCCGAAGGAGGCAGAAAAGGATGACCTTTCCCAAAATACTAAGGCACAGCTTGGTTGGACTTTGATTGAGAGAGTCTACAACTCAGTTAGAAATCGCTTTTAAGTTTCTTGACTTCTGGCTCAATAGTCAAGTCATAATTCTGTATTGCCGTTAGGACTACGGTTTACCCTGGGAATTTGGCCATGTATTTGCTGAGAACTTCTTCATAAGACATTCTGCCACCATGCATGTATTACAATTGCCAAATGTAGAATCAGCAAGAAGATAGGAAATAGCAGAGCACCTAGGTCTTTTAAAAACATGAACAGTCGGTAAACCTTCCTAATTCAAACTTATGAAATAAAGGGCCAGTCCAAATAGAAAAAAAAGACTAAATTAAAAGGATTTTATAAGTAAATTGCTTTATTACTTAAAAGCACATGTAAAAAAAAAGGGAAGAGAGATGAATAATCTCATTGAGCATATATTATAATACTAGCTGTTAGCAGATTTCCCTTCACTGTTGAGTAATATGCAACTCATGATGTAGGCTTTTTTTAATCGGTGTTTTTACAGTTTAGAGGGAAAAGTTCCAGAGAAACGAAATAATTTTCCCAAGATTACAAAATAAGAAATGGGAGCTAGGAAAACCTGTCTTTTACCACTCTATAGCCCAGCCTTCTCAATGATTAACAAAAAAACTAAAGTTAACAACTGCACCAAGATAAAACCCATTACATTAATTTACCAACAGTAAATAAAACATTTATAATTAGGTTTTGTATGTAAATGTTTGATATGAAACTGCTTGGATATGCTTTCCTTTAGGAATGTTAAATATACTCCTCGTATTTTTGAGGTTTAGGGAGGCTTTGGCATGGAGGGGACTTTTTTTGTTTTTCAGGGAGGTACTGGGGATTGAACCCAGGACCTTGTACATGAGAAGTAGGCGCTCAAACCCCTGAGCTACACCTGCTCCCCTGGACTTATTGATATACTTGATGAATTCCCTGTTTCAGCCCAGGCTGTGTCATAATTACAAGAGTCAAAGCTATGGGACATATTTTCAATTTTATAACTGCTGTGACTTCTTAGAAACTGACAAAAATACAAAGGAGAAAGTATATTAATATTATTAAAGATAATATTTTGAAATGTTGAAAATATACCTTAAAACAGTTATCTTCCCTGTTTGTTTTAATTCGCTGGATTAAATTGGTCTGCTCTCACAACACAGTCAGTGGCTTGTGGCAAGTATGGATAGCATAAGTTTAAATCCTTCTTTCATTCACTCATTCATCTATTTAATTAATAGTCATCTAGTAAAAAATAAATTTATTAAGTATCTGGGTGTGCTATTAAGCACTTGGAATACAAAGATGAATGAAATGGTATTCAAATGTACAGTAAATGGGGTGGGGTGGCGAGGATCCTAAAATGGTAAATGGAGTGGACAGGCAATCATGGTGTCTGTGAAAGGCAGCCTGGGTGGCAGCCTCAAGAAACTGTGCGGCACTTTCCAGAACATCTGTCAGACTAGGTTCAGTAAAGGCGTCTTGGAGGAAGTGACATCTAAACTGACATGGACCAAGTCAAGGTGCATATTTAATGCACTTAGAAGCCCAAGCATCACGTAATATGCTAACCAGTGAAGCAGGAGCCTCTGAGTTTTCTTCGTTTGCCTCCCTCAGTCAAAATGTTCATTCTCCTTCCCCCTTTCAGGGGAGAATTTGGAGTACCTTTGCTTACCATTTGCCCTCCTTGAATCTTAACTCTTGATAATTACGTCCCCGTTCTAAATTAATACTCATTGTAAATAATAACAGGTATTATATTACTAGCTTAGCTGTTTAATTGTCAAGATTAGACCAAACCAATTGGCTTCTTTTTTATTCTTCTATTGGGGAAAAAGTTGAGTTTTCAATGACTATTAAATAATGCTTTATGTTTGACCTTACTAGGGGTTTGTATCTTTTATATTGTCCCATAAATGGGCTGAAATCTAACACTTTCCCTTCCGTTTATATACCCAGCAAGTAAGCCTGCTGGGATTGTACTCTACTTTGGTGATTTGTTCAACACAGACTATGCAGCAATATTTTGTCAAAATTTGTTTCTTAATATTTTTCCTCAGCATTGTAAGAACCAAGCAATGGAGGGAAATGATAAGGAGGAGAAAGAATCAATGGATTTTGCAATTTTTAAAGCAAATTACTGGATATCAGTAGATAATTTATGCATTCTTAAAATGTGTTTTGGATGGAAAGATCTCATTTTATAAGTAACCAGAAACCAGAGCAAGAAAATTAGGTGGTTTTTTTTTAATGAGTATTTTCCATTCAATAAATCTCCATATTTTCATTTTATTGAAAATCCATGCCAGCAAAATCAACACTTTTTTATTTTTGTTCATTTAAGGTGTAAAAAAATTTGATGTGTCCCAAACCTTAGGTATAGGAAAATAATTGAGATATTTTATTGATGCAGATGAACTGTAAAAAGATACATTTACCCGTCTTTCTTTATCTCCCTAATTTTACTTCCACAATCCTAGATTCTTTATTAAATATGGACATAGGTTGTTTGTTATATAGTATATGATAAAATTATCCTTATTTCAGTAGCTGATATAAATATATTGGTAACATTTAAATGACACAGTGTTTTAGTATTTATAAATAAAGCTATCTTGATGTATTCTAAATTATTTATCAAAATTCCTGCTTGATGCACCTAGTACTCATATCCTGGTTTCTAACACCATTCTCCAATAAAAGGAACCAGGGCACCATGGAGAAATAGGTGATTCTAGAACTGGAGAAGGAAACATGCAAGATAAGACTAGAGTACCTTTAGTGCCAGGAAGCAAGAAAATACACACCCGCGCGTACACACACACCAAAAAAACCCAAAAAACGAACAAGCCCACAAAGGCGGTGGAATGTCAAGGGGTACAGACAAAGGAGCCAACTGAAAGAGCTACTGTTGGCCAACACTGGAACAATCTGAGTGATAAAATAGTATTCGATTATAACCCAAAGTATAACACAATCACAAAATTCCTCACCAGTACTCCTCTGATACATATATCTGTATGTATATCCATACAGATATAATTTGATAAATAAATAAATGGGGAAGAATAGACAAATCTATGTAGAAGAATTCCAAATAATTTATATAGATTCCCTGCCCTTCAGGAGGGGGCGCATACCTCCCCATTCCTTAAGTGTGGGTTGACAAAGTGACTTTCTTCCAAAGAGTACACTATGAATAAGAAAGGAAAAAAGAGTAACTTTAGACTAGATAAACCTGACAAACACTATCTCAAGCCAATTGATGAAAGTTCAATCAATAGCAGAATGTCATGTTGGTTTGTATACCCTTGATGTGATGTGATGAGAATGCACTTGACCTCTGTGGTCTTCCTCTCCAGTTTAGTCATGAGGAAAACATCAGAAAAATCCTAATTTAGGGGCATTCTACAAAATTCCTTACCAGTACTCCTCAAAACCCTGAAAATCCTCCAAAACAAAGGAAGTCTATGAAGTCGTCACACCCAAGAAAAGCCTAAGGAGGCACGACAACTGAATGTAACGTACTATGCTGGATAAGATCCCAGAACCGAAAAAGGACATCAGGGAAAAACTGTGGAATATTTTATTAATAAACTTGGACTCAAGTTATGCCACTGTATCAGTATCAGTTCATTACCTACAACAAATGCACCATATTAATGTAATGGTAAAAACGGGGAAACTGGATGTGGGGATGATCGCCCTATATCCTCTTCACAGTAATTCTACAAACCTAACACGGTCTTAAAATTTTAAAGTTTATTTAAAAACTTCCTGCTTGATAACGCTAAGATTGAAATCCATTTAAAATATATCAATTTAAAGCTCAAAATCTAGAACAATTAAGCAGTTATTCAAAATTTTCTGATTAGACATCACTAGAATAAGTGAGTTCATGCTTACTGCTGATCGATTTAATTCATGGTGAGTCACTGAACTCTGCATGTTTTGGGAAAGCCAAACTCTCTGGTAAGAATATTGAACAGCTACAAGCATTCCTCCTGCATCCTTCAGCAAAGTACTTGATACAGCCCAATGCTGCAATCAGCTCACAATGGGTTTGCACGAAGGGAAGGCATGGAGAACTTAATGAAATAAAGGGACAGAGAGAGAGACATAAGAGAGGAAACAAAGCTAGGACCAGGGGACTCACAGCTTCTGGAACTGAGAACCTCGACCCTAGTTTCCACTTTGTATTTATTGGAAACTACTAAGCAGCTGTTTGCTATTCAAACTGCAACATCATCTACAATAATAGGGAACAACTGCAACATCTACAGGACAGGTGTAACACTTACAATAAGGAACAGGTAGGCCAGTGTCCCACAACAGCCCAAGAGAGAAGGAACGAATTGTCAGGTTGCAAAGATGACCCTCCCTCAACTGGCCTATTTGTCTCAAACTTAGCTTCCCTCTTTCCAAGAACCCCAGTTCCTGGACTGGAAACTACTGGGGTGCATGATCAGAACAGAATTCCTCCAAACTAGTCAGAACCCAGCTTCTTCCACCATGGAACAAAGTTACTGTAAGGATTACTTTGGCTGAAGGTAATTTTACTTTAAGAAAGACTTCTAGACCTACAGTTCTGGTTCACAGTCTAGATTTGTTCACCTCTCCCTAGTTGCCTCAAATCAAATGGACTGTTTGCCTAGATTCCCAGGTTGGAGGTTTGATACTTGACGCCAAAGTGTAGGTCCTCATGGTACTAAACCGCTAGTTTTGCATTTGCTCAACAAACACTTGTCGAGTACCAATTATACAGCAGGCATTCCCATACAAGCTGAGCACAAAAAGGTTTATAGATCCCTCCCTCGTAGAGCTTAAATTCTGCTGTGGAAAGATAAATAACAACAATGTAAAGCAATAAGATATTTCCAATTATGATGGATGCTATGAAAGAAATAAAATGGAAAGTGACCTTGGAGTAGAGGCATGAAGGATGAGCATGGACACCTTCACCAAGATGGGGAAATAGAGTGTTACAGGCAGAGGGAAAAACGAGTGCTGAGGCGGGGCCTCCTGGTGCGGAGAGCAATAAGCCAGGCAGATGAAGGGCTGAGGTAAATTTGCCCAAGCAGGGTCTCTGTCTGGCATGGGAGCCTCTTAGGCCATTGTCGAGATTTGGGGTTTCGTCCTAGGAGCAATGGGAAGCCATCAAAAGTTTTGAGGAGCGGGCCTGATTTTTATTGGTGAGGGAACACTGGCAGCTCTATGAAGAATGGTTCCAAGGGTAGGCAGTTCCTCAGAAAAGAGGCAGTAATGACTTAGATTAGGGAAGTACAGTGGGAACGGAGAGCAGTGGATGTAGTTAGAACTAACAGGATTGCTAATGGATTGGATGTGGTAGCTGACAGAACAAATAACTCCTCAGTTTTAATTTCACCTGGAAAAATTTAGATTAACTTTAACTGGCTTTGCCTAGACTTACATGATTCAATCCAATGATAATGGAATTGGTGCATTTAAGAACACATCTAAGGTCTCCAGCCTTCGATTTCCTACTAAATGGATATTATCTTTTCATAAGAAATTTCAAAAAGTCTCTGCATGGGAGTGTTGGGATGAGATTACCTGTGTGCTATTTTTGTCTAGCCCACATTTCAAAACTACCAAAGGGCTTCCTTCATTGAGGCAACAACTCTAGTCTATCAAAGGTGACGCCACCCCCTGCGCTCACCTACCTCTCAGACTGGGTCCTCCACAGATTCCACGGCCTCGCCTCCCCTCCCCTCCACCCAGACCACTCTCAACTCAACCCTAATGCCCGGGAGTGATTAGGAATAGACTCCAGAGGATTACCTACCGTCGCACTCAAACACAGTGAGTAAAAAATTGATGGACATGAAGACGTAGAACCCTAAATATTTTTTCTAAATTCTGGCTCATAGCATGCATAACCACCACCGCCCCCTTCTCTGTTTCTTTTTATCTCTTTCTCCACATTTTGTCCAGAAATTCTCTTATTCGTATTCCTCAGAGCCCAGTCTTCTTCTACCTTGGGCCCGGGCGTATGGGTTCACCGAGCGCGCAGAGCTGTCTGGGTAGGTCGGGGACTCTAAAACACACAGAGCAGAGAAAAAGGGAAAAGTGAAGAAGAAGAGAAGGGTACCAAGTACAGGAAGAGAAGACCAGAGCCAAAAGGCCTCAGGGTATGGCCTTAGGAATTGTCTGAGTATCTTTCCATCCAGGATGCAATCAGAGGATTGGGTTCCTCTGCCTGCAGCTCTCTCTGACTTCACGTCTAAAGGACTTTTCTGTGTGATCACCAGCTCTCTCAATCCACCTGGAAATGTGCTTTTCTGACTTTGACAATGCTAATCCACAACCTGCCCTTTCCCAACTACAATCTGCTGCCAGCCACATGCTGTAGGTCAGGACTGTCCTGAATTGCCTACTGCCAGATCTTACAAATCCAACGACCAGGTGAGTGTCAATTAGAAAACAGTCACTGGCACCCGATCCTTCAACCCGATTCCCAAGATAAATTAAGAAATTCATTTTAGTAGGTGTTTATTGTTTCAATATTATGCTTATAAAGCACAAGTGGAAAGCTTAGCCATGTTCTGATGACTATATATGTTCTTTCTTACCAAGATAATATCTACAATTAAATGAACACAATACTTTAAAAAACTTGTTATGATTATATATTCTAATTAAACAACTGACAACAAATGTAATCTTATAATATTCCTGGAATTTAAGCTTTCATGAGATCATAAAATAAGATCAGTCCCTTCATCCAACTAATATTTAAACTTTTTTTGTGTGGTGAGAATAGATGAAGAAAGAGAATAGGCACTAAAGTGATGTGATTTTTTAAGGAGAGTGAGCCAATTAGTCCATTATTACCTTTTGTTCTAATTCTGATACACAAGGGTTTGAAATAATTCCTAAGAAATCGGCTGTTCATAACCGTTCATGAGGAGTCATTTCTTAACATCTTGTCAACGTAAAACGGATATAAAGATATTTATCCAATAATTATCAATTTATAACTAAATAACCACTGGTAAGAGTGTTTCATAATTTTGCTTTTAAAAAATAAATGGATTTCAGATGCATAGCTAAGTGATTAAGCTACCCTAAAAAGCTGGCTTTTATTCAATATTTTAAAATATGGGCTTTTACACTGAAATACTTCAGAGTGATCTATTTATTTTTTTTATTTTTTTGCCTCTGGGATTCAAAACAAAACAAAAATATCAATGTCTTATGTAACTAACTCTCAGCTGCCTACATTTGGAAAATTCATTTTGACAATTCTTCATAGAGATGTTTAATCCTAGGCTAACATAGCCGTGCCCCCTACTCCTGGGTTGTCAGTTGGCATGCGCTCAAGGAATTCAAACATATTTTAATATTATTTCCAGCAAAGCATTAGCAGGAAGGTAAACCTCCCAGGGAAAAGTCACATAATGTATTGCAAAGTCACATAAAAAATGATTTTGGATTATCAGTACCACCATAGGTTCCCATTCAGACAGATAATTGAGAAGCAACTATACTACTGTGTTCATAAACTATGTACCACACGTAGTCCATGAAAAAAATGATTTCTGAATCACAAATTAAAATAAGGAAGGCAGAAGATGCTGTGAAAACAGTGGGTCTTCATAAAGAGGGAACTGAAGCTGACAAATGTTTTTACTTTTTCTCTTTTCAGGAGAATATGAAGTTTTAAATGATATGCAGCTAGAAACAGATGAAATTATAGCTCTCAGACACTTTATAATTCTGAAACAGATATGTGATTGATTGCAAGGTGGTATCGCTGCTGGCAGTTTTTGTCGGCACGTTTTGATGATACAGTTTCTTAGGTGAACTTCAAGTCCATCAGCAACACTCACTACGTTTCAGACACATTGAATGATTTTGAAGCTAATAATTTATGAGCGCTTTTTGGAGCAAGTTATTAGGTTTGAGTCAGGAGAGATTTATTTTTTTTAATCCTGGGTTCCTTGCTGTGTGTTCTGTTTATTTCATCTTATTTTGCTAGTAAACAAATATGTAAAACTTTAATGCAGCTGGATCTCCTTGATAACAGTGCATCATTTACCTAACGAGGTTTCCCGTTTGAAACATTTCACTAGTCGGTGGTTTTGCCGCCATCCTTTTTCTTAAGGAAAAGGACTGACAAAATGAGGTCCCTCAAGTTGGGATTCCATCAATAAGCAGCTGAAAGGAAAATTAAAATTATTTGTCCTTAATTAGGAGATTAAAGGAGCATCTGCTCCAGAATTTATTACATTCCTAGTATTACATTTCGAGTTGAGAATAATAGTAGATTTTAGAAAACGCAGTCTTCTCATGAGATTTTGAGGTTGTAAGTGCCAAATTAAGGGGAATACAAAAATGTTATCAGACAAGGCTTATAGCCAATTTTTAAAACAGAGTCCTTCAGGTAACATTTTATTTTCAGAACCTAATGAAGGCTGCATATACCAATTTTGGTTGTATTTTTAAAATTTTTTAATTATTTTTACATGGTTGCTGACTTGAAAAGAAACGCAGCATACAAAAATATGTTTCTATACAATATTCTAAAATCATTTTCCGCTTACATTTCTTAATTCCATTATACTTCAGATTGGATAGATCTGAAGGAAGGGATATACATGTATTTTTGTATGTTATTTTTCCTATGTCTTTTGACATTGTTTCACATAAAGAAGACCCATTAAGGAGCTCCATTGTCCTTCAGAAAAAGTGCACATATGAGCAATGTGTAACTAAGGCAATGGGGCAATTCTCCTCACCTTGTCTTCAGGCTACACACAGGAAGACTTCCCACACCAAAGCTTGCTATTGCTATGGTTTGCCTTTCTGATCTTTTGTCTCTAGTGACCACTGCAGAGGGCTTATATTTTCATGCATTGAAAGCAAATCTACTTTTCAGACCGTGATATCGAGCTGGTGAAGACCCTAGAGACTTGTCAATTTAAATAACCTCTTTCAGGCCAGCTTATATCTTCTCCTTTCCTAAAACTGTTGTGGCTTCCCTCTCTTTCCTTGCCCCTGTCATTGGTCCTCATCTAAGAAGCTTGGGTTCATAATACAATTGCAATGCCTTCATGGAAAGTTAGCATCCTTGGATTACTTTACCATTAAAGGCATTTAGTGCATTAACATTCTTTCAGGAAGCAAGCTACTCCACTGACACGGCACCTTCGTCATGCTTAGATCTTTATAGACAGAGGTTGGATACCATGTTTGTTATTGTTGTTATTTTCCAAGTATCTCCAACTTGTGTCCTAGCTGGGGTTTTGTTTTGTGTGTTTTTTCGTTTGTTTATTTTTTGTTTTTTTCTGCTCTTGCCTCCTCTTGATGCACTGTTCCTAAATATTCTTTGTGGCAACAATATTCTCTGAGTCTTCCAGACTCAAATCCTTACCACCTTTCCATTACCAACACACTATACCCAATGTGTGCAATCCCAGTCTTCATTTTCACAGAAGACAATAATGTGTATTTTCAATCACGTGCACCTCCTTTTTGTTTGTTTTGCTTTATCTCAAGGACAGCAATGTAGTAGAGGAGAAAGAGCACAGTCTGTGGCAGTTTGATATTATGTATGAATTCCAAAAAGAAATGTTGATTGTGTTTGTGAACTGATCTGTTCCTCTGGGCATGATATCCTTAGATTGTATTAAGTCCAAAGGCTTTCAGGTTTACTTGGTTAAATTAAGGTTATGGCTTGATTTGACCATGTCAGTAGGGCATGGCCCAGGGTTGAGTCCCCAGCTCCTTGGTGGATATTGACTCAAGGAGAACACAGGAGAAGATACACAGAGGAATAGAGAGAGCTCCATAGACAGGGAAGAGGAAAGAACCTGATGCTGGGGCCCCAGAGAGAGATGAGCCATTTGGCTGATAGTTTACAGCTGACCTTGTGACAAGAGCAGAACAGCTGAGCCCAGAAAGAAATGAGCCCTCCAGCCTACAGAAGAGATCAGAAGAAGCTGGGTCCATGGATCCTTAAGAGGAAGGAGGAAGGCTGAACCCTGGCAGATATCTGCAGCCATCTTGCTTCAACACGTGGCAACCGACTTTTGATGAGAAAGTACCTCTCATGATACCTTGAGTTGGACTCTTTAGGGCCTTGTAACTGTAAGCTTCTACCACAAATAAATACCCTTTATAAAAGCCAACAGATATCTGGTACTTTGCATCAGCACCCCTTTGGCTGACTAATAATATAATCTTTAAGGATTAATTCAGGATTTAACCCTGGCTCTGTATTTTTCAGCTATGTGCTTTGGTCAAGTTGCATTGTATTTATTATCAGTAAAGTTATTGAATGAGTTGTTCAAAGCGTTGTCCTTTAAATTGTGGTTTTTATTAGACAATATCATATTTAGATTAAGCACTAAAAGAGTGTCTGAAGCATAATGGTACATCTTATACTTCCAAAAAAATATTTTGTGGAAAGATATGTTCTGATTGTAGCCCTCCCAAATTAAAAATCTCTAGCTTACATTTGGTTCATTGTACTCTTATTTCTTGCCTAAGTATCTCAGAAAAATTCTCTCTTTCTATATAGTCCTCTTCCTATGCATTGGTGAGTCTGAAAGAAAATCTAAATGCTATGCATATAATAGTATTATTTTGAAATATCTTATCTCAGGAAAGAATAGACACAATTTTTCAACATGAGCCTTTAAAAACCTGAACAATTACCCCTATAGATTTCAAAAGAGTCATGCATTTACATGATTATGGGTCAAGTTTAGACCTACTATTCAATGAGAGGCATTACATTATTTTAAGATGGGAAGCAGAAGGAGATGTAATAACTTGCTCTCAAAACATAAGTTGTCACTATAGGACTTACAGAGAGGGACACCTGAAAAAGCAAATCAGTTTAGTTTTACAGAACTCCCAAAAGTCTTAACAATTTGAAACTCAGGCATTGTGGTTTGAAAATCTATGCAAAGAGCAATTAGATCCCCAGACCACATCTCCTTATAGGGGATAGATAAGTGCCTATATGTCTTCTGCTCACACGGGAGAAAGAAAACTTAGACCAGAAAAAACTCCAGCCTAGAGATACCAAGCACAGGGGAAGGCAGCGTCAAAACACTGAACTGAAAACAAGGGAGGGGGCAATCTGTTTAAGATTGTGATCAGAATTGCGAGCATTCATCCTTTCCCCAGACACTTGCAGCTTGTCCTACAGCTCTGGAGTAAGACATTGTATGATTTTTCTCTGGGACATTCTATGTTCAAAGCAAAGACTCAGAGACACTGATATTTGGAGGTTTCCCCCAATAAAAACTAGCTCTCTGCCTCATCACTCTGCACAGAAGGCCCCGTTAGTATGCCTGCTCTTGTATGCAGAGTATCCAATCCCTTTTTTTCCTGACACTTTACTCTTAAATGTTGTGGTAATTTGAGACTGTATAGACCCCAGAAAAGATCATGTCTTAGAGCTGTGGGTGTGAACCTATTGTAAGTGGGATCTTTTGATGAAATTACTTCGGTTATGGGCCTTTGATTAGATAACTTCAGTAAGGTGTGACCCAGTGTAGATCTTGATCTTCTTATTGGAATCCTTTCTGAATGGGATGAATTCAGAGAGACAGATAGACAAGAAAAAAATCCCAGGAGCTCAGAGAGGAACCCACAGAAGCTGAGAGAGGAAGCCTAGAGCAAGAAGCTGAAATCAATGGCACCAGGGGAGAGGAAACCACAGAAGGACCAGCCAGAAGCTGAAAGGACCCTGGAGGGAGAGGCCGAGACTGGCAGGCACCACCGTGCTGACTGCCCTGTGCCAGGAGTCCGGAATCACCAGCAGCTTCACCTGCTCCCTTCATTTGGACTTTTTTCTCAGCCACAGAACTGTAAGCTTGTGAGTTAATAAATCCCCAGTGTAAAAGCCAACCCATTTCTGGTATGTTGCCTTGGCACCCATCATCAGACTAAAAAAAATGTAAGCAGATAGCCAAGGATCTCAAGACATTTGAGGAAAGCTTCTCACTGTGAAAGAACAAAATCAGAAAGGAAAAGAAAAGAAAAGAAAAATGAAAATGTACCAGAAGCAGAATACTTCAAAATTACTATAATTAATATCTTCAGAAGCATAAAAGAAAATACTCTATAGGGATAGCAAGAAATGGCTCCTTTAAAAACAACAAAAGTTTTAAAAATCATAGTAGATTTGGAAGATGCAGTTGAAGAAAGCTTCCAGAAAAAAAATTGAAACAATCAATGGTAGAATAGTATTAGTAATTCAGATGATAGATCCAATTGCTATACCATTGAATTATAAGAATGCCAGAAAGTTAAAGAAAATAGAAAATGAACAACTTTCAAAAAATATGTATCCACACTAGGATTTGAAGGACAATCATGCCAAATAAAATTATGGTTACCTTTCTGAATACTAGGAATAAAGACATAATCCTAATAGCTTTTAGAGAGAAAAGTAAAATCATTAATATTAAAGACATTTAGACCTAAGATTTCTTCACTTGGTACAGTAGGCACTAAGAAAAAGGAACAATGCCTTAATTATTTTTAACTTATAATCCAATAACTAAAAATAATCATACTCCAATGATAAAACCACTCTAAAATGTTTATTTTTATTGTTATTTTATTAAGGGAATGCAGTGTTTAAAATCAATTGGGGGTAGGTCTCAGTAAAATAACTTCCCACGAGTCCTCCTTCAGAACAATTTTGAAGATGTGCATCACCCAAACAAGAGCATAAACCAAGAAAGGGGAAGCAATAGAGGTTAAAACTCAAGAGAAAGAGAAGTGTAGTGGTCCCAGAACATTCATAAAGAGAAATAGCACGTGACAACTTTGAAGGCAGCCCAGAAAGTAAGCATTTAAAAGTAGAGTTATTATTAAAGTAAATATGATTTTAATGCCAATAAACATGCAGTGAACATTTAATAAGCAAAAGGCACCATGCTAGGTGCTATAAAAAACCCAGAAGATGAGAAACAATCTCCGCCTCAGGGAATTTGTAATATTGAGAGTGTGATTTAAAGGGCCGTAAAGAGGCATAGAATGCAAGTTAACAGTACTGTACACCACAAGGTACTGTATATGTATCCAGGTAAGAACAAAATGTAAATGGAGCCCAAAGGAGAGTCGTGGCAACCAGGGAAAGCATCCTGGGAGAGGTGACTTCTCTGTAATAGACAAAGGGTAACATAGGAACATTCACACACTTCAGCCCTTCCCAAGAGTGACTTCGAGAATCCTGGAACTTCTGACTTAACTGCTCTTCCCCACTGCACACACTGTTTCCATCTCCCTCCCAGCCTCCTTACCCTCCACCAGCACCAGCACCTCCCGTGAGGCTTCTCGGCCAGAGGTTCCTAGAGAAATGTAGCCAGTTAGAGCAGACGGAGGTGATAAATCTGTCCTGCAGGACTGAGGCTCAAGCCCAAGGGCAAGAGAATTGAGGAGAAAAGTGCTGCTGGAACTATTAATGGGATGAATGACGAGGCTGTCCTTATTGTCTCACTTAAATATATGAATATACAATGGTGCTGTTTTTAGTCATTATAATAATTATTCTTTTGCCTGCTTGAGCTGTGCGTCTATAAATAAGATAAGATTGTGGGACAGCAGAGCTTCTGTGCAGCTACCTTGTTCTCTCTCTATAGGTCTGTGATTCTTTGAATACTTGGAATGTGCCAGGCTTTTGCTCAGCCCCTTGTGACCTATGTAGAGAGATGTGTTTGTGTGTGTGCGTGTGTTTTTAAATATGGATCATTTGGTATGTTTACTTTTTAAATCCATGCACTTTTTCCCATACCTCAAATTTTAAAAATAATGACCTGACTTATTCTAGGGAAATACATACTAAGCTCTAGTGATCCCCACTTCCTCTGTGGGCTCTCACAAACCATACTTTGATTAATCCAATTCAGAATCTCCCCTGCGGTGTGTAGGCAGACTTACATGCTTATTGGTGTAACCTTTGGCAAAGTAATCATGTCCTGATTTTCAAAGTTTACAAAATAAAAAAAGCTGGACTAGATGCTCTATAAATATCTTTTCAGCACTGAATTTCCCTGAGTTTGGTACACCTAATACCCAAATGTGATTTTTAAAAGAGACACTTTTTTTTTCTTTTAGCAGCTTAAAGATATAATGCGTATAATGTGTCTTGTCAGCATTTCCCATGGTGACAAGTGTGCCCGGGGTTCATTTTTCACTTCTGGTTTCCCAATAAAGTGTTAGGTAACACATTCAATTGACTAAGAAATGTGGCAACCTAAACAAAAGAGTTACAGTGTATGGGAGGCATTATGTTTTAACTGAAAGCACACAACGTCGTATCATAAAGTCCTAGAAGGGACTAGAGTAACGTTCAAGCAAAGTGGGCTTTTCCCCCACGTGGGATTTGGATTAGATAGTGCTAATGCCCTCATAATTTTCTTTTGAGGAATCTTCGTTCCACTTTATCTGATTTTCTCATTTGAGCATAGCAAACGTCCAGCATCATCGACATGCAGAATAAAAAGAGAGAGAATGAGTGTTGGTCCCAACCAAAGGCAGCATTGAATTGATAATCAACTTCTGACATCCCTGGATTCAAATCCTGCATAAGGGAATTACTGAAAATTCTCTAACAAAAGCACTAAACAAGAAAGCTCTCTGTCACTGTATTCTTATTTAATACTATAAACTGAAGAGAGTGAATTATTGACTCTTTCTAAACTTCCCTTAACTGTACCAATGTCCAGTACGTACTCACATGGGTACACTCATATATATGGGACACATACAGGGCAGAGGAGACTGAAGTGACTAATATTTTAAACGTATCTTGATATTCCCACCACGTTGCAGAGGCAAGAAGAGAATAGAAATTTAAGGAGAACCTAGTGTATATCAGAGCCTTTTAAACTTACTCCTCAGTGTTTCTCTGAGCAGTACCTGTTTTCAATCCCCATTTTATAAATAAGTAAATATAAACTTGGAGAAACTACATAATTATCTCTATAATGCAGAAGTAGTGACCAGTAGCATTACGATTTGAATGTAGAGCTATCTGACACAAAAGTCCATGCTCTCCTGCAGCTGCCTATTATTAAACATGATTAGTACGTTTTGTGGAAGCGATCATCACAATTTTCCTTCTCCTCTAAGTCACTGGTCTCGTTCCCCATGATCTTGCAGAAGATTAGTACTGGGAAGATTAGTCACAAGGTAAGAAGCAGAGTAACTCTGTTGATAGTGTGTAGCATCTTGATGGGTTTTGCAAGATTATTGAATAGGAAAGAATAGTTTTCTCTTTTTTTTTCCTTCTGGGAAGCATGTTATGGTGGCATGTTTCTATTCTCTCCTGACAGAAGCAAAAATGAATTCTTAAAAGTGAACACTGAATTTCCTCAATCAATTATCACTGAATTGAGGAAGCATGTTTTGTTTCTGTTCTTTCTCAAAAATCTAATGTAACCTTCAAAGGAGGTAAAAATACATGGTGAGAATAACCGTTTGTTTTTGCAGCTGTAATTAATGATAGTCTTATCTGAATAAATGTTATAAAATTTACAATGGACACACATTCAGAAACTGAAAATTCTTTGCGGCAAATTCACCCGATAATGTTTAATGTGGGTTATTACTTCGGTCTTCCTAGAAACATGTTTTGATCCTTTTTGATCACACTAATAGTACACTCTGAAGCATTGCTCTGCTGGATGTAGTTAAAGCTTATTTGAGCTTCGGAAACCGCTGGCACTTCCCTGGGGGGAGATATCAGAACATTTTTATTTTTATCTCAATCACTCCAGAAAACTTCATGGAGAATAGTCTCTGTCAGTGATATAGGGCAATTGCTGTCACAAATAGGATTTGAAAAGAGTTGGCCTAAATAGTCAATATACTTTGCTGTGAAATGGTGAATAAAAAGATAGTGTTAAATTTTAAACTTTCCTTAAGCTAGAGTTGCTGAGTTGTTTGGTTTTTTTTTTTTCAAATTAGGCAATTAATATAATTTTTTGTCCATGGACTTTCCAGCAGAGTATTATTTCAAAAATATTCCAGACTGTTTTCTATCACACCAAATCAAATGCATAGGCCAATTATTTACATGTGTGTGAATGTATCTGAATATAAAGGCCTTTAACACATATAACTTTTGTATTAAAAGTAATTTTATTCCTGATGCCAAATACCAGATAATACTAAATATATTGTAGCAAATATGAGAGCAAATAAAGACAGTTTTTCTAAATGTGTTTAAAAAGGCTTGCCGTATGCCACACGAGCGCTTTTAGTCAAATTACCAAGGACTTGTTCTTTAACGAAATACCACGCCTAATTTCTCTCTAATTGAGAATGGTGGGATTAGTATGTTGAAGAGAACAGATGAAAATATATTAGGGCATTTCATCTTGTAAGCATGTCCTGTGTCATTGTTGGTAGCACCTCTCTAATGTCTGTGTTTTTACTGTTTGGAACGTAAGGGTGCATTGGGTAGCTGATCCGCTCGTGAGTGCCAAGGCGCTAATCCTGATTCAGAGGCATCATTAGTTCCTCCACAAGAGCTCCCTCCAAGCGCTCGCTAAGTCCTGTCAGAGCCGCTAATGATTTTCTATAAACCAAAAGCTTCTCCGAGTTATTATTTTGAGCATGTGCCATCTCATAGGCAGGGTTTTAGCTTTGTAAGTTTTCTTCCTTCTCATAGCCACTGGGGAAGAAATAGGACTTTATTATCACGTTCTTCTTGATGGTTGAGAAGAGTGAGATTTACTGGATAAGAGATTAACAGAGGACAGTGGGAACAAGAGAGAAAAATGGCAGCCGAATCACTTCCTCAGAATAAACTTCAAAGGTGCTGACAGTGTTTCCATGTTCAAGTTTGGGTTTCCCCAAACCAGCTTATTTACAACCGACTCACTAGTTGGCATAATTGAGGGAGCTCCCCGCAGGTGCACGGACACACCGACACCCGCGCACGCTTCCTTGTGGCAACGCAGGGTGAGGCTGAAGCGTGGAAATGTTCCTCTCCCTCGCTTCCCTCCTTTCTCCCTGATGAATAAAAATATCCTTATGCAAATAGCATTTGATTTTTGCAGTAATGAGATTTACTTGACTTGATGCTGAACCTTTTGGCTTTGAGTTCTGTGTTCCTTTCATCTTTGAAGAGACATGATTTCTAATTAGCGGCTTTGGGACAATTAGCCTGGTCCTTATAGCTTAGAACCTGAGAGTACAGAGAAGTTCAGGCCATATTTAGGCTCTTTGTTCTGGGCAGTCAAGTTGCTATTTTCGTCATTCAGTAATATATATGCATTTATTGAAGGAAAACTGTACCCAGCATAGTGCTAAACCCTGGAAATTCAATGGCAGATGAGACAGAAATGGTCCCTGTCCCCATGGAATTTATAGTTTAATGGGGGTGCACTGTCAATTAATTAAGCAAATTTATTACAGTGAAATAAGAGCTATTGGGAGAGAAACAGGAGAGCTATCTAACCCACGCATTGGAGGTTCCAGAAAGCTTCCAGAGAAGCTCAAGTAAGAGTTGTTAGCACAGAGGTCTGATTCATTGTAGAGCTCCCAAGACCAGATCAGCTCAGCCTGACCAGATCAGACAGCCTGACCTTTTGGAGCTTTGCCCTGTTTCCCTATGACCCTGGAATATGGATGATCTAGGATCAGTCTATAAATCTAGACGTTACTGTTACGAGGTTTTAGAGGGTGTGAAACCGACCTAGATGTACTTTGTAGCCCAGGGTAATAAGGCATTAAATGTCATTGTTTCTGTGGTTATAGTTTCCACAAAGGCCTGAAAGAACTGGTGCTAAGCCAGGTTCTAGACCTGCTAAACAAAGATGGTAAAGCCCGGTGTCTCTGCCTTAGCCTGTCACATACCTCCAGGCTACAGAAGAGGAGACGACACCACTGGAAATTTCAAGGCTGAAGAATGAATGGCATTTCTCCTTGCCCCACTATGGAGAGAAGGGTTAGATGTGCTTCTGCCACAGCAGTCTAAGTTCAGGGCATTTCAGGAGCGTCAGTCAGAAAGCCTGTCCTGTGCGCCCTGGAGTCTGAAGAACATAAGGGCTAAGAGCTCAGTTACATGACTGACAAAACTGACCTGCAAGGGAGACTGGATAATGTAGACCAGGGCTTCTTGACCAGGGATCCACGATCCTCCCAGTGGGTCCGCGGAAAGGGTTCAGGGGGTCTGTGAGCTGGAATTGAAAAAAATCAACTTCTTATCGTTATTTTCTCTGACCACTAACTGAAGTGCTAGAGCATTTCCTTCGCTTATGAATGTAAGCAATAAATAAATTACAGTATCATTCATTCCACCTGCCTGGCAAAGGCGTCTGTGGAACAAAAAGAGGTAAGAGCCCCTGATGTAGACTGACTGTTAGCCCTGAAGGAAAAGCGTGGATATATGTGAGTAACTGGCCAGCCTCTGCCACCCCTTTATACTGGCTGACAGATGGACAAAGTCTTCAGGTCAAAAAACATTGTTTCACATGTTTATTATTGCCTTAGGGTTGATTTGTCCTGAATATGCTTATCCTTTACATGTTTCCCTCGGCTACATGTCTGTGGACAGTGTAATTTTGTTTCCAATAAGTTGGTTGATAATAAAGAAAATTTTATAAATTTATTTACATTTTTAGTTTTTCCCTAAAACTATAGAATGGTTTACATCCTTTATTTCTACATATGCCTTCAATACCTATTACCGGACATTTTCGTTTGCTTTTTAGTATATATTACAAGAGGTTGATATGTGGAACCGACATGGAATTTCATGCCTGATGACTCACTAATTGGGTATTCCATAGATTCCGGTTTGTGATTTTTTTTCCCCCAAATTGATTAATGTGTGTGTATATCTATATATTTTTTAAACATATCCTTATGAGTATTTGGCAGAAATTTATAACCTTTAAGTAATAGTAACATATATATCTATACATGTAGATAGATAGATAGATAGATAGATAGATAGATAGATAGATAGATAGATAATTTCTGCTGTTTTTAACAGTGAAATACTAGGAATCAAGCTTCTTTGTTTTTATTGTTTCAAGCCTTACATTGTGTGTTGTTGTTATATTGTCCGCTCTGGAAACATTTTCCTACCACAAGTATTTTTAATGTGTATTCATAGAGAAAGGCGTTACTTAGTAAATGAGGATAGCCAGTCTGAATGCATCTGCTGTTCTTTGCTTTTCCACCCTTATCTCCTCAGCCCTTTATTTGAGTCCCATAGCTTATTTATCCTGAAGTGTTGATGTATTTTTGGTAAAATTAATCTGTTGTTCTTTTCTCAATGGATCATTATCATGAGACTTCATAACATTTTTCGTTTGCTCTTCTTTGAGATTTTGCATTGTCTTCATTTTTTAAGTTGAGACTTTATAACTTGCAACATCTCAAGTGCATAGTATACCAAATTCAGTATAATGAGAAACTGTAACCTTTTTTTACACCGTGAAAGCTCTTTAAAACTCTTTGATTTCATATAATGTTACCTCTTTTCCCTTCAGCCTTGACGTCATAATTCTCATTATTAATGATGGTTTAGTAATAACGTATTTCTGAAATTTTGATTCAATTGCTAAATTTCACATGCTGAACTTTCCCCCACCATCAATCGCCTTTGTGAACTTACAGTACAGATGTAGGTGTGGCCAAAAAAATAACACTGGGAAGTAATCACATTAGTATCAGAATGGGCATACAGTAAATATTTGCTTATTGAATACATTATAATTGGGAGCCATTACTCTGTGAATTGTTATCATTGTCTCTACTGTGAATTCAAGAAAGAAGGTCAATGGATCAAAATGCCAGTGTTTAGAAGAGGAGAGCTATAACTCTTGAACAGTCTCCTGAGGCCAATCCCTTCTTTGTGACTAAATTGCATGTGCCGCCAGATTCAAAGGTAATAGTCCCTCTATCAGCTTTTATGTATGGGACTGTGTTTAATGTAAGAGAAAGTATATAGTGAAAATTATATTAGAATTTTTAAGTAATTAAAAAGTTTATTGATGTTACTCCACAAAAATTGATTGTGGTGGGCAAAATACAAAACTTTCTACAGGTATATAATAAACTAAAATTTGGAAAGTAAAACAAATAGTCTCAATGGATTTGCAGAAATAGACATTAAGGAATTATGAAAGAACTTTCCAGATCTGTTAAAACTTAGAGGGATACATGTTGGTTAGTTTATTCCTCCAATGATTGCTGATGCCACCACATTCTTCTTCAAATGAGAGACTGTAAATTTGCTCTATTTAGTGGTTTCCAAAGCAGCTGGGGTATGTGACCCTCTAGAGACTTTGAAAGGATTTGATTTTGATGCCTCGTATTATTGAGAAAGTTCAGGTATTGAAAGAGCGTATGAGAAAATCCATACGGAAGATCAATTCCACAAGCGCTTTGTAAAAGCATCAGACAAGAGTCTCACTTGACACAGAACACAGAAGTCCTATGCCAAAAATTTGTCAACACACTCGATCTTACAGACAAAAATATGGATTTGAACTCAGAGAGTATGCTAGCCTGTCAGAGCACTGATCACTCCACGATGGGTTTAACAATAAATTCCAAGAGGCTGATAAAACCTGCTACCAATGTGATTCCTGAACATGAATAAGCAGTTCGGCCACAGTGCTGCTAAGATACGAACTTGATCGTGACATGGGTAATAAATTAGTATATGAACTGTTCAATACAGGATTATAAACTGTTAGCCAAGCACTTACGAATACTCTTTCATAAGCCATTCAATAATCCAAGAACACGGTTCTCTGTCCGTCTAAACGGAAGCATTTATGGTACAGTGGGTATGACTGGGGGGACGCCCCCTGGATCCTTAGTGGTGGTAGTGATGGCTGTCCTTGAAGATAGAACGGTTATCAATAGTCAGTGTCCTGCAGTGAACACAGAAACACCTGGCAACTGTCCAAACACATGGAAAAGCAGATCTCGTCAGGTCTATCCACTGCAGTGTGGTGTGGGTTAGGCAGAAGGTATCTAGGTTAATAAAATTTTATGGCCAATAGATACCTTGCCCACATAGGCAGTTTTCAAAGAATTACAATGCAATAAAATCCCAATGTATGCAAAAAAAGATTCTGCTAACTATGGCTTAATATTTGGCCATTTCAAAAGCATTTGGGGAACTTATAAAACCTTAAGGACGTAATAATGAATGTTGATTATTCTGTTCCTATAAATTGGTTGAAATTCTGGTTAGTAGAGACTTCTTGTAGTCTGTGCACTGAACCATCCAACCTTCTTACCTTGTATCAATGAAATGAGGGATTTATTTTAAGCATTTTATTTGCTTTTCTAATTGAAGAAATGATCCACAATTCCAGTAAGTATGGATAAGCAATGTACTTCCTAAGGAATAATTAGAGTAATTATGCACTGATGATGAAGAGGAAAACATAAGAATTTAAAAGTTTGCTTCTTCTGACTCTTTTTGATAAACTACTGAATATTCAAATGATCTAAACCTAAGATCAAGGGGAAAAAAAGGTAATTTTAAAAAATAAGGTCAATATGTACTGACTCAGAAGGACAAATTGACCTAATCTGGGTATTTTTTTGTTTTTTGTCTCTTTTAAACTGTGGTTTGTGTTTTTCTATGTGATTTTAAACAAGCAGTGGCATGGACAAGTGATTATAGGAATGGGTCCAAATCCCAGTTCTTCTAGTTCCTGTGTGAATCTGGGCAACGTATTCAACCTCTTCATGTTCCGTCTCTGTTTCCTCATTCAAAAAAATTGTGACTATTAGTGTACTTAACATTATGAGCTCTCATGGTATTGCTCTTAAGTAGCAATATCATGTCCATGCCATTCCTTTTCATGCCCCTGTGCATTTGCACCCCGTCTCCTCCTCCTGTTGTGTTTTCCACACCTCTACCAGGCAAACTCCTGCTACATCTTCAAGCTGCTGCTTGGTCAACCCTTGTATGATTGGTCTCCTAAGGCTCCTGTAACAAAGTACCACAAACTGGGCTCCTGTAACAAAGTACCACAAACTGGGCAGCTTAAAATAATGGAAATTTATCACCTCAGCTCCGGAGGCCAGAAGTCTGAAAGCAAGGTGTCAGTAGAACCTTCCAAATGGCTCTGCAGAAGAACCCTTCTTTGCCTCTTCCAGATTGCGGGGATTACTGGAACTCCTCGGCATTTCTTGGCTTGTAGATAGGTACGTCCATCCACTCTCTAGCTCTGTCTTCACATGGTCTTCTCCCTTGTGCATCTGTTTCTCGGTGTTCAAAACTTTCCTCTTATAAAGACGCCACTCGTAATGGAGTCGAAGCCCTCGCTAGTCCAATCTGACCTTGTGTTGACTGAATTACATCTGCAGAGACAGTATTTTCAAGTGAGGTCATCTTCACAGGTTCCAGGTGGACACACATTTGGGGGCACTAATGAACCGAGTATACCTTGACTGAACTCTTCCCAGCTGCTAGAGAATGATATTCACTACCTCTTCTGTGTCTACACTCTGCCTGGTAGACGCCTTCATTGTTTTAAAAGTAACTTTGTATTTGAAATATTTATTTACACATCCATCTCTCCCCCAACAGGGTGCTTGCTGTGGACAGTGAGCTTAGCCCAGGGCTTCTCATATAGGAGGCCTTTACTACTACTGTGCTTCCTAGCTTGCTGAAGGGAGGAATAAAACAATGTTATGTCCATTTATTAATTTAACTTCCAGATTTTGAATCGTAAGACTTGAACAGAATGTTTAAAAGTTGTGGCCCTCATCTTTTTTAGGATAATGGTGACTTGAAGTTTATCTCTTTTGACGAGTGTTGGGTTGTTTGTTTTCTTTCATTTCTTTTTTGTTTTAAAGTTCTATATATGCCTGGGAAGAAAGTTCCAACACTAGAGAAACGTCCACAGTTAGAGTAGGGTGCTGCTTCATCAGATGCCAGCTCCCGACCGCATTTCCCACAGATAGGCCCTTCACAGTCAGGCACACGTGCCCACCACCACATGGCAAGTGTGAGAGTCCCCTTTATACAAACCTCCTGTTTTACCTTGTCTTTGTGTTTAATAAAGTAGATTTTTTAAAAAAGATTTATTTATTTATTTATTTATTTATTTCTCTTCTTCCCCCCCCCACACTCCACCCCACCCCGGTTGTCTGTTCTCTGTGTCTATTTGCTGCGTCTTCTTTGTCTGCTTCTTTTGTTGTCAGTGGCACGGGAATCTGTGTTTCTTTTTGTTGCATCATCTTGCTGTGTCAGCTCTCCGTGTGTGCGGCACCATTCCTGGGCAGGCTACACTTTCTTTCGTGTTGGGCGGCTCTCCTTATGGGGTGCACTCCATGTGCATGGGGCTCCCCTACAAGGGGACACCCCTGCGTGGCAGGGCACTCCTTGCGCGCATCAGCACTGCACATGGGCCAGCTCCACATGGGTCAAGGAGGCCCGGGGTTTGAACCGTGGACCTCCCGTGTGGTAGGCGGATGCCCTAACCGCTGGGCCAAGTCTGCCCCCCATGACGTAGATTTGATTTTTTTCCCACATCAGCAGGAAATATAGATCTACTTGCATTTTTTTTAAGATTTTTTTTTTATGTCTTTCTCTCCCCTTCCCCGCCCCCATTGTCTGCTCCATTCTCTGTATGTTCTTCTGTGTCCACTTGCATTCTTGTCAGGTGTCACCGGGAATCCATGTCTCTTTTTTGTTGTGTCATCTTGCTGTGTCAGCTCTCCAAGTGTGCGTGCCAATCCTGGGTGGGCTGCACTTTTATTGCATAGGGTGGCTCTCCTTGCGGGGCGCAATCCTTGCACATGGTGCACCCCTATGCAGGGGACATCCTTGCATGGCACGGCACTCCTTGCGCACGGCAACACTCCAAGTGAGCCAACTCACCACACAGGCCAGGAGGCCCTGGGTATCAAACCCTGAACCACCTGTACAGTAGGCAGATGCTCTATCAGTTGAGCCACGTCTGCTTTCCAGATCTACTTGCGTTTGGTTAACTGTGTAATATTCTACTCTGTGAGGAAGACTATCACAGAGTGAAGTTCCTCTGATACTGGAAGACCCCAAGGAAGGCAGTGGTTTTCCCACTTTGACTGCTTTGTCCAGGAAAATCCATGGATATGATATTAGTAATTTTTCTCCTAACAGTGCAGGGAAAAGGAAAAACAAGGAGAATATGCCCATAACCTCTCCTCTGCGTGACTAGTAACAAGGGAGAAAGGAGGAAGGCTGTGATATCCCACAAGGTATTAATTCTTAGCCTTTTTAACTGAAACAAATTTCAAGTAATATGTACAGCTCATGTGATTTATAAATGTGTATTTTAAAGAGAGTTTCAGCTACATGCTGTCTGAACCCAAACTTTAGTGTGGCATCAAAACTGAAATTGGGCAGGGTGTAGCATTTGTTTTGGTGAGCTGTTAGTTTGTTTGTTTTCTGATTACAAACTTTCATGGTAGCAAATTTGAAAAATATGGAAATCAAAAGCACACAAAAAAATGTCATTAATATCAGCAGGGACTACCGATATTAGCATTTTCATAATTTTTCTGTGCATTATTTATAAATTGTTAAGTCACCTAATAGATCTTACACATTGCCGATGGCATTAGAATTTTTAACAACATGAATGTGCTATAATTCACTTAACCATTTTATACATAACCAAGTTATAAAACCTACAGTTGGACTTTTTATTTCTAGTTTTTGCTATTACTAACACTGATTTGAGTATACGTCTTTTTTATTTTCTGATAAGTTCCTTAAAACTTTTTTCCTACAAGTAGAATATCTGGTTCAAAGAGTATAAACAACACTGCTAAGTCTTTTGATACATATCGTCAAATAACCTCCTGGGGAGATGATAACAATTTAGCCTCCCACTAGCAGTTTGGGAGAACGTACACATGGCCCTGCATCCTTGCTAATTGTGGATATTGTATGTCTTATTTTTCAGCTTTGCCTACTTGCTCTCTGGTTTTAATTTTTGTGATGTTATTTTTATTTATTTTTTGCATGAGCAAGGTGTTTGTTATTTTTGTTGTTAACTATGAGTACTTTATATTGTGTTTACACTGACATTTGTTATATATTTCAAACATTTTCCAAATTTTATATTAGTTTCTTTGTTTTGACATACAGAATATGTTTCACGTTCTCTTACAACCATGTTTTAAAGGGTTTGTTTCCTACCCATGATTTTTGAGGTTTTATTTTTTTTTTTCTTTAAAGGTATCTACGTACACATGGTCAGATAGCACTGGCCTAATTTATTTTAATTTCAATTTCGTATTTACCTTTTTCACTCACCATATTAAGGCATCGAATACACGGACACAACAAACAACTCTCACAGGACAGTTGCTGACACAGGACAGAAATTTCCTCACCGTCGCCCCGTGTTCTAGAGAGAGGCCAAGGGTCTAGGACGGGGAGCCACTCGGTTCACGTCTTCATCGGGAGCCATGACCTTCCCTCCTTGTACTTCTCCATTTCCCAGCTTTCGCTCTTACCCACAGACCCAAACCTGGCTCTGCAGTAAAACATACACTTCCCGGCCCACGGGAAAGGAAAGGGAGAGAACTGGTCACTTGTTTTTTTTAAAGAAAAGAGTGCTCACATTCTATTGGCTGGAGCCAGTCACATGACCACATCTGGCTTCACTGGGCTCTAATAAATGCGGCCTTTTCCTTGGCAAAGGGAAGGAACTGGAGGAAGGTAGGTGCTGGGGTCAGTTAGTGGCTTCCTCTACCTTGAATGGATGCTACTGGGAAATAGGTTAAAAGTTGGTGTTTTAAAAACAAATACCTATCTTTATCTTAAACAAATTTAGACAATGTACATACAACTTATAGCCCAGGGTCTTTCATAGATAAGGGTCTCAGTAAAAACAGCATCCTCTCTATTCTCTCCTTACTGATGATCAAACGGACTCTCTGTTTGGAAAGTGTAGAATGTTAATGAAAGAGTTCATAGGTGAAACCAGTCAATCACTCTCTCTGACCTCCCATAATTTGCAAAATATTTTTGTATCCTTAATGAAGGTGCCCATTTACATAAGCCAGAGAGCCCTGCTGTGCGAGACATCAGCACTAGGCAGGTTCACCTTTAAAGTAGTAAGGAATTGCCACTTTCTTCTCTGTAATATCTTAGTAGGCAGCTTTGTGGCTTTCTGATCATACTATTTTCTTATCGAAGGAGATATCAGAAGAATTCATCGATATATATCTAGCCCAGTACAACAGCCTTTTATCCAAATGCACCCCAAATCCTCAGATACTACCACAATTGTTTAGATCAAGTTAATATTTCAGCATGTTTATTTGTGAATGTATCACTTTATGAAAAGGAAATTTACAGGTTAACACTCTTCACAATTACGGTATTGTTTTCCAAAGAAGAATTTTTGTTATTAGTCAAGCAATTTCCTCAGTTATATACAGCTCTTTCTCCTTACGGTGGTCTGAGGATATTAAACGGGGGCCAAACTGCAGGATAAGAGAGTATGGGCTGCTATAACTGACAATCGTCTCTCCGTCAGGCCTGGGTACAGTGCATAAACTCAATCTATGGTCTCCATCAAAGTTACACATACATATCTAAGTTCAGGATTTGGAAAGAGAAACCTGTTTAGAAAATAAAGTTTACTGAGTAACTATACTATGCCAGGTATTATGCTATGCCTTAGTGGTGCACTGATGAACTAGACAATCCTGGCCAACAAAAAAAACAAACTATACAGTGCAAGAACCAGGTCTATAAAGCAAGCAGTACAGAATAATAAGGGCAGAGACAGAAGTGTAGTCAGGACTCAGGAAAGGGCATATGGAGAAGCCATGAGGTAGAAGGTGAGACTCAGGGTTGACTTCCTATAGAAAGAAATGGCTGGGTTCACTCTTAGAGGATGCACCGACTATGTATTCACTTTAAATAAAACTTTAATTAAAATATCATATTCCTAATCTATTTCTATATCATCTAGGACAGTTTTGTACTAGAGGATTATATTTATAAAAATAGATTACAGTTAATTTATTTTCTTACACATTCCCAAAAATCTGATTTTAGCTTATACTATGAAAAGAAAACATAGATATGTGTTCAGGAAACAAAGCCTGAAACTATCCAAAAAATTTTAGAGTTATAATAATATGTGTCACACACAGTAGGAGATCACAAAATGCTTTCTCAACTAGTTAATTCTAAATGAGACAGAAATTAATCAGTAACACACTTTTAAAGTGAAAAGAGAGGGATGGCAATTATATGTTATTACATGCTGAACAGTATTGCCAAACTGTTTTCACAGAATACTAGTACCCCTAAAGGTGTTTATTGATATTTGGGAATTTTTAAAAAATGAATTTAAATGATTTGGGGAGATATTAGCTGAAACAAAATTGGAAACATTTTCTTTTTGCAAGCTTTCATAGAGCTTTTAATATATTATGCAGTAATTTCCCCAAATTATTGACCAGGGAAATTATTGCTTCTCCAGAATACTTACTAATATACTACAGAACTAGTGTTTCACAAAACACTATTGAGTAATACAGATATGAAAAATTCAGGGGAGATTTTAGGAAAGTCTAATACACATTTGCGAATGGACCCCATGCCCTCTAAACACACAATTGAAAAAATAACTGAACACTCTTTTTCTGTTACGCAATTGAATCTCTATCTTGGGCTTCTATTCCACTTGACTGAAGAGAACATTATTTAGTGAATCCCAGGTAAACTCAGTTTCAGGATGTAATTTTGTCACTTTAAGATGTGACCCTTTCCCACCCTCCCCAGAGTGGCGTCAAAGTCCTGGTGAGCTTACATAGTATCCTAACGTTGGGATAAGACATCTGGTTCTTATCTGGTTAACTGTCCACACAGCCACTAGCTGTGATTTACAAACGCTCATCTTATTCTCAGTTGTTATTCTTCTCTAAGATTCCTGCTTTCACATCTGGTTGTCCAGCCACAAGTCTGTACCTCATTCACTATGATACCATCTCCCTTGACGGAGAAACTTCTTCAGGTCAGTTATCTCTTTCTTAGTTAATCTTTGGGTCTTTCTCAAAGCAATGGGAAAATTAGGCTGCTGGATCATACCATTCTGGTCCATGGGAAGTCTGGTGAGGCTGTTGAAGACCCTCTCTGCCCCTAAAACCTGTCTCCATGTGTAAACTAGAACAAGGAATTGTCTGCAAAGGTGCTTTCTCCAAAGTTCTAAATAGGAGGTCCCTGTTCTAACATCCCTAAACTTTCAGTCATTCCACCAGCTTAAAGGCAAGCTTGGTGGTGGTGGAGTTGGGGTGTGAGGGTCTGTTGCACAGGATCCCACTTCAGACACCAACTTTGATCAGTAAAACCTGATGACATATTCAGCAACTTTCAATTAAAGTACCCTCAGAAACTGTGTCCAATTTCTTTTTCTTATAAGGACTTCAGCCATGTTGAATCACAGTCCACTCTTTATTAAGTCTGGGCACACCTTAACTAATCTATCTTCTAAGGTCTTATTTACATTTGGGTTCACATCCACAGGACCAGGGTTTGGGACCGGAACGTATCGTTTGTGGGGGACATGATTCAATCTCCAACACTGGCTTAAATGACTGTCTCTCACAAGAGAAAAAGATCCTCCCCCCTTCTCCATTCCAAGCTCTCACAGATCTTGCTATTCCTAAGAACTGTTAGGAACTGTTAAGAACTGTTACACAAACAGCACATCCTTGTCATTTTAAGACATTTTAAAGCTGTAGTGTTTTAGAGGATAAGAGAACAAAAGAGAAGCTTCCTGAGGGCATGGATTTTAATCTCTTTGTCCCTTGATGTATCTCAAGAGCCTAGAACAGTGCCTGACATATAGTTGCCACTTAAAAAATAAATATCTGTTGAATGCATAGTATTAAAGGGGAGAAAAGTAATAAAAGTGAGTTTTCCCTGCTGCCTTGCTCTCTTTCATTTTGCTGTGTGGTCCTCCTAAATGGTGTCCATAGGGTTTGCCAAGTTCTTGTTTAGGCTTCTTGTTGAGTTCAGGTGAACCATTTTGAATGGGGGAATTAAAGCCTGACTTAATATCCATATTCTAGTAAGTCTTGTTGCTGTTGCTGCACTGCAACGTGCTAAAAGCGCTCTGTGTTTCAGCAGATACATTTTTATTTCCACAGGTGGATGAAATAGGATGCAAAGATTGTCCAGTCTCTGTGATG
The DNA here is from genome assembly GCF_030445035.2 of Dasypus novemcinctus. NCBI lineage: Eukaryota > Metazoa > Chordata > Mammalia > Cingulata > Dasypodidae > Dasypus > Dasypus novemcinctus. The sequence continues at coordinate 7,081,708 of NC_080673.1, read as the reverse complement.
GTAAATTTCAGCCTTAATCTCTAACTCATGTCTCTTAGTCCTTCTCAGAACTGGCATTTATTTATTTATTCAGTAAAGATGAAGTGAGCACCTACTACGTGTCAATCACAGTTTTAGTCGTTCAAGCTATATCAAGAAATCAAGTGGACAGTAATGGACCTGAGATCAGAAAGAGACATAGTAGATTGGAGTGATCCATACAAATGAGAAGGAATGGGGAAACACGGAGAGGCAGTTGGATGTAATCAGAAAGGAAACTTCTTGGAGAAGAGAGGGAGGGTAGAAGGTCCCTAAGGCAGCTGTCAAAAAAGGGTTATGTTAGTTGGGGACCTCTGTGAAGCAAACATCCAAGAAAGGATTAGATTTGCAAAAGATTTCTTGGGGGGTGGAGGACACCTGTGAAGGAGACGGAGATTGATCCAGAGAAACTGTGTGCATTTCCTGGATAAATCACTGGAGTCAGTGAACAGCACAGAGTAGGCATTTATTAAATTCTCTGATTTTTTTATTATTGATCCACAGTGAACAGAATTGTATATTCTTGATTACTGGTTAAAATAATAAAACGAAACAAGCATCTGTGCCTTCTAATACTAATCTCTATTTTTATTAGACATAACTTACAAAATATGTTGTTCCTTCTTTTATATCACACAAAATTTTTACTGGATTTATGACATCACAGACATGGCAATTATTCCAGTCTCTTATTATAAATGTTATTTCTAAGGAAACTAAAAAGAAGGCTTAGAAAAGAATATACAGTGTATATTTGGCAACCATGATTATGGCGAGTCCTTATATATTGGTTAAAACAATAAGCAGGCACTATCATAGCCATAGTACAAAGGTTATCTTATAATATCTTATTGTGGAGATAATGCAAGAATTTGTAAACTGCAGATAAACCACTATCCAGATAAAATGAAATTTGACAAGTTTATAAGCATTTTTCTACATAGAAACTCTATCAATTTTAGAGATTTGATTTCATTTAGCAGTTCACAAAAGTTTGAATGCTCGAGTAAAACTTTCCTTAAAACAAAATAACTGAACAAATGGGCTGAGAGTCTCATGAGAGGTAACACGTTAAGATGTTCAGTACTTTCTTCAGTGGCTCAGGTAGAAAACCCCAACAGAATATGATTTTTGTTTTTAATGTATTCACTTTTTTCTTTTGGGAAACATATTAAAAATAAGTATATAAAATATAACGAACCAAAATTCACAAAGCAAGAGTATGTCTTTATTCAGTTAGGAAAAGAAAAATTACTATGAAAATGTCTAGGGGAAGCAGATGTGGCTCAAGCACCTGGGCTCCCATCTACCATGTGGGGGTCCCAGGGTCAGTTCCTGGGCCCTCCTGGTAAGGCAAGCTGGCCCGTGTGGAGAGCTGCCACAAGATGAGGGGGGAAAAAAGAGACAGAGAAAAGACAACGAGAGACACAACAAACCAGGAGGCTGAGGGGGCTCAAGCAATTGAGCGCCTCTCTCCCATGTCGGAGGTCCTGGATCGGTTCCCAGTGCCTCTTAAAGAGAAGCCAAAGAGAGAAGACAAGCAGACACAGAAGAACCTGCGGCAGATGGACAGAGAGGGCAGACAGTGAGCACAAGCAGCAAGGGGCAGGGGAATTGAAAAAAACAAGTTGCCTAGTTCAAGTGTCCACGTGACTGCCTTACCATACTGATAGAAGCAACAGACTACTTAAATACTTTTCCTTAAAAAATATAAATCTATATACTTACCTGGCAGGGGAGATACCATGATCACAAAGGTGGTTTTCCCAGGGCTGGATGTGCTGACCCCTGCGTTTTCCCCAAGGGTGGGAAACTTGACTGCATAATTTGTGGTAGTGGCAGACTGCATTCACATTCTTCCCCGTTAAAATATATATATATATATATATATATATATATATATATATGAATCTTTGTATCAACCTAATAGCCAGATGAACAATCATTACTGTTTTATTTCCTAGAAAACAATTAAACAGTAATAATAATATAAAACTGTAAAGTAGTCCTAATAAGATTTCTAGTGGTAAAAGCATGGAATATAGAAAATGAATGTTAAGGAGCTGTCTAGTCAAGTGTCACCTGGCAGAGATTTCTTTCATTCTTTTTTTTTTTTAATGCATAAAGAAATTACTGCCAAAATTTGAATCCAATGATGAACTCAACTTATGTTGGAAAATAAATATTTTAATTTATAATATATACTTATTTAGTGCTTATAATTATTTTGTTCTTTAAAGTAGATGAGCATGAATTATAATCTTATTTAATTGAAATTATAATCTTATTCACACCCTCTACGTGCTGAGCAAGCCTCTTGCCATACTATAGTATATTATTAAGAATGAACCTATCCCAAGCATCTCAGATTACAAATTGGCAGGGGGGAGGAAAACCTCTAGGATATAATATGGGTATAGTTTGCACATTAGAAACTTAGAGATATAGTCATCAATCCTACAGAAATTGAGGCTCAGGAAAGAGTCCATTTATAAAATTGAAACTCCCCAAAGATTTAAAAATGTGAAATACATGTGATTGATTCCACAGCTGCCACTGATACTTTCTTTTATCCTTCTGTTCGGTTAAGGAGAATTCTTTCAGGAGTTCTTGCCCAATCACTTTTCACGAGGGCTTGGCTAGCAAAGGAAAGAAATTTAAATGTTCTCTCATTATGATATGATCATTGATTCGAAGTAAAAGAGTACAATACAGGTCATAACAGACAAACTCCATGTGAAATGATGAAAGGATAACAAGTTATTTTATCACCACAGAAATAAAATTATTTACTTCCCATTATTCAAATTAGAATTATTTTGTTTTTAGATGTAGCATCCTTATATAAAAGTCATAGAAACTTACAACTGCAGAAGGGAAAAGAGGTGATTTAAATCATGACCTTCATTTTTTGAAACTGAAAAATAATATTGGAAAATATAAATTACTCGAGTAAGAGTCTAGTTGCAACAGCATTGGGAGATGCAAATATTTTCTTAGGTTTTCTGGAGAATTCTATAGTTTTATTTTTTCAACCACTTTAAATGTTTTTATTCCTGTGAATTGAATGGATTTTTTTTGGTAATTTTTATTATAGAAGAAATCTTACAAATAGTTTTAAAATGCTGGCAATGCAGGAAGGTATAAAATGTAAAGTAAAATTCTCTGCCATTCCCAATCCTCCCTTCACCTAATTCTACTTTCCACAGACCACCATGGGGAGTTTTTCTAGTTACTCTTGTAATTATTATTGTAATATCTCATCACGTATTTGTTTTTTCCTTCTTAATTTATGAAATTTTTAAAGACTCTATTGGCCCCCAGTACAAAAATTACAAAAATTTAGCTTTTTTCACCCTATTTTCTGATGTATTAGTTGCGTTCTTGTTCTTGATATTTACATTATACTTATTTCATGTTCTACCTATAAGGTAATCTAAAAATTTTGAAATGAAAGAAACAGCATTCACAATGCTGCGATAATGTCATTTTTTAATTCAAGAACTAAATGGAATAATAGTATCCCTGAAAAAGAAAATGTAATCCTAAGTCACTCAAATGTTACCACTTCAAAAAGATTTTACCAATTATCCCAGGATACTTTATCCTGTTTCATTTCTTTCTAGCGTCTTCTGGGTCATCCTCAATTGTGCTGCGTCTTGCAAACAATGTTGCCCCTTTTCTAGGAATTTATACTTAGGTGAATTTGAAGAGTAATTTTCATATAGGTTGGTAGAGAGTAAATTTTCTGAATTATTGCTCTTTTACTTTGATTCCTGCACTTAGAATTTGATCATTGAGCCATGCATAAATTTCCGGGTCTAAAACATTTTTCTTTGGAATTTGAAAATAATGCTCCGTTGTTTCCCAACATCCACTGTTAGCTTTAGCAGACTGTTGCTAGACATTATCACTCTGTAATAGAAACTGCTAGTTCAACAAAAAAATCTGCTTTTCTCTCCTTCTCCATGGACACCTAGATAGGCTGCATTTCCCAGTTAGGTGTGAGTCAGTAGGTACAAGAGGAGAAGTGATACATTCCACCTGTGCGCCAGGGTCTTTAAGAATCACCATGGTTCCTCCACACGTGCTTTCCCTTTCAGCCAGCTGGCATAGGTGGTGATAAAGCCACAGCAGATGGCTGAGCCGCAGGATGGAGGGACCCTCGGTGCAAGGTTCTCTGTGTAAAGCAGGGGCTCTCAACCAGGGGTCCACACTCGCCCAAGGGGTCTGTGGAAAGATTTCAGGGGGTCCGTGAGCTGGAATTGAAAAAAAATCAGCTTATTATCTTTATTTTCCTGACCTCTAACTGAAATCTAGCATTTCCTTCACTTATGAATGTATGCAATAAATAAACTACAGTAGTACAGTAGTATTCATTTCATATCACATTATGGTTGTTGCATATCTCAAAAAATTGCTTACACTCATCCGTAAGTCAAAATTGCGGTAGTTGTTAGACCCAAAGCTAGTTGAGAGTCAAAAAACTATCTGGCGCTAATTCTGAGAAGGGTTCCGTGGTTTCTTTTTAGATGCTTAAGCACATGAAAAATAAGCATCTATTTGTACTTGAGCTGCTGTAAGTGTGTCTATTTGTGATGGCAGCTACTATGCTTCTTTCCTTCCCTGGATTTTTTTTTCCTCTTTGTCCTTGGAGTTCTAAAATTTCACCAGTATATATCTTTATTTGAGAATTTTTCATGAATTCTCATCAGGACTTGTTGGGTCCTTTCAGTCTAAAGAATTGAAACTTCATTTAGTCCAAAGAACATTTCTGCTATTTTCACTTCATTTTCTTTCCCATTATTATCTCTGCTCTCCCCTTCTAGATCTCCTATTGGAAAAATGTTGAACTAATTAAAACTTGCCTCCATCCCTGCGTACTTTTCTCTAATAGCCTGTAATTTTTGTCTTTTTGCTGTGTTTATGATAGACTGCCTCAGCTCTTAGCTTCACGATCTACAACAAACCCTTAACTGTATTTTATTATATGTACTGTCCATTTTGGCAGAGGTGAGAGTGTGATCACATTTTTAATACCCAATAGCTCTTTTTTACTACTCTGCTCCTTTTTCATAAGAATTTGATTTATTTTTACATCTATACTCTCCTCTGAAATCTATTTAAAAATTCTCATTAAAAATTTTTTTTCTTCAGTTCTCAAAAATATCTCAGTTTTCTCTAAGGGAAGTTTTTCTCTTTCCATAATTCATCCTTTCAGTTTTTCTCAAGGTCTGCCAATCCTTCATTGTTCTTTCATGGTTATTAATGAACAAATAACATGGTACATCTTTGCAGTGTCAAAGGTCTAATTTTCCCAACTTGCATTTTGGGGGAAAGGTGGGTTTGGGGTGTCCATGTTCTGTGCAAGTGGGGGGTCAGGCAGTTAACCAGCAGCTTCCTCGCTGGGAAGGCAGACGTGGAACTAGAAGGAGGACTGGAGACCTGTCGATAGCTAGAATAAGGAGATCCATTTTCTGGCAATGGAGCTCTTCAGTAAGGAGGTCCAGCTTTCCACTAAGTCTCAAATGCTGTTCTGCTTCTCTCTGAAAAAGAAGCCAAACCCTCTGACCAGGCTTCCTTATCAACCAGTTCACATGCCACTGGCAAAAGCAGCAGTACCTAACCCAAGTGAGGAAGAGAAGGAGGTGTCCCAAGAGCCTGGCTCCTGACCTGGGTGATGGTTGTCCAGGAGACGTCTCTGCTCCGTGTGCCACTGAGGGGCAACAGAGAGGTCAGCAGTGGAGAAATGTCCCCGGAGCCAGACAGCCAGCACTGAAACTGGACTCTGCCTCTTACCAGGCATGTGACCTTGGGCAAGCTAGTCATCTCTTTGAGCTTTGGATTTCGCATCTATAATGGATGCTCATCTCATCTACCTCAAGATGGCTAGGAGGAGTAAACTTCTTACTACATGTACACCACTTTCAACAGTCTCTGCACACAGTAACTCTCCATAAGAGTGAGATAAATATAAATAAATAAATAAATACATATATATATATATTTTCCTATTAGAAAGAGCAAGTTTCCTCTCTCTTGTCTTTGACTTTACAGCCTGCTCATATGATTTCTCTGTCCCCGATTCTTTGTAGCCCCAGGAAGAAGCAGACCATTGCCAAGTTCAGGTCAGTCTCTTGCTTGCTAGCTGCTGGGAGAGAGGAAAGTGGATACCAGCACTAAGAGGCTGAGTCTGCCCAGCCCTGACCTCCAGGGTCATGGGAACAGGTGGAAACAGGATTCATGGGTGAGGCACCCCTTAAATGGCCTCCCCACGTCTGGTCTTACCCTCTCCAGTCTAGTCATCACTCTGCAGTCAGAGTGATCTTTCAAGAAATATCTAGGGTAAATTTTTGAATTGCAGAAATTCTAGGGATAATATTATATATTCCCTTCCAGAAATTCCTTGATGTGCTTTGTCTTCTGAGAAACTTCTGGAAAATCCAGAATATTCCAAAATGCTTCCAACCCTTCTATATAGATTCTATTCTTTATGGAAATCAGTAGGCTGGCAATAAGGCAGGAAGGTCGAATGTACTCCGTACTCCATTTAACTATAATATTAAATTCTCAGCGAATTCTTATAACCACCACCAAGTGGTGACTTTGAATTTTGAAACATAAATCATCATCTCTAAATCCTTTCTGTAACTTTCAACTCAGCATCTTTTTCCAGAAACTCACAGTCAGAAGAACAGTAGCCTTCAGATTTAAGACATCCCAAAACAAGAATTTCCGAGTAGCTTTTCACACAGACAATTGCCAAACAGAAGAGCCTAGGCCTGTCAAGAATGGAAAGTTTTCTTCCGCCGTATTCCACCAGGGCTAAGTTAAGAGCGCTGAGGAACTTCTCCCTGCCTGGAGGCTTTCCCTCAGGGAAGGCACCACCGCTTTTCCTCAGTAGAAATACCCACAGGCCTAGAGGGAGGGCAGGGTGGCAGCTGCTCGCTCTTGAGAGACTCATGAGCAAAACGGCAACCCTCCACCCACCACCCTTAACCCTGTTTGTGGACTACAGAGTCGTTGTCACCATAAAACCCTGAGGGGGAAAGCAGACAGTCTCTGCAGAAAGTATAAGCCTCCCACTGAGGCGTTCCTTAATAATAAGTGATGCTTTGAAGAGAAGTCAATCCGCCTCACAGCTCAGATCAGTGAGGCAGGGGCCTCAGCTCCTGGCTGTGTTTAAGGTCATCCAGTTGCTTTTCTCCAGGGGATGGGAAAAGGAAGAAAGACGGGAGTCCAAGGCTCCCCCAGCAGGAGAGCATTTTAAGGGTGCCGGGAAAGGAGGGTGATAGACGGGGAGGCGGGCAGGGAGATTGCCCCTGCATGTCCAGCATTTTGCCTCCGGCTCTCCATGCGTTGGCAATGACCATGCCTTGGCTCAGGATTCAACCAGCAGAAAGTGACCCGACCTGGTACCCTCTCTGAATCCCGTCATCCCTGGAGTTTCAGAATTGCTTAAGTCAAGGAAGGAGGAGGCTTTGCCACGGGGGGCGTCAGGGGACAGAAAACACGCGAGCCGTTGGGCTGCGTGCAGCACGGAGAAGCAGCCAGGTAGCCAAGCTGCCTTCCCTTTGTTGGGTTTTCCTTGAAAGCCCAGAGTTTACAACGGAGGACAGACCGTTTCTGCCATGCTCCTCAGCTCCAGGCAAGTAGGAGAAGGAATACACACAGCCAAGAAAGAAAAGCACAGACCCAGGTAAACAGCTAGACAAATGAGGAGCTGCCAGCCAGGAAAGGCACAGCTTCTTCTCCAAATATTCCGATTATTCTGCTATCTTAAATTCAGCAGCAGTCTTTTATTAGAAACACCACGCAAGACCGGACTTTTCCCCTCCCAAGCCCGTCACATATCCCTGAGTTTTCTAAAAGTTTAACGAACACAATCATTGAATCTGTAGCAGGTTAAACTGTGTCCTCCATCCCCCAGTTTCTGGTCACCTGGATGCTCGGAATGTGACCTTTGTCAGGAGGGTCTCTGCAGGTGCCATTAGCTCAGTTAAGATGGGTTCACACTGGATTCGGGTGGGTCTTAGTCCAACGCCCTGTGCCCCGCTGCGAAGGAAGGCCATGTGAGATGAGGACTGTGCCAGCCCAAGCCGCGGAGGGTGGGACAAGGAGCATGAGAGTGCTTCCCGAGAGCCTTCCAAGAGAGCACGGCTCTGTCGCCACCTTGATTTCAGACTGCCAGCTTCCAGCACTGCGAGAGAATGAAGTTCTGTTGTTTGAAGCCACCTGGTCTGTGGTACTATGTTATGGCACCCTAGGAAACTAATACCAACTCATTAGTAGGGCCTGTGAAAAAAGGCTCCGTTATCGTCTGTTGTGAACTTCTTTCAGAGTGTTTCCCCCTTCCAAATGCTGCTCTGCCTTAGGTTTACTTTTGCTCCAGCAATTAATTCTCAATGAGCACAGGCTCATATTGCAAGCACATATGTTTGCTTTTGAAATAGAGTTGTTAATAGCTAAATGTATTCATTGTTCCTGGTTTCACAAGCTCAGGATGGCAGGCACCATAATGTTTTCCAAGCACTGGTGACTGTTTTTCTCTGCACAGGGCACTGGCCTGTCTCTCACATTCACAGCTGTTGTACATGCTTTGCATTGAGAAAAAGAAGAGGGAGCAGCGAGGGAAAAAAAAATCATTTGTGAGTGGGGTGTGAACAAGTGCTAGCTGATGCTCTCCCGTACTTGCTCTAAACGAGTCTGAACTGCCTGAGAGTCATGCATTTGCTCAAAGGAACTGGAGTCCACGCAGGTACACGCGGGTGAGTGGGTTTAACCAAGACAAAGTTGCTGTGACTGTAACCCACACACAGAGTACCCCGAGATCAAGGTTGTGGAATACAACTCCTTTGCTGTCAGTCGTGAGAAAGGAACAGAGAGTAGCAGTTGAGGCACAGCTGGCAGGGCTGCACAAGGACTCCCCGCTACTGGGGGCAGGGGTCCTCAGAGTCTGAAAAGGGGCGCTGCCCGCTTTGCGGCGGGGTCATTGCCCGTAAAGTAGGAAAGATTTTAATTTGCCTTTGGCAAAAGGAATATGTTCTCAGCAATGAGTATCATTCTACACAGGCTTATTTCTCAGGAGCTATAAAACGACATTATATCAGGGAGCAGACATGACCCAAGTGGTTGCGCACCTGCCTCGCACCCGGGAGGGCCCAGGTTCGCTTCCCAGGGCCTCCTAAGGAAAAGAGAAGCAAACCGCGAGCAGAGACAAACATGAAAAGTAACTCAGGGTTGCCGACGCTGCTCAGTGGTTGAGCGCCAGCTCCTCACATACGTGGTCCTGGGTTTATTCCGTGGCCCTGGTACCTCAAAAAATAAACAAAAAACCACAAAACTACATGATAACTGTATACGTAGTCGATACGCACAAGCCCTTACATACATACATGCATCTCCACCTACCCCTGGGCAGATATTCAAGAAAGCGTTAACCAAGGTTATCACTGGGCAGTGGGATTGGGTAAGAGCTGGGAGAATTTTTCTTTTTGTTTTACACCCCTCCGTAGTGTTTATACTTTTTTTACTTTGTGCATGTATTTCTTTTACTATACAAGAAAAGCAGTAATAGCCATGAGATTTCCCTTCTATATCCATAAACTTTAAAAACGATCCGTGTTATCAGAGTTGTATGATATCAGAAAATTCTAGGCAGGGTCCCACAGAGCCACATTGTAAAGCAGGGTTTTGAGGAAGTTGGCTGTGCCTCTTGTGTGCAAAGTAGAATATTTATCGTTGTTTACTTCCACCTCATCTCTGCTAGGCATGGAGGTATAGATAAGGTAACTACACTTTCCACTTTATCCCTCTTATCCTGACACTTTCATCTGGAAACCTGTCTTGATCTGGACAATAAATCCTATATCACCTTAGTTATGTGTAGCCATGTGGGCTGTTGATTGTGTATTTAATCCACTCTTGAAAATAACATTTTAGGATTTTTTTTTTTAAATGGGCACTTACTAGTCACTGTAATACATACTTTACAAGTTATTTAATTTAATCCTACAACTCCCTTTTGAGGAAGGTGAAATGATCTTAATTATGAAGAAATTGAGTCTTGGTAACAAGCACGTGATTTTGCTTTAAACACTGCCTATCCCCCTGCGTTTTGCATAAATTCAGTCAAGACCTGACATTGACTGTTTCTGTCCTCTCCAAACATTCAGGCACCCATAAAATCCCAACGTCTGTGTAAATCTTTCCATTTACTCCTAATCCCAATCCCTTCTCATTATATCCAACTACCACTTATACAGATTTCAGAATCAGGCTTTTGTTTCCTCTGGGAAGCTTTCCCTGTCCCCTTAGCCTAGGTCAGTTTCCCTTGTTACACAGTCTAAAAACCCCTTGTAAAATTTTATTAGTTTATAATATAAACTTTAAATATATCCTCAATATTCAAAGCTCCTTGCAGGCAGGGAGTTCTTTTGTTCTGCTTTTCATTATTTCCCAGCATCATCAATTATACTCACATGAACATGCACTCAATAAATGCTTGTTGAAAGGACTATTGGCAATACCTTGCTACAAAAACAGAAAATGAAACAACCCAGAAGAGGGGCTCTAGCGCCTATCAAAGGATCCGGGGAAAAAAGTGGGTGAAGGTGGTTATCTTTTCTGCGGAGCCTCAAACACTGCCCTAGCAAAGCCAGGATACCTCAGGTTTTACGTGAAGAAGGTGTGGAGCCGGGGCACCTGTGTGTGACTTCTACGTAAACTACTGAGGAACTCCTTGCTGTGTGGTCTAGTTCTACTCCTTCCACCCCGTGGTCAGGAATGGCTTTCACTGAGTACCTTTTTCACTTCTGAGTCCCAATGTCAGTGCCTAGGCTTGATGTCAATGACTCAGTCTTATCATAATTATTTTAATGTCTTCATCCCTTCGTGGTTAGGCATGGCGATCTGAAAAAAAAAATCCTCAAATCTGCTTTAGGAGAGCAACTGCCCTCGTTGAACCTGGAAGCAGGAGTGGGAATGACTGATAGCTGTTATATAGTGGCAGATGCTACACCCACCCCCAGTTAACCCTGCGTAATTAACAGTAGTATCCTTTTTAAGTGGTATTATGATTTCTATGTTATAGCGCTAGGAATCATCCTATGTTTAAATAAAGGGAATGATATAAACTGAATACACTTAGGGGTTAGAGTTTTCTCCTCCTTTAAAATACCCAATTATTTAAACAAATGTTTTAAATTAATGTTGAACGCTTTAATGTTTCTATTTCAATCCTGACACTAAATTAGGAAAGTCTGAGTTGTCACTGCTCCAGAACTCCGAATTCCATCCAAATTTGTCTTCCTCTAACAATACTGGTCTTATAATTTTTTTTTAATAAAATGCAGAAATTTTTTTAAAAATTTATATTTACACCTCACTTTTCATTAGGAATGTCAGCCATATGCACCCACCTAGGTGCCTGATGAAAACTTTCCCACTGAATATAGCTGGCTATCTATTTAGTGGCAGAAAGCAAAGGCAGAAAGCATAGGCTGTTTCTGGCATTGTAATGAGATTTGATTAATCCATCGGAATGCTTTAAGGCTACGGTGTATGAGTCCTCATATAGTTAAATTAAGGGAATGACACGAAATAAATATATTCAATGGCTAAAAATTCCTCCTCCTTTCAATCTTCCAATTATTCATCCAAATTAGGATCCCTGTCATATGTGATTTGTTCACTACCTTGTAACCAGGAAAAGTGCAAACTTGGTAACTAAGCATGTGTATTTCAAGTGTCTTTTTAAAGATTTATTTCATTAAAAGCCGCAAAACACCTTGTATTTGACTAAATTTTTAAAAAATCATTATTATTTACAGTTTTCAACAATAGGAGACTGTGCTAAGTATGCAGAGAAAACAATTGCAGCCTGTGGATTTAATTCTACTTTGCATTATCTCTAATTTGTTTTTCTTATTTGTAAATCACAGCCTGAAGCTTTTGACATTGTTTGTACATTCATTCATCAGGCAAAATGTTTGGGGAAAAGAAATCACAAAGACCAATAAGAGAAATCATTGAACTACTAGGACTTGTAGGTTAATTTAATGTAGGGGAAAACTCTATTTTAAATGTGATGATATACTAAAAAATTAGATTATTTAGCATTGTATTTTCCCTCTAGCAAGGCAAAAGGGCACTTGGTCCTGTGTTTTCATTTGTTTTCCTTTTAAAATTATTATTTAAACAGGTCCAAAAAAAAAAAAAGTAATGCAGAAAAAATGTCATTAACTTTAGAAAACTAACTAGCAAATGAGCACATTTCAATCAAATGTCTAAGATTCTTTTAATCAAGTATTTGTTGTCAGCAGGACAGTTTATTTGGCCTCTATAACACACTCACAACCCATTATAAATCTTTATTTTACTTCTTTTATATATTCTGCTTCTTCCATGTACTTTCTCTCAATTTAGGCAAGAGGTAACCCAGGTTGTTTTGTTTTTGTTTTTGTTTTTTCTGAGAAGTTCTACTTTTTGTTCAGTTTTACCACTAGCTGAAGGTCAGAGAGGCTGAGGGAGTAGCCTTAGGGCAAACAGGGGATTGGAGACTCAGGGAGCATTAGAAATCAGGAAAAACATTGGCTTCTAGTCCTTTGCTTTCATCATCAGAATGCAGAGCTTAGATGAAAAATTTATCAAAGAGAAAGTGGAATGTAATCATTCATTTGCTTTAAAGCCTAAGAAGGAGAAGACTTGAACTCACTCCCCCACCCAAGTTTCAATTTAACATATTATCCTTGAAGGTGAATGGATCTTGTAAAGTTTTCCCTGACAGGCAAATCCCTGTGTAAATATTTAGGTGGTCACACACAGCCAAGGATCATAAAACACAGTAGAGCATCCCTAGCATTTAAAAGAATATGTTTAGAGACCTCAGGGAATGCTGGAATTCCCTCAGATTCTGAATGTGACTGTTTCCTCCTCTGTAGAATAGAAATAATAATAATACACACTTCGCTTAATCGTTGCTGGGACTAAACTAGATGTGGGATCAAAGGAGAACAAGAGAGCTACAGTAACTGCAAATGTTGGACAAGTCTGCTAATCTGAGTCAAGAAAAGGTCCCTCACTCTGGGACTGCCTTAATTCAAATCCAAGGTCAAGTCTCAGAGTTTCTTTACTGAAAAAAAAAACCAGCAAGAACAACAAACTATTCTTTTCCCTGAAAAGAAATTCCTTAAGCATCTTAACAAAGAGTGGTATGTTAAGCTGTTACTGGTCAATAACACATTAATTGGCTGGCCACAGCTGAGCTCTTCTTTATTCTTATCTACATTTATTAAGATAAGTGGAGACTACCTTCCCTGCTATCTCCCACTATATTGCTTTTTCCAGTACTGTTCAACCTCCCTTCTTGCCCAGCCAGTATACTATGTCTTTTTACTTAAAAAAAAAAAAGATCTCTAGGCCAACCTAATTAACATCAGATTCTCTCTTTTTCTCTCTAATGTCTTTCTATACCCCTACACCCTCTCTTTATTCCTATAGCTGAGGGAAAACAGATGCTTATCAGTTTAAAAAAATCCAACCACCATTTATTCATTTCCCGGCACCATTCTCAGCACTGGGCATCTTGTCTGCAATTTTCCACTTCTCCCCCATCTCCATGGTGGAAGTCCCCTCTCCCTGACCACTGTGCCTGCTGAAGCCGTGCCTATCTTGGAGGGCCAGCCACCCGTCCCTTCTCTTCTGGGTCAAAAGTCTGGAAAATGTAGCCTTGACTTGCCCCTTCCTACCCATAATTACGGAGCGTGGCTAACACTTACGTAGTGCTTACTTAGTGCCCGACATTTGAGCCTACCAACAATCCTGTGAGGTTGGCACTACCCCCTTTTTACAAATGAAGAAACTGGGGCGGAGCAGTGGAGTGATGTGCCCAAGCCTGACTATCCGTCCTTGAAAGAACAAGGTGTCAAACTCAGCCCCTTGGGGCGCTGGGACCCTGCAGCTAACCACAAGCTATACTGCTCCTCCATTACTAACTTCAGTGCTGAGGATTTCTTACATTCTTGCACCCAGCTTTGTTCCCACTTGTTCCAATAACATCAGTAGCCTCCAAGAAGATTCCTGATCTAAGAGAAAGGTGTGACTCTAAAGAGCACTTCTCAAGACCTCTGATTTTGTTCTAGTCTATGTACTGGGATCCTTATATTCAGAGGAACGTTGGAAGGACTCACTCTGGGGGTCCTTGGGTGACTTTGAGTGACAGGGGTAAAGAGTAGCCCTTGGCAGTCTGGAGACAAAAAAGAAGAAAGTGGGCATGCAGCTGTGTGGGGAGGGAGGGCCCACTGCCGGATGGAAGTAGTGAAGGACAGGACGGCTTCCATGCTTAGGCATGAGATGTTTTACGGAGACGTGCCTCCTTGCCTTTGGTCCGTCTTGGGAGGATGCACTGTGGTGGAAGGCTAACTGCAGCCTCCTGGAAAGCAGTCCCCTGCCTCACACCAAACACCTGCCCTGGAAAGGGATCCTCTTTAAGCTGCACCTCCTAGCATTTCATTATTCCCAAAGCATTTTGAAAAGATACCCGACACCTAAAAGAAACTAAGGAAGAAAAACTTAATACTAATTTTAGCTATTCAGGCAAGGTCCCTGGCTGGAGGAAAGGTGATGCTGGAGGGCACTGAAAAAAAGGGGAGGGGGTTCTTTCTCATAATGTTGTCGGTGTTGCTCTGAGTCCTGTGTTGTGGGAGGTCATCAGCTTCTGGGATTGGGAAGGGCGAGGATTCCGGCTGGAAGCTATAGCACTCATAGTTTGGGCATGAAATCCCTGGATCCATCACCCAAACTATGACCATGGTGTTGCTTTTAAAAACACTACTGATGAATTAATAGCTCGATTGAGCAGTTTGCTCCATTTTGTGTTGGAAATGGAGGAGGGGGCAAAGAAATTTGAAAGAAAAAGTTGACCATACAGTTACAAATTTCAAGGAACTAGCATTTCTAGGAGGTGAATTTAGTCTGTTTTGATTAGTTTAATCTTCAAATGTCTGAAGGCTATTCAGTAGGTGGTAACCTGCGGAAAGTAAGAATTCTAGGCTTACAAAGAGGGTGAGAGTCCAGGGGTGGAGTTGTCTACCCCACATAGAGGATAACTGAACTATGTGTTTCACTGAAAAAATTGATTAGGTCTCTAGTTCTAGTAGCTATGAAAGTTAAAATTATCCTCCTTATTTCACTCAGTGTATTTCATTATTTAGACATCATATATTAGACATAAGGAAGAACGTCTTGAGTGTAAGAGTGATTAAACACTGAAACAGACTACCAAAGGAGCTTGTGAAATTATCGACTCTAGAACACTTTAAAAATAGAGGCAACCATCTGTCTTAAATGATTTTGGTGGTAATCTGTTTTGAAAAAGGAGGCTGGACTAAATAAATTTGATAGGAGAATTTTAAGTAAATAATTCTTTGGGCATTTCCCTCATTTCAGGGCCTTATGTATACAAGTATTTTTATCTTACTGTGAGCTCTGCTGACTCATAACTTTATTTCATTTCTGTGACTTTGGATTATAAACTACTTTAAGGCTAGTCTTTGCAAAATTGTTATACCCCGTATGTTTTCTACTTAATATAATTGCTTAATATCTGGGTTATTTAGGGAACACTGCATGTTGTGTACAAGATATAGACTTTATGGAAAATGACTGAATTTTGAAACAATTGCGATAGTCAAGGTAAGATATGAAAAAAGGCCCAGATGAGGGACATGAACGTAAAAGGGAATGATCAGGTGGAATGTTACGACTAAAGTAGAGGTATGTAATCAAACATAATTCCAACCTTTAAGTACAATGAAAGGGAACAATTCGGTTCATATCCCAAATCCATTTATTTAGCCCTCTTTTCCTCCACTGTTGTTAAGCAAGTAACCACATGCCTAAGAAACTGTTCCAAATAGTTTGCTTCCACAGAGGAGTAAGAAAGGAAAGCTAAGTTGCACTGGGGGGAGGGTGGGCACTGCCCATTAGCACAGTGACCCCCCCCCCAGTAAAATGTGATCATGTGATCCAGTAAGTATCTTTGGTCTCTGACCAACCAGATGAACAACTCCGTCGCCTTCGGGAGAAGCCAATGAAGAAGATGGGGAGAAGAACAGCAGATGAAAACGTGGACGTCTAGAGCACAGAGTCTGCAGACAAACTTGAGACTGTCTTTGAACGGGACTTTCAAGGAAATTTTTTCTTTTATTTCTCTCCTCATTCTTTAGAGATTAGTTGTGTGTGGGAAAACAGCAAAATAGCCTCAACAATAATAAATAACTTTTCTTTTGTAAGACTGTTGTACTCCAAGTCAGGATATGGATACAAGTAGCTGATCAGGTCATCATCATGCTATGATGTCTAAAATATTTTACCTTCTATATGAATAATCTACCTTTATGATTATTGACATCTTTCTTTGCATACTTCAAGCCAGACTATGCCGGGCAATATCAAAGTGAAACAAATACAAGGGCTCTTATGCAGCCTTTGGTTAATCTGAATTGATACCATGTTAGAATACCAAAGCCTCAATGTGGCTTGTGTAACCAGGCTCCTGCCAATCAAAACCTGAAGCCGAACAGGAAAACCACAATGCAACCACTACACGCCAATTAGAATGTACAAAGTTAATAGGTTCTACCAAGTATTGATTAAACTGTGGAGCAACTGGGACTCTCAAACGTTGCTGAAGGGAATATAAAATGGTACATGCACTTTGGAAAGCAGTTTGGAAATTTATTGAAAATTGAAGAATACACTTACCCTATGACCCAGTCATTCGACTCCTAAGTGTTTACCCCAGAAAAATGAAAGCATGTGTCCATACAAAGACTTGAAGATATATACTCGTAGCAGCTTTATTTGTAATAACCCCAAACTGGAAACAACCCAAATGTTCATCAGTAAATGAGTGGATAAACAACGGTTATGGATACTGATGAATGGAGATAGATAGACGATAGATAGATAGATAGATAGATAGATAGATAGATAGATAGATAGATAGGATGATATAGATATGTTAATAGATATAGATATATTAATAGATATAGATATTGAAATATACACGTACTATGGAACGCTGCCCAGCAATAAAAAGAACTGAATTATTGCTACATGCAGCAACATGGAGAAGACGGAGGCTGGAGTCAGTGGAACAGCTGAAGCTGAAGCAAGGAAGGCCCCAAGAGGCTAAGCCCACAGAGCAGCTCACAGCTGAAAAAGACAGGCCTGGAGGAGAGAAGAGCGATGAGCGGCCTGCCATTATGCCCCGCTGAGCTCCGAGAGAAAGCACCTTTAGATGATGCCACCATGTGCCTGATTGCCCTCAAGCTGCAATTAGATGAGACAGCAAATTTGATGATGCCTTGATCTGGACATTTTCACAGCCTCAGAACTAGAAGTTTTACTCTAATAAATTCCTATTACAAAAGTCAACCCATTTCTGGTATATTACATTGACAGGCGTTAGCAAACTGAAACAGGGGGTGATTGATATGTTCACTACCTTGATTGTGATAATGGTTTTATGGGTGTATGCATGTCAAAATTTATTGCATGCTTGAAATATATGAAGTTTATTATATGTCAGATATGCCTCGATAACAGTGCTTAAAACACACACACATATAAAGCCAACCTATGTCTGGCCCTTCTCAAACACAGCAGAAAACCGGGCTCTTTTTCACGAAGAGAAGACTCGCTTAAAGAGGCTGGAACTTACCCAAAATTTCATTTACCAGAACACAAAAGCCTGATCCTAAAATACTGTACAAGGTTGCTCTCCAGAAAAGGACAAGTCTCGAAGCCCGTGACAACAACAGGCAAGGTTCTGTTTGTTTTCTGAGAAAAAGAAGCCCCTTCTCAGAACATCTGACAGGAAGGCATTTGTTCTGACAGGGATGTTTCGGCTGATCTTTTCAGCTATGAGAATGAAGCAAAACTTTTGATTCAAGTCTCTGAAGTTACTATTTTGGACACTGCTGAAAAAATCTCTTTTTTTTTTTCCTTCTTGGGCTGCCTCTCTAGAAGGAGAAATGGGAAGTGGAGAAGAATGCAAACTTTTCAATGTGGAGGAAACATTTCTGGAGACTGGTGTAAAATGTAACCTAGCCTTTCAATTTCTCAGCAGGCAGAAATCTGCAGAACTTTTCTGAAGGTTACTTCTGCTCAGAAGGCTTTCAAATTGAAACACAGAATTGTAATCCTTTTGCTGTTAACACAGATGGTCTCAATGATTCAGCCCTTGCCACAATGTCTTCTTTGACACGGATATAAAGGAAATGATGGAATAGGAATTCTTGTGCTCCTTGACAAACCTTCTCCTCATATGACAAAGTAAGCCATGGCAGTTTGGATTCTATTTGCTACTGCATTCCTCTGTTAGTACAAATTTTTTTCACTTTTTTTTTTTATCAAAGCCAAAACCCCCAATCAACTGGCTTTGAAAGATTATTTACACATTACTAGACAGGCCACAATCACTTCTTATACAAACCAAACAATAAGCCTCTTCATTAAAAGTTGCTTTGAATTAGAATTAAAGCTTACTTTGTCATAGTTGCACAGTTGGGAGTCATTTCCGTTTTATGATTGATGAGTAAATGAACATGATGGAAAATCAAGAGTGAAAGTGACCTGATGCTTCACAGGATTTTATTAAGTAGCTTGGTAGTGGAAATGAATGTCGAATGAAATAAAATAAAGCTGTGTGGAATATTTGCATCCATATTTATGTTTATTTCTTTACAGTTCTATGTATTTCATTAGCTTTTCAAACAAACACTCTACCCAAAATAGCATACAAACCGCTGGTCTAAAAGCACCACTGCATTGTTAGGAAAAATTGATAAGTATAGTTGGAATATGTTGCAGCTGAAGTGATGGCCAAATCTCAGAATGGAAATATGCAGCACACCTCATTGTTTAAACACATTTTTAAACATTAACACCAAGATGTTTTTTGAAAGAATATAATATTTATTCTCTTTTAAAAATATTGAAAATCGGGGAAAAAAAATAGAACTTTGTTGTTACTGCATATTTTAATGTTGCTTTTCTTTTTAATTACATAGATGGAAAGGCGACTATGAACTTTCTTAAGCCAGTCCTACCAACAGGCCATTCTGAGATCGTTTGAAAGCTGGGAGACGGGACCAGCTGGATACAATGGTTCAGGCAATACATATGGATGTGATCATTTAAGCCATGGGAAATATTATGAACAATAGTAATTTCTTTCCAGTTTCCTTATTTGTATTAGATTAAATACATAAGTGTTGAGTAAGAGTCGATTATGATATAGCCATCCTCTAGCAATCTCAGCAACGGTCATTAAGTAAATACATAGGTTATTCTGTTATGGATAAACTCTGTGGCGAGCTTGGTTTTTGTTGTTGTTGTTTTTTTGAACCCGTAAAATTGGGGGTACCTGCTTTGGTGCCCCATTTATCCATGAATACAGAACTGAAAATTCACCTAATAAGGTAGCTGTTTCCAGGTGTAAAAAAATAAATCCTTTTGATTAGTTCATTCTAGGTTGAGAAATCATGTAACAATACAAAAATAGGAAAGCATCAGTCTTTTTATAAACTGTGAATAAGCTTGATGAATAAGAAAAAGTGTGAATTATTGTCATGACCCAATAATTTAAGGTTTTCATAGTTACCCAGATGAAATTTTCTAATTTAGTTTTTATTTTGCCAAACATCTGCAATTTCTGTTTAAGAATAAATAGTTGCCACTTTTTAAAAGTTATGTCTGATTTGTTTGAATAAAAAATGGTCTCACCAAATCAATGGTCAGTTCTCAAGTTTCATGTTAATTAGCCTTTGACAGCATTAATTCACTCCTCTCTTCTTGAAATAGTTTATTTTCTAGGTGTCCCAGATAAATTCCCTCCCAACTGCCTTCTAGATATTTCCATTTAATATCCATAAGGTATTTAAAATTTCACACAGCCATACAGAACTATTGTTTCTCTCCCAAACACAGCCCACCTACAAAATATGCTCCACCCCAAGTTTTCTCCATCATGGACCCTGGTCCCACCATCCTTTTACGCTAGGCTAAAAGCCTTACATATAAAATTTCTTTATTTTATAGTCCAGTTTATCAGAAGGCCCATTTCTCTTTCTTCGAAATATGTCATATTGTCTTTCCCCTCGGACACCAAGACGCCATAACCTCTCTCTTGAACTGCTGAAAGCACACAACTGGTCTCACTCGTAGTAGTCAGCTAAAGGGGTGCTGATGCTAAAACCAGAAATCTGTTGACTTTTATAAAGGATATTTGTTTGGGGTAGGAGTTTATAGATACCAGGCCATAAAGCATAAGGTACTTCCCTCACCAAAGTCTGTAGCCACGTGTTGGAGCAAGATGGCTGCCGACGTCTGCTGGGGCTCAGGCTTCCTCTTCCTCTTAAGTCTCCTTGGTCCCAGCTTCTTCGATATCAACTGTGGGCTGGGATAAGTCTTGTCTCATTCCTGGGACTCCTTTCTTTCTGGGCTCAGCTGCTCTCTCTCCATAAGGCCAGCTGTAGACTATCAGGTGAACGGCTTGTCTCTCTGTGGTGTCTAATGGGTCCTTCTCTCTTTCCTCATCTCTCTACTTCTCTGTGTACTTACTTCCCAGAGCTCCGGCATTAAAACTCCACTAACTCCTCTGCCCTATAGTTTCCTCTGTGAACCCCAACCCACCAAGGGGGTGGGGACTCCAAGTCCTTCTGACATGGCCCAATCAAAGCCTTAATCGTAATTTAATCAAGCAAAAGTGAAACCTCTGAATTTAATACAATCTGATATGCCCAGAGGAAGAGACCAGTTCACAAAATCCAACATCTATTTTTGGAATTCATAAACAATATCAAACTGCCACTCTGGTTTTCACCTTCTATAAATTCATTTCACCCTCAGCTTTACTCTCCATGGTTTTCCACTATGACTAGAATTCAATCCAAACTCCTCCCCATAGGTTAAAGTTTTACAATCCAAAGTTAGTAGGACAAGCAACATGGGTTTCACAAAGAAGAGTATAAGTGGAATC
Organism: Dasypus novemcinctus; assembly: GCF_030445035.2. NCBI lineage: Eukaryota > Metazoa > Chordata > Mammalia > Cingulata > Dasypodidae > Dasypus > Dasypus novemcinctus. The sequence goes on along the minus strand of NC_080673.1, from coordinate 7,060,644 downwards.
TCAGGCATAATGAATTAAAATTTGTGATTTAACAAGATCACCAAGTGGTGCATTTGTGCATTTAAGCTTGAAAAGCACTGGTTTAACAGGACTCTGCAAGATATGGACCTGACCTTCCTCCCAAAATGTATTCCTTATGCTCTCCTCTTCACTCACCATGCTCTCTCTTTTTTTAATGTTTTATTTTAAGATTTATTTTTTATTTAGTTTTCTCCCCTTCCTCCCCCAAACCACCCCCTCCCCAGTTGTCCGCTCTCTGTGTCCATTCGCTGTGTGTTCCTCTGTGACCACTTCTATCCTTATCAGTGGCACCGGGAATCTGTGTTTCTTTTTTGTTGCATCATCTTGATGCATCAGCTCTCCATGTGTGCAGCACCACTCCTGGGCGGGCTGCACTTTCTTTCATGCTGGGCGGTTCTCCTTACGGGGCACATTCCTTGAGTGTGGGGCTCCCCTATGCGGGGGAGACCCCTGCGTGGCACGGCACTCCTTGTGTGCATCAGCACTGCGCACGGGCCAGCTCCTCAAGATACCATGTCTGAAAAAGGTCCTTCCTGGTCACCCAAACTAGACCACCCCTACACTGAATTGCATTGTCTAATTTTATCTTTCCTTACATTTACAATTATTTGGAAATATCTTACTTATTATTTTGCCTTTATTACTTTTATTGTCCCACCTCACTAGATTAAAACAACTGGACAGGATGGGGTTTGCTTATCTCATTCATTCCTTTATCTGCAGCCCAGAGAGACAGGTTCCTGGCACAGACAGATGCTTAATAAAAATTTGCAAGTGAATGCTTAATTTTATAGACTAAGAAAAAAATGGATACATGTATTATTTTACTTGAAGAGAGTATAAATATTTCTCGATTTCCCTAACACTAACATGGCAAAAATTTCCACATCTGATATAGAAGTAGCTGATATTTGGTCTATGGGTGTTTTGACAAACAGGCACAGTTGTTTGTTTATTTTTTTCTTTAATCAATACTTAAAACAGGAAGATAAATCCTAAAAATTCAAGTTTCCGGCCTCTGTAAAATTCTTGAGCCTCTGGCAGCCCTATGTCTGCATTTCCCTTTAGTCACGATAAGGAAGCATAGGGTAGCTGACCAAGGTGCCTGCCACTCACCTCATGTATTAACCCTACACTTAAGTTAACATGACTTCCATTCATTTTCAGAACCAACTATTAAGTCTGTGACCCCCAATCACAAGTGATGACTACCCTTTCATTTGTAGCTAAAAAAAAAATAGTTAAAAAAAAACCCCAGAACCACATAGATACAATATGTATGGAGTTATAGTAACATTTTCTTATGAAACTTTATTATTAGAGGGTATGCCACCTAAAATTAAACCCACTTTGATCTTAGTGCCAATGAATGGTAAGTTCTTAAACACACAAATTTTTGGAAAACTATTTATATTTCTTTAGGACAAAAATTAGATCCTGTCTTTTATGTAGTGATTGACGTCATGTAACTGTAAACCAAATTTACCCACGTTAAGGCTTCCGTGGACTGGATTTGCAGCAAGGCATAAAAGCATGGTGCTGGTTCTAAGGTCAAGAATATGTGACAATTCAGGGCTCCTACTTTTGAGGACAGAGGAAGACGTTGTTGCTCCTTTTTATATTATGTTCCTCTTTAGCTTTTATCTGCTAGCATATCTATATCTTTTACGAAAATGTATGCCGGTTGAGGAAACATTTTTCTTTATCCTTTCTCTTTTTAAGTATCAGCTTATCTAGGGCTATATTTTAATCCCATTTAAATATTCCTTAACAGTTGCTGATAAAATATTTTAGTATGCCACGTATTGCCTAAGTGATATACCACTGAGTCTCCCTGGAGAGAATGTGTACGATAGCTTACCATTTTTGGCTCCCTCGATAAATCAGTGTACCTGTTGTGTTGAAACACACTGGAAAGAGCTAGAACGTAGTCTTGATTACCATATAGGAGAAGTCCAAACTGTTTCCCAGTTTTGAATGGTTTCATTGATCAATAATTCAACTGCAACATAGCCAGAAGTGCACAGGAAAAAGGCTTCTGCTTTTCCAGTTCCAGGGAGAGAGCTGTTCTGTGAGGGTATGTTTCTGCCACCCCGTTTCTAACGTGTGTCACCTGAAGAACGGTATTGGTAATCTCCAACCACCAGGCAGAAGGGCGCCCTCGGTGCCTTTCTGAGGGCTGTCCTCCGGCCAACAGCTCTCCCCTGCAGGCCGCTGGAAGGGGTTGCGCTGTGGAGGGGACCAGTGACCTTTTGTTAATGCACCAGCAGAGGTTCTTCCCTTATCGTGAAATAGAAAAAATGCTCATATACTCTTCATTAGAGATTTTTTGTATTAAGCATGTTTTTGAAAAAGATAAATACTTGGTCAATTTGTCGGGTACAGTAGACAGATATTTTGACAAAAGTGAACATCTGAAATTGAGGCAAAAGATTTCAGACCTTAATGAAGGTACATTCGTTCCATTACCAAAAGGCCCTTACTTAACATATCTTGCTTTTATCCCTAAACAAGCATAAAGAAGAAAAATTAAGAAGGCCAAATAAGTGGAAAAGATTACATCTTGCAACAGCATAGCCATGAATGCTGACAGGAAGGAAAATATGAGTTAAAGGGAATCATCATTTGCTTATTAATTCAAGAAACAATTTCCCATTTTTAAGTCCTATGAAAATAAGACATTATCGGACTGTTTTTAACTATGCAACTTTTTCAAATATTATGTAGAGTAATCTCATTATACCCATGGTGCAAATTTAGATGAAAACGAATTTTTCTGTCTTCTTTTCCATGCATTGCCCTCTTTGGAAAAAAAAAGCATTCATGTTAACCAGGGGACAGTTTAACCATCTGAACCTTTGTATTCAGCTCTATTCTCTCAGTGACCACAGAGGAAACTGACAAATAAAGTGAAAGATTGTGCAAAACATCCAGGCAGGGGCAAAAATACCTAGCTATCCCAAGTACTATCAAGCTCATAGGTAGAGTATTTGTGCTAAGTTAAGAGAGAATGAAGGACTCACAGTGAGAGAGATGCCACACTCAAAAGCCCCATTATCTTAAGGCACCCAATTCCATTACTGTACTAATATTCCCTTCTTCCACTCAAACCAGAGAGAGAGCACAGAGAGAGAAGGTCCCAGTGAGTAGGAGTACCACGTTCAAAAACAGAACAGAAAGCAGCAGGGGGGCACAGCAACCTCGCGGGTTAAGGAGGGCGGGCTGAGAAACATCTTCCAAAGCCACAGCAAATCCTGTGACACCGTCCTTCCTCAGAGGTGAATTATTAGGCAACAGAAGGGGCACTGAGCACAGATGACCACTTGTAAAAGTAAGTTGCACACATTCTCCTACCGTCAAAATAGCCCCATCTCCTCCACAGCTAGATTTGTCTACGTAACCAAGAAGACTGGTGCGTCATTTGGCCGAGCATTACGTAACTAATGCGGCTCCCTCATTTTTCACTTCAGCACTCCCTCTATGCGGGCAAGGTTCTTTGTAAAATGTAATGTGTAATCCCAAATAAAACAAGATCAGATTTACGAGTAAAGAACACTTGAGAGAAGAAGTGATTGCTCCTTTTTTCTGTTTTAATTCTTTGACTATATGTGCACAAAAATTAGATGATCCCTGCTTTATTACACCTTTCTAGCATTTAGCCATCTGTTGCCTTCTTTTAAAAGGCACCCCTTTATTTCCTTATTTATTGCAATAGTGACCCCCATGGACACATCTCACAACTCCAGATCTAGAAAATGTGGAGTAACTTGTATCTACCCATGAGTTTCTCCCCCACCCCAATCCTCAGCCCCTGAGGAACCTTGCTCGTGAAACTTGTGTGTATCATCTTCTTTCTTCTAACCCAGATATGTGTTACTAAAACTTGTTTTAGTTGTTTTTGAATTGGCAACAGTCATACTACACCAAATCTTGTGGGTCTTAAAATTTTTCACCAAATATTATATTGCTAACATTAACCCGTACCATCCTTGCTGCTGTGCTTCAGTTCTTTTTGACTGCTGGGCGTTCCCATTATGTGACTACAACCCAAATGATTCCACCCATTCTTCCACTAGGCATTTGAGCTGTTCCCAGGTGTTTGGTACTGCACACAACGCTGAGCACAATCCCACCTCTAACATCTGAGGGCTCCAGGCAAGAGTGCAAATGGAGGCCCACACCCCTCTGTCGACATGTTTAGAGTAATAATCCAGCTACCCCATTGCCCACCCGGGATCTCATCCAGAGCCTGCAGCTTGCTCCTCCTCCTCAATCAGCCTCCAATCTGGAAGCTAACGGAGTCATCCTGTCCCCAGGTGGCCATGCCTTTGGACCTTTTGGGCCAGTGTAAGCAGATGTAAAACCTGTACCCAGAACCCTTGGGAGGTGACAGATATGCCTGAGCCCCAGGTGGGACTAAATGAAACATCCCTGGCAGCTCAGGCAGGCAAGCCCCCTCCCCGACTCCTCTCTCTTCTGACTCACGATTTTAAAAGCTCTGTCACCAAAGCAGATGGAGGCAGTGCACAGAGTTCTGGGGGAGCTGATCTGCCTGGTCTGGAGATTCAGGGTGACAAACGTGAACCAAAAACGGTCATTCTTTCTCTTTGTTTTCTGTCTGGACCTAGGCTGTGGTCTTCCCACCCAGCCACATGCACACACCATAATCTCACTCTTGACCATGCATTGGTGTGGGGGCAGATGGACTGGAGGGTCCCTCTTGGGTAATTCTTGTTAGCTCAGTTATCGAACTTTCCAAAAATGTCCTTACATTATTAAAAAGTGTTTGTTTGTTTATTTCCATACTTGTGATTGGCAGGACCCTCAAAAGGTAGATTCCAAGAAAGGGGTACCACTCATCTAAGAGCAGCACTCAGTATGCAAGAATGTCTCTTGGGAGTGCTACCTTGTTTTATGAAATGAAAAGCAGGCGGTGGACTTGGCCCAGTGGTTAGGGTGTTTGCCTACCACATGGGAGGTCCCCGGTTCAAACCCCGGGCCTCCTTGACCCGTGTGCAGCTGGCCCATGAGCAGTGCTGATGTGCGCAAGGAGTGCCCTGCCACGCAGGGGTGTCCCCCGCGTAGGGGAGCCCCACGGGGGAGGAGTGCGCCCCGTAAGGAGAGCCGCCCAGCGCCAAAGAAAGTGCAGCCTGCCCAGGAATGGTGCCGCCCACACAGAGAGCTGACACAACAAGATGACACAGCAAAAAGAGACACAGATCCCCGTGCTGCTGACAACAACAGAAGCGGACAAAGAAGATGCAGCAAATAGACACAGAGAACAGACAACCGGGGTGGGGGGTGGTGAAGAGAAATTAATAAATAAAGAAATATTTTTTTAAAAAAAAGAAAGAAACTAAAACTAAATTAATATATTTAAAATGGAATTGTGGGGTGGGAGGATATGTAAATGCTCAGCTTTACGATATGAAATGCTTTCCAAAGCGGATGTACCAATTTACACTCCCATAGCCATATAAAAGAGGTTCCGTTGATTCACATCCTGCCACTCACTAAGAACTGCCCCTCACTGAGTATTTTTGCCAATCAAGTGGAGGTAAAATGGCATTTATTGTTGCCTTGATTTCCATTTCCCTGATTCCTACTGAGATGATTGCTTTTGAAGAGTTTTTTTCCTTACTGTAGTTAGTACTAGGTATTGCAAATCATCATTTGAACCAGTTTGCCAGGACTTTTTGAGTCATTAATGACAAGTTTTATATTAAGTCTAAGCTTGAAATGAAAATTCTACACCATCAGCAATTGAAATATTCTTAATATCTGCCAAAAACCATCTGTGTGATGCTAGGCAAGTCATCCACTCCCCGGAACAGATTTTAAAGTAAAAAAAGAAAGAAAAAAGAGGTGGGGGTTAGCAAGAGGTGGGAGAATTATACTGTTGTTCCTTGTATAAATACTTTGAATATTCAGGGTTTTAAGGTTGAGACAAAATTTCAACATCCCTAACCATTTTTTTACACATAGACTACTGTAAGAGCTTGCTATCAGCCCCAGTGAATCCTGAAGAAAAAAATAATCTGGCCACATGTCATTGTTATATTTCAGCTTAGTGCATATGCCAAATCTCTGCTTTTGATCACCAACAGCATCTTCTGCATACTAAAGTTAGAAATAAAAAAAAAAAAAAAGAAGAATCACACATGCACAATAGGACCAATCAGTGGCTGCTCATTCATCACACAGCCTTCAACTGTGTTGCCTAAAGGAGGTTCAGAAACTGCAAATATGTGCGGGGCCACCTGCTGAAATGGCTATTTCCTGCCACTCTCCAAACGTTTATTAGGGATATAACCAAGCTATCTGTATGACTCAACATGAAACTCCTAGGAAATGAAGAGGCTCTTAATGACAAAATGCCATGGTGGTTGAAATTATAGCAATATTCATTTACTGATTCTATATGAAGCAGTAAAACTTTTTGATTTTCTGTTGTGACAATCAGCTGATCTTGCATATCTCATGGTGTGATAGTTTAGAGCAGAAAACTCCAGTTGAAGGTCCTAACACATCAATAATTGTTATTGTAGGATGGCCTGTGAACGTGAGAGAATGGATACGAAAGAGAATGGTACGCCTTGATGCATAAATTAAATTTTTAATATTGCTATTATTAGCCACTTCAGTTACGACTGGTTTGCTGGCACAAATGAAAGAAAGACAGCAATAACAACACCACATTCTAGTGACTCGTAACCCTGAGCAAAAGTTAGGTCCAAGCAGGAGAGAAAATATAGCAGCAATGGGCATGGAAAATTTATCCCTAAATGTTTCCTTTAAAGTTTCAGTAAAAAGTATGTGAAATGTCATACAAACAATGAAATATTAATGTGGTTCTTCCCTTCCAACAAGCACCTACCACAAGCAAGGAACTGTAGGAGCTTCTTTGAGAAGTATAAAGGAGAATAAAAACATGATCCATGTGTTCAAATATCTTAATTCCCATTAAGATTGGAATTAAATCATAGGGAGATGAAATCGTAGAGAAAATAGAGCTTTCAGAACTTGCTCTGGAAGAGAATCTTCCATCACTAATAAATTGTGTACAAGATGGCTAGAAATAAAGATGGCTTCCAGTTGCTTAAAGAAATTGCTATTGTGGTTAGAGCTTTGAGTTGCCTGGACCTATCAGAGTTCAGTCTTCATTAAAAGATGGGAAGGAGGAAGCAGATGTAGCTCAGATGGTTGAGCACTTGCTTCCTATGTATGAGGTCCTGGGTTCAATCCCCAGTACTTCCTCAAAAAGGATGGGCAGGATTCTTAGATAATTTGAGTGTTCTTCAGTTGAATACAGTGGTGCCTCTATTAATAAACAGACATTCAAAAACACTCAGAAATTCAATTCTTGCATTGAGTGAAAGAATTTAGTAGACACGTGCTACCTTTCAAAAAGCAAATTGTCTCCATGCTCTTCCTCAGGGGTCACATCAGCCTTTCCCCTTCGGCTTTCAGACTGCAGCTTCCCTGCTTCGAGGCCCCCCTGACAGGACCTCGAGCCCCTGGAGGCCACATACAGTGACAGGTTCAAGAGGCATCCCCACCTCGGCGTGTCCTTTATACAGTATGTCACAGTATAGCACATATTGTGATGGTGTCGTAAGAATTTTGAAATTCCACAACAATAATTGCATTCAAACAGAAAGGTAAGAATACTTAACGTGTGACGTTTCCTTGCTCTGTATTTTTACCAAGATTCCGGCCCAAATGGTGTGGACAAAATTCTAGTTACAGCCTCCTAGGATGTAACACAGGATTAGAGTGGGACTCCTGGAGACAGACCTCCTAGGTTATATCTCAGCTCTATGTGACTTTGGGAAGCTGCTTAACCTCTCTGTGCCTCAGTTTCCTCATCTTCAAAATGGGTAATAAGAACATCTGCCTCCCATTACTGTTGTGGAGATTGAGTTATACATGTTATTGTACAATGTGTTTACTAGGTGATAGCTATTATTATTACTATGGTATAATATTGTCACGTCATCTTAGACGTACCATGTGGTGGAGTTGGCTGAAGATTAAAAATACAGGACTAGTATAAATGGCATGAGGTACTCTATATATGGTAAGCAAAGAAATACACAAATGAATAAATAAGGAACCAAGTAAACTAGCACAGCATAAGATACTTAGAGTAAAATCAACTCATATTCTTGAATATATGAGAATGTAAAGCAAAAGTATTAATACAAAATACTGGAATAGAATCAAATTCTCTTCTTAGAAATGGTATTTTTGGAACATTATTATAATCTAGTAAGTGGTACCCTAATTTTCCAAAAACAAGTTAGCGGTTAAAATCTTTTGATAGTATTGGGCCTATGGGATTCAAGTAGAAGTTAAATTTTTGACTTCGATGTTTCCCCAGGGCAATTTCCAATTCTAAGAGTGTTAGATTCATTTTTAAGCTTGGATTTAATTTGGACAGTCACATTATCATTTTCATCAGATGATTTGGGGGTATTTCTGTGAGTTCCACTCACCCTTTTTCTTCCTCAGTCTCTCATCTTGATAAATGCTACCAACATCCAACATTCTCCTAGGTGCTCAAGCCAAAAACCTGGATTTCATGTCCTTTTCTTTTCTTTTCTTTCTTTTTTTATTTTATTTTTTTTCAATCCCCAGGACTGGGGATTGAACCTGGGACCTCATATGTGGGAAGTTGGTGCTCAACCCCTGAGCCACATTGACTCCCCTGAGTTGGTTTTTTCTTCTGTTTTGCTTGTTGTTTGTTTGGGGGTTTTTCTTAGGAGGCACTGGGAACTGAATCTGGAACCTCCCGTGTGGGAAGCAGGTGCTCAACAGCTTGAGCCACATCTGCTCCCTCATGGCCTTTTGATTCTACCCTCGAATTACAGCCTGCCTCCACCTGCTTCTCTCCACCTCCCTTGCCAAGGCACCGTCATTGCTTACCTGGGCTTCCGAAGCAGACCCGTTATTTCTAGTCCTGTCTCTTTCCAATCCCTTGGGGCAGTGAAAGGGAGGTCACTGGACTGAAGAGAAGCATTTGGTGTTTTGTTTCATTGTTTGTAAAAGGCAATCCAAGCTCCACACCACTCTTCTGACTCTTCCCATGCCACTCCAACCAATCCAACTTGCGATTCTCCAGCCACACGGCCATGATTCCACTCCTTCCATTGTCAGGCTCTTCTCCTGTTTAGGGTCTTTGAAGGTGTCCTAAGGACTCCTCTTCGATCTCCTCGGCACAGTTTTTAGGTCTCGCTTACATATTGTGTGTGTGTGCACTTACGGTTGAGAGAGGATTGTAGTCCACATGGAGATGAGAATTGCGTCAGCTGTGAGCATGCCTGAGGGCCCAGGGCCTCGCTCGGAGCCAGCAGAACTGGTCTCTCACCTCCTCTGCCCCTGCTGTCCTCTCTCTCGGTTCCTGTCAGAAGCAAGAGAGTCGTCAGCCTTCTGTGTCTCCCTCTCAGGGACTCCAGCAGAAGGCAGAAGAGGGACATCTTGTTTCTACTCACAAGCAGGGAGCCAAAACCATCTCTATAGAGACCTGTTGGCTGGGTTTCACAGTCGGTGCAGTCTTAATCGATTACTGTGGCTAAAGAGTGGCAAGATGCTAGTGGGTCAGCCCTGGGTCAATTCCAGAGCCAGGGCGGGTGTCAGCTGGACTCCAGACACTTGGCTGAGCATGCAAGGATGGTTGCTACCAGCAGAAGCAGAAGCAGATAGCAGCCAGCCCAGACCAGTGAACAAACTGAAGTAAATATGTCCAATCACAAAAGACCAGGAGAACTAAAACGATCTCCTCTTTCGGTTGTGCTTTATGCTAACGAAAGGGCCTGCTGTCAGCAAAAGTATGATGAGTTGTAATTTGGCCATTGCCTGGCTTTCCTATCAAGAATCTTTTTGTGTTTATACCGCTAGCCACCCTGCCGTTGGCAATCCCTGTTCTTCCTGGAACTTTCCGCAGTGATGGAATGATCTATATCTGGGTTATTGAGCACTTAAAATGTGGCTAGTATGATTGAGGAGCTGAATTTTTAATTTTTAATTTAATGTTAATTAATTTACATTTAAAATTAAATAGTCACATTTGGCTAGCGGCTACTCTATTGGCCAGCGCAGCTCTAGATCTTTCCTGCTATCCATCCACACGTCAAAATTTTTCAAGGCAATGGCCAAACTAATTTGACAAATCAACTTATTATAATGAGTGAAATATGGCTTAATTTATCAATACTTCCATATTAATTGCTTATATTCTATCAGGAGTTTTCCAAGTCTTAAAGGAAAAGAGTGATTAATGCGGCATTTGGGACATTTTTCTTAAGCAAGTGCTTTCTTGATACCTTTCAAAAAATATCACATGTTTTGCTGCCAAAAATTATGTCCCCAAATTAATCAGTAGGTGATTAGCAAGTGGGCTTGTGGGGTGTGAGCATATCCAATAATGTGCATTGCCCTTATTTGGAAAACCATTTCAAATCTTCCAAGCTTTTGTTTCTTTAAAATTAAATTTAGGCTCTGTGATCCCAGTTTCTACTTGCCTTTGAGAGAGAGAAAGAGGTGGAGAGAGAGAGAGAGAGAGCGAGCTCCTGCAAGCTTGAGAATCAATTTAAAGGAATTTGCAAAGTATCTTTTAAAAGATGAATGAGCACCACATTAAAGTAAACATGCATAATTTGAAAGTAATTTGGGGAATTTGCATTGTTTTGACAAATTGAAATCTGCCCCTCTCCATGAGGTTCCAGGGAAACCAGATGGCAGTGTGGTGTGTTGGAGGGGGGCCAAAATTGCTTTTGTGTTAATTGATATAGTGCGCTAAGAAAGGTCTCTGGGGAAAAGCGCCCCCAGGTAGTTGATTGCTTTGGAATTCCAACAGAGAGGAGCTGTGTCAGATGAGAAAGGAAACATAAGTTACTGAGGACTAATGCCTCAGACTGGACTAGCTAATTTTACAACTGGAAATTCAGGACCAGGTTTCAAAAAATATCAAAAAGATATTTCCGAGACAGGAAGAGGAATTGGTAAAGAACTGAAGTAAATTACCAGCATGCAGACCCAGTCTGACTTCCTGTTTGGCGTGTAGAATATCCTTTCATGTTAGCGAGTGTGTCTATAGCTGTGACAAGGGGTCCAAGGGCCTCATTTTCTAATTTTAAAGTGCTGACCCTCCTCAGCTGAGCGAGGGGAGGTGGTGGCTGCGGATGTGGCCTGATCATTTTAAAGGCTCTTGGTACTGCCTCGAAAAGCATTTGCTGTTTAATTGCGACATTCGCGTCTGCTAAATAGCAGTTGTTTAAAATGACACATGGAATGGCGAGCGATGGTTTTGGGGTTTCCAAAGAAAAGCAAAATCCCAGCCCTTCGCAAGCAATTCTGCAATTTCATCTGTTGGAAAGCGGGCGTCTTGTCCGGTCCTTGGGGAAGGAGTGCTCCTCCTTTATCTTGCTTTTTCAATTTTTTAAATTTGCCCAACCTTTGCAAAGTGGAGGAAGAAATAAAGAGAGGGAGGAAGGAGGGAGAAAGAAGGGTTAAGAATGTGGGTTGCAAATGAAATGCTGAGAAAGAGTAAAGGCAGGGAGAAGACTTTTTTTAATGAGCTCTTATTTCTTCTAACTTTACACTCTCAGTGGTTTTGGTCTTCTTATCGGTTTACATTTTTCCTACAAGGTTGAATAGAAATGCTTATTGCTCAAAAGAAAATAAGACACTTCTTTCCCCCATAACAGTTGGTGAAGAGGGCTTTTTTTCCACATAATTCTATAAGCTTTTTAATACAATTGCCTAATACGCTGCCTAGAATATATTGCAGTTTTTTGCATTTCTCTTTTCGCCCTTCTCTGATAGTGTTCTTACCATTAAAAGAACAGTTGTCTGACCTTTTTCTAAGAGGTTAATAAAGAATGCACAGCCTCATAAGCCTGATTCAATTTCCTTTATGTGAACCTGCTGCCTAAGTGACCATTATGGCATTTGGCTGGTTCTCTGTGCTTCGTTTTGCAGTTACCAGCCTTTTATACGAATGACCACATATGTTGTGTATTTGGCCACATAAAGTGAGAAAAAGCAAAATAGATTTTCCCAAGCATTCAATCAAATCTCCACACAATGGACTCTCTAATGTGGATTTGAAATGTATCTGGTCATGTATTATTTAACTGTATTATATTTTGTGTTTTAAAATTTTCTACCACCTATTCAATTTTAATAAATGCATGTGTAGATGCAATATTTGAGCTCTATATCTTAGAAATTCAACACTTTCAACAGATTCTTCAGACTTCAAAGAATTTAATATTGGTATCGTAAAAGGTCTTTTGAAGAATAATACAGGAACATAAGAAAAATGACTGCTTGAGTGTACCCTATCATTTCAAAAGTGTTTTATTGCTTTAATTTCCTGTCTTAGTAAAGTAACAAGCAGCATAATAGAAGATATATTGTTACAGAGTTTGCGATTTATTAGAAGGCTCGAGCAAGTTGAAGACTTTATGCGAAGTGAAAAAGAAAACCTCTATTTAGCTGAAAAATGGAGACGAACCACAACATCAATGTTGCAGAAGCTTTAAATGGAGTCCTATCTTTGATAAGTTGTCTCTACACGCCCTGTGTGTTTGCATGAAATAAATCCGTGGGCACAGGCCTCTTTCAGGGCTAGCTTTGTATCATTACGTTCCTAGAAACCTAATGCTATTTCATTTGTGAGGCGTATATAAGATGACTGTTGCTATTTGGATTCCATAGCACAAAGGTGCTATTACGGCAGAAATGACCCAGAACATACATTTTCATTCATTTATTACATTTTTTTGCATGCGTGACTGAATTTTAATCCCAAGCTTTGTCAACCTGGTCTAGTTATTTTAAGCTTTTTAACCCAGTTTCATGTACCTCAGTTCGCTGTCTTTTACACAGTGGCATAAAAGCATTAAAAAAGGAAGGCGTTTATCCAGCTGAAGAGCAGAGAGACAATTCATTTTTGCATCTAAAATTGCTGAAATGAGTGATGTGACAGTATGACTAACTTGTACAAACATGTACAATTGCCTCATAAATAACTGCAGGTGAAGGGGAAGCGGCGTATTTAGCAGCTTGTGTGTGTGTGTTTAAAATACAGTGCAGGCACTCAGATCAGCAGACATCAACCAGCACTTTTCAAATGGAAGCTACATTTTTATCAGGGCAGAGAAAGAAGTACAGGAATCATGGGGACTACTTAATCCCACCACAGATCTCCCACCAAAAGATTGAAAAGCTTCTGTTCCTAACAGATCGTTTGGTTTCTCTACGAAACCAAACAAAATGAAATATATTGCCATACGGACAGCCCACTTGAAAGAACCAAAAGGCCAGCTTAATCTCAAGTTTCCATTAATAACAATAACCTTAGACCAATTTGTAGGTTTTATGAGTCAGAGAGTGATCTTTACCACCATTGGTTATATTTTGGACACATTTTAAACAACAGGTTTTGCCATGTCAATAGGCTAAATTCATTGACTGATGGAGGTTTTATGGGAAGAAGGGTTCATATAAGATTTAAGTTAGCAGGTCTATAAAACCCTCACCCCTGTTCAAGCAGCATGGCTAGACTACCTGAAGGCTAACAGTACAATACGAGAGCTCAAACATTTCTGGTTTCCTCTGTTATCTATGTGCATCTTTGAGAGAGTAATGATTTCCAAACGTTATTGCTAACTGAAGCACAAACGATTTCCTCTGGGCTTGCCACAGCCAATCCTCAGGCACATTAGACGAGTCAACTAGAGTTAGTTCAAAGTGAATTACTTCATTTTAATCACGGTGACTTTACCACCTCACTCAATAAGCTATAATGGCATACTGTCAGACTTTTATCCTTCCCCCTTCCTCTTTGTTTTTGTTTTTCCTCTTTAAATGATACCCAGGTCACTTTTTTAAGGCTGTATTTTTTAGTCTTTTCAAGATTTATAGATTTAACAGCCCTTCAGAATGACTCATCTTGTTTTACAACATTTGAAGTTTTGTTTTCTAACTCTTTTCCCTCTTAATCCTTGGCTAAAATCTGTTGAGATTTTTTTTTTTTTAAGAACCAAATGATTTCTTAGTAGGAAGCATTGCCAATTATAGAGTTGTAAGGAGTGCAAATTTTAAAATGCAAATAAATAAAGTGTTGCACCAAGGATTACTAAAGACCAAATATTTACTTCATCCTCATTTGTTGACAAATGGAAACTGGGGTATATGGAGCACAGACACTTATGCATGTAACAGTCCCTTAATTCACTGGTGGAAAGACAAGTTTGATCATTGGGAATCTACTTTAAATTCTGTATAAAATCGTTTTAGCAACCTCAGGTAGTGTCGACGTTGGCTATCAGGCACCACGTATAATCTACTTTTTTTCTTACATGATTATTTTCTCATTTACATACTTAGTTCTCCTTGCGAAGGTTAATGATGTGTGGTGTTTTTACCTCAGAAAAAAAATTATTACTTTTCTGACATTTCTCAGGGACTGCGATTATTTTTTGTTCCTTTTATACAGGGGCGCCCTTAGCCCCCCCACTTCTAGCCTCTGAAGTGCAAGCGATACCCTGTCTCCTGGTTTCATTCATGATTTCCGAGGATGAGAGCCCCCCGCGCCCAGCACTCGAGAGCCTATAATTACTTTCATTTCTTGGTTAGCATAGGTCACGGAACTAGTGTTAATAATAATCTTTCCCTCTGGACTTCTCTGTATTTATATATCTCTGATCCAATAACCGTTGGGACCGTGGAGGTGTATTTTATCTTCATTTCAGTCCTCTTGGTATTGTTTCAGCCCAGGGGGGGAATCAAACGAGGTACAGAACACGGTAAACTCACACAACTCCGAGGTCATTAACACCTAATTAGAAACGGCTTAGAGATCGAAAGGATTCTTTGGTTAAGATGTGAGACGGGAGCAATCGCATAACGGTTAACTTCTTCCTTGCCAGTGTGGTTTTTCTCACCAAGGGCCAGGACCTTACCTCGTGCTCTTCAGACCTACAGAAGGAGGATTTGGGCATGTGTTTTTTCTTGTCTCTTTTTATTGCACAATAAGCAGGCTGTTAAAATGTGGAGAGCAAGAAGATAGGACTTTGCCCCAAAGGCCTAACATCCTAATTGATTTTTCCTTGACAGAAAGTCGTCTTGTTTTAGTTTCGGGCTAGATAACCCAATGGTAAACTTTTGAAATTACTATGTGACCAGAGAAACATTACTGGGTTGAAGAAAAAAAAAGACACAACGCTGTTTTTACATCACTTTTAGGGAAATTAAATCCCATTCGGTCAAGATCAAGAAAGTGGTGAGGTCTAAAAGTATTACAGCCACATGTTTGTATTGCCTTTTAAAAACGGGTTTTCAGTATCACCACACAGTAACTCTTAAGAGTTTGTGACCTTCTGTCGTTTATAAAGGTATAGTTATTCTAACTCCTATTAAGCTATTTGGTGCGTTGGAAAACACTGAGGAAGAAGTCAGCAATTGTGAATCCATGTCCACTGAGGGCCCTTGTGTCTCTCGTAAGGGTCCGCATTGAGAAATGAGAAATCGTAAGTAGAAAACACTCCTGCCTCCAGTCTAGGTAATAAACTACTAAAGGAGGGACCGCTCCCTTTCCTTCTTCCCAGATTTTGCAAATCAGTGTTTTAAATATTCATGACATGCCTGCTGCCAAATGATTCCTTCAGCTCCAGAAGGAAAGGATACCAGCCAAGGTGGGCAGATCACATCAGAGCCCGGGGCCACCAGGAAGGGGAATGGGCGGGTCGGGCAGAGCTGGGCTCTTCCAGGGCCGTTTCACAAGCCCTCGCTGATGGCCTGTACTCTTATTTCCTTACGGCTTTCTGAACCTGGAGGCAGGGTAGCCTTAGGGTCCAAGGTGCTGGGATTAGGGTTAGGGTTTCTGTCCACCTCTGCCTTTTACCTTGTATAATCCCTCTCTGCCTCAGTTTCCTCACTCGCAAAGAGGGCAGTGATAATAATAGCAAGTCTTTCACAGGCTTGTTGTGTCGAATAAATTGCTTAGAACCATTTTAGCTTATTAAAATAAACCGTTGCTTCTCAAACTATGGGGGCCCTTGAGATCCTTTGGAAGGGCCCAGGAGATGAACACTATTTTCATAATAATGCTAAGATTTTATTTGCCTTTTTCACTCTTATTCTTTCATAAGTAAACGGAGCACTTTTCCAGAGGGCAAATGACCTATGATTTCACAGCAGATTGAATGCAGAAGCAGAATGAGAATCCAGCTGTCTTCTATTAAGCGAAACAGTAAAGAGACTTGCAAAAATGTAGCACGATGCCACTCAGCTCACTATATTTTTTTTTTGGAAAATATAATTATTTCTCATTAAAAAATGTTATTTACGTTAACATACAGTAGGTTTGTTATTGTTATTTTTAAATGAACTCAGAAATAAATATTCTTCAGATTTCTGGATTTGAATTTCTAATATGGTAAAGATCGATAGCTATAACCCACATAAACCAAAGCTATTTGGAGTCTTCATAAAGTTTTAAAGTGTAGAGGAGTCCTGAGGTCACAATATTGAAGAACCACTGATGTAACTATTATCACTATCAGCTTCTCCCATCCTCATTACCTCTGGGTTATCTCCTGCAAACCTGCCTGCCTATCTGGAAGACTGTTTTCATCTATCTCCCTTATAATTGGAGCTGGTCATTTTTAAAAATAATTTTTACTCCTAATTCATCACCAGAAACAACGAACCAATTTTTTTTCACAATGCTGATACCTGGGCCCTGCCTCCAGAAATGCTGATTCCAAAAGTTTGGGTGTACACAGGAATCTGGATGTCCACCCTCAGGTAACTCTGAGATCTCACCACCTCTTCAAAGGCCGTATTGCCCAAAGCACTCCTTTCTCATCTCAGATTCCAGGTCGTCTCTGCTCTCAGCAACCCCGCCACCCACCCAGAGTGGGTCTACTACTTTTTCCTGTGAAGGTCAGGTGGACTTGTGGTCTTCTCAACAGAAAGATCACAATCGAGATGAACTGTACAGGTCTCACACACAGAGTCCTGTATAACTGAGGGTCGTAGGACCTAATGTCAGTTGTCTCGGCCTCTGCAGAGTCCAGATGGAATTGACTTTGGAGTCGTAAGTAGCCCCTCACTTGAGATTACCTAGGGATTAATTAAACAGAGAGGATAGTGGAGGTAAAAGAGTAGCTATAGGAAAAGGACAGCTGTGGAGAAAGAGCCAGGGAAGAGTGTGGGCATGGACTCAACTAGCCTGTGGTGAGATCTGAATCATACTCCTGACCTGAGTTTCTCCCAAGAAGATTTTTATTTATCTTTCGGAGATGGATGCAGGAAGGACAGAACATAGGATTCAAAGTTTCCTGCTAAACTTTCAGGTTTATAATTGTTCCTCACTTGGCGAAATTTATATGTATGTTCCTTCGAAGATCAGAGCGGTTCATCTGTAATGTTCATATTTGCAAGACTTAGCAGAACCAGGATGCGAGAGTCTGTGCCTTCAAAACTGTACTCCAGTTTAATTTTCTAAATAGCAGCTCCCTAGTACAATCTGATTGATTCGTGCCTGGTTTCGAAAGATCCACCAGAGAAAGACACACTAACCCCAGATAAAATTTGCAAAAAAGAATCCTGACCACAACTCAATATCTTTCAAAAGAAAAATGTGACAGAGTCCACTATGGCTTAATGAATACCCCAACCCCTCCTTCCACCACCCCCTACCTTCACTTACTGAAACTTTCTCTACATCAATCCTTCAGTTATAACCACGTGCCTTTGGTTGTATTACCATTTTTATTAAGTATTTTCATGATTCCATTTAGAAGGCAAATGAAGTATTTCAGAGGAAAGCAAAACAGAATGGGTACATCAAACATCCAATATTGTAACTCCCAGCAGCTCAAAATACATTATAAGGGCTTTATATGCCAGCTATGCCACCAATGCTTAGAAAGAGTTTTCCCACTACTTTAAAATATAGCATTAATTCTACAAGGTCAGAGGGTAACTCATGAACAAAATATGTTAGTAGATTATGTTCATAGGGAGTGTGGCAATGGGGAAGACATAAGACTGAAACTGTAGGAGAGAGATTTTACCATCTAGTAGGGACTAATACTTCTCACTTTTAGAAAGTCGTTTGATTACACACATAAAGAAGGAAGTTTACTGTGAGAAAATTGAGGAAGGAACATTTTAAGTAGTTTTTAAATAACCACTGGTAACTAAAAGTCCCATTTCCTGTGTTAGTTTCTTGGCTATTAGGTCTTCTTGATTTGGGTTAGCAAAGAGAGAGAAAGGAGCTATTTTTCCTTTTTCTTTGGCAATTACATGTCAATAACCACATGGATGGGAAACAATTATTTTCCAACTTGATTCAATCATTTATGTAATATCTAATAAAAAATGTATAGCTTATATTAAAAGAAATACATAAGCATGCTTGAAAAGGAATCTGAACATTCCATATGCCAATGTTTCTCCAACCTCAGCAGGGGGTAGCCCCTCCGTTTCTGAAAACGGACATGCCTTACTGTTCTGGGGATTGAACCCAGGACCTCGTCTATGCAAAGCAGGCCTTCAACCACTGAGCTACTCCCACTCCGCGTTGAATTGCTTCTTATTCTCATCATCTTGCTACCACCTACCCGCTATCCCACACAAACACATTGATCTTCAAAGCATTTTATACGTATTTCAAACTGATAGGCTGGTGGTGAACGGTCCAGTGGAGATGGAGAGAAATTCATTCAACAAATATTTGAGTACTTGCTGTTTGTTAGGAACCGTTCTAGGAACTGGGGATCCTATGTCAGAACAATACAGAGATGGTAGACAACGAAAAGGTAACAAAAACGCAAGCTCATTTCCATTTTCATAGGCATTTGAAGTAAACAGACAGGTCGTGTTATGGGGAGTGAGAGGGGACAGGAAATGATTGTAGATTCCCTCTGAACAGGTAACACTTCAGCAAGACTGGACAGTTGAGAATGAGCCAGAGGGAGAAGCTGCTGTATCTTTTCCTGTGGAGGGAACAGTAAGATTAACGGGCCAAGCAGGAAAGAACCATGTAGATAGCAAGTGAGAGAGTCACCCAACACACAGGACACAGCAGGACCTTATCTGCCGTGGTTGGGAGCTGGGGATTTATTCCATTTACAACAGGAAGCCTTTGGGAGGTTTCAGCTGGGAAGTGAGAGGATCTTCAGTGAGCTAGTGAATGGCAATTGACATGTGGAACATCTAATTACCACCGTGCTATTGACTGGAAAGTAAACTCTCTCCTTATACTCTGTGGCTTTTCTGTGGACCAGTTGAACCATCAGAAATAAACTGGCTATGCTGGATGCTACAATTTCCATTCTTAAAGCCAGTATCACAATTGCATGGAACTTCTACAAAAATAAATACATGGGCAAAGGGCAAATGATCGCTCGTTTGGCAGCCGGAGGACATAAGGATCCTATAGTCTATAAATGGTGGCAGCAGCCACCAGCTGAAGGGCAGCCATGATGAGGGCACAGGAGGAATTGAACTTGAAATCCTATAGCAGCATAATCACCATTAATGGCATCGTCTTTGAAAACTGAGTACAGCAATGTAAAGCTTGCAGTCACTGGCTTAGGTTTTGACACTTACGCCCCCTGAGTGTTATAGGCTCCTTACCTACGGAGTCTGTACTTGTGACAGACCACGGTCCTTCTGAGTTCCTGCAGGCAATGCAGGGTGAAATGAGAGCCAATTTATCAACCTTCATGACTTCCTCCTATTGTCCTATTGTTACTCTTCACTGGCTGGTGAGCAATTAGCTGTGCTCTTTCAGTGCCATTGCATTTAGGTAAAGCAGGAAAGCCCTTTCTAAAAAGGGTACCACGGAGATGGAACTCATCAGCAGACACAATGTCTTGTTGCTACATTGCTGCCCAGAAAGGGAGGTAAGGGATTTCATCCTATCGACTGTTGACGAGAGGGTGATTTAGCTGTCTGGCCATGTCGGCTATAACGGCTATATGTTGCTGACGTCTGCAGCTACAGTTGTAGTAGGAATCTATTTTCGACCAAAGACTTAGGAGACAATAGGAGTTCTGAAATGCCTAAGCCTCCTAAACCAATTTGGAAAGTTCAGGGGATTAGAATTGAATAAAGCTCTATAGATAGAACTCATCCTATAAATATTTTCATTGCCAAAAGAGAAAGGCTAAAATATATTTCCCAATAAGTTATTCATAGTTTCGACTAGTGGTTTGTGGATGCAACTTTATGTGAATGATCTCTACCTGAGAAGTTGGTTAGAAGTTTTTAGGTGACCCAAGTTCCTACTTCAGCGTTTTGCTTCTGGAAAATAGGGAGAGAGGACAAGGGAATTGGTACCAATTATGAACACCAACTCAATAGAAAGAGTCAAACTAGAAAATTCGGAGTGAAATAAACCGGTTGGCATGATGGATATTTTCCATTTTCTGCTTCAGATCTACTCTCCATCCTTCTGCATATGCTCTTTGTCTGGAAGGCTGACCTGTATGGGTGCATCAGCAGACTCCCATGCTCCCTAGCTTCAGTTGGGTTTGTCCAGTGGGAGACCAGCAGATCAGGAGGGAAAGGAGGTTGTGGGAGGGATGTTTATTGCCCAGCCCACTCCCAGATGGACTCTGGTGTCCTACCTGCTAAGTCTCTGCTAAGGCTATACCTCCTGCTATAGACTTTCCAGGTCTGGAGCTGGTTTCCTTAGCCTTGCCCACATCTTCATAAAGAGCCCTTTATTAAATTCTCCCCAATTCCTCTGTGTCATCTATTTGTATTTCTTGTATGAATATACGTGATTCTCACTACAGTAATCCATAGCTAATTTTTGCAAAGGAAAAAAATGTCTATTTAGGACCTCAAAACTCCATGCCAATTTTAAACAAATCCACATGCATGACTACTTCAAGTGACATTCCCAATGTCAACATCATTTGGAAAGTATGAGGAGGGCCAGCCCAGGGCATGTGCACCTTGGTTATGGTTGGCTCTCAGACATCATGTCACTGCATTCAAAACCACTATCAACGGCCACAGTCTTGTGAGTAGGTCAGGAATGAAGCTTTCGGCATTAGCCAGCCCAGCCTGACACGTTCTTACACATGTGCTTTATTTGTTTTAGTTACCTTTTAGGAACTTGATGAGAGGTTTTGATTGGACATGTAGCTCACTATAGTTTTTCATTTAAAAATGACTGGAAATGGGCTCCTGAAGTTTCCATACAGCAAGTATGTTTTTCAGGAATAGATTCCTGATATCAAGCAGGAAATGCCTACCATTGTTTACAGTGAACCTCTAAATTTCAATTTCCTCATTTGTGAAGGAGGAATAATGTTAGCACCCACCTCATGAAATTGTGAGAATTAAAATAAGGGAATGTGTTTCTGACAACATATGATTTCAGTAAATGTTAGTTTTTTCTCTTAATGACTATTTTGCTGATTTCTCAAGTGGAAATTTTTGTATTACCATTTTTACCATTTATGAAAAATCAGAAAATATTTAAGGGTGCTTTAGTGATTAATGGATAGATGTTGAAACTGTAAAACAAATGGAATGCAACTCTCCTTTAATTTTTGAAATTAATCAGCTCTTTTGGCATACACTTAACTTTGAATCATATTAACCAGATTTTTTCTGTATGTGTTGAGGAGATGTTAGGAATATGTAAGAAGAAGAAAAAAGAACCCAGTTTACAATAATCAAAGAGGTCAAATAACTAATGTAGTTAAAAATGCTTGGACCTTAATATGGATGAAATTATTAACAAAAGTGTCAAATGTGTTTTAATTCAATGATTTATTTCAAAATCAGAAACCATCATTTCAAGGAAATTGGCACCACTCGAAGTGCTTATTGAATGAATGGGCAATTTTCTTTTTATTTTACCATACTGTCTGGGGAAGAGGTTGCATACTTAGACTAATATCAAGAAAAATATTCATTTAATACCTTCTTCATAATTATCTTTCTTTGTTTTCAGTTTTGTTACATAGAAGGTCAATTTGACAAGTGAAGACTCATTTTTTTGTTCTATACTTTAATGCTACAACACAGAACAATAACGTATCAATTAACTTTAATTACCCTCTGGCTTGCTTGCTCAGATACCTACCATTGTAACCAGTGTGCTTTTATGAATAGCCTCCTGATGGTAAAAATCTCACAAGGTCTATAACTCGATTTGCAATATCTGTCCAGGGTCTCACAAAAAAAAATCATTTAATATATTCTGTATGTTGTCTCATTTTTTCCCAATATTCTCAAAAGTCAGAACCTTATCATCATTTATAACTGGATATTAAAGACAGACTTAGAGTCAGAATGGAAAAGATCCAACAATAGTAAAAGGAACTCTCATTACCCAAGCAAGGAACTTTGTGTTCCACCAACAACTAATTTTGTACTAAACTAAGAGATTCAAGGGTAAGAGTTTCCCTGTGTGTCACGGTTATAAAACTCAAGCAGCTGTGAGGCAGCCCTAGAAACCAAGTGGGTTCTCCCATTCTCATATTTTAAATGATATGTGCAATACTTACCATGCTAATTCATCCAGCATATGCAGACATTAATTCACAATAAAACCTAAACACCAGCACGTTTAGACAGATTGGAAAGATCACAAGCTGAGAATGGTTTCCCGTCTTAGGTGAATTTTGATCAATGTTTAGATGTTGGATGAATTCTTTTCCCTCTATGGACTTTTCCAAGATGGCGACTTCTCCATAGATTGTGCCCAGAGATGTGCCACGCGGTCAAGTGGCTAATCCTGCCAAGAGATTAATTGTGAAGCAGGGACCAACAGGGCAGTGCATCACTGAGAGTGTGCCACTTTCATCCTTCCCTGCCTCGTTCCCACTTCTGCTCACTCTTGCTGCTCTTAGACGGCACCTGTCAAATAAACCTTAGCAATAAATATATACATACCTACCTAGAAAACATCACGAGTCAAACAGGTTCTTTGAATCCTCTACTTATGTTAAGTACTATAGATGACATTGCTCTTGCATGATGTGGGAGGAATACAGAACAAGCCTTGGGATAATTGTCATATGATAAGGTTTGTCTTTGGTGTCCCCTCTCCACATACTCCCATTCACTGAGCACTGTCCTGTTTTTGTTACATCCCTAGCTTTTAGTTGCCTTGTGCTCTCATTCTGCCTCTAACTCTCCTGGAGTTAATTTATAATATAAGTTATTACACATTAATAACTTAATATGCATTGCATTTAATACTTTTAATAACTCAATGTGTTACTCCTTTCAGCAGCATTAAGCTTTTCATCTTTTTTACTTATAGAAAGGGTAATGATAAACCTCAATAAATTTACCTATAATAGTGAAATTTCAGGCACTGGGGTACATAAATAATTGTGAAAATACGTTTGTATAAAAGGAAACATTTTTATGCCATTTTATGCATACCAGGTTAATGAAAAATTCTGACCCTGGATCCATCAATCCTGGGTTTCAAGGTCAGTTCAGCTCTTTACAAGCAGTGAGACATTAGACAAGTTACTTCATCTCTCTGTTACTTATCTGTAAGATGCAGGAAAATAATAGAACCTACCTCATAGACTCATGAGGTGATTAAATGAATTATTACATATAAAATCCTTAGGAGCATAAGGGCTGTGTTTATACTCTAGACCTTTTAAGGTCACACAGTCAACTGGAGGGACAAACATTATTTCACAGGATAATGTGAGAAGTTCTCTAACAAGAGAAGGTGCTAAAGAACAAGAAATAAAGTCGGGTAAACTTTGCCCATGGGAAAATCAAGTATCTATTTTTTTCCCTGTGTGAGGAAACTCTTCTGTTACCCAATATCTGAAAAAGCCAGTGGTTCTGAAAAAGCCAGAGTCCATCAGGGAATGATTCATGACACTCAGCCTACTTATTAAGACACCCGATGTGAAAAGCCATTCTTAAAAATCCGAACAGTCATAGTTTAAAGTCATCAAATCCAATGTTTAGGAGCTACTGATAACATTAGTCAGTGCTATGGGCTTATGCTTTGCAAGCAGTTATCTGCTTATGCCTTAGCAATTAAGATATAAAATTCCCAGCAAGAAAATTTCATCAACGAACAGAAGTTTTGATGAACCCAGGTGTATTAGTCAGTCAAATAGGTGCTGATGCAAAATATCAGAAATTGGTTGGTTTTCATAAAGGGTATTTATGTGGGGTAGGAGCTTACAGATACCAGGCCATAAAGCATAAGTTACTTCCCTCACCAAAGTCTATTTTCACGTGTTGGAGCAAGATGGCTGCCGATGGCTGTGAGGGTTCAGGCTTCCTGGGTTCCTCCCTTACAGGGTCTTGCTTCTCTCTGGGTTCAAGGTTCCTATCTTCCTGGCACTTGCTTCTCTTTCCTCTGTGAGCTTACTTCCCAGGGCTCCAGCTTAAGGCTTCAGCATCAAACTCCAACATCAAAACTCCGACATCAAAAGCCCTCACCTCTGTCCTTTGCCATGCCTTTTATCTATGAGTCCCCACCCACAAAGGAGAGGGGACTCAGTGCCCTAATGATGTGGCCCAGTCAAAGCCCTAATCATAACTTAATCATGCCCAGGTACAGACCAAATTTCAAGCATAATCCAGTATCTATTTTTGGAATTCATAACCATATCAAACTGCTACACCAGGCTATAGAAATCTTAATTCAGATATTAAATAATTTTATGTTTGAACTATAAAGTTAGCTTAAAAGTGAAATATGATACATAGAAAATGTCTATCATCCTAATATTGATACTATATTTTATAAGACATAGTGAAGGAATACCTGTAATTTGGTAGTGGTCTTTTCTTCTTCTCAACAAAGGCCTTGTCTTGTTCCTTTTTGAGCATAAATATTCAAAGAGAAATGAACTTGCCTCTTAACTATTCTGAGCAATGCTTTTGATAGTAACACTTTCAACAAAGTAAGGATTCACTGCATGACCACCTTCGATCTTCTACATGAGTATCTGTATCTGCCAAGATTGGTGAGGTTACAGCACAGTAACAAACAACCCCTGACTCTCAGGCTACATTTTCATCTCGGATCAGTTAGAAGCTGTTTATGTTGTCCTCACTAAAGGATACAGCCTGACAGACCAAACACTATCTAGAGCAGGGGTTCTTAACCAGGGGTCTATGAGCTTGAATTGGAATTCAAAACAACATTACTCTTGTGGGGATGTGCGGGTGTGATATATTTATTAAATAATACACAGTATAGTGTGGACTTAGTAAGGGGTCTCTGGTTTTCACCTGACTGGCAAAGGGGTCTGTGGAACAAACAAGGTTAAGAATTCCTGATCTGGAGCATCCCCACTCACTGAGGCAAAAGAAAAGAAAGAAGTGGCTAATCACACACTGGCTCTTTTTTTTTCAATAGCAAATTTTCTTTTTGAATTCTTTTTTTAAAGATACATCGATCACAAAAATTATTACATTAAAAAATATAAGAGATTCCCATATATCCCACCCCCCACAGCCCCACTTGTCACACATCAACAACCTCTTTCATTACTGTAGCACATTCATTGCATTTGGTGAATACATTTTGGAGCACTGCTACACTGCATGGATTATAGTTTACACTCTCTCCCAGTCCATTCAGTGGGTTATGGCAGGATATATAATGTCCTGCATCTGTCCTGCAATATCATTGAGGACCATCTCCAAGTCCTGAAAATGTCCCCACATCACACCTCTTCTTCTCTCTCCCTGCCCTCAGCAATTCCCAAGGCCACTGTCTCCACATCAATGATACAATTTCTTCCATTGCTAGAGTCACAATAGTTCTATCCTAGAATATCAGTAAGTCCACTCTAATTCATATTCTATTCCTCCATCCTGTGGACTCTGGGATGGTGATGTCCACTCCACCTCTAAATCGAGAGTGGGCTTCGATCCCACATGGCTGATGGATGGAATTCTCCTCTCCTACATGTAGACACTCCTGCTTCCCTGGTGTGGTGGTTGACCATCTTAACTTCCCTGTTAGCTGATCTGGGTAAGGCCAATGAAGCAGAGATTAGGAGTTGCAACTCTGCTGAGGCTCAGGGCCCAGCTGGCACATGGCCAGTCCAGAGATTCAAGTCTCCTGAGTATACACCAACCCCAGTGACAACCACTGATTCAGTAAAAGTGACAGAAGAGGCATGTGTAGAAAGGTCACATCTGAGTCAAACTCCGTCACACTCAGGAGCACAAATTCCAAAGTAGGGCCTACTGGCAAGGCACTGAACTCCAGAGCCATCTGTCATGACCATAGAATTTGTGTGTCTCTGTAGCCCTCAGAAGCACCAGTACCTGGGGTTGTCTCTACTTTGGGATCCTACTGAGATATGTGTAAACATGACCCCTCTGATCACCTCCTGACTCGTTTTGAAGTCTCAGCCATATAAACTTATTTGTCTTTACCATTTCCCCCTTTTATTCAAGGTATTTTTCTGGTTACATCACCAACTGGTGATTGGTAGTAATCCCTCAGCACCAGGGAGGCTCATCCCCGGGAGTCTTGTCCCACACTGGGGGACAGGTAATGCATTTACATGCTGACTTTGGCTTAGAGAATGGCCACATTTGAGCAACATGGAGGGTTACAGGAGGTCACTCATAGAAACCCTGCAGCCCTAGGCTTAGCTGAAATTTCAAGCACACAGACTCATAAACATAGTCATCAGTATCAAGGGCCCATTACTGGACCATCCTTCTTCACTGGTCTTTGCCCTTGCAGTTGGGGGATGTTTGCTGTGCCATTGTGGGATGTGACAGAGCTCTCCCGGCTAGGAACTCAGCACTCCCTCAGTTGTCATGTGTAACTCTACCTATGACAATACCCAACAAGTATCTGAACACATTTATATACCCTATATACATGCCCTGGAGAACTCCCTCCCAACCATGTGACCCCCATCAATGACAACCCACACCAGTGCTCCTCCCCTGCCATAGGTGAACCCCTCTGCGATCCAAAACGTCTTAAAAAATAAAGCCTAATATATTGCCAAATTCAATTAGTAGGAAAATGAAATAGTAATGATAGGTTTAAAGATTGGAAATAGAATACATACTAATTTAGAAAAACTAAGATAAAGTGAAAAATAAATTGGAATATTAAAAAATGAAAAATATCATAAAATTCTATTTTTGACATTTTGCCTTTCATCACTATAATAGATGTTGCCCTGTATGTACAGAGGCAAGGCAATCTCTTCCATTCCTTCTTGTGTTTATATCCTTTTTTTAAAATTTTTAATTTTGTCTTCAAAAAGCTTTAGCTCACAATAAAGCCACATATACAATATAGCAGACTCCTACATCATATATCCTACATCAAACCCTTTTCCCCCTTCCCCAGCAATGATCTTTTTACATGTGAATGTTGTATTTGCACAGCTGGGGACAGATATTGAAACATAGCTACTAACCATGGTTCCATTATGGCTTACATTATGGCTTATATTTTAGACTGTACAATTTTCTAAATTTTCAGTGAAATTTAACATGGCCTATATCCATCATTGCACAATCTTGTGGAACATTTCCTTTGCCCCCCAGTTACCCCCTCTTCCATCTATTCTATTCCTCTCTCCCCCTCCCCTCAGGGCCCACAGTGACAGCCAATCTGCTTGAAAGACCAGATTCATGGATACTTGCAACAATGCTGAGGGCTTGACACACTAGTCTGTCTTCCCCAACTGGGAGCCATCCATGCTCTCAAGAAACACCCTTCCCTCTGTTTGAGAACATCAGGCCTCCCCAGAACGGTACAACACCTTCCCGCTTATTTTATGAGTCTCCACCCAATGATGTAGCACAAGATAAGCACTCACACACTCCCTAGAAGCCTGTCCCAGGTGCACCCTGTCAGATGCCCCCTGTCAAACACCTTAAACAAGTAACCCTTACTTATTATATTTTCTAAAGAGTTTTCTCAACATTATAGTTTCAACCACATACCTGACAATCTCCCCTGTTCACCTGCTCCCCCCAAACCCTCTCCCCAATTCCATGGACCATTATCCCAACCCTAGCCCCCTTCAAGCCTGCAAAGCCTCACCCGATAGTATTCCTATGACCCTGTCTTATCCCTTCACCACACAATTACTTACCTCCGCATCATCATAGATTTCACCCATGTAGGCATCAGCTCACAACCTTCCTCTTCCCACCCCCAATTTCCTGTAAGCCTATTGTCCAGTTTCTAGCTCTCCAAAACAGCTTGATATGCTTAATTCATTTCAGAGAGGTCATGTAGTATTTGTCCTTCAGTGCCTGGCTTGCTTCACTCAACATAGGTCTTCAAGATTCATCCATGTTATCCTAGGTGTTAGTACTGCATTGCTTTTTACAGCTAAGTAGTATTCCAGTGTGTGTACATACCACATTTTATTTATTCATTCATCTGTTGATGGGCATTTGGGTTGATTCCAACTTTTGGCAATAGTGAATAATGCCACTATGAACACTGGTGTGCATATATTGGTTCATGTCCTTGTTTTCAGTTCTTCTGGGTATATACCCAGCAGTGGTATTGCTGGGTCATATGGCAAATCTATGGTTAGTTTTTTGAGGAACTGCTAAACTGTCCTCCAGAATGGTTGGATCCTTCTACATTCCCACCAGCAGTAGATGAGGGTTCCCATTCCTCCACATCCTCTCCAACTCTTGTAGTCTTCTGCTTTTTTAATAGCCACCAGTCTAATGGGTGTAAGATGGTATCTCATTGTAGTTTTAATTTGCATTTCCCTAATAGCTAGTGATGTTGAGCATCTTTTCATGTGCTTTTTAACCATTTGTATTTCTTCTTTGGAGAAGCATCTGTTCAAATCTCTTCCCCATTTTTAAAATTGGTTGTCTTTTTATTTTTGAGATATAAGATTTCTTTATATGTGCTGGATATTAGTCTCCTATCAGATATATGGTTACCAAATATTTTCTCCCATTGGGTAGGCTGTCTTTTCACTTTCTTGATAAGCTCTTTTGACATGCAAAAGGCTTAATTTTGAGGAGGTCCCATTTATCTATTTTTTCTTTATTTGCTCATGCTTTGGGTGTGAAGTTCATGAAGCCATTTCCTATTACAAGTTCCTGTAGATGCTTCCCTACTTTTCTTCCAAGGTCTTTATGGTCTTGGTTCTTATAATAGGTCTTTGATCTATCTTGAGTTGATTTTTTATAAGGCGTGAGATGGTAATCCTCTTTCATTCTTTTGCATATGGATATCCAGTTCTCCAAGCACCATTTGTTGAAGAGGCCACTCTCTACCAGTTGAGTGGGCTTGGTAACCTTGTCGAATATTAGATGACTTTGTATGCGAGGATCTGTAGCAGAACTCTCAATTCTATTTCATTGGTCAGTATGTTTATCCTTGTACCAATACCATGCTGTTTTGATCACTGTAGCTTTGTAGTTTTAAAGTTAAGTAGTGTAGGGAAGTGGACCTGGCCCAATCGGCAAGGCGTCCGCCTGCCACATGGGAGGTCTGCGGTTCAAACCCTGTGCATCCTTAATCCGTGTGGAGCTGGCCCATGTGCAGTGCTGATGCGTGCAAGGAGTGCCCTGCCACGCAGGGGTGTCCCCTGCGTAGGGGAGCCCCACACGCAAGGAGTGCACCCCGAAAGGAGAGCTGCCCAGCGCGAAGGAAAGTACAGCCTGCCCAGGAATGGTGCCGCACACATGGAGAGCTGACACAGCAATATGACGCAACAAAAGGAAACACGGATTCCCAGTGCCCCTGATAGGGATAGGAGCGGTCACAGAAGAACACACAGTGAATGGACACAAAGAGCAGAAGGGAAGGGGAGAGAAATAAATAAAATATAATAAATAAAAATAAATAAATCTTTAAAAAAAATAAAAGTCAAGTAGTATAATTCCTCCAATTTCATTTTTCTTTTTCAATATGTCTTTGACTATTCAGGGCCTCTTTCCTTTCCAAATAAATTTCACAGTTAGGTTCTCCAGTTCATTAAAAAATGCTGTGTTGACTTTTATTGGGATTGCATTAAATCTGTAGATCAGTTTGGTAGGATAGACATCTTAATGATATTTAGTCTTCCTATCCATGAACAGGGGCTATTCTTTCATGGAGGCAAGAAGCCACATTGGCTCTTGATACTTCCATTCAAATTTCAATGGCCAAAGCTTATCCCTGGCTGTGCCTAACTTTAAAGAAGCAAGGAAAGGTGTTTTACCATGTCCCAGAAAAGTAAAAAAGGCAAATACGTGGAGAACAGTCTTATGACTGCTACAGTAATTTCACTGCTTTTTTTTATTCCTGGTGCTTTTTATACAAGCCCATTTTCCCCTGTTTGAATCAGAAGATGTGAACCATATGAGCAAAGGGCACCATTTAAAATGATTCTAGGAAATTAAGAGGAATATCCCACCCACAGTTATAAGATTTTCCAAGGCAGCAGGCATAGCTCCAGTGGTTGAGCACCTGCTTCCCATGTACAAGGTCCTGGGTTCAATCTCTAGTACTTCCTAAAAAAAAAAGGCTTTCCAAGCATGCATTGGTAAAGTCAGGTGGCATTCACACGTACTACCTTTTCTCTATACTAACCCCCAGCCCCCACTATCTATGGCTACATAACAAACCACCCAAAACTTGGTAATTAGAACAAGGAATGCTGCTTTGCTTACGGTTCTACAATGAGGGCTGGGCTCAGCTGATGCTTCTTCTCTTGATCTCACCTGGGCCCCCTCCTGCGGTTGCAGGCATGAGGCGGCAGGAGAGGCGGGCAGATCTGAGATGGCTTCACGCCGTCATCTGGCAGTTGATTTTGGCTGGAGGATGGACCTCTTTCTCCCCAGGATCTTTCTTCCTCCAGGAGTCTGGCCCAGAGAACTTTATACAGTGATCTCAGGGCAACAAGAGGGCAAAAGTGGAGGCTGAGAGCCTTCTAGAGGTCAGGGGTGGAAACCACGCAACAAAATCACTCTTTACGTTCTGTCAACCAGACCATGTTCCAGGGCTGTCCTGGTTCAAAGGGAGGAAAATGGGCTCTTAAAGGAAGGAACAGCTGAGTCAGGCAGCAAAGCAGCATGATTGGGGAGTGGGGTGATGGGTGTGCCCCTCTTTGCAAACAATCTACGATGCTGGAGAGGATGAGGAAGCTGGCTGGCTTTATGCCTGCCCTAGGAAGGCATAGGCTACCAGAACATATGCCAGTCTTTTCCAGAGGTTTCCCAACAGGTCTGTTTCTGTTCCAAGTGAATTGCAGCCTGGAAAAATAACTATAAGCTGCAGTTTACGTTTGTGGGGAGCGAGGAGTATTTTGCTTGATTGTTTCTATGCTTCCTGCCAGTCAGGGCACTGCCCCATCATAGCAACTCTATCCGCCTTCTCAGGTAGCATGGAAGCAGCCGGCTCTGCAGTTTCTGATTCTGTTGTCTTTTTGTAATGACATCGTATTTATTTCCTATGTTAAAACCACTTCAAGAATTTCTGTACAAGGAGAGTGTGAGGAAAACCTCTACACCAATGCAAACAGTGATCAGTTTCACCTACTATTTCTGGGATTTATCTACAGACATTTCTTTTATAAGATCTGTATTAGCAGCAGGGATGTGACTATGAGACTCCTCGGTTTTTTTGTTGCTCAAGTGACAGAGAGGAAGAAAACCCAAGCAGCCTTTGGGGATCTTTGTCAGCTGAACTCAATCATCTGCTCGCACCTGTCTTCTATATTGAGCACACTTCACTCTTTTACATGGTTTTCTTTTTACCCGTAGAAATGTCTTGTTGTTAGATATTAGAATAATCAATTACTTATCAATCGATTAACTGAGACTTTCATTCATTCAGCGAGTGTGGGTTTAGACTTCATTCCATGCCTGGGAGACGGTCAAGGGCTAGTGCTCCCGTGGGGAATCCTGCAGAGAGCTCCTGCCTCTGAGCTTCCCAGCCACCAGATAAACAACCAGTGAAAATAAGTACGTGATCGCAAATGAGGAGAAGTTCTCTGAATGCAAAGGAAAGGGTGAGACGAGAGCTGCTAACACGAGCACCCGAGGAAGATGAGGGGACGGGCATCTGAGGGGGTTTTACTGAAAAAGAGGGACTAGGTGAAAACTCAAAGGCTAAGGGGGAGGGGAGGCCCATGGTAGGAGGGGCGGCTTGTGTGTAGCCTCTCGCTCAGGAAGCAGCCCTGCTTGGTCAGAGAAGGCTGGGAGCTAGGCCGGGAAGGTAGACACGGACCTTTCAGGAAGGTTGGGATCTTTGCCCTGATGTTTTACCCAAAAAGTTTTGAACTAAAAAAATGACATAATCAGATATGCATTTAAAAGGCTACTGTTGGGGAAGCAGACTTGGCCCAGTGGTTAGGGCATCCGTCTACCACATGGGAAGTCCAGGGTTCAAACCCCGGGCCTCCTTGACCCGTATGGAGCTGGCCCATGTGCAGTGCTGATGCACGCAAGGAGTGCCTGCCACGCAGGGGTGTCCCCTGCGTAGGGGAGCCCCACACTCAAGGAGTGCGCCCCATAAGGAGAGCCGCCCAGTGCGAAAGAAAGTGCAGCCTGCCCAGGAATGGCGCTGCACATACAGAGAGCTGACACAGCAAGATGACACAGCAAGATGACACAACAGAATCCTGTGCCGCTGACAACGACAGAAGTGGACAAAGAAGAACACGCAACAAATGGACACAGAGAGCAGACAACAGGGGAGGAAGGCAGAGAAACAAATCTTAAAAAAAAAAAAAAGCTACTGTCGATGACGTGTGGAAAACAGCTCGTGGGAGTAGAGCAAGCCCGTTTCCTCGAGTGCAGGGGGGTACCAGTGCCTGGAGCTAGGCAGGGGTCAGAGTCTACAGAACCTGATGGCAGAATAAATGTGAGGCAAGGGGACACGAGGTGTCAAGGATGGCTCCCCGCAGGAGGAACATGGCGGTTCTGTCGGACTTCATTGGGTGAGGAGGGCTCTTTTAGTTTGCTAAATGCTGCCCAAGCTATATGCCAGAAATGTATTGGCTTTTGTAATGGGGGTTTATTAGGTTAAAAGCCTGTGGTTCTGAGCGTGAAAGGGTCCAAATCAAGACATCACCAGGAGATGCTGTGTCAACAGGTTGCCGCTGTGACCCATCTCAAGCTGCCCTCTCTGAGCTCCACTGTGAGTCGTCCGCACGGCAGGTGCAGTCCTGCCTACTCACCTCCACTCTCCTTGGGCTTGTCCCCTCTGCCTGGAGCTGCTTGCCGGGCCTAGCCCGGGGGGCCTCTGTGCCCCACTGACTCAGGCCGCTGCTGTCGGGCTCTCTGCTGCTTTGTCCTGTGTGCCTGCTGCTTCAGTCCTCTGTCTATACAGGACTCCAGCAAGAGAATCAAGACCACCCTGGGTCATGCCTCACTGAAGAGATCCAATCAAGGGATAATTGCATCCAATCCAATCAAAGGGTCCCACACCCACAGGAATGGATTACCTCCAAGAACATGAGGTTTTCTGGGGGCCAAAAAAATCTTCAAACTCTCATAAGGGCCAACAACAAGAACTTTTCTAAAGGATGCGCCTTCCTAACCTTCTAAGGCAGTGTGACGGTCAGGTTAACATGTCAACTTGGCCAGGTAATGGTGCCCACTTGGTTGGTCAAGCAAGCACTGGGCTAATTGTAATTCAAGAGCATGTCAGGGGCTTTAATCATCAGTGAGTTGGCTGCATCTATGGCTGATTGCATCTACAATAAACTGAGGCAGTTGCCTTCAGCAATGAGTGACCTTTCATCTAATCAGTTGAAGGCTTTGAAAGAAGTGATTTCAGCATTCTGCAATAGGCTTTTCATTCATACTTTGGATGGACAGCTTCTCCTAGGGTGCTCAACAAGGACCTTCATCGAGTCCCTGGCTCGTAGCCTGCCAATGGAATTTAGACTTGTGCCTCCCCATGGTCCCGTGAGACAATTTTATAAAGTCTCATACAATTTACAGGTCTCTTCTGTAGGTTCTGGTTCCCTAGAGAACGCTGACTAATACAGGCAGTGAGAGGTTTACTACCTGGATCTCTTCACTCCAGCAGTGCTTAGTATGTAGGGAAGCAGAAAGAAAATATTAGAACTGCTATTCATTTTATTTTACTAAAAATAGAAGAAATGAAGATTTTAAAAATATTTGATGTCATAGTAATATACAAAAAATACTTATATATGGCATATGTATTATGCTAAAAATGCTCATACAGAATTGTGGGCTCACAAATTTTTCAGTGACAGGGGTGCTGTGTTAGTTTTCTATTGTGGCATGACAAATTACCAGAAACACAGTGGCTTAAAACAATACTCATTTCTTAGATCAAATTTTGGGGGTCAGAAGACCTGTCATAGGTTAACTAGCCTCGCTAATAAAGGTTTCGATAGGCTGAGATCAATGTGTCAGCCAGTTACATCCTCATCCAGAACTGTAACTACAGAAAGCTCCACATTCAACCTGTCTCAGGTTAT
Organism: Dasypus novemcinctus; assembly: GCF_030445035.2. Lineage (NCBI taxonomy): Eukaryota > Metazoa > Chordata > Mammalia > Cingulata > Dasypodidae > Dasypus > Dasypus novemcinctus. Next base: position 7,026,175 of record NC_080673.1, on the reverse strand, counting down.
TGGCTAACTAAATTTCCTTGTGACTGTAGGACTGAGGTCCCTTTTGTCTTGCTGATTGTTAACTCCTAGAGGCCACCCACAGTTCCTTGCCATGCGGCTCCTCCATGGGTTCTCTCTTTCTCTCTACTTCCTTTCTCTTCCTTCAGGAAGGGCCCATTTCCTTAATGGCTCACCTGATTCAGTCAGGCCCTCCCAGGATAATTCTCCCTCTTTCCAAATCAGTTATCTTCATTATAATCTGCAAAGTCTCCTCATCTTTTCTATATGACATAATTTACTTATCCTATTCACAGCCCTACCCATAGTCAATGGGAGGGGATTATACAGGACTTTTATACCAGAGGACAGGAATTTTGAAGGGCCATTTCAGAATTCTGCCTACCAAAAGTGCATTATTGATAAAAGTGTGACATTTATTTGTCCAAAGGGTACACTTTGTGACCATTTTTAAGATCCATATAATTTCTACAGTCAGGTAGGAGTTGGGGATATAAGCAATTTATAGCATAATTAGAACACAAAATACATTGCTTTATAAAGTGAAGTGCCTAGGTTTTATTCAAATCCAGTGCTGACACTGAGGTCTGGGTATATTGTGAACCTTACATATTGCATTTTACACCAACCACAAACTGCTTGGACCTTACAAATGATTTTTGAATACATGAAGTAAAACACTTTTTTCAATACTCCAATTAAGTACTGACGCCTGGAAAAATGGGATGAGATCTAGATCAAAATGGAAAGTCAGAATCTTCCTTAAAGTGGTATATATTAGGGACTTGATCTTAAGTTGATCTTCCCATTGAGATAGAGGATGGTTTCCTATGGCAGTTTGAGATAATTTTATGAAGGCCAAAAAGAGAAAGATTAAACTAATCTATTCCCAAGGGTGTGATGCCTTTGATTGCATTAAATTCAGTTGGAAGTCCTTCAATTAGATTGCTTGATAAGATCATTTTAGGGCTTTGGCTTGTACTACATCAGTGAGGCATGGCTCAGGTTGAGTGTCCACCCCCTTGCTTGGTCTGATATATGTGGTCTCACCGAGACAGACAGACAGACCCAGGAAAAGGAAGCCACCATGTTTGATCCTGCCACGTAACAGAGAGGACCCGAGTAGAGGACTGCTTAAGCATGAAGCCCCAAGAGGCTGCCTCCATGAAGCATCTCAAGAGAAGGCAAGCCCTGCCACATGCTTGATAGCTTACATCTGAACCTGGGAAGACAGCAGATGACCAGGACTGATAAAGGAAGCTCCAAAAGAGGCAAGCCCTGTGACTGTTTACTCTTAGCTGAGCGCAAACCTCGACAGAGATTGGCAGCCATCTTGTCTCAACTCGCGGCAGCTGACTTTGGTGAGAAAGCATCTCTGATGGTCCCTCTGTTTGCACTTTTCATAGCCTTGGCACTGTAAGCTTTTATCCCAAATAAATCCGCTCTATAAAAACCAACCCATTTTTTGGTACTTTGTATCAGCAGCCCTTTGGGAAAGAAAAACATGTCCCACCATGAGTCATCTGTGATACCCAATTTACAGGCGTTTATCTAGGGTGATATGATTTCCCTGAGTTGCCTCCGTCTTGGATTTTACCTCCTCGGCTGATGAGTGTTGACTCCACTAAAAAGGAGGCTGCTCAAGATATGGCGGTGCTGAGCCATAGTGAGCCCTCTTCCAGAATGGGTCTATTAGACCAAACCCACTGGGATCTCTCCTAAAAAAAAGTGGAAACAACTTCATTTTCTTCTGGGTTTTTTTTTAAGATTTTTTTTTTATTTCTCTCCCATTCCCCCCGCCCCAGTAAATGAAATCTTTAGTTTTCCTACGATTGATTAAAATAATTGTCATCCTGGGTTTCTTCTGTTATCCTGACTTAAAAGACAATTAAATAACAACTTTAGGTGGGCGTTTCCTTCACGGAAAAATATGTGAAATTTAGGTATCCTTCAAAAAAGTAGCCCTTTTTTCCTCTTGCCTGGGTGGAACGTCAGCGTGAACTCATTCCATTTGCACTGTACCATTATTAGCCTCTTGTGGTTTTTCAGGACAAGGACTACGCAGTTATCACTCTATGAATTCCATTTAGCAACAAACTTGCAATCCTAGGTTGGAAGTAAATTTTGATTCACTGATCAACTTAAAAAATTCAAAGGCAATTTATCTGAGGAAACCCCTAAAGTTAACAAGGCCTACGTAGGCTGTGGTTGAAAGGGACGGTATAACATCTATTTTTGCTGCTATTTTAGACCCTCAGGAGACTTAAGGATTTGCACGTCTGAGCAGTAGTGTGCCCGACTTCCATCACTGTCTTCTTTCATAGTCAATTGCAAACGTCAGGTCCCTCTGGAGTCACACTCCTGAGAGTGGAGGATCATTCCAGCAATTAGGTTATCTGGTGCTATTCCAGGGGAGAAGCTCAATGAGCCTGAACCCTAAACTAGAATTATTAAATTGTTACAGTCCAGAGCTAATGCAAAAGATGTCTCTACATCTGATTTGGCCCAGATCATGATGGTTATGACTATCTGGATATATTTGTGAATAAAAGAGTTTTTCTAGATGCACAGTCAATGTCGAGGTGCTACTTTGTTCAAGCAATCCCAAAGATGCTCTGGATTGGGTTTTGGAAATGCATGCTTTAACCCACGGAAGCTAAATATGTTCCAGTAACTTTTTAAAAAGCAGTTTATTAAGATATAGTCACATACCCTAAAATCCATCCAAAGTGTACAAACAATGGCTTTTAGTATACTCAGAGTTGAGCATTCATCACCAAAATCAATTTTAGAATATTTTCATTACTTCAAAAAAGAAAAATGCCATACCCATTAGCAGTTACCTTCTCAATCCCTCTGTACTTCTCCAGCCCAAATAATCACAAATCTAATTGTCTCTATAAATTTATTTATATTTATAGTTTATATAAATGGAATCATATAGTATGTAGTACTTTGTGTAGGTTTCTTTCACTTAGCATAATGTGTTTTTTTTTTTTCAAATTATTTTTGTTGTTGTTGTTGTTTTTAATCAGAGAAATTGTGGGTTCATGTTCTGGTAATTTTTGTTCCCAACTATGGTGCAGTCAACCATACAGTTGTCTCCTTTGGGACACTAAATTGACTCCTGCCAACCTCTGCAGGGCACAAAACAAAAGTTCTTTAGCAGTTTCTTTACTTGGGGAAAGTGAGGTATGTCCTCTTTTTCTTTCTTACCCATTTGAAGTTTGTTCTGAAGGGAAGAATGCAGCTTCTGTCTTTAACCAGTTCAGCCACATTGATGTCTCAGTCTAACCATCGATGGTAGGTAGCATTTGGCAGTGATCACATTCAGCTAACAGATATTCTGTCTTGTCACAATTTAGAATGCCTGATGTTTGGAGGAGCTGCAAACGTTATTTACATATTTGCCTTTGCCAAGTGTAAATTTCTCTTTTATCGTTGTTGGCCTTATGGGTTTGTAAACATTTGCCATTTGCTCTTTCAGGGTTTGCCCAGGATAAGAAATATTGAGGTAACAAACTTGGCCTCGTTTCTTCAAATCCTTTGAAAAAATCTGGTCTCTCCAAAGGATCTATTTTCAATATATTTGTCAGTTTGATTCTTTTTCTTTTAATTCAGTTCTTTGCAAGAGTCTTTATTTCCTGCATAGCCATTTATAATTGGGGGGAAAGGTGTGAAATACTTTCTTGCACACAGCATACCTTGCAAATGCAAACCATATGTTATCTGTTTTCCTATGTATTTTGTATTGCTAGTACCATATGCCTGGAGTGATTGATCTTACCGTTGTGAAGAGACTAAAAAGATACATATATTTTAAGTCTCTCTTGTAGGAAATAAGATATTCCTCTATTGCTCTTTCAGATTAATGTGCTAAAAGCCTTTGCTCATCTCTAATGGATGATCCATAATTTACATCAAAATTTCAATCACTTTAAATTAATATAGCTATTTCCTTAATGAATCTTGTTACTAGGATATGGTCTGAGTTTCACAAAACAACCCCACCTTGGCTGTTTACAATTTTTATCTTAAAGTCTGAGTATTCTGAGTATTTTTCATTTCAGTTTTTGAAATTAATTAATAAATTACTTGTATTATTTTAAAATAAATATCCTCTGTGCACCACTTTTGAAAATATATTTATCATTCCTTTTGAAATCCAGTGTGAAATTGAAAAAAAAAATAATAAAAGAGAAAAATATATGCATTCTACTAAGAGACATGCAAATATTGTGAGAGTCATCTCTAAAAATTAGGTTGTTTTTTATTTGCATTCATGAGATTTAATGCAAATCACATTAATTCTGGTGGGATTTGGCAGTCAAAATTTTCTCTTCATCAGCAGAATGGATGTATTAGTCATGTCCAACGAGAAAGCTGAGAAATGAATTGCTGTGACCTAAATTTTTACTGCAGTTGTTATGTAATTAATACTGCTTCTTAATACTAATTCAGCTGAATATGGATATTTATATCTGTTATGTGTTTACTCCATAGTGAAAATAAACTTTGATTTACTAATCATAGCTAAACATGGGGCTGAAAGACTAATAGATCTCCATGAGGGACATGGGAGCTCAGTTTGCATCCAGTGATCTAGTTGAACGTAAGAGGATGCCCCGGTACATGCTGATTCTGAAGTGGGGGGAGAAAGATTCAGTGTTGCTCAGCCGAGAGGGCCTCAGGTGGCCTGAAGTATCTGTCCACGTCAGAAGTGTGAGCACCAGCGGCGAAGCCCCCCTGTACTGATTTCCCACGATGCCTGTTTGGAGGACCCCCCCCCAATAGCACAGTGGTTTTCGCACTGGGGTCAGGGACCGGCCAGCTGCCTTGGAGAATTCTCGGGGCTGAGAGCGTGGGGCGGGGGGAGCAGACAGGAACTAGGCTCCCCACCTCTGCTTTTAAGCTGCAACAGCTCTTCTCCTTTCACCTGTTTTACATATTAGACTCCTTTGTAGGCTTTCCTTTGAAGAAAGGATTGACCGGCTTTAAAAGAAATTGTTGCAAAACACTGTAATAGCATAGGTCTTCGGAAGAAATCGAGACTATAGAGAGAAAGAAAATCCTAAGAGGAGAGTCACAGGCAGAGACATAACGGAGACGAGGCCATTCCTGTGGGAATTAGGGTTAAATCACAGGATGTGCTCCCTTTTCCCTCTAACATTATATTCGTGTGTGTGTGCATATGTGTGTACACATCATAGTGTAATATATTGCCTATAAATAATATGCACACATACAGAGAAATATTTCAGCACATCTATTTTTTAAACAAATCAGTTTTACTGGTAAATATTAATAAAGCATGCAATTGATCCAAAGTGTACAATCAATTAACACATATATATTTTTTAAAGATTTATTTTACTTTTATTTATAATGTGGTTTGAAGCTGTAATTATTTCAGAAAAACATGATCTTAAATTTAATCTGCTCCTGTGGCTGTGAGTTCACAGCGAGCAGGACCTTTGGATGCGGTTACTTCCGTTAAAGTGTGGCCCTCCTCGGTCAGGATGAGTCTTAATTCTATTACTGGAGACCTTTATAAGCAGGCCCAGAGAGAAACTCACAACAGCAAGACAATGAAACTCAGTGGAACCCAAAAGAGTTCAAAGCCAGGAGATGCCACCATGTGCCATGTGCCGTGTGGTAAGTAAGCACCAAAGCCTGCCACAGCCAGCACCAGAATGCCACAGACTTTGGGAAGAAAGCATCACCTTGGTGAGGCCTTGATTTGGACTTTTTTCCAGCCGCAAATCCTGAGCAAATAAATGCCCATTGTTTAACCTGACTCACCTCATGATATTTCCTTGAGCAGCCATTTTAGTTTGCCAAAGGGCTGCCAAAGCAAATATCAGAAATAGATTGGTTTTCATAAAGGGGATTTATTTGGGGTAAAAACTTAACAGTTCCAAGGTGGTGAAAAGTCCAGACCAAGGCACCATCAGAGTCGCCTTCTCATCACAGTCAGCTACTGTCCATCCTGTCGTCAGGGCAGGTGGTAAAACAAGATGGCCGCCACGGTCGCCGCCTTCCAGCAGCTGCGGGCAAACATGGCCCAGGGCTTGTCTCTCACGGGGCCTTCTCTCTCTCTGGGCCTCAGCTCCTTGCATCTCTCCCAGTTGCCCTCTTTGCAGCCGAGCTATGGGCGAAACCTCTCTCACCTGGCACCATTAAACAGAGCAGCTCTCTTTCTCTGTGTCTGTCTGTCCATCCATATCAAACCCAGCAAGGCGGCAGTGTCTCAACCTGAGCCGCGCCTCACTGGCGTAGCCCCAGCCGAAGCCCTGAAGTGAACTTGTCGAGTCTAATCAAAGGCCCCTCAACTGAACTGAAGCAACCACACCCAGAGGAATAGTTTATAAACATAATCTTTCTCTTTGGGGGATTCATAAAAATAATCTCAAACTGCCACAGCAGGTAAGGAAACTAAAAGAGATTTTGATACCAGGAGAGTGGAGGACTGTTATTGCAAATATCAAAAATGTGGAAATGCTTTTGGAATTGGATAATGGTTAGAGGCTGGAACAATTGTTAAGTTTCTTGATAGAAAAAGCCTAGATTGCTCTAAGAGACTGTTGGTGGAAATGCGGATGCAAATGCACTTCCAATGACGCCTTAGAGAGAAATGATACATGTGTGATTGGAAACTGATGGAAAGGGGATCCTTGTTTTAAAGTAGCAGAGAACTTGGCAAAATTGAGCCCCGATGTCAAGGGGAAGGCAGAATTTAAAAGTGACAAACTTGGATATTTAGCTGCGATTTTCAAACTAGATGTGAAAAGCACAGCCTGGTTTCTCCTTGCAGCTCATAGTAAAATGTGAGAGTAAAGAGATAAGCTGAGAACTGAACTCCTGGGCACAAAGAAACCAAAATTTGGTTTGGAAAAGTCTGAGCTTCCAGAAAGCAAGCGCCCAGAGACTAGTGCTCCATGTGAGGGTTTAATTGAACAGGGAACTAGTCATCTAGTTCTTTGCAAGTCAGGACTGGAAATGCAGTTATCTAGAAAGGATTTGTAGAAAGTTCTTTCATTTGATGGTTTGGACCTTGCGTGCTACATGCAAAACCAACAAGTGTTCTGTGAGATCTGTGTGAATGGAACCCCTGCCAGTGTGAGACAGAGAAGGGAGACATTGAAGGAAAAAGACTCCGAAGGCAGAAACAGGGAAGCCAAGGTCTGGAGCAAAGACCCCTTCTCAGGCCAGGAGAACAGAACCACCCACGTGTGCGGATAGGGCGAGCCTGCCTTGGTGCTTGGAGAGGGTAGGCCTTCTGCCCTATGGTTCAGGAAGAGTGTTAACCATCACAGCGCTTGGAGAAGGTGGACCCCAGGCCCCAGGGATTGCTGCAGAGAGTCTGGCCGCCACCTCGGGGCTCTGAGCTGGTGAAGAAGGTGCCCCACAATTTAGCATCTGTGGATAGCCTGGCCACCATCCCCATGCTTGGAATGGGATGGAAGGCACTTTCTCACTGCAGTGTTCAGGAGAGCTCAGCTGCTAGAAGGGGTGGGTCTGCCACTCCATCAGGACTGGAGGGCAAAATATCACTCCATAGATGACTCTCAGACCTTGAAATCTAATGGAGTATCAGGTACCAAAACCTGCTTGTGACCCATGACCGTTGTTTTCCATCCAATTACTCCCTGTGGGAATGGGAATGTTTACACTACACCTGTCCCTCCACTCTATGTAAGAAGCAGAGAAATTGTTCTCTCGGTTTCTCAGATCCACAGATGGAGGAGAGTTGTTCCCGAGGACAGACAATACCCAAAGCCAACTCCGGCAAGACTTTATACTAAGCATTGTTTCTGAAAAGGGCTTAAGACTTTGGGATTATCGTGGTGGAATATATAGAAAGAGTATGTCTTTTGGGGTCCAGAGGATGGAGTGTGGTGGTTTGAAGCTATATGTAGCCTAGAAAAAACATCTTAAATTTAATCCGTTCCTGTAGATATAAGCCCATTGTAAATAAGAACTTTCAATAAGTCTTATTTAAGACTTAAATGAAATAAGTCTTCATTTAAGGTGTGGCCCACCTCAATCAGACTGGGTCTTAATCCTATCACTGGAGTCCTTTATAAGCAGAATGAAATTCAGACACAGAGAGAAAGTCACAGAAGCAAGAAGCTGAACCTGAAATTCAGTGGAACCCAGAAGAGAACGGAGAGGCCAAGCGAAGCTGCTCTATGCTTTGCCAGATGGCCCATGAAGGACCCGACTTCCAGTAACCAGCCCCCAAATGCCACAGGCTCGAGAAGAAAGCTTAGCCTCGGCGACCCCTTGATTTAGACTTTTTTCCACCCTCAAACCCTGAGCAAATAAATTCCCTTTGTTTAACCCAACCCATTTCATGGCATGTCCTTAAGCAGTCTTGAAAAGTAAAGCGGGTCTGTCCTGTGTTAAAATAAAATTGAATATTCTAAGTGTGGATATAAAATTCGTTCTTGAAGCAGTTCTGAGAATATGAACAGAAGACTTTACCAACGGCGAGGATAGTACCTGCAAACACACAAATATTAAAGCATCCTGATATCCATATTATTGTGGTGATTGTTCTGAAATTGGAGCCAGAGCTAATCATCCTCATTTCAATCTGAAAAGCAAAGGCAAAGATCACTTAGGCAGGTGGGAGTCATGAACTAAACGTCTCCACAAATTAGACAGGAGAAGTGTGAGGAAGCTGTGAGCTGAGGAGGGAGAGCCAGCACATGCCCATTTTGAGGATGCAGCTGATTCTTGCCATGCAGGAGGGGAGGCACAGTGTTGCCAGATGTTACAATTCAAAAGGAGTTAGAGATCCAACTGTTCCTGTAAAAAATCCCCATTTTTAAATGTCGACAACTAATAAAAAGATTAATTCTGTGGAAATATCATTGGGCTAGACCCAGACTATGGGACACAATTGCATATTATTCTATCTGATATGTCCAACACTCCCCTCTCTTTTTTTCTTAACAATTAAGGGAAGTATAAAGAGATTAACTTGTTTCTCTAGGTAGAGACATATGGTGAATGGATAGAATCTTCTCCTGATCTCTTCTAGGGTGTTTTGTCTTCCTACCACAGTCTACCATTCCTGGGGGTATCTGTGGCTCATGTTCAGGGAATAAATATGAAATCCTCAATTCTCTGGCTTTCAAAGAGTTTGGACAGTCCTAACCAAGAAACTCCATGGATGTCAAGACTCCCAGAGGCGAGCAGAGGGAAGCGGAGATCACACCGGCATTGCCTGCACCACTGGCCAGGAGGAGGAAGACTCAGGGATGGAGAGATTGGCACCGTACGAACAATTCTGAAGCTGCTAGGAAACAATTTCCTCAAGCTCCTATTGCCACACCTACCACCTGTCAGCACCTGTGCCCATCATGCCTGGCACCAAGGGATAAATAACCGTGCCTACAGCAAGGCCATTCCACCCACCACCACCGAAGATCTCGTCCCTTCCTCCTGCCTTAAGGGCAGCACTCCAGCAGTTTCCCTCACTCTCCTGTGCGGGGAATTTGCCCCTCTTTAGCCTACCATCAGCACATTGACAGGCCACCTACCACCCCTATTTTGTTTTTTTTTACAACAGAACTCTTTGAAAGAATTGTCATATTGGCTGTCTTGAATTCTCTGCCTCTTCCCTCCTGAACGCATAGGAGAATCGAGCTTTCATTTCCATTATCCCAGTTACTAATGTTTTTGTGAGACAGAGAGGACCTAAATCCAACTTTTGATTCTCAATCCTAGTCTTTACTGGACCTACTAGCACTCTTTTAAGCGTAGATCTTTCCCTGTCCTTTCAAACACTTTCTTCACTCGGCATCCCAGAGCGCATGCTCTCTTGTTTTGCTCCTACCACACTGGCTTTTCCTTACCAGTCTGCTTATTCACTCTTCCTCATTCTTCCCAACTGCTAAATGTCAGCATGGCCCAGGGCTGCACAAGCCCTCAGATCTCTTCTGTTCCCCATCTACATTCACATCCTTTGTCATCTCATCTATTTACCTGGGTTTAAATCAGCAACCAGTGGTATGTTGATTGTTCTTGAATTTTTATCTCAAGTTTAAACCCTTTCCTGCACTCTGGACTTCCATATACAATGGCCTACCCAACAGCTCATGAATATCTCAAAGTTGGCACACCCAAACCATTCCATTTCCCCAAGTCTTTGCCATCACAATTAAAGGAAACCATATCGGTTTGCTCAGGCCAAAACCTTGGTTATCATCCCAGACTCTTCTATTTCTCTCACATACCCAACCAGTCCATTAGCAATTTCTGTTGGTTCTACTTTCCAAATGTATCCGGAATCTGTCCTCTTCTTCCCAGTCTGCTGCTCTATTCTGGTCCAAGCCACCGTCATGTCTCATTAGATTGTTGCAATAGCATCTTAATGGTGGTTTTTTTTTTTAAATTCCTCTTCCTTCCTCCCTTTATGCTCAACACAGAGGCCAAAGTAATACTGTTAAGTAAGTCAGATCATGATACTCTGTTTAATACCTGAAATGGCTTCCCAACAACCTTAGAGTAAAATTAAAAACACAATGGCTGCAAAGCCTTATACCTTATACATTTTACACTTTCCCCACCCCCATCATCTCTCTGACTTTAGCCCAAAGCCCCTCTGGCTTGCACCACTACGGCCCTCTGGAGTGCTTCTTTAAAGTCTCCACTTATAGCTGTGGCACTCGCTGTTTCCTCTGGCTGCAACCCTTTGCCCTAGATATCCACATGGCTCACTCTTTGTTTCTACACAAAGGTCATCCTTTCAGGAAAGCCTTCTCTGACCATATTAGGTAGAACCCATGAGCTTCCCCTCATTCCAGCACCTCCTATCCCTTTTCCCCCTTCAGAAGTAGTTACAGTAACCCTGGTTTATAACAAAACAATCCTCAGATTTCAGTGGCCTGTCAAAACAGAGGTGTATTTCTCGTTAGTGTGAGTGTTCTTGATTGACAGGCAACTTTCCTCCATATGGCAATTCAGAGACACAGCTAATCTTTCGTTTCCTCCATCCTCCAGATTTACAGTCCTGCGCATCCAACAGGTGAATAGGGAATGAGCATACATGAAGAAATTATAGCCACTTTTTAAGTCAGGATAAAACACAGGTCATTTCTACTCACATTCCAGAGGGAAAAGTCTGTCAAGTATTCTACCCTAGACACAAGGAAGCCTGGGAAACGTAATCTTTGAATGGGCAGGTATTTCTCAGAAACATCTCCACACTATGGGAGAAGAGCAAAAATTTGGGTGAGACAGATGGTTGTCTCCATTCTGACACACATATTTATTATTATTTTTGAATATCACTTGCCAAATTCTAACATGCTACATTTTTATACTTATCTATTTCATTATTTTGTCTCTTGCTCCCACAAAAATGTAAGTTCCATGAAAGCACATATTTTTGCCTGTTTTGTTCACTAACATATTTGCAGAGCCTAGAACAGTGCTAGATTTTGAATGGCTAAGTTAGTAAATGGGTGATGGGTGGCAAGATGAATGATGACGGATGACAGAGTATATGCTCTAGTTGGATCAACATGGGAGTCTTGGGTCACAAGCAGTCATTGGGGATGGCAAAGATGAAGGAGTAAGAGGGCTTCCACTTGCCCCCTTTAGTTAGTAACTGAGATTTGTTATTAGGTAACTTTTGTTGAATTGGTTCTTTCAGACTTGGAACATGAGTGTCACTCTAGTTAAGCTGATTGTTGGTAGTAGAACAATCTGCACAGTCTAACCCAGTGCTTCCATTTTCACTTTACTAAAAATGTAAACTTTCCTGGAAAACAATATATGTCAATGTAATTATCTTGAGATGGTGTATTTTATTAATGTTGCTTTACTGAAAGGCACCATTTAGTAAACATATGCAAAGATACATATTATAGAGTGCTTTGAGATCAGCAGAGATGCACCTGAATATTTTGGTCTCAGATACAAAAAGAGGGCAATCAGATCCTGAATTAGCCCATCCAAGTATTAATAACTGATATTTTGTAGTAATCCGAAAGTCATATTAAAAGACTCTGCCCATGCATAAAACTGCAGAACTTACTCTGATCACACTGTTGCAGGTGGATCCACAGATGATCTTACAGGTCAAATCTTTAAAGTAAAAAGAATGGTTTAGAATGTATTTTGTTTTGTATTTTTCAGATTGTTTGAAATACTTGAAATACTAGAAAATGATTCTAGTATCTTCCTATTATCACTTGTCCTTGTAGTAGTCCATGCATCAGTCATAGTGGCAAGTTTTTCTGGACTCTTCCCTTAGATATTGGGAGCAAAAATCTGTGAGAAATCATGCTGAAAAACAAAATGGGTGTAGCCAAAGGGTAACCAAGCATAATAATCAAAATAAAATGGTAAACATCATCATGGTATATTATATTTAGAAATTATTTATTCATTGACAATTTCTTTTACAAAGATGAATCGGGTCTCTATTAAATCCTAGTTATGCAAATGGTCCGTCTGATGCTAGAAAGCTGAGTACAATGCACAAGATTTACCTCCATCTCTCACAGCATTATTTCCTTATAACCCTATGGCAATGCCCTGCTAATATCTTCTTCCGGAGGAAGCCACCATGGCAGACTCAACTCTTGCCAAAGAGGCTGAAGACTGTGCAGGCACGGAGTGTGTCATCCTGCTGAATGGGGTAAGTGCAGTGCCATGTGTGGTTTACTGTGCTGTGGCCTCCTTGCCATTTATTTTGTGTTGGGGTGGACATGATTTATCCATAATAACTGGAAAAAGATATTCAAGATGGCATACACCAAAAGGAGAAACTGAAGAGAGTTTCATGAAATGTTTGTAGGGTTATGAGACACCAATAAGGAGGTGGCACTTGAAGTGACGTTCCCAGTCCAGCTACTTTGGCGTCACTTGGGAACTTGTTAAAATGGCAAAGTCTCAGCTCCCCCTCCACACATACTAATTCAGAAACTCTGGTGATGGAACGCAGCCATCCGTGTATTAACAAGCCCTCCAGGTGATTCTGATGCAAGCTCAAGTTGTGCAACCACTGCAATAATAGTTGGAATATATAAGAGGAAAACGGTCAAAGAAACCCAGCAAGAAATAACATTGTAGGAAAGGGCTGCCAGATTAGAGCTGTGGGGTTTTTTTTTGTTCGTTTTTTGGGTTTTTTTTGTTGTTGCTATTTGTTTGTTTGTTTTGTTTTGCTGTCAGGGATTACAAACACTGCCAATCTGTGGACTGGCAGAGAAGAAATCAAATCCCTTCCTGATTTCCAGTCACTGGCTGAAACCAGTCAAGAGGGCCACAGGGCCTGGGTGACGCACTGTGCACAGAGCAGGATGGAGAATGCTAGAGAACTGATTTGGAGGGGCAAAGAGGCAAGCAAGTGATAGCGCTGGATCTGTTGAAAATAATGACTATTTCGCTGGATGTTTAAAATGGAAATTTTAGGTATCCAAGGCAGCTTCAGGAATATGGCAAAGGAGCCGTAAGGAAAATGTCAGCAGACAGTTAAGTAGAAGCCTGTGGAAAAGCATCATGACTTCCACTACTGCATAGGGGGAGTGACTGGCAATTCCGTGAGTCAAAGCTGGAAGAAGACGTGGTGGGAGGTATGTCAAGACTTCCCTAAGAACACAATATGAAGCCCCTGCACAGTGCCAAGCTCTTTATTTGTGGGTGTGGACTGCTTCAAAACAAAAGACTAGTTTGTGCAACTTGAACTTGAAAACCTGATAAAAAAACAAGAGACTGTTTTCATTACTAAGAGATTATTTTATCGAAAGATTGAAAAAAGGCTTCCTTTAGTATTCCTGCAGTGTATGTAAAATACTATTTGTTCATTTTGGAAACTTTAGTTGTAAAATAATTAACAACAAAGGTTGTACATGTAAAGAATATTATGTATTTTTTTATTTTGATATTTTTGTCTCAGTATTTAACAAGAAAAGTAGACAGAAATCAGTGAGAATAGAGACAGCTTAAACAACACTTTCAACCAACTTGACCTAGTTGACGTTTGTAGAAAACCCCAAGCAAGAAGACAAAATACAGTCTTGTACAAAATACAGGTGAGCAGGAGTTCATCAAGATATGCCATATGCTGGGCCATAAAACAATTCTCAATAAATTTGTAAGGATTAAAATCACGCAGTCTTCTCTCGCCACCACAGAATTCAAATAGCAATCCATCTGTTTTTTTGAATTTGTGTGTGTTAGATGAAAGACTGTTGGGAAATTCTGAATGCCCACAAGTCAAGTAAAACTTAGGGAGAAAACAGCCTTATTCTTTAGTATAGTTTTTGGTGACAGTGATAGCCGGTTGGTTTTCTCTATCATTAATTTGGTATTTCTCTTGAAACACTCACATCTTGAAAGATTTGTATAATTTGCTTTCTTTATTTCTTTTTCTTTCATCTCTCTCATTAACTTTCACCTTGTCTTTGGTTCCCACGGCTTCGTTAAAGCTGCTGTCAACAAAAACTCAATCACCCTCGTGTCACCCTGTCACCCAGTCTAATGGACACCTTCTGTCCTTAACTCTTCACATTTTTGTGGCAGGTATCTGACACTGCTTAACGCTTTCTCCTTCGAGAAAGAGAACTTTCCCTTGACTGCTGTGACACTACCCACCCTGGCTTTAATCTATTCCTTCTGTATTCTTTCCTGCTGCTTACGTAGTCTTCTTGAAACTTTGTGGTAGATGTTGAATTTTTTTTCTCATTCCACAACCTCATTCCACATAATCTTATCCGCATTCACGGCTTCAATTAGTACCCATATGTTTAATGCTCCTAAAATCTCTCTCTCCAGGCAGTTCCTCTTGGGGCAAAGATTGGGTCCTACCTGCATATGAGGAGGTGGGAGAAGAGGAAGAGGAACCCACAGAGGATACTGGAAAGAAATAGAAAATTCTGAGAGGAACCTCCCAAAAAGCCATGTCAAAGAGAATGTGAAAAAGTGGTAACGGGACTGAGCCCTGCAAAGTGTCCGTTAGATTTCATCTTCCCAAGGCATAGGAGTTGGTGGCAACAGGAGTCAGCTTGTCAGAGGTGAATAAAATGTGGGTGACAAGGAAGAAGAGGTCACTCTTTTAAGGATTGTGTTTATAATGGAAGCAAAAGGTGTAGCGGTATCTAGAGGGGGCCATGGGAACAAAGGCTAGTATTTTAAATTATGGCAGAATCTTAACCTGTTTATCTGCTGTGTAGATAGAAGTAATAAATAGGGACATATGGAAAATATAGGCTAAAGAGGAATTATCAAGCAAGCTAGATCTCAGGCTCAGTGGACATGGGGGATGTTCCATCAATTTTACTTGCCAAATTAGTGTTAACCAAGTGCTTGCCATAATTACAAATATAATTGTCAATCCGTCATGTATTCTACCATACCTTGTTTCACTGGGTCATCTATGATTGAGCCTTGGATGGTTTTTGATTAGTCATTATCATGGACCTCATCCTCATCACCACAAGCATTTATTAACTGCCATCTGTATGCCAGGCATCATGCTAATGCTATCCTGCATTGTCTCCAATTTTCACAACAAGCACGTAATGTAGGTACTTTTAAAAGCATGCCTATTTTAAAGCAGAGAAATGGAGACTTAGATTAGAAAATTTGCCCCAAATCACACCACTACTGAATGTGGAATAAGGATTGAAATTCGGTTAGATTTGATCCCAAAGCCTGTATTCTTAACCACTTCAAATTTACACTATGATGAATGGCGCGCTTTGAATATATTTGTGCCAAATCCTTTTGTGATGATGCATTTGGCAAATATTGAGTCATTGCTGATGTAATTTCCTTTATTCTGAGTCCCCCTATTTTCAGTTATAATTTACAGTCCATTCAGGAAACCCCAGCTCTCCAAGAAGACCCAGTTTAGAGCAAACTCCCAAGTTCTCGGCAGGACGAGGCTTTGCAAAGCCTTCTCATTTTCCACAGTTCCAGTGTGTCCAGTATGGATGGTATGTGGTCCTATGATAGA
Source organism: Dasypus novemcinctus (assembly GCF_030445035.2). Classification (NCBI taxonomy): domain Eukaryota; kingdom Metazoa; phylum Chordata; class Mammalia; order Cingulata; family Dasypodidae; genus Dasypus; species Dasypus novemcinctus. The sequence goes on along the minus strand of NC_080673.1, from coordinate 7,010,202 downwards.
CCTGCAGGTTAATATCTGTATTAGTCAGCTAAAGGGTGCTAATGCAAACTACCAGAAATTGGTAGGCTTTTATAAAGGGTAGTTATTTGGGGTAGGAGCTTACAGATACCAGGCCATAAAGCATAAGTTACTTCCCTCACCAAAGTCTATTTCCACGTGCTGGAGCAAGAGGGCTGCCGACGTCAGCGAGGGTTCAGGCTTCCTGGGTTCCTCCCTTCATCAGGCTTCTTTTTCCTGGGCTCAGCAATCCTCTCTTTCTGGGTCTTGCTTCTCTTTCCTCTGTGACCTTACTTCCTGGGCTCCAGCTTAAGGCTTCAGCATCAAACTCCAACATCAAAACTCCAGCATCAAAACCCCTCCAATTCTGTCCTTTGCCATGCCTTTTATCTGTGAGTCTTCACCCACCACAGGGTGGGAGCTCAACTCCCTACTGGCACAAGAGGTTTACCTGATTAGTTAATCCAATATAACCCAATATAATCTAATATGCCCAGAGGAAAAGATCAGTTTACAAACATAATCCAATATTTCTTTTTTGGAGTTCATCAATAATCTTAAACTGCTACAATATCCAATGATGTACACAAAGAAACCATTTGCTGTGGTAGTTGTGGGGTCTTGGTAGAAGGTCTTGATGGACTAAGAACCAGGCCCCACCAAGAAGGGACAGGGAAGACATTCACTAGAGTGGAGCCAAGTGCCAGTGTTGAGGTTAAATTCCTAAAGGAGTATTAGGATTGGGAATTCATTCAACCGAGCACCTTGTTGCGATTGTGCATGAAAATAAACTTTGTTTAGTGAATTTACATTTTTTATAAGTAAATTGCAAAAACAACAGGGCTGAGCAGGTTATTCTGGGCAGAGAAGCTGTAAACAAAGGCTCAGAGGCTGAAGTTGAATGACCTATTCTTGTGAGTCCATGGTACCCAAGAGAGATTCCCTATATTTCCAAGCAGCTAGTCAAAATTTCTCAGAGTACAGCCCATAATTGTTTCTGATTATGGATCAAATGGTAAAAGTTTTCAACATGTATCAGGTCAGGAGAAAGGGAGGAGGAGAGAAGGAAACTGTGATTGCCCACAGTTCAGTGTAACAGGAAATATTCATGGGGCTCCACCTTGCTTGGTCTCTAAACAAAATCACATTCAAAATAAGAGAGTCTGTTATCCAAAAAATAATTTAAAAGACATTTAAGTGGAGCAGGTGTAGCTCAGTGGTTGAGCACCTGCTTCGCACATTTGAGGTTCCAGGTTCAAATTCTGGTACCTCCTAAAAAAGAAAGCATTTAAACCATGACTTGTGTATTCTGAACATTAAAGATTGTCAAATTCATAGCCCACACTTCTCAACCTCCTTTATCGTTCTCTGTTCTCTCACATACTTGTTGTTACAGAGCGTCTCACTCACTCCCCTCACCCTGCCCCATCAAACTGAAGAGATCAAGTTATAAAGTGGCTTCTCTGTGCACGTCTCATTCGGATCTTTAATGGAAAGATCAAACTAGTCTCTCAGGCTTTCTTTTCTTTTATCTTTAGCCTTAGCATATTAACCACTTTCTCAACCACAAAGTTGAGTCCAAGAACTGACACAGCAAACCAAGATTCCTTCTAGATCAGTCTATACTTGCCATCTGATTTCAGAAGCCCTGGAATGTGACCAAAAGAAAGAGAAATCTCTCGTACGGGGCTACTGAAGGGAGGTCTTGAAAAGACAAATAAAAATCCCTCTTTGTGGAAAGGTTGGGAGAGGAGAAGGCTGGGAAGATGCAAACGGTTTAATAGTTGTTGCCCCATTATGGGAATACCAAGCATTCTGGTAATCAGTAATCTGGGACCCTGACTAGACTGGATAATTTTGTATAACAAATTGTTTTCTTAGAAAGGGCTAATAATGTAACGATTACACGGGAACCCTTTAAAAATTGAAGATTTGCAAATGGTCAAATTTTTCTAGGGTGAACTATGAAAATATTCCTTAAGAATCCCCAGCAGGAAAGCAGCCTAGAAGCTTAGGAAAAACCTTTTCCGAGATTTTAGTTTTAGGCGTGATTTTTCCACCTTCCTCCTGCCTCTCTTCATTGTCAGCTATTAATGTGTTTCCCAGGATTCTAAGAAGTGAAGGTCGCCTGGAGAGCCCTTGGGCAGGCATCTCTGGGTGGGGGTTGGGGGGAATGAGGGGTTGGGGGAGAGCTGTCCTGGGACCCACTCAGGATCCACTGCTCACCCTCCTAGGTGTTTGGGGAGACTCCGGGTCCTGATACCTAAGGATCACCCCTTTAGCAGGGCGATAGTCAAATCTCTCATTTAGTTTTGAAGAGCTTGGCTTACCCTTTACTATTGTTGAAGGTGAAATGCTTAAAAATATGAGGAGGGGGTGGTGATGGAACGGCTCAAAAAATTACATTGTAATAAATCATCGGCTAGGTGGAACTCGTCCAAGCAATATGAAGGAACTACAGAATGAGGTAGCTGTGCTACTAACAAAAATATGTAATTTATCATTTAAAGCAGCCGCTGAACTGGAAGATTGGAAGACTGCCAAGGTGATACCCATCTTTTTAATAGGACTAAAGGTGATCTCAGAAATTATACATCTGTGGGTTTCCTATTGACGCTAAGATAAATGTCTTTACAATTAAAATGATCTCCCATGTAGCCTTGCACATAGTTTATAAAAATCACCTAGGCTACAAAATTGCCATCAGATCTAAGAAATTTGCCTTTGCCCCACCCAGAATATCTCCCCAGCATCCACTTCCATACACACGTCCACTAGAGACAGGGATCCCCCAGGTGTAGACAGCCTGGGGACACACACATTTGGGACGTAAATGGGCCACTCCGTGTAAACTCTGGAGCACGGTAGGGCCTCATACAAAGAAAACATTTAAGGATGCTAGGTGTTGCTTTGGCTGTCGTCGTTAAGCCTATCCACAAGCAGTAGAAGGCAGATGCAGAGGGAGCAGGCGAAGCTCTATGGCTGGATGCCTCCTCTGTGGGTACGAGGGCCTGGGCCCAATGCCCGGTTGAAAAAGCAAAGGCACACCTGAAGAACTGGGCCAGCTGCTCCTGCTCCTTCGCTCCTATTTGTGGCGTTAGTAGCTAGTTCTTCTTTATCTCCAGTCGGGGACCAAGAAATTTCATCTCAAGATTGAAAGACAGTATTATTTGAGCCAAGTGTCACTGGAATCTAGAGAAACTGCTGCCTCGCAGGGTGTGGTGAAAGAGGAGAGAGTGACATGCAGGGAGGCCTTTCGATGGTGTGTGGAAGGAGGGACAGGGAAGCTCCCGAGTGATTTCTAGGGTCGTGGGGCAAGAAGAATTCTGCCAGCAGCTCATTGCCGTCCACTAGCGTTACTTAGCCCCAAGCCTAGGAAAGGCAGAGAATTTATATTTATTGAGCATCAACTAGGTTCTCATTACTTCTCCTAAAAATCCTTAGGGGAAGGACGTTTCCTCTCTTTTAAAGATGAGGGGATTGAGCCCCTAAATGAGCTGACCAGCTCCAGGGGGCAGCAGGCGCGAGGGCACAGACATCCAGGTGTATCTCTGCGCCGGGGCCCGTGCCCTTGCTAGTCCATCACTCCAATCCCAAGGGCCATCTGAGCAGAATGATGGTTCTTAGGAGATTTTCCAAATCTTCTGAGAACTACAGCAGCAGTGAAGAGCTCTGAGTGTAATTTATTTAGATTTTATGACGCATTTATCAGTAGAATCTCAAGAAACACTGGCCACACAGGAAATGCAAAGTTCTGTTGTGGATTAAGCAGACAGGTGAAAAAAATGCATTATTTTAAGATGGCAGATTTCATCAAGGAAATACCAAGAATTTGTAATAGATTAAGTGGCCCAAGAATGTGGACCCAGCATAATGTATACTCTGGCTATATTGATGACTCAGAAGACAAGTGGACGATCAACATTAATGATGACTCATTTTTAGGGTAAGTTAGGGAGAGAAAGATAAAAGACCCCAAAGAACCTGATGACAACCTAACATGAAGAAACAACTTAACAGGTAACTTAAATTTTGTATAGATGAGTGCATAGCAGCATATGCATTGAGCATAGGTGTGTGCACATATACATTTATTTTGTCTGATGTAACATTAACAGTCCTCTCTACATGCTGAATTCCAAATTATCGATGAACCTCTTGTAACCAGGAGGAATCCATTCCAAGAAGAAAGTAAAAATATCTTATGTGTAGAAGCAGAAGAGAAAAAAATGTGTATATACAACACGTAAATTATATTAGACCATACTAATTAATAAGTACACCAAATGGTGCAATATGCGTAGTACTCTTGTGTACAGTTTTCTGAATCTGTTGTATGCACACACTTTGATCCTGTGTTTACTTTTGTCACTCATTTTGCAAACGAAGCAGCAGCAAGAGAAAACAACAACAAAACAGTCCAGAAATGTGTCATAAAATTTGCAAGAGCTGTGAAGGGGGAAGTAACTTCTTAAGAGAAATAGATGAATATAGAAACCGGGGCCAGCGAAAGGACACTTCCGTAGGATGCGCTGTGGAAAATAACCAATGGTGTTAAGAAAACAAGCCGATACCCTGATTTTATTTCGTCAGTAGCAAAGAAACAGCGAGACACTCAGGGAAACCACCCGGCAACAAATCTACAGGGAGAGAGGGAAGCAGATTCTGAACGCAGTGTATGTAATTCCACCGAGGCGCTGATTTGGTTTCTTAATAACATGATTCAAACCTTCTGGGGAGGTTTGAGGGAAGCATTCCAGATGCCCATGTGTAGGAACCACAGTGGCAGTTGATTGTCAAGGATGATGGGACAAAGACGCTCAGGCCCACTGCTTCAGGGCCCACGCGCTGCTCCCCAGCTGGGGCCGGGACAGGCATGCCCCGTGGGCCCCTGCTGCACAGTTAGGCGCAGGTCGGGGGTGACCCCTCCTGGAGCATGCAGCATTGGCCATGTGAGGGACTAGTGCTGACCCTTGCTTCTGGGTCTGGTCTGGGATGCTAAGGCTTACTATGTTCTCACGCTGCTTCTTTAGCTTTCACAAGTTTCTTATTCACAAGAGAGCTGTTAAACGCTGGAGTGGAGATGGGACCCTGAGCCCAGGACCGCTACAAAGTTTCCTACCAAGGGTTCCCCCGCCCCAGGGTGAAGGCTGCCTGTCCATCCCCTCGTCTCATCCCTTGAGCTGCCACCTGCCTCTCATCCGGCCTCCAGCACGGTCCTCGGCTGTGGCTCTCAGCCTGGTCCTCTGACTGACAGAGCGAGCAATGCTCGTCAGAAACAGCAACAAAAGCAAAGCACTAACGACTTCTGTCCCTTCTAAAGTTGCTCTTAAAAACTCTCGCCGTGGTTCCCTCTGAGAGAGCATCTTGGATTTCCTTTTCCACTCGGGGAGCTCTCTTTCCAATTTACCAAAGGATTCTGGTAGACGGGGGGCTAAAATAAGGAAATTTGATATTGTCTTATTTTTAAATGTGTTTTTTATTTACTTTTAAAAGATAGATTACATAAAAGGTTACATAAAAAAAATTTAAGGGATTCCCATACGCCCCACTTGCCACACTTGCCGCTTTTTCCCACATTAATAACTTCTTTCATTAGTGTGGTACATTCATTGTAATGGAAGAGCACGTTTTGGAGCACTGATATTTTCTTAATTCTATTTCTAACTGTGGAACACTGGACTCTTAAAGAAAATCCTGTACTTTCCACGTCAGGGAGCTAAGTGTCCTTCTAATGATTAGTAATAGGGATTATTGGGTGCCCATTCCTAATAATTGCCGGCTCTGTTACCAGCAAAGATGCCTGAGGCAAGGTCGCCCTTCAAATGTAAATCCCAACTCTGCCAGGTTCCCAGCCTGGGAAGAGCTCGGTGCATAAATGCAGCCAGGCCAAGAGGCTGAAATCAAGGGTGATCCAGTGATGATAAACAGCCGGGCAGCAGCCCTGGCGGCTTAAAACCCCTCATCATGCCTTTCTCCACCTTTCTCCTACATTTCATGCACTTTAAGAATTTCCTTTTTGCTTAGGATGCCGATCGTTTCTGTGGGCAATTCAAGGTCTTTGCATCCAAGTATTATTCTCACCCGCCCCCACTTCCATTTCTCACAGTGAAGGAATTTTCCAATCTTTGAAAACGCGTCAGACTGAGTATCTGAATAAATGGTTAACTGCTGTGTGAAAACAGTTTTCATTGGCTCCCTATCGCCAGAGTTGAGCCTCTTTGCTGTCAGTTATTGAGGCTGGCGATCACAGTGACTAATGCAGAGCCCACGGCCATTCTCCCGGCTCGCCCGTCAATACCAGCACGAGGCAGACAAATGGGATACGGTGGGACAGGCAATAAGTCATCTTTGATGGAGACCTCTTTCTTTCTCTCCCTCTCTGAGTTGTCTTCTAAATGACTATGTGTGTGTTGGTCCAGGCTAGCCGTATTACATGCTGCAGGACCTTGTGGGTTAGCCAATTTGTGTCAGTAGTCCTATTTTTTTAGTCCCTTGGCTAAAAGCCAGGCAAATCTTTAGGAAACTGCGGAGGGAGACTCGAGCACGGTGGGTGCCCTGTGGAGTTGCTGTATGGAAGGGTTGGATATGTTTTTAGTTGCAGAAGGGAGGGAAAAATCTAACAGAAGCGGTGACTTTTGTTTGTTTTGTACTGGCTTAAATTTAGTTTAATGTGAAGCGTGTCTTTCAGAGCCATGTGGTAAATTTCATTCGTTTTTGATTAGCTGGGGATCAGATAATGTTTGACAGTACAGAAAAGGGGTGATATTTTATAATAATATCATTGTCTACAGTCCCTGTTGAGCAGAGCTGTTGTGCTACTGAGAATTTGTGTCTTCTCAGTCAACTGGGATCTGGAGCGGGTTTTGGTTCCTTAACAAATTGTCCCTGGGAAGAACTAGTAGCATAAATGGATGGAGTTCTGGTAGGAATGATTATTATTGGGTGAGGAATTGTGACAGCAGAGACAAACTTTGTTTTGGGGGAGTCACTCATTACACAAGTCAGGTAGACTTTTTCAGAGCATGTGGGCTTCTGATTATAAAAATGTGAGTAGGTTTGATAGCAGGAAAGGATTACCTGTCACTCAAAGATTATTCATGATAGCCTAAAACTGGCATATCACTCCAGCAGATTTTAAATTCCCAGGATACTACATTTTGCAAAACACATTTGTTAAAAGTTGAGTCTGAGATCTACATGAGTCAAGAAAGTCTCTTGCAATTTCACCTATTAGACCCTCTTAGAAGTTTTCTTCAACTAGAATGCTCTGAACTCAAATTAAAGAAGAGAACATTAAAAAAAAACCATGTAGGAATCTTGTTCACAGATGTACACCGTGTGCATCAGCATTTATCACATTTGTCTGTTAAACAGGACCAATGCAAGTCTTGTTAAGCCTTCACTACTTGCCTGGAAACTCCTCTTGGGAACTCTCTCTATCCTTTACCTTACCAGGTGAAGACTGGGCTTTCACCATGTTTTCCTTTCTTCCTATCTCAGTAGCTATGGCTATAAGCACTTTGCTTTCTGGTCACACAATACTGCAGCTGCCCATGTGTATTAGTAGGCCAAAGGGGTGCTGATACAAAGTACCAGAAATCTGTTGGCTTTTATAAAGGATATTTATTTGGGGTAAAAACTCGCAGTTTACAAGGCCCTAAAGAGTTCAACTCAAGGTACTTCATCACCCAACGTCACTGGCCACATGTTGAAGCAAGATGGAGGGCGATGTCTGCGAGGGTTCAGCCTTCCCCTCTCTCAAGGCTCCGTGGACCCAGCTCCTTCCAATCTCAGCTGGAGACTGGAGGCCCCATTTCTTTCCAGGCTCAGCTTCTCTAGTCTCTTCACAAAGTCAGGTGTAAACTATCACTTGAATGGCTCATCTCTCTTCCCGGGGCTGCAGGATCCTCTTCCATGTCTATGGAACTTCCTTCCTCTTTTCTCAGGTATCTGCTTCTGGGTGTCTCCTTAATTGTCATTTTATATAGCCCACAAAGTGGGTGGGGACTCAGAGTCACCCTAATGACATGGTAGAATCAAAGCCCTCATGTTAAACATATTTTAATCAAAGACATCTCTGCTGAATCTAATATAATCAAAGGGTATCACACCCAGAGGAGCAGACCAGTTTACAAACATAATCTCTCTTTTTGGAAACATAAATAATCTCAAACTGCCACACCATGTATAGGAAAATATATAGGGATTCAATAGCGTTTGTAAACACTGGATATCCATTCATCCTATTAACTAAATAACAGAAATCTAGAGCTTTCTAAAAGAGATGCATTTTGATAAAATAAGAAAAATTGGGGGGAAATATGATAGTGTGTTTAATGGTGTTGAAAGTATATGTCAGATCCCTATTTTTAAATCAAAATGTTATAAAGTATTTGGAAAGTGAACAACAGAGTTTTTCTTATTTTTAATTAATAGTTGAATTAAAATGTATTTGGCAAGAATACAAAGAGCAATTTATTGTTTCATAAATAACTTTCTAAGAGACTCCAACTCTTTCGGGGCTTATCTTTGTTCCCATTTCTTAGCATTTGGGGACTTTCTTGTACCTTCAATAGAAAATGATGCATGAGTCTTCCTGTTCCAGAATCCTGAAGAGGTTACTAAAATTTTAGGAAGGAAAAGGACCATATTAGTCAGCTAATGGGGTGCTGATGCAAAATACCAGAAATTGGTTGGTTTTCATAAAGGGTGTTTATTTGGGGTAGGAGCTTACAGATACCAGGCCATAAGCATAAGTTACTTCCCTCACCAAAGTCTATTTTCACGTGTTGGAGCAAGATGGCTGCCGACGTCTGTGAGGGTTCAGGCTTCCTGGGTTCCTCTGGGCTCAGCTCCTCTGTTTTCTCCACAAGATCATCTGTAGACTATCAGGCAAACAGCTCTGTCTCTCTCTCCCTGGGGCTCCAGCTTCAGTATCAAACTCCAACATCAAAACTCCAACATTAAAAGCCTCAACTCTGTTCTTTGCCATGCCTTTCATCTGTGAGTCCCCATCCATCAAGGGGTGGGAATTCAATGCCCTAATGATGTGGCCCAATCAAAGCTCCAATCATAACTCAATTGCGCCCAGGTACAGACCAGATTACAAATATAATCCAATATCTATTTTTGGAATTCATAACCATATCACACTGCTATAAGGACCAAACAGAAAGAAAATATTAACCTATAGTTAATAAAGACAGTATAAAATTTACTTCTATCAACTTCTATTGATACTTTTAATTTAATGCTTACAAAAGGAACATAGGAATCCAGATTGCAATGGAAATTAATGTGAATTAAGTTTTCCAACTGTAGCATAAACATGAACACCACTTAAATAAAAATCTAATGTAAAAAAAAGGCAGCAGTGTGTAATTCCAATTTGACGCTGATATTTTGGTAGCATACTAGGTATGGAGAATTGTATTAGTATTGTGAATATATAGAAAGTAAAAATGATATTGCAGCAGACACCAAGGAACTTTGAACTTTTTGAATTTTCAGGAGAAATGTGATTAAGTGAGTCTTGTGTCTAATAATGTGTTATCTCAGCTTGTTCTTCAATAACATTACAAAAGAATCCCAATACCTGCTCCGAATTAAACACCACTCAAACCAATCTGATCTGCCTGTATTGCACGTTAATTGACAAAGAAGGACTCTTATACAAGTGAACCCAGTTCACCTTGATTCACTTCAAATATTTTTATAACTACTCTATTAGAAAGAAATTATGTTTCCAATTTTCCTTTCTGCAGATGAGTATAATACTTGTTCATCCCAGTAGTTTATATCATAGAGCATAAAAGTGTTATATGTAAAATTATGTAGCATGCCTTTGCTTGACCTGATAGAAGTATCAAAGTGTTTCTCTTTTTCCAATCCCATATTTTTCTCCTCTGCAAACCATACGCTCTTTGGGTAAAAGAAAAAAACAAAACAAAATTCAGTTTGCTGTAGTCTTCTATGGGACATGGTTGAAGGAAGCCCATAATTCATTCTGACATTTCTTCGAAGGGGAAGGTTTCCAAAGTCATCATTATTGGACCAATAACAATGTCATACTCTGTAAAAGTCAGTAGGGCCACTCTAAGATCTACAGTCTGCTCCAAACATTTTGGTTCTTTTTACCCATCCACTCAAGTTCTTACCCTCTTCACTCTCTCTGTGTAGGACCACAGAGCTCCTTTATTAAGACAAAGATCAAATAATATGACTGATGCCATCTTTATTCATTTTCAGCTCAGAACTTCCTTGCATCTTATTTATATTTGCATAACTGTTATCCAGCATTATACTTCACCATGCAGAAGCCATTCCATACTGACTGAGAGCATGGAGCTCATTTTGAACCACCACCACTCCAACAATGCTTAATTCCATATTCTTTCTCATGCATCTTTTTTTTACATTTTTTTGTCTTAATTTTTTTAATGTTACATTCAAAAAATGTGAGGTCCCCATATACCCCCCACCCCCTTCACCCCACTCCTCCCCCCATAACAACCTCCTGCATCATCATGAGACATTCATTGCACTTGGTGAATACATCTCTGAGCACCGCTGCACCTCATGGTCAATGGTCCACACCATAGCCCACACTCTCCCACAGCCCACCCAGTGGGCCATGGGAGGACATACAATGTCCAGTAACTGTCCCTGCAGCACCACCCAGGACAACTCCAACCCCCGAAAATGCGCCCACATCACATCATCTTGAGTGTGTCCAGTGACTTCCCTCGCTTGGCTTTTTCCCCTAGCCTAGAAAACATCTTGAAACCCTCCAATCCTTAAGCAACAAAACCAAACAAAAACACTAACTTTCAACTGCACCAAAACATAAATAAACACAGCATTTCCAGAAGCAAACTTGTCCCCTTCAACCCCAAACAACATTATAATGTGGTGAATCATTGCCAGTTTTTAACTCTGAAGACTTGAGATCACACCCAGTCTTCACCACTTTACCAGCTATGTGACCTTCACCAAGATTTTGTATCCTCTTTAAAAGTTTTCTCTTTTGTGAAAATTGCTTCATTGCACATTTGTTACACATCCATGCAAAAGCTTTAGTGCACAGTTCACTATAGAGTAATATCTCAAAACTTTGGTGCTAACATTATTATTCTTATACCCTGGGATTTTCTCAGGTGCCCGCTTCATGCCAGGCATGGTGACAGATCCTGGGGATGCAGTGATGAGTGAAGGGACCTGAGATGCATGGAGCATTCAGTCCAGGCCAGTGATTCCCAGACTTAAGTCAACGTCAGAATCCCCTGGAGCACTTGACAAAATACAGAATCCTGGACCCCACTCCCAGGGTTGCTTATTCAGTAGGTATGTAATAGGATCCAATAATTTGCATTTATTACAAGTTAAGAGGAGGCTTTGATGCTGCTGGTCCAGAAACCACTCCTGAGAATCACTGTTCTTATCCATTGTTTTCACTATTATTATCATGGACCTAACACCTGTCACTTTTTTGGTGGCACCACCATACTCCAGATCAGTCGGGCTGGAAAACTGTGTAGGTAGGCTGAAAAACAGTGTGGCACCTGTACTCCTCCTTATATCCCCCTTACTTTCTTTTTTTTTTAAAGATTTATTTTTTATTTATTTCTCTCCTCTTCCTCTCCCCAACCCCCACACCCAACCCTGTTGTCTGTTCTCTGTGTCCATTTGCTGTGTCTTCTTCTTTGTCCCCTTCCGTTGTTGTCAGCAGCATGGGAATCTGTGTCTCTTTTTGTTGCGTCATCTTGTTGTGTCAGCTCTCTGTGTGTGCAGCACCATTCCTGGGAAGGCTGCACTTTCTTTCGTGCTGGGCAGCTCTCCTTATGGGGTGCACTCCTTGCATGTGGGGCTCCCCTACGCGGGGACACCCCTGCGTGGCAGGGCACTCCTTGTGCACATCAGCACTGCGCATGGGCCAGCTGCACACAGGTCAAGGAGGCCCGGGGTTTGAACCTTGGACCTCCCATGTGGTAGGCGGATGCCCTAACCACTGGGCCAAGTCCACTCCCCCCCCCTCCTTACTTTCTTAGTGTCATCCCCTTTATTATCTCTTTCCAGGACTAATGTACACTCTTTCCAACTCGTCTCTTTCTTCAGCAATATTTCCAACATGCAACTTCCAGAATAATATTCCTAAAATAAAGCCCAAAGCACACCAATTCTATGTTCCAAACTCTTCCTTGATTCTCTCCTGCCTTCACAATTAAAGCCCAAGTTGATGACCACAGATCCTCAGGCCTCAATGATCTGGCCTCAGTAATAACTCTGAAGGAATAAGTGAAACTCTATGGAAAAAGTAACATTTTAGCTTGACCAGAAGAAAAGAAGATCCCAGGCAGTGAAAACAGTACATTCTCTTTGGTGTGAAATGGCACAATGTACTTTCAAGAAGCTCAGCTTGGCTAAACCAACGTTTCGCAAAGAGTGATCCTCAGATCCCTCACTCAGGTTTGTTAGAAATGCAGGTTTCTTGGCCTCACTCAGACTTTAATGATTGGGCTTAGCAATCCATGTGGAAATAAGCCCTTTAGTTTAAAGTGAGAGAACTACTGGCCTACTGAGAAATATTTGGGAGATTGGGGGATGCAGGAGTGAGAGGCACGGTGCTGAGACCGGGAGGGTAAACCTCAATGCATTGAGGACTAAGGGGCTCCAGGCGGGGGCAGCCCCAACCAAACTCCTCTTAGTATCTCAACCAGAAGAAAAAGCTGTACTGACTCCTCTAGCACATGTGTGCCCTGTGCCTATTCCTACCCCAACACCACCACTAATTCTAGCCACCCCTACAAGTCTTTTATTTGCTAAATGCACATTCTAATTTAAGCTCTCTGAAGACAAGATTTTGTTGTATTGGATATCCAGCTTCCAGAGTGCAATTAACGAGAGAGTCTGTATCAAGTACTTACTATTTGCTAGTCATTCTATCTGATATTTTGCATCCTGTCTGTTATCCATTTTATGCACATAAAAGGTAGGTTGTATAATCTACCCCCCTTGCTGGTAAAGAAAATTGAGGTTTAGGTTGAAAGAATGATCTGAAGTCATAGCTTGTTAGAGATGGAGGCAGCCGTGAGACTCAAAGCCACGTCAGTGAGACCCCAGGTCTGTGCCATCATCTCCATGGGAAGAAACATAGTTACATAGTTTTTGGTGATCTATGGCCAGTTTTCTAAGTGCATTTCCATTACATTTAAAACCTGATAATACTCCATCTAACTAAATATCAGCCAATTAAAGCATAAAGTAAATCTGACAGCCTGTTCCTGAATTACATGAAAAGTTACTCAGGATGAGTGCTGAAATGTTTAGCAAGCTACCAAATTTCTAGCTACAGATATTAAGGGAGCCACAACTAAACAGTGGTGTGTTGACTGGATAAACATCATATTTCCTTTTTATCACCTTTTTCCCCCAAGTAGTACTGTATTGAGTTACAGCCTTATTCATTGCTTTTTCTACAGGAAGACACTTTGAAAAATTGGGCCTTTGAACTACAATTGACAACAAAAGCAGGTGTTGTCACCTCCCATTAGTATTAATTTAATCGGTGATTCACTACAATAGACAACTAATACCGCTCTGTGGTGGGCCTTCCTAGAAGAAATGAGGAGCAGGGAAATAAACACCATTGCAGAACACATAGCGAGACAACCTTTGGGGGAATATTAAATGTAAGCTGTATAAACATTTGTTTTCCTTTTATCAGTAATGAAAAGTTCCTAATTCACTCTATACTGAGAGCACCATTGTGGGGGTATGGCTAATTGGTCTTGAAAGACAATTAATATCTGTCAGGAACACGAAGAACACAGGTTTTGCAAACAGCCAGTCCCTTTGCCCCCTTCTTCTCTGTTGTTCTGTTTATTGTGCCCAGTTAATGTGCTCTTTTGCCATAATAATCTCCAGCTAAATGGTAATTGCTCTATTGACGGCTTTACTGTACATTTTTGACAGATCATTATTCATACTTAACCACTTGACCTGGAATAAATGTTAAAGCAATTACCACTGAGAGCTTTTCCATGAGAAAATTGAGGCAAAGTTTAGAGATAATCAAAATGCAAAGCTGATCATGATAGCAATTGGAAAAATGGCAAATCCTATTAAACAGATTTTTATTAGCCAAGTTGATGCCAGTAGATATTATCTGGTAATTTAGTCTTATTAAAAAGAAAATAAAGCAGCTAATTGTTTACTATTCTGGAACTTATTCCAGCTTGCAATTTGCAACTGAAATTAGGCTTTATGTGGCTCATCTATTTTGTCACATTGAAATATGAAATCGTTTGGTACAAAGCACATCTGCTTAGTGTCTCTTACATTACTGGAAAAAATCCCTCATTCAATATGTTTTGTACCTGTTGAGGCATTATGGATGGATTAATTTATAGCCAGTAATATAAAAGCTAATAGTATACTTTTATTATGTCAAGAACTTTAAAAGTCTGTATTTCTAAGGATTAAATTGTATCTATACTCAATCTTACTTTTTATTCAAACACTGATGCAAATTATTTCTTTTTTCATTAAGTCAGAGGGCAACAAGTTTTGGAAAATACCACAAATGTGTATTCTACTCATTAGAATTTTAAAAATCTTAAAACTTGGGCCCCCAACTTAGATATATAACTGAAAAGAGCAATGCTAAATTTTTCAACATATTTAAAAGTAAGTAATTTAAAATCTCTATTAAAAAGTCTCAATTGTGTAACAATTAAAATATTGAATGACCTAAAATTGATATTAATATACATGGAGACCATTTTTTCCTTGGCCTTACTCTACTCAAAGTTCTTTTGACTTAAATTAATGAGTCAAAGTAAAATCTGCAACTTACTACTCTTATTTCATTAACCAAAGGGCTGCTGGCAAGAGCAATCTTTCAGGATGACGATTTTTGAAAAGTCATCTTTTCATATAATCTTTCCATACTAAGTTGAGAAATTATTTAACATAAAACTAACAAAATGCCGTTTAATTTCTGCACAAAACTACCCTTTCTCCTAGTTTTTATAGGCTGTGTAGTTAAAAGTTTGGAGTGATTCAGAGTTATGGACTAATATCTAGAACAAATTTCTAATCAAAAATGTGTACCCAAAGAGACAAAGTCTTCAACAGATAGTGTAAAGTTTTACTGGCCCCTACTGAATCATGAGACTCCTTTGAAAACTAACATTAAAATGCCGAAAACCGATTACTTATATGCTGATGTTGTTTTCCTGGCAGGTGCAGTTTTCAGGGTCTGCTCCAGTTAGTTGCTGTAGTTTCTTTATTAAAGGAATTTTTTTTCACAGTTAATGAAAGGAGACTTTCCTTTAATAAGTCTATAAAATAGTAAGTACATTTTCCCCTTTTTCTTCTGCCTTCTCTTGTCCCAAAAGAGTCCTTTTGAAAATCCCAAAGGTACACGTTTTGATGGTTTGTTAAACCTTCATTTTGCTTTTCAGTTCCTGGACTTGGCCTTATCAAATCGATAGTGTTTGAGATAAGAGACTCTAATTGTCTGAAAGATTTTCAGATACACATCACCTCTTTTTAAAGAGCTACTCGCAAATTTTCTAGATGTTCTAGAAGTATAAAAGCCAGAAAAGCAAAGAATGTCACAGGGTAGAACTGTTTCATTTGTTATGTTTACTAGTTTAATTTATTCTTAGAGAACAAATTTATTTAGAATTCAAATTGCATTTTATCTACTCTGACTTCTATGGATTGAATTATTTCACTTTAGATCTAGATGTTATGCTAAATAAAGTCACAATTTTTTCCAATCTTTTTATTCAGTGCTGAGGAGACTGAGTTCTTTCATTTGACTTTGGTGATCTGTAACATTCCATGAGCCTTTGTACTGTAATGCGCATAGACGGTTTCTGTTGTGTTTATTACCTTATTAATGCAATATACGGTCCGCAGTCGTTGAAAAGCTCCATCACCTCCGTGTCCAGCTTTAGAACTGACTCCCTGTCCCTCTTCCGTGGGATCCTGGCCTCCCAGGAATCTGAGCGTGGGACTTTGTTCTGACCTTGACCTGGGCATAGACCCAAGGCTACATTCTCCCATTAGAGCATCATCGTGTCATGAGTTTAATGTATGTGCTATTCTGAATAATTTTAGTATTATGAAGACACAAAACAATTGAACCATATGAGTCTCATCTCAGCCACAGAATGAAAGGACTAAAGGGAGTCCTCGGACAATGAACAACTCAGTGCTTTATGTTCTTCTCCTTGAAGGGTTTTCCACAAGGAGTCTGCCCAGTTCATGAGAAGAGCCCCCCACCACAGCCTTGGCATTGCGCTTTACCCTCTCCTATTTTCTATTAACACATGCAGGGCAGAAAAAGAGGATGGAATATTCCAAAACCGCCAAACAGCATTGGTAGTAAGTTAATCAAAGACAAATTAGAGATCAAAGATGAAGATAAAATTGTCAGTAGAATTGAATAGCAAGGATGCCCAGGGCCTGGATCTGCAAGCTATTGATCAACTGGCTAGTAGGACTTCTGGAAAATTATTGTTCTGCTTTTCATTTTTAAGGTATACTAGGCCAATTTCTAATTTTATAAAATTCAGTTTAACTGTTTTTTCAATTGGGTCTTTTTTTTTTTTTAAGGAGATACCAGAGATTAAAACCAGGACCACATACATGGGATGTAGGCACCATTGGAGCTACGCTGGCTCCCCTCAACTGGGTCTGAAAGCATGATGACTGGCTCATGGTGCCCTAGTCAGGCAAATCTGCTTTTTGGACATTTTCAATGGGATTAGGACAATATTCCCTGTGGAAGACTTCATTTCCCAGTCTGTGTAGGGCCTTTGCATCCTCGTTTCCTTCTGGCTTCCAGTGGCCCTCTGTGGGTAGAAAGGAGGTTTGCAGTCTGGATTCTGCATCTTCCCCTACCTTGCACAACAGCAACTGCTTGATTTTCTCCAAATATACATGATATGGGGTGATCCTGCATTTCTAATGTAATACTTTAAAAATTCATTTAAATTGTAATTAAATAATTGAAGACTTCCCGGCCCTGTCTCCAAACCAGTTTCTCCTTCTTTGCCCCACTTCTCTGTCCAGGATCTCTCCTGGACACTTCATGCCTTTTATTGGCCATTCCACAATTATTTTATAGCCATAGGGTAATGGGCTTGTTCTAGAAGGACAGAAAAAAAAAAAAGCCCACTACAAAATAGTTTGGGGAACACAAAATTGGGAAAAATTAATTCCAAGTAGGAGTATTTGGGACATATTTATGAAAAGCTTTTGCCTTGGCCTTAAAATGCTGTAGATTTCTGCAAGCAAAGATAGGGAGAATGTCCTTCAAAGTTGAGGGAAGACAGTTGCAGAGGGAGGTTTTATGCAACATTCTTCCCACCCGATGGGAGCTGGGGATAAGGAATGGAAAGAAATGCGTGAGGGAGCATCAACTCTTCTCCGATCTCCATTCTCACATCGTCCACAATCATTGGCTGACAGGCTGGCCTCTGTTTTGCCAGTCGTTTCATTTCCTTGAAAGCCCTTTTCAGTTATAAATTTAGCCATCCTCTACCACCCCAGCACCTGTTGTTGTATTTCTATCATTCTTTCCCCCACCATTATCCTTGATGACTCCAGTTGTCAGTAGATGACATGCCAGACACCTTCAATACATAATTCTTCCTCATCACTCAGCAAGGTAACTCAGTGTTGCAGTTGAGAAACCAGACATTATAGTGGAACCACCTGGATTCAAATCCTGACTCCGCTTCTTACTGACTGAGTGACACAGGGCAAGTTTCTTGCCATTTCTGTACCACCATTTTCTTATCAGCTGATAGAAATAATAATAGTACCTACTACAGAAGACTATTGTGATGCTCAAATGAGTCCATCTATGAATTGTCTTTAGCATGATAACCTGACGTGTGATGTCAGCTGTCCCTCTTATCCAAGTTCACTGCTCTTCTCTCATACCCGGCCATACCTCACCAGCACACTGCTTCTCCAGTCCGGAGATCTGCCACCCACCTGTACCCCTCTTTCATAGCTTCCTTACAAGATTCAGCTGCCAGGCACTTAAACGTGCTGTCTCACTGGTATTGCACCTTTCACCAGGCTGCCTGCACCTCCACACCTGCTTTCCTACTCGTATTCTCAGCCTCCACACTTCCACTGGAGAAGCAGGAAGAAACCCATGGAAGATTATTGGAACTAACCCTCCCCTTGTCCTCCATGCTATTTGTCAATTGCTGTCATTATTACACCTCCTCAGAGAACTTAGTTGTTATTATTTCTTCTTCTTTTTTAAAACTAACTGAGATAATACTCTAACTGGTGGGTAACTTTGACATTGCCAGATACTGTTTCAAGTATTTGATATGGATGAACTCATTTCATACTCGCATAGACTCTCTTAGGTAGGTGCTACCTCTTACTCCGTTTTCTCTGAAGGAGAAACTGAGACTCGGAAAGGGGAAGTGTCATTCCCAAACTTACCTGCTAGGAGCTGGTGAATTCCACGTAGTCCGCTGCGGAGTCCACGCCCTTAGATACCACAACACGCTCTCGTATACAATTCTGAACAGGTACTAGGAACATGATAGTTGCTAAATGTTAGGTCGCTTCCTCTTAAAAAACAAAACTGCTTTTAAAGTATTACAAAAGTAATATATGAATACTGCTTAAAATTCTTATGGACAGAAGATATCAAATGAAAACTGCTTCCTTCTCCTTGCCCCCAAATAACATTGCCTAAGAGAAACAGATTTTGGTGCATCCTTCTAAAATGTTCTATTAATATTTGACCATAATACGAATTCTGCATATGTGTTTATACATATGATATGCACATATATTGTGCATGTGTATACACTAGTTTATTAATGGGTGGACTCATATTATCTTCTGCATAGAGACATGGAAAACTAACATATTTGACACCTGGAGACATAATTTTTAAATATCCCCCTTTATTTTTTGGTAATAATTACAAAGTGAAAGGTATCATGATAACATTCAAGAAAGAAATAAAAGAAGTGAAAATTTTTATAACACTTCAACTATATAATCACTTCATTAATTGTTTTAAAATAAAAGAAAATAAATATTACTCTATATAAAAGGGAAATAAATAATTTGAACAAAATGTATTTTTGGAAGTAGGAGATACTGATACAAGATATTGGTCTGTCACAGTAATGAATTATTTTTATTTTAAACCTTAATTCTGAAAAATTGTCAAAAATTTTACATTGTCATGTTCAATAGAAAGAATAGCCAGATTTGGCTGTCTTGGCTCACAGTTGACTGAAGTACACTTTTTATAAACTTTAAAGAGTTTCTTTCACATAAAGCAACAGGAAAACAAATTAAGGAAAGTCTTAAACACAAGGAAAATTTGGCAGAGATTTTTAAAAATCCAGGAATTTCAGTACTGTCCATGTCTTTGTTTCTTTCGGATTGATCTTCACAGCTTTCAAACTTCTCTGCAGTCAAAGAATTCCCAGTAAAATACCTTCACCAGAAAATTCATTATAAATTCCTAATATTCATAATCGTCATAATGATTCCGAATTGCTCAAGATCTCTTTGAATGCAGTTTGTGCTCCATTCTTACAATTAAGTGATATATTCCAAACAAACAATCATAGCTCAGTCATTGAAAAGATTAAAAAACAGGACTTGAGTTCTTACTCTCAAAATGAACCCGTGTTGCTGATTCCTCAAGCATCGGGAGCACTTCTAGAACAGGTATTCTGTGGATTGCCTTCCATGTCGAACACAAAGTCCAATCAAGAGCAAATAATAAAAAGGGGCTAATTTTAACTTTGTTATTAAAACTCAACAGTAAGCGCAGCGCTTTAGAACTTAAACCTATAAAAAAGATTTTCAGGGAGAAATATTCTATCACTGACATTGTTCGAACTTGCTGGTGCACGATGAATTTAATAAAAGCATGCCAAGCTTCGTCAGGTTTATTGCATGCCCTACAAACAGTGCACCCTTTGTTCCCTGTCCCTGAGCTGGACCTCATGGGTCACTCTGTTTTGGGCACATCCACGGCTTACACACACTCTTCAGTCCATGTAACGATATGGAGCTCTCTCCCTATCAGCACACACAGCTCTACCTCGTTCTTTTTAATGATTGCCTAATATTCCTATAGAGACGGAGCCGTCAGTCACATTTTGATAGATCTGAATTTTTTTATTAGTGCAAACAGTGCTGGAATGTCCATGCTCACAGATGCACATTCGCACGGGATTGTATCTGCAGGATAAAGTCTTAGAAGTTTGCTTCTTCTTAAACCCCATGCTCTTCTCTGCACATCTCAGAAACTTCTTTAAACAAAGCATGTTAGTGCATTCGTCTGCCGGGTGTGGCTTGGAGGGCAGCCCGGGTTGGGTGGCAGGGGGCTCTCGGGAGGTGGCTCTTGGGTGGCTGTGGTGCCAGGCTGGGTTTCCATTTCAGGGGAGGGGGCTCGTGAGTGCAGTCCTGGGGATCGTGGGTCCCTCGGTGGCCCTTCGCTGGCTGCGGTCCCTGGCTTGGGGGCTTCTCTGTCCCCTTGGAGAGCGTGGCCAGACTCCCTGGGGTGGGAGTTGGGTATTTTTTTGGTTGTTGTGTGGATCTGCACCCCCCCAGGCGGTGCCCCACGAGCATGTGAGCTCTTCCAAGGATGGTTTTAGCAGTCCCTCTGTCCTCCACTCACTAGGTGCCAGCAGCCCCCGCCCCAGCTGTGACAACCAGACATGACTCCGGACATTCGCAAATGCCCCTGGGGAGGAGGCGAAGCCCACCCCGAGGTGAGGAGCTTGGCTTTAAACGAGCAAACATGTGTCCGGGATCTTACTTTGCAAAAACTGTGCTTACATCTGGGATGGATGTGTTCAGTTGATACATTGTTGTCATCTCTCTGGGTGAATACATTTAGAACTCCTTTATTATGTATTTTTTAAAAAGAGAGTGAAATACTTGGGTCTCAATCTAATAAAACTAAAAACAAAAACAAAACTAACCAAAATGCCCCTTGCTGCACCTCCCCGTGTTCTCCTTGGTACATCGCTGCTGCTGCTGCTGCCATCAATTCTTACTTGTAGTCGCTTTGGTTTTTTCTTTTCCTTAATGTCTTCTCATTTTATTCCATCCTGCGTGTCACCACCAGACCATTCTTCCAAAACATTCCTTTCATCCTGTTACTCCTCTGTTCAAGCGTCTACCACCACTGCCGTTTATGACAATGGCCACAACCTGAGATGTTTCACCAGATCTCTTCTACGGGAGCAATTTCGCTATTTTTGGTTTGATGTATAGAGCTTCCACTTAATATTTTATCAGAGGAAAAATTTCTGCTGAGTACTGTCTATGTGTGTGTTCATGTCGCTGATACAACACAAGCACCAGAAAGGCAGACGTTTTTATTTGTATGATATTTTTGTTTTAGGTGCAGTGTATCCCAGGTGCTTAAAACAGTCCCTGCCATACAATGGATGCTCAAATATGTGTTGAATGTATGAATACGTGAATGTGAATTATCTGCATAGGCATAAGTTCAAGTCCACATTTCTCTGTCTGGATTTCATATGCCTCCTTCACGGTTTCCACCCTATCTAGCCTTACTAGTTTGACCTTCCCCTAGTCTTTCTCAGCTGGACCGGCTTAGTTCCCTGCCTCCTCCATCTCTTTCCCTGCCTCTCTGCCTATGTTCTTGGTCTGCCTTCCCCTTGGAATGCCCTTTCCAGCCCTCTCCCTCTCTGGCTCACTCCAAAGATTCAACTCTCCTAGCAGCATGAAGTTAAATTTTAATTATACTTCAATGGCTTGACACCTTTTCGTTTGGTCTCTTTTCCTCAATGGCAAGGTTCTGAAGAGCAGAAACATAGAGATAAATGGATGGATGGATGGATGGATGGATGGATGGATGGATGGATGGATGGATGGACGGACGAATGGATGGATGGTATTCCCCATTGCCTAGTGGACTGCTCAACTCAAATGAATCACCAGTCATAGATAGGTAATGAGTAACTGAGGCTTCCTCACAACTCCCAACCTTGTCAGGGACAAAGAGGATACCTGATAAAATTTTGCCAGTGAACCTTCAACTGGCTAAGAAAACTTGATAGAATTAAAAGCTAAGATTTACTGATGGCCCACTTATATGCTGGCACTCTTCTAAATTCTTTGCATAGTACTATATTTAGTCTTCACCACAACACTAGGAGATAGTGTAACTATCATCTACCTTTATATGATGAAGACATTCCCAGAGAGGTTAAGTAACTTGTCCAAGGCCAGATGTTACTTAGTGATTTCTTGGGAGTTGTACCAAGACCATTTGGCTCCAGAGACTGTGTACTGTTGATCGCTACCCTAAATTCTCTTTCTTTTAAGTAGGGAGAAAAGAAGCCTCTTGGTCTTATACCTTTTAAGGAGTAATTTTTGCATGGAACCTCACCAGGGGAATATGGGGTTGATTTTTAGTAATTAGGTTCTCTTATTTTCCTCTGTTCTTTCCCATCCCCTGCTTCCCTCTGCCATGCTTTTCCCAATGCTTTCCCATTCAGACCTGAGAATTACTTAAGCTGGGCCAGGCCACCTCAGCGAATCCCACCACGCGGACCCTAGGAAGACTGTGCTTCCGCTCCCCTTTCTGACATGCAGTCCTGGAGAAATGTCTGCTTTACCTGATTGCTGTCGGTGGATTAGTCCAGCCCCAGCTCTGGAGTACAACCTAGATAAAGCCTTCTCTGTTTAAGGATGTTATGACTGTCTTGAAGTTCTGGTTTGATAGCCCCTCTAGGGGAACTCAGGTCTGCATTGCTTGCTCAAGCGCTTCGAGACAGCAGCAACGAGTCAAAACCCCGGCACAGAAATAATGGAAAAGATGTGTTACCAGGAGGCTGTTAATAAGAGCCGTTGTATGATGGTTCAGCTAAAAGGCAGTTTACAGTTTCTAATTCTAGACATGAAATAGGCTTTTCATAGATTATCCAAAAATACATCTTAGCCAAGAAAAATGTAGACGATAAACAGCTTATAATACCACTTGTACAAATTGATCTCTACACTCAAGGTAAATGGATTTCAAGTATTGATTAATACTTTGGAATGAATGCCATTCCATAATTTTTAATTAACCACTAGGTAATATTTAATGGAAACTACATAATGTAATATATATGAATTTGAAAAATGGAAAGGTAAAAGGTTTCTGTCCCTCAGTCCCATTGTGGTAGAAAGTAATTGTGGGGAGTGACCAGTTAGTTACTGTGTTTTCCTTCTCTGGTAATTCTAGATTATTAATATACCAAAGCACAAAGTGATGCTACCATATTAATTCTCTCGGCCTTGAAATGATCTATAATGCAATTTAAGAACCATGCATTTTGTCACCATTTAAGATTGATTGTTTTTACTCTAGTGAAAAGTAGAAAAAAAGACAGGAAATATTCTTGAATGAGAGAAGAAAGTCACTTAGAAGTGTTTTCTTTTTAAAATACTAGCAGTACAAAATAAGATTAGTTTTTCAATAGACACGTGGTGCCAAAGTAAGAGGAAAAAGATTTATACTTGGTTGTAGAACATTAACTACTGTAGGTGCCACATCGGCATGTAGCATTTGTGTAGAAATGGAAACAATAAAAGTACAGTTTTCACAAGGAGAACTATTAGAAGTACTGTATGTGCTGCAGGAAGAGCCCAGAATTTAAATGAACCATTTATGCCTCAGCTGCCCTAGGGCAAGTACAAGGTACATTAATAATGCAGTGTTTATTTGAAATATTTTATTATAACATACATTTATTACAAAAAAATCTAAACATCAAAAAAAAGCAGTATTGCACAGGTTCAGCATTCTGGACAGTTATTTTCAAAATAAGATTCTTGGCAAATTATATCATTTCTTTCAATACTTCACCTGTGACACTATAAATAATACATATTTATTTAAGTAGTGGTATTATACACTGCTACTTGTGTTGTACATAATTTATAGAAAATGATCTACCAACATAGGGAGGTAATGTTCTCAATAAAAGTAAATCGTTAGAATTAGAAAGTGATGAAGAATGTTATGAGTTGTCTGTTATTTAGTGGAGTAAATAAGATTCCTTAACGAGTTACTTCATATTTTTGAAAAATTATAATCAACTTCCTATTATGAATATGAGGGCGATTGTTACTAAAATTTGTCATATATTACATACACACAGTGTAGTATGGGAATGCAGTTTTATTTACTCCTTTGGAGTTTGCCGTAGCCGAGCTAAAATCATGAACGCATCAAACTGAGGAAAGCTCCCCTGGATCTTCCAGCAGGAAAAAGACAGAGTGCAACTGTGGGGGCTAACAGGCCTCAATAACTCTTGGTGTAACTGTCCACCCGGTTTTTGAGTCGAGGCAAATTTTTTCACCTTTCCAAGTCTCTTTTGCCTCATCTGAATGATGGTACCTGCCTCACAGAGTCTGTAGAAGTGTTGAATGAGGGTAACCGTGCAAAGCACTTTACTGCCCAGTGCTCAGCATTTTATTTCCTGTGTTGGCCCTTTACACACAACCATAATACCTGTTCCTTAGAAATTTAGTATCTGGCTCTTTGTCTATTTTTCCTCAGCAAATTGGTTATTCCTAGGAAGAAAAATGTACCTTTTCCATCTTTGCATTCCCTGCTCTGAGCAATGGGCCTGCTACCTGGTAGTTCTGGTCCACAAATTAACCTGACTTCCCCTGATGTGCTCTAGTCCTGCAGGTAGGTTTAGTCACCTGGTGCAGGGAAGCATTGCTGACACTTACCTGGCACATGTGAGAGATCTATAGCAGGACTGAATAGATTTCTTTTTTTCCCCTCTTCTGTTCTTCTTCATAAAATCTTTAACACATCTTGAAACTTCTTAGGTTTAATTAAGAGGCAGACCTCCAAACATGCTCTTTGGGTAGTACCTTGGAATATCTCCCCGAGAGGTCCATTCGTAAATGCAGAAGACTGCCAGTGTTGTTTGTGCTTGTGCTATAATAACGCTGCTTTAGTTTGCCTGGAGAAAGTTGTGATGTGGTCCCCCTCTCTTGGATAGGTCTTTTCACCTCTCTGGGACTTCCTTCCTCTTTCTGTAAAGGGGAGAAAAATAATAAAATAATAATAACAACAACCACCATTATGTGATTGTTATTGAATTAATGTTAGCTACTCTACGGATAGAAGATTTGTTTCATTTGTTATCTCTGTATTTGGTTTAAACACTAGTTTGACAAGTAAAAATCAAAAAGAAAAAAGAAAAAAAAACATTTATTTATGGTCTTCTACCAGCCAAGCACTGTGCCAGGGAATTTTCTTATATTATCCCATTTAAACCAGCACAGAACTTCTGTGAGTGAAAAAATAGGACATTTCTTTAAAATCCAAGATATCGCACTTAGCAAATTTAACCTGATAAAGATCATATGGCTAATATGCAACAAGGCAAGATTCAGACCTGAGTTTCTTCTCTTTCGTCAGACTATATAAAACATTTCTCAAATTCAAGGAGAATATTCCAATAGTTAGTATGACACATTATTATAATGATTGTTGCTAATTGTATTTTATTGCTGTAATTATATTTTATCACTCTAACAGTTTACAAAAGTACTTTAACATACATTAGAGGTGCTAGCAATACATCCCCTTTTATGTGCCAGGAACTGTGCTAGGCACTTTGCATGTATTATATTCAAATAGTCTTCAAGATAAATTACCCAGCAGGTGTGGTCCTTTTATAGGGGACGTGGATTTTTCCATGTGCTGTAGATGTTCCTATAGTTTCTCAGTCCTTTGGCTCTTTTCTATTTATCTGCACCCAAAGCAAAATGGCTGCTTCTGAATATATGTAATATGAGGCCTGCCTTTGCTTTATAAACCTATTTATCAGGAGGACTGTGTGAAGATGGAGCAGTAAGAAGCTCCAGAATTAGTCCCTCCACCAGAACATCTATTAAACAGACAGCAATTGTCTGAATCAACTATTTCGAAGCCCTCGAGTCCAGTAGCACATAGAAGAGCAACAGAGGAGATGAGAGGGAAAGGCCTGTCCAGGTGCTCTCTTCTAGCAGTGGCATCAATCCCCCATTCTTGTAACAGGCCACAGTAGGATATGACCCATGACCCCATTGCCAGTGCTAGCAAGGGACTTAAAATCCATTCCCCAAGAACCAGGGTGGGCCCAAGGCAATCACTGATCACAGCTTTGGGTTGGCAACTCTGGGGAGCTGGGGGCCAGCTCTGAGGGCAGCACCCAGACAGAGGCAGCAGAGGAGACTCAGAGGCAGTGTGCTTCCTCAGCCCCGCGGTGGACAGTGGAAAGACTGCATTTGCCGGGCAGGCCGAGAAAGCACAGCTTTGGGGAGCCATGAAAGAAAGCTTCTGGTGTTCTTCTTGCCCTCCCTCCTCCCTTCTCTAGGGCAGTTTGGAACTGACCTGTGCCCCTTTAGGGGACCCTGGCTTTGTTCCAGCTGGGAAAGACTGACCTGGGAAACGTTTCTCCTTTCAGACGGCACCCTCCTCCCAGAATTTGCTCTCCAGTCAAAAGCAGCTTGAGACGAGGAAAACAGTGTAAGAAACAACAGAGGCAGATGGCCGGGGGAAAAGGCTTACCTGGTTTAAGTATGGCAGTGCAACATCTCAAAGAGAAAGAAGGTCTGTCTCCTGAGAGGTAGAGGGGCCATTCAAACTCCTGTGTAGTTCCCATGCCACTAGCAAGTACAAGCCCAGGACAAGACACAAGGCAAGGAAAGACAGGGAGGACCCTGCACTTTGTATTCTCCAAGGGTGGACATTCCTGGTTGGGAGGGATGGCACTCCACTAAATCTGTCATGAAACCAGCTGGTCATAAACTAAAAACAGGCATTGCAGGGTGTAAATCTAAGAGACAACATTTTAAAGTATTAAAATGTACAGTGTAAAACCAAAGATTATAAGACAAACAAAGAAACAAGGCATGATGGCACATCCAAGGAAAAGGATAAAAAAAACCAAAAACACCAATGAAGAAGCGGGGCCCACGGGGCCTTAAGAGGAAGAGGAGGCCCAGGAAGGAGAGACCAGGCAGAGATCAGCGGCCATCTTGCTTCAACACACAGCAAGTGACTTTGGTGAGGAAGTAACCTTGAATTGGACTCTTTAGGGCCTTGTATCTATAAGCTTTTACCCCAAATAAATACCCTTTATAAAAACCAGCAGTTTTCTGGTACTTTGCATCAGCACCCCTTTGACGGACTAATACCATAAAACAACTTTTAAAAAAAGATCTTCAATATGCTAAAAGAGACGAAAGAAAATACAAAGAATTAAAGGATACCAGAAAAACAATGTATAAACAATATGAGAATCTTAATAAAGAGATACAAAATCTTAATAAAGAGACACAAATGTTGAGAATCTTAATAAAGAGATCTAGATCTTAATAAGGAGATACAAATTGAAAAAGGAACCAAACAGAATGACTGGAGTTGAAGACCACAACAACTGAAATGAAAAATTATCAGAATGGTTTCAATAACAATTTAGGGCTTGCAGAAGAAAGAAGCAGTGAACTCAAAGACAAGAAAATTGAAATGAGTCAAACTAAGGAATAGAAAGGAAAAAGAAATATAAAAAGCGAAAATAGCCTAAGAGACTATTTTATAATAGACTAAGACACAAACAAGAGTAGCAATATATACATTATGGGACTCCCAGAAGGAGAAGAGAGAAATGGGCGCAAGGAATATTCAAAGAGGAAAGTGGATTTGGCTCAACTGATAGAGCATCCACCTACCACATGGGAGATCTAGGGTTCAAACCCAGGGCCTCCTGACCCTTGTGGTGAGCTGGTCCACGCACAGTGCTGATGCATGCAAGGAGTGCCATGCCATGCAGAGGTGTCACTCGCATAGGGGAGCCCCATGTGCAAGGAGTGCACCCCACATGGAAAGCCACCCTGTGTGAAAAAAGCACAGCCTGCCCAGGAGTGGTGCTGCATGCACAGAGAGCTGACGCAGCAAGATGACACAACAAAAAGACACAGATTCCTGGTGCCGCTGACAAGAATGCAAGCGGACACAGAAGAACACAGCAAATGGACACAAAAAGCAGACAATGGAGGGGGTGAAGGGGAGAGAAATAAAAATAAAGAAATAAAGAAATCTTAAGGAATAGTCAAAGAAACAAGGATAGGAAATTTCCCAAACGTAGCAAAAATGTGAATATGCACATTCAAGAAGCCCAGAAAACACCAAATAGGATAAAGATGAAGAAAAATACACCCTGCAAAATATTGATCACACTTTCAAATGCAAAGGGTAAGGAGAGATTTCTGAAAGCTGCAAGACAAAAGCAACATGGTATGTACAAGGGAGTCCCAATTAGATATTAGTGCCAATTTCTCCTCAGAAACCATAGGAGACAAGAAGGCAGGTGTGTTGAAATAATTAAGATGCTGAAAAGAAATAATTATCAAGCAAGAATCTTATGTCTAACGATACTTTCTTTCAAACCCAGTAAAGGTAACCATTTAAGTAATTACACATGCCAGTCCTATTTTATTATATTTTTTATATGCAACTTCACTTCTTCCCACAATTACTAAAAGGCAAATGCATAAAGTAATGATAAATCTATAATTTGAGACATACAATGTACAAAGATATAATCCATAACAAGTACAAAAAAAAAAGTAGAAATGGAGGCGTATAGGGAGTATGTACTTGTATGCTACTGAAGTCAAGTTGGTATCAAATCAGACATGATTGTTGTATATTTAGGATGTTAAATTTTAACCCCATGGTAACCATAAGGAAATATATATGAAAAGAAGTTGTTGACATGGGAGGAGTGGGGGGTAGGGTATGGGGTATATGGGAACCTTTTATATTTTTTAATGTAACATTTTTTTGTGATCTATGTATCTTCAAAAATAAAAAAATTATTAAAAATATATATATATATCCAGATCAAAATTAAAAGGGACTAAATATGGTACAATACAAAAAAAAATCAAACATAGAGGAAAGTAGGCATTACCAAAAGAATTGAGGGGGAAAAATGATATAAGACTTACAAAGACTAAATAGTAAAATGGCAGAAGAAAACTCTGTGTTATCAGTAGTGGGTTTAAATGTAAATGGATTAAACTCTCCAGTCAAAAGGCAGAGATTGACAGAATGGATTAAAAAAGCAGAAACTTGTCTTCTTCTGTCTATAAGAGACTCACCTTAAATGCAAAGACATAAGTAGGTTGAAAGTGAAAGGATTGGGGGGGAAAATGCTATGCAAGTAGTCACTGAAAGAGAGTTGGGTAGCTATATCATTATTAAATAAAACAGACTTTAAGTAAAAAATTGTTACAACAGACAAAGAGGGCCTCTATATATGGATAAAGGGGTCAATGCAAACAGAAGACATAGCAGTTATAAGTACATACACCTAACAGCAGAGCACCTAACACCAAATCCCCATGAAACCAATACTGACAAGTTTGAAGGGAGAAATTGACAGTTCTACATTAATAGTAATAGGTTTTAATACACCACTTTCAATTATGCATAGAACATCTAGACAGTCTATCAATAAAGAAATACAAGAATGATACTCTAAACCAACTGGAACTAATAGACATATATAGAAGACATCACCACCCAATAGCAGCAGAATATAAATTCTCCTCTGGTGCATGTGGATCATTCTCTAATAGACCATATCTTAGGTCACAGAAAATTCTCAAAAATTCAAAAATATTGAAATAATACAATGCATATTCTCTGACCACAGTGTAATGACGCTAGAAATAAAAAACAGAGGGAGAATGGAAAATTCATATACGTGTGGAAATTAAATGGCATGCTCTTGAACAATCAAAGAGATAAAAAGGAAATTAGGAAATAATTTGAAGGGAATAAAAATGAAAGTAGAACATACCAAAACTCATGCAATTTAGGAAAGTTGAGAGGAAAATGTATAGCTCTAACTGCTTACATTAAAAAAGAAGAGAGATTTTAAATAAAAGAACTAATCTCAAAATAAGAAGCACTAGAAAAAGAATAGCAAACTAAATCCAAAGCAAGCAGAAGGAAGGAAGTAAAAATTATTGGAGTTGAGATAAATGAAATGGAGAATTTTTTAGATAGAATCGATAAAACCCAAAGTTGTTTCTTTGAAAAGATCAATAAAATTGACCACTTTAGCTAGACTGACAAAGAAAAAAGAGAGAAGATACAAAAAACTAAAATAAAAAATGAAAAGGGAAACATTATTACTGACCCCATTGAAATAAAAAGGACTAAATGAGGATCCCATTAAAAACTGTATGCTAATAAATTAGGTAACCTAGTTGAAATGAACATATTCCTAGAAATACACAAACTACCTACCCTAACCAGGAGGAAAGAGAAGATTTCAACAAATCAGTAACTATTAAAGAGATTGAATCACTAATCAAAAACCTCCCAACAAAGTAAAGCCCAGGACCAGATGGCTTCACAGGGGAATTTTAACCAACGTTTCAGGAAGAACTAACACCAACTCTGCTGAAACGCTTCCAAAAATTGAAGAGAAGAGAACACTCCCAAATTCATTCTGTGAGGTCAATATCTCCCTCATACCAAAGCCAGATAAAGATACCACAAGAGAAGAAAAATACAGACCAGTATCTCTGAATGAATGTAGGTGGAAAAATTCTCAATGAAATACCAGCAAACAGAATACAACAACATATTAAAAGAATTATGCACCATGACTAATTGAGATTTATGCCAGGCATGCAAAGGTGGTTGAACACAAGAAAATCAATTAATGCAGTATACCGCATTAACAGAATAAAGGGAATAAAAAAAAACACACCTTCATCTCAGTTGATGTAGAGAAGGCATGCGACAAAGTCCAACACCCCTTCTTGATAAAGCACACTTAGAAAACTAGGAATAGAAGGAAACTTCCTTAATAAGATAAAGTGTACATATGAAAAACCCAGAGCTAGCATCATCCTTAATGGTGAAAGACTGAACGATTTCCCTCTAAGGAACAAGACAAGGATGCTGGTTTAGCTTCCTGGACTGCTCAAGAAATTATCCTGAAATGGATCAGCTTAAACTTAAATGGGGATTTATTCCCTCAGAATTTTGAGGCTGGGAAAAGGTCCAAATCAAGGCATCAACAAGGCCATGCTGTCTCCCCAAAATCTGTGGCATTTTGGGGCTGGCTGGCAGTGATCCTTGGTTCTTCTGTCACATGGCAAAGCACATGGCAGTGTCTCCAGGACTTTTCCTTCTCTTTCATGCTCTGTTTCAGCTTGTTGCTTCCTATGGTTTTCTCTCTGTGTGTCAGAATTTCATTCTCTCATAAAGAACTCCAGTAATAGGATTAAGACAGGGGTTCTTAACAAGGGGTCAATGAGCTTGAACTGAAATTCAAAAAAACACTATTCTTGTGGGGATGGGTTGGTACAGGTGTGATATATTTATTAAATAATACACAGTATAGTGTGGACTTAGTATGGGGTCTGACTGACAAAGGGGTCCATGGAACAAAAAAGGTTAAGAACCCCTGGATTAAGACCATCCTGATTGAGGTGGTCACTCCTTAACTGAAGTAGTCTTAGCAAAAAGTCCAACTTACAACTTTATCCACTGGAATGGTTTAAATTTAAGAACATGTTTTGCTAGGGTACATAAAGCTCTAAACCACCACAGAAGTTGTCACTGATATTCACAATACTGGAAATTCCAGCCAGAGAAGTTAAGTGAGAAAAAGAAATAAAACTTTCTTTTGGAAAACATTGGAAAAGAAGTAAAACTTTCCCTTTTTGCAGATGACATGATCCTGTATAAAGAAAATCCTGAAAAATCCACCACAAATCTCCAGGAGCTAATAGAGAATTCAGTAAAGTGACAGGATTCAAGATCAGCCCCCCAAAATTGGTAATGTTTCTATATACTAGTAATGAACAATCTGAAGTAAAAAGTTGAGGAAAAAATACATTCATAGTAGCAAGTAAAAGAATGAAATATATAGAAATAAATAGGATTGTAAAGGGCTTGTACACAGAAAACTACAAAACAGTGCTAAAAGGAATCAAAGAAGATATAAATAAGTGGAAGGACATTCTGTGTTCATGGATTAGAAAACTAAATATTAAGGTGTCAATTCTACCCGAAGCAATTTATGGATTCAACACAACCCCAATCAAAATTCCAACAACTTCCTTGAAAAAATGGAAAACCCAAACATCAAATTTTATATGGAAAGGTAAAGGGGCCCCAAATAGCCAAAGCCAACTTTATAAAGAAAAATGAAGTTGGAGGATTCACTTAAAACTTATTACCAAGTCACAGTATTCAGAACAGCTTGGGATTGGCACAAGAACAGAGACCTAAACGAAAGGAATTCAATTGAGAGGTTAGAAATCAAGCTTCACATTTATGGCCAGCTGATTTTTGACAAGGGGACAAAAACCATTCAATTGGGAAAGAATAGTCTCTGCAGCTAATGGTGCTGAGAAAACTAGATCTCCATTTGCAAAAGAATGAAGGTGAATCCCTACCTCATGCCATATACAAAAATCATCTCAAATTGAACAAACACCTGAACATAAGGCTAGAAGTATAAAATTCCTATAAGAAAACATAACAAAGCATCTTCAGGACCTTATGTTAGGTATATCCCAGGCACAAGCAACAAAAGAAAAAATACATGAATGGGACCTCATCAAAACAAAAAAACTTGTGCACCTAAAAGGACTTCATCATGAAAACAAAATGACAACCTATACAATGGAAGAAAGTATTTGGAAATCTCATAGCTGATATTGGTTTCATACCCAGAATATATCAGAAATCCTTCAACTCAACAAAAGACAACCCAATTTAAAAATGGACAAGACTTAAATAGACATTTCTCCACAGAAGATACACAAATGGACAAAAAGCACATGAGAAGATGCTCAGCGCCATTAACCATTAGGGACATGCAAATCACAACCACAATGAGATACCACTTCACGTCTACTAGAATGACTTCTGTTAAAAATAAATGGCAAATTACAGGTCATTGGGGAGAATATGGAGATACACGGATACTCATTCTTTGCTGGTGGGAATGTAAAACGGGTGCAGTTCATGTGGAAGACAAAGTGCAGGTTCCTCTCTAAGTTAAGTTTAGAATTACCATATGACCCAGCAAATGCAGCTCTAGGTATATACCCTAAAATTGAAAGCAGGGACTTGAACAGATATTTGCACAATGACCTTTGTATTAGTCAGCTAATGGGGTGCTGATGCAAAATACCAGAAATCTGTTGGGTTTTATAAAGGGTATTTATTTGGGGTAGGAGCTTACAGATACCAGGCCATAAAGCATAAGTTACTTCCCTCACCAAACTCTGTTGCCACATGATGGAGCAAGATGCTGCTGAGGTCTGCCAGAGTTCAGCCTCCCTCTTCCTCTTAAAGTTTCATGGTCCCAGCTTCTTCCAATATCAGCTGTAGACTGGGATAAGTCTCATCTCTCTCCCAAGACTCATCCCTCTCGGGGCTCAGCTGCTTTGGTCTCTCCACAAGGCCAGCTGTAGACTATCAGGCTAATGACTTGGCTTTCTTCCCAGGGCCTCTGCCGTGTCTGATGGAGCCTTCTCTCCTTCCTCAAGCATCTGCTTCTCTGTGTGCTTACTTCCTGGGTTCCAGGATTAAAATTCCAACTGTCTTCTCTGCTTTCCCTTTTCTCTGTGAGTCCCCACTCCCCAAGGGGGCAGGGACTCAACATCCTGCTGATATGGTCCAATTAAAGCCTTAATCATAATTTAATCAAGTAAGAGTGAAACTTCTGAATCTAATCCAATACAATATGCCCAGAGGAACAGACCAGTTTACGAACATAATCCAATATGTATTTTTGGAATTCATAAACAATACCAAACTGCTACAACATTCATGGCAGCATTATTCACAATTGTCAAAAGAAAGGAGCACCCCAAATGTCAAACAACCAATGAATGGATAAACAAAATGTGGTATATATATAATAGAATATTATTCGCTTGTAACAAGGAATTAAGTTCTGACATATGAAACAACATTGAAGATACTTTGAGTGAAATAATCCAAACAGAAAAGGACAAATGTATGATTCCACCGACATGAAATAATTAGAAAAAGCAAACTCAAAGTCAATGTATGTTTACCAGGGGCTAGGGTGGGAATAATGAAGAAGGAGTTAAGATTTAAAATGTACAGTTTCTATCTGGACAATGGGAGAATTTGGTAATGGAAAGTGTTTTCAAAATTGAAATTTATGGGGATAAAATCTATGGGGAAGATAAAAATAAAAACAACTCTTGCTCCATATTTAAATAAGTTAGGGAATGCTGAATCAGATCAAATGAAATAGTTTCTTTTGTGCAGGACTTCTCAGAAGCCTTATTCACTCCATGCACTGTAGAATTCTAAGAAGGTAGCTCCACAGGCAGCATTTCTTAAAATTACTTGAATATGTAACCCACACACACACAGACCTTCTAGAGAGTGTCTCCCAGAACATACCCTTGGAAAAGCTGATTTAGAAAAATAGAGTTGAGGCCCCTGATTAATTTCTTGGACAAGTATTATTCTGGTGTAGACAGTACTGTCTTCAGCAGGTCATAGTGTACTCTGTTTGTGTATTTAGAATTGTACTCTGTGTTTTCAAAATTTCTTGCTTTTGTTGGAGAATGATAACCAGAAATTATATAGAAATTTACAATAGAGATCCTTTGCATGTGTCACATAGCCATCAAATTTTCATGAAATTATCACATATTATTTTTCACTCAAAAGTTGAATTAATAACAGATTCTACATCTTCAACACTTCCTCATAAGTCACTCCAACACCTGTTTCACTGTTGTACACACAGAGGAGAGTCAAATAAAATCTCTTGATGATAATGACTTACAGTCCCTAACTACTTCTCCTGTGGACTACTAGTAAACAGCAGGTCTAAGTTTGCTTGTCCTGATACTCTAGCCTGAATCCAAGTTTATTTGAATTATTTCCCAGAAATATTATCAAGTCAAAGAACAGATAGAATGCCCTTTTGAAATCATAAGATATAAGACTTGTGCTTTATGTGGAAGGCAGAGTTTTTTTTTTAAAGTAATCATTCATATTTTATAATGCGAACCATTTCCTTGCAGTTTGGAAAATGAGTTACATTGGAAGAATTGTGGCTTCTAGGTAGTAATAAATATGAATGTTTTATATGGCCTTTTCTATTGTTTCAGAATTTAGCAATGCACTTAAAACATTTTTCCCTACTAATATGATTTACAATTTTTTTATTATGATTAGCCCTATCTGTCACAATTTGGAAAATAAACATTCATTCAAAGTAAGGCACAGTGAAATAAAAGTGTGCATTGAATTTTAAATGTGGCAATACATTATATTACCTTTTAAACAAGAAGGGCATTAAGTCCTCACAACGCCAGGTACTATGATGGGCATTGCAGAAGAGATTTGGCTGAGACCTGCTGAACATCTCCAAAAGGCTAGCAGGATGGTATTTCTCTTGTGTGTGAACATAGAGTAGCACGCAAGATTTTCCTATATCACGTGAAAGTTGTTATCATTCCTTTACAGTTACAGCATAAGGGGTAAACATTTTTCTCAGAAAATGATTTTTTTGCATGCAAAATGAAGATGGAATTGGTGGAAAAATACAGTTGCACTTTTCCTATTCAATTACTTCAGATTCTATCTTAACTGCTCCAGTTTGAATTAGGTTAAATTGGTAGGGTTGATAATAAAAGTCCCTTAGGGAAATATTGAAATGTCTTATGCAGAAACATATCTTAGAAGAGAGTACACAGACAACAGAAATGGTGCATCATAAATCAAGTTTCTTCCTCATCCACTGACCCATTTTCAATATATTTTCTGATGACTTCTTTTAAACGTTATGTGAGTTTTCTTTTTCCTTTTTTTTGAGGGGTAGAGGCGGTCTTTTATTTTTCTATGTTTTAATTGGCAGGCACCATTTTTCCAGGGCAATTTTGAGCATCAAAATGTGCTATAAATTCGATTTACAATTCAGAATTAAAGCATATTGCAATGAAATGCCTTCTGGCCTAAATTAACAGTTGGTTCAGGATCTATATAAAGACAAAATCACACGATATTTGTTAAAGAATTAAATAATATTATTTCCTGTGGTTTAACATGGAAAATAGCATCTTGGGACACATAGGTTTTCTTTCAGATTCTATGGAAGTCTTAACCTTGGGAAAATGCCTAAATTTTTTTCTTAACCTTGTTCTTCTCATCTACAAAATAGGGATTTGGATTAGAGTAATCTCTTTAATTGCTAAAATGTATGAGTCTCTAAGGAAAAGCAACTAATTCCCATCAACATAAAAGACCACAGGCATGGTAAAATTAAAACATGTTTTTCATTTGGTCGCATATGGAAGCTACGTCAAATTAGCCACAACTAATGAGAGCCAAAACACTTCCTTACCTGCCTTATCTGATTTAGGCCAAAATAATCTACCGTAATGGCTTTCCTGAGGTGACCAGTGACTTCCAGACCACTGTAGCTGGGGGTCAGCTTTCAGTATGCATCACGTGATCCTGTGACCACTCCTGTCTTCCTGAAACTTTTCGTTTTAACCTTGACTTCAGTAACACAACCTACTTTACCGATACTTATTTTTCTCCCTCTCTGGCTGCTACTTCTTGGCCTCTTTTATAGGCTTATCCACCTCCACCCAGCCTTTAAATATTGCAGCATTTCAGAGCTTGCTCTTAGTATTTTATCTTCTCTGTACCCTCTATTATCTCCTTAGATAGCCTCATCTATGCCCAAAACACTCTTTATCTCCCACATATCCATGATTTACAAATTTCATCTTGAGTTCTGACCTCTGACTTTCTGTCTCATATATTCAAATACTTATTGTCATCACCAGTTGGGTGTCTCACAGGCACCTATAACTAACCGTGTTCAAACCAAACTCACATAGTCTTTCTCCAGGGATTATCCACTTCCAGAGTTAACTCTCTCAGAAAACAGCATTTCTTTGAAATTTGTCCTCCCTCACCTCACACTGTCCAGTCCTATAAGTAGCCTTATCTTTTTTTTTTAAGATTTATTTATTTATTTATTTCTCTCCCCTTCCCCGCCACCCCAGTTGTCTGTTCTCTGTGTCTATTTGCTGCTTCTTCTTTGTCCGCTTCTGTTGTTGTCAGCAGCATGGGAATCTGTGTTTCTTTTTGTTGCGTCATCTTGTTGTGTCAGCTCTCCGTGTGTGTGGCACCATTCCTGGGCAGGCTGCACTTTCTTTCGCGCTGGGCGGCTCTCCCTATGGGGCGCACTCCTTGCTCGTGGGGCTCCCCTACGCGGGGGACACCCCTGCGTGGCAGGGCACTCCTTGCACGCATCAGCACTGCACATGGGCCAGCTCCACACGGGTCAAGGAGGCCCGGGGTTTGAACCGCGGACCTCCCATGTGGTAGGCGGACACCCTAACCACTGGGCCAAGTCCGCCTCCCAGCCGTCTTGTCTTTTAACTTATCCCCATGCCCAACACCTCTTCTATAGTCCAAAACACCCCTTTCACTTAGAGGAAAGACAGCAGAGCCTCCTGTTTTGACTGCATATCTTTACCTCCTCCCCAAATTATCAACTTCCACTGAAGTGCTTCTCTAAAAATTCAAACTTGATTGTGTTTCTCCTCTCCATTTAATGCCTTTTCATTTTTCTTTGAATAAAGAAGGACTTTAAATTACCAGCCAGGTCTTCCATAGTGTGGTCGCTGACTAGCCCTGGAACCTCATTTCATACTCCTAATTCTCTCTTTTTCTGAACTCCAGGCTCCCTGGCCTTATTTTGGTTCTTTGAATAAGTTGTACTTATTCCTACACAGGAATTTTCACATAATGTCTCTTCTTCATCCCTCCCTTCTCCCAACTCCCTTTCTCTGGAAAACATTCCCAAATCCCTTAAATCAATTCCCATTATAAATTGCTCATAGCACTCTATTTATTTGA
This sequence comes from Dasypus novemcinctus, assembly GCF_030445035.2. Classification (NCBI taxonomy): domain Eukaryota; kingdom Metazoa; phylum Chordata; class Mammalia; order Cingulata; family Dasypodidae; genus Dasypus; species Dasypus novemcinctus. The sequence goes on along the minus strand of NC_080673.1, from coordinate 6,972,188 downwards.
CGGAATCTATCTCAGTCATAAATTTATATTTATTTTATGGATTATTTCATGCACTCTTTCAACAAATATTTATTGAGCAGCTACTGTGTGCCAGGCACGTTGTGAGGTGATAGTAAAGATGGGTGAACAAAACACACAAATTCTCTGTCCTTATGGAGGTGATACTCGAATAAGAAATATACAATGCAGACAAATACACCAACAAAAATAGGTCATTTCAAACTGTATTAAACACTTTGAAAAAGGCAGAGTGCAGTAGGAGGAAATAAAGGGTTTGTGGAAGGGCCTGCTTTAGGGAATCAGAAAAGGTCTCTATGAGAAAGTAGCTTTGATGCGGAGACCTGAAAATATGAGGGGCGAGGGGAAATATGAAAGGGAAAAAGCGTTTTCGGTAGTGGTGAGAGAAGTGGTTTGAGTTGAGAAAGTAGTTTGAGAAGGCCATGATGCAGGGAAGAATTTGATGTCTATAAAACCCCAAAGGGGGTCATTTTGTATCTGTTCCTGCTTGTCATCGATGAGCTTCGCTGAAGGGGGAAACATCTCTCAGTTGCTCTCTACTGAAACCCTAGTGCCGAACTATATTACCTGAAAGAAAACAGACCCACTGGCATAACTTACTTTACAAAATGACTTGGCCCTAAAATTAAATGTGTAAGTCAGTTTTAAAGCAAAGATATTATTTATAATTTTTAATAATCCATTGAAAACACTACTTAAAATTCTTTGGTAAATTGTTATACATATACTTGTCCTTAAAGAATATATTTAACTTTCCTTAAAATGCCTGTGTCTATATATACCAATACCATCTTTCTTATACTAAACAAATGGAAAATTTCCCAGTAAACCTACAGTTTTAAATAAAACAAAAGAGAAAACACAATTTTGGGTGAACACTGTCTACCAGTAAAAACTGTAAATAATAGCAATAAACTGACAACACAAATGCTGTTAAATTATTTTGCCTTGAATTTATCCCAGTGTTTCTCAGTAGTAAATTATAAACTGTCTACTTATACAATCAGTTTAAAATAACATTCATGTTACTTTTACATAAAGGTTCTTTAAAAAAAAGAAAATTTCCAAACTAAGATGAACACAGATAAGTAAAATATGTTTTTTATAGCAGTTGGAATGTTTCTGTGATTTGATTCACTCTCCTAAATGAAAGTGCAATTAAACTGATGGTTTTTCAAGCTATTAAATTATTTTCATCTAGGCAAAATCATTCTGAAAACAACTCACCCTCTACCTGAAGAAACATATATAAGCGACTGATTTAATTCAATTCATAACTGGTATACCTTCATAAATGATGACAAATTAAAACATTTGATCATGTCTATTATTGGGACTGCATTTGTGCATATGTTAAAGCCATATAAATAATACATAAAACTAAGTCCCTGTGTTCAAAATAAAGTGGGAGGTTGTCAAGATAATTTAAACATTTACCTCTGCATTATTTATATAGTTAGTTCAAAGTAAGGCACAGGCAGGATGAGACTATACACAAATCATTGTCTGAATCTCCCGGTTGGTTTGACTAAGAAGACAGTTTTACCTGGAAAAATTGCTCATGTGTATCACAATCATGTCTAGTCAATCTCCAGTCTACAGTTGTGTCTTATATTGTGTAAAAACTTTTCTTTATAAAAAGTGTTAGGTATAACTTTCAGCCATACTTACCTATAGCTTGCTGGTACAATCTACCAAAGATTTCAACAATCTGTTTTATATCTGTGAAATTAAACCCCTTTCTTCTTCACACTGCATTTCTGGGTTAATATCCTCCAGAAATATATCTGGACTCTATGATCTATAAACCGTTTAAATTTTTCCCCACCTCCCTCATGTGTAGGCTATAAAGAATAAAGGCATTTAATACAATTTTTATGCTATTTTTCCTGGGTTTTTTTTGGAACAATTGTTCCAAAGACTATGCAGTATTTAACTGATTTTTCTGAAAATTATGATACATTTGATCACTTTTAATTTGCCAAAAACTTTTTTAAAACTGAGAGTTGGTTAGTTCTATAAATCAGAACAAACCAGTCAAACTACACAAAACTACACATTGATGGATAGTGGAATAACTTCAATATAGAGCTTTTGGCCAAAGCAGTGTGATTGTCCCATGTTGATCACAGCCTTTAGGCTACGAGGGGACGATGTCATTTGTCGGTCTGGCCATGGCAATTTTTTCCAAAATAAAGTAATATGTAGTTTAGCACCAAGTATCCAAAGGCTCATACTGACTTTTTTTTTTGGAAGAACATTAAAGATAATACAAAGAGGAGATTAATTCATGATAGCTACAGTTTATACTTGTGAACTTGACCAAAAGTCATTCATTGGCAATCTGGCAAGATATTTTGATGGTAATACTTTCTTAAAAAGAGCAATAACAAATCTTTTTAAATGTTGATTTTTTTTTAAGGTAGGTAGAACCAAGTGTTACTGCCTCCTACAATCCTGTATACTGTTGGGTATAGTTTGTATGTTTTTGTATTTTTAATCTGCCAGATTTCCCATTGACTTAATGTTTCCATTTCAATTATCCAAATAAGTAGGTCCATGTGGATAAATACTGAGTCATATATGGATGCCCTGTGGAAGTCAGGGCATTTTAAAAGCTAAATCATGAGCTAGAAGATAAACTGGACGTTTTCCCTCCATATTATGTATTTGTTTTACATGAGAATTTGCATATGTACGGGTATGCTAAATTTCATTGTAACTGTATTCATACTTTTTTTTTAAACTTAAAGCAAAAGCAGCATAGACTGTGGCCAAGATAATGCTTAAAAGTATATTTTTATTAAATGGAAAGTGTTCATGTACGAAATTTCCAAGCCAGACAAAACAGTGGGGAGAATACCACAGTTTGCCAAAATGAGAAGTAGGCTAATTGGAAGAAAATGAAGAGATTATTACATTTCAACTTCATTTTGGAGATACTAGAAATACATATAACGTTTAAGTGGACTTTGACATTTCCTTCTCTCTCAAAGAAAGCCCTCCATAGGCAAGGATAAAGAAACCAGAGTCTTTTTTATTCCTTTTTCTGAAGGCATTTATCAGTAAATTGTTCAATTCTGAAATGCCTTAGGGTTCCAGCTGGCCGTTATTGCTGAGTACTGTTTTTGCTATCCACAACTAGAAGGTACTTTTCTTTATTGCTTAAATGCAATATCCTTTCTGTATAGTAACTTTACAATAAAGTTAGGCAGTGAATACTCTGTCTAGCCCAGAATTTTTCTTCACTCTACCAAAAATATTACTTCAATCTTAAGATGATAGTGAGCCAAGAAATTATTAACTTAACGATTACACACCAAATGTATACTTTCCATTTCTCTGATAAAGAAAATGTTTATTTTCATGTTTAGAAAAAATTGGTTTTAGGCAGACACAGCTTTACTTCTAGTAGGGATAAAACATAATATTAAGCAGGCTATCTTTCTAAATATTTTTCAAGATTTGACATAATTCATTTAAAAATAAGCAATAATATGATGAAATGCTACATCCACATTTTCATTTTTTTTCCAAAATTGTTTACACATATACGATGAGTTGTGAAGGCTACCACAAGTATCTCATACAAAGTGAAAGCTTTAAGCCACAATATGTCATTCATAAAGTATCAATTATCCAGCTTACCTGCTTTTAGGGAGAAAATGTAACAATATGGCTTAGGTCTTGAGACCTATTCAATATGAATTATCAGGCCCGTAAATATAAATAGCATTCAAGGCCCTCAAATGGAACATGATATAATTCAAATCAACACAACAATTATCAGAAAGAGAATTCGATAAATAGTCAAGTGAGAAATTCTTGTAAGTTTCCCACCACAGAGGCCATTTATATCATCGAACTAGAATCTCATTAAACTGACTGGATCCTTTACTTTGAATTTAGCTTTTTGTGGAGATCTTCTGTTCAGTGACAGTGGTTTCTCTCCAAGACATTTTCCCTTTGTTTTCCCTTTAAGTTTACATGTCTAGGCAGCTTACCAGGCAATTCAGCAAAAAATAAGTCAAAGCAGTTGTTTCACCAAAGTGACTGGTTGATTGTTAAAACAGTTGATACCATGACCCTTCTACGTGTTAGACAGTTTTTTTGTGACCACTGGACAGGCCTCTAGTTGTTTAAAATAAAGCAGCTTGGCTTGGTTCTAGGCTGACTCAAAATAATGTTGTCAAGGTGGAAAGAGAAAAAAAAAAAAAAAATATATATATATATATATATCTGCATTCATGTATACAATTGATTGGTACCACAAAAATAACACAGACTTTTAGATTACTTTGGTAGGTTGGAAGAATGGCCAAAAATAAGTAAAAGGAATTAAATTTTTTAAAGTAAAGTAATTCATTTGGAGGGGTGTGTGGAAGAAAGAGAATGAGCACAAATTCCAGCCAAACATGATGAAATACTAAGGCTAATATGCAAGGCGTACTGAAATTCACGTTGGGGTAACATATACCCAGCAAGTTACTGCTCCTGTGGACTCCCTACTGAGAGGGCAGCGGAAATCCTGAGCTCTCAGGGCTGACTTGAGAGTTTTAGAATGAGATATTTGAGGAAAGTCAGCTAATCTAGGATGTTGACTAGACAAAAAGTTTACTGCTGTGCATTTCCGAGCACCTTTGCCATTTCATGTGAACCTCATGCCTCCTCCTTAGGTAGGCAGAACAGACGTAATGACCTATTCTCCTCTTATAGATGCATCGACTGAGGTTCAGAGGCTACGTGGCATCCCGCACGTCACATGGGGAGCAGAGGCTCTGTCGAGTCAGGAGAGCGGTGCCTCACCTCTTTACTCGGGCTTTTGTTTGGGGCACCTCTATGGCCCCTGGAAACACTCAGGAGCTTCAGTTCTTGGCCAGGGAAATGGGGTGGTCTGAGGTAGGGTTCCCTCCAGACACCAGGACGGGATTCAAAAGGTAGATTGCTTCTCCGGAGAGGCACACAAAAAGGATAGGAAAGAAGAAAGGGCTGAGTGAGGCTGTGGGCTCAGGTCAGTCCAGCCTTGGCCTCATCCACAGGGGCTCTAGAGCATCAGCTGGCCCTTTGTTCCCATGGCAGCCCAGCACTGGCTGGGGGACACCTTTGTGACCAACATGCTCCTGTCAGAGGAGGGCTGGTTCTCTGAGGATGGGTAGCTGGGAGCCATCACAGCCAACAGTGGGAGCAGCTGCGGGGTGGGCACAGCAGCCCTGGAAAAGGGGTCTGGATGGGGCCCCAAGAGCAGCTACAACAGTAGTTAGTATCACAGCTCACAGGAGTAAAGTTAGGTGAGACTACAGAAGAATAGCAGTACGACTGAAATGATAAACTAAGTGATCCTGTGTGAAAAACAAGAAATTAATTAGATGGAATTTGCTTTGTTCTTAATACAGAAACTATGCTGCTTACCTCCATTAAGGTCATTGCATATGCAATTCAATTTGAAAATAATTTACCACACTTCTGAGATGTAGGGTTAGAAGTGAAGGATACAGTAATGAGAAAGAGATGCGACCCATGAAAAGCTCACTTGAGTGGAATGCAGATCTGAGGCAAATAAATTATAATGCAGTGTTAGGTGTATAACAATAAAAGTTTAAGGGTTAGAAGTAGGACAAAGAATGCATTGATAAATTGACTGAGAAAAGGAAAAGATTCAGAAGATTTCCTGAAAAGTGATCTCTGCTTTGCTTGGAATGACAAATAGAAATGTTTCTGGTGGTAGAGTGAAGGGTTGGGACAAGGTTGGTGAAAGAGGGGCAAGAATTCCAGGAAGAGAAGCAGTGGCACAGAGACCTGGAGTTGCAAAACAATGTCGTATGTTTAGGGCAATATGGGGAGTTTGACAATGCTGAAGTTGAAAGTAGGCAGTGACAGGAAATAAATTTAGAGAATTAATAATAATAACAGGCACTCATCACCTACCAGGCACAGGATGGTCATTATTTAATCTTCATGTCATTCCTATGCAATAGCTCATCCGCATTTTACAGTCAATTCAAATGCACAGAACTGCATTCAAGGTCACAGTCAGGCATTGGTGGAGCAAGGATTCAAATCAAAGTCTGACTCCAAAACCTACACTTACAATCACATTACCATACTTCCTCCTAGATTGTAATGAGCCTCACATGTCTTGCTTAAAAGCTTACATCTAATTCTCACCGTGATTCTCAAGCTTTAGAGTGCACCAGACCCGCTTGGAAGGCTTGTTGCGACACAGATCGCTGGGCCCACTTCTGGATGTTCTTATTCAGTAGGTCTGGGCTGGGGCCCAAGAGTTGGCTTGTCTACAGAGTTCCCAGGTGATAGTGTGTTGCTGATATGGGGACCACTCTCAGAGAACTCGAGGAGCTGGTGAACACAGGGGCCGGTGAAGCAATTTAATGTGGAAATAAGATACGGTCAAAGGTATGAGTCAGAGGCATTGGTTTGGGAGAGACGAGGAGAGTGTGGGCTCAGGCCATGGCAGCAGGAATGGAGAGAAAAGTCTGCAGAGAGCACGTGGTGGGATGCGTATGCCCTGGTAATGGACCCAGCGCTGGCCGGGAGAGGTGCTACAACACGGCGCCTGAGAGCCCGCATTACCAGGTCAGGGCTGCTGAAGGGCTGAGTAACCTTTTAAGCACACAATTTGGCAGATTCCTCTCATCTTTAAACTGAGGTTAACATTAATGCTTTTTCCATAAGGTTTTTGTGGGAATCAAAAGGGTTGAACCACCATGTAAAGAAATTAGCACAATGCTTAGCACAGGGATGCACAGAACAAAGCTTGGTTATCGTTATAAAAAGGAGAAGGAAACTGGGGTAACATCCAGGCCGTTTCTGCCTTAAAAGTCGAAGTGGGGAAACAGTTTTGGCTCAAGTAGTTGTGCTCCTGTCTACCATATAGGAGGCCCAGGGTTCGATGCCCAGGGCCTCCGGGTGAAGGCGAGCTGGTCAGCGCAGTGAGCTGGCCCACACAGAGTGCTGGCCCATGCGGGAGTGCTGCCCCGTGCAGGAGTGCTGGCCGACGTGGAGAGCTGGTGCAGCAAGATGACGCAACAAAAAGAGACACAGACGAGAGACAATGAGAGACACAGCAGACCAGGGAGCTGCGGTGGCACAAGAGAATGATCACCTTTCTTCCACTCCAGAAGGTCCCAGGATCAGTTTTCAGAGCCGCCTAATGAGAATACAAGCAGGCACAGAAGAACACACAGTGAATGGACACAGAGTGGGGTGGGGGGATGGGGGGTTAGAGGGGAATAAATAAATAAATCTTGAAAAAAAAATAATGTCTGTGTGAACTCCTTCACTTAGATTTCCCAGTACACAGTACACTCCATGCAGATTTATACTTCCAGGTCTTTGTTTATGCTGTCCCCTGTATTGCATACACCCTGCCCCCAAATTCCCAACACCCCAAATTCCCACCAGCATTATGCAACTATGCATGTGGGAGAATAAAGGGGACTGGCAAAAGTTGAAGACAGACTGCCAGAAGCCCAATTTTTGTACCAAACATCTTTAAGATAAAGAAGTTAGATTTATATGTGGTGAACTGGCCCACGCGCCGTGCTGCCATGCACAAGGAGTGCCGTGCCACGCAGGGGCCCCCCCATGTAGGGGTGCCCCATGCCCAAGGTGTGTACCCCGCAAGGAGAGCCTCCCTGCGTGAAAAAAGCACAGCCCGCCCAGGAGTGGCGCCGCACACACAGAGAGCTGACGCAGCAAGATGGCACAACAAAAAGAGACAAGGGTTCCCAGTGCTGCCTGATAATGCAAGTGGATACAAAAGAACACACAGCAAATGGACACAGAGAGCAGAAAATGGGGGGGAGGGTGGGGAGGCGAAGGCAAGAGAAATAAATAAAATAAATCTTAAAAAAAAAGTTAGGTTTAAAATCCCATTATATTCCTTCCTTTTTGCTGCCCTTCTCGATATATAAAGAAAGTAAATCCTGTGGCTTTTAATCTAATGTTTTCGCATCTTATTAATTTACATTGCCTCTTGAGAATCTGTTGGTGTGAAAATGTGAGGAATGAGTTTCTCAATGAAATGAATGTGATGATGTAAGTGACACACATTAGATTTCTTGGGCAAACCCTAAATGCATTAAAATACACACTGCTTCAAGAGCTAGATTGTATCATGGGTAATCTACCTCTAATGGGGCAACCATTTTTCTCTAAGAACTGATTTCTGCGATGTTTTAAGATTAAGACAGAAAAAAGAAAAAAAGGGTTATGCAATACTGATTTTTCTTAAGGTATAAATAATGCTAGAGAAAGAGAGAGAGAGAGATCTAAAATGATGCCAGGAGACAAATAAGTATATGGAATATGGAATGGGATTAAAGTTATTTTATCTAGTTTTCAATGTTTGTAGAGTTTGTCATTCTTTCTCTTCTGGTGAAGATTTTCTTTCATTTAAATAGGATGATTTGATCATCTAAGATTGACATTATGTAATTATACCCTATTAATTTTATATTTCTAGAGACAAAAAATTAGGTGAAATTTAAGATTTCAAATGTGTACTAGTAAAAATCATGTCCACTGGATCACAATATATCATCTCCATTTATTCAGTAAGTGGTTGGTTGTTAGTTGGGTCTACATTAAAGTACAAATGAAATGTTGGTATGATTTCATTAACCTCACTGCATTCATAATGTTTGATTAAACCCACTTCCAATTACTGTAGGCAAGTAAACATTTAACAGTTTTTCTCATGTGTGTTTTGGAAGCAATATCTCAACAAGGTGGCTAGGGCTTTTCACATCCACACTCATATACAGTTACATATTTGGAGAGGATCTCCAAAAGTGCCAGAATCATACAAACCCAATAATGTTTAAAGAGACAGCAGTTCAGAAAAATGGCAATGTATGAATTCCCACCTGGAACACAGCAGGTCAAGCCCGGGGAGGCTGACTCAATGTGTCGATAGTCCAAAGAAGCCACATGGGAGGCCAGCGGGTGTAGACATGCCTTTAATACTTAAAGGACCCCATCGCTGGCCTAGAGGTACTGCACCACCGCTGGGGGATTACAGGTTTATACAGGGAAATACAACGGAGTGGAGGCTCATATAGAGAACAGTGCATTTTTGTGGCATAGGTAATGGGTATAATATGAACAGATACTGTTACTAATAAACCAGGCTATAGCCTACGTGAGTAAATCCAGGCTGGACATCTTGTCACACACTTTACTGTGTTGCACATGCGAGTGTTGGGTGGATTCCCAGCAATCGACATAAATAACTGGTGGGAGCAGGGAGCAAGCATCCCATCTGCCCACACCACCCTGTCCCACCCACCCAAGAATGAGTTTTTGACATTGCAGATGTGTGTCCCGCACTGCCGGATGGCAGCGTCTAATTAACGATAAGTTGAGCTGTCCCCTAAAACACATAGAGGTTTTGCAGATGTTGCCGATGTCAGAAAGCTCCCTGTAAAATCCCTGCCCATTTTCTCATCCACTAGTGGGTGTAACTAGAAAACAAATTTAATTGTAACTTTTAAAACACTGTTCTGCGGATATTCGTACTACGTGTCTTTATTGTTCTGGCATTTCAGGAAAGGAAGGTCTTTTTATATGGGAAACAAGAACACAGGATGACAAATGAAAATCAACCAAGTCGAATCAGTAGGCATACTTTTCTGAGTCACTCTGCCCTTTCCTGGGCTCAGGAAAACTCATTTTACTCATCATTGTAGGCGAAGCACAATAAACAACGACTACACAGCTACAGTTTAGCAGTCAGCAGCTGCAGATAGTAGAATGACTCAAATACCAACACGTGTTTCCCAGACTTCCTGGCAGCGCCCATAACAGAGAACAAGATTCTTCTGTGAAATGTTTTAGGCTGACTCCAAACTTTGCAATCTCACATATTCCTTGTGATAATTCCTTGTATCTAAAGGATACTTTAAAACTCTTCTTAGTTTGGCGTTTAAGCAGTGCCACTTAACTGCAATTGAGCTAGAAATATTTTTCTTCTTTTCCCTCAGTAAGAAATACTAAAATTGCTTTCCCTCAGATAAAACTTTATATTTCAGGCTGTCTGTTTGTAACATCTTTAAAGGATAAAAGTTCCCCATTGCCTTCTTTATTTTTTCAATAAACATTCTTCCAGCCCTATTATGAGGAAAGCACTAGACTAGATGTTACAGAAATTCACAGGTAAGACAGACACGGCTCCTGGTCTTAAGAGATTTACAATTTAGCTGGGGAGGCAATATGCACCTGTAATCACAGAGAAAGGAAAAGATAATTGTATAGAAGTTATACATCTACATTTTTAAAATAATTGTTTTCATTTAATTCAGTTATAATCTTCTATGGATATATTATTTTTAGTAAGTTCCCTTATTTTTAAAACCTCTGTAATTTTTAAAATTAAAAAAAATCAGCCTTCAGGTGTTCATTTCTTTACTAATTGATAAAGTATAGCTCACGATACACTTTTCAGAAAATACAACTTTCCCTTTCGTCTAGAAAACACTGAATTTCTTCTTTTTCTTCCCCTCTTTTGGACAGCAGTTTTCCTTTTACATTGTCTGTTCATTAAATGAATAGTTGTTTTCTATAGAAAAGGGATCTCCTCTTTACCATCTAATTGCTTATATGCTGCTACTCTGCTTATTACAAAAAAGAGAAGCAAAGAGTTTACACATAGAATGAGTTTTAGAAATATGCTCTTTTCACGCCAAATTAGTAATTTTACAGACCTTCAAAATAAAATTTTGCTAAACCCTTTAATAGCCCTATAATGGAAGAAGATACCAATTTAAATAAGGCTGACCATTACATGTGTTAGTACAAAGACATTAGGCCAGCTGTTACTGAAAATGACTATTATTTAGTGGTTATTTTGTTCCTTTTTGCATTGTAATGAAACTATTTAATCCCACCCTCTAATGACTAATCTGTGGGGATATATAGAGATTTCTATTTCATCAAAATTAGCTTTGCTGGGAAGGGAAGATAGCACAAACTTTTTTAGAAACAAAGAGTAGTTGTTTCCCTTTGTTCTCTTTACAGCTGCATCTTCTTGCTAAAAGTTCGCCTTTCTACTATTCTCAAAAATATTTTGAATAGCCATGTCAGAATTCTCCTGGAGGCTTGTTTTCATGTGTTTGTCCGTGTCTCAAGAAATCCACCCACATGTCGACATGGCGATGACTTTGGCCACCTGTTCGTGGGCGCCATTTTAGACTCTACCACAGTTCAGGCAGTCGGGGATGCGCATCCTTGCTCAGAGCGTTGCTCAGAAACCCAACCCTGAGAGATGTCATGCCAGACATCCCCCATGAAGCCAGCACCTTCAGAGGATGGACGTGGGACTTGCTTTTACGTTAATTCCTGAGGGACTACTAACCTCTGATCAGCCTGAGACCCCTCCAGAGAGACTCTTCCCACACTCTTCTAACTTCTCCAAGACCTACCCAAGAGCAGACCCTTGGTTTTTCCTTTAAATCAGGGTTCTTAACAAGGGCTGTGTGAGCTTGAGTTGAAGTTAAAAAAAACACTCATGGAGACATATTGTGCAGGTGTGATGTATCGTGTCGACTTAGTAAGGGGTCTGTGGTTTTCACCTGACTGTCAAAGGGGTCCATGGAACAAAAAAGGTTAAGAACCCCTGACTTAAATGAACACTTTGATGACATAATAGATTCTTTCAGTCTGTGACAGACACAGTAAGCATATTCTACAAGTAATCAGTAATACTAGCAAATATTTACTGAGTGCTTGCCATGTAAGGCACTATTTAAGCGACTTGTATCGATTAACTCACACCTACAGAAAATCCAGCCGTGCCATTATCTTCACACACTCTGTTCTTCAGAAGCTGTGATTTGAATTCACTAAATTTTTTACATTGATTTTGATAGCATATCGGGACTATTGTAATCATCTTTGTAATCACCTTCATATGGTATTTGCAAAACTGTCATAATCTTCCCCAGAATAAAGGTACTCATTAACCCAAAGTTAAATATGGTTGTAAACCTGTTCACCTAAGTCAAAGCCTTTCCTAAACTTTCATTTCCAGTTTGACTTATTTTACAAAGGAAATTTGATTTTTTTACATTGAAAAGAGCTAGAAAAAAAAACGAAAATTCAGTGCTTTTAGCACAAGTCTTGTCTTCAAACTCAACCAAGTGAAGTTTTTCTCTTGATGGAAACCAATTCATGTTCTGTAGTCTGCGATTATACATTTTTTAAAATCTTGCTCAGGGTTGGCCCTTAGGGTTTTGCAAGCAGGTGCCATTGTGTCTCATGTCCCCTACTGTGAAAAATCAACTTGCATTTGAATGTGCATCTTGACACATAAATGTCACTGTGGCCCACAGAGCATCTGATGTCAACATTTCCTGTTGTAAAATGAACAATGGGGAAATTTTATCTTCTACCAAAGGGGTTCTGTGACAAAGTATGTGTCTGTATGTGAGAGCTTGTGTAGTAGAGACAGGAGAAACTGCAACTTTCAGGGTTTAAGTACTCGTCTCCAACTATTGAGCAAGACAACAAAGTTTCTGAACAGCTTTTTGAAAAAAAGACCAGATTATCGTTTCAGTTTCCAATTCATTTCTCCCTTTCACAGGATTGCATTCATCCTAGTGACCCGCAGTCTCCAGCTTAACACTTTGCCTCAAAATGGAGATGCCACCAATTCTCCTTTTGCATTTGGTTTTCTGCTTTCTCTAACCGTCTACTTGGCACACATAAATTTTATTTGTCTTTAAATCTGCATTTATATCTGGATGCATAGAAGAGTAGTGTGTGTTGAAGGAATGAACATGAATGAGTGCCCAGTGGTGACACGGAGGATGCAACCCCACATGCATTATTCCCTGCCTGGGAACAATTCCCTATTATTAGAATTTCAGTTTCCAATAACTTATTGTAAAGCATCTTAGAATTACATGCCGGTAATTTAGATAAAGCAAAGGTCATCTGAAAATTAGAACACAGTTTTTAAAAAAATAGCGAAAAGTCTCATTTCTGACAGTGCCTTATCCGACTCAATGTGATTATTTTTTGCTTGAAATCTGGTGGAAGAATGTGGCCAATTGGGATTTTCACCCAACTTAGAAAGGTCATCCATATAAAGATTATTTCCTTGCTGGATCCTCAGGTCAAAGGGCAGAGGGAGAGAAGAAACAGGGAATGCGCAGTTACTGAGCACAGACTCTGAACCTAAGCACTCCCCTACGCCTGGCTTCTCTTGACAGTACTCACCATTCTGGGGGAGTAGCGTGGGTGGGAAACGTGTGAAGTAGCAGTCAAACTCAGATCAGTCAGGGGCGGATAATCCAGCTTTGCCGAGGCCCAGTCCTGATCGTATTCCATTATATTAGAGAACTGACTCTTCTTTAGGACGTCCCTCTTTTAGAGGGAGGAAAAGGGAAGAGAGGGAAAAGCCACACAGCTGTTAAAAAGCAGTTTTCATGATGAAGGTTTGATGAACTTAGAAACCAAACTGGCTCCGAAGTGTTTTTCTTCTTACTGGCGGCTGTCATTAAGTATACACTCCGCCACCAACTGGGGCAAGTTGATTGCTCATGCAACCAGCTAAGCATTCAGTAGGTAAACACCAGAAGTCGAGGTAAAATTTGTTAGTGAAAGAAAAAGGGTGAGAGTTGGTCTGTGGACAGATAGACAGGCAGGGGTGGCAATTTCAATTGCCGTCAGAGGAGCTGCCGTGCGCATATTGGACACATCAATCTGAAATAAAATGTGATTCCCAGACACCCAATATGGCAACCAAGTCTAGCTGATGGCGCTCATTAAAGCAGTCTAAAACACCTGCTTTCCCTGCTCAAAGGACTAAAATCAGAGACTTAGGCTGTAAGTCATTTGCTGGAGGGGCAGGCCTGCGACTGTCTCAGAACCCGCAGGAAAGCATGCCTGTGCACACGACTATTTAGCACTCTCTCTCACAAGGAAAGCAGACATCAAGATGTTCTGTGGTCTTAAATCACTCAAACCAGGGCCATCTACTTTGTGGGAAAAGTGCTATTATTGTGCGGTGTCACCACCAATAACCATTGTCACCATGTATTGTCAAAGGAAAGGTCATTTGTTTCTAGAAGAAAAGCCCGGAATATTTAACTGAGGTAGGCAAAGGTTTTTTTTTAATGGAAATATGAACCTTTAAATAAATAATTGTCTCTTCTGAGCACATTTAAAAAAACATATGTATAAAGAATCATATTGAAAAAATTTATACTCAAAGAAATTGTGACATTCACTCATCTAAAAAGCTTTGCTCATTCAAACCAGAGAGATTAATCACAGAAAGGAGATAAAAAAAAAAAATTCCCTGAAACAGAAGGGAAATAATTCAGCAGTAAATCATAGAACAGGGCTAACATGAATCACAGAAAAAGGTACCAGCTCTTATGATTTAGATGACATATAAAAAATAGCCCTTCGTGGATTGACAGTTATAGGTATAAATGATAAAATTATTCAGCAGTGGTATGTTCTCTTCTTGCCATTTGTCATTTTGCATCTGATTACTTCTAAGAATTTAATTAAAGGGGCAACAGAACCGTATAGACCTTTTGTGACTCTAACAATTAGATACCTTTTTAAGCCTTTTAAAAGAAAATACATGACTGTTCTATCCATTTGCTTTGTTTTTAACCAAATGCTTTATGTGTCTTCATGCAATTTATTTTTCTTCATTATATCATTTTAGCCCTGCAGAAAAAATTTATTAAGAACACATTAAGAATCAAATGCAAAGGCATCCATTGTTATTATTAGCAGAGAAATTATTTCAATTTGGATATACACTAAGAGGCAATGAATAAGAACAGTTGCTAAACTCATGTCTTCAAGTTTTACTTTTGAAATAAAAATCAAAGATAATTGCACTTTTTCTTTCTGGCTTCCCAACTCAAAATGATCAATATGAGCTTACGTGCATGACACTCACACGTACACATAAGCCTGTGCTGTACACTGTATATCAGAATCCTAGACATTTTATAGCAGAGTAATAGAATTACATAGCAGCATAGCCTCTGTAGCAGAATCGTAAATTGAAAGATATGTTTAGTGCAAAAAAAGATGAATAACATCTTTTAAAATAGGTGAAAATACAGTTTCAGCCAAGGGGACTCCTTTACATGAATTGTGCTTTAATTTGCCTAAACAGGAGGTTTTATTATTGCACTATCCATTGCAAGGGCATGGCAAATGAGTTTTATACAAATAGATCCTGCAAGAGGATCTTTATCTTCAAAATTTTTGTAAGGAAAAGAAAAACTTCAAGAACTATTGCGACCATTATACGATGTGATCAACCAATGCATTCTTAAAGATACAGCTGGGTGTGCATTTTTATTTGCAATTAAGAACAGTTAATAGTGCAATCCCACTTCACAGTCCCTTGAAAGTTTTACTTCAAAACAACTTCACTGTTTTATCTGACTAAATTAAGGCTTTTCTGTATTTCCCCCCATCTCCCAGAGCAGAAATTAAATCAGTTTTAATTTATTTTATTTGCTAACACTGTGGATATAATTATTGCTGCCAAGTCTTTTTAATTGTTTTCAACTAGGTGCTTGTCTTTAAGTTGCAATAGACTTCTAATTCTATGTTGTTGATATTCTCTTGTTAATTCTGACAAAGCATCATAAATCCAGGTATTTAGGCTTATTGAATTTTGAAATGAGGTGATTAGTTGGAGCACGGATGAATGAATTGATGCAAAGCAAAATGAATTTTATGATTTACTATGGTTTACAAGTTCCCTTGGAACTATTGTGTGCAAATTGTAAAATGTAGCAAGAGGTAAGATATCACATTTATAATCAACTCGGCAAATTTTGCTCAAGTAAAGTTACTCAGGCATTCGACAAAAGAGTCACTATTGAGTAAGTGTTTGGCATACACAATTAATTTTTCACTGTGTTGTCTTACACTCAATCATTTATAAGTCTAAGAGGCTAATGTAGAACATGTCAGAGGCTTTGCAATCAATGTGGAACATTACGTATACCATGTTTTAGGGCGTTAGGTTGTAGACTAACGTTCAATGTAATTACCAGCTCAACATTCTAACAAGATGGATGCAACTGAGCATTTTACTTTAAAACAAAAGATTGGTTGCATAGTCCCTCACTAATGTAAGTCGGAAGCATAGAGATTTTACATTATTACTCATTGCATACCTTCCATGTGTTTCCTATGCTACTGTAATATTTGTGAAAATCGGTGCCCTTGTGAACGTAGACACAGTTAATTTAGATGGGAAATATTAAGATTGTCCTATTACAGTAACATCGAAGATTCTAGACAGGTCATGACCTATGGCTGCAGAGAGTAGCAAGCATGCACGGCACGATGTGAGGGGCTTCAGGGGTCTTTGCCACTACTGAAACCGTATCATTTGTGATTCTCCTCCCTTTTTTGCTCAATACTATAATTAAAACCCCAAGGTAGGATATCGGGTTCCCACGAGCTAGCTGAGACCAGCCGAGGAAGGCTGCCTTTGCCGTGGGAACTGGAGAGGATGGGACGTGGCATCCATCCAGAGAGGACTGACCTGGAAGAGGACCACTGAGGCAGCAGCTCTGGGGGCCAAGAGCCAGGGGGACGGGACGAGGAGCCGGGGAGTCCACTTGACCTTGCCGCCAGGACCTGCAGGGCAGCAGTCTTAGAGAGAAAACTTGTAATGTACTAAACATGCTGCCAGTCGTTACACTTGATGTCCTGCCACCTTCACTCTTTATCACTATTCTGAGTGTGCTCTGTAAAGGACACTGTAGTTAACAGTGAACTAGGGAGGTGGACTTGGCCCAGTGGTTAGGGCGTCCGCCTACCACATGGGAGGTCCGCGGTTCAAACCCCGGGCCTCCTTGACCCGTGTGGAGCTGGCCCATGCGCAGTGCTGATGCGCGCAAGGAGTGCCCGGCCACGCAGCGGTGTCCCCCGCGCAGGGGAGCCCCACGTGCAAGGAGCGCGCCCCGTAAGGAGAGCCGCCCAGCATGAAAGAAAGTGCAGCCTGCCCAGGAATGGCGCCGCACACATGGAGAGCTGACACAACAAGATGACGCAACAAAGAGAAACACAGATTCCCTGCCGCCGACAACAACAGAAGCGGACAAAGAACACACAGCAAATAGACACAGAGAACAGACAACTGGGGTGGGGGGGGAAGGGGAGAGAAATAAATAAATAAAATTATTTTTAAAAAAATAAAAACAGTGAACTAGTCATTCCAAAGATCCCCTCCCAAATTCACAGGGTAGAGTCTATTGGATTAAAAATCAAAACCTTCATTTCCCTAGGATTTTTCTTACAGACTTCACAAGA
This sequence comes from Dasypus novemcinctus, assembly GCF_030445035.2. Lineage (NCBI taxonomy): Eukaryota > Metazoa > Chordata > Mammalia > Cingulata > Dasypodidae > Dasypus > Dasypus novemcinctus. The sequence goes on along the minus strand of NC_080673.1, from coordinate 6,954,845 downwards.
CTTCAGAAGTGTCCTGTCAGGTGTATTTGTTTTTAACCATCACTTTCATTTTTGCTTATGCTAATCACCACTGGCCGCTTACTCCTTAGACACCGGGGGAGCTAGTCCAGGTGCTCGATGAGTTCTCCTCCCACACGACTGCAACGTGGGGCCATACAAGAAGACGACTGTTAAGGGACCGCCTGACTTTGATTTTGGAAAAGAATCTGAGAGGTGAATTATTTTTTATTCCCAGGGACAGAAAGGGAAACTTCAGAAATGCTTAATTTTGAGATCCAGAAGCTCAGAACTTGGGGACTTGACCAGAGTTGAACCGTGGGAGGCTGAGCAGAAAGAGTTCCTCTGCGCTCCCTTTGAGAGCTTGCCATGGTGCCTCGTTCAGCATCAGCATGCACCGCTGGGACTCCTGCCACTGAGCAGAGGATGTCAGGAGAGTTTCATCCCATGCACAGATGAGAGAGGAGCATCGCCTTGTATATCATAGGCACCAGTAGAGGTTTGACTGGATGGCTAGGTCTTTTTGTGTGAACCTGTAATGAATGCAGCTATTACACTAACATATTTCAGAACATGAGAATATTCTGGGGATGATCAGAACATAGTGGTTCTGTAGTAAGAATGCCTGGCCAAGTTGCTTAATCCCTCCAAGCCTTCATTTCTTTCCTTGAAAATGAGGACAATAAAAGCGTCCCTTTCATAGGGTTGTTTGCAGTATTATATGAGATTATTCCTGTCAAGTCTCCAAAACAGTGCCAAAGGATAGCAAGATTTCAATAAAGGTCAGCTGTCCCTGAGAAAGTAGAGAAGAATCAAGTTGGTTTCTGTCCTAGGAACACAAACACATGCAGCCTACATCAGAGTAACTTGAGTTTGGGTTTTGTGTAGGAGACAGGCACCCAATTGCTCGAGCCACATCTCCTCCTTCACTTTAATTTTATTGTAGCACTTTTCTTCCTTCAGAACAGAAGGCAAATAAAAAGTATGATAAAATGGTTTCTTATTATATTCATTATAATTAACTATTGATTTTCACCATCCTACACAATATTATTTGCCTAATAAACAATTTTGCTGGTAAATTATTTGTTCAATTGTTTATGTAATAATCAGAGTAATCTGACCCCAGAAATGTCTAGGGGAAAATACAACTAAAACTGGTTTCCTTCAAACTCTAACATCCTCTAATAATCCAGAATTTACATGAAAACAATTTATCAAATTGCTGTAACTCTTGTAATAGGCCCAGTGGAAGGTAGCTGTCATGTGCACAATTCAAAATCCTGGGTAATCCCCAAATCAATTAAACATAGTTTTCAAATGTGTTTTTAGTAGTTACTGTATATTTTAAAATATTATTTTAATGTTTTGGGATTTCACAGAAGACCAAGCAAGATATTGAAATCCTGGGATTTTAGATTGTTCAACTTTGCTTTCTTTCTTCCCCTAGCATATCCTCTCCCACTTCCTACTACGTGATGAGGGTGAATTTTCTCACTTTCCACGCTTATGCATTTTCTTGTTCATGCCTTCTCTAGGGCAAAAAGATATTTGTTTTGGCTTGAAAGATTTCTAGCTTCTAATCCAGAGAAGACAAAGATCATTTTATGTTAACAAAGTACTTCATTAAGCAGACTAGGTAACACTATAGATCGAAAATATTTTTGAAAACCACTAATCTACCACATAATGGGGACTTGATCCCAGCCAGTTGCCACCTTGCCAAGGAGAAGGAAATATGCCAGGGAAATAGTAACACTGATTGCACTCTTTTCTGTGTACTTCCTAGAGGAAAGAGATGTTTCCCCCTAATGTAGGAGTTTAAAAGAATACTTACAGAAAAGTCTGCCCGGATTTTCACTATTCTGGATATTTGCTTAGAATAAGAATGGAAGGTTAAGCCATGTGTAAATGACCACCCGAAAGCTGGGCGTGTTTGTGTTTGTAGACTACTTTGGAAACTAGGATGTTGGCATCTTGTGGCAATGCCATGTGGTGAATTACAGGACTGGTGGAATTACATTACGGGTATCAATGTACATTAAGAGCTAATAGAATGATATGTTTTAGCTGACAGAGTTTTAATAGCATGTGTATTAGTCAACCAGAGGGGTGCTGATGCAAAATACCAGAAATTGGTTGGTTTTATAAGGGTATTTATTTGGGGTAGGAGCTTACAGACACCAGGCCATAAAGAAGAAGTTACTTCCCTCACCCAAGTCTATTTGGAGCAAGATGGCTGCCGACGTCTGCGAGGGCTCAGGCTTCCCGGGTTCCTACGCTCTTGGGGCTTCCTTTCCTCTGCCTTCAAGGTTCCTTCTTTCCTGGGGCTGGCTTCTCTTTCCTCTGTGTGCTGACTTCCCAGGACTCTAGTTTAAGTCTTCAGCATCAAACTCCAAGATCAAAACTCCAACATTACAAGCCCCCAACTCTGTCCTTTGCCATCCTTTTACCTGTGAGTCCCCACCCACCAAGGGGTGGGGACTGGGTGGTGACTCAGCACCCTGATCAGAACTCATTCCTGCCCAGGTACGGATCAGAGTACACGCATAACCCAATATTTCCTTCTGGAATTCATCAATTATCTCAAACTGCTATAGCATGTATAATAGAAATCTTTTAATGATAAAGTGTGTCACTGTTAGAGCTTTAGCACACAGCAGAGAGAAGACAAAACTTCTTTCTGTTGCTGCCTGGCCTCCCAGCCCCACCCCTCATCAATACTTCCTCTGTTACCTGATATTTCTTCACCAATGTATTGAACAAAGGAGAAAGTGTCTCCAGACCATTGTAATATGCCACACACATGAAAAATGTATCAGGAATGCCTTCTAATCTCATCAACAAACATATTCATGTGAAACATTTTGTCCACTCTAATAATACCATAGACTTATGTACCTATAATTTTGTATCACAATAGTTTATATTGAATAGTTTTGTCCTTTTACTTGTATTCCTAATAATAATAACACGATAAGGAAGAGTTTTCAAAGAAGGGGCCAAATTTGGTATATTTTTATAATTTAAGTGCCTGCACTCAATAATTGGCTGGCCAAACTAAGTGATTGTGGGCCTCATTGCCCAGGGGACTCGGACTACAGAGCTTAAGTGCCCAAGGTGGCAGCTAGTGTGCTTAGAGGGGCAGGGATTCAACCAGAACATGTGACTCCAGCCCTTCAGGGCTCTTTGCATTCAGCACCCTGCGCCCATAAAAGCCAAGAGCAGAGAGTGGGAATCGGAATATTTAGTCCAAGAACTGCCCGGGGAAAATGTGCAGAGTGCCTTCAACAAAGGGAAATGGGGGCAGTTTCCAAAGCCAGGCTCTATCTCTTTTTTTCAAACAAATTTTCTGGGATCAACTCCCTTCTCCCTTCATGGGTCATATTCCTGCCGGGTCTCCCTGCACTGACTGAAAGCCCTAGATCACGATTCTCTGTCTCCTGTTACTGAACACTTCCAGATCCAGAACCACGGCATTAAGAATCTTCACACTGATGGGGTCTGCAACATGGAAATCTGGAAGATGGCTGGGGGAGGGCCCAGAACCCTCTGGAACATGCAGCAGACGCAAGCCAGCTTAAGGGTCTTTTCCTTGATGTTATCAGTAGATACCAGATGGACACCACTCCAAAGATCTCTATCCACTTCCCTGCTTTAGAGCATTAGGTTACAGTGAAAATCTCACCTCATTGTATTATAAAACACTACTAGGTGAAGTGTGCAGAATATTCAGATAATCGGATTTTCCACAAGATCATCTTCCCTTTAATATTCATTTCTAAGAGGAAATGGGGAGAAGCTAACATTTATTGAATGCCTATTGTGTGCTAGGCACTGTATTAAGTATATGTTCTGATCCTAATCTTAAAAAAACCAAAACCAAACGAAACCCAAAACTTTCTCAAAATGGGAGTTATTATACATTTCTTTGCAAATAAAGAAACTGAGACTCAAAGATATAAATAAGATGCCCCAGGACAAAAACTAGCAAAGGATAACAAAGGATTCCAAAGATCCTTTATGTTCTCTGTGATCCATTCTGAGTCTTAAAGATATTTCTAGAGATAGAGAATCATGGCCATCTTGTTCAGCAATCTCATGGCCTCAATAAAATTATTTATTTTTTTAGGAGATACCAGGGATTGAACCCAGGACCTCGTATGTGTGAAGCGTGTGCTCAACCACTGAACTACATCCACACCACTAAAATTATTATTATTTTTTTCGTTTTGAGATTACACACTGGAAGGCTGTGTGGTTTACAAAGAAAATGTAACACTGTAATGGAAACTAGCAGATCAAGATTCTAATCTCAAATCTGCCAAAACCTAGCTGCAAGATCTTGGCAAATCAGCAAACTTCTTTGAACCTTAATCTCCATTCCAGTAGAATCAACATGATCTTCAAGGTGCTTTGCACTTCTAGATGTGATCTGCATATTTCACTCTCTGTCATAAAGAAGTGATTTTTAATTATTCATTCAAAGCACAATTGTATCTTGCTTTCAAAAACAAAAACAAAAAACTTGCCGAGCATAAATCTGTTGTTTTACTTTCCCTTTGCAGTAATTCACTGATTCTAATGAGGTTAAAGAAGCTAAGTGAAAATTGCTTAAAAAAATTTTTTTTCCTTAGAAACAGAGTTAGGTGAGACTATCTTGCTGGAGGCAATGTGTTGGAGAAATAAATTTGCCCTTAAGTTGAAGAACAGGTAACGTTGAGCAGATAAAGCTGAAAGGGTCAACTTATGGTCATGTTAGGTTCGTGTTAAAATGTTAAATAATGTGAGTGAGTGCGCCCTATTACTAGGCCAAGGAATCAGGCTTATAAATGACGGGGACAAGAAAACACTAAAGCTGTGTTGTTAATACATCATTATGTAATTTATGAGAAACAATTAGCTGAGTACTTTTTCTCTGTTGAGGTAGGTGCAAAATATGCTTCCCTTTCAACTGAGAAGGAAATTTCAATAAAGCCCTGTGAGGTTATTTATTTATGCAGTTTCATGTTAATGCTTTAAGTCTATCAGAGACACACCTACAGACATCTCACATGATTGCTATTTTGTTTCATTTTATAATAAAACATCTTTATAGAAACTATTTGAATCTAACCACTGCAGAAGGATCCTTGGCTAAGCCCTATGAGACAATTAGCACCTACCAGGTTAACCTCCTCAATTAATGAATGGCTGCTTAACGAATGTGTGCTTAAATTTGATGATGATTAACAATCTAGTCAATTTTTTCTCTCTTAACAAAAATGATCATTGACAAGTGAGTGTAGTAGAATACAAATGAACTAAGTCTCTCTGTTTTTGTTTTGCTTTGTTTTGCTTTTAATCTCCCTGTAGTCTCCTCCACCAAAATAATTTTTCTCGAAAAGTTTAAAAGTGTGACTGTTCCATCATTCACAGTCAGAATCAGTGAGAATTGCCAATAAAGTGGGCATGGACCGCATGAAACAATGTTGCTAGATTGTGCAGATTGCTTGTGAGAAAATAAAATGCTCATGAAAATTGCCTTCTTAAAACGGATGTCAGCATTTCTAAGTTTGATTTTTATTTTTTTCAGATACAATTTTTTTCCTGAGAAAGCATTCCTAATAGAAGTTAGTGACAGAATGATGTGTAAATTCTTCTCAGAAACACACTTAGTTCTTAATTTTAATCAAGTTAGAAAGAGTCCATTGCTTTGAAATAAGTTGTAAATGCTATTGGTAAGAAAAGAATCAAAGTCTTCTAGAATTTGTGGGAAATGAGGGGAGGAGAAACTATATTACATATATGGTATCATTAAACACCAACCTCAATTCTGGCATTTTTTTTCATAATTAATATAATACATTCAGTTTTGTGTCTCATTGCATTGCTACTTACTCCTGTGTGTGTCTGCCAATTGATAATTGAGAAGCCTAGAAAGCCTGACGACATGTTTAATTTCATCAGATATTATCATTTCCCCCCTACCTCAGTTCTTTGTGTCCAACTTATACTATGTTGCTACAAATAAAATATGATCCACTTTTGGTCACAAAAAAAATTATTTTAAAAAGTAGTTTTCTAAATAGGAGTCATCAGCTTGGTGCCCTGCATGGCCGCAGTGGAGTAAAAACAAAACGTGCCAGCGCTGCACCTCAGTGGGCAGAATAACACTTCTGATGTGAAACAGAAAGGAGAATCAGGAAGCAAATGCCTTGATCGGTTTGGATGAATTTAGATTTTGAATTTTTGTTTTGAATAGGAAATAATGCCTTGTCGAATTTCCAATTTTTACACTTTACACATTTCAATAGAAAACATGTCATCTTTTGTTTTTAATCCCACCTTTGCTACAGAGGTGAAAGCAGTGCCATTCTATTTAATTGGCTACCTGCAGTTCATTAGCGGCGGCAACATCATTTAATCATACCAGAGCATTTGTAGGGGCTAATCTTCCAGGCACTCAGCAACCCCAATGACCTTGTCAAAGGTAAGGAAGGTCATCCTCGGGTTCAACAGAGGCACTCTCTAACCAAGGAGACTGGCATGACAAAGTAATCGGGGTGTGTCACTTTTCATTAATCACACCACTTTCCTTTTCATGAAACACCAGCAGATAATTGTTACTAAATGCGATTCGCAACACTCTGTGCAGTGGTTGAAGAACCAGAAATAGGCAAACAGATAAAAAACATTGTTTAGCTTGCAGGCAGCAAGTGTTTGCTATTCAGAGGTACATCATGCATAAACATTGATTTAGCCATGAGCTGACATTTATAAAGCTTTTGCTGTCTCCAGAAAGCCCTGTGGTCAGGCTAAGTAATAGCCAAGGGCAAGCACTTTTACCTGTATGGCAAGGTTACATTCTATTTAAATTGCCTGATCTGAAACATATCAGTTTCCCTAATGTTAGGCTGCTGCAAGATTGCCATAGGTGAGAGCCAAGCGCACTCACTAAAAAGCTTGCTTTTATGGTGAAAGATTCCTAGAGGGTGGTTTGTTGATTTTGAATAAATATTTCATTAAGTCAGAGCTGCTGCACATAATTGGGAAATTCAGGATTCATTTACCTCAATGTAGGTTTCCAGCTTTCTTTAATAAATGGACACATTTATACACAATGAAGAAAACTTTTCTTTTTCTTATCAGTGTCCCCAGTCTTTAAACCCCTCCAAAGTGACACTTCTAAATATGCTGGTTGGCTAGAGACGTGACAGGTTACTGTCCTCCAGCCCCGAAGCGGCCGGGGGTCCATTCATTGGCAGGTCTTTGGGTCTACTCAGATCCCAGGACCAGAGGAGGGAAACTGCGGGCAGCCGGGTGCGCGAGGAAGCTGGTGACCGGTGCAGATTCCTCTCCCCACGCTGTGGTGCTGTTAGCCCAACCTAGGAAGGCAAAGAGAAGACAGTCAGGTGTGAAGACAGAGCAGGAAGCAGGAGCCTGGAGTACGATCTGTGTTTCCAGGCTCCTCTTCCTCACTGTCATTTACTCACTTTTCTCTCTTCTGCCATCGAGATTTTGAGTCCAATCTAATGATTGATGGCCTTATTTGATATTAAGATCCATTAGTACAATTGAAGAATTGCATACTTAACAATATGCATTGTGGTAAATTGAGTAATGTACCGCAGAAGAAAAACACAGGTTCTTAATTCCATCTCTCTGGGTGTGAGCACATGGTAAATAGGATGCTTGAAGATGTTAACTTTAGGTAAGATGTGGCCAGTGCAATCAGGATGAGTCTCACCCCTACCACTGGATGCTTTATAATGAGAAAAGCCAGGGTAAGCGCCAGAAGCCAGCAGGGCCCCGGAAAGAGTGCGTGGAGGACACGACCTGTGATGGGAAGCCAGGAAACCCAAGGGATTGCCCGGCAGCGGAGCGGTGCTCACCTGGGGAGGGGGCAAGCCCTTCCCTGCTGAACCAGGGAGACAATGCCCACGGTGTGAGCCAACCCACTGTGTCCGAGCTGCCTTAGCAGCTGGGATACTGAGACTTGCATTAACTGCCACGCGATTTCCAGGGCAGATGAATTAAAATTGGAAAGACTTTTTCTTTTTCTCTTAAGAAAAAAGGTAATGGGGGGGGGGGCGCTATTACCAAACAAAGTTTTCTCAGTAGATGATGTGACTGTCAGACAATACTATGATTCTCAGTAGAGGGGAAATAATTCTATTTTGGGTGAATGGAAAAAGCAATTTGATCAGATATATAAAAATTTCTCACTTCTAAAACATTGTTATTTCCTTGTACAATATCCATTTTGCAAAGAGGTGATTCATTATGAGAAAGTTTTCACAAAGCAAGTTGAAGTAAAACTGCCAACTGATGTATAATAACCTATATAAACACATTTACTTACTGCTAAAATGAATTACAGGTTCCTCATTGCCTAAAAAGTTATAGTATTCTACTTTTATGGGTCTCAATTGAATCATGTGTTCAAATTTGTTATTATTGGCAACTTCTATGACCACAAATTTTTATCATGTTTAATTGTTAAACTTTGCTTATTTTAGAGCATTTAGCATCTAATGAAAGTAATTCTTTTTATGTTTATAAGTGTGAACCATCCCAAACCAGTATTTAAAAATAACAATAATTAGCGCTTATTAAGCACTTAACTCTGTTCTAAACAATCTACACATATTAACTTATTTAATCCTTGCAGCAGTCGGGTCGAAGATACTACCATCGCCATTTTACAAGATGAGGTAAAGATGGTACAGAGGGGTTAAGACTCTTTACCAGGATCACACAGTATGTCGTAGAGCTGCATTCAAAACCAAGACTAACTAACCAAAATCTGTCCCCTTAACCACTAAACGACACTGCCTGCCAGCACAGTAACACATTCCCAGTTGGCACACCATACCAGGAGCCTCCCTCTTGGTCTGAGACGTGCCAGTCTTAGGAACCATAGAAATAGCCCTTTCAACAGAGTGTACATATCTGCTAGAGACACTTCTCTTCTGAGTGCTTGGGGATTTGAATAACTTACCCTCAGGCTCCATTTCTTCCAGTCTAAACTATTATGCCTAATATACATAAAGTAAGACTGCAGAGCTTGAATATAAATAGATGCACACGGATCTAAGAGGGCAAATAGGTAAGTCCCAGTAACTGGATGATAGGTGTTGTCCTTAACAAGATGTGATACGAATGCTTGAAAATATCTTTCCCCTCTCACTGCCACAACTTTTCTCCCTGACACTTGGAAACGCCATCAGGGTGACTTTGACTGTTTCCTGCTTTCCAAAGCAGAGCCAAGTGCAGAGGCTTTGCGAGGTTGCATCCGCTCCGTCACAGCTGAGTTGGCTAACATCACGGTTCCTGTGTGGTACAGGTGGAAGGGGGTCTGCCACCTCGCTAAGCTAGTTGTCCTTTTCCTCTTTGGCACCCAGGACTTATTTTCCTTCCTCTTTAAAGGATAGAAGTTGCCTTGGGAAGTTTTGGGGTTTCTTTCCTCTTTCTTACTTTCTCTGTGTAAGTGTACAGAAAAGCAGTTCATTCTTGAAAATGACACAACTGCTCGGTAACTGCTTGGGTATGAAATATGACAGAATACTCGGATGTGTGTGAAACCTTGTCTCAGGCATCCTTGTCCAGAGTTGGAAGGAGACGTAAAGACTGCAAGATAACACTCTCTTTGGTTTTCTGGCAGTGCCAACTTCTATAATAAGGTAGGTAGACGTAATCACTCAGAACGTAAATAACTCAATTCAACAATCAAGATAACTTCAAAGTAATTCAAACTCTTGGGTAGAATTTCTTGAAGAGATAGCATCACATAGGCTACCCCCCTTTAAACAACCCCTTTTATATCTTCCCATTCATTTATTATCCTCCCACTCACTCTCTTACTCCTGACCGAAGAAGCAAAACCTCTCCAGCTACAGGCCCCAGTCCACTTTTCTCTCCCCGTTCCTCCTGATTCTACCTTGCAAAATCAAAGAATTCTGTTTAGCTCGGGAGGAATCCTGCCCATGGAGGGGTGGGAAGGAGATTGAGAGAAGCAAGCATCTTCATTAGGGGACTGGGGTCACAGTAAACACTGAGCATTCTCATTTATTAGTACGTTTTGTCCCTCTCAAGTATGTCATCTTTTTCCTCTTCTCTTCTATTCTCACGATAATCCCCAGGTGATATTGTTGAGATAAAATTTTGTGGAGATAAAAAAAATAGTTATTTCCTTCTGATAGACATGCCAGCTTACAAACTGAAACAGAATTCAAATGGATAGACCCATACAGGAATTCTCCCATTTTGATCATTGATTTTTGAAAGTTTCTTATCTTCTAATATTTATTCAGCACCTGATTTGAGTTTTTACTATAGAACCCTATAACGTGTTATATTAGGTGATGGAATTTTAGTAATAAAAGAGAGTCCCCTATCTCTATCCTGATTGGATGGGGTGGGGAAGTTGGAGACAAGTCATTAAATAATTTAACATGGACATAATAATTTTATACCAGTTACTATAAGAACTATAAAGAAAAAGTACAGTCCACAACAAAAGCTACAATACTGAAGCTTCACCTAAAAGTAGGGCGGGGGAAGCACTTATTTGCTGAATAAACAAATGAACAGGTATAAATTTTATTATATTTAATAAAAGCCTTCTGAGAATTCAGTTTGGGGGAAATATGAATTTTCTTTCTTCTCTCTTGCTCTTGCTGTAGAATACTCTAAAGAGAAAGCTTGGAATTTGTGTAGCAGGACAAATTACAGCCATATTCCAGAAAATGTTTGAAGTATCACTTTCACTGATGAGAAATGGCTTTTTGCTGTTTTCATCAGTCTTTCACTTTAGTTGGTAAGTTAAAAAGCAGTATTAAAATCTTCAGGTCTTGGTTTGTTCTCTTTTTCTCACTTAAAGTTAAGCACTTATTGTATGCTAGAGCTACTTTCATCCCCATCTCACAAATGAGGATAAAAATTTAGGGACTGAATAACTTGGCCCCAAATCACAGAGCAGAGCCACTCCGGGCTCATAACACTACACTACCCTGTACAGATTTTGTTTAATATAAAGTCAAGCCATCCTTCTTCCTAAAATCTTGCAAAGACTATTGTGACTAAAGGAACACAGAGTAGTTCTATTTTCCAGAAGATTAAAATCTGAGACAGTTTATCAAACAGCCTAAAGAAATAGGCATCCATGATATTGGAATTTTGGCCCATTATCGTTTGGCATTCCCTAGAAAAGTATACTTTTTTGAAGTAGAGTGAGCCTTAAATGTACTTAATGAGATTATCTATATTAAACGTGATAAACTCTAGAAAAAAAGAATCAGACATAGAGGAAGATGATTCTTCATCGGTTGACATAGAGGAAGATGATTCTTCATTGGTTGACATAGAAGAAGATGATTCTTCATTGGTTAACCTCGCTGTGCTAGAAGAAACAGGGAGTGTTTCCATTTCATTACTGATGTCTGGTGACACCATAGATGAGCCCTGAAATATGAGAAGATGTAGGTGGAAAAGTGAATAAGTGCAGGCATATGACTTGATTTACTCCATCTGGCACAGGCTTAAGTGTTCTGGTATTTATTAGCCCATTCTTCCATTCGTGGCAATCTCATCTGGCTACTGATCACCTGAGTCCGAAGTCAGGCAGACTTAGTTATCATTGGAGTTGCCATGTTCCTTGTCCTGAAGGTTTCCAGATAAGGATGTTCAATGAGTTTTACTTCTTGATCTCACAGAAATGGAAATCTGATTGAAGAGGTAGATTTCAGGCCATATCATTGTGTTCACCAGGAGCTATACTAGAAATTGCTTGGCAGCAATGAGTAAGTTTTAGAGTACAGCAGAAAAGAACCTAAATTTTTCTACCTTTAAAGAAAGCAACAACATGGGAGGAAATTTTAAAACAAAACTGAAGGGGAAGACTACTTTGTAGTTCCTGTTTTATAAGTTTGAACAATTATTTTCTGCTGGATCCGTTTTTCTGTTTACATTGGAAAGGATCTGGTGTTTCATAAACAAGTACTCAACAGGTTAATAAGGCAGTGAAATACTATTTCTGGAGACTAGTCTAAGACACTACTATATTGAAGGTATAAGTTCTTGGGAAAGTCATGGTCCCTTTCTAGATCTTGATTTCCTTATTTATAAAGTGGCTTTTTGAAAAGTCTGTGGCCAAACCTCTAAGTGGGGTGTGAACATTTTGTGAGTAGCCATATATACATTAATTTTTCTGGGTAGAAAATTCATAGGTTTCCTGAGATTACAAAAGATAGTATCCAAAAAGATGGTAAATATTTGAACAGATGACTTTAACTTTCTATAATATTTTTCCAGCTTTAACATACAATAATTATAGGTTATATACCATCTACCTGTTTTTGTAGTCTTCTCTTACCTACCGTTACTAAGGATTTATCAGTCTAATTTATTTTTAGTACAAACCCCAAATTACTGTGCATTAATGTGGTATTAGTTGATTCATGAAAGGAAAATGAAAAGATAAATTGTAGAAAAGCTTATGGGGTATGGCAGAAGTGGGAAAATTAATAGTCTTTGTCTTTTTTATCTCTTTGTTTGTGACAAATGATTCATTAGCCCAACATGTTTCTATTAGTGTCTTCAGAGGTTTTTAAAATTCCCAGCAAGCTAGGTATAATTTTACTTTCTTTCCAATTCTAGAAAATATGTATGGTCAGTAAAAAACAATGACATTAGGTCCTATATCCTGCAAAACTCTTTCTAAGATTTTGGGTCAATAATCTAAAAGAGCATTATATGTCATGAAATAATCCCCATGTATATTTTGCCTAAATATTCTTGTCTAATTACAGCATATGTTACTTGTTCTTATGTCCTAAATGGAATGGTAAATGATTAATGAATTGTGGATATGCTTTTAATATACCCAGACTAGATTAAATTGTGTTTAAGAAAATCGAATGTTTAATATTTTAAGTAATATTGTAATTTCCAGAGATATAATTTGGTTTGACAATACAGTAGGACCTTGCTTTACATGACCAATATGTTCCAAGACCCTTTGTGTAAGTTGAAAGTTATGCATAATCATGAACCCCATTATTTAGTATTTTTATATGAACATACGACTCACACATTTTCTATAAATAAGGCAAATAAACACTCTAGTAACAATAAGTGAACAACATTAATCATAGAATAAAATTTTTAAAGTTCTCTAACTTTTTTTTTATGCTAAGTGTGTGTATACCTGAATTTGCATATGTTGAGTCCATGTAAAACAAGGCCCTACAGTATATAGCATGGTAGTGCATGTGTCAAGATAAGAAAAACTAGTACCTTTGGAAGGGAATATGCATTTAAAAGTTTTTTTATCATAATAAGATAAGAACTAGTTGCATAAATTATATTGAAAACATGAACATGAATTCAACCTTCAGAAAGAGAAAGTTGCTTTTCTGTCTCAAAAAAGAAACCGAAGGAGTTCCTGGTGTCATCTATCCTATGACTGATACTCTTACGAAAATCAAATGTGCCCATCTGTCTTAGTTTGCCACAGGGCTGCCAATGCAAATAACCAGAAATAGGTTGGCTTTTATGATGAGGAATTTATTAAGGTAAAATCTTAGAGTTCTAAAGTTGTGAAAATGTCCAAATCAAGGAACCATCAGAGATGCTTTCTCACCAAAGTCAGCTACTGGTGATCCTGTGTCCTTCCACATGAGGAGGCCAGATGGTGGCTCTGCAGTCTCTCTCTAGTGTCTCCTGGAGCCAGCTGTGGGCAATCAGTCTTGAGCTGCTCTGTGGGCCCAGCCTCTTGGGAACTTCATTCCGTGCCTCTGTGCTTCGCTGATTCTAGACTCCAGGACTACTCTCAGACTCTTGGGCTTCTCTGTCTTCCTGTAGTCCTTTGTCTCACATGGCAGGGACAAAATGGCAGCTTTTCTGCATTTGCGCCAAGAAGTTGAGTTCCAAACAGTTCCAAAAAACTGTAGGACCTGCTCCATTAGGTTTCACAGTCTGAGAGTCTCTATAGAAAGGTGGTTTCTTCTGCCTGGGGTTTTATGGGGCACACTTCTTCCATGGGCTTGCCCAACACCATCTACTAGGTTCCACCCTCATCAAGCATCTGGATGGCAGCCAAGCTCTAGACCCCACTTTCCAAGACCATTGGGGTGACAACAGACTTTTCCCAATCTCCGGCTCAAAGGCCTAACCCTCTCAGAACAGTGGGGTGATGACCTAACTTTCTCTAATCTTTACGGAATATGGTCCACCGTCCCTGTAGCCTAGGCGGCTGAAATCTTCCTGAACAAAGGGGCAGAAGGCCCACCCTCTTCAAATGCCTTGGTGAGCTCACTCTGCCCACAGGCATGCTTGGGGTCCCTCTGTTGGCCTAAGAAAATGTCTTAAGTCAAGACCTCATCTTACATAGTTTTCCTCTTGAAGCTGTTTTTCCTTCAATCTCTGCCCTTCCTGTCCCTTTAAGTCCAGACTGACAGGGGTTTCATTCATACAGATCTTGCAAAAAACTTGTTGGTTTCACATGCAATTCACAGGGGTCCAAACCATCAGACAATAGGACTTTCCACAAGTCCCTTCTGGATAACTGCACTTTCAATCCTGACTTGCAAGGAAAAGGCTGCCTGTTTCCAAGGTCAGTTAGGTCCTCACATGGGGCATTTTCCCTGTTTTCTAGTAGCTCATAGTTTCCCAAATCATCAGTTTCTGGTTTCTTTGTGCCAAGGAGTTCAACTTTTAGTTTATCGCGCTCCTCTCACATCTTGCTATAAGTTGCAAGGGCAAGTTATGCTTCATTTTCCACAGTTTGTTTGGATATTCCTCAACTAAATATCCAAGCTTATCGCTTTCAAATTCTACCTTCCATCTAACATCAGGAGTCAATTTTGCCAAGTTCCTGCCACTTTAAAGCAAGGTTCGCCTTCCTTCCAGTCATAGCCATCAATTCTGTCTAAGGCCTCACTGGAAGTAACTTTAGGGTCCATATTCCTAACAGTCTCTTCAAATCAATATAAGCCTTTTATATCAAGAATCTCTCAATTCTTCCAAAAAGTGCCACTTACCCATTTATGAAGCTGTTCCAGCATTTTTGGAAATTGTAAGCAGCAGCATCTCACTCTCCTAGTGCCAGTTTCTATCTTAGTTTGCCATGGGGCTGCCAATGCAAAAACATCAGATCTAGATGGGCTTTTATAATAGGAATTTTTTTAGGGGGAAAAGCTTACAGTTCTGAGGCTATGAAAATGTCCAAATCAAGGCACCATCAGAGATGCTTTCTCACCTAACTCAGCTATTGGTTATCCTGGCTTCCCGTCACATGATGAGGCAAAATGGCAGCTGACCTTTACCAAGGTCTCTGCCTTCCCTTCAAGGCTCACCATCTCCAGGGACCCAGCTGTGGGAGATGAGGTATATCACCATCTCTTCAACCAGGAGCTTCTCTGCAGGCCCAGGCTCTTGCATACTTCATACTTCAGCTTTGGCTGCTAGCAATCCTCTAGTCCAGAAGTTCTTAACATTTTTTGTTCCATGGACCCCTTTGCCAGTCAGGTGAAAACCATGGACCCCTTACTAAGTCCACACTATACTGTGTATTATTTAATAAATATATCATACCCACATCAACATGTCCCCACAAAAATAATTTTTTTGAATTTCAATTCAAGTCCATGGATCCCTTGTTGAGAAACCCTGCTCTAGTCCTCTCTCAGACATGGCAGGGTAAAGGAGGCAGTGGCTCTCTCTCTTTCTCTCTTTCATTCTTTCTGTGTTCTCTGTTTATATAAGAGCCAGCAAGAGGGTGGAGACCTACCCTGTATCATGACTCACTGATGTAGTTCAACCAAAAACTATCAGATTTCCAAGACGATAGAGGATTAGAAAGGCAGAGGGATCACTTCTATCCCAGAAAAAAAAATAGCAAGAGGACAGGCAGAGACTGTCTAAAGAGATGCAGGACAGCAGGGGAAGGTCAGACACCACCAGAAGAGAGATGGGTGAGAGTAAAGGTGTCTCAGCTGACTGAAAAATCTCATGAGTAAGGTTGCAGAAGTAGTAAAGGGCAGCTATCTCCCCACCTTTAGAGCAATCAGCAGTAGCTGTGCACAGCAGTGACTGTGGACTGAAGGGGTTGCGGAGGTCCTCTTCCCCAAGAAAGGGGAGGGAGAACACAACCAACAGAAGTTCAAATTTTGGCCACCAAACTTGGCCTGCTGCAATGGCGGTGTCTTACACTTCTAGGCTGGGTTAGACCAACACATTGTTTGCACAGAGCACTGGCAGGAAGCCAAAGAAATTGCCTTCTCACACACCCTCCCTACTGCCTCAGGCTGGAGGCTGAGGAGGCAGAGGGGAGAGGTGCATCATGGCCAAGCGAGGAGAACAGCCTCTGAGAAGGTTTGTTTGTGAGGCTTGGCCAGCCCTGAGGACACTGCATCTCCACCACCCACCACAGAGTTACACTGAATACATTCACCCTAGTACCTGGGGTCTGAACTGAGAGGTCTGCCAATGAGCATCATCTGCTGGCCAGACCAGAAAAGTACACAAAAAAGGGAAATACTAATAAATAAATAAATAAAAGAGGCAATCAACGGCTTTTACTGTTCCCCCCCCCCACCTCAAAGGCCCCTAGAAACTGGCCTGTACCTTGTGACTGACTCCTTAGCCCTGTTTTGAGCAATTAAACAGGGGCAATCCTAAGTATCTAGAAAAAAATTGAACCAAGAATCAAAGAACAGTGATAGCACACAGCTACTTAACAGTAACTCCTTAGGCAAGAGAGAAACTGGACATCAGAGTAAACTCAGCATCCGAATCAGATGCCTAGACATTAGCAAAAATTTACAAGACATACTAAGAAAAAGGAAGATATTACTCAGGAAAAGGAGTAAATCAAAGCTCCAGATGAGACACAGGACTTGAAATAGTGAGGTTCACACAAATGTCCTAAATCAAAGGATGGAGTTGAAGGACAACATAGCTAAAGAAATAAAAGGCATTAAGAGCACATGGAGTAAGCACAGAGAAAATTTTGAAATCTTGGGTAGAAAAATAACAGAGCTTATGGGAATGAAAGGCAAAATAAGTGATATTTAAAAATACAATAGAGTCATGCAACAACAGATTTGAAGCCATGGAAGAAAGAATCAGTGACATAGAGGAAATAACAACTTAAATTGAAAAGAGAGAAGAACACACAGAAAAGAATGGGAAAAAAAGTGAACAGGGGCTCAGGGAGTTAAACGATAGTACAAAGTGCACCAACATATGTGTTATGCAAGTTCCAGAAGGAGAATAGAAGGGAAAGGGGACAAAAAGAGTATTTGAAGAAATAATGGCTGAAAATTTCCCAACTTTCATAAAAGGCATGAATATATGTGTCCAAAAAGTACAGTTTACTCCAATTAGAATGAATCTAAATAGGCCTACCCCAAGGTACATAATATTCAGAATGCCAAAAGCCAAAGATAAAGAGAAAAACCTGAAAGCAGTAAGGGAAAAAATGAGACATCACATACAAAGGACAGCCAATAAGACTTACTGTAGATTTCTCCTCAGAACCATGGAGGCAAGAAGGAAGTGGCGCAATGTAATTAAGGAACTAAAAGAGCAAAACTGCCAGTCCAGAAATCTTTATCTGCAAAACTGCAAAACTGTGCTTCAAAAAGACAATGAAACTATGAGAGTTCATAAATAAGAATCCAGCTTGGCAGGAACCAGTAAAGGGAGTTCTTCAGCCAGAAAAGGGAAGAAAGAGAGAAAGGCTTGAAGGAGAGTGTAGAACTATAAGAAAGGATAATCAAAAAGACAAAAATATGGCAGGAGTAGCTCAGTGGTGAGCACCTGTTCCCAGGTTCAATCCCTGATACCTCTTTAAAAAAAAAAAAAAAAAGGTAAAACATGGATGAAATGAGATATGACATATGAAAGCCAAAGGATAAAATGGTTAAAGAAAGCAATGCCTTTACAGTAATAACATTGAATTTTACTCCCCAATCAAAAGACATAGGCAGACAGAATGCATAAGAAAACATGAACCATCCCTATGCTGTCTTCAGGAGACTACCTTTAGACCCAAGAATGCAAATAGACTAAAAGTGAAAAACATATTTTATACAAAAAGTAACCAAAAGAGAGCAGGGGTAACTATACTAGTGTCAGACAAAACAGACGTTAAATGCAAAAAAGTGATAAGAGATGAAGAAGGACATTATATATTAATAAAAGGGACAACCCACCAGAAAGGAGGAGTAGTGAAAAATATCTATGCACCTAAGCAGGGTGCCCAAAATACATGAGGCAAACTCTGGCAAAATTGAAAGGAGAAATATATGTCTCTACAATAATAGTTGGAGAATTTAACATGCCGTTCATATAAATAACTACGACAACCAACCAGAAGATCAACAAGGAACAGAGAACTCGAACAATATGATAAATGGGTTGGACCTGACAGACATATACAAACATTGAACCCCAGACAAGTAGGTTATGCATTCTTCACAAGTGCTCATGAATCTTTCTCCAGATAGGCCACATTTGTTCTACAACACCACTCTCAATAACTTTAAGATTGAAATTATACAGAGCACCTTCTCTGAACATACTGGAATGAAGCAGGAAATCAATAATAGGTAGGAAAGGAGAAATTGTGCAAATATATGTAGAGGCTAAATAATACATTCCTAAATACTTAGTGCACTAAAAAAGAAATTGCAAGAGAAATTAGTGGCTATCTCAAGATGAATGCAAATGACAGCACAACTTTTCAAATCATATGGGATATAGCGAAGACAGTGCTGACAGGGAAATTCATAGCCCTACATACCTATTATTAAAAAAAAGAAGAAAGAGCTAAAATCAATGAACTAACTGAACTGGAGAAACAAGAAAAAGAAGAGCAAACCAATCCCAAAGCAAGCAGAAGGAAATAAATAACAAAGATTAGAGCAGAAATAAATGAAATTGAGAACAATAAAAACAATAGAGAAAATCATCAAAACCAAAAGCTGGTTCTTTGAGAAAATCAATAAAATTGATAAACCCTTAGCAAGAATAACAAAGAAAAAAGAGAGAAGATGCAAAAAATAAAAGCAGGAATGAAAGGTGAGCATTATGACTGAATCCATAGAAATAAAAAGAACCATAAGAAGATATTATAAGAAGCTGTATGCCAACAAATTAGGCAACCTAGATGAAATGGGCAAATTCTTAGAAATGTACAAACAGCATACATTGACTCCACAAGAACTACAGGAATTCAACAAACCAATCACAATTAAAGAGATTGAATTAGTCATCAAAAATCTTCCAAAAAAGAAATATCCAGGACCAGATGGCTTCACAGGTTAATCCTTCCAAACATTTCAAGAAGAATTAATTCAAACCTTATTTAAATTCTTCCAAAAAAAAATGAAAAGGAGGGAAAATTACCCAATACATTTTATGATGTCAGCATCACCCTAATATCAAAGCCAGATAAATATACTACAAGGAAAGAAAACTGCAGACCAATCTCTCTAACAAACATAGATGCAAAAATTCTCAACAAAATACTAGAAAGTCAAATCCAAGAGCATATTAAAAGAATTACACATCACAATCTAATGGGCTTTATTACTGGCATGCAAGGGTGGTTCAAAATAAGTAAATCAATCAATGAAATACACCACATTAACAAATTATACACATTATCATCTTGATTTTATGCAGAAAATGCTTGTGATAAAATCTAGCATCATTTCTTGATTTAAAAAAATTACAATAGATAGATATGGAAGGAAAGTTCCTCAGCATAATAAAGGGCATATATGAAAACTTCACAGCCAACATAGTTCTCAATTGGGAAGAGTTGAGAGCTTTCACTCTAAGATCAAGAAAAAGACAAAGATGCCCACTGTCACCACTGTTATTCAACATTGTAGTAGAGCAATTAGGCAAGAAAAAGAAATAAAAGGCATCCAAAGTGGAAAAGAGGAAGTAAAACTCTATTTGCATATGACATGATCCTATATTTGGAAAATCCCAAAATATCTACAACATTTATTAGCTATTAGAGCTAGTAAATGAGTTCAGCAAAGTGACAGTATAAAAGATGAGGCAAAATTCCATTGTGTTTCTAAACACTAGTAATAAGCAAGTTAAGGAGGAAATCAAGGGAAAAATCAATTTACAATAACAACAAAAAGATTCAAATATCCAGGAATTAATTTGACCAAGAATGTAAAGGATCTGTGTTCAGGATACTGCAAAACATTGCTAAAAAGAAATCAAAGAAAACCTAAATAAATGGGAAGGATTCTGTGTTCATGGATTGGAAGACCAAATATCATGAAAATGTCAATTCTACTCAAATTGATTTATAGATTCAATTCAATACCAACAAAAACTCCAATTCCTACTTTGCAGAAATAGAAAAGTCAATTACCAAATTTATTTGGAAGGGAAATTGGTCTCAAATAGCCAAAAACATCCTAAAAAAGAAGAGCAAAGATGGAGAACTCGTGCTTTCTGAACTTGAATTGTATTATAAAACTACAGTGGTCAAAACAGCATGATATGGGCATAAAAACCAGCACATTGACCAATGGAATCAAATTGAGAGTTCAGAAATAGACCTCACCTTTACAGTCAATTGATTTTTGATAAGCATACCAAATTCACCTTTCTGGGACAGAATTGTCTCTTCAAGAAATGGTGCTGAGATAACTGGATATCCATAAACAAAAGAATGAGGAAGGACCCCTATCTCACTCCCTGTACAAGACTCAACTCAAAATGGATCAAAGACCTAATTGTAAAAACCAAGACCAAAAACTCCTAGGACATTTTGTAGGGAAATATCTACAAGACCTTGTAGTAGGTGGGGGTCTCTTAAACCTTACACCCAAAGCATGAGTTAAAAAAGAAAAAAGATAAAAGGGACCTCTTCAGAATGAAACACTTCTGCACTTCAAAGGACTTTGTGAAGAGGGTAAAAAGGCAACCTACTCACTGGGAGAAAATATTTGGAAATCACACGTCTGACAAGGATCTAATATCCATTATTTAAAAGGAGATCCTACAACTCAACAATAAAAAGACAAATGACCATATTAAAAAATGGGCATGTGGAATGGGTATTAAGAAATGGGCATGTGGAGCTCAGTGTTTGAGCACCTGCTTCACATGTACATGGTCCCAGGTTTAATCTCCTGTACCTCCTAAAAAAGTGGGGGCAAAAGACCTAAATGAACATTTTTCTAAGGAAAAATACAAATGGCCAAAAAAAAAAAACTACATGGAAAAATGTTCAACATCTGGCTATTAGGGAAATGCAAATCAAAGCTATTATGAGATTTCATTTCACACCTACTAGAATGTCCAAAATTAACAAAACAGGAAACCACGAGTGCTGGAGAGGATGTAGAAAGATAGGAATTCTTATTCATTGTTAGTGGGAATTTAGAAAAATACAGCCACTCTGGAAGTCTGTTTTGCGGTTCCTAAGGACTTTAGATAAAGCTCTACCATGTTACCTGGCAATAACACTACTAGGTATATACTCAAAAGAACTGAGAGCAGTGACATAGATATCTGCATACCAATGTTTATATGGACATTATTCACATTTTCCAAAAGATGGAAATAACCCAGGTATCCATCAACTGACAAACAGATACACCAACTATGGTATAGACACACGACAGAGTGTTATTCAGGTGTAAGAAGAAATGAAGTCATTTGTAAGAAGAAATGAAGCCTATGACAATGTGGATTAACCTAGAGGTCATTATGTTGAGTTAAGCAAGCCAGGCACAAAAGGACAAATATTGCGTGATTTCACTATTATGAACTGAATATAATGAGCAAACTCATGGAGTTAATAGCTAGAGTATGTCACCAGAGAATAGAAAGTGGTTAGAGAATGGTAAGCTGAGGTACAGTCTGTGCAGAACTGGTAAAAAATCATTTGTAAATGTTTGGAAATGAATATAAATGATGAAAGCACGCCATGGGATTTGTGATTAGTAGCATTAACGTATGAGTATGACAGTGGTTTGATTTTTGTTGAGTTATATTACTATTTTTTGAGTAATGAAAATGAGCTGATATTGGTTGAAATGATGAATGCACAACTCAGTTCTCCCCAGCTTCCATCCCCCTGCCCAGGCTAGTCCAGCTTCCTGAAAAGAGTGATTCTTTGACATTCCTGTTAGTCACAAGAAGCCATGCCCTGAAAAGAGGAGGAAGTGGTGGTATAATTCGGTGATTATACCAAAAGCCATTGAGTGTACACTTTAGGTAAATTACATGGTTTATGAACAAAAAAAGAAGAGGGTCATTTGGGGGAAATGCCCCACATATCAGATATGGACTATAGTTAATAGTAATACTTTGAGGATACTCTTTCACAGTTTGTTACAAACATTCACCACAAGGCAAGGTGTTTGTGGTGGGGTGATGTATGGAGCACGATGTTAAGCCTGTTTGTTCTTCAAGTTCACAACTTTTAGTATATACCTATTGTTTATGTATGTTCATGTATGAATTAAATACTTCAATAAATTGTTTTTAAAGTGAAAATAAAAGATCCAGTAATGTTCCATTAATGGAATCTGATGCAATCAAAGTGTCTAACACCCACAGGAATGGATTAGTTCAATAACAATCATTTTTTGGGATTCCCAAATTTAAACTGTCACACCACCTTAGGCCCCTGTTCTGGGTCTCTAAAAAGTACTGATATCTGGATTCTATGGCCATAGATTCTGATTTAATCTGGGGTGTAGCCTGAGCATTGAGATTTTTTTAATTTCCCCAGACAATTCTAAGCACAGCAGTGCTTGAGAACGCCTGCCTTAAAGAAACCTTGGGGGATAGCCGATTCCGTGTTTGCAGCCAGCAACATCAAGGTAGACATAGAATGTCTTGTCTTGTCAAAAAGCAAAATATTTTCTGAATTATCTAGGATAGTGCTAATATATGTAGAAAGAAGCAAACTCAAGCTACTTTCAAAATCTCTGAGTATCAAATAGAAAACTGTCATAAATTGGAAAGTCGAATCTACAAAAACCCTAAGTCCTTAATCACACTCACAAAAGGTAATGTGTAAGGGAGTAGGAGGTGGAGGGATAAATATAAAGTTGTACAAAGGAAAATGCATATTTCCAATCATTTATAGAAAATACTTCCTATTGATCAACCCAAATTATTTATTCAAAATTTCCTAGTTTCTTTATCCATTGAATATTTGAACTGCTACTAGGTGGCAGGCACTGTTCTAGGTACTGGAGACATGTTACTTTCATTAAAATTCTTGACTCCAAACAGGGTATATTTGAGGCAGGGTTCATTGGGGAAACAGACAAATATAACAATGTAGCAGTGAGTAGTAGTATGAAGAAAAGTAACCCAGGGTAAGAGGACAAGGAGGTAGGGTAGAGTGAAACCACTGTAGAGATTACTATTGGGAAAAGCATCTAAAAAGTTTAATACTTGAAGGAAGTCCTGAATAAAGTGAGGAGGGAGTTTGCAGCTCTCTAGGGGCAGAGCTTTGCCGGCTGTGGAGCAGCAAGGCCAGAGGCCTGAAGTGTGAATGGCCAGCAGGGACACCAGCATCACTGAGCAAGAAATTGAGGTCGGGGGGTGGCCAGAGGCCAGAGAATATCGTGCTTGAGCATGGGAGGAACATGGTCTGACTACTAGGTGGACAGGGACTGTAGGTGCAGTCATGGAAGCAGGAGACCAGTGGAGTGACCAGCTGGAAGTCCAGGGTTGGCAATGGAGAAGGGGGAATGTTTCGATTCAGGGACTCTTCGCTTTTTTCCCAAAGCTGAGAAGATTTGTTAACAGATTTGGAGTAGAGTTTGGAAGAAAGAAAGACAGCTTTTACTTTGAGCTTCTGGGTAAAAAGTGGTACCCTTTACTGAAATATGGAGGCTGAAGGAGAAGAGCATTTTCAGTGGGCTAGGGGGAATCAGCAATTTATTTTGACATGTTAAGTTTGAGACACATATTGAATTTCCCAGTATTGGGATGGCAGTTGGACATTTGAGTGCACTCTCAAGTGACATATTAGCACTGGACATGGTAATTAGAGAGCAATCTGACATAGCTTTTATAAAATAACTTTTTCTTTATTTTTAAAGGAGCTTTAGATTGCATACATGTTACATTGAAAGTATAGGGGATTCCCATATACTCCAACCCCTTTCCTTCCTACACTTTTCTCCTATTAACAACATCCTTCATTAGTGTGGTATGTTTGTTACAATTGATGCACACATATTGAAGCACTGCTACTAACCATGGACTATAGTTTACATTATGTTTTACACCTTACACCACACAATTTTACAGGTTTTGACCAAATGTATAATGGCCTGTAACCATCATTGTAAAAACATGTAGAACAATTCCAATGTCTCAAAATGCCCCATGTTATTGTTCCTTTCCCTCACCTTAGAACCTCTGTTGACCACTGTCTTTATATCATTGTTGCATGTTCTTCCATTACTAGATTAATAAGTCTACTCTTATCCATAGTTGCATTCCCCCCTTATGTTTGTTTGTTCTTCTTTCTTGAGGATTTTGAGATGGAGATGCCCACTCTGCTTCCAATTGAGAGTCTTAGATACCATGGGGCAGATGGATGGAAATGTTTTGCTTGCAGTTGAAGATGCTCTCTGCATCTTGGGTTGGGCATTGTCCATCATCATTCTTTTGTTAGTTTTCCTGGGTGAGTCTGATGGACTGGAGAGTAGGTGTTGGCTACAACTCTGCTGAGATTCAGGGGTCACCTGGCATATAAATAGGCAAAAGATTTAAATCTCTGAGATGTATATTTAATGAGTATAGTGCTAATTATAGGTTCAAATAAATGGGATAGAAGAATCATGTGTAGGAAAATTATAAATGAGTCTAACTCTGATACCTTGGGGAAATGGATTATCATATATTCCAAGGTAAGACCCACTGATAGGGTGCCAATTTCCTAGGGTTGTCTGCCCTGCCTATAATGTCAGATGTCTCTAGAGTTCTCAGGAGTCCCCCTTTCTTAGGCACTATTTAAAGTGGCAGACAATGAGATCTTCCTGAGATATGCATAAGTATAACCTCTGGAACGACCTCCCAACTCACTTTGAAATCTCTTAACCATAAAAACTCATTTGCATTTAATATTTCCCCCTTTTGGTCTCAGTCTTTCTCCAAATGCATCTTTAGTCGGTGCTTGGTACTAAGCCTTCAATGCCAGAGAGGTTCATCCTGGGGAGTCAGGTCCCACATGGGGCAATGTGGAGGAAAAGGTAGTGAATTTATATGCTGAGTTTGGCTTATAGAGAGGCCATATTTGAACAAGGAAGCCCTCAGGAGCTGTTAAATGCATGACTTCAAATAAAAACTTGGAAAGTAATCAGAAAGGGTTTCAAGGACTGAGTCCTGGGATACTAATACATATGTCAAGAGAAGCTAGAGGAAGCAAAAAATAAGCATAAACTAGAGGTACCAAGAACATAGGAGGAGAACCAGAAGTGTGCTTTCCAGGTAGTCAAATAAAGTTTTTCAAAGACAAAATACTACTGAAGGTCAAGTAAGATGCAGATTGAGAATTAAACATTGGATTTGGCTTCATGAAGATTTTACTGTAAAGGGAACAAAGAAATTGGAATAATAGCAGGAGGGATATGTGAGATATCAAAGGGTATTATTAGTCAACATCTAAATTGTCAATCAGACAGGGATACCTTAAAATAGAATGCATACTGGTTGTTAAATTTAAGTAAATATATATTAAAAT
This sequence comes from Dasypus novemcinctus, assembly GCF_030445035.2. NCBI lineage: Eukaryota > Metazoa > Chordata > Mammalia > Cingulata > Dasypodidae > Dasypus > Dasypus novemcinctus. The sequence goes on along the minus strand of NC_080673.1, from coordinate 6,929,107 downwards.
AAATGAATATCTCAAGATTGAGACATAGCAATATCAGCTAAAGGGAAGTAGATGATCAAATTTATAAAACTTTTCAAAGAATTAAAAAATTCATATTTAAACTTGTCAAAATCATTGAAACAAAGAATGGCTTATTTCCTCCCTCCCTCCCTCCCTTCCTTCCTTCCTTCTTTTTAGAGTGGGGCAGTGGTGGGGGGATCTCAGGAATTTATACTACACTGGGGAAAGGGAAATACCCAACTATTAAAAGGAAAGGACTGTTTGATACAGGGTCTGAGTTGAAATTAATACCCAGGTGCTAGTGTCATCATGACTCTTAGGTTAGGGAGGAGTATGAGTTTCCTATGTCTGCTAAAACAAATCACCACAAACTAGCTTTGTAGTACAGTTTGAAATCAGGAATTGTGAACTCTCAAATTTTATTCTTCTTTTCAAACTCATTTTCACAATTTGGCAGTTCCATATGGATTTGAGGGTCAATTTTTCCATTTTTGGAAAAAGACCTCTGGAATTTTCATAAGGACTGCTTTGAATCTATACATCACTTTGGGTGATACTGACATGTGAACAATATTAACTCTTCCAGTCCATGAACATGGAATGTTTTACTTATTATTTAGGGCTTCTTTAATTTTTTTGGTAGTGATTTATAACTTTCAGTGTAGAAATCTTTCACATAGATTATATACATATTTATGTAGTATATCACTTTGATTGATTTTCACATGTTGAAACACCTTTTCATTCCTGGCATAAATTCCACTTTTTTCACTGACTTTTATTCTTTCGTGCATGGGTGTTTCTTGGTCTGGCAGATCCCTATGTGAGAGTGCACTGGTTCTTTATATCTTAAAAGATGGTAGCGGAAGACTGGAAGCTAGTGTTGCCTAAAAGACCAAACAGGACCCGTGTCCACACTGGTCCCTTAGGGACCCCCCCCCCAACAGATCCAAAACCTTAATCCCAACTTTAGGGATGATATTTCCTCCGCTAATCTTTGCCTCAGCCAGCTGCTCCCAGAATCCACTGCTAAAAACCAAGAAATCCACTACCGTGGACCGAGAAATAGAGTCTCATAACTAATTCCTGCTCTCATTTACAAAAGATGAACTCTCAGCAGGCTCTCACTTCTTTTTGTGAAAAAAAAAACTTTCCTCTGTTAGAGAAATTGTGAGTTTGCAGAACCATCATGCATATAATACAGGATTCCCATAGATCACCCCACCACCAACAGCTTGCATTGTTACAAATGATGACAGCACATTTCAATAATTGTGTTATTAATTGAAGTCCATGGTTTAACTTAGGGTTCACTCTTTGTATAGTGTAGTTCCATGGATTTTTAAAAAAATTTATTCTGTTATGATATATGCAATCTAACATTTCTCCTTTTTATCATATTCAGATACATATTTCAGTGCTCTTAACTGTGTTCATATGTTGTGTTTCTATCACCACCATCCATCACCAGAATATTTCCATCATTCCGAAGAAGAACCCTGTGCATTTCAAGACTAACTCCCCATTCCCTATCCCCACCCTATCCCCTAGTAACCTATATTCTTCTTTTCCAAACACAATTTTTTCAAGAAATTATTCCTTCCAAAATGAGTGATTTTGCCCCATTTTACTAGGCCATAAATATGAGGGTTGATTTCTGAGCTCTCAATTCAAATTCATTGGTCTATAAGTCCTTGCGCCAGTAGTGTGCTGTTTATTTTTGTGTTGTTTTTTTAAAATTTATTTTATTTATGCCCCCTGCCCACCCCCACCCCCCCCCCCCATTGTTTGCACTTGCTGTCTGCTCTCTGTGTCTGTTTGTTGTGTGCTCATCTTTATCTAGGAGGCACTGGGAACCATACCCAGGACCTCCCATATGGGAGGGAGGTGCGCAGTGGCTGAGCCACCTCTGTTCCCTCCTTCTTGTTCCCTTCGTTGTGTCATCTTGTTGCACCAGCCCATCGCGTCAGCTCACTGTCTTGCTTGTCTTCGTTAGGAGGTATCGGGAACCACACCTGGGACCTCCAGTGTGGTAGGTGAGAGCCCAACTCCACATCCACCTCCCTTGCTGTTTTTTGTTTTGTTTTGTTTCGTTTTGTTTTCCCCTTTGTGGAGCAAAAAGGTTATTTGCCATTTTTAAGTGTGTTTCTGAGTTGCAAAGATTATTTCCCTTTCCCCATGTTTTTAGAATTTCCTGTATTCCTCCTTTCAATCTTGACAGAAAGCATAAGGACCTTCACTTTCTTATGTCTGTAGTGGAAACCTCAGCAGCAGATATTTACTGCTTGAGGTCTGTCAGAGAAGCATTCCTGTGCTGTTTTGATTGCTGTACCTTTATAATAAGCTTTTAGATTAGGAGTGTGAGGCCACCAACTTTATTCTTCTATTTCAAGATGGTGTTAGCTATTCAGGACCACTTACCCTTCCATATCAATTTCATGATTGGCTTTTCCATTTCTGCAAAGAAGGTTGTTGGAATTTTTACTGGGAGTGCATTGAATTTATAAATTGCTTTGAGTAGTATTGACATCTTAACAATATTTAGTCTTCCAATTCATGAACATGGAATATCCATCCATATATTTTGGTCTTTTTAAACTTCTTTGAGCAATGCTTTGTAATTTTCTGTGCATATGACCTTTATATCCTTGGTTAGATTTTAGTTGCTCTTGTGAATGGAATTGTTTTCTCGATTTCCTCTTCCAGTTGTTCATTGCTTTTGTTTTGAAAATTACTGCTTTGTATGTTGGGGTGTTGATCTACTCTGTCACATGCTGAGTTCATTTACTAGCTCTTAGAGCTTTGTTGTAGATTTTTCAGAATTTTCTGTATCTAGGATATCTTTTGCAAATAGTTTTACTTCTTCCTTTCCAATTTGGATGCCTTTTATTTCTTTTTCTTTCCTAATTGCTCTAGAAAGAATTTCTAGTACAATGTTGAATAACAGTGGTGACAGTGGGCATCTTTGTTTGATCCCAGTTAGAGGGAAAGCTTTCAGTCTTTCACCATTAAGTAGCAAGTTAGCTGTGGGATTTTATATATGCCCTTTATCATATTGAGGAAGTCTCCTTTTATTCCTGTTGTTTCTAAGTGTTTTTTTTTCTTTTGATCAAGTATGGGTGCTGGATTTTATGAAATACTTTTTCTTCATCAACTGAGATAATCATGTAATTGCCATGGGGTTAAAATTTAACATCATAAATATATAACAACTTTATTAGGTTTGATACCAACTTAACTCAATTTTAATAGCATGCACATATAGTTTTCCTATACCCGTCTGTCCCCTCACCATTTTTCGTACTTGTTACCAACTGTAACTTTATACATTATACATCCAAAAACCTAGATTTATCATTTACTTTTTATGCATTTGCATTTTAGCACCTATAGGAAATAAGAAGTGGAGTTACATACCAAACAAAATACCACAATAATATTGGCATTTGTCTGGGGCAGGGTTGAAACAATGGCTCCCTCAGAGACAGGACCCAGGGATGCAAACTCTCTAATCCAGAGATGCGATCACTGATCAGCCGTGCACAACTCTGTTCTTGGGGAAGAGGATTTTTACGTCCCTTTCTGTCCCCAGCAACTAGCCAGGGACTGACCCTGTAGCCGCCTACTGCAAGGGTTGGGATGAGTGCTGGTAGCTACAGTGTGGCAACAGTAATCTACAGTTCTTCATCTCTTCTTCCCAGTCTTCCCTGGATGCTGTATAGTGTACTTTTGGCCTCTGGAGTTTCGAAATAGTTGTATCAGACAGTTCCTGTTTAATAGCTGTTTTGGTAGAAGGCCTGAGCCCTGGAGACCCCTACTCTGCCATCTTCCCTGGAAGTTCTCAGCCTCTCATCTCCTGGCACTCTTGTACTCGTTCTAAACATCCTGTCGTTTCCAGGGCACCACCTAGTTCAGGCCCATCTCTTATCCCAGCTCATTTTTTTTTTTTTATTTTATAAGTTGATAAACATTTGAACATCAAACTTGTTCCCATGTTATCAGTGTCCAAAAATCCATAAAGAGAGAGATATATGGAAGTGGGAGAGGATGGACAATATCAACTACCTTATCCACATTCGAAAGAGTTAGTATTTACCTAGGGTGGAAACAACTACAAATCCGAATATATGGTATAAATCCTAGCTAACCAAACTGGACGCTGCAGTGGGTTAGGCTGTCCAACAAGCTGCCTGTGTCCAAGAACTAATGTAAGTGTGCCTGAAATTATTAAAAATAACTAGAATATCCAAGAAGAGAAGAAATACTAAAAAGTCCATTATTAGGCCAATAAATATTAGTTTAAATCCACTAAGTGACTCTGTGAAGGCCACAGCATATAAGAACATAGAAAATCTGCCTATTAAGTGTTTAAGTCAGAACTCATGAGGGTCAAAACTACTATTCTAGACACAACTGAGGAGCACCAAGATCTGCTTCAATTCTTGGGTACTCTTATTTTTTTTAAGGTTTATTTTATTTATTTCTCTCTCCTTCCCCCCTCCCAGTCGTCTGTTCTCTGTGTCTATTTGCTGCATGTTCTCTTCTGTTTGTCTGCTTCTGTTGTCGTCAGCTGCACAGGAATCTGTGTTTCCTTTTGTTGCGTCATCTTGCTGTGTCAGCTCTCCATGTGTGTGGCACCACTCCTGGGCAGGCTGCGCTTTCTTTCGCGCTGGGCGGCTCTCCTTACGGGGCGCACTCCTTGCGCGTGGGGCTCCCCTACGCGGGGGACACCCCTGTGTAGCACGGCACTCCTTGCACGCATCAGCACTGCGCATAGGCCAGCTCCACACGGGTCAAGGAGGCCCCGGGGTTTGAACCGCGGACCTTCTTGGATACTCTTAATCTGAACAAAATAGAAACAAAACAATAATAGTTGACATTTTTTAAAAAATTAATACAAAAGGAGAGGCTGCAATCCTAAAGTAAAAATTCAGCAATTATCAGCAAGAAGACAAATGAATTAATTTAAGGCCCTACCTGATGATCTTCAAAATGTCGAAGTTAAAGGAAGACTTACTTGTTCCCCATTTTTGTTCTCAATAAATTCAGCGCTGCTTTAGAAGGCAATGCAGTCCTGGTTGCCAGCACAGACTCTGGAGCCAGCTTGCCCTTGGTTAAGTCCTTTTGGGGCTGCTCGCTGGCTAGCTGACTTGGGGTCTTTCTGTGCCGTGGCGTGACCAGCTCCAAGGCCATCTCTGTTAGACAGGGCAGGCGTAGTAGTACCCATCTCACAGCGCTGTGATCAGGATTTCATGACTTAATAATCTGCAGGGCTTAGAACAGAGCCTGACATATAGTAATCACCACAAAAATGTTTTGAAGATCACTGTATTTGTTTTGGTGCATTCATTAGGTGATGAACATTAGATGGATCACTTGCCAGATCACCCATCTCGATTTGGTATTAGTAGGTCAGAGGAGAAGGTATTTCATGTTCCCTGGAAATACCTTCCATCAGTTCAAAGTCAATAGAAAAATCAAAGAAAGGACTTTATGAGAGACAGTTACATCTATTTATAGACTTCAAGGTACCCGATACTCTCTCACCCCAAAATTAATTGTTTATCTTTCCCTCTCTTGGGAAACAAACAGGAAAAGTAAAGTGGGAGTATTAAGCCAAAGTATGTCATGACAAAATCTTGATCTTGGTTTACCTTTCCAATTATGATAAATTTGTTACTAATGCAAACAAAAAATAGGAACAAGAAGTGCTTATGTATTACAAAATAGTGCCAATAATCAAAATATTTTGGCAGCAAGTCATAGAGAATAATAGAAATCTCAACTAAATGTGGCTTTGAAAAGAAGAGGATGTATTTCCTCATACAACAAAGAAACCTGGACGCTGGGCTGGGGCGTCAAGGGATGATGTAATCGAGCAGTTCGATAAAGCCCTGAAGTTCAATAATGTCATTCTTTCAATCCTACTATCCCGTCATTGCTATGATTATCTACTGTTCCTTTCTTATTTTTCCTAAGATCTAAGAAACTTTTCCCAGAATCTACCCCTCCCCAAGCCCACAGGAAGCATGGCCTCACATGTCATTGACCAAAATCTGATTGCCTGCACCTGTCCAATTACTGGGAAAGTGATTGGCTTAAACTAATCAACATGTGCTTCCTGTGACTGGTAGAAGAGTCACCTTCCTTGATTGCTTCGCTGCAATGAAGTGGTTGAACACCTAAACAAAATCAGGTCATCCTTTGCAAAGAAGGAATGGGATATATATATTAGGGTAGGTCATCAATAGTTTCCTGCAGCCAGCCTGCTCTTAAACATTGCTAGTAGAAAAGAGGGAGATGCCTCTTGAAGCTACTTCAAGTTGGGTTATGAAATTAACATTAAGCCTCAGCACGGTCCATCATTTCTGCCTCAGAAGAGGTTATTGAAGATAGTAGAGCGGGCTTCCTTTCTAGGAAGCAATTGCCAGGGTTGGGACAATTGTTACCTTCCTGCCAAAGTGAGAAGTCTAGTTGCCTGGAGCATTTGAAAATCACTCCTGATTTTGGTAAGTATCTAATGCATTCATCTCTCAAGGAGATAGAAAATATCCACATTTATTATTACTGCTGTATTGTTTGTGATTTGTGATTGAGTGCCATTAGATTCCTAATGAACTGCCATGCTCAGTAACTTCCTAATGTCAACATAGGTACTTTTATAGCTTTTGAATTTCTTGCAGAAAAAAATCTAGATTGGGTATCCTTTTTGGTAAGATTTCTATCATATTTAATTTTTATTTTTAGATTCTTATGATGATAAAGTCAGCTTATGTCAAGCCAGCTTTTTCCTCAGTGTACCTATATACTGGAGCTGGGTTCTAATAAGTTTCACAATGTTTGCCAGGTAATTTTTGTGGTCTCCAATATGTTATCTGCATCATGACTTGCAAAGAGGCACAATTATTTAACTATGAAGCCCTTTCTACACAGAGCATTTCCTGGGAGTAGTGGTCCATGGAAACACACTTTGGGAAATACCAAGAACACTCTATCACATGTGAGATGAGTCACTGAAAACTGCAGTTCAGCCTAACCTAAGTTGCATTCATAATCATAGAAGGAATGAATAACACATAGAGTTTTTGTCCGGGTTCTCAGAAAAACAGAACTGGCAGGATATATAAATATATATGTAAATATTAAGACTTATATTATAAGAATTGGCTCACATGACCTCACGGGGATTGGCAAGCCTGAATTCCAGAGGCCAGGCCACAGTTTGGAAACGTCAGTGAAGGCGAGGTTGCATTCCCCCAGGAGAAGCTAGCTGGCTGAAGCAGAGGCAGGAATTCTTCCATCTGACTTCTGAAATCCTCAGCCCTGCCTTTAGGTGAGGAGACTCCTCTCATTGCTGAAGGCGATATGCTCTGTTGATTGTAGATGCAACCCACTGACTATAGATACTAATCCATGTACAAAATATCCTCATGGAAACAATCAGGTCAATGCTTACTGACCCAACGACTGGACACCATAACCAACCACATTGACACAAGAAACTGGCCACCACAAAGGCCTGATGGCAGAACATTCTTTAACAACATTAGGAAGGACCCAGGACTTGCGGAGTTGACAACCTCACGTTTTCTCACTTTTCCATCCTTTTAAGGATATTCTCAAATCAACGAAGTCAATGTTTCCATCCATAAGCCAATGCCTTCTGTCCCTATTAGAAATTCTAAATCAGTCTTAGGATTTTTTCCATGAAAATTTAAATATTGGTAAGCATTAATTAAAAGTTTTAAAAATGTATTTGTTCAATAAGATGTATTTATTGTCATGAGACAGTTTCATTCCATATTGTTCTGGTCTCTGTATATACTTCAGTGTCTTCCACTCTCCTAAAATATGCATATTTTCTATATCTTCTTGCCTCATCTATTTGAACCTCAGAAGTGACTAGGTAGGGTATTATAGTTTACCTCGCAAGCTGAAGTCAAAAAGTCAGCCCCAGGAAGAAACCGTTCCCTCTTCACATCTGTTCAAGGCTTTTGTGTGTTAATGGCACATAAATAGTTTCATCAAATTGTGAAACCCATGATTTCCTAATGTGTCTAATCTTTAAAGTTTTGGGTTGTTTGGGTTCCATTTGAAATTTTTAAGAAAATTATTGTATGTTTCAACTGTTTGTGAGTTAAATGAAGAAAGAGAAAACATTAGAGACTACCCTGAATTTCTGTTCTATGTTTTAGGAAAACAAATATATTACAATATATATTACAAAATATATTACAGTCATTATTTCAAGATACAAAAGTGCACAATCCTATATTAGCTAAGTTTTATAACCATTTAATTATGAAATTTTGAAATACCAGACATTTTTTTTATTTTTAAAAACTGGGAAAGTATACCAATCTGTGAATCAAGAACCATTATTTCCCCTAAAATAAGCAGCTTCTGTTTTTTAATGTCATTGATTTCTTGTTGCTGTTTACTATGTGCAAAATGACATTAAGGAAACATTTTATCTCTATATGGTCTGCATGCTTAAAGTGAAAAATGGCTTAGAACACTGGAAGTAGTTATAGAAGAAAAGAGTTTCCATGGTCAAATAAGTTTGGCAAATGTGGGGTTAAAAAGTCTGTGAGGAATTTTTCTTCTATGATAGCCTTTACTATATGACTTTGTACTCTGAATTTGTAGAAAATGTAGTATACAATATCTGCCAAATATATATGACCACAAAATACTTCTTTTCTAAGCTTATTCCAAGGGAAAAGATTCTATAGAATAAAATGTAGGGAAACGGACTTGGCCCAGTGGTTAGGGCGTCCGCCTACCATATGGGAGGTCCGCGGTTCAAACCCCGGGCCTCCTTGACCCGTGTGGAGCTGGCCCATGCGCAGTGCTGATGCGCGCAAGGAGTGCCGTGCCACGCAGGGGTGTCCCCGCGTAGGGGAGCCCCATGTGCAAGGAGTGTACCCCGTAAGGAGAGCCGCCCAGCACGAGAGAAAGTGCAGCCTGCCCAGGAATGGCGCCGCCCACACTTCCCGTGCCGCTGACGACAACAGAAGCGGACAAAGAAACAAGATGCAGCAAATAGACACAGAGAACAGACAACCGGGGGGGGGGGGGGAATTAAATAAATAAATAAATCTTTAAAAAAATAAAATGTAATTAGCATTGTTCTGAAAAATGAGATATTAAAACATTCTTTACTAGTTAATGGCTGTTACCTACGTTATTCCTATTAAAAATCAGTAAGGTTACTATTTATAGGAAGAAGGAAAACAGTATGTGATACCAAGGAAAATAAAAACAATGTTTAATAAAACATGTCAAAAATTATTTCTTTCCCATGGATTTTTCCCTACTTAATTTGGAAGATCATTTCAAAAATTTCATGATTAGAATATATATATATATTTAATTTTTTCTAAAAATAAAACTTATTTAGGACATCCAGAATATAGTTAAAAATATCTGTCCTTGAGAAAAAAAATTTTACCAAATATCTCGGGTATTAAAGCTATTTTAATAGGCTTTTAAACATATTTTTAAGAATGTGACTCCTATTTTAAATTAGAATTATCAACTGTTGTCTTTACAGAACAATATTGTTACTTTAAACATTTTTTAAAAATTGAGTGCCAATGAAAGTTCTTTAACTTTAAATAACATAATTATCAACACTAATTTTTATCATATCTATTCCATATTTGTTCTATTTAATAATTTTGAACTTCACTAGCCTTGGGGGAAAAACCAGATAATATTTATTATATAATAATTTATTAAGTACCTAGTATGTGCCCAGCACAGCAATAGGACTTAGAGAGGATACCTGGGTGAATATGTTAGCAAGTCTTATGATTTTTGCTTAGAGGAATTTTTATCTGCTCAAATTAATTCACTATATTTTATATCTAAATTATTTTTCCATGGTCTTAATAGATTCCATTGTTATCCTCCTATCGTTTTCCTTTTTTACCTTTTTTTACAAACAATTTCAAATATGTGCAAAAATAGTGAAAATACTAAAATTGAAATAGACTCTGTAGGGTTGTTTAATTATGTTCCACTATCGATTATTTAAACTGATAATTAGATTTAATGGCCTAATTTGCTTCAGATTATTTTCTTTTTTTTTTTTCAAGCATACTTCATAGGTGATACTTCATTCTGTCAGGCTGTTTCTCTGTTTGTGAAGGTAGTACCATGATGATCATGGCTAATTACATTATTTCACATAGGTTTTGCCAAATGATGATATTCAATTTCTATCTTTCCTTCTTCCTTTATTAACTGGAATACTCTGCAAAGAGAAACTTCCCACTCTCAGTTATTTAGTTATTCTGATGTACAGGAAGTATAGGAAAGGCAATTAAAGGATTGACTCTTTACAGTTTGCAAAATATTGAGATCAATCTCTAGCAACTCCAGAGACAGTAAAAAAATTTGTATTGATTTTTTTGGTATCATTGTGAATTAATGGATTTTTTTAAACATTTAGTATATTAAATGGTGTTTTAATTCATCACTCTTAATCTTCTTATTGATGTTCAAATTTCCTATATTTTGTCAGTGGGAGCCTCTTCCTTTTGCCTCAGTCTTTGGACATAACTGCATCAGACTTTGCTTCTTCCTTGCCTTCTTGTATGATGAGATGGCTAGAAATATACATTTCCTGCCCCAGACCTGAGTTCAATCCTTGCACAGGGAACCTGCGTTTCTTTTGGTGGGCAATGATACCTTGAGACCACAAGCTGGGTTTCAGAGGTACACATTGGTAGTAGATTGGTCATTTGTTCCTAGACCTTTTTAATGAACAGTCCTAAGAAATTTTTTTCACAGCATAGCATGAGTTCATAGTAATCCTGGCAATTTAAATTTAGTATTTTGAGGTTTTAATGTAAATTGTTTGATTTTGCATTTGGATATATTTTTTAACTGAAATTCTAAATTCCTAATGACAGTAACCTATTACTTTTTTCCTTTATCCTATTAGATACATCAGAGCTTGAGAATAATATCATTATTATTGCTGAGAAAATGATTACTGAAAATACATTGGTAGTTCTTTTTGTTCTAATCAGCTATATCCTAATGGAGTACAATCTAATTGCTGTGCTTTAAAATCACTTGAAGTAATTCTCTCTGTATGATTAAGCTGCCAACCTAATACATAGGTTCATTTGTTCTATTTTGGGTTTTTTTTCATTTTTCATTTTGATTTAATTTTGTTTTGCATGATTCCAAATTCAAATCTACAAATCAATGTTCAGAGTGGTCCAGCTTTTATCCATGTCCCCTCAGCCCTGATAACCCATAGGTAACCATTTATAAAACTTTATATCCTCTCTTATGGAATGGTTTATTCCTCCATCTTTTAGAATATATATATGCAATATGACGTATATTAAATAAATAATATATATGTGTGTCTGTATTAATTAGAAACACTCGTATGCTACCCTAATAAATAAATAGTAGGATGGTGTCTAGCTATGGCTTTTGAATGCAGCTGCCTCAGACTCATCTGGAGGACTTGTTAAAACCAGATGGCTGCCTGCCCTGTTTGTGATTCAGGGTAAGTTCCCAGGTGAGGCTGCTTCTGACTGCTCCTGCTGGTCTATGGACCACGCTCTGAGGACTTTTCCACTTAACATTATATTCTGGTGATTTCTCCAGCAATACAGAGTGAATTTCTATTTCTTTCTGTAGCAGCATAGTTCACCATTGGGAGGATGTACCATCGTTTATTGCACCTGTTCCCTCATGAAGCACATTTGTGTTGTTTCCAAACTTTTGGTAATACAAATAGTGTTGCAATGAACAGCAGTGTGTATAGTTCTTTTACATTTTTGCCAATGTAATATCACTGAGATAGATTCCTAAAAAGGAGAATGCTGAAACATAGAATAAATGCCTATGCAAACTTTGTTAGCTTCCCATTCAATACTTGTGATTCAAAATAGTAGATCTATGTTACACATTTATCAAAAAATTCCTTATTTCCTCAATTTATTTTTCTTACTGATGTGTATTCAAAATTTTAAGACTATTCATCCTACACCAAATGAAGAAGTTCCTTCTTTCCTATGCTTTCACTGGAGAATCCTACAGCCACTAACTTGGAATAAAAATCTTTTAAAAATGACAAAATAGCAATAGGTAAATTTTTTTAAATTGGATGTCTTTGAGTGCAATTTTAAAATTTAGTTAATTTATATCAAACATAAAACAACATACTGGTTAGAACATAGCTTAAGACATCAGATTTTCTATTTTCGAATGCCAGTTGTTGACCTTGAACCATTAAAATACTTAATTTCTCTAAGCCTCCATTGCTTTACCTATGAAATAGAGATAATATTAATGTCCGCTCTTAAGGTTTGTCATTTTTGAAAATAAAATGAGTTAAACCATGTAAACGGTTTTGCCTGGTGGTTATCAAAAACCTTACCAGAACAATATTCTTTTTAGAAATTAATATTGTATAATGCCCCCATTTCTCTCTGGAAAATGATTTTTATGTAATACCACCTAACTGCATGCATATTTTTTAAGAACAGGAATATAATGCCTTGTCGTTTAAAGGAGAAAAAAATCAAAGGAAAGCAATTTATCATAAAATATGTGCCTTGACATGTAAGTGATCGTGCATGACAAATCTAAAGGACATAATGGAGTAATCAGATGCTTGCGCTTATGTCATCTTGAATGAGGCAGCTACCGTACTTAGAAAACAGGTGTGCTGAATCAGCAGCTCAACTACCCAGGGTATCGTTGATGTCCATTTTCTAAAAGGTGAACATCTATTGGTAAAGTTCTGACCAAAATACAGTCTGCCCTTGGTTTATGTAGTAGTTGAATTCCTGGAAAACCCCGTGCATGTTAAAACTGTGCAAGTTTTTCAAGTTTTTTTTTTAAGTTGTTATGAACGTTTTGGAGTGAATCAGTTAGGCTGAGATAATTGTAAAGTGATGTTTAATCTTCATGGACATCCTGTGGGATCCTTCACTGGTTAGGATTGAGCCAAGGCCTCTTGTAGCGCTGGCCTCCTTCCAACAACTGCCAGAAGCACCTGTCAATCACTAGGACAGCCAAAAATGGACTTGCAAATTCCCAAAATGACCTAGTGGGCAGTACCAACCTTACTGATGACGCTGGCCTGGCTCAATGACCGGCATGTTGTAAGTGCTTAGTAGAAAATTAGTGTTTTTATTCGTGCTCCTGCAGATTATAGTACGATCTTATTTATTCCTCTTGCTAATGACTGTTTGCCTATGAAAATAACTAAAATCTCCATTGTTAGTTCATTGCATGGTTTTGTATAAAGTTTCAGTTTTTGTTTTTAGGCTTGAAGGGATTGTACTAGTATTCACATGTAATAATTAAAATTAATACAATATAAATAAAATGAAGGAAGCACCAGTGCTTGGGATAATATGCATTCTTATTTTAAAAATAGTTTTGCAGAAAGGTTAAGAGTTTAGACCAGAGCGATAATTGGCTATATCATGTAAAAATATAATTACAAATTATTTCTGTAATTTTAAACTTTTTAGTGGCTACGGTAAAAAAGAAACAAATAAATATGTGAAAATAACTTCAATAATTTTGTTTAATCCTCTATGTCCAAACTATTATTATTTCTGCAAGTAATCTACATAAAAGTTATTAATGAGCTACACTGCATTTCTTTTTCTTGCTAAATGTTCAAAGCCCTGTGTATATTTTATACTTACAACACAGTGCATTTCAAATCAACCACATTTTATTTGCTCAGGAACCCTTGTGGCTCTTGCTACAATATTGGAGAGTACAAGTCTAGTTATACTTAATCCAAACTTCCAGGGTTTGAATTCCAGATCCACCATTTACTAGGTCTTTACTAGCTATGTGACATTGGAACTACTTACTTATCCTCAATGTGCCTCTGTTTCATCATCTTTAAAATAGGGATCATAAAAAATAAAATCTATGTCAAAAGGCTTTGTGGGCATTAAATGAGTTAATATACACAAAGCACTTAGACCTGACTCAAAGAAGGTCCTCAATAAACGTTAATTATGTTGATAAAGACAACAGCAAAGCGTCAAAAGTTGGGGTAGAAACAAACAAAAATCATCAGTGGATAGATAACATAACACATGAAAGATCCACCCCAGCCCCACACATACAAACAAAAACTGCCTCTCCTAATACTTCTTTCGGTTTGGGATTATTAGCAGGCATTCTTGCCAACTTTGATGGAGAAACAGAAGCACAGAATGTACTAGTCGTTTAGCCACTCCGGATACGGAGTCTTAGAGCTATGATTTGATTTTGATCCCTCACCACATATCGAGTTAAGGGATGTGCAGATTTGAATGTCGATGTTGCCTGCTGACTTCTAAGTAAACAGGAATTTATGCAGGCAACACCGTCCTTGTAATTATTTCATTTAGGGCCCCTTGCTGAATCATACATTAGAAGCAGGTGAATGATCTAGTAGTAGTTGAATGTGGATGCACAATTATTGGCAGGCCACCATGTAATAGGCGTTCTATCCTTATTTCTTTGCCCATGACAAACTTTTTCATGTCAGAGAGAAAATTGCAGGAGATCGTCATGGAGTGTGCAATGTCCCAGGAGAGATTTTTTTTTAATTTCCTTTTATTCTGTACACAATAGACATTCTTTTATTTTCAGCCTGATGGTGCCATTTTCTATTTTTTAGCAATGATGATAGGCACTGTAAGTAAACCAGATAATAGACTCTTAAAGTTTCTATCTGCAAATTGAAAGAGCACATGACAGGGCCTGCCTTACCTGAGGTCCTGCAGCCTAACCAATATGGTATATAAATGTGACACCAGCAGAAGTTATAACAATAGTTTCTGTCAGCTTGTCTGAGATGGTTAGAGAATAGCGGCAGGGAATAGCACAGTAACCCAGAAATGTCCAGATTCTTCTGGCCCCTTTTATTGTGATAAATCTCTTGTGAACTTTGCAGAGGCATTGTTTGCATCTGGTATATCTCTGTCTAGAATGTGGCTGTGTGTACTTCCTGAACTATGAGGCACAAAAGCCGATACAATTGTATGAAAAAAAAAAGAACCCCATTGTGCAGAGAGTAGAGATAATATGTTTGAATAAGATGAATTAACTACTTTTTATACCTTCACCATATGAGAGGTGAATACTGCTAGATTGGGTGTTTAAAAATCTAAGCAGTCTTCTCTTGTTATACCAGAAGAATAACTCTTATAGATGCTAATAAATTGCAAGATACATCAGATAACTTCCTGCTAACTGTGAAAAATTGGGGCTGGGCATTTTACTTAATATTGCGTTGTCCATTAATAAAACAATTAAAAAGAAGTAATTGCCATAAACGCTGGCAAAATATGTACCTTCAATTAAGATTCTTAAATGTGTATTGGAAGGAATTTAGTGAGGATTATAAGAGAATGGAAGAATAGAAGCTTTGAAAGATAATGTGTCAATCTCTTATGAAATAACAGTCAGTGATTCTCTGTGTTCTTAGATTTTAATATCCTGTTCCTTCTGACATGAGCCCTCTGTACCTGAATAGATCATACACCATGCATGTTCCCTTCTCTGAAATTTTGATCATTTCTCATGCCCAAAGTGTCATCCTTCTATCAAAACCTCAGTCAACCTAGTTCCTGCACATCACCCAAGGTCCAGTCTCAGTCCCATCTCATCCATCAAGGTTTCTCAAACTACAATAGCTCGTGATTATTTCTCATGTAAATTCCCATAGAGTTTTGCTTTTGTTTTTATTGTTCTTTTTTTTCCCACTTTTAAAATATTTCTTTAAAAGATATTCTGATTACATAAATGTTACAGAGAATATTTAGGGGATTCCCGTATGCCCCACTCCCCACACCTCTCACATTTTCCCACATGAGCAACATCTTTCATTGGTGTAGTATGGAACACACTTTGGAGCTTTGCCACTAGGCACGGATTATGGTTTACATTGTAGTTTACACTCTCTCCCATTGACTCTGTAGGTGATGGCCAGAAATCCTGTAGAGTTTTGTAGCCTAATATTTGTTGAGCCCCTACTGTACACCCGATGTCACACAGCACATAAGTGATAGAGCCGAGATTTGAACTTAGAATGAATCCAAAGCCCTCCAACGAAAAGTGCATCTTTAAATCCATAGACGTGAGGTGAATGTCAATTATTCCATAGTTTCAAGGCTTAATTGGGCCGCCCCCTCATCTGTGAGGTCACGTTGCTTATCCCAGTGTTGCTGTATTAAGTTATAATGGAATATAATACCTAGGTGACCCACTAGATTTTCCTGAAGGCAAGCGCTGTGCCTTGCTTTTCATCTTGCGTCGTAGTGGTAGGAAACTGCAGCCCTTGGCTAACGTGTGTGTGTGTGTGTGTGTGTGTGTCTATGTGCTTTTTCCTCCATGCATCTTTTCTCCTTGAAAGTAAAAGACTTCTTACTTTCCTTTCCAAATGGGCATTTGAAATACTAGCATTGGCTAGAGTGGGTGAGTCATTGTACGAAGCTGTGAAAAATAAGTTGATTTGTAGAAAAAATGAGTCATTGAAATCTTTAGACTTTAGGAAAATAGGAAGTGTTTGAGATTCTGATGTGGGAAATGGTAAAATAAATTATTTTGAGAATACAATACAGGAAGATGGAAAGCCAAGACCGGAAATTTGGATTCAGAGGTCATATTCTAAGAAAGCCCAAATTGGGTGGGTTTGGATTAGCTGTTTATTAGTGTGAAATTGTTATGGATTTCTTAGTGATGATTCATGGCTACACTGAGGTGGGAGGCAACTCCTATTACAGATGGATCTTTCCTCATATGTCATATACTGACCACCTTTGTTTATTTATTCATCCTTTCATCTAAATACCAATAGTCCATTCAGCCATCAAATATTTCTCTAGCACCGATGCTAGGTTTATAATGTTTTCTACTCCCAGGGAGTTTTAAAATTTATAATCTAGTTAAAATTAGAATTGATTCTTATCCTCCTTTGGAGAATATGGCAGATCTCTAGATGCATGTGATGAGGGAGGTATGTGTGTGTTAAAAAAATTTCCGCAATGATTCTGATATGATCCAAATGTAACTCTAGTCCCAACCCCTCATGCTCCATTGAAACTGAGTGCTGCTCTTTTGAGTGAGTTCTACTTCAGTTTATTGAATTTATTTTAATGTAGTACTACCTACAATAAGTTTTGTCTGGATTCAGGGTAAAATGACTTATTCCTGTAATTTCCTCTCCAACCAGTGCTATCCCTACCCTCCCCCTTCTTCAATGAGTTGTTTCCTACCCACACTTGGAGATATGGGACCAGAAGTACCTCCTCCAGGAACCCTTCTGGGAGTCCCTCGAGTGGGTTAGGGAACCACCTTGTGCCTCACCAGCCCTTGCACGTGTTTCTGTTATAAGCTTACCACATTATATTGTCATACATCTCTTTTCTTCCTTAAGACTGTGAGTTCCTTGAAGGCAGGAGACTGTTTTATTCAGTTACTCCATCAATATTTATTGAGTACCTATGGTACATGTACAGCACTCGTATAGATGAAATGAGTATATCAGTGAATAAACCAGTGAAAAATCATTGCCCTGTGGACATCACATTCTAATTTTATGTATCTTTGTAACTGTATGAAGTTAATATGAATATGATATTGATAGTATAAAAATCACTGAACTCTAAAGAAATTTGGCTTTATACGTTTTTTTATAATATAGAGCTCAGGCATCAAGATTTGCCTTGAAAAAAGTACATGCCCAAACTCAAAACAAATAAAAGCCTGAAGTCACACTGAAGACATTTGAACAACTACGTATTTTCAAGTGTTAAAAGATAAACCTCTATTTTAAGCAACAGTCTATATAATAAATTCAACTATATGGTGTTTAACTAATGATTTGCCACTCAAAATGAGATCTAAAATCTGTAAATAACTTTAGTCCCCTTTGCTGAGTCACAGCCACTGTTCTTGATTCATATTTGGTATTTCATTTCGCAAATATTTATTAATTGCCTACTGCATGCGTGCTTTCATTTGTTTTCTATTCATGTGATGCCTTTACTGTGTGACATTCTCAAAATATTTTGATACTTTAATATGCCAGATGACTACATTCTAAAAACAGCTGGAGAGTATATCTACTATAATTTTATCATATAGATTTAGATTAAAATATTCAAATATTAAGCAACAAATACCTCTAAATCAGGATTTCATTATTCCTTTTATCTTGTCCTCAAACATAATGTTACTGAGAGGAAATACTAATAAAAAATTACAGCTTGCATATTTATGTTTAACATGGTAAAATATTTTTGGCAGAATAATAATGAACATAGAAAACAGTGGGTTAGATTTCCATGTTGGTATTGCGATAGTGTTCTCATTAATAATCTAAGCCTATCTTACAAAGTTCTCCCAAGATATTCTTTCTTGTTATCATTTTTTACTTTGTATATTGATTGATGTGATTATCTAGATGTGTAACAGTATTGTATTCTAATTGTGTGTGAGGTCACATGCTGCATTTTTATACCACTTTTCCCCATACATTCATTCAAAGAATGCATATAGGGCATTGGTGTTCTGAGGTTAGGAATTAGTTTGAATTTTTCATGTAAAAACATATAAAAATGATTATTTTTTGAAATATGTAGGCTGGTACATAAGCATTTAAAACTATAAAGGACTTTGATTTTTTTTTAACAAACATTCAAGAATTCTTATATCTGAGTACAGTCTTTTGAATATTCTCAGTGGGAGGAAGTCTTTGTCCTTTGAAAGTACATTTGAATTTTTTGAAATAGCCAAAAGTTATTCAATGTCAAATCTGTTAAATAATTTTGGTAATCACACTGGGCAACACAGTTTTTGAACAAAAATGAAGTTGAACCATAAAAAGAAGTTTTCTTGTATGACTCATAAACTAATTCTGAAGGAAAACTCTCCAGAGGCGTTCTCTTAAAGGATACGTAATTGCACCAAGTTTTCCAGTGGGATTACCTTGAATTGAGTTTGATAAGGCTCTAAAGAGGGATATTAAAGCAGAACCTATTGGAAGCACAGAGAAGTGGCACCCAATCCAGACTAGGATACAGGGGGTGTCACGAAAGGTGTTTCTCTGATGAATTAATTCTTTAATTCATGAACGATGAATAGCTGTTTGATAATACAGAAGTGTGAGGGGGTGGGGTCATTCTAGGAAGTAGAGCATCAGGTACAAAGGCAGAGAGGCGAGAGAACACATAAAATGTAGTTTGGTGATATTGGAGTATAAGGGTAACAGAAGATGATGTTGAGTAAAGAGGCAGGGCCAAGGTGAAAGATTGTAAATGCCACATCATGAAGTTTAGACCTTATCCTGAAGGCTGAGAAATGACCATGTCAGCAGACACCTGACATGGTCAAATTTATATTACAGAGAGTTCACTCTGGCTGCCATATTGAAATGGAACAGGTAGAGTGAGATCTGGGGAAGGACAGGGTTGGCGCAGTTATGCTGTCAAGAAAGAGAGAGGTCAGACCTAGTTAGGAATGGAAAACCAGGAACAACTAAGAAATATCAAGAAGGGAAAATCAACAGACCTGGCAACTAATGAGAGAAAATAAGAAAAGGAAGATAGTTCTCAGCTTCTTGGCTCAGACTACTACATGGATGGTGTGGTTGCCACAGAGTTAGAAAATATCAGAGAGGAAAAATTAGGACATGTTGAGCTGATAATTAATCAGCTTGGGATATGCTGAATCAGTAGTACCTATGGGACATACATATGAAATTGTCACTAAGACTGAGCAGTATTTGGTCTAGAATCTCGTGGCCAGTCTGGCAGGAGAGATAAACTGAGAGTCCACTGTAGATAGTAAATGGAGCTGTGGGTTGAATGAAAATCTTGAATTCACGGTTTGCAAAATTAGATGGAAAAGAAGACAATGAAGAACTTCCAAGGAGCCAAAAATTGTCAGGCTAATATGGAGAGAGTCTCAAATGATACATAAAAAGAATGAAAATAAAGGAGAGCTGGAGGTCATCATGTCTTGGGATCCAAAGGAAATGAGTGTTTTAAGAAGAAGAAGTTGGTCAGTAGTGTCAAGAGCCTAGATCAGTGCCTGGTACATAGTGAGCACTCAATAAATATTGGCTGGATTATACTCCTAAAGAAACAAGATGAAGACTGAAGAAGAGCAATGATAACTTTCCAGAGGAGTTTCTGAGGAGTTTATGGGCAGATGCTATATTGCAATGAAATTTAAGAATGAATGGGGGGATTGGGATGGAAAACATTTGCTTGTAGACCACACTTTTTAGGAAGCTTAATTATGAAGTGAAACAAAAGGAAAGCTGTAGTTAGAAGTATAATTAGGATCAGAGGAGATTTATTTTGGGGGTAGTATATTTAATTTATTTTTCTGGCTTTAAAACTAATACTTGTTTTTAGTAGCACATATGGAAAATATAGAAAAGTATAAAGAAGAAAATTAAAATTAATAATCCCATACATTTTGGCATTTGTATATATTTTATGGATGGAGGACTTTTTAAGATAAAATTATGAAGGTAGTATGCATACAGTTTCTGTCTTCTATCTTTATTCTTTATATTTCATTATGGTTGTTTTTGTCTGTTCTTATATATTCTTCGAATATATCATTTTTTAAACAAACCAGTTTTATTGATACATATTAATAAATCATACAATTCATCCAAAGTGTTATTTGCTATAATCACATAGTTATGCATTCATCACTTCAACCATTATTAGCAAAATATTATTTTTAATGACTGAAGAATATTCAAGAGCATACTCTGGAAAGCCATTGGAAAAAGTCATAGGTGAGTCCTAGTAAACACAGAACCTACGACAGGTAGGCCCATTATGTGCCAGGCCTAGGTGGACTGTGGGAATGCTAGTAAGAGGAGAGTGTTACTCTGTATTTTTTGCTTCTCAACTCACAACGACTTCCTCTATCAAGACTTGAGCATAGCAGAATACTCCCTTGGTAAAATGTTTGTCTCCAATTAATCCAGAAAATAGAGATATGGCAAAGAAAGCAGAAATTTCCTCAGCAAATGCTCAAGACAAATCAAGTACAGTAATAATCTGGACGGACATGAAAAGACATCCTGTCCTCAATTAAAAATTGTACAACCACAATGGACATTTTGGTGAAGGCAGCCCTCAAGATTGTCCATCTCAAATGTCAGAAATCACTTTTTATCACTGTATTCCAGACAGATTACAAGTCATCCTAGAATCTCCATTGATTATTCTCCTTTGGATTCTTGGTGGTTTTCTTCTGTATTGGAATTTCTGTTCCTGGAATGCTTTTATTCGTTTTCTTTACTTTTCTCTCCTTTTAGTAGAAAATGCATTTATTCATTTTCTTGGCTTTTCTCTCCTTTTAGTAGTACATTCTCCAATAGCTTAATCAGAAAGAATACATGGGAGGTAATTTTTAAATTTACTTTAGGTATATGAAAATATTTTTATTCCACCCTCAGTTGATGGCTCATTTAGCTACGTAGAGAAATCTAACTTGGAAGAACTTTTCCTTTAAAACTTTGAAGGCCATGTTCCATTGTCTTCTTGTTTCCAGTGCCGAAGTGAAGAAGCCAGATGCCATTCTGGCATTAAACTTGCATTTGTCTCACTGAAATCTTGTTGAAATTTCAGCTTGTCCAGAGGTTCTGTAGTTATGCTTACTGGTGGCAGTCTGCATTCATTAGTAGGCCAAGGATTAAGTGGGCTTTGGAAATTCATAAGACATTTTCTTGAATTATTTTATTCACAGTTGTTGGTACATAATTTTCCACGGATTTCTCTTAGTCTGGACTTACACAAATGGGCCTTCTAAGTAAAGGATATGCTGGTATATTGCTAGGTATATTGCATTCCTCACAAAGATGTGGAGATATACTTCCCCAGAAATATCCAGGGTAGTGAACATGAAGACTTCTTCTTTCATGAGGCATTTTCTTACATTCATGATAATGAGTAACCGCTTTTTCCAGAAAGAATAGCAGAATTGTCAGAAACACTATAAAGGCTCAGAGTCTTCTAAATTGGGTGTGTCTCTCATGCAGTATACCCACTGCACAGACAGATTAAACCCAGCCCTCATTGTTGCCTTAAGCGGATTGGGACAGAGAACCAACCAACCCAAGAAGCTGTTCTAGCTGCTGTTTTTGCTGTTAGCAATAAGTAGGTGTCTCTAATGTATGTCAATACTTGTGTATAAAACTGTAACAGGCTAATTTGGTAGTTTGCAGGTAGGGTAAAATCTTGGACCATTCACAGTTTCTGACAGTGGTTATCTCTTATTCCTTCTCTTTATTCTTTCTTTCCAGGCATCACGCTTCCTGGCATCACTCGTTCTCTAATATTTTATTGCCCATTTTTCATCTCAGATTATCTCAAACTTACTTTCCAATATTCTACTGAATTTTTAATTTCTACCATAAGGCTTTAATTCCCAAAAATTCTTTGTTTTCTAAATGTACCTAATTTTAATAGAAGAATGCTTTTGTTTCATGAAGTTACTTCTCTCATCTCTATAAAGATATAAATATATGTTAAAGCTTTCTTCTCCCTAAACGGTGACTGATTTTTCCAAGTTGCTTTTATTTGTTCTGTTTTGCTTTCTTGTTTGCTTGTCTTGAGCTATATCTTTTCACTAAAAGCCTCTTCAGATTTCTGTTCATTATTGTTTGATTGTTCATATTTTAAAATGGGGAACTAAAATACTAACTAGAAGTCCTACTCATTTAGGTTGGATGTATGAGCTTTGAACTTGTCTCTAGGGAGTGGAACTGCCTTTTGTTGCTATTTGAGGTCAGGTATCCCTTTTGGGCTGGTCAGCATACCCAAAAAATCCTGGGATTTTGTTCTGTCTAGAGGGTAAAGAGAGATTACCAGCTTTCTGGTGGTGGAATAAGCTCTTGGGAGGGGAGAGACAGGTTCAGCATCCGGTCTATTCGTACTTCCTCAATTCCGTTTGGTGAATAGTAACTGTACCTTCAACTGTGTCTGTCACCTCCCATCTGGAAACCTTATGTTTTACTCTCCAGAGAATAAATCTCCAGATGTAGGCGTTTTCCTACATAGGAGGTTTCCCCTAATTGCAAGGAGAATTAGGACTGCTTTTCAGCTTTCCCTATTGCATGCTTAGGTTTTAGCACCTCTAGGTTTATTGACTCCATTATCACCCACCCTTTGCTTTTCAGCCTCCAAAATTCTCCTGCTATTATTCTTTCTTACTCTCCCTAGTCTTGTGGGTTTATGACATAAATATTTTTGGCTGATGTTTTAGGAAATGTCAGAAGCAAATATTATTAAATGCATGCATGCAAATTGCCATCTTTTCCCTGAAGCCCAGTCTATTTTTTTAAATTGTTTTACATTTAACATTTTAACCCATTTGAAATTGCACACTAAGGATACAGCATTAGTTTGTTTTTCTTTCTATGAATAGCCAGCTTTTCAAAACTCTTTTTAAATAAAATTTTAATTCTTTGACCTTTTGCTTGTGACCAATTCTTTATTAAATGTTACATTCTAGTTCAAGACTCCATCATTCATTAATTCATTCAGTTCAAATACAAATATCATAGTGTTTTGATTATGGTACTTTTAGGGGAAAACAATATCTAGAATGCTCAAGAGAAAGGTTTCGGATGTTTTTTGTTTGTCTTTTAAAAAAATCTTAGATACTTAAAAATGTTTAAATACTAAAAGGAAAAGAGAGAGACAGAAAGAAAGGGAAATGGTAAGAGACAATGGGAAAAATAGTGCTGGAAAATTTAAAAATATATTTATTCATTCCAAAATAGAATCAATTTATTCATTCAAATTACAAGTGATAGAAATATAAATATATTTTATCGAATTACAAAATTTTACAAAAATTTGCCAATTACTTTTTTTTCATTAAAAGCACATAGTTTTTAAGCACTCACTATATGCTAAGTCTCTGGAGAGGTGAAATAAGTGAGATAACACCAGTCTTTTTCCCACCATACAGAAGTATCAGAGGACTTTATAAGCAATAAGTGGCTTCTATTCTAGGTTTATAATGGGTGTTTTACATGCTATATCTCATCTACTTTTTACTCTAACAAGTGCTATATATAGGTATTATCATCCAACCCTCAAGAATATAGAAACTGAGGCTCAGAGAGGTTAAGTAAATTGAATTAATTCACTAAGCCATGAAATTTTGTTGCTGGATGTCAAACTTAAGTTCTTCCTGTCCTCCAAGTGAAAAAATAAGTTTAAGAAAAAACTATCACATAATTTTATAATTTGATACTATCTCATTCACACTATCTATTTAAGAACAAGTTTCTGTAGCCTCAGAGGAAGTTAGCATTTAGACTATTAGAGAAAGAAAATATTTACTATATTTCATGAATTGTCAGATTTACTAGAATATTTCAAATAAGACCATTTGAGAATTGAGAATATAAAATCCATAAATGCATTACTAAGACTGTTTGAGACTTCTTATTCTGGTTCCCAAACCTATACTTCAAACCTAAGTATTAAGGGCAAGTTTTTAAATTATATAAATTTATATTATATAAATACATTTTCTAATTAGACTGGGGCTCAGCTAGTAACGATCCTCTGAAAACTACCAGATTTGATAGCTAGTTCTAATGTTAACTTCAGAATCAATCAAGAATCTACCAGGCCTTAATTTGGTAAGGTGACACATGATTTAATCTTATAAAGCCTAGTAAATAAGATAGCCACTAAGTAAATATCAGACATGATTTTTTAAATTGCTTATAGATTTTCCCACAAAATCAGATCAGTCTGATCTTTATGTGATTAAAAATATAATATAGGTAGAGTTTGTAGTAAAGTCATGCTCTCGCCTTTTAAAAGAATTTATCTAGAAACAGTTGAAAAGAAATGGGGTTGTTCAATTTAAAAGAAAATTACTATATCAGTCTAATATTCATGTCATTTAGTTGTGTGTAAATTGAATGGCAAAAAGGAAACCTTATTTTACTACTATTATTATTTTACGTGGTTTCTAGGTGAGCGTAAAATATTTTCATATCCAAGGTACATTATCATGTTGTCATTTCCTTAAGTACAGGAAAGACTCTTATTATTTAATAAATGGCATTTATTCATTCACTGTTACAGTCAACATATACTTATGTTTCTCTAAGTCCATGCAAAACAGTTATACAAAATAAATCAGATATAAATCCTTCACTGAGAAACCTTACGTCTCAATAGAAATAATAAAGGCTCATATGTAATTAAAATAAATGCTAGAAAGTCCCACAACTACAGATACAATTCTCTGGGAGTTCAGAAAAAAGAGAAGGTATTTCTAGTTGAGAAAGACCAAAAATTATTTTGGAGGAGGTGGCATTTGATCTGGCCTCAACAGATGACCCCGAGTCATAAACGTTGTCTGAACAACTGAATGGGGGTGACTTAACCTGACTGAGCTTCCCACGGTGACTCTGGAAGCAAAAGGTATGATGTCTCTCGTGTCCTCCTCACATTCTTACTGTGAAAAATAAACGAAAGAATGTGGCTGAAGCCCCCGTGAATGTAAGGACAACATATAAGGTGAAAAGCCTGAAAATTCTACCAGGTTATTTTGATTCGGGGACATATCATTAACAAATGTATTTGGATAACGGGTAAGTCAAAATATAAAGGAACCCTCAAACATAGGATCCTAATTAATAGAGCACGTTAGTCCTCTTGCACGTGGCAACACATGGTCTAGGCTGGCAAGGTGGCTCTTCTCTGCTGGGACACTCAGGGAAACGAGCGCCTCCGTCTTGTTGCTCTGCCATTCTGCTAGAGTGTTATTTTTATCCACTTGGTCAAAGCATGGTCAAAGGCAAGTAGGGACAAGCCCAAGTCCAGGTGTTTGCTCACAGCCCGTCAGCCTGAAAACAGTTTTATTCCTCATTATCTCCAAGAAAGGCTGGACAAATTAGCCTTTAGTTGGACAGCCATCTTTCCAGGAAGAAGGGTAGATAGAACAGATTGGGGGGAGATGGTAAAACTAGCATCAGCTACAATAGATATTTGTTCTTTTGTTGTATTTTTATAATTTCTCAGGTTGGGTAGAAAATTTATAATTCAGAGAGTTTTACACCTTTGCAGTTTAGTATGATCTGAATCATATAAGCCTTATGAGGGCCACGTATGACAATTACATGGTGAAGTTTTAAGAGCTACTAGTGTGACTTATACACAAGGCTAGTCACAACTCATGACATTAAGTTGTGAGATTGAAGCTATGCGGTCACCAAAGTAAAAAAAAAAAGTGACATTTGATTAGTTTGTATTTCTGCTAATAAGATATGTAAAACTCATATTTAACAGTTTTCAGAATACGAAATGGGTGTTTCTGAAGTTTGTATGAAGATTATTTCCTGTTATAGACTGAGTTGTATGCCACCCAGATAAAAGCATGTATTTGGTGTACATTATGATTATTTAAATCAATTTCGGTCAAATGATCTATATCAGAATGAAAACTGAGAGTCTGTCAATAACTTGGAATATATCCATTTTGTAATATAACTTAAAAAAATCACTTGAAATACAAACAGCAGGACAGATAAATTCTTTTAAAGTTCTGAAGTATTTTATAAAATAGACAATTGCACATTTTATAGGAATCGCCAGTAAATTTTTAAAACAGGTGAAGATTCCTTTAAATCTGTGACTAGCCATATTTAATTAGTAAGCATATTTCATAAAGTTCAGTCCAATCCAACAAATATTTATTGAATGCCTAGTCTATGCAAGATAAAGTGCCATTTTAATTTAATGTGTGGAATTAGGATGGCTTTTGTCATATTGACTTGATTTTCCATGGGTGGCTGATTAAAGGAAACAGCCGTTTTCTTTTCTAGGTATACATATATAAAATAAAATGAAAAAGTAAAACTATCAAATCCACTGTACTATATATCTATCTCCAAAGTAGTTGAGACAAATGAACATTTTTATGAGTAGACCTTACACTGAAAATGATTGTTTCAATGGTCTTATCTCCCTGGGCAAAACTTAGTTCTATAATGCAAGAGAGCATATAAGATTAATGGGATATGGCCAGACTGTATTTTACTTATAATCAATCTCTAACTTACATAAAAACTTCAAAAGCAGAAGGAATCTAAAATTAAATGGGAATGGAGAAAGAATGTGCGTCCAAGAAATAAATTTTCTGCATACATTTTATTCATCAGGCACAAAATTAGTTATCAGGTTCCCCCAGCTAATCTTCTAATTTGCTTTAATTGCAACCTTAGGAAAGGAAACCCAACAGCAATGGCAGTTGTTGGCAAGAATCGGCTGGGTGGTTGGTGGGATAAGAGAACAGAAGGATAGTTGAGCTGTATTGTAGGAAAGAAGCACACTCCCTGACCTGGAAAAGAAATGACCATTGAATTTAGAAATGATCCCAGGAGACCAGCCCACAAAATTTACAAAACTAGTAATCTGGGGCCATTTAGTGAAACAACAACCAAGTCTCATCCATGTCGGTGGGTTGGTGGGTTTTCTAGGCATCCTTGTATGATCTTAATTCAGGTTATTTTGATTTTATTTCCTTGGTCAGTTTCTTAAGTATAGAAGTGTGCGGTGCCTCCTTTTTTTTTTTAAGATTCCAAACAAGATAAGATAAAATAAAATTGTAGTGATTCTTAAATGGCTAAGCGTCCATTATTTTGAAAACGTACTTTCCCAAAATACACTTTTCCCAAATAAGTGTCCTGCAATTAGTACACTTATTATATTTGCATAGTTAGCAGTTGTGTTTCCAGTAAAAAGAGCTTTCCTTTTGATGTTGGCATAACATTTGCATTTGTACTGTTGAATGTGTCAGTTTGTTCCATTTAATTGAAAATTGACTAGCAAACCAAGAAAAAAGGGGTAAAAACAATAACGTGGTTCTCTTTTCCTCAGTGTGGCTGAAGCTTGTGTTTTGAGGTGGGGGTTAGGGACGGATGGAATGAGCTGAGGGTGGGAAAAGAGCAAGGAGATAAGTGGAATGATTAATTGGCTCAAAAGTAAATAGAACACATGGCGCATCTTAGGAACCACCAAATTACTTTCCAACCATTTGCAGACCATTGTATAGACATTAATTTATTTCCAGGAGATAATTTTTGTATATTAGAAGAATTAAAAAGTCAGCAAAGACCCGTTGTTGCTTTATCCATTATTTATTGAGAAGGAAATGAAGGAGGAGAATGGACACAAATTAGAATTGCCTAACTGTTCTGGGAGTACTCTAAAGTGTTGTGATTTTATATGGTCTGAAAAGGCAGAGGAAGATTGGGAGTTGCATTTTTGTCCTTGGACCTCTGGAATTAAAATCATTATATAAGCAACTGCTTCAAGTTGCATATTACCATGGAGAGAAGATAGAACTTTATTTTTCCTTGACTTCCGAAGATAGAGAGATGGAGAAAGACAGAGTTTCAGATAGAGAGAAGTGCAGATAAATGTAGGTAGAAGTAAATATATTGTAAATGTATATTCATTTCCAAAATGTATCATTATGTCCAATGTTCTGAATCTATTTAAGTTAAAATATGACCTTAAATGGAATTATTTTCACAACTAGTAACCCGGGGCCATTTAGTGAAACAACAACCGAGCCTCACCCACGTTGGTGGGTTTTCAAGGCATCCTTGTATGATCTCTGTACAAACCTTCTCTGTAACGGATTTGGGTTGCATCTTGGAAACACTTGGATAGTTTATATATAATTATAATCCCAGCTATTGCCTATGATCAACTATAATTTTTCAGTGAACATTTTATTATGAAAAAGGTGGCCGAATTCACCAGAATCTCAAGAGATGTTGTTAAATTATGCATATTCTTACGTTCTCCTTTTCCGAGCTTGTGATAAAACTTGCGCACATGGAGATCTGTGGGGACAAAACAATCTTGTCTCCAGATTGCCATCTCCTCTCCAGGGCATTACTAGCTATGATTTGGATGTTGTTGCCAGCACTGGACTAGTCGGTAGAAGGCAGAAAAAGTCCCCAAGGAGTTAACTCCTGAAGTCCCCGTCTCTGAGCGTCTCGGGGATAGAAGGTAGGCAAAAGGGAAGCTCTGGATTTGAGACTGAGGCAATTGGATCTAATTATATCCTGCATTTCCAGTCCCTGGGATGGCTATGTTGTTACATATTTGCTTCTCAGTCTTTGTCTTTTTAGAACATTTTAGGTTGTACTTGAATAATTATTCAAGACTCCTTACCAGGGAATCCTAGCATTATAAATTTTAAAAAATGTGAAATTCATTAAATACTAATATGCTGTGACTCAGACCTTTGAAAGAGAGAATTCTTTGTCTGAGGTTTGGAACCTGCCGTTCTGTTTTATTATTGCAGAAGTCCCCAGCAGGCATATTCACCCAGATTTAATTATCAAGCCATAAAAGTATCTTTGAAAATTTTCCTTCATACTGAATGCCTACAAGTAATTTAGAATTGCCTTTTCAATCATCCTATGTGGTAAATCAAACTTCAGCCTGAAGTACGTTTTCAAATATTTTGGAAAGTGAGAACTGCGCTGAGTTGATAACCTCAGGAGGCCACAGCAAATTCAGTAGGTCAATATGGAGACTGAAGGGGCAATGCATGGGGGTCCTAGGTAATAACGTCTATAGTATCTACTAAAATAGAAGCATTCCAAGGGAAGGGTCGCAATCTCTTTTACTCATTGTTTTATCCACTGAACACAGCACAGTGCCTGGCGCTTGTTTGGGGGCTCGATAAAAAGTAATTGGATAGATAAAAATATATATGAATTAACAAATCAAACCTCATTTAAATCCGCCATGTTCACCATCGCCCACACACACATTCCTTAGTACTGACAATAGAAGAAGTTGAAGTTTTTTTATTTGACTTTTCACATATGCATACATATTGTGCATATGTATTCAGTTATGGGTATGTTCTTTAGGTGCTTTGACTGCAGAAGACTAATTTTCAAAGTGATTCAAATTTTACATAAAATATAGCTGGCTAAATATCACCCTAATTCTTAAGAGTTTTCCAGATCACCAAAAAAAATTCTCTACTATTTTTATCTTGAGAATCTGAGAATTGGCAATATAGTCTTAGCCGTTGGTAGAGATTGAAAATGAACTATAGAATAGCCAAAAATTTCTTTTAAATCTCCTGTGCATAGTTTCTACAGGAACTTCAAAGTGGTGGCCTGATAAAAGCAAAGTTTTTCAAATGTCATGACATTTATAAGATTATTTGGAAATGTTGAACATTTGCTGAATATGAAAAAGTTCTCCACTCAATTTTTTCTTCAAAATAAAATCATTTAAGTTGATAAAAATGCAATTAACAGGTATGGCTAATGTATGCTAATATGTCCCAATATAGACTCTACATGAAAATTCAAAGAGATGGGTATGTGAGGAAAACATATTGCTTAAAAAAATAAATATGGAATTTCCCTCACTGTTTTTCACCTTTTAAGCTTCACCTATAAAGTATGGCCAAAAATGGTTTTGTAAAATTTCACTAACTGTCAAACTAGTTATTATAAAGGATTGATTTTATTACTTCCAAAGTTACATTAGAATATTTTCTTGATAGAGTATATTAATTACTGGTCCCCCATTATTATTAAACTTGTAAAAGAATTACTAGGAAACAATTTGGTACTTGTAGTATTCATACAGGAAGATATAAGATGATATCATTTACATAACCTGAAGTCCATAAAACTTCAGAATTGTTCTCCCCATAGTAATTCAAAAGTCAAGAAAATAAATAGAAACTAATCATTTTTTCTCAGTACTGGGAAAAAAGGTTTAAAAAATATGAAACGCACTGCAATCCTGATATCAATACTGGACTAAATCATCATTTATTTATTATTCTTCTTATAAACATATCAAAGCAGAAAACCTCTAGGCTCATGTACAATAAAATATCTCAGCATTAAAACTAAGTAATAAAATGTCACAGATAAAAGACTGATAACCCACCCAGACATTTCTCCTATATGGCCTAGGAAAAGATATATCTAAACAAATAGATTTTGCAGAGAGAGCACTAACCCAGTCCATTCCCAAAACCTACACCTTCTAACAGATACTAGAACAAGAGTTGGTTGGTTTTTTCTCAGCATGACTAAATTGAATTAATATTTGTATGTTTTTTGCATGGGATCTCATTATTAGAAATATGGAATTTTCTGATAATGCATTTCATAATTGGCAATCTGAATTATAAAACAAACTGATGGTATTTTTTATCATTGAAAGGCTGCTGGGATTCCCAGTTTATGCTCTTTTTTTTTTTTTTTTTTTAAAGATTTATTTTTATTTATTTAATTCCCCTCCCCTCCCCCGGTTGTCTGTTTTCTGTGTCTTTTTGCTGCGTCTTGTTTCTTTGTCCGCTTCTGTTGTCGTCAGCAGCACGGGAAGTGTGGGTGGCGCCATTCCTCGGCAGGCTGCTCCCTCCTTCGCGCTGGGCGGCTCTCCTTATGGGCGCACTCCTTGCGCGTGGGGCTCTCCTAGGCGGGGGACACCCCTGCATGGCAGGGCACTCCTTGTGCGCATCAGCACTGCGCATGGGCCAGCTCCACACGGGTCAAGGAGGCCCGGGGTTTGAACCGCGGACCTCCCATGTGGTAGACGGACGCCCCAACCACTGGGCCAAAGTCCGTTTCCCTATGCTCTTAATACTACATTTTTTTCACCCAATGTCTATATATTTTCCTCACAAAATTTGCTCTTACCGAATTTCTATTCTTCTAATATAATTTCCCAAAGAAAGTAAGAAGGTCAGACCATAAACCTACTACTCTTTCACACTTAATCACCAATGATAAGACAACTTAGAACTAGGTCATTTTATCTACAGCTTCATTATAGTTTGCCTTTGGATACAAGTCCCATGAGTATGGAAAATGTGGCAAATTAATATGTACTGACTTGGCTGATTTCACTGAATGAATTAACTGTTTTTAAAAATGCATTGGTCCACCCGGCAAAAAAATATTTTGATGAGTGGTTGCACTCTGAGTCTTTGTTCTCTGGAACTAATACAGCTTCCTATTTCTGCAAACACCTAAAGAGCATTAAAGAACCAATAATACCAACTCCAACTATGCAATTTTAAAAGAGTAAATAAATTAAAATTTGAATTTAAAACAGATTGAGTGCCCACGATTTTACTATGAGTGCTCACAGTTTGCTAAACCCTCAGTTCATCAAATTGATTTATAAAAACAGCCCCTGCTGTATTGCCAGGAACTAGACCAGGCTCATCAAAACCTTGGCCCGGGAAGTAATGCCCTGTTCTTTCTTGGCCGGCAGCTGCCACCGCAGCTGAAACAAGGGAAAGAATATAGAAGCAAGTAGACAGTAGCATACAATCACTTCCTAAGGAGATGAAAGGCTTGAACCAAGGTAAGTATCTGAAAGAGTCCCAAACTCTGAGAACCTTTGAAAAAGTGTTAGAATTCCCTATAAGAGGAGTGTGGAGATGATGAACTCAGGTCTACCATCAGCTACCATTCTCCAGACAGGGTCTAAGGAATTCTTTGGAATATAGTGGAACCATTACAACCCATTCCTCAGGCTTTCGGTTTCCTTATCATTGCCCTTTGTCCTCTCCCAACTCTCATTAATCTCCAAGTATCCTCTACAACTGCTATTTTATTTTAACCACACACTTTTAAGCATAATTTCCAGTTTAAAAACATGTAAATAATGATATAATGATTAGATTCCAAGTTAGTCTATTTAACCCTCAAGGAAGACGAAATGAAGATTTTGGTTTTTCTTTGAAAGTGGTCACACATCCCTAATTATATTTCAAATGTTTTAATAATAAGAGATTTTAAAAATAGAAGCAGAGATATCAAATAAATATTTTCAGAAGAAAGTCCTTACGCAAAAGGAGGCAAAGGTTAGCTTTAAAATTATTGTCCAAGTGGTATGAATCTCATCATGAGCAGCATTTACAGTAAGAATCTACTAGAGTTGTCAAGCATATTTAATCCTGCCTGGTACTAGGCATCCTGAAAACAAGAGGTAAATGTGGGGCAAGATGTTCCGAAATATTTCTATGGGGATTTGGAAAGACAATATACAAATAGATAAATATGTATATATAGAATAGTTCTTTATCTCCATCTCCAATCATCTCCATAATCTCTGTCTCTGTCTCTCTCTCTACCCCTGAGCTATGGAAGTGTTTTCCTAAACTATAGAAAAGGACCAATTTTTACAATTTTGTGGGATGATACATACTAATTGTTTATATATGTAATAAACTACAGAGTATTCTTTTCTCCTATATCAAATCAAGGTGACAGAAATTTTCTTCTTGAGAGAGCTAACTTCAGATGATTTCACTCTTCTTTTAGGTATCCATTCAATATTTATCTCATGTTGATAATTAGCAAGTTTTGGGGTTTTTTTTGTTTGTTTGTTTGTTTCTTTTAAAGATTTTAAAGATTTATTTTTATTTATTTCTCTCCCCTTCCCCCTACCCCAAAAAGAGAACCCTGCGTCTCTTTTTGTTGCATCATCTTACTGCATCAGCTCTCCGTGTGTGCGGCACCATTCTGCACTTTCTTTCACGCTGGGCAGCTCTCCTTACAGGGCGCACTCCTTGCGCATGGGGCTCCCCTATGTGGGGGACACCCCTGTGTGGCAGGGCACTCCCTGTGTGCATCAGCACTGCGCATTGGCCAGCTCCACATGGGTCAAGGAGGCCCTGGATTTGAACCATGGACCTCCCATGTGGTAGGCGGACACTCTATCTGTTGAGCCAAGTCCACTTCCTACAATTTTTGTTTTAAATGGGTGGGATGTAACTGTGATTATTCTGTATCAGATACTAAATGATAACTACATAACTATTTCATTGTTTAATTTGATTTACTTCAGAGCAAGTCACAAATGCTAGTATGGGTACATTGTTCCAGCTATAATTTGAACTTGGCCTCTGCTTTAGCTAACTTCAAAAAGTACCATTTAAATTAAGAAATTTTTTTGTATATAAAAACAAAGAAATTTTCACATGAGAAAAGGCTTACTTTTACTCAAAATCCCAAAACTAAATTCTTACGAAGCTACAAATTAACAGTTAGAAAATTTGTATTTTTGGCTAAAAACACAGATTTACTGCCTGCTCTGAAGTCCACTTCTTCTGCCATGCTCTTAACCCAGAAATGGAGCGCATAGGAGCTGATACGAAATGTGTAAGAGAGCTATAGCTGTGGCCAATTTCACCAGAAGGAGGACTGACATCACAAAACTAAATGTCACTTCTTCAATTAAAAAGTACAGAAAAGGTGACAACCCATAGAAAGGCACACCATGATGTTTTTCTCCTTTAAAAATAATTTTCAGTTAATTTAGACATGTTCTGTCCTCAGTCTATAATAAAGATAAGTTAAGGATTGTTTGGAAAACAAAGAGATTCTTGAGGTATACAAATCACACATAATCACAAAACACAACCCTACTGTGTATAGTAATCTTACCATTTAGACATCTTTGAGTATGATATGCCTAAGAAGTGATATGGTTCTGTAATATACCTGGGCTTAAATGCAAATAGCAAGATACCTTGAAGGACACAATATTGCTACTCAAATTCAGGGATGTTGTTGTATATAAAATTTTCAGGCACAAAAAACTGGTATAATCAGCACTATTGCCAAGTTGTATCTGGGGAGACCACTATAAGTATTACACAATAAACATTACACAGCATAATCAATGAGTCAAATTAACAGGGAAAATAGGTGAGGGGAAAGAGCTGAGAAAGGATTATAAAATATCTTTATGAGCATTAACATAAATAATGGGTTACAATTCTCCAGCTTGATTCTTCTGACAAATTGTCTATGTAGCAATGCTTTCATTATATGCTACCATTTAGAAACATACTACACAAGCCATGTACCTGTAAAATGTATAGTTTGTTTTATCTGATTTATTGCTGTTATTCAGTACATGTCAAGTATGCTAGTTAGGTGGTAAATTTATATCCTGTACAGTAACTATTTCCTGAACACCCTCCCTTAGAAAAACAAAATGAAATACAATAACAAAGAGAAAGACTATAACATACATTTTGTTATTCTGAACCAGCAAGCCGAGATTTCCTCACTTTCTAAGGTAGCATCTGCCCATTGTACCTCTGCTGTCTCCAAGAAATACTCTTATAATTATTATACCATTTATTTTGTGCTCATTTCGCTTGGGTTTATATTCCCCCATTGTCTATAACCATTCCAAAAGTAAAACCTTTACATCTCTTTTTTTTTTTTCCCAGTGCTAATGCTATTGGAATGTTACATTTGGTCATTTATTTATTATTTCTAGGACTTATTGCAGTGTTTCTGTTGTTTGGTATTTTTTCCCTTTTTTTTTCACTATTTGCTTTTTCTTTGACAACTCCTTTTTTTTCCTATTCTCTCAAGCATGAATTCTGATTCCTGCCTTAATTTTGGACAGGGGTGGGGATAATAGCTAGTAGTGGATATATTTCCCTTCTAGAATCTGAACTAACCGTTACCATTTGTTTTACTCCCCCTTAATTTATAAATATTTTAATCAATACTTTATCTATCCTTTCCCA
Source organism: Dasypus novemcinctus (assembly GCF_030445035.2). NCBI lineage: Eukaryota > Metazoa > Chordata > Mammalia > Cingulata > Dasypodidae > Dasypus > Dasypus novemcinctus. The sequence goes on along the minus strand of NC_080673.1, from coordinate 6,893,491 downwards.
AGCGAGCCCTAAGGATTATGTCTGATGGCCTCACACGGCCATTCCAGGAGAGCAGCCGTTCTCAAGCAGCTGACACCAGTGAGCCTAGCCAGGTTTTACCTCTCTCGAGCCCCTCTATTTTTCAGGTTAGCCAGCAAAGGCACACTTGCTCTATCACTGAGCCAAGGAAAGTGATGTGTTGTGCAAGTTCCTTCCCTCCCTTTTGCTGAACTTGCATTGTGTTGCCCATTGCATATTCATTCAGAAGCCAGCCTGGAAGAGAACGTCAGCCATCAGAGAAAACCACTGTGGGTCCTCCGTGTCGCAATTGCACTCAATCAGCAACAGCTCTGCATCAATAATTAGGCAGGGGCCCAATAATTATGTTGGCAAGGAAACAAAGTAGTCCAAACTTCAGTTATTTCCATGTAATGACCGTCCAAGGGTTGAAACTGATGCTTGAGATTGATGCGTCCCCCTCTTACTCTTACCGTCACAGATGATTGAGAACTGGTGCCCTTTGTATTGTCTGGAAGATTCCCTTCCAGATTGTTGCCTCACGCCCCAACTAAAGAACTACACTTGCTTTCACGTATGACATACTTGCTTTTTAAAATCTAATTAAAACTTTCTTTTTGGTCCTTAGGTGGAAAGATGGCTCTGCTGAGATGAGCTCTTAATTAATGCACTGAGAGCCCGCGAGTCCCACCTCTCAACAGGAATGATTGACGTCCAAGGATACATAAATTACACTAATTGAGCTCGCATCTATACAGGCTTTCCAAAGGCAACTCATCAGAGAAGCTAGGTGAGTCGACCAGCATAAAAAGTGATTTCAATATGTTCTACACTCTCCCAAAGGGTGGAAGAGAAACTTTCCAGACTGTTGCACATTTATTATCACAAAAGGCAGTTCTTTACCTTGCTTTTAAGATGTAGGTTTTGTGTGGTAGTTTATATATATATATATAATTATAAAAATTAACATTTTTTAACATAGCCGTTTAAATTTAAATAACCACATTCTCTTCACATTTTTCAAGCAGCAAAACTTGTAAGCCAATTACACTATGCAAAAATCACTTGGCATCATTTGTTGATATTAAATTGTGTTGCATAGCAACCAACGCATATGTTATGGAGGGATTGTTTGAAATCAAATCCAATCTTAGTCCCTGAATTTAGTTTTCAGAAGTTTACCTAATTGAACATGCTTAATCCCCAGCCTTGGCCAAAGACTATGAGCAAATATTTCTTTTATGTTTATTTCATGCTGAAAGAAATTTAGAGATATTCTAAGGCCCTTACCTTCATGAACTCTGATATAACACATGGTACAATCTACGTAATTTATTAGTCTAAAATAATATACAAGGACACATCCGTACTACATTAGAATTCTATTTATATCTTGAAGATTTTGTTCACAGATTTAAAAATAATAATAACTTCACAATTGTGAGAGCCCCGTTGTTTAAATTATTTTCAAGGAAAATATGATAATATGGGAATTTCAAGGTATTAAATTACTTATTATAAAATAATGTATGTATGTATTATTCAAGAGAAATAAAAATAGGGCTGGATTTTCACTAATATAAAATCTGAAAAGGAGAGCATAAGGAGAGGAAGACTAAAGATTAAGCAAACTAAAGATTAAGAAACTATTTTTTAAAAAAGGTGAAGCATCAAAATGAATAGAAGTGAGTGATAGAAGGAAACAGCTAGATTCAGAAAATATTTCGGGGACCTCTAAATCTTAGGATAATCATCAAAAAGAATTCTTTTAAGACTAGATTCCTGCAACACTCAGGAGAACATGTTGCTTCCATGCTTTCTTTCTCTTCATTCCACTGCACTTTGCTGTGGCTACTGTTTCAAAGTGTGAAAAATGTGAGGCCCCACTTAAAGAGAAAATCATAAGATGGCTACATTTCTATCAAAATAGTTTTATTATTACCTGTAGGAAAACTCGAAGTGGAGAAAAATTGAGAGAGATCAGAAAACCTGAGTAATCTCGTAAAAATATAAAATGCTTTTAACATCAGGACTTTCTGTGAGTGAAATTGAATAAAAGCAGAACAGCTTCTTTACTGTAAGGTCTTTTTGTAATTTTTAGTGGCTAAGAATATCCAAATATAATATGTGAAGGCCACTGAAATATATATAACACTTTCTGCTTAAAAAGACTATTTAAGTATAATGAGCATGAAACATGTACCTCAAAAGCCAAAGTGTTTATTTTGATTTTCTCTAATTATGTGCTCATGACACTTTCCTTCATCATATATTATGTGCTAAGCAAGGTGTAGTACTTGAAGTGGTTTTCTATGAAATTATGCTTGAAGTGACCTAAATCTGCTCTTATCTCTTGATAACATATATTTAATAATCATAAAAAGGCAGTATCACTGTGTGCTTCATTAGTCTCATAACTGTAGTAATATTTATTAGTAGAAAAAGTAGCCATATGTTGAAATCATTGGCAGATAATTCTACTTGAATTCACATATTTTTAATGAGTCAATAGAAAACGCAGCATTCATTAACAAGACTGCCTTGACAATAACTTTGGATATAAAATAGGCAAAATGCACTGAATTAGTATCAACTTTTCTCTTCATATTTGTTGGGTAATTAGAGTGCTGATGTCTGACAGAGAGCCATAACTCATTACCAAATAGAGCACAATCAGCACGAAATGAGCAAGTGCCACCCTGGCTCAAATGGAGCCATTAAAATAATAGCCTATCACTCATGCTAATAAAATCAGCTCTTACTCTTCTGTTTCTGAACATGGCATACTAGATGCAACTTTCCAATTGCTACATTACATCATAATCATGCTATTATTAGTTGGTACATGAATGAACATTGTAAGACATATCACCCTTTATGCATTAGTACCATAATACCTCAGGAAATTCTTCTCTGGTCTTTGAAACAGAAGATGTATCATGTACTTATTGCTTTGGTCATTGTTACTTTTTTTATATTTTCGTTGAGAATCCATATAATTCTTTAGACATGGAGCTATTCAGGTAGTTGGGCAATGCACTATTCCACTGCTGCTTGATCTCTGGCTTAATGGTTTGCTTGTGACATCAATGGCAATTTTAAAGATGTGTGCATTCATTTTAAATGACTGTCATTCATTTGCTAAAACACAGACGTATATAGAAGAAAATAAATGTTCTGTAATATCCTGTACTATCACTGCCAATATAATTTGTTATAATTTTAAGTAAATAAAAATAATGATGCACATGGTTAGAAAAAATACAGATATTTACAACAAAAAGTCCTTGCCTATCAAATAATTACAAGTTAGTTACAATTTCTGAATGTTCCTTCCAAAGAAATAAATATCTCTTTAAGTATCTATAGATCACTGATGTATTCATTCAACAAATACACGAGGAGTTGTGTGTACCAGGGCCTGATGCTAGTGTTATAATAGCACCCAAGCCAGATAAAAATTGTGGCCCTCAGGGGGCTTGTAGTCTTGTGGGAGAGACAGACTATAAACAGAATAAATGAGAATATATGTTTATATATATACATGTCATGCAGTGATAAGTTTTATGGAGGAAAATAATACAGGGAAGGATGATTGGAAGTGCTCTTGTAAATAAGAAAGTTCTTGAGAAAGTGCTGTTTGAGCAAAGCTCTGAAGGAAGTGAGGGAAGGAAACCTGCAGATACCTGGGGTGAGAACAGTATATGCAAAGGCTCTGAGAAAATATACACTTGGTAGAGGAAAGGGACAGCAAGGAGACAATTAGAGCAGAAATAGGCAGGTGTGTGGGCAAGGGGGAGGAGCAGAAGGAGAATCGGGGAGACAGACAACTGGAGGTCACTGATAGATTTGAGCTTTTAATCTCTCTAACACAGAAATCTTTTAAGGATTTTTTTCTAGATGTGGAATATTGGAGTATTTTGAGAAGAGAGTTGACATGATTTGGTGTAGGTTTTTAAGGACATCCCTGGTTGTGTGTTGAGAATAGACTAAGAGGGGAAAGGGCAGAAGCAGGGGCGTTAATTCGGAAACCAACGTAATATTCCAGGCAAGAGATGATGGCGGGCTTGGCCAGGATGGTAGAGAAGGAGATGGTGTGCATTGTTTTACATACCAGAGATATTTGGAAGGTAGAAGTGACAGAATTTGCTAATGAATTGGACATGGCATCGGAGAGCAAGAAGAACCAATAACATCAGAGTTTTTGATCTGAACAAATAGAGGATGGAGTTTCAATTTATTAAAATGGGAAAACTAGTAGGAACAAGATGGAGGGTTCCAGTTTAGACCTGTTTAGTTGGAGGTGCCTCTTAAACATCCAGATGAAAATGTCAGGTAAACACCTAACAGAAGGGTCAGTGGTTTAGGTCTTGGATGAAAACATCAATTTAGGAATCCTTAGCAAACAGATGACATTTAAAATCACCTGACTGGGTGAAATCACTAAAGGAATGATTGTGGGTAGAAAATAAAAGAGGAGCAAGAGCTTCGACATGGGGCACTCCTATGTTAAGAATTCAGAATTCTGAGGAGTACCCAATGGAATGGGAGGAAACCAGGAAGGGAGGTGACCTGAAGCCAAGTCACAGCCATTTGTAAAATACCACCCTCAAGTGGCCATGAAGGAGTGTGAAGACTGAATTGAGTTCCCAACTTTAAGTAATTGTGGTAAAGTTGGGTATAAAATCTAATTGAACTGGGCTTAAGAGAATGAGAGCAGAAAAATTTTGGATCTGGGAGGAATTTTTCTGTGAATAGGAGGAAAGAAATTGAATGTTCGTTATCATTGGAAGGAGAAGAAAGATAATTTGGGTTTTGTTCAAGTATCTTACAAAAGAAACAACAGTATGTTGGTTTTCCTCTCTCCTTTTTTTTTTTTTCCAGAGGTTCCAGGGCTGGGGATTGGACCTGGCACCTGGTATGTGTTGAAGCCAGAACTCAATCACTGAGCTACAGTATGTTTTATATTTGTTAGGAATGATTTGATGAACAGGGGAAATTGATAATGCACAAGAGAGAGAAGAACTGATAGAGGTGTCCTAAGGTAGATGAGAAGGTACCAGGCCTGGTGCAAAAGTAAAGGTAGATAGTAATTGGTCAAAGGGAGTAAGGAGAGAAATCAGAGTATATAAGCACAGATGCAGAAAGGTAGATAGACAAGGAGAGAGCTTGTGGAAATTATCCATTTTATTTTAATGCAATAAGAATTAAAGTCAGTAGCTAACATTGAGTATGGCAGAGGAGATTTGAAGTTAAGGGAAATCATATGAAATTAGTGATTGGGGTTGGTGGGTAGGACATGAGTTGAGTGGAAAAATAAACTGATAAACTGGAAGCACGTAAGTATCATGAAATGATACTTGATCATGATAATGATCATGAAAATGAAAATTCATGTGTTTCTTCAACACATTCAACCGTGCAAATGTAGGTAGAATAGGCAAGGTTAGATTTCGTAGTGTTTGGGATTTTGCCCAGATATTATGAAACTGGAGTGGTGCAAGTAAGTTAATGATATATTCAAGGGGGGTGATTCTGGTGAAGGACTGTGAAATTAAAATTGGAGGGAAGCGGACTTGGCCCAGTGGTTAGGGCGTCTGTCTACCACATGGGAGGTCCGCGGTCCAAACCACGGGCCTCCTTGACCCATGTGGAGCTGGCCCATGCGCACTGTTGATGCGTGCAAGGAGTGCGCTGCCATGCAGGAGTGTCCCTGCATAGGGGAGCCCCATGCACAAGGAATGTGCCCTGTAAGGAAAGTCACCCAGCGCGAAAGGAAGTGCAGCCTGCCCAGGAATGGTGCTGCACACACGGAGAGCTGACACAACAAGATGACGCAACAAAAAGAAACACAGATTCCCAGTGCCAACGATAAGGATAGAAGCAGTCACAGAAGAACACACAGTGAGTGGACACAGAGAGCAGACAACTGGGGGGGGAGGCGGGGAAGGGGAGAGAAATAAAATAAAAAATAAATCTTAAAAAAAAAATTGGACAAGCAGGTACGTGAGGGGTGGAAAGCTGTGGAATGATGTTCAGCTCAATAGATTGTAGGTGGGTAGATTGGAGTTTGAGTCCTCTGGGGAATAAGCTAGGATAATAGAAGGTTAGCAAAAGAGATGCTTAAAGTTGAGAAAATGGAGAGTTTTTTAACGTTAAATAGATTCTTTTTTTAAAGCCTGCAATTCATCCAATGTTTACAATCAATGGTATTTGGTATTGCACATAGTTGTGCATTGATCACTTCAATTGTTATTAGAACATTTTCATTATCTCATTAAAAATAATAAATGAAAAAACAGACAAAGAAGAAAATTCTTTACCTCTCAATCTCTCTGTGTGTCCGTGCTGCATATAGCTGTATCTGACTATTCTTGCACAATTATTTATTTTTAGGCAGTTTTATTGAGATATATTCCCATACCATACAATCTATTTAAAGTGTATAATCAATGGTTTCTGGTGTAATCAAAATATTGTACATTCATCATCACAAATAATTTTAGAACTATTTCATTACTTCAAAAAGAAATACTCCACACTCCTTAGCATGTTTTCCCAGTCCTACATAACCACGAATCAAATTTTATCTTTATAAATTGATTTAGATTTATATTTTATACAAATGCAATCATACAATATGTTACACAATATATTTAGTTCATGGTAACACAGTCATCATTCTTTGTCCTTTTGTGTCTGTCTTGCTTCATTCAACATAACGTCCTCTAGGTTCATGCACGTTGTCATGCTTTACAACTTAACTTTTTTTTTTAACTGCATACTATTCCATTGTGTGAATACACCACAGTTTCTTTAACCTTTCATCAGTTGATCGACACCTGGGTTATTTATAACTTTTAGCAATCATGAATAATGCTGCTATGAACATCAGTGTGCAGATGTGTGTTCGTGTCACTGCTCTCAGTTCTTCTGGGTATATACCTAGTATTGGTATTGCAGGGTCACTTGGCAAATCTATATTTGACTTCCTTAGGAACTGCCTAACAGTCCTCCACAGTGTCTGTACCATTCCACATTTGCACCAACAGTGAATAAGTGTTCCTATCTCTCCACGTCCTCTCCAATACTTGTAGTTCTCCGTCTTTTTAATAGGGGCCATTCTGATAGGTCTGAAACAGTATCTCATTGTAGCTTTGATTTGCATTTCCATAATCATTAGTAGATGTTGAACATTTTTTTATGTGTGGTTTGTTTTGTTTTTCTGCCAGTTGTATTTGTTTTGTTTTGTTTTTAAAGATTTATTTTTATTTATTTATTTAATTCCCCTCCCCCGGTTGTCTGTTCTTGGTGTCTATTTGCTGCGTCTTGTTTCTTTGTCCGCTTCTGTTGTCCTCAGCGGCACGGGAAGTGTGCGCGACGCCATTCCTCAGCAGGCTGCTCCCTCCTTCGCGCTGGGCGCTCTCCTTATGGGTGCACTCCTTGCACGTGGGGCTCCACTATGCAGCAGACACCCCTGAGTGGCAGGGCACTCCTTGTGCGCATCAGCACTGCGCGTGGCCAGCTCCACACGGGTCAAGGAGGCCCGGGGTTTGAACCACGGGCCTCCCATGTGGTAGACGGACGCCCTAACCACTGGGCCAAGTCCGTTTCCCCAGTTGTATTTGTTTGGATAAATGTCTCTTCAAGTCTTTTGCCCATTTTTGGGGGGCAAGGGAGTAAAGAGTTTATTAAGAAAAAGAAAACAAGGAAAGTACACAACACATACTGAGGCTTGGACCATGGGCAAACCACAAGATGAGTTACATTTGAGGCCCCAGGTCAGACTTTTTAAGTCTTTCTCCTCCCCTTTGATGATGTTGGGAGCAGAGCCTCAGCTGTTTGCTGTTCTGATTAGTTGCCCCACCTGTCAGTTCTCAGGGGGCCAAAGATGAGGCCTTTTGTTTGGAGTTATCCAGGTCCTACCCTCACCCCCAGAAAGAGTCCAAACTGGGACCTCAAAGTCAAGGTGAAGGTGTCAGTGGGGGTTTCGTGGCCATGTTGTCCTTCGGCCATGTTGTCCTTCGGCCATGTTGTCCTTCGGCCCTGTTCTCCTTCGGCCCTGTTGTCCTTCGGCCATGTTGTCCTTCGGCCATGTTCTCCTTCGGCCATGTTGTCCTTCGGCCATGTTGTCCTTCGGCCATGTTCTCCTTCGGCCATGTTGTCCTTCGGCCATGTTGTCCTTCGGCCATGTTCTCCTTCGGCCATGTTGTCCTTCGGCCATGTTCTCCTTCGGCCATGTTGTCCTTCGGCCATGTTGTCTGTCAACCACGTTGTGACTCATCTTGTCCTCGTTTCCTGGTACTAGCCGGTCTCAACTCCCTCCTGAGAGAGTTCACACCCTCTTAAGGGGGCACTTTTGAAGGGTGACCATCATTCTTCTGTAGTGACTTCCTGCTGGCTAAGGCGGTAGTCCTGCCTAACAGGGCATAAACCTTTTGGGGTGTTCTATTGCTATTGAGGGAGACAGGTCCAGCACCCTGGTTGGGACTGTATGAAATTCCTGCATGACTAACAAGGCTTTGATTCCATAAGAAATAAACTTAATTAGAATTTTGAAGATACACAATCCCACTAAAAGGATAAAGCTGGTGGTACATGGGCTTAAAAAGAGGGCTAGGCATGACATACTGGACCACAAGAGTGAGAAAGACCAGCATCTTTTTATTGTTAAGTTATAACATTTCTTTATATATCATGGATATTAAACCTTTATTGGGCATGTGATTTCCAAATATTTTCTCCCATTGTGTCAGCTGCCTTTTCACCCTTTTGACAAAGACCTGTGAGGTAAAGAAGTATTTACTTTTGAGGAAGTCCCATTTATCTATTTTTTCTTTGGTTGTGTGTGCTTTGGTGTAAGGTCCAAGAAACCACCACCAATCACAAGGTCTTTAAGAGGTTTCCCTGTATTTTCTTCTTGTAGTTTTATGGTGCTGGTTTTTATATTTATGTCTTTGATCCATTTCGAGTTGATTCTTGTATTGGGAGTGAGATAGGGGTCCTTTTTCATTTTTTTGGTTATAGATATACAGTTCTCCCAGCACCATTTGTTGAAGAGAAATGTTGTCCCATTAATGTGGACATCGTAGGTTTGTCAAAAACTAGTTGAATGTAGAGGTGAGGGTTTATTTCTGGATTTTCAATCCTGTTCCACTGATTGATGTGTCTGTCTTTATGCCAGCACCATGCTTTTCTTACCACTGTAGCTTTGTAATATGTTTCAAGGTTAGGCAGTGAAAGTCCTCCCACATCACTCTTCTTTATTAGAATGCTTTTGGCTATTTGGGGGCACTTTCCCTTCCAAATGAATTTAGTAGTTGCCTTTTCTATTTCTGTACAGTAGGCTGTTGGAATTTTTATTGGTACTGCATTGAATCTATAAATCAGTTTGAGTAGGATTAGCATCTTCATAATAGTTAGTCTTTCAATCCATGAACATGGAATGTCTTTCCATGTGCTTAGGTCTTCATTGATTTCTTTTAGCATAGTTTTGTACTTTTCTGAATATAGGTCTTGTATTTTCTTGGTTAAATTGATTCCTAGGAATTTGAATCTTTTTGTTGCTAGTGTAAATGAAATTTTTTCCTTGATTTCCTCCTCAGATTGTTCAGTACTATTGTACAAAAACATTACTGATTTTTGCATGTTGATCTTGTATCCTGCCAATTTTCTGAACTCATTTATTAACTCAAGTAGCTTCATTGAAGACAGTTTAGAATTTTCTAAATATAGGATCATGTCATCCACAAATAATGAGAGTTTTACTTCCTCTTTCCTATTTGGATATTTTTAAAAGATAAACTTATTTATTTATTTACTTACTTACTTATTTATCCCTACCCACCCCCCTTGTTGTTTATACTCACTGTCTGCTCTTTGTGTCCATTTGCTGGTGTCTGCTTGTCTTCTCTTTAGGCAGCACCAGGAGGCAATCCTGGGACCTTCCAGAAGGGGAGAGGGGCTCAATCTTTTGTGTCACCTCAGTTCCCTGGTCTGCTGCATCTCTTGTTGTGTCTCCTCTGTGTCTCTTTTTGTTGCATCATCTTGCTGCACCAGCTCTCTGTGTGGGCCAACATTCTTGCATGGGCCAGCATTCCACATGACCCAGCTTTCCACTCAGGTAAGCTCTCTGCATGGGCCAGCTTGCCTTCACCAGGAGGCCCCAGGGATTGAACCCTGGACCTCCTGTATGGTAGAAAGGAGCCCAATTGCTTGAGCCACATCTGCTTCCCTGGATTTTTTTTTTCTTGTCTAATTGCTCTAGCTAGAACTTCTACACAGTGTTAAATAACAATGGTCAGAGTGGGCATCCTTGCCTTCTTCCTGATCTTAGAGGGTAAGCTTTCAACATTTCTCCATTGAGTATGATGTTGTCTGTGGGTTTTTTATATATGCCCTTTCACATTGAGGAATTTTCCTTCTATTCCTATATTTTGAAGTGTTTTTTATCAAGAAAAGATGCTGGATTTTGTTGAATGCCTTTTCTGCATCAGTTGAGATGATCATGTGTTTTTTTCTTCAATTTGTTAATGTGGTGTATTACATTGGTTGATTTTCTTATGTTGAACCAGCCTTAGTTGTATACCAGGAATAAATTCCACTTAATTGTGATGTGTAAGTCTTTTGATACGCTGTTAGAATCAATTTGCAAGATTTTGTTGAGAATTTTTGCATCTATGTTCATTAGAGAGATTTGTCTATAATTTTCTTATAGTGTCTTTATCTGGCTTTGGTATTAGGGTGATGTTGACTTCATAAAATGTTTGGGTAATTTTCCCTCCTCTTCAATTTTTTGGAAGAGTTTAAACAGGATTGGTGTTAATTCTTTTAGAAATGCTTTGTAGAATTCACCAGTGAAGGCATCTGGTCCTGGACTTTTTTGGTGGGAAATTTTTGATGATGGATTCAATCTCTTTGAATATGATTGGTTTAAGTTGCCGTATTTCTTGTCATATCAATGTAGGTTGTTTGTGCATTTCTAAGAATATGACCATTTCATCTAGGTTGTCTAGTTTGTGGGCATAAAGTTTCTCATAATATCCTTTTATGATGCTTTTTATTTCTGTGGTGTCAGTGATTACGTGTCCCTTTTCATTTCTGATTGTATTTATTTGCGTCTTCTCTCTTTTTTACTTTATTAGTCTAGCTAGGGATTTGTCAATTTTATTGATCTTCTCAAAGAACCAGCTTTTGGTTTTGTTGATTTTTCTCTATTCTTTTTTGTTCTCAGTTTCATTTATTTCTGCTCTAATCTTTATCATTTCTTTCCTTCTGCTTGCTTTCAGACTGGCTTGCTCTTCTTTTTCTAGTTTCTCTAGCTGTTCAGTTAAATTTTTGAATTTAGCTCTTCTTCTTTTGTAATATAGGCATTTAGGGCTATACATTTCCCTCTCAAGACTGCCTTCACTGTATCCCATAAATTTTGTAAGTTGTTTTTTTTTTTGCATTTGTCTCAATACATTTACTGATTTCACTTGAAATCTCTTCTTTGTCCCCCTGATTATTTAGGAGTGCGTTGTTTAGCCTTCACACACTTGCAAAGTTACCTCTTTCCTCTTTTGCTGATTTCCAGTTTCATTCCATTATGATGTGAGAAGGTGCTTTGTGTAATTTTAATCTTTTTATATTTATTGAGAGCTGCATTTTGCCCTAACATGTGATCTATCCTGGAGAAAGTTCCATGGGCATTTGAGAAGGATGTATAATGTTTGAATGCAACATTCTGTATATGTCTCTTAGGTCTAACTCATTTATCCTATTGTTCAAGTTCTCTGTTTCCTTGTTGATCTTCTATCAAGTTGTTCTAATGATATGAGTGGTGTGTTGAAGTCTCCAGTGATTATTGTAGAGATGTCTATTTCTGCCTTCAGTTTTACCAGAGTTTGCTTCATGTATTCTGGTTAGGTGCATAGATAATTATGACTGTTTATGTCTTCCTAGTAGGTTGTCCCCTTATTAGTATACAATGGCCCTCTGTATCTCTTATAACTTTTTGCACTTAAAGTCTGTTTTGTCCAATATTAGTACAGCTACCTCTGCTTTTTTTTTGTTACTATGTATGTGGACTGTCTTTTTCCAGCCTTTCACTTTCAGCTGGTTTGTATCCATGGGTCCAAGATGAGTTTCTTGTAAGCAGCATATAGATGGCTCATGGTTCTTTATCCATTATGTCAGCCTATATCTTTTGATTGGGGAGTTGAATCCATTCACATTCAATGATATTATTCACTATTTACTTCCACCATTTTATTCTTTGGTTTTCATGTTATATCATATTTTCATCCTTCTTTTTACTCTTCTGATTATCCTTTCTGCTATTCTTCCTTCCATACTCTCCTCCAAGCTTCTCTCTCCTGTCTTTTCCTTTCAGGCTCCAAGACTTCCTTTAATATTTCCTGCAAAGGTGAATTCTTTTTTACAAATTCTCTCAGTTTCTGTTTGTTTTTGAATATTTTGTACTTGCCTTCATATCTGAAGCACAATTTTGCTGGATAAAAAATTCTCAGCTGGCAATTTTTCCCTTTCAGTATCATAATTGTGTCATACGACTGTCTTCTTGCTTCCATGGTTTCTGATGAGAAATCCACATCAGGGCATCCCTTGTGTGTGATGGTTTGCTTCTCCCTTGCTGCTCTCAGAATTTTCTCTTTATCTTTGACATTTGACATTCTATGTAGTATGTGTCTTAGAATAGGTCTATTCAGATTTATTCTGATTGGGGTACAGTGCACTTCTTTGACATGTAAGTTCATTTCTTTCATGAGAGTTGGGAAATTTTCAACTATCATTTCTGCAAATACTCTTTCTGCCCCTTTTCCCTTCTCTTCTCCTTCTGGAACTCCCATGACAGGTATGTTGTTGTGTTTCATGTTATCATTCAGCTCCCTGAGCCTCTGCTCAATTTTTTCCCATTCTTTTCTCTCTGTTCTTTTCTTTCTTTGATTTCAGTTGTTCTGTCTTTTTTGTCACTATTCTCCCTTCTATCATTTTGATTCTGGTATTGTATGCCTCTAATGTGTTTTTTTAATTTCACCTATTATGTCTTTCATTCCCATTATCTCTGTTACTTTTCAGAATTTCAAATTCTTCTTTGTACTCACTCAATGTCTTCTTGATGTTGTTTATCTCTTTAGCTGTATTGTCTTTCAACTCATTAATCTGATATTGGAAATTTGTGTGCGTCTCGTTGATTAGCTGTCTCAAATCCTGCATCTCTTCTGTGGCTTTGACCCATGTCTTCCATTTTCTTTGTATGGTTCATAGTTTTTTGCTGATGTCTAGGCATCTGATTATGATGGTATTACAGTTTACTCAGAGGCACAATTTCTCTCTTTAGGATTTAGTCGAAGGAGGATGTGTGTTACTGCTGCTTTTTGACTCTTGGTTCAGCCTGGATCATTAGGATTGTCCTGCTGGTTGCTGAAACTGGGCTCTGGTTCCAGTAATGGTTTGCCAACCTGCCTCTTAGGGCCTTGGTGATGGATGCTATAAAGTCTGAAAGCCTTTTTATTTACTAATTTTCTCACATGCACTTCCTGGACCTGCCAGCAGATGGCGATCTTTGGCAGCCTCTCAGTTCATCACCTCGTCAGCGTGTGTTTGCGGCAATGCAGACCAGATCAGTGCAGTGGTGCGTCCTGCCTGGAGCTGAGCTTTGCGGTTCAGACTTTCTTAGATGCAGTTCTTCAGCCTTCACTGGCAGCCCCTTCCTTCTTCCCAGGAAGGAAATAATCCCACTCCCCTCTGCATCTCAACAAGCAGCCCCAGTCAGTAGAGAGGGAGATTGGGAGGGTCTGATCTCTTTAGTCAAACAATGGCACAACCCCACCCGGCCTGGGGGGGTTCCTGGGACTCAACAGACCAGACTTGTGGGTGGAAAGCGAGTCAGCCTTCGGCTGTGTCCCTTCCTCTCCCCTTTCTGGGGGCAGCGGATCTCTGGAGCCCCCTTGGCCTGTAGCCGGCCCAGAGGCCCTCAAATTCTAAAGTTCCGTCAGCGTGGGGAGGGCGTCAACGGTTTTAACTCACTTTTGTGTCCTGATCCTTTCCCTTTGCCCTCTGTCCCCTGGGCAGTGTCCAGCCTTTGATGTGTCCTAAACCCTAGAAGAGTTTTTTTCCGGGTCATTTCAGCCTGTCTTTTAGGTATTTTTCTGGGAAAGAGGAGAGTCCTGTGTCTTTCTAGTTTGCCATCTTCCTAGAAGACTTGGAGAGATTTCTTTTTTTTGTTGTTTTGGAATGAAGAAGACTAGGTGGTGACCATGCCAATGAGTAGCATAAAAAGGGTAGAATATAGGAACTTTGGAGCTGAGAACTGGGAGGCCAGTTTGGGACCATCGCTATTGATGTTAATGCTACCCGGAGCACTGACAGGAGTAGTGCTGGAGAGAATCAGAGTAAACCAAGAGAACAATCTTCACGGGACGTAGGCTAGTGACCTGGGGGTCCGGAGATGATTATAGGAGGTAAATGTAAAGGACAAGATAGAGTAGTGATGTGCGATTCTGAGCTGGGGTTTTTGAGGAGAGGGAGGGAGAATGCAACATTAGCAGTACTAAGGAAACGATAGGGCACATATTTTCTTTTAGTGTAAACTCCCTATTTATAGATATTTTATTTGTGCACCACATTCTACCTACTTACCTGTCCCTCTACTTACTTAGGTAGCAATCTCTTTCTCTCTACTCACCAACTTATCTATTTGCCTTTTTCTTTACCATTTTCCATACTTCTCTCCCTTGACCTACTTTTTTTATTTTTACAAGAGAAATATTGATAACAATAGTTTTATGCCTTGCTTTTTTTTTCCTCTTGTTTTTAATGTATATTGGCCCAGAGATATTTGCCTTGTTCTTTCTAATAGCTGTTTACTTATGGATGTACCAAAATTCATGTAGTCAGTGTTTTATTCGTTGATGAACTCTAGTTGTTTCCAACTCTTTACTATTACAAACACTGCTTTCTGTTTGCCAAATCTCTGTACATGAATATGTTTGAGGAGTTTTGCTTATTTATTCACAAAGTAAATTACCGCACGTGAGATTACTGGATCAAAGGACATGTGCATTTAAAATTTTTGTATGCATATCCTAACTGCCTTACAGTACGATTACTGCCAACAGGAAATGAGACTTTTCACACCCTCATCCTCACCAACAATGGTTATGCAGTATTTTTAATTTTTAGCAAATTGATAAGGGGAAAATTGTTTCTTATTTCTTTTGATTTGCACTTTGACTGAAGATGAATATCTTTCCACCTGCGTACTGGTCATTAGTGTTTTCTCTTCCCATAAATTGCCTTTGCTAATTTTTCATACTTGTTAAAACTTCACTTAAACTTTTAATTTTGCAACAATTGCAGATTCACACACAGTAGTAAGAAATAACCCCTTACCTTTTACCCAGTTGCTCCCAGTGGTAAAGTCTTGCTAAACTATAGTAAAACATGCCAACCAAGACTCTGGCACTGATACACTCAAGAATTCAGATCTCCAAACTTTTTACCCCTTTAATTTAATTATCAATTTTAATGTGTTCTCTCCAAATGAAGAAAATTAGCTCTTCATATCTATGAAAAATGTATCCCCAGATTTTCATTTCCTGTTGATTTTATTTATGCCATCATGAACCTAGTTTTTCAACCATTTTTTATGCCTTCTGGGTTTTGTATCTTACTTTAAAAAGTCTTATTTAGTTTACAAATAAATTTGCTTCCTATCACTTATATGGTTCCATTTTTCATATTTAAATTTTTATCCATTTGAGAATTATGTTGGTGTAAATAATTTGGTAAGAGTTCAGATTTATATTTCTTCAAATAGTAACCAGTTTTTCCTATTCTGTTTATCTCAAATATTACTTATATCATAAACAAAATTTTATATTCATATGTTTCTGTTTTTAGACTTTCATTAATCTCTCTTATCATTTATTTTCTAAAACCAAACTTTTAAAATTATTGTACTATTGTAACATGTCTCACTATATGATTGGACAGGCTCCTCTCATGCTTTCTTCTCCCACCCCTGAGAATTCTTGTAGCAATTTTGAATATGTATTTAAAAGACATTTTAATGTCACTTTTTCAAGAAAAAAATTTGATTTTTGGATTTTAATAATCATTAAGTTTATAAATATATTTGAGGAAACTGAATACCTTTCCACTGTAGAATGTTCTTATCCAAGTGTGTGATAGGTTTTACCATTTAATTCGTTTTTTGCATCCTTCAGTAGAGTTTTAAGGTTTTTTGCATGGAATCTGCCCATTTGTTTTAAGAGTTTCTCATCTAGCCCCTGCAAGCTCGTTTGTTTATTTATTTACAATTATTTTTACAATATGCATGTACATATGTATAAGCTTTAGTGTCTGCTTGACCAATAGAAGACTAAAGAAAAGAAAATATTAAGGCCTCAGGTTCCATTGCACTCATGCATTAATTATCTTTATAGTCATTGGACTGTTGTTTCAATTCTTAAATTACTGATTCCTAACATCGTTTATGTTGCTTATGCTTTTGCTAGTGGCAATATGTACAATAGCCAAAGTAAGAAACAGATTTTTCATGTTTTCAGAGGTAAGTGTACTTGAAATAAGCATCCTGTGTACAAAAAAAGAGAGTAAGTTGTAAAAATAAAATATGTTAGGTTGGATAATCATCTATAATGTTAACAGTCCAATTGCTTGTCATGTAGAGGAAGGTTGTGCTTTAATTAAGCAATAAGACATGACAGGGTGTGAATTATGGAGTAATAATTCTTGTCTAGTGTATTGTTAGACAAGAGGCCGAGGGCCAGGTGTCACTGCATATACCATGCATAAATTACTACACTCTAAATTTACATCTAAACTATTCTAGAATAATTTTTAAATATTTTTCAAATAATTTTGTAAAACAGGAAATATAGGTTAAATGTATTTCTTAAATTATATGTCAGAGAATATCTACTATAATATTGTAAGATCAAGAGACTAGAGGAAAGCATTTACCTTAGGGGAGAAAGTAGCAAGAAAACATAATAAAGTTGGCTTCACAATTGATTACCCTTTAGATAATATTTTTATAGGAGATTCCTAGAAAGAGAATATATTAATATGACTTCATACCACACTGATGGGGGAAAAGCAGGTGGGAGATGAGTTTTGAGAAATTTTAAGAGAGGCTCTTTTAGGCTTTACTCTTCACAAAGCAGCACTAACAAAAAAACTCCAACATAAATCTTCCTGAAGGAAAAAAAAATGCATCTCCCTGAAAAAACTTGGCAAGGGTTGGAGTGATTTTACAGAATTTGGGTCCTTTTAAAATCAGTGTGATTTGTGATCCTAACGCTTTCCACTGTGACATACCATTTTGAAGGTCTTCTTTTGTGAAGACATTAAAACAGATTTCTTATCACAAGAAAACACATTGTTTGAAATACTGCTTTTTTAAAAAAAGAAAAACTCATTTCTGCTCATTCAAAAGGAAAATGTTTGAGGGCAAGTGTTTAACTTTAATAAAGAGAAAGCCTCTACTTGCTTTTCATCTGCAGAGCATTCTAGCTAGCAATATTTCAAAAGACTATTTCCTTCTAAAGTTATTATATTTTTTTGCTTTTATTTCTAATATTGTATACTTTTAAGATGGTTGATTGTTTAAGAAACGTCAGCTTCTTTTGTTATTAACATAAGATTAAAAATTATATTACAACCTTAGATATTTTTTATCTCAGACTCTCCACTAAATTAACACACCTTATCATCAAATTCGAGGTCTTAGTGTGGTAATCAAAAGTACCTTAATGTACAGATCTACACATTGAGTAGACATCGATAAGATATTTTAGGGCCTCTAGGGAGACCCAACCAACTAAAATATGTCTCTAATGTCTTAATATAGGATCATAGATTATTTACTCTTCAAGATTAATGGTGTCTCCAAGAGTCCTTATTAAAATAAAATCCCTCCCAAGTCAATTACACAGAATGCAAGTATGGGTTATTGATCCCATTGGCTTACCTATCTGCTTAGCCTAAAGTAACAGAAAGCAGAGAAGACATGGGGTACAGGAAAGGAACTTTTTTGGATGCCAGAAGACCAGGTCTTTGGATGCCAGAAGACCAGAAGTCTCCAGCTATGAGACTGGGCTGACATATTACTGTGGCAGGTCTTTAGCTACCAGGAGGTCCACTGAAACTATACTTTGTGCATTGTTGAGGGGAGACACGGGGGCAGGTGTAGAAAAACCCCAAGTGAGAGGAGCTGAATTATGTGTCCTTTAGGCAGCAATGGGCCATATTCTAGTTGGCACCTAGTGCATGTCCTAAATGATGAGAAAGGTGGGGAGATGCCAAAGAAATATTTCTCTACAGTATTTAATGATTCAGCCAAGCTCTGTCACTTGCAATAGGTCCACAGGTCTATCACAACAATACTATAAAACCACTTTTAGTGCTTTTTTCTTGTTTCAGTTTAACTATAATTGGCAGAATTGATATTTCTAGACAGTGGCTCTGATGGCTTCTTTCCTGACCGGTTCTTACACCACAATCCATGTGGCATCACAGCCGCCTCCATAGAAACGTTCATTCTAAGGCACTTAGGTATGTTAATTAGGCTAAAATGTCCATTTTGATAACATGCACCAGATTATCAGACCAGAAGTCTCTGCCAAATTGGACATATCTGGCATATCTGGTGACTATCCTGGTTAATTGAAGAGATCACAACCTTCTCTCAGTTCTTCTCCAAGGTTTAGCAGATCAATTTTGGCCAGCCAAATGTAGGTGTGAGCATTCAGCTTTTTAAAAAGGCAGATAACAGCAACCATAGAATTAGCTTTAGAGAACCATGGTTTAAAAATATGCTTTTAGTATGCAATAAGGACCAATGTATGACAAGGGTAAATGAAGACATTTTATAAAAGCATAATCCATTACTTTTTTTTCATAATAGCATAGCCTTGACTTAGACCGTATCTATCTCTACAGACATGTAACTATTTTAAAATATTTCCAGAATACAATAATTGTTAAAATAATTTTATCCTCATTTTGTTCTTTTGGTTCACAAACAGGCGACATGTCTAAGTTTTACATAGATGTACCACAAAGTAGGAAGATCAAACTTGCTTTCTTTAGTTTATGTTTATTAAGATAAATTATTATCACTTATTTTGTGAAAATCACAATACTAGAGATTCTGTATCATTATCTCATTAATATTTATAATAACATTACAGGATTAGTGTTAGTTCAGAGACTGAGAAACTAAACGGAGACTCATAGAGATCCTCGGGAAATGAATACATCCAGTCTTTCAACCCAAGACTATGATATGAAAGGCAAAATCATTTCCAGTGAACCATATTGTTCCCCTACTGAAGTTAGAGTTAGAATATTGTTACAATTTAGCTTACCCATTACTAAGGACTTTCAAAGAGAAAAAAAAACTGCCAGTCTCTGATCCAACCCTATCAAATTTCTTCCCTTGCCCATTTTAGGAACTTCCCTCCAAGTCTTATTACTCACCTCCTTTCTGCTCCAGAACCCACGATACATTTTCAGAAGAGCAACAGTGAAAAGGAAGTCCTGGATGAACAGGCGTGAGCACTAGCTTTGTCACACCAAAAACCAGCAGTCATTTCTATAGAAAGGATTCCACCATCACAGCCACAGAGCAAGTCCTCTTTCCTTCATCCAAATTTAGTTTTATTCCATGCAAATTATTCAATGTCACTCATTGTGTGTATACATTAAATGTGGGGGGACGAAGATTGAATTGAGTCCTTTTGCCATGGTCCTTTTGGGGGAGAAAAAGGAGACTGGTCTATAAATTCAGGACAGGTGAAAAAGAAGACGCAGGGCTACTGTCAAAACTCCTGCGTGTGCCCAGCCTGAAAGTCCACCCTTTCCCACTGGGGGCACCTCCACGTCGTCTATAAGTCATCGACTTGACTCTTTTCATTCACTGACATCATTTTCATGTTCTTCAGTTCAATTTTCTTCACCGCAGTTTCTAAGTTCTTTGACTCAAAAGTGTCTGCCTGGATCACATTTCTAAGTTTGTCTCCTGTATAGTCAGTTGATTCTGACGTTCTCACTCTCAAGCCATACCCCCAACTATGATTCACTCTAGGATAACCACGCAGTGGAAAGGACGTGGGCTCTCCTTCCTAACAAGGTCATTCCTCATGTAAGTCATTGAGCTTCCTTGTCACTACATTTGGATTTAAAATGGGATGTAGGCAGCAGTCAAGGTTAAAATCAAGACAGTCATAATCTCATATGACAATGGAATTATTTTATTTTTCAGAGTGAGAATCAATATAACCCAAGTTTTGTTTTCTCGGCTCCTAGATGCATAAACCTCACAGAAGAGAAAGTAACCTTAGGAAAGAGTGAAGTCAACAGTTGCTAGAAATTTCTCTTTTTGCTACTGAAATAGAAAAATAAAAGATATCTTTTAAAATCATGGCATATAATGTAAACAAGACAAAAAAAAAAGAAAAAAATTAAGGAACTAAAAATAGCTCAGTGGCAGTTTAATAACTGACAAGACTGTTTCCATCTGCTACAGAAAATTTAAAACCTTTACATGCTCCCACTCACACTACAGAGATATAGGGCTCACAGTCGAAATCCAACATCTGATGCAGCAGCAATGAGAAATCCAACATCTGATGACTCTCATTCATCTGCAAATGCGTGTCTACACTCAATAAGTGTTATACTATTAGTTTAAAGGAAATCAGAATCCTCAAGTTTTGAAGTATAAAAAAAAAAACAGACACAAAGGGCAGGAAAGACCTAAAATACTTATGTACAAATAGTGATAGGACACCTGAAGGTAATCAGACCTGCACCTGGTACTCAGTGATCTGCAGGTCAGGTGTTTGTACAGGAATGCTTTGAAAATGAGGAGGGTGGGTGGAAGCCTATATAATCAGCTACTGTCAAAGCGTAAAAGAGAAAAAACCTCTCCCCCATGAACGTGAGAGCAGAAACAGCCTATGCCATGGAATCTTTATCTCTTAGATTCCCTTCCCAGCTCTCCATAATTCAAAACAGGCAGGCAGCAGGCTGTACAGATGGAAACGCAACAGCCAGAGTCCGCATGGAGCATTCTAGATTGGCTAGTTGTCTAGTTAACAGTCAGCTATTTTTGGAGAATGCCCACAGTTGTTTTACGAAAATGAAAAAAAAAAAAAATAACGATTTATCCAGAGTCCAGTATATAAAAATATTTGTTGTTTGGGCTTGAGCCATTTTTCTCAAATTCAGAGTGCTTGCCAATCACTCAAACTGACGTCCTTTGCCATTGGCAGCCAAAGAGACCCTGTTGAAATGATACTGTGGTTCCATTAGTGGCATACGATACAACTTCAGGTCTCAGAAGAAGTGTTTTCAGCACTGATTGTGTCTGTGTGTTCTTTTGTTTGTTTTGTACTTTGAGCAAGCAGATGGCAGAGACGCTGAGTGACTTCCTTGCATGGCACTCCAACACACTGTACTAGGTAGAACGGAGGGGCGTGCGAGTGTGTGTGCATCAGGCTGCAGCACTGAGATGCTCAGCCAGCCTGCCCGGGGGAAAGCTCTGCAGTTAATGGGATCTGTGGGTTTAATGAGGCTTGATTCTTTTAGGTGGTGAAACAATGTGGGGCAAGGAAACAGCCACAGAAGATCGACAGGTTTGTTCCCTGTAAAACACTTTGTATAGATAGAATTATGTTGGCTGATAGTCAAGCCTTCTTTTAAACTATAAATCCGTTTGCTGATCACAAATCTTCAGTCTAGTAACTATACCAACAGTCCCAGTGTTAACATAGCTCACGAAAATCAAATTGAAGTTACCTGTTACGGTTTTAACCAAACAGAGGGAACAACAACAAAAAACAGTTTATCAGATTTATTGAAGGCCTACCCCATGTTCTATTTTCCCTATGATGATAGACAGACAGACAGACAGACTGAGATAGGAAGGACACCCTCCTTGATCTCAAGTTGCTTATAACAGGGAGCAGTAGCAGGTGCAAAAGAACCTATTTTTGCAAGAGAGGTACAAAGAGTGTGCTTTAGAGGTTCCATAACAGGGAGGAGGATATATTTGGGTGGAGAAATGAGAAAATGTTTCATGGATAAGAAAGATTATGACATAGTTCTTCAAAAGACAGATGATATTTCAAATGGCAAAGAAGGGAAAGGTATCCCAACAGGAGGGCATGAACAGAGAGAGGAATGCGTGTGCGGGTTGGTCCAGCACGTTGAACTTCAAGTCAGCGGCCAGTCTGGATGGCACACGAAGGTCATGGTCAGGGTGGGGCTGGAGTTCAAGCTGGAGGATGGACGGGGCTGTGTTCCGGAGGTCGTGGTTGGTGAGCAGACCTGAGTGCGTCCTGGTTTTCCTTCAAAAATCCAATAATTATAAGGAGTTTCTAACTGGCGCTTGGGAATCCACTTCTGAAATTTCTATTCTATTTTTAGCCATGAACCTGCCTCTCACCTTCAGACACCGGTAAACTAAAATGTCATGGTAGCGCCAGGGGAGGCAGGCTCCCCTGCCTGGGTTTTGTACCGTTCCAAAGACATGAGAAAGATCATGCGCTTTGTTCGATCTCACAAAGTCAGTTCTCCAGGGCAAGATTCAGCAACTTCAGATGCCAGTTCTCCTGCCTCAGATTTCAGGTTCACCTCAAATGCCAGGTGTTTGGGCGATTCTACTGCTGAGCCGCCTTTCACTAGTGATTTCCTTGGCCTTTCCACACATCCCAGACAACAGGTTTTGTGTACGGCCTTTTATTCGTGGGTACTAATCAAAAGGGAGAAAACAATGCCTCCTCATCTAGCAACTAGTTGTTCACAGTTCAGTTATTTGAGAATATTCAATACATTAAATGATTTTTTTTTTATGGTGACCTTTGGAAACTTTTGAAAGTACTAGTTTCTTGGAGAGTCTTTTTTGACTCATTGAAACTGAAATGAAGACATTGTTTTCCTGGTGTAACATGAGTCTCAGAGAATGACTTAGAGTTTTCTATCCTATTCTTAAATCGATCGTATCTTGGATAAACCAAGAAGTTTCAAGTCAGTTGGTTTAAAAACTGAGTACCTACCCTGTGCTAGAAGGCTAGACTCCAAAAATAAAAACTTAACTGGACATTCATAAATTAGATGAATAATTTACATTAATTATCTTCAAAACCAGGTATTTGTCCAAAATGGAGCACATTTTAATGTGAAATCTGTATTTTAAGAGTCATTACAACAGACGTGACCCAGCGACCTCAGCGCATCCCAGCCTGCAGCTTTACCCTTTTAGACTGCTGCCCTCGGCCTTTCCCGTTTCCACTGACGGCACCACTGAGCAGCCCTGTGTCTCCCAACTGGAAGACTCCCTGTAGCCCCTCATTGGCCTCATCTGCCCCAGCATCTGCGCTCTGCTCCCAATGAAGCAATATTCGCCTACGTGAAATGCGAGCGAGGAGAAGCAGAGAAAAGCCCCCAGCGGCTCTGTGGTCTTCAGAAGCCAACGTCCTCACCTTTCCCACCTGAGTCCCACCCGGCCCCCTTCCAGCCTGCCCCGCACAGCGGTCTGACCTTAACCTCATCCTCAGTCTTGGTTTCCTTTTCTCTTAAACACTATCGGGATCAATACTTCCCAAATGTATGAAATTTTCATCCATTTAAAAACTAGTTAATGTAGACTCAGGTTGCGCTGTGTCTACTGTGTGACGTTTGTTCTAGACTTTCCTACTTTCGCTTTCCTGTGTGGAATCTTTACACAACTACACTGACCCCCCTTGTTCTTCTAATAGCCTCCTCTATCTTACCACCTCTGCTTTCATCTATTTTATTCCTTCACTTTGAAGTTCGCCTCCACATTATCTGCACCTGTATTAAATCAAAATCCAGCCTTAGTTTGCACCATCGCCTCCAGAAACAGTTCCCGCTGACTCTGGGCCACGAAGTTACTGCACTTGTTTTTTGACAACACCCCTTTGGAATTTATTTCTGTGTTCTAATATGAGTGATTTTTAGGCACCTATTCTCTCTTCTATAAGGTAATAATTAGGTACTAAATGTAGTAAATAGTCACCTTCTTGAGATCAGAGAACATTCCTCACTCCTCTCTCTGCCTCAGTACTGCCCAGCGAGCACAGCGAGTTGCACATATTTAGTGGATTAATGTACCTTTCCTGAGTGACTCGTGTGTTGATTCTCAATTACCATTAAACATGTGTTGGAAAACAAGAATAAAAATGTGCTTCTCTAAAAGCATCCGATACAATATTAGGAGAGCAATAGGTGGTCACTGAACGTTTGTTGGATCTTGGTGTGCAGAACACAAGCAGAGTATGCAAAACGGCTTGGATTTCTTTCCTTTGTGGTCGGGGACATTACTGCTGGTGGCAATGCCTTATTTTAATGAGTGAAAAGCAGACAATTGTAATCGCTGGTGTTCTGTCGCCTCATCAGCTACAGCTGAGAGACCTTCCTTTGGAAATATTTGATGACACACCAAATATCTAAATAATCCTCAGTGAGAGCCTCTTTGCCAGAGGAGTTGGCCACTGACCAAGAAGTGGGGCTCTCCTGATTTCACAGATCAAGGAAAACAAGTAAATGGATGGAGAGCTATCCCAAACAAAGGGCGACAGGGGAAATTTTTGCTAATGTCTTTTCCCACATGCTTTCTCTAATCAAGAATTCGCCAATTCCTTTCTCCTAGTTCTCCTAGGGAAGCAAAGAAAAGTGTTACCTCTCTGTTTGCCAAGTAGCATAAATAAGGAGAAAAGCATCTGCAATTTGAAGAGGGTAGAAAAATCAGTTTGCTTGCTGTTCATAACTGATACATTGCAATATTATGTCCTTAGTAAAGAAATCCATTGTTCCCTGATTTTTTTTCATTGAAACAGTATAGCTCATCTCCCCATTAAAAAAAAGAAAAAAGGTAATTGGAGCCTATGAAACAAACTAACACTGCTGGAAAGGGAAAATTGTATACCATGTACCTGAAGGTGGCCCACGTGGACAATCAGAGGAACAGGAATGATTAAGCCCTGCTGGACGGGGTGAAGTCTAGTGCTTTCTTGCCTGGTGACAGGCTGTGACAGTCAAGTGGCACTGAAGCAGAACAACTATAGTGGCAGTTTGCTGTAAGCAGTGCAACTGTCAAAACTGCTGTATAAAAGCAAATGTTAGGGGTAACAACCCGCACAGTTTGCAACCTGACTACTCAAATGCTGATGGCCAAAATGTCTTCACAAGCAAGCTCCAAGCGGTCCTCCCTTTCTGGAACACTGCACGGTTGTGCTCACCACGGGGCTGCTTGCCACTCCTGCGGTCTGCGGATCGTCGACTTTCCGTATTATAATAACGCACATCTTTGCTGGAAAGGTGCTAACCGAGCCTTGCATAACTCACAGAGAATGCTACTGCTCATCTGCTACCATGCAATCCATGGGTAATTTATCATGATTTGTGTTTTAGGCAATCATATGCACTCCATAAAGAGAAAACCTGTCCATGTGCGAAATCCAGTGCCAATTAGGTTGCTGTAAGAATAGGTTACAGCACAGATGTAAACCTGCCATCACAAATAGGGTGAAATACTTCACACCCAAAGGTAAAACAGTGAATTTAGCATTACCACCAGTTTCTTGAAAAGTTGAAAAAAATTACTTTACACCCATGTGGTTTCACAGGTTTTTATTAGAAGCCACAATAGACACTTTTCACCAGCAGTAAATGAGAAACCTTCAACGTTGCAATAACCCGGGCAGAGTTTCTCATCCTCTGTCAACCTGTGGGGATTCTCCCATTGAGTTTCCGTAGGTTTCAGGGAATGAGAAAGTTGCCCACAGACTCTCTATCATACACGGCCTCAATTTTCGCATTGCACTCAGTCATATTTTTCATGTTTTGGGGAGTCCAAAATGGCAGGCGTAATTCAAGACTGCCGTCTTCAGAGTGCTAGGTGTCTTCCCTCTGATCAGGTCAGGTAGTCCAGGAGTAATACGAACTAGGAATTCTTCTCAGACCCGACAGTTCATTTTTCTCTCTAAGAACTCTAATCCAAAAGGCCTCGGGTTGTGCATGGCTGCATGTTTTAACGAGCTGGTGCGTTCAGCCCAATCATGCTGGGCAAGAGAGTTGCCACTTAGGTCTAGTTAGTAAACGTAATATCTGTTCATTTATAGACTATCTCTTGAATGAGAAAGAATCTAAACACACTGATGTGCTCAGCAATAATTCATGAGACCTATGAATTAGAAGTTTTAACTTTCTTACCTGCAACTGAGGAGACAAAGAAAAATATTCCACTTTTACTGTTACGAAGTAGACCATATTTTTTAAAAGGGTAGTAAATTAGTTTGTGCTGGAAGCATCTATTTTCTGGCCTTCATCACTGCCAACTTGCTCTGTTTTCTTTGATCTATGATTTGCAAGGTACCATTATTATTTATGTGTTCAACAATTACGACCAGTGACACCTCCCCTTCTCCAGCCCTAAGCCACAAATATGAAAGGAATAAATGCTGTTTCTTGTGACAGTCTGCCTTTTGTCTGTGGAACAATGACAAACTACATCACTGACAGCTCTCTGCAGTTTTACTACTGCTCTCTAGCCTTCTTCTCAAGCATTCTCCAGCAGGTGACAATAGATGGATTTGAGCAAAAATGGTTAGTGAGAATCTGATGCATTCATTTACTTCCCAATGAACTCCTTTTTGGATATATATTGGATAAATGACAGGAGGCTCAACAGTGTGAGGATATTTTAATGGTTTTGCACATCCTTGGGCTGGGTGGGAACTGTTTAGCTTACTTAACAAGGACCGCTAGCCACTAGTGCACTTATCATTTTATAGGCATTTAATTTTTAAATCACACAGTCTACAGATAATGTGAAAAGGAAATGCAGCTCAGTATCATTTATAAATTTTGGGAAAGATTTCCATTTCCTCAGCCTGGGAACTTTTAGCAGAGCAGCCATCTCAAAGAATGATCAGAAGGACCAAAATGTTTGAGATTTTTTCAAAAGGCCTACTTTTAAGCTGTATAACATGATATGTCTACTGGAGAATTGCACTGTGTGAAAGAGAAAATATTAATAAATGAAGAATCACTATGGTTTTTGTATGTCCAACTTTTACTACATGCAGGCTTGTAAATATTTACAGCCAGCCTGCTTTTGTCTATTTCATAAGCCAGAAAAGATTAAGAAAAGGCAGTCCCTAGATTTGGTCTCATGAAGAGGTTTTAAATAGGGATCTGAGGTTCTGTTTCCTCTTGATTTTAGTGGTTCATGAAAAAAGTACTCATACCTCTTTGGAATTCTACTTTTTTAATTTTTTAAATACACTTTTTAATTTATTTAAAGAAACTTAGATTATATGTTATACAAAAAATAGAGGGGATTCCCATATGTCCCACTCCCTAGCCCTCCCACATTTTCCCGTGTCAGCAACATCCTTCGTTAGTGTCATACATTAGACACAATTGATGAGCACATCTTGGGGCATTGCCACTAAGGATGATTATAGTTCACACTCTCCCACACACTTTTGAAAGTTATTATGTGATGTACATGGCCTGTGTCTGTCATTGAAATGTCATTCAGAATAATTCCCAAGCCCCAAAAATACCCCCAATCACACCTCTTTTCCCTTTCCTTCCCCTCAGAACCTCCAGTGGCCACTGCCTCCACATCCATGATAAGAGTTCTTCCCTCGCTGGGATTCACAAGTCTGCAGGAGAGCAGCTCTAAGTCCACCCTAGCCCATCGTCCACGCCCCAGTCCTGAGGACTCTGTGATGGTGACGCCCACTCCACCTCTAGCTGTAGGTCCCATGGGGTTTCTTGAGAGCATAGGCAGTGCGTTATAAGGAAGGACAGGCCAGTATGTCGAGCCCTCAATGTTGGTGCAAGTAGCTATGAATCTGGTCCTTCAATGACTCCATCTTGGTGGTTACTGTGGGCTCCCAGGGAGAGGGAGAGAGGAACAGAATAGATGGATCACGGGACATTTTGGGGGCGGACATGATCTTGCAAGGATAGATACAGGCCACATCAAACTTCATCAAAATCTATCAAAGTGTACAGTCCAAAATGTAAGCCACAGTGTAAATCGTTAACCATGGTTAGTGGCAATATTTCAATATTTGTATACAAGTTGTTACAAATGTACCATCCACATGTGAAATGTTATTAATAGGGAAAAGGGAGAAAGGTAGAGGTCGGTGGATATACGGCAATCACCTATATTCTGTACGTGACTTTTCTGTAACCTAAAGTTTCTTCGAACAAAATGAAAAAAAAATTAGACTCTGGGTAAATAAATGGAAACAAATGTCACTGTACATGAAAGACATCAGATCTTACAGTGATGAAACACAGTGTGTTTAAAATTTTAGGAATTCTACCTTTAAAAGATGCCAATTTTAAAAAAATAAGAATTAAAAAACTTAGACCAACTGTGTTTTTGGTTTTTACCATGTTTCCATTTTAGGAAACACATTAAAAAATCAATACTGCCTCTCCTCATTCATAAACAAAACTCTCATAAATTCCAGAAATTGTTTAAATGTTTTATCTTATTTTCTTATATTCCATGATATAAATTCTTCTATTAGCAGCTCTTAAAGCTCCAAATACATCTTAACCCTTTAAAATCCATGCTTATAAAGCTGCCTGACAGAATTTTCATTATTTTCGAGGGTGGAGGGAAGGAAGATGTTACACAAGTTAATTAAAGTGCAAAATTAATTAAAAGAAACTTGATGAACCCAGTATGTAAATATAAAGGAAATGAGAAAACTAAGCATAATATTATTTAAAGAGTTTATTCAAGGAAAAATGAAATCAAATCAGTGACAATAAATATTATGAGAGATTTTAATATTGGGATGAAAGACAAAATCCAACTGCTTATTTGCACTAATCTAATCACTTAGGTATATCCATGTCAAATTTAATAGACCGCAATTGGATAATTTCCCTCTGTTAACACAGAATTAATTTTATATCTTTGTAAGTATATATTATTTGTAGTTTAATTTCTCCTAAGTTGGACCCATTATGGTTATGGCAATGAATGTTTGACCTAAAAACTTCATCAGCCCAACTCCACGTCATTTCAGTGCTTCAAGCAGGGACATGGGACTTCCTAGATAATACCAGTAAGTCAGATGACGAGACATAGCAAACGGAGAGAACTAGCGAGGTAATTCCATTACAATTTGCCTGCCCGTGTTTGTCCACTTCCTTCCTCTTCTCTCCTGAGGATTACGTGGTTGATAATTCTCCTTCCTGGTGGTGGATTACCTCCTTTGCCTGGGGTTTTGACCAATGGATTATTATTGTGAATTATTACATTTGCTTTGATTTTTTAATTCTATTATGTCTCTTACCATGAGTGTATGTGTTGTGTGTTTGAAATGACTCTTTTGGTCACTTGGTCACTCAGGAACCATTCATGATTAATTTAACTGTTTGTATTTTAACCAAATCACTCTAAACATCTCTATATTATCAGTTGATTAGTCAAGGCAAAAGTTCAGGGTTGTATTGATCTTTTCATTTTCACTATCAATTATCCCAAGCTGGATGGAAAAAAAATCCTCATCATTATCAGTCTTACAGTGTATTATCATTGTCATGGTCATTGATGGCTAAAATAAAGAATGTGTTCCTACAGGGGAGATGAATCATCTCTCATAACTGCCAGATAAAGTAAATAGCAAGTTTGAGTAGTGACATTTAGGAATGAGGCCCGCCATAAACAAATGTGCAGCGTTGGATGAGCTAGCTAGGTTACTTATTTGCTCTCCCACAGTGGGCTAAGCACTGGTAATCTGGGTGCCACATTTCACTCATTGAAATAAAATGGAGAAATACCTCTTAACTTACTGAAGTCTTTATCACTAATATGGACTTACTAGGGCGAAACAAGGTCATTTTGAAGTCTAATTTTATTCTTTCCACAACCATATTCCACTAAATACATGTGTATAAACACATGCATACTTCTAAGTTCCCATATAAAACTGGTGTTTTTATGTTACAGTGATTTACTATACCTACTGTCAATTGTGGTTGAGTAAATCCTTACATTCTATATGAAATTTACTAAAATGTCTTCAGTTATGCATTGATTCCTGTCAAGTATTTGTAAGCATTGAGTATATATGCCACATTTCCAGGTTTGGTGGAATATTAGAAATAATATATTTTTAAATGCCTAGCATACTCCCCGATATGTAAAGTTCTAAATTTAAAGTGTGCCTCTTACAGTCCAAAGTATCTGTGACATTTGGAATGTGAGTCATCCATGATCTTAAATACTAATTCAAGAAAACCCATCGAGGACTTAATCATGCTTCATGACAGTGTCTTTATTTTCATTGTCAGTAGACAAGATATAGTGGCAACATTGTTAGGCTCATGGGATGATATATTCTCACAAGCAATTCTTATTTACCACCGCACCCAAGGAGTATAGCACACGCCAGCCAGTATCATAGCATACTCTGAAGTTTTTTTCACAAGATAGAGAAGGGAATAGGGAGAACACACACTCTGAAAATTCTCCTGGGTCATTTAAAGTGATGTGAAAGGTGAAAATTCTGGGCTAATGGGTGGAATTTTCTAAAGATAGAGTGTAGGCAGTTAGCAGTAGACCTAGATTCCATGATCCTGGACAATCTCTTCCTTACTGATAAGTATGTAATAGCCCAGGATAAATATGTGAATGAAAAAATGATTCAAAGGGTCTGTAATATATGTGTATTTATTGGCCTATCACCTGAATTTTCCCACATTCTGCCATCTACTCTCCCAACTGTTTCTCAAGGAATTGATGTTTAATGCAACATTCTTTCCACGAGAGAAGGTCAACATGAGTTAAGCCTGCCTGGTTTGCAGACTCCATCACAGTGAAAGTTGATTTGGGATGACTGTTTTGCCTAAGGCAAGCAGCTCAGCTTTATTTTAGGCCCAACTATTAGCAGTGCTAAGAATTTAATTTTAGCAGAAGTCCCGCTTCAACAATTCTTGAGGGAGGACAGGGAAGGAAGTGAAAGAAAAGTAGCTCTTTCCACAGCATCAAAACCGTCAGGCCATGACTTCAAAGTGAACTAAGTTTTCACCCATTAACAAGATCTCTTCCTTACCTGTGGCTTTTGTCACTTGAACCAACCACGGATAAAGTACAACTGGAGAATACTATGACTGGACTTAGTGCCAAACGCTAGGTTACGTTTTAGTTCTCTGGCGTTGTTTGATATAAAGTAGATAAGATATTATTACTGGTGAGTTTCAAACACAATCATGGGTGTATCAATTGCTCAGCCTTAGAATAAAAAATATTATGGGGAAATGGTAGTTTAGCAGGTTGAATTAATATTTATGTATTTGCTATTTGTATATGACCTTCAATGGGAGCCTTTACTGAATGGAGAAATTTCAAAACTTGTGGGCAGATATGACAAGCATGAAATAGCTTTGTGACAATATCTTGGCCAGTAGATGAGGAGGAGGAGGAAGATGACCATTCATATTGGAAATAGAAATCCCTTCCTACCTAAGAAATTGATGGACTACTGTGGAAAATTAAGGTACAAAAAACATGTGACTTGAAACTGTATATAACCCAGGAAAACACGTTCTTAAATCTAATCCATTCCTGTGGGTGTGAACTCATTGTAAGTGGGACCATTTGAAGAGGTTTTTGTTGTGTTGTTTTTTTAATAACTTATACTTATTTTCTTTCCTCTGTTTTTTTTAATGTTACATTCAAAAGCTATACGAGGTCTCCATATACCCCCATGCCCCTCACCCCATTCCTCCCACATCAACAACCTCTTATCATCATCGTGGCACATTCATTGCATTTGGTGAATACATTTTGGAGCACTGCTGCACCACATGGATAGTGGTTTACATTGTACTTTACACTCTCCCCCAGTCCACCCAGTGGGCCATGGCAGGACCTACAATGTTCAACACCTGTCCCTGCAGTACCACATAGGACAACTCCAAGTTCTGAAAATGCCCCCACATCATATCTCTTCTTCCCTTTCCCTACCCTTAGCAGCTACCATGGCCACTTTCTCCACATCAATGCTACAATTTCTTCCATTACTAATCACAATAGTTCCATAGTAGAATATCAGTAAGTCCACTCTAATCCATACTCTATTCCTCCATCTTGTGGACCCTGGGATGGTGATGTCCACTCTACCTCTATATCGAGAGGGGGCTTAGATTCCACATGGATGCTGGATGCAATTCTCCTGCTTGCAGTTGTAGGCACTCTTGGCTCTCTGGTGTGGTCATTGACCTTCTTCACCTCCCTGTTAGCTGGTTGGGGTAAGTCCAATAAACCAGAGCGTAGAAGTTGCAAGTCTGCTGAGGTTCAGGGCCTGGCTATCACATGGACAGTCCAGAGATTCAGGTTTGCTGAGTATATACCAACCCCAGCGCCAACCACAGGTCCAGTAAGTGACAGAAGAGGCATGTGTGGAAAGGTTGCATCTGAGTACAACTCCATCACGCTCAGGAACTCAAGCTCCAAAGAGGGCCAACTGACATGGCACTGAACTCCAGAGCCATCTGCCATGACCAAAGAACCTGTGGGTCTCCATAGTCCTCAGGAGAACCAGTACCTGGGGTTGTATCTACTTTGGCTGTCTCTGGGACCCTGCTGAGGCATGCGTAAGTGCAACCCGTCTGATGACCTCCCAACTCTTTTTTTGGAGACTCATAGCCATATAAATTCATTTGTCCTTTCCATTTCCACCTTTTATTCAAGGTCAAAAAGCAGTTTTTAACACCTGATATGAAGTTATTAAGTTAAGCTGTGGCCCAGCCCAATCAGGGTAGGTCTTAATCCATTACTGGTGTCCTTTATAAGAAGAATGAAATTCAGACAGTCAAAGAAACAGCCAGAGTAGCAGCCAAGGCTTAATATCAACATAACTGGAGAGGTAGAAAGTCTCTTCTTGATGATGCCTTGATTTGGACTTTTTCCTAACCTCAAAACCATAAGCAAATAAAACCCCATTATTCAAATGGACCCATTCCATAGAATTTGCTTGAGCATCCAAGGACACTAAAACAATAACAAACAAACAAAAAAAAAGGAAATTTTATTGAAGGACTTGCAATATGAAACTGGGAAATTTGACGGTTGATTGTAAATTATTTCTAGTGTCCGCTCCAGTCATATAGTCATCATCACCATGTTGATAATTTTCCTCTTCATCACTGTAACTGTCAGAGTATTTGTCAAATTTCCATAAAATGGATAGTATAATTTCCTAGGTAAGAGTCAGAAAACTTCAACCTTTGGGCTAGATCAGACCTATCATCTGTTTTATTTTGCCCACAGGCTATGAATTTTTTTTACATTTTATATGATTAGAAAAAAATCAAAAGAATAATACTTTGTGACACGAAAATTACATGAAATTCAAAAGTCAGTGTCAATAAATAAAGCTCTTAGAACATGGCTACACTCTTCACTTATATTCAGTCTATGGCTGCTTTCACAACTACAAAAGCAGAGTTGAAGAGTTGTATCAGAGACTGTATGCCTCATAAAGCCCAAAATACTTACTGTCTGGCCCTTTACAGAAAAAAGTCTGATGCCCCCTGTCCTAGATGATGAATATCCCTTTTCACACTGACTGATGTTAATTCAAAACCAGAGTAAAAACGATGTGTGGTGAAATCAGGTTAATGGCTATTCTAGGAATGAGGGGAGAACTTTAATTTGGGGTCTTATTAAATTCTGGAAACTTTCATGAACAGAGAGAGTATGTTGACATACACATTTACACATTGGCAGAGCTGTTATAGATCATTTTGATTATGACTTTCTAGAGAACCAGTGTTTGTTGCCTAGAGCTGATTTGTCTAACCAAAAAATATAAATGAATAACTGCTATTTTCCTTTTGCCTTGCTTATAGAACAGTACACTTGTAGTGGAACAATTCTAACTTGACTTAAGGCTATATTGTAACATTCTGACTTTCTAAAAGAAAGATTTTTTTGAGTGGAAAATTCAAATTACGACTTCATTTGTCATGAAATCTTCAAAAAAGAAAAAAATTTCATATGCTAATAAAAGTCAAAATATTCTCATAATTTTAAAACATTTAAAAGAAAGAGAAATTTATTCCTTAATGGTTGGCAAACATCAAGTAAGTACTCTCTGAAGTCCTTTTCATGCCTTTCCTTGATTTACCTCCTTGCACTTTATTGAATTTGCTTTCTTCCTCTCCATCCCCTATGGAACTCCTTTTTATTAGAGAAGTTGTGTTGACAAAACAATCATGCATAACATACAGGATTCCCACATACCACACCGCAACCAACACCTTGCATTGTTGTGGAACATTTGGTATAATTGATGAAAGAGCATCAAAATATTACTACTAACGATAGCCCATAGCTTACATTAGGTCTATTTTTCCTGTAAACAACCTACTATTAATGCCATGTAATATTATTGTACATTTGTTATTGTTCATGAGAGAGCATTCTCATCTTTGTACTGGTAACCACAGTACATCCTCCACCACAGGTTCACTGTCTTATGGAGTTTCATGCCTTGTACAGTCCATCCAAAGTCTATACTCTTTCAGTCTCAGTATCATCACAGAGTTGTGCTGTTATCACCACAGTCAATTTTCAAATGTTTTCATTACCTCTCCCCCCCAAAAAAATCCATATCCCCTTATACTCCCCTATCGCTGGCCCTTAGCATTGATATAGAACCTTCATTGCCACTGATGCAAAAATATTACAATATTACTGGTAACTCTAGTTCATAACTTACGTTAGTTGTATTTCTCCCATACATCACCATATTCTTAACATCCTATAATAGTGATACACATTTTTTCTAGCTCATGGAAAAACACTCTTGTATTTGTATTATTAACCACAATCCTCATCCATCAGTGAAGTCACTATATTATGAAGTCCCAAGATTATCCTCTAGCTTTCATTCTACTGACATTTACAATCCTAGACTACCCCTTTCATCCACAATCACATTTATGTATCAGTAGTATTAGTTATACTCATTGTACTGTGTGACCATCATATCTGTCCATTTCTAAACATTTACAATCAACATGACTAAAAATACTACAGACATTAAGCATCGGGTCCCCCTTCTCAACACTCAGTCTATCTCCTAGTAACCTATACTCCATGACTTTACTCAGTATATTTAGCTCATAATAATGAGAGGATGCAATATTTGTCCTGTTTTGTCTGGCTTATTTCACTTAACACACTGTCCTCAAGTTTCATCCATGTTGTCATACGCATCCTGACTTCATTTCTCTTTATGCTGAATAGTATTCTGTCATACATATGTATATGTATATATATACACACTTACATATTTATATTTATGTATTTATATATACCTCATTTTGTTTATCCATTCATCCATCTTTTGACAATTGTGAATAACACTGCTATGAATATTGGTATGCAAATATCAGTTCATGTCCCTGCTTCCAATTCTTCTGAATATATTCCTAGTAACAGGATTGCAGGGTTATATGGCAGTTCTATAGTTAGCTTCTTGAAGAACTGCCAAACTGTCTTCCACAAAGGCTGCACCATTCTACATTCCCACCAGCTGTGAAGAGTATTCCTATTTCTTCTTATCCTCTCCAACACTTGAGTATTCCTAAAAAAAAAAAAAAGGTCATTCTATGAGGTATGAAATGATATCTCATTGTAGTTTTGATTTGCATTTCCCTAATAGCTAGTGATGTTGAACATCTTTTCATGTTCTTTTCAGCCATTTGTAATTCCTTCTTTGGAAAAATGTCCATTCAAGTCTTTTGCCCATTTTTTAATTGAGTTACTTGTCTTTCTGTCATCAAGTTGTACATTGCTTCCTTTTAATAAGTAAGACTCTATGACACAAACCATCACATCATGAAATTATAAGCAAGAGCAAATTTCAGTGTTTCTAATACAAATATTAATTTTAAAATATCTGTGCTTTGAGTTATAATTTCAGAGTTAGTACTTTCACAAGTCATTTTATGGTTAGTATGATTGGTAAGTTCACTGCAATTTATTTATATTCTCCAGATAACTGCAAAGATCATTTTTCAGCATCTATTCCAAAGGCAGATGGTTATTTCACATTTGTTTACCTACAATCTTTATGAATTATTAGGGAATGAGTGTAAATATGTGAGTTTGGACATGATCCAGAATCATCATACTTCCTAAGAATAATATTTACCAGTTTAAATGTATTTAGGACATTCTTCTTAAAGGAAAGCAGAATTGACAATTTTTAATTTTATATACTATAAGATCCAGGGAAATGTGCCTCAGCATTGTGTTGTTCCTAAAGAATTTTTATTTTGCTATTTATCACTGTTTTTTACAAAATACTTTGCACAAATCTTCTTTGCTTGTGAGGTCTGATCTCTTGGGAAATGTTTGTTATGTATTATATGTAAATTTGACATATGTATAATCATAAAAAGCAGCATCTGTGATGGATGTGTAGAAGTCCTATGAGTATGATAATGAAAAAAGATTATTTCTTACTTCATAAAAATCACTTCTTTCTTGCTCATTTGAAAAGAAAGGAAGCATTCATAAAATTATCTCATTGATATTAATGATTACAGAGCAACTTTTCCTGAATCTTTGTTTCCATAAATGAAGAAGAAAAAAGAAAAAGAAAACTCAATAGGTTCCCACATATAGAATAAGATTAGTTAAAATGACAATAAAAACTGTTTTCAGTGATTTGGGGGGAAAAAAACAGCTAGCTATTCTCAAGTCAAATCATCACAAAATACTGTTATGCTTTCCTTCACTCAACAATGAGAATTTAAAAATACATAAATAATGAGATACAGTAATTATGCACTCATATATGCAGAGGGATGTTCAAATGAAACTCCCAAACATCACTGCCAAAATGAAGTACAGCTATAATCTTGAAGGTTCAAAGGTTTACAAAGGAAAATATGTGCTATCAATTCTGTTATTCCTATAAATCTGCCATGATTTAAGGAAATGGTACAGTATAGAAGAGAGACTAATGTTTTGCATACGTGTCTGACTTTAGGATTTACACAGTGTTCAATTATGTGAAAAATGCATATCAGCAGGAAGTAGAGGAGGAGGATAGGAAGATCTCATATACTAAAAAACAGTGTTTCTTCTGAAATGAGAATAGTGACCCATCAAGACTGTAGCAGAAAGAATCCTGGGAAATATACTCTTAGTGGAAAGAGCCAAATACAAAGATTGGTGCTCTTAAGTTTCCTTCCACATTAGGGACCACTCATCACCTAGAATTCAGGGTTGTACCACTTCCTCATTAAAACTCTGCAAAATGGAGGAGAAAAGCTGCTGCCTAGATCCCATTCTCACTGTAAAAACCTTTTTAATGAAAAACATGAAGAGCAAATAAAATCACATTTTTACCTGTGACTTTTGCATTACCAGGAGATAGAAGTAAATACCAAATTCTGACGAAACACTTATCATTGCTACAATCTCGTGGGTGCAGAGAGTGGGGAAGGAAGGCATTAAGGTTCCTTAGAAAAGAGAAGGAGTACAGACAAATGCACCTCTCAGAAAGAGAAAATCCAATTCTTAGTGCCAAAATAGTGAGCACACATCTGGAACTTGGTAGGTCACAGCTTGAGAGTGAGCAGACCAGAGGTGTCAGCCTTGAAGAAGTATTTCTTCTGGGAGAAAATGAGATAAATAGAAAAATATAGAGAGCCCCTCAAGGGTGGGAGTGAAGGAAAAAAGGAAGTCAGAGGGGAAGTAATGATCTGTCTGAAATAAAAGGATACACTTAGTTCTCCGCAGCTCCAAAACCCTCCATCACTGACAACATCCAAAACAACAAAACAACAGTCTACAAAATTAACAGGAGAGGGTGCACTGGAACTAGGATCTCTGGCCATGAAGTGCCTAAGAATTTTTTTTTTAATTCCACAGCTACCTTAAAAAGAAAACAGATAACGTGATGGGGAGGGGAGGGATGTTAGCTGATGAAAATAACCCCCACACTCTCCAAGAAAAAGGAGAAAATTGTTAACACAGCATTCCAAATTGAATTTAAGACCACCAAACAAGAATGTGGAGATATTTAAAAAATAGAATCAGAAATTCAAAAACTAAAACCAGACATAAACAACAATCAAAACAACAGGAAATGCAATTACAGTTGATTGAATTCATGAAAGATAATGAAAAGAAAGGCAAGCCATCTTAGAAATAAATGATTATTTACAAGGTACTTAAGTGAGAATATATTCAAGTAAATATCTAATAAGGGACATCAAAGAAAGGCAGGAAAATAATTGTCAGAATGAAGTTGAGATAAAAAAGAGACAAAAAGAGTCAGAGTGAAAGTGATTCAAATACAAGGAAGGAAAGACGTCCAATATAATAAAATTGGAATACCTGCTTAAGAAAAATAAAACAGAACTGAACTAATATTTAGAACTATAACCTAAGAAAAATTTCCTGGAAAGCAAATCAACCTGAATATGAACACTACCATATTGAAAGGACTCACAGTAGACCTGGGAAAATCGCCATGAAACAATCAACTTCAAGGCATATTCTAGTATTCCAGACTTCAAAGACAAAAAAATAATAATACCTCTGAGCCTCCAGGTATATAATTATGCCAGGGATATAAATATTAGGCTTATGCCATATTTCTCAGGGGCAACAGCGTGAAGAAAGGATTTTATATCAAATCAAACCAATCTTTCAAATATTGAGACTACGGAAAAATAACTTTGAATGTATAAATACCAGTAATACTGTATTCATAAACAATTTCTAATTAATGTACCAGAGGTTAGATTTCATCCAACCAAGAAATAACTGAGGAAATGTCATCAAAATCGACAGATAATGTTAAATATATTTAATTTAGGAATAAGACTAAAACAGGTATGACAACATAAGTGGAAAAATAATATTGAAGCATTACATTCTGTAAAGTTATATAGGCTGTGTATATTTTTGCCTTGGTTTTTGTCCCTGGCATACTGGATTAAAAAAATTGTCTCCCCTTTACTATTTTCATTAGTCTTGGCAAAATCGTTACACAGCCACCTGGCATTTTTCCAAATTATTGTGACATTTAACAGTACATTTTTCTGAAGCTTGCATTGAAAAAAGGAAAAATTGAAATATCCCCCTCTCAATATTTTTCCCCAGAACTGCTTAGAAGGTCTTGGTTTGGGTGTGAGACAGTAACTATTGTCTTATTCTTTTACTGAAGAAAGATGAATTGAACCACCCATTCATTAAAAAAGTAGATTTTTAAAAATGTGATATAAAATACTAAACTGAATTTGGTAAGTGATTATTTGAAATACTTTAAAATTTGAAAGTTACATGGAAAAAAAAATTGAAAGTGTTGGTTCCTCTGAATTTTTAACTGAGTATGTTTTAGTAAAAGGCAATTATTGGTTTAATGTAAATCAATTGTATAAATTTTCATGGACAAGAAACTGAGTTATTATTTTATCAGTGAGCTTAAGCAGATCGATCAAGTCTTTTAGCTTAAATGTTACCAAACATGGGAGCAGCTTTACCAGATAAGAGACAACTGTCCTGTAAATTCTAGTAAAAGGTTTTGAGTGTTTATCATCAATCATTATAAAATGGTCATGGTATATAAATTAGAATCAAACTAAGTCCAATAAAAAATACTTTATAACTCCACTGAATGAGTAATTTCCTTATTCCTAATGCTGTTGGAGTTCTAGAATCACCTAGGGAGCTTATTAAAATACTCCAGAGAGTCTTATTCAATTGGAGTACACTGGAATGGGACCTAGTAATCGATAATACTAATAAACATCTCAGAAAATTGTGAGACAGGTGAGTCATATACTACACTTCTGAGAAACACTGGTCTAGGCGCAGTTTTTCAAAGAAACTTGTGATTTTTGATAATTCTAAACTGTTTATCTTTAAGATCTATTTTGATATAGTTTGTTGATCTAAATGAGAAAGTATCCTAGTTTGCTCAGGCTTCTACAACAAAGCACCACAGACTAGTTGGCTTAAACAGAAATTTCTGGCCTCACAATTCTGGAGCCAAAACTTTGAAATCAACTTGTTGGCAGGGCCATGCTTCCTCCAAAAGGAGAGAATCTATCCATGCCTCTCCTCTGGCTTCTGGTGGTAGCCAGAAACCCATGGCATTCCTCGGTTTGTGGAGGCACAACTCAATCTCGCCTCCTGTCACACAGACATCTCTTTATCTCCACGTCTCTCTCTCTCCCTCCTCTGTCCTCCTTCCTCCTTAATCCAGTTTGACCTCATCTTAACCAATAATATCTTCAAAGATCCTTTTCACAAAAAATTCATAGGACAAAAAGGTTAGGCTTTGAGCATGTCTCTTTGGGGCAGAGAAGTGGGATGGCAAAATTCAATCCGTAAAAGACGGTGAAAATCATTTTAATCTAATTAGAAAGATTAAGAGAAATGAATGAACATTAAGGAAATCCATGGAAATGGTTAGGGGCCCTCAGATTTAAGAAAAATCTGTACGTGAACTGATTATAAATTTAATATAATGTACATTGACAAGTGCGACAGTTTGAAGATTTTTGTGGATCCCAGAAAAGATCATGTTCTTAGAGCTAATCCATTCCTGTGCATGTAAACCTCTGTGGGTGTGAATTCTTGGTTGGATCACTTCTCTTGGGGGCGCTTGATTGAATTATATGACCCAGGGTGGGTCTTGGTCCTCTTACTGGAGTCCTTTATAAATGGAGGGCTAAAGCAGAGACACACAGCAGACCAAGAAACCCCAAGAGGCTGAAAATGAGGTCCCAGAAGCTGGAGGCTGGAATCAGTGGAGCACAGAAGCACGGAAAGAAGCACCTGAGAGGTAAGACAGAGCCCTGGAGGAGAGGGGAGAGAGAAGCCACAGGCCTGATTGTCCACAGCTCAGCTGGAGAGGGAGCGCCCCTTGATGCCTTGACTTGGCCAGAGCCTCGATTCCGCCGTGCCATGTGCCTGATCAACCACACCCACGCTTCAGCGGGACAGCACCTCTGACCAGACCTTGAGCTGAACATTTTCACAGCTCCAGAGCTGTAAGCTTTTAACCTAATAAATACCCATTATAAAAGTCAACCCATTTCTGATAGATTGCTCACAGGAGCCTTGGGCAAACTAAAACAAGAAGTAACAATTTTAACCTAAATGCAAAACTGCAAATGCCTATTTAATTGGAAACCCTGCAAAAGGTCATTTAAATCTTGGTCTGTGGACATGCAAAATCCAGTCCATTTGAAGTCCATTGAACAATTTTGGTTAAAGGACAGAGTTCTCTGGACTTGTAGGCTACTACTTTAAAGCAGCGTTTGTAACAGGGGTGATTTTATATCCTAGGGGACATTCCCAGATTCGAGACGTTTTGGTCCTTACGACTTGGAGGAGCGTGGATTACCAGCTCTAGTGTGCGGGGGTCAAGGTGCTGCTGAACGTCCCGCAGCACGCGTGGCAGCTCCTCAGCTCCTCCCAGCAATGAATTATCCAGCCCCAAATGTCAAACTGCTGAGGTCGAGGAACTGCTTTAGCGTTTTATTTTAATTATTATGTATGAAAACAGTCCGGTCTATACCTTCACACTCTCCTTCTTACTCAGTAGAAAATGTATCTGATGCTTTAAAGGCAGAGTTAATCTTTTTCAGCAGTGTTGAAGCTTTCTGGAAGAACCAAAAATCTAGATAAAGTAAGTGTTTATTTACCATAGAATCTTTAGGGTTTTTATTCTCACAGCATTGCATTATGTACAATAACAATGATAATTTATACTGCAAAATACTAAGACTTTTTTCCATCAAACCAAAGTTATTCATAAGTATGCTTTTATTATTACATTGGCTACATTCCTATCAAAGACAGAAATATCAAATGATTTATTATGATGTGATAGCAGGAGCCATAAAATATTTATGGGCATAGATGTTTTCACAATCTTATGGGCAATTAAAATATAAGAACAACATGAAAACATAAAATGTCTAAAGAAGACGCGACCCATCTTGCCATCTCTCATTTACTTCTCTCCCATTTCCTTTCTTTTTTTTTTAAGCATGACTTGGAAATTTATTTTGTTGTGAACGTTTGCAGGCTTTCAAGATAATGACCTTCAAAGTAACTTAGTTCATGATGTTTCCAAGAGCTTTTCCTCTTTTAGCAAAGGGTGCTTATCTAAGCTCTTTGATATGTGAATTCATTATGAAATTGATAAGTGTTTGATTGGAGCCACCATTTAAGAAGAGCAGTCACCAT
Organism: Dasypus novemcinctus; assembly: GCF_030445035.2. Classification (NCBI taxonomy): domain Eukaryota; kingdom Metazoa; phylum Chordata; class Mammalia; order Cingulata; family Dasypodidae; genus Dasypus; species Dasypus novemcinctus. The sequence continues at coordinate 6,851,166 of NC_080673.1, read as the reverse complement.
TTTAAGAAGTCATTTAAATCAGCTTTATTCATTACATTTAAAAAAGATATTAATACAGACAATCTAATTCAACTATCATGAAGAATCTCCTGGAAAAAAAGCATAGGACCAGGAGTCATGTGACCTAAGTTTAGCTTTAGACTATTATTAACAAGCTGATACCTTTGAATATTAAAGCTTTGGGTTTCAGTTTCCACATGCAAAAGAGATTACTGTGTTTAAGAATTTAGACCTAAGAATCACATGGTCTCCTGTAATTTCCCAGGTGTGTGACCAGTTTCCTCATCTACAAGGTAGAAATGATAATTATACCTCCCTCATAGCATTAAATGATATAAACCTGTTAAGTGCTTCAGATATAGTTAGAATCTAATTAAAAACTACTTGTAATTATTATTACAGCATTTACTGCATCTAAAATCTGGCAATTTGCCAATGGATTGAAATTTTATGTATCTACACAAATCCACCAGACTTATGCATATCCAAGCATTGCTAATTAGATAGGCTCAAATAATTTGCAGTGGGTCCGTATGGTCTCTGAAATCTAACTAACTGTATTCTTTTTCCATTTTTAAACAATCTGGGGTGGGGAGAATGAAATACAATCAAAATAAAGTATTATTCACATAAATTTATGAGAGAAGATTGGATGATACTATTTCTTGTCTAATCATGTGTGGTACTGCTCACTTGGATATTATTTTCTTCATTTTTAAGCTAACCAAGGTCCATTCAATTTATCCAGTCTAAAATAAGGGAAAAAGATGTTATCTGTACTTAATATTTAATAGCATATAGATCAGCAACATAGTACCATTTTTGAAAAATGAAAATGCAGTTGCATTAAGTAGTCACGAGACACATTGGAACCCTTTTTGTGATGGTGCCCATTAGAGTAAGAAGCAGGAGAGCCTAATAAAATCTAATTCTTAAAGATGCAACATGGAAGGGTGTAGGGTTTTGGAAAGGAAGAACCATAAACACTTGTGATATTTAGAGAAAAGCACTTTGAGGAAAGGTTTTTTAAAGTATCCTGTAGAAGAGAAAGTTGAGAGGTTGCATATATGAAGAAAGAGTTTGCGAAGAATGGTGACTATATAATGCTTTTGAAAGCATAATAATAAATCAGCTCACATGACAATGTCTATAAAGCGTGATTATTTGCAACTGTGATAAGGTTATCGCTTGCCAGAACTATCTTAAGAGTGGGGAAGTTCAAAGATAGATAAGACTTTACTTCACACCCAAGAAACTTATCTAACTTGATGGGAAATAATCAGACATATGCCTCGTTCATTCTCAATGACATATATGACAATGCATCAAAGCTTGAGAATGCTTTCATCACAATTAAAGCAAACATCTATTGAGAGCTTACCATGTGCTACACAGTTAACACTCTACAAGCATTATCTCTTTTAATTCTCATAGTAATCCTATGAGGAAGATGCTATTATTATCCCTATTTAATATACGATTAAACTAAGGACCCAATTAATTAAGAAACTTGGCCAAGATCCAATAAGTGATGAGTACTCAAATCCAGGTGCCTCCAGCTTCAAAGTTCTTAAACTTTGTGCATGTCAAGAAAAATATATTTTGAGAATATCAGGGAGGATGCAGCTAATTCTGATTACCAAAAAGTCTTCATGATGGCAATAAACTTTAACATATGACTTTAAAGATGTGAAGAAATTCGACAGAATTGAAAGAAAGAAAGAAAATTCCAGGCTGTGAAAAAGACGTGTAGAATAGAAATGCAGGGATGTGTATGATCTTATGGGAATGGAGGGCACGTGGATGGCAGAAGGGATGTTAGTCAAGATGTAATAGGTGATGCACCTACATATGGAACATTACATATGTATTATACATGTTATAGCATATATAATTATGTAACTTGGACTGTATTCTCCAGGTCAGTGATTCCCAAATGGTGGTGACAAGGTGCTTGGCTGAAGTATAGCCTAGGTACATGAGCAGAAGGCTTTCCACGTGAGATTCACTACCTTGGGGGCTAATGTCAATGATGAGCGTTTATCATATCTCATGTAGATTAGTGGGAAAAGGTAGAAAATTACAAGTCCTGCCTCCTGAGAGCACTGAAGGTTTTTAAGCAAAGACAGCAAGATTATATCTCTCATTTTGAGTTTGAGTTCCTGCATCTATGGGTAGAATGGATTGGTGGTAGGAGGACATGGAGAAAAGGAGACCAGACAAAAATCGTTTGCAGAAGTTCAGAAAGCCACAAGAAATAGCAAGCGTTATTACACAGAAAAGTGGCTCACGAAAGGGATGTTTTCTAGTGTCCCTTGGATGTTAGGCTTGTGCGTGCATTCAGTCTGTCCATTTCATCTGTATTTATTGAGCGTCTTCTACATGCAGAGGGTCTTTAAGAACCTGAAGTCTTGGGAATAAACGCTACAACGTTCTGCACTCTACTGAGGACCTTTCAAAGACACACTTATCCCTACGATCCTATGTTTTAAATGCAAGGTTGGCATTCAGCTTTTAAGTCTATCTCCCTAATATTCTTTACCAACTCTAGAATAATTGGAACCATGGAAATATTCTAAACTGAAAGAATAGAGCAATAACGCTCTAACAAAGTTATTTAGGCTTAAAAAGTCAAACACTGTTCAGAAATTCTTCCACGTTTTGACAAGCTTTTTCAAAGTGGATCGACCCCAAATTTGTTAGGTCTTAGAGGGTTTTTATTCACCATGTTGAGAGTGGTGGCATACTCTCCCCTTGGACACAAAGTTGAAGCAAATTGCCATCTGGTCTCTTACTCATCATACTTTCTCCAAACTAAGGTTTTGAATTGTAAGAGAAGTTGAACATTCCTAGGACTTGTGGAAAAGTCAGCAGCAAATAGGAAAAATGCTAGATTACTAATTAGAATAACAATGAGACCATGAAATTACTAATGACAATTACTATCTGCTGGGCACTAAGTGTTTTAGATCTAACACAATTATTTCTCACATCAGTCCTCTGATGTGAAATTACCCTTGCAATCATTATTACCCTACTTCACAGATGATGAAACTGAAGTCCAGAGAGGTTACATAACTTGCCTGAAATACACAGCTATTAAGTTGACTGGGTACTTATTTCCTATTACTGTTGTGACAAATTATCACAACATTGGTGGCTTAATACAACACAAACTTATTTTCTTACGGTTCTGGAGTTCAAAAGTCTGAACTGGGTCTCCCTGGTTTTAAACCAACGTGTCAGCAGAGCTGTGTGCCCTTTGCCAGCCTAGGGGATAATCTGTTTTCTTGCCTTGGAAGCTTCTAGAGGCCACAGCATTCCATGACTCACAGCCCCTTCCTCTGTCTTTGAAGCCAGCACCTTGGCATCTTCAGGTCTCTTCTTTCCCTCTGATGTACACCTCTGCTTCTGTTTTCAAATCTCCTTCTCTGATGCTGACCCTCCTGCTGCTCTCTTATAAGGACTCTTTTGATTACAGTGGGCCCACCCTGATACTCCACGATAATATTCCCATTTCAAGGTCCTTAACTTAATCATGTAAACAAGGTGGCATGCTCAAGAAGTTCTGGGGATTAGGCTATGGACATCTTCGGAGGGGGCCAAATTCACAAAGAACAAGATTTGAACACAGGTCATCCTTTTCCAGATCCCATCCTCTTAGCCACTATGCTATGCCACCTATCCAGATAGACAGATACTCATAAAAAATTGATCAACCTTATGGCAGTTACAGAGATGGTATTTCAATTCCCTATAAGAAGATACTTTTCAAGATTTTAGAGTTTACCAAAATCATGATTGTTTGCTTCAGGTGATAAACGGTTCCCTCTCTACTTCCTCAAGGTTTCCAAGATAAAGCTGATGCCCAGAGTCCACCGGAGACCTACTTAATTAAAATCACTCTCGAAATGGGAGGAAATAGTATTTTGAAAACTCTCCAAAAGATTTTTCCAAAGGGCCAAGTGAAGGAACCTCTGTCTTAGCTAACCCCTACAGATCTTCTGAATATACGGTTCCTTAAGTCCTGCCTTCTCCTCAGAGTTGGGCAGCAGGCACACCTACACTTCTGCCTTTCCTTGACTGCAGACCAATTCCCCTTCCGTCCCAAGGGTACTTAGATTCCAAATGATCCCTAAGACCTTGAACCATTAAAGTGCACACAAATCAAGTGGGTGTCTTTTTTTAATGCAAATTCATGTTCAGAAGGTCTGGGATTTTTCCCATCTAACAAGCTCCCCATGATGCCAATGTTGCCAGTTCCTTGGATCACATTTTGTGAATCAAGGCTTTGGTGTACAGCAGGAAGAACTGCTTACCACACTGCTCTCCCAGCTCATAAAGATTCTTCACTTACCTTAATAAAAACCTGTTCCTGCCCAAGACATCTGGGATAATATTCGCCAACAATTTATCTGTGATCTTTAAGGCAAGAAAGCTTAGCCAAGCATCCAACACTTTTAAATGGGTGTTGCAATGTGTTTTTCTTTTAATAACAGATTAATTAAATAGCACAGCCCCTACCACATAACGAGCTTCATGTAAAAAATTTATATAACTGCATCAAATAATATTAAAAATAAAAAACAAAGAAACAAAACAAAACAACATTTTAAAACTACATGAGCATCATCAGCCAATGTGACACAAACTTTGGTTATTTTTCAAGATGAAACTACTTTGAATTCCATATGTTATCTGAATTTTCACCTTATTGTAAGGTAATACATGGAAAATATCACGAGGTCTTCTAGGACTGCGCTTACAGCTGGCAGATAATGCCCTGCAGTTTTTCTTAAAACCTTCAAATAAGTAGATTAGTCAACATCCCTTGGTTACATATTTCATTATCTCAAACACTTAGACACATAGGACTTTCAAAAAAAAATCACTTTCACTTTAGTCTAAATCCACTTCTCTTGTTCTGCAAATACTAATAAGACTCTGAACAAAAAAACATCGACCCATTAGCACCCACATGATTTCTTGTGAGTACCTGACTGCTGTTGTGAAGCAGTTGCCCAGAATTTGCTTCTTTGGATTAAATCTTGGTTCTGTAGCCTTTCCTCAAAGGTTCCTAAGAACAAGGAACAGTTCCTCTTTTTCTTCACTATGAATAGTCTCAAAATTACCCATTTCATTTACTCAGTGGAGTCCCAAATCAGTCATGGAAAGCTTAAGGACGTAACCAATAACAGTTATTGCTTTGTAGTATACGCTCTGATTTCTACATGGCAGATTACTATTAGAATTTGCAAAAGTTGATATCAGGGAGTTCAGCTCTCATTTAGGACATGCCTATTTATCAATTTAGAGAACTGAGAGTTGAAATCTACCTTAAATGTCATATACAAGTGTTGTAACAATGGGCCCCAAAATTTAAATTATTCTGCTTTAGGTCTCAAGGCTTTGGAATGTTGCAAGTAAAACACCTGTCTATTAACTTTGAATTGCTTGCTCCTTCACCCCGCCAGTACTGAATTAGTGATTCTATTTAGCTGTGATCCTGAACCAAATGGTTTCTATACATCTGTAAACCAAGGCCATTGTGTCTTGCATTAGTGTATGTTTTCTAGAGGATTATATTATACTCTATTAGATCTTACTTATAGTTGCATACTTAAACTTTTCAAAGTACTTTTGAATTATAACGACACTGAATGACAATATGATGCTCAATTTTAATGTGCTTTTAGAGTGTCTCCTGTCAAATTCCCATCTTGAATATCCTATGGAATATTCCCAATAAATAGTCATTGAGTCTCTCTCTCCATAGCTTGGGGTCTCAACGCTTCATGATGAAATAATCTGTTCCAATTTATGACAGTTCTCTAAATTAAAGCCAAATCTATTTCAATTTAGCAATAACTTGTTAATTTTAATCTCAAAAGATCCCACATGTCTGTGTTTATAGGCACCTACCATGAGCTAAAAATCTGGATAAACTTCGACTGAGGCATTCTCCCCATTTCCATCCATCTGTTTTAGTTTCTTGAGCTACTCAAGCAAATATCACGCAAAGGGTTCAGCATCAACCATGGGAATCTATTTGCCCATGAATTTGAGGTTAGGAAAAAAGTCCAAATCCAAGCATCATCAAGGCAGTGCTTTCTCTCAGAAGACTGGCATTTTGGGGCTGGCTGCTGGCAGAACTTAGTCCTTAGGTTGTCACATTACAAGATACATGGGGGCCTCTTCTGGCCTCTTAAATTCTCTACAAGGCTCCATTCATTTCTGCTTCTGGTTGCTCCTCCTCGGTAGCTGTCTGTCTGTCTGAATTTCAGTTTTCTTATAAAGGACTCCAGTAATAGGATTACGACCATCCTGTTTGAGGTGGGCCATGCCTTAACTGAAGTCACCGCATCAGAACATCCTGCTTAGAATGGGTTCATGCCCACAGGAATGGATTCAGTTTAAGAATACGGTTTTCTGGCATACATACAGCTCCAAACCACCACACTGTTCCTTGTCTGGACTAAGTCCTGTAAACCTGTGATTTGGGATATGGCAGAGCGCCAGCTTTACCAGTGTCACGCCATTGCTTCCCTCCCCTCTGGAAACAAGAGTTTCTATTGGTGGGGCCAAGATCACATTAGCTTCTGAGGCAGGCACATCATCCCGATGATACTGAGGATGACATCAGCTTAAACCTCTGCGTTTATTTCCACAATGAACTCTTCTTCCACTACCTTAATATAGGTAGTAGTTGTTTCTATGGTTGATTTTTGCTGCTATATAGATGACAGTTCTACTTTTTGTTCACGATGTGTCAAAACTACATTCCCACTAGCAAAGAATAGATGTTCTTATTTCTCTGCCTCCTCTCCAACACTTGCCATTGTCCATTTTTCATAATAGTAGCTGTTCCAGTGGGTGTGAAATGTTATGTCATTGTGTTTTTCATTTGCATTTCCTTAATGTCTAATGATATTGAGTATCTTTTCATGTGCTTTTTGACCCTTTGTATATCCTTTTTGTAGAAAAGTCTCTTTTGCCCATTTATAAATTGTGTTGCTTGTCTTTTTTGTTGTTGTTGAGTTGAAGATTGTCTATATATTCTGGATATTAAAACCTTAGATATGGGCTTTCCAAATATTTTCTCCCATTGTGTAGAGTGTCATTTATTTTCATGATGAAATCCTTTGAGGCACAAAAGATTTTAATTTTTTCTTTTGTTGCTTGTGCTTTGGGTATAAAGTCTAAGAAACCATTGCCTAACTCCTGAAGATGCTTCCTTATGTTTCTCCTACAGTTTTATTGTTTCAGTACTTATATTTATATCTTTGATACATTTTGATATATCATTTTATGTATCAGGGTGGCTACCACCTTATATATATCAAGATGGCTACAACCTCGATTCTATTGCAAACGGAGAGCCAGTTTTCCCAGCGCCATTTGTTAAAGAGACTATTTTTTCAAAGTGTGTGGTCTTTGCCCCCTCGCCAAAAATCAATGGGTCAGAAATGTAAGGGTTGATTTCAGAGCTCTCAATTCAAATCCGTTGGTCTCTATATTTGTAATTGTGCCAGTGCCATGCTGTTTTGATTACTGTGGCTTTGTGATAAGTTTTAAGATTGGGAAGTGTGAGTCCTACAACTTCATTCTTCTTTTAAGACTGCTTTGGCTATTTGGTGTCCATTATTCTTCCATATAAATTTGATGATTGACTTTTCCATTTCTGCAAAGAATATTGTTTGGGATTACACTGAATCTATGAATCACTTCAGAGAAATTGACATCTTAACAATATTTAGACTACTAATCCATGAACACAAAACATCCTTCCATTTATTTAGGTCTTCTTTGATTTGTTTTATCAATATTTCCTAATTTCTGTGTACCAGTCCTTTAATCCTTGGTTAGTTTTATTCTTGGATATTTGATTATTTTAGTTGCTATTGTAAATAGAATTTTTTTTCTTGATTTCTTCCTCCATTTGTTCATTGCTAGGCAACAGAGACACTACTGATTTTTGTATGTTGGTCTCTTTGTTGAGTTCATTTAGTAGGTCTCAGAACTTTGTGACACATTTTTCAGGACTTTCTTTATATAGGATCATGTCATCTGCAAACAGGGAAAGTTTTACTCTTTTTTTCCAATTTGGATGACTTTTGTTTCTTTTTCTTTACTAATTGCTTTGGCAAGAACTTCCAGTACACTGTTGAATAATGGTAATGAGAGTGGGCATCAGTGTTTTGTTCCTGATTTTAGAGGGAAAGCTTTTAGTCTTTCACCATCATTCTGGATGTTAGCTATTGGCTTTTCACAGATGCCCTTTATTGTATATGCCCTTTATCATGTTGAGGAAGTTTCCTTCTATTCTTAGTATTCCAAATGTTTTATCAAGAAGGGTGCTAGATTTTGTCAAATGCCTTTTCTCAGTTGATTGAGATGATCATGTGGCTTTTTTCCTTCATTCTGTTAATGCTGTGTATTACATTAGTTGATTTTATGTTGCCCACACTTGCATATCTGGCATAAATCCCAATTGATCTTTTACTGTGCTGTTAGATTCAGTTTTCTGGTATTCTATTGAAGATTTTTGCATCTATATCGATAAGAGATATTTTCTTTTCTTGTGGTATATTTATCTGGCTCTGGTATGAGGGTGATATTGGCCTTGTGGTACGAATTAGGGATTCATTAGGAACTCAATTTTTTAGAAGATATTGAGCAGGATCAGTGTAAATTCTTCTTAGAATGTTGGTAGAATTCATTGTGAAATCATATGGTCTTGGGTTTTTCTTTCTTGCGAGGATTTAAATTACTGATTTAATATTTTTACTAGTTTTTGGTTTGTTGAGCTCTTCTATTTCTTCTTGAGACAGTATATGTAATTTGTATGTTTCTAGGAATCTTCCCATTTTATCTTCTTTATCTAAATTGTTGGTGAATAGTTGGTTATAGAATCCTTTTAGTTCTTTTTATTTCAGTGGGATCAGGAGTAATGTCCCCTTTTTCCTTTCCAATTTTAGTTATTTGTGTCCTCACTCTTTTTTTCTTCATCAGTCTACCAAAAGGTTTGTTAATTTTATTGAACATTTCAAAGAACAAAAAGTTTTGGGTTTGTTGACTCTCTCTACTGTTTTTTATTCTCTATTTCCTATATCTCCACTCTAATTTTTGTTAGTTCCTTCCTTCTCCTCACTTTGGGTTTAGTTTGCTGTTCTTTATCTAATTCTTCAAGTTTTTAGTTTAGGCCACTGATTTGAAGTCCTTATTCTTTTAAAATGTAAACATTAAGAGCTATAAATTTGCTACTTCAGAACTTCTTTAACTGCATCCCATACATTTTGGTATATTGTATTTTCATTTTCATTCATCTCAAGATATTTTCTAATTTCCCTTTTCATTTGCTCTAAACCCAGTGGTTGTTTAAATGTGAATTATTTTCCACATATTTGTGAATTTTCCTTTCTCCCTGTTATTGATTTCTAGCTTCATTCTACTTCATTCACCATACATGTAATATATGGTGTATCCTAGATAATGATCCTTGTGCACTCAAGAATAATGTGTACTCTGTTGTCCTGTGAAGTGGTCAATATATGCCTGTTACGTCTAATTGACTTAGAATATCATTCATGTCTTGTATTTTCTTACTGATCGTCTGTCTAGATATTCTATCCATTATTGAAAGTGGTATGGTAAAGTCTCCTACAATAATGTGGAACCATCAGTGTCTCCCTTCAAACCTGTCCATATTTACTTCAAATATTTTGGGGCTCTGATGTTAGGTGCACATGTATTTATAATTGTTACTACTTCTTGCTGAATTGACCCCTTTATCAGTATTTTTTTAAAAGATTTATTTATTTCTCTCCCCTTCTCTCTCCTCCCCCCCCCCCCCCAGTTGTCTCTGCTCTCTGTGTCTGTTCACTGTGTGTTCTTCTGTGACCACTTCTATCCTTATCAGCAGCACCGGGAATCTGACATCTTGTGACAACTCTCCGTGTGTGCGACGCCATTCTTGGGCAGCCTGCATTTTCTTTTGCGCTGAGCGGCTCTCCTTATGGTGTGCACTCCTTGTGCTTGGGACTCCCCTACACGGGGGACACACCTGGGTAGCACGGCACTCCTTGTGTGCATCAGCACTGTGCATGGGCCAGCGCCACACGGGTCAGGGAGGCCCAGGGTTTGAACCGCAGACCTCCCATGTAGTAGGCAGATGCCATATCCTTTGGGCCACGTCCACTTCCCTTTATCATTATTTAATGACTATCTTTTCCCTTGTAACAGTTTTTTGACTTAAAGTCTATTTTATCTGATAGTATAGCTATCCCAGCACTCTTTTCATATATTATTTTCTATCCTTTCGCTTTCAACCTAATTATGTCTTTGATTTTAAGGTAAGTCTCTTGTACACAGCCTATAGTTGAGTCATGCTTTTTTATGCATTCTGCCAATATCTGACTTTGATGAGAGACCTTAATTCATCTACATTTAAAGTCATAACTGATAATGTGGTATTTTCTTCTGCAATTTTGCTACTTACTCTTTGTAAGTCTTATACTTGTTTTAACCCTCGGTTCTCCTCTCAATTCCTACTTTCATATTTATTCGTGTGTTTTTTTCTGTATTGTGCCCTATTGAGTCCCTTCTCAAGATGTATCTCTATCTGGATATATTTTTCATATATTTCCCTTATGATTATCATAGGGTTAAAATTTTTTTAATTTATTTTTTATTAATTTTTAAGATACTTAGATTACATAAAATGTTACACAAAAAAATATAAGGGATTTCCATATGCCCCACTCCTCACATTGCCCACTTTTCCCCACATTAACAACTTCCTTCATCAGTGTGGTACATTCATTGCAATTGATGAACACATTTTGGAGCAGTGCCAGTAAGCATGGACTATAGTCTACATTGTAGTTTACACTCTCTCCCACTGAATTCTGTAGGTTATGGCAGGATATATGATGGCCAGTATCTGTCACTGCATTGTCATTCAGGATAATTCCAAGTCCCAAAAATACCCCCATATCATACCTCTTTTTCCCTCTCCCTGCCTTCAGCACCTCCAGGGCCCACTGTCAATGATATAATTTCTTCCATTGCTAGAATCACAATAAGTCTATAGTAGAATAACAATAAGTCCACTATAGTCCATATTTTATTCCCCAAGCCTGAGGATTCTGGAATGGTGATGCCTACTCCCCCTCTAATTGAGAGGGGGCTTTGATCCCATATGACCAATGGATGGGCTTTCTTGCTTGCAGTTGTAGACTCTCTTGGTTCCTTGGTGTGGTGGTTATTCATCCTCACCCCCTTGTCAGTTGTCCTGGGTTAGTCCAATGAACTGCAGAGTAGGTGTTGCAACTCTGCTGAAGCTCTCAGGGCCCATCTGGCACCTAGACAGCCCAGAGATTCAAGTCTCTTGGATGTATGCCTACCAACTCAAGCACCAACTATACATTCAAATAAAAGGGGCAGAAGAGGCATGTGTAGCGAAGTCACCATCTGTGTCCAACTCTGTCACACTCAGGAGCACAAACTCCAAAGTAGGGCTCACTGGCAAGGCACCAAACTCCAGAGCTATCTGCCATGACCATAGGACCTGCATGTCTCCAAAACCCTTGGGAGCCCCATTAGTTGGGGTAGTATCTACTTTGGCTGTCTATGAGATCCTGCTGAAACTTGTATAAGTGTTACCTCTCTGACGACCTCCTGACTCACTTTGAAGTCTCTTTGTCAAATAAACTCTTTTGTCTTTACCTTTTTCCTCCTCTATTCAAGATCTTTTTCCAGTTGCATCATCAGCCAGTGTTTGGTAGTAACCCTTTGATGCCAGGGAGGTTCATCCCCAGGAGTCATGTCCCAAGCTGGAGGGGGAAGGCTGTGCATCCATATGCTGAGTTTGGCATAGGGTTTAAATTTAACATCTTAAATATTTAACAGTCATATTTTATTTGCTACCAACTTGGCCTCAATAGAATATACACACTGTCCTATACCCCTCACCCCTGCCTTTCATTTTACTTGTTATATATTATATCTTTGTGCATTGTATGTCCATACCCATAGCTTTATTATTACTTTTTATGCTTTTGCATCTCATCAGAATGCATACAATAGTACTGGTATTTATAATTATGCAAATGGTTATATTTACAAGTGGTCTTTATTTCTTTATGCCATTTTTAACCACTATCTGGTCTCCTTTCCTTTTAGTCTGAAGAATCCCTTTAGTATTGCTTGTAGGAAAGGTCTAGAGAGCTTGCATTTATCTGGGAATGTCTTAATCTCTCTCATTCTTGAAAGAGGAGATGAAATTCTTGGTTGACAATTGTTTACTTTCAGCACTTTAATTATTTCAACCTACTGCCTCTTGCCTCCATGGTTTCTGATGAGAAATTGACACAATTTAATTGGAATCCCTTTGGACATAACACATTGCTTTTCTCTTGAAGCTTTCAGGACTCTCACTTTGTCCTTTGCTTTTGACAATTTGATTATTATATGGCAGAGTGTATTTTTCTTCAGGTTTATCCTAGTCTGGTGTTCTTTGGGTTTCTTGGATATGTACAACTGTCATTTCTTCAGCTTTGTTGATTCCTTTTTCAGCCAGCTCCTATCTGCTGTTGAAACCCTCCTGAGAGTTTTTCATTTCAGTTATTGTGGTCTTCAACTCTAGTAAATTTTTGTTCCTTGTAAAATCTCTTTATTAAGATTCTCATGTTCTTTCATTGTTTTCCTGATATCTTTTAGTTATTTCTCTGTTTTTTCCATCATCTTTTCAAGCATATTGATGATCATTGTTTTTAAGTCTGCATCTGGTATGTCCACAGCTTGGTCTTCTTTGTTGGTGTGTTCTGGATTTTTATCCCTTTTTTTTTTCCTAGATAAGCCATCATTTCCTCGTTCTTTGTCCTTATGACCATTTGTTGCATATTGTACATTTTAATATTTTAAAATAATAGTACAGAATTGGCAGTATTTATCTATTTTTGTATTGTTACTAGTTTTTTGCTTTATGAAAATCTAGAGCATATTTGAAGTTTTGTCTACTGTTTACTGCCTTTTTATGTCACTGATGGGATGTTACATTAAATAATATGAAAACCCTCTTTTAAAAAATGTTAACTCTGGAATTTACTCCCTGAGATGACTGTTTCTTGAGTTTGTAACCAGGTACTGATATGATAAAGATTTTCTTGAGTGCCAGTCCACCTATCAGGAAGGACCGCCTAAGGCAAATGCAGAGTGCAGCCTCCCTGTCTTTCTAGCTCTTTTTCTTGTCCTGGGTTTGTGTTTGCTAGTGGCTTGGGAGCTCCCCTCTTTATAGGAGGGTCAATTTCCTCTCTACTTCCCAGGGAACAGAAATTTTCCATCTCCCACCTGTTCCACTGCTAGATTTAAAGTATTTAAGCCTTTTGCCCTAAGATATGCATGGCAATTGTTTCTTATATTGCTTTTGTAGCCTCAAGTTGCTTTTGCCTGGAGGGCAGATTCTGGGAGGTGGATGTCAGAAAGCCAGAGAGGAGTCTGTCTTTCCCAGCAGGAACAAGTCCAGAACCCACAAAGGGAGCGCCAAGCGGCTCCAAAATGCCCTGAAAAGGGAATGAGGGACAGGCCAGGAAGTCCCCAGGAGCTTCTTCTATAGCTCCCTAAAACTGTGGGTTTTTTTGACCCTATCCAGCAAATTCACCCTATCAACTGTCCTTCACAGGACTGAGGAGGCAGACCCTTCTTAAACCTCGCCCACACCCTTGGCCAGGGCAGGTTGAACAATGGCCACCATCAGAGCCGGCCCCCAGTCATCCAAAGTAATCAAAAGCCTCCATCAGTGACCGGCTGGCTGGTGCCCACCCTGGACCTCGGGAAAGGGAATTTTATGTCCCTTGCCAGGGGTTGGGTCCTACTACTGCCTACCGCAAGAGCAGGAATTTAGCAAGGTAACTGCCATGCAGAAAGGGCATTTTACTAGTACTTAGCATAATTTACCAACTTCTTCTTGCCACTCTTCCCTGGATGCTGTACTGGGTTTAAGAGTTTCAGAATAGTTGATTCAGACAGTTCCTGCCTGTTTAATAGTTGTCTGGGTGGAGAGACTGATTCCTGAAGCTTCCTACTCTATCTTCCTATAATCCCTCTTCCTTCTTCCTTTGAAAATCAGAACAATTGCCCTACTCTACATCACCCAGCATCTACATAGGTCCTCAGAGATTACTAGTTGTGATGCATAACCTCCCCAACAAATTATCATCATGCTGTAAAACCAGTTTGGGATAGCATATAATTAAACACTTAAACTCTTCACTTATATTAGAATTTAGTTCTCCTCAAAGGAATCCTCAGTCAGAGAAGAAAAAAATTCATTCATTCAACATTTTTTTACATACCTGGCTCTGAGAACTGCATTTTATCTTTATTTTCCTCGAAACTGATCATAAACCCCAGAAAAATATCTGTTCTTATAACTCATATCCCCTATTTAGCATAACATTTCCTTTAATAGTACTTGCGTATAAGTTTATAACAATTTATCAAGAATTATCACACAAATTACCTAATATAATCCTGGAAAAAATTCTATGACATGTGCATTAACTCTTCACATTTACAGATAAGAATCTGAGTTTTCCTGAAGTTAAGTGAATTTCTGAACGTCATACCGAAATTCAGAGAAAATAGATAGCCTCAAGTCTGTGGCCCTCATCCCACCTCACAACCACCTACCTTACAGGTTTTTCTTTTCCTTAGTTTAAGTCAAAGGTCATTTGTTTATAGGCCCTTGTACTAGTATTAATACTTTTGTTGTAAGCAAAATATATTATTTTTTATTTTATTGCAAGAATTCCATTTTTGCAAGTGGCCTTTTTTTTCCCTGTCTACCTTTTAAGTGTCAGAACAGGAAAGCTCATCAATCTTTTATTTAATTAAAATTACAAAGTTTTCCTGGCATTTAGGCCACACATCTGATCCTGCCCCACTTTCTCGGCTTTTGGTGTTTTTCTGATGGAATGGCCACTTTTTCCTAAGATTCCATTGCTTCTACTTCATGGGTCACTTTTGTCTTGAAAGTCAGAATTTGATCCAGAAACAAGTCTTC
Organism: Dasypus novemcinctus; assembly: GCF_030445035.2. Taxonomy (NCBI): domain Eukaryota; kingdom Metazoa; phylum Chordata; class Mammalia; order Cingulata; family Dasypodidae; genus Dasypus; species Dasypus novemcinctus. The sequence goes on along the minus strand of NC_080673.1, from coordinate 6,836,102 downwards.
TCTTCCTCTGTTTAGACATCTGCGGCAAGACAAGTAAAGAATAGTCAGCATCTTTGCTTTCAGCTGGATCGTGATGTTTATTTCACTCTTCTCACTGCTAAAATAAACCCAGCTCAGGTAGGCATCATTCATTTCTCTGAATGAAGTTATCTTTGTTCCTGTAATTTTTCCTTTCCATCAGCGAGCTCCTCACTCTAAAGCCACCCTCAGGTTTGCAGAGATCTTCGTGTGTATGAGTCAGTGTTCACTCAGGGAAGCAGAACTACCCGGAGTATCCCAGAATATGGGATTGATTATGGAATAAGGCACTGCATAATTGAGGGAGGAGTAGAGGATATAAGAGTCTGAAAGGAGGAGTTGGAGGCTCAGGGACAAGTGGCTCCTCTGAACCAGGCACAGCCAGCTGCAGTGCAAAGAAAGGAGCGCGGATGATAACTCTAGGGCGGTTTTGCTTCTATGTCCTGGGACGGGCTCGGGGCTGCAGCTGCTCAGCAGGACGGGCAGTTGAGGAAGAGGAAGAGCAGGCTGGAATCTGCCACCGCCTTTACATATGTTTTTCACAGTGATTTTGGAGAATAAAGGCTGCTGCTCACTTTCACCTTCCAAATCTTGCTCAAATTTCCCTTTTAGACAATTCTACGGAGAACCATACAGGGAAAGATACTCTGGAGAATAAAATTCCAGCTTACCTGAGTTGACACAGTACGAAACAATCGCACTAGATTGTTATTAACATGGAGTTCAGCACTCTCTCTTCTATGAGTTTGGGTTCTTTGGGTATATATTTTCAATTTCATGTTCTTATTTTTTAATTTATTATATTTTACCATTAACTCTTTACTAGTTATTTAATACACTTTATAAATCAAGAGAGGAAGAGTTCTACCTCTCTAATTTAAAGTATGTCCTTATCCATAGGCCAATTGCCTATATTTGTATGTCTTTTTTTTTTTTTACTAGTCTGTTCAATTCTGTACTTTAGTTACCAATGCTTGTGATAATATTCTATCTGTTCAGAATAGGTACAATGTGGGGGTGTTTTTGGGACACTGGAATTGTCTTCCATGTTATTGCAAAGACAGGCCATTATATATTTTGTCATGACCTATAAAACTGTATGGTACAAAGTGTAAACTCTAATGTAAACTGTAGTCCACGGTTAGTGGCCATGCTCCAATATGGTTCGTCACTTGTAACAAATGTAGCACACTAATGAAGGGTGTTGTTAAAGTGGGAAAGTCGGGGCAGGGGAGGGGGTGAGTCTATGGGGATCTCCTATATTTCTGATGTGACATTTAGGTAATCTAAAGTTTCAATTTAAAAAAATTTTTTTTAATGAAAAAAAATCTGGTATGGGGAGTTCTTGCCTCAGCATTCACAGTGTTCTTCCTGATCATGGCTGTGATCACGTAGTTGCCCTTCCAGATGAATTTCAGAGTTACTTTGTCTTTCTTCCCACCTTGAAAGTATGAGGGGACATTTTTATCAGAATTGCATTCAAGTTTTAGACTAATTGGAAAAGAATTTCCCTCTTTACAACGTTGACTAAAATGATGCGCAGCTCCATTTGACACGGTTTTTAAGGGTATGACAAGATGGGAGGCAGGGCGGGGGTTATTAATGTTCCTACTATGAATGCGTCTCCTTATGCCAATGTATTTTCTTAACACGTTTGCAATATATTAACATTGGGTCTTAATTGTTTCTACTAGCTTTTCAGATTATTTTAAGAAAATAATGGCACTTTCAAAACTTTGATTTTCTGTAGAGTATTCAAAATTTCTACCTCAAATTTATTTTTCTTAGATTGCTCTGGCTAAGAAATTGAAAACGATAAAGAATAGAGGCTGTCCCACTGGCTGTCCTTGTCTTGTTCTTCACTCTAATGGGAACGATTCTATTATTTTACTACTAAGCAAACTGTCGTTTTCTGACACACAGCCTTTATTACTTAAGGAACAATTTGTCTTCCTGTTTACAAATTTTTTGTTTTTATTTTAATCTGAAATGGGTGGTGAGTTTTGTCAAAGGCTTTTTAAATAGCTATGTTAATGGTTAGGTGATTTTATCTGTGCACTCCTCAATATAAGTTACATTAATAAATTACTTAATATTTCATTCATTCTCCTTGCATTCCTTCAAAAAAAAACACTTAATCATAACATTTTTGCAGGATATGGCTGGATTTAGTTTGCTAATATTTGAGTTATGGTTTCTCTATCTTATATTCACAGCTAAGACTGGTGAAGAGTTTTCATGTTTCTGTTTCTCTCTGCTATGCTTTTGTTTTATAGCAATTCTAGCCTTGTGAAATGAGTTGGAAAGATTTCCATTTATTTTTACTTTGTCCCTTCCCATTATTTTCTCCTTTGAATTCCTGGACATCAAGGTCCCCTGTTTTGAGTTTTCAATCCCTTCATTTTTTTTTTTCAATCGGGAGGATATTCCTTAATCTAGATTGATACTTTCTGCCAATTTATCATGAGAGCTATGCCATTTCAAGCCAAGAGACGATCATCCCAGTGTGATAATCGATGATTCAGAAAATGTGTATATTCTCCACTCCACTGCCCATATCACCATTTTTTAAGTTTATCCACCTAACACTTTTTGCTGGGTTTGAAAGGAGTATCATAATAGGATCTAAAAGCTGTGGGAAATAAATTGCTTAAAAATTAGATTTGAAAAAATATCACCTTGCCTGAAACACAAAACGAAAATGTGTTTGGAGAAACGATAGGTACTCTTGAAATAATTAAATGAAATTACAAATGAATATTCAAAATACTTCATGATAGAGCATAAAATGAGGATGGAAATGCAGGGAGGATGTGCCCAAGTGCTGAGTGACAAAAATTAAGAGGAATTAGTCAGAAAAGGCTTAGGAGAACAAGAGAGTTCTGAACGGAATGTTGAGTGACAGGATGCAAGTGAATTTGGAAACGAGATGGTTTGAATAGCATGGAGAACAAGAATCAGCAGTTCCATGAGCAGATGATAATAAATGAATTCATTTAGATAACTATTTAGACAATAAATTCAATAATGAGTGAATTGGTTTTTCTAGAGCAAAAGGAGGCATCTTAAAGACCTTCAGAAATGAGCCCAGAGAGGGTGGGATGGCAGTGCTGTGGACGCACCCGCAGTCCAGCCAGGCCCTCCTGCCTCAGCAGGTCCCTGCTGCTTTCAGACTGTTTTCTAATGATCCCCATTGGTGCAGAACCAAAAAAGAGGGAGGCCAATGGGGGCATGCCTACACACTTGATTCAGACTTTGCCTTGAATTTATACACATTCACGTATACCTACGTGTGCACGTATCTCACGCCCTCATGTACGTACACGCACATTCTGTTTGTGGGTAAAGTGGAATAGCCTTGGTGTGTCTTATTATGGGAATAGACAAACGATTTGCTTTAATAATCATAACTTAAGTGTTTTTCACCATCATATAGAAGTAAAAAAAAAATCCTGGATATAAAATAATGCCATGAAGGATATGAAGCATTCCACACTGTAAGGGAAAATTATATCAGAGATAATCATTTCACCTTTGTGATTCCATAATTATATTAAACCATAAGAAACGGTCATTCCAAGGAAAGGAAAAAAAGGGGAAGGGGAGGACGGGGGGAGGGGGAGGGGAAGGGGGAGGGGTGGTGGAGGGAAAACACTATCTGACATCACTGTGTTGTTTTTTGTGATTCCATACTGATGCCAAATCCTGAGAAGCATGAGGTGGGATGGGCACATAGTTGAATTCTCAGAGAAATCCTCCCTCTAGGAGGGAAAAAAATATATATCATTATTATTTTTTAAATAACTTTATTTCAAACACAAAAATATTAAATAACAGAAAAAGGCAGCTCAACAACTTATGGAAGCGTTACTCCTAAAATGTTCTGTCTAGGCACTTTTATCTCATCTAATGCCAACTACTAACTTACTTGTTCCTCTAGCGTTCAGAAAGATTCACAGATGAACATGAACACAGATCAGTTAAATGACGTGGTCATCAAAAAGGTTGACATGTGCAAACTTTAAACAGGTGAAATAGGCCACTTTCAACTGTCACCCACACAAATATGGTCTGCTGTGCACAGTCGTGTGGCAACAACAGTCTGCGGACCTCATGACAAACATACGATATCACGAAAGTGCACAGAGATACATCTGCTTTGACCACAAAGTACTTTCTAAGTATTGAGGAATGTTGTAACAAATAAGAATTACCTTTACCATGGGGCAAGCCCTCATGTCCTCTTTAAATTAGAGACAGCACTAGCTAGGGAATCATGAACTTCTAAATCTGAATCTTTATCATCCCCGTGTTTGTCTGTGACCTTGGGTGGTTATTATTAATAATGTATGTTAAGTACCCAGTACGATGTTGGCGAATAAGGGTGTAATAAATGGCAGATCTTTTATTTTCTTCCTCATGATCAAGGCAACCACTTAAAGAACACTTGCTATATGCAGAGCACTGAGGAAAGGACTTTACATGTGTCACCTTACTTAATCTTCATAACAACCCTGTGAGGAGGGTTACTAGTATTATCCCAATTTTACAAATGCAAAATTTGCCCAAGGAAACACAGTTAGTAAGAGGAGTAGCCAGAATCAAACCTATAGCCATCCAGTTCTCCCACCAACCCTGCCTCCCTGAACTTTCTAAATATGGTACAGAAAATGCCTCCTTCCTTTTCATTTTTACCATATCATACCTACGCAGCATGTAGCAGAATGCAAGCCACCACTCCACCTCTAGGAGACCCTAAGCCATTCTTAATTTTGGTGCTTAGAGGTGCAGGCATTGCGGGAACACTGTTGGAATGCTGGCAGGGTGGTATGTAAAGTGGTCTACTCCTCCTCTCTCAGGAAAAACAAATTGATTTACCAAACATTTTATAAATGGAGAGTTGTTTCTAAGAACATTTTCAAAAACTGTGTCTGCCATGTGGTGCTTTTTAGAAGCAAACTCTAACAATTAATTGCATTGTGCATATCACCAATTATAATTATTTCTTAAGTTTCTTTGCGGTTAACTTCAAGATTATGGAAGCTACAAAGAATGACTCCTATCCTTAAGGAAAGAAAGGGAAATAAAAATGGAAATTTTACTGCTTATGAGTAGAAACACCAAAAACTTCTTAGAGAAGTAAAGATAATGGAAAAAAGCTCATCCTTCTTTCCATCACAGATATTTTAATCCAAACCCCAGAGAGTGAGCCTTTCTTAGTTAACTCTCAGCATTTTCTAGGCAATGACATTTAAATATTCAGAGGCTTCCAATATCAATAAACGTTCCTAGACTGAACTCAGTTCTTCTTAGTCTGTGCTCATGGAGTTGGAACAGGGAGACCGCGTTCAGTCTTCTTTGAGGACCTTCCACCATGGGAATTTCTAATGATATTTAGAGGCAAGTTACCTTTTTCTGCTAGCTCTTTTTCAGATACTTACTTGAGCCTGGCTTTCAAAGATGAGAAAAACCTGGGTCCTGTCTTCTAGAATCCGGGAGTCTAGTTGGAGACGTGAATCTGTAAACAGATGACTGCAAGGCTGCAGGATAGCTGCTTTACTAGGGGCATGTGTAGAACACGCTGAAAACCCAAAGGGAGTGAACCGGGTACGCTGGGAAGCACGTCAACATAGACTGAGCGTTTTTGGAAGTTCAGGGTCTAAATAACCTGCACGGTGGGCAAATCACCTTTTATAAAATAATCGAGTCTTCAGCATAGCTGTTTGTGAGAAATATGGGCCTCCCTTGGCCATTCACGTTTCTGGTCTCACTATTCCAGAATCTTTATTGTTTTGATTACCATTGATAAATTTTATAAACTCTTTTAAATGCTTTTTTTTTTTCACACTTCATGAAATAATGGAAAGCAAAATAATTGTTTATTTCTTACCTCTTCTGATTTTACTCATAATAGCAAAATTTGAACTCCAAACAGTAAATACAAATCTTTTTTTTTTTTTAAATAAAACATGAGGGTAAATTTGGGCATCTGGGGTGGTATTTGTAAACAATGTGTAAACACTTTTACTTACTGTTACTCTTGACCATTTTGATACATAAACATAGATATCAGAAAAATTTTTAAAAATAAAGTAATTTGGCCTACATGTAGTCCCTAACTTCCTTCACCTACCCAATGCATTTTAAGAAATGAGAGCGGAATCTGCACTAAATAATGAAGAATCGGTTGTCATTTGGAGCTATGTTCAGTGTGAATGCAATTTCATTCAATTAAGCCTTAAACAACTGATGCAGGAAAATGTGGTGCATGCACTAGAAACCCTTATTATATCTAATATAAAATTGTTAATTGCTTCCAAATGAAGTTCAAATCAGACAGAGAAATGTCTAGTCTGACTGGTACTAAAATAAAAGTAGGCAATGGGTACTGTTGTGTTTTCGCTTGACTCTGTAGATTCTCAGGAATATTCATTTACTTAATAGGCAAAATTAAGGCATGTGTCCTCCAGGGACTGCCACTCTTAGGACAGCAATGCAATTTTCTCTGTAATTTCTTTGATGGATTCGGTAAAGATATCTATTAGTCTATACAATAACATGTTTCTGGATAGTGTTGCCTACTTCGTTTTGGCTTATTGCATGTGCTTTAAACACATTCAAATGGTTTTATGAAATCTTACTTTCAAAATAATCCCAAATCATTCATATTATCATATCAAATAATGTTATTTATGTCATAAATACATATACATATTGATATTTCTCTTTAAGTTACGGTCAAGGCGAATTAACATTGTTAGAAGGAAAACATTTCAACTGCTTGTAAACAAGGGCACTTAAAAATTCACATGTATGTTTTAAGTTTTTTGTTTTGGTTCAAAAATGGAACTTAAATTTCAATAGAAGTCAGAGAAGGCTATGAAGAAATCTTTCCCCCAAATTCACAATTTACTGTTCAGCTCTTCACTGTGTATTATATTTGCTAAATCTGAAAAGCAATATAGTAGGAAAGAAGATAAAAAACATAAATAAGTCTAGACTGTGGTATGAAACTAGATCCTGTCAGCATAAATTAAGAAAAAAATATATATTTTTAGTATACAATTATGTTTGAAAATTTGATTGCTAATGGATTTCTATATTCATATCAAGGTCAGATTGGCAATTGCATATGAGTAATCTGAAATCTCTTATAGCCTCTTCCAGCAAGTTGTATAGTATCTATTTATGTTTGACATTTTGCCATTTCAAATGTTTCTCCCTCATAGTGCTTTTCCATAAGAGCAACGTAGAACATTTTGTCAAATTTGCACTTGTTTTCAAAATCCTCCTTTATTTTTACTGGAGAGCTTGCAATTAACCCACCTCTCCCTATTGAGAAGCATCTTTGTAATAACAGCTTTCCTGGCAGAGCTTTTGTTAGGCAGATTTTTAAAATCAAGAGCCCATAAAGGTTGGAAAAAACCCAGTCATATTAAAGTTCAGCAAATCTCTTTCAAGGTCATATCGCGTAAGTTTACAGACGTCTTCCTATGAAAAGATTGCCAAGTCATTTTCCACATGAGAACATTTTTTTTAAAGACAAACACTGTTACCTGTCTTACCAAATAACGGGAGAAAGGCCGGGGTTTTACTTCTTCCGATGAATTGGATGCCTGCCCTCTTGGCCACTTTGAGCCTTGGTTTTAGGAAGGGCGAGACATCTGCAAATAGCGCTGCGGACTCATTCATGCAGCCAGGCCCACCAGAGATCCAGCGGCATGAAAGAGCTTAGCAGTCAAAGGGTATGGTAATTCCCTCCATCTGCCTTTTCTTTCTTCGAAGGCAAATCTTCACCTGGTGTTTTTGATTCCTGAGTTCTAATTATGATGGCTGCCATCAGCAGCCCTGTGGGTGACACCACACACTCCCCGAGCCTACAGAGCACACTGAAGCTTGTTACGCGACCATGTCAGCCTGATTTTAGGGCCCATTTTGCAGCTCTCCACAGGCCTATCTGAAAGCATCAGGAGTCTCAGTCTTGCAGGACAAGTGCTTTGTCTTTCTAAATGTCTCTTCCTGATAAGCAAATCCAAATATGGTTCATTCACTGTGGCTTTGAAGGCACAGTGGGGATCTTGGCTTGCACGGTGGATACAACAAAATGCTTAATATTATCACTTGGTAGAGAGCTAAAGAACTCAATTTCCAATTCCAAGATAAAAACCTTTGCGCCCCAGCTATGATCAAGAGTTTGAAATTTAAATCAGTAGTCTTGAAAGCTATTCTAACTCTCAAAAGGGCTGGCTTTCCCATACATACAAAGAAGAAAATGCTGTGCTTGCATTATTATCTGAATCAGGAAAGGCTCACATCATTGGAGAAAGTGTAATTCTTGCCTCTCTCAATTGGAATGCTGTTGAGTATTTTCAGTGTTTTCAGTTCATTTGTTTTATTGTATTTCCCATTATTTAGATTATGATTAGGGCTGGTCCCATAGTCCTTTTTTATTACTTTGTATACCTCCCATTGTTTTATTGTTTCCACACTAATAACACCTGACAGCATCCAAAAACATTTTGATTAATTTTAATGTAAGTATAAAAAAAGCATCAGACCTAAGCTTAGCAGCTTCCTAAGCATATATTCTCTCTCTCTGCTATTTTATTATAGATATCTTGAGTCATTGCTTTTAGTTTCCTTCAAAATAGATGCCAAAATGGGAGCTTCTGTCTTGATTTATGTGGTACTTTGAGGCATGTTCTAGTTCGATCTGTTTAGGTCAATTCAAATAGAGGAAATTTAGTAGATATTTTTAAAACTCACGTTTAGGAACTGAAATCTGAAATCATCCCTAGGATTTGCGCATAGCGGTTCATTCTACTTCAGAGCAGCCTCTCAGCCCAAGCCACAGCTACCGAGGCCCAGGGAGTCACAGGGGATCACGGGGACTCAGAGGTCTAGGAATTCCTAAAAGAAACTCATTTACCCATTTGCAAGATAATTTAGGTGAACAGGCTGTGCTACAGTTAACACCTGAACTAACACAACAACTATAATGACCTGCGTTTCCCTGTTAAGTTGGTTATTTTGATCGTTCATCTATGTAGAATCATTGCTACCCTTTCATGCCGCCTTGCTAATGTATAGTTCTTTAAAATGTCTTTCAAGCTTCACTTTTACCCAAACTAAGGATTGTGTGATGTGTTGTATCCAAACAAACGTCTTGTGGGTATTGATGTCAGTTGTTGATCTACGGAGTCCTCACCAAAGGGTTGCTGTGATTGGGTCATCTCAATGATAAAACAAATATTCCCTCCAGTGACAGTCCAAAAGAAGGTCGATTAATTAGCCCCTCTTTCATTCCCCACATTAACAATTCTTATCAATTTTACATCCTAAATATGTCTCAAATCCATCCCTTTTTCCTCCCACCACCACTGCTCTAATTCAGGTCTTTATCTTTTCTTGCCTCAATGTTGCTGGCATCTCCAATGGATCTTTCCACTCCTGGTTTTTCTCCTTTAGATTCATCCTCCAAACATTTCCAGAGCAGTCTGAACAAAATACCCACCTTCTGTGCCACCTCCTATTTAAAATGTTTCAGTGGCCGCTGTCTGGTTGTACCTTTCCAAACTCATCTTTTTCTCTCCACTCTTGCCCCTTCCCTCCCACCCCACTTTATATTCCAACAAACTCAGTGAGGAGGGTTGGTACCATTAATTTAATCTTGTCCTTAAATTAGGTGATTTTGCTAGTTTTTGCTGTGTTCTCAAAAATAAAGAGCCTGTTTCCTAGCCTCTGCGTCAGTGATTACATTCATACAATGTCATATTAACATTTATTCATTCAGTAAGCCTTTCCTGAGCACCTGCTATCACAGAAGTTCAGTGCTGGGTCCTCTGATGAGATGTGAGTTCAGAGCTCAAAGAGTGCAGCGACCGACTTCCAGTCAGGTAACTCTAACAAATGGGGTACGTGCAGTGATGGAGCTGTGAAAAAGGGACGCCATTAGGACAGGACATTATAGGAGTCACAGCACTGGGGGCCAGGGCAGTAAAGGTATGCAGGAGTCACTGTGTGGATGGTGAGAACCTGAAAGAATGATTAGAGGACAGACACTGTGTTGTCAGGCACTCAAAACAGAAGAGAAAGTGTCAAGGTAATGATCAGCATGGCAGGTGGGAACAGTACAGATTCTAGAGATGAATCTGGACAGATAAGGAAGATGCCTGTCAAAGACAGCACTTTGTGCAGTGTAAGAATGACGATGGTTGATGGGATACCATAGAAAAGGATGACCAGACTGTGACAGAAGTTAGATTTGCATTTTAGATAGATGAATCTAGTGCCTAGGTGGAGGATGGGAAAATCACAGGAGGGAGACTAGGAAGGAGGCACTTGTAGTATCCCAGAGAGGACGGAGGCCTGAAGACGGGAATGAAAAGGAACAGAATTTAATTGAAAAGTATTTGGCAGTTAACTGGATGTGGGCTGTGAAGGAAAAGGATGAGTCAGAAATGCTTTATGATAGGTGACCAAAGAAATGCAGATGCCAGAAACTGAGATAAAGAATAAAGAAGAAGGAGCAGGTCAGTGTTAAATAGAGCTGTTCGTTTAAATTTCTTATCTTCACATATGTTTCTTATAGTCATTCACTTATCAAGAATAATGTATTCATAAGTCACTAGTTCCAGGTCCCAACCAAATCAGATCCAACAAATGGATCAGTCAAGTGTCCTAATCTCACTACAGGACACATTCATAAATATAATACCATAATGCATGGTACGAAGGAATAAACACCAGAGGAAAGACACAAACAAGAGTGTTCAGGGGAAGAAGGTTTATGTTTACGTGGGATTCAGCCAGAATAATGGATGAGATGGTGTATTAGTCAGCTAACGGGGTGCTGATGCAAAATACCAGAAATCTGTTGGCTTTTTATGAAGGGCATTTATTTGGAGTAGAAGCTTACAGTTACCAGGCCATAAAGTGTAAATTACTTCCCTCACCAAAGCCTGTTGCCACGTGTTGGGGCAAGATGGCTGCTGACGTCTGCCAAGAGCCACGTTTCTGGGTTCCTCTCTTCACAGGGCTCGTTTCTCTCCAGGCTCAGCTACAGTGCTCACTCCACAATAATGCCAGCTGTAGACTATTTGGTGAATGGCTTGTTTCTCTTCCTGGGGCCTTCTCTCTTTTCTTAGGACCAAGCTCCTCTGGGTGCTTACTTCCTGGGGCTCCAGCTCAAGAATCCCTTGTGTCTTCCTTCTCTGTGTCTTTACTTCCGCAGGCTCCACATTAAAACTCCAGCACCAAGACTCCAACTGTGCCCTTTGCCATGTCTTTTATCTGTGAGTCCCCATCCTGTTGGGGGCTAGGGTAGTAAAGGTATGCAGGAATAACTGTAGATGGTGAGAACTTGAAAGAATGATTAGAGGATAGACAGGAAGACTGTGTTGTCAGGCACTCAAAACAGAAGAGAAAGTATCAAGATAATGACCAGCATGGCAGGTGGGAACAGTACAGATTTTAGAGTTGAATCTGGACAGGTAAGGAAGATGCCTGTCAAAGACAGCACTTCGTGCAGTGTAAAAATGATGATGGTTGATGGGATGCCATAGAAAAGGATAACCAGGCTTTATGGCCTGGTAATTGTAAACTCCTACTCCAAATAAATGCCCTTTATAAAGGCACCCTACGGGCATGGTCCAATCAAAGCCCTAATTATAATCATACACAGGTACAGACCAGTTTATAAACATAATCCAGTACCTAATTTTGGAATTCATGAACCATATCAAACCGCTGCAGATGGTATTTGAGGAAGCCCTTGAAACCTGTATAGGACTTGGGCATGTAGAGATTGGCCTGAAGAGCTTTTGAGCAGAAAGAACAATACAGATGGTTATTGTAAAGGGTTAGAAGAAAGTAAACGAGTCTCTGCACTAGGCTATGGATCCCATGAAGAGAAAGGATGGAATGACGTGAGGGACAGAATAGAATTGGACCAACAGGGTTACACAATGACTAGACCATGAGCAACAAGGTAAAGGGTTGTATATGATGCTAAGATCTGCAGCCTGGACACAAAGAAGGAATGAGTTTGTAGAGCAAGGAGATGAGCAGTTTAGAACATATCTAGACCAGTAACACTGGGTGTGACTTGACAACCACAACTGAGATATTTATCCATCATTCAAAACCATCACTGTTGCAGAGCCACTTCCCTTTAGTCTTTCATAGCATGTGTATCCAGAAAGACTACACCCCAAAGAATTTTTACATCATGTAAGGAAATATCTGGGCACTGCCCTTTGCTTTCCCACTGAATTTCTTTAGAAAGTTGTGCTGTTTGGTTCTGCTGGTTAGTGTAATACAGATGATGTTGAAGGAGGAGTGTCAGAGGCTACTTCTCTATCATCAGCAGATACCATGGCCCTGCTACACCTGCAGCTCTCTTGCCTCAATGGGCACTAACTAGTGCATGAGCCAGAGTGTGAGACCTTCCCCCACCAGGGCCCCGTCATTGGTAAGCAAACAGGCTTTTACTATCACGAAACAGGTTCCCTCCCATTTTCTATGTAAACTTTTGTTTATATCTTTGTTTCTTATCTTACTGCTCCCTACCTCCCCAAGTTGAAAGAAGGCTATGAAGTTTAACTTGTTGCTGATGAGGTAACTTCACTGTGCACCATAGTCAACAGCACTTTCAGGAAAGCCAAAAGGCCCAAGCATGTAATGGCAAAAGGGACTCCCCTGGAGTACAGAGACTATCTGGACTTCAGATAGGGCTGATAAAACTCGTCTCCTTGCCCTCTCATACAAGCTGGCCTGCCTTCTCCTTCCTCTCCTTGTCCCTCTGGTTGTTTTTAATTTTTTATTTACTCTATCAGACTCTACTGGAGGAATTAATTCAGTCATCCAGCACGACATATACTTAACTCTACTGCTCACTGCCTGTCTTTCCCCATTATAGCAAATACACCAACAAGTTGTAAATTTTTGTTGTTGTTGTGTAGGTGAAGCAAAATCAGTAGAAGAAAGGAATCTGGGTACAAGTGAAAAGACACAATATCTGAAGGGTCTGAATGTGTGTTTTCAACTCATCACCATTAGTTTCGCAGTGAGCATTTATTTTCAATGAATGTGCACAGGTAAGAGCCAGAACAGAAGTCATTGTCATACATTAATTGTAGTGTAGGACTTTTCCCTGGCACAGCCATAGAACAATCTTAATAACAATTTGAAAAGAGGCAGGACTGCAAAGCCATATCTGTACGTATGTTTTGTGGACAAGTTTGACTATGAGGATGGGTTTGGAATCAGCTTTCTTTAGGTTTTTTCTCTAGGTGGCTTTTATGGTTCACAAAGAAAGTGGGGGTAAGGGATAACAGAATCTACCTTTTTCAGAGTTCTCTCTGTTCCATCTTTTACCACTATGCATTTTTCTATTTCATTTTCTTTCCTCTCTTGAAGAGAATACATTAAAATAGAAATGTGAACATTTCACTCTTGCTTTTTACCCTTAAGAATCAGAATTACAGAACTTACAAACTAATCGTGTAAGAGTTAAGTCTCAACCAAGTAATTTTTTAAAATTATTTTGACTTTCACTTCCCTTCCTTATAGATTCAGGTAGTGTATATTATGTTGCCTTGTTGGACCATTATTATGCAACAAATTAGAAGTATTGACTTTTCTGTGGCCTAATAAAACCAATAATATGTGAGTTAACAAATGTAGTTTAATTTTACAATAACTGTAACAAGACCTGCCAAGGAAAGCCTTGGAAACAGAAGAAAAGAAAACCTTTCTAGTGTGGCTCAAGCGATTGGGCTCCCGTCTACCATATGGAGGTCCAGGGTTCCATTCCTGGGCCTCCTGGTGAAGGCGAGCTGGCCCACGTGGCAAGCTGGCCTGAGCGGAGAGCTGGCGCAGCAAGATGACACAACAAAAAAAGTCACAGACAAGAGACAATAAGAGACACAGCAGACCAGGGAGCTGAGGTGGCGTAAGAGATTGAGCACCTCTCTCACACTCCAGAAGGTCCCAGGATCTGTTCCCAGCACTGCCTAAAGAGAAGGCAAGCAGACAAAGAAGAACACACAGTGAATGGACACAGAGAGCAGACAACGAGGGAGGTTGGGGAAGAATAAATGAATCTTTCAGGAAAAAAAAGGAAACCTTTTAAGTTGTAGAAAACAGAAGAAGATATAGGATGTGTAAAGAAAGATTGGCCTGACTCTTTCAGAGGGGTAACTCCTTAAAATAGAATTGAAAAAGCATCCTATGCGCTATTTTCAATAGAAAATAAAATGCAGAACTCTCTTTTCCCAAAAACAAATAGAACATCCTTAAGGACAGTGATTCTTCAAGAAAGATGGCATAACTGCATTACTAATTTTTCAGTTTTTGAGCAGGAGCAATTAGATAAAACTTGAAACCAGTGGCTATAATCCTCAAGGTTGACTCTGATTAATAAACCAACTGATAAAAAGCTAAACAAATAGAAGTTGCCATATGTGGCAGTAAAGTAATATGCAGTTTGCAGTAAATTTTATGAGCATAAAACAATCTAGAAAATAATGTCAAATACATTCAAGAAACAGCTATTGCTGTCAAATTTGCAAAATAGGATGGTGCCTCCATAAATGCATCTACAATTTAAAGCTGCTGAAATAGGTTGACAGATATACTAACAAATTATTCATGCCATATTTAAATTGTGCACCTAACTTCTCAATAGCGTAGTTATTTAATCAAAGCATGATCATTTCTGACAATACTTTTATAAACTTCCAAAATATCAGCACACAAGTATTACCTACATCATATAAGAAGAAAGCTGACACAGCTCTTCAAAACAGCAAAGAAAAAGAAAGAGTCTAGCACATTAAGACACTTCCCAAGGATTCCTTAGCTGGTAAATGCCTGGGATAAAAGATGAGCACATGGGAAGGTTATTAAGTTATACTAGGAGGATATAAGCCTCTAACATGGCATGCTCTGAAGAGGACTATACATTTCCCAGAAGAATCACAACAGAATGTTATCTACTTGGGTGAACAAATCACAAACAGTCTGTCTTTTGGGAGTTGCAAACTCAAAAGCCCCCAGGAGCTAGGCAGATAATGCCAATGAGTGGAGTGGGCTGCGGAAGTGATTTAAACTGGAGAGCACTAGCCCAGGAAAAAGGCGACTGATGGAGCCAATTATAGCTGTGCCAAATGCAGGCCAGGATTGCTAGAGTTTCTGGGTCTTCTAGAAGAGCCAAAAATTAAGATTTCCATGTAAAATGCACAGATTTTTCAGTGTTGCAAATAATTAATTTAAAACAACAATAATATTGATGTGGACTAGATTCAGTTGTTTGCAATCTCTGAGTCATGTAATGAAGTAACCAGGGTATCTATATAGTCTAAGTATCATACACCGAATGAGTATGGCCAACACCATTCTGGAAACAATTATGCTAAGAAAACTGGCCCAAGCAGAATTGATTTGTATGGGATTCATGGGAATGGAAAACTTATTTGAACTTAGAATTACTAACCAGTAGAATGGTATAAAGGAAGCAACTAAGGTGACTGTTGGTAATATCCTACCTTTGCTTCCTTTTTCTGTAAAATGACAATATTAGTAATATCTACCTCTTAGGGTTGTTGTGAAGATTAAATGAGTTATTTACTTAGAACAGTGCCTAGCAGAGAGTAAGTACTCAATAAATGTTACCTAGTATTGCTCTTACCGTTATGAGTAAAAGGCAGGTACATTTCTTCAATGTTAAATGAAAGATGGCATTTCCAGAATGCAGAAATTCAACGTAACAACATTAAAAAGATGCCTCTTGCGAAATAACTTCCTGCAAAGAGAAAATAACAGCAAGATATCCAAGTAATTGTGTTATGGTGAGTTGGGAAGCAGCTGAGAGGATAGAGGAAATAGTTCAAGGTTACAATAAAGCACATCTTCAAATAGTGCTCCTTTGGACAACGAGGCAATTATCATGGGAGACAGGCAGGCTTGACATGCAGTTATTAAGAGCGGCCTCATAATGCATATGTATGTGTCTGGGAGTGAGTGTTCTGGGCTTTTTGTGGGCTTTGGGAAGAGGGCCTTTTTTGTTTTGTTTTGTTTTCTGTAAGACCCTTCACAGAGTTAAGCAGTGACATGGTCTGCAGAGCCAAGAAAGTCTTCAGATATGCACAATAGGGGAAGTGCTGTTGACTGCCTTTATTTTCTATCTACATGTCACATGGATAGACCTAGCCACTGTTTCTAAGCATTGGTCCAAAAACTAAGGGCCACCTCCCTATCCTTTCTCCAGGAGGGTTGGGAGGACTTGTAGAAGAGATCAAAAGAGATGTGGTAGTACTTTTTCTTTTTAATTCATAACTGCATTCATATAAATCAGGAATCTGCGAACTGCAGCCCTCGCACGCTCCATTTTTGAGCACCCGTGTTAACATTTTTAAAGGGCTGTAAAATAAAAAGAGAATATTCAACAGGGACCACAGATGGCCCACAAGCCCTCATAGATTTCCTGAAAAAGTCTGCTGACCCTAAAAATGATTTCTACACGTTTGAGTGTCATTTTCACCCGCTCTTAGGGGAGAGGTGTGTTCGTTTTCCTTTATAACTTGATGCAACTCAGCTATAATTTAGAGAGAAGTCACCATTCTTATGTGGACCTTGACCATGATTGTATGTTATTACTTTTTAACCAGGTGACAGAAAAATGCCCAGGCAGATTTTTTTTTTTTAATGTCATTTCTATTGTACCCTGTTGTCTTAAAGAAAATTCAGTTCAGTTATCCAAGTGAGACACTTCAGTTTTTATGGTATGTACATGCTGACTTACCACCAGGATGGCCGACTCTTGCTTGGTTGTCAAATTATGGCACAAATACTTCTCATTGATCGCAATTTAACAGCCAATCAAGGCACAGCTTCATCCCCACAATTTCACTGTGCCTTTACAATTGAGAAGAATAGCGGCTATAATGGGTACTATTATGGCCATTGTGTTCCTGTGAGATGAACTCTGAGACAGTGGCGGAGCTGGACAAGTTATATAAATGTCTGCAGCCTAGGGCATTACTGAGAGAATTATGTAACCTCACAGGATATAAAGATTTTGCCATAATTTTGCACTTACTGGGATCTCCTCTAGTCCATAAAACCCGTGGTGTCCACAGATGACTCTTTGTAACAGAATACTTTTTATTGTGATCACAGTTTTCAGAGTCAAGAAATAAAGGGAATAGAAAAAAAAAATTAAGTCTATTAGGTCAGAAGTTGTAATGGTTTATATTTGAATAACTAGTTTGGGGATTGAAAATAAATTTCAATTTTTCTATGATCATAAACTCATAATATTTTAATTTCAATATTTTTATGTCTTTTTTCCCTGGTCTCTGCAGCATCAGTGAGGCATTCACACTTTGTCTATTTCTTTTTTTTTTTTTTTTTGCTTTCAGATTAAATTATCTGCTTATACCTTTGTAAGCACTCAAGTACTTTAGCTTTATATTTTTACCATCTGAATGCTTTATATTTCTATTTTTCAGAAGACACCAAGGTTCTCAATGATTAAAAAGCATAATTTATAAGCCTAAAGTTCCATTTTATACAAGGAGAGAAACAGTACAGAGGAAACAGTGCGTAATATATATCAATCTCAAATAAATTATTCTGATTCCTTCTGGTATTTTACTCCATTTCAGGACTTTTTGTTTTCACTCTTCTTATTCACCAATGGACAGTGTAAAATTCCAATCATGTGGACGAGCATATCATTATAAGGTTACTTTATAACATTGTTAGTGCATAAGGAATTAAGAATGATCTATCCTAAAATGTTTCATTAGACATGTGTGTTAGTAAGAATTACAAACTGTAAATTTTCCATTATTAAAATCAGTCATTGTGTGCGCTTGCACCAGGTTCTGTAAAACAATATCAGATGTGTATGCCACGCTGAGTATACTACTAGCCCAAGTTGTCTACAATGCGCTCTCTGTCGGTCAGAAGCCAATTCCCCCACCCTATCTTTACTAAATATATGTATCCTAAAAATTACAAAGTAAACTATGCCAATTCAACCAAGAATTTTATCCCAGCTTCTGTTATTTTTTTCTTCACCTACATTTATACTTCTTTATATTGCAAACTGAGTGTTAGCCTGAGGACAAAGAGGTGCAATTAAACCTGCACTCATTTGCCTCCCTCCTCTAGTAAAAGGTTCCACCTCTTACCTAAGATAATAGCCTTGAAGCGATATTTGACACATTTTTGTCTCAGATGACCTAACTGATCAGTGGGGAATCAAGTAATTCAACACACATTTGTTGGTTAGACTTCGTTAAATGTTGTGGGAATTTCATCGGCCAATACCCTAAATCCAACGGGCTCCAGGTGCCAGGCTAATAAAGTAAATAAATCTCAATAAGGACTGATTGGCGTAGGGATGAGGCCAGAGGGCAGAGTCCTAGGACCGCTGGTGGCTGTGCCTTTGTTTCCCCAGAGAAACTAGAAAATGAGATTGTTATGTGGAATTAATTAGCAAACAATACAACATTTTTTGAAGAACCGAAGTAAAACACAACTATATTCCAACTCCAGCAGGTTTGCAAGCTTTAGCATAATTGGAAAAATTGCAAGATCCTTTCTATCCAGCCTTGTAGACAAGATAGGCACACAAATCATAAACACACGAGAAAATGGGATCAATGTACAAATACATGGAGGTGAATCATTAAAGTCAGTGAATTCATAATGAACAGGAGAAAGGGCGAATCACTTCGCATTGGGTAGGATTTCATCCAGGAAATAGCGTTTTATCTGGGACTTAAAGAAAACACAAAATTTTGAAAGCAAAAGTGCAATTCTGGGGCGTTCGAAACAAATACAGAAAGGCATTGAGACGGTTAGGCGTAGCTGCAACAAATTAAGACCATTTTAACTGGACTTTGTGGTGAGAGAAGCCGAAATTGGAGGTCAGGCTAACTCCAGGAAAGCTCATGACAAAGCTTCTAGGAAGCTGCTTCTCCCACCCCTCCCCTCGACCCCACTCTCCCAGGCAGGGTTTTTGTCCCTCCTTGACTTCCAACTCCTCCATCTGAGCCTGCTATGTATCTTCGAAAATTGACACTTCTCTCACCCTGCCACCATCGCCTAGCCTAAATCGACCTACATGGCCTCCTAAAAGTTCTCCTTATGGTCATACTTTCTCCACAGAGCAATCCTTTCAAAATGAAAATCCAAACATATAGAAGTCCCTCTCAATAAAAACCTTCATTAGCCTAAAAACCTTCCCTGACTCCAGGACTTCCTATTGCTATCAAGATAAAGACCCAAATCCTTTCTTCCCCACACAAAGCGCCTGCTCTCCCGCCCCCCACCCGCACACCCTGGCTCTCATTTGTCAAGAGCCTGCCGCCCCTCCACTCTTGAAATGCAGCCACACCGGCCACCTGGCCACCTTTACCTTCAGGACAAGGCCATGGGCCCTCTTGTCAGAGGCTTCATGTGCAATGCCCCAGATGCCAGCACAAAGATCATGTGCTCAGGAAAGTTTCCCGTTCCCCCAGACTAACTCACGGTTCTGAGGTTCTATGATCTCACTATTCAATTGATCTTTCCTTCCAAACACTTTTCACAGATTAGCTAGCTCGCTAGACATAGGGTATAGCGTATAGTTTATATATCATTAATATCCATATCTCCCAATAGACTGGGAGTTCCCTAAGGGCAGTCACTGTGTTTGATTGCATTCTCAGTACCTACTGCAGAGTAACTTTCAATACGGTTTTAGTGAATAAATACATAAATTCTACAGAATGCTTCCTAATATTGTTCATATAGAGAAGGCATCAGATCCACTCTGCTCTGAGGACTGAGAGGAAAACCGCTCCCTGAGCATCTGTAATCCATTCACAGCAGACCCTTGGGGAAAGCTCTGCTATGGAGTTTGATGGTACTGGGGCTTAATTCTGAGGCAATACAGGGTCAGAAGTTTCCATTTTTAAACTCTCTCACATCTGGTTTCCTTTGTCCAATTTCTATTGTTGACATTACATTGATGTAAAATTATCCACCTAAATTTTCTCATTCTCAATCTCTCCCTGTACAAGTCTCCATCTTTGGAAGAATAGCCTAATCTATTTTTATCTCTTTATCAATAAAAAATAAGTGTGATTCCACCCGGATTTAGATTCCCTGCAGGCATATGCCCCATGCCCCACTCTAATTATCAGATAACACCCTAATTTTTCCAGTGGAAATGTTGCATACCCTTACTATTATTTTAGACAAATCATTTAACGTTTTAAATCCCCATTCCCTGTCTATAAAATAGGAACATCGTAGAACTAAATTAAGTAATGCATGTAAAATACCTGAGATAGTGCTGGACTCATATTGGGCATCAAAAATTAGTTCACATTTTCTCTTTTCAGGCCAGCTCTCCAGATCCTTAAGTTCTCAGGCCCACGATTCAACCAAGTCCAAGGGAGCTGTAGCACCTCAGTCATCCCTGCCTGTTGGGGACAAACTGGATCTTAATACTGCTCGTCCTCCACCCCCACTCACTACCAGTCTCTTCTACTTCTGGTTATCTCCACGTCCAACTTACCTTCCACATAATCGCAGGAACCTTAAATGAGAGCCTCTGGTTCTATGCTCTCATCAAACCTCATGCTTCTTCATAGACTTCTCACAT
Source organism: Dasypus novemcinctus (assembly GCF_030445035.2). Taxonomy (NCBI): domain Eukaryota; kingdom Metazoa; phylum Chordata; class Mammalia; order Cingulata; family Dasypodidae; genus Dasypus; species Dasypus novemcinctus. Next base: position 6,815,419 of record NC_080673.1, on the reverse strand, counting down.
TTGCTGTTCATTAATTTTTGTGTAGAGCCTTAGCTAATATCTTTCTCCCTTGCTAGACTGTATGTCTCTTGTCTACCACTGCCAGGTACACAGGGTAGGGACTCAATCAATGTTCATTCAGTGTTGAATTATGTTCAACCACAAATGTCCCTTCTCCATAAAAACTTCTCTGAAGTTATCCCATCTCAAAAACTTGATAGTTCTTTATTTGCAATTCCACTGTGTCATTTGTTATTTTATACCTACATTATAGACATTTGTAAACATGTCTTTTACTTCTTTCTAGATAACTATAAACTCCGTGAGAGTAGGAAACATAACTTCTTCACCTTTACATAACTTCGACTATGTTTAAACAATGGCCTATCCTCAATAAATGTAGATGAATGAATAAAAAAGAAATAATTTCTGAAATGACTAATTAAGAAATGTTTTCAATGCTGAGAATTCTGTGGTATTTTCCAATATAGGAATTTTTTTCAGCATAATCAAAAGAATATTATTGGGAATTCTACTAGACCTCAAATTAGTATGTTCCCACTTAAATGAGAGTTACTGTTACGTGCTGTAAAATTGTATGCTGAATTCAAATTGTAATCAAGTGGGAAGCAGTAAGGCCCTGTAGTTTCAGTCATTCACCCAAAGGGTGTTGGGAAGCGAGAGGGATACTGATCATCATTCCCCAGGGGAAGTGACTCTATGAGTTGAGGATGTGTTTGCAGCTAACAGGACACAAAGAGCATATTTTTCACTTCCTAATGTAAACAGGTTCCATCTAGGTATAGAATCTCCCTTGAGAGCTCCCTAAATATTTTAACAAGAGAACTAGTGTATTGAGGACAGAAAATCTACCACTGACTTCCAGTGCATAACCACAGATAAAAAATTGATTACATTTCTGTTGGTTTGAGAGGTTTCCAGATAATGATTTTTTATTTCTAAACTGTAGCATGCCATTGAAATTGTAAGCTGATGTAATGCCACCTACATTTCAGTAGAGGACCATAAGAAAATCAATATGCTATATCTCTTCATTCACAGATGTTCATGGATTTGAGCATATAGATAATGAAGTTTATTTATTCAACTATACACTGCTGTCACTAAATAATGGGTCTCAAATAGGTTTTTGCTGCCAAAAAGTGTGATGACATATGGCATTTTTAGATAGGTCATTGTATTACTGATCACAGAGCAGGGCAGTGCTTAAATAGAAAAATAATTTTTAATAGAAGCCTTCAGCTTGTGAGGCATGGAAAGGCTACATTCTATATTCTGTGTTTTAATGTAAAATCTCACCAGTGGTCAAAAATATCCACCTATATATTTTGTCCTCATCTACACCCAAGGCACATGCTCAAGAAATAGAAATTTATTTTCCTGAACAGGTAGATGTCTACATATTCCCTTTAGTTCATAAGGAAATTGCATGTGAAAATGGGATATATGCCAATGAGCAAGTGAGCAGCTCTGACGCTGAATGTGTATTGGTATGAAATTTGAAAACACACGTGGGTTGGCTCCAAAACACTTGTTTTTCCACAAACCACAAATGGAATTCTCTTATGACCACATAGCGGATGCACACAAAGGGCTGTATTTGCTTCTCAAGGCTAAGGGGTGTTCATCAGCAACAGGATAATATGTCCCTCATCTTTTCTCACTAACAGGCAGAGTGTTCTAGATGAGAGGGGTGAACAACTAGACAGGCAGTTTGCATTAGCATGTGAGCAATGTCTATTTTATGAGGGAAAAGTAAATCCATACCAAAGATTTGACATAAACCAGAGAAGCGTTCAATCTAAAAGTTACTGTTGATGTGACTGATGCAAACATCTTGACATTGGAGTCTTTTAACTGCCAGTTTAGCACATGAGTGGCTCTAATGATTAGTCCACTTGAAGAATCTAACAAAGAAAAAGAATCCAACAAAGAAAAAGTGAAAGAGAGCCAATCACTGTACAGACAGGTAGGAGACAAAGTGAGAAAGCCAATTCATGCCCTTCTAGGAAAGGTGAACGACCATCTGTGTGTGAGATTTTGATCAGAAGACATTTGTCTAAATTCAGAAAACACCACTAAAAAGCAAAGTGGATTAAATAATATAACTTTCATTTTCTAAAATGTAATGACTGTGGAGTTTTTGACCAGTTACATGCCATGAGTAGCGTCAAGTTTATTTTGAATTTTATAATGCCACTAGTCCTTCACTTATACATGACACGATTACCTCGGGTTCAGACCATGTTTACACAGCAGGCTCTAGCTGTGGCTGGTGTGGCTCCATTGTGTTACAAAGTGCTCTGTACTGAGCTGAAAATCGCTGGTTCAATCCCATCATGAGCCATTCAGCTCGCTGTGCTATGACATGGAAAAGGGATTTTATTTTTGTTAATGCATATTTCAGTTGTGAGAGGGTGGCCAGCCCCCAAAAGTGCCCAAGTCCTAATCCCTGAATTTGTCAATCTGTTACCTTATACGGCAAAAGGGACTTTGCAGAGGCGATTGAATTAAGGATGTGAGATGGAGATGGTCCATATTATCCGTATGGGCCCAATATCATCACCCTCAGAGGAGGAAGGCCAGAAAGTCAAAGGCAGTAGAGGGTGCGAGGACAGAAACCGAGGTGGGGGTGCCACCAGGAGCCCAGCTGTGCGGGCAGCCTCTGGACACTGGGCGGACCAAGGAACGGTGCCTTCCCTGGAGACCCCGGAGGAGCCAGCCCTGAATCTCGGTTTTAACCCACGAGATTTATTTTGGACTCTGAAAGCCAGAAAGTTCAGAGATAACCAGCCTGATGTTTGAAGTCACTAAATTTGTGGCAATTTGTCATAGCAGTAATAAAAGGAAATACAAAGGGAGATCCAAAAAAAGGTAAATAAATCACAGCCACTCCCTTAACCCTCTCAGGGAGGGGGAAAAAAAAAGCACCTGAGGGGAATTCATATAAAAGGAAACAAGCACAAGATTCATGGCTTTAGAGGACAGTGGAAAAAGCAATGCTCTTTTTTTAAAAAAATTATTTATTTATTTATCTATTTACTTATTTTCCCACCCCGTAAGCAATGCTCTTTAAAGTCAAGCACAGGGAAGCGGATTTGCCCCACTGGATAGGGTGTCGGCGTACCATATGGGAGGCTCCCATATGATGAGCCAGCTCCTGTGCAGTGCCGATGCGCACCAGGAGTGCTGTGCCATGCAGGGGTGTCCCCCACGTAGGGGAGCCCCATGCACAAGGAGTGCACCCTGTAAGGAGAGCCGCCCAGCATGAAAAAAGTGCAGCCTGCCCAGGAATGGAGCCACATACACGGAGAGCTCACGCAGCAAGCTGACAAAACAAAAGAAGGCACAGATTCTGGGTGCTGCTGACAAGAACACAAGCGGACACAGAAGAACACACAGCAAATGGACACAGAGCAGACAACTGGCAGGAAGGGGGAGGAAGGGGAGAGAAATTTAAAAAATAAAATAAAAATAAAGTCAAGCACAAGTGAATTCAAAACTCAGTTTCCTTACTTACTAGTTATTTGACCATTGGTAAATTTCTTAACCTCTCTGAACCTCAGTTTCTGGAACTATAATGTAGGAATAAATAACAACTATGCAAGGCTGTTGCAAAAGAAACAAGAAAACAGTTGTCTGGAGCCAACACGATATCTAGCACATGTGGCCATAGTAAATAACTAACAAATCTAGGTCCCCATTCCCCTCTGTTTTAAAAAATCCAAAAGTATTAGATTTTTATTTACAAACTCTGGGTTTCCAATAAAGTGCATTTGTGCTATAATAGGATTAGAACCAACAAATATTTTTTGTTGACTATTTGAAGGATCATCTGATACATGCTGCAACATGGATGAAACTTGAAGACACATGGTAAATAAAATAAGCACAAAAGGACATTGTATGATTCCACTTACGTAAATTAACTAGGAAATGCAAATTCATAGAGACAGGGAGTGGATTGTAGTTTACTAGGGGCTAGAAGCGGGGTGTTGATTAATGTGTCAAAGTTCTTCGTTTTGGGTAATGGGTGGTAGTGATGGTAGCACAACATTGTGAATGTGATGAATACCACTGAGTTGCACACTTCATAGTGGTTGAAATGGAGAATTCTGAGTTGCATACATATTACCACAATAAAAAGTTATTATGAAAAAGATCATTGAAACCCAATCTCTGCACACCATAAGTATGATCCAATATGAGACAGGTATTTTACATTTAAAATGAATAAAACCTAGACTGGGAAACAATGATACAATAACAAAAAAGGGAGGGGCAGTTCCATAGCAGCAAGAAGACAGAAATGATTCATTCGACTGGGAAATTAATTCAAGGATGCTGACCCAGGGGCAGTATCGTGTGAAGTGGGCCTTAAAGAAGGCATGATATTTCCTAGAGAAAAATTGGCACGGGTGCATCTCAGGCTAAAGGTATATGCAAAACTATGAACCTAGGCTCTTCTGGAACAGGCAAGGGGCCCAGGGGTCGGAATCTAAGGAAGGTAGGAAGATGAGGGGTTTTCCTGCTTGGATGACTGTTGACATAGCAATCTATATAGAGACAACTGGAGGAAGGAGGAGTTATGAAGAAAGGGGGATAAAAGAAAATGTGTACAAATTTGGATGAGTTGATTTTGGGAGGCTAGCAGAAAGCACCATATGGGGATATGAAGCAAGCGGTTAGGAATTTGGAGTGGGTTGAATTATTTTGACTCAAATGATTTGTCTGCCAAACCAAATGTCCTTCCTATAGCTGTATGAATATGCACCACTGAATATGTTAGAGTGAACAGCCTCCAAATTTGAAAGACTCACTTGACAGTCTTTATTTCTACTCCTTAGACTCGAATACCTTTCTTTCTAATTATTCTTTTTTATGTATTGTGCAAATATTTCATACATTTACCTGTTAGGAAGACTTGTTACACATAGCAAGAAAGACATCCATAATTCTTCTCAGTTATGCCCTCCACAGAAGTGATAATTAAGTCTGTATCTTTCTAGATCCACTGGTTCCAACATTTTGGCCAAAAAGTTCTTTTGGCATAAAGTTCTATAAGAATTCTGAAAGCACTTCCAAAGTTAAGACAATGCATTATGAGTTAATTCAGCCTGCAGAATAAACTGCTTTTATTGTCATGATTATCCTGGGCTATGAGTTACTTGTAGATTTTCAGAAAGCCAGATTGAGGGGATTTAAACATGAATGTTTATAATGTTTAGGGCAAATGTAGTAGCCTTTTGAAAATGGTAGATTTCCCTTCCCTTAAAAATATGTAGTTGGCGGGAGTTAACATGCTTTTCATTTCTGTTTCTTTTCACTATCCATTCTTGCCACTAGAAGCTAAGAGGTATAGGCCAAAGTGACAGAAACCGAGCCAACCAATTTGGCTAACTTAGCGTGTGCTGAAAAAACTATTTTTGGAGCTGGTGGCTTTTATTAAGCTTTTAGATATCATAATAACTGCAGAAACATTACCTTTCTTCCTTTTTCAATATTTTAGAGTATTTATAGAGAATTTCAGCTCATTTTTCCATGGATGAGAAGATTAACAGTAATAAAATAGAATTATATTATTTTTCAATTGCCACCTTTACCTCTAGGAAATATTTGGCTCATAATTTATGTCTTTGTGTTGCTACTTCAGCACTTATATAGTAAAAGTTAAATATGCTGAATGTTTATATTTACATTATTAGCCCAAACAAAAGGTCTTTTTGAAAGACCACATTTTTTATGTTTTTAAAATCTTTACAGAGAGAAGGTTCTCAAAAGTTGTAACTGGGCCTTTGCATCTCCCTTTCACTTCACTTTGAATATCAGAGCTCTGCCTTTCCGCTGTCTCTTGGCTGCTGGGTTTGCAGCCACGTGGGAAGCACTGAGATCTGGGACCCTGGAGGGGAGCTGAGCTGGGATCGTCTTCCACACGGTCAGGTGAGAGGCTGATACTGGCATCCCTCGAGCAAGAAGCAGAACTTGGGGATACTGAGGAGCTTGGCTCACCATGATCAGAGTTCAGGTAGACAAGTGACTTTGAACTGGTCTCCTTGGCCTCAAGAAACCAAGGAAGGGTCCATCAATACGACTAAGTCCAACCTACTCTCGAGGCTAGGAGGTAGAGAGTGTGAGGTTGTGCCTAGCGAGGGAGCAGGGGCTGCACCATGCCAGCCCATCATGGTGGAGAATGTCCCTGCTCCCATCTATTGAAGGACAGCCACAACTTAGTATCTTCTCCACCATGTCTAAGCTTCAAAGTGCTCACAAAGAAAAAAAAAAAATCACATACTTCCCATATAGGGATGAGGGGATCGACAGCTAGAGTAAACAAAGACAACTGGTATCCAGGAGAATGGAGCTTTTGGAGGAGACAGACCACAACTCTGAGCACTTAAGAATCCAGCACAACACCAAAAAGTAGCAAAACAAAAACTAAAAAATGTATGTGAAATTCATCCCTGAAAAATCAATAGGTGGTCTGGAGAAAGGTCAGGTTGAAATCGTAATTAGTGGACTTAATGTAAAGGTGATTTATATCTTCAATCCATATTCAACAAGTATTCTAAAAATTTCATCTTAGAGAGTTGAATGCAAAAACAGGGCATCTGGGTGAGGAGCTCTTGTTTTCAAATGATAGTAGGGAAATATAAGTCTATTAGTTTTGAGAGAAGGTATCAAAAATTAGAGTAGAATTTTTAATTTATAAGGAAAAATGGAAAAGAAGATTGTAAATTGATGAAACCTTTAAAAATAAAGAAGAGGAAATGCCAAGTGAATATATAATAACATAAAGCAAAATGGAAGGAGCTAAGTGAATTATTTCAGTTATAACACTAAGCGTACATGAAGGAATTTCTCCCATTAAAATGCAAAGATGCTTAGAAAAGACTAAGAAGCAAAACTTATCTTTATGCTGCTTATAGGAAACATGTTGACATAGTGATACAGCAATAAAAAAAAACATGAGTACTAGATATATGTGAATAAAAGGAAAATCGAGAGTGTCAATATTAATGATGAATGGACAATAGTGAACGTTAAAATGAAGAACATTATAAAAGGATAAAAGAGCATGTAATGATAAAAGACAACTTAAAAATAAAGTCATAAATCAGTAGAAGCCAAAACCTTTAGCACATGAAGAGAAAAAATAATAGAAATGCAAGGAAATCTTGATAAAGATTTCCAAGATTTAATTTTGTGACCATTTCAATCTACCCCTTTCTGAATTTGATAGATTAAGTAGACAAAAAATAAGGACATAGAAGCTTTAACAATACAATCAGTATTATTTAATGGGTATATGCAGAACCCTTCAAATGGAAAATATGATGTTTTTAAATATATATATACATGTAACTCAACAATTACAAAAATCAATTGTTTATTTGGCCAAAAAAAAAATCCTTACACTATTTAAAGTAGAAAATTTGCAGGCATAATCAAATAAAATCATAAAATAATTTACACAAAGGTGACTTTCTCCCAAAATATTGACCTTATTCCCTTATGAAATATTTGGGACCTAGTAAAATCTATTGTCAGAGGAAAGCAAAAAAAGAAAATAAAGAGAAAGAAAAAGGACCAGAAAAGAGAGAAAGGAAGAAAGGAAGGGAGGGAGGGAAAAAAGAAGGAAAAGAAGGAGAAAGGAAGTTTTTAGAAAGAACAAAAGTACAAAGAAAGAATGTAAGATGGATTTGAAAAAGATAAATATTGATATTAATGAAATGGAAAACTTTTTAAAAAGAGTAGAAAGTATAATTAAATCTTGAAAAGACCTATAAAATAGATAAACCTCTCAAGAGCCTAAGTAAAAAAAAAAAAAGAAGGAAACACATCTGTTCAAGGTTAGAAATAAAAGAGGCACATCCAGAGATGCAGAATGGATTGGATTAATGTAATGTCATGCGGCTATGGCAGTCAATGTGAAAAAGGAAATGGAAGATAAACTGGCAGTGAAAATGCTCTAGTTGACTATGAAAACATGGTAAATTTGGATATTGAAGATATCAGAAGAATACCGCAGATGGTTAGAAATCCAGTCCACCTCTTCTTTGATAATGTTGAAGGTAGTACTCTGAACAGTAGGGAGAGATCCTTTTCTGACCACATAGCTGGGATATTGAAGTCTGGCTTTTTCCCAAAAACTATACAGAGAGCAGAGATTGTTTAATTGGGAAATTCAGAAATTCAGATTCAGGAAATCTAAATTAAAAATCAAAATGTTCCCATTAGTGCACTTTTGAATATGTGTCTCATGGCCAAAAAGTCAGTCTTTAGAAACATTGCAACTGTGAAAAACAAACCACAGCCTTTTCGGAGCTCTTCCTCAGAACAGCATGCTTTACACTGCTATTGGAACGAAACAACATCAATGTTCAGAGATTAAAATGCGTCTCAGTAAATGTGTTCCTGAAAAGTTATGGGTAAATCAAAATTTGTTCATTCATATCTTTCCATTGATTTGCATTATCATTTCACAGATGACTTATCTTCATTGCAAATTTTTTTTTGAATTGGCAATGCCTGCTAATATGTTTTGCTTCAAGTTTCTTTCAGCCCCTTTATTCTTTATGTGGTTAATGATCTATAAACTTTTCCACTCAAAGTAGCCTCACCAACCCACACTGTACGTCCTGACTTGTCCACCGAGCTGACTGGTCCCATCTGCAGACCCTCTCCTGCTCGCCCCACCCTTCTCAACCCTCTACAACCTTGATGGGGGGGGCGGGGGGGGCAAAAAATTCCTCTCAATAAAAACTTCATAAATCAACCCTTATCCTTCTACTCACTTGACACTTATCACACCTGATACTTTTTTAAAAATTATTTTTAACTTTATTTTGTACATTTAATCATTGAAAATATAAAGAATTAAAAAAGAAAAAGAAAACACAGTTGACTAAAAACATCCAGTTCTCAAATGTACTGGATACATCTAAATATTTTTTTAATCACACCATATGTTACACAACATATTTAGTTCATGGTAATGCAATTCATGCAGTATTTCTCCTTTTGTGTCTGGCTTGCTTCTCTCAACATAAGCTACTTTCCTTTTTAAAATCCTATTATTGAGAGTTGAAGTAAGGCAGAACTCTACCTTCTGCTCTCTGTGACCTTGAATAATTCACTTAGCCTCTCTGAGCCTCAGTTTCCTCATCTAAAGAATATAGATAATCATGCCTGCTTTTCACCAGGTTGTTATGAGGATCACTGTTAAAATGAAATACCCTGTGTGAAAGTGGCTGGTAAACTTTCCCACTCTATCTCCATCTGGGGGTCCTAAAAGCACCTAACCCCCCCCCCCCCCCCAAACTGGATCCTCCTCACGGATTTTATGTCTCAATGCATGGCCATGCTATCCATCTACTGTTCTTGTCCCCGACTCTTCTCTGTCCTCCTGGAGATTGGGAGGAGTATTTCCACAACGCTGGTCTCCTCTATGCGCCAGTGGTGTGATTGCCTTCTTTTGGGTACTTATTTCTCTTGCCTGGATGATTGTGACAGCCTCCCAAATGTTTTCTTAGGGGTTAAGTAACCTTTATGTGGTAATCTTACTCATCCTCTCAATAACCCTATGAAACAGGTATGACCCTCCTTTAATAGAGAAGCAAACCGAGGCTTCAAGAGGCCAGGTGACTTGCTGAAAGTGCACCTGGGGACTGGGTCAGTCACTCTAACTCAGCACTCCCGCCCCCTCGAGCCCGCGCTCCCCCCACTGCACCATGCCACCCTGCAGAGGAAACGAGGGCTTATCACTCTTCCCTTCTCGTGTTCTTCTTTCTCTTTTACAAGCTCCGTAGAAATTCAGTAGTGATGTTAAAGGCAGGGATTAATTTAGATCAAATATTAAGTATATTCTCTCTATATATCGATTGCTCAGGGTTCCTCAACCTGGCACTTTTGACACTTGGGGCTGGATAATTCTTTGTTGTGGAGGCTGTACTATGCATTCTAGGAAGTTTTGGCAGCTGCCCTGGCCTCTGCCCACTAGATGCCAATTGCAACCCCCTGCCCCGCCCCCAATTTATGACAAGGAGCTACGTCTGCAGGCAGTGCCAAATGTCCTCGTGAAAGGATCAAAACTGGCTTCTGGGTAAGAACCACTGCCCTTCTCCTAAACACCTTGTGACCCCTATAGCTGGGGACTTTTATCTACACCTACAGTTGAAGATTCTGGGATTGTCCTTCCTGTGGGTGCATGGGACGGGGGGAAGAAGTGGTGGTACATGAAGGCCAGTGATTTTAGAGTGGCTTGGTGCTTGACTCTTCAGTCCAAAGTCTGGTTTTTAGGCTTCTTTTTAGCAAATTATCTTCCTCATCCTTTAATTCCAATAACCTGGTCCTTGAGTCAGCAGACTAAAATGCCTACCTTCTTTCCTAATTTAGGATGGTTGCCCTGTTCCTCCAGTCTTGGAATATTCTGCCTTGTTTTTCTCAGGTGTCTAGACAATAAGTCTTGCTCCTGAAACTTCCACATCCACCGTTAGGTCCCGGCTACCTCTTATTATATCTTCCTTTTACTGCTATCCACCTGCCTTGCTCCATCTCTTTTTAAAAATATCTCTATATTTTATTTATCCCCTGCCTCATTGTTTTGCACTCACTGTCTGCGCTCTGTGTCCATTTGTCCTTTATTCTCTATGTCTGCTCGTCTTCTCTTTAAGAGACATCGGCAGCTGAACCTGGGACCTCTCCTGTGGTAGTCACCTGAGCCACATCCACTCCCCAAATGCTACTTCTTTTTTGCCTACCTGGGCTGGGCATTGAACCCAGGACCTCGTATGTGGGAAGCCGACACTCAAACCTCCGAGCCGCATCAGCTCCCGCTATGTCTCTTCTTGTCCAGGAGGCGGCCACTGAAGGCCGCCCCAGTGCCTGTTACGCCCCGCCTGGCTGTCCCTCCTGCTGCGTGCCACGAGAGGCTTTCCGATGCCCTTCACATCTGGTAGTGCTGCTTTCTGGCACATATCTTCCAGAGCTGTCCAAATCATTTCCTCTGCACAGTGGGTCTAGACACCCCAAAGTTCTTCCTTCCTCTAATCCGCCTCATCCCACCTAAAGTAGGATCTCATTACTTACGCCACAGGAGTAAAAACAAAGTTGATTAGAAGTTCCATCAAAAGAATGAAATTACTCAGTATATTTCATCCCTAGAAAGAGAGAAAGAGTGTAAAGGAGATGCAGATATTTTTTTCCTTTTTGCCCATAAACTTCCCTAACTATAGAGAACAAATATGCTCTAATCTCATTGACACTCTGTTAAGAGTATAATTTTCCCAAGAGAATCACATTTCCATCTAGAAATAACTGTTTCTTGGAATGTAACCAAAAAAAAAAAAACTGGAATAATATTTTTTTTATTTCCCAACCTTACTAATGGTAAGATTGAAAAACATCCATTAATGACTGCATCTTTTAGAAAATTAATATTTATGTAAAGCACATTTCTTACAATGGGTTTCACCTGTGTGTGCATCTGTGCTGGGTGAACGTGGAGCTGGCCGGGGCTGTGTGGCTGGGAGCTGAGCAGTCTCGGGAAGAAGGCTCTGTGGGGTGAAATGCTAGCGGACTGCCGCCCTTGCCTGTTTCCAGATAAAATGGCTAAGGCAGCATCTCCCCTCCTGGTCAAGGGACTTAATTCCTAGAACAGTTTGGTGTCGTTTTTGGCAGAAGGTGGTCAATAGCTGAAAAGAAATTTAATTCTTATTAAATTTTAAAGCAAAGAACTCAGGTAATTGGAGGTGTTTTGATTTCAGCACAGACTTTCACAGTAAAGTGCAAAATAAAAGCTTCACATTTTCTTGGTGATAACGTTAGTGGCAATAGGGACATTTAACCTGAAATGTTCTAAACAAAGTAGTTCAAGATAAAATGCCTTCACCCCTCCACAGCAGCTAGGATTGTACCGTTTTCTTTACTCCACGTGCCATTGCTCACAAAAGCATAAGTTAAATATTTGCTAGGAAAACACGCAATCCCAAAGTGAAAGTATCACCGCTCTAAATATTTTCATGGGCTAAGGGAGACGTGGGGTTTTGTTCCACAAAACAATATCCCTTTCTTAGGTGCTTGAGTTAGAGAACAAGGGATTGAACTGTTATTATTATTATTATTAGTGTAACTTTTTTGAATGCCAGTGTCCCGCAAGTGCTTCTGTAGATCATGTGTTTTTTCCTTTGTGCATATTATTTCAATGCCTTTTTAAATTCTTCCCACCTGTAGAGTTTATTGCATGCCCAATACAACGTAAATTCCAAAGATAGTTGGATATAAATGTGTATTTCAAAGCCTTAAAGGAAAATGGTATATGAGTAGCCATCATCTTGTCATCTTTGTTTCGGTTTTCCAGGTTGAGCAGGTCTGCCGATTTTTCCTAAGGAAATTCAGAGAGGTACACTTTAGCCAGTTATGGTGGTGCTAAAAGCTCTGGTGGGACCATTGTCCCTCCCGGCATCTCACACACTGGCCAAACTAGATTTCCCTGTGTTCTGAGAACTGCTTTTGTCCCTTCTTGTTTCTGCGTTGTACCCGCCACAGCTCAGCCAGCTAGTATCCCAGACTTCCCTTCCCCCCTTCCTTCACTCCAGGCCCAGCTGAAATGCCGTTATTCCTTGAAGCCTTCCAAGATTTCGTGTAGCCAGAAGTCACCTCTTCTCCCTTTGGGCGCCTTTTGACATGTTGTCCCAGTTCTCGTTTCATATCCTACATTATAATTCTTTGTCCATAACCACACTCCTTGTCAACAAAACTCTGCCTTAATTATCCTTTAAAGCCCACAGCACCTAGCAGAGCGCCTAGTGAACACTGAATAAATATCCATTCATAGAAGGAAGAAATGACTTTGTGGCACAATTTACCTCTTCTTGGCAGCCTCGCTCTATCTTCCAAGAAGTGGTTTCCACATGAGCAAGGTTTATACAGCTGCTGAATGAAGAGCCTAAATGGAAAAGTTTAAGTATGCTACAACAAAAATAAGTGATAGAGAGCTGCCAGGAGAAATCAATTTAACAAAATTCATCTCCTGGCCTACTATGCATAAATTACTCAGGAGATCTGGCCCAAACAACAGTGAGTAATGATAGGAACTCACACCTGTATAGCATTTTAGAGTTTCTACAGAGGTACTCTGACATGCAAAATCTTTTTTGATTTTATTTATACTCAGTTACATAGTAGTAGTCTCTATGGGAGAATCTTTGAAAGTACAGGACAACAATAGATAATGTTTCTACTGTTTAAGTGAATTTTTTATACACATCTCGTATAAATAAATAGTACATAATGAGAGCTAAAAACAACAAGAGAGTTTTTCTTTGGTGAATGAACAGGAGAATATAGGAGGTGTATTATTTTTGAAACCATAAATGTCACTTATTGGGTGTTTTTGGTTTGTTGTTGTTTTTTCTTCAGGTCTTTGATATCGTAATAGATATTTCTCTCTACCTAAACCCCTCATTTCTGGCTGTTCTCCAGAAATTACTTGTCAGTAGAAATTTGCTCATACAGTGAAATAAAAACCCTAAGCAGATGAAGGAAAAGAGATAAATCACTTGCCAAGCTAAATGCTTTAGTAGTGAGTTTATATCTCTTGTTTCTTTTTGATAATTCAAAATCCTCAAACTTTGCAGTAGAGACTGCAGAATTGACTGGACTTTTCTGGTAAAGTACTTAAAGTGGGAGTCACAAAAATGGGGCATTTTACAGCCTATTGTAAACTTTTAAAGAGAAGAATCTTAAGTGAGGGAAATGTGTGCCATTAATTTTGTAATTGCTACATTTTTGTAATTTCAAGACCCAAATATATTTGTTGAATTAATCCTTTAGCCAAAAACTAAGGTACAAACGGAAGCATTATGTACCAAGCTAGTGAGTTCCTTCTCTATATTATTTGGAATGGTTGCTTGATTTTTTTTTTTTTCCCATTTTGCCACAGTTGCCATAAGTCAGGAGATTCACCTTCCTGTCTTGGCTCTATTACTTAAGGTATGAGAAAGTTAGACATTTACAGATTGTACTTCGTGGAGAAGGTAATGTTTTCAAATGCACCTTCAAATTTAAGGCATCTGCTATCAGCAACGTCAAAAGATACTTTTGCTAATTCTTAGGAAATTCTAGGTTTTTCAGGGTTGGTTTTATTTCAGGAAATAAACGAGCGAGTGGCACTAGCTCTACTACATATTTTGAGAAAAGCTGTTATCACAGATTCTAAAATAAGTTATTCTGGAACTACTAGATTTAATTAGAGTTCTGACATACACTTGTATGTAAATAGTGAGGCAAAGCCTATAACCATCTAAGAAGAGGGCGAAAAAGTAAAAGAAAGGACATTCTCAAAATGTATCAGGATGATTAACTGAGTGAGACAGGTGAGAAGTGATGAGCGTTCTGCTTCTTCCAGATGACATTCCAAATATGAATCAGGCCTGAAAAGGCTTTCCCCGGGCGGTACTGACCGTTTCCATTGGAAGGCTTCACTGGAAACCGTGACTGAATGAGTGTGTTCAGGTGACATTATTCAACAATGAAGACTTTCTTTAGTCAGACCTGAAATGTGTGAGGAAGCGCCATCTATGTGAATCTTCTTTTTGGTCCAAGACCCGTCTTAATGCCTTGTCTTCTCTCTGTCTTATCTGCCTTGTCTTATCTGCCTTGTCATCTCTCTGTCTCCATCCACTCCCTGACTGCACTGTTGGCTGTTATTTTGGTCCCTTTCTCTCTCCCTCCGTCTCTGTAAAGTTGTCATGAAAGAGCTAGTGTTGAAGTATGGGAAGCACTCACTGAGGGGCTCCTCCCACCCGAAAGAATGGCCCTATGGAGCAACTTCAAAACTTTTCTATCAATCAGAAATTTGCTTTTTGAGTAGGAGTTACAAAGGCAGCAAAAGGAAAAATAGTCACTTAGATCTTTGTTTTGATTGGCTGAACCCCTTTAAATAATTTATATACAACTATAATCACAATATTTCTTGCCTGATGAGCTTCTATACTTGAATCAATGATGGGGAGAAAACCAATACACTAAGTTGTTGATAGTCACCCCTGGGGAAAATATTTCTCTACGAAAGCTTTCCTATCAAAACTATTGGAAATCCGGAAATGTAACAAAAAATTGAAATTATGAAAAACCACTGAAGGAAGCTATTGCTTGTAGCTGTCGTGGTCTTTCTCACAGCTTGACTCAATGACAGCTTGATAGGTTTATTGCAGTTGGCATTGGATTGCTTTGGCTCCCTAAATGGCAGCTATCTCAGATGCCCTTGATTGTGCTCAAATTAATCAGAGGCTTTTGAAGTGATGGCTTTTGTGTACAGGGTAAAACAACATCATCTTAAAGATTGTTGCATCTTTAAAAGATACAGATAGATGAAGATATTTAAAGGCAAAATTCCTGCTGTGCATGCTTCTTAGCCTTACAAAGGACTTCTGTCTGGAGCTTTTTCATTTTTTTCCACTAGCGTAATCTACTAGAAGGGCTTCACGTGCACTTTACTAAGAGAGTTCTCTCAGCAAACATTTTCTGAATATTATATAGCACAGTGGAAAAATATTCCCAAAGGTCTGATTCTAAAACCAGAAAACTATATACACTTAACTGTCATATCTTTCCAGTTTTATATGCCATGAGGGGGCAAAGTGAAAAATGACTAAGTCGTAACAGCATGGGTTGCTGATCCGGCCAAGATTTAATATTCAAAGGACCTGTAACAATGGGAAAAAATAAAAATTAATGAAAAATGATCCCCTAACTCACAACACTCTGTTCCGCTCGGTATGTCAGCCATGCTCTGATGGAGACTGGATTGCTTCGGGAGGGACATTAATTACTTCAGGCCACTAGGTCACAATGCATTAAGACCACCGGGCACTAACTGACGTCTGAAAACAGAATGAGCTGCTGGACATAGACTGTCCATTTAACTGATAGTTATGGAACGTTATGGGCTACCTGTCACATTTTTTATTTAATTCTCAGAAATTACTCCAACAACTTTAATAATATCCCTTTGTCATTAGAATAAGAATCTGTAGTGCTTCTACTAGCACTGCTAAAACCATATTTTGAAAAAGATTCAAGTCAATCGATAGTATTTTTTTTTCTCCAAAGAAACCATGCAAAAACTAAATCAGGCATTTGTGCACCGTTTTATTGATACGGAAATGGAAGCACATGGCTTTGGAAAGCCATTCCAGGTGACAGGGCCTAGTGAAAAAGACTGACACGGGCGTTTGGCACTTGGTGTTTGGACATTTGGTAAACTTCAGAAAGAACATCTAATTCAGCAAATTCAATGCCATATTTTATTGATAGTAAAATGCCCTGCATTACAAAACACACAATTATCATGATAAGTGCTTTCAAAAGAACAAAAAGATTCATAAACATTGCTCTCTTTACTTTTGAAGAAAAAAAAAAAAACCTATGAGAACCATAAGCCTTAGAACACAAAATCTGGTGATTTGGAGACTCTATAACAAAAATACTTGGTATGAAGAAGTGGCTTAAACAGACTCACTAAAAAATAAAATTCCTCCTTGAAGAATTTCTGTTTTCTTCTTTCCTACATTTTGATTTCTGCATCGTAGCATTTCTCATATAGTTCATGCATATGTGTGGCCCCACACCCCAGCACTGGCATTCACACCTGAGAAGTACTTATATGCAATGACTGCTAAATTCTCCTGCCAATTTGGACATATTTTAAAGAATTTCATACAGGGAAGACAATGAAAATAATGGAAAGGGAATTTTTCACATAAAAACCGAGCAAAAGTGTGTTAAGTAATGAGTTGATATTTTGTAAATCTGAAAAACATTCCAGTAGTATATTCTTATTCCTATGAAACTTTAACTCTTAATAACATTTCCCAAAGAGTGGTATGCATGCAAAAGCTATTAACTAAGTTAACCTTGACTTGAATAAAGTTGTCTATAATATTTGGGGGGAAAAAAGCAGGGGAACAACAACCAAACACAAGGTATTTAATAAAGAAAAGAAATGGCTACATGTTGATGGTACTATCAATGATACAGGTTAATTTCCTGGTCATCAGGAGGAAAACTATTAAGAAAGCATAATTAAAAAGTGTGAGGGGAGCAGAATGTCATTTATTTATCTCACAGATTTTCTTGATTGACAGCTCCTCTGGTACAGATCACAGGCTATGAAAGTATTTCCTCACCATCTCATCTGTCAGTTGATCTCTAGATAAATTCAAATCCCTACTAAGGACCAAGGTCAGGGCCTGTCTTCTGAGGCTGCCAGCAAAGTTGCTATTAGGATTTTTCATTACTACATTCCCAAAGTGGTTTAAAAGTGGAAAAATGCAATCAGTGTTTTCTTGATTATGGCTCTAAAGCCATGAATCTCAACCCTGGCTACGCATTAAAATCACCCAGGGAGCTTTTGAAAAATACAGTTGCCTAGGCCCACCCCCAGAGATTTGGATGTAATTGGTTTGGGGTTAAGTCCTAGGCAGGGGTATTCTTTAAAAGCTCCCCATGATGCTACTGTAAGACCAGGGTTGAGAACCACTGCTTTAAGCGAAGCTAAAACTCACAAATAAATTGTGTGTCCCACTGAGAAGGGGAGATTTCAACAGCCCTCAGACACCGCTCTTCTTTCCCAGGATGGAGTTGTAGAAATGGCATAAAATTTGGAATCAGAAGGCGTGGTTCTGGGCCTTCCTAGCTGGATGACGTTGCACAGGTGAATTCTACAGGACAGAGATCTCACGAATGCCCCTCCTCTCTTCTGCCATGTATGTGGGCAGGATTCAAGAAGATAAAGAAGGCAATAGATAGGAAAGCCCTATGGAGGCAGCAAAACTGCTGTCGGTCAACCGGGCTAGTTGTCCCTTAGCACTAATGGACAGGCCTAGTAGGATCCTGTAAGATCAGGATGACTCTTGAAGATCAGTATGGATAACCCTTCAAATACTGCTTTCTGTTAGATTCTTTTCATCTTCTCCCTCTAAATTCTGGACTCGCATCTTTTGCCAAGGAGAAGCAGTCTGTGTAGAGTTCAAGTTCCACTCTGTTCCACTCTGCAAACAGCTAGGAGCATTCTGCAGAGGCAGAAGGAAGCGCTGCTCTGGCAGTGCCAGAGGCATCTGAAAGTAGCTCACCCAGAAGCATTTCATACCCTGGCACAGCACTTTTCCCTGCAAAACACCCGCGTAACACAGCAAATTCTTTGTTGATGTGCCCTCCTCCTCTACAAGGAAGAACCCAGTCCCAGCAAAGCTTTGTAAAGCCCTTACCTCCCTAACGCTCTAACAGTGGCAAACAACATCTCCCTCACCTTCAGCCCTGAGGTGTAGCCCAACTGGATGATGCCCCGCCTCAGCCGACTCCGTGGCTGATGGAGGGACACCTGCTGATAGAGGGGCACCAGCTGATGGAGGGATGCCAGCTGATGGAGAGACACCTGCTGATGGAGGGACACCAGCTGATGGAGGGGCACCAGCTGATGGAGGGGCACCAGCTGATGGAGGGGCACCAGCTGATGGAGGGACACCTGCTGATAGAGGGACACCAGCTGATGGAGGGGCACCAGCTGATGGAGGGGCACCAGCTGAAGGAGGGGCACCAGCTGATGGAGGGGCACCAGCTGATGGAGGGGCACCAGCTGATGGAGGGGCACCAGCTGATGGAGGGATGCCAGCTGATGGAGGGACGCCAGCTGATGGAGGGACACCAGCTGATGGAGGGGCACCAGCTGATGGAGGGGCACCAGCTGATGGAGGGACACCAGCTGATGGAGGGGCACCAGCTGATGGAGGGGCACCAGCTGATGGAGGGATGCCAGCTGATGGAGGGATGCCAGCTGATGGAGGGATGCCAGCTGATGGAGAGACACCTGCTGATGGCGGGACATCTGCTGATGGAGGGACACTAGCTGATGGAGGGACACCAGCTGATGGAGGGACACCAGCTGATGGAGGGGCACCAGCTGATGGAGGGACACCAGCTGATGGAGGGGCACCAGCTGATGGAGGGATACCAGCTGATGGAGGGACACCTGCTGATAGAGGGACACCAGCTGATGGAAGGACACCAGCTGATGGAGGGGCACCAGCTGATGGAGGGATGCCAGCTGATGGAGAGACACCTGCTGATGGAGGGACACCAGCTGATGGAGGGGCACCAGCTGATGGAGGGACACCAGCTGATGGAGGGACACCAGCTGATGGAAGGACACCAGCTGATAGAGGGGCACCAGCTGATGGAGGGACACCAGCTGATGGAAGGACACCAGCTGATGGAGGGGCACCAGCTGATGGAGGGATGCCAGCTGATGGAGAGACACCTGCTGATGGAGGGACATCTGCTGATGGAGGGACACCAGCTGATGGAGGGACACCAGCTGATGGAGGGACACCTGCTGATAGAGGGACACCAGCTGATGGAAGGACACCAGCTGATAGAGGGACACCAGCGATGGAAGGACACCTGCTGATAGAGGGACACCAGCTGATGGAAGGACACCTGCTGACAGAGGGACACCAGCTGATGGAAGGACACCAGCTGATGGAGGGACACCAGCTGATGGAGGGATGCCAGCTGATGGAGGGACACCAGCTGATAGAGGGACACCAGCTGATGGAGGGGCACCAGCTGATGGAGGGACACCAGCTGATGGAGGGACACCAGCTGATAGAGGGACACCAGCTGATGGAGGGACACTGGGGGAGAGCCGGCAGAGTGCCCCACCCCAGGAAGGAGGCAATCTTAACAGAGGAATGAGAGCCACACCAGAGAACTCATAAGAGAACAGGAAAGTGCCCAACATGGCCACAAAGTGTCCTCCAGAGAGCAAACATGAGAGCAGTTGTGGGGCAGCCCCGAGGGCGTGATGACGTTCATGCATGAAGACAAGGGAAGACCAGATGACAGCGACTGTGCTTGGGACCACAGGAAGAACCCCGTCCTTAGGGCAACAAAAACATCTCCTTTCACCTCTCTTTAAGTGACAAAACCCCCGCAGTAACGCAGGCTTCCAGGAGGAAAGAGAGGGCTGCTTGTTTGGAAGCTAACTGCTAGGACTGCAGGTCTCTGCCTTGAATCTGCGTTGTGCAGGAAAAAGGACAGAGCCGTTTCTCTAAGGACACCAAACCCTCGCAGCCTCCTGGTTAACGCCCCGTTTCCAGAGAGAGAACGCTAAAGCTTTTCTGCAAGAACTGTTGTGTCCAGCACACATCTTTTTTATCATGTACTTCCTAAAGTCTGTTTTCTGATCTCTAAAATAGGGAAAATAATACCCCCCCAAGACACAAGAATTGAATGAGATTTTGTTACATAAATTACCTTTGCTAGTGCCTGGCAACGAGGGAAACACCCAAATGTTAATAACCTGGCCCTTCTTGAAGGCGCTGGAAAGACTCACGTGGCATCTTGAGCCCGTCGCCAGGTTTCTCCCAGGACAGGGCACCCCGCAGGTGTGAAGTTTATCCACACTGATTGAATTTTTAATGTTTCCAGTTTTCTGAATGACGTTTCTCTCACTTTGTACCTAAATTCTGGGGGATTTTTCCTATTCCTCCTCACACACAATCTCAGTTCGACATGAGCCTGTAACAATTCTGATCATCTCAACACCGTTCCCCCAAGTGTGGCTTTTCAGGATCTGTGAAAATGTTTGTTTTCCTGATTAAATAAATGGCTCAAAGATGAACAAAGAATAACAGTTTTTTCCTGTCTTGTAATTTTTTAAAAATAGATGGATTATGTGACACTTTTGTCCTCTATAGGTGCTACTCTAATAAGACCATCTTTGAGAGAGAATTTTTATTTTGCCAGTTTTATTTTCTGCCACAGAAGAAATGCAATTTAATATTGTTACCATAAATTCTTGAACCCTTAAACTATGAACCCATCATGTTAAGGAACATGTACTGAATATGCCAGGAAAACTGATTTTTGAGTTACAAAAGACTGGACATGAAGGAATATTATCTCTACTATAAAAGAAAAATTTAAGTAAAATAGCCCAGTCATTTTCAAAGATCACAGATCTTAATTTTCATATTTTGGAAAATATCATAAAACTCTGCTTTCAAGCACATCAATCACGGGACATTGGGTAACAAAGAACAGAGCTATGAGCCTGGGGGATCCTATGAAGCGGTATTGCTTGTCTCTCTCTCCAGCTAATATTTAATCATGTACACAAAGGATAAAATAGGGGTGAAAAGTTACTCAATGGGAACAATCAACTACGAGTCCGAGAGGGCCCAGAGTTGAGTCAGCACACTCTGCAGCTGGGATTGGGGATGCAAAGGTGACCCAAACACAGCTCTCCCTCTCATGGAGGAATTTGGAGAAATAATAATAAACCATCGGAGATTAGATCAGAGGAAAACGTGGAAGACCGTTGTATTCTTCACTGTTACAAGATGCCTGAACTTGTCTGCCTGGCTTTCCCTCAGCCTTTTTACTCCAGCAATCCAGATGCGAGATGCTGTTCCAGAAAACTCCACCTCATACCTGCCTCAAAACAAGACATGCCTTTGATCCTGTTCGTCCCTTCACGGGAATGTCATCCAATATCCCAACCTCGCCAGCGTTCCAGGTCCGATTCCACACTCGGCTCCCATCCTTCTCTGAACTGCCGTGGACTGTCGCAGCTGCCGGCAAAGCATACGATATGGCTGATTCTTGTCTTGCAAACTATTTCATAAATCTTCAGAGCAGATGCCATGGTTTTTCTACTTTATTTGTGCCCTCCACAGTGGGTGCCAGAGCACTGAATGGAATAAAATATACCTGGAAATGACCAGAAGCAATGAAGTAAGAGGCTTTTTTTAAAGCAAATCTGACATCAGCATATGTTAATGAGAATACAATATGGAAGAGAGGGGTTTCTTTTAGCTGTCTGTTAGAGAACCTAATTTTAACTAGCTTAAAGCATAAGAAGAGGACTGAGTCACCAAAATGGCAGTGCAGAAATAAGAGTGCAGTTTCACTGTTCTCTTAATGTAACTGGGTACATTTTTCTGCATTCCTCAGGACTCACCCTTCCTCCATAATCCAGCCTCCTCCTCAGGTGATCTGGCTACTTCTAGACCTCATTTATGAATAAGAAAACATCCATAGAAAGACTAAAAGAATTGCTGGAGGTATCTCTCTCAGTGAAGTAAGAAGAACTTTCCCAGATGCTTTTTCTCACAATCTTGGGCCCCAAATCAACCACTAGTCCTTGGGATGAGATTGCCTCTAGACCACTGGGACCACTTCTGGGATAGGCTGAGGTATAGAGGGAGCAGGGTGGCACCCCCTAGAGTACATGGGTTGTGTGGGGGAAGACAGATTCTGAATATGGGGTAGATACCTGATACACAGTCAACAATGCTAACTCAGACATCTAATCTGTACAAGGTCCTGTGCTTCAAAAAATGAGTAACTTTTATCCCCACACTGATGGGGGGAGACCATCACTCCAAGCTTGACCTGGACATTTGAAAAACAGATGTGAAAAGCAGATATGAAAAGAATTCAGAGACAAAGAACAAAATAGACTAAGTAAGGCACTGGAGATCTGACGAAATTAAGATTTGTAACCTAAACAAGAGAAAGTTGAAACCATGCAATAATGTTTGGAAGTATTCAAAAGGTTATGTATTAGTCAAAGGGGTGCTGATGCAAAGTACCAGAAATCTATTGGCTTTTATAAAGGGTATGTATTTGGGGTAGAAGCTTACAGTTACAAGACCCTAAAGAGTCCAACTCCAGGTACCATAAGAGGTACTTCCTCACCCAAAGTCATTGGCCACATGTTGAAGCAAGATGGCGGGCGATGTCTGTGAGGGTTCAGCCTTCCTTCCTCCTCTTAAGGATCCATGGTCCCAGCTTCTTCCACTTTCAGCTGTAGGTGGGCAGAGGGCTCAGCTTCTCTGTTGTCTTCACAAGGTCAATTATAAACTGAATGACTTGTCTCCCCTGGGACTCCAGCATCAAAACCAAGGTCTCACCTCTGCTGTGTCTTTTTCTGTATATCTACTTCTCTGTGTCTCCTTGATTTGAGTATCCATATATATATATAGCCCACAAAAGGACAAGGAATCAAACTAAGTTACCTTAATGATGTGGTTTAATCAAAGCCCTAAGCTTAATGTAATTTAATCAAAGGCATTTTAGCTGAATCTAATACAATCCAAGGGTGTCACACCCAGAGGAACTGACCAGTTCACATCCATAATCTTTCTTTTTGGAGTTCCTAAATAATTGCAAACTGCCACAGGTTATAATGAGAATGCTGAGCCAATTTCTTTCCATTTTTCCAGAGAATTCAAAGGAGACAAATAAGAGCTAAAGAGAGTGCACTTTGGTACAAAAATGAACTTCTGGACAATAGAGGAGATAACGCCTCCTTTAGACCTAGAGTGACCCTCCCCTCGCACCTCAAGCCTTGTTCTTCTCCGTCCCCTTGTCCTCTTCATCCCGAAAGCCACTGCTTAAACTCGGGCTGTTGCTCATCTGGGCTCTTGCAGTAGCAGCCTACCTGGAAGGACTCTGCCTCTGTTCTTTCCATGTCCTCTTACTAAAAGAAAACCCATCTGGTCGTGTCACTCCATGCTTAAAACCACCAATCAGTTCCTTTTGTCTTCAGGAAAAATTCAGACACACTTAGAAGACGTACCCAGCCCTTCAAATATAGCCCGAACTTTCCCAACTTACATGGGCCATTTCTTTCTACATTCAAGCATTACACATCCACCCCTTTAAGGGGGGGAAAGTCTCTCCTTTTACACCTTCACACATTTCATTTTGCTCTCCCTGCTGTTCTTCTATACCTACCTACTCTTTTTGGAAATTTTTTCTTACTCTTCCTAACACAATTAGTCATGTCCTTCACAACTTGCACCAACCTGTGTATTAAATTGGACTACAATTGCTTGGTAATATGCCTCTTTCCTTTGTGGACCGTTTGCTTCTCAAGGGCAAGGAGTGTCCACCATAGAATTTATTTACCTGGTTCTAACACAACACCTGGCACTTGGTTGAGAACTTATTGAATGTCGGTTAATTTAGGCAACTCCAAACTTGGAGACTGTTAAGTACAGCATTTCTTTTTAAAAGTCTACTTGGGCTGCTTTAAGTAAAAGATTCATTATGTTACCCACTGGCCTGCATTTTAGATTCACGTATGCAGAATGAGGAAAACTAGACTTAACAAGAAAAATAAATTTGCTAAAACAAACTAAAAAGAATGAAAGGGGAGAATTTGTATTGCCCATAGCATTTACTTCTCCTGCCTCACTTGAAATGGTTGCTCGACACATTCTCATTGCAGCAAACCTTTTGTGCTCCAACACAGACATATGGCATTTTCAATAAGACATTCCAGTGTCATGTTTGTTTGTTTAAGACTAAAGAGAGATGCCCAACTTATCTGACTCAATCTGTAAAGAAGAGCTGTACTGCTATTGCAAATGCATTGTTTTCCCGTCCTGTCAGTCATAAAGCATTTTAAAATATGGGCCTAATCACCAGTATTCCAGGGGGCTTCGCACATAGGGGAGTTAGGAAACAGGAAGGCTCGCAGTCACAGCAAGCGTGTATTTGGGTTCATAGGCACCAAATGGCATACGAGCAGCCTCCAGCTGGCATGCACCTGCACCTGGGATCCCGTCTCACCAGGGCAACCTCAATTCCTGCCCTCAGCCTTGGCACGGGGCTGGGGGGGAAGGATTGCCACTTAGCCAACCTGTAAGTGATCCTGTCACACGCTCACGTCCCAGACGCGCTTTGTGAGAAGGACTAAACCAAGTCAGGCAGGAGGTTTTCCTTTCTATCCGGGAACAAGGGCCACGCACCATCTCGCAGCCAGCCAGCTGGGGACAGTTTGGGGGGTTGGTCTAAAAACAGATTTTAAAAATGGGAGTGCTAAAGAAAAGGATTTCGTATTCCTGCTATTAATTTTCTGGTGCCATTTTTCAATGCCAGGAGGTTCAGAGAAATTAAAAATTTGATACTTACACAAAGAGAAAGCAACAGAGAATTATTTAACATTTTTAAAAGGTGTCCTTTTTGACCGAGTGTCCTGCTTCAGGAAGGAAAGATGCCGAACTGTAGAGGAGAAAGGGGACACCAAGCAAGCCAGGAAACTCAGTTGAAAAAATCACTGATGATCAGTGGGGTGTCTTGTCACAGTCAGGTCACCCTCAAATTTGCGCAAGTGTCAAACACTAGGTCACCTTTATGAATTAATTTATTTGGAGCTCAAGACACTGAACCGAGTTTTCAAATTTAGTCCATTAGAGGAGCATTATATGTAATCTGAGTATTCACTCGCACATGGAATAATTATAGCTAAATCTGACTAAATCAAATCATGCCATGGTTATGTTTACTAAACATGCATACACCTCCTGATAGTCTAATCTTGGTACTAACTTCTCATTTTTAGCAGAATACCGAAGTTTCATTTTCTGTTTCATATAATGGCCTTCCATGGACTTTATTGCAACACATATTTATACTTGTTAGTGAATTAATTTCACACATTTAGACTGCAACAGTCATTAATGTCATAATGATTACAGTAATTATATGAATAATGAGGCTAAAGTGATCACAGTAAGATGATTTACTGTAAGTGATGGGCAAAGTCAACCACTCTTGGTGACCAATATAATCAGTTCCAGGTTATTTAGTATGAGTTTACAGAAGTATATTGTATATTCAGCTCAAATTTGACAGATCTAATGATCTAATACCCCAGTTATTTAATGAAGAAAGTGATGAGGCTTGCATGTGTACCAAACCTTATTCTTTTCTAGTTATCAGTAGTAAGACCATTAAGGTACATAATTAAAAGAATTAAAAGGATGTGAGGGTAATTGATAGAAATACTACAAGTTATCTTATTCAGTAGCCAGTAATTACACTTGGTTAATTGTCTGATTAACAATTCAACAATAGATACATTTTTCTTTCTTCAAAAAGGGTTCTGCATGGGGTTAGATTCAGGGATCTACTCTAGTTGATATCAAATCCGGGACTGTGTTAACCTTTTAACTACACTTGAGTCTCTCCCCTTCCTAACAGCTTTTGACCATAAGGAGAATTTGGGGTGGAGGTGGTGGTAGAGAGAGCCCACTAAGACCTGTGAGTATTATGTGACGGTCTGTGAACTAACTCCCTGAAGACAAAGTTGATTCTCATTCATCTTTCTCTCCCCTGAATCTTTCCCAATATTATTCTGGCCTGTTTGCTGAACTCTGTTTTCATAAATACACACTTCCTCTTCCCTTTAAAAACCTTGTGGGTAATACCAATTCCAATACTGGGCACCAATTCTCAGATTCTTATTGGATTATTCGATATGCTAGTCTATTTTTAAAATCAAATAATAGTCAATCTAATTTTTCCCACATGCAGCTTTCCCTACATCTACCTTGCAGTTCAAGGCCTAGTATAATGCATCATAAGTGTTTCAATGTTTTTGATAATATATGGCATACACACATTAAGGTCTTTTATCAGCCTGGAATTGGATTTTTATGTGTGTGTATGAGGGATGAGTCCAATTTCTTTTTTTCCATATGAATAACTTATCATAAATGATTTCCAATACTGTCTTGTTCTTATATATACACATCTCTATTTCTTGGATATTCTTGTGTACTATTGTTCTGTTTATGCCAATATCACAAAGTCCAATAACTCTAGCTTCAGAATATTTAGTAGAGCAAGTGCCCCCACTTTGTTCTTTTGCAAGGTATCTTGGCTATTCTTGGAATTTTGTACCTCCTTATACATTTTAGAATTTATTTGTCATGTTATAATTTTTTTGATTGTTCTTCCTTGGAGTAAGGGGGTTTACTCTGAATCCATAGTTCAATTTGGAGGAAAATTGACATCTCTAAGATTCTCTGTTTACTAATCCATGAACATAGTATATCTCTCCATTTAAGACTTTCAGTAACTTTCAATAAAGTTCTATACCTCTTCCATAACAGTCTTGCACATATTTTGTTACTCTTAAGAACTGTATATTTTTTGTGCTGTCTTAAATAGTATATTGTAAATTTATTTTCTTATTTTCTTATTAAATCAATATTTCAATTTCTGGCAACCTTGCTAAAATGCCTTTTTAATTCTAATGGTTTGCCTCCATATTTGAAGATATATAAAATGTCATCACACTTGTTAACAGGGACAGTTTTGTTTCTTTCCAGTTTTATGCTAGACTTCATTTTGTGTCTTACCAAATGGTCTAAGACTTCCTCTCTAATGTTGAATGGAAGTGGTATTCACAGCCATCCCCAAAGTGCAGTCATAAAAAGACTATTTTCAATGTTTCACTAGTTTGTATCATACTATCCTCTTTCCTAATTTTAAAGATTTTTAAAATCACGAGTGGATGTTTAATTGTATCACAGCTTCTTTTTAGATTCAGGAAGGTTATTGCATTATTTTTACCTTTAAACTGTGAATGTGGTCAATTACATTAGTAAATTTTTTAATGTTAAATGAACCATGTGGTCTCTGTCATCATTCTCTAGGTTAGCTTCATCAATAATCATTCCCCAAATATCTGTGACTAAAAATAACAATTGCTGCATGTCCAAGAGGTTTCCATAAGGGAACTATGCTTATTTAGTCATTCCGGGGCCCGAGCTGATGTACCGTCTTGGCATGTGCTTCTATATTCACCATGTACAGCAACAGAGCATCGAAAGTTCTTTCTATGGCAATAAAATGCTCCATCCCAGAAGTGGTCTGTGTTGCTTCTGCCCATCACCCTTTTGCCAGAACTAGATATATGGGGTTGGGAAAATGAAATTCTGCCATTTCTCAGCAGGAGTGGGTAACCTGATATAAGTGAACAATTGAAGTTTCTACCGCACTTCCATTTCTAAAATAATTTGCTTTGTCATAAGAATTACATTTTTAAACATTACTGGATTCTGCTCACCAACTTCACGTATGAAATCTGATATTATTCTTTTTTCTGCCAGCCTTGTCAGGATTTGGCATCAGAGTATTCTAGCTTAATAAAATAATCTTTAGAATTTTCCCTCTTTTTCTATAGTCTGGAGTAGTTTATATAGGATTGAGATATATATTTTATGAATTGTAGTAGAACAAACATGTAAACATGTTTACATCTAGAGTTTTATTGGTGGCAATATTTTCAACTACAGATTAAATTTCTTACACTAATAACAATATTATTAAAATTTTCTATTCTTTCTCAAGTTAGTTTGATAAGTTATATTTTAGAAATATATCCATTTCATATACATTGCTAAATTTATTGGCAAAAAATTATCCATGCCATTATAATATTTGTAGTATTTTAAAATATATTTTAATCTCTAATATTTGCTATTTTCTCTTTTTTTTTTTTTCTGAAAAATCACGAGAGGTTGACAATTTTATTAGTCTTTTCCAAGAACCAATTTTTTGGCTTTATTAGATCCCCCTTTTGGATTTTTTTTTCATTATTTCTACTCATCTTTATTACCTTCTCTGTGTTTTCCTTTTAACTTACTTTTTTATTCTTTTTCTAACTTCTTAAAAGTGTATATCTGACTAATTAGTTCTAAGTCTTTTTAATCTGATATAAGTTTTAAGGCTATAAACATCCCTCTAGGTATTCTTTATGTTTTAAATATATTTTTTAATTATTTTTAAAAGATACTTAGATTACATAAAATGTTAGATATTCTTTAAATACATTCCACAAGTTTAGATATATACTCATTTTTTTAATCATTTTTAACTTTTTTAAAGTCCCATTTTAACATATTTTTTGACTGATGAAGCTTAACCTAGAAGCATGTTTCTTAATTCCTAAATGTATCAGGGTTTTCTCTTTGTTTTTTTAGTAATTTTTAAATTCTTGATATTAATTTTTTATTTTAAAATAATTTCAAGCTTATAGAAAGTTGTAAGAATAGTACAAAGCACTCCCATATACCCTTCCCAGATTTACCAGTTGTCAACATTTCTCTCTTCCTCTCTATCTGTATGTGTGTATGCATGTGTAAGTATATTATGTGTATTTATGAATATATACATATATTCATATATGGCACATATTTATATAAATACTTTATATATGGTTTTAGAATTTCTTTTGCCTAGGGTAGTAAAATCTTCTAGTTTTTGTTTGAAAATCTTATTTCATCTTCTTTTCTAAATTAGATTGAGAAGTTTTTACTTTTTTTCCTTTATACATAGTAAAGATATTATATCACTGTCATCTTTAGTCCATTGTTCCTGTTGAAAATTCATAGATTATTCTATATCTATAGAATAGATAATTATATTAGAATTAATCTTTCTCTCTGACTACATTTAATATCTTTTCTGTCTTTAGTTTCTTATAGTTTTCACTATGATATGTCTAGGTATGAATTTGTTTGTTTTAATCCTTTTAATTCATTGAACTCCTGGAATCAATGGATTGATATCTTTCTAATAGTTCTGGAAAATGCTCAGCCATTAGCTTTTCAAATGTTGCTTCAGTCATCTCTCACTCCCTCTTCTTCCAGAATTTCAGTAAGAAGTATGTTAGACCTTCTTACTCTATGTTTCATGGCCCCTAAACTTTTCTTTTATATTTTCATTGCCTTGTGTGTCAGGAATAGACTTTTAAAATAAATTCTTCAGTTCTATCTTCCAGGTAACCTCTACTCTTCTCAGATGTGCCTAATCCATTTTAAACTCTAACTAAAATTTTCATTTCAATTAATTCATATTTCATTTTAAGAGTTCTCTTCATAGTTTTTGTTTGTGTCTTTTTGATGCATTTTAAACATACTTTATATTTTGTGACTGATAATTACAATATCTGAGCCTTTTATGGGTCTGAATCAGCTGTACGTTACTTCTACTGGATCTTGCTCGTGATGCCTTGTTGTCGTTACGATTTGTTTCTTATTGGTTTGTTTGATGTTTTTTTACTTTTGTATTGTTAACCAATATGTACTTTTTTTTTTAAGGTACAATTCTTATAGAATTAACTAGAATTTTTTCTTTTCTTTTTTTTTTTTAATTTTTTAAAAAGATTTATTTATTTATTTCTCTCCCCCCACCCCCATCCCCCACCCCGGTTGTCTGTTCTCTGTGTCTATTTGCTGCATCTGCTTTGTCCACTTCTGTTGTTGTCAGCAGCACAGGAATCTGTCTTTCTCTTTGTTGTGTCATCTTGCTGTGTCAGCTCTCCGTGTGTGCAGCACCATTCCTGGGCAGGCTGCACTTTCTTTCACGCTGGGCGGCTCTCCTTACTGGGCGCACTCCTTGCATGGGGACACCCCCGCATGGCACGGCACTCCTTGCGCGCATCAACACTGGGCATGGGCCAGCTGCACACGGGTCAAGGAGGCCCGGGGTTTGAACCACGGGCCTCTCATGTGGTAGACAGACGCCCTAACCACTGGGCCACGTCCGCTGCCCAATATGTACTTTTTAATCTGTGGTTATTCTTTGAAAATTAGTATAAGCTACTTTCTCCAGAATGAATGTATTTACTTTTGTAGTACTAAATAAAAATTTTTTTCTTGAGGTTTTTGGTCAGTCTCAAATTCCACATTTCTGGAAATTTAAGTGCAAATATTGATGAAGTTTGGTTTATGTATGCCCCAGGGTAGATTTCCAACCTTAACTGCTGCTCAATTCCCAGTTATACTATATATGCTTTTTCTTTCAGTCTTCTAGATGGAAGATAATTTTTCATTTTCCCTTCTGCTAGAAGTTTAGTCTTTTATGCCCTGGTTCTTGGATGGAGGGGTGTTCTCCTATTAGAATCCACAGATTTTGTGAACCTTGAGCTTTGACCCTCTCTGCTTCTAGACATGATGAGAGTACATATCTCAAGGTCACATTTGACATCTGTTCCATAATATTTTCCTTACTTCTCTGATTCCCATCTTCATTCAATCCCTGGCTTGAGTATTCTCTGGAATGTCTTATTTTTGAGAAAGAGGCTTGATTCTTTCTCTACGAACTCAGAGTGTCTTAGGCAGTGAGTCAATAATTTGTGGTTTTATAGGCATGTTACTTCAATCAGTTTATATTCTAAATTTGGACAGCCTCTAAATAGGATTAGAATTGAAAATGTTGCTCTTATTGTATACAGGTAAGTGTATCTAGGGGCTGAATATTCTGCATGTTCGGTTGAGTATCTGTCCTGAGAATTACCTACTACTATTTCACCCTTTATGAATGATGATGTATAGATGTTTATCATTTTCCTTCTAGTGGTTGAGAATATTGTAAATCTTTAAAACAATTTAAAATTCAGGGAATAGTAATTTTCAATATCTCTTCTTTGACTGTATAAATATTCACAATTTAATTGCATATCTTAAAGTGTGTCCAAGGCATTAGAGCATCTTGGGAAGGTAATTTAAAATGCCTATCTGGGTCCCTCCTCAAACTTGATGAATCAGAATCTGTTATAGTGATGCCTGTAATCTCCATTTTAAATAAATAATGCTATTGGTTGCCATATATCAAAAATTTGAAAATCACATGCAAAATTTATTTTTAGAAATACACATTTTGTTTTCCCTATTTATTTCTCTAGCATCTACATGCTTCCTTTCTTTATAATAGTTTTTCTAGTGTTCCAATTCCATATTTTTTAGTCTTTAAATATTATTTAATATATCTCATTTGAAATAGAATTTTTAAATGTCATTTAAAGCCATACTAGTATTGTTTTTTAAAAAACGTACAACTTTTCCATTGTCCATTTCTTTTATAAATACAAAGAATCTAGTATAAGGCCATTTAGCCTTCCTTCCTTAGAGAACCAGAAAATTATAACAATGTATCAATTAACTTCATATGCCACCTACCATGAAAAGAATGCAAAACTGACATCTATGAACATAATGTTCCTTGGATGTTAACAGCATGATACCTGAGTCTATTCATTGCTGAAACCTAAGGATCCAAATCAACTCGGAAGCTTTTTAAAGGTAAAGTAGCCTTAAGTTTCAATGCTAAGTAAAAATTTAGTGATACGTGTGGATTTTTCCTATTCATTTTTCATGTATATGTATTTGCTTACATTATATTGCTTACATTACATTACATTATATCTAGATAGAGGTTATATCTCTATCTAGAGGGGTTTTCCTAGTTGAAGAACATGCATAATTAAAAGAATATATTTTGCTTATAACATTTAAGAAAATTTGTTACTAAATAAATTAAAATTCTAGTCAAATGTAGTAATTTAAAACTCACCAAAATAATCAAATGATAGCTAAAAGCTCTGGGATCTTCTAGAAATAAAAAGTAGCAATGAGAAATTAAGGTGTTTTCCTTTTTTTCCCTTTTCATTATTTTTTAAAAATCAAGGGGAAACAAGCTACTTTTATCCCTTTATCAGTATTCATATTGTACTTTTATTTAAAGGATTTCCGTTTTATTCTAAGATTCCAATTTGTGTTCTTAGCCTCTAATACTGTAGCAGTCTGTTTTATGCATTCTTTTGTTTTATTCTTATAGCAAGCATTTTGATCTCTATGATTTAAGTACATAAGTAATAAATTCTCCATATATGAGTTTTATAACAATCTCTTAAGACTTAATATTTGCACCACATCATAGCTATTTCTCTGCAACTCCCTTTTGTCTAATCCATTTACTAGTTAATGCTCAGTAGTAGCAAATCATACACAGGAAGCAGGTGCTCTCTGACTGAGCATTACATTGCTGGGTCAATTAGCTTAAGATATTAAGAGGTCACCTGAGCATAATCACAACTGTTTTATGGTAGACCAAGTCCAGACATCTCTTAAGGTAGTTGCATTCATTGTATTAAGTATGCTTCAAATTATCTTTTTTGCAGAAATGTTAACATTGTAACTGTTAGTATCGATGTTATTGATTAGTAAAATATCTCAGGCAATATGATGGATGGACATGGACTACCACTTGCATCTTTCCTAACTCAGCCCACAGGGTTATAGTTCAGAAGGAAGCTCATAAATGAACCATTGATGATGGGAAGGAGTGAAGGACAGAACTCTCTATTTTTACTTAGCCTTTTATCCCCAGGGTGTTCTGTTACAAACAGATTCCATCTTCTCTAAGTTCCTTTGACTAAAATCTTCTCTTCACTTTTAGGGACTATATTAGGTGAACTCGTTATTATATTCCCTGTTGTATTAGCTAAGCTTTTCCTTCAGTAACGCAATTTATTTTTATCTTGAAATTAGTAGCAGCTTTATGACTTTTGACAACTTCATATCACCTTCAAACTCTCATCCTTACACTCACCTTTAGATACAAAATGTTCAAATTCAAGCTATATTCTCTCTTAAAATACCAATTAAATTTAGAGGTGATATTAAGGTAAAAGTGAAAGTAGAAAACACTAGAGCTTTACTTAATAATGTTATCATCCATCTCCCTGCCTGGGGATCAACTTACGGGTGAAACATAGTCCTAACACGCTCTTTCTGATATGTTCAGTAACTCATTTCCCTTGCACGGAGCCCAAGGTAGCCCCATCCTAGCTAACTTCTGTAATATGTCCAATCTTGTCACACTGAGGCTCCAGTATGCTGGAGTTGAATCTTATCATTTAGGCATATTTTTAGCTTTCAATAAATTAGGTGCTGTCTGCAGAATGAAGAAGGAGAATTTTTTTCTTGAAGTTTATAGAATTTAGACCTTGAATCTCAAGTGCAAATTTGGCAGAGGAAAAAAAAAGTCAAATTACCAATATTACTACTGATTTCATTATAAATTCTTAAAAATTATTTCTATTTTTTCAACTCACAAAAAAACTCGACATAAAAAATACAGGTGATCTAAACGAAGTAAGTTTCAGATACAAGTGGAAAATTATGATGCTCTCCCGAGGTGCTTTTTGGGGTAAGTGGAATCTCCTCAGGAACCACTTCCCAGATCAATCCAGCTGGACAATAAAACCACGTTTAAATTGTCCTCCCTGAGCCTGCTGCTAACAGCTGTACTCTTACATTATGGATGAGTCTTTGCTTGTTGCATGAACAAACTGCACAGTGTTCCATTAGTGATTTTCAATTTCATGCTAAGCTTTACAATTTATTAGTGTTATTTAGGCTAATGTACTATTATTTTGCATATTTTATATCATTTGTTATTCATACACGTGATATTTAAGTATTGAGGATCAATAAGTCTTCTACATTGTTTATAAATTTGTATGATTAAAAACTAAGTCAGTTCAATACTTTACTGCATTGACTTTATCATGGGACTTATCTAACAAACTTATCCTATTCTTTTGCTTTCAAAACTCAGGACTATTTTTTTATTAAACAATTTTAAAAATAGTTTAGCAGGTATTGTGGATGTATTGAAGCTGATGAGTAAGGAGATATACTTTGCTTTTGAATCATGAAATGCTAATGATGAGAGTGAGATTATTTGGTCCAAATTTTACTATAACTTGGGAATGTATAGATCACAAATCCTTATTTCATATGTACTCTTCACTATATTGTTTGTTTTAAGTGTTGGAATCTAAAATCTACAAGATACATCACTATTTTTAGGCTAAAATGTTAGTGGATAGGGAAGGAAATATACATCATATGCCTGATAAATATACATATCTTGAGCCCAATATATTAACAAAAGATTGATGGTTTGGGCAGCTTCCCCTGCTGGCCAGCCCTCTCGAATGAGTGCTTATGTGGGTACATAGAGCCAGTTATAGAATCTGTACCTGCTTGATCTTAGGACAAGCTGATTGGGGCCACTTGACCTGGATTCACGTGTTTGCTAATACTCTACCCCTAAAAGCAGAACTTGTGTCAGCAGTAAATTTAGTTGGTCCCACACTACAGATAAACCATTCCCTGAATTTGCTACAAAGATATATTATCCACTACTACATATTACATCTCAACCTCCCACTCCCTATTCAGACTGGAAGAGGGTAAATGTGCTTTAGTCAGTGAAGGACCATTGACAAGCTCCAGCCTGTTGTTCTACCGGCTTCTTGTTCTTTTCCTCCATTTTCTCCCATATGGATTTCCAAAGTCTTGTTACTCCTATTTTTATTAAGATTTGACTGCCGTTATTGCAAACTCCTTACCAATGCTCTCCCTTGTATGCATGCCCCCTTTCTTCACTGTGTTGTTCATTTGTAGGCATTTGAAGTCTACTATATTTTCAATTTCTCTTTCTGGTTGCTCTTGCTGCTTCCCTGGCTAAAAGGTTTTCTATGAATAGGTTTTAAATGTTTTAACTATTTATTGTCCAAAATGCCTATGTCACTTGGAGTTTGTAAATAATTAAACATAGACAAATGTGGAAATATTTTTAGAGTTTTAAATGCCATGTTATATTAACTTTATAAAATCTAGCTTTCTAAAGTTATAGGATGTTGCTAAGAATTTGAAGCATTGCATATTAGCGATTGAGAGAAGACTTCTAAAAAAAAGCTAGATTGTTTACTAGACTACTTAATGTCTTTGCAATGTTGTCTTCAAAGTATAATAATATTATCAAATAAATCTGATTTTCCCATTGACTCAACTTAAAGATTTAGTGTGACTTTCCTTTGAATTCTTTTGGCCCAATGTTTTTCAAGAGTATTTATAGTAACGGAACAATTTTTCCTGGGCCTGTGTGGACTCCATTTGCTTCTTCTCTTTCTTATTAGAGTAATAGTTCTTATTCTATAAACATTAGTGCTCATCAATTCATTCTTCAAACAAATATTTATTGACTGACCACTCTGTGTTAGACTCTGCTCAAAGCTGGGGACATAATGACGACAAAAACCACCCAGATTCCAGCTCTGAATCCCAGGTTTGGAGCCCGGGAATCTGCATTACAGCCATGACACTGGTGATGGTACACAAACCACACTTTGAGAAACATTATTACAGAGGAAAACCGCGTTTATATATAGAACTGGTAAATTGTGGGCTCTGAAATGAATCCTTTAAAGAGCTAATCACTAGATTAAACAAAATGACAGCTAAAGCCAAAAATAAATTTTGTTCAATGCAGCAAAAAATCAATGATGCCCTCCTCTCTGCTAGGTTCTGCATCCCAGAGTGCAGCCACGGTGGGGTCTGCGGCATCCTTGCCCCCCTGGGGGGAGACAGCACTGCCTTCAGAACCCGGCAGCTGGAAGCTTCCTTGCTCCATCAGGAGGAAATCCATGGCTCCTGAATTTCCATATGGATATATTTTGGATATAAAGATCCTCTCCGTATGGAAAGCATTACGAGAGGGAATACAAGTGAATCAGTAATTTCACAGCTATACATCCCTAAACCTTTAGCTTTAAGGTATTTTTCACTGTTTAAATTTAGAAAATAAAAGAATAAATCTGCCTTGTTATTGAGGTTCAATATCTTCTTTTCTGCAAATATAGTCCGTGTGCCATAATCATATTAAAGGTTAAGGGATGTCTGGTAATTTGAGCAGGTGTCATTTGCATTGGTTTCCCCTCAGTCTGTCTTCAACCCTATCCTACTTGTGGGCTTTAGGTGACCCTTATTCTTTTCAGAAAAGTCAAGGTCCATTTGGTAGCCAAACTCACTGCATTTACACCTTTTTTTTTTTTTTTTTAAAGACTTATTTATTTATTTTAATTCCCCCCCCTCCCCTGGTTGTCTGTTCTTGGTGTCTATTTGCTGCGTCTTGTTTCTTTGTCCGCTTCTGTTGTTGTCAGCAGCAGGGGAAGTGTGGGCGGCGCCATTCCTCGGCAGGCTGCACTTTCTTTTCGCGCTGGGCGGCTCTCCTTAGGGAGAGCACTCCTTGCGCGTGGGGCTCCCCTACGCGGGGGACACCCTTGCGTGGCAGGGCACTCCTTGCGCGCATCAGCACTGCGCATGGCCAGCTGCACACGGGTCAAGGAGGCCCAGGGTTTGAACCGCAGACCTCCCATGTGGTAGACGGACGCCCTAACCACTGGGCCAAAGTCCGTTTTCCCTGCATTTACATCTTATCTTTTCCCTTTTCTTGGGAGGAATTAAGCATTAGTGTTGATTAGATCATATATGTATATATGAGATATATATATTTGCTCTAGTCACATTGCTACTCACTCATTGGGGAAAGAGGCATCTCAGGCCCTCAAGAGCGTGAGATAAGATGGTGAACCCAGGACCTGATGGCACTGGAGCGGTAAGGTCATAGCAGGTGGTTAGTCACAGGTTCTCACAACCCAGGAGAGGAGGGCGCGGCAGCCCACGCGGGGCCGCGCTGGGGTTGCGCTTGGGAAGGGATGGCCCCGCTGGGGCGGTG
This sequence comes from Dasypus novemcinctus, assembly GCF_030445035.2. Classification (NCBI taxonomy): domain Eukaryota; kingdom Metazoa; phylum Chordata; class Mammalia; order Cingulata; family Dasypodidae; genus Dasypus; species Dasypus novemcinctus. The sequence continues at coordinate 6,778,183 of NC_080673.1, read as the reverse complement.
GGAGGCACACGCTGCCGTGTGGAGAGGGCCAGGTGCGCCCTGGTCCCCGTGGGAGGACGTCACGGTTTACTGGAATACGCCAGGGCCGGGAGGGCGCCGGAGCCTGGAGGGTGCGCACACGTGGGGTGAACTGGTTTGGCTGCTGCTGTCCCGCGCCTTTCCCACGCGCGCGGGGCTTATCTGCTGAGGGACCGCGAGGCTGGGAGGCGCAAAGCAGCACCTAAGTTTCACGTTTGGCAGCACAGGGTTATGTTAATGCATCAATAACACATACTTAACTATAAATAAGAAGTATATATACATTTATAGATACACTGATTATATATTTTATACAAGATATGTATATGAAATATAAACAAACCATACATTTGCTAGATACACTGATACACATGCACAATATGCTTGTGTGTATGTGTGTGTGATGCGTTGTGTTAACCTGGCTGTGAACTTTCTGAGATTAAAAACTTAGAACCCAAGCTAGGATTTCTTTCAACTATTCAATTATTTCGAATTAAACTTGAAAGGAATCCTACGTTAGGCTCTAATTTTTAAGCTGACTGAGTTGTTATCGCTATTTGGCAAGTATCCTTTTTCATTGGGTACAGACAATTATGTGGAATATAAGTGCTTTTAAATTGTGCAATTTGTCTCCTCTATTGCCAATAGACACTTCCATACATTTCTGTTTTTGGAAATCATGGGGTTTAGATTCTCATCTTAAAATTGACGTGGATTATGAAAGAACAACAGTGGCCAGTGTCTTCAGTGTCCTCCTGTGGGGGCCTAAATTCACATCCAATTGCACAGGACCTATACAATTCAACCTAGAAAAGGTACAGGTCATCTGGTGATTGTTATTTTACAGATGAGGGAACAGAGACATGGTCTGAGATTGATGGTGCTAAGGCCAGGAGTAGAGTCAAAGACATTTAAATCTTATCAATAAGACAGAACATAAACAAAAGATTTGAGAAAATTTTACATATCACATGTTGAGGGTTTCATGATTGGCCTCATGGAAAATGGGGGTACTTGGTGTATAACTGAATTGTTATTTATTGAAAATCAGGATTCTCTCTACCTGCCCTGATGAATATTAGTGAAATGCTGAATGCTCATATCTTGACCTGATCCATCATTAAACCAGACATGTGGGTGGTATTCCTAGCAAAACTAATACCAAAACATTTAAAATTCATTTATCACTAAGATTCATCATAATTAGTAATAATAGTTTTATTACTTTTAACTAATAATATTTTTCATTGGAAATAATCAAATCCAAAAGAATAACTCCATTTAAGGGGGGGTGGAATTGACAGACATAGGAATATGTTTATAATAGAAAACAGTGAGGGTCAACCCTGACCCAAGCCCACCTTTTTAGATGCAAACGTGGTTTTGAGAAGCCATCAGACCCAGGACGGTTGGAGAGGGCACAGGACTCGTGTGATGAGTTCTGTGTCCGAGAACAGGACTCCACATCCCTTCAACCAGCTTAAACAGACAGAGCGACCCGCATATCCATTTGGGTTTTGTTTGTTTGTCTTTTGAACTTGCATCTGGATAAGCAGAAGATAACCATTCGGCACCAAATGCACAGTTCACTCATGGGCACTCTCAGATACAGCACCGCACTCCAACACACATTTCAGCTACAGTCAAGGCGTCTTCTAGATCATTAAATCACCAGCTAAGTGATCATGAGAAAAACACCCAATATTTTGTTCAAAAACTAGAGAGGAAACACTATTCCCCTAATTCATGAATGGAAAAGAAATTAGCATAATTGAAATCGCTCCATAAATCAGTTTCTTGTTTTAAAAGATGAATACACAATTCCTGTCCTGAGAAAGATATGAGAGTTCCTTGACATCTCAGTTGGGCTGTTAATTTCTTTTGTAAGTTGTGAGAGCATAACTAATGAAAATGTGTACACGCTTGCATAAAATTATATTGTTGCCCCAACTGAAATATTTTCAGTGGTGAGAACTCATTTTCCTATTGTTGTCATAATAGTTGTCTTTTTTTTAAAATCTCCAGAGAAAATGATTAATTAGATTTCAATTATGCTGCAGAGAAAAATGTGCTTTATATACTCACACACTAAAGAGCATTATAGTGTTTCTTTAATGTGTTTAAAAATTCAAAAATGTTTTTAAAAGCCACTTAAAAAGTCAAAGCAAAAGCAAGCTAATGGAATATGGTGTCATCCTTCAAGTTGATGTATGCTGAGCTCCCCAGGTCTTTCGTATGACATTCCACAGACACTTGGAATTTTCTTTGAAAATTTTGAAATACCCATTATGATCTGTTGACAGACACCAAGGATAGTATCTGTAGTTCCACCATGACTTGAACAAAACCCCGAAATAAATGGTACTTCCCTTTAAGAGGAAGGCAGGTTGGCCAGAGGCAGCTGCTATTTTTGGTCTTGTCTGCATTTTGGGAATAGAAGTATCTGTCTCCTATTCTGATCATTTCATTAGTGAAGCATTTATTTTCAAATTTTATCTCCTTTCTGTCTGGGTGTCCTTCTCTGTCTCTCTTCTCTCTCCTCCTTCATATCTTTCGCAGTATGCTATTTGATCCTTTTGTAATTATCTCTTTTCATCTTGAATTTTATTTTTACTTCTTGCCTCTCTCCTCTTAGCCTTAATTTTCATTTTCTCTTGGTTCTCACTGACACTTTTCTTGTAAGTAAAAATTACAATTATGTTTCTAACAGCTTTGATTGTACTTTGTTAGTCAATATGGTTTGATTAAGAGACAAAATTTTAAACAGCACAGAATAAATCATCTTATATGCCATTAATAGAAATTTGATACATTTTTGTAGCAAACATTTCTAGAAATAAATTTTGGTATTTGCTTATTTTTTCAAATGACATTAACTATATTTTTAAATGGCACTTATTTGAAAAAGCTACGTAGACAGCTTATATTTTTCAAAGCTTGTTTTCAAAGTTTAAAAAAATGCGTATTTCTATAGGACATTGAAAACCTCTCAATTGAGGGGTTTTTTAAAATTTAAACCACAATCCTTACAAATCTGCAAATCATATTACTATAATAGAAGATTTTATTTGCATGAATATATATATATTCTCCATAAATGATGAATTAAGGTGAATTATTGCTGCTTTTGCAATATACAATTACATGGCCTACATTTTAGTTTTCAATATCAAACTCTTCAAAATATAATCTAAAGCCTACATTACTTTGTTGAAGGTGTTTAAGGCATAATCCAAGTTGCCTTTCTATTGAAATAGTTCTCAAGTATTTTAAGTATTAAGCATTGCTTCTTTTTTTCAGTTTTCTCCTTTACTCCATCCCACACATTCAAAAGAATTTCTTTTCCAAATTGCACTGCAACCTCTTCATCTCCAGTGACCTGGTTAGCTGCTAGAAGAGAGGTAGACCAGATGAAGCCAGAATCAGAACTGCTCATGGAAATGGGGAAAGCCTCACTTTCAGTGAAGGTGCCAGCTGATTCTGATACAAGCAACCCCTGGACTGCTGATCTAAAGTTGCCGGTTAGACCCAAGGGTTAGCCTTCTTCACCACTGCAAGGAAAACCTTAATTCCTGGGTTTGTGCCCTCTCTGGGGTCTGTTCCACTCTCACAGAGAGCCTCCTTTTACTAACTTCTGCTAGTGACTTTCTAACTGTATTTAGGGAAATTCCACCTATTAATACTATTCAAAGGGTCTAACTCACATTTATATTCATGTTCCGGCATAGAACAATCCAATCCACAGAGTTACTATGGCTCACATTCCAAAGTCCAAGTGATTCAGTCTAGAAATACACTTGAGAGGGTGGAATGAATGACTCATTAGGCTAGCCCGAGGTGAGTTTTGGCACTCCAAATAAAATAAAACTATTTAGAAAGGGGGTCATCATTCCAAGTGTGACCCCTTCAAAGTCTCCTTTCCACTCTGTAGAGTTTTTCAGGATGTTCCAACAGGTAAGAATTGACTCAAACACGAATACACACGCACTCAAACATATAACCCCATGATAATAATTTTCAAAAAGAAAAGCAGTTACACCCACATTAAGGACAGGATGTTTACCTAAGCATGATCTGCTTAGGGAAACATCAGTGTAGTACAGGGTCAGTACCTTCTTCCTCTGAATTGTAAACCTTGCTCAGAAGCCTGAGTACATGTAATATAAGGTTGCCTTGATGGACACCTACATACCTGAAGAAGTACTGGAACAAAGATTTAAAATGATCTCTAAGGCCATGAGCTAGATGTTGAGTAGACTGTCAAATTCAGAAACCCACTTTTGTGTGTGTATGTGTGTGTGTGCTATGCACTCTTTTTAAAACTCTTTTAGGAGGCACCAGGGATTGAACTCAGGACCTTGAACATGGGAAATAGCCATGCAAGCACTGAGCTATGCTCACTCCCAGGATCCACTTTTTTTTTTAATTTATTGAATTACATCACTTATACATAAGCAAACATAAGCAGTAAGTGTATAATAATAGTTGTGAACTTACAAAACAAACATATATAACATACTGGACTCTCATACCTAACCCTACCACCAATACCTTGCATTGTTAAACATTTTTAACTAATGATTAAAGAGCATTGTCAAAATATTCCTATTAGCCAAAGTATTTTTCCCCCAACACACCCCATTATTATCTTTATATCATTTATATTTGAACATACATAAACAATAAGTGTGTAGGAAAAGTTGTGAACTTACAAAACAAACATGCATAACATCATACAGGGGTCCCTTACATCAACCTTCCACCAACACTTTGCATTGTTGTGAGACATTTGTTACAAGTATGAAAGAATATTGTCAAAATCTTACTACTAATTATAGTCCTTATCTTACATTTGATGCATTTTTCCCCAAACCACACTATTATTTTTTTACATATATTTTCATGACAGAAGTTGTAAACTTATAAAATAATCATGCACATGTACAGAATTCCCATACAACACCCCACTATCAATACACCACACTGTGATGGAGCATTTGTTACAGATTAGATAATATCATCTGATTGTTACCATGTCCATAGTGCACATTTGGCACACATTTGCCATACTGTGCCATTATCAACACAGTACATCTTTGGCATAGATGCAAGAATATTACATTATTATTGCTAACCACAGTTCATAGGTCTCTCCAGTTGAATTTTTCTCATGCTCCTCCACATTCCCACCACCCAGCAATAGTGATGTATATTTGCTCTAGCTAATAAAGGACACTCTTGCATCTGTACCATCAACCACAGTTCTCATCCACCTCTGGGTTTACTGTGCTATTCAGATCCTAGATAATTCTTTAGCATTCTGTCAATTGGCATTTATATCCCTAGACTACCATATTCAGCCATATCCCCATTTGTAAACTTGCTGTTAGTATGTGTTACCTTCCACTCTATACATTTCCACACTTTTACAGTAAAACTATAAAACTTATACATACATTAAAATCAGTAGGTCATCTCAGTCCTCTTTTTTAAAAAATTTGTATTTGTTATCTTTTTTTAAGGATATATAGATCACAAAAATGTTACATTAAAAAATATGAGAGGTTCCCATATACCCCATTCCCCATACCCCCTACTCCTTCCACATCAACAACTCCTTCATTAGTGTGGCACATTCATTGCATTTGATGAATACCTTTTGGAGCGCTGCTACACAGCATGGATTATAGTTTGCATTGTAGTTTACACTCTTCCCCAGTCCATTCAGTGGGTTATGGCAGGATATATAACGTCCTGCATCATCCCTGCGATATCTTGCAGGACAACTCCAAGTCCCGAAAGTGCCCCTGTAGCACAACCCTTTTCCCTTTCCTTGCCCTCAGCAACTCCCATGGCCACTGTCTACACATCAGTGATATACTTTCTTCCACTGCTAGAGTCACAATTATTCTATACTAGAATACTAGTAAGTCTACTCTAATCCATATTTTATTCCTCCATCCTGAGGATCCTGGGATGGTGATGCCCACTCCACCTCTCAATTGAGAGGGGCCTTAGAGCCCCCATGGCTAATGGATGAGATTTTCCTGCTTGCAGTTGTAGACTCTCTCGGTTTCTTGGTGTGTTAGTTGACCATCCTCCCCTCCTTGTCAGCTGACCTTAGTAAGTCCAACAAACTGGAGAGTAGGTGTAACAACTCTGCTGAGACTCAGGGCCCAATTGGCACATGGACAGTCCAGGACCCATTTTTAATATCTGGGCACATCTTTTCAATTGAACCGAGAGAAAATTCAATATCAAAGAATTAAAAGAAGCAAGAGACCACAATTAGCCTTTAGGTTTCTGTGCTAGATAAGGGAGTGCTAGATAAAGAGGGGAGACAAATCAGTTAATGTTGTATGTTGGGAAGAGAACCCCTAAGTTCTTTAATTCATTCATTTATTCACCCAATATTTATAATTAGGCAGCTCCTAAGTAGTCGGTGCAAATTTTGGTCCCTCAATCCATCACTCTGATTATGTGAGTTTGAATTAAATTATACTCTCAGAGGCTCAGTTTCCTCATTTGTAAAATTGGAAAACAGTACCCGGTCTTCCTGTGTGTTACCTGAGGTTTTGTGGTAAGGTTCTAATGGATTACAAGGTGAAAGTGTTTGTAATGCATAGGATTTTATATAAAATAAATGTAACTTATTTTATTGTGATGGCTCCAGTAATTATTTTTCTCTTAAAAGAATCAGGTAATGTCTACAGAAGAAAATAACTAAAAAGGATGGGAGTTTGTCTTTCAGGACTTTATATGTCCTGGGAAACTTCTACACATATTATCTCCTCTAATTCTCACAAAAATAGAATGAAGATGTTACTGTAACCATCACCCACCCCTATTTTGTGATGTGACAGTAAGTAACAATTTAAAAGTAATAAAGCTGGGAGCCAAAGTCAGACACTATGCAAATACCTCAAGAACTGGGATCATAAAGCCATGGTAATTATTTTAGACAAGTGAAGACAGGAATATTTTGAAAACAGATGGGAGTATGTAGATGATATCTACAGTTTTATCTAGACCCTTTCTGGCATTTAGAAAAATTGAAATTCATGTGCCCAACATTAAGTAACTTTATTGATTATCTGATCTTTAAATATAGAAATCATGGACATCCATGATCTATTAGGAATCTATCTCCAAGAATGGAGTGAATAGAGTTTTGAAAATAAATACCTAATACTCAAAGAGCTTATTCCAATCAAAGCACTTTGCTCAACATTAACTTAGTTAAACTTTTAAGTCGCCAAACTAGAATTATTCATGAAATTCTTGAAACTATATTGGGTTATGTGTCATCAAACCATCTTCTATGAAAATATAAATGATCATATAACATTTGCAATCTAATCATAATTCATTTTATAATGGCAACCTCAAACCACATTAGTTAATTTTGTTAATTATAACACTGCCGTTGACTTTCTCAGCTCACTTTCACTCCTGGTGAAGAGATCCTTATGACATTTAATGTTTAATGTCATTTGCTGTTTTTGAATTAGGATGGGATATTGTTCAGCAGTTTTGAATTCTAACAGAAGTAAATGCTGGAATGGCATATCTGTTGCCTGTACACATACTGAAAATCATGGTTGTTGAGAAATACTGTAGCTGTAATCTAAAATGGCATGAAATGATATTGGGGAAAAAAACAGTCCACAAGGGTTAAGAGGAGATTCTTTGGCAGATTGCTTTGCTCAGCATGCTGTAATATCTCTTTCCAGAGCATATTGGCAAACTACACTGAACAATCTTGATAAGAAAGATTTAATTAAAATGCTGTAAGCATAAGATCTCTGCCTTCATGTTACAGAAGATTTTGTCAAAAGAGTTTTATTACCAACCTAGCAGGATTTTTAAAATGTTTTATTCACTTTAGCCATCCCACTGATTACTTTACAGTTGGAAGTAGAACACAACCAGTCGGTTCTTAATAAGGGCTTTTAAAAATCACAGCATGTTCTTCACTCTCTCAGTACAGGATGAATGTGACATCGGGGACACAAATATCATTACCTTGATAAATTACTGACGGCATAATGATTATGGAAATCGTCATCGACTGATCATCAGTCACAATTTATTTCAAATCAATGTCTACAATTTGTAGCCTGGATGGAAAGTTTTATCAAAACCCCCTCTGGTATAGTATAGCTCTTTGTAGCTAACTTCCTCCTAAGAGCATTACAGCTTTGTCATGCATCATCTGCTGTTCATGAATGGAACCACTCAATGATTCCATGGCCTCAAGCAATCCAAATTAGTCAGAAGAACATTGGGCTACCACACACTCGTAGGCAAACTCGTTCAGAAATGCAGTTTAATTTAAGAACCAGCAAATGTGCCAAACTATAGAATCCCTCCCTAGACACAGTTTCCCATTTTTTTCCCTTTCCAATTGGCAATAAATGGTAATGTTTGACTTTACTATGTTGTTAAATTGCAAATAAATTGTTGCAAAATCATGACATAATAGGCATTTACATCTTTGAAACAATCTGTAACAGGAAACATAATTTGCATGCCATCGTCTGAGTCTTGGTAGTGTTTCCTTATTTCTTTTCCATCATATTTAACATTTCAACTGAGTCTAGGTCAGTAGGGTCCAATGAATCAATCCCAGTGGCATTATTATATAATATTTTTCTAATTTTTGCATTTGTCTTCATTTATTAAGGATCACATGATGGTCAAAACCGATTCCACCTAAGGGAATTTTTATCAAAAGACTGCCTTCTCAGAGATGACATTATAGATTTTCAGGTCGGGCTAGCTAGAGTGGAGACTGGATTTGTTTTTAAAGGCTGTCTTTTCCACCCTTGTGTATTTTTGAGGGAACCAAATTAATTTGTTGGGTCTGTACTTTGATTGGCATAGACAAGCTGATGTTGAGAAATATAACCGAAAAAAAATATACAAGCACTGAGTTCAGTTCTGTTTTGTGGTGTAACATTAATGTAATATTCTTTTTGGAGAGAAAAAATAATATGGCATAAATTGGCCAGGGAAGGTAGGTTGAGGTAAAATTTAATGTTTATCTTGTCATTGTGCTATCATACACTGTATGCTTTCTTTATGTACCAGATCAAGTTTGGTAGTAGTAACTTTATTTCTTAGTTTTATACTTTCCATAATATTCCATGTCATTAGTCACTTAACACATGTTTTCTGCTAAAGACAAGGAAAGATTACTAGTTTGAGTTTAAGAGTGACATGTAGTTCTCCAACTTAAATAGCAATTCCCAAAAGACCAACACAAAGGGAAAAGTGAAACGGAATAATAATATTATTCAGTTTCAAGTATGATTCCAGCATTCTACTAATTGTCCCAAATACATTGTTTTCTGTAACTCTCACAGGAAGCCTACTGAGATTTGTTGAGCCCCACTTTTCAAGTGAGAAAAGTAAATCATAATTGCTGGGGTTCACAGGTAGGAAGTGTGGAAGGCAGATAGATTTGATCTTAAGGTCATCATTCCTAATGCAATGCAAGCCTCCTCGGAGTATGAATGATATTGAAGATAGGGAATCTGTTTAAGCTTTGGTTTTGGGATCTTTCTGCAACTAGGATACACATGATATAAAGAGTTGTATACTAAGTGCTATGAAGAAAGGAAAGGAAGGAAAGGAAAGAAAGATGGAAGGAAAGAGAAGGGAAGGGAAAAGAAAGGGATGAAGGGAGGGAAGAAGGGAGGGAGAAAAAAGGAAGGAAGGAAAGAAGGAAGGAAAGAAGGAAGGAAGGAAGAAAGGAAGGAAGGAAGGAAGGAAGGAAGGAAGGAAGGAAGGAAGGAAGGAAGGAAGGAAGGAAGGAAGGAAGGAAGGAAGGAAAGAGGGCTGACAGTGTTGGAGTGTGAAGACAAATAGGGCTGACAGAGTTGGGGGTGCTGGGTTGGACTATCCATGGAACTGGGGGGAAGACTGTAGGAAAGAATGGATAAACTGGGGAGATGGAGGTCTGTGGTTGAAAATACAATTTTTGGAATGTTCTTTTAGCAAATATAGAAGGGGAATATCCCTGGTGCAGGGTGTTGGGCAGGTGGCAAGGAATGTGTAGGAAAGGGTACACCTGGGGCAGGCTTCTATGGAATATGAATGTGTTCATCTTGTCATAGGGTGTTATCTCGGCAGGTGGAGATCCACATAAATAACAAAATACTAAGTCCCCATCCTGGGGAGTTCTGCTACATCCTCAAATAGAGGGGCAAAAATCTCTCAAGTACAAAGGCAGTGCCTAATAAAAGAAAATGGACGAATATGTCAAGCTCTCAACTATGTAACTATGAACATTATTCTTGTAAAATTGAAACTTAGCCTAATAATAATGATTGACTAAGATTTACCTCCTGAAAACCTCATTGTTCTCAAATGTGGCCTCTCCTTCCCCCAGGCATGAAACATGACTCCTGGGGATGAGCCTCCCTGGCATCAAGGGATCAATATCAAGCACCACCCAGTGATGCATTTGGAAAAAGACCTTGACTAAAAGGGCATAACATCAAATACAAAAGCATATTTACAGCTAAGAGATTTCCAAGTGAGTCAGAGGTCATTCCAAAGGTCACACTTAATGCTTATCTCAGGCAGATATTACTAGCTGCCACTGTGAACAATCCTCAAATAGGGGTATTCCTGAGGGCTCTGGAGCCACCCAGATACTATACACAAGGCACATAACCCCTTGAAATCACCACCCTGTCAGTGGCCCTTACCTTGAAATATATGACAACCTATTTCCACAATGTAAGGATTAGACTCATTTATAATTTCCCTACACATTATTCTTCTATCCCTGTTACTTAAGCCTCTAATTAGCACTATACTCAGTAAATATATGTCTCAGAGACTTAAGTCTTAGGTCTATTCATATGCCAGTTGAGCCCCAAATCTCTGAAGAGTTGCAGCCAATACCTACTCTCCAGGTCATCAGACTTGCCCAGGACAACTAACAAAATGATGATAATGGACAACCCCCAACCCAAGAAACAGGAAGTGTCTACAGCTGCAAGCAAAACAGTTCCTTCCAACTGCCCCATAATAAGATCTAAGCCCCCTCTCAATCTGAGGCAGAGTAGGCATCACCATCCCAAAATCCTCAAGGTTAAGGAATGACTAAATATAAGGAGGCTTATTAATAATGTAGAAATGGAAGAACATGTAAAATTGGTATAAAGATAGCAGTTACCAGATGTTCTGAGGGGAAAGGGAGGGAATAATAGGTGGAACATTGGAATTAAGTGTAAACTTTAATGTAACCTGTAGATCTTGATTAGTTGCAATGCTTCTACATTTATTCATCAGTTGTATTAAAAGCACTATACAACTGTAAGATGTTATTTATAGGGGAAGATGTGGGGAGGTTGGGGTATATGGGACCCCCTTATACTTTCAATGTAGCTTTTCTGTAATCTAAAATCTCTTTAAAAATAAAGTTTATTATATTAAAAATAAAAAAGAAAAGGAGAGAGAGATTGAGAGAGAAAGGAAAGGAAAAGAAAGGGAGGGAGGGAGGGAGGAAGGAAGGAAAGAAGGGGAAAGGAAAGAAAAGAAAGGAAAAAAAGGAAGAATAGAAAGAAAAGAAAAAAAGAAAAATGGTCCCAGACATTAAGGAATTCACCTGAATTTTCTCCTTCCTTCAAGGGAACATGCATTTCTCCAGGGAACTCAGGGTGTTAAACTTTTCTTTTCTGAGCACCAACTTTACAAATGTAAAGCAAGGCGTATTGTCTTCCTTGACTCTGGTGGGCGCTAAACCTCATCTCCTAAGTGCTCTGGCTCTGTCAGTGCCCCAGCATCTTCCGAGCCACCCTCTTGGGGACTTCATGGCTGCCTTTGCCTACCACCCCCTCTCCAACTTCTTACCAGTGAGGATGTCTTGTTGATTTAACATCCACAAGTGTCCTTCACGCAGGCGTTTCCTTTCCATCATTCTTACCCACCCATACCTTATATATTCGTGATAAACGCTGAGTTATTTCCAGGGTGTTTATGAGTGACTCCATTCAAGACTATGATTGCCCCCCCAGCTGACTCTACTGTAATGACTTATTAGCATGGGAGGAAGGTCTAGGGTCACAATTCTGTCTACCTTGTGGATACTCTTCCTGAGCCAACAGACATACTGACTGACTTTCTCTGATGCCCTTCTCTTGAACCTAGGGCTTCTGTTCTGTACATATCGAGCAAATTGGCACTCGGCTCTGAGACTGGTGAAGTAGACATTTGTATATTATAGTATTGTATACTATACAATCAACACCAGGACAGAGTAGAAGGGGCTACCATACTGGTTATAGGGATAGACGGGCTTGGGTTTCAGGGCTAGTGCTCTCACCTACTAGCTGTGTGACTTTAGACAATGTTATCCATTTGACAAATACAGATTACATGCCCTGCACCAAGAAATCTAGGGGGTTGCGGGTTACAGTGGTGATCAACACGGACAAGCTCTCTGGCCCAATGGTTTTAGCTTCTAGGAGAGGTAGACAGGCAGAACCAAATTCACAAGATGATTTTAGATACCAGTAAGGGCTCTTTAAAGACAAATCAAAATGCAAAAGAGAGTGATGTAATGAATATGGTGAGGGAGTGGAAGCCACTGAGTTTAGATTTGGTGGTCACAAAGTACCTTATTGAGGAGAAAAGTTTAAGAATGACCAGAAGGAGCCAGGCATATGAAGACCGAGCCTTTGGGTCAGGAAACAGTAAAAGCAAAGCCTGAAGGAACAGAAAGATGGCCCCGGGTGGCCCCGGGAGGGCAGTGAGTGAGAGGAAAGATGGGCCAGGCTGAGGTCTGAGTGACGGGCCGTGTCAGTCATGGAATGAGGCTGGATTGAAGCAGGTGTGATGAGGATGCCAGTGGCAGGGTTGACGCAGAAGAGGAACGGGGTCTGAGTATCCTTACAGAAACATGGTTCTGTCCTCTCTGAGGAGAACAAATAGCAGAAGGGCAAGCATGCAAGCAGTGAGCCCATTCGGCTGCTGTTCCCTCCCTCCCCAATCCGGGCCGTTATGCCAAGAGCCAAAACTGGACTAAATAATTCCTATCACATGGTGGGTTCAGCTACTTCTGAATCCCTAAAGTAACTTTTCGTTTGAGGAAGACATCTTTATATGCATTATTAAAATTATTTAATTTTTGGTATGCATTTTAATATGCAATAGAGCTGGATATATAGAATTCAGTGATTCAGCACCAATACTTTGGAAGGCTTATTTGCTTTGCTCTCTGCCTTCCTTTTTCTGTGGGAACGTTATAGAGACGTTTGGGAGGGAATCCTGATTTTTTTTGTAATAAAGCCGCTATTTCTAAACGCCACTGGTGATATGAAGCAGATGCCGGGCTAATGTTTTGTGTATTATAGTATACAATATTTTGTATATTCTAGTACGCAATACTATAATATACAAAACGTTACAAGATACCAACTGTAGGAGTCACAAAGAGGTGTGAGATAGAGTCCTGCTCACATGGAGCTTGCCATCTCCTGGACAGCGACGATGCATTTATGGAATAGTCGCACCTCACTAAGGTGCTAAAGGTCCGCCTGGGTAAAGGCGAGCATTAGGGGCAGGCAGCGAGAGTAACCCAGCAGGGCCAACCGCCTGAGCAAATAACAGGAAGAGAAGGAAAGATGGAATCTTTACAAAGGCGACCGAGTAGACCGGAGCAGGGAATTCACACGAGCCACTGTATTATAAGGGAATAGTGAGAAATGAGGCAAGAAAAGAAAATTGGAACCAGATTGCAGAGGGGCCTTAATGCCTGGCTAAGGAATGCGGGCTTCGTGCTGTTGGTATTGGACAGCACTTGAAGGTTTTTAAGCAAGGGAGTGACATGCTGAAAAGATATTTGGGGAGATTAATCCCACAGCTGCGTGCGGGACAGGCAGGAGAGACGAGTCAGGAAGCAGCTGCACTGGATGAACTGAGCGGAGGGGCATTTTGATTTTGTCGGTTCTGGGTTTTCAGAGTAAAATAATTGAAAAATACATTTCAAAATCCCTGCATTTCTGCTTATACCACATGAAGTATCGGCTAACGTGATGCGTTTTATCAATAAGTTTTCTTTTTTATATAAAATTAAAATGAATAGTTCCACTCTAGGAAAAAAAAATTTGCCCTTTTCGCCATTATTTTCTTGATGATTAGTGGCAAGCTTACTAAAAAGTGACAGGGAAATAGCAAAAGAGTAGGCAATTATTAAAACAAGTGAGTGTTTTGCTAAAGAAATGTTTATTACTGTGGTTCTCATCATTATGAGTTAATTACAGGCTCTCAGCAAATATCCCATTGTGAACTCAGAGGTGCAATATGTTTTATTTGCAAAAGTGAAATAGTGATTTCCTTTCCAGCATTCAGTTGCATTTCCTGCTATTTTAAGACTACTCAGTGGTACCGATGTACTTTGACAACCAATTATCCCAGCATGTCTTTGCAGTGTATTTTAACTATAATGCTTTTTTAAAAGCTTGAATCGCAAAAACAGAGTTCTATCTTAATTGATCAGATATGCATCTTGAGTTGTCTGAACACTGTGTAATATCTGAATAACTTAACTGATTTACATGGTGGAAAAAACACCTGTTGATATAAGAAGGACTAAACTTCCTTTGAAGCTATAATTTACCATCCTTCCTCAGATTTTCTATTCTCCAGCACATTCACTCTCAAGAATGACATATAGTCCCTGAGTTTTGAACATGATAAAGAATAAAATGTAGCATAGATCATCTCTGGGAGTTTATAACCTGATATACAAAGACCCATTGCCATTTGATTATTTTACAAGAAATCAGTTACAGACATCGCAAACTTCGAAATGTACCCACATCATCTTATTCTGGCAAACTTCATTCAAAGAATGGCATGGTACACAGTCTGCAAGCAAAAGGTGACTTTACAAAGTAAGAATTTGCCTTGTAAATGTTGCCCCAGCGCCTGCTAACTGCTATTCATTGTTTAAAAGCTGACGTATGTGATTGATTCAGGCACAGGGCCATTGCTTAATTTACTCTGGTTTGATTATTTTTTTCTCCGACCCAAATGGCTTCTCCAGAGGAAGAAAGTCAGACAGTAGTTACTGCTTTGGAAAGAAAAGATAAACTGAACACTTTGGAATGCATTTTTCTAACACTCCTTCACCAAGTGCTACATGACTGTATCAAATTTCTTTAGACTTTAATAATGAGAAACAGACAATTCCATAGAAAATACAACCAGAAGATTTGCAGTAATAGAGGATTTCAAAAATACACATGGCTCTAAATGGCACTGAGATTATGTGCTTTTGAGTTCTGAATCTTATTTTTTTCATGTTTGAGTGGGCACGATGGTTGATTATCAGGTTGAGGCAAGGCAGAAGCCTGGCCTGCTGATTATAAATGTACATGTGTGTGAAATTTTCACACATAATATAATATTTCAAAGTTATTTTTATGGAGGCTCAGGGGTCCCAGAACTTAAACAAAACTGCTGATCATTGGCTCCAAGAAATACTTAGAAGGAATCATAGTTTTTTTGTGTGGTTTTTATTTTTTTTTATTTTTGAATCATATGGAGTCATTTGCAGACTTTTGGGCTACAGATCACATAATGTTTATTTATTCAGCTGGCTTTGGAGATTTGAGCAGTATTTGGAGACACATGAGTCTTTGCCTTGCCTAATAAAATGTATACTCAGAGGTATCACTATAGGATTTTTATATACAAAAGGCTTTTAGAAGCAGAGGTTGATATCGACAAAAATGTAATTTTGAAATTAAGGAAAGAAACTAAACATACAAACAATTCCAGGGGAAAAAAATCATCTGGCATCTACTTTCTTTAGAAATCTTTAGCAGATCTTATGTCCCCTGCGCCATAATGCTTGAAAATACATTATTGTCTTTCACAAGAACACTGTAAACAACACTTGCATTATTCTACTTTGATCATCTATGACAAACAAGACCTGGTTCACCTTCTGAGAGTAATCATTTAACAGAAGACGTGTAATTTTGTTGGTTTTATTAGTAGATTTTCATGTCATGGAGTCAACTCATTCTTTTATACAAAAGAAGGTGGAATAAATATTTCATAGCTATGGCTTTTGAGGAACATTCTGCCTTTCAATCTTGAGGCAGTCTTTCGACATACATGCCAATCAGAAGTCTTTAACAGATATAAACTGCATCTTGTCTATTTATCTTTGAAAAATAGAAGGATCTTAGGATGCACCTGAAATATTCATTATGTAGACAATACTCCAAGTGGGGTTGGAACTTATTGAGTGTTTCAGTCACTACATATTTATTCAAGTTTTTATTTCTTTTATTTCCCATGCCCTTAATACTTCTAAGTATTTAGCATCTCAAGCATACTTGGTAGTTTACCAGTTGGCTTAATGGAAGCATCACAAGCCATTCTCTTTGGTTTTATTTGTATTTCTCCTCTCTTTTTCTTTTGACCTACCTACTCCTCTTATCTTACGTAGATCACTTTATTATGAAATTTTCTTTTGTATGAGTTTCTCTGCTAACATATGATTAGTATAAAGTAAATACTTTGTGGAATTTTGCCAACGTGATTTGTGTTCTTTACCTCGAGCCTCTGTGCAAAATGTGTCCACAGGCTGAGCTTGGACATACTCCTCTGATCCATGCTCACCTCTTGAAAGTTGACTTGGCTTCAGTTTGGATGAAAACAATTACATTTTGGGTTAATGTTTAAGACTTTTTTCTTAGAAAGTGCCATTTTCTGAGAAGGTGTTAAAAACCACATTCCTTTAAAAGGGTTCCTTGAAGAGACAGCAGAGAGTTCAGCTTTAAAATAAATAGGGCAGTGTCTTTTCATTACACAAACTCCCTCGCACACATACATACATAAAAAATTAACTCTTCTAAAATACTAGACGAGGAAGAATTATGGGTAAAAGATCTTAGGGTCATAGAAGACCACAAACTAATGTCATTTTTCCATATACTACTAGATTTTTTAAGAAATGCAGTAAATCATTAAAGTACTTCAAATTTCAGGAAATCATTTTATCTTTCCAATGAAACACTAAAAATATTTTCAACTTCCCTTTTCCATCTCTAGTATTATATCAGTGCCACCTTTTTCTTTTTTTCTCAGCCCAATCTAAACTTCATGAACAAAAATACCTCCCTCCAGAAAATTATATGCCAGGCTTTGTCCCAGACCAAACCATTATGAGAAGTAAGTAAAAAAAGGGAATAAAACACAGCGTTTTTTCACATCTCATGATGTCTCCAGCACTGACACAGATAGCTTTTGACAAGTGTTTTCTCAATTCAAATAGGAAAAAAAGCTGTAAGTATAATTCTTTAGAATTGTTGCTTGATTATATTAAATTGAAAGATGGACTATATTTCTTCTATTATTTTCATTTTATTATTTTGATGACTGGACTATTATGTTCAGTTTGCAACCATAGACTCTATCTTTCCAGAGAAATAAAAATATGACTCATGAAGCAGAACTCAAGTGAATTTATTTTGTTTATAACATAGAATATCCCACAAGAAGTGAAGAGCATCTCAGTTCCCACTGAAATGTTATCAGAGAGTGTAAGTATAGGTACAAACAAGAGGAATTTTGCTCAGGCATCAGGAGGAATAATCATATGAATAATGGGTTTCAGAAATATGTTATGAAAAATGTCACTACATTGCTGGTTTTTATGAAAAACTACACAATTATGTTTATTGGCTGATTTATATACATTCTTGCCTAGATGTCATTTTTTTAAAGATATACTTTAACTCTGGTTTCATACTTTAAGAAGCTGAGAACAACAAAACTCAGAAAAATATTAACAGTCTAGCTAAATATATTAATTTCTCCAGTGCAAAGATGAATTAGATTTCTCCTATGACAGTGTTTGTACCTTTGTTTGATTTTTTGTCTTTTTAGTTGAGCATTCATACTTGTTCAAAGAACTGTAAGCAATGCATTTTTAACAAAATCACAATGACTCTGTTACTTTCATGAAGATTTATTAATACTGACTACTAAATAAAAATGTCAAAGAAACATAAATATCATTCATAAAGAGCATGAAGAAATGCTACATTGGTTTGAGGACAAATAGGAAATATAATTTACATTCTGACTAGAAAATGAATTTCGAGTAATACTAGGCAAAAACAAATTATAGGCAAAAAAGCTAATGGTTCTCATGATTCCCAATAAGAAAGGAAAATTGAAATGAATTCAGGTTCTTTGTGATATACAAACAAGGCTGACTCCGGGCAAAGTTGTCGAGCGGATCACTATCCTAGATACCCCTTCCTCAGGTACCTAGCCATCTTAAATCTTTCTCCCAGACCCAGGAATGCCAGATTGCCTGGCCATTGGCAAGAATTGTAACTTTAGGGGTCCAGTCATGAAACCTTTTCTGTCCTGCCTGCCATCCCTTGACACCAGCCGGTCTCCAAGCTTGAGACTGGGGCTCACTTACAAATAGACTTGCCCAATTTATCTCTGCTCCCCAGAAGAAAAATATCTTATGATTAAAAAAAAAAAGAAAGTAATTCGAGAGAAACACCAACAATCAAAATATTACCAATACAGCAAAAACAAATGACAAATATATAATTTAATGGTAATAGTACAAATACATTAATTTATATGTTTGGCTGCAACAAGGACCGGTTCAAAATGGTCGTAATAATATATGTCCTTTCCCAAATTGCAGAAATTCTAACAATTTGCATATAAATATATCACCAATAGCAGATGCATTGCAAGAGTCAGAGGCATTAGAGGACAGTTAAATGTCTTAGTAGAATAGTGACTTAGAGTCCTAAATTAATTCTGGTAAAATGAGAATATTTGTTGGTGAACAATACCTTTCAGCACCTCAGCAAGTACTAGTAAGTATCTATTAGCCTCTACAAAATTGTGCATTATTCAACTGTAAGAGCCAAAGATGAGTTTTTGGTGCATCGGCTGAACTTAGAAGTTCCACAGAAATCCAGACCACACTTTGAGCTTTAGGGCCAAAGCCTGTTCCCAGATAGGGTGTACAGTTTTACCCTTGTTCTCTTGAGTGCTCAAGACTATGAAGTTAAACAAAAACAAAAACCCTGGCTATCTAAAAAAAGAGGAGAGAGTGTTGCATCTTAGAAAGCCATAGAGATCGGATTATCATTCAATCGATATCTTATAATCAGGCACTTAATAGGCCGCAAACTGGGAAACCAGAGCAGGGAACAATTGGAGGGGGCAGCAGTGCAGTCAGTGGTCAGGGCGGCGGACTTGGCCCAGTGGTTACGGCGTCCGTCTACCACATGGGAGGTCCACGGTTCAAACCCCGGGCCTCCTTGACCCGTGTGGAGCTGGCCCATGCACAGTGCTGATGCACGAAGGAGTGCCCTGCCACGCAGGGGTGTCCCCACGTAGGGGAGCCCCACACGCAAGGAGTGCCCCCCCATGCAGGGGTGTCCCCACGTAGGGGAGCCCCACACGCAAGGAGTGCGCCCCGTAAGGAGAGCCACCCAGTGGGAAAGAAAGTGCAGCCTGCCCAGGAATGGCGCTGCACACATGGAGAGCTGATGCAGCAAGATGACGCAACAAAAAGAAACACAGATTCGCAGTGCCTCTGATAAGGATAGAAGTGGTCACAGAAGAACATGCAGCAAATGGACACAGAGAGCAGACAACTGTGGGGGGGGCAGAGAAATAAATAAATAAACCTTAAAAAAAAAAAAGTCAGTGGTCAAATCAACTGAGATATGGATCAGAACCAAGTAAAAATTAAGAGAGGTCAGGGAGGATGAGAACACATTAGGGATGACTCAAGGAGGTGAGTTAACAGGCCTTACGGCTTTTAAAGTTGAGATCTTAGAGCCCTAATATTCCAGCTAGGGAAGCTTTGTGCTTAGAGATCACCTGGAACTTTCTGGTGGTTAAATTTCTCCTACCAATTCAAGGCAGTGTTTGTCAGAAGACTTGTTCCTTTGTCAAGACTTCAAATTATCATTGTCGAATTAGTGGGCCACATCCTCTATTATTGTTTTCCACTCATTCTACAGTGAGGCAATTCTATGCCTCAGATTAGGGCTCTGATGGCATCTACTTTCCTGAGCAGGTCAAGCCGTCAAAGTATACAAAATGTGTTCTAAGCAAGGAGATGTGAAATAACTATTCTGTCCTTTTATAAATTCCGATTACATTATTCAGGTGCCACTAAAGTCTATTTACAAGCATTTTATTCTTACGAGGAGCTGATAGATAAGAAAATATTTAATACACTTCACCAAAGCTGCAAAGTAGGCTGTGCAGGCTGTTGACTAGCAATGCATTGTTTGGGTATCAGCCTAAAGCATGGGGTTTGGATCTTACTAGCAGTTGTCAGTAGTTATTCCTATTTTATTAAGAGATCATTGAAGAAAAATCTTGTCCTGAACATTTTAGACTTTATTTTCTAGGGACGCCAAGGACAAATGTGGTTATTTAGCCTTCCTCCCTTCCTCCCTTCCTCCCTTCCTCCCTTCTTCCCTTCCTCCCTTCACCTTTTATTTTGTGTTGTTTTTGTTTATGTTTTGGACATTTGTTTATGGCCCTGAAGAAGACAAAGGGCAGGAATCCATAAAATGCATTACTTGGAGATGGTTTTAGACATCTAAGTTTTCTGCTAAGAAATTCTAACTGACCCTGAATCCTCTTTGTGTCTGATCATAGACACACTGTCAGAGCCATCATCCACATGCCTACAGAGAAGATGGTAAAATGAGGGGTCAAAACCCTGCTAAAGAACTTTCCCCATTGATAAAATTGGCAGTGACCTTAATCAGTGACTCGCTAAGCTTTTTAGCACTGACAGAAATAACCATTTTTTCCCACTCTGTCTATTTTCATCATAGACACGTTTTTCCTCTGATCTTCAGATATGATACATGTCCCTAGGTTTGTAGAGCTTAAAAATCTGGTCACTGCACTCTTCCATTTGTATTATGATTCTTATCAGAGTTCTCCCAAATAGATATTTAAGGAGACTTGATTGGAAAACCTCAGGATATAGAAAAATATATATCTATAAACATAGAAATAGGTCACTTTAAAGCCATTTTAAATAATCATTTTGGTTACCACTGGTCATAATTCTGAACAGAATATGAATCACTTTAAGTTATATACTATATACATTTTCTTTGAATCTCTAGATCTTGGCTATTTTCTAAATATTTGTGAGAGACATCAAATCACTTAAAGCAGAAAATAGTTTTTGCACGAGTAAAGTTAACATTAAATGACTATTTTAATATATTTAGAAACTTAATCTTGATTACATGTCTAAGCTCAATAGCACCCTGAAATAATTATTCTCTGTAAATAAACATGCTATTATTTCAAGAAAGCTAGGTTGTTAATCATATGCAATAGCTAAAACATCCAAGTTACAGTCAATCTAGAATTTACCAGTATCCTCAGATTAACTGTGTGGCGCTCAGCTTTGTGTTAGTCTAATTCACAGTTACTATGGACTAAACAAAACAATTGCTCTACCCTTCTATTCGTTAGCCTATGTAGCTTGACTTGGGTCATTCCATTGGCATATAATTACACTTAATAAAACATCATGATTTTAAAAGAATCAAAGGTAACTGAAATTTGTAACTTTAAGAATGGCTTTTTTTCTTTATTAGAGAAGTTGGGTGGTTAGAGGACAACAATGCATAAAATACAAGATTCCCATACACTCCCTATTCTTACCACCTTACATTGGTATGGAACATTCGTTATAATTGATGATCACACATTTTTATAATGGTACTATTAAGTATAGTCCATGGTTTAATTTAAGGGTCACTGTTTGTGTAGTGTAGTTCCACAGACTTTTTTTAAAATTTTTATTCTGTTTCTATTTATTCAATTTAACATCTCCCCTTTAAATCACATTCAGATAAGTATTTCAGTATTATTAATTGCATTCACAATGTTGTGCTACCATCACCGCCATTCCATTACCAAAATATTTTTGTCATTCCAAATAGAATTTTAAACCTTAACTTTCATTCCCTCCCCCACTCCATACCCTGGTAACCTATGTTCTAGATTCTGAATCTGTGCGTTTTCTTATTCTAATATTACAAATCAGTGAGCTCATACAATATTTGTCTGTTTGTGTCTAGCTTATTTCACTCAACATGATGTCTTCAAGTTTCATCCATGTTGTCACATACCAGGACTTCCTTCCTTTTTACAGCCAAATAGTATTCCATTATAGATATTTACCACATTTTTATTCATCAGTTGATGGACACTTGGGTTGCTTCTGTCTTTTGGCAACTGTGAATAATGCCATTATGAACATCAGTGCACAAATACCTGTTTGGGCCTCTGCTTTCAATTCTTGGGGTATATAACTAACAGTGAGATTGCTGGGTCATATGGTAATTCTAAACTTAGCTTTCTGAGGAACCGCCAAACCACCTTCCACAGTGGCTGCACCATTGTACATTGCCACCAGCAGTGAATGAGTGCTCCTATTTCTTGGCATCTTCTCCTACA
This sequence comes from Dasypus novemcinctus, assembly GCF_030445035.2. Taxonomy (NCBI): domain Eukaryota; kingdom Metazoa; phylum Chordata; class Mammalia; order Cingulata; family Dasypodidae; genus Dasypus; species Dasypus novemcinctus. Next base: position 6,755,641 of record NC_080673.1, on the reverse strand, counting down.
CTAGCTGTTTTCCTTTTTTTTTTTTTTTTAATAGCATCCTTTCTAAACGGTGTGGGTATTTCATTGTGGTTTTGATTTGCTTTTCCCTGATGGCTAATGATGTTGAGCATATTTTCATGTGCTTTCTGGCCTTTTGTATACCTGTGGATAAATGTATTTTCAAGACTTTTGCCAATATTTAAATTGGGATGTTTGTCTTTTTGTTGTAAAGTTTAAGGGTTTGTTCATATATTCTGGATATTTAACCTTTATTGGATATGTGATTTCCAAAAGTTTTCTCCCATTATGTAGGTTGCTGTTTGACTTTTATGATAAAGACCTTTGAGGCACAAATTTTTTTTAATTTTGATGAGGTCCCATTTATCTATTTTTTATTTTTTTGCTTTTGCTTTGGGTATAAAGGCTAAGAAAACAATGCCCAACACAAGGTCCTGAAGATGCTTCCCTACATTTTCTTCTAGGAGTTTGACAGTTCTGGCTCTTTTATTTATGTCTTTGATCCATTTTGAAATGACTTTTTATACAAGGTACGAGGTAGGGGTTCACTTTTTTATTTTTTGCAAATGGAGATCCATTTTTCTCAGCATCATTTGTTGAAGAGACTGTTATTTCCAAATTCAGTAATTTTTTGCCCCCTCATAAAAAATCTTTTGAATATAAATGGGAGGGTTAATTTCTGAGTTCTCAAAATGATTCCAGTGGTCTATGTATGTCTGCCCTTGTGCCAGTACCATATTGTTTTGATTACTGTATTTTTGTAGTAAGGTTTTTTGTTTTACTGTGTTTGTTTATTTGTTTATAGGATGTATTAGGGGTTGAACCCAGGACCTCATATGCGGGAGACAGGCACTCAACCACTTGAGCTACCTCCACTCCCCTGGAATAAGTTTTAAGATCAGGAAGTGTGAGTCCTCTAATTTCATTCTGCTTTTTAAAGATGGCTTTAGCTATTTGGAGGCCTTTACCCTCCCATATAAATTTGATGACTGGCTTTTCTATTTCTGCAAAGAATGTTGTTAGATTTTTGATAGATGTGATGTTGAATGTTTAACTTGGTTTGGGTAGGGTTGACATCTTCACAATATTTAATCTTCCAAACCATGAACCTGGAATGTCCTTTCATTTACTAAGGTCTTCTTTAATTTTTTTACCAATGTTTTGTAGTTTTCTGTGTAGATTCCTCTACATCCTCAGTTAGTTTTATTCCTTGATATTTGATTTTTTTTAGTTGCTGTTATAAATATAATTTTTTTCTTGATTTCTTCTTCCAATTGTTCATTGCTTGTGTATATAAACATTCCTGGATTTTGGTTCTTGATCCTGTGCTCTGCCAATTTGCTGAATTCATTTATTAGCTCTAGTAGCTTTGTTGCATATTTTTCAGAATTTTCTGTATATTGAATCATGTCATCTGCAAATAAGGAAAGTTTTACTTCTTCCTTTCCAATTTGGATGCCTTCTATTTCTTACCCTTGCCTAACTGCTCTGGCTAGAACTTCTAGCACAATGTTGCCTAAATGGTGACAGTGTGAATCCTTTTCTTGTTCCAGATCTTAGAATAAAAGCTTTCAGTCTTTCACCAATGAGTATGATTTCAGCTGTGTGTTTTCCATTTATGTCCTTTATCATGTTGAGGACGTTTCCTTCTATTCCTAGTTTTCTACATATTTTTATCAAGATGGGGTGCTAGATTTTGTCAAATTCCTTTTCTGCATCAATTGAGATGATCATGTATTTTTTCCTTTCATTGTCTTAATGTGGTGTTATTATATTAATTGGCTGTCTCATGTTGAACCAGCCTTGATTAACAGAGATAAATCTCTCCTCGTCATGATGTATAGTTCTTTTAATATGCTATTGCTCTTCATTTACCAGTTATTCCAGTTTTGAAGTTAGGTCTCTGATTGGAAGTTTTTCTTCTGTTTTAATGTAAGCATTTAGAGCTATAAATTTCCCTCTCAGCACTGCCTTCACGTCACCCCACGAGTTTCTCCCTCTATATTGGTTTGCTACTATTTTGTTGAGGATTTTTTCATCTATATTCAGAGGAAAAATTGGTCCTTAGTTTTCTTGTGTTATCTTTATCTGGCTTTGGTATAAGGGTGATGTTGGCCTCATAGAATGAATTAAGGAGTGCTTCTCCTCTTCAATTTTTTGGAAGAATTTAAGCAGAATTGGAGTTGTCTTCTTGGAATGCTTAATAGAATTTTCCTGTGGAGCCTCTGGTCCTGGACTTTTCTTTGTTTGGAAGTTTTTTATGACGAATTCAATGTCTTTACTCATATTTGTTTGTTGAGATCTTCTGTTTCTTCTTGAATCAAAGTGTAGGTAGTTTGCATGTTTTGAAGAATTTACCTATTCCATCTAGATTATTGAATTTGACGTACAGTTGTTAATATTATCCTCTTATAGACCCTTTTATTTCAGCTGGGTTAGTATTAAGGCCCCTCTTTTCATTTCTGATTTTTGTTATTTGTATCCTCTTTTTTTCTTTGATCTAGCTAAAGTTTTGTAAATTTTATTGAACTTATCAATGAACAAACTTTTGGTTTTGTTCCTTCTCCCCATTTTTTAAAATTTTCTATTTCATTTGTCTCTACCCTAATCTTTGTTATTTCCCTCCTTCTGCTTCCTTTGGGTTTAGTTTGCTCTTCTTTTTCCAGTTATTCCAGTTTTGAGGGTAGGTTTTTTATTGGAAGTCTTTCTTCTGTTTTAACGTAAGCATTTAGAGCTATAAATTTCTCTCTCAACACTGCCTTCACTAAACCCCAAGAGGTTTCATATGTAGTATTTTCATATTCATTCCTCTCAAGATATTTTCCAATATCTCTTGTGATTTCCTCTTTAACTCATTGGTTGTTTAAGAGTATGTTGTTTAATTTGCACATGTTTGTGGGTTTTCTATTTCTCTCTCTCTTATTGATTTCTAGCTCCATTCCATTTTGTCAGATTATACATTGTATGATTTCCATATTTTCTAATTTATTGAGACTTGTTTTGTGATATAGCAGGTTGCATCCTGGAGAATGATCCAGGTGTACGGGAGAAGATTATGTATTGTTTTTGTTGTGTGAAGTGTTTATATATATATATATATATATATATATATATATGTAAGGTCTAGTTGTATCATCAGGTCTTTGGATTTCCTTATTGATATTCTGATTATAAAATTATTTTTAATACTTTATTAATGTTATATTAATATTTCAATATTTTATTCTAACCCATGAGCCCTAGGAAGTCCTAAGCACTGAATCTATTCAAAGTCCATCTTACAGAGAGATTGTTTTTCAGAAAAGGGAGCTATGATTCATCACTAATATAAAGTGCCATGATTATTTAGTTAACAATTAACATTTTCTCTCTGAACTTACATAATTCTAGGCAATGAATAAATCAGTATATTAAGGTTAAATGATTACAAAAACTAGTGTTTCTAACTAGGTATCTAGATATCTCTTAATCAATAATGTTTTATTACTCTGAGTAAAGAAAAATAACATGCTGAAAATTTTAATGGCAATCAATATTAATGGACTAATAGAACATAATATGTGTAATATAACACAATATGTGGACAATTCTAATACAGCTCTATATACTTTTATACACACAGTTACATATATATAATCTTTTTTCTGGAAACTACAGCAACTACAAACAGTAGAAGCTCCTCCAAATATCACTGGCCAACAACATGTCTGGCTACACCTGCCGCTAAGTGATAATCCTAGGGGATAACAATAGGATCTTAATGAAAAATGAAATGATAGAGGTAGCCCAGAGTGCTACTCCAAGGCACACAACAAGCCAGGTGCAGTGTGAAGGATAAGAATTCCTGTCTCTGGAGTGGCAGAGTGGTTTACTGGAGCAAGCATGTTCCTCAGAGTCAGCCACATGGGGTTTGCATCAAGGAAAGTATTATCTACCTCCCAGGATTGTTGTGAGCACTAAAACACCTCCCAGCCCGTGACAAAACAAAAAACAAAAAAACATGTGCTATGTTCACAAGTTCATTTCCTGCCTTGTTAACCAAAGCTCTCTGTGTGATTGTGCTAAGTAACAGAAGATCAATTGTAAAGAAAAATAGATGATCTTCCACCAGAATATTTATTGTATTTTAAAAGTGTCTTTGCCACTTGATCATTTAGAAGTTCATTCAGACCGGTCACTCTGTGTTTTGGTTAACTGTTACAGAAGCATTGCTTGATACATTACCTGGTATACGGTCGGTGTTCAATAAATATGTGTTGAGTGAATAAATAAATGGAAAAACATGGACTACGTCTTCCTGAAGAAACAATATTAGATGAAGGGACTAGTTTCCTGGGCCACATTACAAAAGCCCATGGAGCCAATAGGATAACTAGGAAAGAATATTTTATCAGTACTACTGTTCAACCAGACCCATGCATTTCCATATGGAAACTGTTTGTAGTTTCCATTTGGAATTCCAAATTTATAATTCCTGCCAAAAGCAGTGAGACCAAAGGTTTCTCCTCCCAACCTTTTCCAATTGTCAAGTGAGAAGGAAACAGAAATCCTCCAGCTTCCGCCTACTTGAGGTGCCTCTGAAAACCCAAGGGACTGTTTCCAGAAAGTTAACCATCACTTGGTGTAATCACCATTCTCCCACGACTGTAGCCACTGGAGTCCCAAATGACTTCTGAATCCATAAATTTAACTTTGGAATTGGCTTGTCCCCATCCCCACCTTCTCCCATGACCCTCTTCATCATTCCAGGCTCTTGTGGGACATCCGATAACCAGACAGAGACATGAAGAAACAGGGTATCCACATGCCCATGGGATCGATGCCCCCTCTCAATTAGAGGTGGAGTGAGCATCACCATCCCAGAATCCTCGTGATCGGGGAATGAGCTATGTGCCCAAGTCGACTTACTGATATTCTATTATAGACTTAATGTGATTCTAGCAATTTAAGAAATTATATCACTTATGTGGAGACAGTGGCCACTGGAGGTTCTGAGGGCAGGGAGAGGGAAAAAGAGGTGCAATATGGGGGCATTTTCAGGACTTGGGAATTGTCCTGAATGACATTACAATGACAGATACAGGTCATTGCAGGTCTTGCCATAACCTACAAAATTGTGTGGGAGAAAGTGTAAACTACAGTGTAAACTATAATCCACACTTCGTGGCAATGACCCAAAATGTATTCATCAATCGTAACAAATATACCACACTAATGAAGAATGTCGTCAATGTGGAAAAATGTGGGAGATGTAGGGAGTGGGGCAATTGGGAATCCCCTTTATTTTTTATGTAACATCTATGTAATATAAGTATCTTTTTAAAAAAATAAAAAATATATTTAAAAAAAACAAGATATTAATTGTTCACACTTAAAAATCTAAGTCATAGATCTGTGGATTCCACAATGTAAAATTTCCTACTTTTTCATCAAGTTAGAAACTATAAAAAAATATAACAAAGCAGTCTACTTCCCACTTACTCCAGCTCAGGATGCATTAGCATGCCCCAGGATATCACCAAAATATGGGAATTGAATCCCAATTTGGGAGTACAGAGAATTACTGAGCAGTATCTAGCTTTGACCAGGAAGAAAAAACTCTAATATGATCTGGCTTTATGAAGGATGACCTTCAACAAATTCCTTAAATTTTCTGGTTTTCCGTTCCTTCACCTACAAAATTTGCATGAGCCTCAACAGACTTCAGCTCCTACACTCTGGTTTATTGGACTTACCCCACTCAGCTAACATGGAGTTGAAGAAGGTCAACCACCACACCAGGGAGCCAAGAGTGCCTACAACTGAAAGCAGGAGGATTGCATCCAGCATTCATGTGGAATCTAAGCCCCCTCTTGATATAGATGTGGAGTGGATACAACCATTCCAAGGTCCACAGGATAGAGGAATAGAACATGGATTAAAGTGGGCTTACTGATATTCTATTCATGAACTATTGTGATTAGTAATCGAAGAAAATGTGGCATTGGTGTGGAGAAAGTGGCCACGGTGGCTGCTGGGGGTAGGGAGTGGGAGGAAGAGATGTGATGTGGGGGCGTTTTCAGGACTTGGAGTTGTCCTGGGTGGTGCTGCAGGGACAGTTACCAGACACTGTATGTCCTCCCATGGCCCACTGGGTGGACTGTGGGAGAGTGTGGGCTATGGTGTGGACCATTGACCATGAGGTGCAGCGGTGCTCAGAGATGTATTCACCAAATGCAGTGAATGTCTCATGATGATGGAGGAGGTTGTCATTATGGGGGGAGGAGTGGGGAGAGGGGGGTGGGGGTATAGGGGACCTCATATTTTTTTAATGTATTATTAAAAAAATAAATACAAAAAAATTTTTTGAATAAATATGTTTGCCTTAGAAGGTTGTTCTGGAGATTAAATGAGTTAAGTCATCTAAAGCAGTTAGTACAGTGTTGACATGTTATTCCTCAACAAATGCTAGCACTATCCGAGTCATATGATTGTCACTGTTAAGTCCCAAGTGCACTGATGCATCAGGACTTCTGTTCTGGCCACAGTTCTGGCCCTGGCACCATACCTCTCTGTGTGAGTTTCCTGGCTGCATACCCACATCGAGGTCATAAACTGATCCTGAAACTTCAATGCTGGATGAGCTCAGAAGTCTGTGCCATGGGCTTTGCTTTAGAACTCGAGCAATAGGGCAGTGGAGACATGTTCCACGACCTCATGACTGAGGAGTAACAAACCTAAGTTTAATCATCCTGATACACCACAAAAATCTAAGCAGGTAACGTCATGGAAATAGCTTCCACTGCAAGCACAGATCGTGCCCCCATGCACGGTGATTTCCCAGATTTTCAACAAGGGGTATAGCACAGCTGCAAATATTGACTGTAAAAACTGATACCCTAGTTTGAATGCAAGGACCAAATATCAGGCATGCCCCTATCACCCCACAGTTTTCCTCATCTCCCATGCCTCTAGCCTAGTCAACAAACAAAAGAAAAAACCACTGTTCAGTATCAACCCTGATTGAATTTCAAATAATTCCACACTTGGGCACAGCCTTCTCCATAAAACTCTTCTCATTTGTCTTTCAAAATGCCAAGCCTTCTGAGATTCCTCCATCACTGATTGCTTCCTCTTTTGCTTCTTCCTAAATGGAAGCGAGTCTGCTTGGATCACTCCCTCTTTACACTCTCCATTCTCTCATTTGACAATCCCATCCTGCTGCATTGCTTTAATGATCACTTTCCTGAGACTCACAATTTTAGAACGCTGACCACTGGATGAGACTGGTTCCTCTACCACACACTCCCAAAGAAACCTCTGCTCCTCCACACGCAGTATTATAATCACTTGTTTCAGTTTGTCCTGATGAACTAGGAGCTCTAAGACCCCACACCTTTCTTCTTCACAGCTGAATAGCACAGTGCCTACAACATGACAAGTGGCTCAACCTCTAGCCCTCACAGTTTTACCTGAGCTCCAGTTAATCTGAAAAGCTGCTCTAATCAAACTGAAGTGCATTCAGTTCCCCCGTAATTTCCCTTATGCTCAGTCCTCGTACCTGGTCATTTTGTCCCATATATCTGCACTGACCACCCACCCTTTTTCTACTCGGGTCCATCATCTCTACTAAACCATGCTCATTCTTCAGTCTCAGCTTGCAGAAAGCTTGATTCATTCGCCCTGTTGGAAGTAACTCTTCTGCCCCCTTGCTCCCATGAGAGTCTGATACGCATCAGTTTGGTGCATTTATTAGACTTCTTTGTTTACCTAATTATCTTAAGGTAAAAGTTACGCATTACACAGCTGTAGATCTCCCACACCCCTGGGACACACAAAGATACTCAGGAATTGCTTGTTAAACGAATGATGAGATGAACAGATTATTGTTTTACAGTTATATAGATCAATAGCATAAATATATATAGTTACAGTAAAAGAAATGCCTTACAATAGAGTATTTTTCTCTTTGTGCTATTTCTCCAGACTTGAGCTACAGACAATACCATAGCTTGGCAACTCGGATGAACTGCCCCAAAACTGAGGGAGAATACATAGACCTTTTGGGTAAGTAGCAAGCAAATGCTTAAGTCTGATGGTAATCACATAGCTAATGGTTATGCCCTCAATTTAAAACACTGTTTAGTTCAAATTTTAAATTTGGTATATTTTCCTTGAGATTAGAAGAAAAGTTTTCGTGGAAAATTGGTATGTCTTGTGGACATTAACATAAAACCATTCACTTTTGACACTGTGCTGAGATGATTCCGTGTATTTCAATACATTTCTGGAAGGAATTTATATTTGTGTGTAAATTTTATCAAAGTATGACGTACATTCAGAAACATGTGCCAGCCTGACATGTACGGCTCAATGAATTTTCAGAAGTGAGTCCAGTCATATATCCAGAAAGTGGCTGAGGAATAGAACTCTACAAGCCCCCCAGTGGCCCCCAACATCTGGGCCCCTTCCAGTCACATCTCTCCCCAGTGCCCACCTTCCCCCGCCTCCATCAAAATTAACCACAGCCACGATTTCTAACACCACAATTTTGTGTTGCCTGCTTTTTAGACTTTATCTAAATGTAGGGTCTACCTGGACTAAAAATAAAAATTTGAAAAACTTTGCAGGAAGGCCAAGTGGTTTTCTATTGGTGTAACAGCTGTTTTGCCAGGTGATTTGACAGCTAATTGGAGTCATGTTGCCAGAATTTTTAAACCCAGCAAACATCACCTGTTTTAATTGAGGGTCACTGCTGATTAAGCACTCTACTTGGTTTTTTTTTTTTTTCCTCTTCTTATTTGTGTTTAATAAATTATAGCCTGTCCAAGATCAGGAAAGGTATTCATCACATCGAATGTTTATAGCAACTGTCTTTTATAATTAGAGCAAAAGATTTTCTTTTAGCATTGACTGATTAAATCGGTAATTAACATAGGATGAAGATTTTGCATGGTTCCTCAAAGGAACCAAGGAAATAGAATCAGATACAATTAGATCAGCTCAAGACTTAATAAAATATTTGTTAAAGATTTTATTGTATTTGGCATAATAAATGAGAAATAAGATCACGTTTATTTATTTCAAGAGTGATAACTGTCTTTCTGGTTATCTTGTCTAGAGAAGGCCCCACCAAGTGCCTCTTAATCTCTGCTCATTTTTAGGCATGTTCCCAAGAAATAACAATTAAACCATTAAAATAGAACACTTGAAATATTCCATTTAGGGCTTCCGACAGTAGCTTATTAATTGGAACTCTGGGGAGAAAATAGGGTTTTTGTATCTCCTATATTCAAAAAATAAAAATTGCTGCTGCCTGATTTATTTTATACTATTATTAAATGTCGTGGTTTCTCCCACAACTCCATTAATTTTCATTTTAGGGCATTTGCTGCCTTTTTAAAATTAGGTTCTATCATTCAGATCATCTCTTTACACTTCAGTGTCATTAATGAGTTGTAAATCGCAGTGTGATATTTTATCTAATCTTGTCCATTATACGATAATCTGTTACCCAGAGGAACTTCTTGACTTTCTCCTAAATTTTCTGACATACTTCAGTTTAGAAAGGGTGGCAGTCCTCTCTATACACCTATCTCACCTTTACATGTTCTTGAATGTTTCTAATCCGTCTTTAATTTTGTGACTGTTGCATGCAATGAGATCATTTAAACCAATAACTCCTAACAAAGTTTTATTTTTAACTATTCAGGGATTTCTATTTATCTTAAAAGATAATATGCTATAAAGCATTTAGTGAGTTGAAGGTTAAAATTGGACTAAGAGATACAATTTGACAATATCCCAATTTTTAAAAGTTGGGGATCAAAAAAATAGACGCTTAGAATATATTGCATGCAGCTATTAACAAGCAGAAGTGTGAAATGCAAGGAGTTCTTACTGTAATAAAGGCAGGATAGGGCCAGCTGCTTCATAAGTTAGATTCACCTTGGTGAGATCAATACACATTTAAAAATATTTAGTTATATTTGATAATATAAAAGGTGATCAAATCATGTGCTCTGTCATAACTTTAACAATAATAGCAGTTTTTACTGAGGTAAAGTTGACAGTAAAATGCAGAGATCGTAAGTGTCAAATCTGAGAAATTTTGATCAATGTGTACACATATGTAACCAACAGTTTCATGAAAACAGAGTATATCCATCATCCCAGACAGTTCCCTCATGCCCTTTACCAGTCAATCCCGACTCACCACACCCTGTCCCCCAAACTAGACAACCACTATTTTGGTTTCTATGATGGAGATTAGTTTTGCCTGCATTTGGGCATCATTTAAATCTAATCATACAATATGTACTCTTTTGCTTTTGGCTTCTCTCATGCATTGTAATGCATCCCAGTTTCATCCCAGTTGTTGAGTATAACAGTAGTTCATACTTTTTTTTTAGCTGTTGAGTATTATTCCATTGAATTAATATACCACTATATTATTCCTTCATTGCTGGGCATTTGGGTTGTTTCCATGTTTTGGATATCATGAATGGAGCTTCTATAAATACTTTTGCAAGTCTTTTGTGTACACGTATTCATTTCTCTTTGGATATCATGAATGGAGCTTCTATAAATACTTTTACAAGTCTTTTGTGGACACGTATTCAATACCTAGGAGTGAAATTTCTGGATACATAGGGCGTTTTGCGCAGAGGACAAATGTATGTTTAACCTTATAACAATAATTGTTCTTACAAGTGGTAGTACTGTTTTGCACGCCCTCTAGCAGTGTATGATGGGTCCATTTTCCCCAAATCTTTGCCAACATTTGTTATTAGTCTTAGCTTTTTTATCTTAGCTTTTTAAAAAAATTAATTATTAATTTTTGCTTCTCCTGATAGTCTATAGTAGTACCTCATTGTGGTTTTAATTTGTATTGACATAATGACTACTGGTGATGAACATATATTTCACATGCTTATTAGCTATCCATGAATTTTGCTTGTTTGAAGCGTCTGAACTTAGACACTTGCCCAAGTAGGGTGGTTTATCCTTTGATTTGTAGGAGTTGTAAAAGCACATTTTGGATTTACAATTCCTTTTTTGATTTTATATATTGTGATTATTTTGTCCCAGTGTATTCCTTGTCTATCAATTTTAACTGTATATTTATATAAATATGTTTATAATTTTGATGAAGTCAAATTTACCATTGTTTGTGTGGTTATCACTTTCTGTGTCCTCTCAAAGAAATATTTGCCAACAACCAAAGTTTAAAGGCTTTGTATTTTTAGACCTTACTTTTAGGTCTATAATCTTCTTGAACTAATTTTTGTGCATAGAATGAGGTAGGGGTTAAGATGCATTTTTTCACATGTGTATGTAATTACTCCATTACAATTTGTTGAAAAACTTTCCCAAATGAATATATTTGTGAAAATCAATTAATTGTGTCTATTTCTGAACACTTTATTCTATTTCATTTATCTTATTACCCCTGTTCCAACATCTCTCTGTCTTGAACATTGTGGCCTTGAAATCAGGTCATTGAAGTTCTCCAACTCAGTTCTTTTGCAGGGTTGTTTTAGCTATTCTTGGTCCTTCAAATTTCCATGTGAATTTTAGAATCAACTCGTCAATTACTACAAAAATGGCTGTTGCAATTTTGGTTGGGATTACATCGAATTTACAGTTCAATTTGAAGGGAAGGGTTTTTTTAAACAATTTGAGTCTTCCAGTGCATGCATCTTGTTTCAATTTATTGCATTTTCATTTTTTTTTTTTTTAGGTGAAATTCACCAAAAGTTACATAAAATTTACCATTACAAAGTGAACAAATCAGTGATATTTAGTACATTCAAATATTGGGCATCCACCATCTCTATCTAGTTCCAAAACATTTTCATTATCCCAAAATAAAGCTCTATACCCATTAAGCAATTATTCCCTCTTTCCCCTTCCCTCTAGTCCTTGGAAACCACTAATCTGCTATCTGTTTCTGTGTATTTACCTATTCATACAAGATGTGACATTTTGTGGCCATGCAATCCAAGGCTCCGCCATGACCAAAAGGAAACACGGTGAAGCCTTCTGCTTCTGCCTGCACCTCCTGCCCTGCAGTGTGCTTCTCTCTGGTAACCTACCCTGCAAATTCCAGATGCTTCAGCAGCCCTGAGCTCTCTTTTCTGCCTCCTCTTCTTAATGATAACATAGTGCTTTTTTTTGGCCTTACTTTCCTGTATGCAATCTGGAAACTACCCCCAAGGCACAGAACCAGAATCAATACGGGGTTCCCTTCAGGGGCTTTCTTTCTCTAAGAATCACATTCCGAATGGACTCAAAACAATTGCCGCATATAATTTGTTGCTTGAGAGCAAGCCCAGTGCCACTTATTCCATCTCCCATTCCATAGGTGGGAGTTCTTCTATTTTGTCATATGTTTTAATGACAGACAAAATTATCTCATTGGCTCTCTCTTTTCATTTTGGCAAAATGAAAGGACATCTCATCGTCTTCAGATATTGCCAGATAAAATATCCTCCATTTACATATAAATAGGGTAGATATAGTCCTGGTTTTCCTAACATAGTCCCCAGTTAATGCCTATTGTTAATAACTCCACATTACTCTAAAAAATATCCTAGTTTTGGCAATAAATTGAATGGTTATTCTACATATAAATCTTACTAATAATGTTTTTAGTATAAAGTCCTAGAATGTCGCTTTATCTTAATTATACAATAGATTTTCCCTAGGTATAAAGTAAGTTTTGTGTCTTTTATTGGAGAAGTTGTAGGTTTACAGAAAAATCATGCCAAAAATACAGGATTCCCATATATCCCCTCCCCAATATTAACATTTTGTATAAGTTGGTAACTTTGTTATAAATAATGAAAGGATATGATCATGTTAATAATATTATATATTATACTATTAACTATAATCCATAGTTACATTAGGATCTACTGTTTGTGTTTAAAGTCCTATGGATTTTTTTTAAGTTTCTAATTTAGAAATATATATATATTACAACCTAGAATTTCTGCCTTTTAACTGCATTCAAATATATAATTAATTCAGTTGTATTAATTACATCCATAAGGTCGTGCTACCATCACCCTATATACCACCAAAACTTCTCCATCACTTCAGAAATTGTGTCCCAGCTAAGCACTAACTCCCCTCCCTGCTCCAAAACTGGCCACTGGTGACTGGTATATCTAGTTTCTCACTGTATGTACTTGTTTATTCAAATTATCTCATATCATTGAGATCAGACAACGTTTGTCCTTTTCACTTGGCTTATTTCACATGTTATCACATGTCTCATAGTTTCATTCCTTTTCATGTTTGAATAATAATCAATTATGTGTGTGTGTGTGTATACACACACATTTTCTTCATCCACTTATCTGTTGATGGATGCTTGGGTTGCTTCCATCTTTTGGCAATTGTGAATAATACCACTATGAACATTAATATGAAAATATCTGTTTGAATCCCAGTTTTCAATTCTTTTAGGTATACGCCTAGTAATGGAATTGCTCAAACACATGGTATTCCAATACTTAACATTCTGAGGAACTGCCAAATTATCTTCTACAGCAGCTGCAGCATTTTACATTGCTACCAGCAATGAATGAATGTTCCTATTTCTCTAAATTCTCTCCAACACTTATAATTTTCCATTTTTCATAATAGTAGCCATTCTAGTGGGTGTGAAATGTTATCTTATTGTAGTTTGGTTTTTTAACAAATCAATTTTACTGATACATATTAATAAGGCATACAATTCATCCAAAGTGTACAATCAATGTTATTAGTATAATCGCATAGTTGTGCATTCATCACTTCAGTCATTATTAGAACATTTTCATTATTTCAATGATAATAATAAACCAAAAAAAACAAACAAACAAGAAAATTCTTAGCCTCTCAATCTCTCTATGCTTCCCCTGTTGTACATAGCTGCTATTTCTGGCTATTCTTGCACAATTATTTATTTATTTATTAAACAGTTTTGTTGCAATATGCTCACATACCATATGATCTCTCCAAAGTGTATAATAAATGGCTTTTAGATAATAACAGTCATTGTGGTTTGGCTTTGCATTTCCCCGATAGCTAATGATGTTGAGAATCTTCGTGTGCTTTTTGGCCATTTCTATATCTTCTTTGGAGAAATGTCTATTCAAGTCTTTTGCCTATTTTTAAATTGAGTTGTTTGACCTTTTTTGTTGATTTGTAGTATTTCCTTATATATACTAAGTATTAAACTCTTATCAGATATGTGATTTCCAAATATTTTCTCCCATCGTGTAGGTTGTTTTCTTACTTTTACGATGAAGTCCTTTAAATTATAAAAGGTTTCAATTTTGATGAAGTCCCATTTATCTATTTTTCTTTTATTGCTCATGCCATTTAGAAACAATTGCCTAGCACAAGGTCCTGAAGATGCTTCCTTACAGTTTCTTCTAGGAGTTTTACCATCCTGGTTCTGATATGTAGGTCTTTGATCCATTTTGAGCTAAATTTTTATATGGTCCTACTTCATTCTTTTGCAAATGGAGACCCAATTTTCCCAGAACCATTTGTTGAAGAGACTATTTTTTCCCCTTTGAGTGGACTTGGCAACATTGTAAAAAATCAGTTGGCCATAGATGGGAAGGTCTACTTCACTCTCAGTTGGATTCCATTGGTCTATATGTCTTTCCTTATGCCATTACCCTGTTTTGATCACTGTAGCTTTGTAATAAATTTTATTTATTTATTTATCCCCCACCCCCCAATTGTTTGCACACGTTGTATGCTTGTCTTCTTTTTAGGAGGCTCTGGGAACAAACCTGAGGCTTCCCATGTGGGATGGAGGTGTCTAATCACTTGAGCCACCTCTGCTCCTGTGTAATACATTTTAAAATTGGGCAGTGTGAGTTCTACAACTTCACTCTTCTTTTTCAAGATGTTTTTGGCTATTTGGAACATTTTACCCTTCCATATAGATTTGATGATTGGTTTTTCCATTTGAATAATCTGAATAGGAAATTAATAAAAATAATTCCATTTCAAATAGCAACTAAAAGAATCAAATATCTAGGAATAAATTTATCCAAAGATGTAAAATATTTATACATGGAATAGTACAAAGTATTGTTAAAGAAATCAAAGAAGATCTAAATAAATGGAAGGATGTTCCATGCTCATGGATTGGAAGACTAAATATTGTCAAGATTTGAACTGTACCCAAAGCGATTTACAGATTCAGCAAAATCCCAATCAAAATTGCAACAACTTTCTTTGCATACAATACTTTTTACTATTCCATTTATCACTTCCAAATTTAATATTATTTATTTTTATAAAAATCTTTTCATAACCATTTGGAAAATATGCATATAACTTATCTCTGAAACAAGTTGCAGGTGTGGTTAAAATGTGTTTTGAGAAATAAGCTGCGAAACACGAACATTTATTAAGACATTACTTACATTGGGAAAAATGTACCCACTTGTGCATTTACTCACAATGTTCTCCCCTTTAGATGATTGTTTATTGTCAACAATAGCAGATTGCTCTTATTTTCCATGGTTGACCAGGCTAACTCCATGGACTCTGTGTCCAGAGTCCTGGCTTGCTTGTAAGTGTCACTCTGGATAAAGGCACTGAAGTACTATTTGGAGGAGAAGCAAAAACTTGTTACCACTGTTTGTTCTTTTCAGTGCCTCTGGGGAATTTAGTCATTTGCATTTCAGCTACTGTGACCTGGCCTTCTGAGAAACGTATAGTACCTTAGGTATGCCAAACATTCTACAGTAAAACCATTTATGCAAAGAAAAATACCCCACATTTCCTTATATTTAGAAATTAATGAGTTACATAAACAGAATTTGAGAGTGACTCTGGCGCGTTGGCCGTAAACAGGACTCCAATTAGTTAAGGACAGGATGTTTTCTGGACTCCGTTCCCGGCCGTGTGCTGAATGCCTCGGTAGCTTAATAAATATGGTGCAAGGCAAATGCTTTGGCTCATTATTTATTTTCTTTGCGTATACACGTAGTTAATGCAAACTGACAGCTTGACTGGTTACCTAGTTATTTTTCAATCACCAAGTTATATATCATGGTGAAGGCAGTAATAAATGTTAACTTTCAAATCTTATGCAAATATGTTGGATTTTTCATATATCTCCTGCTTTGCAACTTATTCTATTTATGTTTCTATTTTGAAAACTATCCATAACCTATTTTTTGTCAGATTTGTACCTATAATGAAATACGGTGGACACCTTTCATCAAGTGGAAGGTTTACTTTTATGGTAGTCCTTATAGAAGATTCCAACTGTTAGTCAGCGGCACTTATTTTCAGAGACGAGCAGCTCGGGTGCGGTAACATGTTCTCTCTGTTTTAAAACATCCCAAAGAATGTTGTCAGCTCTCAGTTTCTATACCTAGTATCCACTAAATCAGATCAGACCATTTTTATATAAAGGGTGCAAATGTGCTTTTTGGAATGTTAAATCTGTTTCTATTTTTCAATCAATTTAAAATATGTAGAAAAATTGTTTTGATTGTATATTATCCGATTTTCATCAGCTGCCGGAAGGAAATGCTGTGAAAATCTGTGATTTTAAAACCCTTAAGACTTCTGCTTGAAATGCATGTTTTGTTAAGAGCATTAGATATGCAAATTATTTTAACCAGAATTTTGATGTGTTATTAATAGCATTTAAAACTTTTTGGATTTTAGCTATTCATTGAGTCTATTCTCTTTGATTTGAAAGGTCATATATTTTAGACCATTATGCTTCTCCCTTTGAAAATAATTTGAACTGTGACAGTAAATGGTAAAAGAAAGATAGGGAATAACTACATTATTAATAATAATGCTATCCTTTCTAAGGTTTATTGGAAAAATATATTTTATACAGAGTATATAATAACAATAATATTAAAAAACACTTAAATTAAGTATAAATCCCTTCCCTGTGAAATACGCATGTCTTGTCTTCCAGAAGTTTATGGTCTAGCTAAATAAAATTTTTTTAAAACACACATGCACATGCCAAATGAGTGGTTTACTTAAGTGCTCTTTGGGTTTAGAGCAGAAAAAAGATTTTTTTAGTTGAGTGGTACAGAAGACTTTTTGGATGAAGTGATGTGTGTGTTGAGCATCAGAAATGAATACTTTTACTTTTTATAAATCTGAGCAACCTATATTTGATATGAAAAATTGAGAAAAACATAAAATAACCCAATTAAAACATATGATCTTATTTTTTGTAGTTATATTTTGTTTCATACTATTTGAAAAAACAGTATTAGCACAGAAACTTTGTGGCATTACGAAGTCTAAACGTACCTGAAAGATATTGCCTCCTTATAGTTTATAAAGACTATTTCTTACTGATTTGCTCTATCCTGGGCATTTTATTCTATACTTAGGTAAACTCCACACATTCTATTCATCTGATTATTTGAATATTGTAAACAAATTCATTGAAAATGACTAAAACTATAGAATGAGAATAATAGCCATGTGGTTTCTGTCATCCAAGTTTGTGTGTCTTTATGATTGGATGGATAAATAGGTTTATATATAGGAAAGTGATTATGTAGTTAACTTGGTAGAAAGATAGGAAAGAAAGTTTAAATGAAAAGAAAGGAGAACAGAGGAACAGTAAAGAAAAGAAAGAAAAAGGGAAAAGGAAAGGAAAGCACAAACTAAAGAGTTGGAGAGAATTAGTGTATCAAAGACAGTCTGGTCTAATCGCTCTTTGTGTATCTCTATATTGACCTATTTTGCTGATCATTTTCTTAGTATAGTAGCACATTATTCCACTCAGTGATACTGTTTTGAGTTTGGGCCTTATTATTTATAGGTGACTCTTTATTTTCACATTTATAAATGCTGAGAGTATACTTTAAACATAGTCCTAGGGAAGCGTTGCATTTTCCTAATGTTTTATCATGCACTGATTTCTTACTTACTTCTGAACAAAGGAATGGTGCTCGCTCTCTCTCTTTCTCTCTCACTCTCTCATCTCCCTCTTGCATCTATCTGAGCTATTGTTATCTCTCTCTGTGCCTCTCCAGAATGCTTCTGGTCTGTGGGTGTGCATTCTAAGTCCCCTTTAGAGTGGCCGCCCTCCGCAGGCTGCGTTTCCCATCTCCCTGGTGGACGGGTGAGGGTTGTAGACTGCTCCCTTTCCTCAGGCAACCATCAGACCCTCACTGAGTCCTGGAGGAGAATAGGATCCCTGGGTGGGGCAGCTCCATGACACGCTGCGTGCTGCACTATTAAATATCCCTCTGGCACGGAAGAGTAAGACTCTCACTGTTTTTCCCAAGTGCAGAAATAGGTGGGCCAGGCTACAGAAATCAATATTGTTAAGTGACCTAAATTCAAAGGAACAATATTCAGTACAATTTGTACAATGATCTACTGTTAGATTTTTTAAGAGCTCATCACAGGCAAAAAAAAGAAAGAAAGAAAAAGGAAATTCTCTGAGGAATTTTCAGTCAAAGAAATTACCTCCGACCACCTTAAAAATGTTTTCAGTTTAAGTGACCTTCTTAACTGGTTTTGAGGAATGCAAATTTCCCCATTAGATCCAGAAATACTACAGTATACTAGAAATGAGGTAGACTTGAGATAAGGTAGAACAGCAGTGAAAAGAAATTGCCGTCAACTTGAGACAACCAGGTACCAAGTTACTTACCCTGTCTATAATCTCCTTTCATGGGGATGCACTAAATATCTGCAGTACCGTTTAAATCTGTGAAGATAATATTTTTAAAATTTGATGTACAGCAATAACTATAGTCAATGAGTAGTTCTTTTTCTTAGAAATGTTCTATATTCATCTAAATCTTTCAGCATTAGGCATCATCACTATGTAGAAGCCACAGATATGATTTCTGTAATATTTAGCAGAGCCTCTTACTATTAGTCCTTCTTATCAAATTAGTAGTTACACTTGGAGTGCTTAGTTGATTGCACCTTCCAAAGTGATCTGTCAAATATCCGCACCTGCAAAAGCATGCCTTCGTGCACATGCTGAAGAAAAAAATTTTTAGATGTTCAGATTGCATTTTAAAAATAAGTGAACTTCTTTTTAATGTATGTGAGTTAATTTTTCAAAAATCAACTTTTGCATGGTCAATGGGGATGGGATATATATATATATTACGGGATTTTCATTTGCATTGCCCTTCCTGTTCTCTGAAATAATTTATTATAATTTTCATGAGACTTCATAATATTATTCATTCACTTCGTAATTGAAACGTTGTTAAACTCTGCCTCATGTTGATTCTTGACCTATACCAGCCAAAGGCACCTTCCTCTGCTCCCTCTCTCCTTTCTAGTTAGCGAGTTTGATATCCACTGATAGTCTTTATAGATGATTCAGGTCTTATTTATTTTTTAAAACAAAAATGAAATCCCTGGCTTTTTAGAAATATATGGTAGATTAGCTGATTGCAAAATGGTTTAAAATTTCAAATGATAAGCAAATATTAAAATAGTTACTGGAAAAACTTTAAAAACAATGAAAGTCATTGGGGAATTCAAATATTCATAAAAAATGAGTTCATCAGTAATATTGATTTATTCTTCTGGCCATCATAAATATATTAAAAATAATCAATTCAACCTATCGTATTCAAGTTTATTACGTGAGTTTTTGTAATATAACAGAAATGAAAGTGCATTAATACGAGGTCATAGACTACCAGGGAAACGGTCAACTTCTGGAATATTGCCTGGCACTATTATAAATAAAAATTTATTTAGTGAGACCTAACTCCTAGCCTTAAAAACAGAGTAGAAAAATATATATGTTCTTTCATTAGTAAAAGATTCATATAAACTCACAGAACAGTTCCAGTTTGCCCGGCAAATGACAAGGCCTTCATCATTTGACAAAGCCAGTAAAACCTACTTTGGACAATGTTTCTCTGCTGGCCAAATTTCAACACTAGCCCCATTGGGTCTAATCAAGGTTACGACCACAGTTCTTCTGTCTCTGAAACACACAGTCATGTTTTCTTTATTTTCCCTGAGCTAGTGTATGTGATGAGAATAACTCACTGAGCTAGAATGTTATGAAAGAACCTTTGAGCAGGAGCTAGAATTCTTTAGGAAATCTCAGCTGTGAAAGTCTACCCTTCCCTCCCATTTAGGGATAACTTGGCTCTCCTGTGCCACATTTCCAAGACAGTTTACTCCCTGGCCATTTGATTCAAAATGGCAGCACAATTTGGGATGCCGTTTTGGGGTCTGGAGTTTTAAAATCAGCCATAGATGCAGGTGTAATGATTCAACTGGTTATGTTACTTCTCACTAGTTTTCTGAACTTGACACCAGGAAAAGGAAGGAACTCAGTGGAAGTAATTAACAGAGAAAAGTTAAAGAAAAAAAGGAATTTAAAGAGAATTCATTTAAATACATTGGTCCAGATGATAGATGAGATGGGCGCAAATAAACATATATACCAGGAAAAAGTTATTTTGAAGCCAAAAAGAGAGGGATAATATGTGCCAAGCATTATGCTAGCTCTTGGATTATATTCACTTGCTCTTTGTAATTTTTGGTTTGTTTTGCTTTACTTTTATTAGCTTTAGTAGCACATATGAAAATTGTGGTAAGTCAATGAAATATGACTGTGACCGAGTGTGTTTTCTAGAGACCTGTAGAGCTAGACACGATAAAATGCCCCGAAACTACTTAGCCACATGTCAATCCTGGGCTGCCTAGGTTTTCTGACTTTGTCATCCAAACAAAGTGATGGCAGGAAGTATAACAAATATAGCTAAATGACTAATATTTGTATATCCTTACTGGGTACCTAGACAATACGGCTTCTAAAGACCTTCTTCCCAATTAGAATTATTTTCTTTTGTATTATTTCTCATGTTCGTGAAAATTCTGTGATTTTTGTATAATTTCAATTGAAGGAAAAATAGGCACACCGTTCAAAAAGTCAAAAATTACCAGAAGGGTGAATGCACTCTAGTATAAGTTTGAGTTAATTTTGGAAGCTGAAATAACATGTTTTCAAGGACTTCTGCAGTTCCCCTATTTGCCTGCAGAGTTAGGCCGCAATACTCTAACTCTCTAGGCTCTGACTTCTTCAGGAGGAAAACCCTTTGTCGTGGGCCTCTGCTCACTTCTAATAATAAATTGTAAGGGAGGTACGAAATCAAAATGAGAAGCAAATGGATTAATTATTCCTCTACGTGGGAGCTGGGAATTCATTCATTAGGTTTGTTCCTCATCATTTTGTGTACTCAAGGGCTTCCGCAGAAAACAATTGTTAAATGAGAAATGAAAAGGATGAGCCTTTATTTTTCTCAGTGTTGGAATTCCAATTTAAGTATTTCAGAATTGAAAGTTATTCATAACACCAGGACCTGTGGACAGTCTGTCACCTGGGCTGTCTTCTGAAAATTAGAGTTTGAAGAGGCATAAAATGTGGTGCCCGTTCTCAAATACTTCAGTCCAGATGGGAAGACAAAGATGGGGGCGAAAGGGATCCTGACTTTGTCCCTAGCTAGTTATGTTACCTTGGCACTTAGCATCAGTGGCCTCATTTGTAAAATTAGAAAATTAGAATCAATTATTTCTCATGTCTCCTTTAATTCTAAAATTTTACATTTCCGTGTAATTATAGACATCAGGGCTGGAAAGGGTTTCAGTGGTAATTTAATAATTCAGTCACCTAATCTAACACCTTTGTCTAAATTGGTGTAATAGGTCAATGAAAGCTGGAAATGGGAGATGTAGTTCTGAGTCACGAGTATAGAGATGATTACTGAAGAACATCAGTTTGAATGAGTTCTCAGATGGTGTTAGCTCATGAAGCACAGCAACAGTGTATGGACTGATTTCAGAACAACAACGAGGGAAACGGACTTCGGCCCAGTGGTTAGGGCGTCCGTCTACCACATGGGAGGTCCGCGGTTCAAGCCCCGGGCCTCCTTGACCCGTGTGGAGCTGGCCCATGCGCAGTGCTGATGCGCGCAAGGAGTTCCCTGTCACGCAGGGGTGTCCCCCGCGTGGGGGAGCCCCACACGCAAGGAGTGCACCCATAAGGAGAGCTGCCCAGCGCGAAGGAGGGAGCAGCCTGCCGAGGAATGGCGCCGCCCACACTTCCGGTGCCGCTGACGACAACAGAAAACAGACAACCGGGCGGAGGGGAGGGGAATTAAATAAATAAAAATAAATCTTTAAAAAAAAAAAAAAAAAGAACAGCAACGAAAGTCTAGTGAGCAGTGGTCCACCCTGTTCACTAGCGATCAACAATTCTTCAATTATATGCTTAGATCTTTTTTCCTGTGAGGTGTTGTTTTGTTTTATTTTTGTTTTTTAAAACAGTTTTATTGCAATAGTCATGTAGCATACAATCCATCCAAACCTACAATCCGTGGCTTTTAGTGTGATCAGAGTTGTATGTTCATCACCACAATGAATTTTAGAACATTTTCATTTACTTCAAAAAGAAAAACTCCACACCCCTTAGCAGTCACCTCCCAACCCCCTATCCTTCCCCAGCCCTACATAACCACTAATCTAATTCCATCTCTACAAATTTATTTATATTTGTGTTTTATAAAAATGGAATCATACACTGTGGAGTAATTTGTGTCTGGTTTCTTTCACTTGGCATACTGGTTTTCTTTTAATTTGAGGAATTGTAAGTTTACAGAAAGGTCATATAAAAAATGCAACGTCCTCAAATACCCCCCAATTTTAACATTTTGCCCAAACTTCCCCTTTCAACCACATTCACAAACATGATTCAGCACTGTTAAGTTTACTCACAGTAAGGTGTTACCATCACCACTATCCATTTCCAAACATATACAATCCTACAATCAACCTACATAGAAATTTTACACTAATCAAGCATCAGTTCCCCATTTTCTATTGCTATTCTATTGCCTGGTAACCTATATTCTAGATTCCAACTCTATGAGTTTGCATATTATAATTACTTCATACTAGTGAAATTATACAATATTTGTCATTTATGTGTCCTACTCTGTCTGGCTTATTTCACTCAACATTATGTACTCAGGCACCATCCATATGGTCTCATATGGTCCAGACTTCATTACTTCTTACAGCTGAATAATATTTCATGGTATGTATATACCACATTTTGTTTATCCTTGGTTGAGCAACACTTGGGTTACTTCCATCTTTTGGTACTTGTGGATAATGCCATTATGAACATCAGTATGCAATGTCTTTTCAAGTCCCTGTTTTGAGTACTTCTGGGTATATACATGGTAGCAGGACTGCCAGATCATATGGCTATTCTATACTTAGCTTTCTGAGGATGCGAACCTGTCTTCTACAGTGGCTGCACCTTTTTCCATTCCCACAGTAGTGAGTGAGTGTTCCTATTTCTCCTCACCCTCTTCTATGCTTGTAGTTTTCTATTTGTTTCAATAGTGGTCATTCTACTAGGTATGAAATGATACCCTATTGTGGCTTTGATTTGCATTTCCCTGTAGCTAGTGAGGTTGAGTTTCTTTTCATATGTGTTTTAGCCATTTTTAATCACTCTTTGGAAAAATGTCTTTCAACTCTTGTGCCCGTTTTTAAATTGGGTTGTGTTTTAGTTTGGTCAAAGCTGCTGGGAACAATATACTAGAAATGGGTTGGCTTTTACAATGGGAATTTATTAGGTTAAAAGCTTAAGTTCTGAGGCTGTGAAAGTGTCCAGATTTAGGCATCATGAGGAGATGCCTTCTACCAGAGCTCTAGCTGTGGGTGAGCAAGCACATGACAGTGTCTGCTCTTCTCTCTCCTCTCCTCCAAGCCTCGTTGCTTTGAGCTTCTGGCTGCAGTGACTTCCGCTCTGTCTCTGTGTTCTGTTGATTTATGCTTCGGGGTTCTCTGTAGTCTCTTCAGCTTTTTTTGCTATCAGTGGCTTTTTATTCCTCCTTTTATAAAGGACTTCAGTAAGAGGGTTAAGACGCACCCTGGGTCACACTATCTAATCAAACAGCCTTAACGGAAGTAATTTAATCAAAAGGTCCCACCTACAATGGGTTTACACATACAGGAATGGATTAGATTTAAGAAAGAATTTTCTGGGGTCCATAAAACCTACAAACTGCCACAGGTTGGTTGACTTTTTATTGATGAGATATAGGATTTCTTTATATACTATGAATATTAAATCCTTATCAGATTTGTGGTTTCAAAATATTTTTTCCCATTGAGCACATTGCCTATTCATTTTCTTGACAAAGTTCTTTGAAGCGAAAACATTTTTAATTTCAAGGAGATCTCATTTATTCATTTTTTCTTTTGTTGTTTGTACTTTGGGTGTAAGTCTAAGAAACCATTGCCTACCACAAGATCTTGAAAATGCTTCCCTATATATTCTTCTAGGAGTTTTAAAGTCCTAGTTCTTATATTTAGGTGTTATCCATTTTAAGTTAATTTTTGTATATAAAAGGTGTGAGATAGGGGTACTCTTTTATTCTTTCGTATATGGATATCCAGTTCTCCCAATACCATTTGTTGAAACGACTATGCTACTGCAGTTGAGAGGAGTTGGCAACCTTGTCAAATATTAATTGGCCATAGAATGAGGGTCTATTTCTGAATTCTCAATGCATCCATTGGTCAATATTTCTTTCTGTATGCCAGTACCATGCTGTTTTGACAACTGTAGCTTTGTAATAAGCTTCAATGTCAAGCATTGAGAGTCTTCCAACATCATCCTTTATCAAAATGTTTTTGGTTACCTGGGGCCTCTTACCCTTCCAAATAAATTTGATAATTGACTTTTCCATTTCCACAAAGTAGGCAGATGGAATTTTAACTGGGATTTCATTGAATCTGTAAATCAGTTTGGGTAGAAGTTACATCTTAATGATAATTAGTCTTCCTATCCATGAACACAGAATTTTTTTCTACTTATTTAGGTCTTTTTAAAATTTGTTTTAGTAATGATTTGTAGTTCTATGTGTATAGTCCTTTACATCTTTGGTTAAATTTTTTCCTAGGTATTGGATTCTTTTAGTTACTATTTAAATAGAATTTTTTTTCTTGATTTCTTCCTCATATTGCTCATTACTAGTGTCTAGAAACACTACTGATTTTTCTAAGTTACTCTTGTATCCTGCCACTTTGCTGAATTCATTTATTAGCTCTAAGAGCTTTGTTGAAGATTTTTCATGACTTTCTATATATAGGATCAAGTCATCTGCAAATAGGGAAAGTTTTGATTCTTTCTTTCCAATTTGGATATGTTTTTTTTTTTTCTTGTCTACCTGCTCTAACTAGAACTTATAGCACAATGTTCAGGAACGGGTGACGCTGGGCATCCTTTTCTTATTCCTGATCTTAGAGGGAAAGCTTTCAGTCTTTCAACATTGAGTATATTGTTAACTGTGGGTTTTTCATATATGCTATTTATCATGTTGAGGAAGTTTCCTTCTATTCCTGTCTTTCAAAATGTTTTTATCAAGAAAGGATACTGAATTTGGTCAAATGCCTTTTCTGCATCTGTCAAGATGATCATGTGTTTCATACCCTTCAATTTGTAGTTGTGATATATTGATTTTATTATGTTCAACCAGCCTTGCATACCTGGGATAAAACCCAGTTGATATAGTATATAATTCTTTTAATGTGGTGGTATTTTGTTGAGGATTTTGGCATCTATATTTATTGGACAAATTGGTCTGTAATTTTCTTCTAGTATCTTTATCTAACTTTGGTATTAGGATAGTACTGGCTTCATAAAATAAAGTAAGTAGTATTCCCTCCTTTTCAATTATTTGGAAGAGTTTAAGCAAGCTTGGTATTAATTCCTCTTGAAATGATTGGTCAAATTCAACTGTGAAGCCATCTGGTCCTGGTCTTTCCTTTGTTGGCATATTTTTGATGACTGATTCAATCTCTTTAACTTTAATTGGTCTGTTGAGGTCTACTATTTCTTCTACAGTCAGGGTAGTTTGTGTGTGGTTTCTAAAAATTTATCCATTTTGTCTAAATTGTCTAATTTGTTGACAGACAGTTGTTCATAGAACTCTCTTACGATCCTTTTTATTTCTGAGGGGTCAGCAGTAATGTTTCCTTCTCTCATTTCTGATTTTATTTATTTTTATCTTCTCTCTTTTTTTCTTTGTCAGTCTAGGTAAGGATTTGTCAATTTAAATGATACTTTCAAAGAACCAACTTTTGGTTTTTTTAGTGCTTTCTATTTTTTCTTCTTTGTTTTATTTATTTCTGCTCTATTCTTTTTATTTATTTGTTTCTGCTTATTCTGGGTTTAGTATGCTATTCTTTTCCTACTTCCTCCAGGTATGCAGTAAGGTCTTTGATTTTAGCTCTTCCTTCTTTTTTAATGTAGGCATTTAGGTCTATAAATTTCCCTCTCAACACTGCCTTCATTGCATCCTATAAGTTTTGATATGTTGTGTTCTCAATTTCATTCCTCTCAAGAAATTTGTGGAATTATCTTGTAGTTTCTTCTTTGACCCATTAATTGTTTAATAGTATGTTGTTTAACTTCCATATATTTATGAATTTTCCGGTTTTCCACCTATTATTCGTTTTGCAGTTTCATTCCATTATGAACAGAGAAAGTGCTTTGTGTAATTTCAGTCTTTTTAAATTTTTTGAGATTTGTTTTTTGACCCAATCTGTAGTCTACCTGGAGAATGATCCATGAGCACTTGAGAAGAATGTGTATCCTGCTGTTGGGGGGTACAATGCCCTGTATATTTTTGTTAGCTCTAGTTCATTCACCATATTATTCAACTTCTCAGTTTCTTTATTGATTCTCTGTCTATGTGGTCTATCTATTGATGACAGTGAAGTATTGAAGCCTCCAGCTACTTTTGTAGAGAGGTCTGTTTATCACTTCAGTTTTGCCTGTGCTTGTCTCATGTGTTTTGGGGAACCATGGTTAGGTACACAGGTATTTATGATGCTATTTCTTCTTGGTGAAGTGTGCCTTTTATTAATTATGGTGTCCTTCTTTGTCTCTTATAACAGTTTTGCATTTAAAGTCTACTTTGTCTGAATTTGTATAGCTAGCCCAGCTCTATTTTGATTGCTATTGGCATGGAATATTATTTTCCAACCTTTCACTTTTAACTGATTTGTGTCTTTGGATCTAAGGTGAGTCTTTTGTAGACAACATATAGTTAGATTATACTTTTTTTAATCCATTCTGCCAATGTTTGTCTTTTGATTGAGGAGTTTAATCCATTAATATTCAATGTTATTACTGTAAAGGCAGTACTTAGTTCAACCATTTTATCCTTTGGTTTTTATATATCGCATATTATTTTTGTCTCTCTCTTTACCCTATTAGTTACCCTTACTGATAATTTTTGTATCTACACTCTACTCCAAGCATCTCTCTCCTATCTTTTCCTTTCAGCCTGTAGAACTCCCTTTAGTATTTCTTATAGGGCAGGTCTCTTGTTGACAAAATATCTCAGTTTCCATTTATCTGTGAATATTTGAAGATCTCCCTAATTTTGGAAGGACAATTTTGCTGGGTAAAGAATTCTTGCCTGGCAGTTTTTGTCTTTCAGTAACTTGAATATATCCTACCACTACCTTCACACCTCCAGAGTGTCTTCTGAGAAATCAGCACTTAGTCTTATTGTGGTTCTCTCGTATATGACAAATCACTTTTCCCTTTCCCCTTAGGATTCTCTTTATCTTTCACATTTGACATTCTGATTAGTATGTGTCTCACAGTAAGTCTATTAAGATTTATTCTGTTTGGAGCATGTTGCTCTTCTTGAACTTGTATATTTTTGTCTTTCATAAAAGTTGGGAAATTTTTGGCCCTTATTTCCTCAAATAGTCTGTCTACCCTTTTCCCTTCTCTTCTCATTCAGGAACACCCATGACACATATGTTTGTGCCCTTTATGTTATCATTCAAATCCCTAAGCCCTTGCTCATTTTTACTATTCTTTTCTCTATCTCTTCTGTTTGTTAGGTCTTCATTGTCCTGTCTTCTATTTTGCAGATTCTTTCTTATTCCTTTTTAAATCTGTGATCATATGCCTCTAGTATATTTTTCATCTCTTCAATTGTGGCTTTCATTCCCATAATTTCTGTTAAGTTTCTTTTTATGCTTCCATATTCTTCTTTATGCTCACCCAGTTTCTTCTTAATATCCTTTATCTCTTTGCCATATATTCCTTCATCTCCTTGGATTGATTTAGATTTGTTTGAATATCATTGATTAGTTGTTTCAATTCTGCACCTCCTCTGAAGTTTTAATTTGTTCCTTTGACTGGGTCATATCTTCTTGTTTTGTAGAATGGATTGTTGATCTTGATGAGTTTACTCTGAAGGTCAGTTTCTCCCTTTTGCCTAGGGTTTTATTGTTGATTGGCTTTTGTTAAGGCTTTTCTTTGACATTTGGTCAACTTATTCTAGACCTTTAGAATTGCCCTTGTTTAACTGATCAGATTTTTCCAGCTCTTCTTCATCTGATTCTTACCCAGGATATATAGTACAATTTTTAAGATTGAAACATTTGTGCAATTGTTTCACCCCCCTCCCACCCCCACCCCCCCTCAGGAAAAAGTTTCCTTTCCTCTGTTCCTTCTCCAGGAAACTTCATCTGTTCTGTTTATTTTGTTTAGCTTCTGTTGGTTTTTTGTTTGTTTTGTTTTTAACTCCCTTCTTTGCCTCTAAATGTTTTTGCCTGGTGGACAAATTCTAGGGGGATGATTACCCCAGAGAGGTCTTTCCCAGGTCAGTATTCCCAAGCCAACACAGAGCTAAGAATGCATGAAAGGGATTCAGAGCAGCTCCAAAGAGGCTTGAGGAGAGGGTCTAACAAAATGCCAGAATCTTTTGTTAACTCCCTGAAGCTGCACTTTTCTGGGCTGCCAGCAAATGGTAGTCTTCATCAAACAGTTCCCCACAGACCAAAGAAGGTACTATGTCTCTAAACCCTCACTGTCTCTGCCCCTGTTGGGGACAGGGTTGAAACAATGGCTGAGATAGTCCCTGTCTGGGGTGAAAAAGCACCTCATAGCAGAGACTCAGTGATCTGAAGCCATGATCAGTGCTCAGTCATGTCCTATTCTTGAGGAAGAGGACTTCCACATCCCTCTCTGTCTGCAGCAGCCAACCAGGGACTGGATCCTGAGGCAGCCCACCTTGAGAGTGGCAAGTGGGTACAAGTAGCCACTGCACAGAGCAAACTACCCACAGTTCTTTACCAGTTTCTCAGCTTCTTCCTCCTACTCTTCTCTGGATGTTGTACAGTGCTCCTCTGGTATCCAGAATCCTGGCACAGTTGACTCAGGCAGTTCTTGCCTGCCCACTAGCTGCTTTGCAGGAGAAGGGAGTCCTGAAGCTCCCTACTTTGCCATATTCCCATAATTTCTTGAAGATCTTTTTAAAAAATATACATATTCCTGAGGAATCTGTCTCTACTCAAAGTAATGATGTGCCATGTGTTTCAGGAACAATTGTGCTTATTGTATATTACTTTTTTGCAACCAGTCTTCTGTATTCCTTAATAACTGATTTAGGTCATCTACCATCTCGAATGATTGGTGAAAAATCTTGTTTCTCTGACCAAATTGTAGACTCTGCAAGGTTAGAGTCAACAGAACCAATATAGAAATGTACACCAAGAACATTTGGATGTGTGTGGGGGCGGGGGGAGAGAGAGAAGAAACATTCATCTCAATCTCCTCTGCAATCTTAATGAGCATACTCATAATATTAGTTTCCATGTCACTGATCAAACTATTTTTACAGTGTTGTTTATTTATAGCCCACCTCTTTTCACAGAGAATCTGAAGCAAGATACAATGAGAACACTTATAGTGAAATAAACAACTATAAATAGAGATAAAAGATTAATGCCAGGGACAAGGAGAATATAAATATGCCAATCATAAGATGAGACTAGTTGCTAAGCATCGTATTTTGTTTTGAGCTTTCTGGTAGCCAGAGGCATAAACGGAAGCATGATCAGTTATAAGGCTCTCATTATAAGAGGCAGCATATCAGTCCCTAGGGAGAATAACACATTTTGATAAAAACATTAAATAGTTGTTCTCCCACAAAAATCCTGTGGAACTATTCTCATTATTTACACTGAATTCTAGATGAGTTGATAATTTTTCAAGGCATACTGAATTTTTCTTGGGCATCATATGGACTTTCCTTCCCTTCTAACAAAATAGTTCTTTAGCTAGTCTGGTTAGTTCAAGATTTCCCATGATAAATATAATAACACACACAAATTGAATTTAATATCCAAGCATTTTCCCTCTCTTTTTAAAAATATAATTTTACCTTTCCAGTCTTTAGGATTTTCCCCTCTCCTTTCAGTTGTCAAAATATTAGCAAAATATTCTAAAATAGCATCTGCCAATTTCTTAAGTACCCAGACAAAGCAAAGCATTGTCTCAATTACTTTTCATATGTCAAGATTTCCTTTGATGTTATTTCCATATGTATTCTAACTGGACTTGAGGCTTCCATTGTAAGTAAGCCTCCCGTAGCCTTTTCATGGAAAAAATTTACAATCCTGTATTTGGTTGTTTATTTGTTTAAGCAAATTATTAACTTTCTAGATCATAGTATCAAAAGTATATAATGTGACATTTTTCTTAGTACTCCTCTTTGATCAATATGAGTTCAAAAGTTTTCAAGTTATTCTTTACATAATTTACAAGCAACTGCAAGTTGTAAACCTTTTCTCCTTGTATTGAACTGCTAGCTACTTGAGTCCTGAGAATGTCTGCTAACACTCACTGAAAGCGTCTGTCTCATTCCTAGAGTCTAAGAAGAAACCCTACAAAGTACAAAGAATGTGAAAGTTAAAGTTTAAACCATTGACTCGAGCTTAAATAACAAACCTCTACTTGGTCATGAAAAAATTCAGTCCTGTAGCTATGTCTCCATTATATTTGAATCATAAAAAATAATGCATTGGAAACAAGGCTTACATCAAATAACATCTTAACATTTTAGAATTTAAAATTTTAGTCATGTTGAAACTATAAAATAAACACTTAAACTTTACATTTTCAAAAATGAAATGATGAGTATGGAATATCTTTACTGAGTATGTCTATATCTTACAACACCCTTACCTACTAATATGACACATATCATTTTCACCAGTCCTTCTTGGAGCTAAACTATTTGAAGAATGCATTTATTGAAAATAAGCTTGTTATAGGTCAAAGTACAGAATTGAAAGTGTTATCCTTTTTATGGATTTTGGGGCTAAGTTTTCTTTTATATGGACACTTTAGTAGAGAAAGCAACCTGCTACAGAAAAATCCTGTATCACTTTCCCTTACAAATCATGCTTCTCTCTGTTTGCTAATAATTTTGGAAGTGCCTAGATTAGATTAAATGAAATATACATGTTTTCCGATTTTGAAACAATTCTTTGAAATAAATATCAGCCCAATACATGAAAATGTTTTAATTGAATGCATTTAAATCACATGAATTCTTTGATTTTTCTCTAAATTCACTTTTTAACAGTGTTATATTTAATAACTTACATGTAGTCTATCTGATTAATAGTATATATGATATAAATCAAGAACTTTATGGACATCTACCCAACCTAATATTTACCTATCCATTACCATGGTTAAGGAAACCCTCTTAGATTTTTATTTTCTAATTTCACATGCTTTCATTTCTTATTCAAATTAAAACTTCAAAGCAATCAAAAATCTGGTTTAAAACTTTACATTGTTACCAGTTTAATTTTGATATTACACCTTACTAATAAACTTTTGCTTAGTGATAAGTTTTAACTCAGTTTAATTCAATTTTAATTCAGTGATATTTCTAAATTGGGTAATTAATATCTGACATTATTCCTGGTGCCTGACACCTGCTCGAATGTCCTTTTCCATGAAGAAAGTTTTCCATCGAGCCAACATAAATAAAATCTGGAAGCTAGAGAAAATAGCTACCTTGAAGAAACTTGGCTCATGAAAGACCAAAAAAATACTGTAAATACTTGCCTGTTTTATTTCATGAGTTCTTATAGAGTATAATTTAAAAATCAAAATTTTTTCTTCCAGCTCTCCTCATTTGCATGGAGTACCAGTCTAACAGACTCTATTATAATGGGCACTGTGAAACTGGACCGTCCATTCTGGAAACCAGACTTGCATTGGTTGCTGGGGTCTCCCCAATTTAGATGGCTATCTTTAAGTGGATTTAGTTTATTTTTTCTGTTTTTAAAACTTTATTTCCAAAGAAGTTTTAGACTACAGAAAAGTTACATGGAAAATATAGGGTACTCCAATGTACCCCACCAGCCCCTCCCTCACATTTCCCCCTACCATCAATATTTTTCGTTAATGGTACATTTCTTACACTTGGTGAATAAATATTGAAGCTCTGCTACTAATCCTGGTCTATGGTTTACGTTATGGTTTACACTTTGTACTGTACAATTTTATAGGTTTTGACTAAATGTGTAATGGCCTGTATCCGTCATTAGAATGTCTTGCAGGACAATTCCAATGTCCCAAAAATGCCCCATGTAACACCTCTTCATTCTAGTTGATTTTTTAAAACAGGACATTTTACAGCCAGAAAAAAATAGCTTAAAACCTACAGTATGGAATAACAACGAATTAGAGTTCAGTATAGTGCTATTAATTTATGCCTAATATACTCGACCAACTACATCATTTCTAATGTTGCTTGCTAACTTTTCTGTTCTAGGAAAGTAAGATGAGGCTTTATTCTGGGATTCCTTCAGTGCAGTCCTGGTTCTATACAGCTTCTCTTTTTTCATTTTACTTCTACATCATTCATTCTCTTTCTTTTTCTATATCCTTCACATTCAATATGTGCGAGAATGGAGAGATGTGTATTTAAATCATGCCTTAAATTATGTCTTCCACTGCTTAAAGTATTCCTAAGGATATTTTCTTTCCTCCAGTATTCTTTGCTACATAATTCCATGTCCATGCTTAAGACCTAAAAACTTTGTCTCAGTTCTGCACACTTTCTGTTATCATTCTCTGGGACCCCGAGATGCCTTCACAGAGTGTATATTCCTTGGCTTTTTGTAAAGGTGTAGCTTCAAAGTAGGAAACAACTTAAAATAGGCTCCTATATGGGACAAAAATCTTAAATCCAAATCACCCTTTTTTTTTTATGTAAGCATACTCCCTTGATTGGAGGACTTCTGGGATTTAACTTTTGGCTATTTCATGTTTACAATGTATCTTATACACTCTATAAGATGTTGTGAGAAAGAAAGCAAACCATAAAAATCACACACAATAATTCTAAACAGCTTCCCGGGCAGTACTCAGCTTTACTTTGTCATTTCCCAACCTCACTCTCTGATACAGCCCAGGTTTGGAACAGATTTTTAGATAGACTTCCCATGAAAAAGACAAATCAAACAAAAATCACTATTTTTACATGCTATGCATTTTGAAGCATTTGTTGCATATAACCAATGCATTTGGATGACGGTGGTTGGGGTAGTACAATTGAACCAAATAGGCAATAATTAGAAATTTATCCTGAAATAAATGATACTCTTCTTGACTGCTCTAGCTTTTGAATTGCAAAGATACATAAAACCCTTGAAATTGTGCTTCCCATTGTAGAATTCTCTGGTTACATTTTGAGAAGAGAGCTGAAACACTTAACTCCCATTACTGCTAATAGAATCTATGCTTATTAAAGTTAAAATTTTACCCCCATATAAAAGTAATTTGCTTTTATTTTTCTTCTTCATTATTTTAATTAATTGGGATTTTTCCATATCAGCCAAAAAGCTGAACTCCACTAGCGCTTAATGAATGATACAGGAAAATATAACGTTTCTATGAATGTTAGGTTGATTGGAAAATGTCATCCTCTGACCTACTCAGTCTTGCTAATCAAGAGGAGTCCTCCCAGAACTCACAGTTAGATTAAACAGGCTATGATCCACCAGCTATCTCTTTGATTTGTTTAAATTACAGTTTTTGTCAGGTATCAGGTTTGGTGTATCTGAGGAAAGCCACACCAACGTGATTGAGAGCCTATATAGCCACGTCTCCAGTAATTGGGTAGTGTGCTGATTTTCACTGTAACCTGTCTGAATTAACGCAAGACATCAACCACTGGCTTTTAGTGATTTAATTATCACAATTGTCACATTCTAGTTATCAGCCCAAAAGGTGCATGCTGGGGTTGATTGTGAACATGTGGTACTACTGATGCAGGTTACCTGATGGCCAGATATGGGGCACCTCAGGAACAGACTTAATTTGAAGGAACACAGTCTCAATTCAGAAATATTTATGGATATGAATCATGACTTTCAAAGGAAAATGAAGGCTACTTAAATGCAAAGCTGTTCAGTGGAAAGAGGGGGGAAAAATAGACCAGTTACAATCCTTGGGTTTATATACAGGACTTAAGCTGCTATTAAGGGGTTTCTAAATGCCAATATTGAGTGTGGACTACAATGTAGACCACTGGCCGTGCGTGCAGCAGTGCTCCAGAATGTATTCGCCAGGTGCAGTGGATGTGCCGCGATGATGGAAGAGGTTGTTGATGTGGGAGGGGTGGGGTGGGTGGGGTGGGGGGTATATGGGGACCTCATATTTTTTTAATGTAACATTTAAAAGAAAATAAGAAAAAAGTAAATGCCAATATTCATTGTGGGCTTTTGCATTGTTGCATTTAAGATTCCTGAATTCAAACACAGCATTCTAATGTGTTAAACTACCTCTTGCCCCACTTTATTATGGGAATACAATAAAATTTTATCAAAAGTGTCTATTATAAACCCAAGTAGAATGAACGTAGCCCCACCCATTATTCTTACTTAATGGAATCTGACCCATTTATCTGGAAAATATTCAAGGTCTGAAGGGTTGGTGCAGTTTTCCGTGCTACGTGCTTAACTATACGCTCACTGAAATTCTGTAGAGGGAATGCTTGACCTCACAACATACTATCCAAATGACCAGCACGGTGTCCTAAATTATATGGTGTTCCTGGATCCTATTGCTTTCCTGAAGCATCAGTAAAAATACTGGAACTAATTCTTCTGAATCACGGCACTCTCATCCCAGTTCCGTTCTAATAGTATTGACTACAGTCTAAGCATTTTTGCTTCACTCAACACAGCTCTTCAAGGGCTTTCCCTTTTGAAGGCCTCCTCTCTGTGGGTGGTCAATACCCTTATGAAATCGTCAGACTTGAAAGTAAGATGGATTGTTACTGGAACATTAAGTAGGACAGAGAGCAGATGAAACTTAAATACAAAGTTGCAGCTGTTCATAAGCTCAGAAACTTAAATTAGTTCAGCTGCACTGCTAACTTCCAGTAAGAAACAAACTGAACAGAAATGAGTTGGTTACTCCCTGATAGAAGGAAAATTAGTCTAAACTATAACTTGAAACCTTGCCATCTTAAGAAATTTACATTAAATGGTCCCCTCCTCAATCAACCCTGTTAATTTAATTTTGTGCAACCTCTGTAGACAAAAGGGGCCCTGAATCCAGGTGACTTTTTTTTAATACACAGCACCCTCCATCTCTGCAGCTTCTAACCCAATGATCCCTTCCCAAAAGTCTCTTCCTTAGCTTCCCTTAGCTCTACTAATACCTTTCTTAATCTCTTTTTCTTTATTTCCTTTCCTGCTTCTTTCTCCCAGTTGTCTCCATGCAGAATTCCCAAAGGTTCCATTCTCACTCCCTATTTTTCTTCATTCATCCCATTTTTCAATGGTCTGTGCCATGACAATTACCACCTATATTATCAATATTAAACCTGCAGTTCCTGCTGAAACTTTACTCTTAAATTTTGAGACTTTTATAGAATGTGTCCAATCAAGTGGCCGTGTCTGTAAAGTCAAGTTTGAGTATATCTGGTACTCACAGAGGAATCCCCCCTTTAACTTCACCGTTTCCTATGTTACCCTGCTTCTGTGAGTTTCATATTTTGAAGTTGTCTTTATTGCTCTCTCTTGTCCCATACCCGTTTAGCCATTAAGTTGCAGGATATGTCTTCATAAGGTTTCTATTGTTTTCTTCCTTCTTGTGTCAAACTTCTGTTCCTCTAACTTGAGCCCGAACCCCCTCAACTCTCATTTTTAATAGCTGCCTACCTAACTTCTGAGTTGCTCCACTTTATTTCATGCTGGCAATCCGGGTTAGTGGTAGAATCACATTTACCATGTGTTCTCTTTGTTAAAAATTCATATTGGTGTCTTTTGTGCCTCTTAGAGCAAATTTAAATCCCTCAGTCAAGCATTGTGAGCTTGTATGAATCGACCCATTTTACTTCTTAAATCTTACAATATTGTTTAACTTGGGGCTTTTGTCTCCACTCAGTATTACTAGCCAGTCTCCCCGCTACCATGCTCTCGTTGATCTTTGCTCCTCTCTCTAAGGCCCTTAACACTTAACTAAGGATTTGCCCTCTCCATGAAGCTTGACTGAGCTAACGCCAGCCCACAGTGACTTTACTCATGTTTTGAATTGCTGCAGACTGACATATACATGCTGAAATACTCTGTAAATTTTATAGATTGCTTCCAAATTGTTTGCTAATTTATCATGAATATATGTATTTCTTCTCAAATAAGATTTAACATTCCTGAAGAGGAGGAACTGTGAATTGTACCATTTTAAATGTGTGACTTTCACCATTGAATTTAAAAATAACTATTCCTACTTTCTGGGAAGTTTCCCCAATTCAGTTATTTCTAATCCCTGTGTGAGTATCAGAGGAACTAGGTTTTTAATGGCATAATCAGATCCCATGTCAAATAACTGACATTAAGAGTGTCATTAATGTAATTCCTTATTCCCAGAGATGTTCTGGAAGGTTTGTATGTATTCTCATTATAAATACATTGAAACACGCTTAAATGAAAAAGACCGAATAAAAATGAATTTCAAATTAAAAAAAAAAAAGATGTTCTATAAATGTAAGAATTAATGTCAACATTCACATGTAATTCTAAGCAAATGTATAGAACAAGTGCGGTCCTGCTCACTGAACCACACTCTGAACACATTTCATATTATTCTGTCCACAAAATCGCACACCTGTGAAACAGACCTAAACCTTTTCCCACACTGATATTGCTAATGTTATAGACATTGAGGACGCATTCACAAAAATATGAAGGTAGACATTATCTACCTTTACCCCCCAATTCCTCTAAGGATCTATCAAGTATTTACTGGGCTCCAAATTAGGTATTAATGAATGCAAAGATTTTCACTTCTGCAGTTTCATCTATGTAATATAAAATTCATTAACATTTATATTTATACTTTTATGAAACCACTAATCCCAAGTGAAGCATTCTTGTGAATATGAAGGGAAAATGCTTCTCTGAATACTTGGGACTGTACTGTTCTGCATTTGAGTAAGCTTTATAAAGGCTTAATCAGAATAAGGAAGCACAGCTATAGTTTAAAATGTTTTAGCAACACAAGACAGCCCCATATAATACAGAGCCCTTCTGATGTTTTACTAAAGCTGTGGAGAAAATTTACAATTTCTCCACACATTTTAAAAATATATGTTGTAGAATAATATACATGGAGAAAAGCACTTTTTGCTCATATAAAATACCAGTAAGCAAGCAGCAAATGTAAGTTGTTATGCATGACATGTAGGAGAGAAGAAAAAACAAATAACCCAGGAAGATTAATCCTTTGTATATTTTTGAGAAGTTAAAATACTTAGGTTCTAGCAGATCAGAAGAAAGGATAGTTTTTAAAGCCGAAAACCTGTAAAGAAAATGCCCACCCAGGGAGGGAAAAACAGGTGAAATTTGGGGGCATTTTCGAGACTTGGGAATTGTCCTGAATGATATTATAAGAATAGATTCAGGCTATTACCTATCTTGCCATAACCTACAAAACTGTGCAGGAGAGAGTGTAAACTACAATGTAAACTATAAAATCCGTGCTTAGTGGCACTGTCCCAAAATGTGTTCATCAATCGTAACAAATGTCCCACACTAATGAAGGGTGTTGTTAGTGTGGGAAAGTGTGGGAGGGGAAGGGAGTGGGGCATATGGGAATCCCCCATATTTTTATGTAACATTTATGTAATCTAAATTTCTTTTCATTTCAATTAAAAATATATTTTTTAAAAATGCCACCAAATATGACATTCTAGTCATTTTTGGCTAATAAGCTGATCTTAGTAGGATATGAGGTAAAGGTTTTGTTACCAATTTCAAAGTTCCTAATGAGGTAATCACCCCGCCTTTTAAGATATGCCCATATGTGGACCAGTTATCACACTGAGGAATAGCACTTTATACCCTCAACAGATGGGGGCTGAGGAGAAGATTAAAGTATTAGGACAGTTCTCGTTCTCTCAGATGTGTGTGCCTTACAGACCTACCCGCAACGTTCAGCCTCCACACAGGGATCTTCTCATTTATAGGTCTGTCATGACCGACTTCACCAAAATAGTGATCCATTATTTGCTGGCCGCTGATAAAACCATCAAAAGGTAAACCAATAAGTAAGAACTTACTTGAAGAGTGACGTTATCTTACTGCTGTCAGGGAGTATGAGCCACATAGCCATCAGTTCATCGTGTTTACAAAGGGAAGGGGTGTTTGGAAATAGGACTTGTTATTTCAGGTCAGCATCCTTAATCTAAAGGATGGAAGGAGATTTGATGTTTTGTAAGTGGTCAGTTTCATCTGGGATCTGCTTCGGGCCTCGCCACGTCAAAGGTCTGCAAGGCAGTGGCAGTGAAGACAAACAAAACAGAACCACCACCCCCTCCAGCGATATTAGAACTATTTTCCCCTGCTAAAGATAGAACGGTATGTTCAGCTTCACAGATGCCCCAGTACAGGTATTTAAGCATCATTTGCATCCAGTTATCTGTGTCCCTAGTTGTAATACATGCATATTTATGCACACAATGTGCAAACAGGGGCTAATGTCCGTAAACATGAAAAGATTAGAAAATTCATTAATTAGGGTCATTTGTACAATTCTGTTGTCAACTTTAATCACTTGTTTCAATTGATGTCTCCTTTAGAAAGTCAATCCGCAAGTAGTTATTTATTTGTTCAGCAAGAATATTGTGTAGGGCTATCTTCTGCTTGACCTGTAGTGTAATTTCTAATAACGCATTCATTTCATTCTAATAAGCTGGAGGTCAGGTTTAGCACATTAACATAAACTGTTAAATTAATAAATACTTATTAACTGTGTTAAATTTCACTGCCTGTCAGAGAAAATAATGTGGTTGAGTTTTATAAGTGTGTATCCTTTTGCTACTTTGTGTCATTTTGTGACAGCCTAAACAAAATCCACATATTTACAAATTTAAACACCTCAAATAGGCTTCGATCATTCCGTTGGCAAAATAATCAATTCCCTTCTCAATCAAACTATAAATAGGACCCCAATTAATTAATTTACTATTAGCTATTCCATGACATTAACGCAGCACTCAAATTCACATACCTTCCAGCCACCCAGTCATTTGCTCCTACCCAGGCAGCTTTCTCTGTCTTACATAAGCCTTCTCTTCCTCCCT
Source organism: Dasypus novemcinctus (assembly GCF_030445035.2). Classification (NCBI taxonomy): domain Eukaryota; kingdom Metazoa; phylum Chordata; class Mammalia; order Cingulata; family Dasypodidae; genus Dasypus; species Dasypus novemcinctus. Next base: position 6,716,159 of record NC_080673.1, on the reverse strand, counting down.
CCCGCTCTATGCCCACCTCAAACTTCCTCTTTATTTTATTTAATCATGTCCCCATTGGCAAAAGTCTGTTACATACCCACATTTTCTTTGCCTTTTTTAAAGGTAGTTTTTTTTTTTCATAAGCATACCTATTCCTTGACTTCCCCCTACTAATTGCTTTTTCTATTATTCCTACTGTGTTTAAAATGTGAACACTATGTATAAAGAATACACTCTTTAAGAGGCTTCCCTCCTCTTCCATTTACAGTCATTTCTGAATCAAGGAAATGTAGGTATCCATGGAAGAGAGCAAGACTTGAGGTTTTGGAGAGGAGGATGAGTGAGTTGTTAAAGGTGAATAAAGAAATGGTCTCCTCACTCCCCCAATCTGAAAGCTAGAAAATTAGTTCAAGATTTTTTTTTCATTTTTATGAAAATGACCTTAGGTGAGTCTCTTAATCCCTCTCGATCTCCATTTTGCTGCCTATAAAATGAAAGTGTTGAATAAGCACATCACGAGCCTTCTTAAAATTAAATTTCGTGTTTCTGGGCTATCATGCAAAGAGTTTTTTAAAAGAATTGAAAAGTTTTACTGAGGTTGAGTACAATGTTATTAAAAGCATACTGATATTTCTGTCCATTAAAATTTGGCTTCTGCCTTTCATCTTGGAAAACAGTAACCCCAACCTTTTCCCAGATGTATCTCAAAGATTTGAGGGAAAATATTCGATATAAACATTCCTAAATATACACATGAAAATTCTTACAAAATGCCAAAGATTCTAGGACTATCTCTGTACAAGAGGAAAAGTTCATTGGACCCTGGATGCATCTCCTGAGAGTCAAAGACTGGGATTTATGATTTCTCTTTTCCTTATTACCACAGCTGCAGGGTTGGGTTTTATGAAGGAGAATTATCTCCAAATAGACACCGGTTTCCCAAGTCCTTAGCTAGTCTTTTCCTGGATATTAACATCTATTCCTCCTCCGTGCAGTTGGGTTCTGATTAATCGCAGGAGGCCCTGTGTCCTGGTTGTAATAATTTCCTGAATCACAAACCTGTTGCTATATCATCATGGCACCAATCTCAGAAAATCCAGAGTAGGTCACTTCAATGAGGGAATGCTTTGATATGGCTCATGAATTCCAAAAATGGATATTGGATTATGTTTGTAAACTGGTCTGTATCTGGGCGTGATTAAATTATGATTAGGGCTCTGATTGGCCCACATCAGTAGGGTGTTGAGTACCCGCCCACCAAGGGGTGGGGACTCGCAGATAAAAGACATGGCAAAGGGTCGAGTTACAGTTTTCATGTTGGAGTCTTGAGGTTGGAGTTTTGAGCCAGAGCCCAGGAAGTGAACACACCGAAGAAGAACACAGAGGAGTAGAGATGGTTCCTTAGACATGGCAGAGGCCCTGGGGAGAGAGACAGAGTCATTCACCTGATAGTCCGTAGTGGGCCTTGTGGCGTGAGCTCAGCAGCTGAGCCCAGAGAGAAACAAAGAAACCCAGGAAGCCTGAACCCTCACAGACGTCGGTGGCCATCTTGCTCCAACACATGGCAGTAGACTTTGGTGAGGGAAGTAACTTATGCTTTATGTCCTAGTAACTGTAAGCTTCCACCCCAAATAAATATCTTTTATAAAAGTCAACAGATTTCTGGTATTTGGCTAATAGAGAAACAATCTTTCAGAAATCTAAATTCTTGTTTCCCATCTCAGGCAACTTCTGTTATTCTTCAGAGCTATATAAAAGGATCTCTTCTTTTCACATGATAGTCCCTTCCTGAAAAGTCCCTTTTCTATGTAAGTTTCAGTTTAAGCTCCCTGTCACCTCTTTCTTTCCTCCTGCCAATTTCAAGGATGATTAACTGTCTCTTATTAGCTCTGTCCCCAAATCTATAGCCTAAAATTTGCATACATACCATCAGCATTTCAAACAAATTACTTTGGCATAAATGAAGGTTTAAGTGAAATGGTTCTTCCTGGCTTTTTCCAATATTCACCCTCATTTTTTAATCCATATCTTGTTTATTTCAACATTGACACAGATATAAAGACATACTAAGGAGCATGGAATTCGTTGTTAGTCAAAAAAAGAGCTCCTCCAGTATTCTTCTTAGCTTAATGTACCCAGGAACACATTTACATGTGACTATATCCGATTAGTCTCTTTTGAACTAAGTTCATACTAACTGAAAGGTAGAACACTGTTATATTTTAAAACTTGGCATTCCTATGATACTGATTCTCAAGTTAAAATTTAGAAGCATCTCCACTTTCTCACAGTTTCAGTTGTACCACAAGAAAAAAAAAATCATAACTTTGATCAAGGACTTTGATTCAAAAAGCTTATCATCTACATCTAAATCTGAAAGTTGGAGGGCACTGGAAACACTACTTGATCTTCTTTCAATTTCAAGTGTTTGAAAAAGCTCTATTGGGCAAGGAAAATTTCTATGCTGGCCAATGATAGTGACATATTTGTGTAAAGAGCATAACTGTATTGATATTGGCATCTTCTAGTGCTTTAAGTATTTTTCTGATCATGAAATCTATTCATTCTCTTTTATTCTCCTCTTCAGTCTTTCATTTTTCCTTTTTCAGTAAGTATATAATCAGACACATTTACATCAGAAATGGGTATAAAAGACTTGCCCTGACCTTGTGCTCCCTTTTACTGTCAAAATACTCATCCAAACTGTCATTGCATTAGAGCAACTTAAGAGCCCATATGACTAACCATTCTTCCTTAACATCTGCACTGAATGACATAGGTACCATTAGAAATTTTTACTTCATCTGCTATAAGCTAATAAGATCAAGTAAAGCAACTTTATTTAATTCATGAAATCCAACTGCGTGGTTGGTGGTGATGGTAGCACAACATTGTTAACATAACTAAAAGCCCTGAAATATATATCTGAATGTAATTAAAAGGGGAAATGTTAGAATAACTATATGGTAACACAATTTTTTTTTAATCCATGGAACTATACTACACAAACAGTGAAATAAACAAAAAAAATCCAGCCTCATTCAAAAGAGAAAGTGGAAAAGGATCAGTTCATACTAGAAAGAGTTTAGTGGTATTTCATCACTTATTTTTAAATATAATAGAATCTTTTACAAAGCTATAGTAGATAAGTCAACACATCAGTGGTTGAAAAGGAAAAAACACCTTTGTGCAAATTTTGTCAATAGATAATATAACAGTTACCCAGTTCAGTAAAGTTTTCACTGTTTTATCTTACACTTTTGCTCATCTATGCTATGTTTACATCTAAAGCCTGGTGCTGGCTTATTCTTTCCTAAACTTTTTCTTGTTATTAACATAAGGGAAAGGAAGGTGAAGGGTCTAAGAACCATTATCTTTGCTTATTCAAGTTTTCTTAATCATTTCCTAGTCCCACCAAAATCTAAATTGCCACATGTTCTCATCAGCAAACTCAAACTCTCCCTGTTCATTAAACTTCCTGGTGTACCTCCTCCTTAAGTCAGAAAACTAAATATTATCATACAGCTCATTATAATGTCAGAACTGATCCCTTCTTACATTTCTGAGGGCAAGCATTCTTTGTGGCGATCCTCCTTTACTACTTTAAATCCATCATGTGTGTATGGTTCCACATACCCAAACTTTCAGCCAGTTGTAAAGTTTCAAAATAGTCACCCCTAAATGTCTTGTATCTACCTCAGTTCAATAAAACTCCTATCTTAAAGACGTTTGAATCATTTCTCTTATTTGTTGCTTACTAATTCAAAGGAAAGAAAGCTCAGCTGAAATGATGAAGTAGTCATTAGCTCATAAGTCAATCTTTAATATGTCTAATTTTTGTCGTATTTTTCAACTGAAAAAGTAATCTCCTCTCCTGAGATAATTTACCAAAAAAATAACCTAGAAACATTTTTACTTCTCTATGTTATTCACTTTAAAAGAGATTTTGGTTTTCTACATCTTTAACAGTTACATTGAATATTTTCACAGATTTGATATATAAATAAACTAGTATGCATTATTTGGGCTAATATTTCTTGCAAAAATAATTAGAAATTATGTGAAAAAATTATGAGCTATTTTTGATACTGATTATCTTCCCCTCACAAAAATTTTCAATACTTCAGAATAAAGTTACTAGATTAATTGGGAGATCACTTCTGGGTCCATACAATATTCAGAAGTAAAAAAAATCAGATCTTGAGAAACATATTGCCTGTGTGTTCTTGTGACTTAGATAAAACATTTTTATTTCACATTTGTTATTTACAGATAAAAAAATAAATGTTTAAGAACTCCAGGAATTAGGAAACCATAGGAATAAAAGTACTTGGTACACTGTAATCAGATATGCAGACAAACCAACAAAACATTTTTAACTAATGTTACACAACTTCTTACTTATCAGATAGATCCTAACTATCTCATCAACTGAGTTGCATATTTTGTTGTTGATGTAAAACCCCATTTTATGCTCACTGACTTTTTTCTTGATTTTTTAAAATTTGAGAGCAAGGTTTTCTTCAACTTTTCATTTTATTTTGGTTGCAGTATTTATTGTTGTAGTTAATTTAACAAAGAGATGTTCTCAGACACTCATAAAATCAACATTCTTGCTGCAATTTTTCCCACTTCATCAGAGCCCATATATGAGTTTATCTTCAAAATTTGAGGAAGATCTTAAATCCTCATTGATTTATGAGAATATTTAAAATAAGCCCATATTGCCAATACCAGAAATAGTTTGGCTTTACAGATTAATTTAAATTCAGAAATAGTTTAACTGAAACTTTAAATTTAGTGGATCAACTTTTTTCATTAAGAGCCTTAACTAACTGAAATGTAAGCCATTTTCCATCATTTTACCTGCTTTTCATCTTTCAAAAATTCATAAAAATCTAAAGGAAAATAAGTTTTGTCTCGAGTATATTAAAATAACGTTACAGTTAGAAAGTCATATATTATTTTATACATCATATAAAAACGATCCACAGTGTATCATCAACAATACCAAGAGCTCAGCAGTTCCAATATGTGTATTTGTTATTTGTTTCCTATTCAAAATATAGATCTCCAGTTCCAAAAGAAAATCCAGAGATTTAAAATTTCAGTCCTTTCTTAAAACTGACCATCTTGCAATATACTCTAGAGGTCTCCAAGTCTCTTGAGTCTTCTTTTCTTCAGTGCAATTCAATAAATTCAATTCTGCAAGCATTAATTGGGCTTCTGCCATGAGTAAGGCACTCAGTATGAAGTACAATAAAGAATAAACCCCGGTCCTTCTACTCCATGATTTCACCACAAGAGAGATGTGCTCCCTTCCTTTCCCCTGGAGAACCGGAACTGCCTGTAGTATCATCATTGGAAACCGAAGTATTATGTCTGGATATTGCTAGTTTCTTTATTTCTCTCAAGTGGCAAATCGCCTCACTGAGTGCAACTATTTCTTCCTGAGTTGTTGTACACCTGCACATGGAGCCATACATACACATCTCCCTCAGTTTTCCCAAAGCTGGTAGGCAGTCATATTTTTAATTTTCTGTCAAATAGGTCCCTGTCAATAAGCCAGCAGTTATTTCTCATTTCTGTGGTCATAGAGCTTTATTCAAAACACTTTTCTTACCATAGCAGAGAGCACAATAAAAGACCACTTTCACCTATTTGGGAAAATAACCAACAAACTCTCTCTGTTATAAGTTGGAATGAAAAAGGGAAGAAGAGTAAAATGTATGCTAGCAGGGTCTCTCAAAGAAGCCTTAAGGTTGACATTTTTAATGCCTGACAATTAAGCCATTTTCTATATATAATTTTGTATTGCTTATTACAGCACTGGAACAACAACTTGAATAAATTTGCTGTGACAGTATTCTCTCTCCCCACATTTTTTATTTAGCTTATATAAATGCAAGAGGCCATCAAAATTCTCTGTATTCCATTTAATGGAGCGCAACTCTATGGATGTTAGTTTGAAATATAAATAACGTTTTGTCTCTGATGATATTTCACAAAGGCAGACAGGCAGCTCATGGCGAGCATGTTTCCTGGCAGGCACCGACACTGGCTCAGAGGGTGATACTATGTCAGGAAAACTGGTGGGCAACAGTCATCCAATGCTCACTTCAGATTGGAGACCACTTTTTAAGTTCAAGGAGGAAACCTAGGGTGCTAACTTGCAGCAAATCCTCCCACAGATGACAAGAGGCACGAGGTATTTGACAGTAAGCCTCCCTCCCAATCACAGCGCTTCTGTAACCAAGAAACTTCTACTGAGAGGTCATACATATATTCCACTTCCGTACAAAGCACATGCACACCTTTCTGTATCGATGAATCGAGATTATTGGATTCTGGTACGTTTACTGAAGTGACCACGTCTGCTGGTCATGCTACCAAAGCAAGAATCCGGAAAGACATTTTTAAATTCCTTCACTACCAGGAGGAAAAAAAAAGTCTTCATTATGGTGACCCAGAATGTGATCCATTTTGGAAGCTAAATTCAATATGTAATCTCCCAAATGACAGAAAAAGGAATCCGGGATAGCCAAAACTGATCTTTCGATGAGCCTCTCATTCTGTCTACAAGAATTATTTTAGAGATTTCCCAGGAAATTTAGCCGTTACGTGGTGAAAGTGTACAAGTTTTATGATCCTTCTCCCGCGGTATGTGCTCCATACGATTTGCAGATATTTACCCAAAATACTCACAGCTGAAAACCCCTTACACACCCCTCACATCAGCACACACATTTACACTCGCTTTCCAGCTGCCCGCTATATTTAAAATCATAGAATTTGCCACAATGTTTTCCCACTTTTGGATCTTGTTTAGCGTAAAATCATGAATTAAAATATAAATTACTACCCAAAATACTAGTTACAGCAGAGTCATCCAATTATTATCATAAAGTGAATTTTTTATGTTCCCATCAAGTGTTCACACCCTTCAGTCTCCCAAAACAAACTGCAAAGGGATCATTACAGCAGTTGTTTTTATTTATTTTTTTTTTTCTTGCTCTAATGGGAATTCTCACTCACATAATTTAGATCATCTGTAATAAAGAAGTACATCACGGGACTGGATAGTTTTAATCAAATTTGAGGCCATATGATGCCAGACAGAAATGTATGGCTTGGTATAAAAATCTGGATGTCCATATGTTCTAGATAAAGAGTAAATGAATATATATTTATATAATATGTATGATATATATATATAAAATACACTGTTGTCATTTTTTAAAGCCCTCAGATGTTTCACATCTTCCTTCATTTTTGACAGTTAGATATGCTTGATATTCAGGGACCAAAAAAGATTTCATGGTCACTTTTTTCTTTCCTCTACAATGTTAGAGAGAAATGTTTTCTCGTGTAAAATGGGATCCCCAAATGTGGTCAGAAGTACTCAATCCCTGTCCGTGTGATTGGCCTCTGAGCCCAACATCCCTGTTACATTACTCAGGCGCCCACGCTTAGTAGGCATTGAAAGCATGTGCTCCAAGAGGATAGGAGGAGACTTCCACATGATATGGTTTGATGGAATAAAGATTGATTGGAAGTCAATCATAGAATATTCACAAGTGTTCTGTTTTACAGTAAATTTTGAACTCAACATCGCCTGCGTGAATATTCCTTTGTGATTTGAAATTCTTGGAAAAACCCTTCCACCCTTTTACAGTTGGGTTGCTTCATCCCATTAGCAGTCTCTTACTAAGAATAAACAGAAGGCATCTGTTGATCCAGTCATACTAACTGGATTCCAGGCCCTGTGCTGGTGGTCCTACGACACTGCTCTCAGTGTTAGGATCCACTCAATTTTTGATTTTTTTAAAAAGCTAGCTTCTGTCAATGTGTATGTTTGCTGTAGAAGGTTCATCGTCCACTGATTAGAAGAGTAAAACTGCTGGAGGAGATGTTTAACTTCTCACCAGGCAGCTTATCAATGTCCAGAATTGTATCACACACACAGCAAATGCTCCCTTGACGTTTGCGTCTCAGCCACAGACAGGCGATCAACACCCAGTGCCTGTCACTGTTCCTGGTTCCTGGCCCAACGCCACCTCTTCAGTCCACCCTACATGAAACAGCCCTCTTTCCTTTGCTTTATTTTTTATAACACGTATTATCCCTGGCCTAATATTAAGTGTTCAGCATTTGTGTGTCGTCTTGCTCCGACAGTATGTAAGCCCCCTTAGGTCCGGGACTCCGTCTGTTTTGGTTACTGCTAAATCCTTAGTGGCTAGGTACCTTAGTACCTAGAACAGAGTAGATGAATGAATGACTCACAACGCAAGTCATGAGTTCCTGCCAGCCAGGCAAATCTAGCCTGTGCCACCCAGGGGTCCTGTGGGAGAGCTCAGTCCAAAAGAACGTCTGAACTTGAAAATGATGAGGAGAGCAATAATAGCTATCACGGACTACGTGCTTACTACGGTGTGGGCAACGTGCTAAGTATTTACACATTTTATCTTACTTCATCCTCAAAAGATAAATACCTGGTATTACCTCGACTTTTGAGATAATAAACCAGAAGCACCAGGCTCACGGTTCTTTAGAGTGCATCCAGGATTGCAAACCCAAGACTAGCCAGGGTTTCCAGAACATGAGCTATTCTGTTTCATGCTTTTACCGCAAAGCCCATGGGTTCGGACCAGGTGGAAAACAAGGGCCACAGGGTGGATAAATTCCAGAGATGTTTGGGCTTTCTTTTGTTAGCTCGCTTTTGATAGTGACCTAGCTGTAGATGGATATTCCTCTGCCATAAAAGAAAAGGGCCGTTATTAATTCATGATTGTGATTCAAGGTAGGGGTGCAATAGAGAGCCAGGAGGACAGCAGCAGATCGGGGTGCACTTGTGATCCTAAGGCAGCAGCCACCACTTGAACCTACCCAGTTGTCGCCATGAAGGTACGGGAATCCAGTGTTGCCTGATCTTCCGCTTCCTCAAAAGAAACGAGAACTCCAGAGTGTTAAATGATGTTTCCCAAAGACTTACTAGTTAAACACCGTAGAGTGCTCGCATACAAAGCATTTCTGCAGTCCACGTTCAGCCCACAGACACCCTGGCCATAAGTCTTAGACAAAGTCCTACGCCAGGTAATACAGGAGAGGGGTGAGGGGCGGGGAGGAGAGGGTGGACAGGGTAACCGAAGAAACAAGGTCATCAGAGAGAAGTCGTAAGTAGGAAGGAAAAACCAAAACAAGACCACGCCTTTGTCATATGAGCTAAGCGACCCCACCACCTTTCAGAAGGAGGATTGCTCCCATCTGGGGCAGGCAGAGAAGAACCGGAATCCGTCAAGCGTGGTTTGAGCGGATCCCGAAGGCTGCATAGTACTGGAGTCAGGAGAAGGGCACTGACATCCGCCTTGCAAACCCAGATACTAAAATAAATGTCTAATGCTCAAAAAAGCATGGTGCGCTTTACACATTTAAAGAACTATTTCTTAATTATAAAGTAGAACTGGCATCATCACATGAAAAATTTTGAAATTTATTTAAAATCGCTTTCTTCCCCGGGATGGTTCTCTTAGCAGCTCTGTAAGACAATGTGCATTTTCAGGTTCTTGATTTTGACTACATTTTCAGACTAGGGGGTTAACCCATGCAAGTGCTATTTTTAAATAAAACGTTTGCGTTGTGTGTATTTCATACCGGAGGGTACAGGTGACTGCATTTGCCCCTCTTCATTCCTTTCTTCATGTTTACTTATAGGCTTTATGTTGAAAGAATCAATTCCTTCTCATTTTGTTGGTGACAGGGAGGTATCTTTAAATAGTCAATGTGCCTATATTTTTAACATTTATTTCCAATGATTAGAGACCAATTTGAAATGCCCAGCGATGATTTCTCCCTTCCTCACTTTCTGTAAAGTCTGATGGCCAGAGGTTCCTGGTTTGTGGCTTTTAAGGTGGTATTAGGGCACATCCTTCTGCCTACAAACAGATCTGTCCACCCGCATAGCCCAACTGCACTGCGCTCATGCTATTATAAATTAAATAATAATTTAATTTGTAAATATTTAAATTCAATATTTACATTCCATATTGGGCCATATATTTTGAAGACAGCAGTTGTCTGATGAATGTTTTTAATTTTAAGAACTCTAATATAAGCAATAATAAAAATGACATTTTAGACCATTCTGAATTTAGGAGTATAAATAGGAAATTTCAGGGCCTGGTTTTCAAGAATAGATGCTAACAGGATAAGCAAAATTAAACCTGTCATTATGCAAAAGTGTTTTTTCTTCCTGTGCATGATATTTTAATATGTATTTCCTGCAGTTTCAGGGAGTTTAATTTGCAGTTTAGAGTAGAAGATACCATCACACACAGTACAGGTGATAAATGAAGCTATCATCATTATGTGCATGATCCTTAAAAGGTGAGCAAAGTAAATACATCTCAAAGAAAAAGCTATTAACTTTAAAGTGGATTGCAGATCTGATCTGTGGGGAAAAAAGTACAAGAGAGGCATAGGATATTTTTATTAATATTCACACTGGTTACTAGTATTAGCATATTCAAATTTAATATTTACAGGCTAGCTCAGCAGAGGCCGCTGGACATTTTTATTTCATTGGTTTTCTAACTTGACTTCTGTCTCCCCATTCTTAATTCATTTCTTACTACCTTACAACTAGAACCTAGAAGTATTCTTTGCTACTACTGTAACAAGTTTTCAACTGGCTGTCTTCCCTACACACCTTATTCAAGTCTCTTATATGTGTGTCGTTGCTCATATTGTGGAGACCATAAACAGTTGGGTGAGTCAGAGTTTAAGTTCCCAGCCTGCCATCTATTAGCTATGTGTCTTTGTGGAAATTATCTAACCTCTATGAGTTTCACATTTCTGTTCATTAAATAGAAATACATACTTATCCTATACAGCTATTGTGAGAAATAAATGAGTTGGGGTAGCTTATCACAAGGCCAGGCATAAAATTCATATCATAGCACATTAAGGGGGACACTCAGCTTCTTTAATGATGTGGCTCAAAACATAATATTTCAAAAGGCTGCTTGTGATTCAACTTGACTGTAGAACACATGCTGCAGTGAAGTCAGACCGTCCAAGACATAGTCCCTGCCCAGCCGATCTGGGTCACCTTGAGCTAATCCCCTAACACCCCCAGGCCTGGCACCTTATCAAACACTTGAGAGGATGGGGCTCTAAGCCTCGTTCAGGGTCTCAAGTCCTGGGGGTTGGCTGCAGTTATTCCAGGTTCACACACACGTCTTCAACTTGGCTGGGGAGAACTTCCCCCTATGAGGCTGTATTTATTCTTATGACACCTGGTAGAGAGTGGCCTTTTAGATTTAAAAACGTAACACAATGCAATGAACAAGGGACTGTCTTCTAATCCTTCTGGGCCCAAAAACTAGGAGTTTGAGAGCAAGGGGAAAAAATAGGTGCCCGATAAAAATGATTGCATGAAAACTTCCCCATTACAGTTAACCCAGGCAACACCACATTTGTATGAGTTGCAAAACTCTTAGACTTAATTTCTTTGATGTCTACTATTGAATTTTTATATTTTTTGTATAATAAGCCAATCTTTAGAGTAAACATTACCCATTGAAAGTTTATAAAATCTTTTACATTTATGTTTAGATACTATGTATTAATTTTAACAGCCATGACCAATAGAAAATTTTAAAGTCCTTTTATTATATTGTTCATATAGGACTAGCTGGTATTTCAGAAATGAATGTATAAGTGTAGAAGCACCTATAACATATTAACACCTCACTTTCCTCAGTTATTCTACCCAAAGTTGGTCATTTTATAAGTTTTGTGGATCAGTCCAGAAAATGTCTATGCACATACCAGCATATGTGCACATGTATCTCCTTGTTAATTTACACTGTATAGCACTGTGTATAAGGACTCTGTACATTATTTTTCACTTTTAATGCTACTTTATGGAGATATTTCCTTAAAAGCCAAGCAAAACCTTTGAAAAATGGCTCTGTAGTATGCCATGCTAAAGCTAGTCCCTAATTTACATTCTATTGCCCTTTTAACAGCTCCCTTAGTCATTTCTGGTTGTTTGCTATTATGAACAATGCTGCAGTGAACATCCTTTTATTTGTATCTTGGTGAATTCATGGAGGAACTCTCAACAAAGGTAAATTCCTAGCTGTGTGATTGGAGTCAAAGGCATATGACTTCATATGCAATTTATTACATTTTTAAATAGTCTTTATAATCATTTTAAAGCTTTACCTGTCAAAAGCATTGCCCATATTGCAGATGAGGGAAATGAGGAATTTAGTAAAAACACTTGGTAATAAGTATGGAAACAAAATTGGAACGTGTACCTCTCTATATTCTTCATCTCTTTTCTATCCCCCCAAGCTGCATCTCCATTGAGTTCCAAAGAAAAGGTCATTTGGAAATTTGGGCATCTTCAACAAATGGATTAAGGTGGTCATTGATAAGCCTTTGAAGAACTACATAGAAAGAGATGCAAAGAAAGACATGCTGTGCTTTTTTCCCCACAGATTGACCTCTTTGGAGTCACAATAAAGCCAAGCTTTTCTCTTTCCTTGTTTACCAGGTTCTATGAGAGAGAATAAAGAGAAAGATATTCCTGTTGATGAAAATGATGACAGATAAAATGTGTGTGAAGGCTATAAAAGCTTCTTACATCTGGAGCAGCTGGCAGCCTGGGATTGGACTCTAAGGGGAGCTCATAGATATCTAATTTGAGCAATGGTTAAAAGTAAACTTGGGAAGAGCTGATTCAGTGCAGTTATCTCTGGCTCTGGGAAGTTTTTGTAATGTTCAGAGGCTGGCACATAAAAATCCACATGACACATATTTGCTGATTCTAATATCCTTATGAAAATGAACAGGGATGATTTACAGAAATATATTAGACACAGCTGTTCTTATATAAACCAGGATATAGCATGTTATACCAGGTAATGAGCCATTAAAGGGGGCAGAAAAGACTTGCTAATGTTTCAATAATTATGCAGATTAAAATACACACATCACATACAAATACCAGTGACACAGAAATCAATTCGATTACATAAATTGTTCATCATTCAGCAAGTACTTATAGCCTACCACAAACAAGAATCTTACAGAAACCCAGGAAGGACACAGAGTCTTTGCACCTCAACTGTATTTCATGATCACACACCAGTGATACTATCTACAAAAAATGAAGAAAACTACTATAATGAGAACAGAAATGGGGTAGGCCAAGGTTGAACACCAAGGTCATCTAGCCACAAAAGCTATCTAAGTTATGGTGACTTTGAACACCAAAGCTATCAGCTCAAATCCCACATCAGAGCTTCCGGGGATGAATACAGAGACGAAAAATCCAAAGGAAAAGGATGCTGAGATGCATTGCCTGATAGGCTTCTATGATGATGGGTTTCCAGGCTTCATTAGGAATTTGCGTTCTGACAAACACTTAAAAGCTAGATAAAGACACTATGTAGTGCACAAATACATCTCTAATATGAGGTGGTATGTGATAAATATAATGGTTATCTAATGAAATAAATGTTGCTTTGCGTATGAATATGATGGAATAGATTCTCGGCTGAGGTCCCGTGGACGATATTATTGAGAAGACACTCAAACTGAACCCTGAAGAGTATTAAGGTTTTTGACTGATATTAATGATATTTGGAAGGAGACACAAGGGAAATAACATGAACAAAGTTGTAGAAATAAGGAAGCTCAAGACATACGTAAGGAATACAAAATGGCTCTAGTGTAAGAAAAAGGCTGAAAAGGGTTTAGGGGCTGAGAGGTTAAGGAGGTTTACATTTTATTTAGAAAACAGAATTATTCTATATTTTGATCAGGGTGACAATGTAATACTAATGGTACTTTTGGAAGACTGATCTTGCAAAAATAGCAAAGGGATTTGGAAAGGGGTTGTTCTGACCCAGGGAAATTAAGTCAGGGCCCCTTGTAGTAACCCAGGTGGCAAAAGCCTGAACAGGAATGGCAAGGAAAGCGCGACTAAAGAACGATTGCTCAGGACCAAGAAGCGTTAAGTTTGAAGACCGTCAGAGAGAGATGGGAAAGAAAAAGAAGGGACAAGTTCCAAACATGGTTTTGAACCTCAACTTGATAGATTAAAAAAAGGGTTAATAGTGTTGGAGAAAGAAAACCCCAGTGCAGTCAGTGTGACTTTACAGATTGGATCAAGTTTCTTTTCAATTAAAATCGAATAAAGTTCCAAAGGCATATCAGGACCCTCACAGGCGAACGTCTCTCCTGATTTCTACCCAACACTCGTTACAACACATGAATTTCTCACTCTCGCCTCAATGGACTCTGGACTTCTCTCCATTCCTCAACTACGTGGACTAACTTCCCACCTCAGCGTTTCAGCATATGCTCTGAAAAGTTCTCCTTACCTCTTCACTTGGGAAATACATCGCTTTCTCTCAACCTCAAATCATGCTTGACTTTTTCAGAAAGAAACTCTTCCCCAAGATTCTAGGCTAGATTAGTTCTTCTAGTTACACATTTATGGTAACTTGTCCTCCTTTTTAACACCAAATTTCAACTGCAGTTCTGTAGATGTTGGGGTCATTACTTATTTAATGTCTGATACCCAAATGCAGCTATACATTCCATGAAAGCAGGGACCACGTAAGCCTCGCTCATCCCCAGATCTACAGATCTAACACAGGTACATATTACAAAGGGAGATCCAAGACTGGATTATTAGAAATAGCTTACTTGACGTAAAAACGTACAGGTGAAAAGACAGGAGGTTGTTGAAATGTTCAGAAAAAGAATTATTGGGGTTATGATGCTACACATAGAAAGGGAGAGTAAGCTTAAGAGGCATTTTAATAGTAGAAGTAGCATGCCTTCGAAATGTATTGGCTAAATAATTCCAGAGGCTGACAATGGTATAATGTATTGCCTCATAAAAATAATTAACAAGTTCTATTATTTTTCTACAATCTCTCGTTTTGAAGAAATCCCGTCTCAAGTCTACTACTGTGTATCCCAATATTTTTCTTGCCTTTTGTCCTACATATTCTTTATAGAACATTCTACAGAGACTTACTGAGGACCTACTATGTGCCAGGCACTCTTCTGGGTGCTTGGTAAGCATGAGTGAACAACATAAGCAAAGATTCCTACCTTCATAGAGCTTACATTTTTGGCGGAATGAGACAGATAATAAAGAGGAAACTGTAAATATGAATTATATCGTATATTTGAAGGTGATGTGTACAGGGAAAAGAAAAAGTAGAGCAGGGACAAGGGTGAATCAACAGAAATAACCAAATGGCATCATACCAGCTATCTCTATAAGACATAACCTGTATTAATTTCAAAAGAATCTCTTTTGTTTTACTTTTAATGAAACCCAGAAATATTTCAGTTGTAGGTATTCAATGAAATGTAATTGCCCTTTTTCTCATCTATACCCTGGAGATAAAATCCTTCCAAGGCAGGGAGGGAGTAAGTCATTGTGGGAGTTGGGAGAAAGCTTTCTCGTTAGAGCTCCAGGGAAAACTCCCTACATCAACTCCCTCCCATTGTAAAGGAAGTGCTCTTAGCCCCACTCCCACCTCAGCATCTCAACTCAGACTTCCCGCCAGATTCCTTTATTTCACTGTCCTGAAATCATTTTTTTAGGTTACTTTTCTATTTCTTTCTTTCATCAGTTCCTTCTCTTTAAAATCTTTCATGGTCTTATTTGCACACATTAAAGCACTGGGCAATGCTTTTTATTCATGGGTTAAAATTGTTTCAAATAACTAGTTGGTTACATTTAATTTTTCATTCACGAATTATAATTTTTTCATTGCTTTCTGAACATCAATAAAATCTACATATTCATTATCACAGTAAATAACACAATACAAGATAAATATTTAATAGCTTTTCTCAACTTTTAGAGAACAGTTGGAACAATTCAAACTGTTGAGACACTGTTTACTTAGAAACTGGCTTTCTCAAAACAGAAGGTTAACATATTTTTTTAAATTGTTCATAACTTAAACAGTGGGAAAGGAGTAAATTAACTCCTTCATTAGCTTAGTCCACAAGAAGGCCATTTGTTTGAGCTGAAAAAGCAATGTTAAATAAATTACAATGATTGAATTAGTTCATGCTTAACCACAAGTTAAAAAGTGAAACATCTGATTATTATTTTCCTTTATTTACAATAATGTTTTTTTCACGTAAAATAGAATGTACTATTATTTTGGCTGCAGTCATGACTTTAATGTGTTTTCAATTAATAAATCAATCAGTTCCATAAAATTTAGGATTCCTAGCTTCTCTTAAAACAAAAAAGGCACTTCAAGACTCTCATATATTCACCGTACACCTCTGTCCCTGAGGACACATAAGTTGGCAACCCCAATCCATTGTCCTAGTATAAGAAGTTCTTCCTTAAAAATCTTGCAACCTAGTAAGGATGAAGTCTTAGTTTGCTTGGTCTGTGCTAACAAAGTACCAAAAGCCTGGTGGCTTAGAAAAACAGAAATGTATTCTATCATGGTTCTGGAGCCTGGTAGAGTGAAGGCCAGGTGTTGGCAGGGCCATGCTTCCTTCCAGGTCTAGAGGAGAGAATCTGTTCCATGCATTCTGGCTTCTGGCGGTCATTTGCCCACCATCCATGGTGTTCTCTGCCTCAGTCATCACAGGGCCTTCTCCCCTCTGTCAATAAGTCTGTCTGTGTCCAAATTTCCTCTTCTTTCAAGGACACCAGTCAGATCAGAATAAAGGACCACCCTACCTCAGTATGACCTCATTTTAACTTCCCTAATTCTATCGGTAATGACTGTATTTCCCACTAAGTTCCATTTTAAGATACATATAATTCAATCCATAGCAGGTGGCGGGAAATAAATATTAAATGTTAAAAATGCAATAACTAACTACAGGAAGGAAATGTTAGTAGGATGTTAAATGTGTTTCCTCTGGTTGTATTAATCCAAACCATACCTCCCCCACCCCACACCCTGAAGAAAAATACTGAGACCAGGACTAAACCCGTGAAAACATCCCGAGGGTCTAGAAGAGAAAGGGGACTTTGAGCAGAAGGCCCCAGAGGGTGAGAATTCCTTTGGAAAGTTGTTGGTGAGCCTGGAGGAGGGCTGGGGATGTGGGAGGAGAGGAGTTCCCCATCAACTTACACCAGTTGATGGGGACTTTGAACTGGCTATCCAAAAAGTTTAGTGTGTGTCTCCTTGTGGTGGAGGAACCCGGGAACTGATGTCTGACTTCTCTCAGGAGAAGCCTAAGGGCTTTAAAAGCCACAAGAGTGACCAACGTGGTGGCAGAGTCCATCAGAGAGCGCCAGATGAGGGGTACGCTGCAGCTGCCTCCACCAGCAGGGGTCATCCCAGCAGTAGGGAGCCAGCCTGGAGCTGAGGAGGAGACGGCTAAGGAAGGGATGCGGTGAGGGAGATCCGGAACCGAGCCATCCCCCTTCTCCACTGAAAGGGCAAGCACAGGCCCCAGATGCATGTGCAGTGGGGGGTGGGGGAGGCCAGCGTTTGGAAAGAACAAATTAGATAAAGATTTGAGGTTTTTATTTTTATTTTACACTGAATTCAACTTTTTCAAAAGCCAGACCTAAGGGACTATTCATCTTCTACTTGAAAGTACTCATAAAAGGTATGAGATTACCTGAGATTTCACCCCAAGGCCTGGAAATATAGCTTGTTCAAAGTAGGTTGAAAGGTGGCAGGAGAGGGAAATAAAGTTGTTTTCTTTGAGTGCCCTTCCTAGTCCTGCTCATTTGGTGAAGTTACACAGCACGAGGGTTGGCACGAGGGAGCACCAAGGCTGCACGTTATGAAGTACAGAAAATTCGTTCACAGGAAAGAGCGTGAGTTGCAGAGGACAGTAAAATTTTCAAAAAAGAGGAAAAAGGATTAGGGGTAGTTTTAGGATAACTTTAGAACTTGGACAATTCTGTGAACTTTAGAACTTAATTCTGTAGGCACATCAAATTGTGGCCCCATTGCCTAAAAATATCAACAGATCACTCTGCTTAACTAACTAATAGCTGGAGATTGACTTTGGATCCAAGAATAAAAAATAGGTTAGGTATTCATATATTTTGCCACCCCTTTCAGAAATAGGTATAAAATGGTCTGTCAAACCTCTACACTTAAGTATACAAATAAATCAAGATGTGAAGAAACATATTAAACTACCATTTCAGTAAGAGTAGTATTCTAAAGTCAAGTGGATGATAAAATGATTCAAGAAAATCAATAGACATTTGAAGAGCACATCTGAGGAGAGGGTTATGAAAGAATAGCCAACCATAGAAGTTTCTTGCATCATTTTGAGTAATATTTAATGAAATACTTGGAGGTGATCGTGGTACTGGGAACAAAGTTTTAGACTTTGAAACTCGTGCATCAGTGCTATTTTTCCATCTCCTTGCACATGAAACTCCCAAACATGCTTATTATAATTATTGGGAAAGACAGTCTCCATGCTTCTCTTGGATTCCTACAGGTCTGGCTGGGTTTGTCAGGAATGCAAAATCCTGCCTACTGTTCTGCTTAGACAATGGCATATTGCAACTTGGACATGTCAAGGAGTTACCCAAACATCAAACAATATATAACGTAACAAGCAGAGGTGACACTATAAAAATATTGCTATGATCTTCTAAACGGCAGGCTGCAGCAAAATAATTATGAGGATGAATAGCCTTATTAATGTCAAATACAATAGTATTTTCAATAAGCTTATGACAGAGCATCTTCTATTGCTCTGTAACCAGTATTGAAGACTTGTGGAAATATGAACTTTTCCTCAGATTCATAAAGGCATATGAAGAGATAGTGACATAATTATAATGATATTAAGAAGCACGGTTGATTCGTTGTCAGCACACTTTACACTTAGCAATCCTGGGTGTTTTTACATGATAATGGCATAATGACAGTAATGAACTTAGATGTTATTCTTAGCAGAGTATCACAGCAGAGCGCGATCGATTTCTGCACAAGCAATAAATGCAATCCCCAACATTATAGGTTATGGTAAATGCAAAGCACAAATTCCATTCATAACTACTTAATTAAAGAACATTATTGGTTTACCTGTAATTGCTTTAATTTATCACAGTGTTACAATTTATAAGTAATGTGTGTTATTCCTCGGTAGTTTTATTGTAATTACACATAATTTACAATTCACATTACCGGATTTCTAATTAGCCTCTAAATATTCTTGGTTATAAAAATGAAAATACTATTTTAAGGAGAATAGGATAATTAACAATGTATTAAATCTATTGGCTATCAAGCATTTACCAAACAATAAAGTCAACTAATTCAAGCTATTTAGCTGATGGGTTATAAAATTTTATAAAGTTATGGAGCTCAACTTAGTCATTCCTTGAGATGCCACCATTAATAAGTCTCTGTTACAAATAATCCTGGTAGCACTCTGGTCCACATTATATTTAGCAAAGCAATGCATTTACCATCTCCGTTTGTGTTTGAGTAGACAGATCTAGAAACGTGGCCAGCATATATGCCCACCATAATATTCCTCACTGAGATTTTCTATTGTTACATTTTTCAAGTCATCTTATCTCAGAAGGTTGATTAATGGAAAATTCAGTCTATTGAATCTTCTGTGCATCTAGAGAAATAATGAGGTTTTTCAGTGAAATCACTATTTTAATTTGTGGAAAGTTTTTTAAAACCTTGTTTGGGCAAGATGTGGTTATAAGCTAAAGTTAGTTGACCTAGGCTTTTTCTTGAAGATGACTAATGAAAAAAGACATGATTGGCACTAAAGAGCATACGTGGCCACCTATGCAATTTGTATTGAAATGTATTCAAAATTCAAATAGCTCCTCTAAACCAATCTAACGTTTCTACCATTGGAATCGGTGCTTTGAATTAGGCATTTATCCAGCAAGCTTCTGTAAATGCAAATATGCACTATGGATGAAACATTAATCACTGTCCTTATCATTGAATTCATAGTTCACTTTTAGATGAAACAGTTATCGGGCAAATGGAACAGAGGAAATACTAAGCAGAAAAACCAAAGAAGGAAAGGGTAAGAGGAGGGTAATCTGCTGAAGACAGCAAGCCAAGGCCTAGTGCATAAAGGGACTACGTGAGTGGGGTGGGGATGTGTGCTGGAACCAGAAGGGCCCTCGCAGCTTCTGCGTGGCAAGCTAGAGCAGGAGATCCCCAAAGAGACCGGGACTGGCATCGAAGACAAACTTCCATTGTTTGGTAATTTTGCTCAAAACTAACCACAGCATCACTCCGCCAAGATTTTTTATTCCGCCCTTGAAGCTAAAGCCCTTCCATCCCATTAATGCAAATGGTTTTTGCTAGAATTCAGAATAAAAATAATTGGTTATAACTTTGTAAATCAAATCAAATGATGCAGTCCTAAAACCATAAATTTCGTTTACAGTTCAAGCCATATCTTCATAACTTAATCCTTAACTAAATTCATCTGCATTGAACTGTGGTTGTAATGAATAAAACAAGTCCCATTTAAAAATAACACTCCAGCTACAATCACAGCCATAGGCAGCTAAGGGCTGTTAATGGGGCAACTTAATATCTACTATGGACATTTGTCTACTCACATTCAAAGTGCCCATGTCCCCATCTAGCCTCATGTTCTATTAGACGTCTAGCTGAGGAGGCTTCCAAAACTTGTGGCCATTACAAGCAACCCAAGGGTTAATAGATCTGCCCGGGCAATTCCATTAGTGGTATGGCTGTAATGAAATCAACAAAGCCTTTTCTAAGGATTTTCGGGACCAGCTTGGAAGCATTCTGTGATAATGGTGCTCATTGTAACTGGATTTGACCTGTGGTTAACTCGTTACAGCAACTGAAAAGGCTTGCATTTAACCACACTGAATATAATTCCAGCCCAAGCCAAGCCTTTTAGTTCAGCCTAAAATATCACAAGAAATATTGTGAAATTACTTAGCTATTTGCATACAGTCAAACTCAGTGTGTAAGACATACGTGTTTTTAGGCAAGAAATGTGCAGCGAAACCAAGGAGCGAGGAATTTCCTTCTCTTCCCCTGTCTATATTCAATATGCTCAGATCAGTTATTAGTTTGATTGTCAATGTGTCTCAATCTTTCCTAGAAACTGGTTGATTTAGTTGATTTTTTTCAACAATGAAATTCCCCTTCTTTCTGAATGCATGTGTGTGTGTGTGTGTGTGGTTTTAAATCACACTTATACATATAGAGGAATATTATGTTGGAATCTGCACTAATCGAAGCAGAGTTTAATTGGTCTCATAAAGGAGTAAGGACATGCCATCCCTCAGTAGACTGCTGCTCGATTAGGACGCAGACACTACCACATTCTTCCTTTTGGGTATGACTTGAGTCTGTACAATGCAGTACATAAATGATTTTCCATAGCTTTTTAAAAGGCGGTGCATATTAATATTTTAAACTGAAGTAATTGCTTCTTGCTCAGCAATGGGTTTCATTTATGAGTGTTTATCCTCAGCAAATGGAAAGTATGGTTAATCTAAGTTAAAAATGGGTTCTTTAAATAGCTCTAATTACATTCTGTTTATATTTGTATGTATTAGACACTTAAGATTTAATCGGTAGCAGTTCTAACAAACCATAATGTTTATTAGCTGGTTTTAAATTATTGTTATGGATGGCAGTTGGATGAGAAAATAAATGATTTTTCTACTATAAAACACAGTAAATAAAAGATAGACCAAGATAAAATATATATACTTTTTCAGCATAACTTCAAGTTTTAAAGTAATTTATTCAGAAAGGGAGCACATGAAGTATTTTCTTCCTTTCTTCTTTTTCTCTTTTGAACTCTAGAAGGGTAGGAGAACAATGGTCTCTAATGGTGTGACGTTAGTGAGAGGTTAGTGGGTTTTTCTCTTCAAAATTATTAAGATTCTGATGTTCAAGTATCAGAAGAGATTAAATTTTAGATTTTAATTCACATTTATTTTACATTGAAGAAAAACAATAAAAATAAGTTGATTAAAAACGTAAAAACTAAAACTCATTTATCTTATGTTGATGTAATGCTAGTTGAAATCAATAAAATTTGCCAAAATTCTATATTTTGATTAGCCAGAAAAGGTTTTGTCGGGTTTTGCCTCTTTTCTGAGAAATGTATGAAATGTCTTCTCTTATCGCTAAGGAAAACGGAATTGCATGTGGATTATACTCCGTAAATTAAGAGACTGGCCGTCATTTTACTTTTCATATCCTATTTATTTTGTTGGGTTTTTCAAGGTATACAAAAGGAAGAATACATCAAAAGACTACTAACAATAACACTTTATAACTCTGTGGAACTGCAAACATATATGACTGTTTTTAAAATGCGATAGTATTCCCAGAAAATAGATTTGTGGAATTATTAGGGCCATTTTATAAATAAGGAAAGTAACAAAAATATTAAGATTTCTCTACATAGCAGAAAATGAAAAAGGGAACAGTATTTTATCTCACACTGTGTGACTAACAAATTAGAAAGCCGTGTGACATTGAGGAAGTCGCTAAACCTCTTTGTCCTTCAATTTCCTTATCAGTAAAAATGGGGATAGTTAATAGAACCTTCCTTAAAAAGTTAGCGGGTGAGTTAAGTGAATTAACATATGAAAGTACATAGAATAGTACTTTCATAGACATGTTAGGTATCAATATTACATTTGTTTTTTCTGTAGCTCAAACGCGGAACTCTGTCCTAAGATCTGCAGACCTGCCAATTATTCTTTTGTAGCACTTCTCTCATTCCTCTTTCTTTTCCACTCCCTTTGCTTCTTTTTAGATCATGGTCATAATATCTCACGACTATCTTAGGCCTCTCAAATGGAGCCCTTTCTCCCTCCCTGCCCAGCTAGAGGACTCCACCGCTGTATTTGTCGCCTGGAGACCTCACATGCCTTACCTCTTCCCCAACCCACTCTTCTATTGACTACAATCCCACGTGCCATGAAAAGCTGGGCACTCTTGAATCTGGTTCCAATCGCCTCCCCACAGTCTGTTATCTCCCAGCGGTCCGCAAAACTCCCTACCTCCCAGCCAATCCTACTGCTCCTCTCAGGGTCCTTTCCACCGGTGCCTTCACATTTTCTTGGAGCCCATTCTCCACATATCTGGCCTTCTAGAAATCCTCCCCTTCCTTCAAGTCCGGGACAAGCCCATGACCACTTCAGTGCCTTTCCAGGTCTCCCCCTCCTGTAATTTCTAAATACATTTGCTTTACGCCATTTGTGTGCTGCTTACATTATTTGCCTCTTAGCTTAAATATTTATAAGCATGTCTCTTCTCCCCTACAATATCTTGTCCTTGTTCATATTCTCAGTCTAGAACTCAGATAGTAGGTAGGCAGATAGTAGGTACTCAATGAATATTTTTAAGTAGACATTTTTTACATGTCTGAGTGAATATTGCTGTGTCATAACTTGCACACCTAAGAATCAGGGTGCCCAAGTGGCCATCAATAAGTAATTTTTGAACTAAATAATTAAATAAGTTGTAAAAACTATGAACTTATTGTCTCTTTTGCCCACCTCCGACCCCTCTCTCAATGACCATTTCTTCCTCCTAATCATTTTCTGGTTTCTTATCATGTCTTGGTGCCGGTGATCTGAGGGAGAATAAGACAGTCATCTTTACTACCAATAGTCTTAGAGAACGGCAGGAAATATGAACAGAAAAGACAATAGCAGTGAAATGTGATGACCATTTAGGAAGGGACTGTCCAAGGAATTATGGAAGCAAGAGGCAGGGGACCTGACTTAGTTTGGGGATCAGGGTAGACCTCCCTGAGGAAGTTATTTTTAAGCCAAGACCCAAGGAGAGCAAACAGTGAGACTACCAGCCAAAATGATTATGAATATTTGTTTGGCAATTTTATTTATTCCTAGCACTAAGTTCCATCCTAGAATTTCTTCCTATTTAATCTCCACAATGATCCTTTGGGATTGGTATGGTTAGTCTAGTTTTTGATGGAAACTAAATTGAGGTTTGGAGATGAAATAAATTCCCAAGGACACACATCTAGTAAATGCATGAAACGGGTGTCAGACGCCCACTGGTCTGACTCCAAAGCCCCTTGATCAATATGCTTTATATGCCAAAGCTGACATATCCAAGTGGGAATTCATATCTGCAATGGGCCAGGCCCTGTGCTATGTGCTCAGGAAACTGAGATTAATAAGACATGGCCATCATCTCATAGTTAAATCCCAAGACTTATGAATAGATTCAACTAATATATATATTGAGCATCTTATCCAGGCCCATGCTAGACTCTAGGTACAAAGGTGAAAAAGAAAGAAATGGTTCTTGCCCCCATGGAACTTACATAAATAGAACGATTTGCAGTAAGGAATATGAAGAAAACAAGCAGTTAGTTGTTATAAAGTGATAATAAATAGGGAATAGCACCTAATTAAAAAGAGAGGCTAGAATATAACTTTCTTAAGAGTGCTATTTAATTTGTAGGATAAGAAGAAGGCAGTCAAGGAAAGAGCAGGAGTAAGAGCATTCAAAGCAGAAGAACTGACCTCTGATGGTGGAAAAACATGGACTATACAAATGAAAAAAAGAAGGTCAAAATAGCTGTAAAGCTGAGAGTAGGGGAGGCGGTGCCAGATGAGGTTAGCAAGCAGACTTTCCAAACCACAGAGGGCTTCATAGGAGAGTTTGAGTTTAATTCCAAGTGTATTATCAACCATTAATAATAGGCTTTAAGCAAGGGAGTGGCATGATCCAATGTAGGTTTTAAAGTGTTGTTCTGGTTTCTGTGGAGAATGGTTTATAGGGTGGGAAGAGTAGAAGAACATCTAGGATGATGATACCTTGGACTAGGATGGGAAGTGAGGAGAAAGAAGTGGAAGAATTCCAGATGTATGTTGGGAGAACATTTGACAAGACATGTGAATTTGATGTGGGGAATGAGCAAAGGGGAATAAAAAGCACAAGGGCAAAAATGGTCACTGCTGAGGATTGTAAGAGATGTCTCCAAGACTCAGTCCTTCCACCAAAACAACAGGCAGCAATGGTCTGAAACAACTATTCTGAAACTCTGGAGACCAGAACACTGTACATCATCCAGTGAAGAGCAAGAGAAAGAAGCTGATAAATTAAGGTAAAAAACAGTAAATTGCTCCTTCTGCAAGGTGGTTACCTGGAACCATCCCCCACTATCACAGCAGGCTACCATGGGGTCCAGCCCCAGGCTAGCTCATTGGTGACCAAAAAAAAGCCTCTTCCACAAGACCAGGGGAAGGCATGACCATTCACTGATCACAGCTGTTGATTAGCACCTTTGGATCATCAGGGGCCCATCTCTGAGGGTGACCACTGTTTCAACCCATCCCAGACAAAGGTAGTAGCAGCCATTGTTTCAAACTACAAGGCCGGTGACTGCAATTATTTCAGGCCACCACAGACAAGGGTGGTAGTGGTACCATAGAACTGCAAGAAACAGTTAGTCGAAGGGCAGCATTTGCTTGGCTGATCCAAAAGCTCAGCTTTGGGGAGCCCTGTGAGGAGCTCCAGGCACACTTCCTGATTCCCTTCTCACAGCACTATGGAACCGGCCTGTGCCCCTTGTAGGTCCTGGCACTGTTTCAGATGGGGAAGACTGATTTGGAAAAGTTCTCTCCCATCTGTCCCTCCTTCCAGAAATTGCCCTCCAGGAAAAGCAACTTGAGACAACCAAAGGAGTGTAAGAAACTATAGGGCAGGAAAGTCAGAGGGAAAGGCTTGCCAATTTCAAATACTGGGAAAGGGAGGTCTGTCTCATGAGAAGCAGAAGGGACAAGCGAACTCCTGTAGGTAGAATTCCAAAACAACTAATAAGCAAAAGCCCAGAACAAGGCAGTGGTGCAGACAGAAAAGGAAAACCCTGCCTACTGCATTCACCTTGGGCAGACCTTCCTGATAGAAGAGCCGAAACTCGACAAAACCTCTGTCTTATCACCATTTGGTTACAAAATCAAGAAACAGACATCTCAGGGAATAAATCCCAGAGTTAACATTTTAAAATATTAAAATGTACAGTGTATAATAAAAGAGCACAAGACAGAGAAATGATGGCCTATCCACAGGAAGAAGTTAAAAAAAATCCAGAAAACACTAATGAAGAAGACCAGAATGTGGACATACTGAGCAAGATTTTTTTTAAAAGATCTTTAAAATGCTCAAGTTGATGAAGGAAAAATACAGAGAAAGAACTAAAGGACATCAGGAAAACAATGATTGATCAATATGAGAATCATTGTAAAGAGATATAAAATTTTAAAAGGCACCAAACAAAACTACTGAAGTTGGTGAGCACAAAAACTGAAATAAAAAATGCCCAGGAGGGTTTCAAGAACAGGTTGGAGTTGACAGAAGAAAGAATCAGTGAACTCGAAGATGAAACACTTGACGTGAATCCAGATGCAAGGAGACAAAAAAAGAATTATAAAATGCAAAGATAACCTAAGATAGCTATGGGACAGAATGAAGTATATACATTATGGGAGTCCCAGAAGGAGAAAAAAGAAAGAGCAGAGGGATTATTCAGAGAAATAATGACAGAGAACTTCCCAAACTTAGCAAAAGACATGAATATGCACATCCAAGGAGCCTAGAGAGCACCAAACAGGGTACGCATGAAGAAAAAAATGCACCCTGTGTACACCAATAAATTAGATAACTTAGACAAAATAGACAAATTCTTAGAAACACATGAACAACCTACACTGACTCAAGAAGAAATAGAAGATCTCAGCGAACCAAGTACTAATAAACAGATTGAACCATTAAAAAAAAATCTTCCAACCAAGAAAAACCCAGGACCAGAAGACTTCACACGGGAATTCTGCCAAACATTCCAAGAAGACTTAATTCCAATTCTGCTCAAACTCTTCCAAAAAATTGAAAAGGAGAGAATACTTCCTAATTCACTCTATGAGACCAACATCATCCTCACACCAAAGCCAGATAAAGACACCACAAGAAGACTACAGACCAATATCTCTTATGAATATAGATGCAAAAATCTGACAAAATTGTAGCAAACAGAATCTGACAACATATTTTAAAAATTATACAACATGAGCAAATGGGTTTAGCTCTAGTGTGCAAAATAAAACAGGAGGAAATCAATTAATATAATAGAGCACATTAACAAAATGAAAGAAAAAAGCTACATGATCAACTCAATTGATGCAAAAAAGGCATTTGACAATATCTAGCACCCTTTCTTGATAAAAAGCACTTAGAACACTAGGAATGGAAACTTCCTCAATATGACAAATGACATATATGAAAAGCCCACATTGTAATGGTGAAAGATTGAAATCTTTCCCTTAAACAACAGCAACAAGACAAGGATGCCCACTCTCACCACTGTTATTCAACATTGCACTGGAAGTTCTTGCCAGAGCAATTAGACAAGAAAAAGAAATAAAAGTCATCTATATTGGAAAGGAAGAAGTAAAACTTTCCCTATTTGCAGATGGCATGACCCTATACACAGAAAATCTGAAAACTCCACAATAAAGTTCCTAGAGCTAATAAATGAATTCAGTCAAGTAGTGGGGTATAAGATCAACATCCCCAAATTGGTAGTGTTTCTATACAAAAGCCATGAATGATTGGAAAGTCAAAAAGATCCCATTCATAATAACAACTAAAATAATCAAATATATAAGAATATATTGAACCAACTATGTAAAGATTTATACACAACTAAAAAATACTGCAAAATAAATCAAAGAGGACCTAAATAAATGGAATGACATTCCATGTTCCTGGATTAAAAGACTAAATGTTGCTAAGATTTCAATACTATCTAAAGCAATTTATAAATTAAACACAATCCTAACCAAAATTCCAACAGTATTCTTGCAATAAATGGAAAAGTCAGTCATCAACCTTATATGGAAGGGCAAGAGGTCCTGAATAGCTAAAGCCATTTTGCAAAACAAGAAAGTAATTAGAGGACTCATGCTTCCTGATCTTAAAATTTATTACAAAGTCACAATAATCAAAATGGCTTGATTCTGGCACAGAGACAGATATGGACCAAGAGATCTCAGAAATCAACCCTCTTGTTTTTTGCCAACTGATTTATGACAAAGGGGCAAAGACCACTCAATTGGGAAAGAATAGTCTCTTCAGCAAATGGTGCTGGGAAAACTGGATCTCCATTTGCAAAAAAAAAAAAAAGGAGGACCCCTTTTGTATAAGTATACAGCTTATACAAAAATCAACTTCAAATGCATCAAAAAACCTAAATATAAGAGCCAGCACTATCAAACTAGAAGAAAATATAGAGAAACGTGTAAAGGATCTTGCATTTGTCAATGGTTTCTTAGACTGTACACCCAAGCACAAGCAACAACAAAAAATAGATAAATGGAACCTCATCAAAATAAAAAACTTGTGTGCCTCAGAGGACTTTATCATAAAAGTCAAATGACAGCTGACACAATGGGAGAAAATATTTGGAAACCACATATCTGATAATGGTTTAATATCCAGAATATATAAATTCTTCTACTTCACAACAAAATGATAAAAAAACTCAATTTTTAAAAACATGGACAAAGACATGAATAGACATCTCGCCAAAGAAGATATACAATTGTTCAGAAAACATAGAAAAATATGTTCAATAGTCTTCGCCATCAGGGAAGTGCAAATCAAAACCATAATGAGATGCCATTTCACACCAATTAGAAAGCCTGCTATTTCTTTAAAATGGAAAACAACTAGTATAGGAGAGGATGCCAAGAAATAGAAACACTCATTCGTTGCTGGTGGCAATGTAAAATGGTGAAGCTGCTGTGGAAGACAGTTTGGCAGTTCCTCAGAAAGCTAAGTTTAGAATTACCATATGACCCGGCAATCTCACTCCTAGGTATATACTCCCTAAGAATTGAAAGAAATTCAAATAGATGTTTGTACACTCACATTTATAGTGGCATTATTCACAATTGCCAAAAGATAGAAGCAACCCAAGTGTCCTTCAACTGATGAATAAAAATGTGGTAAATATCTGCAATGGAATATCAGTTGGCCATAAAAAGGAATGAAGTCCTGGTACATGTGACAACGTGAATGAAACTTGAAGACATCATGTTGAGTGAAATTAGCCAGACAGAAATGGACAAGTATTTTATCATCTTGCTGATTTGAAATAATTGGATAAAGAAACACATACAGTTAGAAATTAGAACATAGGTTACCAGGGGACTGGGTAGAGATAGGGAAGGGGAAATTAAGGCTTAAAATGTATGGGATTCCTATTTGGGATGATGGAAATGTTTTGGTAATGGACACTGGTGAGTTAACTATCTGAATGTGATTAAAAGAGAATTGTTAGATTGTGTAGCAGTTTGATATTATTGATGAATTCCTGAAAGGAAATATTGGATTATGTTTATAAACTGGTCTTTCCTCTGGGCATATGAGATTATATTGGATTCAGAGGTCAGATTAAGTAATCAAGTAAACCTCTTATGCCAGTAGGGCATTGAATCCCCGCCCCTTGGTGGGTGGGGACTCACAGATAAAAGGCATAGCAAAGAACAGAGTTGAGAGGTTTTTTATGTTGGAGTTTGATGCTGAAGCCTTAAGCTGGAGCCCCAGGAAGGGAAGAACCCTGAACCCACAGAGAAGCAAGACCCTGGAAGGGAGGAACACAGGAAGCCTGAACCCTCACAGACATCAGCAGCCATCTTGTTCCAATACATGAAAATAGACTTTCCCTGGTATTTGTAAGCTCCTACCTCAAATAAATACCCTTTATAAAACCAAACAATTTCTGGTATTTTGCATCAGCACCCCTTTGCCTGACTAATTCAGATTGTATAAATGTTAATAGAATAATTTTTTTTTAATTCATGGAACTACACCACACAAACAATGAACCCTATGTTAAACCATGGACTATAGTTACTCCTACAATTATAAAATTATGCTATCATCAGTTGCAATAAATATTCCACACCAATGCAAGGTGGTAAGATTAGGGTGGTATATGAGAACCCTGTATTTTATGCATGATTGTTTTGTAAACCAACAAGTTCTCTAATGATGAAAAAAAAATTTTTTTAATGGTCATTATTGTATGAAGGCTTTTTGCTACCTTCTTTCTTCTGGGCTTGTTTCTTTGGCTCTTGAGCTACTTCTTTTACAGGCTGGCCCTAATACAAGTGCTAAGAACTTTCTCGTTTTCCTTATTATAAATTTAGCCCTTGAGACCTCAGAACAAGCTTGGCAGAAAAGGATTGTGAACTCTGATAAATGTAAATGTAACCTGAAGTCTTGTGTAAAAATAAACCTGGTTTCTCAACTGTGACAGTCTGTCTGTCTTCCTTTCTCCCATACTTAAAGGAGCCTTTTCAAGCTGCCTCTATCCCCAATGCAAAGACCGTGAGCCCACTTCAGATGTGGTTCTCAGGTGAGCTGAAAGGGAGGCTTCCCGTTACCTCCTCCATCTTCCATTCAAGGTTGCTCAGGCATTCCTGGACTGCAGCTCTCCCATATAAAACACAGTCTCTCCAATGGTTAACTTCTAATCCCTACCCATACTTTTGATTGCATGAATAATCAAATCCAAGAGGCTCTGATGTGGAGCTACCGTACCTTTACTTGATATTTGCTGCTACACAAGGTTGGGTGTACATGCTAAACTTCAATATTTTTTAGCTAGAAGATATTATCTAACATCTTCATTGTAGAGATGGGAAAATAATAGAAGCAATTTAAGTGATTTGGGGCACATCATGCTATTTCAAACAATCATAGCCTTTGAAATCAGAGAGATCTGGGTTCAGATTTTAACCACATCTCTTAGTAGTTGGACAAATTCATTAATTTCTGCACTCTTCAATTTCCTCAATTTAAAACGGGAATAATAATTCCTACTCTATGGAATAGGCAAAAGGGTAAGCAATAGTGCAAATCAAACACATGACTCTTAGTAAATGCTCAATATATTGTAACTAATGTCATACATTCACTTTTCCTTGTCCGTTGCTAAAGTGACAGGGCCACTTAGAAGCTGATGCAAGTCTGGGACCTGCCTCCCAATCCAATGGTCCTTTCAGCCTGATAGACCCTGTCATGGGTTCATGGATTCTCACTAGTTCTATTTAGGAACAGCAAACAAACACATACTTCCTCATACCCAATTCAAGTCCTCAGAGACTTTTCTATTCCCTGGAGAATCAGGTACACAATATGAAATTTTATTCAGCGGTGAAATGCTACCATGGTAGCAAAAAAAAGCTAGAGCAAAATTTCAACCATAAGAACCAGGTCTGGCACCCAGAATGAAAGACTCTGTTAATGAGAAGAATAATCCATCAGTTTTGTGTAAGTGTTGTTGGAAAAGTCTCGAATTCTTACTGCAATATAAAACATAAATGGTACATTGTCCTAGTTTAGTTTTGTTCTGTTTTTTGCTACAAATTGTATGTTAATACTGAAGGACAGAACTTCTTTTACCCCAGCCAGCATTTTTAGAATATGTTATACAGACAAATCTATTTCCTTTGGGTTAATAAATGACATAAGAAAAGAGATGGCAGGGGGTAAATGAAAATAATAATTACAATAATAATAACCTTGTGTTTTTTCCACCTTTAAAGCATTCAAAATCTATGTTGCTCCTGTTAAAGAAAAACACTGTTTCTTAACTTCGTTCTATGCACTTGATTTTGCTTTATTATGCAAAGTTATGGTTCTCATCCTAATCCTGCAAGAAAGAAGTCGTGTTTTCTGTGGATGAGTGAGGAAAGGTCATTTTGGGTACCAGCCCCTTAAGCGTGCCCTGGAGTACCCAGGTAGTTTGTCTGTTCACCCCAGAAGGGATAAGGATTCATAAGAAATCTTCTAGAGGCTTGCGTAGTGTCTTCCATGGGGAACGGGCCAGGAAGAAGTAAAGAAAAATCACCCGGGAAAGAGTAGGGATCTTGAAGGCAGATGCACCTGAATTTCCAGATCAATTGGATATGGGGGTGTGAGAAAGAGAAAAATCAATAGTTAATGCCCTGGATAACTGGACGGAGAGTTGCCATCATGCAAGACTCAGATGACTTCAGGTTTGAGAGTAGGGGTTGGAATCCTAAGTTTAGACATTGCAAACTCCCAAAGTAGTTTGAAAAATTTATACTGTCACTGACCACACGTAAGACTAATATCTTCCTACATCAAGATCAATGTCTACAATCTGAGCACTTGTGACTTTAAAGTCGAGAAGATCCATGGCCATTATCACTCGAATATCACCTCTTACCCATTCTCTATTCTCTCTTTTAAAAACTTACGTTGGCATGTTTTATATCTATTAAGTTCTATTTCATTTTTATCACTTTTTTATTTCTCTATGCTGCATTCTAGATAATTTCCTCAAATATATCTTTTAAATTATGATTCTCCCCACCTGTATCAGATCTTCTATTAAACTCATTTACTTTTTATTGCAATAGCTATAATTTTCACTTCCAAAGGTTTTATTCCGTTTTTTAGATCCACCCACTCTTTTTGCAGATTATTGTTCTTCATTTGTTTTATCACTTTAATTATTTTAACCAAAATTATATCCTCGGTCCTTTCTTAGCATTTTATTTTTTCGGTACCTTGAGACCCTGATTCTTTCTCCTTGCGTCTGATCACTCCCCACGCGTGAATAATTCCCCCTCCTTTAGGGTTTTTTGTTGTCACTGTTGTAGGTTGCAGGAGTGCGGCTGTGCCCTGTGCTGAGGTTGTGGAAAGCACCCTGCAGAGCCGGGCGTGCCTTCGCACCCCTTAAGTCTCCAAGGGTCTCACCATCTGAGATGAGATTTCAGATTCATGCCTCAGCGTGGAATTTCCATAGCCCACATAAGTCATTTAACGTTGACCCCACACCTACACTTTGAGCAGGTTTGGAGTTAAAACTTCTCCGTTCCACACAGAGCATCAGAAAAGGAAATACAGCAAAGGTCCTCGCTCTTCCCTGGCTCACGGGCAGACCAGCTCCAGGCTGATTTCCACGAGGGCCCTCCCGGGGCCTGCTTCCGTGGTCTTGGCCCCTGTCCCCTCCCGAAGGAGGGCACAGGGCCGACCTTCCCCCACGGACCGGCGGTCTCTTCTTAGTCTCTGAGGGGCGTGCTCTCCGCAGGACCTTGGTGCCAGATTGAGGCCCTTTTTTTGCATTGGTCACCGAGGAATTCCCCGTTCTTTCCTGTGAGCTCTGCAGTGTTGATGTGTGCTTTTTAAATTTTGTGTCAGCTTTTGCCAAAATTTCTGTTTGGAGTTAGAAGTTGCTAATAGGATTCATGTAGTCAGTGGTGATATTTAGCAATCCATACGCCATACATAAGGTCCTGCAGGCCTCACGGTGCATAATAAAGCATGAACCCCTCATCTCTGGATTGGGGGAGAGAGTAGGAGTCCTGGGAGAGGGCCTGCGTGCCGGGTGCTTAACAACCAAAACCCAGGACAGCTGGTGTACTGATATTTGCCTGTGTGTCAGCCAAATATCAGATGGCATGCTGTGAATTTTCTTATTGCTATCATCACAAAACTCATATTGTCATTTATAGCAATTAGACAAAAACACCCCGGGGGGGTAAAAGACTTTGAAAGTATTTGGTCATGAAAGTATTTAAAAATACGTGGAAAATACCTTAAAATCCACTTAGAGTGTTTTGTTTCTTGAAAAAAAGTACAATGGGGGAAAATTATTAACATATATACATCAATTTTATATCCATATTCTTATCCAAAATGGAATGTATACTGTAAAGGTATTTCAAATTATAGTTGATTACCTTTTATTTAGTTCCAGGCACTTTACATTTTATCACAATTTTTTTTTTTAAATCGTTAAGTCCACACCTTTGAAAATAAGTTAAGAATATTGAAATATAAAGACAATCTTGATATGTCCAAAGAGTCACATATCTGTAACACATTTTGGGAGTGAGACTTCTTTGGACAAAGTTTTGTTTAATGTCAACAAATACAATTTGTAGAGCAAAGGAAGGATTCTGGCATGCAGGCTCTTTTCCATACGGAAAATAGTATAGTCCTGGATCCTGGGTAAGTTGTAAAACCCTGTGTATTTGAACATAGAGGAGTTAGAGATTAACGTCAAGATTCTTAATGATGTCTAGAGATGGGCACTGTGTTTGCTTTACCTTTCAAGCCATGTGAAAAGACCTGCCCTAAGTTGTCCCTACTTGTTATTTATTTCCAGACATTAGCCAATCTGATTGCAAACCATGGAAATTAAACCAGGAGATTGGATTCATTCAGAAATTTCCAAAATTTTGTCAAAAATTGTCTCTGGGTCTGAAGATTGTTCTTTTAGTATTACTTTGTTAAGAAAATACCATCCCAGAATCCTCATGATTGGGAAATGAATGATGGACTAGAACAGACTTCCTGTTATTCTACTATAGACTTATTGTGATTCTAGTAATGAAAGAACTATTATCATTGATGTGGAGGCAGTGGCTACTGGAGGTTCTGAGGGGTGACAGAGGGAAAAATGGATGTAACTTGTGGTCATTTTTGGGACTTGGGAATTGTCCTGAATGACATTGCAATGACAGATACAGGCCACTATGTATCTTACAGAATTGTGTGGGACAGAGCGTAACTTACAAAACTTACAGAATTGTGTGGGACAGAGCGTAAACTACAAGGTAAACTTTAATCCATGCTTAGTGGCAATGCACCAAAATGTGTTGATCAATTGTAAGAAATGTACCACACTAATGAAGGATGTTGTTGGTGTGGGAAAATGTGGGAGGGGCAGGGAGCAGGACATATGGGAATTCCCTATATTTTAATGTAACATTTATGTAATCTAAGTATCCTTAAAAATTTTTAAAAAGAAACAATTGAACAAACATTTGAAGACTTTACAATTGATATTCAGCTGCAGTTCAACTTCGTTATAGCCTGATCAGCTGACACTCTGAAAGAGCTGTCACCACCCCAATTATTCAATTATTTAGTGTAAACAGTTGCTCTGAAGCCCAGAGCCTATGGGTGTGGATGGGATGAGAACAATCACAATAACTCAAATTATATTTCTTTTCCCAATCTGATCACATAGAACTTCAGCCTCCTATTAATTGTGCCTCAAATTTTTGAGAGTCTCAAACTGTGTCTTGGGCTCACTAGTAAGTCCAATCCCACAGGACTTTGCGCAGTTCTGTCCATGGGGCATGCCTCTGGGCATCAGGTGGGTATAAACTTGTTCTACAGGCATCACAGTCTTCAGAGGTGGCCTGAAACTGGCCAGACAGATGGCTAATGGTCTACTAGAGCCGCGTGTTCCACCGAAACGGGGAGACCGCCTGCTTGCACCCTGTGCCACACTGTGTCACTTGGTGTCCCCTTGGCCCACAGTGGCCTTCGTGTTAGCAGTTACCTGATGATCTGCCCCAGCCCTCCCTCCTAAGGGATCACAGAGAGAACCTGGAGCCCAGGTAAGGACACCTCTCACCAGCACCTACCTGAAAGCATCGCCTTCCCTGTTATTCTTCCATCCAAAACGAAAGCCTTAGTGCAAAAGATCCCCTGGAACCCTCTGTTCAAACTGCTTGTTAGTTTGTCAGATGACAAACATGTTTGCAGCTCAGGGAAAACACTGACCTTGATTTGACATAATTCATTATAGCAGAGAGCACTTTCACATCTATTCCCCCACTGGATGCCCAGTTAACAACCTTAACATGATGAAATTAGGGGGAAATTACCATTTCATTTCCAGTTTTGGGTGAAGTAATTTTGAGAATGACTTGTTTCAAAGGTGAAAGAGAAGCAATTTAGTGCTTTGGCCGGATATTTAAGGTATAGGAGACAACTAAACTTAAACTTCAGTGTTGAGAATGGGCTGATTAGCTGACCCAAGTGCAGTAAATTCCTAGAAAAATGGGCAAAACTGCCTGAGAATCACAGGAAAAGGGGAATAAAAATAATTCACAACATCATGGAGAATGCTGCATTTAAAAAGAGGATCTTTGTTTTCATCTGAAGAGCAAGATTGCATCTTAGAGCATTCAGAGACATGGGTATGGCATAGTGGCTGAAAAGATTTTCCTTTCTTCATTCATACTGTGAATTAGCATATGTATTAGTCAGCCAAAGGGGTGCTAATGCAAAATACCTTTTATGAAGGGTATTTATTTGGGGCAGAAGCTTACAGTTACCAGGCCATAAGTAAGTTACTTCCCTCACCAAAGTCTGTTGCCATGTGTTGGAGCAAGATGGCACCGACATCTGCTGGGACTCAGCCTTCCTCTTCTTCTTAAGGCTCCATGCTCCCAGCTTCTTCCAATCTCAGCTGTCAGCTGGGAGAAGTCTCGTCTCTCTCCTAGGGCCCCTTTGTCTCTGGGCTCAGCTGTTCTGCTCTCTCCGTAAGACCGGCTGTAATCCATCAGGCAAACAGCTCGTCTCTCTTCCCAGGGCCTCTGCCATGTCAATGGATCCTTCTCTGTGTGTTTACTTCCCAGAGCTCTAGCATTAAAACTCCAACCTCCCTCCTCTGCCAAGTCATTTTCTCTGTGAGTCCCTGTCCACCAAGGGGCAGGGGATGGAACATCCTACTGATGTGACACAGTCAAAGCCTTAATCATTATTTAATCTAGTAAAAGTGAAAACTCTGAATCCAATCCAATTGAATATCCCCAGAAGAACAGACCAGTTCACAAACATAATCCAAATTCTATTTCTGTAATTCATAAACAATACCAAACCGCTAGAGCATAAGAATATTTAAACAATAAGAGCTTAAATTACATTGTAGCTTAATCATTTGTCCATAGTCTGGTCCAGCTATTCTCAATTTCAGTTCAGATTGCCCTACTGAGACTTTTCCTGTACAACCAGGTAGCTTAGTCAAAACTGCAAAGTGGGATCTATGGGGGAAGATAGGACTGTGGTTAATAGAACAAATATGGGAATGTTCTCACATGAACTATAATAAGTATATAATACTAACACAGGTTGTTAATAACCAGGTGGATTGGGGGAAAAATACACGAAATGTAAGATAGTGGCTATAGTTAGTAGTAATATTATGATGATGCTCTTTCATAGTTTGTAACAATTGTTTCACAACAATACAAGGTGGTGGGGTAATGTATGGGAACCCTGTAGTTGAGGTGAACATTCGCCACTTTTACACTATGCTCACTGTTTATGTATATTCATGTATGAATGACAAACTTCAATTTAAAAAGTTAAAAAAAAGAAATTTGAGATAGCAGTTGATACATATGTTGAAGGAATGAGCTAAAATTAATTAAAAAAAAAAAACCTGGCTGAAATGAGTAGCAGGAAGAGAGAGGCAGGCGGGATAAAAGCAGGTCACTGAAACCAAGTTCTGTTCTCATGTAGGCAAAGCACTGATTTTTAATTTTTAAAAAATATTTATCTACAAAAGACATAAGTAACATCTGCAAAAAATTCCCAATACAGAGAAAACAGAAGTTTTATTTGCATCTTTGCCAAAGGTAAGCAATGTAATCAGACTGGTTGATATATATCAAGACATTTTCCTATCCCTATAAATACAGTTACATACACACACATACATACCCATGCACACAGGTTTGGAAGAATTTCTATATATTTACTGTTGTTTTGTGTGAGTGACATTTTTTAAAATGTTATATATACAATAGCTATATTGTTCTGTGATTTGGTCTTTTCCTGCTTATCTCAAAGATAATTCTACATTGTACATATTCATTCTTTTAAATAATTCAGTTTACTTGACTGTCATCTATTGAAAGAAAATTAGGTGGTTTTTAGTTTCACCATTACAAAAAAATAATGCAATAAAAACCCTTAAACATTTACACATGTTCTAGAAATAAATAGCTAAGTCAAAGGTTATA
Organism: Dasypus novemcinctus; assembly: GCF_030445035.2. NCBI lineage: Eukaryota > Metazoa > Chordata > Mammalia > Cingulata > Dasypodidae > Dasypus > Dasypus novemcinctus. The sequence continues at coordinate 6,678,301 of NC_080673.1, read as the reverse complement.
GGTATTGTAAATTTCAACAGCTCCTCCTAAACTTTTTCTCCAAAAGGCTGTATCAATTTATACCCAGATCAACTGCACATAAAAATACTCATCCTCACATCCTCACCAAACAAAGGATATTCTCTTTCTTTTCAATTTTGCAATATGATAACCAAAATTATTCTCCATATCTCTGTTTATCAAAATCTCTTCCTCTCTAAAGACTAGCTTGAACATCATTCCTTAATCGTAATCCTTCCCTGATCACCTAAAAGTGATTCTGCCCACCTCTGAACTACCACTGCACTTTGTCTCAACCTCTCTCATTACATTCATCACACTTTATATTATCATAACTCTTCATGTGTATTCCCTCAGCCTCGGGGTCGACAGTAAGGCCGAAGACTCTGTCCAATTTATCTTTCTATCCCCTAGGCCCTTCTGTTGTTGCCTTGTATGTAGTTGGGATATAATAATTTGTAAAATACACAAATAAAAGAAGACAAAATATAGGAATGGAGCTCAATTCTAAATATATTATACCTTATAAAGAAATTTTATTACATTTATGATGTATTTTGAGCAAAAAAATCTGAGAAGATAGTGAGCATAAAGAAGTATCACTGAGTCAGAAGAAAATCTCATATGAAATTCATTCCATGGTTCATGTGTCTAAACTTATCCAGTGGTTAGCTTATGTGAAAGAAAATATTTTGATTCTGACTCATAATTCTTTCCTTATATATTAGGTGTAACAAGCACTGTGATTGGCATCAGAAAAATAGTTTAAATCACTTACTGTCTTTGTGATTTAAGAAAATTCACTAAGATTGAGCTTCAGTTTCCTCACTATAAATTGGGTTTAATAACTGTCCTACCTGCAGGATGATTATTTATTTTTACAATAATTATTATGATTATGATGTTCGCTAAGTGCCTACTGTAAGTCAGGTATAGCAGGTACAAATATAGACTACAATGAGGGAATCAGACAAGACAGTGGCTGTGAAAGCTTTTAGATTAATAAAGTGATGTACACAGAGAGTTAAGTATTAATTGGACTCAGGTGACGCAGTCTGTTCTGGCACCAAAATTTTAAAGACATGGGTACATGTCTTCACTTACTCCATTAGAAAAGGCCAACTTTTATTATTTTGATAGCCAAGATTTTATGCACAATCTAGATATTTTCCTAAGACCCATTCATGATTATTAGGTTCAGAAACCCACATGCACCATAGTATTTCTACAGTCTGTTTTCTTTCTTTCAGTTTATTCTTTTGTTACTAATTTTTTTATATTTAAAGATCATTGATAAAGTGCAACAACAACAAAAAATGCTGGAAGATATTACCATTTCCTCCTTTATGTATTAAACATCACATTGTGTATTTGGAGAATGTTAATTGTGAAGTGACAGCAGTATTAAGTCAATAAATAAAATAGAAGTTACAGCAATATTGTCAATAAATAAAATAGAAAATAATGGGGTCTCTGAGACATTTGCACCCTTTTTTGATAGGGAAGTCTTTGCTCCTAAAGTTCTCAAGAGAAAAAAAGCCCTTTTGCTTTAACACGGTGACTTTTGAGTCTGAATTAGTGTGGTATCAGTGGTTCAATCTGAACTGTAAAATGAATCGGTTAGGATTAAGGGTTTAGCTGTTGCATGGCTAAATGGGTCAAGCTCTCTTAACTGATGGATTTAACTGATGCCCCCCAAAAGAGGAAAAAGTTTAGATTCAGACAAACCTGCCAGCTTTCAATATTTCGAGTATATCACACTTTTTCCAGGAGACTCACAACCTCTCAAGTTTCAGAAAGAAAAAAATTCACACTTGCAGCTTCTTTCCTGAGCCAGTCTTACTAAAGAAAAGTGAGCACTCACTTTCTCCATTCCCAGCAGCTCAAGGCGGCACAGTTGTATTTGGTAACTAGAATTTTAAAAATGTAACTAGTAACCACTAATCTGCCTCCAATCATAAAGTAATTTATTCCAACTTCAATAAATAATCCAAAATAAACTTAACTCTTAAGAAGAACTGAAAGCCTTTATTTGCCCAGTTAGATTCACAGGGGAAGAAATAGAGCCTACACTGCTTCTATTAATCGGGTGCAGATCATTTGAGAGGACAAATGGGTAGAAAGCAAATTCAATTTCTCGTAACTTTAAGAATAAAGAATACTCAGACACATTTATTAGCTGATATTGACAGCCAATGGGTGGTTGTCTTAAAAGAGCAAATCTCATATTCAAATTTTACTTCTAGAGCCCACAATAATGCCTCTACAATTCCAGTAGTTGTTTCATACTCAGAGTCACATCCCTCACCGCTCTGTCATTTCTGAGGGCTGAGCCAAGGAAGTCACCCAGGTCTTATTAATGCTCTTTACCAGTTTGCTTCAATGGAAATGAAATTAGATGTAATAGACACCTTCCGTCTTTCTAAACAGCCATAGGTAAGCACATAACTCTGGAAAGCCTGGGAAAAGATCTTTCTGAAAGCTTTCCTTTCCGGAGGGCTAGCTTCTCCGATGGTGCTGTCCTCCCCACCCAATCCTCCTCGTGCAGGTGAAAGTGGGAATGAATGCAGATTTTCCCGTTTAATTTCAACAAAGTGTGTGTTCTCCTGCATGGGTGTATCCTGCTACCTAATGAAATAATCAGCTCGTGTGCAGTGGGGGAGTGGTAGTGCAAGAGGGGAGGAACCAGCCTAAAAAGTCTATTATCCTGTCAATATGTGCACCGTACTCTCATTAATGTTAATTAGATTTACCCGCCAGGATGAAGAGGAGGCTAGACCTTAACCAGCAAGTTTGGAAAAAACCAATCTAGCAATGCGAAACATAGGGGGGGAAATTAGAAATCATTCCTGCCTCCAAGCAACCTTAACTCGTGTAAAAGCCATTTATGTGGCCATTAACCCAAGCAGAAATTGAACTTGTCAGCATTACATGCAGAACATATAGAAGGGTAACCGGTCACGAACAATTTATCAAATGAATTAAACACCAACTGGATTTATTTCTAGGCAGTAGATGTACTCTGTCCATCATCTTCTCAACAGAACCACTGCAAGAGGTCTGGGTTTCACAGCCCTTGTATTCACGCTTGCCTTTTAAGGTAGAGGCTAGGGACCAAAAGAAGGAACTGCTGTTGAAGATTTGGCTTATGACTACTACCAAAAACCTAGGGTCATCCCTGTCTTCTTTCTTTGTCACATAGCTCATCTCCATTCCATCAGCAATTCCTATTATTTTCCTTAAAATAAATTTAGGCTCAGACCACTTTTCTTCCTGTGTACGTCTATCTGGTCCAAATCAACATGTCTCACCCTGATATTGCAATAGCCATAACTTTGTTCCTCTACTGCCACATAAAGGTCAGCGTGTCCCTTTAAATGAGAACACCCTGCCGTTCTCTACTTACCCGGTGATCGGTGATCGTCTGGCTGTCTTTCTCAGAGTGGTGGATCCCACCCACACCCACATCCTCTCTGAACGCACACCTTCTCAGGCTCCTTCTCCGTGGCTTTGGCTGCACTGCCTCCTTGGACTTCTCTGCACGTGTCTTTCCACTTGCTTTCCTCCCTCTGATCTCACTTCCTTCCTGCCTCTACAAGGCCACCTCTCCAGACAGCCCTTCCGTGACCATCCTATTTGAAATACCAGCCTCCCTTCCTGCCTCCTGTATTCTCTCTGCCTTACCCTGTTGTTCGGTAGCACTTATCACCATCACGATTATACATTTGTTAATGCATTTGTCCTCAACTGTCTGCCTCTCGTTGAATGTAAATTCCACAGGGCGCTTTGGGCGACTGCTTTTGGCAGTGTACATTGGCCAGTGCTCGATACCCAGTAGGCGCTCAATGACTGTTTATCAAAGGGGTAAAGTAAAATATTTTTGTAGTATTTTGGGATGCAATATGAATATATCTTTTCTCCATACTAACAACAGTGAGTCCGTTTTCTCCTGCACCTGATAATTTCTCTATACTAGATTAAGATATTGCACAAGAAGATATAGCCACAGGTCAGTTGTGGAAATCCTAATTTAGATAACATTCCTTACCCAGATTTCTTTATTAAATTACATCGGGTGCTTGAAAAAATTTTTTGCACTCAATGCCTTTTATGCTTAAAAATCTTACTTGCGGCACACGCACATTATTTTTCATTCTACATTCATTGACCAATAAACTTGATAGATGATGGCTTCTTTTTTTCATTTCTGTTAACCCTTGACCTGTCTCGAAATCAGAGTTGCAAACAGAAAAGAACCCATATCTCATATGGCATAATCAGAAATGCTAGAAGCAGGAGCTTTCACATAAATGTACAGACCTGAATTATGCAACCTACTAGTTTTTGTGTGTGACATGTTGACAGAAGTTGACACTTAGTGGGTGAATACCATGTAGTTGTCAGTTGGCATTAAGACTTGCAGTTCATTCGGCAGTCAAAATAAAGGAGGAATGACAAAGTCCATATGTGAAATCTACAGCCCCGCACTGTGGCAGCCTAAAGCAGCTCTCTTTGCTCCATGGTACCCAGTGGCCCCTCCGTCCTGCTGAGCACAGAGATGGACGTATTTAAGCTTAAATGAGATGTCTGTTAACTGTTCCCACATAAGTGCATTTTGTGCATTGGGGTCATAAAAAGTACATTTTTATCATCAAACTTTTATGTGCTTTTCTTAAGTTAATTATAATAATATATAATAGAAGATAAGCAAGAGGGGAAATCAGGGAGAGAAAGTGCCCCACAGAAGAGAGGATGCCCATTAGAGTTTTAGTATTTCAGAGAAATGTGTTAGAGAGCTGTTAGCTAAGGAAAAAGAATTCAATGGGTAGAAAATCTCCTATGTATCTTCTAGGGTTGTTTTAATGTTTGCTGCCTGTCTAGTGGTATATATTTTGTGTTTTTAAAATAATACTTACTTGAAAGTCTACGGCATTACCATATCATTTGATTTTGAAGTCACAGAATTAGACTTTATTGAGAACTGTGGAACTCCATCTTTGTCACCACAATATCGTGCATACAGCAAGCTTTTAAACTCATGAAAATGCTTAGGAATATAATCTGTGGAAATACTTTTATATTGTTATAAAGCTATTTATGTTGCCTTTCTTTGAGAAGTGAAACACTATGTGTTTCTAAATTGGGGACTTTTTCTTCTTTTTCTAAATCATAGAGGTTGCATTTCCTTTGTTGGTATAATGAATAAGAGCCTTATCCGGAAATTGTTACACAGCCACACTCCATTTTAGATAGACTTGGAAATTCAGTTTCTTTCTTTTCTAAGTGAATGAATAGACTGAGGGAGTCTTCTACCTGTCTGATGCTGGTAATTGAATTACTGTACAACACATTAAGCAAAGAAAATTCAGTGCAGCGGCAATTAAATTATGTTCTCATGTTCCAGAGAATAGGCTCTTCACAGACATAGCATGAGAACACAAAATGTAAAATGATAGATGCCGATATTAGGAAGGGAAGAAATAAATCATTTCTTAAGGCCTTGAGTGAAGCTATCCCATAAAAGACCTAAAAAAGAGAAAAGTGATTCATAATTGGCTCAAGTTATTTCCACTTTGGGCTACTTCCTAATTAGCCAACAACAGTGCAAAAGATATGTGAAATCAAGTTACACGTGTGTGGACAGGACTCCCTAGTTCCTCCTAGATGAGGACCCCAATTTGGGGGATCAATGAAACCTGTGAAGAGTGAACAAATCAGCTTGGCTGCTGGAGTCCAGAGTAGAGCTTTTACTATCTTCTACTGTTCAGCAAGGAAAGGGACCTCATCAGCACTCAAGAGTTTTTCCAGTCCCTGTCAAGGCCCTTTGTCTTGTGCCAAAATTACACACTTCCTACAATCAACTGGCCCTGACTTACTGGGGACTACTAATGCTGATGCTTTCACATACATTATCTCATTTGAACTCATTTGACTCACACAACAACCCTAAAAAGTAGGTTTCGTTTTTATCTTTCTTTTACATGTGGAGAGACCTAAGCATATTGGGTGACACTGGATTAATACCACTTCCTGTGGAGATACCAATTGCTAGGCATTGTCCTAAGCATTCTATGTATGCTATTAAACTTAATCCTCAAATTAACCTCATGACACAGACGCTTTATTGTCACGTGTGATTTGGATGATGATGATGATGATGATGATGATGACCTTGGTGAACATCAGACCACCACACTTTAACACGGGAACATACACAGAGGAAAGAGCCTTTATACCCCTACTTCCCAATATGCACGATGCACACCTCGCACACACACAGACACGCACACCTCGCCCACCACTGTCATATTTTATCTCCTAGGCTGTCCTCTTAGGTTGATGGATACAACAAAATGACAACACACCATCACCTCTTCCTACTCAACTCACAGGGCATGGGGGTGCCTGAGATAGAAGGTAATATATGTGAAGGAGTTTCAGAAACAAAGAAGGGCAACATAAACTCAGGCTTGTATTTTTTTAAATATATTTTTTATGTTTTTTAAAGATACTTAGATTACACAAAACATTACACACAAAAAAATAAGGGATTCCCATGTGCCCCACTCCCCACATTGCCCACTTTTCCCCACATGAACAACTTCCTTCATCAGTGTGGTACATTCATTGCAATGGATGAACACATTTTGGAGCAGTGCCAGTAAGCACGGACAATAGTCTACATTGTAGTTTACACTCTCTCCCACTGAATTCTGCAGGTTATGGCAGGGTATATGATGGCTGGTATCTGTCACTGTAATGTCATTCAGGATAATTCCAAGTCCCAAAAATACTCCCATATCATACCTCTTTTTCCCTCTCCCTGCCTTCAGCACCTCTGGGGCCCACTGTCTCCACATCAATGATATAATTTCTTCCATTGCTAGAATCACAATAAGTCTATAGTACAATCCCAGGAAGTACTCTCTAGTCCATATTTTATTCCCCAGTCCTAAAGATTCTGGGATGGTGATACCCATTCTACCTCCAGTTGAGAGGGGGCCTCAATCCCATATGGCTTATGAATGGGACTCCCTTGCCCAAGTTGTAGACTCTCTTCGTTCCTTGGCATGGTGGCCATCTATCCTTACCTCCTTGTTAGTTGTCCTGGGTAAGGCCAATGAACTGGAGAGGAGCTGTTGCAACTCTGCTGAGGCTCAGGGACCAGCTGGCACATTGACAGCCCAAATATTCAAGTTTCTTGGACATATACCTACCAACGCCAACACCAACTATATGTTTAAATAGAAGGGACAGAAGAGGAACATGGAGAGAGGTCACATCTGAGTCCAGCTCTGTCACACTAAGGAGCACAAACTCCAAAGTAGGGTCCACTGGTGAGGCACCAAACTCCAGAGCTATCTGCCATGACTGTAGGACCCGGGTGTCTCCAGTGCCCTCAGGAGCTCCACCACTGGGGGCACTATCCACCCGGGCAGAGATCTTGCTGAGACGCACACAAGAGCCACCTCTGGGATGACCTCCTGGCTCAACCAGAAGTCTCTTAGCCATACAAACTCACCTGTCTTTTCTTTTACTCCCTTTTGTTCAAGGTCTTTTTCCAGTTGCATTCTCATTGGTGTTTTGTAGTAATCCCTCGGTGCCAGGGAGGCTCATTCCCAGGAGTCATATACCACACTGAGGGGAAGGCAATGCATCTACATGCTGAGTTTGGCTTTTAGAGTGGCCACGCTCGAGCAACATGGAGGCTCTCAGGAGGTAATTCTCAGGCACCCTACAGCATTAAGCTAAGCTGCAATTTCAAGAGCAAATGCTTACAAGCATAATTGTCAATATCAAGGGCCCATCAGTGAACCATCCTTCTTCACTAGGCATTGCTCCTATACTTGGGGCATTATTGCTGTTCCATTAGAGAATGTGGCAGAGCTCCCCAGGATGGGACTTCAATATTCTTTCAGTTATTGTGTGACTGATTTACCCACAATAAATTCTGTCATTGTAAGTGTTGGATTTCAATGAGTTTTGACAAATTTATGCACAGTAAAACCATTACCACAACACAAGGTATAGAATATTTCCATCATCTCAAAAAGTTTCTTGTGACTCATCCTAGTTGACACCACCCAACTCTTCCCCCAATCAACCACTGAGTTTTTTTCTATTCCTACAGATTATCTTTCCTAGAATTTCATTTAAATGGGCTTATACTGTATACACACTTTTGTGTCCATTAGTTTCATGTATCAGTGGTTCATTGTTTTTTTATTACTGAGTAGCATTCCATTGAATACATATATCATCATTTGTTTATCCTTTTCCATTTGGAGGGAAATTTCAGTTGTTTCCAGTTTGAACTATTCTAGATAGAGTTGCTATCATCATTCAAGTACAAGTCTTTGTGTGTGCATATGTTTTTGTTTCTTTGTGTAACTACTTAAAGGTGGAATTATGGAGTCAAATGATAACTATATGTTAATTTTATAAGAAACTGGACACTTAGTTCTCAAAGTGTTTGTTCCATTTTACATTTCCCCCAGTAATATATAGGAGTTTTGATATTTTTTTCAAATTCTACTCAATTTATTCATTTTTTAAAAAATATTACATTAAAAAAATATGAGGTCCCCATTCACCCCCACCGCCCCCACCCCACCACTCCCCCCACAGTAACACTGATGACTAAGGATACTGAGCTTTTTACATGCACTTATTGGCCATTTGTAAAATTTTATTTGCAAGTATCTGATCACATTTTTTGCCCTTTTATACTGTTTTGTTTTGAGCTGTAAGCATTCTCAGTATATTCTGGATTCTAGTCCCTTGTCAGTGGCTTGTCTTTTTCATTTTCTTTTCTAATTCTGATAAATGTTAATTTCGATGATGTCTAATTTATTGATTTTTTTATGGTTTCAGCTTTTTTTGTCCAAAGAAATATTTGCCCATACCAAGATTGCAAAGATTACTATATTTTCTTTGAACATCTTTATGATTTTAATTTTTATGTTTGTCTATAATCTATTTTCAGTTAATTTTTGTTTTTAGCTTGTCACAAGAGATGAGGTTCATGTTTTTCCCCAATAGTCATACAGTTTTTCCTTTCCCCATTCAATTATCATGGTACCTTTGAAGGAAATTAATTTACCACAAATGTACGGCTCTATTTCTTAGCTTTGTATTTTTACTTTAGACATTGCAAATTATATTGAATGAGACTTTGTTTTTAATTACCTTAATCATTAACTGAGAACTCTCTGGCAAGTTTCAGTAGCCTAAACTCACAAAACCTCGGTTTTCTTATCCTAGGATAATAATTATAAGGCTTGGAGGATTGTTATTACCGCACATTTCCAATGAGGAGACTTCCACTGATTCTCCCACAGGAGAAGGGGAGGGGAGGGTAAAATTGGATATTTAGTGAACATTTCTAGTTTCTCTTTGCACTTGCTTCCTTTTCTTCCCTATCACAGAATAAGTAACAAATTAATATGAGCATGATGCCCAGGTCTATTTGAAGACGTGACATTTGGGCCAACACTTGAAAGGAGAGAATGAACCAAGAAAATATCTGGAATCCTGTGGCATGGGGGCAGCAAGTGGAAAGGCTTGAGGTCCTCTTATCAGTCTGAGAGGGCTTCTGCGATAGGACTTATCGAGGATCCAAGCAAGGGCCAAGGGGTGGGCGATATAAAGGACGGCCTGGCGATAGCATAGAACATGATCCAGGGAGCAAGAGGATAGGCGTCTGGAAAAGCCACTTAGACACAGACCATGAGGGACCTTGAACATCAGCTTGAGAAGAGTGGCTTGAGTTGGCGGGCAACAGGGAGCGACGTTAGCAGGGGACTGCCGTGGTGGGAGGGTATTTTAAGATTAATTCAGAGCTATCTTGTGCAGAGCAACCACTGAATAGTTAATTACCTGACTAAACTGATTTTCAAAGTGAGTTTAGGGGAAGCGGACTTGGCCAGTGGTTAGGGCGTCCGTCAACCACATGGGAGGTCCACGGTTCAAACCCCGGGCCTCCTTGACCCGTGTGGAGCTGGCCCAGGCGCAGTGCTGATGTGCACAAGGAGTGCCCTGCCACGCAGGGGTGTCCCCCGCGTAGGGGAGCCCCACGCGCAAGGAGTGCGCCCCGTAAGGAGAGCCGCCCAGCGCGAAAGAAGGTACAGCCTGTCCAGGAATGGTGCCGCACACACGGAGAGCTGACGCAGCAAGATGACACAACAAAAAGAAACACAGATTCCGGGTGCCACTGACAAGAATATAAGCGGACACAGAACACACAGCGAATGGACACAGAGAGCAGCCACCTACGGGGAGAGTAATAAATAAAAAATAAATCGTTAAAAAAAACAAAGTGAGTTTAGCACAGTTAGGAGGCTATTGCAACAATGTAGGCTGCAATGATTTTCATGGAAACCTGAATGAAAGTAATCCCAAATGAGATGGCATTACATATAAGAATCAGTAGCACTATGTGACTAAAATATAAGAAAAACAATTCATAGTATCATAATAGCCCAAAAGTGCCTTCAATTTCCAATGGAAACCCATGACAAAAGTTAGATATCCATCTTTCGCAGTATGAGTATCTAACTCCCTTATAATATGTGCTGCACAAAAGTAGGTCTTTTTTTCTATGTGGTTCATTCATGTATTCCAAGGATCTAGAAGAGTGCCTGTCACATAGTAGGTACTCATAAATGAAAAAGATCGAAAAGTACTGAAAGAACAGAAAAATCACCTTGCATCTGAAAAAGGTACTATAAAATGTAGGATCATCATCACTAAGCCAGAGGGTTACGAGATGTTTCTTTGGTTAACTGCACAACTGAAAAGAAGTCATCACCTGGCCTTCTTCAGAGTCCCAAAGTGAGGAACTCATTAGGGTGGTTCTGAATGTCCAGTCCAAAAAGTAGTAAGAACAGAAATGCTACAGCACATAATCGATTTGGATGCTTTTTGCTTTATGAAACATCCTACAGATGTGTTACATTTATCTGGACTTCATACCATTTAGATCAACAGACAGTAACTACTTACTGATTCAAACCCTTTTCTTGGTTAGAAGGCAGTCAAGTAATGTCAGTAAAGAGAGCTACTACTCTAGTATCTAAAGCAGGAGAATGAGACGGTTAGAATCAGGTTCTTTTAAATGTTTAAGTGATGGCATGACTTTGCAAATCATTTTTACTAAAATAAATGTATTCGGGTCTTGGTATTCTTGCCTGTTTACTTCAGTTTGCGTTGCAGGAATGGCCTCCCTCTTGTATGATCTGACGTGGCAAGACTAGATGCCCACGCACATGCTTCATTATGAACGTTTCAGACTCTGTTACAGTGTAAATCCATGTAGATTGTGTGAAGATGCTGTTCTGCACAGTTTTTTTTGTCTCTTGGCTATAGAGTCCTGAGCCCTGGTCATTACTGTGTACAATGGGTTTTGAATTCCATACCCATGGACGACAGCCAGCATCAGACACAGAAGTTAATGACCGATTGTTATCTTAGCCCATAGCTTGCATTCCTTTTGATAAGACTCTTTCAGCAAGGGGGTGGATCACCAAGTACAGGATTAATTAAGGTCAATTCCCAATGAAAGGTGCAATCTATTTTCTCAAGGAAAGAACTTGGAAGAATCAGAGGATGAATTTTATATACTAAATCCCAATTTTAAAAATAATGTTTAATTAAACTGGAACCTTAATTTCCTCCTTGTTTAAAGAGACAGAATAGTAATGCAACATAATTTAAATGTGCCAGTATATCAGCAGACTGGAAACATTCATCATTGCTATGAACTACTGTAATTTACAATGGTGATGAACCACCCTAAACATCTAACAATCCAAGCACATCTAAATCATCCAGCTAGGCTGACACTAGTTTATTAACATCTGACAGTAAAAATTGGTCTCTGGGAAACCATTGAACTTGAGTCTACTGGTGTACTGTTATTTTTAAATGTGGGTTTTGATGGAGAAGGATCCGTGAATTCAGCCCAGTGGCTCAGTGCACTAATCATTCCTGTTTTAATGCTTTACAAAAGTGCCAATCCCAACTGGGATTCTAACTCCAAATAAGAATGGACTGAATTTCTGGATCTCTTATGAGACATGTTTTTCTTGGGGGACTATAATGCCTTTTTATCTCCTAATTATCCCCTGGTAATTTTTCCTATCATATTATGAAGTCCTTTAGATGAAATTAAAAATTAACTCTTTCTTGGAACTCATAGGTAATCTTGAGCTAAAGTCCTTTGTGTATTTCAGGCTTTCTCTTATGCTGTTAGAAAAGCTACATTATACTTAAAGACTACACTTAAAGTGGGAATGTTTAAAATGAAGGCAGTGACTTCTTTCATCACTGCATGTGGTCACGTGATCATTCTTGTTCTGACTCCACATTTTGGGACATGGATAACTGCAAAGGTGATTAAGTGTCCCTTCAGGGGAAGTTTGAGTAGAAATAAGTTCAAAGATAAATTGACAAGTTTACTGGGTTTTTTATTTTGTTTTTTAGGACTAGATCTTCAAACACTTAAGAGTTAGCCTTTCTAGCTATCTGGTAGTTTGTAAAACTATTTAAACTCTTTGAAATATAAACAGCATTATAAATTCATATAAGATTAACTATATAAGCAATACAGTCACGATAAGAGTAAATGATACTTGACTTCTGCCTCAGATATGGCTTTTAAATACTCTCCTAGAACTCTAGAGATGCTTGTAGTTGGGCACGTTGCCAAATATTTATGGACTTCAGTTTCTGCACAAGTGGAATAAGTTTGACATAACTGCTCACAGGACATCTCCCTTGACCTCAAGCCAGAAATGCACACAATATTCATCTCACATGTGTGTCTAGTAGACTGTACATTATAGAAGTCAGGACTGATTCTCTATCAACATCATATTCCCAGAGTATATATTATGACATAGAATAGAAGATCAGCCAATATTTATTAAATAAAAGAATGATCCATGTAATATACAGGATTAATGTATGGCTAAGTAGGAGAACATATTTTAAAAGTACATCCAAAATCTATGCATATATAAACAATTCATTATTAAAATTATAATAGAAAGTATAGCCATAAAATCCTGGAGGATAAGAATCAGAGCTTTCAGTATTGCTGGTTGGTTGGTTGTTGTCATCAATTTTAACCTTAGAACCTGACATAGGGTCCTACACATAACATAGCAACAACATATCACAACATATCAAAAAGCTGTCATCTTTGTTGTTTGTAATGATATACTAAACTCAAAATGTCAATTCTTCAAAGAATCCTTTCCTCAACCCTTAATCTAGATTGAGTGTAGAGTGTATTCACTCCTAGCCCTCTGTGGTTTTTACCCTAGCTCTTATCATAACTTTGTACCTATGGGGATCTCTGGGTATTTGTTGACTGTCTCTTTCACTGAATGACTCCCTCCCTGAAAGTGGGGCGGCTGTTTCAAAAACCTGTAGATCCAGTGACTGAGACAGTGCCTGTGAAATTAGGAGGTGCTCAATATTTTTGAAAAAGGACGGAGGGGGAGAAAGAAAGAATAAGGGAGGGATCAAGGGGGAGAGAGAGCAGAATAAGATTCTATACTTAAATTTAAATTCAGTTAATGAATTTAATAATTCCATGCTCCATTAAACCAACAAGGGGCATTGAGCTTTGTTCATGCATCACCTGCATATCTACACCCTAAACTATACCTTTCAACTTTTGTCTTTCTTTCCATGGTTGAGGCAGAGGGGACAACTTTCAACAAAAAAGTTGAGAGGAAAAAAAATAATCCAGAGGTCGGTTTTACATGTTGGTGATACATGCTTATGTTAAAAATTCAAAATAGAAATTTCTTAAATCCTTCAGAGGGTGAAATATACGAAACTGGGCAGATAATAGATGGGAGCCAAATACTACTTAAATTCATATTGAAATTATCCATCCCCCAAAAAATGGACATTAAGAAAAATGAATAGGTATTCCTCCATTAAAAATGAAAGGAAAAAAAAAACTGAATGTCTACATCCTTCAAACTGAAATCTTGGAATTTATATAGCAAAAGCAAATGAGAAATGTCAGATAAAGTTCAAGGGCAAGTTATGCAAATGGAAAATTAATGGGTATATTTTTCTCTGTGTTAGGCATCATTTCCTAAACATTTGAAGCAAAGTGTGTATTTAAACCACATTTAGATTTATCTTTGACATCTTTTTAAAGAAAAATAGAAATTAAAATGCAATTTGCGTATATTCTTGTACTTCATACTCTTTTCATCGTTTTAGCATTAATGTTGGAGGGAAAACTATTCTTTTAAAAATGTCAAAAAGAACAAATTACCCAAAATGGTTCTGTGGATTGTAAGTAGTCTGTTTTGCTTTATACTGATGTAATGAATTCCTTCAATAATATGACGTTTTTCCCAATTTTTCAAATAACAATCTTAGTGACTTTTCAATCAGAAAACTGAAGGATAAGAAGAAATCTAACTCAGTGTAAAATATTTCAGTATATATCAGCCAGCTATTTCTTCAGGGCAACTTTAAATCTAAGTCAAGTCACAAATGGATTGAGACTGGTGATCTCCCTTCTTCCTTTGGAAAACTATGTATATCACAAAATCAGTATACATTTTGACATAGCTGGCAGCCTTTGCTTGAAATAGGCTCTGAATCAACTGAGCATGGAAACTCAATTTGCCTGGGGATATACTGGCCTTTAAATAAAGAGGGTTGATATTCTCTGGTAGAACAATAGAGAAATCTCCCAACATCTATAATTTTGTGTATACTATAACTTTAACAGACAGTCCTGGTTTCAAGTCATCAACTGCTCATAAAATGATTATATATACTTCTGAGAACAGACATATAATAAATGTTCTTTTAAGCTTACTTGAACATATATTTTTTTCTAAGAGTACTGATTTCATTACATATTTTCTTTTATTTCTCCCAGAGGATTATTTTTGTGTTAACTCTCCACCAATCCTCGTGGGTCCTGCAGAATGCCACCTGCTGATGACTCAGCCCTGTGACAGCACTGAAGATTGCTAATGGTAACGTGGCCCTAGTGATAGATGACTTCCCATCCCTGATCTAGCTCAGGGGTGCAAAGGGCCTGCTCAGAGAAGACGTGATGAGGCTACTTAGGAAAAATGAGACCCAAATTAGGAATAAGTAAATGTGCAAGCAGCTCTCCATGGGCACAAGCTACTTTAAAATAATTGAAACTACTGTGCACATCACTTAAAGCAGCCTATACTTGCTCTCAACTTGTATCCTCACTTCTCTGCTGGCACTAAGTAAAATAAAGCAGCAAAGGTGAAGCGCCACGTATATGAGCCAGGCTATAGTGGAAATACGTAACTACTGTCAATTGTTTAATACCTGTGCATTTTATTTTTCTATAATTTAAAATGACTTTGGATCACTGCACTCATAATTATGGTGGGGGAAAAAACTTATTTACTGAACACAAGAAAAATACACTTTTAAATGTTTGTCAAGAAATCTGAGCAGTAAAATTCCCTTGTCTCTATAGGGTTTTCTATAAAATACATTTGGGATATTTCAAGAGGTTGATTTATACATTTTTCAGACAATTGCTTTAAAAGAGTAAAAAATCTTACTCCATTGTAGTCATACTGCTGCTAAATTTTACTTTCCTTTTATAATGGTACCTCTAATATTATTCTTGAAAAGATAAAACTTAAATTTTAGGCCAGATCCATATGAATTGTAGTGGAAATTTTAAACTAAAAACACAGAAGAGTTGAGAGAGAGACCAAAATGAGAGAAACTTGTCAGAAGACATGGTTACGATTATATTGTAACAATAAAGGTACTATCATTTAGAAAAAGATAGTTTCACAGCAGGTTAAACTATCCTGAGGTAGTAGTCCAATCTCTCTATCTGTGTACTTCTAACCAACATAAATTAGACATAAGCAAGGCACCTAAAATAAAATACTCATACCATATTTTACATGATTCTAACTGCCTTGCCTGCTCTAATTTTAATGCATCCAAATTGATTTTATCATAGAAATGAAGTTTGAAAATGTCAGCCAAAATCCAAATTCCAGAATTTTATTAACAACAAATAGTTGGTTAGAGTGTTCATGAGATGGGTAAGAGAGAGGATCTCTCTGCTTTTTCTACTGTGACTTAGCATCTGTCTCAGTTATTTCAGGCAGTCGAGTACAATAGGCGTTAGCCTGTTGGTATTAGCAGTTTGGGTTTTGTATCTGTTACTCACAAGGGATATTACCAGAGGAAAGTTTGAATCCCAGCTGACTGGATTAAGAAAAGGAATTTGGTTTGGATAAAACTTGTATTGATGCTGAACAGTATCCAGCTGTACAGCTTAAGAGCCCATCATATTATCTTACATATGATAAAATAAACCAGCATAAGTTATATGACATAATGGTTGATTTAACACACACACACAAATTAACCACTTGCTTTCTTCTTCCAAAGCAGAGCTTACATTCACAGCTAACTATATAAGCCACTTGTAGATGCTTAAAATAAGAGGCACTTTGTTTTTGCCAGATTTTTAACATCTTAAAATTCAAATGCCAGTGCTCAAATACCAATTTCCTTATCAGCACATAGACACAAAAGAAAAGGAAATAAAAGCTAAATAAGATGGTACATAAAAATTGAAACGTGACTCTAAGTCTGTCTGTTGAGCGATTAGTGAGAAGTTTTCTCTGGTGTTGAATTGTCATAGCTTCCCGCAACGAGAGCAATTGCACTCCCTCATTCCAGCCCCTGGTTCTTAATGCATCTCAAGGCTTTCCAGACAGTGAAGTTTATTTTATCCAATGCTTTCACATGGATTGTGAGCTGGTTTCTTTGAATACATTCTAGAATCGATTTCTTCTGAAGATAAAGCATATTACCACTGTAGCAAGAGAAATAATTAGATTTGCCCACACTGCTTGTACAAGAGCTGTCTCAAACAGATGGGGAGCCCAATCCTTCAGTGGCTATAAACAAATAAAATTCAAAACAATGCTATATTTCAGTAAGACAAGTAACAGATTAAAATAAATCAATGACTAGTTGAATACAAAGAAGGTTCTAATTGCAGATTTCTATTATCTAGATTTCTTCTTCTCTCTTTCTCTCTCCCCCCTCTTCCTCCTCCTCTTCTTCCTTCTTCTCCCTCTCTCTTTCTCTCTCTCTCTTCCTCTCTTTCACTTTTTCCCTTTTAGTTTGGTCATTGTATAATTCTTTGGCACCAGTGCCTGCATGCAACAATACGTTTTTGTTAAATATCAAAGCTTAATTTGCCCAGAATAACAAAGAAAGCTGTTTTTAAACTCTGATCTCATCATCAAGTGTCCATTCTAGAAGGGACAGAGATACTGCAAGCCAAATTTGGCATTGATTCCCTAAGAAAATATAGTAGTTTGAATTCGGATGGAATTGCAGTTTTTGTGTGCATGAGGAGTATATTGACCTCATAGCTTCAATCAACAAGCTATGAACTTGTATGACCCAAAGTCAAGTCCTTCGATGAACTGTATGTATTAAATCCAAGTCTTCATCTTCAAAGGCCTCTGGCAGTGTAAAGAATGCAAAGATGAAAGACTTGGTGAGAGGAGATAATTAAAACTTAATGGATGCTTATAGTATAAGTAGGTACAAAGAAAAATGATCACTTTAGGTATTCACAAAGAATTTATAAAGAGCTCTGTGTGTTATGAGTAATTAATTTTGGATAGTTAATGCCATGATAATGACCCCTAAAAAGATGAGGGTCAAGGCTAAGTGCCCCTTTCTCTTTTGTTATAGTTTATGGGGTTATATTTAATGTAAGGTAAAAGACACTAAATCCAAGAAAGCAGGAGAAAAACTGACCTCTCCTGAAAATTTCTATTGTATTGATTCAGGTTAAAGCAATGGCCTTTTGATTTTTTGAAGGCTCTCCTGAACGGCCTGTACAGATTCAAGGGCATGACATGTACGTCACACGAAGAGACTGAGTAGGGCCTTTGACCGATGGTTACAGAAAGTAGTTATCTCTTGCTTTAGGTGTAGCTACAGAGGTATTTGCTCCAATTGCAAATTGGACACAGTCTCTCAGGAAATGGCCCATCCACCAACAAAGTAAGATATGGCCTAAGGGTGTCAGAAAGATGAGGGATAATTTTACAAAGCTTTCAAAACTTCAATCTCCAGTAAGCTACCATATCTGTCTAGTGGCAGCTACTTTTGTTTGTGTGTGTCAGATGATTCTAGCTTGAATGAGCTTTTTCATACACATTCTGTTTGAAGAAAAGTCTTGCTGTGCTCTTTTCTTTTGTCATTCGTTTGTCTGTACATTACAGCAGCATTGCTTTCTCCCAATCCCGCCATCCCTCCTCAGTTCTGTTCTCCCTCTCTTCATCTCCCTGACACTTGAAGTTTCTTAATGTAGCTAGAAAACACAATGGTCATTTTGGCATCGAATTTTGAACGTTTGAATATTTTCTCCTTCTCCTCATCTATAGGATTTTATTTGTATAGTGCGCACAGAACTGAATATTGTTAACATAGGACAAATACCAGCAGGACTCAGCTATCAACCCCGCATTTGCCATCAGCGAGAGAGTAAACATAGAAGCAGGGACATCTAGAAAACAAACATGAAAATTAAGAGCGTAAAGGGAAATAGAACGTAGAGTAAGATTTACATTGATTTGTTGAGTTGAGGATTCTATTTGGAAAGCAAGGTGTCTTTCATGAAAAAGTCCAATATAATACCTGTATAGATGACCTTCAGACAATGCTTTACAATCTGAAGTTCCTAAGCCAATGAAACATGGGAAAATATGAACAGCGGTTCTCAGGAACGATGTAGTCAGAAACTAAAGAATAAAAGTAAAATTCTCAAACTTGAAATTCTTACATTTTCTGTTTAAATTTTAAAATATTTCCTTATATGTTTGTTGTTACAAAAAATGAAATATAAAACTATAAAATCCACTCACTTCTGTAACAGGTCATAATCAGTACACGTTTTTGAGAGAGAGTAAAATTTCACTTCCTTCTTATTAAAAACAAAAAGGAAAGGAATCACAAGAAGTCAAACTTTCAGCATTGATCCTTCTTAGCTGTATCTTTCTGCTTCTCCTCATGGATAAGAGGGCAGAAGAATGAGTACTGTGGAGAAAAAGCACAGCGAGCTGACCCAGCAAGATGATGCAACAAAAAAAGACACACACAGGAGAGACAGTAAGAGACGCAGCAGACCAGGGAGCTGAGGTGGCACAAGAGAATGATCACTTCTCTCCCACTCTAGAAGATCCCAGGATCAGCTCCTGGAGCCACCTAATGAGAATACAACAGACAAAGAAGAACACACAGCAAATGGACACAGAGAGCAGACAATGGAAGGAGAAGGGAGAAATAATTTTTTAAAATTCCTTAATATTAGCTAACATTCAGTTCATATTAAAATTTAATTTCCCAATAATGTATATTTACAATTAGTTTAAAGTCAGGATCCAAACAAGAGGCACACATTGCATTTTTTTCTCTAAAGGAACCGGTATTCTACAATAATCTCCTTCCCTTTTTTTATTGGTGTTTATTTGTTGATGAAACTAGTCTTGAGGAGATTCAAAATAAAAAATAATGGCAAGAAAATTCCACGTAGGAGTCCATGAGCTTGAATTGCAATATATATTTAAATAAAAATACATTATTCTTGTGGGGACGTGTTGGTGTGATGTATTTATTAAATAATACACAGTATAGGGAAGCGGATTTGGCCCAACAGATGGGACATCTGCCTACCACATGGGAGGTCCGCGGTTCAAACCCCGGGCCTCCTTGACCCGTGTGGAGCTGGCCCATGCACAGTGCTGATGTGCGCAAGGAGTGCCCTGCCACGCAGGGGTGTCCCCCACATGGGGGAGCCCCACACACAAGGAGTGCACCTGTAAGGAGAGCCGCCCAACGTGAAACAAAGTGCAGCCTGCCCAGGAATGGTGCTGCCCACATGGAGAGCTGACACAACAAGATGACACAACAAAAAGAGACACAGATTCCCGGTGCCGCTGATAAGGATAGAAGCAGTCACAGAAGAACACACAGCGAATGGACACAGAGAGCAGACAACTGGGGGAGGGGGGGCAGGAAAGGGGAGAGAAATAAATAAAAACTAAACAAACAAATAGATCTTTAAAAAAAAATACACAGTATAGTGTTGACTTAGTAAGGGGTCCATGGTTTTCACCCGATTGGCAAAGGGGCCGGTGGAACAAAAAAGGTAAAGAACCCCTGGCTTAGAGCAATACTAAGATTGATCAGTGGATTCAGGAGGCACTTGCCTGTTTCACCTGTTATAAAGTTCCCTGTCTTTTCACGTAGTCTTAATCAGCATCCTTAGGTGATTATTCCTTAGATCCATCATTCCATTAGATGTTACAAAATAGCAACTTTTAAAATCCATTATTCTTTATCAATGTATTAAACGGCCTGCATGTCCATTTCACTATAAGAAGGCAGCTGTGTCACTCTTTCCGGAGGTAGCAACAAAACCCACGATTATTTCTTAAACCGATGGAAATTCACAGACCTCGTGACTCTCATGGAACACAAACCTCAGAAGAGTTCGGACTCGGTACTGAAGGGAGTGGGGTGGATGAGGCTATTTCTTCAACAGAGCAAAATTATCTCTGGGTCATTCAATTTTAGAGGATGGAGGATGGAGGGGGAAAAACATCACGCCTCAGGCATGAGTCTGTCCTGTACAAGTTTGGTAGCCGGACATTGGGTGGAACGTTTTTCTCCACTTTACTTAATATTATGAGGGCCTTCTGTAAGCTCTCCATAGACTTTCCCTCTTAGATTATCTCAGAAGGCTACAGCTAATGTCGAGTCCATTTCTCACTTGTTAAAAGTCAAGCAGGCAGAAGGCTGAAAAACCCACTGAAGATCTCACTTGGTGTCTTCATCTGCTCCCAATAAAGCCAGTCCAGGAGAATAAAATGTGAGCTGGAATACGGAGGCCCAGGACACCCAAGGGTAAACAGAAGGTTCTGGCAGAGGATTAGGAAAGGCCCCGAGAATGAATTCAAATAATTTGAAGGCGTTGTGGACCCAAACCAACCTAACCTCTGAGAGAATAAAAGCAAGTTCATCTTTCAAATGGGCAAGACTCTTTCCACAATAGCTAGTAAATTGGCTCCCAGTTCTACTGTGCGCTAGACACAAAAGCAGCAGAATGTCCTCCTTCCTCGGCTGGGGAGGCTCTTTCTGAATCACCTAGAAGCGGACTTGAAAAGAATGCCTTTGCTTTGACCCTTCAGAGCTCCCCGTGAGACGCGAGACAGTTCCCTTCTCTCTCTCTCTGTCTTTCTTTCTCTATTTTCCCCTTGTCACACTAACCTAATAAAAAATAATTTAAGGTGGGTATTTAAGTTGCGGAGACTTGGCATGAAACACACTCCCTGCTTGTCCACTCCATTTTTTTCCCCAGTACCTGCAAATTACAGAGGTGACTTGAATGTTTGTGAATATTATGCTTTTCCTCAAGTCTGTCCTCCCAGTTAGACACTGAAAACAGCGTAACAGAGGGCACAGGCTGTGGAGACAGGAAGAATGGAGTTTAAGTACTGGTCAGGCCAGCCACCTGCATGTCAAGTATCCGGAAGCCCGTTATTGTAACCCAGTTTCCTATTCTATAAAAGAGACCCTGTAATGTTACTTTTCAGGACTATTGCAGAGCTATAGCTTGTATATGTATCACACGAAGCCCAGTGCCTAGAATGTAGAGGATACTCAATAAAAGTTAGTTGCTACTAGTATTAATTTTAGATAAAGTCCAATTCCTAGAACCAACTTAAAACCAATACATTCCTTTTAAGTGAGATCCTCTGCCCTTTACACACTCCCGTTCCATGGGCTGGAGGGCACTTGCCTTCTTGTTATCACTTTGTATTGCTGGCTTAGCCCTTGCTACATGCTGATGAATTCTCCCTAGGAGGAGTAAGAGAGCCAGTTTAAAATGTCTAAAACACTTCCCTGTGATACAGCACAAAGTCAGCCTATGAGCTTTTTAATTGCTGCAAAAAAAAACTTCCTATTGGGAGCCACTGGGATACTCCATTCTATCTCCAGCCGCAATTCTGTAATAACGCCTAAGATATTTAACCAGTGGCAGCTGCTAGCCTGCCCTTTCAAGAGCCTCTCTTGAGATACTGGGGTTTTGCCTTGCTGTAAGGTCCAAACTCTTCTTCTCCAAGGAGAGTAGATGCCTTTCCCACGCCAGGCCCCTTGGAGGTCTGAGCCTTGCTGCACACTGACAGACT
The DNA here is from genome assembly GCF_030445035.2 of Dasypus novemcinctus. Taxonomy (NCBI): domain Eukaryota; kingdom Metazoa; phylum Chordata; class Mammalia; order Cingulata; family Dasypodidae; genus Dasypus; species Dasypus novemcinctus. The sequence continues at coordinate 6,656,024 of NC_080673.1, read as the reverse complement.
TCCTTGAGGTCAGCCCCCTGCCAGTTCATGGGTTACCATCCACTGTGGGGCCTCTGCTGCCAGTTCATAAAAATGAATGGAGGGTATCCAACCAGACCAGTTACCCAAGGACTCTGCTTGCCTAGACACAGAGTTCTTGTTGCTATACGCTACTTCCTTCAGCATCTGCTGGTGAAAGCCATTGTTCGGAATTTGTACCACTCTTTCCGACAAGTGAGTTCTGGGCTGTAATCTTCCCAAGTCGGTTCTTGAGGCAGGACACCGAAGGTCAACACTGTTGTCCAGGTCTTGTTTATGCTTGGCTTTTGCCAGGTGGAGGCTTTTGCCAGGTGGAGGCTATTGCCAGGTGGAGGCTATTGCCAGGTGCAGGTCATCAAATGGTGAAGCATGGCTGAGGGGACGTCTAGGATAGGAAAGCTCTTGTTCTGTGATAACTCCTCTGCCAAAGGCAAGAGGCAGAGAGGGAGCCCATTTCTTTACTTTCTTCTCTGGTTTACTTCAAGCAATTTTGTGTTGGCTTATGGAACAGAAAGATCATCGAGGAAGAATGTCTAGAACATTAATACTGCAATTAACCAAAAGGACAGCCCCAGAGAACGCCAAAAGAAAGTTTAGGAAAAAAGGGTTAATGACCACACCACCCACAGGTAAACATCGTTACTGTTTTAGAGCGTTTTTGTGCATTTATCCACCTAAACATATGCAGAATCAAAATATATAGTAGTCCTTTTAAAAGTTGGTATTAGCTTATACATTTTTAGCTTCAAAAACAAGAAATAAAAAGTTGCAGGGTACAGAAAATCTAATAAAGCATATTGTTGCACTGCTGTGCATGTCATAAATGTTGACTAAAATTGATGGTTCATTGATCATCACTTGAAAACTTGTCCTTGATTACAAAAAATTATCAAAGACATTCATGTTTTACAACAAATCTGGCTACTAATTTGAATATTTCAAAGGTCAAATAGTCAGCTAATAGGAAAATACTGGATTAAACTCTTTTTCTATCATGACATCAACCAAGTTACTTTTTCTGAACTTCAGGGCCTACCTCTTTAAATATATATATTGAGCATGAAATGTCTTTCTCAAATCTTTCACTACCACAATACACATGGCATATGACAATTTCATGTACTACCCATAGCATACTCTTAATATCTGTCTTGTTTCTCTTACATGAGAAGTTATAATGCAAATGGAATGAGAGTGTGCTCAGTATACCTAAAAATATAAAGATAAATAACATTTTCTAAATTAAATACACCAGTGTTTCACAACAAAAAGGCTGACATCCATGGTGTTAAAATACATAATAAATTGGTAAACACCAAACCAAATAAGGTGCAACTATTTCAGTAATTATATTAGAGTGGAAGGTCTGTTTCTCACTGCAGAAATCTCACCCAGGTGGGTAAACACTTTGCAAGTTTGGATACCACCTGACAAACAATTAAGAAACTCCATGTTTAATTTGTTAATATGTTACCTAATTTAAATTAAAGATAAACTGGGCTCTTTATTAGCAGAATTCAAGTAAACAATGTTTAGAGAAATAAATAGCATTGCGTTTCTTTGTGACTGCTTTTAATTATGACATAACTTTCAAAGAAAGCTCCCCATTCGTTCCATTTAGAATAATTTCAGAAAGCAAATCTCTGAGCTGTAATTGATAGCTTTCAGATAACACCTTCATCTCAAATACTTGCTTATGATAAAAGCTAAATAGTATTCTTCCAGGCATAGTTTATGACTTTTATCAATTCATAATGCTAAATTTCCAATGGCCATTTAAAGAATAAAAATATATAGAATCATTTTAAGAAATATCAAATAGGTAAAATTGAATTATAATTAATGGTAATTCACTGTCAATATCCATGGTAAATTAGGTAACTATTAAAGGCTACACAGCACAGTTAAGCTCTTTAAACAGCTTAAAATTATTTTCATCACTGCTGATCTTATATTTTTCTGATAGAAACGCTATCGCAACTATCAAGATCAAAGAAAAAAATACTCTTTTGCCTGTCATCTTAAAACTTTCTCTCTGGGTCCATCTGAAGGCAGTGCATCTGCTTAACATCAAGCAGTGTTCAGAACTCTCCTTGAGAGTTTTTCCACCATCACTGATTCATCACCATCTTCGTTAGTGATCACCCGATATATCTTTCAAAGTCTGCAGTTTAAAGTGATTTCAGGGGCCCACTCAATCAGGGCTACAGAGGCTCTGGGAGCACTCCTTCATCTGAGCCCCACTCAGATTTTTGTCTCAGCGTTTCGAGTCCATGGAACTGCAGCCGGCAACTCCAATCACGGTTTGCCAGCCTGGCTTTACTCAAAAGAATAATTTGGGTTTACTCCATTCCATGGCTTTGAAAATTAAAAATAAAAATAAATAAATTCAATAAATTATAAGCTGCAAAGAGCTAGCCTAAAATAAATGCCAAGAGTATTTTATTTTTTTAATGATACAATTCCACTATTGGTAATTTTCAGTGATATTCATGGGATTTTAAAAAGGTTAGTCTTAGTTTGATCATTTACTTTCCAATACAAAATAATATTTTTAGATCAGTATTGGGATTGGAAAGAAAAAAAGATGCCCCCTGAGGACAGGGGTATGGTTTGCATGTAGAGGGCACTCAAAAGCTATTTGTTATAAGAAATAAACAAGGGAAGGAGAGAAAAGAGAGAGAGAGTTGGAAAGAACAAAAAAATCAAAAAAAGTCGTCCTCATCCAAAATCACGGCCACGCCAACTCTGGGGGGGAAAAAATGCATAGCAGTTTGCATGCAACTAGACTCAGAAATATATCTGATGGAGTTCGCAAAGGTTAACAAAAGGAGCAGACAGGGTTGTCTTTAAAATAATAATTGCTTTTCTTCAATATCCAAGTCCATCTATTGTGTCATTTACCATTTCCAGCCAACTCTACCATTTTGCCTCTACCCCAGGCAAGGCTCAATGCAGAAATCCTTAAACTAAGAAAGAAGACATGACTCACTTAATGAAACCCAACAGTTGAATTCAACTGTCAAAGTCATACCAGGTGCAAACCCAGAAGAAAGCCGTTTTTAAAGCTACCAATAGAAGTTATTTGAAGGGGCTTTCCTCCCCTTTTTATCACCATAACCCCACTTACCCACCCCCAAAAAATAAATACATAAAAGCAAACACAAGAGGGATGTCAGATATGAAAACAAGATGGCGTGGCAAACGCTGGTTCACGACGTCCTAAGGACACGTACGTGTCTGGAAAGGCGTCGCTCGTGGGGGGCCCTGGCTTTCAGGAGCTTTGTGGTCTTTGAAATAGCCTGGTGGGTTCCTTAGAAACTGTCCCTGCAGTGACGATTTGAGTAGTTTAACTGGGAAGTCACAGAGCCTGGTAAGGGAGGGGAGTGGGAAAGTGAGACAAAATGCAGAGTTTGCAGAACCTTCTCACTGCCTATGAATTAAGCCAGACTCCTTAGCCTGGCGCTCAGGCCACTAGTGGGGTCTACATGCCATCTCACCTCTTCTGTTGTTATGGTCAGGCCAGTCGCCTTGGAATCACAAACGCTGCGTGGCCTCACCTCCATTCCTTCCTCAGAAAGACTGCTGTCTCCCCGTCTCCAGCCAGGTCTGTGACACTTGCCCAGCTTTACTCCATCTACTGTTTGTGGGGAAAGTATATTTGTTTTTAAACTAAATTTGGCTTTCTACCTATTAACGATGCTCTTCAGTTAAACCATAAATTATTTCTCCCTTTAGCAACGTCTCTTTAACAAGTGTTAAAAAATTAAAAGTTCATAATAAAATTAATAAAAGTTCAGAATGCTTAGCAAGGCAAGAGAGCTGTTAGGTACAAATTCAACAGGAACATCTCACTGGGTAAGCGGATGCGCCCCTCTTATGCTTTATAATAAAGAAGAATGTCCAGAGGTGGGAGATCTTGGAATACTGCCTAGGAGAATGTAATTCTCATCTAATTGGACTAATTCTGATCATGGCAAGAGCAGCAGCCTTTCTGCTGCCCAAGTGGTAAATGATTTCTGCTTGCATTCGGAAAGATCACTTAGTTTACTAGCACCAGTTTGTTTGTTTTTTCCCATCATACTAGACAGGAAATGGACATAAAAGATATAGGAAACTATTTCCCAAAGATTGAGCAGGGAGAGAAAATAGCATAATACCTCTCTTGATAAAAAAAAAATGCAAATTCATTATTTCATGTTAGAAGCAGGATAACTTATTGAAATGTTAACATTGAAATATTAGTTTGTGTTCCTCAGAAGGAATCCAGAGAAGATGGCAGGATGAGACTTCTAGAGAAGCTAACCTGTGGGCAATGAGCTCTGGTCTCCCTAAAACTCTCAAGCTGCTTGTCACGGGGACCGGAGGCCATGTGGCCTAGGGGAAAGCCTAAGGCTGGTGCCCAGTGGCTGCAGGGACCTCTCTAGCACCTTGGTCCAGTGTATGCCCACAGCCTTTATACACCGTCAGGACTGAGACTGAATTTCCTGCCATCCCAGAGATACCATATGTTGGACTGAGAATTAAGCTGATATACAAAAAATAAAGCAATGCGGTATTCCATGCTCACCTGAGTCCATGGATTGTAATTCATATTCATTACATATTACCACACACAGTATATGATCACCTGCATGCTACAAAAAAAAGAGTTGTTTATGCCAAAAAAACATTACTGACTGCAGAGGAAGTGTTAAAAAGACCTTAAGGTATGCTTCCAGTCCAGATGGAGTAATTTTCTATGCGCTAACCTGGCATAGAAAGCTGTAAAAAGTTATGAAAACTATGAATGGACTATAAGAAAGCCAATCAGAGCTGTTATATGTTATATAGGTGGTAAACATGCAACATCAAAATAAAAAATGTAAAAAGCCATAACATCATGGAAAAAACAATAATTTGTTTGATGTTTCCCTTTATAACATATGGAGTAAAGTTCTAAACACATGTACAAATAACTGAAACAAAATTCACTACCTTAGAAAGTGAGAAGTGGCACAAAGAAAACGGAGAGCTGAGCACAAAGATTCTGGGTGGGGAAGGAGGAGGCAGAATGCTGGGTTAAATGGGATTCAGTGTGGACCCCACAAAGAGGCAACATTTAAGCCATGACTTGAAGGCGGGAATGGAGTTAGCTTAGTAGGGGTTTGGGGGGAAACGCATTCTGGGAAGAGAGAAAAACAAGAACAAATGGAGAAACACCTATGCAGAACGAAGGAGAGGCTTGACGAGAGGAAGAAAGGAGACGCTTTGTCCACGAGGCTGATGTGGTGTCTGTAATAGGAGAGAAAGAAGGGAGGGGCCTGGTTCCCAAGAGCCGCAGACGGCAAGGCAGGCCAGACCAACGGGGAGCTCCACTCAGAGATGGCCCAGGAGAGAAGCCCTGCCCCCAGCGGACCAGGCCTGGCTCGGGAACCCCTGCCGGGCTCCGTCACTGGCCGGGTGGGAGCACAGCCTCGGCTGGAACACCACGGAGCTGGAGGCTCTCAGCCGGGCTCTCTCGAAGGCCAGAAGGCAGGTGCACAGCTGACCTGCTCAAGAAACAAAAAGGAGGCAATGTGGTGAAGCAGAGTAGGCAAGAGGGAAAGACGTGATGAGATCTGAGCAGTAAGGGGGTGAGGGGCCAGGCTATCTAGGGTCTCCAAGACTTTAAAAGGGCTTTGGTTTTTACTTTCTGTAAAATGAATTTACGGCCAGTGGAAAACACTGGAAACCGCTGAGCAGAAATCCTGTCATGATCTTACTTCGCTTGAAGAACATCGCTCTGGCTACCATGTTGAAAGTAAGCTGCAAGGGGGCCGGAGCAGAAGCAGAAGGACTCCGTGGGAGGCTATTGCAGTGATTTTGAGGAGAGGGGATGGGGGCTCAAGCAGTGGAGGGATGACTACTAAGGTAGAACCAGAGAGATTTGCAGGATTGTACATGGAGTGCGAGACAAAAAGAACAATGGAGGATGGCTTCAAGTTTTTTTAACTAAACAATGGAAAGGATGGACTTGCCATCAACTAGAATATGGAGGGCTGTGAGTGGAGATTTGGGCATGGTCAGAGTGAGATGCTTCTGGAAATCCGGCGGCAATATCAATTAGGCAATTCCACATGTATGAATCCAGGCTCAGGAGCCAGGCCTGGGATAGAGACTGTTCCTTCTGGAGTAGGATAGGCCCTTAGCCCAATATGACTTGTGTCCTTATAAGAAGAGAAAACCTGGGCACAGTCGAACAAGGAGAGAACAACATGTAACAGCTGAGGTAGAGAACATGAAGGATGGCTGGCAAGCCACCGCCCAAAGCCAGAGAGAGAATGGAAGAGAGACTTCCCTCTATACTGTAGAGAAAGCACGGCCCTGCCGACAGCGCGACTTCAGGCATAAAGCCTCAGAGCTGAAACAATACATTTCTGTTGTTTTAAGCCTCCCAGTTTCTGTTATGGCAGCCCCAGGAAATGAAGATAATATTTAAAGACATGATTATGGATCTGGAAAAGAAGACAAATAAGTGCCCAGCCATTTGACACTCGAGAATTAAGTTAGGGGAGAAGTGAAGGAACCAGCAAAGGTAACTGAGAAGGAGTGACCCATGAGATTGGAGAAAAAGCAAGGGAGTTATGAATTGCCATTTATTTGGAGCTGATGGTAGAACAAGTCCTAGACTGCATGTCATATACATGTTATCTGTAATACTTAAAAAATAACACTACAAAGAAAGTGTTCTTCCTCATTATTTTCAGATGAGCCAGCACAAGATCAGAAAAAGAGATCTTAAAAGCAGCGTGGAATTGAACTTAAGAGCCGTTCTGAGGGGAGGGAGAGAGAAGAATAGGTGGAACATGGGGTATTTGGGGGACCTTGGAATTGTTCTGCATGATATTGCAATGACAGATACAGGCCATTATACGTTTTGTCAAAACCTATAAAATTGTATGGTGTAAAGTGTAAGCCATAATGTAAACTATAGACTATGGTTAGTAGCAATGCTTCGGTATATGTTTATCAATTGCAACAAATGTACCACAGTAATGAAAGATGTTGTTAATGGAGGAAAGTGTGGAGAGGGAGAGAGGGGGGTATGTGGGAATCCCCTATCTCTTTGACATAATATTTAGGTAATCTAGAGCTTTTTAAAAAAATAAAGAAAAAAATGTTATATAAAAAAAAATAGCATGGAGCCAAACTACATGGCTTCAAATCCCAGTTCTACTCTCACTCACTCTGTGATCTTAGACATGCTGCTTCATCTCTCTGTTCCTCAGTTTCTTGAACTGTTAAAGGGGGAAGTATTCTACCTTGTAGGATTGTTATAATAAGCAGATAAATTAGAACTCTAATAAAAATAAATGAATTAGTCTTAAATTTCTTTGAACCATCCTGGCATGTAGCAAACACTATATCATTGCCTGTTGATTAAATAAGTAAACACAGCTACTAAGTAGAAGAGCTAAGATTTGAACCCAGGATTTTCTGCATTCAAAGCCCATCCTACTTCTATCATTTCATAGTGAATGTGACTCTTTCCTTAGCACTAGCATAGCTTAATCTAACTAGGGGGATCAATCATTTGGGAACATGAAGAGAGAGTTCTGAAAAGCAGCATTAAAGATGTTTTACTGAATAGGAAATGAAGTTTTGAGAGGATAAGTTGAAGTCATGTAAACACAAAAGCAACGTGAGAACCCTATGACAGCCCACGACCCCTGCATCTAAGATGAAGGAAGGCTGGTTTTGTGAAGGTCTCTTTCTCAGAAAAAGAGACCACCTGATACAGGTTTTTCAGAGGGATCTAAGAAGATCAAGGACTTTGCTTCTCTCCCATCTTACCTAGAGCTGACTCTTTTCTTCTGGATCCTTACTTGCCTGGATGGGATGACCATGAATAGCTCTTTAAAGTGTTGCTGAAATAGTAATCAGACTTGAGAGCTGTACTTAAAGTGGTTACAGAAGCTAATACGTTCCTTGTTCTTAGGCAATGCACATGAAGTATTATGTTAAGTATGCAAAGTCTTATGAGATATTTAGAAAATAGAGATAATAGAGTTAGAGATAGTTAGTGTTTTAGTTTGCTGGACTGCTGAAAGCTGTATACCATGAAATAGTTTGGCTTTTAAGAATGGGGATTTATTAGCTTGCAGGCTAACAGTTTTGAGGTCATGAAAATGTCCAAATCAAGGCAACATCAAGACAATGCTTTCTTCCCAAAGACCAGCAGCTGGCAATCCTGGACTCCTTTGTCACATGGCAAGGCACATGTTAGTATCTGCTGCTCTCTCCTTTCTCTTCCCGGTTTCATTGCTTTCAGCTTCTTATTTCTGTGGATTTTTCTTCATTTGAATTTCATTTTCTTATAAAGGACTCCAGTAAGAGGATTAAGACCACACTGAACGAGGTGGGTTACATGCTAACTGAAGTAGCCTCATCACAAGAGATCCAGCTTACAGGGGTTCATAGCCACAGGAATGGACTAGATTTAAGAACAGGCTTTTCTAGGACACGTGCAGCTTCAAACCACAAAAGATGATAGACAGACAGACAGACAGACAGATAGATAGATAGATAGATAGATAGATAGATAGATAGATAGATAGATAGATAGATAGATAGATAGACAGATAGATGGAGGGAGGGAGAGAGCAAAGGAGCAGGCAGTGAGGAAGGAAATATTAAAATTGGCAGATCTAGTTATCCAGGGGGAGGTATAGTACTCTGTGTAGGTTTTGTATTAATCTTGCAATTATCCTTCAAGTTTGAAAGTATTTCAACATAAAAAAAATTTTTAAGTAATCAGATAGGATCTAGATAGAAAAATCTTCATGAGATGTAAGCCTTGGAAAACTAAGAATAATCAGTATGAAAGACAATAGGAAAGTCCAGAAGAGTGGCTGTGAGGGAAAAGCCTTTCCTGCTTGTAAAGAGACCAGTTTGTTCCAAGTCAAGTTGCAGCAAAGCAAAGAGAATAAAGTTGTTTTAGAAGATCTGGAGGCCCAGGTGAGGGAAGAGGAAGGCTTGAAGAATAATCATGGAGAGTAGAAGTAAATGAAATGATTCATCGTAAAGTAGGTGAAAGAGAAAATTTTAAACCAATGAAAATAGCGTCATAAAATTTTAGGGTTCGAGGGGCCTTTGGCATCATCTAGTTAAATTGTTTGGTACATGAATGGAACTGAGGCTTAGAGGAATCCAGTGACTTGCCCGAAACCTCAAGACTAGTTACAGGCAGAACCAGGGCTATATCATACAGAAGGGTCAGTTTTGGCACGTTTTCTTACAGAAAGAAGAGGAATTTACTGATTGATTTTTTTCTTTTAAGGAAATGAATAGTATAAACCCTGTAAGGAAGGTTCAGGTGGGATTTATAGCACAAAAGGACGCCTCAGGATCCGCAACGTAGGAAACCATGAAATAAGAGACAAGACATAGAGGAGGGAAGTATGAAGTGGAGTCTCTCCTTCTGCTTAACAGAATATAAGACCTTTGAGAAATGACACTGGGTGGAGAGTCTCAAAATTTCATATTTGGGAATAGAGGGACTTTCAAAAGAGTGGATCACCTTAAATTTTAAAAAAATCATTTAATGTGATGCTCTTTGTGAAAACAGAAATAGTCCAAATATTTGTTTTTTTAAAAAGACATCCCACATTTTTTTGAAGAAGCAAAATATACACTAAATTAAGCCTGATTTTTCTAAAAAAAAGAAAAAAAACGCTTCGTTGACTACCATGGCATAGACCAGGGAATTGAGCTTGAAATTTATAGCACTTATATAGAGTTTCTTCTCCGTTTTTCTTATGTTTGTATTGCAGTAATGAAGAAATATAGACGCCGTCTGGTGGCCAAATAATATCTGTAAATTCCCATGGATAAAGCCTCCCCTTTATATTTCAAAGTTATTAAGTTCAAGTCCTGTTATGGTTCTACTTTTATTAGTTTTTTTTCCCCATCAATGCAATTACTGATTGATTAATCTTTATTGGTTTCCTAAAGTAGAAAAAAATTATGGTTGAAGTAAAACACTCCATACAGAGGAAAAAATATATATAAAGTGGAAACCTAAGAGGAATGGTAAAGACCTTTTTATTCGAGTCACACAGCTCCCCAGTGCATATGGGGCCCCAAGGCAGGAGAGCACTCGGCTTAGTTGATTTGGTAGGTCCCCAAGTTGCTTGCGTGGAGATCAGAGATGTTTGTCAGACTGAATAAAGATGCTCAGCCATGGCACAGCCCTTTGTAAAATGTCCAGTGTTTAAAGCACTGTCACACCCTGAATTTCACTCAGCCCTACAGTCTGTGAGCCATGCGGAACTAATGATCCCCTTCTAAGAAAACTGAGGCTGAGAAGACTCACACGACTTGCCCACTGTCACACAGCTAAACAGGACAGCCCCAGCCTACATGCCAAGTTCACTTTTATTTTGTTCTTTATTCACTGCAGCCCCAGCCAAATAATGACTTGATTGAAAGTTATAGCTGGGGTTCCGTGGGGATAGTGGGTACACCAGTATTAGTGTGACCCAGAGACCTGCAGGGCCAGGCAAGTTGCAAGCCTGCCTTTGAAGGAAGCTGCCATGATCGCAAACAGAAACTAGAGAGCACTTTTCCCGGAAGCTCGCGGCATATCTTATCAGCTTAACTACAAAGTTGGCCCCTTCTTTGACTTTAAAGAGCCAGTTCTTAAATTTAAGAAATGGGAGGGAGGTTCCATTCCTCAATGTCAGAGACGATATTTTTAACCCCCAAGATAACTTTGTGTCTGTGAATATTGGTAAAATTCTCTCTCAGGTAAATGGCGATCTCCTCTAGGGACTCAGGTGCGTGATGAGTGCAAAATTACTTACAGAAAACACTTCTCCCCAGCATTGGACAGCCCTTCCCCAGGGCCCTACATCAGCTGGGAAACAGGGACCTGGAAGAGAGTCCAGAACAGGCTAGAAAAAAATTATATCTAGAAAATTAATTTCTACTCAAACATGTTTAATGAAAATGTCTAAACTGAACCACATAAAATTGCTATTTGGGGGAGGTCAAAAATAGTTGAAGTGTGGCAATTTCATATATTCAATCTGTTATATATACCAAAATCCCACTCGGAGTGTTTATTAAATGGTAAACCTGGACCAAATCAGCTTATTTGCATTAAGTCCTGAGATCATAAAAGTCAAAGATTTTTTCCCATATACCTATACTTTCCTCATTTTAAATTCAAAATATCTATTAGCTATTTAATAATAACTAGAATATAAATTAAATATTTGCATTGAATTGTGTGTGGCAATTCCTTTATTGTTATATAAGGTAACATTTGACTTTGGTTCTCATCTTTTAATAAAATCCTACTACGTGAGGCCATTTATTTTCTTTCAAAATTGTTTTTCCTCTAATGAACTGAATATCATCACAAGAACTCTAAGATGGTCATTCAAGAAACAAGAAAAAGATGTAAAAATCAATGGACGTTGACTATGTCTCAAAAGTTTTGTAAGTTTCCCGCAGGTACACGAGGAAGCTCACCAGCTTTCTAGCACTTGCCTTGCAAGTCTTTGATGCTCTCTCCCTCCTCTCCTCTGCCTGCTCTCATGCAAGTTTTCCATGAAATATTTTTTTCGTTTAGGCGTAACCACAGATTGAACCCAGGACCCTCGTACATGTGAAGCAAGCACTCAACGCATGAGCTACACCTGCTCCCCATGGAACGTTTTTTATGATGACAGCTGATATGCTGCCCTGTCTTCCTCAAAGTCTCTACGCATAATTTAATACCATTTTCTTCATTAGGTTAGCAAAACTAATTTCTGCTTTTTATTAGCTCTGATGCTATACATACGTTTCGAATTTCCTATTTGCTCATGTATTGTTAGGCTCAGAGGAGTGAATGATAGAATGAATAGTAATTAAAATGCCGCAGTTATAATCTGTGTACTTTAAAAATATACAAAATTTAAGTCAACATGAATATTCATACATATTGATTCCAAAATATACAAGAGGTCATAAGAAGATTACATACAGAGAACTTCAACATACCCCCAGATATCCAGATCCATCAATTTTAACATTTTGCCATATTCTGTCTCTCTATTTATTTATCTTTTAACTCATTTTACGAACACTTGAGTGTAGGTTATATACATCATGTTCCTTAAATACTTAATACTGCTATGTATTTTTCTTAAGAACAAGGAGAGTCACTTATGTGAGTAATCACCTTAAGGGCACTTACCAAGTTCAAGAAATTTAACATTGATCTTAAGCTTACAGTCTCTATTCCAGTTATTTCATATGCCCCAATAATGTTCCTTTGAACCTTTTCCCCTCCCTTGCTAGATCCCAACCAGGATCATGTATTGTATTTCAGTGTTATTGTTTCTTTGGTAGCTCGTTTTTTTCTTTCTTAATTAATTGTGGGGACATAGAGTCAACAAAAACTTTCCCATCTCAGCCACTCTCAAGCATACCATTCAAAGGGATTAATCACATTCAAATAATGCAGAACCCTCACCACCTTTCATTATTAAACTTTCCCATGTTCCTACCAGAAACCCTACACCCACTATGCATTAACTCCCCATTTCCCCTGTCCCTGCTCCCCGAAAACCTGTACTCTAATTTCTGTCTCAATATGAGCCTGCATATTCTCTAATTTCTTTGTAGTTACCATGGGGCTTAAATTCACCATCCTAAGTCTATAACAATCTCATTTGCTTTGATACCAACTTAACTTCAATAGTATACAAATTATTTTCCCATACCCCTCCTTTCTCCTCCTTTATGTGGTTTTTATCACAAATTACATGTTTTTACATTATGAGTCCAAAATTTCTGATTTCTTACTACATTTTATGCATTTGCCTTTTATATCCTGCAGGAAATAGAAAGTGGAGTTATAACCAAAAATATATATTTATATATAAAAATATAGCATTTATATTTACCCAAGTCATTACCCTCACTGAAGATGTTTATTTCTTCTTGCAGCTTTGATCTATTGCCTGCTGTCATTTCCTTTCAACACACAGAACTCTCTTAGCATCTCTCACAGAACTAGTCTAGAGGGGACAAGTTCCCTCAGCTTTTGTTTATCTGAGATTGTCTTAAGTCCTCACTTATTTTTGAAAGACAGTTTTATTATATATAGAATTCTTGGTTGGCAATATTTTGCTTTCAACACTTGAAACACATCTTCCCATTCCTTTCCATTATTTCTGATGAGAAATCTGTCCTTAATCTTATCGATGCTCCCTTCTATGTGACAGGTTGATTCTCTTTTGTGGCTTTCAGAATTCTCTCTCTCTCATATTCAATAGTGTGATTATAATATGCCACAGTATGGGTCCATTTGGGTTTTTCTTGTTTGAAGTTTGCGTAACATCTTGGATGTGTTTATTCATGTCTTTCATTAAATCTGGGGACTTTTCTGTCATTATCTCTTTGATTATTCTCTCTGCCCCTTTCTCTCTTTCTTTTCCTTCTGGGACTCCCACAATGTACACACTGGTATGCATGATGGTGTCTCACAGTTCCTCAGGCTCTTCTCACTTTTCTTCCTTCTTTCTTCTTTCTGCTCCTTTCTGATTTCAATTGCTGAATCTTCAAGTTCTCTGATTTTTCCTTCTGCCAGCTCCAATCTTCTTTTGTACCCCTCCAGGGAAATTTTTATTTCCCTTACTGTGGTCTTCAGCTCTGTTTGGTTCCTTTTTATATTTTCCATTTCTCAGGTGATAGTCTTTTTGTACATCCTTTTCCTGATTTCTTTTAGTTCTTTGCCCATGTTTTTCTTTAGCTCTTTGGGCTTATTTAGAACATTTTTAAAAAGTATTTTTGGCTATCCCAGATCCATTCGCTCCCAGTGATGATTTCTAATGTATTAATATCTTCTTTGCCTGGGCCATCACATCACTTTGTATGTTTTATGACCTTTTGTTGAAACCTGGACATTTTGATATTTTAATGTGTTATCATTAGAATTAAAACTATTGCTTGTATCCTTAAGCTTGTATCCAGTTAATATTACAACAGAGCTTTCCTTGATTGCCAAGAGCTAATAAAATAAATAATAATAAGAAGAAGAAATCTTTGCAGATTGACCTGTACAAATGCTCTTCTGCAGGACTTAGTCATGCAGTTTAGAGAATAGCTCCAGGCCAAAGCACAGGGGCCTTCCTTATCCTTTCTGTGCATGCCTCTTGTCTTTGGCATGTGCATGTGGCCCTAGGAATCCCCTCTTTACACGGTTCTGAATGTTTCCTAGGAAACAGAATCCTCATGCACCCAAGTAGTAAACTCTATGTCCTATAGCCAGCAATGCCTTATTCCAGGCAACATGACCTGACTGCTCTCCCAGAGTTTTCTACAGGAGAGTACTATGAGCTGCCTTCAGAATGCAAAGGACAAGTTCTAGGACAGAAGTTGAGGCCATCCCTAGACAGACTGGGCCAAGCATACATGCTACCAGTATGTGTATGAGGGTTACTCTGCTCCCTCTGGAACCTGGGCCAGGGATCCACACTGCCAGTGTGGATCAGCTTCATTCTGAGCCAGTGAGGGGTGGGGAAGGGGCCACCCAAGGCTCCCAGAGATCCTACCACTTTCAAGTAGCCTTTTTCTTGACCAGGCACTTGCCCTGCTACTGCAACCCTTTGTTTACTGTAGCTTTGAGAAAGATGATTCTGCCAATTCTGTTTGGTTGTTCCAAGCTCCTGTGGGTGAACAGAGCCCTGAAGCATCTCACTCTGTCATCTTGAGCATGGTGGGGACCTCATATATGCTTTTTTAAAATAATTCTGCCATAGATGAATAAAATTTTCTTCAAAATAGATAGGAAAGAAAAAATATATTAAGTCACTTCCATTTAGACTTTGATAGGTTTTGAGAGAAATGGCTAGGCAAAATGAGAATTTAGCATCAGGAATAAAAAGAGTTGATAAAAATAGTCTGAAGTGACACTGACTAACAAGGAGTGGGAGCATTCCCAAGAGACCCCAAGGATAGGCAAAGAAAAAATAAAAACAGTGAGAGAAAGTAACAAGTGCTTGACCAGCTGGCTTTATGGGGAGAATAAAGATATAATATTATTACCAGAGTGGTAATTACTCCTGGCTTCTAAAGAGATGCCCTGTGGCTGAGAAGATGAGACACAGAGTTGATCCATGGGATGGGCTCCATGTGTTTTCATCTTGTACTGAACTGGTGATGAGACACCCATTTTAAGGTAACCCGTAAACTAGAGTTGAACTTGACGTGGAATAAAGGGGGAAGTGGATGGTTGCCTGGAGGATCCAATCACGCTCACAAAGGACCCTAAACCTGGAAGAGGTCAATAAAGCTCTATGGGTATAGAGACCAGGAGGAAGCCAAGCTGGGGTCCATAATAAATATCAGTAGGATTAGAAGAGGAAACAATATGAAAGAGTAGATGGCTATCAAAGAAGTAATAGGAAAAGCAGTAAGGGATGATTTCAGAAGAGGACATTTCAGAGAAGCAATTAAGCAAAATGAAAGCAACTGAGACAAAATGACAAAAGGACTACGGTGAACAGGAACTAATAGCAGCCCTGATTTTTTGCAGAGAAAGGGGTCAGTGAAAACCTTTCCAAAAATAAACCTTGCCTGCAGTGGAAAAAAGGAATTCAGGTTCTTATTACGTACGCTTTGGCGAACGGAGAGTGCAATACTGAAAATGAAGGTATCTTTAAAGAATACCTCCTTTTACAAAGAATGATTAGACACAAGCTACTTCCATTCAGTCAGATGCTCTCCCTGAGAGTAACTTAGGCACTTCTGGAGCTACATTAATCTTTTTTGGTCCCAGGAGCACCATTAAGTACAGGCAGCAGTAATTTAGTAAATTGCATACTCGAAGACTGAAAGAGTTAATGCGCTCCAAAAGTGCCTAACATTTACCCAGGGAGTAATTTACACACTGGAAGCATCTGGCTGAATATGGATTCAATTGTTTACTGTACTGTGGGTCTCACAGAAAGGAGGTCACATGCTTTCTCTTATTGAAAAGTTCTGGGGAACAATTTCTTTCATTTAAAAAATATGCACCTACTGCCACATTTTCTTTTGGTGATCTGTTCTCCAAGTGCTAAAAAGAAAAGGTGTTGTAAGAAATAAACTTGGATTCTTTGTTTTGCCAAAGCAAACTTCTTTCTTTTTAGTTGACCTTTGTTACCAGAGGTTTTGAGTTTATAGGGCTGAAGCAATATGGAGAAAGTCATAGATTTGGAAATAGTTTTTATTTCAGCTCTGGAGTGGTCATTCTACCGATCTGTACAAATGTTTGCATTGTAGCTCTCAGCATGCCAAAACGCTTTACCTCAATGCCGTTTAATAAAGAATAGAATAGAATCAATGCCAAGTTGTTCTGAGCCAGGGTGCCTCAGTACACATGTTCAGCACTGCGCAAAGCAGCTGAGTAGGTATTAATAGGGGTTCTGTTTTGGGGGGGAGGGGTATTCCTTCTGCCGATCATATGCCAGCACCATGGACAGTATGTTGCCAGAAGAGAGGTTGCTCTCACACAAAAAGCGCTCGTGACCTAAGGGAAGGAATACCAACAACAAAGGGACGCAGAACACAGGACTGTAGAGATAGCTTAACCGCTAAGATACACACACGCTCTCCCAGGGTGACTGAAATCCAAGGCCTAGTGCATAATTGGTTACACATCTCAAGTGCATATATTCACAATCAACACATCTCAGCAACAGAAGTGCCTGACCAATTTTATTAATATTTTATCCAGTTGCTCTGAAATTCTAGGGCTGCTAAAGCCTATTGTTCCTTATTAAATTTCCCTAATGAGGTCAAGGATCATTTCACCCTTTTCAGAAGACTTTCTAAATACAGTTAGCAGTATAAGCAGAAGTTGTCATGTTAGAGGATTTCTGTTAGTTATCAGCTATATTTCCTACATAATACCCATTTCCTAGTCTATATCTATGAGGATTGATTTTTTTTTCAGATAAAATAATGTTTATTCATTAAATTGACTTGAAGGAAATGTTATACAGGAACACAGAACACATTACTGTAAGCAGAACAAAGCTGAATTCGGTTTTCATATAATGAGCTCTTCTCAAACCCCAAATCTCTCTACTCTGTACCTGTGAAGTAAAAACCCAGCGAAGCATTTTTAAGACATGGGATTAGATTCCCACTTGACCTCTACTCCCTGAAAAAAGACATAATTTCATCACTCTAATTACCCTACCCTCAGAGTGTAAATTCTAACATATACTTTAAGCGTGATTCTGCTTTTTGGTGATGGGATAATGCTCCCCGTTGCTGTACTCATCCTTCCCTCCTCCATTTCTCTCTCTGCTCCTTTTTTCGCTGGGTCTCAGAAAGCTTCCGGGAGCCTCTTTAATCCTCCTCGGTTCTTTGCATTTTCCTCTGATCTCAGAACAGTTACGGCAGCCCCACTTCAATCCTGTCAACCCTTGGGCCATACCATTCACTGCCTTTGACTCATTCTGTTGCTCACATGTTGTATTTAATACAAATACAAGTAAATAAATGTATGTACCACTACTACTACAGCATGTTCTTTTAACCACGCATTCAAAGCAATTTATAGAAAATGAATGCCTGTAACAGTCTTGAAAAGTAACTAAAGACGAAAATTGTATTATTTTCTGTTTTATGGATTTTTAAAAATTTGCAGGAAGAAAGAAAAAGTGATTCCCTTCCTTTTTCCTCTCTAGAACACTCAAAACTTGCTCTAGCTTATTTTGAGTCATGCATTCAGTGCTGTTTACTCACATTATCAGTGTATCCATGTTTCATTTCATTGTGTGTTCCAAAAAGCCTTTGGCCATATAAACCATATATTATTCACCCATTAACTGAAAGCTAACAGGGGCAAAATAGCATGCTCTAAGGCAATGTAATCTCTAGTAAATTATGGAGTAACATTATCTGGGATTACTGGGACATTAATGCACTAAGGCATATATATGTTAGGGAAATGCAAAACTTGCATAGGCTGTTTATCGTTTGTTTTTTGTTTAAAAAGAGTCATGTATGTGCACCTTTAAAAGGAAGAAATGAATTTGACTATGAATATATACATTGCTGTGTGAAAGTAAAAATAATTTGCTAGAGAGATGATTATGGAAAAGACTTTTAAACAGAAGAACATAGAAATAGAATTATGCTGGTAAAAATCGCCTCTGTGTAATTGTTGCATTGGCCAGTAGTGACTGCTACTAATGGGAAGTCAGCAGATATAATTTTTAAGAAAAGAGAAAAGGTAAATGCACCTGCTCCTTCGGGTTCTTCACCTGTATCATAGTTCATTTCTTCCAACAGTGTAGTGCATAATACATAAAGTATTCCATTCTGTTTCTCTGAAAATTTTCATTATAGAAAAAGAATTTATATAATTGCATAATTTTGCATGTTAATGTCCATAAAGGAAAAAAAAATCAAGCACATTTGTAAATCCAGTCCCCCAGAACATCAGATGTCACCTGGAAACATCCCAAGCTTTTATTGTAGCAAATAGGCTAAGGTTCCCACAGAGGAAAAACAATGGATTAATACAGGAACCTCGGGACATGTATTTTTATCTGCAAGAAGCTGATTCTGCTCTACTGATATCGGGTCATTAATCATCACTAGGTAAAATAATCCTCATTTCTGAAATAAGCAGAGTTTATTTCTCTTGGTTTTAGGAATGAGAGTTATGGACCAGAGTTTTGAAGGCTCACAGAAAACCACATCTGCAGAGCCGGTAAAGAAGGCGACAGTCCCCTAAGACCCGTATCTATGCACGTACCACCCTTGCTTTAATTTCTGTTTAAACAGAACAATGGAAGTAAAACTCATTTTGGATAAAAGGTGTGTCCCAGAAAAAAATGCCTGCAAATTGAATTTTTGTCAGGCAAATTGCATTTTAAATCAACTATAAGCAATGCAAAGAAACCAACTGTGTGTTTTTTCATAACACAAAGAATCCTTTTACAATGCAAAATAACACTCTACATTTATCCATTTTACAACCCTTGCACATGATATAATGGTCTTTTTTAAAGCACATGCAGCCTATAATTCAAATTTTCCCCATTGATCTTCTAGCTCAGGTCTCCTTACCTTTTCCCTCACTTACCACTTTACCCGCATCCTTTTCTTTCCTCTTTTATGCATTTTGCACATGTTCCAAGCTAGGAGCTGGTAGTTCTGGCTCTGTCCAAATTCTTGACAAGACCCACTAGCTAAGGTCAAAATGCATTGATTGGACAGGCTACAAATTCACATTATGGCACATAATTGGGTGATTGACCTTTGCTTTCACTTTCCTTTGACTATCTAAAGCGTTCTCCGGAGTGGCCCTTCCAGAGCTTTTCCACTCACCTAACTTCAAGTTCACTGTCAGACATTTATTATTTCCTCTTCCTGTTGCACTGACACGTGAAGCCAGTAGATTCCCCTCCCCCTTTCTCTTTTCCATTTCAAAAGGGCCCATGTCAGCCCATTTCTCCTTTTTCTCTTGAAGAACAAAGTGTTCCCACTTCCTTCAGAGGCCAGCTTTTCTTTCTGTGGCCTTGATCCCACTCCATCCCACAGTTCCCACTATTTTGTCTCATCCGTACCCCGCTTCTTCAGTATATCTGGTCTCGTCGTGGTGTTCTAGCTCTGTTCTATTATTGCTGACATTTTCAGGAGCTCATTGGCCACCTTTGCCGTCTCACCACCTACTTGTTCCTAAACCCAGCGCCAACCGTTTCCTCAAGACCATTGATAAGACCCCCAAGTGCAGTGAGTTTTTCCCTTGGTATCCGCCTCCACACGCCTCTCCAATATTATTGGAACTTTCGTTTTTCCTCATTACAGCACTGCAGGGTGTTGATTCCGTCTGCCTTGTTCCAAGTGTTTCTTCTTCCCCAGCCTCTCCTCCACAAGCCAATCTCATTTCTCTTATCATCTCCAAATAAATGTTCAGGCTCCTGGCTTGATCCTCTTCTCCGTCTGTATTCTTTCTTGGGGATCATATCTAGAGCATCAAAATCATCCAAGGATTAGGGGAGCAGGTGTAGCTCAGTGGCTGAGCACCTGCCTTCCATCTACAAAGTTCCAGATTCAATCTCCAGTGCCTCCTAAAAAAAAAAAAAATATCACCCTAGGATTAATGGAGAACATAGAAATGATACCAACCATTAAACAATAATATATGTATAATATAAAGATACAGAAATGTGTTTTTGCACAGTAGTTGTTGGGGAAAAAATGGAATAAATGTTATAAAGAAATACACCAAAGTATTACAGAGGTAATGACTCGGTGGTGGAAGAATGGGTGTGTTTTATTTGCTACCAAAGTTTCTATAATATCCATGACCCTTAAATTCATATCTCCGTTTACAATATGACTTACTTGGAACCCCAGAAGAATTTCAAAACCAACACTCCCAAAACAAAACTCATCCCCTTCTGACTTGACCCTGGGTCCCTTCTTGCTTTCCTGGGTTTGCCCATGACCTCTGTCTAATCTGGCTGTGGCTCCATCTACTTTCTTACCAAAGTCATAGAGTTATTAAGTGGCAAAGAAAGGATTTGCATCTAGGCTGTCCAATTCCAAATATCCTGATCTTTCCACTGTCACAAGCCCCTGGCAATCAGGAAAGGTGAACAGTTCTTCCCTTGCACTTTCATAAGGGAATCTGGTAAGAAGGAAAACCAATGGAGCGCCCAAGAAAGAGCTAAAAGGCTGTTCGCTCTCTTAATTCTATACTAAATCTGACGATCGTGCTAAATAAGCTTCTCAGATTCAAGGGGATTGTGCTTCCCAGTTTCTCTGGTTGACAACCCTTTTACAGTCTTGACCATTATACACTGGATCCATTTGGCCACAGGTTACAAATGAAAACTGAATAATCAGAAACCCACTCTAAATATGCATACAGCACTGTCCTTCAGCTTGCCATTGAAAATGCAGAACTCCAGTAGAATCACCTTGCCGTTTAGTTATTTTTCTAAATTTCTGTCAGGCAACAGCACAAGGAAAATGTCATAGCTGATTATATATTTCTGGTTGCCTTAGAATTAGCCTTATTGTGCAAAAAAACCTTCTGTCTCTGGATGAGTGGCAATGTTTAAGCAAACGTGGGAAGGGCAGAGGGAGGTCATAGCACACACAGGGAGGGCATGGGTCAACAAACATGGAGAGAACATAGAACGGGACCACTGGCGAGGAATCGAGAAGAATGTTGAGTTGGAGGAAAGGCGAAGGAGCAAGCCAGACATGGTAACATGGGTAAGTTCATAATTAAACGGGGTAGGGGGTTAAACGAGGAAATGGATTTTTTTTTATGAGAGTCCAAAGAAATTGAAACTCCCAGCCCAATTTCCAAAAGAAATAGGATCTCTCCCTTGCTTCTTGTCCTCGTGGCCCAGCAGCCTCCCTATCTCATTTCTTCTAACTCATCCCTTCACTATCGTATCTTTTTACTTCTTGAACTTCCTAATGGTCTCTAATTCTTTTGGCCTTATTTTATTTTGCCTGTATCACATTTCCTGCTGTGCCGTTGCTATTCTAGCCTAGTTCTCTCCACATAGTATAATATATCATCTTCGATCCTTCCATTTTTAATTGCCATCCTCTCTTAGCAATCCCTTACCTATCCTTTTTGCTAATCCTCCCCTTACCAACAGGCCATCCGCATATTGTTTACACCACTTATTTCTCGATCATATGCTTGTTTCCCCCTATTACATTGCCCTAGAAAACAGTCAAATGAGCGACTAGCAATTGCTATAGCTTTTAAGTTCTGCGTTCCCACTTGGTAAAGTTAGTGATCAGAGATTTCCAAATCTTTCCGCTTCTCCCCCTGGTGCTGTGTGACTCAAGTGCTCCCTCAAGCAGCCATTTGAATTCCCCCACTGAAGCTGCAGCTGTGGTCATCCACCCATTTGGGGCTTGAATTCAGCAACAGCTCCTTCTCCCTTCTTCTGCCCCTGCCTAGTGCAGTCCTCAAAATCCAGATGGTGGCCTCCAGGGCCAGGGATGGTGCCATCGTCTCGGCTGACACCATCTCTCTATTCTCACCCCTGCGGAAGAAGATCTGAAAGAATAACAATATTATCTAACATTAACTCCGTGCAGACTATGCGCCAGGCACCGTTCTATATATTCTGCATGAAATGATTCACTTAATCGTCACAATCTCAACATAAGAAGGTGCCGCGGCTCTTCTCTGTTTATGAATGAGGCAACTGAAGCACGGGTGTTTTACATAACTTCCTCGAGGTCCTGCTCTTGATGCTGTGGAGGAACTGTTTGTTAGAATCCTCCAAAGGCAGCCTGCTCTTACTTTTTATTGCGCCTTCTCTTGAGGAACTTGGGACAAGCTTTTTAGGACTGAATTGAAGTACCAAAAAAAAAAAAAAATCCCTCCCTGCCGAAAACATCCATAGGCTGCTGCCATGCACGTCAGGGGTCTTCCCGTTTAGGGGCTGTCTCCTGTCCAACGGGGCCTCCTGTTAGTGGCTAGGACATCGTCGCCTTACTCTTTTTTTTTTTTTTTTTTTTTTTTTGAGATTTTTAATCCTTTTTGCTAGGGCTTGATCCTACGACCCCCAAATCTCATTCATTTGTTTCTTAATTTAACAAACATTTATTAGGGGCCAAGTAGGTTCTACTCACTGTGCGAACTTTGCATGGGACATGTCCCCCGCCCTCAAGAAGATTAGAGTGTCATAGAGAATGGCGGTGGAAGTATGGGGACACTGCAAAGCCGTAAACCTTCCAGAAACCCACAGGAAGAGACACTAGAAGAACACGGAACAGCTCTGTGTCCTGAGGCACTAAGACGACGGAAGGAGAGGAGGGGCAGGGTTGAGAGGGTGTTTTCAGAGAAGTTGTATTTAGAGGAGAGCTGGGTTCAGGGGCTTGCAAAATGCTTCTCAGCCTAGGGATAAAGACTGTGTTGGCAAGAGGAGTAAGTACCAGTTAGAAAGTGTGGATTGGATGAATACGGTTTATAAGCTGCTGCAAAACATTTGGAAAAGTTCTTTAATATACCTTTTCAAAAGGAGAACTCCAAAATCCCAGTGTCATCCTGGAATCCTGAAATGACTTACAACACCTCAGCTTATTCACGCTTCTTTCTTTTAATTATTCCTGACTAAATGTTATGAGGTTGTTGATATAAAATGGTTTATGTTAAGTCAAACTTACTACCTATGTACATGCAATGAAAGGACCACAGTGTCATCAACCAGTTGATGGTAGCTATTCTGATCGTTAGTCATCCCCAGTCCACTTGCATGCAGCTATTGGTATTAACTTGCCAGAATGTTCTGAAGGAATTGTTCCATCCTACCAAGACCTATTTTGTGGGTAACCATGATGCCTGTATCTGAAAAATCAACAGACCAGGAATTGGAATAAATTTGTGGAGCAGGTTGGTCTTAACTGGATATAACAAGATATGTAGATAAGCCTTTTTACCAAAAAAAAAAAAATAGTATTAGTTTCAGACCCAGTAATGCACTTGATAAAACTAACCTGAGTCTTATGTCAGAGGAGGTTTGTTTTATTGTACGTATAAAAATGATTTGCTAATCTACCAATATTTTCAGTCTAGTCAGGGGTACCTGCTGCTTATCACACAAGCAAATATTTAGTACACGATACATAGTGCTAAGCAGCTACAACATGATAGGTTCATTTGTGCTTATACATACATCCTCTGTAAAATACATAAGTCTTCTATAAATATACCTTCTAACTATCGTTCCTTAAAGACACCTTTAAAATATCTTTATCAAGCCTAACCACACATTATAATCAATGAAGAAATTTAAGTATTTTTGGAGTGCAGCCATCTAATGTCCAAAACAGAAGACCTGTATCCCTGGAAATGTCTGCGCTTCTGAAGAAAGCAAGTTCAGTGTGACCCTGAATAGGCTTCATGCCTGCGATTGAATACACAATAATTAGAATTTAGAACTCATTCGAGTTCCCCTCACTAAAGCTAATTTTTTAAATTCCTTCCGTAGTACTCTAGTACCCTCAATCAGACCAAATAGGCAAATACCAGTGAATTTACAGAAATCAGATCCATGTGACTTGACTTTGAACACGGAAAAAAAAAAAAAATACAGTCCTAACCTCCAGGAACTTGATTCTACAGGTGTGATGGTGAGCCACTCTAAGGCCACTGAGGAGACTTGTGTATAAAATCCCATTTAACTGGTTTTTCCCTTTGGGTCAATGTGGTATAGTAATAAGAAGCATGACAGAGGGTTTCATCAATATATAGCTACTACTAACAGAAGCTCATCCACAGCCTACTCCCTGAGTTTACAACTAAAAGAACCTGAAAATTAAAAACTACTACTAATAAATAAACATTAATATTGAGCCACAATACTCTCTATCTTAGGGGGCCAAACACCATTTAAAAGTGGAACAAAGCAAAATATTAAGACCTGTGTTGTTGAATAGCATTGCTGTGAATAAGGCTCACGCAGTATTTATTAAGAGATACACGCAGACAACAAGATGTGTAACATAGGCAATTCCTTTTAAAAGCACACATGAATAAAATGGATTTGAAGGATATTCAGCACATTGTTAACAATATTTCTCTCTGTGATGGGATTATAAATATTTGTTGGTGACTTTTCTGTGTTTTTTAAAAATGCTGCCTTAAGCATGAATTTCATTCATAATTAGGAAGCAATTTTAAGGCAAAATTACAAATAAGGAAATAAACGGTTCTGCAAAATATTTTTTCACATAAAGAAGGAAGAAATGCCCCTGTAAAACGTTTTCTTACCAATTAAAAAAATTGAGAAGACATTTTCTAGCCTATCCTCCAGTTTAGACTGCTCCTTTTCCTGCTCTGCTAGCGGACAGGAGCAGCTATTGATGAAGAGTCTTTGCTCTCAGCCTCAATATTGATTCACACTGGCGTTCCCTTTCCATTTCAGTGCTCATGGTGGGCAGAGCAATGGAAATAAGTTATGTGAAAGGCTTCCGCCTAGTTGCTGTTTTAATTAATCTGCGTCCCTGAATGCCACAGAGGCTTAATCGGGTGGTATGGAACCTGTCGCATTAAGTAATTGGTTTGAACCCAAACCCAGGTTGTGATCAAAAATTGTCACCGTCCAATAGCTACTCATTGGCCCATGTGAAATGGGTTGGTGGTCCCAGTCTAATTCCTTATGGACTGGTGTCAGTCTCATGAAAAGCATTACCTAAAGTAGTACTAATTGGTTGACATTCTCAGCATGAAAGAATGAATAAAGAGATTGAAGTCTAAAATAGCCTTCAAAGTTAGGGTGAGGATGGAAATGGGGCATGCAGCATTGGAGGGGTTATTTCTGCTGGCAGCCATGATGCCGTGGTGGGAGGACAGGAGGCCTACGCTGAGCCTAAGGAAATGGATGAAACTTTTGTAGACTTCTAAAAATCCTGAACCTTAACCCCCTCAAATGTCCCCGGGGAAATTTGAGCAATGATATTTTACCAAAAGGCAACAGGCTGAAACTGACTTTGTGAAACCTTTGAAAAAAATATCTTGAATGGAGATCTAGCTTCATTATTGCCCAACGGTATGTGTTCATCTCTTTAATTCTAGGAAAACTCGATAGGGCATGTAACAGTACATGGCATATTTTACCTGACATTTGTGCTTGTTCACTTTATTAAGCATGCCTTCCTGAGCAGAAATAACAGGATAGAATTTACCAAAAGCCTCAGCATCTGAGAGCAAAGATTTCTCTTGTACTCAATTTATCTCGTGTATGGTGCCTTCACCATTTCAAATAGCATGTTTTTGGAAAATGAACATGAAAACAAATTGAAAAGGCAATAACGGATGCATTCCCCCATTAGTGCAACTAGGCAGATTACTAATTCACAAATATTGAAACTAGCACTGATTGAGATGAATGAATTTCTCATAATTTAATAATGCAAATTACACTAACAGCAGAGACCTCCGGTAACTAGTGGCACTAGAAGAATTACCACGAATGCCGACTGAGAGACTCGGTGTTGATAGAGCTATTTATCTTGTTGCTTTATTCAAAAGCTCTTCTGCCTTTTATGATATTTATTATTTACTCTGTGTCTCTTTACCTTTTTTTATGTTATAAATGACTACTTTGTCCTGAAGATTAGATGCCTGGAATTGTGGCAGTCAAATTTTTGCTAGTTAATAATTTTGTTTTTCAACCAGGTATTTTTCAATGTGCAGCACATTGGGGAGGCAGCAGCTGTTTTAAAAGTGTAGTAAGCATTAGTAGGAGCATTTTTCAAAACTCATCTTATGAAAACACTGATAGGATCACTTTATCAAAAGGGGGTGAATTCAAACCTGTTTTCAAAGGAAAACTATCCATTGACATGCCTTTATATCTAGAAATTCCTGACAAATAAAATGTACTATTTAAGTCATACTTTTAAATCGCTCTATAATTCCAAACTTCTACCATGAAGCTTCATTAAAGTATATAAATTAGTACTACTGTCAGTGATGGCATTAAGTATTCAATAAGAGTAGACTTAATGCAATTAATAGCAATTAAAATTATACTTTTATGATGTCAGCCACCAGCATTGTAAAGACATAATTGCCTGTAAGGACTTTTGTACCATATTTATCCTCTAAAACTGTCCAATTTATATGAAAAATGCCAAAAACATATCCCATATGGGTACCATTATCTTCTCGGATTTTTAGAAGTAATCTATCTTATACAGCATGTGCACATTAGGCTAATTTGCTTTAATTAGTTTTTTTCTCATTTTGTTAATAGGCACGTTGATGTTAAGTTTTTATTTTGGAGGTACAGATACTAACCTCACTCATTATGTTCTTATTAAGAGGTCAGTAGAGTTTGTGATAAGCCGGACTTACCCATAGCATCTTTCTTCGAAATATTACATGATGTAGCTTATCGAACATAAAAGCTATATTGCTGTTATGGTAATAATGAGCAACTTGAATTCTACCTAATTAATTAGTAGTTAAATATGAAAGAACAGCTTCCCCATTTCTGCTGTGGCAAGGCATTTCTGCATGGGCATAATAAATTAGATAAACTAATGAACTGATTTCAGAAACACAGTCAATTGTGACTCCTCGACGCATTCATACAAACATTCATGAATCTATGCCAGTGTTTTGCACGTAAGCCAGGAGGCATACAAAATAAGAAACTGTATTTTTTCTTGTACCCAACCAGGTCCTATGCCTCAAACCTTAAAGACATTTATTTAAAGCTGATGTATTAAAATAATTGTATTAGTAGTGTTCATTATCTTATCTGTAAAAATTTCCAACAATGAACTCCTATGAAGAAAAATAATTACTTTTATACAAAGAACAAAATATATAATTAAAATTTTTGCCTGTTTTTTCTTTGGTGAAAGAAAGAATTTTTTCCTAAAAATAATTTAGAAAATTCACAGTCACCGGATGAAACTTAGAGCACTTACGGGATTATTAAGAGTAGGATATGCTTTTTTCTCAATTCAATTTTAAGTATATTTGGCACAAAGTTTGTTTATATGTTTTTATATCATTAAATATATTCATTATAATCATATGATCATTTTCTGTTCCTTAGCTTTTTAAAATTTTTTACTATATTTGTGCTCTCATCAGGAAATTAAAAAGCAATGTAAAGCCATGTAATTTTACAACTGTAACAAAATTATAGAACTGATTTAAGATCTGAAATCATATCTATATGCTTTGAAGTGCATTGCTTTACAATAAGCAATAAAACAATTATGTTAGTTCAGGTTAGTCTCTTTCCGGAAATTTCCCATGTAGAGTCCACTTTGGGTGGGCTGGCGGGGCTTGGTATAAGAGAGAAAATATTCAATTTTTCCTATGTCTTTGAATAGGAAGGAAACTCCATAAGATTGCTATTATTTATATAATTATTTTAAATAAGTTATGTGGTATGTATATATTATTTGATTCTAACATATAGAAACAAATTTCTTCAAATAACTGTTGGTCTATAAAATTATTTATTCTTTGGACACTAGTAAAGAATCATTTTTCTTTCATTCTTCAGAAACACCGGCCCCTATTTTGTTTTAGTTTGCTTTGTCTTGGGCTGTATTGATAAGATCTATAAATTGAACATTTTCATGCAATTAAAAAAATAATTAAAAAATCAACACAATTGAAAGAAGCAAAACTCACTTGCATGCTTCATCCTTTTTAACTGTTAGTCTACAAGATTAAAGTGGCTTTCACAAGTAAGAATGTTTAGCTAACGAGAAGCAGAGTAAATAACAGAAAGTAGAATGAATTAGGATGTAATGGTCCTTCACAGACTATCACATAAGCCTTTCAGATACAATTTGAATGTAACAAGTTTTTTCGGTATTCCTTTTGTCTCAGTTGTATTATAAAACATAGTCATTACTATTCATTGGAATTGAATTACTCTTGTTTATATTTAGTTTCTTGTTTCTAAGAAAAACAGAATGAATTACACAACTGCCTTTGTCCCATTTGTACAGGGAATGCACACTCTAAGGCAATTGTTCAGTAACAATGGGGTGAGTGGCAGAAAAATAGAACTGTAAGGAAACGTGTATGTGAAAGCAGCTTGGCAACAAAATTTACGTACAAATATTTTTCATTACAAGTAATTCTCAAATTGTAACCAGGTTATATTCTAAAGGCATTCATATGGGAGTTGGTTGTTTAAGTACATAATGTCCCATAGAAACAATTTTAAGTGTGGTCCTAAGCTTAATTAACCCGGAATATAATTGAATTCTAAAAGCAATCATATGTGGTTTGGTGTGTGTGGTGGGGGAGAGCGTGTAGGAAAGGCAGATTTTAAAAATTAATTTTATTAACACACATTCCTTATCCACACCAGACCTACCCTTACCCTCCCCACTGTCCCACCATCCCCTGGTTACCTATAATCTGCTTTCTGTCTGTGGAGTTGCTATTTCTAGGCATCTAAGTGACATCATACAATATTTGTCCTTATGCGTCTTGCATATTTAAATGAGTATAATGTTTTCAATTTTCTTCCATGGTCATCATTTATCAGAACTTCATTCTTTCTTATGACCAAATAATATTCCATAAGAATATTATTTGTTCATTTGTTGATGGACAATTGGGTGTTGTCCACCTTTGAGCTATTGTGAATAATGCTGCTATAAATTTTTGTACACATGTGTCTGTTTAAGACCCTGTTTTCACTTTCTTTGGTTGTGTAATGGGAAGAGGAATTGCCAGATCATATGGTAGCTGTATATTTAACTTTTTGAGGAATTGCCATATTGCTTTCCACAGTGGCTGCACCATTTTACATTCCCACCAACAATGCACTAGAGTTCCAATTTCTCTGCATCCTCTCCAACACTTACTTTCCATTTTAAAAAATAATAATAGCCATGTTTGTGGGTGTGTGTGAAGTGGATTCTCACTGTGGTTTGGGTTTGTATTTCCCTAGTGGCTAACATTGTTGAACATCTTTTCATAGGCTTACTCACCATTTGTTTATCTTCTTTGGAAAAAAAATGTCTTTTCAAGGTCTTTATCCATTTTTTAATTGGGTTGTTGTTTTTTTATTCCTCCTTGCATCTTGCTGGCTGTCTACTCTCTGTGTCCATTCACTGCACTGTTCTGTGTGTCTGCATTTATTATTTTATTTATTTCCTCCCCCCCTTGTGATTTGCTTGTTGTTTTGCTCTCTGTGTCCATTCGCTGCACACCCTTCTGTGTGTGTGGTTTTTTTTTAAACTTGTCTCCCTTTTTCGTTATGTCACCTTGCTGAGTCAGCTCTCTGTGGTGCTTGCAAGCCCGCAGCTCTCTGCAGCGTGTGGGTGAGCCTGCCTTCAGAAGGAGGCCCCGGGACTCAAACCCAGGGCCTCCCATATGGTAGATGGGAGCCCAACTGATTAAGCCACAGCTGCTTCCCTAATTGGGTTGTTTTTTGTTGTTGTTGTTGCATTGAAAAAGTTCTTTATATATTCAGGATATTAATCCTTTTTCTGATATATGGTTTGCAATTATTTTCTCCCATTCTGCAGGTTGCCTTTTAATGTCTTGATAAATTCCTTTGATGTCTAAAAGTTCTCAGTTTTGATGAAGTCATGCTTATCTATTGTTTCTTTTGTTGCTCATACTTTTGGCGTCGTGTCTAGGAACCCATTACTTGATTCCAGGCCATGACAATTTGCCCCTATGTTAGCTTCTAGGAGTTTTATAATTTTTGCTCTTATATTTAGGTCCTTGATCAATTTGATTTAATTTTTGTATATCCTGTGGGGTAGGGGTCTAACTCCATCCTTTTGAATGTGAATATACAGTTTTCCCAAAACTGTTGAAGAAACTATTCTTTCCTTCTTGCATGTACTTAGCACGCTTGCATGTACTAAGCAATTGGTTGTAGATGTGTGGGGTCTCTTTCTGGACTTTCTATTCTGGTCCATTTGTCTATTTGACTTTATGCCAGTACTGTATTGTTTTGATTATTAGCGCTCTATCGTACAATTGTGAGTCCTTCCATTTTGTTCTTTCTCAAAAATGTTTTGGCTGATCAGGGCCTCTTGCAGTTGCATATGAATTTAAGGATTGGCTTTTCCGTTTCTGCAATAATGGCTGCTGGAATTTTGATAGGTGTGCCAGTTTGAGGCTTCTGTGGGCCTCAGAAAACAGCATGTCCTTAGAGCTAATCCATTCCCATGGGCGTGAACCTGTTGTAGGAGGGACCTTTTCATTAGATTACTTCAGGCAAGGGCCTTTGATTAGATTATTTCAGGAAGGCAGCCCAGGGTAGGTCTTAATCCTACTGCTAGAGTTCTTTATAAATGGGATGAATACAAAGAGACAGTGAGAGAGAAAAGAGGTCCTCAAAAGAGGACCCCAAGAAGCTGAGAGAGAAAGCCACCGATGAAGCAGCCAGAAGCTGAAACCAATGGAACCCAGAGGAGAAGGCAGAGATGGGCAGATGCAGCATGTGCTTGCCCACGTGACAGAGAAGTCCAGAATCGCCCTTAGCCAGTCTTCAGGGAGAGAGCATCACCTGATGCCTTAATGTGGACATTTTTCTCAGTTTGGGAACTCTAAGTTTACAAGTTAATAAATCCACTGTAAAAGCCAACCCATTTCTGCTGTATTGCTTTTCACAGCTTTTCACAACTAAATCAGTAGGGAATTTATTAAATTTGTTGATTACTTTGGTGATATTGACATCTTAGCAATAGTGGCACATTTTTTTTATTGTGCACTTGCTATAGACTACTCTGTTTAATATTTTATAGCTATATTCTCATTTAATCATCACCACAATCTGAGACATATCCCATAATTATTTCCACCTTAAAAGTGATGAAATAGCTAATAAGTGGGAGAGACATGATGAAAAACCAGATCCTTCATCTTAACTCATATGTAGCCCAGTTTTCCAAATAAATAAGATTTATAGGAGAAAGCTGCTATCCCTTCTCATAAGTCACAAATGTCTCAGTAGACTAAGACAGTGCTTGATCCCCACACTGACACTTCACTATGTCTTCCTTTCCTTCCTACGGAGGTTCAGACTTCAAAATGGCTTCTCTTCTTCCTCAAAAAAACTCCATAACCTGGAGTAGCTGATCACAGCCAGGTGTTAGCAGGAAAGAATTTGTGATGATGGTTGACCACTCTTCACTGAGCACCTACAATATGCCGGTATTCGTTAGAAGAGCAAGGGGAACTGTGGTAAAAATCAGAAAATTGCTGCTTTCAAGTTTACCTTCTCAGGATGGAAGAAGAACAAACACAGAAACAAATACGTAGGCCGTGGTCATAGCTATGCAGAAAATAGAAGGATGATGTGACAGGTGGCAGTGGGTAGAGTAGTAGCGGGGAGTGGTCCACATTAGCTAGTAGCTTTAAGAAAATACTCCCTGATGACATGGCTTTTGAGCTGACATGGATTATGGGAAGAAACTGTCATTCTAAGACCTGAGGAGTGGAGTGTTGTATAGCTGACGATCAGGCACAGAGCATCTGAGAAGGAAGAGAGCACCGTACCTTTGAGAAACAAAAGCAAGTCCAGTGTGACTGAAAGTAGGGGGCTGTCAGACTTACCAGGCAGAGGGGGAGCTGATTGCAGTGGAGTATTTTTAGGGAAGGAATGCTGATGTGATTTGATTTACTTGTTTTCCCATGATTCAGTCAGCTGAGTGGAGAATGGACTCTAGGGGAGGAAAAGCCAAGCCAAGAGACTGTGATTGTGGATCAAGGTTACTGCAATTGCACTTGAGAGAAGTGGTCAGATTTGGGTGTATTTTGGAAAAGAATAAATAAGAGTCAATAGGTAGACCGTCTGATCCAACCTCCCATCCCTAGCCCCACTCAAGCCTGCAAAGCCCCACCCGATAGTATTCCTATGCACATCTTATCCCTTCACTGCACAACTACTTACCTCCACTTTATCATAGATTTTGCCCATGTAGGCATCAGGTCATAACCTTCCCCCTTCCGCCCCCCCCATTTCCTGTAAGCCTATCTTCCAGTCTCTAGCTCTCTGAGACAACTTGACTTGCTTAATCCATATCAGAGAGGTCATGTAATATTTGTCCTTCAATGCCTGGTTTGTGACTCTAGCAATGGAAGGGGTTGTATCATTGATGTGGAGATGGTGGCCACGGGGGTTGCTGAGAGCAGGGAGAGGGAGGAAGAGGTGTGATATGGGGGCATTTTTGGGACATGGAGTTGTCCTCGATGTATTGCAGGGACAGATGCAGAACATTGTATGTCCTGCCACGGCCCACTGAATGGACCGGGGAGAGTGTGAACTGCAGTGTAAACTGTGGTCCATGTGGTGTGTGGGTGCTCCAGAGTGTAGTCATCAAATGCAATGAATGCAGCACATGGCTGAGGAAGGTTGTTGATGTGGGAGGGTGGGGGGTGAGGGGTGGGGTTGTGGGAGCCTCTTATATTTGTTGATGTAACATTTTGTGTGATCTATATATCTTTGAAGAAAAATAACAAATAAATTTCATTTTCAAAAAAAAAAGAATCAAGGACTCAACAATGCGCTGTAAATGGGATCCAGGTTGGTCACTGGCGTCTTGGGATGAAACCAGGTATATGGTGGTAGTGTTGACTGAGAGAGTCGATTTGGGAAGGGGCTCGTTTGAATGGCTCTTTTGATCGGTGGATTGTGATGGACAGAGCACACAATGAGTAGATGGCTTATGCTCCTCTAAGCCTCTTTTGTAAGTAGTAAGTTTTGATACAAAGAAAATATTATTTGATGGAATTTTAGTCATTATGATTGTGAAATAAAAAACATAGGGTGGGGTTATATATAGATTTGAGGGAGAGGCAGAAGGTGATGTTGGAGATGAGCCACACTTACTGTGCTCATCAGCCCTGCCCTGCTTGTCAAATTGTTTTAACTTTTTCCACGTCAAACATCATGGGTTGGCTAGCCTCTCCAGGTGATTTCTAAATAACTGGCCTTTAAAGGGTTGAAGCTGAGCAAAGGTGACAGTGGTCATTTTATCTCAAAGGGCCACTTTGGCTTCAGACCTTGTTCAGGTAAATCCGAGGCTACCTGTGCTTGTGTAATGCCTTTCAATTGAGAAGAAAATTGTGGACCCTTAAATGGGGTGAATGAGTATGTGCTACATATACTTGTTTAATGTTCCTTAAGTACTGTTAGGAGGAAGGTTTATGTTTAATTTCATGAGATCATTCTTGACCTCACATTCTCCCAAAGGGAGCGTAGACGCCCAGTTGTAGGGTTTTCTGTGGAAGATCTATTCCATGTCATGAAAGGCGCTATGAAAACATTAGGCAGGACAGAAATAAGATTGATTCATATTTTCCCAAATCATGGAGGTAAAGTCAATGACAGAAAACTTACTGCTGGAGTGTCTCACTGAGGTAATCCACAGCTTGAAGGGTGCAAAGCCATGGTAGGGATATGTCCCTCAATTTGTTTATCTGTAAAATGGAGACAGTAAAACTCAACTACTCCATAGAAGTAATTAATCAAAAAGGGCTCAGGCACTTTCAAATGCACAAACATTTTAAAGCCAAGCCACCTTTTATTTGGTTCAAGAATTAGGTTTATAATCTTGTTTAACAATTAAATTTATTTACATGAATAAACCACTTTTTCTTTTAATGGAAAAGTTATGTAAGATTTCACAATCTCATCAAGACAAGAAGAGTCTTTTAAATTCTAATTAAAAGAATCGGTATACAAAATAATAGATAACTTGTTTCTACAATGGTTCTTTATGCAATATTGCTCTTTTCCACTGAAATTCTCGTAATCACTGAAGACCTATGGAATATATAATGGGTTTTCTTTTACCATGAACATCCGATGAGCATCATTGTCATTTCTAAATTTATGGCCCTTTTTAAATCATGTGCAGAATGCAAAAGTTGTTATTAGCTGATTACCTCCTGACCTGTGCATTAATTGAGAGTGAGTTGAGTTCTATGGGTAATGACTTCGTCAACTTGAGAAGGATCACCCTAAAATAGTATTTATGTGAATACCATCTGCAGAGGCCAATACTGAATAAAGTGGAAGAATAAAGAATAGGAAGTTCAAAGAGCTGTGCAATTAGGCTTTGTTCTCACCTGTGCCTAATTCCATCCCCAACTCCAAAAGGTCCTAAGAGAAAGACATTTTTTTCCCCCTAGACATTAGCCAACCAAAGGACTCTACAGAAGCAATATATGGAATCAAGACCAAACAGTACCTAAATAAACTAACTGGATAGATTTTTTTTCCTATCCGTAATGTGTAATTAACTACCTGGTTTCCTACTCAGTAATTCCTCAATTCTGAGGTTCCAGGAGACTACTTCAGTCAGATCTGTCAAAAGAACCCTTCTTCATCTGATGAGATGAACTCCCCATCTGACCTCAGCGGAATAGCTCAGACCTCACCAGTCACTCCATCCTCATTAACCTTCTACTGTTAGGACTACATACCCTAGTTCCAATAACTGGGTTTTTGCCTTTTTTTATTGTGAAAAAGCCTTGGGTCCCCTCAAGCTCTCTTGAAGCAATCTGCAATAGTATTTAGAGTAAAGGCTTTTCATCAGACTGATCTGGTTAGATTTCCTAGTTCTAATAATTATTACTTGTAAACTTCAGTTTTTTTTTCAGAAGTAAATTATTCGTAATAAAACATCCTTCATCAACTTCTTGAAAAAATTAGCAATGCAGTATACAAAGCAGTCAGCATAGCTTTTGTCTTGTGGATAGGTGCTAATCATTATTCAAGTTCCAGCAGACTTGGTTTTGATTTCCTGACGCCTTCCCTTTAATCCCAGATTTTGTGATAGCCCCTGTAACAACTGCCAGATTTCCCTGGCAACTGGCTTCTCTCTTATCCGCATGCTATAGGAGATTCTTTTCACTTAATGTCATATATTTTCCTTCCACGAGAAAGAGACTTTGTGAGCAGGGAGCTGAGCATGAGGAGAAAAAGCCAGGACTTAAGGTCTACAAAGGTCCTCCAGGCCCTGGCAAGCTGTCCTGGGATGTCCAACGAGTGACCGTGCCAAGGAACAAGGACAGCCTGGCAAAGCCCTGAGACTGGCCTAATGTACTGCCCATTCCAATTCTTTCGAATGATGTACTTCTTGGATGCTGCAGAAGAGTCTATGTGTGTGACTTTGTAGAGATGAGAAGGAATAATGCCTGTGCACAAAACTTAAGAGATAAGCAAAAATATAGAGCATCATGGAATAGGGTTATTATCATAACATTCCTGAAATAATACAAGTTCACATTATCAGCACATGAACAGTACAGCATAGAATAAAGACATCAAAAGCAGAATGAAGGAATAAAGAAAAAAACTCTGGAATTCTTCAATAATAAAATAGCCGATAGCCCTCTTCAATAAAGCAACCTACCCATAAATCTGGGTCACAACAAAGGTTCATCAGGGTGTTTTGTTTTTATGAATATTCTAGCCAAAAAATGCTTTATTCAGGATAGGACATAATGAGAAATTCGTTTTCAACTACAAATTAGGTTCTCTAATTTTTATATAAATTCGCAATGGAAAAGAGCAGTAGTTCATTAGCTCCTAGAAACTTTGTACTTATTAAGTATTTAATGAGTTTAACCTTTATGTTAAATATAAAATAATAAGAAACTCTGTACCTCCCAATCCTGCAAAGCTTTTAATCCACAGTTATTTTAATCCATTTTGATGAAAATTATCATCAATGGTTAGATTTAAGTCTGGTCAAAATTTACCATGTGCTCTAGCTTCATACCAACTGGTTTTATTGTTTCTCTTTCGCTGCGGTCAATTGAGTGGGATTATTTCATTTCCAAAGACTGTTTTTACAAAACGCTGTGTAGCTGTTCAGTGAAATATAATCCAACTCAGGCCCTTCTGCATCCAATAAAATCGTCAGTCAGTGTTGGGGGAGCAATCATTGAAATGATGAAATAGCAGTAAGGGCTGAAAATAAGCAATGGAAAATTCTGCAAAAGCTAAAATTATACCACCGGGACCTCCTTGATCACCACAGCCCTTCCCTGGCCAAGAATCAGTTTTCCCCAAGAACTGAGAACCTGTCCTTAGGAAGCAACCTTTCTCCAGCGGTAAAATCACCCTTCCAGAGGAGCCTTCTCTTTCATATGACTAGGTCTGATATTTATACGGTAGTCTCCAGTTGTCTTTTTCACACTACCATGTGTTAGCTCTTCCTTTCAGGTAGATAGCGTTGTCAGAAATGTTTGGTTCAATGGGTTATTTATTAGGAATCCACAAGGTCCAGGAAACAGT
Organism: Dasypus novemcinctus; assembly: GCF_030445035.2. Lineage (NCBI taxonomy): Eukaryota > Metazoa > Chordata > Mammalia > Cingulata > Dasypodidae > Dasypus > Dasypus novemcinctus. Next base: position 6,619,245 of record NC_080673.1, on the reverse strand, counting down.
GCCTGCTTGCCCATAGGCCACTCGTAAAATGCTTAAACGAGTACAAATGTAGGCATTGGTATAAACACATAAGAAACAACGTATTAGAAGGATGTATAGTCAAGTTGGGAAAGGTCGACTTTATCTTGAGTTGATTGGGGAGAATAAGTTGGGGAGTGACTGATCATACAACAAGAAATTCTGTAATCATAATTTTGAACATGAAAATTGAAAACAAGAAATGTCACAAATGTTCTGAAGAATTAATCAAAGTGGTCTGAGGGATGACTAAAGCAGAGAAAGGCAGTTTTCTTTCTTTTATTTTCTTTTTTTTTCCTATTCATACACTAGAACAAACCAGAAAATCTCATTGGTTCTAAAATTTCAGAAGTAACAGAACCACTACTCCCCCACCAAAGTATATGTTCTTATGCCTCAATCCAAAATGTCTCACTTTCATCCAGTAGTATAACCTGATGTTTTAAAATATATAAACATATTTCAAAAACTGCAAAATTGGCTGCACATAGAAGAAACAAAATAACGTAATTAGCAGGTATAAGCGGTCTTTTAAAGCTATCACTTGTCTTGCCCTAAAAAGAAATATTTTCGTTTCTATCTCTCTCCACGTGTAGACACGGAATGTGAGTGAACGTCTCTGGGCTTTAGTTTCTCTCACTATTAAATGGAGCCCACCAAGGCTTGACGGTGGTATGTCACATCGAGATCCTGTTCAGACCTAACCAAACACGATAGGAAACCAAAATTTCCCTATAAAGGCAGTTTCCTTCAGGCCAGTAGGGTACCACTTAGTAAATTATGGCTTCTGTCAATTACTACCTTTACTATTTGTCAATTGTGAGAAAAATACAATCCTCACAGCAAGTATCTGAGGAACAACTTAGGCACTTAGGGATTTTAGCTGAATGTCTGAAGTACATTGAGTGCCTTAAAATAATGTTGGCATATATGTTTCTACTTTCAAAAAAAAATCAGGGAGATAAGCAATGCCTGAAAAAGAGAAAAGCTGCCTTTTCTAAGACTGCTTAGGTGGATTTTATGCTGTATGCAAGACCTAGAGTATTTCCAAAATGAAGAAAAATAAGAAGCTACTTAGATCAAGCCAATTGGCTCAATGAATGTAACTTTATAGATTCCATACATCTTTCAGCACAGGAACCCATATTAAGTTTATAATACTATAAACTTCTTATACCAATAAAGGAACTTTTTAAAAAGGACTTTAAATGTCATTAATGTTTTTCCAAATTCCAATTGAACTTATCTTGGCTTGGATGTAATGAGGAGAAAAAAAGGAAACAACCTCAACATTATTATATATTTTATATATTATATATATTAATTATATTATTATTATATTATAATATATATATTAGATCTCTGCCAAAAAAAACTTTTAAAAAATGGACAGGAGTTTTCCAGTGAGACAGAAAGCATGTTTGCATCTACTCATCTAGGACTACTTCTTTAACAACTGAAATGTGGGAAGCTATACATAGAGGAAGTCTGAGGATGAAGATCAGGGCCTGAACACTCACAGGAGATAGAAGAAGAAAGGTAAAGACTCATCACTGACTATCAATCTAGTGAATTCCATGGCTCCTGGCTCCTCTCCCATATCACTGATGTCCACACTGAGCTGAAGTCTGGTCATTCCGCAGACTCTGTAATTAAGCCTAGACTTAGGCTGGAGGAATGCAAGGAAGTACACCTTGGTCAAGAACTCAACCTTCAACCAACAGTGTGGTTCTTCTGTGATGCTACTACTACTTCTCCCTAGTAGGAGGGTTCACTAGCAGTAAGGTCCAGTATGACCAGGTTCTTACCTCTTACTCAGATTCCATAATCCCAAACTTGGCTTCCTGTTCCTGAACCCCAACATCCCAGATAAACTTAAAACCACCAAATTGCCACTGGGCTTCCAACAACTGTTATACTGTCATTGCTTAATAATAATAATGATGATGATGATGATGATGATGATGATGATAAACATTGAATTGGGGCTTTTTGCTACCCACGCCTGTAGTACACTTGTCCTTTCTGAGGATCTCCCTTCACACTCGTACTCTGCCTATTTTTCCTTCAAACAATCAACACATTAGTTCACTGCCATGTCCTAACACGTAGTCTTCATACAAGTGCTCAAACTGGCCTTCACACTTGGCTTTGCCTTTTTAAAAAAATAAACTTTTATTAAAGTATATCATTTATATATGAATATATATAAACAATAAATGTATGATAAAATTTGAGATTTTGCAAAACAAGCATGCATATCATCATACAAGGCTCTCTTACATCTTTACATCTCCCACCACCAGCACCTTGCATTTTTGTGAAATATTTGGTACAAACTATGAAAGAGCATCGTCAAAATCTTGCTACTAACTATAGCCCATATCTTACAATTGGTATATTTTTTCCCCACTACCCACAGACTTATTAACACCCTATATTGGTATTATATATGTGTTATCGTTCAGGAAAAAACATTCTCATGTTTGTCCTGGTAACCACTTTCCATCATCCATGAATGGATTCCCAGTGTTTTACAGTACCCATGCTTTGGACAGTCTATTCAAATGTACACACAGTGGCTCTCATTTTTATGATAGTGTTACACTGTCATGACTTCAGTCAATTTTAGAATGTTTCCATTAATCCAAAAGGAAAAATCCCATATCCCCTCATGCTCCCTATTGTATTCCCTTAGAATTGAAATAACATCTATGCTATTTGTGGTGTTTAGGCTAATGTGTCAACTCAACCAGGTAATGGTGCCCAGTTGTTTGGTCAAGCAAGTGCTGGGCTAATTGTAATACGAGGGCATTTCATGAACTTTCATCATCAAAAGTTTATTGCATAGATGGCTGTTTACATCTACAATCAACCAATGAGATTGCTGTCAGCAATAAGCGATGTCTTATCCAGTGAAGCCTTAACAGGTAAGAGATTTCAGCATTCAGAGAGAGAATTCCTAGGTCTACTTTGGAAAACCAGATCTCCTGTGTACTCATCAAGGACCTTCATCAGAATCCTGGTTTGCAGCATACCCTGTGGAATTCGGACTTGTGCATCCCCATGATTGCATGACAGAATTTTATAAAATCTCATAATATCTACAGATATCTCCTGTTGGTTCTGTTTCCCTAGAGAACCTTGACTAGTACAGCTTCATACCAGGAGAGGTTCTTGAGAAATAGAATCTTAAAAATGTGATTTCTGAAGTGGTTCTGGCATTTTTACAATTGGCTCTCTACTCTGATTGGATTCGATGACTCCCTTTCCAATAATCAAGAAGCCACTGACAGTCCATGACTTGAGTTGGCAATGGAGAAACACAAAATAACACCACTGGATTCAACTATTTCTATGCTTATAAGAAGCAAGGATCTGGGTGAGAGTGTTTTCATCACCTTAACAGAGTTTTGTAGAGTCTAACAGTACAGTGATGTTGATTGGCTGTTCCTAAATACTCTGGATAAAGTTACAAAAGAAAGGGATGAGCTAAAGGTTTCCAGTTTGCAACATAAATGCCATATGAATGATGTGAAAGTGTCTATGTGTGCTCTGAAAGAAAACCTTGTTTCATGCAGCCACAGACTTGAGATTTCTGAAAAACTAGGCTCAGAGTCTCATTATACAGAGTTACAACAGAAACTAAAATCTCAGCCTCACAGGGTGTCTGCTGTTAAAGCGAGGGCATTGACTGGAAAGGTATGGAACCCTGAGGATTGGGGTGGAGACATGGATTGGTGCTATCAGTGGGGTCGGTGGAACCCTAAATTCTCCTGAGACTTTGGCTGATAAACCTGAAATGGTCTTCCCTATGGAGGCCACACAGTGTCAAGCTTGCATCAGCCAGTCTACAGCCTGCCCAGGAGTCCAGACCTCCTCCAGGCCTGTGGTGGACACCAGCGGAACTCCAGCCTGCATTGCCCACCTGCACTCTGCCCTAAGGAGTCTGCCATCCAAACCCTGTTGGAAGAGATGAATCCTGTCTCACCAGACAATATTGCAAAGGAATGCTCTGATGTCGGTAGCTTGCAAGACATTTCTAATCTTTCTCCTAATCCACCCCACCACCCCTCTTCTCCAAGACCTACTACTAGACTAAAATCACAACAAACCCCCAAAGACAGAGTATGACCCATCAGGCAGTACGGTATATGCTCAAAAGAACTGCATAACTTTTCCAATTTATATAGACAGAAATCAGGTTGGGAATGGATATTAAGTGTATGGAATAATGGTGAAAGGAATATAAAGTTGGATCAGGCTGAATTTATTGATAAGGAGAAATTCTGGATTCAACACTTTAGCTCATGGGACTAGAAAAGACTCTAACATTTCTTTGGGTGGCTGACTGAAATATGGACCAAAAGATGGCCTAGACTGTCCAAGGTTGAGATGCCTGACTTACCCTGGTATACTGAAGAAGGTAGAATTCAAAGACTTAGAGAGACTGGAATGCTAGAATGCATTTACCATTTAAGACCTGCCCACCCACCCCAGAAATATCCAGAGGAAATACCTTTAACCAGGACTGTAAGGAATACATTTGTAAGACTAACTCCAGCTTCCATGAAGAGCTCTGTGATTGCTCTTCTCTGTAGTCCAGATATTACTGTGGTAACTGCTGTTGTGGAACTAGAACCTTGGAAACGTTATGGAGGTGATCGGATCTCCAGCTGGTAAAAGCCAAGAACCAGCAGTTAATCACCAAAGACAAGTTAGGCATAGCTACCACAATGAAATGCAGACTCAAAGCAGCAATCAAAAGACTCTGAGTCACATAGAGCTATGGCATTGGTTAATAGATCACAGGGTACTTAGAAGTGAAATACACAGGCAGTCTACTAAATTCCTACTTGATCTGTATAAACAGAAAAGTGCTAGGTCAAGTGAACAAAACTCTAACTTGAATTACAGACACAGAGATTCATGGCCCCTTAATCAATGCCCAGACTTAAGATTGTTTACAGACCCAGAGCCCCTTGTATGAAGAGAAGGTAAGTTCCTCTTGGGGAAGGATCCTGTTACACTGCCAAAAATTTACACTGTTAAACTTCCCCCCAGCTTTCCCCAAAAAGACCTACAGCCTTGTACTGGGGAAAAGGAAATGATCAGACCTTTTGGGGATTATTAGGCACTAGCTCAGAAGTGACATTAATTCCAGGAAACCCAAAAGTCACTGTAGTCTAACAGTCAGAGTAGGGGCTTAATGAGATCAGGTGATAGATAGAGTTTTAGCTCAGGTCCATCTCACAGTGGGTCCCCGGACTCATTTGGTTGCTATTTCTCCAGTTCCAGAATGCATAATTGGAATAGACTTACTCAGCAACTGGCACAATCCCTACATTGGATCCCTGACTTGTGAAGTAAGGGCTATTATGGTAGTAAAGGCCAAGTGGAGGCCACTAGAACTGCCCTTACCTAGCAAAATAGTAAATTAAAAGCAATGCCAAATTCCTGGAGGGACTGCAGAGATCAGTGCCACCATCAAGGATCTGAAGGATGCAGGAGTGATGATTCCTAACATATCCCTGTTCAACGTTCCTATTTGGCCTGTGCGAAAAACAGATGGATCTTGGAGGATGAAAGTAGGTTATCATAAATTTAACCTGGTGGTGACTCCAATTGCAGCTGCTGTCCCAGGGTACCATTGCTTGAGCAAATCAACACATCCTGTGGTACCTGGTATGCAACTATTGATCTGGTAAATGCATTTTTCTCAATTGCCAGTAGTATGGACCACCAGAAACAGTTTGCTTTCAGCTGACAAGGCCAGCTATATACCTTCATTGTCCTGCCTTAGGGGTATATCAACTCTCTAACTCTATGTCATAATATAGTCAGCAGAGAACTTGATCGTTTCTTGATGATATCATGTTGATTGGACCTAGTGAGCAAGAAGTAGTAATGACTATAGACTTATTGGTAAGGAATTTGCATAAGAGAGGATAGGAAATAAAGCCAACGAAAATAAGAGGGTCCTTCTACCTCATGAAATTTCTAGGTGTCCAGTGGTGTGGGGCATGTCTAGATATCCTTTCTAAACTGAACAATAAGCTGTTTCATCTGGCCCCTTCTATGACTAAAAAAGAGGCACAACGCTTAGTTGATTTCTTCGGATTTTGGAGACAACACATTCCTCATTTGGATGTGCTACTCCAGTCCATTTACCGCGTAACCAGGAAAGCTGTTAGGTTTGATTGGGGGCCAGAACAAAAGGAGGTTCTGTGACAGGTCCAGGCTGCTCTGCAAGCTGCACTGTCACTTGGGCCATATGATTCAGCAGATCCAAAGGTGCTGGCAGTGTCACTAGCAAATAGAGATGCTGTCTGGAGCCTTTGGCAGGCCCCTGCAGGAGAATCACAACACAGACCCTTAGGATTTTGCAGCAAAGCCCTGCCATCCTCTGCAGATAACTACTCTCCTTTTAAGAAACAGCTTTTTGCCTGCTACTGGGCCTTATTAGAGACTGAACGCTTAACCATGGGCCATCAAGTCACCAAGAGAACTGAGTTGCCTCTCATGAGCTGGGCATTGTCTGACCCACCAAACCCTAAAGTTGGGCGTGCACAGCAGCACTCAATAATAAGTTGTACGTGGTATACACAAGATAGGGCCAAGCAGGTCCTGATGGCACAAGTAAGTTACATGAGGAAGTAGCCCAAATGTCCAGTGGTCACCACTCCTGCCAATTTTCCTTCTCTTTCCCAGCCCACAGCTATGGCTTCTTGGGGAGTTCCTTACAATCAGTTGACTGAGAAAGATAAAAGTCAGGCCTGGTTTATAGATGGTTCTGCACAAGATGCAGGTACCACCCGAAAGTGGACAGCTGCAGCACTGCAGCCCCTTTCTGGGACATCCCTGAAGGGCAGTCCTCTCAGTGGGCAGAACTTCAAGCAATGCACCTGGTTGTTCATTTTGCTTGAATTCCACACAGCATTGCTTCTCATCAAGGAACCCAGTTCACAGCAAATGATGTGCGGGAATGGGCACATGCTCATGGATTGCACTGGTCTTGCCATGTTCCCCATCATCCTGAAGCAGCTGGATTAATAGAATGGTAGAATAACCTTCTATTCAAAAATGTCTTTTAAAAAATGAACAAAATTAGACACTCTCACTTCCTGCCTTTAAATCATATTACTTGTCTACAATGGTAAAAACAGTATGATACTGGCATAAAGATATACAGATTGACCAACAGAACAAAGATATAGACCCTCACATCTATAGTCAAGTGATTTTTGACAAGGTCACTAAATCCACCCAGCTCAGCCAGAACAGTCTATTCAACAAACGGTGCTGGGTAACAGGATTCCATATGCAAAGGAAATAAAGAGGACCCCTATCTTTAACTCAAAATGGATCAAGAACCTAAATATAAAAGCCACAATCCTAAAACTCCTAGAAGAAAATGTAGGAAAACATCTCCAAGACCTTGTGCATGTGCAACAAAAGAAAAATATATATAAATGGGACCTTCTCAAAATTAAACAATTTTGTTCTTCAAAAGACTCTGTCAAGAAAGTAAAAAGGCAGGCTATTCAATGGAGGAAAATATTTGGAAATAACATATCCAAAAAAGGTTGATATCCATGTTATATAAAGAGATCATGCAACTCAATGATAAAAAGACAAGCAACTAAATTTAAAAATGGTAAAAGACTTGAATAGACATTTCTCCAGAGGAAATAAAAATGGCCAAAAGCAGATGAAAAAACCTTCAACATCACTAGCTATTAGGGAAATGCAGATTAAAACAATGAGATAACATTTCACACCTTATAGAATGCCCATTATTCTATTTTCAATATTATTCTATATTCAGAAAAATGCAAGTGCTGGAGAGAATATGGAGAAATAAGAACAGTCCTTCACTATTGGTGCAAATGTAAAATGGTGCAGCTTCTGTGGAAGACAGTTTCACAATACCTCACGAAGCTGAATACAGAACTGCTGAATGATCCAGTAATCCCATTATTTCAAATATATTCAGAAGAACTGAAAGCAAGGACACAAACTGACATTTGCACACTGATGTTCATAGCAGCATTATTTAAAATTGCTAAAATATGGAAACTGCCCAAATGTCCCTCAACTGATGAATAGATGAACAAAAAGTTGTAAACACATACAACAGAAACTATTCAGCTGTAAGAAGAAATGAAATGAGGATGCATATGACAACATGGATGAGTCATGAGGGAATTATGTTGAGTGAAATAAGCCAGAGACAAAAGGACAGATATTGTATGGCCTCACTAATATGAACTAAATATGAGTAAACTCAAAGAGATAAATGTTAGAATATAGGTTACTAGGAAATGGAAGGTGGGTTGGAAATCTGAGCTGATGTGCAATGTATATAGAATTTTTAATAAGGTCTATTGTAAAGTGAGGAAGTGATTAGAGTTGATGGTAACACATTATAGTGAATATAACTAACATGCTGATATATAGGTATGATTGTGGCTAAAAGGGGTAGTCTGTGGATGTAAATGTCAATTGAAAGAAAACGAGAATAATCTAGGGAGTGTATAACAGTGATTTTCGTGGTGGATGAAATTTGTGGTTAATAGTATAAATATAAGTATGCTCTTCTTTTATAAAGTGTTAAGAATACAGTGATACACAGAAAAATTACAACTAATATAACTTATGGATGATAGTAACAGTAATATTGTAGTATTTTGTAGCAATGAGGTATTAGTTAGGGTTCTCTAGGGAAACAGAACCAACAGGAGATATCTGTAAATAATATGAGATTTTATAAAATTCTCTCATGCAACCAGGGGGATGCACAAGTCCCAGTTCCACAGGGAAACCTGTAAGCCAGAGGCTCTGATGATGGTCCTTGATGAGTTCCCAGGAGATGCTGTCTGTCTGAAGTAGAGCTGGTAGTTCTCCCTCTGAAAGCTGAAATCACTTCCCCTTTCAAGGCCTTCAGCTGATTAGATAAGACATCACTCGTTGTTGACAGCAATCCCACTGGTTGATTGTAGCTGTAATCAATCATCTATATAATCAACTCATTGATGATCAAAGTCCATGAAATGCCCTTGTATTACAGTTAGCCCAGAGTTTCTTGACCAAACAACTGGGCACCACTACCTGGTTGAATTGACACATTAGCCTAACCATCACAGTTCGCCCCTTGTCAACTTGGCAGCCATGCACGTCACCTTAGACCATTCTTAGTCTCTAAGCAAAAGAGCAATTATATATGTATTCTGCCTAACAATATTCAACCATCCCACATACAACCAGAAATGCACTAATTCCCTCCAGAATAGGGTGCAAGTCCTTGTGTAATATTCACTCTTAAACTTGAGATACTTAAATATTATGAAATGAAACTAATACAATTTATGTGATAAGGGAAAAAATTAGGGGAAAAAAAGCTATTTGCTTTATGTGCATACACAATCATACTCATAATAATACAAGGAAAACATATTCATGACCATTACACTCCTTGTTTCTGTAACTGGTCACATGGTCAAAGTTCATATTTATCCCTACCTTCTGTCACCACCACTCCATGTTCCCTTACCCTCAGGAAGCCCTTCAACTGGCCGTGGTTCTTTGCCTGGTGGGGTGACCTAAACTTTCATTCCTGAAGATTCTGGGCCATCATTAATCCTGCTTGAACTGGGTCGTTGAAATTTCCCATTGACTTTAATCACAGGACATGGCAGTAATTAGAGATGACTTAGAGGATCTCCTGTATTCCAGGCAAACTCTCCTTTACCCCCATTATGTAGATACAGTCCTATTTCCCCTTGATAATCAGGATCAATCACCCAGCCTGTACAGTATTTCCCTTCTTTAACTGTTGATTCAGAGATAAGAGGAGCCCAAAGTGGCCAGGTGGCAGTTTTAACTTCCAGTTCAATGGAATCATTCTTGTGTTCTCTAGTGACAGCACTCCTCCTCTTGGGACTAAAACCTGTGGACCAGCAGAGTTTGAGGTTGCAGGGACAAGAAGTAAAACTTTTCCCAGTGGGTCACTAGGAGTAATAGTGAGAGCTGTCACTCCCATTTCCATGCCTTGATTCCTGGATCCATGGATCCTGGTTATGGGAGAAACAGCACCATAGAGTGGATGCTGATTTAAAGCATGCATCACCTCCTGGAGAACATTGCTCCAGCCTTGCAAGGTACTGCCACCTAGTTGGTGTTGTAATTGAGTCTTCAAAAGGCCATTCCACCATTCTACCAATCCAGCTGCTTCAGGGTGATGGGGAATATAAGACCAGTGAATTCCATGGACATGTGCCCATTCCTGCACATCATTTGAAGTGAAATGGGTTCTTTAATTGGAAGCAATGCTGTGTGGAATGCCATGGCAGTAAATAAGACATTCGGTAAGTCCACAGATGGTAGTTTTGGAAGAAGCAGTGCATGCAAGAAATGCACCCATATCCAGACTATGTGCCTATTCCAGTTAAAACAAATCGCTGCCCCTTCCATGGTCGAAGTGGTCCAATGTAGCCAACCTGCCATCAGGTAGGAGGCTGGTCACCTCAAGGAATGGTACCATATTGGGGGTTGAGTGTGGGGCTCTGCTGCTGGCAGATTGGGCACTCAGCAGTGGCTGTAGCGAAGTCAGCCTTGGTAAGGGGAAGTCCATATTGCTGAGCCCATGCATAACCTCCATCCCTACCTCCATGTCTGCTTTTTTCATGAGCCCATTGGGCAATGACAGGAGCAGTTGGAGAGAGAGGCTGAGCATTAGTCATAGAACAGGTCATCTAATCCACTTGATTATTAAAATCTTCCTCACCCTCTGATGAGTACTCACATGGGACACAAATATTTTTATGATTTTTGCCCACTTGAAAAGGTCTATCCACATATCTCTTCCTCAGACCTCTTTGTCACCAATTTTCCAATCATGTTCCTTCCAATTTCCGGACCATCCAGCCAAACCATTGGCAACAGCCCATGACTCAGTGTACAAACACATCTCTGGCCATTTCTTCTTCCAAGCAAAATGAGCGATCTGGTGCACTGCTTGAAGTTCTGCCCACTTGGAGGATTTGACATCATCACTATCCTTCAGGGATGTCCCAGAAAGGGGCTCCACTTTTGGGTGGTACCTGCATATCGTGCAGAACCATCTATAAACCAGGGCCGAGTTTCCTCTTCCTCAGTCAACTGATTGTAAGGGGCTCCCCAAGAGACCAAAGCTGTGGGCTGGGAAAGAGACGGTAACATGGCAGGGGTGGTGACCACGGGCATTTGGGCTACTTCCTCATGTAACTTGTGCCTTCAGAACCCACTCGAGCCCTATCTCATATATACCACTTCCACTTTATTACGGGGTACTGCTGTGCATGCCTAACTTTATGGTTGGTGGGTCAGACAATACCCAGTTCATGATAGGCAACTCAGGTCTCATGTTAACTTGATGGCCCATGGTTAAGCCTTCAGTCTCCACTAAGGCCCAGTAGGAGGACAAAAGCTGTTTCTCAAAAGAGGATAGTTATCTGCAAATGATGGCAGGGCTTTGCTCCAAAATCTAAGGGTCTGTGTTGTGATTCTCCCATAGCGGCCTGCCAAAGGCTTCAGACAGCATCTCTACTTGCCACTGAAATTTCCAGCACCATTGGATCTGCAGTATCTTATGGCCCAAGTGGTAGTACAACTTGCACAGCAGCCTGGACCTGACACAGAGCCTCTTCTTGTTCCAGTCCCCAATGAAAACTAGCAGCTTTTCTGGTCTCTGGGTAAATGGGCCAGAGTAGCACGCCCAAATGAGAAATGTGCTATTTCCAAAATCCAAAGAGACCAACTAAGCATTGTACCTCTTTTTTGGTTGTAGGAGAGGTCAGGTACAACAGCTTATCCTTCACTTTAGAAGGGATATCTCAACATGCCCCACACCACTGGACATCTAGAAATTTCCCTGAGGTGGAAGGATCTTGTATTTTAGTTGGATTTAACTCCCATTCTCTCTCATGCAAATGCCTTAGTAATAACTCAAGAGTCTTTGCTACTTCTTGCTCACTAGGTCCTATCAATATGATATCATCAATATAATGGACCAGTGTGATGTCTTGTGGGAAGGAGAGATGATCAAGATCCCTGCAGACAGGGAAACGGACTTTGGCCCAGTGGTTAGGGCGTCCGTCTACCACATGGGAGGCCCGCGGTTCAAGCCCCGGGCCTCCTTGACCCGCGTGGAGCTGGCCCATGCGCAGTGCTGATTCGCGCAAGGAGTGCCGTGCCACGCAAGGGTGTCCCCCGCGTAGGGGAGCCCCACGCGCAAGGAGTGCACCCATAAGGAGAGCCGCCCAGCACGAAGGAGGGAGCAGCCTGCCGAGGAATGGCGCCGCCCACACTTCCCGTGCCGCTGACGACAACAGAAGCAGACAAAGAAACAAGACGCAGCAAAAAGACACAGAAAACAGACAACCGGTGGAGGGGAGGGGAATTAAATAAATAAAAATAAATCTTTAAAAAAAAAAAAAACGTTTGGAAACAATGTTTAAAAAAAAAAAAAAAAAAGATCCCTGCAGACAATGTTATGACATAAGGCTGGAGAATTGATATACCCCTGAGGCAGGACAGTGCCTCAGTGGTCTTATACTTCTGGCCTTGCCAGCTGAAAGCAAACTGTTTCTGGTGGTCCTTATTAATAGCAATTGAGAAAAAAGCATTTGCCAAATCAACAGCTGCATACCAGGTACCAGGGGGATGTGTTGATTTACTCCAGCAATGATATCACATCTGGGACAGCAGCTGCAATTGGAATCACCACCTGGTTAAGTTTACAATGATCTACTGTCATCCTCTAAGACCCATCTGTTTTCTGTATGGGCCAAATAGGAGAGTTGAATGGGGGATGTGATGGGAATCACCACCCCTTCATCCTTCAAATCCTTGATGGTGGCACTAATTTCTGCAATCCCTCCAGGAATCTGGTATTGCTTTTGGTTTACTATTTTGCTAGGTAGGGGCAGTTGTAGTGGCTTCCACTTGGCCTTTCCAACCATAATGGCCCTCACTCCACAAGTCAGGGATCCAATGTGGGGATTCTGCCAGTTGATGAGTATGTGTATTCCAATTATGCATTTTGAAACTGGAGAAATAACCACAGAATGTCCCTGGACCAACTGTGAGATGGACCTGAGCTAAAACTCCATTAATCACCTGACCTCCATAAGCCCTTACTCTGACTGGTGGACCACAGTGATGTTCCGGGTCTCCTGGAATTAATGAGCCAGTGTCTAATAATCCCCAAAATGTCTGATCATTTCCTTTTCCCCAGTGCACAGTTACTATGGTAAAAGGCCGCGGATCTCCTTGGAGATAGGTGGGAGGAAGATCAACAGTATAAATTTCGGGCAGTTTAGCAGGATCCTTCCCCAAGGGGACCTGGACTTCTACTCAAGGGGCTCTGGGTCTGTAAACTGTCTCAAGTCTGGGAATTGATTAAGGGGCCGTGATTCTCTGCATCTGTAATTTGAGTTAGGGCTTTGTTCACTTGTCCTAGAACCCTTCTGTTTATAAAAATCCAGAAGAAATTTAGTAGACTGCCTGTCTATTTCACTGCTAGGTACCCCATGATGTATTAGACAACACCATAACTCTATGTGACTTATACTGTTTTGAGTGCTTTTTTGAATCTGCCTTTCATTGCAATAGCCATGCCCACCTTCTCTTTGGCATTAATTGCCCTTACTTGACTTTTACTGGACCAACATCCAATCATTCCCATAATGTTTAAGGATTCTAATTCCATCACAGCCCTCCCTAGAGTAATATCTGGACTACAGAGAAGAGCAACCACAGATCTCTTCAGGGAAGATGGAGTTAGCCTTATAAATTTATTCCTCACAGTCCTGGTTAAAGGTGTGTCCTCTGGACATTCCTGGGGTGGGTGGGCAACTCTCAAAAGGTAAAACCATTCTAGCATTCCAATCTCCTAAGCCTTTGAATTCCCTCTTCTACTTTATACCAGGGCAAATCTGGCATTTCAACCTCAGACATACTAGGCCATCTTTTGGTCCATGTTCCAGTCAGCCACCCAAACAAACTGTTAGAGCCCTTTCTCTCCTCTCAAGCTACAGTGTTGAATCCAGAATTTCTGCTTAGTGGGCCCATATCAATAAATTCAGCCTGATCCAACTTTATATTCCTTCTACCATTATCCCATGCCCTTAGTATCCATTCCCACACAGATTCCCCTGATTTCTCTATATATAAGCTGGAAAATTCATGCAGTTCTTTCTGAGTATACCTTAATTCCTCATGGGTCGCACTTTGTATTTCACCTTTGGGGACTTGTGATTTTAGTCTAGTAATCGGTCTCAAAGACAAGAGAGGTGGTGGGGATGGGTAAGGAGAAGGATTAGAAATGCTTTGCAAGCTACTGACCTCAGGACATTCCCTTGTCTTTTCTTCTGGTGAGACAGGATTAATTTCTTCAGGCAGGGATTGGAAGGGAGTTTCCTCAGGGCAGACTGGAGGCTAGGCAGGGCAGGTTTCAGTTTGGCTTGTACCCACCTCAGGGCTGGAATTTGTTTCAGAGTCTCTAGGGCAGGCTGGAGGTTGGATGATACAAGGTTGACAAGGTGTAGTCTGGACAGAGCAGGTCATCTCAGGCTTATCTGGTAAAGTCTCAGCTGATTCAGGGTTCCAATGTCTCCACCAATATTATCATCATCCCATATGTGTCCATCCCATTCTCTGGATTCCACTCTTTTCCAATCTATGCCTTTGCTTTAACTGCAGAAACCCTGTGGGGTTGAGATTTTAATTTCATTTGTAACTCCACTACTCATAAAATGAGAGTCTGAGTTTGGTTCTCAGATATTTCAAGCCTGTGGCTACAGAAGGCAAGATTTTCTTTCAGAGCACATAGAAACTTTCCCATCATTCATGCAGCATTTAAGTTTCAAATTTAAAGCCTTTAACTCATCTCATTATTTTGTAAGAGTATCCAGATTATCTAGGAGGAGTCATCCAACATCATTATAACTTTTGACTCCACAAAACTCTGTTAAGATGTTGAAAACACTCTCACACAGATCCTTGCTTCTTATAAGCAAGGAAATAGGGGAATCCAGTGATGATATTTTGCATATCTTGATTGCCAGCTCATGCCATGAACTGTTAGCAGCCTCTTCATTATTGGAAAGGGAGTTGTCAGTACCCTTGAGTCCAATTAGGATAGAGAGCCAATTGCAAAACTCCCAGAACCACCTCAAATACCCCATGTTGAAGATTCTGTTCCTCAAGAACTACCCCACTCTTGGTACCAAGCTGTATTAGTCAAGGTTCTCTACAGAAAAAGAATCAACAAGAGATATCTGTCAATAGTATGTGATTTTACATGTGGCCGTGGGGATGCACAAGTCCAGGTTCCGCAGGCAGGCTGCAACCAGGGGCTCTGATGAAAGTCCAGTGAAGGTTCTTGGCTAGTTCTGGGGGACGTTGGCTGTCCAAAGATGAGCTGGGAAATTCTTTCTCAATGCTGGAATCACTTCTCCTTTTAAGGCATTCAACTGATTGGATAAAGCATCACTCATTGCTGATGATAATCTCCCTGATTGATGTAATCATAATCAGCTATCTATGATTTACCACTGCAGTAATGTCAATGGTGACTAAAGTCCATAAATGCCCTTGTATTACAGTAGCCCAGTGCTTGCTTGACCAAACAACTGGGCACAATTACCTGGCCGAGTTGACACAGTAGCCTAACCATCACACAGGTGTATAATTCTTTTAATGTTCTTTTGGATTCAGTTTGCAAAAGTATTTTTTTGAGGAGTTTGAGGAGTATTTAGAGATATTGTCTGCAATTTTCTTTCTTTCTTTCTTCCTTTCTTTTTTTTTTTTTTTTTTTTTTTTTGAGTATCTTTATCTAGTTTCAGTATTAGGATATTGGTTTCATAGCATGAGTTTGGTAGAGTTCTTTCCTGTTCAAATTTTTGGAAGAGCTTGAGCAACATTTGAATGATTAGTAGAATTCACCTGTGAAGCCAATTAGTCCTAGATTTTCATCTTTTGGACATTTTGATAACAGTTTCAATATCCTTACTTGTGATTTGTTTGTTAAGGTCTTCTATTTCTTCTAGGGTTAGTGTAGGTTGTTCACATGTTTCTAGGAATCTGTCCATTTCACTTATGTTGTCTAATTTTTTGGCATACAATTGCTCATAGTATCATCTTATGACCAGTCTTATTTCTGCGAGGTAACTGGTAATGCCCCCCCTCTCATTTCTGATTTTATTTATTTGCATTTTCTTTTTATCCATGTCATTCTAGCTAAGGGTTTGTCAGTTTTGTTGATTCTATTGTAGTTTTTTCTCTCCATTTCATTTATTTATGCTCTGATCTTTAGTACTTTCTTTTTATTTATTTATTTTTCTTTAGTTTTGTTTCAGAATAGTTTGCTGTTCTGTTTCTAGTTCCTCCAGATTTGCATTTAGGTCTTTAATTTTGCTCTTTCTTCCTTTTTAATGTCAGCATTGAGGGCTCTTAATTTCCCTCTCAACACAGTCTTTGCTGTATCCCACAGGTTTTGATATGTTGTTCTTATTTTCATTCATCTCACTGATTTCTCTTTCAATTTCCTCTTTGACCAGATGATTATTTAAGAATGTGTTCTTTAATCTCCATATATTTGTGAATTTTCCCTTTTTCCATCTGTTATTGATTTCCAGCTTCATTCCATTATAATCAGAGAAAACTGTTTATTATAATTTCACTCCTTTTACATTTATTGAGATCTGTCTTGTGACCCAATAGATGATCTATCCTGGAGAAGTATCAATGAGCACTTTAAAAGAATGTCTATCCTGCTGTTGTGGGGTCTAATGCTGTATAAATGTCTGTTAGGTTTAGTTCATTTATCATGTTATTGAAGCTCTCTGTTTCTTTATTTACCCTCTGTCCAGATGTTTTATCCAATGCTGGCAGTGGTTTATTGAATTAATGTAGAAACATCTATTTTTCCCTTCAGTTTGCCATCGTGTGCCTCATGTATCTTGGGTCACCCATGTTAGGTGCATAAACATTTATTATAGTTATTTCTTGGTGAATTGCCTCTTTTATTAATACATAATGACCATCTTCATCTCTTATAACAGTTTTGTATTTAAAATCTATTTTGTCCAATATTAGTATTCTACTCTAGATCTTTTTTGGTTACTATTTGTGTGGAATATCATTTTCCAACCTTTCACTTTCAACCTGTGTCCCTACATAAGATATGAATCTCTTGTAGACAGTATATAGATGGCTCACATTTTTTATTCATCTTGTCAGTATGTATTTTGATTGGGAAATGCAATCCATTGACATTCAAGGTTTTTCCTGAAAGGGCATTACTTACTTCATCCATTTTATCCCTTGGTTTTCTGTTGTCATATATTAATATTATCTTGTTTTAAAAATCATTTAAGGCACCTTTACTAATAATCTTCATTTCTACACTTTCTCCAAGTCTCTCATCTTGTCTTTTCCTATAAGACTGTAGCATTCCTTTCATATATCTTGTAAATATAGTCTTTTGGTAACATATTCTCTCACTTTTTGTTTGTCTGTGAAAAGTTTAAACTCACCCTCATTTTTGAAGCACAGTTTTGCCAGATAAAGAATTCTTACCTGGCAGTTTTTCTCTTTCATACCTTAAATATATCATAGCACTCTCTTCTCACTTCCATGGTTTCTGATTTGAGATTGGCAGTTAGTTTTATTGAAGTTCCATTGTATGTGATGCATTGCTTTTCTCTTACTGCTTTCAAAATCCTTTCTTTATCTACGATATTTGTCATTCTAGATAGTAGGTGTCTCTGAGTATGTCTGTTTGGATTTATTATGTTTGGGGTGTGTTGTCCTTTTTGGATATTTATGTCTTTCATAAGGGTTGGGAAATTTTCAGTCATTATTTCCTCAAATATTTTTTCTATCCCTTTTCTATTCTCTTCTCCTTCCAGGACCCTGATAATGCCTATGTTTATGCATGTTGTGTTGTCATTCAATTATTGAGAACCCCTTCCATTTTTTCCAGTTTTTTCTCTTTCTGTTCTGTCTTTTCGAGTTCAGATGCTTGACCTCCACTTCACTAATTCTGAACTCTACCAAGACAAAACTGCTGTTATATGTCTTTAATGTATTTTTAATCTCATCCATTGTGTCTCTTACATCCATAAGCTCTGTTATTTTTCTTTGCAGGCTTTCACCTATTTATGCTCACTTAGTGCTTCTTGATATTCTTCATCTTTTTAGCCATATTTTCCTTCAACTCCTTGAATTGATTTAGGAGATTTGTGTGATTATCATTGCTTAGTTGTCTTAAATCCTGTGTCTCATCAAGATATTTGATTTGTTCCTTTGACTGGGCCATCTCTTCCTGTTTCCTAGTATGGCTTGTAATTTTTTACTGATGTCTAAGCATCTGAATATGTTGGTGAATTTATTCTGATGGTCAGTTTTTCTCTCTTGCTAATTCTTTTTCATGGTTCTTCTTATATTTTTGTTTGAACTTATTCTAAGTTCTGAGAATTTCCCAGTTTAAGTTATCAAAGTAGGATCAGGGACACATTAATAGGGTGCAAATTCATTCCAAGAGGTCTGGGGTTAGAGGCTCCAAAAGTGTTTTTTCTCCTAGCAGTTTTCCTGCCAGCCAGTGTATGGCAATCGTAGGCAAATCTTTCCACACAGGTGTGTCTTTCAACTCCAACTTGCTTGTGAATTTGGTCTGACTGGAGATGAGATTCAGAGAGGGATCTGATGGCCAAACTCCCTGAAGAGAAACCACTCTCTGCCTTCCCCCACATACTCCCTCTTCCCAGGTAGAAAGGTATCCGCTCTCATCTCAGTCGGCTGCATGAGCCACATGTTTTATCCAGGCTGTTTGCCTTAAGCGTGGAGGATGGGTGCACTCCCATCTGTGGGGGCTAGTATCTCACAGTTTTCATTTTGGCTTTTACATCTCTCTTGTCCCTGACCCTCCAGGAGGATGTGCAGCACTCGCCTGGTCTGCAAATCCCCAAAGCAGCAACCCCAACAGCTTTTTGTCCTTCCTCCATTGTTTGACTTTGTTTCCTTGTTACTTACTTATTGTGTACTTGAAGTCGACAAGAGCAATTATACACCACAAGTGTTTGTCATTCGCTAAATATACCAAATGCTCCGACTTTTTAGAAAGCAATGATTCGGTCTACAGGCCTACATCTTTTTATTGCTATGTTGAATCCTTTTGAGCTACTTTAAAGTTATAGTTCTTTGAACTTGAAAAATACTTTCTGTGTGTAAGTTTGCTTTTAGTTAATCCAATCATTAATATTGGAAAATAAATCATCAAATCTTTTAAGACTTAACCAGTTTTAATATTTTCATTTTTTTAATATCAATGTTAAAGAACTTTCATTTTTGTAAGTAAAAAGAGATATGAAGAATATTGTATCTGTAGCCATATTGCAACTGACTTACGTTAAAAATATTTTAGACCAGATAAATATAGCTCTTTTCAAAAGTGCAATAAAGTATTATTTTGTTCTCCTCTTCAATTTGGGGTCATTGATTTGAATTTATATTCTGCACTGTTTATTTGCACTATGTTTAATAGTTATTCTGCATACATACATTTATACATATGCATAGATACATTTACATATTGTGGTAGGTTGAATTATGTACCCCCCCAAAAAATACGTCCTTAATCTTAATCCCATTCCTGTGAGTGTGAAGCCATTATAAATAAAACCTTTTAAGGTGTTCATTTTAGTTTAGGTTGGGACAACTGAATCAGGATGGGCCCTAATCCTATCACTGCTGGCCTTATAAAAGAGAAAGCCAGAAGAGATTAGCATGGGGTGGGTTCCCACGTCCTATCTGCCATTTCTAGGTATCTCAAGATGGGCTGCCCCCTCCTGAGTCTCACTCAGGACCCCTCCCTGAAGTCACCAGTGTCCTCTGCCCCCTTTACTGCCATGACGCAAACCCTGGCCCAGGGACAATGCTGAGTTTCTTCCATAGACCACTCAGCTGTCAGTCAACGTGCAAGCATGCTGAGAAAGAACAACTCCAAGGAGCACAACGAGCTGCCAACCACATTCCTGCAGCTAGATATCCTAACTCCATTATCACATGCGCGTGCCCCTTCTGGGTGGTCCTGACGTTAACTTGCCACATTGGTTGTATGGTACAAAGAATATCAAGAAACAAGTAAAAATTGGTTTACCCTATCTTTTGCATCTTCGAGTAAGTTTTATTCCTCAGAGCCAAATAATCTTTGTGCAGAGCAAACCCAGTATTTATTTGTTCTTCAGTTAAAACAAGATATTCTCAGTGTAAAGTTAGATTGGCCCTTTGATTCAGCAGTTCAGTTGGCAGCGTATAATCTGCAAGCTGAACTTGGTGACTACAGTTTTGCTGAGATACTTTTGAACTTGTATCTGAGTTCAGGTTTGTGCCCAATCAGACTGAAAAGGTAGAGGTGGCTGTTTTTGAGAAATGGAAGGCATACAGAAGTCAGATACCAGTACAAGCTGAAACCAATTATCTCAATAAAGCCAAATTACTAGAAATGTATGGGACTGATATGCACGTGGTCAAGTCTAGAGATGGAAATGACTGTAGCTTGGGACTAACTCCAGTAGAAGTCCCTGTTTGAAAAGGAGACACCAAAACTGGCTTTTTTTTTTTTTTCCATGATAACCAGATTGGATTTTTTTTTATTTTTATTTTTATTTTACTGAAGTATATCAGTCATACATGAACACACAAAAATAGTAAGTATATAGTAAAGATTGCAAAGTTACAAAATAAACATACATAACATCACACAGGGGTCCCATGCATCACCCCTCCACCCACTCTTTGCATTGGTGTGAAACGTTTGTTACAAACTATGCGAGAGCATTTTCAAAATATTACTACCAACTATATTCCTTATCTTACATTTGGTGTATTTTTCCCCCAACCCATACTATTTTTTTAATGTATTTTTGTTACAGATATTGTGAACTTGCAAAACAATCATACAGATGTGTAGATTTCCCATACAACTCCACACCCTGGTGGAACATTTGTTACAGACTATAACATCAGACTATTACCACCAATCATGGTCCATAGCATACATTTGGCGCACTTTTTTCATACACCTCTATTATCAACTCGGTATAGCTTGGCATTCCATATCACTAGCTATTAGGGAAATGCAAATTAAAACAATGAGATATCATCTCACCACATAGAATGGCCATTATTTAAAACACAGACAACATTAAGTGCTGGAGCGGATGTGGAGAAATCAGAACACTCCTTCACTGTTGGTGGGAGTATAAAATGGTGCAGCCTTTGTGGAAGACAGTTTGGCAGTTCCTCAGGAAGCTAAATATAGAACTGCCATATGATCCAGCAATTCCTCTACTAGGAATATATCCAGAAGAACAAAAAACTATGACATGAACAGACATCTGCACACCAATGTTCATAGCGGCATTGTTTACAATTGTCAAAAGATGGAAACTACCCAAGTGTCCATCCACCAATGAATGCATAAGCAAAATGTGGTATATACATACAACGGAATACTATGCTGCAATAAGAAGAAAAGAAATTGGGACATATGTGGTAACATGGATGAGTCTTGAAGACATTATACTAAATGAAGTAAGCCAGACACAAAAGGACAAATATTGCATGGTCTCATTAATATGAACTAAATACAAATAATAAACACATGGAATTAAAATCTAGAGTATAGGTTATAAGGAGATAAGAGGAGGGATGAGAAGAACTATGGATGCTTTTATGTGTGTAGGAGTTTTAATTAACTTGACTGTAAAAGTGTAGAGATGGATAGAGTTGATAGTAACGCATGATAGTGAGTAACAACTGGTTTATAAATGGGATTGTGACTGAAAAATGTAGTCTAGAGAAGTAAATGTCAATAGAAAGTAAGCAAAGAATAATCTAGGGACTGAACAATACAGTGAACCCAGAGACGGTTGAGAATTGTGGTTAAGGATACAGATGCAAAAGAGTCCTTCTGTTAGCTAGAGCAGATATACATCACCATTGCAGGGTGATGGGAATATAGAGAAACATGGGAAAACTACAATTGGTGTGACCTATAGACTGTGGTTAGCAGCAATACCAGTTTGGATTTTAAGAAGAATCAATTCACCCTGGTAGTTATAGAAGATGATGATCAGGGCAAAGATTGTTTGTCTTTAGGCTGGATTACCCAAAGAATGCAAATGTTTATGTAAATGTGCTATGGAGCATCACAGGTTCTTCCTCCTCTGAGGTCCTGTCCAACAGAATTCTCATTGATCAAGACTTATTCACAGTCTGACTGCCTGAGGTTCTGGGACCCCGGTGAGAGAGCTGGCACTCCAGAACCTAAAGGCACTTAAAAGCTTCAAAGGGAGAAACAGTTCCTGCTACAAATCTGGACATCTGATTGGGCAACCTTGATCCCAGAGACCTTAAAAGCTGTGAAAGACCAGAGATGTGGAGTGATGGAAAGCCTAGAGACAACTATATCAAAAGAGTGAGAATTGATACAAAGGAATGAATCATATGTAAATTAGAAGGTAATGAGATGCAACCATCTCTTGGTGCCAAATTCTACTTTTGGTGGTCAAGAACATCCTGTTGAAGCAGTGAAGTACGAAAACCAGCTTTAACCGGTCGGCTGGACCTGTGCGGAAGCAGCCCCTTGCTGTCCTCACTTCAACTTGCTTATCAACATAGTAAATTTCCCACCCACGGGTGTAGTTATCCACCCCTTTTTTGATCAGGCAGTGTATGTGCAAGCGTGATTTCCTGAGCATACTAATCATACAATTTTATAACTAGCTATGTATGTTCATCCAGATGCATAAAAGCTAATGCATAGTCAAAGCAAATGCTAAGTAGTACGTTAGGTATTTAAGCAAGAGTAAAAACGCAGCACCGGGAGTCAGGTTTGAATCGCTTTACACCAACCTTGGCTCCTGTCTGCAGACATAATAAATGTAAATTCTGCCTAAAAAAAAAGTATACAACTAGGATCACAATTTAGATATAGTGGGAAAACTGAGTTATCACACCACACAAACCAATAAAGCAAGAAGATCACATCCTTTGAAAGAAGTCCAGCAGATAATAGTCTCAGCTCTACAAATGAAAGCAAGTACAGTGTTCATAATAATGTTTCAACCCCAAGAATGGCTCCAGACAGGCTTGCTGTGTGGCCTCTACTCTGCCTGTGATCCTGCCATTTCTTCTGGCCCTCTGCTAGTGGAAATAGAGAATCTTCCAAGGAGCCTTGAAACAGACCAGCACGACAGGAAATGGCTCTCTGCTGCCAGTGACTGCTGTCAACGTGGTGGAAATCAGTAGATCATGAGGGCCTTGACCCCAGAACGCACATAGAAACTGCGTTTTCTAGTGCTTCTGCAGGACTGATCATCTAAGGAGAATTGGGGAGAAGCTGTTTTTTGCTGGCTAACTAGGTGTGTAGTGCTATTTATAATTGAATTTTTCTGTGAAAGGGAAAAGGGTCCTAAGAAGCTGTATGCCATCAGTGATGACAGATGTTTTTGTGTTGAGAAGAGGATGTAGGTCTTTGCAATTTTGGAAAGGTTTTTCATGATTTCAGCATGTTAACCTATCATTCACAAATGTCACAGGAGAAGGTTTGAGTCTGTGAACAAGCTGCCCACTATCATCCCACCCTATGCCATCCAAATAGATTGAGGTTAATGAATCAGACACTTTAAAAGCTCACTCAGAAGGAAATATGTCCAGGAATGATGTGTTAGCCTTTTGTGTCATTTTTATAAAACTTGCTCATATATCCCATGACCTTAAATTTCAGCTAAGTGCCTAAGGTTTTATAATTTTAACCAGTGTCATTTTTAATTTTAATAACTTTCTCTTTTAACAAGAACAAAAATTGTTAATGACTAAAAAATCACATTGATAATGTAACTCATGTAGAGAATAAACCTACTATTCACTGAATAGTTACTCAAAATGGAAAATACATTTACTTTTATCTGTTTCCTTTTCTCTCTCGTCTCATGAAACTGACAGATTACCCAGGTTTTCAAAAGCCTCATAAACTGGCCTCGTTCAACCTCTAAGATACCCTTCTGAAGCCAAAACTGTATCATTTTCAAATGAACTGGACATGTATTTCTATTTTTGCTCTTTTATGAACTACAGAATGTAATTATCTGAGCTCTTTGGTTTGAGTTGGAGGCAAATTGGGTAGAAAAAGTACACTTCTGATGTAATGGGAAGTGATGTAAGGGGAGCATTTTTCTGTCTTTTGTGTACTTTTTTCAAATTAAAAATTCTTTTACCGAAATGTAAAAAAAAAAAAAAAAGGTGAAAAAAACAAAAAGAGAAAGCCCTAGGAAGGAGCCAAAAGCCAGGGAGCAACAGAACCAGAGGAGAGAGGAGAGGAAAGGCGCTCGCCACGTGGTGGGAAAGCCCAAGACGCCAAGGCTTGTTGGCCAGCCACAGCACTGCTGACCTTGGGAGATAAAAGCCTTCCCGAAAGCTGAGCCAGTGAATTCCTGTTGCTGAGCCAGCCCAGAGGGTGGTGTTTGTTTAGGAGCCTGGAAACTGAGACCCATAGAAATGTATTAAAAACTGGCAAACTGGAAACAGGCGAGTGCGTTAGAGAAATTATCAGAACATGATTAAAGAGTGCGTTTTGTATGTTTATTCATATTACATACGTATAATTATACATATTCTAATATAGAGAAATTTCCGGTTTAAAAATGGAAAACTATCAGCCATCTTGTAAAAAAGTACTGTAAAAAGTAATTAAAGGTCCTTTTAAAAAATAAATCTGAGTTTTCAAAGAAAAAAATAGTATTCTAGGAATTGTGTCTGTGAGTTAAGGCTGATATTTAATTCTGAACTGAAACATTCTCTTTTATGTTCTGATGCCTATAGTAGGATAAATAGCATCTTATTTCATATGGCATATTCATAAATATTATGTTATGCTTTATGAAATTCATATTTTTTGTAATTCCTGTTTTATTTTAATAAACTATTTATTAAAAAGTTTAGAAGAGTGGTACAACCTTCTAGTTCATTAAGCAAGACCTTGTTTGCCATGCTGGGAAGTTTGAGTCTATATCCCAGAGTCACCAAAACTAATGGGCATGTTTACACCTCATCCGATGTGAACTCGTAGAGCCACTCAACAGCTGTCCTATCTCCAACACATTTTCTTGTGGCTTCTGGGATACCATTCTCTTTGGTTTCCCTCGAGCTTCTCTGCTGCATCTCCTCAGGCTCCTTTGCAGAATTATCCTTCTATATTCGAGCTATATTCTATTTAAAATGTTTTCTCTCTCCCAAGAAAACCTCACCTATGCCTGTGGCTACAATTACTCCCTATTCCTGGGTGACTCTCAGACGCCCATCTCCAGCCCTGACCTCAGGGGCCCAGCACATGTTTCCAACTGCATATTTGAATATGGTCATACAAATCTCTCCGAAGCTCTTAAAACAGAACTGATGGTCTTATTTTTGTTTGTTTGTTTTGTGTTTGCTTTTCACAAATTTTCCTGTAGCATGCATATACAGTGATCAAGTGTCTTCTTTTATAGCAAATACTCCATCTAGACAGTTACACCTTGCATCTCCATATTAATTTCAGGCACTGTAGACTCTCAAATAAACCTCTCTCTTCTCCCTCACCAATTTACTGGTTCATAATATCAAAATTCTCCACTTTTCTCCTTGCGTGAAAGGTTGGAATTCAAAGAGACAAATGAGCAAATTTGCTTCCTTTGGGCAAGGCATGTTGCAGTTGCAATCAGAGAGGAGTTTCCAATTACAGAAGAATATTGGTTCGATTACTTTAGTCACCAAACACTATTCCTGTTCCAATATATTTTTCTTCCCTGCTCTTTCCCCTTTTTCCATCAGATCCAATTTACATCTGGCCTCCCCTTCTCTGATGCTAAAGTCAGAAGCTCAAGGACTTCTAGGGCCCAGGCTAGACCTGAGAGAAACACCTCTGGGGAGAAAAATCATGAGGCTCAGGCAATCTGTTTGATCAATATCTATGAATGATGGCTACAATTAACCGAGCACTCTGAATTTGACCGGGATAAGTCAAATGTTGTCTCTGATTATATTTTCATTTTCATGAAGGATCCACCTTTCTCTGTAAGTAAAGTATTCTATGTGTAATTTTGAAAAGTTTGGCACCCCACAGTTAGTAAAGTTGTGAGTGAATGTGTTCACACACTGAGCAACTACCTACCATTAGCCTCATTTTTTTTTAAGATTTATTGTCCCCCTCCCCCATTCCCTCTGTTCCCCCATTGCTCTCTGTGTCCATTCACTGTGTGTTCTTCTGTGTCTGCTTGTATTCTCATTAGTTGGCTCCGGGAACTGATCCTGGGATCTTTTGGAGTGGGAGAGAGGTAATTACCCTCTTGCGCCACCTCAGCTCCCTGTTCTGCTATGTCTTCTTATTTCTCTCCTCGGTGTCTCTTGTTGCGTCATCTTGCTCTGCCAGCTCTCCGCATCGGCCAGCACTCCTGAGTGAGGCAGATTTCCTGTGTGGGGCCACATTCCCTTGTGGGCCAGCTCTCCACGTGGGCCAGCTTGCCTTCACCTGGAGGCCCTGGGCATTGAACCCTGGACCTCCTATATGGTAGACGGGAGCCCAATTGGTTGAGCCACATCTGTTTCCCTACCATTAGCCTCTTATTCTATTAAATACAGCAAGGTAGCAATTTCAAGGCCTCCATTACTTGACCTGGGGGGACATCAATAATCAATCATGAAACCCTTTCCTAAAAAAACCTAGACTAGACTTAGCAATCCTCACCGAAGCCATCTGGGCAGGTACCACCAGTCAATCCAAGCCAACTCGCACAATGAAATTCTTTCTCATTTTGGAAATAGAGATGAACGCATTTCCCCCAGAAATTTAGTATGAAAATTCAGATTTTATGAGGGAAGAGAATCCTCAGAGGGAAAGAAAGGACCTAGAGGCTATGGTAGGACCCCTCCTATAGTTGTCTCACTGCAACACAAAAGATGAAATTAGATTTATTAAATTAGCTAATTGTCGTGTTGGAAGGCACAGGCAAGCCAGTCCTGAGATGAGAAACAAAATAAGTTGCAGCCCGATGGCTAGGTTCCTGGGGAAGCATTTAGCCTCACTACACTCTGGGCATCCTATCCTAAGGAGGTACACCAGGGGCTGACAGAGTCTTTGCAGGTATCTCCAAGCTGAGGGGAGCAGGCCCTGGGACCAAAGACCATCTGGAAGGAGTCAGTCTCTCCAAGTGACATGCAGAGAGAGTAACAAAGGGTTTAATTATGATAAAGTTCATCAAACCAAATGTGCCAATCTATATTTGTCATAAAAGTGAAGTCCAGCGTTAGAGGACGTAGCAGTTTGGTATTATTAATGAATTCCAAAAGTAGATATTGGGTTATGTTTGTAAATTGGTCTGGTCCTCTGGGCATATTGTATTGGATTCAGAGATTTCACTTTTGCTTGATTAAATTATGATTAAGGCTTTGAATGGGCCACATCCATAAGACATTAAGTCCCTACCCCCTTGGTGGGTGCAGCTCACAGAGAAAACGACATGGCAGAGGAGACAGTTGGAGTTTTTGGGGATGCTGGAACCCAGGAAGTTAACACACAGGAGAAGAACACAGAGGAATAGAGATGGCTCCATAGACACAGCCGAGGCGCCAGGAAGAGAGAGAGCCTGATAGTCTACAGCTGACCTTGTGGAGAGACAGAGCAGCTGAGCCACAAAGAAACGAGCCCCGGGAGAAGAGAGACAAGATGTATCTCAGCCTACAGCTGCTATTGGAAGAAGCTGGGACCACAGAGCCTTAAGAGGAAGAGGGAGCCTGAGCCCCGGCAGATGTCAGTGGCCATCTTGCTCCAGCATGTGTCAATAGACCCTGATGAGGGAAATAAGTTACGCTTTATGTTCTGGTAACTGTTCTACCCCAAATAAATGCCCTTTATAAAAGTCAACAGATTTCTGGTACTTTTTATCAGCGCCCATTTGGCTGGCTAATACAGAGGAGATATACTTATAAACAATCAAAATGAGATTTCAATTTTCAAATTAAGGGATCTAAGACCCCTTTACAGCATATTTATACACACATTTCCTTTATAGAGTAGCTCCCATTTTAAAAGGGAATTTTTTTTCAGTGTTTCTATTTTATTTTCTATTTTATTTAAAGCTGGCTGCAACACTAACCAGTGTCTCAGTTTGCCAAAGGAATGCTGATGCAAAGGACCAGAGATAGGTTGGCTTTTATAATGGGAACTTTATTTGGGGTAGCAGCTCACAGTTCTGAGGCCGTGAAATGACCAGCTCAGGGAGCCTACAGTGCTGCTCTCTCACCAAGCCAGCTACTAGTGATCCTGGCGTCCTGCCACGTGGCAGTGCAGCAGATGTCTGGGCTCATCTCGTCAGTCTTGAGCTGCTCCATGGGCCCCGTACCTCAGGGGCCTCTTTCCATGCCCCTGTGCTCTGCTGATTCCAGACTCCGGACCTCGCTCAGCCCCTCGGGGCTGCTCTGCCTTCCTGTGGCTGTGGGTGAATCTGGAGTCCTCTTGCTCAACCTTCTTTCTCTCACACGGAAGCTCAAAATGGCGGCTTCCTTTTTCTCTGTGTCCTGAAAGGGAATTTATGGAAGGACTTTCCTCACATCCCTGTCCCCACTCTACCTTTTCTTTCCACTTTGTCGCTCTAACCTTACAGTGTCACCTGATGCCAGGACCTGTCTGAAGCACTTGTGGGTGAGCCCAGGCCTCCCCTGGGACTACCCCAGCTGCCCTCCACCTGCCTACAAAAGCAGACTGCTGTCAGCCACGTGAGGACTCGGCTATGCGTAATGGCAGCCAGGTGGTCTTATAATTCCTCAAATCTCCTTTCACATTGCTAGAATGTTAATATCAGGGGAAAAAAAGAAAAGTCACACTTAAAAATAGTATCTTGAACAGCTTTGTTTTTCTCCATTTGGATTTCGTAAAATGGCAGCCATGACCAAACACAGTCATATCTTTTGCAGGTGTTCAAAAATGCCAGTAATTTCATTGTTTTACATTTTAACTCATAATTTTAATTTTTAAATGACCATTTTAATCACACTTTGTTTCTAGTATGTTAGGAAAAAACCTTCATTATCTGTAGGGTTTGTTCTAAAAAACATCAAATATAATCTTCAATTTTCTTACACTAATATCAATGAACAATTTCAAAAATCAGCTAGTCTTTAATGACTATTTAAGAATCACTTTCAGTCACTTAAAATACCGAAGTGGTTAAAGAGTCTTCTTTCATAAGGGATGTGGGTTTGTTTTTTGTTTTTTTTTTTTCTGTTTTGTGAACATTTATCCTTCAATGAAATATTGTACTGATAACTGAGATAAAGTACTATATGGAAATGTTCGCTATAAAGCAAAATATTATTGTACCATTTTCCTACTTTTGTTTCTTTATAATCTTGGACTTCCCAAGTTTTTGGTGCAGCGATTGAAGCTCTTGAAGTTATCTGATCCACAGAAGTTGTACAAACATTAAAAATTTTTTCCCTATTTAAGAAACCTACATATTCTAGACTCTCATAGGAACACACTATAAGCTTCTACGTCCTTATTAGCATGTTGTGTTTTTGCTTTTAGATTTTAACCCAAGACCATATTGGTAAAGGCAGCTTTTGCAACTGCTTTATACTCACCAACCCACCGACGTCTCCTGCTAAGGTGTCTGAGTCTGCTCTATGTGCATCTCCCCTTTGGTGTCAGTGAGAGGAGAGCAACCACAGGCTTGAGTTGTAACTAAGGAGGGTGAAAAGATCCAGCCACCAAGACTAGGTCTAATATTCTCACAGGCAACCTTTACCTCTGCATCAGAGCATTCAAAATACATGTACATTCAAGTTATTTACTGAAATAGCAATTATATTTGAAGTTGATAGGTATTGAAATCAGTATTGAGATAGATGATAGATAGATAGATAGATAGATAGATAGATAGATAGATAGATAGATAGACAGACAGATAGACAGATAGATAGATAGATTAAAGTGAACTAGAGGAAGACATAGTGTTTTAGTTTCTAAAAGCTGCCAAGGTAATACACCAGAAATGGGTTGGCTTTTACAGTGGGGATTTATTAGTTTAAAAGCTTTCAGTTTCGAGGCCAAGAAAAATGTCCAAATCAAGGCCTCCTCCGGAGATGCTCTCCCAAGCCGCAGCTCTGCCCAGGCAGCACATGGCAGGGCACAGCGGCACGTCTGCTCATCGCTCCCCTCTCCTCCAGGCCCTATCCCTTTCAGCTTCCAGCCTCAGGGGCTCCTCTCCGCTTCTGTGTTCTGTTAATTTCCATTTCTGGGCCTTTCTTTCAGGCTTTCAGCTTTTTACTGTGTCTGTGGCTTTTTATTCCTCTCTTTATGAAGGGCTCCAGTAAGAGGATCAAGACCCACCCTGGGTCACACTATCTAATCAAAGACCCTTAACTGAGGTAATTTAATCAAAAGCTCCCACCCTGCAATAGGTTTACAAGCACAGGAATGGATTAGCTTTAAGAACAGGCTTTTCTAGGGTGCTCCAATTCCCCATGCTGCCAAATTATGGGCATGAGAGGAGCAAGAAGTTTGGTCAATGATGTACATAGGTTGGTTGACTAAGATAATGTTCTCTTGCTATTTTGCAAACAATTCACACCTTATGATTTACTTGTGGTGTCTTTAGAGAAAATGGCTACTAAACACAGTAAGAAGCTTATGATAAGATATCAAATGATAATGCAAAGGAAATTTATGGTGAGGCAGGAAAATATATTACATATTTCCCTAGAGCTGGAAAGGATGTTGTGAACATTTGGAGTTAGGGAACTTTTAATTCTGAGCAAGTAGTTATTTGCTTTGCACATCCAGATAAATTATTGTTTATTTTTATTCTAGCATGGGCTAATTATTTTGGTTTTCAGTATTAATTTATGTGGTATGAGACTAAACTGCTACCTTTCTCCTGGTCATCTTGTAAATTTCTGTGAAGATGATCCTGCGTCTCCCATCCTCTATGGTCGTCCACATAGATTAGCTAATGCCACATTCTCACAAACTTGTAGTGAATTTTTTTCTCCACTGTTGCTTAATTCAGAGATGTGAGCTGAACTGGGGGAAAGAATTGACTGAGTTATGATCATTTGGAATGTTTGAAATGATTTGAATTGATGGGGATTATTTGCTGCAGAGAGCCTTTGTCTAACAGTATTCCTAGGAGCTAGGAAACCCAACATTCTAATCTCAACTTCTGACATTCTTTGACAAGTAACTTTATTTCCCTGTATCACATGGACCCTTATTTAACAAAGATAATAATATTTATCTTGCTTACAAGAAATCTTCAGTTGTTTTGTTAGTATTTCACACAGACAAAGCGGTTCTTCGTTTAAGACTTTCTACATGCTTTACAAGTAAAATTGATTTAATGGTTTGATGCTTTCTATCATATAGCTATACAAACCAAGAAACAGAGAAATCACATTTTACCACATATTTTGAGATATAATGATAGTTAATATTTGCACAGCAGTTACCTTATGCCAGACAGTGTGTTTTCTCATCGAAGTCTCTAGCAATACTGTTTGAATTTTCATTCACATATCATTGCAAAGAAAATAAGTTAAGAAAGACTTAGAAAGTTGTTCCAAGATCCTCCACTGAGTAGGTCAGAGACTGGACTGTAATATAAACATCTGCGGCCTCCCAGGATTACCAAACACAAACCATGTCGAAATTGTATCTCCGTGAAGTCAGCAAAGAGCAACCTTAGCGTCACTGCCAGACTTGGATTTACTTGTCCTATTGCCTGAGCTGGTTACTGGTTAAGAACTATGAGGATATTTCCCTTTGCGTGTCCCCAACCACTCTCATGTAACAATCCGCCCTCCCCATCTCCAGTCCCTGTGGAACCTAACGTCAAACAGCAAGCCCTCTTGATCGCGTTAGCCCATCTTGCCAGTGTCTCGTGACCTCCCGGGTCTCTGGATCCATGCCTCTGGCAGAAGCATCTCACATCTCTCTGCTCCTCACTGCCCACCTGTGGGGATGAAATGAGATGTGGTGGCCTAGCTAGAGTTCAACAGTGTGGACATTTCCTCCTTTACGGGCATGCAGTATCTTCACGTCACTAAATTGTATTACTAAGACCTCTCAATCCAACTACATAGACCAGTCCCTACAGTGTTTTTCTCTGAAAATTCTTGCTTGTATAGATCCGTTGTACAACCAAAGACTTAAAAATCAAAAATACCTAGACATTCTACCCCTGTGGTGGTAAGTCTATGTAGTCCCAGAAAAGCATGTCTTAATGCTGGTCCATTCCCGTGGGTATGGACCCATTGTAAGTAGGACCTTTTGATGAGGCTACCTCAGGTAAGGTGTGACCCACCTCTTCCTCCTCTTACTGGAGTCCTTTATAAATGGGTTGAATACATAAAAAGAAAGTCACAGAAATAAGAAGCTGAAAGCAATGAAAACTGGAAGAGGAGGGAGAGACCAGCAGATTCCACCATGTGCCTTGCTATGTGACAGAAGAGTCCAGGATTACCAGTAGCCTGTCTTCAGGAAGAAAGCATTGTCTTGATGCTGCCTTAATTTGGACCTTCTAATGGCCTCAAAAGTGTAATCTTGTTGCTAATCAGTTCCCATGGTTAAATGCCAATGCACTTCAGATTGTCTGCTTTAAGCATCCTGCATAACCAAAATAACCCCCAAACCCAAACTGACCTGTAGGCTTGACCTTATTTCTCTTGCCAAAGTGATAGAAGAAAAAATATTTTGTTGGGGTTTTCTACTTTGTTGCATAATACTTGGAGGCCTGAAAGGGGGTCAACAAATTGAACTGCTTTGTTCTCGGCATACAGTCAAGAATCTTTGACTAGCTTCATTATAAAACTATCCATAGCTTTGGCATTCCATGAAACTTATGTCTAGGAAAGCTTTAGGATATCTTAAACATTTAGTTGTGTTTTTTAAGGAAATGACTTCAGAGTAATCATTTAAATGAATCCTGTCATTCCAAATTAAGTCTTCAGTGGTTTTCCATCACTCCTGGGACAACACAAAAATCATTTCCATGGTCTCCATGCCCTATGAAGTTAGGCTTCTACCAAGTTTGCCAGCCTCACCTGACACCAGGTCCTCCTTGCCATTTGGTCCTGCCAGTTCTTGACCATATAAATCAGTCTCAAATTCTGTACCATTTGCATGTAACTTCCTCTCTCCTGTTTCACTTTCCCATTTCACCTAAATACTTCTATTTAGTTGTGATATCTCACTCACACTTCCACAGGCAAACTCTAAAATCTGCCCAAGATTAGAACAGACCTTCTCTCATACCCATTCATAGACTACCACTCTTTCCTATTACAGAACTTATCAAAATTTGGAATTACAACTTATTTGTCAATTGACTCAAATTGTAACTCTTCTTATTAACCACTCAGTCCCCATAGCCTAAGAATGTTCTGGCAGATGGTGATGGGTGCAGAATGAATATCTGGCAATTGAATAAATTAATTAAGAGGCAAATTTAATATCAAAATGTTAATAGTAGTCAATCCCATCTTTTCTTCCTTAAACATTTATTCAAAAGAACACAAATCATCTTTCTAATCAGAAAAAAAATTCCAAAAAGGAAAAAAAGAGCCATTTACTGTGATGCTAAAACCTGATACTACAAGAGGATAAAGGACTCTAAAAATATTTAGGCTAAAAATTTCATATTTTAATATAAATATGCCCTGCCAAGGTTTTCCCTATTAGTTTTTTTCTTCGTATTGTCAAAATCTCACTTGTTCACAAAGCATTCCCGAGAAGGAAAAATATGTTACTTTGTAGCCATTTCTTAAATGCCAAACATCACCATCAAATGTCAAACTTTGGCCTCAAAATATGAATCAGAAAATACTTTTTAAGCACACTTAAAACAGGTAAAACAATAAAAATGATCTTTTACCCAATCCAGTTTAAAATTTTTAATAACATTTTTGGCCCAAAGAAAATAGTAACTGGTGGGGGGAGAGGGGGGAATCTTAGCTTATTTTTTTTTTCAAATATGAAAGCTTGCCTAAGAAGATGCATTTCTCAGGGTGCTGTTGGCAGCAGACCTAATTGCTTTTCATGTAAATTAGGAATATGTACTTCTGTTTGAGCAGTAGTCTAGGTCAAAGTGAGGCCGTGGTTTATTTGTTTTAGCTTATTTGGAGCTTGAAATGGCACTTAAAACATGGCATGAAAGTTCTTCTTGGCTTCCATTTCATTAAGGAAGGAAATTTTCCTCTTTTAAACTTTCTTATTCCAGTCTCTGCTTACCAATAACAAGATCCAGTCTACATATTATGAAAGCATACAAAAAATATCTAAAACCTTTATTATGAAAATGTTAGGATTTTTTGTTGCTACTATTTATTCTTATACCTTTTATATTTGTTAAAGTTTCAGGAATCTGAGGATATGTTTTTGAGGGTAAATATTGACTTGAGACCATTTGCTTTTCAGTTTGCCTCCCTAGAATTATTATAGACTTTTCCTTTCTTCCTGGATTCAGACATATTTGTTTATTGTCACAAAAGATATAGAACTACCCCCTGATTATCAGACAAATTTTGAACATAGATTATATCTCAGGGAGAAATTTCTAACTGACCCCTTATGGTTTACTACACCAGCGAGTTTAAGTGTGTGAGGCCAATCATTGGCACCCTGTGCATGGAAAATTGTATCTCAGCAGGTTCTACCTTGAATCTGGTGGAGGGTTTGTTCCTTTGTTCATTTGCTTGTGTGTTTGTTTTAAACATGTGATGCCAGGGGAGCATTTTATGGATATATGCCACAATGGATGATTATTTTTAAAGACTGAATAACTACTTTTCTCATTTATTCAAGTTGTAATAGTATAACATATCATCTGTATCTTCTCCCAAAAGCCATTGTAATTGTAATCCTTTTGTTGCCATACTCTCGTGAACATGAAGTATTAATAATAAAAGAATTTAGAAACACGGCACTGTGGAGTTCATGTAGCCATGAGTTTATAACAGGGATTGATACTTTACTGCTATTGTACTGTTATTTTATTTCCCTTTAAGAAAACATTATAATAATGCATTTGTGATTGCATATTTAATTTTTAAAATGTGTTAACAATGAAGAAAAATGCTGAATGTAAACTATAGATTTGGAAAAAAGGCGAGATTCAAAAGATTAAGTATTCATCAGAAAGAAAATGCAGAATCAGGAATTCTACAAAACGTATTTTTCTTAAGAAGCCACAACACTTCATTACAAAAAGGAAAAAAAAAGAAAGACATGCATGGTTTTGTATTTGCTTTGCATACAAGGAAGGGATCTTTTTAATGTCTATACTAAATATGTCCATCCAGCAAAAGCTTAATAATGGGGGTTAGGAAGAAGGGCAGTAAAGCTAAAACACAATAGCAGCTGAAGTAAAACTTACAAGTATAAAATATTTACTACCTTTTGTGGGTGTGGAGGTGGATACTGATAGTTGTTTGTTTATATATTATGTATGTAGCATTTATTTATACTCTACCTTCTTCCAAAATCAATTTAAGGTAGCTAAATCTTGATGCAACTGATTTATAAAATGGACAGTTTGTAATAAAACTATGGGATGCATAGAGGACATGAAAATGTCTTTTCATATCATCCTTATTATTTATGAAAAGGGGAGTTTGTGAAATAAAATATATTGGAATTGAATATGTTCTTTAACTTCTCAGTATTAGAATGACACTAACAGAAGCTTCCAAGATGAGTAATAGGAAAGTGAAACTTAGTTGAATCACTAATAATTCTGTTTTTGTTTTCTGCCTGCTAGAACAAATACCATAAAATGGGTTGGCTCAAGCAACGGCAACTTATTGCCTCCTGGTTTTGAGGCTAAGGAAAGTCCAGAATCAAAGCATCATCAAGGGGACAGCGGATTTGACCCAGTGGTTAGGGTGTCCGTCTACCACCTGGGAGATCCGCGGTTCAAACCCCGGGCCTCCTTGACCCGTGTGGAGCTGGCCCATGCTCAGTGCTGATGCGCGCAAGGAGTGCCGTGCCACGCAGGGGTGTCCCCCCGCGTAGAGGAGCCCTACGCTCAAGGAATGGTCACAGAGGAGCACACAGCGAGTAGACACAGAGAGCAGACAACTGGGGGGCGGGGGGGGGGGTGTAAATAAATAAATCTTTAAAAAAAAAAAAGCATCATCAAGGTGATGCTCACTCCCAAAAGACCGGTGCTCTGAGCTACCACAATATCCAAAAACTTCTCCATTCTTTATATTGGATGAACATTCATATTGGAGGGAGTTAATTAACAGATTCCAAATAGAGTTTCGATCATCATTGTTTGGCAGAAAGCACCTTTCAAAGGCATCTGGTACCATTTTGAGATAATCGACAGTAATATGTTTCAGTCTCAAAATTCTCAATAGCTGAAGATTTGTTTGATCCAAAATAATCCAAGGTTTGATGTGTTATTTTATTTTGCATGTTGTGCCCAAACTTTAAATTCATCACTGCTGCTTTACTAGCAATTGAAAGCATGGTAATGTACAACCCGAAATTGACAAATTGAGCCTTTTATTTTAAAAAGCAAGATTTAAAAAATAGTTCAATGAAGCTGTGAGTGAGAAGCATTTAACTAATTCTAGGAATTTAATAGCATTTTATTGTCTCACTTGCCTTTTTTTTTAGAGGTCCCAGGGATTGAACTCAGGACCTGGTATATGGGAAGCAGGTGCTCATCCACTGAGCTACGTCCACTCCCCCTCACTTGCCATTTTAATACCAGCTTTCTATCCTCAAGACAGACCACAAACTTTAGTTTTTGAAACTTTAGAATTTATAAAAACATTAGTTCTGGAACTCAGCACCAATATAATTAACAGTACCCTGTAAATTCCGCATGTGTGACATGTATGACCTTCTGTGTGGCCAGCATTGATAGTCTTACTTCCTCAGTTTCACCTGAATCCTTTTCATGTTCTTCATCATATGGGGAGCTCTGATTTTCACCGTTCCCTTCATCCTGCTATGACTATTCAGTAGTTCCCAGTGAGTCTCCTGTTCTTTTCCGCCATTTTTCCAAGCCATAGCCCCAGCAATACTCTGGAACCACGTATATGACCATGACGTCTCCTGCTTTACATTTCTCAGGATAAAACTTAGAATCCCTAACCTGCCGACCGGGCCCTCCGTGGGAGGATGCCTTCCCAACTCTCCACCCCCTGCTGCACCCCCAGCCCTGCCTCTGAGCCCCACCCAGCTCTCTCATCTCTTCGTACCCACCATTCCCCTCCAGTCACAAGCTAGTCCTCTATCTGGAAGGCTCTCTCTCCACTTCCAGGTCTCACTCTTGATTCCCACGGGGCCTAATACTGTCAACTTCCACATCTCCACTGCAAACACACTTCCTCGAGAAGCTGTCCCTTGTCCCCTAGGTCAGGTCTTTCTGCCCCACAATCTTATAGCATTTACCCTGGTTGTGTGTTTACGGCTACAGCATTTACCATGGTTGTGTGTATACAGCTGGAGCATGTACCATGATTCTGTGTATTCGGCTACAGCATTTACCATGGCTGTGTGTATACGTGTGTAGCATTTATAATGGGTATGTGTACACGGCTGTAGCATTTACCACAGTTGTGTGTATACAGCTGTAGCATTTACCATGGTGGTATGTATACAGCTACAGTTGATGAGAATTTGATTAATTAATACCTGTCTCAGCTACGTGAAAACAAAGGCTGCTTTCTTTTTGCTCTTTATACTCTAAAACAGTACCTAACCCCTAGTAGGCACACAATTATATTTGCTGAACAAATGAATAAATAAATAAATGAATACTAGCACTTTTCAAAGACTCCGGTGTTTCCGTTCTCTAGTTTTACCTTTACATCATGCAATGACCACTTGAATAAATTTGGAAAGTTTATAGAAGCCACCACTTTTGCTTTTTTCACTGACATGGTTTTGACAGTCACTATATTTTTGTGTGTTAAAAAACCATGCCCTGTAATTAATAGTACAATTAGAAATATGTGCTTTCATCAATTGTAAAAAATATTTCACACCAATGCAAGGTGTTAATAATAGGGGGTAAAGGGAATCCTACACTTTATGCATGATTGTTCTATAAACCCACAACTCCTCTAATATAAATTTTTTAAAAAATCTTTCTCAGGTTAAAAAAAATTGTTCTGGCTTTCTAAAATGTCTTCTCCTCTTAGGTGTTAGATACTTTTTAAAATGTACTGAATCTTCTTCGTATTTACCCATAATGATTTAACAAAAATAAAAAGAATCACAGAATTCTATATATCTATATTCTCATTCTGTTAAGTTTAAATATCATATTCTCTCCACCTCCAAGCTTAATTATCATATATATTGTAACTAAAGTTTTCGATTCTTCTCTGAACTACATTACCGAACTTTTATATCAATTGTATTTTCCTAGTAGTTTCTCATCTGGTATCAGCTGAATAGGGTTTAATAATTTTTTCTGCAGGAGTGAACTACCACCTCAAGGGCAAAGCAGCATTTTTTATTGAATGATACTATTTTCATTGACATATTAAACTTTTGTTTGCATGTATTTTCTTCCTATGCTGTTAAGCTAATTGATTTACACAGAAAGAACTTGTGTTTTATTGTTTTTGCTCACTGTACTTTGTTTCAAAATAAAATTGAAACTTGGTGGGAAGCACAGGACATATTCATTACATGAAGGCACTATGATTTAAGAAATATTTAATCACTCTAAAAGATAAAACCTAATGACAAAAAAAAATGTCATTATACTTTCTCCATTTTGCCTGATTTAACATGAGCATTTTCAATATATTTTCCATCCTGTATTATTTGTTTCAGGGATGGTCCATACTAACTGAGAAATTAGTTGATTCTAAAAGACTAGGACTGGTTTCATTTTTTTTTTTTTTTAAAGATTTATTTATTTATTTAATTTCCCCCCCTCCCCTGGTTGTCTGTTCTTGGTGTCTATTTGCTGCGTCTTGTTTCTTTGTCCGCTTCTGTTGTCGTCAGCGGCACGGGAAGTGTGGGCGGCGCCATTCCTGGGCAGGCTGCTCTTTCTTTCACGCTGGGCAGCTCTCCTTACGGGGCGCACTCCTTGCGCGTGGGGCTCCCCTACGCGGGGGACACCCCTGCGTGGCACGGCACTCCTTGCGCGCATCAGCACTGCGCATGGCCAGCTCCACACGGGTCAAGGAGGCCCGGGGTTTGAACTGCAGACCTCCCATGTGGTAGACGGACGCCCTAACCACTGGGCCAAAGTCCGTTTCCAGACTGGTTTCATTCTGAATCTGAAAAATCCCAAAACCCCTTGGCAAACATCCATTTAAAATGTTCCATTGTTAATCAAGATTCTATTTCAGGTCCTAAGAACAATGATTTGATCTGACTAGGACAAAATCATTTTATTTTCATGTATAAATATAAATAATAATTATAATTTAAATTTTAAATGTATTCTTTAATATTTGGTACCATTCTCCTAAGTGCCTTATAAATATTAATTCATTTTATCCTCATAGCAAACCTGTGGGAAGGTATCATTATTTTCTGCATTTTTAAAGGTGAAGTAATTTTGGTATAGTGTGATTAAATATCTTGTTCCAGGTTATACAAAAACAGCTTTTACATTACAAACTAGGATTTGGCTTCAGAACCTTCGACTTAAGCATTTTACAAACCTGAGTTGGATGAGTAGGACCAAAGCTCCCAGCATGCCCTGAGGGTTCAGGCCTGGCGCTCGCTTGTGTCAAAGCTGCAGGGCCTGGGCCCAGCCTGGCTCTTAATTGAGTCTGTCCCCATGTGCTCTAGCAGGGCAGACACTTGAACAACTACACGGGAGAAGATAAGCACAGGGCTGAATCCAAGACCAAAGCAGAGGCATACACATGTTGAATAGTTAAGAGAAACTAAAATACGTATTTGAAAAGATGCTGTTCAAACCCAGCTTTCTAGATACCCTGGAACACCTTATCAAAATCCAGAGTTTCAGGAACCATTTGAAGTCCCCTGCACTCCAGAGTTGCTACCACCCTTTCTTTCCAAGGCGCAGTGGTTCCAACACGAATGCCAAAAGATACCTAAATCCTCTTTTCTCAATTAAAAGATGACTTTTTCTTTTTCTTTGTTCAATAAAGGACTACTGATCCATGGCCACAAACTAGGGTTGAATTACTTTTCCCAGCTAAAGAAAGCTTCTCCAATTGCAGAAGGCCTCATCCATCTACCACCAACACCCCTCTTTGGTCCTTTCATTTATGTTCATCTACAGCAGCTATTTGCTATGGAACAACAGTACTATTGCAGAGCAGCCTTCTTAGGTACACAGCAGCCAGTGTGTAAGGAGTACGGAGGTTTTAGAAAGAAAACATTTAGTACCTATGTAGAGTATCTTAGCTCAGATGCTGTGTGAAATGATTGAATGAACTCCTGTGTGAAAGAAGACAAACATAAGTGATGATCCAGCACGCGTGTAATGATACACGTGCATTATACATATGCAGAGAGAGTAGACATACATAGAGAGAGAGAGAGTTAGACTGGGATGGATGAGTGTTACTAATACCATTATGGAGAAAAAGTACCAAGAAGTAACTGTATCCCATCCAAAAAATCTTGATTAAAGAGTCACTTTCTGTTCCTATTTGGCACCTGGCATAATGCCTAGAAGAGAGAAAGCACTCAGTAAACATCTCTTAAAGAAATAAATAAATGAAGAAAGAGAGTAAAGAAGGAGATGGGAGGGAAGAAGAGAGGGCTATAGGAAGGAAGGAAGGAAGGAAGGAAGGAAGGAAGGAAGGAAGGAAGGAAGGAAGGAAGGAAGGAAGGGGGAGGGAGAGAGCAAGGAAGTCTGCAGACACTTTTTATGATTATTAATAATTTTTCATGCTCAAAAATTATAAATAGCAGTAACCCCTTGTATAACACACCTCTTAATTTTTGAACATTTTCAAAACTAAAATTATTTATATAAAACATCTCATCAACTTTCTTTTGCTTTAATATATTTTGTTTGTTTTATTCTAGAGTTCCTGCTCTACTAAGACAAAGTGACTTTGAGTTTCTGTAGCAGCAGGAGAACTAAGTACCACTTAAAGAAGAAGAGAAGGTAAGTTCCAGGGACTAAAATATCTCCAGGCTTGCCAAATGAGACAAAAAGTCTCCTTAAAACGTACAGCTTGTTTATCTTGACAGAATAAGCTACTTGCGCTAAGCTGCAGTTTACTCTGTCGCCCATTACTTACCCTGTTAACCTCCCTGAAATAGCTGTAGGTAAATGAGTCCTAAAAGTATAATCAATCTGATTGTCCGTGCTATCTCTGAAAGTATGAAAACAAGGGCATTTCTACAGTCTTTTTTTTCCTGGAAAATTAGAAGCATGTAGAGATTCTAAAATTTAAACACCGCAATTTAATTAGAGAGAATTTTCTCCCAGGTTAGAGTGTATCAAGTACAATGGGTTGGAGAATGTGTGTTTCCCCAGCTTTGGAAAGGATCTGTTTGGGACCTCTCTTGTTCTCTGGAAGTCTTAATCCTTTCTGAGCAGCACTTACACGGCAACCTTAGAGAATTAAACTTGTACCTGGTTATTTTTGCTCTCTCTCTTTGATATAGCTCAGTGAGTTTTCTCAATGGTAACCCTGGTCTGGTAATTTAAAGCTTTTGAACTCTGAGAACAGATTCATTTAAAACCATATTCTGAGTGATTTCCACAAAATGGAAAGTGTCTTCTACCAGGAAACTACAAAAGAATTTAAACAGCAAGTCTGGTGTAGCCCGGTCATGATGTGTATGCCGTCGTTTGCCTGGAAGATCCAGTTTCCTACAGTAAATCATTCAAAAGCGCCTGACTCTTGGCGCTTAACGGGTTGAGTTCTCTGTTTCCTGGCCTCCTCCTAACTGGCAGTTTGTTTGTTTCTTCTAACGCAAGATTCAGTCCAAATTTCCAATGGAGGAAAAGTCTTAGTAACTTACTTACAAAATAATTATGAAATAGCACTGTGTGGGAATGATAGTATTTTTACATCAGAAAAAGGTTTTTTTTAAGCTTATTTCTCTTCAGTGCTATTCATTTAAAGACAATGTATTGTCCTTTTTTAAGATTAAAAAAAATAATCGGGAAGGTTTCAGGAGTGTACCTATATCTTGATTCTATGACAAAAGCTGTAGTTTTGTTGCTATTATTGTATATTCTGGTTACTATATTTGAATTAATTTTATATCCAAAGCAAAAGATCTTTTCATTTTCCCTATGTTGAAGGTGGCATAAATTCAGCATTTGCAGGATGTGTTTTGCTTTTTAGCTGACAGAAGGGTGAAGATAAGAAAGAAAGAGATATGTATTTTTAAGAATAAAATCGTGGTTTAATTGTTACATAAAATAGCAGCAACGGTACTGTTTTCTTCTAATATCCTCCTCAGGCTCTGATTTTTTTTTTTTTTTAACTCTTCCCCTAAAGACGTCTCAGAGAAAAGTGATGAGAGTCCTTTAATAATTGTACTTGTGTGCACATACACACTTTCTTACCTACTCAGTGTGTAATTAATCAAAACTAAAATAAAGCTCTGGAATGAATGGCTGTTACGTGCCATCTTCTGCAGGCAGGGTATCGCTCTTCCCTTGATCTCAATTTAGGTAATGGTGAGATTTTTTCCATGACGATAAATCAGTTAATACAGATAGATTTTAATAATTTACCATTGTGTGTCTCCTCTGTAGCTGTTCTTTTAAAATCCTCCCTTAGAATGTTAGCATCACATTTTGCACACCCTAGAAATCTATGTGCAATATACATAAACTGGATTGGAAATGATTTGTCTACGTTGCTTTGCTGGTATTTTCCTCAAATGCTTCTCCTGACTTTTCTTTCCATTCAAATCATGACAAAAGCACACTCTGTGAAAAACCTATCAGTAGAGTTTTTAAAAATAGACTTCAAATAAATTAATTTTTTGGAGAAATTATCATTGAAGTATTCAGGGAATTAGGTGCACAGCTCCTCTTCTTACTAATGGGAGCCACACACCTAATTTCAGACACTCTAAGCTGAAATGTAATCACCTATGTGTTTTTCTGCTATAAAAAAATATAACTCAGTGTTCAGTGCAAAAGCAATTCTTGGTTCTCTGAAGCCCACTGTTGATGAGTTTCCTTCAGGTCTCCAGCATTTCTCCTCAGAAAAAACACTTTCCATGAATGCACTGTAAGAAAACATAGCAATCTCCCCTTATCTTTTAAGTACCCTCTTTTCAAACCCTTCCCTTGTCAATTCATGAAAAGCACTCTTCTCATACCAGGAGGTTCTCTAGGACAGGCATTTCGTCTTTAATAGCTAATATATAAACTTGAATGTTTTAGTGCTCCTCTGAGATAGACTTTGAATAAT
Source organism: Dasypus novemcinctus (assembly GCF_030445035.2). NCBI lineage: Eukaryota > Metazoa > Chordata > Mammalia > Cingulata > Dasypodidae > Dasypus > Dasypus novemcinctus. Next base: position 6,575,739 of record NC_080673.1, on the reverse strand, counting down.
AACGTTTCATATGTGATAGTTGCTGCTATGTAGGTAGGTTGCTACCTTAAACACACACATATAAGCCTATATCTTGATAGAAAACAAAAGTTATCATACAACTACCCCCAAACTACTCTTCCTAAATCATATAGAGCAACTATGCATTTTCTAAACCAGGAAAAGCACCAAAAGAAAGAAAGAAGGGACAGGGGAGAAGAAAGGAAAAGAAATGAAAAAGAAAGAACATACAAGCAAATAGAAAACAAAACAAAAACACTTTAAAAGAGTCTGTCAGAAATATAGGAAGATTTCCAGAGCTTGCCTAATCTAATTTAAACACAGATACAGTAGTATGCTTTTAATCAAAGCTGATATATTTTAGTGTGATTGTCAATGTCATTTATATTTCTTAAGGTTACCCAGATATTTTAACTAATCAATACTCAGAAACATTTCCTAAATTAAAAAAAAAAAAAAAATCACATGATGTTTTATAAAAACGGCACCTAGAACTAAATATCACAATTTCCTTGGCACAGAACCCTGGCTATTGTTTTAGAGTCTATGGGAAGAATGGAAAACATGTAATATGTTATGTGGTCTGTTTCAGAAGTGGAGAAAAGGAATATCATAAATAATTGAAATCCACAGATAAGTCAAGGCTATCGTTTTTAGTCAGTCAGCTCCACCCTTTACCACACCTTTATAAAATTGAAAACAAAATTGCATGAATAAAATTTTTCTTTTTTTTTTCCCCACTGCATCAGCAGTGACTAAAAGAGAAAGAGGAAGTAAAGAACGCACAAAATATTCAAACTGAATATTCCCTCTTTGCCCCAACTGGGATAGGATAATCAAAGAATTGGATGAGATGAAAGAAAGAGCATAAATTAACACTGTTAAAAAATGAAGTAAGGCACTCCGATGATTATAAGTAGTTCTATGTTTGTTGTCTTGCAGAACAAAAATCAGAATGGCTGACTACGTATTTTAATTTTCATCTGGGTGTTTTGGTATTTTGCAGACGCAGCATTTGGTACAAGGAGAAAGCTTTAAATTGGTGAGCTCTTGGGGTAATTTTTTTACTCTGTCCCTTCCCCCCGAATGAGCAGAGTTATCTCTGAGCCTGGAGGTAAAGTAGTGTGGGCCAACTCCACTTGTCTGGCCTGAGACGTAGGACAGCACTGTAGCCTGAAAGCTGCCAGCTGATTTCAGAGAGGCCTGGGCGTGTGCCCAAGGGAGCGTTCCAGCTGACTGGGCGCTCTGATCGTTAACGTTTGCATCTGGCATAGGAGGGGATTTCTAAGGGTGATGGCCATGTCCGTGTTCTGTCTCTATCACCAAAGTGGCACCTGGCCTCAATTTTTTTAAAAAAATTATATATATATACACACACATAAATCTAAAGCATTGACCTCACAGAGTTAAAATCTGTAGAGGGAGTGGAGGCAGCTCAAGCTATTAGGGCGCCTCCCTCCCACATGGGAGGTCCCAGGTTTGGTTCCCAGTGCCTCCTAAAAAGAACACAAGCACGCAACATGCAGGCACAGAGAGCAGACTGCTAGCGCAAACAGTGAGGGGGTGGGTATACATTTTTTTTTTCAATTGGGAAGATCTATTTTTTTTAAATCTGTAGATATTTCATGGCCCTTGAAATCCACAGTATAATTCTTCTTGGACCAAGACAGGGCCCACACTGTAAAATGATATGACAAATAGCCTTCTGCACTGGTGCGTGGCACTTGGTCAGCAGGCTCTTTTTATCCATAGTGGCATGGATGGAAGGTGAGGGCACCCTGGGGTGGCCAGGCCTGTGCTAAGACACCTGTATCCCCCAGAACCCTCTGCAGCCAAAGCCCTGGCCCCATGGGATTTGGAACATCCTCTGTGCTGTGGCAAGAACTGATGCCTCTGCGGAAATGCACAGCCTGAAAAAAGGAAACTCCCTCAAAACTTCACATTCACTGCCTGAGACACAACTTGTTGTTCCACAACAAGAGGCCCAACTCACTGGTGACTAATGAAGAAATTAGCCTTTTAAATGCCATCAACAGAGGGCAGTTAGGAGAGGGGCAACATAAGATGAATGAGGTCAGAAGAACAAGTCTTCTATTAATTAACACAAGAATGGGAGAAAGTATATTTTCTCAGGGATTATATGGACAGTTTTTTTGTTTTTGTTTTTTAATATACGAACCGTTTTGGCTTCACTTTTTTAATCGACAAAAAAAATTAAATAAATGCAATGCTACGTGGGATACAGTTTGTTGAAATGAAGATAGCATGGGACTTGGAACTCTGTGATCTAGGTTCGAATTCTTGTTCGGTCATTTTCTAACACGGAAATCTTGGAAACATTCTTTCTCTACATCTCAGTTTCTTAATCTTAAAATGGGAATACTAATACCTCGCTTATTAATGAGGACAAAACTTGAATAATGTATTAGGGCACTTGTAGACATAATGTTCAATAAATTGTAGCTATTATTATTGTTTGGGGGGTAATTCTCTCACAAAAGCATCATGTTCTCTAACAGGTTTCTATTTTTAACTTCCTTTCCTAAGACCCATGAGTTAATGGGTAGGAAGCAGATATTTTCAATGTTCTTATATTTTATCATATTTTATTGACCGAGAAGGGATGTTCTGGTGAGTGGAAGAAGAACGGAAATAGGCAAGGCTGAGAATTTTTAAATGGAACAGCCACAATTCCAGCCAGCAAAATTCTCCCTCTCTGATCACACTGCAGTGAGAAGATTTAGGGAGTTGCAATGACTGTTGAAAGTTTTACCTCCAGGAAATGTAGCCAATTGCCAGAGTTCTCTCAAAGTTATCTGTCTTGTTATGTTCTGAATAGAAAACCCTACTTTATGGGAAATACCAGAAATAAGAAATACATATATGATAAATAGGAGGGCTAGAGCTGAAGGCAGAAAAGCTCAGCTGCCATCTTGAGTTTGAGAGAACTCCACAACAGAAAGGGCCATGATCACTTTGTTTGTTGTTCTATCCCTGGAACTAGCACAATACCTACTGAGTACTTAGTAAAAGCCCCATAAATTTTTATTGAGTGAATGAATAAAAGAACCCTTTTCCTGGGAATAAATAAAGTCAATAATTTCTAATCTAAGAGCTCAGAGATCGTTCCTAATAACCAAGGCTGATATTCTTCACCTTGTGTGGAGGCAGCAACTCAGCATTCTCTGTCCTTTACTCTTTCGGATTTCAGTTTTGTATTGGTGCATCTTCTACACCATGTCTTCTGTGTGTATTTCCAGACTGAACCTGGTTAGGAGAAACAGACTTTGAGATCTTTTTGGTTGAAATCCTACACAAGTGTGAAGTTATTCGTGAGGCATGGTTTTCTCATAGCTGGTTTACTCCTGGCTTTATGAGTCTGACCATATAGGAAACATCCTACCAAAAGAACCAGTGGTCCAGGCAGACCAGCATCCCATTCCTGGCAGGGCCCCCAAGGAAAGCTTTATGGGAGATTGCAGTTCCTATCCAGACACCACTTCAGTTAGCTTCTTTACCTTGCCCTGAAAATTCACCATTATCTGTCACAGAGAAGTCATTTAATCAATTTGGATGCTATATGCTAAAAGCACATTTTCATAGGCAGCTCTCCATTTTAGCAAAGTTCCTTCTTGTACAAATTTAGATATGTCAGAGTTCAAATAATGGTAGATACTAAACCATGATAAAATATGATTAACCAGCAAGGTATTGTTACTTAATAGCTAGGTGTTTTTAAATTAGTACTATTACAAGTATAGCTGAATATCAAAGTAAAAGATTGATTTCATAGATTTCTACCTATTTCCATTCCTTTTTCCCTCTTTTCTCATTCCCCTGAGACTATTCACTTAGTTCACAGATTTTGTGATGTTTTGCTTCATTGAAATACGTGACTATTACCAGATAAACACACTCCCTGTTAATTTGTAAAATCCTAGTGATAAATTGACAGTAAATTTTTAGAAGAGTTAGATGTGAAAAAGTTCAATTTGTGAACATAATAAAACTCAGCTGAATCAATAAAGGTAACTTCAGTTGACTAGCACATTCAGGGTAAAAGATATTTTTTCTGTCTCTATAAAGAAAACTTTCTTTTTTGCATGTATATCATTCAGGTGCCAAAAAAAAATTCTCTCAGACGCTGTTTATTGAAAAAAATAAATTCTTAAGAGCCACTCGCAGTTTTCCAGCAGAGCAGTAACCTATCTTTCTAAAAGGGGAACAGATGATGCTTTTGAAAACACTACCTGCATGTTGCAACACATTTATTTAAAAATACTGTCTCTATTATTCTCAAACACTTTGAGTAAAACCTCATTGTAAATGGTCTTATCACCAGGAAAAACGGTAAGTTGTTTCTACGCAAGAAGTTCAAACCCTACTGTGGACAATTACCGGAGCTTTATGTAGCTCCTCAGGACCAAGTGAAGGTACATTTCGCTATGATTTTTTTATAGTTGGGTTCTCATATCCTTCTGACCTCCGTAGCATCGGGGGGTCAGCCATCAGTTGGTACTTCTCACACTTGCTCAAGGAGAATCTCTACAGTGGGGACAGGCAATTTGTGTGTGTCTATTTATCTGTCCAGCTATAGATCTACCTGTCATCCTTTCTGTCTGTTCAATTCTTACCATTGACACACTTCATGAACAAAAGGTCTTTGTTGTTAGCACGATCTTAGAGTAGATTTATACAAAGTGCAGTGGCCCTTTATCCAAGGAATGATGTGTACAAAGAAACCGTGGAGCAGCACGCCCCTTCCATATCAGGTTTTGACCTCAAGACCTACCTTCATGTATGCCACAGCCAGTTTGAAGAGTTCATTTCCTCTGTCCTGGGAAGGGACAGCAGGAGGTGGATGGAAAAAGCACGTCAGTTATTCTCCTCTTCAGGGTGGTGGCAGCTGGTGCCATTTGGAATTGCCTCCTTTGTCCTCTCCTCCCATTTCAAACACCACTGGTTAGACTGAGTTGGGAAGTTCAGAGCATGAAGGTACAATGTCTCGCACATATATAATCCATATTGCTGTTCTTGATAATTTTTTTAGGATCACAATGATAGTAAATGCCAAATTTCAAAATCAAGGTAATCAAAGAGAGATCTGATTACTATTTAAGAAGAAAAGGAAAATCTATTGAGGATTTGCATACCATTCATAGATCACTGCATCTTAGACAGTTTAAATGGTGCTTATTTATTTTTTAAGGTATGTGAGACCTGTGATTATAGATAAGTATTTTGTGGTAAACGGACTTGGCCCAGTGGTTAGGGCGTCCGTCTACCACATGGGAGGTCCGCGGTTCAAACCCCGGGCCTCCTTGACCCGTGTGGAGCTGGCCCATGTGCAGTGCTGATGCGTGCAAGGAGTGCCCTGCTACGCAGGGGTGTCCCCCGCGTAGGGGAGCCCCACACGCAAGGAGTGTGCCCCGTAAGGAGAGCTGCCCAGCGCGAAAGAAAGTGCAGCCTGCCCTGGAATGGTGCTGCACACACGGAGAGCTGACACAACAGGATGACACAACAAAAAGAGACACAGATTCCCATGCCGCTGACAACAACAGAAGCGGACAAAGATGATGACACAGCAAATAGACACAGAGAACAGACAACTGGGTGGAGGGGGAAAGAGAAATAAATACATAAATCTTAAAAAAAAAAAAAAAAGATAAGTATTTTCGGAGAGTATCATATCTCTCCCAAAGATATTGTTGAATAATGAAGATCTTAGTGTTTTTCAGACTGAAAAAAAAAGTTAAAACTCAGAAACTGAAAAGTACAGTTTTGGTGTGGCCTATATTTGAGAGAAACGGTTTAAAGGAGAAATCGAATCCTTAAAGTCAAGAATACATCCTTAAGAATACATTGTTTGTTTTTTTTTACATTGCATTGTGCTTGGTCCCTGGAAGGATACAAAAATGAATCAAACATGTATCTAGCCCACAAAGCATTCTCAGTCTTCTAAGGGAAGCAAGTCATTAGCAAAATGCATCAAATAAAGTGATTTATGAAACATCAGAAGTCCACATGATGTGCAATGAGAATTAAGAAGGAGAAGGAGATTCATGCAGGATTTCTTGAAGAAAATTCTGCAGTTTAAAGTGTTTGTCACGGTGATGTACATATGGTCACCAGAGACCTCCTGCAGCCATTAGAGATTTCAGTAGCAAATAAAAGGACATCAAATGCCAGTGTTCTGTTGAGCCTTTAGTTCATATCTGTTCTTATTTTGTCTGCTGTGCTAATTTATATGGTAGAAATAGGCAGTTTACAAGATTCATTGGCCTGAGCTAAAAGCAAAGGAATCATTTTCTTTTACTTAAAAAGCATCATTTATTCATTCCACAAATATTTCTAATTACCTGCTTCTTAGGAACAAGTATGATATCTGGAAAAATAATTTATGTTGATGCTTGTGTTGTACCTGTACAACACAATTAGGTGGCTCAAGTTTTAAATAATTAAACTATTTTGAGGACTTAAGATCCTTGGAATAAAGCACTAATGGCTAGCTTAAAGTAGTACTCCATTTACTTACTTAGGTCAGTGTTCTCAGCCAAGGGCAGGTTGGCCCACTAGCAGTCATTTGGCAATAGCAAGAGACATTTTGGGTTGTCACAACCAGAGATTAAGAATGCTACTGGCATCCAGCGGGCGAAGGTCAAGGACGCTGCTAAACATGTACAATTCACAAGATGGCTCCCCACAAAAAATAATTATCGAGCCCAAATTGTCACAAGTGTCAAGGTTGAAAAGTCCTGGCCTTGGTTTATAGTCTTCTTCAAGTTGCCAATTACGAGACCAGAAACAGTGAAGACACTGCATGGAGAGGTCTGACATGTATATGTTCCTTATATAGGAACAAGCATCTCAGCTGGACAGTGGAGAACCCAGCTGGGTTTTGCTTGTGTCATCAGGAACAAGAGAAGAGTGCCAAAGAAATGGGAGAAAGAAAGAGGGGCCAGGTACAGAATTCAGACCCTCCAGGGCTGAAGAAGTAGGCAAACAGGGGACCCAGACTACAGGCTGAAAATGGGCTTCCAGACAACAGAGGCAAGCAACTGAATTCAGAGGCATCATTTCTCAAGGGGCAGTCGTGCTGTTGATGGCTTGCCACTAGTTGCTACCTTGTCACTGGCAGCAAGGTTACCTTTTCTTCTCCTTTCCATACCTTCAACCTTGCTTCTGTCCCCTTCATTGCTCTCATTCCGATCTTAACTTCAGGGCTCCAACGCCAAGATCCTCCCCACTTGCCCGTCCTTCAAGAGCCCATTGCACTCAGTCTTCCCCCAGTGGCTTCCCTACACTGGGCCACTGAGTCACCACATGGGCACAGAAGATGGGGAAAAGGGCAGAGGGATCTGCTTATAATGTCAAGCATGCCTTGGGTGCAACGTCTTCCTGTAAATCAGTGTCCTGCTTTCCTCTGGCGGCCATCAGAGAGTACCCCAAAACGCATGACTTAAAACAACTGGAATCGATTGCTGCTGGTTTGGGGGGCTAGAAGTCTGAAAACGGTAGGGGTGAATCCGTTATGGCCACTTCCTAACGTCCGGTAGTTTGCCGACAATCCTTGAGCTTCAGTCTCTGCTCCAGTCATCATGGCATTCTTTGTGTCACCTTATCTGAGTCAAATTCTCCCGGTCATATTGTATTCAGGTCCACCCTAATCCATCTTGGCCTCACTTTAACTAATAACACATTCAAAAGCCCTATTTCCAACTAAGATCACTTTGACAGGACCAGGAGTTAGGACTTAAACCATAAGAACCAAGGTTGGGAATATGAATTCATTTCCCAAAATAAATAATTTTACACATGGCGATCAGACTCTGTGGTTCAATTAGTACATTATAGCACCAATAGACTTTTATAAAGTATCCTGAAAATCTTATGAACTTTGGTGCTTATATATTTCATTGCAGTGTACGTTTTAAAGACCTGTTTTGAAGATGACATTTTGGCTATGTTTTCTATGTCCAAATAATATGCAACACTCCCAGGCAATCACAGGCAACTTTGTAGGCTTCTCTATAAACCTAAAATGACTCATGCTGTATAGGGGTTTGCAGTTGGAGAATACCTTTCTGATTCATTATGTTCTTTGTTTCTCACAGAAGCCTAGAAAAGTTGGGGCTCTTTCAGCACAGTGCTTGGCATTTAATGTATGGACAATAGGTAGTTTATGAATTAACAATTGCCCGATTTTTTGAAATGATAAAACACGTTCTGATTATTCAAAGGACTTGCCCAATGGTGTTAGTTTGCAATTCATACAAACTAATACAGGGCTGTCGATGCAAAGCACCGGAAATGGTTTGGCTTTCACCGTGGGGATTTTAGTGAGGGTAAAAGCTTACAGTGGCGAGGTCCGTGGAATGTCCAAATCAAAGAACCCTCCGAGAGTCTTTCTCACCCAGGTCAGCTCCTGCTGGCCAGGTGTCCCGCCACGTGGCTAAGACGCGGCTGATCTCCGCGAGCTCCCCGCCTTCCCCTGCAGGATCTGCTGACTGCCGGAGCTCGGCTGTGGGCACCCCGGTGGAGGCCTGTCTTTCTGGGCCTCCGTTCTTGGTCTCGGCAGCTCCCCCAGTGGGGCCGTGAGGTCTCTGACACAGGGCTCGCTCCTCAGCCTCGAGTTAAGCCCAGTCCCTCCGGGGCTTCTTTCCGGGCCCTGCTGACCTCAGACTCCAGGTGGTCTTGCGGCCTCTCAGGCTGCTCCTCCGCTCTGCAGCTGGAGGGAACCTGGAGCCCCCTTGCTCTCTGCTCTCCCCTTCCTCTCACATGGCAGGATCAGAGGTGGCGACTTCCTTTCTCCGTGCCTTTCTCTTTATGTCTCCATTTATATAAAGCTCCAGGAAGGGGGCTGAGACGCACCCTCCTCCCGCTCAGTCGACAGCGCCCCACACCCACGGGAACGGAGGAGTCCAATAACATCATCTTTGTCTTTTGGGGATTCATGCAGTCACTTCAGACTGTCACACCAAGGACGCCTAAGCAACAGACTTCGAGCCCTGGTCCCCTGGCTCCTCATCCAGAACTCTTCCATGCAGCCTTTCTGGTTTGTCCGGACCAGGACTGACGTGTGGACACGGGGACTCCAGGGGAACTGAACTGCTTCCTGGAATCCGGAGTGGCTGTACCACCTCCCTGAGAGCTCTTTAGGAAAAGATCTGTGTTCCCTTCCATGCCTTCAAGCGAGGAGTTTACTGAGCAGCGCCCTCAGCGGCAGCTCCCCCCAGCTCTTGTAGGCAGTGGAACCCTGCTTTTGATGTACTTTGTGTTTCACCACAGGGCCGAGCACACCCTGGAGGCATTTAATCTGTTGACTTGACTTGATCTCAGACGCTGGGCTCTGCCTGATGTGAACCTTCTCACTGTAGGGCTCAGCAGGTCCTGGGAACTCATCGCAGTTTAAATACACAGGACCTGACAGCTCCAGCCAACTCTCTCTGAGGTCCATGGGTCTGGTCAAAAAGATCATAGATTTGACACTAAGTGCAGTTAAAGCAAAGACACGCTCTTCCCCCTAAGTCTGTGGGTTGAAGATCATCTGGGGGCAATAATGTCGATCTCCTGCACACAAAAAAATTTCAGTTACCTAAAGAATAAAGTACGAAGTCTACGGTCCAGCATTCCGATCCTAATTTACCTTTCCAAACATTATTGCATCACTCATTTTCATTTTTCCATATTCCCCAGCCAAACTAAGCCATTCTCTTGACTCTGTTTAGTAAAAGACTCATACATGTTCTTTACCAGGGATGATCTCTTCTTTTTTCCTCCCATCCCCCACCCGTCTCTACATAACCCGGTCTAATTCATTCACTCACCTTTTCAACAGATGTTCTCTGTGTGCCAGGCAGTATGCTCAGGGCTGGGAATATAGACGTGAACAAGAAGGCTGAAGTCACTCGTGGAGTGTCGATTCTTTTGCAGCAGCTTACATCAAATAAATGAGTTCATTAAATAGTTACAAAGTGTGATGCATGGTTAGGAAAGAAACTAGTAGGAGTCAATGACAGGGAATAACAGGAGGGTTTTACTTGAAAGGAAAAGTCATGGGAGACTCTTTGGAGAGAATTCAAGCTGGAAACTAAAGAACATGAGAATCGCCTCCCAGGGCAAGAGGCAGCAAACACAGGGACACAGAGGCTGGAAGACTCCACCTTTGAACTTGTTGCCAGGTTGCTTTTTCTTACCACCCACATACCCACAGTGGCTTGCCATTGGAAATATCATTTACTTCAATTCCCATGGTCCTCTGTGTGTTCCTTTCTTGTGCCATACCTCACTATCTCACCTCCCTTGAGGGCAACAGGCAGGTCAAACTCATTTTTGGAGTCCTACACAAAGAAGCAGTTACGAACCTCACCTCTTTCTGTTCAGTTTTCCACACCTGTGGACAGTTTATAAGGAACTTGCCAGAATGGACTCTCAACAGTCTAGTAGAAGAAGAGCTTTCTTTCAGGCAATGTGCTCCTTACTCCATTCCTTCTCCAGTCAACAGTGCTAATTACCTGGTCACTTATTCAAACACCTTTGCCAACTAGAGACATGGCACAACACTGGGACATCTTGTAGGACTGAAAGAAATAATCTGTTCACCACTCTGTGAATCAAAAATGTATTGGGATGGATGGACAGGAGCTATAAACCCATATGACTTAAGTTGGGATGTTGAATTTTGACATGTGCTTTAATTAATATTTAATATATAAATGGATATGTGTAATATATGTGTGTATGTGTGTTTTTAATGAATGTTTATAGTGCTGGAGGAAGTAAAATAAAATGATTATATATAAGAAAGATTTATATTATTATATAAGAAAATTCTCACCCAAGATAAGAATGCAGACTTCGGGAAGCAAATCAAAATGACTAGTAACTAAAAGAGTTAAAAACCATAGCACAAAAATTGCTTTCCTAAAAGAACAGTTTTCTGCAGTTGCTTTGTTATGATATTGAATTCTCTACTTGAGTAAATTAGGAGTGGTGTTTTCTTGTTTAACTGTCATTAAAGAACTCTGTGGTAAATGTCAGGATCCCCACCAAGATCCCACTGAGTTTTGTGAAATTCTCCAAAAACCTCTCCAACAGGAGAATTTATAAGCTCTGTGTGTTTGACCAACTTAATGTATGAACCTGACTGAGAGATCTAAGACTAACTGTATGCAGCTCAATTCCAATTTGTTTGCTTTTTAACAATGTCTTTGATATATTACATTATGTCACATTCCAATTTGATGGAAAATGACTTCCTGTGTCCAAAAAGAAATGTATTGTAAGAAGCATGCCCACTACACTGTTATTTTCCTTGCTGTTTTCAATGGCAGGCACTTTGCCACATCTTCCGTCTTTGAAAGATCATTTATCAGCAACAGAGTTAGCTCCTGGTAAAACAAGCTGATAGGCCAGTGTCCCTCTCATCTGCCCACCTCTGATATTTGCATTTTGCATTTTTCACGTATAAGCAAGCTGAAACAAACAAACTCCAGGCAGATGAGCTACAAGGATGATATTGGAAAGTCTGCAAGTGTTCTTTTTAAGAAAGGAAAATTATCCTGTTCCGAGCTACACGCGGGGAGCTGAGGGCCACGTTCTCGGAAAACAACTAATGTCCCTTAGTTTAGTTTGTGTGTCTGTGGTCATCCATGGTTAATTCTGAGCAGCACAGAAAGAGTCTTAGAGGAGCGAAGGCACAGTTATTCAACCCAGTCCGTCAACTGACCCTGGGGGGTAGAGGGTGGGAGCAGGCAAGGCTGGGGAGGAAGAATAGGAGTTGTTACAAAAGTGAGGTAATGTCTAACCTGAGGGAGGGGCCCTGGTGGGCTTCCACTCCCGTTTAACAACAAAGGACAAAGGGAAAGGATCTGCTCAGCTTCCCAGCTCTCTTTGTCTTCCTCCTTTGATCTGAAAGAACACTCAGATGGGTCTGATTTCTGAAGACCATTAAGAAGACAGCGATCCCGGCTGCCGGGTGACAGCCGTCCCTGTCGACGGGAGGCTCTCCAGGACTGACACCAGCACCTGGGCACGGTCAGATGCCCAACACTTCAGCTTTCATTGCAAAACCTACTGCTGGGGCTTCTCTTTATCCAATGCCGTGGGTGATGAGTGTTTAGGGGCGGAATGCATCCTGAAGGGGAAGAAAGCACGCGCCTCAGAGACAGCCGAATGAACACCAGAGGAATCAAATAGCTTCAGGTTCACGTCGAGAAATGGTCTCTCTCTGAAAGACAGAGAGAGAGAAAGAGCAACTGTGGAGAGAAAAAAATAAAGCGGCTATAGCTACCTAGACCCAAATCTCGCATTTGATCTCGGGCTGATCGTGCGGTTCTCTCCCAACCGGCGTGACCGTGAGCCTCATTAGGTAACCAGCTAGTTTGGCATCAAGTTCAAAGTAATGAGCAGGGCTCTTTGCCTCAGAAGAGTTCAAGACAAGCTGGAAATCCCCTCGGAGGATTTCTGCCAAGAAATGTAGCACCTTTGTATCCTAGAAAAAAGGCCTGGAGTTTGAAGGGATAGTGCACATTAATTGTTTTTTAAAAATGCAGTTTGTAAAGATTTGTATGTCCCTGACTATGTTAAATATTTAAAACAGCCACCTTAATGGAAGGGCCGGGTTGAATTGTGTGCATACAAAAGTCTTGGAGAGGTTATGAGGCATGCAGGCTTTGCTAATTCTTCATTTCCTGGGAAAGTAATACCTCTCAAAAATAACCTTCTTGGGTCTTTTAAGCTATATAATGGACAGTTTGTTTGTTTGCTTGTTTTAAAGCAAGAGAGTATGATTCCACTGGAGTACACATGATTTATGTCCATGTAAAGATAGCTCTAGGGTCATAGATAGGTATACAGCTAGTCTTTGTTTCCCAGCTGCTATGACAAATACCACCCAATAAGTAATTTAACAATGGGAATTGATTAACTTTCAGTTTCAAAAGCTAGATAGCTTGCTGTTTTCCAGAGTCAATAACATTCTGGTTGACTGGCAGTCCTTGGGTACCATGGTTTTCCCATCGGTACGCAATAGCCTCTCATTTCTCTCCTGGGTTCCCCCTGGCTTTCTGCTTCTGCCTCTTTCCTGAATCTTTCTCTTTTATAAGGCCTTTAGTAACAGGATTAAGGCCTACCCTGGTTCAGATACCCTCACCTTTACTAAAAATAACGTCTTCAAAAAGTCCTCTTTACAATGGGCTCACACCCACAGAAATGGGGTCAAGATTAAGAACATGTTTTTCCTGAGGTAATTCAACCTACCGTAGCTACCAGTTAACCGCATATAATCGCATATAAGAATCAAGAGATATCGTTTGTTACTATCGCAGGCTGGCTGCTATCTTTGGTAGTACACGAAGTACCTTCTCTATTAGATAGAAAAGGGTCAAGAAGCCTTTAAGCTGTTAGGTCCTATGTTGCCCCTAAGTTATTGTACACAATTTAGAATTTATTAAATATATTTAAGAAAATTCAGGTTTGCCTTTGAGATTTTTGCCAGCAATACGGTAAAACTGGCCCCATATGTAGAAGAAATCTCCTTTACATTGAACATGAAGGTAAACAGTTTACTAGCAATTATATGCTTGCACTTTTTTTTCTTTTAAGAAGAGAGGTCTATAGTAAAAATGATAAATGTATCCCACTTCTAATACCTTTATAAATCTGAGCTTCATTTCTTCAATTTGTATCTCAACCTCTAAGAAATAAATCAATCTTTTTATCAAACGGATCTTTAGTTAATATTTCATTCCCTAAGAAACTGTTTAAACCTCTTCATCTGTGATTATTAAAATTTCCCTTTTCATTTATGAGGAACATTTTAATCTTTGAAGAAGTGAAATAATTGTTAAGATGCTCTGGAGTATAATAAAAGCAGATGATAGAAATTTGAAATAGGTTTTGACTATTTTTGAAACAAAATTTTTAGGAAGCAATCATGGGTCTTCTGTATTTTTTCTGGAAGCTAGAGTTGGCTAAGTGGAAGGAAATCAGCAATAGTGTCCTAGACCAGACACTGAGTGTGTAGGGCAGGCTTGAAGAGAGACAAGTGTGAGGAGAGAGGCAGTGCCTGCTGGGATACGGACGCAGCTTCAGCAATAGTGAGGAAGGATGAAAACTGAAAACCTGGTCCATTTTATAAGCAACTAAGTGCAATCTTCATGCTACAGATACAGTGTTAACCTGTATGCCTGCAATGTGTGATCCCTTTGAGCCACAGGGACAACTAGCTTTAAAATATTTATTAATGTGCTGGTTTCTTAATGTTTTGCCTTGCCCTTATATAGCACATTTGAATCGTTATGTATCTGAAAAGAACCCTAGCCCCAAAAGGAAACTGTCAACATTTCTCATCAGTTTTACCTATGTACAGTTCATAGGGGACCGCAAATCATTTTTGCTGATTTTGCTTTCCTATTTCAATAACAGTTCTAAAGCAAACATAAATTAGAAAGAAATGCTTTGGTACTCTCTAGCATGGGAAGCGCAACTAAAACTGTAAGGTACTGCATACAAACACATTCATTTTGAGGAAAACACAAATACTCTATATTTTCTTATGCATAGTCTACAGGCTACCTAGAACCATTACCTAGATACATTTTTGTAGCAGACCCCAAGTTTTAAAAGTTCAGCTTCTATACACATAGAAAAACACAAAAGAAACACACAAAAGCTAAAGAGGAATTTCAAAGTATCATAAAGCTAAGCGTGATAATTACTTAATTGCTTATGTAAGCCAAATGGTGCTTACTTGCTATGGGATTAAACCCTTCAAACATTATCTGGAAACACTGTAGATCACCTATACCTAGAAATTAGCAAGGACGTGTTGCTTAGACAGGTGCATGCATTACCTTAGGTATGAGACACTTGTAACATATGACATTGAAATAAATTTGTTAGCTCACTGTTGGGGTCACATAAATCTGTTACACATCTCAATATGTCACCTGCCTCTGAAAGTCTAGAATGTTGTTCAAATTCTGCCTGTCAGTGAAAATCGCTAGATCAGATTGCTCCCGCATGACTCAATAAAATTGTCGATTTCCACAAAATGCCAAATTTGCGATGCTCTGAGCTGCTGACCAGGACTCTTTCAGGGAACAAGCAGGGAGGCAGTTTGAGATGGTGTTGGAGCAGATTTTCTGTCTTCTGACTTATTTCCTCTCGGCCACCTTTAGTTCTTTGTACAGCTGTTAAATTGCTACTGATAGGGAAGTGGGCTTGCCATGAAAAACAATAACCTGTGGGGGCAAGGAAATCATTTCAGCAGTGCGTGCCAGACTTCAGCTGGCCCAGATGCGGTCTCGTGTCGGGCAGCACTGGCTTTATCTAGCTGCTCACTTTTCCGTTGTTGCATTTCTGCCTTCAGTGGTTAAAGAAAGAAAGAAAAAAAGCCTGCAAAGTTATTTTAAAAACTTTTAAGTTGTCTTTTTTCTGGGCTGTCACTTCAGACCTTCTGTGAATTTCACACATCAGTTTTGATTACCCTTAGTACTGTACAACTAGGTTCTTTGTAGGACATGATGAGCGTCTAATGTGATGAAACTCTCTGCCAAATACTTTATGAAAAGCTCCCCGAAGTATCCATATTTTGTATTTACTTAGTAATTGGCATAGGGATATGCAAACTCAGTGGGAACTACATTGCCTCTTACTTACATTCATGTGTGACTTTTAAAGTAAAAAGTTAAAATTAAAAATTATATTTTTGCATTTTTGGAGCTTTTACCTTTTACCTATTCCAAACACCTGCACATATTCCCATGTACACATTTCAGGTACCTATTTACCGGGATCATCAGTGCCAGACTTTCAGGCTAGCTTGCATTTTGCAATATCCTTAAATCATAATCAGGCACTTAAGCTTAATCTAAGGATAACTGAGCAACTGCAAGGAGGACAAGGCAGTCTTTGAAAATGAGACTCCTTCACAATTTGCCGTTTGTATATACAGGTTAAAGATATGGCCAATAGCATCCATGTCAAAACGGAGCAGTCAAATACATGTATATTTGCTATTGTAGCTATAAAAATCAGCCTATGCATCTCCATGCTGACTCTTTGGAAATGACATTGATTTAAAGACTGTCTTGTTTATTTTTCACATGATGACTGAAATATCTATGCATGGTATTACTTTTAAATGTAAACTTATACCGTGTTGATGGATTTTGCAGTCTTTTTATGACAGGGTAGTACAAAAAACCTTTCTTTCCATGACTACTAAAGAAAACATTGGGGTTAAATGACAAAGCTCGCCTAGCTATTTGTCTGTCATAGAGCACGGTAAATTGCAGCCTGTCTTGAGGTTGGTGTTTAGACACATTCTGAGATTAATGGTTTTGCATAGACACTTTGGACTCCAAGTGATTTTGAGATGAGCTCTATCAAGAATATCCTCTTGTCTAAACTTAGCAGAAGGGCTTTGTGATCTTAGAACCACGAGCTCCATGTAAATGAAATTTTACTGGTAAATAGACTGTACTGACATTGAAAATTACAGGACTTCTTTTTTGCCTTAAAAATTTAAAAAAGGTCTTTCGCGACATCTGGAGCAACTTGTACCATTATCTGACTTTTGTAAACCAAGACCAGATCATTATTTTTGTTTTCTCCTGAACATTTTCAATAACGCTGTGCTTTTATCCATAAAGAAGCAGATGTCCAAAGAAACTTTTGGTATGATAAATGAACAATCACAAAGAAAAACTTAGTTAAGTAGTATGAGTCACATGAGAAAACAATTCGCTGAGAATGTGCTGATTCATTTCTTTTCAAAACATCAGTTTATTTTTAGGGCTGCACTACAGTCTGATACCTGCTCTTACAGCTGGTGAATTTGAACACCTTAAGGTGGTGAACTGAATATAGAAATACGCAGAAGTCACATAAAGGAAAAAGTGCATTGTAGTTCATGCTTGCAATTTTTAGCAGTTATGCTGACTACTTCGGTAAATTAATTTCTCTATATGGACCTATCATAAAACTCATGAGAATAAGAGTTTTAAAGTAACAGATTTACATAGAGTAATTTCTTTTCCCTTTAGTCTCAATGTTGGTTCAAGTAAGCACTTGGATAAAAATAAGTTTTAGCACTTAATATTTTAACTATTATGGTTAGATGCTAAAATTAGGGATATTGTACTGATGTTCACCCTTTTTATTTAAAGGTTCCCAAAATATTTTTTAAAATTACATGTAATAAAAGTTGGAAGAGATAAAATCCAATTTTACAAAGAAGTTTAACTCTATACAGCAAAATCATTTTCCCAGCAGGTAATTATAAAAATAATTAAATAATTATTGAACACCCATTGTGAACAAAGGTATTGTGCTAGAAAAGGTCAGAGACACAACAAGGTATTAGACATGGCCCTGCCCTCCTAGGGCTAGCATCTAATTAGTAGCATGAAGACTAGACCCGTGAAAGGATAAATGCCGGCAACAGATAGAAAACATTTGTTCTCATGTGTGAGTTCAGATGAAGAAAAGACCCTTCTAGTCTGTAGGGTCAGTAATATTAATGGAAGAAAATGATCAAGAGAGTGAAGGAAGCTATTTTTCTTGGGGTTGGCAGTAGGGACAGAAGGCAGGAGCAGAATATATGAAGGTAAGGAAATGAAAGTCAAATCAAGGCTAGGACCTCAAAGCATGGGATTGGATACCAAACAGAGCTGGGTTTGAGTCCTGGCTTCATCAGACATGTCACCTATTTAGCCTTGGCTTCCTCATTTGTACAATCCTGGTTGGGTAGACATTATAAAAATTAAATGAGATGGACTATCTGAAGTGCTTAGTCTTGGGCCTGACATATAATAAGCCTTCAATAAATGCCAGCTATTAGCCAATACTATTATTTTTAAAGAGAAAAGATGGAAATGGCCCACTTTGACCTCACATGGAAAATAAATCTAAAAGTTATAGACTATAGAAATCTGACTTCACCACAGAGGGCCCATTCAACATTTTGAATCCAAAAAGCAGGGCTTAGAAAACTTGGCCTCCGAGTTTTCTAAGCCTGACGCTCCCTTTCTGAGATACATGTGTGCAAATGGGAGTAGCTAAGGAAAACCAAGCTGTTGCTGCGTTCCTCATTCCTGTTTGACCAGAAATTTCCCTCCAACTTCCTTCCCTGGTTTTCTCCCTTCTTCACACACATCCAACCTCCACTGAAACAAAATATTGATAGGAAGATTCTGTAGCTGCGAGGAGGATGAGCAGGACACATCTCAGTCTTTCCAACTCTGTTCCCAAATCATTTTCTTACTGGCTCGTTCACCACACACTGACTGGGGCTGGGTTTCTGCTCTGTTGGCAAGAACTCTGACTCCACGGCACAGCTTGGCAAGCGAGAGTCTGCAGCAAGCACTCAGTAGATCTGACCAGCATGGACTGGACATTGTATGTTGCCTTTTAAAGGTAAATTCCTATATTATCCATCACCTATAAAGTCCCATCCTAATATAATACCATATTTCCCTTCTAAAAATAATATTTATTATATAATAAATAATAATATAATACTAATGTTTATCCACAAAATGGACAAAATAACACCCAGATCACCAGGTTTTTTGTATGTATTGTAAAATGAACTCAAAAGTTGAGAGGAAATTTATATAATGTACAATCAATCATTTTAAAGTGAACAATTCAATGGCATTTTGTACATTCACAATGTTATACAACCAGCACCTCTAACTAACTAGTTCTAAAACATTTTCATCACTCCAAAAGAAAACCTCCTACCTAGTAAACAGTCACTCCATTTCTCCTACCTGGAGAACCTGGCAACCTCCAGTCTGCTTTCTATCTCCATGGATTGATCTATTCTTGATATTTCATATAAATGGAATCCTACAATTGTGACCTTCTGTGCCTGGCTTCTTTCACTTAGCACAATGTCTTTTGAGATACACCCATGTTGTAGTATGTATCAGTACTTCATTTCTTTTTAAGGGCTAATTCCTTTGTATGCATTTATCACAATTTGTCCACTTATCCATCAATAGGTATTTGGGTTGTTTCTACCTTTTGGCTATTGTGAATAGTGCTATGAATACTCAGGTTTGAGTACTGGTTTTCAATTGATTTGAATATACACCTAAGAAAGGAATTGCTGAGTCATATGGCAATTCTATTTTAAACTTTTTGAGGAAATGCCAAAATGTTTTCCTCAACAGCTGAACCATTCACATTCCCACCAGCCATGTATGAGGATTCCAATTTGCCTGCATCTTCGTCAACACTTGTTATGTTCCTCTTTTAAATTATAGCCATCCTAATAGATGTGCAGGGTTAACTCATCAATTTGATTTGCATTTCCCTAATGACTAATTACGTGAAGCATCTTTTCATCTTCTTTGGAGAAATGCCTACCCAACTCAACTCAAAAATGGAGATGTTGATTCTGGTCTGAGTTCCACTCAAAGCCTTAGTCACCTTAGCCAAGACCATTAAGAAAAAAGTGTGAGAATGTTGATTGTGGAAAGCCTGACTCCCTACAGATGGCTCTTTTGAAATTTTTTTTCCATTTTCACACCTATTAAAGTAAGGATTATAGTGAAAATATATATATATACAAGCTTGAAAATAGGGGACTATTGGAAGAACCCAGCCATGTTTTCCGGTGAGGTTTATATCCCCTTCCATTGACCGGGGCTCCACTGGGATCTGGACCCCTCTGCCCTGGGATCCCCCTTATCTCCAATTAGCCCGGGTGTCCTGTCTGTCTGTCTTCCTCTGTCCTCCATACTCCCTTCACATTTGCAGCCCTTCAGATCACAATAGAGCAGTGTAAGACTTCAGTGATGAGATTCAGGCAACATTCCTTCCAGAAACTTTTAGAGATATTACCTTACCTGTCCGTTGCTGAGTGACGCTGAAATACAAGTACAGAAAGCTGGATATGACATCTGTGTCAGGGATACAGCTTTGATAAATGGAGTGTTCATTAGAGGATCTGACACTGCTGGGCTGCCTCAAACTCGAGAAGCTTGTTCACGGCCGTGAGGGAGTTCTTTCTTCCCCCACATCTCACGAAGGTTACAAAGACATGATTTAGTCTATTTAGCATGAATCTGAGGCCAAAATTAAAAGCCACTGTGGTGTTGTCATCAACTCACAATGTGCCTGAACTCGAGCTTAGGAGATAGGACCCAAAACGTTTAATTTAAAAATCATCTTCCTGTCTATATGAGATCCTAGGAGTTGCAAAGGATAGAGGAAACCCCGAGTGGGTTTTCAGAGCTCTAAGTCACCTTGAGAAACCTAGCTTCTGCCTCCTGAGATGGAGCGGCGCCTCCCTTGCTGCAGTGCTGGTGATTTCTCCAAGGTCCTTCACGTGGCGGGAATCCCTTACTCGGGGGGGTAACTAACTGTTCGTGGTCTCTGCAGGATAGGGCGGTTTTAATCTACTTACTTTTCCACGTGTTTTAATTATGTTTTAAAAGTTTGCGTTACCATTAACTGACAGCATCTGATTTCTCTATCTAGGGCTGCTGTTAGGGTCATTTTTTTCCTGCTTGGTTGCTTTATTATGATTTTAGCTGTAATTATTTAGACTGCATTAGGGCAACGTGCTGTCTGCCAGATGACTGAACTAGCGGTTGCAGAAGTACCTTCTGCTTCGAGCGTCATGCTAGGCACATCATTTACGAGACTGGCCGTGAGACTGGCAGTGATGTGCTCCCAGTTTACTCAGGTGAGGCTCCCAGACTTCCGGTGGCCTGTAGATAGTGAGTGGCAGAGCGGTGACTTGAAAGTACCTACTTCTGACCCCAATGCCCCAATGCCTATGCTCTTTCTGCCAAACTCTGTGGTAGTGAAATGAAAGTGCCTTTCTTTCGGCCGTGGAGCTGAGAGTCAGCTGGGCAGAGACATCCGTATTTGTTTTCATCAACAGGGCACATTTGTGCAATGGCCGCAAAATGACCAGTTTGAGGATAGCAGTGGGGGCTTTGTAAGAAGCTTCTTATTTTGGACAAAAACAAGAAGAGAAAATCTTTATCTTTTAAAGTTAAAAAGCGCTATTTCCAGGTGCGACACCATTAACTGTCACTTTTTTAACCTAGATTTCTTCCACTTTCCACGAAGCATTAAACCTCTTTTGGTCTTTTGCATGAGAATTAAGGAGAAATTTCATTATAGCAATTAAACTTTGTAACTGTAACTGAAGTATGAAAAAAACAAAACAAAACAAATGCACTATTTTCCCCTGCTTGATGAAACCAACTTCCAGTGTTGTGTACTCAGAAAGATATTTAATTAACTTTTTTTTAAGATTTATTTATTTATTTCTCTCCCCTCCCCCTGCCCCAATTGTCTGTTCTCTGTGTCCATTTGCTGTGTGTTCTTCTTTGTCTGCTTCTGTTGTTGTCAGTGGCAGGGAATCTGTGTTTCTTTTGTTGCATCATCTTGCTGTGTCAGCTCTCCATGCGTGCAGCACCATTCCTGGGCAGGCTGCACTTTCTTTCGCGCTGGGAGGCTCTCCTTATGGGGCACACTCCTTGCATGTGGGGCTCTCCCCTATGGGGGGACACCCCTGCGTGGCAGGGCACTCCTTGCACGCATCAGCAGTGCATATGGGCCAGCTCCACACTGGTCAAGGAGGCCCGGGATTTGAACTGTGGACCTCCCATGTGGTAGGCAGACACCCTAACCACTAGGCCAAGTCCGCTTCCCTTAATTAACTTTTAATTAAGAGTGTGAAACTCGCTTTCCATTTTATTCTAAGTTTTCCTGAAATATTTTGGAAACATGTTTTCCTTATCTTAACAAATATGTTGTGAATCTTTAAAAATTCTGGTGATGCATTTTAATGAATTTGACAAAACATTTGAGTAATAATCTATAAACATGAGGAATTTTGGTGATGAAAGATGAATAAATATGTTAACAATTTAATTTAATATTTGATGACATGCATTATCTATGAGTACCAAATACTAAAAATGAACATTTTTTTGTATACCAAAATAAATGGTGTACATTGGATATAAATTAGTAGTATTGGATTTGATACACACCTCCACATGGAAGATCAATAAACCTTAGAAGAATATGACAGAAAAAAAGTATTACAAAATGAAATAAAATACAGAAATAAAAATTTTCTTAGTTTGCAATTCAGTGCAAGAGCCAAAAAAGGAGGGAGATAGAAGTTTCATGAGTGGGGTTAAAGGTTAGTAAAGAAAATTAACAAGCTCCATGCCAGTAATAGGTAAAGTAATAGGCAAAGTACTAAGGGTTCTTAAGAATTTGTAAAGAGTTAACTTTGAAAGAAGAGAATAATAAATGAAGAAGCCAAAGCATAATTTGTTTTATAGGGAGCTGATATTCCAATTTCGTTTCTGGCATTAAAGCATCAGCATTCTATTGTACAGCTTTTTGACACACTATTACACTGTGTTGTATCATAACATCATAAAATGAATTCAATCATCTTCAATACACTCTTCCTCAGGCCTTAACTTGTTCACTCTAATTGGAGGAGAATTGCAAGAAGAACATGATTAGAACCCAATTTCTAGGAGCTCCCCCCAACCCTCTTGTGCCATATATCTCTTATGCCTCCTTTTGGGGCCCCCTACATTGAGGTCACACCTGTATTTATTTACTTGCTTTTCCAATGAATTTGTCTAATGTGAACATCCTTCTTATTTGCCAGACGTGTTGCATGCTAAGTACATACGTATAGCTCTTTCTTCCTATTACCTAATCCTGGGACTTCCTTCAAGAAAATACACATATGCCTACATACATATATACACACGTGCATACACACACACATGCATACATAAGAGATCAGAGAAGCAGGTCATGACAGCTCTCCTTCTGCTCAAAAATCTTGAAAGGCCTCCTAACTCCCTACATTCCAAGACCAGGGCCACAGATGACTGGGGAAGTTTCGGCTCCCTCCTCTTTTGGTAAAGGCAGCAGGTATACAGGCAGTTGTAATGCAAGATAAGGCCTGCGGAAGAGTGTACTGAAGACGGTTAAATTCATTTTAAGATGTTAGGATGCAACATAATGTAATATAGCATCAAAAAAGTTGTACAATGGGATACTGATACTTTAATGGCAAATAATGGCACAGCATGATGTTTTGTATTCTTGACTTCAGATGGGTTATCAGAGAAGGTTTCTCAGGCTCACACTTGAGGTAAGTGCTGAGTAAAATTTGTTAAGGCAAGAAGTAAGCAAAGAATCCTTCCAGGCAGAGACCGCAGACTGTGTAGAGCTACAGAAGCATGGCATGGCCCAGCATATCTGAGTTTTACGAGGAATTCTCCAGAGCTGAACGGCAGAGAAGAGGCATTAGTAGAAGACAGTGAGTGGCTGTGGGCAGGAACAGCCTACCACTGGTTCCCCACTGGATTTGAAGTGTGCTGTGTGTCAGCAAAACATCTTATTTATTTTATATAACTCCGCAGTCTGAGCTAAGGCTTTACAAAGAGAGGGAATGGAATTGAAGATTAAGAATACACAAATAAACAGAATATTAATAGAGAGAAAAGGACTTGAAAGCAGCGAAAGATGGATCAGTCATACAAAAATATAGGGTTCAAATGTGGAGAAGAAGGCAGGTCAATAAAATATAGTTGATATTCAATCATATTCTGAGAAATGCCACTACTGTTTCTCTTCATTCCAGTCACTGAGGTCTGCGCTAGCCCAATCTAAAAGGGCTGTCTCTGGCCACAGAGTCAGCTACAGCTACACCACAAACCGCGTCCATTCCTGGGGAACTTTTCCAGTATTTCTGTGAATCTGCTCCTGGATCTTTGAGGACAATCGCCTTTGTTGAAATGGTTTGCACTCTGCTGCTTCCAAAGGCTTGAGCATCAGACTTCCTTTGCTTCCAGTCCAGCTTGCCTCTTGATGGGGAATCCAGCTGCCTGGGGACGCACTTTCAAAGCCTTGTAAAGCCACTGAAACCTAATTGGGCAAAGCCATTGGTTCCTTTTCCTCCAGGGGAAAAGTACAAAAAGTGATTCAGGAAGAACCTTCTATTCAAAGAATATTACTATATTAGTATAGGTGGTTTTGTTATTTTCAAACCATATTCTTATTTTACCCGGTGCCTGGACACACTTCCTGGCCCTAGTAAACTCACTATCAAGTTTGGAGTTCCTGTGTTACCCAGGAATGGCTTATGGTGTCTCTGTAAGTGAACAAGTATAATTAATCCAGTACCTGCTGGCCACCTCCTGGATCCTGCTTAATGCATTAACAAATACCCCTGAGCCAGTGTAAACACATTGCAGAGAGATTTTCTCATGCACCAGGGGCTCAATTCAGTAGAAAGGATAGATAACGTTATCAATGTCCAATTTTCCATACATCGCCTGAAGTTGTTTCTGGCTACCCAGCTATCTTTTTTTTTCATCTAATAAACTTTATTTTTAAAGCAGTTTTAGATTATAGAAACATTACATCAAAAGTATAGGGGGTTCCCATGTACCCTGCCCCCTCCCCCTACTTCCCCAATTAATAACTACTTACATTCATGTGATACATTTGTTACAATTGATGGACAAAGACTGAAGCATTGTTACTAACCAAGGTCTATATTTTACATTATGGTTACACTTTGCACCATACAATTTTATAGGTTTTGACAAAATGTATAACAGTCTGTATCTGTCAATGCAATGTCATGCAGAACAATTCCAATGTCTAAAAATGCCCCATGTTACAGCTATTCTTCCCTCCTCCTTCCCTCAGACCTTCTGGTAACCACTATCTTTATATCAATGCTACAAGTTCTATCATTACTACAATAATTCCACTTTATTCCATGGTTGCTACGCCCCACCCCCTTATTTGTTCGTTCATTCCTCCATCTTGAGGATTTGGGGATGTTAACGTCAGCTCTGCTTCATACTGAGAGGGGGCTTAGATCTTATGGGGCAGATGGAAGGAACCGTTTTGCTTGGCACTGTAGATAATCTTTGTTTTTGGGGATGGGGATTGTCTGTCATCATCATTTTGTTTGTTGTCCTGGGCGAGTCTGATGAACTAGAGAATAAGTATTAGCCGCAGTTCTGCTGAGATTCAGGACTCAACTAGCATGTGAACAGACTTAGAAGATTTAAGTCTCTGGGACATATATTTAATTGGTATAGTGCTAATTATAGGTTCAAATAAAAGGGATAGAAGAATCATGTGTAGGGAAATTTTAAATGAGTCTAACTCTGCTACATTGGGGAAACAGGTTATCGTATGTTCCAAGGCGAGGCCCACTGATGGGGTGCTGATTCCATGGGGTTGTGTGCCCTGCCTATAGTGTCCAGATGTCTCTAGAGCTCTCAGGAGCACCCCTGTTTGAGGCACTGTTTACTGTGGCTGTTAGTGAGATCTTCCTGAGGTGTGCATAAGCGTAACCTCTGGAATGACCTCCAGATTCACTTTGAAATCTCTTAGCCACAAAAACTCCTTTGTATTTAATGTTTCTCCCTTTTGGTCAAGGCCTTTTTCCAAATGCATCACTGGTTGGCACTTGGTAATAATCCCCCCTCGGTGCCAAGGAGGCTCATCCCCAGGAGTCATGTCTCATGCTGGGGAGATGTCGTGAGTTTATTTGCTGAGTTTGGCTTAGAGAGAGGTCACACTCAAGCAACAAGGAAGTTCCCAGGATGTAATTCTTAGGTAAAATATATTATTAGTCTAAGTTTCAATTTTACAAGAATAAGGTTCATAAGTAAAAGCATAATGAACGCTTGGCATCTTGGTCTGTTTTCTTTTAATAGATACTGCCTATGTACTCTAGAGATTCTTGCCACTCTATTTGAGATCGTAGGAGGAGCCCCCAGGAAGGGAATTTAATATTTTATTGGTTACTGCGTGAGTCTCCACTCACTGAGATAACACCCTATGGCCACACGAACACATTCATACTCCACAGAGGCGTGCTCCAGGTGCACCCTTCCCCACATGTCCCCCACCGCTGACACCCTGTACCAGTGACCCTCCGCCGCCATCGTTGCCAATAGAACACGCCCACAATTGTATTCTCAACCACAGTCCTCGACTTCCCCAGAGCTCATTTGTTCATTCTTCCAACCCCACCCCCACCCCCAGCTCTACAGATAGCCTGGCCCACCCCAACCCTGCTCACACTCACACTCTTCAGTATCGACCTCACTAACATCCCTCCACGACCATCACCCCTGTCCACTGCCAAACCACTCCCTGGCCACCTTATCAATTCAGCCCAGATTGAACACTGGCTCACCACTCTCTACTCCCTTCCTATCTCCCGGTAACCTATCTCTCAGACTCCACCTCCGTGAGTCTAGTCATTTCCTTAGTTCAAGTCAGTGAGATTACACGATATTTGCCCTTTAATGACTGGCTTACTTCATTCAACATATGGTCTTTGAGACTCATCCATGTTGCCACATGTGTAAAGACTTCATTCCTTCTTATAGCTGAGTAAGATTCCCTCATATGTATATACCACATTTATTTACCCATTCATCTGTTGATGGACACGTGGGTTGCTTCCAACTTTCAGCAATTGTGAATAATGCTGCGATGAATGTTCGTGTGCATGTATCTGTTTGTGTCCCTACTTTCAATTCCTCTGGCTGTATTCCTAGTAGAGGGATTGCCAGATCATATGACAATTCTATACTTAGCTTCCTGAGGAACCGCCAAACCATCCTTCCCAGGGGCTGCTCCATTCTACATTCCCACCAGCACTGGATGAGGGCTCCCATTCCTCCACATCCTCTCCAACACTTGAAGTTTTCTGCTTTTTTTTTTTCTTTATTTTTTTAATATTACATTAAAAAATATGAGGTCCCCATATACCCCCACCTCCCTCACCCCACTCCTCCCCCCATAACAACAATCTCCTCCATCATCATGAAACATTCATTGCATTTGGTGAATATATCTCTGAGCACTGCTGCACCTCATGGCCAATGGTCCACATCATAGCCCACACTCTCCCCCAATCCACCCAGTGGGCCATGGGAGGACATACAATGTCTAGTACCTGTCCCTGCAGCACCACCCAGGACAACTCCAAGTCCTGAAAACGCCCCCACATCTCATCTCTTCCTCCCACTCCCTACCCCCAGCAGCCACCATGGCCACTTTCTCCACACCAATGCCACATTTTCTTCGATGACTAATCACAATAGTTCATGAATAGAATATCAGTAAGTCCACTCTAATCCATACTCTATTCCTCCATCCTGTGGACCTTGGAATGATTGTGTCCACTCCACCTCTCTATCAAGAGGGGGCTTAGATTCCACATGCATGCTGGATGCAATTCTCCTGCTTTCAGTTGTAAGCACTCTTGGCTCCTGGTGTGGTGGCTGACCTTCTTCACTTCCTTGTTAGCTGAGTGGGGTAAGTCCTATAAACCAGAGTGTAGGAGCTGAAGTCTGTTGAGGCTCAGGGCCTGGCTATAACATGGTCAGTCCAGAGATTCAGGTCCCCTGGGTATACACTAAACCCCAGCACCAACTACAGTTCCGGTAAAAGTAACAGGAGAGGCTTGTGGACAAAGATCACATCTGAGTCCAGCTCCATCCCACAGAAACACAAACTCCAAAGTAGGGCCTCTGCTTTTTTTTTAATAGCAGCAGTCTGAAAGGTATAAGGTTATAGTTTTGATTTGCATTTCCCTAATAGCTAACGATGTTGAGCATCTTTTCATGTGCTTTTTAGTCACCCAGGCATGATGCCCTTTTTTCTATAAAAATTATCCTTTTTCTTAACTACCTTTGGGGTACCTTTCAAATATCAAGTCCATTTCTATCTGCCTCTGTGTGTGTGTGTGTATGTGTGTGTGTATGTGTGTGTCTATATCTTTGTGTATTTATAATCCTATCTCTAATCACTTGGCTTCATCATTTCTCCTGGAAAGCAATAGCATGGATGTTGTTTATCAAATCAAGTGGTGGGCCTCAGATGAGCTGATGAACTGGCCACCCTCTCCAATGGTGTAGACAACTATCAGCTGGTGCCTCCTTGTAGAGAAGAAGCTATTGAAGCAAATTATGCCACTGGAGAGAGGGAGGCAGTGCATGGCAATCCTCCAGGGCAGGGGCTCTTGACCCTTTTTGTTCCACATACCCCTTTGCCAGTCAGGTGAAAACCACGGACCCCTCACTAAGTCCCCACTATCCTGTGTATTATTTAATAAATATATCACACCCACACCAACAGGTCCCCACAAGAATAATGCTTTTTTAACATTTCAATTCAGGTTCACAGACCCCTTGTTAAGAACCCCTGCTCTATGAAATCAATTTGACTTGACTTAGAAAAATTAGCTAAGTCTAGAAACCAAATAAATTTCTAATTATTAATGATAAAGAAATAATTTAGTTGAAACGATATTTAAAGAAATACGAACACCCACATTAGGCACAATCAAACACTAAATTTCAGAGCTAGCCATCAATTGCTGCTTCATCTTTTTCTTGACTTAACTAGTTACAAGCATACCTCTGAGATATTGTGGGTTTGGTGCCAGGCCACTGCAATAAAGTGAGTATTGCAATAAAGTGAGTATCACAATAAAGTGGGTCACATGAAATTTTTGTTTTGCCAGTACATATAAAAGTTATATTTACACTATGCTGTAGTCTATTAAATGTGCAATAGCTTTATGCCCAAAAAAAAGTATATGCCTTAATTTTAAAATATTTTCTTGCTTAAAAATGTTAACCTGTGGAGCAGATATAGCTCAGAGGTTGAGCACCTGCTTTTCATGTACGAGGCCCCAAGTTCAACCCCCAGTACCGCCTTTAAAAAATGTTAACCATCATCTGAGCCTTCAGCAAGTTGTAATCTTCTCTACAGTGAGAGATCTTACTTGAGTGTTTAGACCTGCTGACTGATCAGGGTGGTGGTTGCTGAACTTGGGGTGGCTGTGGCAATTTCTCAAAATAAGATAGCAATGATGTTGGCTGCACTGACTGATTCTCCCTTTCATGAAAGATTTCTCTGCCACATGTGATGCTATTTGATAACATTTTACCCATAGAATTTCTTTCAAAATTAGCATCAATCCTCTTAAATGCTGCCACTGCTTCTACCAACTAAGTTGAAGTAATATTCCAAACTCTTTATTGTCACTTCAACAATGTTCACGGCATCTTCATCAGGAGTAGTTTCCATCTCAAGAAACCACTTTATATGCTCATCCATTATAATTAACTCCTCATCCATTCAAGTTTTATCATGAGATTGCAGCAATTCAGTCATCTATCCAGGTTCTACTTCTAATTCTAATTTGCTTGCTATTTCTACCACATCTGCAATTACTTCCTCCCCTGAAGACTGGAAACCCTCAAAGTCATTCATGAGGATTGGAATCAACTTCTTCCAAACTCCTGTTAAAGTTGATATTTTTACTTCCTCCCATGAATCATGAATGTTCTTAACGGCATCTAAAATGACAAATCCTTTCCAGAAGGTTTTCAATTGACTTTGTCAAGATACATCAAAGGAGCCACTATTGATGGCAGTGAGGGCCTTATGAAATGTACTTCTTAAGTAGTAAGGCTTGAGAGTCAAGATGAGTCCTTTATCCATGGGCTTCAGAATGGATGTTGTGTTAGCAAGCATGACAACAACATTCATCTCATTGTACATCTTCATCAGAGCTCTTGCTTGACCAGGTGCTATTTCAATGGGCAGTAATATTTTGAAAGGAATCTTTTTTTCTGTAAAGTAAGTCTCACCAGTGGGCTTAAAATATTTGGTAAAACATGTTTTAAGCACATGTGCTGTCATGCAAGCTTTGTTGTTCCAGTTAGAGCACACTGGAAGAGCCAACTGAGCATAACTCTTAAGAGCCCTAGGATTTTAGGGATGGTAAATGAGAATTGACTTCAACTTAAAGTCACCAGCTACATTAGCCCCTTACTAGAGAAACTTTAAAACTTTGAAGTCAGGCATCAACTTCTCCTTTCTAGCTATCAAAGTCCTAGATGGCATCTATTTCCAATATAATGTTTCATTTACATTGGAAATCTGCTGTTTACTGTGGCCACCTTCATTAAATCTCTTAGCTAGATCTTTTGGATAACTTGCTGCAGCTTCTACATGAACATGTGCTGCTTCACTTCGCACCATTATGTTACGGAGATGGCTTCTTTCCTTAACATCATGAACCAACTTCTGCTAGCTTCAAACTTTCCTTCTGCAGCTTTTTCACCTCCTTCAGCCTTTATAGAACTGAAGAGAGTTAGGGCCTTGCTCTGGACTAGTCTTTAGCTTATAGGAACATCATGCTGGTTTGATCTTCTGTCCAGAATAGCACAGTAAACCCAGAGGTGGATGAGAATTGTGGTTGATGGCACAGATGCAAGAATATCCTTGTTAGCTAGAGCAAATATACATCACCATTGCAGGGTGGTGGGAATGTGGAGAAGCATGGGAAAAATACAACTACAGTGACCTATGGACTGTGCTTAGCAGTAATAATGTAATATTCTTACATCTATGCCAAAGATGTACTCTTTTGATAATGGGGGAGTACGGAAAATGTGTGCCCAATGTATACTACGGACCTGGTAATAATTGGAGGATATTATCTCATAATCTGTAACAAGTGTTCCACCCCAGTGTGGTGTGTTGACGGAGGGTGTTGTTTGGGAATTCTGCACATGTGCATGATTGTTTTGTAAGTTTACAGCTTCTGTCACAAATAAATATTTTAAAAATAATAATAGGGTGGGTTGGGAAAAAATACACTAAAGGTAAGATAAGAACTATAATTAGTAGTAAGATTTTGACAATATTCTTTCATAATTTGTAACAAACGCCTCATCACAATGCAAGGTGTTGGTGGAGGGTGGATGTATGGGCCCTGTATGATGTTATACATGTTTGCTTTGTAAGTTCACAACTTTTACTATACACTTATTTATGTATGTTCATATATAAATGATATAAAAATGATAATAATAATAGGGTCGGTTGAGAGAAAAATACTTTGGTTAGTAGTAATATTTTGAGGATGTTCTTTAATCATTAGATAAAAATGTTTGACAACAATGCAAGGTATTGGTGGTAAGGTGAAGTATGAGAACCCTGTATGATGTATGTATGTCTGTTTTGTAAGTTCACAAGTATTACTATACACTTATTGTTTATGTATGTTCATGTATGAGTGATTTGCTCCAATAAATGTTTTTTTTAAAAAGGAGAAAAAACCATCTAGGGAATTCCAGTATGTCCCTCTCCCTCCCCCTCCCACACTTTCCCACTTTAACAACATCCTTCATTAGTGTGGCACATTCGTTACAACTGATGAACCCATATTGAAGCATTGCTGCTAACCATGGACTAAGATTACATTACAGTTTACCCTCTGTCCCACACAGTTTTGTAAGTTATGACCAAATATACAATGGCTTGTGTCCGTCATTGCACTGTCATGCAGGACAATTCCAGTCTCCCCAAATGCCCCGTGTTACACTTACGCGTCCCTCTCCCTGCCCTCAGAGCCTCCGGTGGTCACTGCCTTCATACCTGTGATAAGAGTTTTTCCATGGCTAGCTTAATAATGTCTGTGGCTCTTCCTTCTTATGAACGCATAGAGGCCATTGTAGAGTTAGTAATTGGCTTAATTTCCATGTTTTTGTGTCTAGAGAACAGGGAGGCCTAAGGAGAGGGAGAGAGACAGAGAACGGCCGGTCAGTGGGGCAGTCATTGATTTCATCTACTTACACGTTTACCAATTAAATTCGCTGTTTTATATGGTCATAGTTTGTGGTGCCCCAAAACCATTACAATAGTAACATCAAACATCACAGATCACCATAACATAAAATAATGAAAAAGTTTTTGAAATATTGCAAGAATTGCCAAAATAAGACACAGAGTGAGCACATGCTGCTGGAAAAATGGTCCTAATAGACTTGCTCAAAGCAGGGTTGCCACAAACCTTCAATTCATTAACAAATAAATAAATAAATAAATAAATAAATATCTGCAAAGTACAGTAAATCAAAGCACAACAAAACACGGTACACCTGTAATGAAGCCTGAAATTTACTTCAGGTGAAACAGTCTCTGGATTGTATATACTGTTCCAGATAGGGCTCTGCAGTGGACCAGGGAATTTATCAGTGTTTTGCTAGTGTCATCTCATTTTACTCTCTCTCATCTTCACAAAAAAGCTCTCTAAGTATCATCTTCCATTAACTGGAAAGGAAACCAAGAGGTAGGGAAGTTGAGTAAATGACCTAAGATAGGGCACAATTACCAGGCTGAAAAGCTTGAATGGGAGACTTCGTCTGTCGAAAGTCAAAGTCCACACTTTTTTCTTCATCACATAGCCTCTCTGTCGAACTACTCAGCTTGCCATCTTAATACTTACCCAGGGAGAAAATGGTCTCTGTAATTTGGCTCAGGCATCATGAGAATCTAGATTTCTTATGCACAAGCACAGCTCCACCATCCATCTCTTAACTCCAAGAGTTGGCACAAAAACACCTACAGATCATTTATTTTAACCCCTTCACTTTGCAGACAAGAAAGGGGAAAGTAAAGGCCATGGAATTAGGTTTGTGGCTGGCCTTTTCCAATCAGTATAAGATGGTACTCTATAACTCAGAAATGCTATAATATGCAAGTTTTATAAAATACTCAAAATTAGTTATTAAGTCTTCTGGCAGAGTCCCAGCTCTCTTATAGCCTGCTTTTGACACAGAATTCTGACCTAAACGGATTTTCAAGGGCCAAATCATTTTGCTCAAAACATAAGGCACATGTAACCTGATAACAACTCGGGCTTCCCACATAGACCCGACTATACAGTGCTTGCTCAGCACAACCATTACGGAGGTCTGCTGCCAGACCCTGGAGCTGCATGTCAACAGGAAACACAGTGTCCCAAGGAGGAGTGGTGCAGCTGCACCCCCAGCCCAGCAGGAGTGACAACAGATTAACTACCTTTTTTATAGCATTTCCCCCTTGGAATCACATATCATCCAGAGTTATATGGAAATGCATTGTAGCCTATTTTCAACAGCCAAGCAAAGGGAGAGAAGCATTGAATGAAGGAAATTTAAAAATCCCCTTGGGAATGTAACCCAAGCTACCCTCTAAAAAACGGTCTTGTTTTTGTTTCAAGAAGAATTAAAAATAAAACTGTTGGAAAAGCATAATCAAAAGCTGTTATGGTTATCCTACGCAAGATGGATGGGAGGAACTACAAACTTGGGAAGTAGGGAGAGGGTTATGAGTAAGAGCGTTTGGTTTTCAAGTAAGTTTTTGTCTGTGAGAGCGAAAAGAGTAAGCTTTGACACAATAGAATTAAATCACAGGACTTAACCTCAAGGCAGATAATCACCTGCTAGACCTATCATGGTCCAATTAAGAGTGTAAACCACACACACACACGAATCCCCAGTGTTTAAAAATGAAGGAGAGAGACCTGAGGTAGCTCAAGTGATTGAGCACCTCTTTCCTACATGGGAGGTCCCAGGTTGGGTTCCTAGCGCCTCCTAGAGAAAAGACGAGTAGACACAGAGAGCACACAGCAAATGAACACAGAGAGCAGACAGCAACCACAAAGCAATGAGGGGGGCAAAATAAAATAAATCTTAAAAAATGAAGGAGAAAGTCTCAAAACAGTGGATAAAAGTTCAGGACAGGAAAAGAAAGGTGAACATGTTGGCTCCATTCCAATTAAAGACTTTTTCATATTTTATGTCCAGATTATGTTATAATAGGCCACAAATCCCAATACCTGCAGGGTCATCATTACACAACTAAAGGTGACCAGAAAGGGACCTGCCCTTGCCAACTCCACCAAGCATGACTGGGCTGCAGCCCATTGTTGCTAAGTACGAATGCAAGTCTTATGCTGCCAGATACTCTGCCTTTTTTCAAGATGAGTTAGAAATCTGGAATTTTATGTAAAATATCCTTATGATAAATGTGGACAGCTAATTTTTCAAATTGTTCAAATATCATGTGGACAAAGCAAGTCCTGTCTGTAAGCCAAATTTGCTCTCAAATCTCCAGTTTCTTCCATCCGGTTCAGTAGACTGCCTCCGTGGCCCCCCAAATTCTCTCCCATTCCAGGTCATCAGACAGTGCCTAAAAATTTGTTCCCCTTTTTTCCCCCTTCATATCATTGCCTTCAAAGTTTCTTATCTATACGAGGAATTTCAGATGTTTCACCCATTCACTCAGGGAGCTATATAATTCCCTAGCCTCCCTCAATAAAGTATTTTCCCTGTACTTCCAATGAGAACATAGGGTCCAAACTGGATGCTGTTATTCTCCCTTGTAGGATGTGTTCATTCCTGCCTCCCACTTTACTTCTCGCTGTTTCCTCTTTTTACCTTCTTCTTTCTTTATAATCAAAGTAATAATGGCGATCTGATCCTTCACGACCTTACTCAAGTGTCCCTTCTTCTGGGCTCCCGTTCTTCCATAAATTAATCACTTCCTCTCTAATGGCACTCCCATGAACTTTCTTACATGTCTCTTCCAAGCCCTTAATGCTTACTATTTTTGGTGTTTCACAGCTGTCTCCCCTACTCAACTCCAAGAGTTTCACTCAGGGGTTGGCAAATTTTTTCTCTAAAGGGCCAGATCATAAATATTTTTGGCTTTGTGGGCTATGGTAGATTGGGTTATGTACCCAACAAAAAACAATACTCTTCGTCTTAACCTCTGTTCCTATGGCTGGGAATCCATTGTCAGTAGGATCTCTTGAAGATGTTATTTTTCTTTAAGAAAAAGTCCAACTGAGTGATGGCAGGTGTTAATCCAGATTACTCAGAGCCTTATAAAGAGAACACAGAAGTCACAGAAGCGAGAAAGGAGAGGCCATCTCCACCATGCGTGACCGAGAGCTGTGACGAGCAGAGCAGTACTGACCCTGGGAGAAAGCAGGCCTCGCCTGCACCTTGATTTGGAACTTCTGGCCTCTGAAAACACCAGTTAATAAATTCCTGTTGTTAGACCAACCCATTGTGTACTATTTGTACTAGCAGCCTTGGCAAATTAAGAAAAGGGCCCTATGTTTTCTCTTGCAGCTACTCAGCTCTGACATTGTAGCTCAAAACTACCATAGACAAGACGTAAATAAATGGGTGTGGTATGCCACCATAAATCGATGCTTACAAAAACAGGTGGCTGGCTGGCTTGGGACTTTGCCCACCCCTCATCTAGATGGGCAAGGACTTTGTCTTCTTGTTGTTGGTATATAACAAGCACAGGATACATGTTTGTTAGAGAATGAACTACTCAAAACTCAATTCGAGTTGACTTCCTCCGTCATCTCTCTTTGTCCTAAAACACAGAGCAGTATTTTTTCCCCTCTGCACCCCTACAAGGATGTGCTATCTGGGCTCCTCACCTAACTGTCCCTATCACGGCGTGATACTCACTCATTGCTGCTCTGATGAGTTCAGCTGTTCCTAGATAACTTCCAGGGTCATTCGTTCTGAAGTTCTATGGCTTAGTCTACTATCTTAAAATGCCGTCTATTTGTGGACTTTTGTCTTTCCCTCCCTCAGATAAATTATAAGCTTCTAGAGACTAAGAACATAACTAGCTTTTCAAAAGAATTGCTAAAATGCCTAATCTAGTGCTATTGTCATCATGATTGTTCGTTCATTCATAAAACACATATTTTAGACCAATATGGTATATGAGGCAGACATAAAAATAGGCAAAACAGAAATAGTCCCACTTCCATCAAAGTCAAACTCTAGTGAACTAATGATTGTGTAATCATAAACTGAGATAAATGTTCTGGAAGAACATGCCTGGTTTTATAACAGCATTTCTCACGCACACAAAAATTCCTGGGGTAGGAGGAAAGGGAAGGGCAAGAAAAATTTTCTCTGAGGAAATAATGCTTAAGGCTAGATTCATTTATTCAGCCAATATTTATTTAGTGCCTGTTATGCATCATACACCATTCTAAGTACTCAGAATACAGTAGTGACATAACAGGCAGATGTTCCTGGCTTCAAGGATCTTCTTTCCTGGTGGGATCTGAAGAATGAATAGAAATTAGGTAGAAAGGGGAAGAAGGCTGAAAGAACTTTCCAGAAGGAGGGAACATTATGAACAAAGACTTGGGTGGGAGAAAACAGCACATTCTGGAAAATTTAAAGGTACTGCAGCTCTAAAATAGTTCCAACTATAGAGGCAAGCAGGGGCTACTCACCATCTGTGATCATGTAACATATTCTCTAAATCAATACACCCTTAAGAGTGGAAGGAGAAATTACATAATAATTATAATAAGTAAAACCTGAGACAGTCCTAGCAAACTGGGGTGTATGTCCTGCTCATAGGCCATGTAAATATGTTAACATGACCACTGGGATGGCTTATTCCATGTGTCAACTTGGCTAATTGTCCAATTTTTGGTCAAGTAAACACTGGCCTGATTATTACTGTGAGGGTGTTTCATAGGTGAATCAGCATCTACAGTCAGTTATTTGCCCCTAGTAGATGGCATCTACAATCAGCAAAGAAGATTGGCCTTGACAATGATGGGAGTCTCCTCATCCAATGAGTTCTTAAAACAGAACTCAGGATTTCAGAAGTCAGAAGGAAGAATTTCTGTATCTCTTCCAACCAGCCAGCTTCTCCTGGGGAACTCAAAATCACCTTCATCGAGTTTCCAACTTGCAGCCTGCCCCACGGAATTCAGACTTGCCAGGCCCCACGGTCAAGCGAGCCATTCCTATACTCTGGCTCTCTTTCTCTGGAAAACCCTGACTAACACAACCACATTCGCATTCCCATGTTTAGAGAGATCTCCCTGGTCACAGTGTGAATAGCTGGTGTGAGGAGGTACTGAGTCAAGGTGGGGAGACCAGATGCCCGGCTTTTGATGAAATCCAAATAACGGATGAGTGTGGCCTGAGGGGAGCAGCAGAAATAGAGAGAGAAGGGTGGGAGACAATTTGGACAGGACTTGTGCAATATTAATTATCTGTTGCAGAAATAAATGGAAGAAGGGTAGTGAAGAGGAATGGGAAGCTCATGCAAGATGGAAAATAGAGTTTATAAAGAGATTCAGACAGTAAGACCTAGTCTTGGCACCAGCAGCTAAGCTCCCAGGGAGTATTTTGAGCACTGGTCTTCCTGAATCTGAAGACTGCAGAGAGAACCTCAACTCCATTACTGATTACTAGTGAGGACATAACCGAGGCTTTGAGACTGGCAGAAGGTTGATAGAGCTAAGTGTTCCCCAGTGGGCCATGAGCACCAATTTGTGCTTTCATCAAAATCACAGGCAGAGTTCATGTACTTCGATGAAAATTGGAGATCTTGGTGGTTTTCCTTGCTCAAGACAAAGAACAAAGAGCAAGGAGGTAGAGGGTGTTTTAATACTGAAGGTTCGATATCGAGGGCTTGGAACACCAGAGTTGAGTAAGAAGTTATAGAAAGTGACAATCAGATCAGCAAACAAGAGAATAGGAGCTATACTTTGTGGACATTGATGTTTCAGAGACATGCAGCTGAAATACTCAACCAAAGATATATTTGGAAGCAAAGTTTAATACATAATTCAAAAACCACCTTGACTCCCTTCTGTTTTAAATGAGATGTTCAAAGGGTTATCCAGCATTAGTGCAGAGTGACTCTTCAGCAGTCATTTCTCTGGCCAGTATGTGCTGCCCAGGTAGGAGAATTTTGTTTAGTTATCTGAAAGCTTTCAGTCAATCTGATTGCATTTGACCAGGGAGGTCTCAGTAAAGGTGTCACTTCTACCTTTTCCCTTAGGCACAGCCAGAAAGAAAAGCACAGGATGCTGTAGGTGACCAAGGCTCTCAGTGCAAAAGTCAAAAAAATTCTTCCTCCCGTGCTCCCAAGTCTTCACACTACTTCATTGTTAGCTAATTATTTTATCCCATTATCTAGGAATATCCATTTACAGAATTGCTCTATATAAAATATCACTTGTTTAAAAACATGCAGAGGTACTCAAGTAGGGGGAAAAATAGCTTCAACAGCGAGCCTCCGCTTTTATGTGCACACGCCACACTTCTTGCAACACCCTGATCACCTCTCAGGTCTGCAGAGCTCCCATCTGAAACTCTCTGGAAACAGGTATGTGGCAGGAGTTCCACCTGAGGCCGGATGGAAGTTTCAGGCTGAGACTCGGTGCTGTCAAATGCCATACCTTCGCTTCTTTCAAAACCAAAGCATTCAAGTAAATGGTCATTAAAGAAGATATTACAGAAACATATTTCAAGACACGGGAAGGTGTTCCTAATAACTCAATTGATAACAAATTATACTATAAAATAAATATAATATTTTATATATATATATTTTTTTTAAAAAGGTATAGTGAGCTGGTGTAGCTCAGTGGTTGAGTGCTAGCTTCGCACATACAAGGTCTGGGGTTCAATTCCCAGCCCTGGTACCTGAAAAAAAAAAAAGAGGGAGGTATAAAAAAAGACTTGAAGGATGTAAAGTAAAATCTAAAAGGAGTATTTCTAGGTAGTGAAAAATTGGTTGATTTTTATTTTCTTCCTTTGTATTACCTATATTGTCTAAATTTTCTATAATTACCTATTACTTGTGTTATAAGAAAATATATATCGAATTATAATATTCAACATTCATAAATATGCACGGCAGCTTCACTAAAATATTATCCAGTAGGTGAAACAGGGCTATAATGAGGCCAATGCAATGTAATAGCTAAGAACATTGACTCTGAAGTTGGAGTGACTTGCTCTGCCGTCTTTGGTGATTTAATTAACCCTTCTGTGCCTCAGCTTTCCCATCTGTAAAATGGGGATCATAATGGTTGCCAACTCTTAGAGCTGTACAAATAAAGGAATACATGCTTTTAAGTAGTTGCTTAACATACAGTAAGCGCCCAATGAACATTAGCTAATATTACTATTACCTAAAGTGTTAATTCCTCTTCAAGAGATGCCAGTGCCGATATGGAGTATTCATTTAATGGGCAAAAAAAGAAATGCTTCAAAGAAGGCTGTCTCTAGTGAAAGCTGATGCCAAACGCATTGTGAAAGCGGGTGGTTTATGGGAAAGCATCAGCATACGGAGGGGTGGCATTTCCTGCTGCTTGCATGTAATATCTCACAGCTCTCCTGATAGCCTTAAGTACCTCTGGCTGCTCATGGATTCTTGATCTAATCATGGAATAAATTCCAGTACTGGGTCTGGAAATATTACCTGTTACCATTCCTGAAATTTTTAGGTCTCTCTGCACACTGACCGGAACCTTCCATCTTGGAACTGTCAAGGTAACTTCAAGGACAGTAACTGGCATAAATTTGTGTTGGGATTGAAGAGAGTTTGGGATGTATATATGTGAGGGAAGATAATTTCCTTTCTTATGGCCTTTTTTGAAAACAAGTAGATGGCATTAAGAATGTTTGAAGCACAATGATACAATTTACCACTCACACTTATCCGAGCTGAGAAAGGGTGGGAGATGTATCTGAGTTTGACCTGCTTGGCCTGGGTGGTCTCTCACCTCATCTCAAGTGTAATAGCTGTTATTTCTCATCTTAATACAGAGGGTTCCTGAATGCTGACAAACACTAAACAGTGACAGCTACCGACTATATAGCTCACAGATGGGAACATGATATCATATATGTTTTCAATACCAAGGGCACAGAGGAGATTATTTTTCTTAAGAAATGCTGAAGTGTCGACATGTCTATGAATATGTAG
Source organism: Dasypus novemcinctus (assembly GCF_030445035.2). Taxonomy (NCBI): domain Eukaryota; kingdom Metazoa; phylum Chordata; class Mammalia; order Cingulata; family Dasypodidae; genus Dasypus; species Dasypus novemcinctus. The sequence goes on along the minus strand of NC_080673.1, from coordinate 6,536,055 downwards.
TACTCAATCCACTTTGTTCCAATATTCTTAACAGCCTTATTAAGGTGTATTTTCTGTGAATGTTTTGCTGTGAAGGAAAAAGGTCCATTTCTTAACAAGTAATATACTAGGCCAGTACTCTTTTTTGAGATGTCAAATATCTACTTTATTATAGTGAGAAAGTGACAGTCAATTTAAATCAAAATTTATGGAGAACATTAGGAGCTGGAAGGACTTTGGCTAATCACTGTAATGTCCCCAACAAATGGTAAATGAAAGCATAAGGAAATTGAGTTAACACAAGTTAAAAGTTCACATACTTACTGAATTATATTAGAAGACCTGCAACTTAATTAAATTATCTGAAACTGCTCATTTAGCTTCTATTGTACTAGTGAACATTTATGCAATTTTACTTTTAGATATATATTAAGTAATAGGTTTGGATTGGGTCAAATTGGAAGAACCCTAATGAGGCAGAACAGGGGAAAGTTTAATCCATCATGAAGCATCATTCTGAATCGTTACATTGAATATTATTAGGCGGAGATTTCCCTGGTTAGTTGGCTACTCTCTTATATCTATCATTCTGACATTTTGAATAATTGAAAAATCAAAAAGGAATTTTGTACATGGAAAAAATAATCTGATGGGGAAGAAATGTGCTATTGATCACCTAATCTTCAATTTTTTCAGTCTCTTTTTGCTTTATCAGTTGTAGAAGTTCAAGAAATGGTAAGATGTATGGGATTTTTAAAATTACAGACATTTCGACTGATCTTACACAGGATAATTTTATGAGATGTAAAAGACAAAATTTTACACGTGAAATCACATCATTAATATTTGTTTTGCTAATTCTAATTCATTTAAGTCAGTAATTTCTTAAATTCAAAGTATTAAGCTGAAGAACTGTTATTTTCAAAACACTTTCACTCTCCAGCACAGGGTATTCGGTAATTGAATATATGTGCCGTTTCTCTCTGGGATAGCTAACTTAACTTTGTTGAGAAGAGTAGAAGGTCTTCATAACTGAGGTTTGCCACAAATTATGTGTCCAGGCTCCTCCCCAGGGAGGCCCCGGGTGTAGAACTGTGCTCTCCTACAGATGATGCCAAAGCACCTGGGAAGCTTCTGCTGCAACGAAGCAAGGTGACCTTTAATTCAATCGTTAGAAAACAATTTAGGAATTAAGCCATCATTTTTTTAAAGTCACGAAACCTTCGGGAATCTGCCTCTTTTCTGATGGAACTATATGTAAAGAATAAATTATTTTCCATAATACTTGGTAAAATCCACATATACACACTGAGAAATGAATAAGAAAAAATAGGGTCTCCCGCAGACTTGCTTCTAGCTACTTGCTGGGGGGACTGGAGGGGGAGAAGGAAAGCTGCCTCCTCTTCACTGCATTTGGAGAATTAATTCTCATATGAAATGAAAGGTCCTGTCCAATCCTATTTCACGGTAGCTTTGAGTGCTTGACTGTACCAAAGCAAAGGGCATTACTTGATTGTTCATTGTTGACATCACTTTACACCAGAAGGTGGCAATTGTTTTAATAATCACCCTAGCCAATCTGTTTTGCCTTCAGATTAGATTTTCAGAGATAGTTCGTTTGTTTACTGTCAGGAGATGCCTTTTAAAATCAGTAGCATTCACTCACAGATTTATATCTGGAGATGGCTTTCCTCCCCCATTAATTGGCTAAAATATTGTACCAGTTTTAAGATAATATAAGCTGCAGATTTTCTGTATTTCTACTTGTTAAACATTGTTTGTTCCCCCGAAACAATGAAAAGGATGCCATTTAAGATGACAACTCTAATGAACTGACATCATCATAAAGTGTAAGTCTACATCTAGTGTAAGTACTAGAACAGGAAGGATATGCTGAATTTCTCATTTACAAGGAAAACTAGTGAAGAATTTCTTCACTTGACCATGATATGTGAAAAGTGTAGTATGCTAATAAGATTTATGTCGGTACACAAAGAAAGCTCTTTCTTATATAAATCACAAGGCATTTATGTCTAACTTACCTCACAAGGTGGCAGAGTCCCATAAATTCCTCAATTAAAACTGAGTGGAAGTTAAAAGCCTTCTCAAAGCTCAGCAGTTCACAAAAAGTCTACCAGCCTTCTTAGCTGTATGACAAAATGCACAGAAACTTCCAAAATACCAATACACTGTAAATGCCTGAGGATTTATCTCCTCACACAATTTTCCAAGATCTGTCATCTGAATACTGCTTGCCATCCATAAAGAAAGTGGAAGAAGAAGGGGAGGTAGAGAATAACGTTGGCTCTGTGAAACCACAGCATTCATTCCAGATGGTTCCTTTTTCCACAGCTTAGGTTACCTACATGACAAAGGGATAAGAGGCCAGGGGTGAGAGCTTGTTTTTTTGTAAAACTGAGAACTCCAGACATTTGTCATCCAGAAAAAATGCCTGCCTCTCAGCAGGATAGATGTAAAACTTTTTTCTCTGTGCTTTTCTCTAATTGGGCTTCCTAGAATTTTCATACATCCTTTACCTCCACAGGTCCACAAAAGCCAAAGTTCTCCCACACCTAGTAACCAGTGGCAGGTCCATAAATTTCAAGGTGAAATAAATTTTTTAGCAATATGCAATTAACTCCTATAATGTAGAAAAATAGTTTATAATATATATAACATATTAAAACAATAGGAAATAGCATGTCAGATTTCTCATTAGTAAATTCTAATAATGGCTACCATAAAAATGTGACTCCCTTAATATTTTTCTTCAATTCATATTTTAAAAATATTGCAATGTCTTTTAGCATCCATGCAGTACTCATGTAGGAATTTATTTTGCCAAAATGATTTGGCATGCCCAAACTAGCGTGAACAATATGAAAATTTAAAGATAGTTGAATACCCATTCTTTAATTTTACTAAAATAATGAAAAACATATATTACTTGAGCTTACAAACCATGTAAATACTAATTCAAATGAAGCATCTATTTTGTACATGTATATTGCATTTTTCTGCTCAGTATTAAAAACCATTTCTCTTTTTATGCTTTGCTTGCTTCTATCCCCTAAAACTAAAAAAGAAATATTAATCTTGAAATTCATCCACCAACCCTTTCTAAACTGTCATGTTTAGAGACATCTTCTCTTTAAATTTGAGGAATTACTGTAAATTGAGCTGCGTAATCTAAGAGTAGTACCTTGTAAGTTTTAACAACAAAAATAGAATGAAAATGCGTTGCGCTAAAAGTTAACGTCTTTGGAGGGTTTTGTTTGTACTCCATGGAAATTCTAGATGCAAATATTAGACTATTAAGAGAGGACTTTGGGCAAGAATTGAAAACTGGCTGTTCATATCTTTTGGCTCGGCTGTACGGGTCAGACTTGGGGTCAGGCCTCATAGAGGTGCCTGCTGCAGCCATACAGTGAGGACGCCATTTCCCGAGGACTAACATTTGCAAATTCTAAAACTCGATTAATATTAAAAAGAAAAAAAGGGAAAGAAAAGCATGCTTCCTTCCACGTGCCTTCTTGCTGTCGCATAGGTACATCTGCCATCATGTACAGGTACTTTAATATCGCGTGAGAAAAAGGAAAGCAAGCTGTGGCAGGAAGAGCAGTGGAGAGAGCTGAAATACGTTCATTAGTTTTCTTTCAAACTCATTTTATGAGCTCTCTATAGGAGAGCGTTTTCTCTTCATTTCTTGCTTTCTTTCTGACATCAACTGTGTCTGAGTTTGCTTTTGAGTAAGGAAGATTGAAGGGTAGATTAAAGACTAGATGCAGCAGAGGGCTGTGGTAGAATTGGGTTATAGTTATAGAAACCTGCTTAATCTTTGGTTTTGGTTTTGGTTTGAGGAACTTAAAGATAAAATTGGGTCCCTAAATCACAAATAATGGCTCTGGGGACTTAAAAAAGACATCTTTTGAATATGGAGAACATTGCAGTAAAAGTCAAAAGGCCTTGGAATTGATCACGTTAGCCAGTTACTCACTGACTATTTTTGAACGTGTAGTCTAACCTCTCTGGGCCTTGATCCCTTGTTCTCCAAAATTATTCTAATATTCTAAGTTAATATTTTGAGTTCTATCAAAGAGTTTGGCCTGTGGAAGAAATGTAATAATGCATATTTCTTTAATTTGTGTTTCCTAAGGAAATTTAGGAAGAATTACTAGCCCAAGACGATATGGGCACCGAAGCCGATCACGCAGGCACGCTCTGAATTTTCTTGTGTCAGTGGGCTGTCTCACACTGGTGGGCTACAGGACTATGACTCCCATGCTTGAACTCAAAGAACACAAAAGAAAATTTACTGGTCAAAAGGAGGCAAATGTTATTCTCACTTACAAAATAAATTAATTCCATCAGGCTAAGACTGTTTACATTCAGTGTAAATGTGGGTCAGTAGATGGAAAAAGCGTTTAAAAATTAAAATAATTTACTTTGGGGAAACACACGAAATCACTACTGCAAGGAACTCCTACTGTAGGAAAATTCTTCTTCATTGGATAAAGATAAAGGCACATGATGTACATGAGCCCATGTGGTGCTTCATGTCAATGAATATATAATAAGTAAGCCTCAGAACTGTTTTTCTTGTATTAAGCTTTTATGCTGGGTTGTGCCAATGTGTACTGGTTGAAGACAACATTAATATTAATGAAGGATGGAAGTCTGAGATTTAGTGACTCTCATTTCCCGACCCCCACCTTACTTCCTTTCATGCTAAATCCATTAGTATAGATGGATAGACATTAATGAACAAAAAGGACAAAATAGCTCTCAATTCAGGGACAGTTTCACCTGACCCTTGGTACCCATTGCCCGTACATGATCACAAGATGTTCGACCTATTTAGTGACATTTATTATTGATCTATTTATTCTATGTACTTCGAATCAATTTTTCCCTAGGTACCTTGCACTTCTTACACTCAAAATGTATTAAAAAGTTAAAATCACTGACAGGGAGTGCTTCAAAAATAAATTGAGGACAGAGTCTGTCATTTGTCTTTGTTACCCTTGGAAGCCATATGCAGAGTTTTGCACAGTGGTGTCTGCACAGTAGGTACTCCATAAATGCTCATTGAATGGAACTGAATTGAATTGCATTGTCACATTCTGAACTGTTTAATATGATCTTATTATCACCTTTCATATTGCCCTGTAGTTATAGACACGTACCTCAAGATATATGTATATATATTACACATTTCAAAAAATAATTTTACTCCAGTGACTCCAGACAGAACATATAGTGACTTTTTCTCTGATGGCGTGATATGGAATTCTTTAAACCTTATATTTACAAATGACTTTTGTTATGGCTATAAAAATAACTGTAGATTTTTCTGGATCATAAATGTTTAGGTTATAACTGTATTTTATAATTGGTAGGGAGCATATAGGTCAAGATATCTTGTGGTCTTCAAAGTGTATTTCTTGCCACTTAGGGGTTTCTTCGAGTACCCCCAAGGATTACTACGAGGTAGGAAGACGGAAGAAAGGGCATGAGCAGTCATCAGTGCTCTCAGATCTTCTCTCCACCCCATTAACAAAGTCCATTTCAATTTGTTTGACATGATAGTATACTGGGTTTCTCCGTAAGACTGCATTTGAACCACTGTGTTCATTGCTTACAAAATAATGTCACCAATCTTTCATATACAAAATTAAAGCTATTTTGCAAACAGGTAAGCTTAGGCACAGAGACTTTAGATAGCTTTGTCAAGGTCACATCGCAAGTATTTTTAGTATCTGAAGAAGTCTTCATTTGATGATCAGGCTCGTACTTCTGAACTCTTGAGAAGTGCTCAATAGCAACAACTTTAAATTCTTGATGTAATAGGCTAGAGTTAACTCACTTTAGCAATCGAACCTCTAGGAATATGCAAAGGGGGTGCTTTTGAGATTGAAAAGCAAAAGCAATAACATTTGGCAACAGACCACCATAGCAGGAACTGCTTTTCAGTCCGATTTTTGTCAAACCAATAGCTGTTCTATCAGTCAATCAGTGATCGGGACAAAATGCATTTTTTAAATCATTTAGCAGCCCCTCCAACTGAATAAAGATCCCTGGGTATGGATTTTCACCAACCAGACAAGACCTAAGAGTGAATAAAACTAAAGAGATCATAAATGCTTACAGGTTTAGTCCTAAAACCTGACAAAGTCATACGGAGGTTAGAAGGTCATACCATGCCTTTGGCAGGACTCCAGTAACTCATCCCTGGCAGACAAGAATCGGTCCTACTTTAAATTCACATATATATATATATATATATATATATATATTTTGGAGAATGAGAGTCCCCATTATTTTCAGTAGCTCATTTCACTAAGAAACATCATTACAAGGAATACATTATTATCCAGCCTCTACTCCACCTCCAATGGTGGAAGCATAGTCTCCATATGCCCTCCCAAAATTGATATGTAGAATGACTATTATCTTCCATAAATCATTCATAATTCTAGTATTAAATATCCTTTCATCTTCTTTGGGGACTTAATAACAATTTATTTAATCTTTCTTTATAGGTATTACCTTCTAATCACTTTGTTTTTCTGAAATAGCATTGTTACCCAAAATCTAATTTTCTTGGCATAATGGTTTATATATATTAGTTGCTTTTAAAATATGGAGTTAAAAATTATTTCTCCTCATTATAACCAATTTCATATCAGATATATATATTTAAAAGCTTTCATTAAACACCATATCAGTTAAACAAATTTCAGAATGGAATAAAGTGAAAAATATCATTTTCATTCAATGAAAGGAAAGTCTGGGCAACTCAGTATAAACTGTGACCGAGGTCACAAAGTAATCCAGGTTAGAGAAAACTGAAGAGGTGTTTGCAAAAGAGGAGCTTGCAAAACAAGTTGAAATAACCAGTCAGGAAAACAAAAACTGTACTAGATATTTTAAACTGAAGAAAATTAGTACCAGGAATCAGTTGGAAGGGTGAGAGAGCAAAGAAGGGGATACTGAGGTAAACCTAAATATCAGTAATTGCAGGAAGCAGCTACAATTCCTTTGGTTGAAGTTACCAGAGTAGTTACTGCAGAAAGTAGTTTCCAAACCAGGGCTCGGGGAAATAAAGGAAAGAGGTGAAATTTCCAGCTTAGAGCTCATAAAAGGAACACATATACCTGGTACTCAAACCTCTGAAGTAGCAAGTACAGTGGTTATTTGACTAGCAAAAGAGCATACCTGGTACTGGGAGTGCCAGTTAAGGCTGGAGCATTATGGGATGATACTAGCAGGAAGTGGGAATAGAAAGGAAGTCCTTTTGTCTTTCCTCTTGCCTTCCATTTGTAGAACTTGACAGAAAACCAACTGCAAGAAGTGTGGGAAATGTAGTTTGCAGACTTCCAGTCCCAGTATCACAAAACAGAGTGTAAAGGAGTGGGATTGAGACCAAAAGACAATAGGTAAATAACCAGCAGACATTTGTGCCTGAAGTAACTTGCCCTGACTCTATTTTGTTCTTTAAAAGGCTGGTCCTAGAACGTTTACAGTTCAACATCTAGCATTCGACCTGACAGTTGGTAGAGTTAAATAGATTACTGCATTTTTGAGGACGCACAAGGGCATCGAGAATAAACTGGCATTTGCACATCATGAGACTTTTTCTGCCTGCCTGATATTTCAGACAACCACTATTCCAACTTCTAGGAGTGGAAATGCAGTATTTAGTCGGTATAAAATATTGGTAAATATATTATTCGTTACAATTCAAGGTTAAACTGGAAAGCCTCTGCTCCACAGAAAGGCTTTTCCAGTAAGTAGGGTACCCTAGTGATACTGATGATAGGCAAAACTCAAAGTATATGAAGTGGGTCTGGTCCAGTCATTCCTACTGCTTCTACCCTTGTCTACCGTACACCCAGAAGCCAGATCTCTGCCAAAGTACACCAATTCCAAAACTATCTCTCATCTCCACCTCACTCCCACATCTTAGTGCCTCTTGACTATGAATTGAGGAAGCCACGCTCTCCAAACAAATTCACTTGAATGTATGAATACCTGGATATCCCCCTTAACCATTCCAAAGATACTCGTGTCCTAAAACATGATGCTCCCTACCTCTAATCAAGCCTTTATTGTTGAAATTTTAGAAAGAAGGACAAATTTGGAAGCAATAGGAGCTAACTTAGGACTTACAGACAAATAACAAGGGTTAGACACCTAGGTTTCCCTCAACTATTGAGATGGGAAATTCGTTAAAATTTCTGAGGAGGGAAGATGGCTGAAGCAACAGTACATATAGTATACATCTCAATCCTTCTAAATCAAAACAGAACAACTAGATAGCAAAACCAAAAATCCCTGGACATCATTTACAACAAAATTGATGAGGGGAGCCGACATGGCTCAAGCAACTGAGCACCTGCTTCCCACACAGAAGGTCTCAGTTCTGTTCCCGGAGCCTCCTAAGAAAAGCGGAAATGAACAAGCGAAATCAAACCTGAAAACCAACTCAGGGAAGCCTATGTAGCTCAGTGGTTGAGTGCCGGCTTCCCACATACGAGGTCCTGGATTCATTCCTGGGCCCCGGTACCTCAAAAAAACAAAATTGTATGACAGGGTATCCCCACTCATACCAAAATACAAGGAGGAGGGACAAATCATGAGCAACCAAAAGAACTGCAAGGTAGCAGCTGTGGAGAAATCAGGAAAGTGACAGAGCTACATCTGAGGAACCTGAGAATGTGAGCCCCCTACTAGCAAATATGCCAAAACGTACTTGCTGGGAAGCATGGTAGGCCAACTTGAGAAGAGCAGTTAAAAACTGGGAGCGTTCTGCATAGTCAATATCGGGTGAATGCAATGGGCTCCCAAAGGTCAAGAGGCTTGGGGACAGTCCATCCACTAGGAGCACCCACAAGTGATTCGATGGCACACTCTCCCAGCACTGAGTTATCCATCAGACACTGTAGCAGTGTCTAGGGCCTGTGATACTTTCATGGGCCTGTGAAGTGATTTAACTTCTTTTAAAATGAGAAAAACAATGAAGATGAAGAAAATGCTTTAATATACAATAAGATGTTTACCATTGTTGCAGTGCTGTTGTAAAATGCAATTTTTAATATTTTTAATGGAGAAAGGACCCTACAAAGGTGTAAGGAGCACAGAAGGCATGTTACCCTGGGTCCCACACAGAACAGAAATAGCTGGGCGTGGAATCAAATCAAACAGGACAGGGACAAAGGAGAGATGAAGTCAGACCAAGGGGAAGAGGGAATGAGGGCCAGGAAGCCTCAGAAAACCCACCACCAGGTTTGCACCACTTGGAAGACAACAGAAAAGCAACAGAAGAGGGAGCTCGGTGCAATTACGAAAGTTAGCCCTGAATCCAGCCTTTCTTAAAGTTCAAGAACACTAATTTATTGTAAAAATGAGCCACGGAAAATTACTGTGGTCAAATCCATATAAAGTTATGATAAGAAAAAGAAGAGAATGAATAGCAGAAGAACAACCATACAGAAAATAAAATATGTCCTCAAAATGATGAAAATAGGAACCACTTTTTCTAAGCAAGTTTAAGGAACAGATACAATATGTGGAAGAACGACATGAATCAGAACTAGAAAAACTTAAAAAATGAGATAACAGACTTCAGGAAAGATTAGAGGTGAAAGTCAATGTCATTTGAGAAATGATGACTAAACTAGAAGGAATATTAGAGCTTATAACCACATCAACAATGTCTTAAGAGAGACAGAAGGTGAAAAAGAGGAAATGTTTTAACATCAAACAAATGAAGAAATAGATAAAAAGGAGTCATGCTAAAGTGGTAAGTATTAAAGCAAAGAAAATCACACACACATGATTAATAGGCTTTCTGAAGAAGAAAACCAAAACAAGAGAATAGAATAAATACTAAAAATGAAAACTTTCATGAAATAATTAAGTTTCATAAAGTAGTTTAAAGTGCACACTACATACCTAAAACCCAGAATGACCAATATTAAGACACCATCTAGTAAAATTGCTGGGCTCTAGGAAAGAAAAAAACCTTTGAGCATCTTTTTTAAAACACACAACGACAGCTCACAATTTACAAGAGAAAAAAAATTTATATTGTCAGCTGACTTTTCAACAGCAATGCTGTATGCCAGATGAAAATAGAATAACATATTTAAAATATTCAAGGAAAGAAAGTATGCACCAAGGATTTGCTATCTAGCAAAACTGACTTCCAAGTATAAAAGGTACAGTTAAACTGTTATCAACATGCAAGAATCAGGGAATATTGTTCCCATGAGCCCTTCCTGAGGCATCTGCTGGAGTGAATGAGCTTCAGACAACCAAAATGCCTGGAGAGACATTAACTTAAGGACTGATGGTGAACATTAAATATATATTTACCTGTAAAGTAAGACTAAATGAGGGTTAAAAGGCAGACAGTAGAGTATGTAATGTCTGATGCTCTGACAATGTAGATATATATAACATGGCTATTAAATAATGGAGGGAGAATGGGGAGAACATATGCAAGTTAACATTTTTTGTTTTCAGCAATCATACTGGTGATGATATTTGTATTGCTATTTTGAGAAGTTGCTCATGTAATATGGAATAAAACAAATGCATAATTATAGGATTTTCTAATTCTATCATTTCCTGGGTCCTTAAGAATCAGAATTCTAGGTGCAGACAAAGGAAGGGTATAGTGTACTGGAGAGGTGGCTCTGGAATGGAGGAGGAGATACTGATGTCATGGAGAAGAAGTTACGTGCAAGGTCCGTCATCTTAAATTTGAATAAATGTTTAATAACTATGAACTCTGCCCACTGGAAAGGACATAAAACAACGATCAACCTAGCAGCAATGACCATCTTTGAGTATACAGCTTGTCATCTTGAATATCTTTTCCCACCAAAAGAAACTAGTGCTTCTTGGAGAGCTGGCCGAGTCCAGTCCTGGCACCAGACACACACAAGGTAAGTCCGGAGCACCTATATTAAGGGAGAGCGCAGAAGCTATCAAAAGCTGCAATGGTCATGTCGAGAGGATTCAAGGGCTAGTAGAGAGTCCCCATTGGCCAAAGATTATACAAATTGAACTTGAATAATAATAATCATTGCAATGAATTTAAGCCCATAAAATTTGTTTAAATTTATGAAATAATAATAATAGTGAAAAAAATAAGGATTGGACACCTTCAGAAGATGATAAGGAACCAATTCATTATCTTGAAAACTGATAAGTAAAGGGAAAGAATCTGCCTTTCCACTGAGGAATCAAAGGAATCAAATAGTAGATGAAGGGAAGTGTCATAAAAAAGAAATGATAGAGATAGAATATCACTATTTTTGCAGCCCATCATGAATGAATGTACATGGGCATCAATGACTGCTACGATCACAAAAAGTGAAACAACCAGACTTTATGTGCCTCATATAGTCTTGCCAAAATCATTATGGAAATGATAACTACAAGATGATTAGAGCATATGAAGACCACCTTTAGCCTTGCCAAAGGATCAAATCTGGTTCTGATATCTGGGTTCAGTTGCAGAGGAACATGTACAGCACCAAGGATATTGATCAGCAAAAGTCAGACCATGGGGAAATCCTCAGTTTAAACAGTCCAAGTTCTTCAGACAAAATATAAAACAATGAAAGGGGTGGAGAAGAAACATATAAATTGAAAGAAATTTGGAGACAAATCATTATTTTCTCAATGGGCAAGAATAAACTCTAATTTCTAGGGAAGTACATTTGGATGATGAATAGAAAAACTCCAGGTACCATTACTATAAAAGTAAGAATAACGGAAGGAAGAGATTGGGATCGGGATGGAACAGATGTAGGGGCTTATGGGGTCACTGTCCATGCTCTGTTGTTTGACATGGGTGGTATTTGCCCTACAAGAATTTATTGAGCCATGGATTTGATCTGTGTGTTTTATGCCTCTCTTTTTTTTTTTTCAAAGATTTATTTTTATTTATTTCTCTCCCCCCTCTCCATTCCCCCCATTGTCTGCTCTCTGTGTCCATTCACTGTGTGTTCTTCTGTGTCTGCTTGTATTCTCATTAGGCAGCTCCGGGGACCAATCCTGAGACCTTCCAGAGTGGGAGAGAGGTGATTACTCTCTTGTGCCACCTCATCTTCCTGTTCTGCTACATGTTCTTATTCTCTCTCCTCTGTGTCTCTTGTCGCATCATCTTGCTGTGCCAGCTCTCCGTGTCAGCTGGCACTCTTGCACGTGGTGACTTTCCTGCACAGGTGGCATTCCCACGCAGGGCGGTACTCCTGGGCGGGGCCACATGCCCACGTGGGCCGGCACTCCACATGGGCCAGCTCACCACGTGGGCCAGCTTGCCCTCACCAGGAAGCCCTGGGCATCAAACCCTGGACCTCCTATACGGTAGATGGGAGCCCAATTGGTTGAGCTACATCCATTTCCTGTGTTTTATGCCTCTCTTTTTAACATTACAATTCAAAAGATTTAAAACTTAAAAAGCCCTGAGAGTAGCTTTCTGTTTCACAGTTACTTCTTCTCTTTCTAAAACAGCTTCATCTCACTGTCAACAACTCTAACCCGACTATCCCTCCTTAGGCTCCATCCTCTGACATATTTTCTTCTTTTTCTCTACTGTATTTGCTGGTCAATGAATATTGGTAATGATTATTGCCCAAGACAGGTGCCCACTCCACAGATCCCCTTTGAGATAGCAATCACCTCGATTTCTTATATATAGATCACTATGCTTTCCTGCATGGGTCTCTGCTATCCTACCCACAATTGATAGAACTAAGAATCTGTGGATTCAGTCAACATACTTATCAAGTGCCAAATACAGTGTATTATAGGAGTGGACAAAACAGGCCAAGGCTCTTCTCCCCTGGGCCCACATTGCATAGGTTGGTTATGCATGAGAACGCTGAGGATTATGTAATCATCAGCAACATATGTAACGCTTACTGAGTGTTGGAGTATTTATTATGTGCCAAGTACTGAGCTAAGCAACTTAATGCCATTGTCTATTGTTTGATTTTGGTACTAACCCACCAAATCAGGTATTTGTACTATCTTCATTTTACAGAAGAGAAAAAACATGAAGCCCAGAGTGTTTGATTACCTTGCTTTAGTTTATTCGCTAATAAGTGCTGCATCTGTAATTCGGAGCTAAGCCATCCAAGATCCTAAAGTCACTGGTTAAGCCAATAAATATCCTCTTTTGTAAAACATGAATATGAATTAGAGAGGGATCTAGACCAAGAATCAACAAACTATGTTCTGCAGGCCCAATCCAGCCATGCCACCTGTTTTTATATGGCCTGCGAGCTAATCATTTACATTTCTATGGGACTGGAAAAAAAAACAAAAGAAAAATATTGGGATAATTATATGAAATTCAAATTTCAGTAAATAAAGTTGTACTGGCATACAGTCACACCCATTTATTTACATGTTGCTTATGACCTTTTTTTTTTAGTGTGGTACATTTGTTAAAATTGAACACATATTGAAGCATTGTTACTAACCATGTGCTATGTTTTATATCATGGCTTATACTTTGCCCCACACAATTTTATAGGTTTTGACAAAATAAATAATGGCTGTATCCATCATTGCAATGCTATGACTGTTTTGTGTGTGTGTGTTTTGGGTTGTTTTTTTTTTTTTAAAGATTTATTTATTTATTTAATTTCCCCCCCTCCCCTGGTTGTCTGTTCTTGGTGTCTATTTGCTGCGTCTTGTTTCTTTGTCCGCTTCTGTTGTCGTCAGCGGCACGGGAAGTGTGGGCGGCGCCATTCCTGGGCAGGCTGCTCTTTCTTTTCACGCTGGGCGGCTTTCCTCACGGGCGCACTCCTTGCGCGTGGGGCTCCCCCATGCAGGGGACACCCCTGGGTGGCACGGCACTCCCTGCGCGCATCAGCACTGCACATGGGCCAGCTCCACACGGGTCAAGGAGGCCTGGGGTTTGAACCGCGGACCTCCCATATGGTAGACGGACGCCCTAACCACTGGGCCAAAGTCCGTTTCCCAGTGTTTTGGGGTTTTTTTAACTGTCATTATTTTTTTTTTATATGACTGTTTTGATGCTACAAGGATAGATTAAATCATTAGGACAGAGGCCCACAAAGCCTGAAATATTTACTCTGTGGCCCTTTAGAGAAAAAGCTTGCTGCTTTTAGGTAGAACTTAAAGAGATAGCAGAGAAAAAGGCCGGAATCAGAAGCCCTACAATGGGGGAATCCGTGAGCAAACGAAATGTCTGCGTGAAGAGGGGAGCAAGTCAGAGTTCCGCGGTAGCAGTAGGAGCAACTGAAGAGAAAGCAGGAGCAGCCGAGACACCATAATTTCAGAGGAGCACACGCCAGTTCTAAGCAGTTCATGCTGAGGTTCTAGAGTTAGCAACATCCTGATGACATTTGAGTGTCCCGGAAGACTTGCTCCAGAACGGACGAGGCCACAGTGCTCTGCCTTCTGCCGCTAAGTAGCCTTGTGTGTTAGTTTCCAGTGATCCCATCACGAAGCACCACACACTGGGGGGCTGAAAGCCCCAGGAGTTTACTCTCCCAGTCCTGGAGGGCAGAAGTCTGAAATCAAGGTGTCAGCGGGGCCGTGAAGGCTTTGAAGTTTCCACAGGGAGAATCCTGCCTTGCCTCGTCCAGTTTCTCGTGGCTTCAGGATTCCTTGACTTGTGGCTGCATAACTCCACTTTCTGCTTCTGATTTCACACGTCCTTCTCCTATGCCCTGTGTGTTTCTTGTCATTTGGCTTTAAGCTCAGACAGATAATCCAGGTTGACCTCAAGTGGAGAACATTAACTCCTTACATCTGCAATGAACCTTTTTCCAAATAAGATCACAGCCACAAGTTTCAGGGGTTAAGACATGGACATATCTTTTGGGGAGAGTGGGGCATAATTCAGTCCACTATACCTTGCCATAAACCCCAAATCCCTCGGGGTCAGGTAAGGATATCTGTTTCTGGCAACCTGAAAAAAAGCTAGCATGCCACTTGGCATTAATCCTCTTCTCTGACCCTGAATTGCCCTGAATCTACCACTGCTAACAGTAAAGTCAGATTTCGTGTACGCCCAGGAGACTTGAATCTCTGAGCTGTCCATGTGCCAGCTGGGCCCTGAGCCTCAGCAGAGTTGCAGCACCTACTCTGCAGTTCATTAGAATTACCCAGGCCAGCTGACAGGGAGGGGAGGATGGTCAACCACCACACCAAGGAACCAAGAGAGTCTATAGCTGTGGGCACGAGAGTCCCAACTGCCAGCGTGTGGAATAGAAGCCTCCTCTCAGTTGAGAGGTGGAGTGGGCATCGCCATCCCAGCATCCTCAGGATGGAGGAATAAAATATGGGTTAGAGTAGACTTACTGATATTCTACCATAGACTTACTGTGACTCTAGCAATGGAAGAAATTATATCGTTGATGTGGAGTCAGTGGCCACGGGAGTTGCGAGGGCACGGAGAGGCAAAAGAAATTGTGATATGGGGAATTGGATGTCCTGAGTGATACTGCAGGGACAGATGCAGGACATATCTTGCCATAACCCATGGAATGGACTGGAAGAAAGTGTAAACTACAATGTAAACTATAATCCATGCTGTGCAGCAGTGCTCCAAAATGTGTTCATCAATTGCAATGATTGTACCACACGGATGTTGACGTGGGAGCAGTGAGGGGTGTGGGGAATGGGGCATATGGGGGCCTCTTATATTTTTCAATGTAACATTTTGTGTGATCTATGTATCTTTTAAAAATAAATTAAAAATATATTTTTTAAAAATCAGATTTGACCCCATGATCACAGAGCTTGGTGAAATGCTTTCAGTTTTTTCAGGATGTAAGGATCATAAGCCATTCTCCCTTTCCTTTCCAGATCATATCACTTCACATTTTAATTAGTGAAAACATGCATTTCATCATGTCTCTCCCCTCCTCAGAATCTTTAATGGCTACCTCCACTACCGTTAAGGTCCGAACTCCAGGCTTCTTTCTACAGGATCTCGGCCTCCCGCCCTCTGACGTCAGCCCAGCCTTCTCCACCTTTCTTATGGGAGCCACATATCAAAATAGTTAAGACCCTTTGGGCTGCAAGCAGGCTGTAGGTAGGGGTCCGACTGGCAGCTCTATCCTTGTAATCTGTAGCCACAAGGAGGAGCTTAAAGGTAGCATGGCTCGGCTCGGGGGCTGAGCCATTCCTGCGGGAGAGCTGCTCAGCGTCCAGAGGCTGGCCGTCTCTGGGGATTCACCCACCCTGGTTCAAGGCCAGGGGCTCCAGAACAATACCGGATTCTGAAAATGTGGCAATGAAATAATCGGGCTGCAGCTCGGTGGGACATAGCCGAGGTCTGTGGAGTGTCTACAGGCAGTCCCTAAGGGTTGGGCTGTAGAAAGAGGCATTGAACTTTTGCTTAGTAAACACATGGGAGGCGCCAGCCATTTATTAAAAAGCTAAAAGAGCTGTGGTGCGTGGGTGTCCCGGAGTGGCAAAGCAGGTCCTGACAGTAGCTATCATCCAACCTTGTATTAGGAATTATCCCTTCATGTGTCTGCAGGATATTGGACACTCCTTGAGGATGATGTGATTGATTCGGTAGGCTTGGTCAATCAATCAATTCCTAGCAATGATTATGAGACAAAGCTGGATATTAGAGTAGCTAGGATGACTGTCTAATATCATGGCCAGGAATCAAAATGCTCTTTTTAGGAATTCAATCTCATTTTATCAAATGATACAAAGGAGATCTTTCCTGTGAACTCACCAAAATGTGCTAAATTAGTTTCATGATAAGATGTACACTGTGGATCAATTCTAGGGTCTCCCCTCACCTCACACTGTCCGGTGTCTGAGGCCGACTAGAAAAGGCATTAGAAGAGCGTGGCTCTGCGTATCCGCCTATCTAAGTGAGACCTTCCCATTCCTGTCCCAAGCTGCAACCTCCGCCAGTCTCTCAGCCTTCTTAAGCTTCAGTCTCCTTATCTATAAGCAGCGATCAGAATTGTGCTTATCTGCTAGGGTTACTGCTAGGATTAAATGAGATAAGGTAATCAACTACTTAGGAGAGCATTTGGCACTCAGTAAGTGCTCAATAAATGTTCTCTATCCCTGCAGCCACATTATCTTTTATACCAGAAAACCGTAGTGAGAGCAGCAATTTAAGGAAACAGAATTAAAGCAAATTAGCTTTACCAAATATTGTGACCAGTCATTTTTATTCTTTCAGTTAAAAATAAGGAAATTTACAAAATAAAACTTTTTTTCAAGTCTAAAATTTACCTTCAAAAATTTTTTTCACAAAAAACAAGAGACTAACAGAGCTATACTCAACTAATATTTACAAATTTTCAATAAATGCATGGGTTACCCCATACAGTATGTTAGAAGGAGACTTGACATCTAAAAAGTTCCTAAACATAAAAGTTCCTGGTGAGTTCATTCTAGAAAATTAAAATGTAAACTCAACTAAGACACACTTTTAATATTGATCAAAGCACTGGATAAATATTTTAAGAACTAAAATCTGGTGAGAATAAAGGCAGAAATCAATTGTTCTTTCATTTCACCTATAAGATCTTAATAATTAAGTTCAGGAAAAAAAAATAATTTTACCTTCACCTGACAGCATTAAACTTTGATTTCAATCAATCATTCCCCATAATGAAATTTCTTAACTCAAATGCTTAAAGGACAATGAAAGATGAAATAGAATGGAATTCCAGTGATCATGCAACTTATGGCCAACAAGCATCTTGGGCTAAGCTCAACTCCAAAAGGCCTGCAATCCAGAGCCATCTATCGCTCACCCTCTTGCCTGCAGCCATGTGGCGGGGAAGGAATCCCCTTCATTCAACTTCTGAAAAACTCCCCATTCTGAAATCAAAGCATGACTGTTAAAGTTCCTTTCAAAACATCATGATTGTGTCATTACGGCAATGATTATCTGAATACTGAGTGACAAATAATACTTGACATCCAAATGGTCCCCTTCAAGCTTTCTGAAATATCATGGGTAAAACTAAGATGAACCCTATCCCCCATGGACCGATACAGATATGCAAATGAACTGTATTGTATCAGGTGTCCTTTTGTCTGCAGATAGTGCACTTCCATCTGCTGGAGTCAGGTGGGGTGTTTCACATAAATAGCTTTCTTAAACAATGCAGGTAGAAGGAGAAAATGTCAGTGCCTCCCACTGACCCAGCCTGGACCAGGCTTTGGACCAGTGAAGTGCTGGCAAGTGTTTAACAGCTAGTGGGGTTGGGGCCTGATTTGTACAGCTTGCTGGTATCGATGGTGTCAAGACTCCAGCTACAAGCGAATACAGCCTACCAATGTGATGTCACGAAGTTGCAAAGAAATTAGCATCGCCTGGATCCCAAGCTCCTGTGAGCCACTGCCAGCACCCCACTGGCTTGAGTCCAAATTCCTTCACTGAACCACTGTGTGGTCCAGTGGGGAGCACAGCTTCAGGTGGAGAAACCAGGCTGCCAAGTGAGGCTAGGTGCTGATGTTTTACATAATCTCCTGGAACAGTACCCAGTTGCTCCTGCTCTTCTGTGAAATCTACCACCTCACCTTGCTGATACCCTGAGATCTGGAAAGTGGCCGCCACCCTTTCGTGTGAAAAGCCTGACTTCTGAGAAATAAAGAACCCTGCACTGAGCTTAACTAGGAAGTCAGTCCTTGGGCTCTTCTTTTACGCATTCAGTTATACTCCAAGCTCGGATCTTACCTGCCAAATGGAGCAGGTAATAACGCTGGTGTTATTTCTTCTCAGGATTTTCTTATTAAATGGGTCGGATTAAATTCTTCTGAGATTGGGTTCTCATTGTCTCAGACCTTGGCACTAAACCTTAGAGAGCCTAAGAACCACCTGGGAGTTTCTTAATCCTGCGGTTCCCGCCCCTCTGACTTCTGATGCTGTACATTTGAGGGGCACTGGGAAACTGTGTTTTTGAGAATCATACCAGGAGTTCTGATGCTGGAAGTTGACTCTAGCCCAACCTTTGAAAAACTCTCCCAAAAGGTAACTTCCACCTTCACTCAGGAGACCGATTTCTGCCTTTGGAGAAGATAGCTTGGGCTTCCAGGACAAATTGCCTGTAGCTGAGCCTTTTGCTGGATGCCGGGGAGAAGTTGGCTCCCACACTATTTCTTACACAGGATGTCCATCCATAAATGAAGACCTAAAGTAGATCGTTTCATGTTAGGATTTAACACAATATAAAATTTCAGATCCACATCTGAGAACCTCTGAAGCTTGACACGTAATGCGTACTATGTAAAGTTTTGTTTGTATTGATATTGGCTGTGGGAAAACTGCCAGAATTGGCCTACATTATGCAGAAATAAAACCAAAACCTCCATCCAGCCCCTGGGACATCAAAGGTGAGATACTGTCGCAGTATGAAAACAGGGCGTAGGGCAGAAGCAGCACAAGTGGTGTACCTTGTTACAACACAGCTGCAGCGATTAAGCGGGATTTGCTCACGTGGCGTGGTGATTTGGAACCCCCTTCTTAGTTCACCTCAAACTCCCTTCTACTGTTTTATTTAACTACGTTTAGTGACATTGCCCCATTTGAAGTGACAGAGCTTGTTATTTCAGGGAAAGATAAATCCATCCATGCAGCCAGCGAAGTCACAGCTTTTTAAAGAAGAGCAGGTACTTGAAATGATTTTCCTTTTTTTTTTTTTTTCTGTTAATGACATTTTCTAAGTGAGTTCAAGGAAATCTAATAGGAAGTTTCTTGATTCATCGAGTAGGCTTGTATTTTTCCCTTATGATGCTTAACTTCAAGAGACAGGCTCAGTCGGAGTCTCTGTGGAACTAAAGGACTTATTTCCAAATAGTTTCATAGCCCTTGGAATATTTAAATCATTACTTTACCCATTTTTTAGATAGGTAAGTGCAATACAATAAAATGCTTGGCATTCTCAAGGGGCATAAATCAATGTTCTTAAAGTCACTTTAAATTTGTTTTGACATTTTCTATACTTTATCGCAATCAGAAAAGCACCTCATATACACTACTAGTAAAACAAATGACAGTATTATGCCCGTGTTAACCCCTGCAATAGCTGAAATCTACCTTTAGTACTTTCCGTTTATTACTCGATTTGCAGCATCAGCAGATGCCCGGCCCTCACGGGCTTCCCCCGCCACCACGCCAAGCCAGCCATGCCTTGCTCCTACCCTACAGGCTCCCAGCTATCACTCATTAGACTGGATTTGCAGGAAGTGTTTCGTATGCTGATAAAACATCTATAGTTGCAGCAGTTCACATTTAGATTTTTAAGATGTCCATATTATGAAGTTTTGATGTAAGTAAGGTTCCAGTATGAGGACTTTGAATATATGACAGTTTCTCCTTTGTTTTGTAGAAGCTCTTAGGCCAAGGCAACAGAATCAGGATGACTGTTTTCTCTATTTTGAAAATATAGAGAGTAGGGGAATATAGGATCATCTTCTTGAAATTAATCCAAAAAAGGTGATTCACAAGATAATATGATTTGTTCATTCAACAAGAACGTATTAAGCATCTACACTATGCTAGGTATTTTACTCAGTCCTGGGCATATAAAGAAATGACACACCTCCTTTGCTTCCACTCCAAAAGCTTATAGGCCAATATGGGAAGCGGTGGGTGGAAAAAATTCCAAATATATTGGATAATTAGTAGGCAAAAGGGTTAAAGAGAAAGCCAAGAGACAATGTAAGGTGGAGATTACAACTACTCACAAAACTCAAACTATGATCTCTGAGGTCTTCCTGTGTGTGCTCCTTTAATTAAGCAACTTGGAGAGTTTCATTTTTACTCATTTTAACTGTTATAAATTGAGTCATGCCCCGGCCCCCCCCAGAAACATGTTCAATTCCTAACCCTGGTCCCATGGATGTCAAATCATTTGTAAGATGTTATTGATTAAGGTGAGGCCAAACTGAATCATGGTGGGCTGGAATTCTTAAAAGCAGAGACAATTTGGCCATGGTAGGAGTAGGAGACAGCTGTCCCCTGGTGGAGGCAGGTGGTGAGGTATGGATTATCAGCAAGCCAACATGAGAATGCTACGGGCATCAGAGAAAGCATGACCCTGCCAGCACCTTGACTGTGGACTTTGGGCTTCCAAAACTGTGAGACCATAAATTCCTGTTGTTGAAGCTAATCAATCTATGGTATTTGTTATAGCAGCCCAGGCAAACTAAGACCATTTTAGGCACCAGAAAGTGGGGTGCTGCTTTAACAAATACCTAAAATGTGAGTGGTTTTGGAATTCGGTAATGGGTAGAGGCTGGAAGAATTTTGAGAGCAAAAGCCGAGATTGCCATGTAGGAACTGCTGGTCGACATGGATGTTAAAGGTTATTCTAGTGAGGCCTCAGAGGAAAATGATGACTGTGCCAATGGAAAATGGAGGAAAGGGATCCCTATTTTTAAGTGGCAGAGAACTTTATGAAACTGTGTTCTGACTTCAGACGGGAAGCAGAACTTGTAAGCAATGAACCTGGATAGTTAGCTGAGGAGACAGAAGGAGACAGGTGGCCATGCAGTAGCAGCAGGAATTGAGCTATGGACTGTGGGCAAGCTACCACCAGAGCACAACAGACTTCAGAGAAAGCACGATCCTTCTGACACCTTTATTTTGGAAATCTAGAATCCAAAACTATGAAAATAAATTCCTGCTGGTTACACCAACTAGTATGTTTGTTTCAGCAGCCCCGGCAAACGGGGACACTGAGGAGAATTCTTAGTCTATTTTTACATTAGCATGATGAACCAGAAAATTCATAATCAAGAAAAACATATTAATAATCATATTTAACTCAATTTCTTATACAAAAGTATTTATTGTCTAATATTTCTAAATCATTAGCATGCCAATTATAATAGCAGTAGAATTGCATATTAATTTACATAGCCAACATGCCCCAATTTTACAAAATACCTATTTAGCAAATGTAATTTTGTGTGATTACACTAACATTTTGATAAAGATTTATATCAGGTTCATCCAGATCTTGTGATTATGCTGTAATTTCCATAGAATTACTGAGAATTGGACAATTTGGACAAATACTTCTGGATATTGATCATTCTCACCATGACAGAAAGAGAAAAATTGCACTCAACATCATATACTCTGATATTTACTTTCATGTGTCAGTGTGGTTAGATTCCAGTGTCCACTTGCTTGGTCAAGCACTGGTCTGCTTATTAAAGTGAGGACATTTCATAGATGGGATTTGAATCACAATCATCAGAGGAGCTTGCCCTCAGCAATGGGCCACGTTTCCTCATCCAATCTGTTAGAGGCCCTACAGACGTCACAGGAATTTCTGTCTCAACTTCAGCACTGCCCTTGCCAGAATTTCCAGCTTCCCTTGGGAATTTGGACTAAGGATTTCAACATCACCTTTTTTTGGAGTTTTCCGCTTAGGGCCTGCCCTACGGAATTTGAACTTGCCAGTCTCCATGGTCACATGAGCCAATGCCTTATAATAAAACTCTAAACATAACAAATATATGGATTAGAGATAGACACAGACATAGAGAGAGACATAGAGTGAGACATAGAGACAGAGACAGATATCCTGTTGGTTCTGTTTCTCTGGAAAACCCTGACTAATGCACATTCTATGAAAGCGACCAAATTAATTAAAATGTTGGAAAACAGAAATAAGAGAATCGATGCATTTAAGAATAGAGCCAAGGTAAAGAAGGAGGCACTATTGATTGTTTCCCAGATGTGCCTATAAGCTGTGCAGCCCAAAACAAGTCCACATCCGCACCTCACAACTGCCTTGGTTATGTGGCTGAAGTTGGAACTTCAAATCACATTGAGGTCTGATTTTCACTTTCCCCCTTGTCCTTGAGATCTTGATGCAGGAAGTATTATATGAAATGTTTACAAATGGAAAGTGATTTAAAATCAGTGGCCCCTTCCTGCAAAATAACATGTGTGGATGAGGCCTAGAAATCATTATAATTGCATCTTCAAGAACAGGAGTCAACAAACTATTACCCACTTGCCAAATCCAGCCTGCCACCTGTTTGTGTACAGCTCATGAGATGCAACTGAATTTTACATATTTAAATAGCAGGGTAAAAATCAAAGGAAGAATAGTATTTCATGAAATATAGAAATTACGTGAAATCCAAATTTCAGTGTCCATAAATAAAATGTTATTGGCCACAGCCATAATTCATTCATGTCTTATCTATTCACACCACTACGGCAGAGTTGAATAGGTGCAAAAGAAACCTATGGCCCACAACCCCAAAAGATACATATTATCTGGCTGTTAAGAGAAAAAGTTTACTGATCCCTGTTCAAGAATACACCTACCTGAGCACCTCTTTGAGGATTTTGAAAGCCTAATCCAGAATTAAGGAGTGAGGTTTTCAACTGTGGCAGGGGGATGAATGGTAATCAGAAGAAAAATCTTCTTTATGTAATGTTAGTATGATGCTTGATATGCTTTCAAAAGAAAATAGATTTATCTAAATATGTGAAAAGATGGACTAGATACCCAACAATTTGACATTATTTAGCCTTAGACTTGTCTCAGGAAGTGGGGCTGAATCTGAGGACCAAATAGATGATCAAAACTGTAGCAACTCTAAAGTAATAATAATTTATTTAGGGGAACTTTTACACCTATGGTTTTGTGAAGATGTACGCTTTTGGGTCTGTTGAGGGAAAGCAATATTGTTGCATATAGGAACACTTCTATGTAATTTTTGTAGGGTTCCTCAATTTTTAAAAAATGTAAAGTGAAACATGTCAACCAATAATGGAATACAAATGGTTATGTATACCTTATTCATGCTTTCATATGAAAATTTATGTAGATTTCCATTAAATTTTGGAAAAGAAGGACTCTAAATTTATATTTACAAGTTTTCTTTTATTAATTAGCATTCTTTCAGAGCTAATTCACTCTGACAGGTAAATGAGCATATAGGGACTTTTATTGTTCGAGCAGCAATGCCAGCTTCTCTTCACACACTCTGTAGAATTAGATCCCAGAAGCAATAAACCATAATGGTCTCACTCACCAAGGCCTTTTAATTCATGGATCATAGACATGATAAATCATAGAAACTCATCTGGTGCCTTTTTGTACAGAATGGCCAGATTCATGAGAGCCAAAATGCAGAACACCTTTTCAAAGGGCAGCTATTCTCCTGAATGAGGATGTTCACAGTGAAGAAAATACAGAAAGTGCTTACAGATACATGTGCAATGGGAAGATAATACACTCTGAGACAAATGTTGACCCTCAAATAGCTATGCTTTTATGGATAAATGACAAATGAGCTTTTTCCTTATGTTGTTTATTTTCTGATGTATCTTTGGGATTTCCTCACCATCTCCAAAAGCCAGTGTTCACATTTCAAGGAAGGCAGTAATAGGCACTCATGTCCTATTCTCAACGGAAGATGTCTTGGCCTGACTCAGGATAGGTCAGTGATGTGAGCCTTTTATCAGTAACAGAGCATCTCAGAAGGTGGGGTAGTAGGCGAAGGATTGGTTAACCATCCATTGTAAAAGGAGTTAACCTCTACTTCAGCTTATCTCCCAGCATAAGACCCACCTAGTCAGGTATGTGGTTGAAAGTATACTGTTGAGAAAACTTTTTCTAAAATATAATAAGGAAGGTTACCTGTTTAAGATACTTAAAGGGAAGAATTTGACACAGGATAGGCTTCTGGGGAGTGTGTGAGTGCTCATTTTGTCATAGTGGGTTATATCATTGGGTGGAGACCCGTACAATGAGAGTGAAGGAATACCCACATTCTGGAGAGGACTGATGTTCTCAAATAGAGGGAATTATATCTCTTGAGAGAATCGGTGGCTCTCAGTGGGTTAGGGCAGTCGAGCATGTCAAGCCCTCAACATTGTTGCAAGTATCCCTGAATATGGTCCTTCAAGTAATAAAGATTGATTGTCACTGTGGGTCCTGAGGAAAGGGTAAAGAGGTATTAAATAGGTGGAATCAGTGTAACTGTGGGGCAATGGAAGTGTTCCACAAGATTATGCAAAGGACATGTTAAAGTACACCAAAAATGTATAAAAGCCTATAGGCTAAAATGTAAACCATAATGTAAATCCAAGTGTAACCATGTTTGAAAGCTATTGTCTCAATATCTGTACATCAGCTGCAGCAAATATAATATGAACATGTAAAAAGATCATTGCTGGGGAAGGGACAAAGTGTTTGATGCCGGATATGTGGCAGTACCGTATATTGTATATATGAATTACTGTGATCTAAAACTTTTGTGAAGACAAACTTAATAATTAGAAGAGAAAAAGAAAAGAAAGGATATAGACACTGAGGAATAAATGGAAGAAATTGCCTTGCCACTGTACATACAGGGCACCACTTCCAGCAGTGATAAAAGGCAAAACATCAAAAACAAAGTTTTTTAATTTTTTAATTTTTTGATACCCCAATTTATTTTTACTTTAATTTTTCTAAATTAGTATGTATTCTATATCTAACCTTTAAACCCACCACTATATTCCATTTTACTATTAGTGGAACCTGGCAATATATTAGGTTTCATTTTGGAAGAGGTTTTGGATCACAGAGAGTTGCAACTATGACAGGAGGAATACTGGTGTGGGATGTTATTGATAGGGGGCACATGATTGGGAGGGAGTTCTCCAGGGCATGTATACAGGGTACATAAATGTTTGTATATTTTCACAGTGGTTACAGTTAAAAACAACAACTGAGGGAGTGTTGAGTTCCTAAATGAGAGGGGGGGTTTGGGAGGATTCTATCATATTCCCCCAAAGGAACAGCAACAATCCCCCAAGTGCAATGGCTAAGACCAATAAAGAAGGATGGTCCAACAATGAGCCCTTGATACTAATGGCTATACTTGTGAGCCTGTGCACCTGAAATAAGAACTAGGCCTAGAGCTGCAGGGTGCCTAAGAATTACCTTCTGAGCGCCTCCGTGTTGCTCAAATGTGGCCATTCTCGAAGCCAAACTCAGCATGTAAATGCATTACATTCTTCCTAGTGTGGGACATGACTCCCATGGATGAGCCTCCCTGGTGCCGAGGGATTACTACCAAGCACGAGCTGATGATGTAACTAGAAAACAACCTTGAATAAAAGGGTCAACTCAGATCAGCAGAATATCTCAGCCTACATGTAATATCAGGTGTCAAAAATGCTTTTTGACCTTTAATAAAAGGGGGAAATGGAAAGGACAAATGATTTTATATGGCTGAGTCCCCAAAAAAGAGTTGGGAGGTCATCAGAGGGGTTGCTCTTATGCACACCTAGCAGGGTCCCAGAGATAGCCAAAATAGATACAAGCCCAGGTATTGTTCTTCTGAGGGCTACAGAGACTCACAGGTTCTATGGTCATGACAGATGGAGTTCAGTGCCATGTCAGTTGGCCCACTTTGGAGTTTGCATTCCTGAGTGTGATGGAGCTGGACTCAGATGTGATCTTTGTTCATAAGCCTCTCCTGTTACTTCTACCTGACCTTTGGTTGGTGCTAGGGTTTGGTGTATACTCAGGGGACCTGAATCTCTGGACTGTCCATGAGATAGCCAGGCCCTGAGCCTCAACAGACTTACAACTCCTACCCTCTGGTTTAATGAACTTACTCCAGCCAGCTAACAGGGAGGTGAAGAAGGTTAACTACCACACCAGGGAGCCAAGAGTGCCTATGACCGCAAGCAGGAGAATTGCATCCATTATCCATGTGGAATCTAAATCCCCTCTTGATATAGAGGTGGAGTGGACATAACCATCCCAGGGTCCACAGGATGAAAGAATAAAGTATTGATTAGAGTGGACTTACTGATATTTTATTCTGGAAGTATTGTGATTAGTAATGGAAGAAAATGTAGCATTAATGTGGAGAAAGTGGCCATGGTAGCTGCTGATGGTAGGAAGAGGGAAGAAGAGATATGATGTGGGGGCATTTTCAGGACTTGGAGCTGTCCTGGGTGGTACTGCAGGGACAGTTGCTGGACACTGTAGGTCCGGCCATGGCCCACTGGGTGGACTGGGTGAGAGTGAAAACTACAATGTAAACCACTATCCATGTGGTGCAGCAGTGCTCCAAAATGTATTCACCAAATGCAATGAATGTGCCACGATGATTCAAGAGGCTGTTGATGTGGGAGGAGTGGGGTGAGGGAGGTGGGGGCTATATGGGGACCTCATATATTTTAAATGTAACATTAAAAAAAAAAAAAAGACCCACCTATACTACAAGTTACATACTTTCTCAGTCCTAAAAACCCTGGTTATACAGTCAGAAACATTCTTTCCATGGTTTAGTGACATATCCCTTTTTCTTTCTTCTGTTTGCATCAAAAATATTGACTGTTGGGAAGCAGATTTGGCTCAACTCATAGAGCATCTGCCTATCATATGGGAGGTCCAGGGTTCAAACCCAGAGCCTCCTGGCCCATGTGGTGAGCTGGCCCATGCGCAGTGCTGATGGATGCAAGGAGTGCCCTGTCACACAGGGGTGTCCCCCACATAGGGGAGCCCCACGCGCAAGGAGTGCGCCCTATAAGGATAGCCGCCCAGGGCAAAAGAAAGTGCAGCCTGCCCAAGAATGGTGCCGCACACATGGAGAGTTGATGCCGCAAGATGATGCAACAAAAAGAGACACAGATTCCTGGTGCTGCTGACAAAAATGGATGCAGATACAGAAGAACACACAGGGAATGGACACAGAGAGCAAACAATGGCAGGGCGGGAGGGAGGAGAGGAGAGAAAATAAATAAATAAATAAATCTTTAAATATATATATATATTGACTATTTTTCTCCTTTCTTCCAAATACTTGATTTCTGTTGACACAACTGCAGACAGAGTTTCTCTCTTCCACCCCGCCCCACCCACCTGTAAATGAGCTGCCTTGTTAGTTTCTCAAAGCCACCATCGCCACCCCAGAGCAGTGCCATCTCCCCCTGCTCACTACCTTGTGGTGAGTCCAGGCTTTTGTACACAACATTCATCTGACTAGTTCTTCAGATGAAAAAAGAAAGCAGCAGTACTAATAGTGTTTTTAAATATTCTGCCCCTTTATATCATCAAAGTTAATGCTAGTTTATAGGATTTCATTGGATCTTCACAGAGAAAGTAATCAATGGACTATTGACATCCTACAGCACAATAGGTGTTAAATTATAGTGTACTTTTCTATGTGCCTAAAAAGGTTTTATTTTTCTCTTTATTTAACAGGTTTTCTTTTTAGGGGGAAAACAACACTTTTCAAGTTCTGGTTCCCATTTTCCTCTGTCTTCAATCAATATCAAATATTAAATTTGTATACAAATTTGAGCTTATTTGTTTACATGATCCTTTCCATTTTTGTATTTATGCTAATAACTATCCCAGAGTCTCCACTGAGTGATGTTCTTTAGGATTAGCTATTAAGACCTTGGAGTTTCAGCTTGATATTGATTCCTTGTTGGATAAATGCTATTCACACTTAGTAGAAAGATCAAATTATTGCTAGTTTAGGAATGCTTAGAAAGCCTGTTCTAATGCTAACAGTCTGGATGACACACTTGTAAGACTTTGTTAATTCTATATTTAATATTGTCATTAAACAAAGACTTCCTCATCTACAGATTATAAAATATATAAATATATCATTCACATTAAAAACATCTAACAGCTATTCTGAAAGCTGGGCACATTTATACCTATATTGATGAGAAGCCAGACTTTAAAATGATTTAGTGGTTTGCAAAATAGTTGGTACAGTTTAATAAAGGCCAATCAACTGTATCATCTGGAAGTGACACATATTTTCAGGAAAAAAGAAATTTGTTTCAATCATCCTAGTTTTTTTTTTCTTTGATAAGATGTTAGTCTTTACATAAAGATTTAATTTGTTTTCTTAATATTAGGAGCGATTTTAGATCATCCACATGCTTTGCTTCTTGATTGGATTTTTTTCTTAAGGTCATTCCACATTGAAATGAAACTACAAAGATTGGGAAAGGAAATATTGCCGTCTTGTAAGAATCCATAGAGAGAAGATTGAAAGTTGTGTTTTGGGAGTAGGAATAGATTTCACCTGTTCATTCTGTCTTTACTCTGTATTACCAGAAATAATTGAGAGTTGACTACACTTAAATGACTAATGAATATACCCCATTTACATTTTTTATATATGAAATGAAAATGTTAGATTATTTTCAAGAAGATAAAATTTTATTAGCTCTATATTTTCTGAAATCCATCACGCTAGCAAAATTACTGAGACAAATCAAGTACCAAAAATGTATTTTTTTTATCCTTACTCCCCCGCCCCGCCCTTGCAGCTTGCTTGCTGTCTGCTCTGTGTCCATTCGTTGTGTGTTCTTCTATGTGTCTGTATTTTTTAAAAAATTTATCCCACCCCCTTGTGACTTGCTTGTTGTTGTTTGTTTGTTTTTTACTCTGTGTCCATTCACTGTCTGCTCTTCGGTGTTTTTTTTCACTTGTCTTCCCTTTTTTGTTGCGTTGCCTTGCTGAGTCGGCTCTCTGCGGTGCTTGCAGGCCGGGCAGCTCTCCGCAGCGCTTGCGGGCCAGGTGGCTCTCCACAGCATGTGGGCGAGCCGGCCTTCACAGGGAGGCCCTGGGACGCGAACCCGGGGCCTCCCACGTGGTAGACGGGAAACTGATTGAGCCACAGCCGCTTCCCACCAAAAATGTATTTTAAAAAATCATGTGCTTCTGTGTGTATGTGTGGTTGTGTGAGTCAGAGAGAGAGAGAGAGAGTCACAGAGAGGTGGAGAGAAAGAGAGTGAAATTTTTGTACTTTGGAAATATCTAGGAGTGATCCACTCTTGTTATCTTTAATCATTTTGATAAGGCTTTATCTGAATAAATTATTTCCAAACTTTTTAACCAGAAAATGCTGACATATCCACATAATTTAACCTTTTCCTAATAATGCAGAGCCATTATTATAAACATTGGAAAACGATGGGCTTAGATGAAGATATCTGAAGAATATCCACATATTTGACCTTTCTATTAACTAAAACCAGACTCCCTAGGCTTTTTGTCTACTTTTGATATTTTGGGGTCAGCTTTCCTCTTTTCAGTGTCTATAGGTAGAATATCTGTTTTCTAAACCACTACACATTTTAAATCCATATGATCAAGTCTGTTAGAATTATGTACAAAGTAAGAGCAGTTGTTGAGAAAAACAACTTTAGAAGTTCTTATAAATGACACACATACTTTTTAGCCTGAGAAGTTTTAGATATCTACTTAAACCACTCAAATATATATATATATATATATATATATATATATATATACACATATTTTTGTTGCTTATTTTTCTTTCTAGACCATAGTGCAGATTACCATACCAGTGAATTCCAGATTTGAAAGTGTAAATTTGGGGGACTGGGAAAAGTTTAATGAATTGACACTAAAGATTGCTCATAAAATAGATGCACATACAAAATAATTTTTCCTTAAAAAAAATATACCTTATATGCATGTGTACATATGTAGTATGTGTGTATAAGGGTATGATTTTGTATTAAGGAAAACATATATAAGTATGTGTTTTCTTTAATAGATTCAGAGCTAGATAAGTACTTATTTTGCTAAATCCTCATTTTTTCAATTAAAAAAAAATTAGATTACATAAAAAATATAGGGACTTCCCATATGCCCTGCTCCCCACACCACCCACATTTACCTGTATCAACAATATCCTTCCTTGGTGAGGTACATTCATTGCAATTGATAAATACATTTTGGAGCATTACCACTAAGTAAGGATTATAGTTGACATTGTAGTTTACACTCTGTCCCACACAATTCTGTAGGTTATGGCACGATATATAATGGCCTGTAGCTGTCATTGCAATGTCATGCAGGACAATTCCCAAGTCCCAAAAATGCCCCCATATTACACCTGTTTTCCCCTCTCCCTGCCCTCAGAACCTCCAGTGGCCACTGCCTCCACATCAGTGTTATAATTTCTTCCATTACTAGAATCACAACAAGTCTGTAGTAGAATACCAGTAAGTCCACTCTAGTCCATAGTTCATTCCCCAATCCTGAGGATTCTGGAATGGTGATGCCCACTCCGCCTCTAATTGAGAGGGGGCTGTGATTCCATAGGGCGGATGGAAGGGACTCTCTTGCTTGCCGCTGTAGACTCTGTCATTGCCATGGTATGGGAGTTGTTCATCATCCCCTCCTTGTTAGTTGTCCTGGTGAGTCAATGAATTGGAGAGTAGGTGTTGCAACTCCGCTAAATCCTTATTTTACAGATAACTAGCCTTGTGAATGATAAATTGTATTGATGTTTACATAAAATCTATGTAACATACACAAGCGAAGTTTTGCTGAGTATGTATGTGTATATATCCTATTTTATTTTTGAATAGATAATACATGAACAATATCTAAAAATGCCCCAGTCTTTCTCTCAGAGACAATCTTTGTTACCAGTTTCCTCTAATATTTATAATTTGATCACTCAAGAAACAATCATTGGTTGCTTACATTATTTCAAATATTGTCTTGGATGCTGGATAAGACTTGGCTCCCTGCCTTGAAGCGCTCACCCGCTAGTGTTAGAAATTTAATAAATAAAACAGCAGTGGACCATTCATTCATTCAGTAATCATTTCTGTGTGTGCTTTACATAACAGGCTCAATATGGCAAGTACAATACTTTAGATATTAAGTAGGTTCTTAATGGGTGGCTGGATCTTAGACTAATTAAGAAGTAGGTTTTTACCAAGCAGGAGAACAGAGGAAAAGAGAATTGTAGGCTAAGAAAATACCTGATCGAATCAGATAACTCAGGAGGATTCCAGATTATATTCAGATC
Organism: Dasypus novemcinctus; assembly: GCF_030445035.2. Taxonomy (NCBI): domain Eukaryota; kingdom Metazoa; phylum Chordata; class Mammalia; order Cingulata; family Dasypodidae; genus Dasypus; species Dasypus novemcinctus. The sequence continues at coordinate 6,504,237 of NC_080673.1, read as the reverse complement.
ACTGTTTTCCAAGCAAAAACTTTCAGACTAGTAAGGCAAATTTTTATTTTCTCTCAATCATTTCTTGATGAGGAATGGATCTGTTTTGGTTCCTTTTCCTTCCTGCCACTTTTCTGATCCCTAATGTGATTTGGATGGAAACTCATTGATCCAATCCAACACTCTCATTAGATCGATGAGAAGACTGAAATCCAGAAAATTGAAAAAAAAATTTGCCCATGGTCAGCTCTTAGTTTTGAGATAAACAGTCTACAACTTATGAGTCCAGTTATAGTTGATTTTATGTTCTGTGACAGGTTTTTTCCATATTACACACACACACACACACACACACACACACACTACCCTTCTTTAATTCTGGTCTCTCCCTCTAAAGGGAGGTTAGGGCTCTGAATGAGAAGACGAGGAACCAAGCAGTAGCAAGTGAAAACTAGCAAAAAGATTTTTGGTTTAGTCAGAATTGAAAATTGACAACTCTGTCTTGTGCATTACACACTCACCTTCCTTTCCAAACTCTCCTACTTTGTTGCCCCTTCTATCATCATCATCCTCTTTAGCTCCTGCAACAAGAATGGATTCATTCAACAAATATTTATTGTATAGCTGCTTTCTGCCAGCCTCCATTCTGGGTGATTGGGATATGTGAGTGTGCAAAGCAAAATCTCTGTCCTTGTATACCATACATCCTTGTGGGAATGACATAAAATAGATAATACATAAAATAAACAAGTGTATTATCTAAAATGTTATAAAGTAATAAGTACGACAACAAAAATGGAGCATGATAACTATGATCGGGAATACCAGTAGCTGGGGGAAGGGTTGATTGAGATTTAAAATAGGGTGGTCATATTAGGCCTCATTAAGAAAAAGAAATTTGAATAAAAATTTCAACGAAGTGATAAAAAGAATTGAGGGAAGCGGGCATATGACCTGGAACTAAGCGTGGCTGGTGTGTTTGAAGAACTGCAGGAGGCCAGGGTGCCTAGAGTAGAATGAACAAGAGGGAGGGCTCTAGGAGATGAAATCAAAGACGTAACGAGAGAGCAGATCATGCAGGCCTTTATAAATCATTAAGGCACTATGGCTTTTGCTCTCAGTGACATGTAGAAGCACTGCATGATTTTGAGCAAAGGTGTGACATGATCTGATTTACATTTTAAAGGGGTTATTCTGGCTACTGAGTTAAGAATAGAAACTTAGGGGAACAAGTGTAGATACAGGGAAAATAAGTAGGAAACCACTGTAATAATCCAGGCAAAAGATGACGGGAGTTCAGGACATTAGCTCTGGAAGTGGTAAGGGTAGGTCAGATTTGGGGTATATTTTTAAGGTAGAGGTAAATGTATTTCCTGATGGATTAGAGGAGGTGAATGAAAGAGAGAGGAGTCAGGTATGACCACAAGGGCTCAGATCAGGAACTGAAAGTCTTAGCATTTCCATTCACGCAACGGTAACGACTGTGTGAGGAGAGCGGGTTTTAGGGGGGAAGATCAGTTCTATTTTGCACATGGTAATTTGGAAGTACCTAATTAGAAAACCGAGCAGAAATGTCGAGTAGATAATTGCACGTGTGAATCTGAAGTTAAAGAAAAAGACAGTGTGCGGTCTGAACCGGAAATACAACTATGGGAGATGTCAACATATAAATTGTACTTAAAGCCATGGAACCGGAGAGTTCATGGAGGGAGGGAGTTTAGACAGAGAAGAAGAGAAGAGGGACTGAGCCCTGGGGCCCTCAACATTGAGAAAAATCAAGGAAGAGACTGATGGCCAGAGAAGAAGGCAAGCCAAGTGAAGACCAGCGATCAAGGAGGAGGAGGGATTAACGATGTCAAATGTTACTCAATGTGTCCAGTCAAGTAAAATGAAGACTGAGGATCGACCTGGGATTTGTCAACATGGAGATCTTTGGCCACCTTGACAAGAATGATTGCTGTGGAATGGTAGGGATGAACGCCTGACTGAATTTAACGGAGAAGGGGAATAGAAAATTTGGACATTAAGTAAAGGCAACTCTTTCAAGGAATTTGCCTGCAGAGAGAACAAATAAACGAGACAGCTGTTTGCCAAGAAATCAAGAAAAGGCCCTGTATTTTAGCTTTTTGTTTTTACGGGTTTTTGCATTTTTCTTTTTTTTTTTTTAAGATGGAAGAAATAACTACACTTCTGTGAATATGGGAATGTTCTGGTAGGGGAAAAAGCAAATGATAATATAGATGAGAAGATAAAATTTCTAACAACAAAATACGATAACATATTTTTGGAAGATTTGAAAACCTATATCTGCAATACGTATTTAAATAAAGCTTCTGCCTCTGCTAAGTAATGTCTGGTCTATAATATTCACCCTTATTCTTTATAGCCCATTCAAAATTCTGGCCCACTTAAAAATACCAGCTAAATAATGATCTCTTATCTGATTAAAATAATCGGTACTAAAATGTTAAAGAAGCCCAACATCTCATCTAAAGTCCATTATGTTTTTAAAGATTTGCTATAAAATGAATCTCTCTAAATGGAAGATGTTTTGGGGTGTGTGTATGTGTTTTACCACTTTAGACATTACTCGTGCCATATTTAGTTATTTTCAAGGAGGGAAATTGGTTGAATTAGCATTGTCAAAATGCCCCCAAAATCCTAATTGCAGGAGATGGACAAAAACTTTGTTCCATACACAGGTTTATTCTTCTCTACCACACCTGTGGCAAAACCCATCCTCACCTATGAGTGAAATGGCACGATACACAACAGAGTCCAGTACTGCAAAAGGACTGTCTATCTGTAACATCAAACATTCAGACTGGAAATAGAAGCTGGGTGCTGTAAAATAAAGAGTATGGTATCCTGGAAGCAGATTTAGGCAAGTAGATTCAGGATGGTATTTTACTAGCCTGTCTTTTGGCGGAGCAAAATATCTCCAGTCCAAAAGTAAGTTTTCCTCAAAGGATGTTATTTCTGTTCTTTGCCCATGAAAACCTGTTGGAATTCTGAATCCGATTTGCTTGAGTGTACATGATATGCACATACATAACTTCTCTCCTACCTTGTGAATCTCGTTGCTTTCATATCCATTGACTGAATTAAGCTTTCCTGCCCAAAAAGCTGAATCTGAATCAAGAACCCTAAGTGAAACTTTGGCTGGCTGACCATGTGGGACTCATAAGACCTAATCAAAAATTCTACTTAGGGGGAAGTGGATATGAATCAACTAGTTGAGCGCCCACTTACCACATGGGAGGTGCCAGGTTCAGTTCCCAGTGCCTCCTGGAGAAGGTGAGCAAACAATGAGCAGACACGAGAGAACCATGGCGGGTGGCAGGAAATAAAGAAAAAAATGAAGTAAATCAATCTTAAAATAAAACAACTCCACTTATGGGTTGGGCACCACTGAGCCCAGGAATGCCCAAGAACCCTCCATCCCCCATCTCATCCTCAAGAAATACACTTTGAAGAGAGAGGAGTGAGCATTATCATGTTACATTTTACAGCCACAAATCAATCTATCTTTACTAAAGGTAACTTTCTTAAGCATGGTGTCGCATACCTACACTTAAATGTGTCTATGGTATATAACATGTTAATGAGATCAATTCCAAGTGAATTTATTTGTAGGATACCGTATATTCCAATGATGCGTAAGGTTGTATTAAAACCAGGGACTTTTCATGTAAATAATTTAATTAAAATGATTTTAAAAATTTATCTACATGAGCTGCCTTTATGTTTCTTAAGAATGTGCATGCAAAGAGTTAATAATACATATAAGGTAGACATTTAATGGATAAATTTAAAAGCAGCTAAGAACATAGCATCCTGTGTATAACTTTCATAATTGTGCGTTCCTCCAGAGATAATGGATATCATTATCAGCGGCGCCTGTCCTAGGAAACTTGGCAAGGTTATGATTGTTTGTTACAGCTTTGGTTATATTAACATACACATTAATATTTATAAATATTTGATGTCATGTTAATTTTTCATATAAGATGATTTATGCTGTGCCCTGTTAGAGGGTATTTGCAATATGCTTCAAAAGAGAACTGAATTGATGCATGTTCTTTAAGGGAACTTGCCTGTATATCACTGTTCTTACAATGCATTATTCTGAACAGAAGTGTTTCAAAATAAATTATGTGAATTGTGGATTTACTCCATTAACATTTTAAATAAAACATAAAGGGAAAGATCATGCTGAAACTAGTTGCTGCATTTTTAAAAGGCGCTCTGTTCTCTTGAAGTGGACAAAGTTTACTGAAATATTCTTTTACAAAAACGAAGTTAACAAGTAAGCCATGGTTTTGAAATTTTAAGTTATATTATATAGTCTATTTAGCATGCAAACTAGGATATGCAGAAAAGGATATTATCTTGGCATGAAAACAATTACCTTTATTCTTATTCTTGCTTTTCTTTGTCAATTTTCTTTTACTAGAATATACTTTACTGTGACCAAATTCGGTTATAAAGAAATTGAATATAAATCAGATAGACTATTCATTATTAGATGTTTAATGAATTTTCATTTTATGTGAAAAAATTAACTCATTTTTAGAAAGTTTAAGCAGCTTTAAACAGAAAGTTAGTTTATATATATTATGGTAAATATGAAAATATGAAAAATTATAGGTTTGTTTAGTACTTAATGTTTATTTTAATGCTTTTAATATAGTTCATCAGCTTGCATTACCAAATAGTGTTATTAATAATGCTTTAATTCTTTTTTCATTTTACTCAAAAGAGCCATTGAATAAAATTTGGGGGTGGGTAACTCTCAAAAAACTATGTTTTATGTGATAATTCTTTTCCCTATTAGAATAGATGTTATCTCTTTATCCTTTTTTTCTATGCAGGCATTTTACACATCGTCTGCAGTTAGACTATTAGCATAGGCACTATTAGTAAAATTTCAGCTTGGGTATATCTGTTGCCTTTTCAATAATTTAAAATATCCCTATAATTGTTCACTTTTCCCTACTGAGCTTCAACTTTCTTTAAGGAAAAACAATTCAATATTAGTTTTCTTTTTTTGCATCCCCCAAATGAGTCATTACCCTGTAATATAACAGTATGAACCTATTTAGAGATTTCAGAATTTGGGGAATTCTCATTTTAAAAAATATACCTTGAATTGAAATTTTTCTTCTTCTAAATTTATCATCAAATAATAATTGCTACTTTTCAATTCATCCCTTGCACAGTATTAAACCCTTGAACAACTCAAGAAATTAGTTTTGATTTGCTATTATAAAATTTAACGTTACTCTTACTATCCAGTTCCACAAACTTGACAATTAATTTGAGTAAAATGTAGCTGACTTTTTCTCATATTTTCAAGCTCAAATTAATTCTGTCATCACAACTATTCATAATGAAAAAAAAATTTCAGTGGGTCATGAGGGAGGAAAATGCATTAATTTGAAGCTACTCAGAAAGATCTCTGGCAAAAAGCAGGTAGAAAATGTGGGAATAAAGATTGCAGTCCCAGGTGGCGGGCAGCTAAAGCATTTCAACAAAGTGTTTAGCTGCAAATAGTCAAAAATAACAGTAAGCATTGGATAAATTGTAATAAGCATAAATAATTTGAGTTAGCACCTAAGAATATTTAGCCTAGAATATTTATATACAGATTGGGAAAATCTATTAATATTCTATAGTGTATAATGCAAAGAAAAGGAAAACATGGAAAGAAGTATTTTTAGAGTAACACAAATCTGTATTGTCATATCATAATCAGAATTCACCCTTTAGAATTCTTGCTTCCTATATGTAGAAGAATCAAAAGTTTAAAAAGTATAGGTCTTATATATGGAGCAAAAAGTTATAAAATACAGTTACTAAAATTATCAAATACATAAGTAGAGCTGCCTTGTTTGAAGTACAATAGATCACCAGTCAGGAAAACCCCAGAAATTAAAAGCTCTAGGTACAAAAGGATAGATAATTGAAAAGGGATAATCATAGTGCAGGATCCCACATTAAGATTAGTACTGCATTTTATATTGCTGAAATAGGACTTTGCCATTGAGGTATAAAAAGAAATCTGATTGAAAGTTTTCCATGTTGTATTGATTCTTTTATAGTTGAACATTGTTTTAGTTGATTAATAAATTAAGAAGAAGGAGGTGGATTCTCAAATACAGTATTTTTAATGCATCCTCCTTAAGATTAATTAAAAACCCAGGCAATCTATACCTAGAGATATATAATTAGATATACGTATGGGTATAGATAGATATAGAGACAGAGACAGCTATAAATATATACACATGTGCATATATGTACATATACACAAGGGTGTATGTGTTTGTGATATGTGTATATATTCAAATGTATAGGTCACTATTGAGTTGTGTACTAGTGTTCCTATTGTAAAGTTTCTGATCTAGCCATAAAATGACAAAGAAATCATATCAGAATAGCTCACAACTCCAAATTAGGCTATATTATTTTTTCAAAATTTAGAGAAAACAAACTTTTGTCTTAAATAGACATCAGAGAGAGAAAGGTCTGAGAAATCATGACTGTAAAAATAATGTTCAATGTAATTGAAATATAGATCTTTATATTTGGGAACAACTTAGTTATTAAAAATTAAAGGAATGATAACATCTCCAGATAAGGAATTAAAATAGATCTTCAGGATAAAAACAAAAAATGCCAATTAGTGGTCTCCTCACCAAAATTTTATATTAAAAGTGATAATCCATAGCACACTGACACCAGTAAAATTAAATGGAGGCAACATGCATACAAAGCACATTTCTTTTATAACTGATTGAGACTCATTCATACAGTGTGAACACTCACCAAAATGTTGAGCCATGTGTTTGAGTAATGGTGTAATTAACTTAAGGCTTCACGTCAAACCCCAGGTAGGCCAACTTTTGAGAAGTCTACTTCCCTAGTCAGAGACATTAAACCCAGTCAGCACACATTTTCATCATCAGTTAGAAGAAGTAAAGAAAAAAGAATAAAAGAGCAAAAGAAAACAAGGAAGAAAAAAAGTGGTTGTTGAATGAGCATGAGTGGCGCAACATTACCACCAGAAGAAAGAGCTAGTTTATCAATCTTGTAAGTCCTTTTTTTCATCCTTAGATTTGTGCAGTCTGTATTAATACATGTTTAAGATTAAAAGCTGAAAGTTCATAGCATCAGTCCACTCAAATAATTACATTAAACTTATCACTAAAATCCTTTATGTTGTTTTTTACTACATGAGATGAAATGGAAAATCAAAAATTGGCTAGATGAATAAAAGATATTAATAAACTTTATGTAATCCTTTAAAGTTTAAAAAGGCATAAAGATTACTTTCAATTACTTTTTGTGTGGCAGAACCCCAGAATGGGAATGAAATTATGTGACAAACAGTCCAATTTGGTGGCAATAATAGTGATCTTTGATATATCAAGGAGATTTCTTTTGGCCAGGATCCTATCAAGTAGATTTCTTGACTGGTATTATTTGTGTAAACTAAGCTAATTCAATCATTTCTAAAGATATCTATTTTATAAATTGCGTTGGCATAATTATAAAATCCAAAGGTGGTGGTGGGAGTAAAGAGCAGAATAAGGAAATGCATTCTTCAATTTAACCCCAAACATATGGCATGTCCAAACATGTAAAATTAATCTGTCCAGTATAATCAATCATTTAACAGTTTATCCGTCATTGCGAATCATGGCAAAATACGTTTAGCCATACCAATATACATCTATTACTAAGATAACCAAAATGAATAAAGGATGATCAAGTCGTAGTTCGCTTTTCTTTCTTCTTAGAACATGACTATTTTCTGAGCCTGTTCTTTCACTAATGCAAACCCTTTTTTTTCAATGCTTCTCATCATTGATTAAGATTTATTTTATATTCATTCAGATTTGAAATTAGCATTTTCCATTGTATCCACAAAGAAGCAAAGATAATAGCTTTATTTTCGGCTCCAGTTTCATTTATTTATATTAAATTCTTCCTTGTGGAAGAGTGGTGGGTAACCCTTTTAGGGTTAATCCGTCACTGCATGATTAAATGTAAAAGGAAACCATTCAAAAGTCACAAGAATGAAATGTAACAATGCACAAGGGGTCAATAATGATGTGTATTTTTCCTTCCACTGTGATCTATTGCTATTCAGAACAATTGATTAGACAGGTTCATTATTGTTCTGCAACCACACATAAACCATTATTATCCGCATTTACTCCCTAAGGTGTTCTTATGGACAGTTTTTCAATGATTTGTAATTTCAAGTAACAGCAAGCTTACATTTCACCCTGTGTAACTTTAGTTGTCCTAAAAGGTGATTACCAACTTCTACAAGCTAGAGACCATTGGAGCAGTTACAGCCGTCCTGGACTTTTTTGTTTTCATCAGTGTCACAAAGGTTTAGCATCCCTCAACTGTGTTCAGTCCTTTAAAACGTGTGAATTAGCACTAGGCTACATAGATGAGTCATTGAAGAGAGACCGTCATGCTGGTTCTCTATTCTGCAAGTCTAGTCTTAAACCATCATTTAAGGAATATGCGCTGAAGTTTCCAGTAATTTTGTTTATAGAGAAATAGGGAATCATAAACTATGTTATAATTGCAGCAATCTCCTAAATTTCTGTGTGACACATAAAACAAAGAAAGATGAACAGTCTTGCTGTGGAAAAGGAACTTACGTTTTGTCAAGCACAATCTTTTCCAACTTATAAAAGAATGGACTTTTTCAAAAACAGTTTTAAGCAAGAAAAACGTGTTCATGGAATTCTCATTAGATTTTTTTTTTGAGGCATTGCTCTTTCATTATGCCTAAGTTTGTATTTCTGTGTGTGTATGATTTTATATATGTGTCCAATATGTGAACTTACTTATAATCAGGTCAGGTTCCACTGCTCTTGTTTCCAATAGGAGGAAATATGTGTCATTGCTAAGTGTTTGGGCCCTAGAATCGGAGTCGCTAATTGTGGCTCTTTCACTTAAATTTGGACAAATCACTTACCTTTTGACTGTCCTCCTATTTAAAATGGGAGAAATAATGTTAGGCGCTCAACACATTGCCTGCAAAAAAGAAAGGCTACAGGAAAGGTGAGCAAAGGATGGGGGTAGGATAAGAAAAAGTATAGTATTAATAATTATAGTAGTCAGGTAAATATGAAAAGAAAGACTTATTCCAATGTTTTCCTCACTACTCATCATAAGCACTTCAAATTGATAATGTAAGGGAAACAGGGCTATATCCTTAAGTATGTAATAGTACTTTGTTAAAAGTTACATCCTTTAGAGACAGTTAATTGCAAAAGGAGGAAGTGACGATGGCAGGGTTGTGATAATGCTTCATGTTTGAAATTTCAGGGCTTTCATGAGCAATACTTCTGAAAGGCATCCTTGCCTGGATACTGACCTGTAAACACCTAACTTCCAGATAATTATTTAATATGTATTTTCTGAATTTCTATTAAAAGTTATACGTGTTAATATAGTCCCTATTCCACTGCACACAAAGAATTCTTTAATTTCTTATAATAACTACAACTAACGCACATTTAGAAGTCCATTCCAAAATCTGTTTAATTCTTAAACAGATAATATTGAACAATATAGTCAGAAAAATTTGTATACAGTTGTACCAAAGTACAACAGAAAATGCTATCCCCATTTTAAAAATTGATTTTACTACTTTTGGAAAGAATAATTCAAAATCTAACTTGAAGATTCACTGAATTTTCAGCTGGAATTTCTTCAGACAGATGTTCTCACCTTCTTCATTTTGTGAAATTCAGTTTCTTCCTTTAAGGAAAATATGCCACTTTTGCAAATGATTCAGCTAGATTCATTTGCAACAACTTCTCGTAATAGGGAAACGATTAAAATTGTACATCTTTGTTTTGTATATCTTTTTGATTTATGCAAAATATTTAGCCCAGGGCAGTACTTCTCAAACTTCCCTATGTGTAGGATGTTCTGAAAGACTTGTTAAAAATGCAGATTTATTGAGTCTATCTTTGGAGATTCTGATTCCTTAGAGCTAACTAAGGTAGGGCCCAGAAGTGAAGCTTTTACTGAGAACCCCCAGATGAGTCTAATATAGGTGATCCAAAGGCCACAATTGGAGAAATATTGGTACCCCAGATTTTAGAGCCTGGTTATTATCAAGAAAATCATCAAATTTTAACAAACTATTATTTTAAAAATGTAATAAAGCTTGATTCAAATAAACTTGCAAATAAATATTTGTACCAATGCCTGAATTAAATCTAGTTTCTAAGTAATATTGCAAACTCTTCAGGCAAGGTTCAGTCCTCACCGATCAGTGTAAATAGACTAGAGATAAACACAGAACTCCATTAAAGGAGCTTTGACTCTAACCTATGAATCTCACGTACACTCTCTTTCCTGCCGCCATCGCTCTAGTTTATCTTCATTTTAAGCTTGTTCTCCCTTTTTTCTTCCCCCAGCTCAGATTCTCTCTCTACCAATTTCCTTCCTCTTTATAGATTCTTAGCTCATAATCTTCTCTTGGCCTACTTCCCGCTCCCCCCATGGGTATCTTATCCAAGGATAAAAGGGAAGACGCTCCATCCTGGACTTTCATAGAGTTTATGGATTAAAAGTGCTGGATTTGAAAAGTAGGGCTAGGAATGAAGTAGTAGGTAAAAACAGAAGGAGAAATTTGGACCTCTGCTTTACCCAGCCCAGATCTCCTTTCTTCCAGTCTACTCTAGAAATGCCTGGTTCTTCCTTTTTTCCCTAAGCCAAACAATACCCAGAGCTCCATCTTCATGGGCGAGACTACAAAAATCCTGTCCTGCAGCCTGTTGACACTTGCTTTATTCCAGGATGAGGCCCTCAGCCATTTCAGCTCTTCTCTCTCAGAAATTTTTACTATGACAGAGAGAATCAGGCTTATGCTGTATTAATGTACGATAAGCAAACTGGATTCAAGTTTCAGGGAAGAGAATAGCCTTACATAAAATGTTGTTAGAAATACCTTTCTGCCCCATTTGCAGAGCTTTTTACCCTTGGGAGTAACGGGGATACTGATGTCATCTTTGAAACAAACAATTCCGTGACCCATGAAGAAGATTGCTTAGACCTTTCAGTACAAACTCACGTGACGGTGACCTAATTTACTTCTGAGATCTGGATTTATGAATGGTACAGTTTTAGTCTCTTAGAGAAATTGGTTATGAGTCACGCACAGACTTGGCGTGAAAGGGAAGAATAAATAACGTATCAGCACCCTAAATTCAATTAAATATTTTCAGCGCCTTAAGGAAGTCATTTGTTTCACTATCTTCATTTCAAATGGAAACGATGGTTCATAACAGATTTTTGCTATTTTGGAAAAAAAAAAAGGGTGTGTAGTGATGAGTTGCATCATAAATGTTTATATTGTGAGTAGCAGATTGATGACATAAACATTTTTTCTCTCCTGGCATTTTTTAGGCAGAAAAGCAACTTCTCAAATTAGTCTCACACATGCATATATAGGCCAAATGTGAAGCTCACCTCTCTGGGTACATGTCTTTAGCTGTTATTTCGCAGACAAAAGGTCTGTGAGACTGAACCCGAAATGATGTTAATGATTTGGGAGTTTAAACAGTTCACTCTGAATCCTGGTTCTCGTAATCTAGATTGACACGAAAATAGTACTGTCATTAAATTCAAGGAAATACCACAGTTTAATGCTTAATCACATTAAATTTAAGATAATTTGTGTGTCATAAAGCTGTATTTTGGAAACATGAAATTGAACTTTACTACTGAGCAGACCATATATCAGCATAGATATTTAGTCTCAGGGTTCTTTGGTACTGAATTGTAGTTTCAGAAAGTTGGTATGGAAAAACCACCCATTTATTAATTATATTTACATGCTTTAGAGAATACGTACATGTAATTAAAACATCAGTGATGACAAATAATAATATTCCAATTAATTTCTTGTAGAACAAGTGCCTTTCTTTCAAGGAAAAAAGTCTTGCTCCTTCCACCTGCCTCCTGAATTCTCATGAGTATTCCCAGCCTCCAGTTTGAAGTATGTCAATGCCGTTCTTTTTACAAACAGTTCTGATTGTTTGCCCTGTACATTATTGTGTGTAGATGTTGTTGAGGTGTTGGAAGGGTGGAGATTAAACTGAATTTCTTGCAGGGTCATCTTCCAGAGTTAAGTCTGGTAGACCTAAAGAGAAGATTTACATTTGCTATCTAAATCATTAAAATTATGGTAGTAATACATATTGTAAGGATATTAGCATACACCTCCTAGGTCACCCACACCCAAACGGGGGTTTAATACTCTTAGTAATTCCATTTACTTGACACAAACGGTTCTGTGTGATTGCTCTAACCTATCGTGATACTTTGATCAAAACAACTGGTGTCTTTCAATAAGGAGTTAGGATCCCTTAAAAAGAAGCCATTACATCTTACATCTACAATGCAAATGAGAATACTGTTCAAACATAAATTGGAAAAGAACGTCTGAAGGAGGCTAAAGTATTTTCTAAATTTACAAAAGCTAGTCTTCACTCCAAAACATCTTAAATAATTCTTCTCAATAGCAACTCAAAATTGTGGAGAGCGTCTTTGTCTTGCCACTCCAAGGACTGAAACTTTTCATAATGCACAGAAAGATCTTTCAGTAAAAACACACCCCCCTAGTGCAATGGTGTGTTAAACTTCATCCAACTGTTTAGCTAATTCTTAGGCTTCCTCAATTTTACTGGATATGATGTTTTTATTGGGATTCAGGGAAGCATTGCTAATGACATCAGCAAGCTTTGTAATTTCTCACTGCCAGTTTTCTACACAACTTGCACTTTTGTCACTCAGACTGCATCAAATTGCTCCAACAATTAATCTTTAAGGCAGGAGTAGGGGGACTTTTAAATGGACCCCTTCTCGGGATTTTGTGTTAAAAACTGGAAAGTTCCCATGAGTGAAGGGGGTAAGTAAGCTTTTCCAGCCTCTGCCTCTCCCCAGGTCCCACTCCTTTCCCCCACCCTCCCCAAAAGGAATGAATTACATTTCTCTTCTTGTCCTTTAAATGAATAGCATAGTTTGGGTGAAATTATCGGGCAATTGCATGCCTTTTATGCAGATAATGCTATTTGATGAAAGCGGTGTTTTGATCTGCTAAGGATAATACAGATCCAGGGTTGGATTCATTGGTGAGAGTAAAGCTGTCTTCTGTGATAACTTCATCTCAGCATGAGGTCAGACGGGGAAAACTGGGATGGGGGATTAAAAAATGACACAGTCGGAGCAGTATTCAGTTCCCTGCTGTGCTGCTGGCTGCACACTATAGCTTATGTTTCTGATCTGTTATGGTATTGTCTGCCTTTCTCTCTCAGAGCAGAAAGAGATTGCTTAAAACTTTTCTTTTTTCAGTGAGGGGGATTAGTTCTGTGCAGCTTTTTTAATTAAAGAAAGTGTATCTCTTTCAAGGCAATTTAAAGCTGCACGGGAAGGACCGTCAGCCTCCATAACTTAGTACAATTATCTGTAACAAAGTGTAAGCTCTAAATTTGATAGTCAGAAATAGGGAAGGGGAGGTATAGATTTCTGTTGTATTTTTTAACCTTCAGTGGTTGATCAGATGCCTAAATGAAGAACAGTAAATAAGTGATTTTGTGTAAGTCCTCAATACATTTCTATACGTAGTAACTTTCAGGGGCTTTGCTTTTTAGCTTAGCTGAGCTTGCTTAATTAAATCTTCATGATGATAGCCAAGTGCTCTTGAAAATAGTGGAAGAGGAAATAGATTTGACTATATATCCTTTTCTTTACCCAGAGATCATTTTTAAACATTTCCATTTTACTGAAAGTGATAATAATAGAAAATGTCTGCTTAATATGGGCCATTTGCATTTAAACAGTGCAAAGTACAACATTATGGTACTTTATCATGACGAACCTTTGCCTTTGTGATAAGCGGTCATCATCTTTATTAATCTGAGGGGAGCATGGATTGAATCTATCCAAAGAGATGATGAATTTGTCAGGAGGTATACATTTGAGTTGAATTTATAGCTCAATTTAACCCAGGTTAATGTCGAAAATCCTCAAATGTTTCAAATAAGGCCCATATGGTTATCACTTTACAAAGCATACAGGCTCTGCGCTTCGGTTGCAACATACACATCTCCAACTAAATTCCATGCCAGATCAATTAGAAACAGTCTTCCTGAGCAGACAGGAACAAACAGAGATTGTTTCCCAATACCAGCTGAACCTTTGTCTTGAAGCAATGAAAAGCAATCATCTTAGGCTCTACACTTCTTACCATTAAAACTCCAAAGGTAATTTGGAAAACAATTAGGGTTTTATACATAATGTCATATTTAATACAGAATACTCAGTATCTACATCTAATGGGTGCTTAATACAAAGTTTTCCGAATTTCCGTAAATGTGACATCTTACCAAAAAAAGAGAAAAACAAAATTTGATCTCTTTGCCTTATCCCATTGTTTTTGCCTTTACTTCAAATTATGTGTCTGAGAAAAGTCAACCAAGTTCAAAGTGAATTACTGTGGCTTGCTATCGTGGCCAGAATTGTGAAATTACATGCCAATAACATACTGATGGGCAATAAAGTACTTTACTTAATAAATATATTTTCAAGGTACATTTTATTTATGGCGTATCCTTTTTGAAAAAAAGAAAAGCAGGATCACTGAATACAGTGAAAATATTTTATTCTTATATACATGCGTTCTTTACCGTAAACATTTAGCGAGCGTCCTCTTCCATAGGCCAGCCTTGGCGCTGGACCCTGTGGGTTCAAGAAGGACTAAAGGCAGGCCCACAAGGTCTCAGCTATTGGGGCAGAGCCATCCAGACCTCATCTACCACAAGCAGAACACATGGTGGAAGCACTTCAAAGGGGGAACAGTTCATTAATAGGTGCCCTAATAGGTGGATGTGTCAGGGGCAGGACATCCTGCAGTAAGGGGCTGGCAAAGGGAGGAGAAAGGGGAGGGCAATTCTGAGAAATGAGATCAAAGGGTTTGAAACCAGATTACAGTCAGTTGATGCTTGTCTTTTTAACCTGTATCTACAAGTTAACTTACAGACTGGACGCTTATATATTACTATATAGAGAGGACATGCAAAATTGTCCTTTGTGTCACTAGTTCATGATGGATCTTGCCAGCAGCTACTGTTGACCTTAAATATACGATATACACTAAATCTAAAATCTTTTCATAGAAAATAAGACAGGTTTTTATAGGCACTCCATGATTGCTATTAATTTTAAAGGTTGCATGTTTTAGGATGCAATAACGTGGCAGGCTTTGAACACGTATATGGAATGAAACCAAATTTAGAAAGTGCTACATGGGATATGATACCTCTGTGTTCAAAATCCTTCCCAGAACTTGGGATCTTTTATGACGCTCTAGCAAAACCAATTCAGCAGTTGTGCTGCACTCCAAAACAGCGTTTTCACCCAAGGTCAGAGCCACTCGTAGCCTCTGTTTATGCGATGGAACACAAACTAATGTACTGGAAAAGCATGGGCCCATTTAAAGGTTGATTTGTATGATCACCGGTCCACTTAGTGGCTCCAAAATGCAAGTGCATTGAGAGAGAGGCCTATCTTGCTTTAATTAAGGTAATGAAAGCATATTTTCCACTACAGTCATTTAGTTTTATGACTTTGTCAGTGATCAAATAAGAATATTTGTTTTACAGATTCGCCTCAATCTAACAGCCAAGATAAAGGAGTTATTTATTTTTGAGAGTGCAAAGAACCCTGGTAATAAGTTGAGAGCTGTCTGAGAGACATCCCTGTGAAAGTTAAGTTCTAGCGCTGTGAGTTGTTCGATTATTTGCTACATGCAAAATGACGTGCTTAACCACAACACTCCAAGTGTCTGGGACGTGGGTTTCCCTCGACGGCCACCAGCGCTGGCCTCTATTTCAGCTGCCACGTCGTTCACTGATTTGTTGTTCTCCGTTGAGATATAACCTCCTTTTGGACATCTCTCTCTCTCTTACTGGCTTTCCTGATATTTACAAGGGGCGCAACGTTTCAATCCTAGCTTCCTAAGCTTTGGCCACCCCTCCGCCCCTCCCACCTCTTCCCGGAATTGCCTCTCCTTCCTCTTCAGGGCCCCGGGGCCCCCTGATGTTGGAGAGGGGCCCTCCAGCCCCGTGACTTTTGCCTGAGTTTGCTAGAGCAGCCGGAGTTAAGAGCAAAGAATCCTGAGGAAGGCGAGCAGAGCCAGCGCGCCTCCTTGCAGGGCTGCGTACCTGCCTGACCCGGGACCCCCTTCCGCACGCCGGAAAGCCCCGCGTGACAAAGGAGAAGGGGGCTCGGAGACCGCCTGCTCCCCCCGGGAGTTGGGAACAGCTGCCACTCGGCCCCGGTGAGCTGCAGGCCGGATTTTTAAAAGGGAGGAGAAAAGTGACTCCCCTCAAAACAACAGAGAAGGCGCACGTGACACTGACTCAAATGGACAGCCTCACCTTGGGGGGGGGGGAAGCGACGCGCAGCTGAGGTTTGGCTCCCCGGGAGCTGGAGCAGCAGAGGAGGTGCCGTTGGCTCCGCCCCAACCGCGGGGCTGGGTCCTGTGGCTCACCCAGCCCCCCCCCCCCCAACACCGATGGCACAGGCGGGGCCCTCGGGACCCCAAAGTGAACCTGACTGTCGTATCTCCCACGGGGCCACTCATTAGAGGCTTGCAAACGCCGCAGGCGCGCCTTTGCAGGGCTGGGAGAGGGGGGCGCGAGGCAAACGCGGCCGCTTTTTCTTTTCAGAGTGCTGCGTATCAGCGTGACAAGGGGACCCCGAGGGAGGGCGGCGCCGCCAGCTCGGCCCCATTACCCAGTGCGCGGCCGGCTGCGTTCACAGGGCCAAGTCACCGGCCGCGCCGGCGAGAGTTCGCGGGGAGCGGCCAGAGACGTGCAAAGCAGGCAGCGACGCCTGGCATCTCTTTTCCCGCTCCAGCCCTTCTTGCTGCCGAGGGCAGGCGTGAGCCCCCCGGCCTCCCCCCGACAGCAGCTCGGCGAGGCGCAAGGGCCGGCGCTCGCAGCCGCTGCCGCTCTGCTTTCCAGGGACGCGGGTGGCGGCAGCGGCGCGCGTGGCCGCGCCTCAGCACGGAACACCACCGGCTTATCCTAACCGCCTCAAACCACCGGACTTCTTTGTTCCGGGGGGCGGGGCGGGGCCAGAACCGCCAAGGCCCAAACCCCACGCGCCAGCTGTCTGGGCTGCGGGCTGCGCCGCACCCACGCGGGCGGATGGCGAGCGGGTCACCTGCGCGCGGTGTCCCTCGGCGACGCGCGGTGCCCAGGGCTGGACTAATGAGTTCTGGAGGAGTTGTTTCTGCATCGTGTCCAATTAGTGTGACTGTTCAACATCACATCCTGAAAAAACTTGGAAGATCATGTAACAGGGAGCTGGGCCAGAGACACACTGCAAGATTTATTACCATTTCTAAATTTTATGAGTTCTATTGTTTCCTACGTCCATTACCAGCGTTAGCTCTAATGAGGGTTCTGGGGGGTGGGGGAAGAGCTGAAAGGAGGAAACGTGGGCCCCTCTCCCTTCCGCCTTCCAACGCCCACCTGTTCTACCAGCACATTAACTCTTGCGCTCTGAGCGCGCCAGTTTGGGTGCAGGCTGTCTTTTCTCTTTATTGTATATTCCTAGATATCAAGGTACAAAGGAGCAAGGGGAGTCTTTCTTAGGCACATTAGAAAAGTTTTAGACTTTTACAATGTTTTTCTGGGAACGGGGCCATCAAAGTGATTTATGAAACATCCTCGAAATTTCCTTAGGGTCATGTCAAGGACTCAAATATCAAGTAGAGTGATTGCCACGTAACGCCTCTGTAATTGAAAAGTTTTCTGACGATAATGTGAATGGCTAGAATAGGGAGGAGGATATCACTCAGCTGCCCCCACCACCTTCTTTTCCCCGGGTGTGAAATTCACATTGCGGGCAGGAGACTGACCCATCCCGGGGCGACTTTGGATCCCTCCGCAAAGATGTGCAGGGGGAGGGGGGAGGGGAGAGGGGGGAGGGGGGGCTTGGCCACCCCGGCCTCCCAGCGGGCCGAGCTCTGTGGTGGTGATTTCTCGACGCCCTGAGCTGCACTCACTTAGCAACTTGGAGAGCGCAGACTGCCCGTGTGCGCACGCTGATCTGAGCTCAGGGATTCTCCTCGCCAACTCCACGCTAAACTTTGCAGAAACACCAACGCTTAGGTGCCGGCTCTCTTAGGAGGCTTTGCCCTTCTTTTCCGAGCGCTGGACTCGGAGCTGGTTCTCCACGTGGTTACAAATGCAAATCGATTGCCTTCCGGCCGGGTCAGCCTGAGCCTGCAGGTCGCGGGTGTCCTCCCCTGGGCAGCTGAGAGTGGGCCATGGAGCCAGGAGGGTCCCAAAGCACCAGTCGTTCGGGCACGCTTCCGGGGCCAGGGCGGCCCGGGACACCAAGCCTCAGCTTCCCTTGGTGGGGCCGGGGAGGACTCTTGGGGGCCCCCGCGGGGAGCCGGGCGCCCGGGAGCAGCCCGCAGGGCGCACGTCCCGCCCCGGCGCCAGGCAGCCCCGGAACCCGGCGGCGGCTGGAGGTTGCGGGGCCAACCAGAGCCGCCCCGGGAGGCGGTGGGCTCCGCGCCCCCACATTTTCCAACAGCCGCACCCCCAGTTCCGAAAGCTCCCGGGGCCGGCCTGCTGACCTCCGCGGGGGCTGCGGAGCCGGGAGGGTGGCCGTGGGAACGAGAGGAGAAAGTGACCGTCTCGTGGCAAGCTGTGAACTTTTTTTGTTTTCCTTCCACAGCAAAGTCGAGGCAGGGGTGGCGTTCGGAAGCTAACTTGAGGGGAGACTGGAGAGAGAGCAAGAGGGAAAGAGTTAATGCGGGCTGTGGAGCCTTCTGGAGGATTCCAGACCCCGTCCTCTCCCCACTCCCCCTGGACGGGCTCGCGGGAGGTCCCCGCGCTTGAAAGTGGGAGCAGACACTTGTTCCACAACAGTGCGGGCCGGGGCTGTTCCACAACAGTGCGGGCCGGGGCTCGGACGGGGGTCAGGGTGTTCAACGCGCGCCCTTCCACCTCCAGGATCAGGATCCTGGATCGTGATTGCTCTTTGGAATCACGAAAGAGAGAAAACACTGGAAGGCACGGCGCGGGTCATTTCCAGCGCCGCCGTCACGCGCGGGCGCCTCCGGGGGTGGAAATCCTTAATCACCCCCTTCCGCCTCGGTCTCCCCGGCAGGGGTTTGCACTCCCACCTCCTCGGCTGACTCAGCTGCCCTGAAATGCCCACCCCACGCAAGACCAAGGAAAGTAGTTTTCTAAGCAGGCTAGAGATTTGATGACACAGAGAAGTGCTGCCACTTGAGGCCACAGCCATCACGCGCCCCCTGAACAGGACGAGGGCAGACCCCCACGCCTGCGCCCCGCACTCTGTAGGTGCGTGTGGAGTTCGGTCGTGTTTGCCCCCGGCCGCAGCCAGAGCCCTCGGCAGAGGACAGCCGGCCAGGGCCATTCCTCAGCGTGGAGCGTCCTCCGCGCACGACCCTACCTCCCGGCCGGCGGGGGCCACGCACTGATTGGCCGCAGCGCGGTGGCCGCGGCGCTTTCCCGGACCCGCGGCGGCCGGGAGGAGGGGGAGGGCGGGGCGGCGCGCGCGGTTCAGGCCGGCGAAGCCCCTTCGCCATAAAAAGGCCGCCGACGGGGGCTGGCATTTTGGTGTTTTTTTTTCTGAATAAAGAAGACGACGAAATAAAAGTACCTGTCATCCCGACACGTGGAGGAGCGGCGGCTGCAGGAGGATACCCGCGCCGGCCGGGCCAGCGCGCCCCGCGATTGGGCTCTCCCGGATCTGCGCCGGGAGGAGCGCAGGGTAGGCTGTCCTCCACACACTCACACACTCACACACTCACACACACACACGTGGACGCGCCTCCTCTCGGGCACACTCGGGCCAGCGCGCTCCCCCGCCGCCCCGTTCAGGTCCCGGAGGCCGCGGCGCCGCTCGCCCCTCACCTCGCCCGCCTCCTCTCCCTCCACCTCCTCCAGACCCCCCGCTCCGCGGCGGAGCCCCGGCAGCTCCGGGCGGGTCCCGGCGGCCCCCGAGGCGGGCGGCGGGGGCGGGCGGCGCGGGGAGCGCGGGCGAGCAGAAAGTGAACTCATTGGCGCGCGGCGCGCCGCCCCCCGCGCGGGGCCCGGGGGCGCGGGCCGGCGGGAGAGGAAGTTGGAGCACTCGCCCGGCTCGCCCCTCCCCGCCCCGCGGCCCCCGCGCGGCGCTCCCCGCGCGCCCCCTCCCCCGCGCCCCGCTCCCGGAACCGGCCGAGCGCGGGGGGCTCGGCGGCGCGGCGCACGCGGCGGCGGCGGCGGGGAGCGAGCGGCGCGGGAGAGCGAGCGCGGTAAGTGCGGCGCCGCCGCGGGCGCGCCCTCCTGCCTTCGGGGGTCCTAGTGCCCGCGCCGCGGCGCCGGGAGCGGGCGGGCGGCCGCGGGGCGAGCTCGGCCCGCGCCGCGCCCCGAGCGCTCCGAGGGCGGCCGAGCGGCCTCGCCTGCGCGCGGGCGCTCCCGGGCCCCGGGTCCCCGGCCTCCCTGTCCCCGCCCCTCTCCGCGCCCGCCACCTCCGGGCGCCCGCTCAGGTGGCCACTCGGCCGGCGCTTCCAGCCTGGGGAGCTCCGGCGCCCGGGTTCCCCGAGGAAGGCCGCACCTAGGCTGGGCGCCCGGGGTAGGGGCGCAGGGGCGCCTGCCTTCCTCGGTCTCGCCGGGGTGCTCCCCCAGTTTTGTGGCGGGGTCCCGCGTTCTCGGAAACGGTGTCTGCCCGGATCCTGTGCGGCTGCCCCCACTTGGCGGGGAGCGAAGGGAAGGCGCCTCCAGCCATCCCGGAGCCAAGTTGGGGAGGAGCGGGGGACGCTGAGCGAGGGGCTCGGGTGCGGTGGGAGTGGTGGGTCACGCTGAAACTTGATATGGAAACTCTGGTTGGGGCTGGGAACCAACAAACAAAAAATAGCCAGAAATATTGGGCGTTTTAAAAATTTACAGATTTCTCAGGCTGCAACTTCAGCTAAGTTCGTATCGTATTTCACAGCGGATCAGAAAAGGGCTTCGAAAATTGTAGGTCCAGGCGTTTCTGTCTGCTCGTGGCTAAACACCTCCTTCTGCAGTTTAGATTCCATTCTTGCTGCCTCTCCGTGAAGGAAGTTGTAAGGGTAACCTGCTAATTCTTATGGTGAAGGAAGGAGAACATGTAATTCTACGTGTCATACGACAGATACATTTGTTCTCCGAAGCCATTATAATTTAAAGCTAGAGAAAAGTTTCCAGGTACTTTTAGTAGGTGCAGGGGAAGCGAAAGGATCAGCGCTTACCCTAGGACTTTTAGGAGGGCCCCAGACAGCTGGGATATGAAAGAACAGGGCTGTCTCTTCATAACACTCTATTTCTTATCGTCTGATAATGTATTTGTCAAACATTTGTAGGCTGTGGTAGTAGCCACTGGGTGGTCTTTTTTACTGGAAATAGAAATATGTTGTGCCTTTCCCTTCTGTTGTCAGGAGAGCAAGAAAAAAAAGGCAGGACTTAGCATCTTTGAAAGCTTGGAAGAGTACCTCAAAAGATGATGTTGCAAGTGAGCAGAACTTGGTGATTTGAGTCCCTTAGTGATTTTGTTTAAAACATTTCCACTCCAACCACATACCTGAGGAAGTATGTGTTGCCCTTCTAGTATATTAGGAGCAGGGTTTAGAATTGAGTAATTGTGTGATTACAATTCATTATAGATGCTGCAGTTTCAGTAAAAACGTGAGATCTTCTAAATCCACCAAAAACCTTGCTTTGTGGGTCCCTTCATACACTTTTGATTATCTGACACTTCGAGCTTGTATTTCTTAATATATGAAATTCTTGTATGTACCTTGAAAGTTTCGATTTGTGATTTTAAATGCAGAGCAAATATTTAATTCTTGCTCTAAGAGTGAGGTTAGTTCAGTAATAAGACTTGCTAATCTCACTTTAAAATGTCATGGCATTCACAAATTATTCCTAAATTCTTCAAAGATAGGGGTTATCATGAATTTCGTTATTCTGTTGTGTATTTCAGGGTCGTGTGTATCTCTGTTCTTGTCCTGAACAATCTTGCCTTTTTCTTAAATGAATTTTAATCTTCCTCTTATGCAAAGGTACTATTTTTTCCGATAATAGATATATTTTATTCTAGGTAACTTTAAAAAGAATATAGGTTTTATTAGAAGTTGTTCCTTTGGATAAGAAATATATTTTTACATTCTCCATACAATTTTTATAGGAAATGAATTTATATACTATTATCTGTGCCAGTGCTTTTATATTTGTATACTATGAGGATCCTAAGCCAATAGCATCAATGTTAGCAACCCATAGACAGAGAATATCGACCCGTGAGGATTATTTGATTATTTGAAATAAATCGGGAAGATTTTTACTAGAATTGTGACAAATTATTTTTCCAAATGGAATCATTCTGTGTGACTGTGTTTATTTTCTAGAAGAAATGTTTTAGGTAAATTAAAGAAGCTTTTATGACTGTGATCTTGTAGGCGTGTCTTCAGTCTCTTGGTTAGAAAAGGGGACTTGCTTTATTAGGGTGAAGACAAAGAAAGATAAGGATGCTTATCTTTGGATAGAAGAAAGCTCCTTAAGAGAGTGAAAAGTTTAAATTTACTTCAAAAGAAAAACTAGCCAAACAATAATAGTAATCCAGTTAGCAAGTTCAAACTAGTCTTTCTTAGCTTAGCTTCTGAAAGCCAAGAGTAATTATTCTCTCTGTAAAGAGCCAAGCAAGTAAGCAACCAGGCAAAAGTGGATAGCTATCATGGTGAGTAGAGTGACTATTAGAACAACTAAATTAACTTTCAGTTTAATGTACAAAAATGATGTGTTTGCAGTAGCTGTGAAAACATGTTTAATGAAATATGTTTAATGAAAACATGAAATAATGAAGTTTATTACAGTGATACTGGAAATTAAGTCTGGAAGCCATGGTCAGAGTCTGAAATAAAAGTGCCATACAGCTAGCTTTATTAGTTTATTAGTGCTGATCATTTTAATAAATACATATACCTCTTTTTTACTGAACTTTATTTTACCCTTAGACATTTTTATTTCTGGGTGGCAGAGGAATCTCATTCAGGTGTTTTACTTACATGAATCAGTGTATTCGGCAGCATTAGTGAATTGTCTGCCCTTTTCTCCAAAATGTGCTCTAAAACCTGTTAAGCATGTTCAATTATACTTTGGTTATCCACCCAGTGTTTTATTTGATAGTCAAATATCCATTTTGACTTTCAGAGTACTTTCTTTACTTGGATTGAGAAAGTGAGCAAAGAATAATTGGCTATTAAACCTTTACACTGATCCATACTCAGTTAAATATTCCCTTGAATTTTCAGTTAAAGTCAGTGTTCATATTTATTTTATAAAGTGGAATGATAGTCCTGAGAAGACTCTAACACATGTATTCAGAAAAACAAAGTGTACTGAAAAGGTAGTACCACAATGCCATGTTATTTAAAAGTTCCAACAATTGACTTTTAAAAATTATTTCATGTGGGTTCCTTCTAGAACATACTTAAAACATTATTTTGGGGTTATCAACTGTCCTAAGAGTCCTGATAAAAATGTTGTGCTTAAGAAAACACACAAAAATTTCTTTGTTTCAAAACTGATGAATTGTTGTGTCTTATAAAAGCTGATTTATTTCATGTTTTTTTATACCGAGCATTACCATTATGAAGCTCTCCTTCTAATTGAGATTAATGTTTCTGAGCAAAGAAGTGGTTTAGAGGGCTGCATTCATTTTGACTGGTGTTATAATCAATTTTAGATATAGCATTCCACAATGGATCAGTTTGCATCCAAACCTACCTTATTATGTAGAATTAACTTGTTGGTGATTGATAGTAATACTTCTCCCTCTTGAGAAGTCATTTGTTTTCAAACAAGTGTGATGGCTTGTCGGAGTTTCAAAATATTGCCTCTCATAATTAAAACTTATTTTGGGGGACCTAATTTGAACTTTCTGTAAGAATTGAATAAACCGTGAGGAAACAACTCATTGAAACATTTTCACTAAAATAGCTTTTTTTTCACCAAATACAATGCCTCAAAATGGATTTTTACTCATCAAAGTACTTTATAGTCTTTTGGGTTATAAATGGTAATCGTTAACCATCTAGATTATTTCCTTTTTTGTTCATATCCACATTATGGTTGAGTTGTTCAGGGATTTCTTAGAATTATGGATGTACGTATTGTTCAGTGTTATCACTTTGTTTCACAAGATGGTTGGTACTCTCCTGGCAATGAAAGGTAACGTGTGGAGGTAATTCCTTATCCTCTCTGGAAAAATGGAAAGATGGCAAATGTATCAACCTTACTGTGATGTTTGCTTTTGTTTCTCATTTGTATCTGGTCTGCCTCAGCTTTATCCCTGTTTCATTCTCTTCTGAAAGGCCAGGTAAAGATTTCCTTGGACTTTGTTCCGTTTTGCATTGCTTGCTGTGATGCATACTTGTAGTCTCAATAAACTACAATATTAAAAGCCTAGACTGTAGCATTAATATAAATATTCTAATAAGTGCAAAGTATATAGGATTTTTAAAGGAAGGTGTTACTCTAATAGTGCATGGATAGTTCCCACAGAGGCACTGGTTATCACTTCAGGGGAAAAAGAAAGACTTGGTAGGAACTAAGTTTCTTGTTATATTTCTATTTTGTTTTCTGTAATGATAGAATATACACACTGGATTGGTTGTTTTCTGGTTTTAAATATTCATTTATAAAAGTTTAAACATTATTAAAGGGCTATTTTAAAAGCATCCTTTTCTCCAACCTTAAGAATATAACCTATCATAACACAGAAGCATGCTTTAAGGCATGAAATGTTTTCATATACCCAAACAAAAATAGAACTCATTCTTTCAAAAGATTTTTGATAAATTATTCTACAGTTTTGATTTAATAACAGGTGATTGGTTAATTAGAACAGCTGCATAGAATTCTCTTAAAAATATTATGTACTTAAACTTATTTTTCCTATCTTAAATCTGCTGCTCTGCAACTTAATGTCATTATCGTAGACCATACTCAAGTCATAGGCATAGACGATTGAAACCATATAATAATAATAATAATAATAATAATATGACTTTACTGCCGTCTTGATACGCTCCTGGACCCTTAGAAGAGCTAGGGGTGGGGTAGCACTGGTTTTTCAAACAAGGTCGTGAGGTGGCAGTCTGAACTGATTTCCTTGACTTCATTGAGATAATAGATAGTTCTGATAATACTTGGGAGCAGGCATAGAGTAAAACATAACATATCACCAAACTATGGTTTCATTTCTTTTTTGTAAGTTTAGGAGTTGGTAATAGTTTATGGAGAGGTGTCATTTAAAAAATAATTTCCCCAAATTTATACTTCTCTGGGTTACGGTGGAGCAAATAAGAAAAAAAGATAATCCCTTTCGAAAATGAAGTGTTTTGAGGAAACCATATTCACACTTGCATTTTCACATTTCATATTCAATTATATGAAAGTCATTGTGAGATGCTGCTTGATAAAATATTTTCAAGTATGGTGGATGCTTTTTACTTCTCTTAGAGTAGTTATAGTGGGTAAGGGATGGGAAGAATGTGATTTGATTTATCTTGGGGTGGGATCATGTTATTTAATTACAGTCAGCTATTTTATAACTGTATCTGTTGCGTCTCTGCCTCAAAACCCAAAGAGGAAGAGAAATAGAGACAGAGAATATGACTCTGACTCTCTTACCAAGAGTGATTGTCCTTTGAGCGTTTTCAGTGTGTAGCAGTGTGTTTGTCTGGAAAAGCAATCTATAAAAGGCAGATTTTGTTGTGTAGTTAGTTGGGTAAGTACAGAAGAAAATTAACTTCTAAATTGTTTTTTACTCTTAAATATATGAATTTTAGATCTCTGCATGATAATAAGAACATATTATCGATTCAAGAAATTCCAAATATTGTATATAGTTCTTTATATTGGGGGGGGGTAAGTATATAAACAGCTCTATTTTATAGCTACGCTTTCTTTGTGTATGGCACTGACCACCTAGTTATAACTTTCTGTGGCAAGACTTTAAAAAAAAGCCTCCTATTATTTTTAAAGTCCATTTAGGAAATAACTTATAGAGATCACTAATTTTTAAAAGGTAAGTCTCTCAATCAGTGTAATTTAGTCATCTGTCATTTCTTCAGTTATTAGTTACATTTGCCAGAATTCTTGTGCTAATTCTTCTTCAGATTACCGTAACTTAAAAAGAAATAACAGCTTGGTGATGCCTGTCTTCCTTCAGTCAGATTCTGAAGCACCTCTGAATAGAAGGGTGATGTGAATCTGTGGTCCCCTCTTTCCTCGAAAGATAAAAAAAAAAAAAAGCTACTCTTTTATTCCAGTGGATTATTTCATATTCAGTTAAGCTCAACTAATATGTTATGATTAGAATTGTTGACCCTCTATCAGCGTGAGGAGGTGTCTTTTTGATAACAGGGGCGTTTCCAAAGAAAAGGTCCTTCCTCCAGAGCAACTCCAGCATCTCTGTTTTGTTCAGCATTTGGCTTCTGTCCTTGGAAGGGTCTCTTAGGAGAGCTAATGTACTTGGACTATGCACTGGAAGGTATGTTATGCAGAGACTACAAAGACAAAATGGAATTAATTTAATTTACAAGGAGAAATGCCCAAAGTATTTGAAGTGGGTTTGCATGAAGTACATGCAAATATGTTAATTTGGGAACTGTTTATTTTGGTAAAAATAAAAGTGAACCTATTGAAAAGTATACCTGTTGTTTATTCTTAGTCTACTAAATGCTCTTTTAGAGTGTAACATCTATGCTAATACTTTTATGATAGAATTTGGAATTTGTAAACATGTAGGTGGGAAAAATTGGCAGGAATCTGTTGTTGTTTTTTTAAAATAGCTGTTTTAAAAATTGGCATAGGGCTTGCCATTTTAAATAATTATGAAAACCGGGAGAAGACAGCTGTAAATTTTATTTCTTTCAGAATTTATAATAACTTCCATCCAAAGAAGGCTGTCAGTCCTGTAGTTCTTGAAAAAGAACAAATCCGTGACTTTTTTCTCTAAACAACAAAAAGATAGAGATATCTTAGAGATAAGTGACTCTTACTGTATCTTAAGGAGTAAAAGCTTTAGTATAATCAATCATATTTTGTCTCTTGACTGTCACAAAAATAACGTTTGCTTCTTACAGAAATGTTGCTTAATTTTATGACAGACAGTATCAATAATAGTTGGAGAATATCTTGACTCAGTTAAAATAACTGAAGTATTAATCCTCAGCATGTTAAATAAACTTTCAAGAAACATTCCAAAAGAATTAGAAAAGCTTGTGAAAATAAGCATACCTTCTAGGAAAAATACACTATGTTTGTTGCCTTACTAACTGTCAGTGAATTTGAGTTCAGAAGAGGGTGAAGACTTCTGCCAGGATGTTATTCTTCAAAATAAAACAGAACAGACGTTCTCCACCTATCTTTATAACTTGATATTTCTATTTTAAGTTAGTTTGGAGCAGTGGCACAATTAACATGTGAAATAAATTGTAATTAAAACAAATATTAAAGATGTGTCTGGTAAACCAGAAATTAATCCTCACTATTAGAACAATTTTTATACTTCTTTATAACTTTAACTTGGCAAATACAAATAGAATGCCCTATTATGTTTCTTGTGATTAAAAATTTGAAAGAATGCAAAATTCTTCCTGGATGGTTGCTTTGGTCCTAGAATATACAAACTCTGAGTGAGAAGACTCCGGGATTCCAAAATTTTTATAAACAGTATTGGCATATTAAGTTGATTTACCAATTAGATATTTTTCTTTGTCACAAATTTTTAAAATTGCATGTGTTGTGGGTACTTTGATTCAGTATTTTACTAGGGATAATTTTTTCTTTTTTAATGATAATTTTTCACCTGTTTTCTAGCCTATGTTTTCTTTGTGATATAAGTTTATTCATTAAGGAAATAGTTTATCCACTCTGTCTACATTTTAATTTACATAGTAATAGTGTTATAGCTTCAAAGGAAAATAAGTCAATGCAAAGATGTAATTTTTAAAATTAAATTCATTTAAAAATTCTTTAAGAATTTCAAACAATACATTTTAGTTAAAAATGCAGTCTCAAACAGAAAAGACCTCATTTTGTATATTTTCAAATAAAAATACTGTTTTACTAAAGAATGTGTAAATCAGTCTTCATAATTTAAATTATTTGCTCCTATGGCATTTATCTTTTATGTTTTTCAACTACTCAAGAAACTTCAGATTTCTCTGTATATGGTTACGTTGCTCTAAAGTACATAATTAAGAATGAAAAAATATTAGTAATCAAACAAACACATGCTAGCACAAATCTCTGCTTTAAAAGAAACCTAAAAGAAGTGAGATGATCGGATTATTTTGAGTTCTAAAAATTATTAAAATATCTTGAATGAATATCACATTTAATCTAACTTAGACACTTGAATATCATTAATAGATAAGTATACAATATCCATACAGATAGCCAAAAAAGTTATTAATTACAAAAGAAAGATTAATGATGTCTTTATATTATTATATTTTAAGTCACACAGCATGAATGGACATAAATATATTAAGATACATCAATTTATGATATTCTGGATTTAAGTAATTTTAGTAAAATTTATATATTGTTGTATTTTATCCAAGTATGATGTAAGCAAGTTGGATCATCCCTAAGCCAGTATACCCATGAAGTCTAATCTTTTTCTTCAAGTTTTACATAAAATCTGCATCTTCAAATAAAATAGTTAACTCTGCTCTGCAGGTGTTTGATATCTTGTGACAAATGAGAGATTTGAAAGAGAGGACTAAGTGCTTGTTCTATGAAATGTCTTCAGTTAATTTTCTTCACAACATCTGATGAAAGTAGTTTTTCAAAACTCTATTGTACTTCAGATGGGAATTTTAACATGAGAAGTTTGGTGAATTTTATATTTGGCTATTTCCAAAAGGAAATGTGAACTACTTAAAACAAATCAATGCCATACCACATATTTCACTTAAATGTGGTGTAAGGCATATAGATTGGTTGTATCATTATCACTTTGTTTCAGTCTGTATTTCACTTTGGTAATTTTAAATGTTGAAGAAAGCAAAGTATAAATAGTTCTTAATTTTATAAAATGCTGTTAATGTAATCCCTCTAAGAATCATTATTTTTTATTTTATTTTGAACTTTTAAAAGAAAGCATACCTTCTAGGGTTTTTGAATCATTTAATTTTAAGTCTGGAACATAACCATTTGAATTAGGAATAGATGTAAATTGTTAATGCACAGTATGCACTTTTTTCCCCCCAAAAGAAAGTAGCTCAAGGCTTTCTGGGTGAGGCTCTGGTTCTTTAAGGATTAAGAATCATTGGTATAAATGGCAGATTTTGGTGGAAGTGTTACATAGTTTTAAAGTCCTCGTTACTACTTTTAAAAGAATATCCCATCGGGAATAGGAAGCTTTGTGGATAAGCTGCCACTCTTTGATGAAGGATTATACATTCTCCCCTAAATCTGTGATCCCAGGATCTTTTTCACAATAGTTTTATCAAGTAGCACCAGAATAGCTTGGCCATCATTTCATTTCTCTTAAAAAGTTAATTGGTTCCTTCCCCAAACTTAATATTTATGTAGAATTTTAGTCTAAATATATATTTTAGGCATGAATAGATTTAACTCCTAAAATCCAATACAATCTTGTATTTTTATACAAGATAATGAAGCCAGAAGAGTTTTGGATGCCAGATGACCAGTGAATTGATTATTGTGGCAGTGCTCAGTCATTTAAGTGGTTTGCCTGCTCAGGGAAGGTGCAGGGTAGGTGGCCTGATTGAAGTAAAGAACTTCTCAACAGTAAAAATAATTGAGAAACAAAATAATAACATAAAATGAAGCCATCACATATGTGAGGATTAATTAATTTTCCCTGAACAGGTATGTGAAATAGTAAGCATCTTATAGATGCTTAGATCATGGATGAGAAATAAAGAACATTTTGTTATGTGATTGTTTTACCATATTAGAACAACTTTTTTGTAGAGCATATGAGTTTATAAAAGTCTGTCATGTTCTAAGGAACCCTTTATTTGGTTGAGGAAAGTAAAAATTGAACTGTCAAACTTTGCACAATTAATTGTACTAGTATTATTTATATCTGTTTTAATTTAGTCAACATCACTCAAATAGAAAGTAGTTCATCCTATTAAAATGGAAAAATACCAAATTTTGGTTAATTGAGACATTTGAATTGTAAAACAGAGGTGATTGCACATTAAAAGGCATAATTATGGACAGTTAATTTGCCTTAATAAATGAGTTCTTATTTCTGAGGCTGCTAGCTTCTAAAAATTTAAAAGGAGTAGCAAAGTTTATTTTTCATTTTGTAAATAATGCCATTTTCATGCATTAAAATATAAAAATTGCAAAGTGAGGAAGTACAGTACATGTTTTACAATTGAAATAGTAGATTTTCTGTTCCTAATCATTGAAGCATACTGTCATTCAAAAGATAGGTCTGTGCAAGTTTAGTAGTCTTCTGAATTATCCTTTATAAGATTATGTTTTTCTTAATTTATATTTATTTCTTGTAAAAGGTATATGAATCTAACACTTGTTTCTATTCTTAACTATTAAAATATTTTTAAAAAGAAACTACTTTAAAGATTATTTTTAATGATCACTTTAAAGTGACAATTAATTATTTAAGGCCTCATAAAGGGCTCTAAGCTTTTATAACTGGGCTAACTATGATGTTAATATATAAACAGAGCTACCTAGAAACTAGTTAGAAATTACCAAATTTCAGTAACTGTTTAGAGTGAGAATTTAAATAAGAACTTCAAATATTTTATGTAAATATTACTGTCCAATTTCCAAGTTATTACCCTTAAAACCCAAGTTTGACATATTTCTTAAATAATTGTCTGACCGAGAAGCATTATTCACCAGGTTTACTATTTTTAATTATTAAAATATGTGTGTTTTGATTTAGTCTATGAATGTAACAGAGGAAGGATTTTGAAGAGCGTGTTTTCCTTCTATCTTTCATCAGCTCTGTGGCTGAACCCTTACAATCCCTTACTTCATTGTTCTGTGCCACTATGAGAGTCTATACTCTGCTGTCTCCACATCTGTTTGAGGATTTTTTTTTCAAATATAATTACAAGTACATGTGTTTTGTGCAACTCATTTCCTATAGATGTTGATAAAGGGAGGTTAAAGGACAGCAGGGCTATGCTGCGAATACACCCCTGGATAAATTTATTAAAGCCATTATGCCAGTGGATATTAGGAATAACTGCAAATATTAAAACACAATGAATTTGGTTTAACTAATATTAAACAATAAAATCACTGAAAAATTAGTACTTTCTCCAGAACAAGTACATTTTTATGGAGGAAATACCGCTGAACCAAGTGGTTGTTATCCACTCGCTATGGGTCATTTTTTCTAAAAAGATGGCCGTAATCTGAACTCTAAACAAAATACCATAGTCGTTTTCTTCACTTTTTAAAAATCCACTAGAACCTGATGGTTTAGAGAAAAAATTATCAATCCCTTGCATTTAATTTGATGTGCCAAGTTGGAGAAGGACTAGTGTCGCATGAGTACTTAGCACGGTTCAGTGATTTAACCCTGTGGAAATCATAGAGTGCTCTTTGAAGAAAATTGAACTTATTTACATGCATTAATATTATTTAAAGAACAAAATCGGAAATTCTGCCCATATAGAATTCTTAGAAACTTATAAATTTGTCAACTTTTAAGGATAACCTGTCTTCTCCTTTATTTGTAATGTCTCTCTTGTATAATACCACATATTGAGGACAGGATACCTCAAGAAATGAATAAAGATACTTTCCTACACTGTAAAAAGGTAGAAAAATATTGATTTCAGTGCTTACTATTTTTAGTTGTCAAATAAGATGCACATAAACACAATCATGTTTGCTTTCTTATTTCAGATTCTAGAGAATAGCTATCACCTGATGCAGATTCTTTGGAGTACAAGTAGGGTAGAGGAGTGGGATAAATCAGGCTTCTTTTGGAGGACATAGACCTATCCCTGGTAGCTCCTTTTTCTGATATTTGCTTGTGAGCATACTGAATATGGAAAAATGTATTGAAAATGTATCGTCACCATGCTCTAGTTTCAGGGAACCTTTTTAGAATTTTTCAGGAGAGGAAATGTACTACTTGCCAGTCAAAACTTGAAATTATCCTTTTATATTTAATGTATTAAAAACTAAATAACAGACAACTGCTATTGAACCTATGAAAATCACAAAGCCAAATAAATGTAGTATAGTTCCACACTGACGTGAATGTATATCTTTGTGTGTGTGTGCCTTATTGGCACAGATGTTTCTTCCTGTCCCAATTCATTTAAATCAAACCAAACCTTTTTTTTTTTTTTTTTTTTCAGTCCTCCTGTATCCAAGTTACAGATTAGGAGAAAAAAGACATGGTCTCAAAACCTGGGAAGGGTGTCATTTCTAGTTGAGCCATGCTATAAAAAGCTAACTGATAGTAATGAAGTGTACTAAGCAAGTCTAGAAAAGTAATGGAAGAATTGCAACTCCAGTCACTTTGTACTGTAATAGCCCCTGGATGTCTGATATGCCAAGAGCTGAAGGGAAATTAAGCCTCCTCCTTCATACCTTTCCTGCCACACACAGGTATCGGCAGTGACAGGAAACATCAATGAGGCATGGGAAAGGGCAAGAGGTGATTGCTACTAACAAACAACAAAGGTGCCCAGAGGCCCACAAACTTTTAAAAAGAGAGTGAAACCGAACGCGTGGCTTATACCGCCCCCACCACCCACCCGTGGCCGCAGGTCCACCGCAGGATGGGACAGTAGGAGCCAGTGACCTGGAAAGGGTGAAGGCTGACCCTGTGTCTCCTTCCCCGTGGAATGTGTTGGAAAAATAATTTCTTTGTGGCGCGCTTGCCCACGAAAGCCCTGTGAAGTCCGAGACCCTTGTCCTCCGTCCCCAGAGCACCCCAGCTTCCAGCGCAGTGCCTGAGCCCGAGGAGTCTGAGCAGTCGAGATGGGAGCGGGAAGGAAATCCCTCCTCCCTCTACATCAGTGTGAAGTGGTCCTCATCAGAGTCTAGCTCCTCCCCGTACAAGGTCTGTGACTTCTCGACATAGGTCATCACCCTGGACCACTCGAATCCTCAAAGCCTGTGATTCTGTTATTTTAAGATAGACTGTGATTCATGAGAAATAAATAGTATCAACCAAGAGTTGTCAGCACTTAGAGGGGCACAAAATATATGGCTGGTGGACTGTAGATCTCTAGAAAAAGGCGGGAGTGTGATGAGGGAGAGGTCAGGGGATGCCAGGGGAGGGAAGCGGAGTGAGCAGCGGAGAGATCCAGGACAGCAAAGCCCAAATTCACTCACAGGAACCGCAGGTGCCGCAGGTAACAGAAAGATGAGATTGCCCAGGTCCTTTGCATATTCAGTTACTCACTTCTACAAAGATAGGTGTTCGCTCATAATTTCTTAAAACATGTAGTTCTCTTTCATTTTCCCACTCTTTGAAAGAGACCGGGTACAGATACTTCTTTATTGTTAGAAAAGCAGCCAACAGTTTGATGATAAGTGATGCTGGCATGGCCTCCAAGGCAGAGATGTAGGGAGTGAAGGGGACTGAACTGACGGCCACCTGCTCGGTCCAGAAGGACACACCCCATCGCACCTCTAGACGAGGAATTGCCATGTGCGAGTGAAATCTAACGTTGCCAGATTGTCACATTTGTCAAGAAATGCCAGAACATGAAGTATGTGAAATGTTGGCACGTAGATATTATGTATACATATTCAAAACACACAGAACACGTGGCTGCAACCTATGGGCAGGCTGAAGTTTGGCAGGTGGGCCTCCAGTTGGCAACCTGTGTTACAGGTGCAGGGATGAGCATGATGTCTTTGGGA
This sequence comes from Dasypus novemcinctus, assembly GCF_030445035.2. NCBI lineage: Eukaryota > Metazoa > Chordata > Mammalia > Cingulata > Dasypodidae > Dasypus > Dasypus novemcinctus. The sequence goes on along the minus strand of NC_080673.1, from coordinate 6,470,236 downwards.
GACTGGGGATGAGCAGTAGAACTGGAGCAGAGGATACTCTGTGGAAAAAATCTGTGATGAATCTGCAGGGAGTGCTTGCATCCAGATTTTGGATTTTCTTAAATGTCATCCTCTTCCATCCATTTTGGAGAAGAAGATGTTTTCAGTTTGCTGTACACTTTTTCCTGCTTTAAAACAGAACCCCAGCCTGCCAGCAAGACTTCTGTAAGCATTATTCGTGCCAAGGCTGTAAAAGGTTACGTGACGATAAATAGCATTTAGGGCCTTCCTTTGCCCCTTCATTCAGCTAGTTCAGATCCCTGTCTCCTCTTCTCCATCTTCTGTCCACCTGAAACTGAATATCCTAGGCTCTTGACCTCGTCGTACACCTAGAATTTGAGGGAACTCTAATAGCAAATTATAACTAAAAAAAGTTTTTGCTAGCACTTGAATATTTCCTATATCCAAATGCTAAATTCTGTAAGAAAGGAAAATCCAAGGTGAAACGTGGCATATTGGATTAGGACATACCCATTATATTAATTGACTAAAAAGAAAACAATGAAATTCCCTGGTTTTCATTATTTTGCAGAGAGAGAAGGTTGGGCTCCACGGTCTGCTAAATTCCCATTTCTTTCATTTACTTGCTGTAAGGCTGTGGGTAACGCCCCTTCATCTTTGAAGCTGGTTTCTCATCTGAACAATGAGACTGGTGACAGTGGTCATGCCACACTGCTGTGCCAGGTGCCTGGCAAATGACTGGCCCTTGGTGGAGAATGTGGTGGAGATTTCAGTCCCTGGAGTCCTTGTCAGCAGGACCTCCTGGTGAATGCCAGGCTCCTCGGTATATTTTTACAAGGATTTAGAGTCAAGTTTGGAGACCAAAATTCAAGTCGTGACTCTGCCACTTCACCACCACAAAACTGAAATGATAAGCTCATGGAGATGTTGTGAAGATGAACCGATTAAAGTATGGAGAGGGCTTAACACGGTGTTTCAGGTGGGGAGTGAGTGGTAGGTAACGCGAGTGTGTGTGTATCTGGAGAGTAATGCACACTTATCCAGTGAGCAAATTGCTGGCTGCTTTAGCTTTCTAACTTAGGTAAGAATAGTTAAAAAGCAGTAGCAATATTTCCGTTCTTTGCTTGACCCTCGCCTGGAATCTTACTTTTAATTAGTGAATACTTCTTAACAACATTGATCTCTGGCTTTTGAGTTGCAACAAATTAGAAGCAGGAGTTGGAGCTGCATTGTTAAAATTTGGTCTGTCGGTAGCTAGAGAAGTGGCAGCAGGGAATGTCCGTAACAGCCCTGATGAGAGTAGTGAACACTCATCATGGTCCAGAATTGCTTACAAGAGGAAGCTAGCGTGCCTGATGTATTTAACAGATATGTATATGGAAGAGATGAAGATAAAAGTTTTTGGTGGGAAGTGAATGTGGCTCAACCAGTTGGGCACCTGCCTACCACAGGGGAGGTCCCGGGTTTGGTTCCTGGTGCCTCTTAAAAAATGAGCAGACACTGCACCCACAGCAAATGAGCTAGACACCACCCACACTGGGCGAGCAGATGCCACAGGCCAGCAGGGGGCGGATGCGCCTCCGGCTGTTGGGCCCTCGCCTCCACGTAGGAGGTCCCAGGTTCAGTTCCTGGAGAAGGCAAGCAGAGAGTGAGCAGAATAATAATACTAAGTATTGTATAAATATATCTTTGTAATAGATACAATTTCAAGGAGATATGTGTCTAGATACACATCTCCTTGAAATATGCTTTAATCAGAAATTTTGTGTATGTTTTGAGGTCAGTTTCCTTTAAATAGTAATTTTATTTTTATCTTCACCAAATGTATTATTTTACTTTGTTTAGTGAAAGCAGAGAAATATTTAAGTTCTAGAAGAATCTTAAGCCTTTTACTTTCCGGCAATATAATAGTTTTAAACCATAAAAAATATTGTACCTATCAATGAATAACCTCTGCCTGAGAGACTTAGTCAAAACTCAAAATTATAGTAATATTTGAAAGTAAATAATTAGTATTATTAATCTGGGAGAAGTGGGGGATGAAGAAAGAAAAATAGAACTAAATAAAACTTTTTAAAAAAAAGTTTTTGGCATTTCAAGGAATATAAAATTCTCAAAATTTACTTAAAAAGAGGAGCCCCGAGGAGGCATGTGGCCCTTGCTGTGGTACTGTCGGCAGTCCAAGGGCCAGTGGTCCTAGAGGGAGAATGCCAGAAGGGCCGCCTGTGTGGAAGTTTGGCCACTTGGTCTCCCTCTTAGTGGGACAGCAGGTGGTCAGAACAGGGGACAGCAGCAAGAAGCAGAGCCCGGCCTGCCTGCAGTCCCAGTGGCTGCAGGGCACCAGGCTGGCTTCCTGCCTTTTATAGCTGTCAGATTCCTTGGAGCTCTGATCCCGTGGTCCCTCCCACCTCTGCCATCCTGTTTGAAAAGTTCGGTTGAGAACAGGCCTTCCCAGCTCTGGGCCAGGGCTCAGACTGCCTGCTACACATTACTGGACCAAAGGAACTTCTCAGGTTTAGGAAACATTAAGTATGAAGCCTTGTACAGAGCTGGAACCCATCCACTTTCTCTTGGTCCCTCTTTTTTTAAAATTAATTACTTGACTGCTCCTCATCCCCTCATTGTTTTGCACTCGCTGTGTCTGTCTTCCTTGTTTCTTTAGGGGGCATCAGGGACCGAACCCGGGAGGGAGGTGCCTAATTGCTTGAGTCCACTTCACTCCCTGCTTTGTTGTGCTTTCATGATGTTTTTTTCTTGTGTCTCTTGTTGCGTCATCTGTTGTGCCAGCTCACTGCACCTGTCCGTCGGTGCCTGCTCACTGTCTTCTTTAGGAGGCATCAGAACCGAAGCAGGGATGTCCCATGTGGTAGATGGGAGCTCCGTTGCTTGGGCCACATTGCTTTCTGGCTCGCTGTTATGTCCTTCAAATCTTGAGTTCCTCGTGGATCATGAGGTGGAGTTCAGTACAGACTGGACTCAGGGAAAGTTCCAGGGCAGACAGCAGCACACTTAGGTCTACCAGAAAGAGCAGGGCTCTGCCAGGCACCAGGTCATGAGGGGGCCTCGGGCCTCCAGATGGATTTCAGGGCCTATTCTGGTGTGCACCCAGCCCTAGTTGCCACCCAAAGGCTGCTGCATCTTCAGCTCCCTTGAGGCACTCGGCACCCTTCATGGAACCATGTGTTTTGAGGAACTGTGATGCCTGAGGCTCTAGAAAGGAGGGTGAGGGCAGGGACTGGGATGCCTGAGGCTGTAGAAAGGAGGATGAGGGCAGGGACTGGGATGCCTGAGGATCTAGAAAGGAGGGTGAGGGCAGGGACTGGGTCTGGATACAGGAATTAAAAGGGAAGGTGGGTTAGAGGGATGGCCATATTATTGATTTTTATCTCCCTGGAATCATGTCTAAGGCAGATTTTTCATAGGGTTAGCTTTTTTTCCTTCTTTCAAGGTTGGTTAATTCTTCCTATCTAATTCTACCATATAAAATGATGAGAAAAATCAGGATGATACCTAAAGGAAAAAACCCTCTTGAAACCGCAATGGGCAATGAAAATCAAAGCATGTATAAAACACCTGTGCTCCCAACATTGCTGCACTTTTTTTTGTTGTTTGTTTATTTTGTTTTGTATTTTTCTTTTTGAACCTTTGATTGGTTTTAAGGCTTTCCATTTTGGGAAGCAGGAAAATGGACTTTGCTTTCTTCTTTCCCCTGGAGGAATCGTGGGGTGAGGCTAGAGTAGCAACAGAGCAGCACTCTGATGCAGCCTCCTCTGATGTAGAGTCCTCCCATTCAGCTCTGATGGGCCCTTTCCCATTGGGTAGAGACACAAGATGTTGGAGACAAAGGCTGGGAAAAGGGAAACCAGGGGCCTGGCTACCTTCCTTGGTGCACCAGTGGGCTTTCCCAAAAGAGTTACCTGTTTTCTCTTTTTGGTGATGTATTTGTTTTGCTGAGCAATTCCGGAATCAAGGATCATAGAGAACTAATCTGTCATGTTCCATTAGCAACAGCTACATGAAAATAGGACAGTGACATGAAAATAAAGGTCTTCATTATTTTTTTAAGAAGATTTTGCTTAAGGACACATCCCCTTTTGATGTCAGATAACTGGGATAGTTTATGAGGAAAAAATCTTGACAGGGTCAGTATTTTAACTCTAATTTATTTTTTAATTACTGAAAATATATTGCTGCTTTTTCTACATTGCAGTTGGAATGACCTGAGGATGTACTATTTAAATCACAATATTTAGTGATTCTGGAAATTTTTTTGTGGAAATTTTGTACCCAAATTTATGATATATCTCTAAAATGCATTGATAGACCAAGTAGGAATAATGACAAAGCAATCCTGAGTATAGCAAAAACACGTTTCTATTTCATAAACAGAATGAGAGCATTTGGAAACATCTTGTTTGTTTCTTTAAAAACCGTATCATGCAAAACATATCCACTGATATACTAATTAGCTCTTTGTCGCTTAATATTTACTGAAAAGCAAATTTTAAACCTTTGTGAAGTGTTAGTTGACTCCACAGGAAGGGATTCCCTTTTTTTCTTTTTCAGCTCTAATACATTCACTCCGTTATCATTTATTAAGCCTGTTTTGAGTCCAACATTGGTTTGGGCTCTGTGAGAAAGGGGTCCAAAAATAAAAGAAGATGACGTGTGTACGTTAGAAGCCCTAAAGGAGCATGGCGATGACTGCAGAGCAGCCCTGGCAAGGCTTTGCTCTGGCATCAAATCTGGACATGGGTAACACACCCTGTGTACTCCGCAGGAACTCACGGATGAGAAAGGGTGGTGTAGTTTTCGGTCTGTTCGACTGTCACCTCAAGCTCCTTAGTTCCTGGACAGCGCTCTTGGTCAGTTTTCTCATGCTTGGGAGGCACAGCTGCCCCTTCCCCTGTGTTTGGATCGCCGTTCTCTTTGGTCACCCGTGCATTCCAGAAATCTCAGCGCCACCTTCCAGGCAGCCCCATTCCTCACTCTGCGTGCCTGATCAGTCACCAGATCCTGCTGAACTTATTGTACTTGCTCCTCCCTCCTCTTGCGGCCAGTTGCCTCATTTGGGCCCTCATCATCCCTCATCTTGATGTCTCCTAACTGGGCTTCTTGCCACAGGTCTCTCACCTCTCCAAGCCGTTTTTCCGGATTCCCCCCAGAGAGTATTCTTCCTAATACCAGATCTGATCGTGTCCCTCTCCTCACGTGCTCACAGTAGCTCCCCTTTCTCTACGGATGTAGCCTGAACTTCTTGGTGCCCTTAGTCGGGGTGCATTCTTCCTGGTCTGGCCAGGACCCTTTAACCCCACTTCCCAGCGCATCGGCCCTGTCCTTCCACAGGTGGGGTGGTTACTGTTTCCTGGCACAGGAGGGTCTCTCCACTTCCGTGTCAGGGAAATCCTCTGCTAAATTGCTCCTGATTCGTTAAGTAGAATTTGTTGTTCGTCTCTCTCCTTCTGCTCCCAAACTGTGGTCTCTGTAGTTCTGTTTAGCATTTACATCATTCTGTGCTCTATTTTAGCCCATTAGAATTAAAGACTTCTAAGGCTGGAAAGGAACTTAGAGATCACACAGGCCAGGCAGAGGCTCAGATAAATCTGTAACTACACCTGATGGCCTCTTGTCAGTCGTCCTTGCATTTGCTATCAGCTGCGTGCCCTGTCCCTTGCTGTGCGGCACAGTTCTCTCTTGTCTTCTTCCTACATCTCAGTGACACCCTCTCTACTTCATTAGTGGCTTGTCCACTTCTAGTGGACCTGCAAATACTGGAATTCCTTGGAAGCTAGCCCTAAGCCCTACTGCCTTCTCCTCTACTCTGCCTCCTCCACCCACCTCGCCCTAGGTGATGTAGCTTCCCACAGCTTCGATTTTACCCATAGGCAGACAACTCATAAATCTATATTCCACTTAAAACCTCTCCTCTTGGCTCCAGACCTGTATATCTAGACTGATCTTATAACGTACCATCCAAACAGGGACACATTTGGGGGCTACAGGAGCTGCCAGTTGATGGGATGCCAGGACAGCTGTCCTAACAGGTACCGATGGCCAACTAGATATAGCGATCCACCTGACATCCGCTCTCAGATGTCCCCAAAGCTCCCTGAACTAACAGATGATCTAAACTTAGAGTCTTTACCTGCAAGCCTCCTCCTCTCCAGTGGACCACTCACGTGATTGACACCACCGTCCCCTAGGTTATCAAGCCAGAAACCTTGACTGCACCCTTGGCATATTCCCTTTGCCTCACCCAGGTCATCCCAATGTCTACTTTATTTTAGTTTCTAAATATCTTGAAATCACGTACTTCTCTTTATCGCTACAGCAGCCACTCTAGTCCCCGCTCCCATGACATCTTGACTGGATGCCCAATTAGCTTCCTCATTGTTCTGTGTGCATTAAGTCTGTCCCTCCTCCAACACAGTCTCCATCCTGCAGCCAGAACCATCTTAAGAGTGCAGACGGGACCATGCTCTCCCTCGCTTGAAATACGAAATGCAAACCCCTTTACTCTGCCTTTCTTTTCCACTTGATCGTAAAGTCCACAAACCTTGGGACCATGTTCATTTTGCTCCCCTTTGTTTTACGTTAATATGATATAACACGTGGCACATAGTTGTTGATAAATACTTATTGGGGAAATGGGGAAGCGAATGTGGCCCAAGGGTTTGGTCTCCTGTCTCCCATAGAGGAGGTCCAGGGTTCGATTCTCAGGGCCTCCTGGTGAAGGCGAGCTGGCCCACGTGGGGAGCTGGTCCATGCAGAAGTGCTGGCCCACATGGAGAGCTGGTGTGGCAAGATGATGCAACAAAAAGAGACACAAAGGAGAGACCAGCTGAGGTGGCACAACAGATTGAGTGCCTCTCTCTCACTATGGAAGGTCCCAGGACCTAAAGAGAAGACAAGGAGACACAGAAGAATGCACAGTGAGGGGACACACAGAGCTAACAATGGGAGTGGGGTGTGGAAATAAACAAATGTTTAAAAAAATGCAAACACATGGGCAAATGAATGATTCTAGAGTCTGACTTTAGCTTACTAGTTCTAGTCTCTGTATTCTTTTTCTCCAAAAGATATTAACCTTCCTGAAGGTGGAGGCTGTGTCATTCTAGTATTTATTATTAAATACCTTCTTAGAATCTAGAAAAGTGGGCATTCCCATCTGCCGTTTGTTTATCTAGTACTTTCCAACCCTAGCTACACCCTCGAATCCCTTACCACACCAAGGCCAGTTTTTCACCCGTGACTAATTCAGAATCTCCCAGTGTAGGGTCTGGTTGTAATCAGTAACTGAGAAGCCTCCTAAGGTTTCTAAGCTTCGTCAGGATAGAGAAATCAGGTCTAAATATCATCATGCATTAAGTCCCACCTTAAACTCCATCTTCTCAACAGAACCTTCTCTTTCTCCAGTTTTGCAAGATTTTGTGGGTCCTCCATTTTTTCTTAGGGGTTGGTGATGTGTAGCAAAGCAGTTATGCAGCCCATACTTTATTTCTTTACTTTAGAGTTTCCTTTCTAGCTATTTTGTAAGATCTATTCAGGCTGAGATTATGCAGTATATTTAGGAAGGTGCTGAGACCAAGAAACTACTTTATAACTTCCTTTTATTTGACTGATGTCTGCTTGTCACTTTGCAAAGACTTAGGGTTGATGAATGAGATCCATCTTTATAAACCTTCCTTTGATTTGTGGCTGCCTCTTAAGTTTTGGTATCCCAGCAAATTCTTCTTACATATTCTCTTATTTCTGACCCGCTAGTGAGCTGAAGTGAGGTTCCTGGAGAGCCACGGCCCAGGTACACATCGTTTGTCTTTAACCAGGAAGAGAAGAATAGGTTAAGCAGGTCTCTTCTTATACCACTCAGAGAGCCAACTTTACATGAGGTTCCCTGAGACTTTAAGCTGTATAATATTTATACAGCTGCTAGGGATGCCTTAAGTTTTTGGTCTGTTGTAGCATATAGCATATCGAGTAGAAACCTAAAATGCACACTGAGTGACTCTCTACCACTCTTCTATTGGAGGATGGGTGGGAAGGGGGCGAGGGAAGACAGAAGCAGATGGAAAAGCAATTTCTTAAATGTATGCATATCTGACCAGGTTGTTCCTTTGTCCCGTTGGTAAAGACCAAATTTAGTGAGGTGGACTTGTGAGGGTGTTTTTCCACAGGCATAGTAAAAAATAAAAAAAACATAGCAGGCTCTTCAGGTGTGATTGCAACTTGCCACAGGAAACTAAAAAGGCAGATAATGTCACCGAATCTTTGTCTAAAGTCATTCTTAATGGGTCAGCACTGATGCTGTACCTGAGGAAGAGGGATGTGCAGTGTCCCCAGGTGAGTGCAGGGCCTTCCGCTCAGTGCAGATGAAGATTTCATAGCTGCTCAGCGCAGAGGAATCTAGACGTTTCCGTTTTCACGGCATCATTGGCTGAAGCAGATTTTGCCATCGTTGTTAAAGCTGTAGTAGAGTCTTTGTGGCAATTCACCCCAAACCAAAAAACATTCACCAAAAATGCCCATTGTATGGAGGTAATATTTGGATTGTTTTATGATTGACCTTGAAATTTCTTTCTAACCAAATTCCTGCTGTCTTAAAACCCAGATGTTTATTCATCTTATGTGCTTATTTATCATAGTGGTTAGACTCTAGTTTTTTGGTGTTTAGAACATTGTAAAGATAAAGAGAACAATGCAGGCTGCGTCTAGAACTTTAGTTATGTGTGTGTTACGGATGACATTCTGTGCTGGATTGGAAGCTGGGATTGCCGAGGTGAGCAACCTTGTGGTGGGATGATCAGATCTGGATTTGGTGTGTTCATGGTGAGCTCTGGATCCGTAGAAGCTAAGTAGTCTCAAGTTCAGTATTTGTGTAAAATCGCTGAGAGATAATAACATCTCACTCTGTAATCTTTGCTGGTGCTCAAAGGACTAGATTGGTTGGTATTTTCAGTCTCTCATATTTATAAAAATGAAATCGGGAAGCATGAGAGGATGGGAAGGAGACGTGGCTCAATTGATAGAGCGTCTGTCTACATATGGAGGGTCCAGGGTTCAGTACCCAGGGCCTCCTGACCCGTGTGGTGAGCTGGCCCTCACGCAGTGCTGCTGTGTGCGAGGAGTGCCGTGCCACGTACAGGAGCCCCACGCTCAAGAAGGGCGCCCCGTAAGGAGAGCTGCCCTGTGTGAAAAATGTGCAGCCTGCCCAAGAGTGACACTGCACACACTGAGACCTGATGCAGCAAGATGACACAACAACAACAAAAAAGATGCAGTTTCCCAGTGCAGCCGGATAGTGCAAGTGGATGCAGAAGAACACACAGTGAATGGACACAGAGAGCAGACAATGGGGGAAAGGGGAGAGAAATAAATAAATCTTTAAAAATAAATAAATAAAAGGAAAGCATGAGAGGATACAGAAGAATATCTGGTAGTACAAAATGAAGATATTTATCAAAAAGGCCTTTTTCCTTTTAAACACTGCAAAAAATTGTTTTATCCAATTATGCCTAAAAGTATAAATTTCATAACATTAGTAGAAAGTTGAATAAATAACAGAAAGTTGAAATAAGTATGTTCTCATTCATTTGTTAAATAATAATTTAGGTTGATTTCTCTGTTAAATGTCTTGCCTCAAAAAATTGTGCTAATTCATGAACTAAGTGTGTAATTAATTTCATTCAGTATATCACAAAGGTAGAATTTGATAAAGAATGGGAGTGGCACACTGAGGAAAAAAGAACTCCTTGTGATTACCTGTTTCTACCAAAGAGATGACTTATACCTGACCTACATTTTTAAATGGTACGGAGTATCAGTCATTACATTACATTTGGTTATTATAATGATATTTAGCACAAAGAACAACTTTGAATTTCGTTCACGTAGACTGTAGTAATTAAAGTTTTAAAGTGCATGAGAATTCTGTGGAATAAGGTATGTGTGGATATACACATGAATAATATAATATAATATAATATAAAATAATATAATATAATATAACATAATATAAATGCCCTTGTATTGATGAATAGCATATGCAAGGATCTGTACCTTTGACTGCCATTGATCAATGATTCTTGAAAATTAATGAGAGTAATTCATTAATCTAGTGATTTTGAAGCCCACAGTCTGGCTAGTCAGGTTGGCTAATTCTGTTCCCTTAGAAAGGTTAACTGAGTACAAAATTTGGGTATGGTATTTCAGAAGACCCTGCTGGTTTCCCCCTCAGGTTTAAACATGTAAAAGATACTCTTAAACTCTAGTAGGAGAGACAGCAGGATTTTTTGCAAAATTCAAGCAAAAATCTGCACTGGAAAAAAAGTTCCCCTGAGATGGACTGAATTCTTCTAAAGAGAAAAATATATAATTTACTATCATCTTAAGTATTCATGATGATATATATGAAGGGCTATTTAGAGGAAAATTTCTCTTAGGTTTATTGTCAGAAAATGCTGTACAGTTAAATTCTTTCTTTTACCCTGTTCAAACGGAATCTCAGTGAGGATGAAAAACTTACGTTTCTTGACCAATGTGTTTACCGAGTATCTAGTGTGACCATATCTATATTGGAGTAATAGCTTCTTGTATAATTTACACTAGTGTTTGTTAACAGCAAAAACCTGTCCATTGGGGTTTAAGAATATTTAATCTTTTAAAGCTGACATACATAACATGTAGCAATGTCAGCTACAGCTGTTTCTAAACATCAGTAACAAAATTATAGACAGGTTTTGAAGCTTCTGTGGTGGGAATGAATACATCTGAGGATTCCAGTTGCTGACAGTGTTTATGTAATTTAATCTTACCATCTGGTAGAAAGTAAACATTTTTTAAATAAAATTAAAGTTTAGAAAGTGAATCTCAAATACTTTTCAATTGTTGGAAATGACAGACTTAAATCTAGGTTCACTGAAAAATGAATGGCTATTCTGTATTCACTATTTTGAGATAGGTAATGGATTGCAGTTAATGCTGCATTGGTTCCTTAAACAGGGAACGAATGGGGGTGCTTTCATCTTAGCTACGGATTCTGCATTTCATGCTTCTTGTATTCCTCTAAGATAGCTTACACTTGTTTTTATTATTCCTATTTTGCTCAAAAGAAACCAAGACTCAGAAATGTTGTATGTCATTCAGAAAAAGCCATGTCACAAATAAAATGCGCATCTGAACTGTAAATAAGTGATTTCTTCACAGCATCCCATAATTTTTTTATAACACAGTAATCCGTTTGTAATGTGCATTTAGCTATTTTGTGACTCATGTGGCATGCTGCAGTGTGCTCATTTTGCAAGTAGCACCTTTCCCTTCCCTTAGAAGTCAGCAAATTAGCAGATTTGTGAAACTGACAAATTGGTCTACAAACCCTGCCAAGTTCAAACTTTATAAATAAGACCTAGACATTTTACTTGAAATAAATACACAAGAGCTGGTAGGCTCTTGTGCTTATAGTTGTGTTCAGTGTTAAATTGAAAGTCTATGCTCTATGTTGATGTAATAAAATTTAATTAGTTGTAAGTCAGGTTTTGGTTTAGTGGTAATTAGTTTATGTATAATTATTACATCTAATAGCAGTCTGAAATAAACAAGCATTTTGATCTTTTTCCAAGTTAAAAAACATCTGCAAGATTTATTTCATAAATAGCAATAATAAAACCATATTAGCTAATTTCATTAGACAAATTATGAAAACCATTAAGTGGCAAAGTAACATTTCAGTGATGATGTACATGTGTCATGTTGAGATGGTACATAAAATATTAAAGTGGGTTTTTTCTTATTCAGTTAAAAACAATCAAATATGACTGATGTTTCTTACGATGGAACCTCTTATATTTTTTAAGGTAACATTTTGTGTGATTTATGTATCTTTAAAAAAGATAAAAAATATTTAATGGAAAAATATATAGAGATTTAAAAAGTACATTACCTGTAATTTTGCATATAAAAATATTATTCAGGTAAAAACTCTAGTAGAATGATCGTCAGAATCAGCATGCACTTCACAAATGGAGAAAATTTTTATTATTAAACTTGAAAATTACCTTTAATTTTATCATTGAGTTCTGACAAGTTTTTAAAAATTTTACCAGTAATTATTATCTTACCTCCTTCCAAAAGGATATAAAATAGTTTTCAGCTAACAAAGCCATTACACAAAAATATACTGTTAATATATAAAAAAGTCCTCAAAAATGTTTAAAATTAGTAAATTTAATAAGTTAAAAGGTCACGGTCCTTCGAGTTACCTGGTTGCTGTTATATATATGTAATAACCTATCAGGGCTCAAGGAGAAATTGGGGAACCAGGGCTATTTACTTTTGGCATCTTCCTACTTCTTCTTTTCCCTAAGAGGAATCATTCTTTCCTTTTTTTCTTTTCTTTTTAAAACAGAGCGCTGCCGTTCTATTTTTAAAAATGTATTTGGCAACTATTTTTCCTCCCCAAATTTATTATTACTTTTAACTTAATATCTATAATCCTAGGATAGACTGGTGAAACCCACCACAGCACTGAGTGTGTTTTCCACTTCATAGATTATGTTTATCACTTGATGTTTGACTTGAAAATATTTAGATAAAACACTTGACGTTTGACTTTAAAATATTTAGATAAAAAATGAGAAGTTCAATAAATAGTGTTTATTTGTAAATAGTACAAGCTTCATAAAAGTGGTTGAAGTTGGCATCACAAGCTATTAAATAGTTTAAAGTGAATTTTCATAGCCTTCTAACTAGTTTTTATGAGCAAAGCTTAGGTTTACTATAAATATATAGAAAATATTTAAATTTGCTAATTCTTTGATAATATTTTTACTTTTCCTCCTTTATTCTATTTTATTGGTAAAGAATCTGTTTTGACTTCAAAAGAGGTCCTATGTTATGATCATTTCCATTTGGTAAGAAGAAAGAAGTGATTTGAGATGAAATATTCATGAACTGACATAATTAAAAATATTATCCGAGACATCTAAATTGGCTTTTATAGTGTATCATTATAAATATTTATTTAGATCTTTGTGAAATGTCTGTCATGCTGTATACAGGTTTTACATAGGGTGTCATTTCAGTTTTTATAAATTTGATTTTATATTTACTTATGTTGAATTTCCATTTATTAACACACATTAATCTGCCATGAAAGCTGAGTACTTATTTGAGCAATGTGTACTGCCGACCTTGAAGGTACACAGTTCAGGACTGCAGGAGGGGATAGAGAGAATGCTAAGAGGAAAACTTCAGTCCGTTATAGTCTTCCAAGTAAGGTAGGACATGCCCGTTAAAAGTTAGGAATACAAAATAATTATGTTTCAAATGAGAGGGATTTCATAAAAGGTGACTTTGGGTTGCTGCTGTCGTCTGTTCCTGAAGAGGAAAAAAAAGTTAGTTTGGTACCCAACCTTGTAGAAATCTGACTTCATCAGTTCCTTACCTGTGGTAAGATCTGTTGACCTGATGCTGCTTAATAAATCAGTGACCAGATAATTAACTTATGACAGGGAATAACCCTGTGTCCAAAATGTTTTTTTGATTACTTTGGGCATTGGCAATCAAGGCACCTGAAAAACTGAGGAATTGTAATTATGAAGTTACTAGGTAAATATAAAACACTTATAAAGTCTGGAAGTTACTGAATGAACCCTACTAAGTGCAAAGACTTATGTTAGGAACAATGAGAAACAGAATCTTGATGTATTCTGTCATCTAGAAAATTACTGTGGTAAAGGAAAGGATCTTGTACTAAAACACGTAAGCAGAGTCATTCTAAGTATTAACTGTGTGTTTTGTTGAATATTTTACCCAAACCATTCTAGGACCTAAGGAACCCTTACTGTGATATTTTCAAATGGGTATGCCTAACGGGGGAATAAATTTAAGAATTTGGTTCCACATGCCAACATAAATAAATGAGAACCTTTACCCAGACTTTGTGACTATGTGAATATAAATGAAAAGGGATTATTCAAAGGTCTTTAGATTTTTGTCCTGGGTCCTCAGAATAAATGTTCAAAAAAAGCTTTTTAAAACTCGTTTCTATTCCCAGTCTGACTCTCTTAAGTAACTTCAGTGTTTCTGTCACATGAGAGTAGAGGTGACCTTTTTAAAAAAATTACTCATTTAGTCGACAAATGTTTACTATGTGCCATAAACACAAAGATTCAGCACTTAGCGAAAGAGTACTTGGATCCTTAGAGCTATGAACTGAACGAGTCAGACACGGTTCCTGCCTTCATGAATCTGAGCTGCCAAGAGGAATCCAGTAGGGTTTGAAGATCCGTGACAGGAGTTCAGGAAATACCTCAGAATTTTTGGTGATATGCACCTGGAAGTCATAGTTCAACCCTAAGGGTAATGTGTCTCTGGAGAGCAATAAAAGAGCAAGGACCTAAGGACTAAAATTTGAGGAAAGACTCCAATGAAGGAGGAAGAAAAGAATGAAGAGCCAGTAATGGGAATGGAAATCCTGTTTACGGACTTGGGAAAAGAGTCAAGGTCATATGCTCAGACATTGGCCTGTGTGTCCAGAAAGTTTCAAAAAAGAAGACTGACAGATGATATCAAAAGGCTCTTAAGAATGAAATTTGGATGAGAGTCTTTACACTTGATTAGGAGGAAATGGGACCATTGTCTTGCCTGTGGACTTGACACCACAGGGATGAAAAGGAGAAATGGTATATGGGAAATACGGGAAAAGAATATATGCAGCTTATTACAGAAATCCAACAGTGAAAAGAAGGTGCCAGCTTAACTGGATTATAAATAATCAGCACAAAATAATGTGTTGGTAAATATTTAGACCAACTCCTCTTGTATATAGATAGGTTCTCCTCAGCTGTTTATGGAATATTTATGAAAGATTTTTAATCTTCATATAAATGTTGAATTTTGTAGTACTCCTTTGGTGGTACTACATAGTAAAAAATGCTACTTTTTAATAATAATATGTTATAGTTACTTTTTTGTAAATTTTAAAGCATCCTTTGAAAAGCAAACCTTATGTAGATTGATAACTAAAAAGATAGTTTTTCCTGGAAATTAAGATTTTATTTACTCAAAGGTTGTGGGTCTGTCTATCTACCTCATCTTCATGATCAAATTATTTGGTGTCTCTGCAAATTTCTCTTTATTAATTAAATAATTTTTGATACCAAAGGCAGCATTTCTAAGAGTAAGAGTTGTTTCCTAAATTAATACATTCATGAAAATAAAAGCACACTTAGATACACTATAAAAGTGGACCTGATTTCTTCTTTTTCCTCCTCCTTTTGAGCTTCTTGAAACGCATAGCTAAGAGTACACGGCTAAAAAACAAAAGTTCTGGATGACTGTCTACTTGCTTTTCAGATGCTGCTCTTTCTGTTTTTTTCTCTTCTGATGGCATCTAAGGAGAGCCTCCATAGCTGCCAATTCACACCTACTTATATATTTTTCAAAAATTTTTAACAAGGAGTTAAAACTCAGACTCAGATTACCTGAGTCACCCACAATAGCAGAAATAATCGTTTTAATACCTGGGGACAGTTAGAGTCCCACCAGGAAGAGGGAGGCAGTTGAACCAATATTAGGAAGTCGAGAAAATAATTGAAACTGGAGAACTCTAGTCCATTAAGCTGGAGGTTCCTTGTATAACCAATGAGCTTTAATATCCAATTTAATGAAAGCTGCTTATTTCACTTTCCAGAGCAGAAAAATTAATTGGTAGCTATAATTTAAGTTTGGTCTCCTTTCTAATTGAAAGAATGTCTAAAGGGAGGGGGAAAAGAAAAAAAGAAAACATTTTCATTCCACTCATTTTCATTTTTTAATTCCTTTTTTTTTTTTAGAAAAGTTTTATTACAAGTATTGACATTTTCATTTATTTCAGTTGGAATATTTAATTTGTTACACACTATCTCTAAGTAGAAAAAGAAGACAGCAAACAGTTTCATGAACTTGAAATCTATTCTCAGGGCCCCACAGGTGTAAGGATTGAATTTCCCCAGAAAGAACCTAGCCCATGACAGTGTCTCAGAAAACGCATTTTTTAAGGCACCTAACACGATCATAATATATGTTATCTTTTCACCGTGTTAGAATTAATTTTATTAGTGACTCCTAACAGCAAACTGTTTTTTAGAAGAATCCCATTGGCTGCCGGCCAATTCCTGGTGACTACATGAATGGACTGATGCTCACTCACATTTGAAGCAAATTTCTTTTTACCGTTAGCACCTCAGGTCATCAGTCTGCCAGATTTAAACAAGCATATATAAGTTTGCAAAACACAAAAAGTCTATATGCGAGTCAGCACATGGGAAAATTTTGTAATCTCCTTGAAAAAAAAAAACCCATTGTTTTCATTACTCTGCTGTGTAGTTCTAAAATCAAGACAAACTTCCTCAGACATCTCCCACAGAAATGCCACCAGAATAAAGAGGTCCAGTGGAGTGTGGCTTATTTTAAAGCATCTGAATATAACTTGAGGGAAGCAAGCGCTCCAACTCTTTCCTTTGTCAAAGAGACACTGCCAGCCCAGGAGAGCTTATAGCTGTTTCATTGTGATTTTTTTCCTACTGATCTAAGAACAGATGATGTGGAATGAAATGGACATCGAAGTTGGTGTCCCTTTTTGGCAGTTTAGCAGTGCAGGAAGAGCTATACGCTGAGCTCCTGGAGTCAGGGAATCATCTTCTAAATCAGCCCATTGCATCTTTGCATGCCTTATGCCTGTGGGTGCTTATGAAACACTGGGGTGACTCCTTGGAGAGTGGGGTCTTTCCAGACATTGGAAATGACCTCTTTCTCTGTCACATAGTTCATGTAACTGCTACGTGGTCGCTCCAGCCATTTTATGTTGCATGGTTAACAGTTCTTTTGGTCAAAACTATGCCTTGAACAATTCGCATGTTTTAAAGTTATCGAGTTAGGTCTGATGAAATGTATAAGAGAAACATACTCTCTTATACAAATAAACTGTTAGACCAGCATCTTCGTACCCAAAAAACACAGTGCTTAGCCTAAGGTCTTGCTTATAATAGGCATGTGATAAATGATTAAGAGAAAGAATGAATTTGTAAATGACACTTTAAAAGGCCGTCTTGCCTAGCCGTTAGGAGTGTGGACTCCCAAACCACACAGCCAAACCCTGATTTACAGCTCTGCCACTTACTGGCAGTGATTTGGGGCAAGTTGCCTACTCTCTGTGATTCAGTTTCCTCTTCTTCAAAATGGTGATAGTTAATAGTAATTACCTCACAGATATGTAGTGGGACCAAAAGAGCTTGTAAATGTCAAGGGGCCAGAATAATGCTTGGCACGCAATTCACAGCCAGTAAGTGTTAACAATAATTATTGTTTTATTTTAAAAAATAATCATTGATATGTCATATTTGGTAGTTGGCAGAACTTTCACATATGTATTTTAAATTTAATATAATATTTTATGTAAACCTTATGAGATGGGCAGGAGGGATACTAGAATTTTAGAGGTGATTAAATTTACTTTGTCAAGAAGAGGTGACGTGTGGGGATCGCTTGTGAGTGACCGGGATCACTTGTGAGTGGCGGGGAAGAGATTCCCATGGTGTCAGGTGGGGTACCCACGCCGCCATCTTGCCTTCAGCCCCGTGCGGCGCCCACGTGCTGCTCAAAAAGGCTCGTTGTTTCCCTTTGCCTAAAGCGAGATGTTACCGTCACTGACATCCAGCGACAAGTTTAATTCATTTTAAAGTGTGTTGAGGATGATGATATTGAGCCAGATGACCTAAATACTTTCGTTTTCTCAATCTAAAAATATCTTACAAATTCTTCTGCCCAGCGGTACTTGGAGTTGTAGCTCGAGATCCGTTCCCAGAACCACCCACACTCCTGCCGTGGGCCTCCTTGCGCCCGCTGCCCTTCAGCTTCAGCCAGGCTGATGCTCCTGATTCACTCTGTTTTGGAGATAGTTCTGCAATGAAATCACCCTGAAAATCCTCCGGTTGGGTGATTCTTTTGAAGCCATCATTCAAATAATAAAGGATTTTTAAAAAAATTTAATATGATAAACACCTGGCATAAATGTTTTCTTTCAGTGTACTCTCAAAACTGCTTACATCGGTATTGCTTGTTCACAGTTTTGAAATTCATATGAGGCAGTAGTTAAACTCAGAGAAATCAAGAGATTTAACACAGGCAAATATTTTATGTGCCTGGGTATACAGAACAAAGACATTCTTTGTTCTAAGCGTTAGCCCAGGTTAGAGCATGCTTGGTGTGTTCTATGTATGCAGAATGTCAGTATCTCCCTGATAGATGAGGAGCATCTCACGGGCAACGTGGTATTTTGTAATCATGTTTTATACCATAGAACAGAGCGTCCCACCTAATATTTGCAAGGCATTTAATAAGTAAATCATCCATTTATACATCCATCGCTTAGACTTCTGTGTCTTTAATAACTCCAAATACCACCACCATTTGGGGTGACTGAGAACATTCAGATAACTAAATTGCCCTCCTTTTATTCTTTTAGATAGATGGCATCAATTTCTACTGCCTCACCCAAAATTACGTAGGCCAGGGATAGAATTTCCTTATAAATTTTGCAGCTACCTCCTGAGAGGCCAGTGAAAGATCATTACTTTCACAGCGCTGTTGATCTTCTCTGTAGCTTTTGTAGTGATTCAACCAACTTGACAGTAGCCATCCCCCATGGATAAGTTTAATAGAATTAAAGAAATATGAACCTACTATCCATATGAACATTGCATTAAATCTATGTTTTGCATGTTCAGGAATTCTCTCCTTTTTGATCTTATAATTTCTCATAATATGTGTGTGTCCCTTCTAAATTTAATGACAGTAATTTTATTAGGTATGGAACATTTTAGTTAAATGGTTTGAAAAACTGAACAAGAATTGAACTCATTACCTGATTGTTTCCTCTAAAAAAGAAAAACAAAACAACTTGTAATTTATCCTTGGACCAATTGGACATTCTAAAAATTGTTCTGGTAATTTCTGTGTATCTGCTTCTTAAGCAGGTGACTGTGGTTTATATACTTCACCTATTCATATCTGTAAATTTTCAACTCCATATATTTAAAAACAAAGGTCAATATTGGAAAAAAGGAAATGTGCCAAAATATATGTTTTAGAGCAATAAATGAAATCATTTGTTTTCAACTGAATCCTTTACACCATTTTAAGACTTAATATTCACTGTCTGGAGA
Source organism: Dasypus novemcinctus (assembly GCF_030445035.2). Lineage (NCBI taxonomy): Eukaryota > Metazoa > Chordata > Mammalia > Cingulata > Dasypodidae > Dasypus > Dasypus novemcinctus. Next base: position 6,451,037 of record NC_080673.1, on the reverse strand, counting down.
ACAGTTTAGTGTCTTCAAGGTGAGAATTTTTGTATTAAATAACTAGCAGAAACTTTATTAAAATTATTGAGTAAAAACATATCTAAATTTCACATATAAGTTGGGTTTAATTTTAAAATGCTTCTGAGGACCCCTTTTACTTATTCCCTTGGTGGTCTTTCAAAAGCCAGGTGTCTGGGATTGTCTCCAGCCTGCTCTAAAAGCACCCCAGGCTTTGGATTAATACACGAGAGCTGCCTTTTATTTAGCAATGCCTATTTACATAATGCCTGTGCATTTAAACGCACTTGGAATGTATGGCCAAGATGGACCTAAACCAGAGTGGGTCAGCACTGCATGGCCTTGGTTTTTCATTGCATTAATTTAAAATATCCCTCTCTCTCACAGCTAGGGTGAAAAAAAAAGTACTGTAGAAGCATTTCTTCATTCACCTCTGTACCCTTTAAAGATGATTTAGGAATAAATACTGTATACTTTATAACAATATGCAGTAGAATAGTGATTTTGAAAAATAAATGTCTGTTATTAAACATCTCATATTTACAGCATACTATGATAATTTATATAACAGCAGAACAAGGGAATGTATTGTAAACCCAAGAGTAACCTGTGCTCTGAAACCATCACTTCCCTCTGACAGAATATATTTACTTAATCCTTTGATTCAACTTTCAAGTTCAGAACCGCATCTTTGTGTATGTGTGTGAAATATGAAGTTTTTAGATGTGATCCTTGTCTTTCAGATAAGACTTATTTTAAAAACTATTCTAAGACAAATTTAATATTATGGGATAAACTGCATCTTTAATTTTAGACTTTTACAAGTTTTGCATATGTTTGTGGCTTAGTCAAGAAACCCTAATCTCTGTAGTTTTTTCAGAGCTCACATTCGGATCCACTTTTGTGTTTATTCCCCAGAAGGTTAGTTAGTGTCGGCTTTGTATTGTAGTCAGGAATCCACTTCACTATGTTATAGATTGTTTTTAAGTGTTTGTGGTACTGAAATCCTTAATAGTTGCACACACACTAGAAATTTAAATAAAACTTGTTTTCGGGGCAGAAAATTATTGAAGTATTTTCTTAAAATAATGTGAACTTTGAATTAGAAAAATGCTACTTTGGAAACTTTATTTTCATTTGTAACATTTTAATGCTTGTTTTTCCTTGGCTTCTACTAAATAACTTAAACTTGAAAATATTGATATTTGGTTACATCCTTCTGGAAGATAATCTCACCCATGTATCTGTATTACTTGCCTGTGTTTTTCCCCCAAGGGTAGAGTTAACATGATGTTTATCTCATCTTAAATGCTAGTTATCTTTTTGCAAATCCTATTTTTATATCTTTAGCATAAATTTGTGCATTGATTAAATATTCCCATCTTCCTTTATAACATCTCATTATGTCTTATAATAAAGAGAGCATTTTTGTACTTTTTAAGGTTAGGTTTCATGAAGTAATTTCATTCTATGCAAATAAATGCTCAGGCTTTTAAAAATTTCAATATTATTCAATGCATTTGAAATGTAAATTAATTTTTGTTGTGCTTCTTGCTAATAGTCATTTTTTCCAGAGGTCTTATTAGGTGCTACGTTTGTTAAATAACAAATTTTGCTTTCTTTCATTTTCAATAACATCCTGTTATTTTTTCCCCTTCCAAGATCGCATCAGTTTAATAAAAATAAAATAATTTCATTTTGTTGTATTTTATTTTATTTTACTTTTTGGCTGTCATCTGACTTTATGAGACTTCAATTGATGAATTTAAAAAAATTGTTACAGATAATCTAGTTTTTTTTCCTTTGCATGGACACATGAGCCTGCTTTGTTGTATTAAGTCAAGCCTAGCAACCCAGTAAACCAACTAAACACTAAGACTTTGAAAGAATGGAACAACTTTCTTAAGAATTGCAATCAGTATTATGTATCATAAACTAATCAGGGCTGTTTCATTTTGTCCTTTATCATTTCCCTTGAACCTTGAACCCAACAATAAGAAATAATAGAAAACCAAAGCCTTGCTAGACTCGCTAAACTAACAGCCTTAAAAGGCATTTGACTGCAACTGGATATGAATGAGAGTGTTCCCCAAATCTTCTGCTGAAAGATGGGGCCCTCCTGTGGGAGTCTTTAATTGTTTTCCTCTTTTTTCTCTGCAGGAGTCACAGAGCTCAGCATCTTAACAAAACCAGTATTAGTGAGATCAAAGCCAAACCTTTCATATGGTCAGTATTTGACCACCTTTCTATAGAGTTAAACAAACCTGTTAAGAAGAATGTAAAGTAACAGAATGTAATATTCTAGAGGGAAATTCTATAATGTAAAATTCTAACAGTTTAACCTGTGGTATTTACTTTGGTTTTATTTTTCTTAACTTATTTTTAGCAGAGCCAACTGGTCGTTCAGTTAAAAGGTTAATATAATGTATGTGTAGATCAGCTTTGTAAATTTAAGACAACTGTTTACAATATGTGAACAGTCGTGAATTGTGTTAGATTATATTTGGCATTGCTTTATTTTCGTATTACGTTTGGTAAGTGAAAAAATAAAAGTATAATCATAATCAGTCACTAATAAAATTTCAAGAAAAAGACCTCATTTCTACATGTTCCACTATGATTTTGGCTCGTGTTTTGTTTACTTTTTTTTTTTTTTTGGTTTGTTTTTTTCCTGATTGGCTGATTTTTTTTTTCCTAATAGGTAGCATGTCCTCTGGCTTTCAAACAGAAATCATTGGGAGCATGCCAATATGCTCAGATTGTAAACAGTTATTTGATGTAAAGAAATCCTAACATGTTTATAAAATTAGTTTCTCCTTTTGGGGAATTACTGATGATGAAAACTATTGAATGATTAGATCCTCCTAGTTCAGCAGTGAGAAAGGGTAGGAACATTTTAAATGCGGTTCTAACCGCGGGCCATGTTTTTTGGATGTGATGTCATTTGAAGGGTAACCCCTGCCCTCCAGAATATCTTCTGTTACTCTTGATGCCTCAGTTATATACCAATAGAATTTCATTCCTATTTTGGGTGAGTGAACTCTTCCGATTAAAATGTTAATATCCTCTGATCATTTATAATTTAATGTGTTCTAGTGTCTTACCTAATGTCTTCTAGTCATGAACATGAACTTTCAAATATCAAATTCTTTCCTCTTTGAAGAAGAGCTAAGTTGAGCGTAAGTACAGAAAACATGAGGGCACTGATTTCTTGGTGTTCGTGAGAAGTCCAGGAGGTAGAAGAAGAAATGGAGAAATGATTGATGGTCACTAGGAATAAGATTGTCCGGACAGAAAGTTTTGTTGTGGGAAGACCTTGGAATAGTTGAGGTCGGAGTACAGTGTGTTTCTACACTGGCAGACTTACTTCTCGGATTGGATGAGTCTCTTGATGGTCTTGTTCCTTCCAAATGGCAACAGCATGTATTTGCTTACCAAAGCAGGGATGTTTAAGGCTCTGACTCTGGCCCTTGGCTCCCTGGTTCCATCATCAGCTCCACTATCTATCACTGTGAGTCCTTGTTCAGGTAATTTCTCTGAGTGACACCTAACCCCTGGAATTACTGGGAGCATGAAGTAAGATTGTATTTGTGAAAAAGAACTAACCAGGAACATTGTTAGTTTATTTTATTTTTTTGAGGTGTCGAGGTTTGAACCTGGGACCTTGTACGTGGAAGCCAGCGCTCAAACCACTGAATTACACCAGCTCCCACTCTTAGTTATTTTAAATCACTGATACTTATTTGTTTATTCCTTGTGGCTTGTTTGCTGTCTGCTCTCTGTGTCCATTCGCTGCGTGTTCTTCCGTGTCTGCTTGTCTCCCTTTGTTGCGTCATCTTGCTGCGCCAGCTCTCCGGGGGTTTCACGGGCTGTCAGCTCTCTGCGGCATGGGCCATCAGCTCTCTAAGGACGTGAGGGCTGTTAGCTTTCCGTGGGCGCAGGCCAACTTGCCTTCACAAAGAGGCACTGGCACATGAACCCAGGGCCTCTCATATGGTAGACGGGAGCCCAATCGATTGAGCTACAGCCGCTTCCCATTGATTTTTATATATGAGCCAAATGTTGCAAACAAATATGCAGTGTAATTTAAACACAATGTTAAACATGCTATTTTATTAATTAAATCATTCTGATATTAAAAAGGTGGAGCTCGAAAGGTAATCAAAGAAATGTGACCCAGAATGGAATACGTTACTAGTATATATATTGTGATTTGCTATACTAAATTACTAGAATACTTAGTACCTTAATGGACAAACTAGCTGTTTGGTTTCAGCCATCTGGGAGTGTCAGCTCTCTAGATTTCAGTTCATTTACTTAGCTTCATTTGACTTTGTAGCACAATTCTCTTATTCCCATATAAATCAGGATTCATTGCAAAGACAGCCTTCTATATTCTGCCATTTTCTAATTATAATCTAATTGTTTTCTTTTAACATTTTTCATCTGTGTAAGTTTCATTATTAACATTTTGAGGTGTTTAATGACTTGCTTAAAGAAAGAAATCAATGGTGCGATCAGATTTCTAAACTTGACATATTTGTCTTAGACACCAACTAGAAACAATTTACCTTATGAGGTGTGACATTGTTCTTTTGAAAATATTTTTGCTTTAATAGCTCCTCCCCCCCCCAAAAAAAAGGTTATCACTATAAGAAATGCCTAAGACGTGTAGAATTTGAATTAAATGCTTGGTTGGTTAATTTTTACGGTATATGGGAAAATAGGAAAATTAATAAAAAGAATATGTTTGCAAGGCAGAATCTTTATTCTGATTAAGAGAAATAGCCATTAACTTTGTTTTCTGTTTTTTGTTTTTGAAGAGTTCCTGAGTATTGAACCTAGGACTTTATGCATGGGAAGCAGGTGCGCAACCACTAAGCTACATTTGCTCCCAAACGAGAGTTGGTTTTTTCTTTGTTTTTTTTTTTTAGAAGGTACTGGGGATCAAACCAGGATCTTGTACATGGGAAGCAGACGTTCAATCACTTACACTACATCTGCTCCCTAGCCTTCAATTTGATGAAGAGCATTAGACAAAACTCAAAGAACAGTTAGCTTAAATTAACAATGGAAAAAGTATTGAGTTGCAAAAAGTTAAGGGTGAAATTTGGTTTTCACAGATTTAGAACTGCATTTTAGGAGATCTCAGAATTTCCTTAGAAATATCGGAAGCCACCTTAATCTTAAAGAATTGAGGGCTTTCAAGCTAAAAAAAAAAAAAAGATGGAGCTAGATGCCCTAGTCCATGTATCTTGTTGAAGGAAAGGACATTGATTATGGTTCATTAATTTGCAGTTGCAGAACCAAAGTCTCCTTTGGTAGAAATAATTTATACTCCCATGAACTCAAGAAAAGTCTCCAAGAATGATAAGAAATGGATTGGGAAAGGATAATTTCCTTTCCTTCTTTTCTAGTTACTTCAGCTGAAGTTTAGCATATTGAGAGACCAGATAACATATGTCCGTTTTTTTATCAGCATTTTCATTTTTACTGTGCTCCTGGACTGTGTACATATTTATAAACTGTCCCAAGTAGAAGCCTGCCAAGATTGTGGGAGTTATTTCTGAAAAAGCAGCAAACTTCATCTAGATTGTATTATATTAATACAACATGCATTTATTTTATGTGTTTGTTTTCTATTTTTTTATTCAAGTGTTCTTGTTTACTTGGTCTTTTACATTCTAAACTTTAGTGGAAGAATAAATAACAAATGAGTATCCTCAAATATTTGACCTTAGTAAGGCTGAAAGTGCATTCTATATTAAAACTATAAATGGCATTTGCTACAATTTATATGAAAAACCAATAGTTATGTTTTCATCTTGATATAGAAAGCTGTAGTTCAGTAGGTTTTATTATTACAAAATAAATATTTTTAAAATTTTGTAAAGTGCTGACCAACAGTTTGATTCTTTAACTTCAAAAAGTTCAATTTTATTTAAAAAAAAAAAAAGGTTTGAAATTTCAGCAAGAGTGCTTTAGGTTAGACAAACAGAATATTTTTGTACAATAAAAATTTTTAAATAGACTGTTCCTCGGCTATTACAAGGTCATTCCTGGTTCTGAAATTTTTGGGATAAAAGGTAATGACAGTCTTTTCATTGAGTATGCAAATCATTTCTACTAGAGTTGTGGAAAGTTACATAGGGTGTTTCTTTCTTTAAAGAGGTTACAGTTTGATGTAGAAGCAAGATAAAATCATACAACACACACATACACACACAAACCCTTCTAAAATTTGTCATTACCTCACAGAAGTAAGTGTTTAATAAAATATGTTTGATGTTGCTGGAAATATAATTATCAGGGGCTACGTAATTAAATGTTTTCTAGAAAAGTAGTAGTATGACTTTAATGCAAATGGCTTTAATGCAAATTTGTAGTGTCTGAAAAAAGCAAAAATGCCTTTTAAAATGTAACCAAGCCTCAATATAAACTGAGCCAGCCTATTTCTAGTATTTGTCATATATAATTCAGTATATTTTGTCTTATTTTGGGGGGGGGGGGAATATAGATTGTAGTACCTGGTAAATCCTCACTAAGAAGAAATGATACGGTCTTGATGAGTGGAAAATGAATCCTTTTATTTCCTGAGCTAAAATGATTTTGTTGTAAACTCATGAAAACCATCTATCTTACTCATATTTTTGGAAGGAGGACAGAAGCTGTCAAAGGAAGGATCTCAAATATTGTTTGGGGTATCTTCCATCAGTTTTAAAATCATTTAATTTATTCTGTCTAGTCATCCAAGCTATATAACCTATTTTCTCAATCCATTACCTTTAGTGCCATTCTTGGCTTCTGACCAGCAGTTGAACAAAGTTTTAAGTTGAAGGCATGGCACCATAAACAGAGTATTCCTTTCAAACACTTATCCCGGCTTGAGCACAAACTGTCTTACATATTCTTTACAGTGAGCATTTCTTTAGATTGTATTGGGACTTTCATCAAAGGCAGTGTGAGTCACACTGAATCTTTGGGTTTTCTGATTTTAAAGTCCACGTGTGAGCAAAGAACTTAAACAGAACAACAACAACTTTGCATTCTTACCTGGACAACAAAGACCTTTTAGCCACTGCTATCTCGTTAGGCTTTCTGCGTGCTCTCTCAGGACAGAGAGCTCGTCGGTTACAATTCCGTCATTACTCTTTCTAACAGCCCTTCCAGCTTTGTGCTCTTCCCAGTAGCACAGAGCTGCACACAGAGCACTATGTGTATTTGTTCCCACATTCAGAGCAAGAAGCTGAGACGAAATGATGCCAACTGACTCTAAGGCAATTTCCTTCCCTCTGTGGAAATTTCTGCTTCTCATATTGAATCGATTCACTGAGTGAAACTTGACCTCTTGTTATAGTGCATACGCTTTACAATGTGCCCAAGTAATTCAAAATGAAATACCAGTTGTATTTAGAAAATACAAAAACCTGACTTGAGTCGGTCCAGCTTGTTTTGAAAATGAAAATGCCTTTAAAATCTGCTCCTCTATTAAGAGAGCTATATATACCATACACTAGATTTTCTGCTCATTGTAAGATAATTAAAGTAATGGATTCTAGCCTGAGCTATAATTGTAAGCACATAGTTAGGCTTCTTTTATATATGGAAACTGAAATGGGAAACTGATGCAATTGATTAAAAGAAAAGGAAAGCTCCCTTTATTAAATGGTGTTTTTGGCCTTGAGTATGAAGATGGTGGTCTCATGGCATCAGTTTCCTGCGTGTGTGCACAGCTGTGCTTGTGTGCATGAGTGTGTATTAGACAGCCCAGAGGTGAAGGAACATGATGATACTAACTTTTTCTCGCTATCTACCAAAGGGTAGGGAAAGTTAGCAGCTTCAAAAGCACCAGAGATAAAAAAATATCTGGGTGAAATTAATATATAATCACCTTCTTAAAAATGTGGACATTGTTGAAATTACACCTTTTCAAGTTTTTGCTCTTTTTTAAAAATCAAGCCTGTTGCAGCAAAATGGCTGTTTTTTTTTTTTTAAATTGATAACTTGCTTGCTTTTAATAACAGAGGGTTACTTACTTCACTGGAACTTTTTTACATTTGTACATACTGTTTACTGGGAAGTAAAGCTAAACCATGTGCACATGTGCAAAATGAATAGATCCCACCACTGTCAGGGTATTGACTTCTTGATAATACCAATCACTATAGTTGTCTTACATGCGTGCCCATTGATGTCGATGAGGTGCTGTATAAAAATCCTGTGTATCTGAGCTCAGATAGCTTAGGTAAGAAAAACACTAATGTATCTCATGGATATTATATATATTTATATAGAATTCTACCCTGCTGAATAATTTGTGCTAGGCGTCGGCTCTCTCCAGATTTTCTAATATTCAGGCAGTTGGTGTGAGGGTGGAGGTAGGAGGGATTGGCAGAGAGAGCACTGCTTCTTCAGATTTTTAATAAATGTAATGAGTTGAGTTTCGTGCCTTGCCTTTTTTTTTTTAATAGTGAAGTAATCGTAGTGTAAAAAGAGCAGTTGTTGGACTGCATTATTAGTTAAACAGACTTTCTTCCCTTATTCATTAAAAAGAAAACTGTTATTGGATGCAAAAAAAAAAGAAAAAAAAAGTTAAAATAAAGGTCTATAAACCTTGCAAATCACCGAAGAACCACCTCATAAATTCTGAATATATCAAGTGAAAGCAAAATCTAAAATAAATATGAGAAGATAGAAGAAAAAAATCTTCTGAAGGAAAACCACCTCCTAAATTCATTCTGGTTCTTTTTAACAGACGTAGCAAATATAAGTAAAAGCAGGACTATTATGAGAACTCATGTTTTGTTATAAATTTGTAGTGGCAAATGCTTCCCTATAGGACAAAGTTTGAGAAGCTTTTAATATCTAAGAAGGTGGTACTTCCCTGTTTATGAACACTGTCCCTCTTTGAGTAGCAGATGATTTAAATTTCGTAGGGGAGGATAAATATTCACTGCCCTCCTCAAATAAAGAATAACACCCAAATGGGAAAGTGCCCTCCTTAGGTACCCTTCTTACTTGTACCTTTCTTTTTGTTTTTTGAAAGGCAGAGCTCAGAAATGGGCTTGCTCATTTTATGAAGGCACTGCCATGATAGCAGAGGCCATAAAAGGGAAGAATTCTTTGGTCGAACAGAAATTAATTAGGAAAAAATGAGGAAGGAAAGGAAAGCTCTTAAGTCAGTGGCTTAAAAAAAACGTTCTAACAGCTGTAATATGAGAGAACATACTAACACATTTTTTAATATAATTATATGAAAAAGACGTTTTTATATTTCCCTCTTCTAGCATAAAAAGAGTTTTTTGTCAAGCAGTAACAATTTATTCCTTATGGAAACTGCTGTATTATTGTCTGATGGCCATTTTAGATCCATAAAACGAAATGGATTAAAGAAAATTAAACAGTATTTTTAAGTGTCTACAGCTTGTGGCATGTTAACAACAATCCAATGTGAAATGGCACCAAAATTAAACTTGGTTTTTCAAGAGGTTGTTGCACTGTAATACAATATTTAAATATTTAACTCTGAAAGTTTGTTTTGAAATATAATTGTGAAAGCCAACATAATTTTGAGAAGGTAAAATGAGATATAACCAATTGTAAAAAATTATATATAATATGTTGTTTATTATACATAATGTATATTTCATTCCACCGCAAATGATTTGTTTCGGGGATTTTTAAACCTAGATAAACAAAACAGGTATTTTTGAGAGTCAGGAAAAATGCATTGTAACCCAGAGTTTGTCACTAATTGTATGACCTTAGATAAGCAAATTAAACTCACCAGGCATCAGTTACCATGTTTGTAGATTAGAGATTTGGGTGTCTCTAAAACCTTAGGAATTCTCAGGATTCTCATTAGTATCCAAGTGTCTTCTGAAATTAAGTCAAACACCCAAAATGGCTTGCTGTCTCACAAGAGACCTTATACAATCTTGTGCCTGTCCTCAGAGGTGTCTAACTACATGTCGCAATGAGTTCTTGCAAATGGTGATGTGAAATGAACTCTGAAGCATGTTTGGTATGACTTGGCAAGCTGTCCTGTTCTTTTGCATGTTACTAAATGAGTGAATGAGAGTTGACAAGAAAGGAAGGATGATTTGACGTTATTCACTGGTCAGATTGCTTAAACACTAAATAATTGCAAAGAGGCAAGCAAGATACAGTGAAACATGAGTCCTGTAATAACTAGAGCTCCTTGGGGCAAGGCCAGCAGTCTTTTTTTTTTTTAAAGGGTTTATTTTTTGTTATTTCTCTCCCCTTTCCCACCTCCCCCCGCAGTTGTCTGCTTTCTGTGTCCATTTGCTGTGTATTTTTCTGTGTCCGCCGGTATTCTTGTCAACAGCACCCAGAATCTGTCTCTTTTTTGTTGTTGTTGTTGCTTCATCTTGCTGCATCAGCTCTCTGTGTGTGTGGTGCCATTCCTGGGCAGGCTGCACTTTTTTCGCGCTGGGTGGCTCTCCTTATGGGGCGCACTCCTTGCGCGTGGGGCTCCCCTACGTGGGGGACCCCCCTTGCATGGCAGGGCACTCATTGTGCACATCAGCACTGCGTGTGGGTCAGCTCACCACACAGGTCGGGAGGCCCTGGGTTTGAACCTTGGACCTCCCATGTGGTAGGTGGAAGCCCTATCTGTTGGGCCAAATCTGCTTTCCCCAGCAGTCTTTTCAAATGCATTTGGTCCTGCTGAGTGCTCTAGATATGAAGAGCATTAGCCGATTGACTCATTTCCACTTTGCTTGTCACATGGTATTTTGTCATTTTTCTCCTGCGTATGTCATATTAATCTTAATTGCTCAAATTTAGCTTTTTAAAATGCGTTTGTATACTTTAATCAAGAGAGGATTATGTTAAATATATGTACAATAAAATTAGGTAAACACCACAAGCCTTTGGGTGGAGGAAAGCAAATAATTAAATTGAAAATCTTGCAATGTTAAAAATCAAAATACTAAAATCAATGGAATTCACTTACGCATGTTTTTCGCTCACGAAAAGCTGTTGTGAACTCTCTGGATTGCTCCTCTTGTTTTTCGCTTGATAGAGTGAAACAGGTGACTTTGGTGTGGGACTCTTGGTGGGCTGCCTTCTCCTGCTTGAAGACTGTAACTCTAGCTCAGTGAGATTATTCTGCATTAAAATAGGTATGACTGCTCCAACGTCACCAGTCCATCAGTGTTCTACGCTTTTCCTCAGCCAAAACTTCTGTAAAGTCTAGGCTCCATAACGACTGGGAGAGTTTCAATTTTATACACTACACCCATAATAGTACAGCGCAATCAGCAGCATGAAAATATACATTTGTTAGATGTATGTCCACAAGGACACCCAAAGCTGAGGAGAAAGGCCCACTGGGCAGTTAGGACATGGGGACAGCACAGCAGGTGACCTGGAGATGAGAAAACTTGATTTTGCATGGCACAAAGCCCCCGACTCATTTCTTTGGCTTTCCTAGGCATATGTCCGGGTGAGCATGGTTTCATTTCGCCCACACACATCTCAAAAGTTGGTGCATTTGGTGGTCTGGAATTCATCCAAAAGGACGGGACTAGAGTTTTTGAAGAAATGTAATTAGTCATGCCTATAAATCAGTAAAGTGTGTGTGTGTGTGTGCCAGCCTGCACAGATGTGCTCACATAGCCTGCCCACAGCCTTACCAAGACTTGAGTGGGATGAAAGTTTTCTATTCAAAACCATCCCACCCAGTTAGAACCACAGTTGAGGGTGGGTACGGCAGGCATCTGCGTCTTTGCAAGTACCATTTTGTGAGCTTTACCTTTAGAGTGTATTTTGGAAGGAGTTTATCATTAGAAACAGTTTCGTTTTTTCCTTAAAAATCACCACTAATGGCTGATGAGATGGGAAGATGAACAGATATTGTATTTTGAGTTCTGTGTTACATTTTATTTATTTTAAGAAATTTATCAATGGATGCCTATGTACTTATTCATAAAAGTAGAGCTTAGTGGCAAGTTGACATTTTAAAGAATAAGAGACTTCATTATCTCCTCATTTGATCCCTAATTCTTTGCTCCAAAACATTGTAGACACCTAGAAAGAGCTTGGTAAATACTTCTGTAATTAATTTGCTCTGACAGGACAGACATTCTTGAATATTTCTAGCGTGGAGGCTCTGAGTGTCTACGTAACTCATATGACTGAAAACAATGTCAAAAACCAGCACACAGTATTTGAAACAAATGTTCCCTCTTCTTTATGTATATGCAGGGTTTTTTTTTTTTTTTTTTCTTCATTCAACAACTGTGTATGGAGCATCAATGTCATGGTAAAGATGCCTCATGCAGGTCTTACATAAAGTGCAGGAAACCAGATATAAACAAATATCTCTAGCCTGGACTCACATGCAAACTAATTCTGAAATGTACGCTCAGCAATGAGATTTAGTGCTATAATCCTAGTGGACTCTGCAGATAGAAACAGGGGAATGAAAATAAGGTTGAGTGTTAACAAAAAACCCGTGATTGAAAATGGAAGAGAAGAATTAAATGCTCAAAGAGAGAGTCAATTTCCTCACATAAAAATATTTACCCTACACTGGAATCCTCTTCCTGGGATATCTGCATCTGGGCACTGAGGTTCAAGATATTTTCCAGGTATACCACTTATCCATTGCCACAATTGTTCAGATAAACAATCTACTGCAAAGCTCAACTGATTACAGCCATAGGTGTAGATTTCCTGCAGGTGTCTGAGGGTGGGGGTTTGCAGATTGGCTCTTCTGGAAGTTCTCCTCTGATCTAGACTCCTTCACATGTCAGGGTAGACTAAAGAAAAGCAGTCTGGCCGACATCTCACCCTCAGGAGGAGAGCATGAGCACATGCACCTGTCACTGACTGACGTTCAAGGGGAAGTCCCAGAACCAGGTCCCAGAGGCAGAGTGGGACCGCTAGAGGTGACCAAACTCATCTACTGCTCGAGGACTGTGCCCGAGATTGAGAAGGTGATTGAAGAGCTGTGCAAGTTGCTCAACTTCTATGAGAAGCAGGAGGGCGAAAAGCTGCAGTTCTTGGGACTAGCTCTGAGCTCCCGCAAGAACCTGTGTATTCACCCTGAGGTGACGCCCTTGCGCTTCTGGAAGGATGTCGATGGCAAGTGCCACAGCCTCACGGCCTCCTACATGCGGGCACAGCACGAGCAGGACCCCAGCCTGCCACACTGCCGCTTCTACGAGGAATTTGACATTCACGGGCGTCAGGTGCCCCTCCCCGCTGGCATCTACAACCTGGATGACCTGAAGGCTATGGGCCAGCGCCAGGGGTGGTGCCCGTACTTCCTGGCCCGCTACTCGATCCTGCACGCCAATGTGGTGGTCTACAGCTACCACTACCTCCTGGACCCCAAGATCGCGGACCTGGTGTCCAAGGAGCTGGCCCGCAAGGCCGTCGTGGTCTTCGACGAGGCCCACAACATTGACAACGTCTGCATCGACTCCATGAGTGTCAACATCACCCGTCGGACCCTCGACCGTTGCCAGGGCAACTTGGAGACCTTGCAGAAGACGGTGCTCAGGATCAAGGAGACAGACGAGCAGCGCCTGCGGGACGAGTACCGGCGCCTGGTGGAGGGGCTGCGGGAGGCCAGCGTGGCCCGGGAGACCGACGCCCACCTGGCCAACCCGGTGCTGCCTGACGAGGTGCTGCAGGAGGCGGTGCCTGGCTCCATCCGCACGGCCGAGCACTTCCTGGGCTTCCTGCGGCGCCTGCTGGAGTACGTCAAGTGGCGGCTGCGGGTGCAGCATGTTGTGCAGGAGAGCCCCCCCGCCTTCCTGAGCAGCCTGGCCCAGCGCGTCTGCATCCAGCGCAAGCCTCTCAGATTCTGCGCCGAGCGCCTCCGATCCCTCCTGCACACCTTGGAGATCGCCGACCTGGCCGACTTCTCCCCGCTCACCCTCCTTGCTAACTTCGCCACCCTCGTCAGCACCTACGCCAAGGGCTTCACCATCATCATCGAGCCCTTTGACGACAGGACCCCCACCATCGCCAACCCGATCCTGCACTTCAGCTGCATGGACGCCTCGCTGGCCATCAAGCCGGTGTTCGAGCGCTTCCAGTCGGTCATCATCACATCTGGGACACTGTCCCCGCTGGACATCTACCCCAAGATTCTGGACTTCCACCCCGTCACCCTGGCAACCTTCACCATGACACTGGCCAGGGTCTGCCTCTGCCCCATGATCATCGGCCGTGGCAACGACCAGGTGGCCATCAGCTCCAAATTTGAGACCCGGGAAGATATCGCTGTGATCCGGAACTACGGAAACCTCCTGCTGGAGATGTCGGCCGTGGTCCCCGACGGCATCGTGGCCTTCTTCACCAGCTACCAGTACATGGAGAGCACCGTGGCGTCCTGGTACGAGCAGGGCATCCTAGAAAACATCCAGAGGAACAAGCTGCTCTTCATCGAGACCCAGGACGGGGCCGAGACCAGTGTTGCCCTGGAGAAGTACCAGGAGGCCTGTGAGAATGGCCGCGGGGCCATCCTGCTCTTGGTAGCCCGGGGCAAAGTGTCCGAGGGAATTGACTTCGAGCCGCATTCTCAAGGCCCAGATCCGCGAGAACGACCTTCTGACCTTCGACGCCATGCGGCACGCGGCCCAGTGCGTGGGCCGGGCCATCAGGGGCAAGACGGACTACGGCCTCATGGTCTTTGCCGACAAGCGGTTTGCGCGGGCGGACAAGCGTGGGAAGCTGCCCCGCTGGATCCAGGAGCACCTCACGGACGCCAACCTCAACCTGACGGTGGACGAGGGCGTCCAGGTGGCCAAGTACTTCCTGAGGCAGATGGCGCAGCCCTTCCACCGGGAGGACCAGCTGGGCCTGTCCCTGCTCAGCCTGGAGCAGCTGCAGTCAGAGGAGACGCTGCGCAGGATAGAGCAGATCGCCCAGCAGCTGTGACCGCCGGGCGGGACAGAGCTGTGAAAGGAGGGGCAGGCGGAATGAGCCACTCCCTGCTGGAGGAGGCCTCGCCCACATAGTGTGAGCTCTGGTGCAGCGGGAGATGGGAGCCATGGAAGGTTCTTGAGCGGGACAGCAGGGGGTGGGGCTCAAGAGTCTGGACCTTCCGGGCCCTTGGCTGACCTGATCCAACACTCACCCGGCTGTTCCGGCCACCCCCTCGCCTCGGAGCCGGGAGACCAGCTTCTCGCTGCCACGCCGGATGGACTCACGGAACTTGGAGAATGAGCTGCTCCGGCGCAGGGCCTGGGAGGGGGCCAGGGACACTGGTCAGTCCCCCCGTCCTACCTGTCCCCAGCTCCCCAGAGACCGAAGCAGAGCCCACCCTCACCTGCGGATCTGCGTTACCAGCCGTCTCTGTGTTGGGGGCTCTTGGGGGAACAGACGGGGGATCAGGGTGGGACTGGGGGCTTGGGAGGCTGCCGGGGAGGGTGGAAGGGGCGGGGGCTCACCGAGGGGGGCGGGCAGGTCCTCCCTGCTGAGGATTTCTTTGTACAGCTCTTCCTCCTGCTGGTACTTGTTCTGTTTCAGGTAGGCCGAGGCCTGTGGGGAGGGCAAGGCTTGTGAGCTGCGCTCCAGCTGGGAAGCTCCCAGGTGCCCTGCACCCCAGCGCCCCCACCCCAGGCCCCCACGGCCATCCTTCTGAGGTGCACACTGACGGCCCCTCCCCTGCTCGAAGCCTTGCGGGGCCTTCCCGGGCCCTCAGGAAGGAGCCCGCTCACCCTGTCCCCGAGGCTTGCCCTACAACAGGCGGGCTTGCATCCCGGCCCCACCGGGCTGGGTGACCCAGGGCAGGGGCTTCCTGTCTCTGAGCCTCTGACCCTGTTTCCTGCTCTACCTGGGGCTGGTGATTTAACCTCTGTGCCTCAGTTTCCTCATCTGCAAAATGAGGGTGACAGCAGCTCCTACCTCATAAGGTCTTGTAAGAAATAAATAAGATGATACAGGGAGCGTGTGGAGAAAGGGGTTTAACACAGTAAGAACTCAATAAATATTTGATGCTGTCAAAAAAAAACAAACAAACAAACCAACAACAAAAAAAAAACCCTGAAACCCTGCTCTATCACCTGAGTCCACGTAGAATTTCTGGCTCCCCTTTCAGTGGGGTTATAAATGGATACCCTCTAAGAACCTCATTTCATGTGATTCACAACAGCGTGTGCTGTAACAAGGGCCACACGGGGGGCTGAAGCCGATCGTCTACTTATGACTATCCTCTATTGACAATTAACAGACGATGTATTATTTAAGAACAGTTTTTGTTCATATACCGTACTATCCATTCAAAGTGTACAATCACAGAGTTGTACATTCGTCACCACAGTCAGTTTGTGAACATTCTTATTACTCCAAAAAGAAAATTGCCATAACCCTCAGACTTCCCTGCTATTGACACCTGGCAATGGTTTGGTTATTACTGTTAACTATAGTCCATAATTTGCATTAGATACCCCCCGTACCACCCTATTAAAAACCCCTTGTATTAATGATGTACATTTGTTCTCCTTCATGGAAAAACATTCTTCTCTTTGTATTATCCACCACAATATCCTCCACTACAGGCTGCACTAAGTTATCAAGTCCCATGTTTTATTCTCTGGCTTTGTGAACAGACCAGATTTTGATGACAATATTTGAGTACTGAACTTATCTGAAAGTGTCAAGGTTAAATATTAGGATTGTTCCAATCTCTAACTTTTTATTATTTTTATTTCATGTGCCATGCCTTAGTAAATAATTTTTTCTTAACAAATGGAAAACCCTGGTATAATTCATATTTTGCCTATACAAAGAAATACATTGGGGATGGGGGAACAGTATTTGGGGCTTCCCAATTTTCATGTTATATTGAAGAAAAGAAAATTTAGAGTCTCTTAAGCTTCAGAATTACATCATTTGCCTGACTTTGGCATAGGTCTGAAGGTGAGAATTAAATCGTTTACCTATTCATTAAGCACCCACTCTGTGTTGGGCCCTCTTCTAAAAGCCACAGATTCTCTACTCAATGGTGCTACTCCTGTGGTGTAAACGTCAACTTGAATTTTATTCAGAGCAGTGACAGAAGGCTTATAGAAATTCGAGTATGGCTTTAAATGAATTTATGAAAAATTACATTTTGTGATTAGAGTATTATTGAACTTGGGTAATAAGATGCTAGCATCATCTGTATAATAACAGCTTGAAATTCTTGGCATCCATTGGCAGAAAAATTGAGTGCAGAATTTCTCAGAGTAGCATTCAGAGGGCCCTCTTTCATATGAACCCATGCTTATTTCTTACCTACTACCAATTTGTCTTAGTTTGCCTAAGCTGCTATCACACATACCACTCAGTATGTTCGCTTAACCAACAGGAATTTACTGGCTCATGGCTTTGGGGCTAGAAGAAGTCTCAAATGAAGATATCGGCAAGACTTACCCTCTCCCAGGGTCTGTGTGCTCTGGTCCTGGCTGCTGGCAGCCCTTGGGTTGTGTGGCCTGCGTGTCTGCCTCCTGTCACGTGGTGATGTCTTCTCCTTTCTCGTCCTGTGACTCCTGGGTTCTCTTTCAAAAACCTTGAGTAAGTGGGTTAGGGCCCACCCGGCTTCAGTTGGGCCACACTTTAACTGAAAATGGCACCTTGAAAAGGTCATCTTTACCATGGGTTAATAGCCACAGGGGCACAGAGTAAGATTAAGAACATGTTTTCCTGGGGTACAGAATTCAACCTATCATACAACTCCTCCTTCCAGGTACTCTGAGGTTTTCCTTGACCCCTAAAAACTGTGTGCTTCCCCACTTCCTCACCTTTCCTGAAGCTCTTTCCTCTGCCGAGAATGTTCCTTTTTGCCATTTCCACTCAAGGGCACGCCCATGATTACTAGACAGTCTCAGATGCTGCATCCTTTAAAATGTCATGACAGCTCATCCCATTGGAAATTCGACTTCCCTCCGCTTCCACAGTACATTTTATGTCTTTAGTGCAGTTAGTTTTATCTACAATATTGAAATACATATTTGTTTCTCTTTCTAAGATTGTGAGAACCCAGAGCAGGCACTCATTCACCTTTACATACTACTTACCAATAAATGCTTTACAATTTCTTTTGAAATCAGTATGGATTTCCAGCCTCCCAGGCTGAATTTTACCCTAAACACTCTTACCATGTGCTAGGCATTGTGCTCTAGGCTAAAGATTCAAAGCTCTTGCTTGCATTGGAATTTCATTTCAATGTTGCAACTGGAATTTTTGTGTTGTCTTCAAATAAAGTATAAGTGCATCTTAAATTAGAGACTGTATCTAATCCACTTTTGCATGCCTGGTTGAATACAGTTTGAATTTTATGCATACATGAACCAATAAATCATTATGGTGTTTATTACATAATCATTGTTTTAGAGCAGGGTTAAGCAAACTGCAGTGCACTGGTCACTTCTGGCCCACTGTTTGTTTATGTACAACCCTTGTGCTAAGAATGATTTTTACATTTTTAAATGGGTAAAATAAATTACAAGACATATGCTATTTTGTGATGTGAAAATTATGTGATAGTCAAATGTCAGTGTCCGTAAATAGAGTTTTCTTGGAACACAGTGGCACCCGTTCTTTTGCATCTTATCTGTGTGGTTGCTTTTGTGCTCATGTGGCACAGGTGAAGAGTTGTGACAGGCACCGAGTGGGCCACACAGCCTGATTACGACCTGGTCCTAAGAAAACCTTTCCAACCCTGTTTTGGAGTACCTGAAGTAATAGTTTTTTAGACTGTAAAATCTTTGAAAGAAGGATCATCTTTGTGTTTTCTACTGTCCCTTCAAATTTATGTCGCTTTAGCACTTCTTAAAAATGTGTTATTGGTTGGATTGTTGATATGTCTGCGGGAACTCAGGTTTAAGCACTGGGGAATATCAGACAGGGCTATTTTCTTCTGAAAGATTTGTGCCTTTCATTACTAATTGACAAACAGGGAAAGTCAGCAGAGACCCTTAATAATTTTTGGACCACAACATGATTATTATTGGGATACTTTGGCTAGTTTTCTGACATGTCATTCTTTCTTATTTTGCAAAAAACACCAATTCTCATTTTGCAATATGGTTTCCATTTATTCCCAAGGGTGTTTATGCATTAGTTTTTGATTAATGGAATGTTTTCTCCTTTCACAAGATAAGTGTGGGGGATGCAACCTATCTAAATTGCATCTGGTGTGTGTATTAGGGCCTAAACAACTGCTTTGTGAGTTAAGCACAGTTAAGTCCACAGCTTTAGGTTAAAAAAAAAAAGTAAATAAATAGAAAGGTATAGGATCTTTCTTTTGCGTGCCAGCAGTGAAGCTTCCCTAAATGTATGTCGCTAGAAAAATAAAAGACTAGAAGAGAATTCCTGTAAAATCTTGTTCTATTTAGGCATATGTACTGAACCAGGAATTACTCACCTAATCCTCCTATCATTATCATGTTTTGTTTGCTTGCTGAACTTTAGCAATAGGGTTTCCAGTATTTTCTTTTATCATGACATTGAAGTTAGTATTGTACGTTCCCCATGAGTGTTTTATTCAGCATAAGTATACTATCGTGGGTTTGGAATTTAAGGAACCTAAGAGGACACTGTTTTAGTGAAATGTGTTTCATTGATAACCAAGGTTCTGAGAAATGAATGGGGAGAATATGTCAAGAGTATAAAAATGTGTGTAACAGTCATTAAAGTGTTTGTTAAATAATGTATTCAGACTGACTATGTTTCCCAGCCTCTCCTTTGCCCATTATATGTTCTAGTAAATTAAAGCTCGGAAACCTTTGTCAGAATTATAATACTCAAACTGACGTCTAATTCCCCCAGACAATAGGTACAAGTCTGCGAGCCTCTCTAATTCTTTCCAGTCTTTACATTTATTGATTCTTTTGTAGACCTGTTTCATTCAATCTATTACAAACAGCACTGGTTAAAAGTGTGAAGTTTACCACGTTTGACCGGAGGCACATTAAAAAACAATAGCATCCTGGCAAACATTCCATACATCCCAGGAGTGTCGTTCTTAATCTGAGCAACATTTTCATCTATAATTACTACATTAGATTTGAAGTGCTGGCTTGATTAGAAAGACTGACATGTTTATTTTGGGGCTGACCTATTTGGGTAAACGTGGATTTGATTCATCTATTGTGTGTGACCCTATGTTAAAAATATTTTATTAGTTTAACTAGAATCTGTGTTTTATTTGAAATCACCATTTTATCATGGATTTGAAATCCCTTTGACATACTCATGCACGAAATTGTGTGTATATGGATTCTTACATGCCCAGATATGAAAATAAATATATATATTTCAGAAAGCTTTTTAGAGTTCAGCATTACTGGAATTGTTATTGAAACATTTATAAATGCTGTGTCAATGGGCCTCTCACTTGATGGCCTGTGTTAAGCTTTCATGGAATTAAAATAATTTACTTTTTATTGTATGCCATTCCTCAGGATTATGCCTTTTCTACACATCTGATGTTGTAAAACATCCTGTGTAAATAATTGATAATAAACAAACAAATTCTCCTTTTGCCCTGGTGTACTTCACCAGTTTCAAGACTTTGAAGTTCCATAAATAATTGATGGCGCTTATTAGTGGAGGCAAATCAAACGATATCCTTGATCCAAGCTGCTTTTTGTCCTCGTTGTTTCTGAGCAGAATTGTTAAGTGATCCTTCTGATTGGTAACTAAACAGAGCGCCACTGAGCATCACTGTGGCGTTCATGCAGATGTGTACTGATGCATGCGCGGTGCCGAAGGATTGGTACTTATACTAATGGAATTTGCAGAGTGGCTGGAATATATTCTGAAACTAGGACTTTGGATGTCTTTTGAGAAAAAGAAAAGCATTTCTTCAGCAGGTTTTAGTTTACCTATGGCTTCTTGCACAGTACTTGCTAAGATGAGGATTTTGACTCACTATGCATTCCTTGGCAAAGATACAAGCATGCTGAAAGAAAACACGAACCAAAATATCAAAAGACAGATTATATGATCTTTTTTTTTTTAAGTCATAAAAGCCTAGGCAGTATGCCAGCTAGCCAGACTAAATACTCTGCAGTGGTACAATAGTCTTTCTTGGGTGTGGAAAATTTAACCATGTGATGGTGAGAAGTGAAGTTTCAGAAGTTGTCAAAGATGTATGACAAATATTTCTTTTCTCCTTGTGGTCTTCCGTGTTTATAATAACATGAATCTTAAACCAAATTCATTGATTTCAGAATGAATTCAAACAAAGATTTTAGTTCCTGAGTGACCTTTAAAGGTGAGACTGGTTGTGCATGTTTTTTCTAAAATTTTTTGGTTGTGATGAAATTTGTTTTTTAGCCTGGGAGTATTCAGACATAATAGAGAGGGTTGTTTCAGCCTGTGGTTCTACTATGTGGTTGGTGACCAAAACACACACACACACACACACACATTTATATTCCGAAAGACTCCTTTATAATATTTTCAAACAAGCCACAGAGAATAATTTTTGTCCCTTTTTGAGTGGGCCAGTATAAGAAGAGCAATCTATGATGGATTCCAATTTATGGTATTTGCCATCTTTTAGAGATTTATTTGCAAAGAAAGACCCAAAGAATGTCTTTCCCTCCACACTAGTCATTTATTTCATGGAAAAAATTATATTAAACACAGGTTTGAAAAGAAGAGCTGTAAAAGGTCTAGAAATGATGCATATGAGGTGGAACAGTATGTCAAGAATACCAACATTTCTTGTATAATCATTACAGAAGAATCAGTTCAAACAGATAAAAATTTTTTACTAGAAATTATAGTCCTGAAATAGAAACTTTAAGTGTTAGAAGCATGGTATTATGGCGCCCAATTCATCGTTAAAACCTATTCCACTAACTCAGAATCAAACACTGAGAATAAAGACTTTAAAGTAAAAGAAAATATATCCAATTCACACTTGAGGAAAATGAAAATACTACAGACCAAGAGAACATTCTTATTGAGCTTTTTTTCAATGCTCTCAATTTAACCAGCTGGAATTATTTTTAAAGTACATCCAATTCAACCTTTTAAAATGACAGATTTGCCTTTTAATGGGAAATATGTATTTCATCATAAAGATGGAGCACAGTGTCCTTGGCTAAGTTATTCTCTACAGAAGGATGCTCTTTTTTCCCTACTCTGTGCTCAGCCTATAAGGAAGTACACAGATTATAAAAATTTATTCCTGGCATGGAAGATTAGAAGCAAACAGACAAACTGATAGAGAAAAATAAAAAAATGCAAACTGCTCCTCTAGTATCCTGAGTTCCATATAGGGATGTCAGTTGATATGTAATAAGCAACCCGTACAAACAAAACCCATCAAGGAGAGAAATAACCTTAGAAACTAGAGTTTAACTGTTATAGTTAAAGATGAGTCAGCTGTAAAGTTAAACAACCAAATAGTACATTAGAAAAGATATCTCAAAGGCTTCCTTCTGTGGAGACATTCTGGTGTCTTAAGCAACATCTTAAATCTATATGCCTCACTACCTTTTTTTTGGAGTAACACTACTAAGGTAAAAAATTAATGAAGAAGAACAAGCAATTAACTGATAACAGTGGAGCTGAATTAAGCTATCTCAGTGTTTATGTTAGTGAAACTGACACAGTTTCAATTAAGATTGACAATACCGAAACGCAGACGTGATTGATGCTGTTTGACAGAAGTGGATCTGTGCGAGGAGGGTAAATATTCCAGGACTTCGAGAGGGCTGAGGTCAACCACAGACGCTTATCCAAAATCGACTATCAGGGCAGGGGTCGTAAGCTGAAACGGGGAGCCAGGTAGGGGCTGAAGGAAGGACCTGAGAGAGTGAGGGGATGTACCAGAGACTGGCCCAGGGAGGTGAGGAAAGTCTGGACAGCAGAGCAGTGCTTCTGGAAGCAGTTCCTGTGTTGGGAACACTTAGAGGAATCTTTTATGATGGACTTATTTCAAAAAACCCCACTGCCTCTCAATACTAAAACATCGAACTAGGTTGGTCAACATTAGACGTGCTGCCCTATTAATTGAGATACTAAAAATTTGTTTAAGTGCTCAAGGGTCCTGTAGGAAATGGAAAACAGAATAACTATGTATTTAAAGGCATTTTGCAGGAAATGCCAGCCTGGAATGTTCTAGCTACCCTGTTTCCAATGCTCTAACAATTACAGAATACGAATTATACTATTACCTCTACAGTATGTAAACTAAAACGCTTGATATGTAGAAAGCACATTCATTCATTCAACAAATGAAACAGTGTCTCTTTACCATCCTATTTCCTGTGCCTGTGGTAGTTTAAAAGTGAAATTGGACCCAGACCCTGTTCTAGTAAAGAATCTCGGCAAGATGGGGGGTTTGAAAGCATGGAGTATTTACAGTTCTGTTTGATAGAAACTTGGGTTTTATGAAGAGGCAAAGAGGGAAGTAATTGTTTAAAGACGCTTTAGATTCCATAAATGATACATTGAAAATATACTCTGATTCCAACTGAAAGAGAACTTAGATCCCATCGGGCAGATGGATGGAACTGTCTTGTTGGCACTTGTAGACACTCTCTGTTTTCTGGGATGGGCGTTGTCCATCATCATCCTTTTGTTAGTTGTCCTAGGTGAGTCTCTTGAACAGTGTTGCAACACTGCTGAGATTCAGGGCTCCACTGGCACGTGATTTCTTTTTTTTAAAGTGGAATGTTCCTGGTGGACTTCGACTGTGCAACCAAGGAGTGTGGGCTGCACTGTTTTCTCTAAGTATCCAATTGTATCCTTTCACCTGTGGCTCTGGACCCTGCCGAGGAGTCAGGCACAGAGGGCTTGCTGCTGAGCTAGAGTGCCTGACACGGAGGGACGACCTGCCAGCAAACGCTGGTAGACTAGACCACACCCCAGAGAGCACGCCAGGTGCGTAGTGTGGATCCCAGAGACTGCATGGCGGGCTGTGCCACAAGATGAAAACTTAAGAGGGTTTGAGGAAGAGCACTGGCGGAAGGTCCGTGGGACTTCCCTAAACCTTGGGAGACAGTGGCAGAATTATCATCGCTTCTCTCCCAACCCCACTCCAGCCATGTAACATTAACTCACAGCCCCAACTTCAGGTCAGTGAGTTGGTTTGTCTCATCATGGTTCAAGTTTAGGGTATTGGAGAGAAAGGGGGTGGGGGAGTGTTGGTTTTCTCTGATGCCCTCCTCCCCAGCCCTGGGAAGGAGGGAAGACGGTAGAAGACAATTTGCCAGGGAACAGAGGACAAAGGATACCTCAGGATGGTTTTGTGGAGCCCTGAGAGCTAGCTGCCTTTGACAAACGACAAAGGTATTTGGGAGACTTCAACTCCTGTTTCTGAGGCTAGTAATTTAAACAGAGGTTGCCCTTCAGAATTCACATTGCCCTGCTGTGTCATGCCGTTCTCCTCCCTCTTTCCTCACGCCCTGCCTCGCCTTGGGAGGGAGGCACTGGAGTGCTCCAGGGGAGTGTTTTGGCAGGCGGGTTTTTATCCCACAGCCTCTTGGAAGGACATCTACTGCTGAATTTCACCACTGCCCAAACGCCAGTGGCAGTGGATGGGAGCACGGAATACCTGTGGGAGTCATAAAAAGTTTTTGAGCAGGGGAATGACAGAAACAAAGAGCAGTGTTTCAGGTAGATTAATTTCATCCAGGTGCAAAATGGTTTCAAGAAGGGAGGTAGCTCAGAAGCTGCTGCTCTCGAGGGTGAACACTAACCAAGCCGTGTTAATGCTGGTGGGGAGAGATACGGAAGGTGTGCAATCAGCAGGACTTGGCAATTCCTTGGCTGTGGGGCACAACAGAAAGAAGAGGGTAGACAATTCTGACCAGGTTTTCAACTTCAGTGTGATTACCAAAAAATAAGGAATACAGAGATAGCTGGATGAGGCTAGCATGAGGGTGATAACTGGTTCAGTTGGATTTAGATTTCAAATGGCGTTATTTATAATGCTGGCTGAAGAGGTATTATCTTTAGGTCTCTTATATATGAGTTCAGATAACTTTCAGAACGGAAGACCGTTATTTTAAGTGTGTGTGGTACTTCAACGAGTTGGAGACCTTTGAGAACACTAATTCATAATAGGTTTTATATTTTTTTTAGGAAGGCAAGAATAATTCACAATGAGTTTATTTTGAAAAAGACACTTGCAATAAACAGGTGATCACGTTGGAGCTTCCTTGCAGAGTGTTCTTAGACCCTGTGCACCTGTCTGGGTCTTCATTTCACCTTATCGTTCCAGCTGAGGTTAGGCTCAGTTGTTGTTTCTGGGATCTGTCTACCCGCTGGCTCGACGTCATCAGCGCGTCACTGTCTTCCCATTCGCACTTTCCTGTCTCGGCCATTATTTTAATGAGTCATATACAATGGCTTTTTTGAAGATTCCTGAAAACCTTCTCCTACAATTCTTAGGCAGAATTCAAGTGTCAAATTCCCTTTCAGAAAAAAAAATAATCATTAAATGCAAACTGAAAGGATTAAAAAGAACACTGAAGTCTCTGTTCAATTGAAGTAACATCTTTACTGTGTACAAATATATATGTTTGCATGAAACAGTCTGTGAGCCATTTCTCTAGAAAAGGAATTGGCATGAGATGTTCATGAAAATCGAGTCCCGTTGTTCTCCATTTCCCAGCCAGCTTTGCGACTTTTCGGCTTCAGCAACCGCAGCTCAGCTGATTTCCTGGCCACAGAAGACCCACACTCTTCTTCATGCTCTTTTGCTTTTCTGAATTTAAAATAACTCCATCGATGGTAAAACAGAGTTTGGGAATACTTCTCTAATGCTCATTGGATAATTTAAGTCCTCCTGAAGGCTTCTGACTCTGACAGCACACGTTGGCCGTGACTTAAAAAATGAAAAACTCCCCAGTGGCTTTTCTGCTCACATCCTCTTCCAAACTGTACACGTTTCATTACTACTCCTGCCTCTGTTAGTATTGCTTTGCTAACCAAAACAGTTCACGTAAGCTAAGCGGTTCTTTAGCTTGTTAATAAATAATCTCATCCTCTACCCTCCGCTGTTGGCGCTGTCCTGTGTGGGGCTCTGGGCCTCTTTAGGCTCACCTCTCCTGGCGTGCAGCAGACACGCCCCTCTCGCCAGGCGCCGGTCTCAGGGCACCTTGCTCCTCACCGCCCTGACTCTCTTTCCTTAGGGCCCCCCGGAGGCAGGGAAGTGTTCCGAGGAGTGATTTACACCGGCCCTTCTCATGGGTGCCCCCCTGGGCCTCCCCACATCACCACGCTGCATCTGGCAACCTAGTTCGTTCTACAGCTCCACATTCACTCATGCCCTGGGCACATCGTTGTCAAGCAGACATCTCCACCAACCGTTTTATTTATTTGCATATTTCTTTATTTGCAGATTCCCCTCACATTTAATTGCTGCCTTCCCCCTGTGTAAATTTTTGCCTTGGGAAGCTCAGGGGAGTCTCAGTGGAGTAGACGTGGATGTTCTCAGCTCCCATCCGATTAAGCAGATCCCTCTGTACGCTTCTGCAGAGCTGAAGTGTGTGAGGCAGAACGCTAGGAAGCTGAGGGTCCTGCCTGTTCCTGAGAAGGCGTGCTTCACGTTCTAATACGGACTGCCTCTCATCAGTGGTTGGGCAACTTATCCTTCTCGAGGCTGGCCAAAAGACGTAAAATCATCATTTATTTAGTCAATTCACTCTAAAGATCAGCTGAACTCACATAGGCCCTATTATAGATGGTGCTTGAATTTTTCACATTTAAAATGTCCGCATTCGTGTTACAAATACTGCCTCAGAAAACGCAGTACAATTTATCTCCAACCTAAAGGAATGGGGTAATTACCCTCGGCCCCAGAACGTGTTTCCTGGGTTCCTAGTGCCATTGCCTGTGAGGTCTTTTGAGGGCCAGCCCTGCTCTACTGTAAGTTTTGTTTTCCTGTTTTGGTTATGACTGCCTTCCCCACAGAGCCTCAGGCTTGCTTTCACTTTTAAAATGGCAAGTGCTCCCGCCACCCTGACTCTCGGTACTTAAAAGCATCTAAAAGGCTCTATTAAGGCCCAATCCTGTGAGAAAATAAGTAGGGGGCTGCTTACCTGTTTGGATTCAAGAAAATGCCTTCCTCTTCCTAAGTTCAAGTCTTGAATTCCTGACAGCCGAAGCTGATTCCTTGACGTGTCTTTCCGTCCAGTCCTAAAGCCCATTATCTATTGAGAATTCAGCCAGAATTCTTTATGAATGTGCATGCTCCCCACTCATGTCATACATGTGGATTCATTCATTCAACAAATATTTATTGAGAACTTTCTCTACTAGCTGAGTGTCAGCTAATACCACTCAAACATGTAGCAATTCTTCTCTTCTTCCCAATAAGCCGCTTTCAGGGTCTTTGCTCAAGGGGTGAAAAACTAGTAGGAGTTACTGAGTACTCATTCAGGGAACTTCTTTTAGGAAAGAGAATTTGGCATAGCTGCTCCAGTTCTCTAGACTTTACAATTCTCTCTCCGTTTAATTCATAAAACTCTTCTCTACTATTATCATCTCTAAGTCTCTGCGTATTTTCTTATGTTATGCACTCAACCTAAGTATGAGACTCTGGGAAATTTGTTTGCTAAATCATCTGGCAAATGGTCTTGTTGATGTCTGCTGAGCTGCTCAGAGCCTACAGTTGTTAAGTACTTATTACAGGAATCCAGCAGGGCAAATTAAGAAAGCTACATGTTTGCTTGTTATTTTAGGACTATTATGCTATGCTTCTGAGGGGGTTACATATTGGACCTTCTGACCCGAAAGGACTTGCTGTTCTTTAGTCAGAGGTTGCTCTATGGAATCTGAATCTTTGACCTGGCAACAATAAAAGTGATTACCTTCAAGGGGGAGAATGTCCTCTTATTGCTTTTCATAGTTCAGCCTGCTGGAAAATGTAAAACACTTGTTTAAGCGGCTCTAGGTTCACTGGGAATGTCATATTTTATAAGTAAGCTGGGAGCTTTTTATACTTACAAATTAAGTCATTTACTTCATTTTTTAGCGTAAGTGTCTTATATAAACAATACTCCTTCCACTTACACTCTCAGCACAGGGCGAGTATTCCTCTCGACCCATGCGAAAAGCTCTGTGGCATGGTAGAGCTGGTATGAAAATGATAGCTAGTGTTCTTTGTGCTTTTCTTGGAAATACCTATTACAAATTGAACTTGCCACATGTATAACTTACACATTACAAAGCATAAATGAAAAATAGCTACAAAGTTCCTTTAGTCTTTTTAAGAGCCATTAATAAAGCAGAGGTGGAGTGTCTGAAAAATTTCTCTGTATGTTAAACTTGGGAAAACATGACTGAAAGTTTTTTAAATGTATTGGCCGTAGGGTCCCTAATTGTGCTGTTTTTCTGAAAGCAATTTATTATTGTCATCATTTAAAAATTTTGCCTTTTGTGTTGTAGTCCACCTGCTCTATGAGCTTGTGTTTGGCACTCCACTTCTGTCAGAGCTATCGTGGCTGTGCTTAAAACACCTCCCAGCAGTTTATGAGTTTGCTTATAAGCTGTTTCTAAATGTCCATCTAGTTTTAAAATGCCGATGCTGCCGTGATTCGGAAGAGAACTTCCTTGTAGTAGCGTACTGGTGTGTGTCCTCAAAATGTTTCAGTCGGTTATCATGGGCTTCAGAGACGTTTGAGTGATATAACAAAGCTGGTCCTTTCCTTTCTGCTGAAGGTATTTTTAAATAATGCAAGCTGCTTCGGCACAGGGTTAATGTCCTACATTCCTTTTTTCTAGCAGCGAACTTGGCATTTTATAAATGCTTTATGCTGTTAAATGTTTGTGAGATGTAGAAGAACTTGCCTTTTCAAAATAATTTAAAAAACATTGGGTACACTTGCAGCAGTCACACCACTAAGAAGTTAGATGCCAGACCCAAATGTACCTCAGCACATCATTTTTTTGTGAATCTGCCCATGGTTCTCTGATCTCGGAAGTCGGCTAATGAAGGAGATGGATCCTTTTGTGGGAAGATATCACTTTGCTTAATTGAGGTTAAAAGTTAGTGTTCCCTGTCATCAAAACAATTGCAGTGTGCAGCTGTGAGAGCCGTTCGTAGGCTGGACTTGGTTTGCGGGTCACACTCTGTCAACCCCTCTGATTTAGCCTGTCACTGCTGCTCTTGCAACCTCGGTTTAGTTGTTGGAGTGTATTCCCTCTCCCTAGGAAGTCCCGCTCTTCTGCTTCACGGGCTCTTTCCCCTTAGCCTTCAGATGGGGTAAGCCCTCTCCTTTTGAAAAACAAGCACCATCTTGACGCTGTGGCTCTCCAGCTACCATCCCATGCCCACCCCCCCAAGGTTAGACTTTTCATATGTGCGCTCCGTGTTCAGTACCTCCCCGGCCAGTTTGCTTTTTGCATCCTTTTACAGTGTATTTCCTGTCCTCACCACTTTATCAAAACTACACTCAAAAATTGCCAAAACAACTTCTTTCAAATCCTCGGGCTTAGTCATCCTAAAACTCTTCTTGTCATTGAACACTGCTGACAACTTCCCTCCCCACAAAAGAAATCTCCCCTTTGTTGATACCTCTCATGGCAAGTTCCCTGAAAGAAATGTTACTTGGTCCTATGGATGATTTCTTCAGGCTGTTAGTTATTTTATAAATGCATCTTTTACCATTTGAAGGGTGCCTGGACTGGGCTTGGGAGTCGTGGTAGAAAAATAGGACCTACCTCCGGGTAGGAGTCTAAGGACTCTGAGAGGTAAATGGACTTCAAAATAATATATGATATAGTTTCTTCCAATCTGAGGGCTGGGAGAAGGAAAAACAGATGTAATACGGGTACATTTTCGGGACTTAGGAATTGTCCTGAATGACATTTTAACGGCAGGCCATTATGTATCTTGCCATAACCTACAGAATTAGGCGGGAGAGAGGGTAAACTACAATGTAAACTCTAATCCACACTTAGTGGCAGTGAGCCAAAATGTGTTCATCAGGTGCAGTGAAAGTACCACAGTAATGAAGGATGTTGTTACTGTGGGTAAGTGCGGGTAGTGTGGGGAGCGGGGCATGTGGGAATCCCCTATATTTTTTATGTAACATTTATGTAATCTAAGTATTTTAAAAAAATTCTTTTTAAAAAAGAACATATGAACATATCAGCCCCTGGGTATAGTAATATGTATAAAATGTGTGCTAACTAATCAAAAGAATGTAAAATCCAAGACCTGGTCTCTGTTTCCCTGTCGAGACCGGGGCGAGTGAAGTCACTCGGGAGCCAGGTTGGTCATACTTACCTGGTTCAGGTCTGGGTCCGTGACTTTCCCCTGGCAGGCTGCCCATGGACCGGCAGAGTGAGGCGTTTCCCCCGTGCTCGTTTCCCGCACCACCCCCCCCACTCCCCCCCGCAGGAATCCTTTGCTGCCGTCACGTTTCTACCCCTCCAGCAGGGCGTGCTCTCTACACTCCGTGTACTGCGTCTGCTTCTCTCTTCCAGCCTTCCC
The DNA here is from genome assembly GCF_030445035.2 of Dasypus novemcinctus. NCBI lineage: Eukaryota > Metazoa > Chordata > Mammalia > Cingulata > Dasypodidae > Dasypus > Dasypus novemcinctus. The sequence goes on along the minus strand of NC_080673.1, from coordinate 6,420,607 downwards.
CTTGTTGGTGTAAACTCTTTCAGGCCCTCAGTTATCACCTTTTAGATGGATAGCTACATCTACAATTTCAGCTCTGACCACTCACTGTCAGGAAAGTCTCAAGTTCAATGGTCTGATATACCAAAGAATTAACATCCCAGGGATTACGAGCAGTTATCTTTAATTTAGCACAACCAAATGAAATAAACCCCCTTTCAAATCAGGCTTCCCTTCCTACCTAACTGATTTTAGTCAGTGGCTTCCCTGTTATTCTCATCTCAAAGTTCAGTTACCTTGTAATTATTCTTCACCCCTTTCTCACTTCATGTCTGAGAACCCAGTGCTTCAAGTATTTTTGATATTTTATAATGATGTTTATTGGGAGTCCTCTAATTTCTATGGTGTCGTGCATATGTGTACAATTTTTTAAAAAGATTTTTTATTTTTTATTTATTTCTCTCCCCTTCCCCCCCGCCCCCCTGCCCCAGTTGTCTGCTCTCTGTGTCCATTCGCTGTGTGTTCTTCTGTGACCGCTTCTCTCCTTATCAGCGCATGGGAATCTATGTTTCTTTTTGTTGCATCATCTTGTTGTGTCAGCTCTCCGTGTGTGCGGCGCCATTCCTGGACAGGCTGCACTTTCTTTCACGCTGGGTGGCTCTCCTTATGGGGCATACTCCTTGCGCGTAGGGCTCCCCTACAAGGGGGACACCCCTGTGTGGCAGGGCACTCCTTGCGCGCATCAGCACTGCATATGGGCCAGCTGCACACGGGTCAAGGAGGCCCGGGGTTTGAACTGCGGACCTCCCATGTGGTAGGCGGACGCCCTAACCACTGGGCCAAGTCCACTTCCCTGTGTACAATTTTTAAGTAGTCTTGCTGCCTCTATTCCCTCCCTCGCCAATTTTATGTCTCAATGTCATGCTAAGTTTCTCAAAACTTTTTGTTCATTAAGCTCTTAAATCTAAATGTTTCTAAACTTCTTTCCCACTAATGTCCACATTACACCCTTTTCATCTTTCCTTCCTCCCTACTCAATCCTTACACCCCATGTTTTTCCCACATCTGATTTTGTTCATGCTTTTCCCATAGTCTAAAATCCCTCTCTTCATAGAGAGAGGTTTCTAGCCAAGAGGATGACCTTCCCTGGTAGAGAAAGACTGTTTTTTCTTAGGATATCTTACCTGATTGTAATCATTCATTTGTTTAAATGTACAGGACCTCAGGAGTGCCGTCACTCCCTTTTTGTCCGTAAGCCATCCCCTTCTTCTATAGGTGATCTCTAAAAAAAGAGGTCCTTGGACAGGACCAACCATAGTTAACCAAGGCTCTGCCATTGTTACTGTCCATTGTTCTCTCTCCTGGATTTGTAATCCTCGTTCCAGAGGAGATGCCCCCAAACAGGGAAAAGGCACAACAGCTTTACTCCTCTTGATGGCAGTTGCTCACTCTGGAATAAGGACAAGAATCAGGATTCTTTTGAAGAGTAACGATAATAGTCTTGATATTCTTTGAATACATAAATGAAAGAGGCGACTCTTATTTACCAGAAGAATAAATACATGCATTTTTTTAATACTTTCGTCTTTCTATTTTTTTCTGGTAGAAATCTAAGCTCATTTGGGGGAGAGTGCTAATAAATTAAATTCAGATGAGCTTCTATGATTAATTATGCCATAATTAAATATTAATCACTACCGTATGTCTTACAATTATACAATGGTTTCCTTTTCTATTTGAAAATTACTTAAGCATATACAGAAAATATGTCTTAAAAATAGGCTATAGTCTGGAACTGAATTTGAAAAGAAATCTGATATGTAAATGAAAATTAACCCCTGATGTTAACTCTTAAGACTTGATAGTTTGTTCAGAAATAAAACCTACTGCTACCTATAAAATACCATTATTAAATAATTCAACTTACTAATTTATAAAAGATCAGAAGCTATGTCTCCAGAAAATATATGAAAATTTTTGCAAAGCTGAATCGTTGAATTTCATCATGATGGTGCAGAAGCAATATATACCCTTGACCTGCTTTTCTGAAAATTTTTTAAAAGATTTATCTATTTATTTCTCCCCCCTCCCTCCTTCGTCTGCTCTCTGTGTCCATTCGCTGTGTGTTCTTCTGTGTCTGCTTGTATTCTCATTAGGGGGCTCTGGGAACCGATCCTGGGACCTTTCAGAGTGGAAGAGAGGTGATCATTCTCTTGCACCACCTCAGCTCCCTGGTCCACTGCGTCTCTTATTGTCTCTCCTCTGTGTCTCTTTTTGTTGCATCTTCTTGCTGTGCCAGCTCTCCGTGTGGGCCAGCTCTCCTGTGCAGTGTAGCACTCCTGCGCTGCTCAGGCCAGCACTCCATGTGGGCCAGCTTGCCACACGGGCCAGCTTGCCTTCACCAGGAGGCCCTGGGCATCAAACCCTGGACCTCCTGTATGGTAGACGGGAGCCCAACTGCTTGAGCCACGTCCACTTCCCTGCTTTCTGATTTACCAAAGAAAAACCTTTTACTTTAAATAAATTTGGTTATTTTTTTTTACAGTTCTTTAAAAATTGATAATCCATTTACTATGTGCCTTTGCATACATTACTTAATCTTGCAGAGCATCAGTTTATTTATCTGTAAATTGGAGATAGAACACTTAGTGAAAGGTTCATTGCTAGGACTAAATGAATTATTATTAAAAGTAAGGAACGTAGCATTGTACCTAGCACCTATGAAATGCAGCGAATGACAGCTCTAAAATATATTTATTAACTGGGTGAAATGTACCATTAGCCAAACCTCATCCATATCTTTAAATTTCTGTGAAAAAATGGAATTAATTTTTTTCTCATTGTTAGGCTACCTTAAGACACGGGCAGGGAGAATGAAATGTGAAGAGGTTCTTGCTTTCATCTAATTTGTAAGAGCTTTGTACATTTTTTAAACTAAACCAAGACTGATAATGAGGGAGTGTGCAGTAAGGCCTCTTCGCAGGTGAAGTCCTGCCTTGCCCATGCATGGCTTCCGCACTGTTTCCAGAGAGATAAATCAGATACCCGTAGCGGGAGGCGGAGAGAGGAACAAACAACTTGAAGGAGAGTGCTGCAGCTGCAAATATTGCGCCAACTGCTAAGAACGCGCCTGGAGTCTCTGGATGCCGGGTGGCCTTCTCTGCAGAAGCCTGTCTGGTGTTTGGGACTCTGACTAATAATAAAAGGTCAGTCATTGGAGGCACTCTTTATCTCAACTACTTAAAAAAAAAAAAGCCTTATGTCAAGTGAGCACTTTACATGTTATTCACCCACTTAGCCAGTGCTTCCTCTGAAGCTGAAATAGATTGCTTACATAAAATGCTCAGAGCTGCCTCCACCAAGTCTTCTCATGCTGCTTGCTCTCCTTAAAACCACGGCTTCCTAATCCTTTGATCCTGATACCACTGAACTCTTTGAGAGCGTAACAGAAAGGACAGAGATTTTAGTGTGACAAGTGGAAGAAAATCAATTTTAACTTCCCAAAGATAGAACTCGTGGCGCAAAAGATCACCAGTCACAAATAGATGTTCTCTTTCATTGTCTTGGGTGACTAAGAATGCTGAAGAAGTGCAATGCAATACAGACAAGAGGAGGCAGTTTATTTTTTTCTTTACTCAGAGAGAAAAAGAAATTAAGTGTGATGTTGAAACCAAATCATGAACGTCAGTATCCTGCCTATTCTACTATTTCTTGTGTTTTCACTTGATATTACAGATTTGCAGCACACTAGCATTCCGCCAGAGAATTTACACATTGATTAGCAGTTGAAAGCATTTGCCTGAAAGTTTAGTTGGATGACTATTTCCTACTTCAGAAAAACCAGATCTTCCCTGTAATTGGCAGTGCTATTATAAATGGATATTCTGTTAAGCTTGTAAAGAACTTCTAAGAACTTAGTAAGTAATTGAATAAAGCAGAGTGCATTCAGTGTTATGGTTGCACCATATTTCAGAATATCACACAACTTATGAGTCAGTTCAAATGTTATATGTAAGTGATAAAACATGGGAGAAAAAGCAATACTTAAAAGAAATTATGTGAATTACCATCCCACACACTTATACATTGCTTAGGCATTTAGTCATCCCTGTTCGTAATTAGCCTGCTAAAGATTTGGTTACAATTATTTGTATCCTCAAAATAAAGTTATTATATCCAAAAGGTATAAAGAAATTAAGATGCCCTTTCCATAATTCATAATAAACATGGTTGTTATGAATGTGCTCAGTTATTATCTTGATTCAATTCAATACAATGATGATTTATTGCCTTTTGAGAGCTGCTTGTGACTGTCTCATTAGGAAGAGCTACTAAACCAGTACAGGATAATCCTTAAGAAGGCATTTTTAATGTCATCTCAGTAATGGAAACACGGCTTCTTAAGTTCTGTTTCCATGCCCAAAATTCTAAGCAACAAACAATGCCCATGCTAAAAGAACCTAAAAATTAGTTTGTATATTTGGTTATCATCTAGAGATGAGAGATGCAGCTCTCTTTAATGAGAGAAAGAAACGTGTGCAGTTGAGGTTGCTAAGGTTTATGTCTACATTTAATTTGGATGTAATAGGGAGCCATAATAGATCACTTGTTGGAAATAGGAAATACAATTTTAGTTTTCTCTGCCTCTGGTATTTCTTAAATATGTACTTACTTTGTAATCTTAAAGAAAGTAAAATAAATTTAACTAACATAGTTGAGAGATTTTGTTGGCCTGATATCTGATGTGTAGTTTAGCAAGCTCTTTTGAAAATTTGGAAAAGTTGAATGGCTACCATAGCCTAGGATATGAAGGCTGATTATCTTCCATTCTTGATCAGACACATGTATTTAGTGCTATATTTGTGTGTGTCTATAATTAACCTTCATTTCAGCAGCTTGAATTATATTTATGTTTATTATTTTAAACACCCTTTATGAAGCCTGGGTAATTCTAACTTTCTCCCTATTTATAAATTTATACGATTTAGAAGAAAGGATGTAAATAAAAGCTTTTAAATCTTGACAGTGATTATATTGTTGACAAAATGATGTTTATGATTAAAGGGTGGCATTTCTTACGCTTTAAATCCAGTCTATAGACTTAGAGTGGATGTTATCAGTACATAAAAATGCATTGTAGATTTTCCTAATTTATAATTTTCTATTATAGGGTCATTTAACTAAATCAAGGGTACACAAATGAAATATTAGTTAGAGATAAGGAAGGTGTCTGCAAGACCATAATCATTTATGGTGATTACAGGCATGAAACTCTGTAGTAAAAGAACACATCAGAAACTTGAAGAAATGGCTCTGAACTAGAGTGCAAATGAAGTGCAAAGAGCCCGCCGCTGGCCCTAGGACAACAAGGTTGTAAATGGCATTTTCAAGTGCTTTAATAGTGGGCAAGGACAGGCAGTTGGTCTAGTTGACTCCTTCGAACACATGTGATTAAAGGAAAAGTGTTGTGCAAGGGACTGGCTCAGTCTTCATTAATGAAGAAAAGAAAGTATGATGCCTCCAAAATGAGGCAGTTACAGCTGAATTGTGGCGAGCTCTATCTTCACGGATGAAATTAGCACTTTACTCCTTTTTATAAAGGTGCGGTTGAGGTCAGATAGAGGCATTCTGCTGAGTCTGCCCCGGATTGTTGTTTGCTACAGGATTAACAAAAGAAGAAAAAAACGGAAGCTAACTCCTGCTTCCTTGAGTCAGTACAAATGGTTTGAATGGAAGCACTCAGGGAGGCCAAATTTGAATCCAATTACTTGTACACTGTAGGGTAGAGAATGGAACATAGAAATCATAGATTCTGTAGACCTAAGGCACAAGCGTGGCAACAGACTTTGCCTCAGATTCCTGGGCAAAATGCTGTTCACGCTTTGGTCTTTTTACTTATACCTGCATGGGACAATAGAAGCACCTTTGGTTGCGAAGAACACGATTTCGCTTTTCTCTGCTCACCTGCAGTCAGGCCCCAGTATCCCCTGATCTCTAGATATAATTCTAAGGTTAAGGCTCAAAGGTCTCCAGGAATCCCCTGATTAACCCCCCTTTGGAAGGGAGCAAACATTAATTGGAAATTAATACCTAATTGTGAGGGAAGGAAGGAAAGCCAGGGCTGGACAAGGGACGCCCTCTTCCCCCTCGCCCCATAGAATGGTCTCAGAGTGCTGTGGACTATTTCTTTTTTCTGAGCTGAAAATGCTTTCTTTTATTTTCTTTTCTCCTGTTGATTTCTCCAAAGGCCAGGGAACAATCGACTTGTAATCATTACAGACCAAAGGGAATTCTGCTGTATATGGAACGTCTGACCTGTGTTTACCAAAGAGAAATGACCGCCAGACGCAGGCCTCACCCTGTGTGACTTCCAGCTAGGAAAGGACACATATTCCCCATGCCAGAGCTCCTGGTGATTTCTCGGTGTGGGGGTTCAGATTACTGCACATTTGTAAAAGATACCCAGAAGTTGCCAGGTGAATGCGAGCTGCCTTCAAGGCAGGGTTCCACAGGAGCCCTGGTTCACTTGCCCCGGGAGCTTGCCCCCCAATTCTTGAAGTTCTTTAGGGCAGTAAGTTAATGGTCTGATGTGCTGTCCTTTTCCCTGTGGCCATTCCTGGAAAGCATAAATCTTACTGGCATCAGCTACAATCTGGTGCATTATTTACCCATCAGTTGGGCTACTCTACCTCCATTACCAGTCTTACTTCATTCAGTCTGAAAATGTGTTGCTGATGCCAGCCATAGACCCTTTGAAATAAGGAGAATACATTGATGGGAATGTTATTGTAGTTTGGACGTTATTTACTATCAGATACATGAGATTAGAGCATGCCATTGGATCCCTCACTTCTGTGTTGTGCCTGGCAGGTAGTTGGTGGACGGTAAATGTTGAACTAAGAGTTCTATTGCTTGCTGCCACTGTGTCAAGACAATGTTGACATACTTTAAATCAGGAGTTCTTAACTAGGGGTCTGTGGACCCCCAAGGGTCCATGGAAAGATTTCAGGGGGTCCATGAGCTTGAATTAAAAATTTAAAAAAAACATTATTGTGAGGATATGCTGGTGTGGGCGTGATACATTTATTAAATAATACACAGTAGAGTGTGGACTTAGTATGATTTTTGTTTTGATGTAGCGTGTTCTGAGTACAGTGGATAACTGCCTGCCAAAAGGTTGGTAAGGATGGCGGAGATGGTTTTATGACGTTGTGGGAAAACTCAGATTTCTCAATGTTTGCCAAAAATGACAGTTTGGACAATGTTGAACCATGTTAGGTTAACAGGTATTGAAATTCTGGGAAAGGTGTAAAATGTAATTTTGAATAATACTAAAATTTAATTTAAAGACATGCTGATGTTGAATGTTATGGTACAAATGCCTTTGATTAGTGTAACAATAGATGAATAAAAAGGTGATTAAAAATTATATTAATTAATTTTGTCCTCACACATTTAATATGTGGTATTGTCTTTATAGACTAATATATATTTTGAGAGGGAACTAAGTAATTAAAATGAAGGAAAACAATTCATTTATCTTAGTTTGAATACTGTCAATAAATATATTTGTTCAAACCCATAAAATAAGAGTAAAGATTTGAAAGCTTCAATTTTAATGGTGGCAGTTAAGAAAAATCCAGTAAAAAACAACAACAAAACATGCAATTGTGCCTCTTTAAAAGCCATTTTTAGAGGATCCAAATGACAGTTTAAAATAATTGTTTTAGTTTCCCTTGCAAACTCATGCAAATTGACATTTATCAACTAAGCTACAGTCAGTCTAATGGTGGAGTCTGCCTGCTCTCCTAAAAAAATTAAAACCTGTTTTTTTAAAAAAAATTTTATTTGCAGAGGAAAGTGGAAAACTTTCATAGAGGAAAATTCTTTTTAGATCCTTTTTCAAGATTTTTTATACTTCAAACTGAATGCTTATTATGTTTGCCTGTGTTGGGTTTTCCTATTTCCTGAAAAGTGTTTTGCACAGCTCAACTTAAGATTCGGCCATATGAAATGAGAACAGGCACTGAAGCTGCATGTCCTTTAGCCCTTGGGAGCGGCTTCCATTTTGGGGACTTGTAAAATGTCTGCTTGGGAAAGAAGAGCAGAGGCTGGTCTCGGCTCACGGGGGTTGCACTGTTCAGGGCCCGACAGCTGGCTCCGCTCCTGCCCCTTCTCTCGTTCCTACGCTCCTCGTGGGATCACGCACAGTGCTTTCATTCTGAGCTGTGCCCGAATGGGGCAGGCTGGGCTGGAGCCAGTGTCACTTTAGATTGATAGGAAACTGCACCGGAGAAGGTTCATGCTACGAGCTAGTGAGAGATCACTTGACAGGTAGAGATACTCACTTAAGTCAAAAGATTAAGTAAAGCTGGTAGTTTTACGATTACATTACATGATATTTTAGTATCACCTAGCAGCTAGCAGATGGGAAAGGGTACATTTTATGTTTACCAAGACCATAGTTTTTCGCCTTTTTAGTTTTCTTTTAGTCTGGTAGTGAATAGTGTGTGATGTAAAACAGAAATTTAGAGCGGTATGAGGACTCATCGTATGAAGAATATTTTTTTCTTTTTATTCATGCGAGAGTATTATATGTTATAAGCGTTACACAGAATTAATTTGAACCCTAATGTAAGAGAATGTCTGTGCTGATGAGAATAAGCGTGTCCGTGGATTTCATGTTCCACAACTCTCAGAACGACAGTGCTTCAGAGGAAGCCTCTCTGTGTCTGTTAGCAGTTTTGTTTTAGCCCTTCACTTAATGAAAAATAATGAAGATTTACGTCTGTCCAGTTACTTCGAGTTCTCGATGAAAGGCGTGATTGTTCTGTGTGCTTAAGTACCTCAGCTCAAATCCAGTTATTCTGCTTCAGAAAAAATGTTAACATTTTTAAACAGGTCTTAATTTCATTTGCTCTGATTTTATCAGAATAGGAGAAAAAAAAGAAAGAAAAGGAAAAAGGCCACAGTGCTTTTGTTTCTTGTGGTAAGCAAGCAATTTTCTCTTTAAGCACCCCCCCCCCTTAAAAGTTAGTCACTTTTAGCAAAGAGAATCAGGTGAATAATATTAGAATATTTGATCTTTTAAAGGATTTGCCATGACATTTGTTTTTAAAGACCAGGATCTTTATTGGAATTGAACCTTAGAGAAAGTGACCTAAGCCATGTACTGCTGTCCTAAAATGAAGCCGTGATCTTGGAATTGATATGAGGTGGCCACAACCCAAAATCTGGTGGTAGGTCACAGGGGAGAATATTCTAGAATAAAAATACCAGAGCTAAAATCATGATAATGCCGGCAGTCCAACATTTGAAATCTGTATTAATTGCTATCTTTTAAGTATAGTCTTGCTAAATTACCTAATACACATTCAGCTCCCTTTAAATACATACGCCAGTCATCTTCAGAGGTCATGATTCTATAGATTAGTCTAAAATTTGGATATTTGCTCATTTTTGAAACTTTAAATTAATCAGAAAAAATCAAGAAATATTTTTAATCTTAATTTTCACATCTTTTTTTTTTTTAATCCTGGCATTTGATGTCATGTAGACTCAGTCTACAAGTAAGACATTTTCAGCATATCATCAGTCTTCAGCACATATTGTATGCAAATGTCATCCTAGCTTTGAAAATACCTTTTGCATTTTAAGCAAGATTCTATTTTGACAGTTCTTTATGCTTTTGGGGAGAGTTCTGGAGAGTGAAAAAAAGCATCTTGAGTTTTTGCCGTGGCATATTCATTTTAATTTGATCGTTTCTGTTCTATCACAGTTAACCCCTCAATCAGATCACCTGGACGCCCTTGTTAACGCTCCAGGCTTCCGTCAGCCCCTATCCGGGATTGCAAGGAGGAGGTTTACACAGGCTAAACCACCAACATGGACGTTGTTCTTCAGGATTGCCCTAGGGAGCTTTTTACTGCATTTTTTGCCTGTTGAATTGTGATCTGAGATGGCATGAATATTGATCAAATTTCTAAACTGAATTTCCCAATTTTTAGACTGTGGTGTAAACTAACCCACAGGTTGTCATAACTAATTCGGTGTGTTTTTAACGATAGTCAGTGAAGCATGGAGGTCTTTAAGCTCATTGAGATGTAGAAAATTATCTGCATATAGGCTATCAGCAAACCTCCCTTAACTCCTTTCTCTCCACATTTCAAACCAACAACAAAATTCCTACCCAGGAAACTGATCAGTGAGCCTGCAGAGCATATTTGCGTGCATGTGGCTTTGTGTGTATTTTGCTTGTTGACTTATTTTCCCTTTTCCCAGCAATGTATATTTGGAAGTATGGAGAGAAATGTATCTGTATATGTTGGGCAAGCAAAATAAAAGAGAATTGTGTTGCATTTTGTTAGTTCTCCATCATGGCAAAGCGGTTTTCTTCCTTCTAAAGAGAAAATAAGAAATCATAACACCAGGATAAGCTTTCATTTTCAGAGGCCAATATATAGTTCACATTTATTAAGAACGTCTCCTACGCTCCAAATTTTCCCCATTTTTCAATCTGACTTTTAGCTATCTTGCTTTTTGGTTAACACCTTTTAATACATGGTGGGGTGGGAAGAGAGCCTTTCACAATTCTGCATCCGCTCAGGAGAAATGTCCTGAAATGACAGCATGAATTCAGGGTTACTGCAAGTCAGGAGTCAGGCACCTGCTCCTCTTCCAGCCCTAGTGACCGTCAGCCTCTCCTGAGAGGCCTGCTGGGCCACACCAGCCCTTGGGCAACAATCAGGCATCATTTTATCTTCTGGACCCCAATGGCTGATTCTAAACAGCGTGGTCTCTAGAAATGGAAACCGGGAGTTCGACTGAGTGGTCGGAGAGAGAGAGCAAGAGAGAACGAAGGAAAATGGAAAAGGAAAGAACTCTGAGAGCAAGGCAGGAGAATAGGAGACGGAAGGAGTGTAATGCTTTCGTTGTTTTGGTAAAAACAAGCTAATCCCTGCTACTATCTCTTTTCCTGCCAATATATGGTTCCATTCCTACTTATTCTGTTGCAGTGAATCACATATTTTCTCCTCGAAATTAATTTGGGCATGGCAAGAAAAGCGTAAGAAAGGAGATGTATGTGGAATATAAAACATGTGTGGCAGTTTGATACAGTTATGAATTCCAAAAATAGATATTGGATTAGGTTTGTAATCTGATCTGTACCTGGGCATGATTGAGTTATGATTAGGGTTTTGGTAAAAGGCATGGCAAGGACAGAGTTGAGGGTTTCTGATATTGGAGTTTTGATGTTGAAGTTTGATGCTGAAGACTTAAGCTGGAGCCCTGGGAAGTCAGCATGCAGAGGAATGAGAAGCCAGCCCCAGAAAAAAAGGAGCCTTGAACTCAGAGAAAAGCAAGCCCCAGGAATGTAGGAACCCAGGAAGCCTGAACCCTCGCAATCATCGGCAGCCGTCTTGCTCCAGATAGGCTTTGGTGAGGGAAGTAACTTATGCTTTATGGCCTGTTATCTGTAAGCTCCTACCCCAAAGAAATACCCTTTATAAAAACCAATTTCTGGTATTTTACATCAGCACCCCTTTGGCTGACTAATACAACATGTTATAGATACTAAAAAATACTTTGCATTTTTAATGGCATTTTCCATTTTCTCATGGGCTACCATTTGCCCAAGGTGATGAGAGCAACTCAGGCCTCTCCTGCCCAGAAAACAACAGTGAAATCAGTTGCATAGCAACAGCAACAATAATAAATGTACATACCATCTTATCATTTACAACATGCTTTAACATGCCTGACCTCATTTGTTCCAAAAAACAAAAAAGTGTTTGAAGAAGACAAGTATTATTTCCCTTATGTAAATGAGAAAACTGAGGCCGAGAGAGCTTATGTGGCTTGAATGAATCTTCGTAGTTGCCCTTTGCATTAGGTATTCCTGTAATGCTGAGCATGTGGGTGTGTGTATGTGAGTGGACGCGTAGAAACCACCACAGATGGAGCTAGATAGGTGCCTCAAGAAATTGCATCGAGTGGGAAATTATTCGTGCTTCCATACACCACTTGGCCGCTAAGGGATTGCCCTCCCTGTGTTAATATAAGCAGTAGAGTGTCCAGCAGATCGTTTCAGTCCAATTACAGTGATCTGTTGTGACTTTATTTGATGGGAGGCAATAGGAGAAAGATGGTTAAAGTGTCCTTCCAAGATTATACTCTCTAAGAATCCAAACCTTGGGAGGATTTCTGAAAAACAATCATAGCTTGACTTATTTTATGTACTCCATAATGGATATTATCAACTCATATATCAAGCTGCTTTCTAAAAGATTTATTTTTAAAGATTTATTTCTCTCTCCCACCCCGGCCCCAATTGTCTGTTCTCTGTGTCCATTCACTGTGTGTCCTGTGACTGCTTCTATCCTTATCAGCAGCACCCGGAATCTGTGTCTTTCTTTTTTTTTAAAAGATTTATTTATTTATTTAATTTCCCCCCCTGCCCTGGTTGTCTGTTCTTGGTGTCTATTTGCTGCGTCTTGTTTCTTTGTCCGCTTCTGTTGTCGTCAGCGGCACGGGAAGTGTGGGCGGCGCCATTCCTGGGCAGGCTGCTCTTTCTTTTCACGCTGGGCGGCTTTCCTCACGGGCGCACTCCTTGCGTGGGGCTCCCCCACGTGGGGGACACCCTTGCGTGGCACGGCACTCCTTGCGCGCATCAGCGCTGCGCATGGCCAGCTCCACACGGGTCAAGGAGGCTCGGGGTTTGAACCGCGGACCTCCCATATGGTAGACGGACGCCCTAACCACTGGGCCAAAGTCCGTTTCCCGGAATCTGTGTCTTTCTTTGTTGCATCATCTTGCTGCATCAGCTCTCCATGTGTGCGGTGCCATTCCTGGGCAGGCTGCACTTTCTTTCGCGCTGGGTGGCTCTCCTTAGGGGGCACACTCCTTGCACGTGGGCTCCCTTACGCGGGGGACACCCCTGCGTGGCATGGCACTCCTTGCGCGCATCAGCACTGCACATGGGCCAGCTCCACACGGGTCAAGGAGGCCCAGGGTTTGAACCGCAGACCTCCCATGTGGTAGACGGACGCCCTAACCATTGGGCCAAGTCTGCTTCCCTCTAAAAGATTTTAAGTATCTTTGGATAAATTTCTTTAATATTGTAATTGAAATAAGAGAACCTACTTCTCACAGTTTTTATTTCTGCAAGGCTTATCAGATCCTCTAAGCACCGTATCAGTTTTTTCCTTGCTGAATATTCTTCTAAATATGAATAAACACATCAATACTAGAAGATGCATGGCGAAGGAGGTCCTGACTTGCTAGTTTTCCCAGGGAGAATATCCAAAGCCCCTTTTTCTGGCTGGGATTTCCAAATGGGAGAAAATTCTTTTTCTGGCAAGAGCTCTGAAGCAGTTGTTTATGTACCTTGTAGCCTAGAAGTCTCTATCAAAGGTAGTCTCTTCTAGTGAAATAATCCTCTACTTTAAAAAGCGAAAAGTATGTCAGTTTTTACTTATTTTTAATTTTTATATTTATTTAAAAATTTTTATATTACTAAATTGGACATTTAGACAAACTACTTCCTGGCCTCAGGCGGAGCTGGGGAAGAGGTTATTAGAGGTAGGTGAACAATCCTTAATATAACCCAAGATATGATGGGCAGAAAGGTAGTGAACCAGTTAGGCTGGAGTTAGACAGCCTAACTAGCTTTGAGAGCTTGGACAAGCCAATTTACATCACTGTCCTGAGTTTCTTCCCTGAAAACGGGGTGGAAAATACCATCTTATAGGTTATGAAACAAACTCTAAGAATCACATAGTTCAATGCCTGGTTTAAAAGGTTTTGCATATTCAGTACATGGCAGCAATTATTATTGTTTTTGGTATCAGGATATATCCGGCATTTAAACTTTGCAGTGACCCTTGTAAAAGTATCACAGTGAGACTCATCATGGAGATGAGGCTTCTAAATATGGAACAAAAATCAGTGGAGTGAAGATATCTGATGGCGCCTTGTCTCTGGGTGCTGGGATGTTAGCTGGTGGCAGGGGGCCTTAGAGCTTTGCCTTCGGAAGGGACTAATCAAGATCTTCGCAAAGGACCACAAGCAGAATAGCTGTGCTTCCCTGAGAGCGAGAACGTTCACTGACGCTTAGTACCTGAACTTTTCAAGGATGAATTACGTGGTTCATAGGCAGCTGGGCCTGTGGCATATGGAGTGATCAAGTCCTCCAGGGACTGGAATCACAACAAAGTATATGAATCCTGGGAGCAGATGGCTGTAGGTCAATGCAAAATAATCTAAGGCAAAGGGAAGAATCTTTGGATCCTTAAAGGAAAAAAATTCTTCCTTCCACAAAGAAAGGCCAGGGATAATCTTGGGATTTCCAAGGATCAACCACGGAAGTTCAAGGTTATCTCCAAAGTTCAATGAATTGCTGCTCAAGGGGAAAAGCTTAAGAGGTCAAGAAAGAGAATGGCCGCCTTACCCAAGACATCCAGGGAGTCCGACCACAGCATGGGCCATGCCTAGGGTGAAGATGAGAACACAGGGTCTTGTAGGACTCAGAAGATGATCCAGTCTAGCAGCAGTGGCGACTTTAAATCCATGACCACAGACCAAGCAGCTCAGCTCAGCGACAAGTACCGTTGAACAAAGGCCTTGAAATGTCACCTCAGAGAGGAACCACCAGGAAATATAGACCAAGCGCAATTACTCTGAGCATTCCATAATCTAGCTGGAACCGTTACAACTTCCTCTTACTTGTAGGTTTTGCCGGTCAATCTCTTTCATTATTGTAGAGTACAATCTTTAAATGAAAAGGGCCTGTGTGCATATGTTCAGTCAGCAAAGACAGGGAAATTGGGGGAGTATGTCCTACTTCATAGCCAGTCTTGAAGAGAATGGATTTGGAAAAGTAGAGACTGTGGCAACCCATTAAAGAAAAAATAAAATAAATTAAGACTGGATTCCTAGGAGACTTTGCTGAGGAGACAAGGAATGCATGTAGAGCCAGCCCTGGGAGGAGACATGAGTCCAAATACAAGGGATCTATTTTTTCTTGATTGCCTCAGTTTAGATGACTAATAGAATTTAAAGAGTTTCTATTTCAAAAATGCCCAAATAGGGCTTTTTAAAGCCTGATTCATGATGAATGATGATATTAATTGGGAATAACTAAAATAACACTAAAGTAAACTATAATCAAGCTATGAGCTAATTTAGATATATTTATATATACAAGTACCTGCACTATATAAACTGCATCTGTGAATATTGAAAATCATCAATCCCTGCTTGGTGACAAAAGGATGGAGAGCCTGAGTCTCTGGTGTTTTCTTATTGAGCAAAGTCTGCCTGGCTCGGATGCTGGATTTCTCTAGGATGACTGGGTATGGTCTTTGGTCATAATCCTTCTCTCCAAAAAGTATTAAAACTGCAAGACTTCCTGGGATCTTCTTGCAATTATTTAGTGACAGTTTAACAATTTCTGTCCTAATTTATCTTCTCTGCCATCGCTGCTGCTGCTGTTAGGCTTTTATCTTCCATCTATTTTGATCTCTTTGAATTTGTAAATTCACATATTGTGTAAGATGACTCAAGACATAGACATTTCTTTCCAAAGAATTAGGGCATAATGACTTTTTAAAAAAAAGTTCACCCTTTGCATTTGGTGAGGTCAGCTTCTCCCATGCTACCTCAAAGAGTGGACAACATGGTCCTTTTTGTCTGGGTTCCCCACTGGTATCTCAGAGATGCTCTTTAAGTACAGGTTTGTATTGCTCCTATGTCATGAAGGTCCACTCATAGTCACTCAGCCATAGGATCTCTAGGACACCATGTTCCAAAATACTTGGGCTTTCAAGGCCTCAGGCCCTTTCCTGATCACAGTGACCACCTTGGTTATTGGCCAGTGTCCACTCTCACTGGGATGGCTAGATGACCACGATTGGCCACATAGTGTCCCGCCATCTCTCCTGAATTTTAGATGTCAGTGATTTCATGGTTTCTCCTCTCAATACGTGGCTTTGAGTGAGAAGCCGTGGCTTCCATGTAACTAGTTGCTGAGAAGTCTAGGTACAGTCTGATTCTTTCTTTGCTATTTGTGTATTTTTTAAATCTTGTTGTCTTTTCAAAATAGTCCTTTTTTTTTCTTTTTTACAGCTTCAGGTCATGTATTTTATTCTTCTGTACCAATAGAAAATTCCCTGTCAGCAATTTTTAATCCCCTTTTTCTTACTACTGTAGCCCTGAGATTCAGGGCTTTTGAAATTTCCTTTAAATGAAAGCATATTAAGGGTAAGGTGAAGATCTCAGTATTCCATGAGAGTAGATAGAGTAGAAGGACAGTACCTGCAGACTTGGAGAAAAACTCTTCACCTTTCAGCACTGCATTTAAGATGTCTTATGAATAAAATGAAGATGGACTTGATGCTATTTAAGACCCATGCCAGCCGTAAAATCTGCAGCTCAAAGGTTGCATGATGGAAATTGGCCAGTCTTTTATCTGAAGATATTTCCCTTCACATCCCACCCTGCTGAGTTCTCTCCTGGTGCCTCCTCGAGCTCCATGATCGCTCTTCCCAGTTCAGAGATGAGCGTGAGAAACCGTTCCAGCGTTGTCACTGCTAATTGGTGTCTTACATACATAAATTATCAAGTTATCAGGTTTCTCTTTATTTTTTGAGAACAGTAGAGTCAAGAAAATTCATTAAGGTGCAGGGAGAATGTGTTTTTATCCTCACAGGTATGTTATGGGATGGACTATCAAGCCTTGTGTAGACTTTTGCATGAAGACACTGAAATGTATTCCTTTGTCATTTAGAAATCTAAGGTTTTGTGGAGTCCCGTGCTCATGGCACATAAAACAAGGTCACTTTCAAGCTGCAAACATGTTGGAATGATGGGCGCTTGGAAATATGCTCGATAGACCATCCTGATGGAGTTTCACGTGGGTTTCCCTGAATTTATACCAGCAGCATTTTCATTTCAGCTCTAATCTACTTACTTTTTTTTGCCTTTTCAGTAAACAAATGTAGTGCCTTATGTTGAGAGGTATTTGGGAGGAGTTTTAGGAAAATCATTCTTCACATTTTAGAGGTTGTTTGTAATAACTTTGCTTATGCTATAAAATGTTAATTGCTTTTGAAGAATAAAAAACCTGTAATAATTGCCCAACTATAAGCAGAGTCTTATGGTTTTAGCTGCAATCTGTGGTCCCGAGTGGTGAAAAGAGTAACATAATACCTTCTATTTATGCATGGTTTATGAACTGATTTGCACAAAGGGCTTTGTATTTATAAAAATGCATTCTTACTTCGTATGTATCTTACTATTTAATATTTGATTTGCCAGCAGGGCAAAGTTTGGTTTTTAAAATGCACCAATATGACCTTAGGCAATGTATATATATGGATATATCTATATCTCTATCTATATGACTATAGAGGTATACACCATTAAGGGCATCTTAAGAGTTGAAAAAATGACTTTGTAAGAAGATCAGATCCTAACTATAGGTCCTCAGGCATCATAGTAATTCATAAAGCTTAATTTCCATTTCTCTTGCTGATACCTAAG
Organism: Dasypus novemcinctus; assembly: GCF_030445035.2. Classification (NCBI taxonomy): domain Eukaryota; kingdom Metazoa; phylum Chordata; class Mammalia; order Cingulata; family Dasypodidae; genus Dasypus; species Dasypus novemcinctus. The sequence continues at coordinate 6,403,090 of NC_080673.1, read as the reverse complement.
GCAAAATAAGAGTAACAAAGAATTTCCTTAATGAATTGGTCGAATATTGTATGTATAACACTGAAGAGTGTTTCCAACTCTAAAATTTGGAAGGATGGTTTTTGAAGGAACTGTAGTTAGTTATCTCAACAGGTGGTAGCTGGTAATTGATAATTATATTTAAAGTATGTGCATTCATTGTGGTTGGTAGTAATATAGCATTTTTATCCACAGATCTCAAAGCATGTGTGAATAAATATGCATTATTTCCTTATTTTAAATAGCCAGAGACTCACTGAACGTTAATTAGATATAAGCAGACAGAGAAATTTCATGTCCCCTGCTTGCTTAGAGCTACCAAAAAAAAATTCTTCCCGGAAACCGGGAACGCAGTGTACCTGGTCTTTAAATAACTACCGCTCAGGGCCATGCTTCCGCTCTATGCGGGCAGCCCCACGGAGCCCGCCGTGGCCCTGCCACGTCTTCTGCCAAACTCTTCGCGCCCAGGCCCGAGCCTGCCCAGCAGAGCATTCTAGCAAGTCCACCAGGAGAGGCCTCGCTCGCCCTGAATCTCAGTCCACCTCTGGCTGTGCAGCAGGTGAACCGAGGACGGCGAGCTGACATTTCTCCCACCCTTCCTACGGCTTCCTTGTAAACCCTGGCTAGCCTCTGGATTTGGCACGTGTTTACTGGAATACCCACTGTGCGTCAAGCTCTTTTCTAGGCGCTTGTGGTAGAGCAGCAAATAAAGCAGTCACTGCTGAGTGAGCTGGTGTTCTGGGACAGGGCCATCCATGCCGGGCTGCTCCCTCTCACGGCTTTGCCCTTCCCGTCTGCACCCGCCCTGCCTCCTGCACATTCCCATTAGACGGGGGAATATTTTTGAGCTTTATTTCCTGTAGTTGGTATTCTTTGACTTCGTGTTATGAAAACAATAGCTATATTAAACCCTGTTTCTCAAATTTTGCCTCCCCACTTTTGTCTTCACTTGCCCAATAATCACAGCAGTGGAAAGGCACATTTCCAGTGTCTTCCTAGATGAAACCTGGGGGTCGCTACTCGAAGGTCCCAGCGCCCAGCCCAGGCTGTTCTCTGCTGGAGGAAGAGAGCCGGCTACCAGAGACGCCTTGTTTTATAGGGTCAAGGACCCTGAAAATAGCTTCCTGTTTCTATTGTTATACTTCTTTCTTCCCAGCAGATTCCAGAAATGTTTTTCCAATTTCAATTGACCAACCTTCATCTGCTTCCGTGATTCTCCTGAATATTATATTTCCACTCACCAGGAGCCACTGACCTAAAATGTGTGATTCTTTAGACTACTTGATGCAGTTCTGACTAGTCCACAGGTTGTCCATCTTGGGAGGTGGAGTTGGGTCAGAGTAGCTTTTAGGCTAACGTGTCGACTCGGCCAGGTAATTGTGCCCAGTTGTTAGTTTAAGCAAGCACGGGGGTAATTGTACTACAAGGACTTCTGTGGACTTTGTCATCAGTGAGTTGACTGCATAGATGACCGATGACATCTACCATCAACCAGGGAGAGTGCCATCAGCAGTGAGTGACGTTCTGTCCACTCAGTTGAATGTCCTGAAAGGGGAAGTGACTTCAGCATCCAGAATTTTCCAGCTCTACTTTGGACAGCCAACGCCCCCTGGGAGCTCATCAAGGACTTTCATTGGAGCCCCTGGTTTGCATCCCACCTGCAGAATTTGGACTCCCACAGTCACATGAGAGAATTTTATGAAATCTCACACTATTTACAGATACCTCCTATCAATTGTTTCTCTAGAGAACCCTGACTAATATAGTAGCTTTGATTACCAACTGAGGTAGCTGAAGGAAAAGAAAGAAACAGAAAGGAAAAAAAAAAAAGGACTAGTTATCTTTGGGTGCTCAACCTCTCCTTGCATTCATAATTATGTCAGTAAGTAACTATGGATTGACCCAGCTTTGTGATAAGTTTTTCCTTGACTACATTAAACTCTGTCCCTGTACGTCCAGTTGCTCAGGTTTATGTTTCATGGTCTGCTGCTCACAATCTCAAAAAAGTGGGGAGAACCCCTGGTGAGGAGTCGTGAGAGGTTCTGGCCAAAGGGCTTTGCCCAGGGCAGGAATGTCCCTGGCTCTTGCTCCATGGGGACCGCTCAGCTGTTTCAGGAGTGGCTCTTCTCCATGAAGAGCAGGGACATGCACCTGATGGTTGCCAACAACAACATGCTCTTTGGACCAGGGCTGGATGCCTGGAACAGCTGGTGTGCTCGTCCATCACAGACCTTCCAAGCCCAGTTATTTGTCTTGGGTACTTAGGGGCTCAGCGCACCGGCAAATGCCCAAAGAATTGAGTGATACACAGTCTCTTCCAACAATTTCTAAAGCTCCGGATGTGAGATGAATCTGCCGTGGAACAAATGGTAGCTGGAGAGTACCTTAAATAGTAAATTGGCCAGATTCTTGCCTGGTTTCCCTAGTTTTTGAATGTGCCTGTGATATGCATTTAAAATCACTTGCCTAAACTTCCCTCTAACTAGAGATACAATTAGACACTTAAATTCAGGATTCTCATTTCCCACATATAAGTAGCTCTAGCTGTTTTGTTTTTGTTTTTGTTTTTTGGTGAGGGCAGTTTAGAGAAATAAATTGTTTGCAATTTTCATACAAATGTTCCCTTCAGGTGGTTGGTTTCATAACTCCCCTGCCCTTCTGGCTGAAAGAGCTTAGAATTTCGCTTTTATTCAGGACCCTGACTCTCACGTCTCACCTGGCACCTGGCCTAACTTGTTTCTCACCTGGCCCCAGTATTGGTCCCGAAAGAGTTTTCCTCCATTTTAGACTGAGCAAAAAACAAGGAGGAAAGAGAAGAGGAGGACGTACTCCAGTGCCTCCCACCACTGTTATCAGACCAGATTTATAGGAACAGAACTTCAACAAAATACCTATCTTGTACTTGTTATGCACATCTAGAAAATCACTGATTGGTCAGTCGTTAACAAACACACATGACAGTCCCAGGAGTGTGCAGGAGAGGGGTCTCAGAGGGAGGAAGCCACCCTCACTCATATCTCCTCCAAATGGCCAGCACCAGAACCTGCTGCAAGAGACCTGCCGTGGCCTGTGGCATCCCTCCCTTTACTGCTTAGCAAAACAGAAGGCCCCAAGGAGCAGCAGAGGGTATTCCTGATAGCTCTGTCAGTTTTTCAGCAGGAGAAGACAGGAGCGAGCCTGCTGGGTGGCCCTCCACATGCGTTGGTGTGTGTTCTGCACAGTGGCTCTTCCTGGATCGGCCACCAAACCACAGCCCATGTGCACTGTGGGTCAAGTTGACTTGGGAGACTGACCATCGTGTCGGTTATGATTTCAGTGGAAACGCACATTCCCAATTCCCACACCACTGCCTCGAAACCAAACTCATGAAATACAACCTGTTCTAAGTTGTGGACCGCCTGTATTTAATACATTTTTGGCAGTACAATACACTTTCAAAATTTTATGCTTCTTATGGAAAGGACATTCTGGAAACTGTTTAAAATTCACAAAATGTTGGATTCTTTCTCTAGCATATATTTCATTTATTCTTTGGCTGTATATTTGACACATGGTCAGGTCGCCGTTTATCTTTAAACAGATGTTCTAGCACTGCTCTCCTCATACAACTTCCCAAGATGAGTTTGGGCAGATTCTTTTACAATAGGATAATATTGTAGGGGACAAGATACCCCCAATTTTCCCACCGAGCAGAGAGTTGCTTTAAGAGGGACCATCGTCTACTTCAGAAGAATCTGCAGGTATGCAAATGTCTGGGAGGAATCCCTCAGATTCTCTTGGATTGTGCCAACTTCCTGAGATTGTTTTTAATCTTAGTTAAGTCCCTCTTTTCATGCATTTCAGCTTTTACAGTCTTCCAGGACTCTGGTTTTATTATCACTGTGTTTTCCTTTGGGTGGTTGTGACACAGGGCTTTGATTCCTTTTGTAAGTCTGAGTAGCCACAGAGACAGATTGGGTTTAGTGCCCTGACCAATGAAGAAACCTCAAAGCTCGCTGTGAAAGACTCCCCTCCTTGTTTCCGTGATGTTGGTTCTTCCAGCATTAACCGCCCTTGGCCTTCCCATTTCAGTCTGTCTACTGGCCTCTGTCGTAGAGAAGAGACAGGCCTCCTGTCCACAAAGATTTGTCCACCACTCAGAACTAGTGGTCCACTTTTTATGAGGAAACAGTGTCAGTCATTCATTCATCCCACCAACGAGCAGACTGTGTGTCAAACATCGGAGTCATGACTATAAATAGGACACCGTCTTCCTCTTCCAAAAAGTTTGAGGGAATGGGACAGGCACAGCTGGATCATATGATCCAGAGTCATAGATATGAACAGGGTATAGCAGAAACTAAATAGGAGCGTCTGACTGGCAAGATGTAATTGGGAAGACTTCCCTGTGGAGGTAAAATTAGCCTAGACTGAATCTTAGAGGACGCAGAGTAGTCAGGCAAGGGAAGGACATTCTAGGTGAAGAAGTCATGTGAGCAACTCTAGAAAATCAGTAAGCGTGCCCAAGTACAGAACAATAAGATACTTGCCGATACACAAAACCTCTCCTTAGTCGTCCCCCCAGCTCATCTCCTGAACTCACAGGAGGCCAGTGGCCCAAGTTTTCCAAGTCCCTGGAGCAAGTACCACATTTGCTGGCACACGCAGCACCTGTGCTTATGATAGCTCTAAACTTCCTCTGGGCATCTTAATGATTCTGGATTGAAACCGTGTGAGCACGTAAAAAAAAAGCATTTAAATGGTTAAAAACTTTCTCCGTGTGTGATCTCAAATATCTCAAAATATATGCGCTTAGCCATGGTCTTTTTATGGAACTTGCTGCAAAAATCTGCTTTCCTAGTGGTAGTTCTTCATGCAGATTGTAACGTGCAAATTGCCACTGTTAATAGAGAGGTCAAGTGAATCTTCCCTTCACAAATTCTGAATGGGAAGAACTGGCCTCAGTGTGCAGGATGGTTTGGGGTAAAAATAACAGAGAGCACAGGGCACCTGCAGAGGGAGGTGGCTGCCCTGGGACCCCTGCACGCCATACACAGGAAATGCCGTCTCTCGCAGGCAGGTGTGCAGAAGACACCCCAATGAAGTACCCAAGCCCTGGCGCTAGGAAGGAGATTGGGGGTTTTTCTGCACTTTCATGCATTCAGCACGTGTTTTTTGACCTCTTGCTATGTGCTGAGATACAGTGAAGGACAAGCTACGCCTGCTACCTGTCCTCATTAAGCTTACAGCTTTATGGGAAATCAGATGCTGAGTTAAGTAATTGCGAATGTCAGAGCATTTCAAAAGGGAGAGTAAACCGAGTGCTGCAGGGAAGGGTAACACAGAATGTGGGTTTCTAAGAAGCCTCAGTAACTGGTTATGGCCAAACATGATGAAGAGAAGAATGGGTTGTGAGAAACATGCTCTGGGCATAGGGAGGCAGTCAGGGCCCTAGAGGAAGGTAGGGGTAACTCGGGGACTTTTTATGCACTGATTCATCGTTGAGCACCTTTTGTGCAAGTACTGCTCTAGTCACCAAGGATAAAGCAGTGAACAAAACAGCCTAAACAATTCCCTGTGCCCGTGGAGCTTATCCTGTGGTGGAATTTTATCCTTAGGGCAAACAGAAGCATTGAGGAGTTTGGTATAGACAGGTGACTTTATCCTATTTATATTTTCCTTGACTCTTGTATTAATAGATCTTAGGGAGGGATTGTGAGTATAGTGAAGGAAGAAACAACAGTAGAATACTTTTTTAACTTGCTAATTTGAACAGTGCATAACCTTCAACATGTTATATGCTGTTTCTCCAAAAACAAAACTTTATTGGGATTTTGTCGGAGTTGTTTAAATATACCAAACAAGCGGTGTACAATTAACTAAAGCTTCATGCCTTAGAATAACATGTTTAAGGAATGTTCTCTGATAGCCTCCTGTAAATCTGCCTGCAGTTACTCTCATTACTTCTGAATCAGTGTGGGTGATAAGAAATGACAAACTGTACTTTGTTTGGTAAAGTAGACCATCTGCCTATTCATAATATGAACGTTAAATCTCATAAACAGTTACTTCAGCTATATGAAATGCCTGATTTCCTTTCATGATATGTTTATCTATAGACATTTACTCCCCTTAATGTGATTTTATAATGGACCATGCTCATTTTTTCCCAGTGTAGACTTTTAATAATTTATATGTGAAATAATTCATATGTAAAAATATTTTACTAAGGTCATTATGGTATTTTAAGTAAGAAACCTTTTTTATGAAGTAAAATAAAGGATCCCAAAGCATTTAAATTTGCTAAGACAATCATAGGCTTCCAAACATGAAGTAATATAATTGTAATAGTTATAAATAAAGTAATTGCAGTGCTCGCTGATCTTTCTCTTTATTCATTATACACTATTAAGACCCATGGATCCCTGTAACATATTTTAACCAAAACCGTTTCAGAATATAGGACTTTTTGAATTTTGTGTATGGTAGATGTATTGTCTACTGTATAACATACTTGTCGAGGTCTAGGGCTGCACCTGGCAATTAAACGCATTAACATTTCCCCAGCAAAATGCATGAATATTCAAATCCAGTGATTTAAAGAGTATAAATCACCTCATGTCAGTGCAGGTCATGTTTTGTCACCAAATGAGTTTCCTTCAGTCTGTTTTCAGAGCTTTCTGGGTTTCAGAATACAGATGAGAGAGTGCAGTCCTGAAGCAGAATTCCAAAAGAATTTTGGAAAAATGTTAAGTCTAGCCTATGGCATTCAGACCAGGAAATGACAGCGGTGTCTGGAAATACTAGTTATCATAATGGGCATTTATAGCTTTCTTCTGTTTTCCACACACTAAGGCTGTATGTGACTTGATTAATAGTGTCACTTTTAAATAAGGTGGAAAAGGAATAAATGAATGAGCGAATGACTGGGGGGTGAAAGTCTCAAGGATAAACCCTGCCCTTGCTTCCTTCGTTGCTTGGCTGTTTCATCCTTAGAATGGGAATCTGCGGCCAGATGAACCCTGGATCTTCCCCAGCCATACGGGATGCTCTGTCAAAATCACTTCCTACAAGTAGTCCCAGAACTGAGTAATGGTGGGGGCATTTAAGAACTAGAACAAGCCAAGCTCTTGCCCTAGGGAAGGCCTTTGTAATCACTCTTCCTTCTGACTAGAGCCTTTCCCCTCCAGTATACTCCATGGCTGCCTTCTTATGTAGGTTCGATATTCGCTCAGCCTTTCTCCCCTTCCCTTGCTTAAACATGCTCCCTCCCCCTTGACCGGAATGCACTAGCTTGTGAACTCCGTAAGAGCAGGAAATCTGGTTTTGTTCCCTGCTAAATTCCTTAGTGCCTAGAAGAATGACTGGCAGACAGTAGCACTCAATAAATAATTATTAAGTGAATAAATAAATGAATGAATGTTTCCATTATTCCAGTAGAGACCTGACCTGTGTATAAGAACTGAATCATCTTTTCATTTGTATTTTTAAAATAGTATAACCTTAGACAATGGTGGTGACAGTATTGTGAAAATTATTAAACGTTGGATAACATGCAAACACAAGTAATTCATTTTTCTCCCTCTCTTTTTTATTCACTTACCAACTTTGGTGACTCAGGCTAACATCTGAGTCTTTCTATAATAGAAACAAACAAGAGTAAAGTGAAACAAGAGATAAAAGGCTGTGATCATAATTTCTGAACAATTCTTTCTTCCATAAATAAATGCTCTCTAAAAACAAAACAGATCTCTAAGACTATCCTAAATGTCTGTAGACTTTTTTCATCTTGATTATACTCTTGTATAATATTACAACTGCTGCTACTTTCAAATGTTCATTTTATAGAATTCTTTCCATTATTAGTTGATTGTATTTTTTCAGTTTCCTGAAAGTAGCCAGGATTTTATTACACTACTACAAACTGTGATATTTTTGTCATATGAATGAGTGGTTTCGAGAGTTAAGTTTATTTTGCAGAAAAATGATTTACTTTGTGGAGTTTTATTCTTGAAAGAGATTCCATTAAAGGCCTAGATTGAAAAGATTTCAAACCAAATAGAGACAGGATAGGGGAGGGAGAAAAGCTGACGCTTCAAGTGGGAATAGGAGGTTGCACAATAATGTGAATGCTTGTTGTTTACAGTAATGTACTATACCACATGATCATACAAAGCCTTTACTGGAAAAATAAACATATTTGCTTATAAAGAAAAGGCACAACTCGGTGAATAGTTTGTTATTTTCAAAGTACACAGATCAGGTAATTAATTTTACCTTGCCAGCCACATTTTGGCTTTCTAAAATTAAACTTCTTAGAGGAATAGATTCAGGAAGAAAGTTCACAAAACCACATTAATTAAAAGGATGGGAAAAACACTGTTATAATAACAGTTGTAGAATAGTAACTGAAGAAAAGTAAAGCAGTATTTCTTGCTTTGTTGATAACGGCAATGAGTCGACGTCTATGGAAAGAATAATGGATGTTGCCCCTTGCCTTAAACTCATTATTTAGCAAGACCCTGGTCAGCCACGGCCACCAGGAAATTCACAAGTGAGAACCACTTCATATGCAGTCTGTCACTGAGGATAAGTTTGCCTGCCCGTGTTGGACTTGCTGTGGCATAGGTGTCCCCGGAGATCAAGCCCTATGCCAGAAGTAACTGTGGAAGTAGGAGAACGGCATACTTATATGTGGAACACGGAAGCACGCTCGCCACATTCTTTAAATATTTTCTCCTGTCATCATAACCTTTGTCTTATCTGGATTAATCCTTTTTCTGGCTCACTTTGATCTTAGTCCCCTGTTGGGCCCCTGAGATGCTGAATAAATTGTGAAACTGTGGTGTTAGGATTAGAGATAAAAGGGGTGATGTGGACCATATGTGTCATCCGCATACTGATCTCAGAGCGAAAATGCCTCAGCTTTTCTTCAAGTAATCGTACGTGAGCTTTGAACAGGTGGGCGATTAGCCGCAGATCCTAGCAAGGCCCACTGCAGCCTAGCCACTCAGCCTCGGAGTGCAGAGCAAGGCAGGATCCAGCCGGGCGTGTGCTTCCTCTGTGACCTTGCCCCTGAGGGCCGCCTCCTGGCAGCCTCTCTCTAAGCATTTGGTCTTTTTTTTTTAAAGATTTATTTATTTATTTAATTCCCCCCCTCCCCTGGTTGTCTGTTCTTGGTGTCTATTTGCTGCGTCTTGTTTCTTTGTCCGCTTCTGTTGTCGTCAGCGGCACGGGAAGTGTGGGCGGCGCCATTCCTGGGCAGGCTGCTCTTTCTTTTCACGCTGGGCGGCTTTTCCTCACGGCGCACTCCTTGCGCGTGGGGCTCCCCCACGCGGGGGACACCCCTGTGTGGCACGGCACTCCTTGCGCGCATCAGCGCTGCGCATGGCCAGCTCCACACGGGTCAAGGAGGCCCGGGGTTTGAACCGCGGACCTCCCATGTGGTAGACGGACGCCCTAACCACTGGGCCAAAGTCCGTTTCCCGCATTTGGTCTTGAGTAGAGGTACAATGAGGACCTTATATAGGATGCAACGCGAGCAGCTACCAGTGTGTCTGTTCCTGAAACCAGATCCGTTGATATGTCCTCAGATATGACCTCTGAGCCCTCTGGGCAGTTTGGCATTTTCACTGTCTCTATTATGACACTATCCAACTGGCCTTCCTTCAGTGCTTCTTCCTTCTTTGAAGCCTTTTCCCGTTGTCATCTACCAACCTCTAGATCATCCCCTTGCATTCCTCAAGGCTTTTGAGATCTGGATTGAAGATTTTCTTTCCATCCAGTTCCATTAAACTTCCCCGAGCCTTGGTGACTTAATGCTTCTGCTGAAATCGTAAGCCGTAGCAGACTGAACTCTGCATGAGACCAGTGGCGCCAGCTCCCTGGTTTACCAGTGGCTGCCCAGTGCTCAGCTTGTGTCAGGCGCTCAATGAATATTTGCTTTGATTTTTTTTCCATGGCTTTCTCCTCTATTTCTAATAATGCTTTCTTCTAATTCACTCAGAAATGATAGGCCATTGGATATGTACTCCATCTATTTCTCTCTCCTTAACCAAATAGCAGTGAGTCTCTTCAACCACCCCGTCTCTATATCCCATCTACTGTATCCTGGATGGAGTTCAGGATGCTTCTTCTGGATCTTTGCGCCATTCATTTTCTCCCTACTTTCCTGTGTTCATTAACCTTTTCTCTTTTGTTAATCAGGTTATAAAATTCATAAGTCGCCACCATCATTTTTAAAGTATACCTTCAATACTGCCTCTTTCTGAAACAACTCTCATGATCTTGTTTCCTTCACTGTCAACATTCTGGAAAGAATAGTTTATACTTCATTACTTCATTGCCATTTACTCCTCATTCCATTGCAACCACACTTTTTCCTCTGTATCAACACTGAAATGACCCTCAGAGGTCACTGGTCACTTCTGAAATCCTAAACCCAGTTGCTTCTTTTCAGTCCTAATCTAATTTTTCCCCACTGTTGGCCATATACCCCTTCTACCAGTGTGCCTTCAAGAATATCTTTGGCATCTAGGATAAAACCTTTTCGTTGTTTACTCTCTGACTGCTTTCTCCAAGTTCTTTTGTGGATCCTCCTACCCCATTAGTCCAGGTGGTAGATAATGGTGGCTTTTATTTGCATAGTAGTAGTAATTGGAGATGGAAAAAAGTGCTGGTTTAAGAAGTATTTACATGATAAAATTGATGAGACTTGATAGGTTGAAAGTGAAGGGTAAAGAAAAGAGGCAACCAAGGTATGCTGGTTTAAGTCTTTTGTGGACCCCAGAAAAATCCTATTCTTAAAGTGAATCCATTCCTGTACCTGTAAACCCATTGTAGATAGAACCTTTTGATTAGATCACTTCAGTTAAAGGCCTTTGATTAGATTGTAGGGTCCAGGGTGGGTCTTAATTCTCTGAATGGAATCCTTTATAAATGGAGGACTAAAAAGTTGCAGACATACAGAAAAGAGCTGCAGAGACAGAGAAACTGGAGAGACTGAGAGAGAGGTCCCAGAGGCCAGAGGCTAGAATCAGCAGTGCACAGGGGCAGGAAAGAGGCCCCTGAGAGGCTGAAGAAGATGAGACCTGGAGAAGAGCGGAGAGATGAGCCATATGCCAATTGCCCACTGCCAAGCACAGGGAGGAAGTAAGCCTGGAGGAGAAGACAGAGACCCAGATAGGCAGATCTGCCATAGTGCCTGGCCACGTGGCAGGAGTCCTGGATCACTAATAGCTTCCTTAGAGATAGCATCTCTGATGATGCCTCAGTCTGGAAATGTTTGCAGCCTCAGAACTGTTAAGTTTTTAACCTAATAAATTCCCATTATGAAAACCAACCCATTTCTGGTATATTGCTCCCAGCAGCTTTTAGCAAACTAAAACACAGTGGAACTCCTAGGTTTCTGACATGCATAACTGGTGGTGTTGTCATTCACTGAAACAGGAAAAGCTCAAGTGGACTACGTGGTAGGAGGCTACCATAAGATGAACTTTAGGCATGCTGAGTTTAAGATATCTTTGAGATATCCAAGTGTATGTCAAATATACTTTGAGATAGGTTTAAAGGTTGGGGAATATTCTGAACTAAGGAGAAACTAAGAATAAATTGTTCAGTCATCAGATAGAATATGAAGGCAAGGATGAGCTAGCCTAGAGTCTTACTCCTCTTGGAATGGATCGACTCATGATGAATTGGAATGCCAGAGGGCAAGATAAACTGCAAAGGATCCTGAGAAGGAGCAGTCAATGATGTTGGAGTCAATGAATGTCAAGAAAAAAGTTGTTCAAGTTGTTTGAAATGGACTACACATTAGAAATGCTGTTAACAATTCAGCAAGTTTTGGTTCCATATATAGGATATAAAGTTGATACAGACATCAGCAAAATAATTTGAAATATGCCTGCTGACTTCAAAATATTGGTTTTGTTTTTATGACAGAGGTTCCAAAACTTAGGTAAGAAAATAAAAGAAAGGTACACCACTCAAGGCCAACTGCCTTTGATACTGCCAGGAAGGGTCCATTTTCCTGATGCACACAGAAGCCAATACTGAGTCACCAGGATCAAGAAAAGAGTTTATTGCATGGTTGGCCAGCAAGGAGACAAGAGGCAAGCCTCAGATCAGCCTCGCCGCAGATCAGCCTCCCCTAACAAAATGGGTGCTGGGGTTTTATACCATCTGGGATAGCTATTTTTAAGGGAGTAGCTAAGACTAGGGTGAGATGATGTGGGCCAATCCCATTTGGGAAAAGTGGGGAGTTAACCAGAACATGCTCAGTTGCAAGTTATGCTTGGTCTTAAAATGGAGGCTTTGCATGCTCAGTGACTAGACCTCATTGGAGCTGGCTTTAGCAGGTCCTGCAAGGGGAAGAAAAAACAGGAACATACCTCCCGAGGCAGGAAGCCTCCTATGAATAAACATGAGGAGGTGGGCATTTGAAAAACAGGGAGCTAGAAACTTCTACAAACCAGTAAGGGATGGGCTGCTCTGAAAAGTGGGTTAGCAAGTGGAGGTTTCAAGGGGGCTGGCAATCGATGGTTTCATCTTCTCCAGTGCAAACCAGAAGACACCTTCTAAGATGAAGTCATTTGCCTTTTCTATTGTGATATATAGCCAAAGGTATTGGAGCATCCTGGTGGTCAAGTCAAGCAAAAAAATAATTTTGACTGGTTTGCTTTGGGCTGACTTCACTTTTCAAAATTTTATTAACTTGAGCAATGGAATTGTTTGAACATGTTGGAATAATTCACAGCTACTCTTTATAAGAATTTTATTGGAACTTGGGCGCAAGCAAATCTCTGTCCTTCAGCATTTCAGATGCATTTGTCTGAAGGGCCTTCAGGTTAGCTAGTGTTTTATTGGCTCCCTATTCTGTGACTGTAAAATGTGTAAGTTTTGAAAGTGCCCTGGCATCTAAACTGATAAGCAAAGGAGAATGTGAAGAGGAAGTCATGGCCTCCTGTCATCCTAGGTTCACAAGGTCCTTCCTCCAGTGGATAAGGAAATCATTGTACCTGTCAAGGATCTGTGTAACAGCCATGGTAGGTAACGGTGGAGAGAAGACCTAGATCAATTTCTTCGCAGCCTAATATCTAATTGTTTATGAAACCCTTATTACTTCACAATTTACTGAAACGTTGCAAATATCACTTTATTTCTCGTATTAAAGATATCTTCATGCAAATCAAGTCATATTGAGCTGTATTAACTATGCTCAATGTTATTTAGGCTCTGTCAAATTAATGAGCACCTAGTATTTCTTCACAAAATTAAATTGCCAGAACTTCTTTTGAATGTCTACATCCCATAATCAATGAACACTTTTAATCTCTAAATGATATGATACTTTCAAGTGTTTGGGGAATGAGGCAAAAAAGAGTTCAGAATGATTAAAGAAAAAGTCAGTGACTCTGTCATGCTATTGTTTCTTTAATGAGCAGAGGTCAATTGCTCTGGGGATATTGACAGTCTGTGGCAAGCTGAAACCATCCTCTTTTTACTCAGGGATGGGTCATTGGATGAGTTTGCTTAATCTGTGGCCTTTGTTCCTGAGACTGTTTCAGGGAACCAGACACACTTGTTTCTAGCAGCAGAGTCCTCTTGAGAGGTAGGCCCTAGCAACTTTGTGTGTTCATTCAGAAAAGCAAAAGAGCCAGTGGAAAGGAATTTATCTGATCTTCCTTTCTTTGTTGTTGCTGTTCCTTTGTGTCACATATTGCTTTTCAGGTGGTCCCCAGAGTGAGTCACACATTCCTATTGAGGTTGTAAATTTTGTTCTGATTTTCCCTTGCTTTTCCAGCAAATTGCAGTACTTTCCTTAAATTTAGTCACCTCATCTAAATGCAGGCAATGCAATAGCCCAATTTCTTTCTCTGTTTAGCAACTTTGGTCTTTTTAAGTGGTAGCAATCTAGAATGTTACTTAGACTCTGGATTAAAATGACAGTCAGGAGACCCTGCTAGATTCTATTGGCACAAAGTATGCAAGAGTGTTGATAGGTGGCACGGCTGTAGGACTGGAAACCTCCTGCACTGGGTGACCACACGGGGGAGGAAGGCGTGGTGATAGCAACACAGCCTCTTGTTTTGGGACTCTGAACTGGTTTTTAAATGTTTCTTTGTCTAATCTATAAAACTGATTCAACAATGACTATCCTCACTGATTTTACATATGTGTGGTAAGTAATAGATACAATTTTCAATTTCTCAAGCAATAAATACCAATTAACATTTTCTTGGTGGGAACTATTGCTGAATACTCACTGTGTAGTTACCAGCAACTCTTTTTCTTGTTTGCACATCCTGATTCTCCAAAGAACAGCAAATGTCATACGAGCCAACTTACAGATATCTCTCATGCTGTGCTAAAAGAGGCAGCCCAGCCATGGCAGAGGGCAGCAATTTAGGGGTATTTGTTAATATTTGTCCTAAGTGGCCTGAAATGAGACTCCTGGATGTTGTCTTGTTGACAACACGGGGATCCAGGTATCAGCAAACTCTTTAACTCCAGTATCACCAGCAAGGTTTAACACCATTAGCAGCAGCCCCAAGGCATAGAAAGAGAAAAAGTAAAAAATTAGGGGGGGGAATAAAACAAAGAAAAAAAGAAGCTATTGAAACAAAAAACAAACAGGGAGGTGAAGAAGGTCAACCACACCAGGGAACCAAGAGTGCCTACAACTGCAAGCAGGAGAATTGCACCCATCATCCATGTAGAAACTAAGCCCCCTCTTGATGTAGAGGGGGACCAGACATCACCATACCAGGGTCCACAAGATGGAGGAATAGAATATGGATTAGAGTGGACTTACTGGTGTTTCTGCTGTGGATCTGTTGTGACTAGTAATGGAATAAATTGTAGCACTGATGTGGAGAAAATGGCCACGGTAACTGCTGAGGGTAGGGAGAGGGAAGAAGAGATATGACGTGGGGCATTTTCTGGATTTGGAGTTGTCCTGGGTGGTGCTGCAGGGACAGATGCTGGACATTGTATGTCCTGCCATGGCCCACTGGGTGGACTGGGGGTGAGTGTGGACTACAGTGTAGACCACTGTCCATGCGGTGCAGCAGAGCTCCAAAATGTGTTCATCAGGTGCAGTGAATGTGCCACGATGATGGAAGAGGATGTTGATGTGGGAGGAGTGGGGTGAGGGGGGGGGAGGTATATGGGGACCTCATATATTTTTTAATGTAACATTTAAAAGAGAAGAAGAAGAAAAAAAAATGAACAAAAAAAAAAACCACACCAAAGCCAAAACAGCACTTGTGAATCAGACTTATGCTATAGTCCTTAGCCCCCAGGGATACTATTTCAAATACAGTTAACCTATGCCAGTGTAAGTAGACACAGTAAAAGCCTAGCTTGTAAAAGAGTACATGGGATGGAGATGGACTCGTTTTCCAGGATATATGTAGCATAGCTTCAAAGTCATGGTTGACAGGAAGTGAGAAGGAAGAAAAGGGTGAATAAGAGAGTCAAAATTGTGGGCTGAATATGACAATCTGGCTCTCTTCCTAAAATTCAACAGCACAATCATGTCCTATAAGAATGTGTCTCAATCACATGTGAAAAAGACAAAAGGTTTTGTTGACCTTAGACAGTTGGAATAACAAAATATGTTATGACTTCCAGAAAAACCTGTTTAATCTTGACTCTATTAATAAATCCTTCCCTCCTCTTTTCATCCCACATGCCAGGCACTGTTCTAGGCTCTCACAGTATAGGAATGAACCTTCCTAGGGAGGACAATTGCCAATAAATATGAAAACAAATAAGATAAGTTCAGATAATGGTGTTAAGTAGAAAGTAAAACAGAGATAAGGATTTGGGGATGGTTATCCTTATCTCTCTGTTTTATTTTACTATCCCCAAATTCTCAAGATGGGGAAATGAACAGTGGACCAAAGTAGACTCATTCTTCTTCTACTGTAGACTTATTGTTATCTAGCAATGGAAGAACTCTTATCATTGATACAAAGGCAGTAGCCACCAGAGGTTCTGAGGGATGGGACAGGGAAGAATAGGTGTAATATGGGGACATCTTTGGGACATTAGAGTTGTCCTACATGACATTATAGTGCTGGATACAGACCACTGTATGTTTTGTCATCGCCTACAAAATTGTGCAGGACAGAGTGTAAACTAATGTAGACTGTAGTCCGTGACTAACGGCAATGCTTCAGTGTGGATTCATCAGCTGTACCAAAGGTACCACCCTAATGAAGGATGTTGTTGATGTGGGAAACTATGGGAGGGGGAGGGGGGGCATCTTTTTAGGTAACATGTATGTAATCTAAAGCTTCTTTAAAAAACAACAACAGGAGAGCAGTAAGCTAGTGAATGGTGTAGAAGAGAGGTTAATTTAGTTAGGATCATTAGAGACGTCTTTTGAGGAGCACCTGGGTATACTGAAGCTTGAAAGATTAAAAACGAACCTGTGTGAGGTTCTGTGGGAAGACACAGAGACAGGCAAAGGTAAAGACTCGGGTGAAAACAAACAGCAAAACGCGGTGTATTTGGAGAATGGCAAAATATTAATGTAGCTGGAGCACAGTGAACAAAGAGAAAATGGTCAGATGAGCTTTTGGAGAGGGGTGCAAAATGTATTTCGCTGTGTGCTGATCAGGCACGGAGCTCTTAAGCAAGAAATTGACAGGACATTGGTGAGAGGTTTAAAAACAAAAAGTATGAAAATGGCAAACAGAACTGGGAACAGTTACCTTGGGGAAGAGAGCGCTTGGGAGAAGGGCACCATGATAAATGTCTTGGCGTATTTGAGAAGCATCCTGTTGAAAAAGGCACGTAAATGGTGACTCCACAAAACCAGGCTGCTGAGCGGGGGTTACAGTAAGGCAGAACCGCCACTGCCTAGAAAGAAGAACTTTAACTGCTAGACTCATCCAAAACTGAAAAAAGCAGCTTCACAGGGCAGTTTGTTTCCAGGCGTACGGTGTTGTCAGGCAAGGCTGGACAACTCTTTGAATTTCAGGTTTTTAAGCAAGTTTCTATGTTTTTTATGTGTTTATCACTCTAGCATAGTTCCTGTCACGTGAGTGCTCCTTAAATGTTTGCCAGAATAGTGAATGAATAAAATGCAGTGCCAACTGAACCAAGGATTGATCTAGATAATCTCTAAGAACTCATCTGATTTTAGGATTCTTCAGTTCTGTGATATGGGTAAATATTTAAAAAATTTATTTGGAAAATAATTGTTAACTTTAATGGGAAGTCTTAAAAATAACTCTTCGAACTCTAGCAAATGCACTGGTATCTTTTTAGCCCTCAAAGATGCCCAGTGTAATCTCCAATGTTTCCTAAACCACTAAGTCTGATAACAGTGTCCCTGTTGGTAGTAATGCAGCAAATACTATTAACTATTAGAAAATTTTCATATAGTTTGGTCTTCAAATATGGGGGTTTGAAAGTTTATTTGAAATGTATTGTTTATAATTGCCTTTAGGCATTTAACCAAGCATATATGAAGCAAATTTCATTATTTTATTCATTATATGTAGATTAAAATTTGATTTTACGATATACTTGTCATCTTAAAAAAAAGAAGCATGATTTCAATGGCTTCAGCCTTAGTGTCAAAGAGGAAAAAAAAAACTTTGAAATTCTTAGAGTTTCCTAGAGTGTAAGAAATGTTGACATGCATTCTATTGTACATCGATTAAAGACATTATTACAGTACAGTCTTTATTTTCAGGTGGCTCCCCTAATGTGTAGCACCAGTTATCCTGATCTCTGATGAGAAGTACTAACATGGGATATTTTTATTGGACATAGATCTGGTGTGTTGAATAATTTAAGTAGATACTAGTTAAATATATCCAGTACCTGAGATAAACTTACATATATTAAGCTCTGATTTCTGAAACTGGCTGAAACTCAATCAGTAAGGATATAATTTTAAAATAGCATCTGCAGTGAATGTGTTACAGAGGAGGACATGAGATTCCTTAGTTAATTCAAAACACACCTACTAGCCTACTCTGTGCCGGAGAGGGTTGCGAGGTGTGGGTTCCACAGTAAACCCGGAGGGGAAGATCACTGCTCTTGTAGAGTTTCTTCTAAGTACTAAGGGTTGCTTGCAATGAGACATAATATCTACTACGTATATATTTTTAAAAAACCCTCATAGAGTACAAAGTGCTTTCACAAACACTGTCACTTTTAAGCCCCCCAAAACTCTGAAAAATGTACAGTAATAACGACAACAATAATGTGATTAACATGTACTGAGAGTTTTATCAGGTGCCAGGCACTCTTCTAAAAACCTTTACCTGAATTAACTTCTTTAATTTTCAAAATAACCCTACGAAGTAGATATTATTATCCCCATTGTGCAGGCAAACAAATTGAGACACAGAAAGGTGAAATAACTTGCCTGTAATGACACAGCTAATAAGTGGTATACTGCATGTGCTTTCCCATAGCTGTGGAAGCAGGAAATACGAGGTTAGGCAGTGGCCCAGGTCACAGAGCTGGCTGGAAGTTGAATTTAGATTTTCTTACTTCAAGACCAACATTCCTCTCAGTCACCACAGATACCTACCACCAGGCAATAACGCATTAGTAAGCATTTGCTCAGTTATGCTGTGGTAACAAACAACCCCAAAATCGTGTGGCTTTTAACAACACAGGTTAACTTTTTCCTTCATAGTATATGAGTCACATGGGTTGGCTGTATATCTACTCCATGTTGTCTTCACAGGAAAGGAGATGCCGTTGTCTCAGACATTTTGTTTTCTTGGCAGGGAAAAACCATAATGGCAGACCAAGCACACATTCTTAAAACGTGTCTTGGACACAGCTATGCCACTTCTGCTCACATCTTCTCTGCCAAAGCCGGTTATATAGCCAATAGGGTGGGAAATGAATACTTCCTGCACTGAGAGGTGCAGGCTGGGTGGATAGGAGTCACAAATATTTTGATTAACTGGGATCAATTTTTATTTAAATATGTTGAGAGAGCTTTTAAAAAACCATTTGTTTACCAACTACTATGTGACTGGCCCTGTTGAATTATTTTAGGTGTTATCTCTCTTATTTACCTGACCCTTTTGACCTTATTAGCCCGTTTTACAGATGAGGAAGAGAGGAAAATAGAAGCATCAAGTAACTTGCCTAAGATGAAACAACTCTTTCAAAAGATAGAATCAAAATTTGAACCCAGGTTTTCCTTTCCTAAAACCTAGACTTTCCACTTGGGTATACTGCCTGTTGGTAAGAAAGCACTAATGGGTTTGGTTTAGGGTTGCACAGATACGGTAAAGCTGAAGAATTGTATATGAATGATTGCCAGCTGGTAAAAAGAAATCTCAGTTATCTACAAACTCCAGGCAATTGATCGTCCTGACTGGGTTTTATAGGTTACTGAAGATTTAATCTTTCAAAACAAATTTTATATTTGCATTGACTGAAAAACATTCATTCACTTTTGCAGAAATTCTCATGTAGTCTACAGGGTATTAAATATTAAACATGGCACGATTAGTTGTAACGTTTCCTATCATCAACTCCCACCTAATTCCAGAAGGAACTTGAATACTGCGATATATTCAGATGTGTATAAAAATCTGTTATGCAAGCAAGGATTTCTCCACGCTTGATTTTCTTAAATATCTAAATGCTCCTAAAACAGATCAAGAGATTTGTCCAGAGTAATGAGAACCTTTCTATCAAATTCAGTGAGTTTCTTCTCACTGTCCATAGGCATAAAGACATTTTCATCTGACAAAATCTGTGGCCTTAATTAAGTGTATGCATTTTGGAGTCTATGCTTCCAGGTGACTCTTCTTCCAGGTCTCGGGTGAGAAATGAAAAAGACTTTCTACTCAGGAAGTCATCCTTGGAAATTGTCTTTAATTTCCCTTAAAATTTAAGGGTGTGGATAGAAAATGAAATTACTGTTAAGCTTTCCCATACAAGGTGGGTTTTCTTTTTTGATATAATTAGAGTCAGCTTTTTACAACTCTAATTTTAAAATATAAAATGAGGTAGTTCATAGTTCAGTAATCACTGGCCGCCTGTATTCCTTCCAAGGAATAAGTTTAATCTTCTTTAATGGGAGAAATCTGTTTCAGTTTCATTATCTGTGCTAATGTAGTTTATACCTTACATGTAAAGATGCTTTATCAAACTTTAAGGTAAAACATCTACAAAACGTACAATTCTAGTTTACTATGAATGAGATCTGCCGACTACAGTGATTTATTTCATTCATTTCAGGATATTAATTTGATGCTTCTGTTTGTATTAAAATATGTGGTTGCTGATAATGTCACATGCCCAGGCTAGTCAATTGCTCTTAATTATTTAAGTATAGGCACAGCTTTCTTTTATTACACTCCTTATAAGTCAAACAAATATGAAGTGCAAAGCTTTTAAGACCTCTCAGATCTCTTCATCAGATGTATGCTGCTGTGAAAGTAGAAATTGCTTTCATGGAGATTTGCAAGAAAAAAATTAAATAACGGTGTGATTTAGTGCAGTTGGCAAATCAGCATACTTAAAGTACATGAATATTAAAGAATCCAACAAACTTTACTGATTTTCTATTTATTGAGCAACTGACTTTTAAATAAGATATTTTTCCACTAAAATCTTCTTTATAGACCTTCAGAGTCTCCTTTTGTTATTTTTCAAGCCTACTGTTATGCAGAGGCTTATTCTATTCGTAGAATTCACCTGCATATGTAAATTGACATAATTACTATAAAAAGGCTTTGGGATACCTTTGGGCTCAGTACTTTAGTTGAGAAATTTTATGCGTAAAAAGACACATGGCTAATAAAGGGAAGCAAAATGGCATTAATTCAGTCTATTAAGTGCCAAGAGCTTTACTTGTGCCTCATTTAATCACATCACAACAGTACTTTCAGTTTGGAACAATAGTTACCGTTTGTTTGGCAGCCGAGGAAACACAGGTTCATGTAGGTTGAATGTCTGCTAAAAGTGGCAGAATTTGTAGAGCAAGGCTTTGGACCTATATTTCTTCATCAACACTGCCACCAGACACTACACTAGCTTAGGAAAGGATAAAGGAAATGATATATATGTATTTTTTACACTAAAACCTTTGATCTCTCTTGTCACACATTTTATTTTGGGGCTACATATAATCCCAAGAACTTCTAGAAATACTATCTTCTTCTTGTTCCTTCATTCCCAGTAAGAATTATACAAAGAAATTGATGAGATGATTCAGAGTTTCCCAGCTTCAGTCTAAGTAGACCACTTTTATATTGAAGGGGTAACTCTAATACCTGAGCCAAAGAAATCTTTCGCTAGATTTAAAAAAAAAATGATATGCTCCTTATAATACTTATTTTCTTAAATTACAACCCTTGTCCCTCTCCTACCTGTAGTCTTCAGGCTCTCTGAATATTAGATATTCTCTTTTTAAATTGAAGCGAACTTGTAATGTTTTAAGAATTATCATCATTGCCTGATTTATTTTGTTACGTTAAAACAAAGTTAATACTTTCGAAAGGGATTAAAAATGAAGTGGTTTGCCTCTAGGTCAAGATAGTAGATGTCACAAACCTAGTGGATAGCTTTAAAATAAATACAGCTTACAGCAAAGAGTGAAAAAGAAAGCACTTTTATTGAAATAATAATTTTCTTGGCCAAGTTTAAAATTGATGTATAAATTGTTACATTTCATGTTTGCTTATAGTCATACTATGTTTCTTTGTATCCACCTGCAATATCAATCCTTGGGTTTCCCAGTCACTCTTTGAACCACTGTCTCTACTTCTACTCCTGTGTGGAAAAGGTAGTTTGAATTACTGGACTGAATATGGCAGTATTCTCTGTCTGATAGAGCATGTTTTCTCACGAGCGAAGACGCTAACACTTGCATACTTTTATAGATAGTTTGCATGTGTGATGAAACAGAAGACTGTACTGTGTCGTGTTTGGAATCGCAGAACCATGCAGAGTGGATGAGGACACGCAGGTTTTTTTATTGCTCTCAGATTACCCTTGCCAGTCATGGCACCTTCAGCCCATCCATATTCTCCATTTCTTTTAGTTTTATTTTTTGGTAGTTATTGAAGCTTTGCAGCAGGATAGAAAAGAAGTTCTTATTTAAAAATTTTTAAAAGAGAAGATAAGACTATTTCATAAGAATACCAGTAGACTTGAAATGAATTGGAAAGTCATTCTTCCGGTATTTAGCACTGATCAAATATGGATGCCTGGAGAATGGCCGGAATATTTCTTATCCTTTCAGGTCTTTGTGAAGCAGCTGAAAGCTTTGGTTAGCAGAGCAGAATTTCCCTTATTTAGGTAAATGTTGCAGTGAGAATAGTAATCCTTTTGAAGTGCAAATTTTTTTCATTAAGTCTTATTAAGCTGGAGAAATTCAGGCATGTGTGTAAAAAGCCTTTTAATTTTTTTTTGTCACAACCTATTATTTTCTTTAAATGTTGTATTTCAGTTATCATATCACGTTTATGTCCTCAGTTTCAGATTTCCAGATACGTGAAGCTAAAGACAATCCAATGGTAGTGAAAATAATATAGCAAATTCATCAACGCCCACTGCTCTGATGAAAAAAAAAAAAAAACAGAGAGAGCCTGTTACCATCAGGAAAAAAAAAAACCACCCAAAAAACAATGCACTAAAGACTCTGGGTTTTGGTGTTGCATTTACAAATTGTATGTATGTATTTAAATAGGCGCAGAGGACATAGTTTATCTCTAAGGCAATTCAATTAGTACTCATTTAATGAAAGACTGAATACTTTCTGAAAATAGAAAGTATCTAAAATTTGAACAAGGATCCAGTTTTTACCAGAAATTTAAGGAGTAGTATATAATTCAACTTCAGAGCTTACTTTTTGCACCACTTGGCAATGCCAGCAGCCCTCTGGGATCCGCGTCCTGGACAGATCTCTGTCTTTTTTATTGGGAAAATCTCCTGAGACAGTTTGAGTCTATAGGAGCTCTATAAGCCCATCATCATAATGCACTCCCAAAGCACAAACCTCATAAACATTTTCAAATACTTCATAGAGGAGATTATTAACAGTGTTTAGGAAGGAAGCCGATCAACAATGGAAGAAAGGGGGTTGTTACTGTAAGGTAATTAACCCAGGAGCTGCTCAGGGACCTGTCCCTAGGTCTTTACTCACCAGCATTGCGCTGGAAAAGAACTGAAGAACTTCCAGTTTACTTTTCTATAGAGGTTCTAAGACCCCAAAATCGGGCATCCCATTTGCAAGTGTGGTTCGCCTTTAAACACGTGCTTGATGGACCAGAGCGGAGCTGGGGGTAGGGGTGGGGGGACCCCCAGGGAGCTCTCCTCAAGGGGATGGCAGTGTGTCCCTGGGACAGCTGGGAGCAGCCAGAAGGCTCTCTCCCTTCTGAGTCTTCAAAAGGGAGCTCTTAGGGCCTGCTGTTTTTGTGGGAGAATGGGTTCAGAGGACTAGACTGGTCAAGACTGGTTCCTTCATAGTCAGTTCTAAAACCTGGGTTTTTACTTGTTGCCATTTTCCCCCCTAAATGAGAAAGAAGACGGGGGTGCTGAAACGTCTTCTTCTAAAAATGTCGAGTGTGTTTAACCTTGCGCTACACGGTGGCTGGTCTCTTTCACATCCCCTTAACTCCTTTATGTGTTCCTTTCCCCTGTTCTTTATGCACCACTCCAGTGTTTAATTGGTTCTGTTAAAAGACGTGAATGTCGGTGTCCATGGAGCGCCTGTTCAACCAGGCTTGCGCTGGTCTTTGCCCAGCACTGGAGGAATAGGTAGGTTCCCGCTTTCGGCCAAATGACGGGGACACCAACGCCCCTTTCTTTCTAGGGCTTCTTGAGCGTATTCTGAGAATTTAAAATTATTTCAACCCAAAAGTTATAAGAATAAAATGCAAGAGATAATTGTCCTTTTTACCCTGTGCCCGTAGCTATAAGGAGAGCAGATTGAATTAGAATATATTATGGGCTCCACTGCAGCCTGCCTGAATGGTGAGCAGGTTCCGCGTAAGGTACGAGTGGCAGATGATGTACTTACTACTCAGGACCATTTTATTTTATTTTATTTTGTCTTTAATTCATTTATTCTTTTTTTAGTCTTTTATTTTGAAATCATTTAAAAAATTTTTTTCTTTTAAATGTTACATTAAAAAAATATGAGGTCCCAATATACCCCCCATCCCACCCACCCCACTCCTCCCACAGCAACAACCTCTTCCATCATTGTGGCACACCCACTGCACCTGGTGAATACATTCTGGAGCACGGCTGCACCACATGGACAGTGGTCTACATTGTAGTCCACACTCTTCCCCAGTCCACCCAGTGGGCCACGACAGGACACACAACGTCCAGCATCCGTCCCTGCAGCACCACTCAGGACAACTCCAAATCCTGAAAATGCCCCCACACCATATCCCTTCTTCCCTCTCCTGACCATCAGCAGCCACCGTGGCCACCCTCTCCACATCACTGCTACAACTTCTTCCCTGTCTAATCACAATAGTTCCCCAGCAGAACAGCAGTCAGTCCACTCTAATCCATACTCTATTCCTCCATCCTGTGGACCTCAGGACCGTTTAATAACCTAAAGACTTCCTTCTGAACCAAGAAAACTGCCCAATGTTATACTGAAGCGGAAGGCCACATGCAAACTACATGTATTAGCAATTGAAAGTTTTTAAGCGAGCATCTGCTGCTGTATCTTGTAGATAAAACATGAAACTGAAATGAATTCATCAGGTCCTTAAGACCCTTCACCTCTCAAAATTTTAAGATGTTGTCTATGAAAAATCTCAGCACCAGTTTTTAGGAGTTGGTAAGGTAATTCCTTATAATAATACTGCTTTTTCTCTTTTTGCTTCTAAAGTAGACTTTGGTCTTTTATTCACTTGTCCAAAGGAAGACTGTAGCATTGCAAATACTGATTTCATTTCAGGTGTTTATTTAAAATTTTCATGAATGTTGATACCCTTGTTTCCATAGACCTAGATTTTAGTTGGAGCGTTGCCATGCGTAATATAGCCCAATAGAGTGGCAAATGAAATGGAAATAGTTGTAGGCCAAATTCTGTTGGATTATTATTTTTAGCTTACTCTTTTTTTTTCTTTCAAACACTGCTTTAAAAATAACCGTTTTGTTTTGTTTTTTAAAGCTACTCCCAGGGTTATTTTCTTTTCTCAGCTTCACACAGAGCTCCCTTGGAGTTGAATTGGTGTCACAAAAGGTTCTGAATATATTCAAAGGCTGCTTGCTACCGTAGTGTGTAATGGTTATTACTTTTGGCACTGGTTCTCAGACTCGTTGTACATAGTACGGTCATGCAAAGGGCTTGGTAAGGATGCAGAGGCATCACCTCAGACGCTGATTTAGTAGATCTTGAGTGGGGCTCAAAAATGTGCCTTTCTAACCAGTTCCCAGGGGGTGCTGATCCTGCTGGTTTGGGACCAGACTTTGAGAACTGCTGATTTGTTCATGGCAGTGTTTGCATCCAAAAGTAACTTACACACACACACACATATATGCCAGTTATGCAGCGGCACAGTGCAAGCACATCTATGATCTGACCATGATTTTCCTTGAAACCATAAAGTAAAGAAGGTGGTGGAAGGGGCCATGCTAGCAGTGTCTCCAGTGGTCAGTTTGCTGGAAAAAGCAAAATAACAAAAATAAATTCAGAGAATACAGTTTTTGAGGCGAAAGAAGTATGCGTGTCTACAGGACTTCGTTTTCTGTGCATCAGCACTGCTCAAGGACACACTAACTCGCCAAACCCCCGGTTGCGCTGTGATTGGTGGAGGAAGAGGATGGCAACCACTAAGCACAAAAGGAGCATTCCTTCTGAGCCTCAGCTCGTGGAATTGCAGCCCAAGAAGGTATGACTACCTCCATTTTCCTGATGAGAAATTTAGACTAAAAGAGAATATAAAACTCACACAAGGTCATAAAGCTTTTGTATGGTAAAACTGCGGTTCATATCTGTTAAGCTGGTCCTCCAGCTGCCACCCTTTATACAACTTTGCATCCAGTTGAAAAGAAACAAGACTTTGCCATTTATATTGTACTCCTTCCCACACCTGCCCATAAATCTTATTGCCAACAAATGTAGAAGTGTATAGTATATGCATATATAGTATATGTATATATAGTATATAAATTAACTATAAAACATATAGGATGATGTATATAATATATACTTCTGGTAGTTTCTATGCATTTATAAGCATATATGTTTAAGTGTACGTGTGTATCCTTTTTTACTTTTTTTTAAAGATTTATTTCTTATTTATCTTCCCTCCCCCCCCCCGCCCCAGTTGTCTGCTCTCTCTGTTCATTCGCTGTGTGTTCTTCTGTGACTGCTTCTATCCTTGTCGGCACCGGGAATCTGTGTCTCTTTGTTGCGTCATCTTGCTGTGTCAGCTCTCCGTGTATGCGGCACCATTCCTGTGCAGGCTGCACTTTCTTTCACGCTAGGCGGCTCTCCTTATGGGATGCATTCTTTGCACATGGGGCTCCCCTATGCGGGGGACACCCCTGCGTGGCACGGCACTCCTTGCGTGCATCAGCACTGCGCATGGGCCAGCTCCACACGGGTCAAGGAGGCCCGGGGTTTGAACCGCGGACCTCCCATGTGGTAGGCGGATGCCCTAACCACTGGGCCAAGTCCGCTTCCCTGTATTCTTTTTTAACATAAATGAAATCCTAGGGCATGTGTTAACCTGAGTTCTGAGCTCATTACTGAATTTAATGGTAAATATGTTGGTTGCTAAACCTCACCAAGAAATTTATAAGAAATGTTATAAGTGATTAAGAACAACTTCATTAGGCAATTAATAACATATCCAAAATTGCAATCATGGGTTAAGTTTCAATTTTTGTATCTTCCACTGTGTAGCAAAAACATTGTCAGTACCAATGCTTACTGCAGCTTTCATTCAGACATCCAGTGACCACAAACTTTCAATTGCTTTCATGTTTGCAGGAAAGCCATTTTTCCTCTCAAAAATACAGCAAAGAGGAAAAGTGGCCAAGGGCTAATTTGTAATTTAAAGGAAAAGGTATTGTTATGTAAAAAGTCAGAATAAGAGATTTTCATTGCTTTCTGAGCTTCATCTTTTTTACTTGAAAGAGTGCATGTGTTATAGGTTTCAGTCCTATGGTGTGAAAAACAAATCTTTGAGTTTTACAACTATCTTTAAAAATCTATTTTGTAAAAAACCATGCAGTGACTACCTATTAAACTAATGTCAGGATTTTGGTGAGGTAGTTCTAACAAAAGAAACCCACCCCTCTCCTCTTCTCAGCTAGCATTTGTTACCTAAGCATCAATCTGCAAAGGACAAAGCTTTGGTTGTTTGGAAGTATCTCCAGAAACTCAACATTTAAACATTTACTGATCTCACATTTGTATTGAAAATTCTGTCTATTTTTGCAGTCCTGTGCTTTTTTGTTTGGTTGGTTTGGGATTTGTTTTGGAGAATAACACCTTTTAAATATTTCCATAATTAGGTAAAGCCTACTTACCTTTGTCTATAAAACCAGTTATATTTTTCACATTGTAACAGCATCCCACGCTAAAAGGTGGTAAAGGAATATTGAAGAAGAACAGAGCTAGATAAGAGTAGAGCTGCCCGTGAGTGTGTTTGCTCTCATTCTGGGGGTCCTGGTAATAGGCTAAGGTAAATAGGTGCCGTATGTGATGGTCGACTGTCCACGGATAATCTATGGAACACCTCCGAGAGCCACTTTCAAATTTAAAAAGCTATTTTTAAAATGATTTTTAAAACAATTCCTTTTTTTTCCTGTGTTGACTAGTAATTGTGACAAAGGGTAGGCAAGGAGATGTTAAAAACAATTCCACATAACCAACTTGAAAACCTAACTAATTTCTTTCCTACTAAATAGCTATGGTATAATAGGAATTACAACCATTGAGAAGGTAGTCTGTAATAATAACTTTTGAAAGTGTTTTTTTTTTCTTGTTTATTTTTCACAATTTACCCCCAATTCTGAAATGTTTTTGCAAAAAAAAAAAATCAGACACTTTAAAACTTGTTTCTTATCCACGGTTATACTTGAAGAAAGTGTAACGTTCACTAACAAAGGGGTGCTTTAGCCTTACATGTTACCTGCATAGAAAAGCAAAGTAAGGTGCTGAACTTAAAGTATACTAGTGATAACCCTCAAAAAGTACCAGTTAGCTGGCTCAAAACGGGTATCCTGATTGCCAAGAATTAAAACTAAAATGTTATCTAGAGCTTAACTTGTATGTTTTTAAAGTAGTTGTGCCTTTGTTCAATAAATATTTATTGAGCATGCATTAGAGTTCTGGGCACTTTATTGAGCATTTGATATTGGAAGCTACCGAAGTGTAATGTGAAAGTATGAGTATTCTTAAAACCTTGCGTAACACCAGCTCCGAACGAACAGCGCCCTTCAGGGAGCTACGCCTCACGAGGGCGTCGGCTCCCGCTTCGTGCCCGGGGCGTCCTGGGACCTGGGACCTGGGACGGTCCCCCCATCACGGCCGGGTTAGGAGACAGGCTAGAACTCCGCCAGGCTAACTCAGTCTCTGGATGGGTGTGCCTCAAGAGTGTTGCACGCCTTGCTCACGTGAATTAGCTCTAAACTTGTAGGTTTTCAGATGAACTAGGGTGATGGTTTTTATCTGAGAGGATAGTCAAAGTGAGAGAATATTTTAGCTTTGAAGATTACCTTCCAAGAGTTGTTCCAAAGAAGGATATAGCAAGAGCATGACCGTGGCGGGTGGGTAGGGGGGCGGCAGTCCCCACCAAAACTGCTTTGTGGAGCTCCCACTCACCCAGTCCAAAAGTGCCGGGATGCTGGTTTAGACATCACATCACTGTCCCTGCGTAATACGTGTCACAGAGTAGATGCCATCCTGTCGTTAATATTACCACAGGTGTGTATATGTGTATTACGACTCTGCTGCCTCCACATGCCCACGTTGTCGTGTGTTGTTTTAGGTGGCCCTCCCCCAAGGGGCCGGAGGAAGGGTCCGTTTGAGTACCTCTGCAGTTGATTTTGAGACCTCCAAATTGTTTTTGTTAATGAACCCGTTTTTGTCAGAAAATTTTCCAAAACTGCAAGCCTACCACCTGATATTATTTTGGAATCAATGCATACTTTGTAAGAAAAGAGAAGGGGGGTGGTGAACACTCTGCTTCCAGGCAGTTGGTAAATGTGAAGATACATAATGAAGAACTGCATTTTTTTATAGTAATTAAGTGCCTTACCTGATAATCTCATGGCTACATGGCATTTGTCATAACTAAATGACACAACTAAGTGAAATTTAAAAGGATTAATTAGGAAATTTTAATAAAATGTCACGAGCTGCTTACTCGCTTTAGGGAGATGGTGAATATATTCACACTTTAATATCCTTTATGTATATATTTTTAAATTCGTGAACTCACGATATTAGTATAGCGATCAGAGTTTGGTAATGCTGATTTGTTTTTACAGGTTTTACCGTTACTTTCCTACAGTCATAAACTGGTGGTGGTTTCTGTGTCATCTGAGCCCCTGTCACTGAGTCAGGAATCAGAGCACTCACCAGGCGTGCCTGTGAACTGGCTTATCACAGCCCCCACCACCAAATCCTTAAGGGGCTTCAGTCCTCTTCAAGGGGCAAGATAATAAAATAATGGGGAGGAAGGAGAAGTTAATGGAAAATGAGTTGTTTGCACAAAATATAAATGTTGAAAATACCGGGGCAGTTCCAAAGGGACAATTGAAGGCTGGTGCGTAGGGGTTATTCCAAGTGCTGTTGGGATGAAAGGACTGCGTGTGCGAATGAAGCTTGAGGGACTCTCCCCAGCAAGGGAGAAGCAAGGGTCCTCCCAGGCTGTCCTCCGGGAGCCCCCTTGCTTGCTCATCTCCCCCATCTGCTTTCCTCTCTACCTCCTCATCCAACGTTTGAACCTAAGGGTTAGGGATTTCTGAAAAGTGAGGTTGGAGGGGACACTGAAGATCATCTAATCTTTTTCTTCTCTATAAGGACGGTCAACATCCAGGTTATCTTAATTAGGTGAAAGTAATAAAATAATAAACATTGTGGAGGACCCAAGCCACACACTCAAAATCTTTCTTGTAAAGCCCCATACGTCAGCCTGCTTACAGCCCAGGCCCTGGAAGGATTCTATAAAAGATATAAAGATTCTGTAGTTGGAAAGTTCTTAATTCTTCATGTTCTTGAAGACCGTTTCAAAAGTGCTATCCCATGGCACTACTATGAAACCTCTCTGAAAATTGTCGTATCCCCCCATTCTACCTAAATTGTAGATCCTGGGTTGATAGACATCTCTGTAAAAACAGGCTTGACACAAATATTGATAATAGGGAATGTTTTGCATTCCGTTGCTTTATTTTGGTTCACGGACAAAAATCAAATCCCTACCTTCTTTAATTCTTAGAGGACTTATGTCCCCTTATCTCTGGTCATTTTTAAGCTGTATTTCAAGATACAGAAATCCCTTTTGCTAAGATAGCGTCTTTTGGGCACTGAGTGTTTATTATAACCGATCATATTGCCTTGAAACAGGGCTCAATTTCTATAGCCAGTTAGTTATCACCGTGGAGCAGCTCTTGTCCTTCTTCCTTGACAGCTCAGAGTCCGACCATCCTCTTCCAAGTGCTGTTGAAAAGACCTTTCCCTGAAATTTAGTCTTTAGGGCATCCACTGATTCAGATAGACCCGGGATTGGGGTCAAAAGCGCTGCATAGAAAACGCAGGCGCTCTCCTCACACCACCCCGCCTGGCCAGTCGGGTGAACGAGGCCCATCGTCCTTCCATTGTGCATAGGAGGAGTCCCAGGACATCAGGAGCAGGTGGGTCCAGTGGTGCATTTCAGCTCTTGTCACCGAGGAAGGACGTGTCCGCCCTTGAAATTGTTATGCCTGATTTTCACCTGAGTTAAGAAGGATACTGTGACAGAAACAGTGGGGATTTTGAGATGTTTTGATTTGTTTGCCGTGTGTGATGCCTTTGTCTTTGGAACTCAATCCTATAAGCAGTAGCAATATTTTTACAGGACTTCCCAATTGCATAACAGTAATTAATTCTCACAGCATCCATTTGACTAAAGCATTATTATCCCTGTATTATGGAGGAGAAAACCGATTTACCAAGCCCCACAAAGAAAGTCAGTGTCGGAGTAAGGATTATTGCTCAGGAGGGTCTAGAAGTCTAATCTCGGCTCTGAGATGCATTTTTTTTATTTTTAATTTTTTTTTTCTGTAGGCCAGATGCAGTGAGGATTTACGAGGTAAATTCACTAAGAGTGTGTGAACATGCATGGCAGCTCGGCCCTCACAGCGTCTTTGTGAATATTAGGTCAGTTTGTGCTGATTAGATGTAGTTTATTTGCAACAGAGACATCAGCGTATTGGATGGACTGTTGTACAGTGCACATAACTGAACATTTTGGTTCACTGATTTCCACATAAGTGTTTGCTATGTGTTGAATAGGCTTTTGTGTTGTTTTGTTTTGCAGAGGGAATGTGGTTTAGGAGAGGCAGTTCAAATTCTCTCCCATACTAACAATTTACTTATCTGTAGGTCATTAATCTCAAGACTCAATACTGTAATTCAGCCGGGAGTCAGGATGTAAGCAAAGGAGTTATCTCAACAGTCTAAAAATAGATCCCCAAATTCTTTAAACCAATAATGCATTGCCAATATGCATTACTCATTGAAAAATTGTTCATAGCTGATTTACCATAGGATTAAACATGATGATAATACACTACCACAAGATTCACTAGCGAAAGTATCAAATAAACTGAGACTAGGGCAAGTCCCCTAGATGCTAACACACACAAACGCAAAGCTGACCCTCCGATCCCAAGGGCAGAGACAGAGGAACTAAATCAAATATAAAAGAACTAAAAAACCTTGTCAGTCTTGGGCCAAAATTCTCCTGTGGAAGCAAGTCACTTAAGTACTTTGTGTAATCTCTAATGAAGTATTGTAATAACTGCTATCTGTAAAAGGAGACAATGACTGAAGTAAGAAATGCCTTTACAATAATAATATTGAATGTTAATGGATAAGACTCCCCAATTAAAATACAAAGGCTGACAGAACGGAAGAAAAAAACATGAGCCATACATATGCTTTCTGCAGGAGACCCACCTTAGACCCAAGGATGCAAATAGACTGCAAGTGAAAGGTTGGAAAAAGGTATTTCATGCAAAGAGTAACCAAAAGAGAGCAGAGGTAGCTATTCTGGTGTCAGACAAAATAGGCTTTAAATGCAAAAAAGGTAAGAGATGCAGAAGACCATTATATATTAATAAAAGGGACAGTTTACCGGGAAGGAGTAACAGTGATAAATGTCTTTGCACCTAATGAGGGTGCCCCAAAATATATGAGGGAAACTCTGGCAAAACTGAAGGGAGATAGACACCTCTACAATAAGAGTTGGAAACTTCAGCACGCCACCCACATCAATATGTAGAACAACTGGACAGAAGATCAACAAGGAGACAGAGAACTTGAACAATATGAGAGACAAGCCGGACCTGACACAGATACAGAACGTTGCACCCCAAATCAGCAAGTTACATGTTCTTCTCAAGTGCTCATGGACCTTTCTCCAGGATAGAACACACGTTGGGCCACAACACAGCTCTTAATAAATTTACGAAGACTGAAATTTTACAAAGCACCTTCTCTGATCGTAATGGAAAGAAGCTGGGAATCAGTAATAGGTGGGAAAGGGAAAATTTTGCAAATATATGGAGGCTACACAACACACTCCCAGACAGTCAGTGGGTCAAAGAAGAAATTGCAAGAGAAATTAGTAGATATTGCAAGATGAATGTAAATGAGAACACAGCTTAGCCAAACTTGCTCTTGCATAGCTTGTAACAAATATTTCACAATGCAAGATGTTGATGGAGGGGCGATATGTGGGACCCCCCTGTATGATGTTATGCATGTTTATTTTGTAAGTTCACAACTTTTGTTTATGCGTGTTCATGTATGAATGATATACTTCAATTAAAAAAAAAAAACTTGGGGAGACGGACTTTGGCCCGGTGGTTGGGGCGTCCGTCTACCATATGGAAGGTCCGCGGTTCAGGCCCCGGGCCTCCTTGACCTGTGGAGCTGGCCATGCGCAGTGCTGATGCGCGCAGAGAGTGCCCTGCCACGCAGGGGTGTCCCCCGCGTGGGGGGGCCCCACGCGCAAGGAGTGCGCCCGTGAGGAGAGCCGCCCAGCGTGAAGGAGGGAGCAGCCTGCCCAGGAATGGCGCTGCCCACACTTCCCGTGCTGCTGACGACAACAGAGGCGGACGGGGAAACAAGACGCAGCGGATAGACACCAAGAACGGATGACCAGGGGAGGGGGGGAAATTAAATAAATAAATAAATCTTTTAAAAAAAAAAAAAACTTATGGGACACAGCAAAGACAATGCTGACAGAGAAATTTATAGCCCTAAACGCCTGTATTAAAAAAGAAGAAAAAGCTAAAATCAATTATCTAATTGGACAACTGGAGAAACTAGAAAAAGAACAGCACAGCAGTCCCAAAGCAAGCAGAATGAAAGAAAGAACAAAGATTAGAGCAGAAATAAATGAAATTGAGAACAACCACACACACACACACACACACACACACACACAAATAGAGAAATCAACAAAACCAAAAGCTGTTTCTTTGAGAAAATCAATAAAATCCTCAAACCCTGAGCAAGACTAACAAAAAAAAAAGAGAGAGAGAAGATACAAATAAATGAAATCAGGAATGAAAGGGGGACAGTACAACTGACCCCACGGAAATAAAAGGATCATAAACTCTTATGAGAAACTGTATGCCCACAAATTAGACAACCTGGATGAAATGGACAAATTCCTAGAAATGAACAACCCACATTGACTCTACAAGAACTACAGGAACTCAGTAAATCTGTCATCAATCTTCCAACAACTCAGATGTGACTTCTCTACACATGCCTCTTCTGTGCCTTCTATTTGAACCTATAGTTGGTGCTCGAGTTGGTAGGTGTACATCCAAGAGACTTGAACCTTTGGGCTGTCCATGTGCCAGCTGGGCCTGAACCTCAGGGGAGTTGTAACAACTACTCTTCAGGTCATTGGACTCACCCAGGACAACTAACAGGGAGGTGAGGATAGACAACAACCACACCAAGGAACCAAGAGAGTCTACGACTGTAAGCAAGAGAGTCCCATCCATCAGCCCAGTGGGATAGAAGCCCCCTCCTCAGTTAGAAGTGGAGTGGGCATCACCATCCCAGAATCCTCAGGATTGGGGAATGAACTATGGACTAGAGTGGACTTCCTGGTATTCTACTGTAGACTTATTGTGATTCTAGCAATAGGAGAAATTATATCGTTGATGTGGAGACAGTGGCCACTGGAGTTGCGGGGGGCAAGGAGGGGGAAAACAAAGTATAATACCGGTAATTTTCAGGACTTGGAATTGTCCTGAATGGCATTGCAAAGATAGATACCGGACATTATATATCCTGCCATAACCTACAGAATTGAGTGGGAGAGAGTATGAACTACAATGTAAACTGTAATCCATGCTGTGTGGCAATGCTCCAAATGTGTTCATCAATTGCAATGAATGTACCACACTAATGAAAGAAGTTGTTAATGTGGGGAAAGGTAGGAGGTGTGGGGAGTGGGGCATATGGGAATCCCCTATATTTTTTTATGTAACATTTTATGTAATCTAAGTATCTTTAAAAATAAATAAAGAATATATTTTTAAAAAATCTTCCAACAAAGAAAAGTCCAGGATCAGGAGACTTCACAGGTGAATTCTACCAAATATTTTAAGAAGAATTAAAATAATACCAATCTTGTTTAAACTCTTCCAAAAAATAAATTGAAGAGGGAAACCCTGATCATCTCGATTACTGCAAAAAAGGGCATTAGACAAAATCCAGCCTCCTTTCCTCATAAAAACACTTCAAAAGATAGGTATAGGAAAGTAGAGGTGGCTCAAGCAGTTGGGTGCCTGCCTACCACATGGGAGGTCCCGGGTTCAGTTCCTGATGCCTCCTAAAGAAGATGAGCAAGACAGCAAGCTGACGTGACAGGCTTGTGTGGCAAGCTGACACAACGAGATGATGCAATGAAGAGACAAAATAAGGAAACACATTTAGGGACACAACAAGCCGGGAGTAGAGGTAGCTCAAGTGATTGGGTTCCTTCCTCCCACACAGGACGTCCTGGGTTCAGTTCCCATTGCCTCCTAAAAAGAAGACAAGCACAACGAACAGGCACAGAGAGCAGACAGCAAGCACAACCAATGTGGGACGGGGTGGGGATGGGGGCATAAATCTTAAAAAAAAAAAAGATGGTATAATAGAAGGAAAGTTCCTCAAATATAATAAAGACATATAAAAATCCCACAGCCAAGGTCATACTCAATGGGGAGAAGTTGCAACCTTTCCCTCTAAAATCAGGAACAAGACAAGGATGCCCACAGTTGTCACTGTTATTCAGCACTGTGCTAGAAGTTCTAGCTAGAGCACTTTGGCAAGAAAAAAAATAAAAGGCATCCAGACTGGAAAAGAGGAAGGAAATCTCTCACTATTCGCAGACGTGATCCTATATTTAGAAATTTCAAAATATCTACAACAAAGCTATTAGAACTAATAAATGAGTTAAGCAAAGTGGAGGGATACAAGATAAACATGCAAAAATCAGTAATATTTTTATACTAATAATGAGCAGATCAGGGAGGAAATCAAGAAAAAATTCCTTTTTACAAGAACAGCAAAAGACTCAAATATCTAGGACTTAATTTAACCAGGAATGTAAAGGATATGTAGTAAGAAAACAACAAACACTGCTAAAAGAAATCAAAGAAGCGTGCTCGCTGCCGGGCCCGTGGCCGTGAGCAGCCCCCGTGTGGCATGTGTAGCGGAGCATCAAGCCCTCCGTCCCCGCACCCCACCCTCTTGGGCATCCACAAGGGCCATCCAGGCCTGGCCTCAGAGGGCTGCACAGACCAGCCCAGAGCTCCAGCCATTGGGCCTCCAGCTCCCGGACGGAGGACACCACGCCTCCCTGAAAAAAATATGTGGTGGGGGGTGTGTGTGAGCTGAGCACTTTAAATGAGGAGGCTGAGGGGAAAGACGGGAGGGCGGATAACCCTGCTCCCCTCTCCCAGCCCATGCAATAAAGGACGTGAAGATCCCTCAGGAGAGAAATAAATAAAATAAATCTTTTTAAAAAAAAAGGAATCAAAGAAGACCCAAACAAATGGAAAGACATTATGTGTTCATGAGTTGGAAGACTAAACATTGTGAAGATGTCACTTCTACCCAAATTGACTTATAGATTCAATGCACTACCAATCAAAATTCCAAAACCCTACTTTACAGAAATAAAAAAGTCAATTACCAAATTTATCTTGAAGGGAAAGGGGTCCCAAATAGCCAGAAACATCATAAAAAAGAAGAATAAAGTCAGAGGAGTCATGCTTCCTGACCTTGAACTGTATTATAAAGCTACAGCAGTCAAAACATCATGGTATTGGCATAAAGACAGACACACTGATCAATGGAATTGAACTGAGGTTCAGAAATAGACCCTCACCTCTATAGTCAACTGATTTTTTATAATACTACCAAATCTACTTTTCTGGGACAGAACAGTCTCTTCAACAAATGGTGCCGGGAGGACTAGACGTCTCTGAACCAAAAGAATGAAAGAGGACCCATCTCACTCCCTATGTAAGAATCAGCTCAGAATATATCAAACAGAATGAGCAAACTCACGGAGTTAATAGCCAGAATATATGTCAACAGAGAATAGAGTGTGGTTAGAGAATGGAAAGAAGAGGTTTAATCTGTGCAGAATTGGAGGGAAAAAGTTGTTTAGAAATGTTTAGAAAAGAATAGAAATGGTAAAAGCACACCATAGGTTTTGTAATTAGTAGTGTTAACAAATAGGTATTTTTTTTTTGGAGTAATGAAAATGCTCTAATATTGATTGAAGTGATGAATGCCCAGCTCAGTTCTCCCCAGCATTCCTGCCCCCTGCCCAGGATCCTCCAGCTTCCCAAAAAGGGTGGTGCTTTGATGATCCTGTTAGTCACAATTAAGTCACTGCCATGCCCTCAGAATAGGAGGAAGTGGTGGTGTAACTCGGTGATGTATACCACATGCCTTTGATTGTACACTTTAGGTAAATTATATGGTATATGAACAAAAGATGTAATAGGTTGGGTTGGGGGAAAATACACCAAATGTAAGATATGTTAGTAGTAAGACTTTGAGGATGCTCTTTCCTAATGTGTTAAAAATGTTTCACAACAACTGGAGGTTCTGAGGGGCGGGATGGGGGAAGGCGGGTGGAATATGGGGGCAGGGTGGCTGTTTATCTTGCCACGGTTTGCAGAATTGTGCGGGAGAGAGTGTGCACTGCAGCATAGACTGGTCCATGCTCAATGGTGGTGCTCCAGGGTGTACTCGTCAATTGTGGAGGATATGCCGTGCTAGTGAGGGATGTTGCTTTTGAGGGACGGTGTAAAATGAGGGCATTTATTTCATTATGTCTAAGTATCTTTTAAAAAAATTTTTAAAGTTTATTAAAAAAATGTGTCACAACAATGCAGGATATTTGTGGTGGGGTGATGCATGGACACTGTCTGATATTAAGCAAGCTTTTTAGTTTGTTTAAAATTTATTTATTTACCCCCCCATACCCCTCATTGTTTTGCCCTCACTGTCTGCTCTCTGTCATTCGCTGTGTGCGCGTCTGCATCTGCTTGTCTTCTCTTTAGGTGGCACCAGGAACCCATCCTGGGACCCTCTGGAGTGGGAGAGAGGCGCTTAATCCCTTGCGCCACCTCAGCTGCGTGGTCTGCTGTGTCTCTTATTCTCTGTCCTCTGTGTCTCTTTTTGTTGCGTCATCTTGCCGTGCCAGCTTTCCCCTAAGGCCAGCTCTCCACACGGGCCAGCTCTCCCCTCAGGCCAGCTTTCCACGCGGGCCAGCTCTCCCCTCAGGCCAGCTCTCCACGTGGGCCAGCTCTCCTCAGGCCGGCTCTCCACGCGGGCCAGCTCTCCCCTCAGGCCAGTTCTCCACGCGGGCCAGCTCTCCATGCGGGCCAGCTCTCCACGTGGGCCAGCTCTCCTCAGGCCAGCTCTCCACGCGGGCCAGCTCTCCATGCGGGCCAGCTCTCCACGTGGGCCAGCTCTCCTCAGGCCAGCTCTCCATGTGGGCCAGCTCTCCTCAGGCCAGCTCTCCATGTGGGCCAGCTCTCCTCAGGCCAGCTCTCCACGCGGGCCAGCTCTCCTCAGGCCAGCTCTCCACGCGGGCCAGCTCTCCTCAGGCCAGCTCTCCACATGGGCCAGCTCTCCTCAGGCCAGCTCTCCATGTGGGCCAGCTCTCCTCAGGCCAGCTCTCCATGTGGGCCAGCTCTCCTCAGGCCAGCTCTCCATGTGGGCCAGCTCTCCTCAGGCCAGCTCTCCACGCGGGCCAGCTCTCCATGCAGGCCAGCTCTCCACGCGGGCCAGCTCTCCTCAGGCCAGCTCTCCATGTGGGCCAGCTCTCCTCAGGCCAGCTCTCCATGTGGGCCAGCTCTCCTCAGGCCAGCTCTCCACGCGGGCCAGCTCTCCCCTCAGGCCAGTTCTCCACGCGGGCCAGCTCTCCATGCGGGCCAGCTCTCCACGTGGGCCAGCTCTCCTCAGGCCAGCTCTCCACGCGGGCCAGCTCTCCATGCGGGCCAGCTCTCCACGTGGGCCAGCTCTCCTCAGGCCAGCTCTCCATGTGGGCCAGCTCTCCTCAGGCCAGCTCTCCATGTGGGCCAGCTCTCCTCAGGCCAGCTCTCCATGTGGGCCAGCTCTCCTCAGGCCAGCTCTCCATGTGGGCCAGCTCTCCTCAGGCCAGCTCTCCACATGGGCCAGCTCTCCATGCGGGCCAGCTCTCCACGCGGGCCAGCTCTCCTCAGGCCAGCTCTCCATGTGGGCCAGCTCTCCTCAGGCCAGCTCTCCATGTGGGCCAGCTCTCCTCAGGCCAGCTCTCCACGCGGGCCAGCTCTCCCCTCAGGCCAGTTCTCCACGCGGGCCAGCTCTCCATGCGGGCCAGCTCTCCACGTGGGCCAGCTCTCCTCAGGCCAGCTCTCCACGTGGGCCAGCTCTCCATGCGGGCCAGCTCTCCACGTGGGCCAGCTCGCCTCAGGCCAGCTCTCCACGCGGGCCAGCTCGCCTCAGGCCGGCTCTCCACGTGGGCTAGCTCTCCTCAGGCCAGCTCTCCACGTGGGCTAGCTCTCCTCAGGCCAGCTCTCCATGTGGGCCAGCTCTCCCCTCAGGCCAGCTCTCCCCTCGGGCCAGCTCTCCACGTGGGCCAGCTCTCCACGCGGGCCAGCTCGCCTCAGGCCGGCTCTCCACGCGGGCCAGCTCGCCTCCACCAGGAGGCCCTAGGAATCGAACCTGGGCCTCCTATATGGTAGACAGGGGCCCAATGCTTGAGCCACCTCTGCTTCCCAAGCTTGATTTTTAAGTTCACAACTTTTAGTATACACATATTGTTTGTGTATATTCATATATTAATGATATATTTCAAGAAATTGTTCTTAAAATGAAAAAAAAAAAAAAAAAGATATGTACCAAACCATTGCCAAAAATAAAGTGTCAGAGACGTGTAGGTGCCTGTGGCTTGGAGGGCGAGAAGGAGCTAGCCGTGGCCAGAACCGGGGGTGAAGCCTCCTGGTCTCGCGAACGGCACCGCAAGACGGGGTTCCCTCTGAGCAAGGGCCTGAAGACAAGAAGGCATTGGAGCAGGACCAGCTCCCGCAGGGCCTGGCAGGGCTTTCACGGGACTAGCAAGGTGTGGTTTAAATTGGTGAAAGACGATTGTGAGCTGAGAGGGTTGGCAAGGGGAGGTAATCCTGGTGGGACATGTCTGTGGCTTTAGCCAGGAAGAAGATGGAGAAGAATGTCTATTTAAATCGTGGTCAGCATCCGCTGATGGAAACAGCCACTCTTCCACGTAGAGCCCAAATGACATGCCGGGCACTGTG
This sequence comes from Dasypus novemcinctus, assembly GCF_030445035.2. Taxonomy (NCBI): domain Eukaryota; kingdom Metazoa; phylum Chordata; class Mammalia; order Cingulata; family Dasypodidae; genus Dasypus; species Dasypus novemcinctus. The sequence goes on along the minus strand of NC_080673.1, from coordinate 6,363,073 downwards.
CTACTTCCCGTGATGCCCAAGCAGCTCTGTGAGGGACAAGATCCAGTGGGGAAAAGCATGGCTTAGGGAGGTCAAGAAATTTCCCCATGGTTTCATCACTAAAAGGAAAAATGGGATGGCTGGGTTTGAACCTAAGTGGTTTGGCTCCAGAGTCCATGGATTTGAGATCATTTCCAGGAAAATGAGAATCCCCCTTTCCCCAGCTGTGCCCGGCAGCTGGAATTTTATGACTTCTGAAAGACAGACAGTTATGGGAGTAAGCACCAAGAAATCTGATCAGGATAAGCCATTCCTCTCTCCTGTGAGTGAATCAATAACGTGGAATAGGGGCAAGCCTCTCCTTTCTTTCTTTCTAGCTAAATATCCTTGTTCTCTTGAACATCGTGTGGGAAGGTGTTATTGATTGTACTGCATTTCAGGAGTACATGTCGATTGTAAGGAAAAAATGTGTACATTCTGTTAGAAGACAGGTGCGAAACCATTAAAGAAAAATTAGGACAAAAAGACTTGGCTTACCCTGTTCAAACTCGAGGAGGAGGCTGCATTCAGCACAAAGCAATTAAAAGCAGTGAACACCCTGTTTCCACTCACAAAGGGACTGTGTAAAATGAGAAATGCGAAGGAATGCCACTTCGGAAATTTGAGCTTTAGAAAATATTTTGGTTTAAATTTAATTAAGGAGTTTTGTTATGTAAAGACTAAAGCATCCAAATAGTTACCTTTCTAGGAAGGACGTTTTCCCATTGAACGCTTTAAGTAAGAATAGCATCGTCTCAAGTCCACAGGTGCACTTTCTGCCCAAGTTGGACTTGATAGAGCGGGAGAGTCAACAACAATGAGAAGGAAATGTATCAGGCACGCTCTTGTTAGGAGCCAGAACGAGTGACAAGGGCAAGCTTCAGTTGAGGAAGAATGTGAAAATAAACGCCAAGGAAAGTAGAAAAGGCTAATGTAGTAATCTTAGAAGGAAGAAAGAAATTTCTGGAGAAAGCAGGGCTTAGAAAATATTTTAAGTTAGTGGGTATGGAAGTCACTGAACTAGACGTGGATTTTTAAATGGTGGCCTCTTTATTTTTATTTGGAGTTATAATAAAAGCATTTTGATCAACTCAAAGGCAAAGAGACATAACGTGCAGCCAGGACCCCTCAGAGAGGGAAAAGGACATGATCCTGAGAATACGAGGACCTTGCTTTCTCTGAGAAATGGCGCCTCCGTGCCGTGGCAACCAAGGAGTCCTCAGCAGATGGGCCTTCTTGAGTGGTAATTGGAGAGGAGACCTCCTTTTAAGGGAGAAAGAAGGCAACTTGGGAGGCTGAGGGTGACCGGAGTCCCTTGTCGTCTTCTCTTCTGAACTTAAAAATGGGCTTTTGTGACTGCAGCATCATGTGCGTGGAGCCATTGTTTTAGAAACGTAAATGAGTTTTAATTTGGAGGAGGTCTATGAAATTAGAGGCAAAATATTCTGACGTTGTATATGATTACTTGCAAGCAGGAAACCTTGCAATTAAGGGCCATTTCAGAATAGGTCATTCTTCCCATATTATTTATTTTTGCTTATTTTATTATTTATGCGATGGCTGATTTGTTCTTTGTTGTTGTTGTTGTCTGTGTGTCATCATGGGCAAACAGCTTCCTCCCTGTGTCCGCTGCCCAGCACACGAGGCGAGGGCCCTCCTTGGACATCCCCTCTGTTCAGCATGGAGGGCTGCTGAGGAGGTATAGGATGTGCAGGCGGGGCACGTTGGAGGCATCTTGCGTACAGCTTGACAGCTCTTCAAGGGCAGGACTGGGACGTACTCTTCATTTTATTCCCGGTACCTGTTATATTGGAATTGCCCCTCCTCACCAGGATTTGTTTTCAACGTCATACATGCATTCACTCAACAGAGTTTGCCTGAGCAATTACTACTGAGTGCAAGCGCTATTCTAGGCCCTGGAAACTTATATTTTGCTAGGGTAATAAAGAAGAAAACAGATATAAAAATAAGATAATTTCATGGGAGTGGATGTGGCTCGACTGGTTTAGTGCCCACCTCCCAAATGGGAGGCCCTGGTTTTGGTTCCTAATACCTCCTGAAAAAATAAAACAAACACCAAGCAAAACAAAGGAAAAAATCAGGAATCAGCTGTGACTCAAGTGATAAGGCCTCCACCTACCATATGGGAGGACCTGGGTTCAATCTCTGGGGTCTCCTGGTGAAAAAGAAGAAGAGAAAGTGTGCCTGCATGGCGAGCCAGTGCCCATGTGGTGAGCCGAGTGACCAGTGCAAATAAGTCACACAACAAGATGATGATGCAACAAAAGAGAGATGAAGGGAAGCGGCTGTGGCTCAATCAGTTGGGCTCCCATCTACCATACGGGAGGCCCTGGGTTCACATCCCCGGGCCTCCTTGTGAAGGCAGGCTCGCCTGCACGCTGCAGAGAGCTGATGGCCCTCAAGTGCCGCGTAGTGCCGCCCGGCCTGCACACGCCATGGAGAGCCAACTCAGCAAGGTGACGCAACAGAAAAGGGAGACAAGCGAAAACACAGAAGAGCATGCAGCAAATGGACACAGAGCAGACAGCAAGCAAGCCGCAAGGGGGGAGGGGAAATAAATACAACCACAGAAGAATGCACAGTGATGGACACAGCAGGCAGTATGCAAAAAGCCACAAAGGGGATGGGGGGGATATTAAGAAAAAAAAAAAGAAAAGAAAAGAAAAGAAGAGAGAGATGAAGAAGAGAGTCAAGGTGAAGCGCAGCGGAGACGGGGAACTGAGGTGGTGCAATTGACAGGGAAACTGGCCCCCGGTACCTCAAAAAAAAAAAAAAAAGATAATTTCAGAGAATAATAAGTGCTGTTAGAAAAAGGGGTTCTCTGTTAGAGTAATAATGAAGCTATTTAAATTGGAAAGGCCTCTCTGAGGAGGTGAATTTGTCCAGAGACCCGAATAATAAGCAGTCTCCAGCCCTGCAGAGTTTTAGGAGGCAGCCTTCAGGTAAAGGCACCAGGTAGCCCACAGAGCATAAAGGAGATGGTCTTTGGTATGTATCCAGAATAGAAAAGCTGGAAATCATGAGCATGGGCACATCGTTTCCCACTTACACAGGGAGCAGGAGGACTTTTTGTTCCTCTGCTCAAAACCAGATGCCCCTCACTGACATTTTATCTAGGGAAAAGAGTAGGATCAAAGTGAACTTAAAAAGTTTTCAAGGGGAAGTGGATTTGGCCCAACGGATAGGGCGTCCGTCTACCACATGGGAGGTCCGTGGTTCAAACCCCGGGCCTCCTTGACCTGCGTGGAGCTGGCCCATGCGCAGTGCTGATGCGCGCAAGGAGTGCCATGCCATGCAGGGCTGTTCCCTGCGTAGGGGAGCCCCACACGTAAGGAGTGCGCCCCGTAAGGAGAGCCACCCAGCGCGAAAGAAAGCGCAGCCTGCCCAGGAATGGTGCTGCCCACACGGAGAGCTGACACAAGATGACACAACAAAAAGAAACACAGATTTCCGGCGCCGTTGACAAGAATAAAAGTGGACTCAGAAGAACACACAGCGCATGGACACAGAAAGCAGACAACCGGGGAAGGCGGAGAAGGGGAGAGAAATAAATAAAAAATATTTCTTAAAAAAAAAAGTTATCAGGTGAGCATTTGTGACATAGTGTTTTAGTGTCTAAAAGGGTAGGACGCTCTTTAGGGTATTTTCCCCTCTTGCCCTCTTCAAGATGAGTATTTGTGATAAGTGTATAAAAGAGCATAAGGTTCCAGTCAATTCTTTGACCAGAATGCTGCCCTCTCTGAAAAAAGCATGCAGTTTATCACTCATTTAAGTGCCAAGAAGTAGTAAATGTGACTATAAACAAATTTTCCAAAGGTTTTTTTCCCCTATTGAAAGTGAATTAATCATTGCCATATATTTAAACACTGCTGTCCAATTATTTTAAACAATGTACAACATTTAAGTACATTATTTGCTTAGAGAAAATAATATTTCAGTGAAAATTGTCAGCTGAATTTCCTTAGGTTATCTGATTTGCCAGTGTTTGTCTTGAGTTTATTTTTCAAAGGAGCATATTTAGTATATTTAGTCTGTATGTATATATAGACCTTTTCACTTGGCAACTTTTAATTTCTCTGCTATGCTAAAAGTCTCCCAAACAAAATAAAATGAACCCAGCTCTGTGTTGTTTACAGCACTGCCTTGTTAAAAACAGAAAAGAGCTGGGTTCATTTCATTGTCATTAATATGAAAAATAGAATGGAAAGAGTAAAAAACATTTATAAAAAGACCTACTCATCAGAGGACTTTTATATCTATTCTGAACAAAATGTCCTGACTTGAAAACAACACGGAGATGTTAAAGCATGGCTTCTCTGTGAGGGCAGGTCCTATTACTTGGGAATATTTAAAGAGAAAGCATAAGCCAGGCAATAATAGATTTAGAAATTCTGCAGTGTGGTCAGAATAAGAGCGAGTTTGGTGGAATTAGTTTATGTTGAATATTCAGAGCAAGATTAGATAGCAATGTTAACCAAATCCACAGATTTTCCTGGGGTGAAAATATCTCATTTCAGAGAAACCTTATGTTAGGGAAGTATGTTCTCAGAGGTAGAGCCTTTTTTTTTTTTTTTTAATTTTTAAAATTGTTTTCTTTTCCATCTGTTGCAGGGAAATTGGGTATTTCCAAGCAGTCTTTAATATGACAACTGTTAAAAAGCAAAATTATACATTGCATTTTGGACCGTAGGGTGCTGGGAGGTAGAATAATACGTTTCCCGTTCAGCAAAAGGAGTGGTGTTATTACTGTTTGTTTTGTAGCTCCTTGGCACTTGCGAGGGTACAGACCCTTTCGGCGGAGTCTTTAGGCTAGACACCTCCTGGGGACAAGAGTTACCGGAGCAGTCCAGTGGTGCCTGATGACGGGACGACAAAACAGGAGAGCGTCCCGGGCTGTGCCCCGTCCAGCGCCCGGAGGCAAGCCGCTGTCGTCAGCAAAACAGCGGCTACTTCCTTTATTTTACCAAGTGGTCCAGCTCCATCAATAAATGCTCCTTGGCAGGCAGTTTTGAATTCTGGGCAGCTGAGGAAAAGAGAGACACCCCCTATTTAAACAGTAGCTCCAAATCACGTCAATACTGTCTCCAGTTCAAGGAGAGAAGCGGCCACGGGACGCCGGCAGCCCCGCGCCCTGGAGCTGCGACTCTCTTTCGCTCGCCTTCGCCTGGTTTGTACCTTTTTGCCATTTATACTTTCCCTCACAGCCCAGAGCCGAGGAGTAATAACTGCCAGCGAGTCCTGGACTAGCTGGGGGCCTTGTTCGGTGGACCTCCTCGAGTTCCTGTGTCCTGGCCGGTACACAGGGATGATGTGAAGACCCTCTCCTGGGCTTGGTGTGTCACGGCCCAGGCGGCGTTGACGGCTGTGGTTGCCGTGAGGACGGGGCCGGTGCCTGGCAGGAGGCGTGCTAGGGACCAGGGTTTAGGGTCTGGCTCTCCTACCGCCTTACCATACGACTGCCCCCCTCCCCCATGCCACGAGCCCCTTGTGGCTAAAAGGAAAGAGCCGGCCTAAGTTCCGTCCCTCTGTGACATCTCATGGTGTGAGTCGTTTAGCGCGACCAGCTCCTGCCGTGGAGCAGCCTGCCATCAACAGACAGAAAAGCTGGTTGAGCACCAGCTGGGCGTGGCGTGGCGCTGGTGTGGACTGGGGGGTAAGAGAGATTCAGGACAACCCCCGTGCCACGCGCCGTGTTCTAGGTTTTGTGTTAAAACCAACAGCCGAGTCGGTGAGTGCCACAGTGGAAGAGGCGGCAGCCAGGCCCGGCCGCCAAGTGTGGGGTGGGGCGGAGGCGGGTGGGCCTGGGCTGGGGCCGTGGAACGAGCCGAGGCCTGGGAGAGAGGACAGGGGCCGACGCGGACCGAAGAGCCCATGCTCAGCCAGCCCAGGAAAATCCACATCTTTAGCAAGATCATGCACGGCCTCGCCTTTGAATCCTGCCGTTTCCTTACGTGCTTCAGCTCTTCCATCAGCGCCACATACTTGTTTCTTTAATTTTCTGTGTTGGTTTTAAAAATGTTTTGGTTGAACATGGCAGATTATAAATATATATCTGTATATATATAAAGAGAGAGAAAGAGTTCTATTACTTACTCTGTGATTACTTGGAATTGTTAGTAGTACCATGTTTAGGATAAAATTCGCACCAGTGCTCTTCCTACCGTGGTATTGTGACGACATACTTTACGTGCATGCGCTATATGGAGTGCATTGCCTGTTCCGCCGTGTGGGAGGTATGGCGCTGTGTTGTGAGACGAGATAAATGAAGTAGCCATTGCTGAAGCCTGGCTTCAAAAAGCAGTCTATAAAGACCGGTTCTCGTGTGTACGTGACGATTAGACACACAGAGGGACACGCGAGCAGGAAACGGGCATATGTCAAGTTTATGAGCCATTTATGTAGTCTTAGGGATTAGACTTCTCTTTTCTTTTGGATTCTCCTGTTTTTCTGTAGTTCTTAGAATGTGGTTGCTGCCCATTGTGGATCCTTCAAGCAGCCACATTCCCCATAGGCTTTATAATGTTTTACTGTGAACTCGTCTTTAGCCGGAGACCCAAGTCCTCTGGGCTGTTCGGGTGTCCGCGTGCCATGTTTTTGCTTTGCGTCTGCTGTGCGCTAGGGTTCTCACCCGTCCCACAACCGATTTTACTTTAATATCTCAGTGAGAGATACTAGGTCGCAGTTATAGGATCACATAAATGTAGCCTCTACCCCACACATTGTACAGACTTCAGGCTTCTCTCTCTCGAGAAGACTCTTTTTCCCTGCTTGTGACCTGGGCGCCTCTGTGCTCACACCATGGGCCAACTGGCCTGAATGTGTCCAGTCCCCTTCTCAGGTGTGGGGCAGTGCTTTTCACCACCTGGGTTCGTGCAGAGAGCCAGTCCTGCTTCCCCAGGTCCCTGGCCTCAGTGCAGGTATCCAAACAGGTCCCTCGGGTGGGTAGCCAGTCTCAGCCTTCCCAGGTCCATTTCACTTTAGGGCCTGCTCCTCGCTTGAGCTTTGAGTTCCCTCTCTGTATTCAGCCCCTGGAGTTTCTCTTCTTGCTTTCAAAGTTGGCCATACATAGTTTTAAATGTTACGTTTTGTAAAATTTGCATTTTATTCATCATGTCTCTATGTTAAAAAATTTGGGGGGGGAGGAGCCCTTCTTCTGCTCAGTCCACTTGAAGTTAGTTGCTGAGGTTTGACATCCTTTAATAAAAAGGGAAAGGAGGACCACTGACAGTTTTTCTCTTATTCACGTAGAATGGAATGTTTTTTTCCCAAACATTTTTAGAATAAGTGATTTCTATTTTTGTGGAAAATCTATTCTTATAAAGCACAAACCTGACTCATTCCATAAAAATAACCTTTTTCTCGCTTTTCTGTTGTGCATCAGAACCCTTATTTCAGGAACCAGATCAGGCCGAGGGTTGGCATGGTGTGGGGAAATGAACCCCTTCTGCTTATGCCTGAGCTGGGTCTGGCTGTGTCACAAACCTAGTGGAGCAAAGGGTAACAATCTCTCTGGGCATCATCTGTAAAAAGCTATCTTGGGAAGCGGATGTGGCACAGGTGACTGGGCTCCCGTCTACCATAGGGGAGGTCCAGGGTTCAATGCCCAGGGCCTCCTGGTGAGGGAAAGCTGGCCCACGCGGTGAGCTGGCCCAGGCGGAGTGCTGGCCCGCGCCGAGAGCTGGCGCAGCAAGGTGATGCAACAAAAAGAGACACAGAGGAGAGACAGTAAGAGACTCAGCAGACCAGGGAGCTGAGGTGACCCAAGAGATTGAGCACCTCTCTCCCACTCCAGAAGGTCCCAGGGTCAGTTCCCTGTGCCACCTGAAAAAAAAGACAAGCAGACACAGAAGAGCACAGTGAATGGACACAGAGCACAGAGAGTGGGGGCGGGGGAGGGGAGTAAATAAATAAGTAAATCTTTAAAAAAATAAAGGCATCTTCAAACATTTTGGCCAGAGAACCTTTGGGAACTTTGTGTAAAACAGATAAGAGTGGAAGCACTCCATTAGGTGGGTGTGAGGACCTTATCGCTATGTCCGTTTGCCTCTAAGGCAGGGGTTCTTAGGGGACTGTGAGCTTGAATTTTTAAAAAATCAACTCCGTTGGCTGTCCCACGTGATATGTGTATTGCCTTGTCAAATGCTACACCACAGTTTAATGTTCTTATTCAGAATAAGCAAGTTCACACATTGACATGTCTTTAAAAAATAAAATTTAACTTTAGCTTTCCTCTATTTTCGATGTACTGGGTTATTATTTAATGTGTTAAGAAAGAAGCACATATGTCTAGTATTATATGCTTTTTTTATTGTAGTAACTTTATTTTCATATATGTAGCTGATTTCCTTTGTAATTTTATTTTATGCATTTAAGACATTATTCTTGTGGGGGTGTATTGGTGCAGGTGTGATATATTTACTGAATAATGCACAGTATAGTATGGACTTAGTGTCATCTTTATTTTGACGTAGCATGTTCTGAGTGCACTGGACAACTGCCTGCAAAAGATTGGGAAGGATGGAGGAGATAGTTTTATGATGCCATGGGAAACTCGAATTTCTAAACGTTTGCCACAGATGACCATTTGAACAGATGTTGAACTGTATTAGGTTATCGGGTGTTAAAAAATGGGCAAGTTGTAAAATGTAATTTTGAATAATTCCATAACTTAATTTAAAGACATGCTGATGTTGAGTGTCATGAAACTATCTGCTGCTGCCTTCTGAGAAGGAGTCTATGGTTTTCACCTGACTGGCAGAGGTGTCCGTGGAACAAAAAGGTCAAGAGCCCCTGCTCTAGGGCATCTGCAAGAACGCTCCAAGACGCCCAAAGGAGCAGAGCTTGTAAAACACTGGGCTAGATGCCTCTTTCATGTCTAAAATAATGTGGTTCTGGGAGAAAGTAGTTGTAGGTGGCACTGTCTGATGGCTGACAGCCACTTACCTGTCTTGGCTAATTTCTTCTACATATGCCTCCTGTTCCGATTAGTGAAGTAAAAATCTCATTGGGTAAAGAGATTGTCTCCTAGTCTCTTTCTTATCTTTAAGTTAAGAAACTATCAAGTTTTCATTAATAGAGATCGTCCCAGGCAGACTGAGACATATGGTCACTATTTCTTGAATGGTTAAATGAGACAGTTTGGGTAGCACTGCCTGCAATTTAGAAATATTTAATACTATAATAGCATGCATTTTAGCATTTGTCTTTGGAAATGTCTCTTTAATAAAAGACATATTGGAAGATATTCTCATCGATTGAGCATGAACACAAAAAAGATCAGATTTCTTTTTTCCCTCAAAGATCTTCTTAGCCATTATGAAAGCTTTCAGTATTAGACTGAACATAGTCCAACGATGAGATGAAAACAATACCACCAGCTTCTCCTTTCACCTTTACTATTTTTCTGCAGAAGAGGAGAAACCAACATATTTAATTATAGCCCTGATTGCCAAATTTCTAAGATGTTATATTATAATAATACATTGTCATTTTAAAATTTAATTCATACTGGGAGAGTGTTAATTATTATCCAACAACCAAGTTCTTATTATTGCCAGTTTTAAAAGAAATCAACAAGAAAAATATGGCTTTGAAACAATGTCTATAAAATGCTTTGTAATGTAAATACCAGTAGTCCTGCATGAGAGGTCGGGATGTCGTGCCATACTCCCTTTTTCTGTAGACTTGGAGTGTCCATCCCTAAACTGCTGAGGAAAGACGCATCTTCAAGGTCGCAGCTGAGTTGTTTCAAGGAGAATAGTCAGGATTTAAATTTTACATTGAGTTCTGTGGCTTCTCTGTTATATTAGTATGTTCTTTGTCTTCATGTAAGTGTTAAAAAAGCTAAGATAAAATTTTCATTATCCTTCTATCCTGAGGTTTGCATTATTTTCTTCAAGAGTAGTTTCAGTATGTTAATAACATGTAAATATGACAATCGAAACTGCTTATCTGTCATCAGGAAGTGAAAGTAGGTGTGGAGTGCCAATGTTCTTTTCTTTGTCTGTCTGAAATTTTTGTCATAAAACTACAAAAGAAACTGGATAAAATTCATAGTCAAATATCTCTTAGTATATGCTTATATCACTAATATATTTAATGCACTGTTATTTTTAATGAAGAATAAAATAGAATTCCTTCCATCTTGACAGTCCACTGACAATCTATAACAATTAAAATATTTCCCAGTATTGAGATAAACGAGAAAGCTACGGGTTTTCTACTTTGATCAATTTGGTTATCTATTGCATTTTAAAGAATTGACTTCAGCAACAAGTCTTTTTCTTTAAAAAAAGTTTGGTTTTAATTGTACAAGAATTATAGAAATTCATTCTTGTAAAAAGTATAAACAATACAGATAAAGGAAAAGCACGTATCCTGAACAAGCTTAACATGGTTATTTAAAAAAAGAAGAGCCTTTTTTCTTTCCTAATCACACACACACTTAATCTGTTGCCATTATTTGCCAAAGGTATCTTTCTAGAGATCACTTGTAGTCATTCTGCCTGTTCTCAGGTGATAGGACATTAAAACAGCGAGGGTTGTGCTGGATAAACATACATTTTTGTATTAATTTAGGTATAGTAGGCCTCCGTCAGGTCATCCTTAATTCTCTATACACTTTCCAGGATAAAGATACTGTATGAATCAGGTTTCTCCAGAAAAACAGAGCCGACCGGATATATTGAGAGATTTATTACAGGCATTGGCTTGTACACAGTGGTGGGGATTGGCAAATCCAAGCTCCATGGGGCAGGCCAAAAGCTGGGGACTCCGGTGAAGGTGCGGTGAGCTCCCCGGGAGAAGCTGCTGGCTGAAGTAGGGATGGAAAGCTTTCTGCCTGCTGAAGTCATCAGTCCTCCCTGTTGTAAGGTTCAGTTGTTTGGATGAGACTTCTCTCTTGTTGAAGGCAATCTCCTTTGTTGACTGTAGATGTAATCAGCCGTAGATGCAATGACTTAAACCCACAAAGTCCCCTCAATAACAATCAGGCCATTTCTGGCTTGACCCAACAACTGGACACCAAAACCTAGCAAAGCTGACACATGAAGTTAACCATCAGAGATGTGTAAATAAATGTTTGTGGTTTGCTCCTAAAATGGAGTAACAGGACTTATCTAGGGAGTTTCTTCTTAATTCCAGGGTGCTTGGGAATAAGAAACTGTTTTAGCCAGTTTGGGTTCTTCCAAAATAACACAATCAAAGAAAAACAAATAAATGCTGTGACATTGAGGTGTATGTTGTGAAATGTCAGAATATCTGGGATTTTCATTGAAATGCTTCAGAAAAAACATGAATGGGAAGATGAAGCATAGTTTTTTAATGCTCAAGATGGATATATCAAAGTTTATTGTCTTGCTTCTTCTATTTTTGAGTATGTTTGAAAATGTTCACAATAAAAAAAAACTCAGAAATGATTTTTAAGCAGGAGAAGAAATATCAGCCTAGAGATTTTTCTAAATGCAGGGTTTAGTTTAGTTTTTTTTATATTCATGGAATTTCAGCCTTGTCATGAGATACATGCATTATGTCAACTAAAGAAACCTAAACAAGGTGTTTGTTATATGGTTTTTACCTTTTAAAAACTTGAAAAATCATTCCCCTTTACAAAGTCTGGGCTTGTATGGTATAAGAGATTTAAAAGTAGAAAAAAACTGAACACTTAAGGGTAGAATTTTATTTCAGGGTTACAGAACCTTGCCTCTCTCCTCTGGCTGATATCATTTTCAGATGAAAATGAATGAATGAAATTTGAGTATCGTCAGCTTTTCAGTTTCCGCTCTACTCCAGGCTTATAGGTTGTATAACTCTTAAGTTTGCAAGATTTTCCAGATAACCTCGGTGGGGCTTATTTATAGGTGTTAATTTCTCATAAACAGCCTATTACAATTTTAATTTAAAAAACTGTGTGTTCTCTGTAATATGCTATTAATATCCAGAAAGTCTGGTATTTCAAATATATTTGTAGATTGATATTGGTCAACATTGCAATAAAAAGTCATGCTATCGTGTTTTAAGTGTATTGAGGTAAAACGAAGGGGAAATGCTGAACTTGTGTTTATTACTGTGGAAGGAATCTGACACTCCATTGCACCCTTATTATTTTTCATACCCTAAGCTAAATAGGCTGCGCTGTTAAGAAGCTGTCAGGGGAGGCACATCAAACACTAGGCTATCATGCAATCAGACTGGTTTCGGGTTGGACAGTTAGTAGTTGGGAAGGGAAAAAAAAAAGTGACCTTGTACTTGCAACATTGTCTTTACACTGAGTAGAACAGATGAGATGGTGAATTATTCAGAGCACTGAAAGCTTATAATTGTTAGCAGTGGTAGCGGCGATAGAGAGAGAGAGACCGAACCGTTTTCGTCCGAATGTCTGATTCTATTAGACATCAAAGGAATCACTTCTCAAAACCAACTTTGGGAATTTGGGTGGCATGGGCCCCTTGGAGAACCCTTTCCCTTGTCTGACACCTTTTTGGGAATCTGGGTCAGTCTGGGCACAAGTTAATGTTTAGCATAGATTTTTGGAAATGCAGGGTAAAAGAACAAAGATGCTCTAGGAAGAAGATTTGCTGTTTCAGCAGCTAATTGTCTGGAGAGTCACTTACCAGAGTACCAGACAACCTGGGAGTCCAAGGGGTCACCATGTTATGTGAATGATCTAATCTTGTTAAGAATAGGTTGGATACGATTTTAGACCTAAAAGAAACAATTCCCTACATAGTTATTTCATTAAAAACAACAAGTTTTGTGACGTAATGGTGGTATGGCATTTTACAAATGGTTAGCAATTTCATGTGAAAACAGTTATAATTCACTTATCTGGGACTTAGGGAAGTAGGCTTAATTTAAGCTTACTTATTATATTAGCCTTTGATTATTTTAAAGTTTTCCATGCCTTTTTAACTTTATGGATTTGAGTAGTGTTTTTCAGAAGTTCCTATATAGTGCATTTCTAATTTTTCCTTCTAAACTGAAAACAGTTTATATTGTTCTCTCTTTAAAACTCAGAATAATATTGATGGCATTTTGAAATTTCCATGACATATCTAAAGACCTGTGCTGTGCTTGTCTATAGAATTAAAATTTAACATCAGAATTACTTGTAAATGTCAGGTCTTGAAGAAAGACATTTTAATAATATTTACTGCCATATTATAAAATGTCATTTTTTTCTATTTAATGCATTTCATAAAGTTTGCCTTATAATGTCAAAAATAATTTCACTTACGGAATAAATGGCTAAAATAGCTATGAGTTGCCTCAGCACTCCTTAAAAAGTATAACTTGATTTAGTCCCAGATTGCATATCTCTACCAATAATAATCAAAATAAGCATTTCAGTAAAGTATATCATGCTGCTACATTCCAGATTCTCACCTAAATTTAGAATTAGCATGTTTTTGGTTCAAAAACTATTTTAACTATGTATCCTTCTTTCTATAGAGTTCTTTTATTACATGAATAGGAAAGATTCAAAATTAGAGTGTTTCACAGAGAAAAGATCAGACCCTCCCTTACAATGGAATATTTATTATTATTATTATTTTTTAAAAGAAGCTTTAGATTACATAAATGTTATATCGAAAATATAGGGGATTCCCATATACCCCACCCCCTCCCACACTTTCCCCACATTAACAGCGTCTTTCATTAGTATGGTAAATTTGTTGCAATGGATGAACACATACTCAAGCACTGTACTAACTGTGGACTCTACAGTGTCATCTTGATCACCATTTTCATCGGCTTCAGGAATAGTTACCTTCTCATTCTCTGGACCCACCACATGGTGCTCGCTGTGATATATACTAGACTCCAATCATGAAATTTTGTTTCAAACAGACTGCTTGTTCTTTGCTGAGAGAAGTTTCTGACCAAAATCAAACAAAAAAATATAACACCGCCAAAAATATTCTTCCATGAAAGCACTGCCTCAGACTCTTTAACACTGGAGAGAAACTATGAGCAGGGGCAGTAAATCGTTTCTGGGTTTCCTGCTGAAAACAGTTTATTCCATGTTCCTGTGCTCCGATTCCAGGGTGTGCTGGAGTTGGGGATGGGTCATCCAGGGAGGACTCCACGCTTCAAACTGAAGGACTTTTGTAGATTTGAATGTAATAACTTTTTTTTTTAATAAGGAAAGAGGTATTTGGCAAATGACAGATATTTTCCTCATCTTAATTCTTAGGTCTCTTGTTCTGCAGTTATTTGTACAGTGTTTACTTTATTAAAAATTGATGAGTGTTCTAAGGAAATACAACCACACTCATCTTCCACATCAGCATTAAGAGGTGGTCCTGACCTTGAACAAAAGGGGAGAATCCTTGACCAAAAGGGGAAAATATTAAATACGATGAGTTTTTATGACTAAGAGATTTCAAAGTGAGTCGGGAGATCATTCCAGAGGTTATGCCTATGCAGTCCCAGGAGGATCGCGCTGACTGCCCAGTAAACAGTGCCCAAGCAGGGGTGCTCCTGAGGGCTCTAGAGACACCTAGGAACGAGAGGGCAGAACCCCAGGGAATCGGCATCCTGCTGCTGGACTTACCTTGGAATACATATTAACCTATTTCCCCACTGTAACAGAGTTATACTCATTTATAATTTTCCTACACATAGTTCCTTATGACCCTTTTATTTGAACCCAATAAATATATGTCCTAGAGACTTACCTGTCCGTGTGCCTGTTGAGCCCTGAGTCTCAGCAGAGTTGCAGCCAATGCTTACCCCCAATTCATCAGACTCAACCAGGACAACTAACAAAAGGATGATGATGGGAATGCCCATCCCCAAAACAGAGAGTGTCTGCAACTGCAAGCAAGACAGCTCCATCCATCTGCCCCATGGGATCTAAGCCCCTCGCAAGTCGGAAGCAGAGTGGGCATCACCGTCCCAAATCCTCGAGATTGAGGAATGAACACACACAAGGGGGGAAGGCAACCATGGGCCAAAGTAGACTCATTGTTAATGTCATAACATAAGAACTTGTAACTGTGATAGGAAGACAGTGGTCACCCGAGGTTCTAAGGGGAGAGGAAGGGAAGAATAGGTGGAACACGGGGTGTTTTGGGGACATTGGAATTGTTCTGCATGATGTTGCAGTGACAATATAGCCAATTATACACGTTGTCAAAACCTATAAAATTGTATGATGCAAAGTGTAAGACATAATGTAAACTACAAACCATGCTTAGCAGCAGTGCGTCAATATGTGTTCATCAATTGGAACAAATGTACCACAGTAATGAAAGATGTTGTTAATGTGCGAAAATGGGGGAGAGGGAGGGCGGGGTATATGGGAATCCCCTTTACATTGGATATAACTTTTCTGTAATCTAATACTTCCTCAAAAATAAAGTTTAAAAAAACATTTAGGTGTGTCAAGAGGATGCCTGTTATTAATAACAATAGATGGTAGATCTTTGGATTTCATAATGTTGATGACATTTATCAGCTTTCAGACTTTTTAAATGTGTAAGTTTTGATTGTCTTTCTCATCCTAAATAAATGTACACTTTATTTGCCTAAAAAAAAAAAAAGCGTTGGTTTGGGTTCCTACTTTCCTTTCTTTGATAGTTTATCACGTTTTTTGTAGTTTGAATACTTACACAGGCTTTGGGTTAAAAATAGGCAATATTAGATTATTAATATCAATAATTTTTTGTAAACATTTGGGAAGTTTGGTGAGAACATCATGATAGAGTTTGGTACGAGAAATTAGCATTTATATCAATTTTAACCGTAATTTAAAAATCTTAATTCTCTTCACTAAAAGCTCCATGCTCAGCATTTACATTCCACTTGTATTTATTTAGGCTCCCCTGTGTGCCTGGCATTATGGGATGCATAAGTGAAGGTAAAAGACGAGGTTCTGCTATCACAAGTTGTCCGTGACTTGGGGAGAAGGAACCATCTTAAAGCAATGTGTGATCCCCAGTCAGATCACGGTGTACAGAAAGCAAGTGCTCGGGGAGGTTACCGGGGAAGGAATCAGTCACAGTAGCTGGGAAAGGCTGCACGAAGCGGGTAGCAACAGAGCTTTTTTGGGAGGGTGGGAAGATTTGAAACCGTGAAGGCGGGGGACAGGCGCGGCCTGGCAGAAGCACGCAGCTGTGAAAGGAATGTGTTGATGGCACCGCCGAGGGGTCCAACCTCTGTTCTCAGAGAGCACTGCTGTTTTCAGACTTGGCACCAAGGCTGGGCCTAAGCCACTAACTGTGAAAAATGAAAAGATCGGCCTTTTAATACCCATTTCCTAAGGTTGAAGTTAATTAAATTAAAATTGAGAAAATTCTGACTTTTCTCCCCTGATTTTTCCTGGAATAGGTGCAGTTCCAACCTTCGTTAAGGAATTTCTGCTGTCTCTCTGGCTAACAGAAACAGAGTGCTGATAAGCTCTCGGAGGCTGGTGTCTCCTGAGACCCCGCTGGCCTCCGTGCGGTGTGGTCTCGGGCTTCAGCGTTCACCTGTTATCCCGTCTCAGCCCTCCCCGCGGGCGGCTGGCCTCACGGCCTCGGGTTTCTGAGATCCGCACACTGGAAGGCAGGTTTCTTTTTTTTTTTTAAAGATTTATTTTTATTTATTTAATTCCCCTCCCCTCCCCCGGTTGTCTGTTCTCTGTGTCTGTTTGCTGCGTCTTGTTTTTTTGTCCGCTTCTGTTGTCCAGCGGCACGGGAAGTGTGGGCGGCGCCATTCCTGGGCAGGCTGCACTTTCTTTCGTGCTGGGCGGCTCTCCTTATGGGGCGCACTCCTTGCGCGTGGGGCTCCCTTACGCGGGGGACACCCCTGCGTGGCAGGGCACTCCTTGCGCGCATCAGCACTGCGCATGGGCCAGCTCCACACGGGGCAAGGAGGCCCGGGGTTTGAACCGCGGACCTCCCATGTGGTAGGCAGTCGCCCTAACCACTGGCCAAAGTCCGTTTCCCGGAAGGCAGGTTTCTTGCTGTGTATTTCCAGGGTACTGGCAAGATATCTCGAGTCCATTTACCTTCCCAATCTGAAGACCTCGGGAAGACAGCTGTGTCTTGGCACGGGGGGGTGGGGGGCTGCTCCGGGCCGCCTCCTGCCTCTTGGGCTTGCCCTCCTCTGCAGGTCTCTTTTCCCCTTCTCAGATAAGCTCTGCGTGGGTCGAGCCTGCTGGGGCCCTAGAAGCTGCCCACCCAGGGATGGGACCTCCATTCTATGTGTACACTTCTTGCCAGCGCCCCTGTCTGCACCAGTGCTCCCCCTTTCCAGAAATGGCATGCCACAGGCTGCCCCCCTCCTCTGCCCAGCGCCGAGGACCCGGAAGGTGGTAGGGTGGGGACTGATGGCGACAGTCTACTTCTCTTGTCAGCCCTGGAGGCCGTGTCAGCTCCAGTTGTTGGCAGCTCTCCCTGAATGCAGGGTACTCAAGTCCTTCTTTGTCCTCAGCTTGTGAATCCCAGTCAAGAAAAAATACACTTATTTTACTTACTAAGCCTCTCTCTCTTTCACCTGGACGACTACAGAAAACCCCTTAAATGGTCTCCCCTCCCTGCAGTCCACTCCCATGGTCCCCGCTCTACTCAGCATTTAGGGAAATCTTTTTGAAACATAAATTGGATCACAGTCACAATCTGGCTTCAAACTGTCCAATGGCTGCCATGGAAATAAAATCCAAACTTCTCACGTACAGTGGCTGAGATCCGACCCCTGCCAGACCCTCATCACCCGCCACCTTCCCCTGCGCGCTTGAAGCTTCAGCTGTGCAGGATGTCCACTGGTATCAGAGAATTTGCAGTTACTCTTCCTTCCACTCGCCAGCTCTCTGTCTCCCTTCCTTTTCATCCTGAATGGGTCAGTCAGCTCCAATGTCGCTTCCGCAGAAATGCTCTTCCTTATCAGCCTAGGTCAAAGTCATTCTTCCTCCTAACCATCCTTCTGTTTCCCATTACCCTTTTTGAAAGTTTTTTCTTCATGTACTCATTACTTCTGCAATTATTGTATTCTACTTTTTACATGTATACTTGTTTCCACGTAAGCTCTGTGTGGGTAGTGGTTTTGTCTATCTTGCTCATCACCCCATCCCCATCCCCTAGAAAGGTGCCTGGTGCATAGTGATTTCTCAGTAAATAGCTGTTGAATGAGTGAATGGATGTGTTCATTCAGCAGTGTGGCACCAACTACTGTATGCCCAGCATTGTGTAGTGCAGTTAAACAGAATAGGTACTACGAGCTCCACTTCATAGGGGAAAGTTGACTTGAGATTGGTCATATGACCTGTCCAAGCTCATACAGCCATTCAGTAGAAAGAAAAAAAAAGAGAACTGAAACTGAAATCGAGCGCACTGCAGTGTGACTCCACAGACCTGGCTATTTCTACCATCAGCCTGGAGTAACCACCTTTCCCAGTTATACTCCAGGAACCTTGTTTGAGCAGCACAACCCTCATTCCCAGATCCTGAAGCTTTGGGCAGTTGCTTCAGTGCTCCCCGTCCTTGGGACACTTCTGCCACCGTGTTATCTCTAGAGTTCCCAGGACCACTAGAAGTAATAAGGTCCTTTAATCAACCTAAACTTTTTTCTGATTTTATGCCCCCCCAAAAAGCCCTTTTAAAGGGGTATTTAATTTCCCAGAATCTTAGACTGACCAGTAATATAAAGAACGTGTGGCCCTTTGTCTACGGATTGTGCTCACAGTCTGCAGATGCGGGCAGGCCCTCCCCAGGTGAGGTGAACGTGGATGTCCCTGGCACGTGTCCCTCTGTCCAGGACGTTTCAGGGGGAGAAGCATGGCTGCCAGCTGCCTAAAGCAGGTCTCCAGAGGTAACTCGGGAGCCAGGGCACACCGTGTGGGGAAGTTTGGTCATAATGGGATAACAAGTTATCGTAAAAGAACAAAAATAGAACAACTCAGAGAGAAAATGCCAGCAGACCATAGGAAACACGGGACAAGAACGGGAAGTAGCTGGAGGTTTGCGTTGTAACGGCGCCCCCGTGGTCAGGCCGGAGCTGGTGCCTCCCGGGAACCTGGAGGGTGCTGCATCCCATCCTGAGGTCAAGGGCGCGGTTGCCTCTCAGGCCACGCGGGGGATCGTTTCAGAGCCAGGGGTGCGAGGAAAGCCGGTCTGCCTTCAGCGCCTGCCTCCTTCACCCGGTCACGATGTCTTCCCTGAGGATTCGGTGAAGGTGGGAAGCCTCAGGGACGGAGGCACGGAGGGAGGGAAGCGGAGATGCCCACGCGGACCGTCCAGAGAGGGGGTGCGCATGCCGACTGCACCCCTCGCTGTGCCCTTGGGACCCAGCTCAGCTGCTGTGGGCGGGCGGGAGGAGGTGGCGAGACTGGTTACCTCCTGTGACGCACATTCTTGCCTAAGCGATTTCTGTCCTAATCCCATCAGAATCTGGACATCTCAGTTAAGGCACGTAGAAAAGTTTTCCCCAAAGCATTTCTTTTCCCGCTTGTCTTTTTCCTTTTTCAGCCCATGAAAAAGCTGTTTTTGCCATATGAGTGCCTTCTGTTGTTTATGGAACAATCTACAATACTACAGAACAATTTGGCACTGTTGTGTTTCTTTTAATGAGAAAAATATGAGGCTATAAAGATTTATTGTAAGGATAGGGGTTATTAGAAGATGGCCATATTGATATCTGCAACGGAGTGTATAGAAAAACAGAAAAAGTCACTTCCAACAGCCACTAGTAGCTCAGGATGGTATTGTGAAAGCATTCCTTCCATCGCATTCCACCCTTACACACATTTGCGAGTATTTTCTATGTAAAATTCACCTTTAAAAAATGAACAACATGCGTCTTGGTAATAGAATTGCTTGTCCCACAGTGTTAGATTTTGGTCTCTTTGGATCCAGCCAAGTAGTGGAGATGTTTTCCTAAAATATATTTTGTTCTATTTTTCCAGTGTTTCAAAATGTTGCTATTCTGTGGCTATTATCTGTAGCGGTTCGGAAGGGATTGCTTCTACATCAGCCACCGATACAAAGAGACATAGGCTTTTGTCACAGTTCCTTTGTCATCACAGATCTGCATGGGCCTGTGGGTAAATGCCTCCTGCGTTGGTCTTTTTGCCTTTTCTTTCCCTCTGAAAATAGTCTTTGAGCACTTTTCTCGGGAGGGGCTGTAACACACAGACGATTCACTCTCTGAGCTCAAAGAACTTACAATGAACTTGAGGATACAGATGAACTGAACAGGGCAGCACATGGAGCCAGTGCCAAGAGAGCTCCGTGGAGGCGCAGGCTGCCGTGGGGGCACTGATCACAGGTTTTCCAGAAGAAGGGACCTCACAGCTGAGAGCTGAGGAAGGAAGCTAAGGGACAGGTGAGAGAAAGTAGTCTCAGTGCAGGCACAACAGGGTTCCGAGATTTGGAGGTGGGAGAGGACACAGGAGCTGGGCTGAGTGTCACCAACATGCACTGACACTACCTGCCTTGCTGTGCACGCTTTCTGTGCCAGGCAGAGCCTCACCCCAGCCTTGCCACAGCCCTGTGCGTTAGGCATGTTTAGCCCTAATTTTTAGCCAAAGAACTGAAGGCATAGAAGTAGTTTTCTTAGGCTTTCAAGCAGGTAAATCCGATGGTGACGATGTGGAGCTGGTCTGTTCACCTTTCTTCTGTACTGGGGCATCTCTGGAGGCAGGCATCTGGGGGAATTCAGCAGCAGCTTCCTTCTGAGTCAGGCTTGGTAAGGTAGCAGCAGCAGCAGCAAGGAAAGCTTTAGGAGCTGGGGAGTGGAATGTCTCTTCCAACTGGGAAATCTGGAGACTGCGGCGCAGGATCCACTTAAAATAGAGAGAGTGGCGGCACATCTCTCCCCGCTCCTCCTCCCTCCCTTCCTCCCTCAGGATGTGAAAGTTGACCAGACCCACGGTGCTGGGGAGATGTTTGAACTGGGGGAGGATGTGGCTTGCAGCCTTCAGGTGAATCCTGATATCTGAACGAAGGAGTGAGAATTGGTGCTCCCAAGGTGGCGATTTTCAGTGATGGTCTGGCGCCCGAGGACCCGGGAGGAAACAGCGGAGTAGACAAGGCCAGCCTCTGCACCACTGCACTTCCCTGGCTGGCTCTCTCCAGTACGCTCTGACCTGCTATCCTCAGGAGTCTCCTAGTTCCGCGCGGGTCCCCACCCCCAGTTCTTTCCAACTTTTTCCTCCCTTTGGCCCATCTCAATCAAAACTCCCTTTCCCTGAGCCCTCAATTAATTAGATCTGATTATCTAATTAAACGAATTCGCACTGAGGTATGAATGAGGCTTAACCCTCCCAAGGGGTATTTCCATTTTAAAAGAGGAACTTGTTAACCCAAATGCCTCTACAATTAGTGGGATATAGGGGGACTTAGGCTGAAGGCAGGGAGGGCTTGAGGCTTTCCCGAGCTCCCGGCTTCCTGGGTGCTCCCGGATGGGTACTGACTTCAGGGTTTACTCTACCAGGCAGTCAGAATGCTTGGAGTCACCCTGGCAGGCCCACACCACCTGAGTCTTCCCACCTCTGCCCTGGACAGGTTGGCCTAAACTGCAGCCATGGTTGCCCAGTGCCCTCTTCAAATCGGGCTGCAATCTGTCAAGGGGAGAAAGCATGAGGATGCTCAGTGGTGAAATTGTAGGATTTCTAAATCCACCCCATGGCAGCTACTGTGGATGCCCTGAAGCATCCATCACTCACTCTCACTTTTTTCAGCCTTTTAGTCCCTGAACAGATTCAGCTCTTTAATCGGGAGAGAGAGAAACGGTGTTTTTCCATCTTGAGCAGACATGGAGCAGACGTTGACCAGTGTGACGGCGTCTGGGTTAGAAGCAGCTTCGAAAAGTTCTCATGGCATTGTCTTGCTGAGGTCCTCTCTGATGAGACATAAAGGCTGTTTGTTCCCTGAAACTCCGGAGCTAGAACTGAAGTACTACAGGCCAGCAAAATCCAAATTAAGGATATGCAGGAGAATCTAACCCAAAAGCTGCTCGGCCCGCTAATGAGCTCTGCCCTGCATTTACCAATACTGCCAAAAGTTAGTGTCATTTCCCGTCAAATTTAGGATTCTCCCATATAGGCATGACCTGAAAATGTAGGGGCTGTTCTTTTTAAAGGCATGACTCAGAATTCCTGAAAATAAGAAGATGGACAAGCATAATTTGTATGCCCTTTATTGATCATTTTGTTAAGTTCCTTCTTGATTCAACACCTGTTTTTAACCATAATTTTGCTGTGCTCATTCATAATTTTTGCATTTTTTTCTTGTTTTCATTTCATTAAAGACCCTATATCCTTAACATGTTAAGAGGTAGAATGGATGCAGGGACCACAATTTGATATTGTTGAAAGTAATTGTCATTTTCCACTCTCTTTTGGGTGATGGAGTAAGAGAATTATTTTAGGTGAATACTACATGATTTTATGTACATTCCTGTAGCATTTGCTTAAATTAAGTTTCCTGAACTCATAAGAAAAAGCAGTATGTATCACTGACATATAGAAACCAGTGGTGTATGCACACTTCTAGTATCTTTAAGATTGTAACTTTTGTAGCAAAAACAGCAATATTAACATTGCAAGTGGAGCTTACCTGAAAAAGCAAAACAAATAATATAGCAGGAAGCAGTAAAAATTGTGATTAAACCTTTCAACCGATTATTTTTCATTTCATATGCTATTTGACTTTTTATCTTTATGTTTTGCTTTGTGGAAGAAATAAGTATGACATCTGGACAAGGCATTCACAAGGGAGGATATAACTGTTTACCATGGATATTTTGGCTGTCAGGCCCTGAAAGCTGACCAGCTGTGGGCAAATGAAATAGAATTATACTTCTTGGATGATTTGGGTTCATGCATACATACAATAACTTCTTAAATTATTATGAAATTATCCATAGCTTATTACATTTTATTTTACCCCCAGATATTTGATTCACTGGAAAATACATGAAAACTCTTTTGGAGTATCTGATCAAAGTTGATTATTCTTGATAAGGATACAAAATAAATCATTAAGGGATTTTTATTCCAATTGTATTTATAGCCTATGGTTTATCTGCAAGCTATAAATCATGCAGCTTATAAACCAAAGATGCTTATAATCAGAGCAATCCTTGATGTGCCAAAATATTACTGGATACTAATTGGCTCTAACTAGGGGAGTTTGTCAGATAAGCAGGAGACAGTGGAGTTTCTGGATTGCATGATTAGATTTCTAGTTCAAGACAACACGCCATGTTTTGGGTCAGTTAATGTATTTAGCACTGCCATGAGGCAAGGAAGCCTACTTTATTTAGATTGTTCTTTGGATTATGATGTCTTATGTACTCTTTACAGAATACACTTTAAAAATACATATATGGAGTTAAAATAAATGATCTCATAAAAACAAGTGACCATCAGGTTATGTTATATTCCTTTTGTCTCCCTTCCTTCCTCCTTTACTGGTGAAGAACTCAGACTCAGAGAATTCAGCTGGGGTAAGATGTCAAAACCAAACTGTGTTGGGTATGGATGTAGCTCAGCGACTGAGTGTCTGCCACCCAGGTGTGAGGTCCTGGGCTCAGTTTCCTGTATCTCCTAAAAAATTGTGTTCATCAGTGATAGGCTGTTAGATTATTTGCATACTTTTCTGTTGAACCATGTAGCATTGCCATTTTCATAGATCCAAGAAAATAGAATAGTGACAATTTCATCTGGTTTGAACTAATCCTGAAATAAATAATTTACACAATTATTCAGATACTGTAGCTTTTCTCCTGAATTGTCTTGATCTTGTAAGTAAAGCCCTTCTTTTAAATGAATGGGTTGTTTTATTTCTGTACTCCCTTTCCATAAATAGAAGGTGAAAAGAATACTTCCACATTTTGTGGTTTCTTCCCCCTTCTTCATTCGTTCTTAGATGTGAGATGAAAAGTGCCTCTTGATTGTCTGTGTCCCAGCACTACCACTCTGTTTTGGTTCAGGACACAGCTACAGGTGAATTCCCATGACTGTAAGCTCACCATGTATTAATTATAAAGCTTTGGATCATTATAGCATTGAAGCTCCCTATTTGTGTTATTTGGGCTTTTTTAGGTGTCAGGTCCAGATAGGGTCACATCATCTCGGTGACTGAAGTTCATTGTGTGGATACAAGAGGAGTAGAGAAAATAGGCTGTGATTTTGGCAGCATCATGGCTAAGCCTCAAGGAGTTGGTAGTTCATCTTTTGTTATCCTGGAGGCAGCACAGCCTTAGCTACTCTGTCCTAGAGCTGGGTCCCGATGGCCAGCTGAAGTGGCGCAGTTCCTCATTCTGTAGCTAACGCTCCTTTGGATTCACACTCCAGGACCCTCCCTGCTTCTTCTCTGTCCCAGGGCAGGTGCGGCTCCCACACTGCACCTGCCTTCTGGCTCCTGCCCGGGCCCTTCAATCTCTCAGTGCCTCCCAGCACGTCTTGTTGGTCTCAGATTAAACACCACCTCCTTTCTGGAGACTCGTTGCCTCCCACCACACGTGCCCAGCTCATTACCACCGGTCTTAGCAACTTGATTCTTTTAAGGTACCCATCACAATCTGTAACTATTTATTTGCATGTTACCTCATTTATCTATTTCCCCACCATTGAAACAAAAGCCTCATCAGGACAGGGTTCTATAGCAACCCAGCCCTCGTACTTTACCCAGTGCCTGGCACACAGTAGACCGAGACACTTTACCAAACCGAGTGTCTTTGTGTTGAGGCACTTCTTTCCTTAAGCTCTGATGGGCGTTTTCCCAGGTTGACTTTTACTATGTGGTCTTAAGGAAGTTGATAGTACACAGGACGGAAACTTTCAGTAAATAAGAATGGATTCCAGAATGAGAGATTTAAAGGAAGTTAGGAAGGGGAACGGATGTGGCTCAACCAATTGGGCTACCATACCTACCTACCATACCATAGAGAAGGTCCAGGGTTCAATGCCCAGGGCCTCCTGGTGAGGGCGAGCCAGCCCACAGGGAGTGCAGGCCCATGCGGGAATGTTGCCCCGCGCAGGAGGGCCACCCTGCATGGGAAAGTTGCCAAGCGCGGGAAAGCCACCCCATGCAGGAGTGCTGGTTGACGCAGAGAGCTGGTGCAGCAAGACGATGCAACAAGAGACACAGAGGGAAGAAAAGAAGAAGATAGAAGAACAGGGAGTTGAGGTGGCACAAGAGAGTAATCGCTTCTCTCCCACTCTGGAAGTTTCCAAGATGGGTTCCTGGAGCCACCTAATGAGAATACAAGCAGACACAGAGGAATGCACAGTGAATGGATATAGCGAGCAGACAACAGGGGCAAGGGGGGGAGAAATAAATAAAACTAATCTTTAAAAAATAAAAAAGAATGTTAGGAAAAATGCAGTCTTGGAATTAAATAGCAAGGCAGAAAGACATATATGGGAATCAAAAGAATGAAAGGAAGAAATACCAAAGGGAAGCCCCAGTGACTGAAGCACACTAAAGAAACCGATGATGGAAAGACCAGCTGCAGAATAAACTTTTGGAGATTGAGAAGTGAAGCTGACACGTAGGAATGATTGGAAACCACTGGCTGGCACTTACTCAGGACTGAAAAAAATAATGGGGCATTAAAAACACTGGATTGTCATGTAATCTGTGGCAAAATTTCAATTGCACGAATTTCTCCTAGTCACTAACATCTACTTTGTTATAAAAAATGTGAGTCAAGCAAGGGCATTTATACATCTTTGCAAATCTATGTTTGTAATTCAAAGAGTCCTCTTTATTGGCAAATTTTTGAAATGCTAAAGTAAAGCATTATCTCTTACAACTTCATGGAATCCATATGGAAAAAGCAAGGGAATGTTAAAAAGAGACCTGTATTACTCTAATTTAAGAATATAGATTTGGAATTAATTTCCTTTTTGAGTATGAGATGAGGAAGGAATACAATTTTAAAAAGGAAACTAAAAGATGGACAGTGTAGTTAATCTTTGCTCATGTTACACAGAAATGTTGACACTTTATATCAAGGTCACAGAAATTAGGAAGGCATACCCTCTATCTTCAAGAAATCCTTAAATTATAGATCTTAGAGTTAGCAGCTACCTCAGGATAATTTAGATCTATCGTTTATTTCCAGAGAGGCAAGGTGGTATTATCCCCTGTTTGAGAGATGAGGCAAGTAAGTTAAACCACCTGCTGTGGTCCCATGGGTGAAGATGAATGATGGCTCAGGGTGCGAGGGAGAACGGGGTGGCAGGCAGGTAAAAACCCAGGCTCTAGTCTGTGTTATGATGTCTTCCATCACGCTACAACCAGAGGGGTTGTTTCCCATTTTAATATGGCTCAGAGAATGTATTCAAGTAGCCACTGTTTACCAAAATAATTTCTCTTTTTTACCAACTAAAGAAAGAAGGAAAGGAGGGTGGGAGGGATGGAGGAAACCTCTACTAAAAGTGACATTTGAGGGGAGTGGGTGTTGCTCAGTGGCTGAACACCTGCTTGCCATGTACGGGGTCCCAGGTTCAATCCCTGGCACCGCCTAAAAAAAGTAAAATAAAATAAACAGACAAGTAAATAAATGGTAAAGTGGCAATTGACTTCCAGGTCCCTGTGGTTGAAAAGGGGGGAGAAATTATCGCGACTTGTTCTTTTCTGTGTTTTGAATGAGGTCCTCTAACCCCTGACACCTTCACAAATAAAGACATTAAAATGTTGGGCAGTTCTTACCAGGTTACAGTACTGACAGTAGAACTAGACACTCTTGAGGATACTGATGTTAAAATAGTGACATCAATGCATAGAGATGTCTTAGGCCTACTTTTGGTCTTAGGGATGGGAGGTGAGGATCAACTCTAATGAAGATGATACAAGTTTTCTCCTGTCTTACATTTGCCATTAGGTAAATAGGTGAATCATATTATTAAATGTATGCTTTTTAATTGAGGTGCCACATCTTCATACCAAAATGGCTCTTTATATTGTACTCTCTCAGCTATCAAATTCTTTTGCCACTTTGGAATATTTTGTCACGCATGAATCCGCGATTTCTAGAGCTTTCATTCTGTAAGAAAGAGAGAAGACTGGGCCTTTTCTGAGTTCCACAAGCTCTCCCTAGTCTTCAGCAAAAGAATGAAATTTTTAAAAAGGGTATAAACATGAGGGCAGACTTTCCATTTCATAAACAATTCAATTTAGTTATAGGCTCCCAAATAATTGACTTTAGGTTGTCTTTGAAATGACCTTTGATCTCTCTTAGCCCGGCATTTCCAGTCTGTGTTTTAGAAGGGGAAAAAAAAGTGCCCCTTTTTTTATTGGTTTTCTGTTGCTTTTGAGTTATAAAGCTATCCTTTTAAAAGAAAAATAAAATATACACTTGCGAGAAAAGTGAAAACGACTACATTTTCCCCATATTTAACCTCAGTAACAAACATGATTCATAAGCCACATACATGTTTCCTTTCACTGCTTCCTATATTTCCTTTGGCTTTAATCGGGCACTTTCAATCTTTTAGAATTTTACCTTTTTTACTTAAAATTGCAAACAAACTTTGAATTTGCCTGAGCTTGCCTGCTTGAAATTATTTATATTTTGAAAATAATATCCATAATAATAATGTTTCTCTCTATACTGGTTTTCATTTTCTGCGTTCAGACCAAGATTCAGTTTTGACAGATAGCATGATGAGATTTAGAAGAGATGCTGAAGTTAATTGAGGTTAGCAAGAAAAATATTACTGTCAATTTCAGGTTTTTTCTTTAATTATTTTTAACTCATGAATAATCAATTTAATGAAAAAGAAATGTGCATTTAAGAGCATCTTGCAAATTCCCACTCTGGAAGTATCAGAAGAGAGGAGCCTCTTGTGACACTATCTACAACAGAAACAACTAGCTTTTTGCAGATGACATAGTTTTTTGAGAAGATGCTGCTTCTTTTGAAGTGACAGAATGAATACACCGGGAAGAGAAAGTTGAGCATGTACAGCCCTGAAAGGCAGTTTGCCTTTTCAGTGACAACCTGGCTGCTCTCTAGCACCAGGAGGAATAAGTGTAGCATGTAACTATAAAGAAAAGGAGTTACTGGACCTATGCTGAGAAAGATAAACAGCCAGTAGGTACAGTTCTGCATCAGAGGAAGTTTAAAATCGCCGTGCTTCCTTTCTCCATGCACATTCATGTGCCTTTTCAGCTTCAGTATTCCAAAAAAAGAAGGCAAAGCATGAAGGACTCACTTGATAGATTTTCTTTAAAAGGCTGGCAAGTTGTTTTATCAACCCCACTAGCCAATTAATGTGGGACTGTCTGAAATATTTCATTTCTTTTCCTAGAAAAAAAATTGTTTTACCAAAAATTTAGGAGAGAAGAAAATCCATCCAAAAAGGGAGTCTTTTCACGATTCCTTCTACATACTAGTTTCCTTTCTACCACCACTGCCACTACCACCGCTGCCGCCACCTATTTGTGTGTGATCTGAATACTCTTTCCTTTGTGAAATGAGAGTTGGCGTTTTAGTTTTATGTTGATGCCAATGGAAGTTGAAAGTCATGTTAAAGATGCTTTGGAGATCTGGGCATGAAAACTGGTTCTCCCTGTAGATCATTCTTTTTAGGTTCATTCTTTCAGGTGTATTTATTTAGCAAACTTTTATGGAGCATCCTCCTCTATTTCAAATACAACTTTATGTTGCTGAGAGTTGAAGCTGTTAACTATTTTAACGAAGTTAAGTCGTATGGCATAAGATATTTGGTTATCTGTGACATCTAGTTTTCTTTTTCGTATCAGCAGTATTTCCCTTTGGCAAAACCGAATGCCTTTTTCTTTAAAAAAAAATTAGAAACTTTATTAGTTATGGTTGGCCCAAAGCAATGGTAAAAAGAAGATGTAAATCTGAAGCCAAGAGACTGGTTCCGAAAGAAGCATTTAAAGGGCATTCGATGAGTTTGTATCAAATTTGTATCTAAATCTAAAATGGAAGGATAGCTGTGACTTTCTTAAGGTTCAGATTGAGAACTGTTCATCCGACAACTCATTTTTCCTTCCAAGGGCTGGCTATGGAGGCATTCCTTCTAATTTCCATGTCAGAAGACAGACTTCTGTCATTAAGAACTGAGTTTCCAGGTATGAGGACCTGAAATATCCATGTATTGAGAGTCATCACTTTGACTAATGGAGAATCCTGACCACATATCATCCTAAGCACCTCTTCTCAGTGTGTCATTTTTCCAGCTCAGTTGATTTTTGATATATCTCACTTTATCAGTCATTGAGGTGGAAATTTCATCACTCTTCTATGCCTTTTGAATTTTTCTTAGTGTTTGTTTGTAATAGGTTTTATGGGTGATTAGTTATGTGAATTGTGGCATTCTCGATGATGGGAACCTATCTTAATTTCACTCATAAAGTCTGTTTCTCTCATAAATTGTGCCATAAACCTTAGGCGGAATTTGTTTTCATTTAGGTATACTTTGTACTTTAGCATATGTACTTCTCATCGCTATTCAGGGTGAAATTAATAGCTGAAATTATTTGTATTAGCTCCAGGTTTTGAGTTTGAGCCTTGACTGATTTCACACAGTGGTTTCTGTGCTGGGGCAAGCGCCTGTGTGACTGCTCCATTGGGCACCATCAGACGTCAGGGTTTTACCAAAGCCCCACTGAGCAATGTGATGACATAAGAGTGATCTTTCTGTTACTTCTGCAGGTGATCATCTTTGCTTTAAAAGCTTTCACAGTGAAACACACGAATTCATATTACCCACCATTTTATTTTACCGAAGGTGACTGCATGTACTTGACCTGCTAGTCAATAGAGTGTCAAGGTTAAATGCTCAGATTATGATGCCCTGCAGATTTGACCTTGAGCCCCAGTGTATTACTTAGCAGTTGTGTGATGTTGGATGAGTTACTTAATCTCTCTGCATCCTGGTTTGCTTCTCTGCAAAAGAGGGTTAATAAAAGAACCTACGTCATAGGGCTGCTGTAGAAATTAAATGAGATAATTATATAAATGCTTGTAAAATGAATATTTAGTGAGAGCTCAATACTTTATACTCAAAGACATTAAACTTCTTTTAGTTTCTATTTGGCAACTTCTTTGGCACCCCAGAATTGTAGAATCTTCAGGTTGACTATAAAATGGTGATTTTTGGTGGTTTGTATTTTTAATTTAGAGGTTTCTCCTTTTGCTTTTATACCCCATGATTAGAATTAGAATATTCTGCTCAACCATTGTATTTTTCAGATATAAATTTTACCATAGTAAAAGTCAGGGGGACTGTTATTGCATGATTTTGTTATAATAGGCTTCTTGCTAGATCATCATATCCCCATTGTTCAAGAGTAAAATTTGAAAGAGAATATAAAGTCTCTTTAGAGAATAGGCAATTGAAAAAAATTACAAGCAAAAGCAAATGAGCTAAATCTAGTAGTGGGAGATTCCCTGCAGACAATATTATATTATCTTTTTCATTTAATTCTTTCTTTCCTTGTTCATTAGATTTGATTGTTTCCTTTAGTTTTGTGTAGGGCATCAAGGTTTACGTAAATCAAGATATATTATTGATTATTGAGGACTTACTATATATTGGACATAGACCCAGACAATATCAGAGTGGGTTTCTCTGATGAAGGAATTGTGGATTTTGAAGTCAGAAGTACTTCGATAGAAAATGGTGGCCCAGTACAGCTTCCATGCTCTCCCCTCTTCTCAACCGTTGTAACTAAAATAGCATTCAATCTGAAGCAGGAGTGACATAGCTCAAGATTGTTTCATATGGACACAGACCTGAGAACTTGTAGGGTTTTGTAGATCTAATATTGTCCTGCAGTAGTTTTCCACCACTGTGCCTTGTCTTACTCATGTACTGCCCAGAGATGTAGCCAAATTGAGATCAGTCTGTTAAGGGTGTTTTTTGCTGTAGCCCAGAATGGCTGAGCTGTGCTGATTGTTAACTTGGTATGTGCTATTGAGTATCGCACTGTCTGGCAAGTGGCAAGGATTGTTACATGTTTACTGAAACGTGAGTATTCTGCCCTGTAATTGTAAAGGGGATGTGGTCAGGACAATAAATAACTCTACCCAAAGAACAACAGATGATTAGCCAATAACAAGTCCTGAAGGGCCAGCAGGTAAAGAGTGTGATTAACTAAGACAGCTTTTATTTACACTGGAAGGTATTGATTTACTGTAGAAATAATTACATGGTAATTGTGGGTGATTTTTAATGTTGTTTGGAGTCTGTTATTGCTTTCAATATGCCACCAAAATGGTTAGTATTTCTTTTTTTTTTTAAGATTTATTTTATTTATTTCTCTCTCCTACCCCCTGTTGTCTACTCTCTGTGTCCATTTGCTGCGCGTTCTTCTGCGTCCGCTTGCATTATCTGGTGTCACTGGGAAACCACATCTCTTTTTTGTTGAGTCATCTTGCTGCGTCAGCTTTCTGTGTGTGCGGTGCCACTCCCGCATGGGCTGCGCTTTTTTTCACATGGGATGGCTCTCCTTGTGGGGTGCATACCTTGCGCGTGGGGCACCCCTACGTGTGGGTGCCCTGCATGGCAAGGCACTCCTTGCACGCAACAGCACTGCACATGGGCCGGCTCCACACGGGTCAGGAGGCCCGGGGTTTGAACCCTGGGCCCTCCATGTAGTAGACGGACACTCTATCAGTTGAGCCATGTCTGCTTCCAAAAATGGTTGGTCTTTCAAAGTATGCCACGAATACTGTTGTGGAGAATTTGTTGAACTATGAACTTGCTGAATTGTGAACTAGTCACAATTAGGTGTGACTGGGCAAGTAAAACTTTTTTTTTACACTTTTTTTTATTAAAGTTAATAGATCACAAAGAATGTTACATTAAAAAACATTAAAAAACCATAAAACATAAGAGGTTCCCATATACCCCATTCCCATCCCCATCCCATCTGTTTTTGTAAATTGTATTTTTTTAAAGATATATACATCACACACAAAAAATGTTACATTAAAAAATATAAGAGGTTCCCATATACCCCACACCTGTCCACCCCGCTCCTCTCACACCAACAACCTCTGAGCCATCCACAAGGATGGAGAAGAGTTATTCAGCCTCTATATTCTTATGATATTCAGTTTACTGGCATTTTATCTATAATTTATCCTCTTTAATAACAACAGTTTTTTAAGTAGGTACATCAGATTTGTGTCGCTGCTCTATTTCCCTGTCACACTCATTTCCTTCTGCAAAGCTGCTCTTTCCTGCCTTGCCGCAGATGGAAGGATAATTCCCACTGAAGTAGTAAGTGTTTATACTGACAGTCCTTTGCATGTGGCCATATGGAAATACCCAATACCTGTTGGATATGTGGTGCTTGCTTCACAGGAGCCTGTTTCATGCCTTTTGTTGTAGGGCTTGGAAGGAAGTGGCTGTTAGCCTAGAGCTTCTTATGCAGTTTAGTAACGGTGGAAGGGAAAGGTGTTCTTATAATGATGTTATTAATTTCTCTCAGGTCCTGCAGCTCTGACTAAGGCAATCCAAGCTCTTTGGGAGATGGTCAAGGCAGAACCTTGGACACATCCGTGTCTTCCCTCTTGTGAAGCAGTAGGTACTATCTGCTCATCTACGTCATGAGAAGAGGGCCTGGCCGTGCCAGGCTCTAGGCAGCCCCTGGGGAATCTTGCTTTCGTATTCCCTTTAGCATGAGGAAGTGACATAGACTTGTATTTCATGCACCCAAGGAAGAGAAAGAAGGCCCCTGACCTGCCCCTGATGTGGCAGTGAAGCCATCCATTTGAAATACATTCTCTGTTTTAGTGGCTCATAGTGAAGGAATCAGGTTTGCCCCACCATGTGACTGCGAAAACATAAGTGAAACTGTTTCTAAAATGCAATAAATTTTATATGTATGTTAGTATCATAAGTTAATTTTTTGGTGGTTGAATCTTGAATCTTCAATCTTTGTCAAATTATCTGGATGAGTTTCTTAATGAGTGTTTATAGACAATTATTTTTAATAGGAAATTGGGTTGTAAAAATTTGGACATTTTCTGTTTATTATTATCGGACCAGTGTTTTGATTCTCATGGTTTTCTGAATTCCTGCTGAGTCCCATCGCAGCTGAGGACTTCTGCCAAGAATAGAATGGTAAATTGTGTCAATTATGTAGCTCTTAATTTGCCTAGTGTTTCATGGTTTTCAGGTTGTACCTAGTAGAAAGGTTCTGTGGATAAAGTATGAGAGGAGAAAAGCATTATGTACATTAGTTGAAATTGGCATCATGTTGCCAAACTGTAATAAGCCTTAGGGGAGCTGGGTGTTGAAGCTACTCAACTGAATGCTGCAATTTCCCATAACAATTTAAAAGGCCTGCAGGCATGCTCAAGTCATAGCTGGATCTTTCCGTTAACACTCTGTAACACGACCCCAAAGCCTCATTTACATCACAGCAATTAAAATATATTCCACATCACATGTTTACTACCATATACTGTAGGAATAATCCAACGAAATGCAGTTATTTTCCAAAAATAATCATGGAAATCTTTACACCCACGATTTCTTCTTTCCAAAGTGGTGTCACCATTACGTCTGTATACACAGAGAGCATACTTGGCGGTTGTGAAAGGGGAAGACTGGATGAGGAATAGGGATGCCATCTAGATTAACAATAACTAGTAGCCATTACTACTTGGTGACCTACATGAAATTAATTTAATGGTCTCTATCCAGTTCATAGGTTACAGGTGTCCATTATGCAAAATAATTGTTGTAATTAGTCCTAATTGGCCCCCTACTGGTAGTTAGAAGTAGAGAGACCTGAAATTAAATGAGTCTTAAAAATAATACACCTCCTGGTTGCAGAAACGCTGCCCCTAGACTAGGACAAAAATGCCAACGTCCAGTTGGAAATGTGGTAGAAAAATCCAGTAGCACTTACCTAAGGAAGGCATTTAAATGGCTAGAGACCTTTCTTTAGTGTTCCATCCAAATGAAACAAAATACTGTGGCATGTGGATTACAACTATAACCAATCACTGACGCTGCAACCATTTTGTGATTATCTGAAATTAAATGATTTTAAAGAAAAGCCACACTGGACAAGATGAGAACGTATTTTCTCAACAGTGGCTATTGCATTTTAGTAATGCTTTTCTTTGAAGAAACCGAGACCAAATTGACTCACTGCAAATTGTTGTTGTGGTTTAATATTTATTGAGTAGCCACAATTTACCAGCTTACCTTGAAAGTGTGGTTTTTAACGATTGTCTAGAATACATCATCAAGGTATGAAACACAGTGGCAAAAATCCAGCCTCTCTCCTTGGCAGGCTGTCAACCTGAAACCAAGGAAAGTGAATTTCTTTCTGTGTCTGTTGGTACCCTCTTGCCTGCTCTGCCCTTTTGTGGTCAGGAAGAGCATCGAAAAAATCCTACTTCAGCAGACATTTGAGAAGGCAACATTGTTATCTGCTGCCTCCATCCATTTTAATCTTCTGCCTTGGTTTCTCACTGCCCCTAGTAACAGCATGAAAGAAGGTACTTTTATTGGGTCACTTACTCCAGAGCCTTTGCAGATTATTAGAAGGGGCCTCCTTTGGGTGGACGCAGCCACCTCCTCAGGGTCCTAGGCCGGGCAAGGGGGGGGGGTGGGCTGAATTGCAGCCCCCCACTCGCCCTGAGCAGGCCTGAGTGGGGCCACGTTTCCCTGATCCAAAAGCTCTTTTTAAAAATTATTGTGACGCACATATTTGCCTTCATGATATAATATATCCAGGAAGTCCAGAACAGCTGAATAATTGGATCCACTTTTTCCTATTCCTGCTTGGCTGTTTGGCAGCACTGATATACGGCCATCATATTTGAGTGTATCGTCCATATGCACTTAAGGGGTGTAACTAAACTCGAGACGTTAACACGTTACAGTTCCATGTAAGGCCTAGACCCTGCCAAACATTATGTTTCCTGAGTGTTGTGCTAACATTCATTTAAAAACAGTCAACGCCACAGAAGAAAAGCACCGGAGAGAAGGGCACAGACTTTGCGGGAGACCGGCCGTGAAAACGTGGCTCCTTTTTCCACCCCCGTAGATGCTGAGTCCCCGTCATGCCCACAGCTAGCTAGAGAAGTGCCCCGTCCTCGGGCAAGTCAGGCCGGCGGACCACGCCCAAAGGTGCTTTGAAATGACTCGTGCCGTCCTGCCGGACTTGGCCTCTTCAAGGAGGGCGAGGGGCTCGGGGAGCCCTGTCCCCACCTCCCCTCTCACTCCCCGGGGAGCTGCCGTGCAGGACCCGGGCTCCAGGGACCTGTGAAGAAGGTGCCGTTCAGCTGGTTGGGTGTTTTTCAGACTGAGATAAAAGCGATCTGGTGGGCAGTAGACAGAGTACATGTTTATTATAGTAATTTTGCCTGTGGGTTACAGAGGCATGAATAACTGCAGTTATCCTTTATTCCCCCCAATACTGCGGGTAGTTATCAGGTCTCCACCTACTTGTTGCTGAAATAAACCTGACATAGTTCTTTCAATCCAGAGACTCTTAATCAGTTTTATTGCTTCTCTTGAAAGTCTTTCCGGTGTTTGCCTACTGCTTTCTGCCATCAAGACCTATATATTTGGATAACATTATTGCTGAAATCATTTTGAAATTATTGGTGAGGGAACCATTTTTTTTCTTGTTTGATGACATAGTATTTCTGAGTAAGCACATAAAAATTCAGAACTCAAATGCCATTAAAATATTTTAGCACAATACCAGTTTCATTGCAGATGTATAATCTCTCGCCCTAAACTTTACAGCACTGAGCCTTTTTGCATTTTCCCCTATCCAGTTTCCCAAAAGTACTTAGGTTTAAGCTTAATGACACTGAACATTATTCTTAGACTCTAGACAATATTCCTGATTTAGTAATAATAGTTGGCTCACATGAAGTATTCATTATGTTACATGCCAGTCACTGTGATAAATGCTTTAAAATCTTTATCTCATTTAATCTTCACAATAACTCCATAAAACAGTATTGTCATATCCCTTTTAGAGAATTAAATATAAGAAACCAAACCTCAGAGAGTTAAATAGCCTGTTCAAGGTCATAAGTCAGATAAATTGTGAATGGTGGATCTAGGCTTTAGACATAGCTGTGTGATTAAAAAAAAACCTGTGCTATAGTTTCTCCCTGATTGTATTAACATAGATTTTTGGTTGAAAAATCCAGGGCAAGAACTTACTGACTTAGAATCACATTTCTCTTTCTCTCTCAAGTCTGTTTTCCTCTGTGCAGACTTCTGTTGCAGGCAGGTTTCTCCACATTGTGACAAAAATGTAAACAAAACCCAAGCTTTCATCTTCCCAGCTCAGCAACTGAGGTGGAAAGGAAGGCACATTCCCAATAGTTTATCGGATGTCCTGGGGCTGACCTTATCACCCTGAATTAGGTCGTGTGTCCATTCCTGAGCCAGTCATAAGATTCTGTGTAGGCAGTTTCTAGAACTTGGGGTAGGGGTCTGCAACATCTGAACCTCTGGAACTCAATGTGAGAGTGGGATGTTTATGAAGGAAATACAAGATAGACAAAACAATAATATGACCGTGATGGCTATGTTAGTCAGACAAAGGGGTGCTGATGCACAGTACCAGAACTCTGTCGGCTTTTACGAAGGGTATTGGGGGTAAAAGCTGAGAGTTACCAAGCTCTAAAGGGTCCAACTCAAGGTACTATAAGAGGTACTTTCTCACCCAAATCTATTGCCATGTGTTGATGCAGCTGGTGGGCGATGTCTGTGAGGGTTCAGCCTTCCTCCTTCCTCTTCAGGCTCTGTGGTCCCAGCTTCTTGTGATCTCGGGTGGGACTCTGAGTCACACTCTATTGACGTGGTTGAATCAGAGCCCTAATCTTAACACAACTTAATCGGACATCTCAGCTGAATCTAATAGAATCAAAGGGTTATCATGCCAGAGGAGCCGACCAGTTTACAAACAGAATCTATATTTCTTTTTGGAATTCATAAATAATATCAGACTGCTACAATGGCCATGATTCAGGACAGCCTTGCTTCTTTGGGGACTAAACTACATGGAATGGGACACATGTATCGTAAAGAGATATCATTCCTTTCTTTCCTAATTGTCCTTTCCTGGAAAAAGAAATTTAAGACTGTTTCTAGTATTTTATTTTCTTAAATTGGTGTTGAATTTTATACCTTTCTTACTCAGGTTAATTTCACTTGATTGTTACTTTTGCCTCCCTAGTAATCTGATCTCTGAAAAATTTAATAATCATATTTTCAATATGACAACTTTCATTTACTTTGTTAATAATGGAGCTTTTAACATCATGACACAGATTATTTGCCATCATTTCTCTCAGTTTCTGTCTCTTCCCCCCACTACACCTTTTTTTTTCTTTAAACTTTCTATTATGAAATAATTTCAAACTAACAGGACCCTTACAAAAATAATACAAACCCCATACAGAGAACTACAACATACTTCCATCCCCCAGTTACGCAGATCCACCAAGTTGAACATTTGACACATATGCACTATCATTCTATCTTTCCATTTATCTGTCCACCTCTTAATCCATCTTTATCTATTTATCTGTCTCTATTGAATCCCCTTCTTGTTGTAACGTTTGGAAGAATAGCCCGATGTTTAAGAGCATAGGTTTTGGGATTAAACTGAAATGTGTTCAAATCTGCCTTGCTACTTCTTAACTCTGATTTTGCACAAGTCATTTGATCTCTCTTGTTCCCTCTCTTAGTTCCCTCATGTGAAAAAGGGATTTGTAATTCCTACTTAGCAAAGTTGCTGTGAGTATTAAGTGGTCATATATGTAAAGCACCTGGCATATTTTAAACACTCAATAAATAAGCACAATTGAAATTAATAATTCATCAAGGAGCTTTTACGTCTATTCTTAAAAAGAAGAATATGCATAGCACTTAGGGAAATAATATTAGATCTTCATTTAAGAAGCTCCCCAGTTGCATACAGCATTGCCAACTGTCACTAGGTTTTTAATTTCCCGTATGTATGTCACTTTATGATATAGAAAGCTGTAGTTGTTTTTAAGCTATCTAGACAATTTGCTTATTTTTTTCTCATTATGACTGATTATTTGAATTTGGAATTGATACTAAACACGTTATAATTAGACAACTTTTTGTAGAAATAAATGTAAGAGATCCATGTGGGAGTACGAAGCCCAGCCTAGCAACTCACTAATTGTATGATTTCATTTTTTCCCTTAACATCTCCTATTCCTCATCTGTAAAACCGATGAATAACACAGACTTGCAATGCTTTTGTTAGGAATAGAAATGAAATGTATAAAGTATCTAGCTCAAAAAAGTGTTTTTAGATGGCGGTTGTGACTGGTCTGCCCCCTGAAGCGAGCACCCTCAGTTAAAGGTGGAATTTGAATTTAGTGAATTTGGTGAATTCCAAAAAGAGAAAGATGGTGTTTTTGAACTAACTAACCCCTTCCTGTGGGCGTAAGGCCTTTTGCCTGGACTATGTTAGCGAGGCGTGACTTAGTTGAGTCTCTGTCCACTGGCTGGGTCTGCTGTAGATGGAGACAGACACACACACCGAGGAAGAGGAAGCCTCTGCATTGGTCCCACCATGCGTGAGAGAGGGCCGCAGGAACACAGAGAAGCCTGGAGAGGGCGAGAGAAAGAGGCCCTTCAAGTACCTGGCCCACAGAGCAGCTCGAGGCTTGGGGGGCGAGCCCTGCCCTGTGCCTGACTGCTCACAGCTGAACTCGGGAAGAAAGCAGAGCCTCCGACACTGAGCCGGAAGAGCCCAGCCCTGTGCCTGGGGTTCACCCCTGAGCTCTGGGGCTTCGGGAGACGCAGCCTGGAGAGGCAGGCAGGATGGGCGGCCCGCTTCACCCCCTGGCAAGATGCTAGGCTCACCAGCGGCCGACTTGGGTGAGAGAGCACCTCTGATGGTGCCTTGGTTTGGACATTTCACGGCCTTGTAACTGTAAGCTTTCACTCAAATAAATTTCCCGTTATAAAAGTCAACCCACTGCTGGTACTTGGCATCGGCAGCCCGGCTCATGCTGAAGCACAGGTGAACAAAGGGGTGTCTTTGTTCGAATCATCATGGAAATGCATAAATAGATATGATTATTGGTTGATCCAGGCAGGCGAACGGATTGTGAGATATTATTTACACTTTACCCTAAAAGTCTACAACCTAGCAAAGCTGCATTTGGCTCAGTTGTATTGAATTCTTTGGTTGAACTCTATCGAATTTTTTAACACCTTTTCCCATCTCTTCTTAATTTGGAGATTACGATCTTCTCTCTGCAGTTATTCATTCATTTGCAAACTTTGCAATTACCTATGGCTTATACTACGTAACTATTAATATCATATTAATATTAATCTATTAGGATTAGGAAATATTCCTTTCCATAATTTTTATTGGGGAAAACAATCACTTTTAATTTCAAGCCATAACATTTGTTTTGTTTTGTTTTTAATCATAGAATATTTTCCCACTTTATGTTACTGAGTAAATTAGCCTCATAATCCTTATTTTTTCTTTTTGATCATATCCTCTTTCTGTTTCCTTCTCCAAATAAATATTTTTGAAAGAATTTTTAATGAGTTGATAAAACTTAAGCCACTTTTCTTACTGCCTATGGCACTGTTCTATTTATTTTTCAATTTAAAAATTTCCAGTGTTCTTACTTATACAGTATCTACTTTGGTATATTGTTTCTGTTTTATTATCTAAGTTTACATATTTGCCACCTGTGATAAAATAAGAACAGTTTTTTTAGTTTTAACACAATAAGCTTTTTATGTATTTTTTTAAAAATTAAAAGACATGTACGTATTCACTCAGAAATATCCACAATACATGAAGATAAAAGGGGTTACAAAACTATTTTAAATATATAAATATACCACATGCCTACACACATATAAATGCATAGAAAAAGTATGAAAAACTGACCATCAGAATATTGAGGCAGATAATTTTTTTACTCGGCTGTATTTTCTAACTTC
This sequence comes from Dasypus novemcinctus, assembly GCF_030445035.2. Taxonomy (NCBI): domain Eukaryota; kingdom Metazoa; phylum Chordata; class Mammalia; order Cingulata; family Dasypodidae; genus Dasypus; species Dasypus novemcinctus. Next base: position 6,323,118 of record NC_080673.1, on the reverse strand, counting down.
TACAAAGAAAAATATTACTTCTTCAATATATGCTTTAAATGAAAGAAAAGCAAAAATGAAGGCATGTGCATTGAACAGTATCTGTTTTCCCTGTCTCAGTAAAGTGCCTCTAGTTGCTCCGTTTGGTCAAGCCAGCAACCTGATAGTCATTCCTCATGCTTTCCTTTTCCCTACTCTCATTTTTATCCTATCTTCAGTCCTGCTGATTTCACTGCTAAATATCTTCCAAATCCATCCACTTCTCTAAATCTTCACTGGCATTTCAGATTCCCAAGTCAAATCTATGATCCTCTTTTGTGTGGACTACTCCTAAAATCTGCCATCAATTTTTTCCACATCTTCTCCAGGTCCACTCTTCTCTGTTGTCCATACTCCAGCCAAAGGGATCTTTCCAAACTGTAAATCTGATCATGTCACTTCCCTGCTTGAAACTCCAGTCGACACCCAGTACGAATGAAATATGGATGAAATTGCTTAACATACCCTACATCTGGGCTTTACTTTCCCTCTGGCCTCATCTTGTACTGCTGTCCTGCCTCACTATGCCCCAGCCCCATTGGCATATGTCTGCCAGACTCTTCCCTGCTCCAGAGTGTTTGTTTGAACATGATATTCCCTCAGTCTGGTCTGCTCGGCAGGTGACCCATTCCCTGTGTCACAGGTGCTGGTGCCCCAGATGAATCCTTTTTTTCTTACGGGTCTCAGCATAAATATCTTTTTTCCCTCAGACAGATCTTCCTTTGGTCCTCAGCCTCAATTAGATCCCACCTTTTATCCTTTCTCTTAGCAACTTGTAATTATTGGCAGCATTTATTACAATGTTAATTATATATTTATTTGTGTGACTATTTAACTTCTGTCTTTCAGATTTCAGGCGAGCAGGGAAGGTGTCTTGTTCATTTCTCTATTCCTAGTGCCTCTCTCCATGCCTAAGAGGTGGTAGGCACTCTCTCTCTATATATGATAAATGAATAAGCAAATCAATTTATGGTCACTATGCCTTATGCACATTTCCATGTCAGTACATATGGATCTACTGTATTCTTTGTAATTACTAAAGAGTCTTCCCACATTTGGTCTTTTCTTGCCTTTTTTATCCAATCTGACAGTCTCTGTCTTTTAATTGGTACATTTAGACCATTTATATTTAATATGATTATTAAATAGTTAGGTTTATATATTTCCATCAATTTACTTTTAACTTATCTATGTCTTTATATTTGAGCATTTAATTGGGTCTTGCTTTTTATCCAATCAGAAAATCTCTGCCTTTGTGTGCATTTAGACCATTTCAGTTTAATGTCATTATTGGCATAATATGGTTTAAGTCTTTCATCTTGCTACTTGTTTTCCATTTGTTCCATCTGATCTTTGTTCTCTTTTCCTCTTTTCTGCCTTCTTTTCATTGATTGAATTTTTTATGACTCCATTTTTTTTGTGTGATTCTATGGTCTATTTTGTTAGCTTATTACTATAACTCTTTGTTTTGTTATTTTAGTTTTCGGTTTATGGTTTATATTATACACATTTAATAAAAAGCAGTCTGCCTTGAGGTGATAGCATACACTTCACATATAGTATAAAATGCTTACAGTAGTACACTTCTGTATCTTCCCTCCCTTCCTTTATGTTATTGCTGCCGTACATTTTACTTGTACATTTATTATATACCCCACAATACATTGCTATGATTTTTGTTTCATTATCTTTTAAAGAGTTTAAGTAATAAGAAAAATGTCATGTATATTCCCATATAGTTGCTATTTCCAGTGTCTTCATTCCTTTATGTACATTTATCCACATTTCTATCCATCATCATTTCCCTTCTGCCCGGAGGTCTTCCTTTACATTTCTTGCAGTTAAAATGATGAATCCTTTTGGTTTTTCTATGTCTGTGAAAGGTCTTTATATTTTGCCTTCATTTTTGAAAAAATGTTTTCGTTGGGTTTGGAATTCTAGCTTGACAGATTTTCCTTTCAGTACTTTAAAGACGTTTTCTACTGTCTTCCCATTTGCATTGTTTCCAACAATAAACTCTGTATGTAATATCTTTTATTTCTGTGGATGCTTTTACTATTTTCTCTTTATCACTGGTTTTGAACAATTTGATTAATCATAATTTGATTAATCATAATCAAATACCTTGCTATAATTTACATCATATTTTTTTGTGCTCGGGGGTTTGTTGAGCTCCTTGATTCTGTGAACTTATAGTTTTTAGCAAAATAGGAAAATTTTCAGGTATTATTTCTTCATATGTTTTCTGTACTCCTCCTTGTCTTTTCCTTAGAGACTTAAAGTACGTCTATTTTAAGCCTCTTGAAGTAGTCCCATGAATCAATGATGTTTTTAATTAATTTATTTCTCCATGCTTCTTTTTCAATAGTTTCTATTGCAATATCTTCAAATTCACTAATCTTTTCTTCTGCAACATCTAATCTGCTTTCCATCATATCCAGGGTATACTTTATTTCAGACATTACAGTTTTCATTTCAAGAAGTTCAATTCCAGTTTAAAAAATATTTTCCATGTCTCTAATTATTTGAACTTATGCAATATAGTTATAGTATTATAACTCCTTTTATGTTCTAATCTATTAATTCTAACATTTGTGTCAGTTCTGAGCCAGTGTTGATCGAATCATTTGGCCTCATTATTTTCCTGCTTCTTTGCATTCCTGATAATCTTCGATGGAAGAACTTTACTTTGTTGAGTGCTGTATATTTTTTTATTTGTCTAAATATTTTTGAGCTTATTATAGAATATAGTTAAACTTCTAAAGAGCTTATTCCTCTCTGGCCTTGCTTTTAAGATTTGTTAGGTGGTGCCAGAAAAGTTTTTAGTTTAGGGCTTTTTCCTACTGTTGAGGGATGTCCCGTTCTGAGTACATTGCCCAGTGAATTTTGAGGTTTCCAAGTCTGGCTAATGGGAGCAGGCACTATTACTGGCCTTGTGTGAGCTCTGTACACTCTCTCTGTAATTCAGTCGTCTTTAAAAGGGGTGATTTTGCCCACCAGGGGACATATGGTAATATCTGAAGACGTTTTTGATTGTTACGACCTGGGAAGTGCTACTGGCATCTAGTGGGTAGAGGCTAGGCATACTTCTAAATGTTCTACTGCGCACAGGGTAGCACCCCACAACAAATACTTATTCAATCCAAAATGTCAGTAGTGCCAAGGCTGAGAAATCCTGCTATGATTCTTTGGGATATTTCTGTCTCTGGCCTGCGGTAGTTTCCTCACATGCTTTTGTGTGGATCAGTTTTCTTGAATACTCGAGGCACTCTCTGCAGACCTCCAGGGTTCTTTCTCTGTGCAGCTCTCTTTCTTCAATATTCTTCCCTGGAAATTCTAGTTAACTTTGTACTACCTAGACTTTCTGCTCTGTCTCTTTAATTTAGGGAAATTTTGCTGGGCTCTGCCTGTCTATGCTTTGGAATCTTGAGACAGCATGGGACCTGTCTCAAGGCAGAAAGCACGGGCAATCCAGGGCTCCTTTTGTTTGCTTCCCATCGCTCAAGGATTACTGTCTTTGCTGCTTTGATTTCAAAGTCTTGGAGACTGTTGTTTCATATGTGTTGTCTGTGTATATTTTTTGTTATTTCAGACAGGGAGGTAAAAATCTAGTTCCTCCTCCTCCATCTTGGCTGGAAGCAGAAGTTTGACCTCTTATTTGTTATTGTTAGCAATGTTCTCTTTATTTACTGTCAGGTTTAAGGAAAGCACCCTGGCTGTTTTCACCTTCTCCGTCACTAATTATTCATTATGGTTTATTTTCCTCTGCACCTCAATAAGCATCGTTTTTGGTACTCATGATGGACTTCCTTTTCCCTGTATTTCCTTTCAACACTTATGTGTATTTTAACTGTATACTGCGAACAAGATAGCTAAATCCTCTGGTGTTCTTCTGTAGGAAACTCTAAGCTTCAAGTTATGCTTGAATTTAGCATGATAAAATATTCACCCTAATATGATTTTATTTTTGTACTTAATTATTTCAATTCTTTGATTTGTGTATTTGCCTCAGGAAACACAATTTCCTCTAAAATGAACAATAGCAATTGATTTTCTCATGTGTTCAATTGGCGTTACTCTAGCTAGTCAATAAAAGAAACACTTTGAAATTCTTTTGAGATGGAAAGTTGTTTTTTTGTGTGATTAACATAACTGGTAATAGATCCTCACTACTGATTTATTAGTCAAGATGTGAAATGCAGGCAACAAAGGCAAAAATTTCTTGATATTATGTACTAAGAACTTAATTTAGGTCTTTAAAATGTGTTGGTGATAAATTTATGTTTCTCTGAAGCTTATTGTTTTGGGTGAGCTTTTCCAAACTGTAATAAAGATAGGGATAAGAAGACAGTCTGAGCAAGAGATATTTGAGGTAACATTAAAGGATGTCATTCTGACAGAAAATAGATAATATTGGAAACATGAGTGAGTTTGACCAGCAAGGTATTTATTCATTCAGGTTTGAACATTTGTTCTTATTTCAGTCACTATATAGATCCATAAAGTCATGGAATTTTAGAATTTCAGTTGATTTTAGGGTTGTTATGGACCAGATAAATTGTGATCATTGTCATCAAGTGTTTTAAGGATATAGAAACCAATTAAAATCAGATTGCTCACTAAAGATGCAATTGAAAAGCATTTATTTGGAATTAGAGACATGTTATGAAACAGTTTAATAATGTTATTAAGTTCTTCGGCCACATTTCAAAGCTATTTAAATGATATAGGATATGATCACCTTAAGTCTGATATTCATAAGTCAGGGACTGCCTGCCCATTCATTCAAATACTTCATAAGGTATTGAGAAAAAAATAAATATCCACATAATACAATTTGCTTTAAGACCAGCTGTGATTTCCAGAGGAGTTCTGTGTTTGGTAACTGAGTTTGTTTCGAGAGGTTAATGAAAACTAAGATCAGAGCTGTTGTCCCATGGTTGCTGTCACCTGTTCAATCAAAAGTTTGTGTCAGTTCTCTTTCAAATAGCTTTCCTTATTTTTCAAATGATGCAGCTAAAGTCTTTTCCATTAAATACTTTCTGCTATGTGTACAATGACCCTTTTCCTTGTATAAGACTCTGAAATCACTATCAAAGTACTTCAACCATTTAGTGCTGCCTAAGTGGCCTGGATTTTTTAACCTTCTCATCTTCAGCCTAGAGACAGGACATAATGCAGGAAACTGCCTTCTGAAGTCATGCTGAACTCAATGACTTTATCAGAAGCATATTGGTAGTTATAAACATTACAGTGTAGATCAAATCTTTGAAAACTTGAACTATATATAGTAATAGAAAGACAGATGCAAAAGACTATTTTTATTGTTTGGAGTCTCAGATTAAATTGTCTTTTTTGTGGTATATTCAAATACTGTATCTTGATTTGTCGGGCATTTTAGAATTGTTTCAAAAGTTAAGAAAATTCAGATTTGGTGTTCCCGAGATCTGTGAAACTAAGAAATACCTAAAATTATCTTCATTTCACTAATTTATTAAGATATAATTGGTGTTGACTTGTAAACCCTAGTAACATTGTGACAAGAATGCCTCTTTAAATGTGATAATATTACCACGTTATACAACTTAATGTTTATCTAATTTGTACAGTTGTAAATTGTATCATGAAAATCATATGGTAAAGAGAATACTTTTTACATTTAAAGATCCAAAGGGACGAAGAGAGACTTAGAATGGAGATATGTATGCTGTAATCCAGGTGTTGGCACATAGCCAGGGGCACATAGTTTAGACTTTGTGACCATAGGTCTCTGTGAAAACTACTCAACTCTGGTTTTGTAGCATGAACACACCATGGACAATACATAAACAAATTCACTAGATTTGTTCCACTAAACCTTTATGTAGCAAAATAAGCGGCGGGTCACACTTGGCCTGTGGGTTAGAGTTTGCCAATACCAGAGTTTTCAGCTGAGGGGAAAAAAAAATTTCCCTTTGTTTCAATCAGGCCATTTTTAAATTACAAAATACATATATATGTGTATATATAATGACAATTTATTTTAATATAGATGCCAACTTAGGGCAAGAAATAAAACTTTTATAAGCTTTTGAATACCGAAAGCTCTATTACTGAAAACATTGGAATTATATTTTTCTGGTCAATGAAAAACTTTTTGATGGTCATTTAGTTATGAGAACCTCTATGGTCTTTCTTCCAAAGAGATCAAGACTATTTTAGGAACAATATTTTCCTTGAATTCAGGCAATTTATGACTCCATTAGGAAGAATATACCTGTTTGCTCCTCTAAAATATAAACTCCATGAAGGCAAGAACATAGTTTTTGTTCACCGCTGTGTCCTCAGCTCCTAAAACAGAGTAGGCACTCAGTAAATCTTTGTTTAAAGTTATTTTTGTTTGTTTGAATGAAGAGTACATTGCTGTCTTAATTCTGATGCACAAATATTGTTTTTATTACTATAACTTGAAATTACTCATTATCATAAACTGGAAGGAAAGCTACTATAAAAGATACCAATTTCTACTAAGAGTTATTGGAAAAATTTTTAAAGAGAGTAATGGAATAGTGTCACAGGAAGTGTCTGAGAAAAAAGTTTTTGTTTTTGTTTTTCTGTTCAACCAGGTTCATGAACAAGAATCAAAAGGAAGGAAAGTCAAGATATATTTTAACAACGTGGTTAAAATATTAGCAACTACTTTTAATGGCCCAGCTCGGTTCAGTGGCAGAGGAATGTGGAACCCCATGTGCAGTAATGCTTTCCTGGCAGTATGAGTTGGGAGAGGGTATAGTTTGGTTGCAGATGTGGCTGGGAGGTGTAGCCCAGTTATTTCTAAGTGTAGACCTTGGTACTCTGTGATCAATCAGTCCAGGCAGTCTTGCCACATTATTTATAGATGGATGGGCAGCAAAAATGAAAAGTGAAAAGTAAAGGAGTTGTAATGTTCCGTAGGAAAAAAACAAAAATTCCTGACAACTTAGACGTAAACTGAGTCAACATGGGAAATCAGAGTTAACTAGAAGACTCCAAGTCAGAAGCACAGTAAAGAGTGGTCTGATGTGTGTAATAGTAGAGATGGGAGGCCTTTCCAGAGGTTCCACTTGCGCGTGTCTTAGGAGAATCTCACTGACTGAGGCAGGAATAGGGCTCTAGGGACATCTGGACATTATCAGGCAGGCACCACCAGGAATTCGGCAGCCTTAACTTGGAATATACGATAACCTCTTCCCCCAGTGTATCAGACTTGGACTCATTCATAACTTTCCTACACATGGTTCTTATGCCTCTTTTATGTGAACCTATAATTAGACTTTGTCCATTAAATATAGTCCCAGAGACTTAAATCTTATGGCTGTTCCTATGCTGGTTGAGTCCTAAATCTCAGCAGAGGTGCAGCCAACACCTACTCTCCAGTTTATTGGACTCACTTACAAAAGGATGATGATGGACAATGCCAATCCTAACAAACAGAGTATCTAAAACTGCAAGCAAGACAGTTCATCCATCATTTCCATGGGCCCTAAGCCCCTCTCAGTCGGAAGCAGAGAGGGCATCACCACCCCCAAATCCTCAAGATGAGGAATGAACACACACAAGGGGAGAATGCAGCTATGGACTACAGTAGACTTGCTTTTATTCTAGCGATGGGAGGACTTGCAACATCGATGGAAAGGCAGTGGTCACAAAAGGTTGTGAAGGGAGAGAGAGGGAAGAAGAGGTGTAACATGGGGAATTTTGGGGACATTGGAATTGTACAGATACAGGCCATTATACATTTTGTCAAAACCTATAAAACTGTGCAGTGCAAAGTGCATGATGTATACTCTAGACCATGGTTAGTGGCAGTACTTCAGTATGTGTTCATCAGTTGTAACAAATGTACCACTCTAATGAAGGATGTTGTTAATGTGGGGTATATGGGAATCCCCCTACATTTTTGATGTAACATTTATGAAATCTAAAGCTTCTTTAAAAATAAAATAAGAAAAAAAAAGTGATACAATGTGTATACTAATAGAGAATGATCAAGAGAGAGAAAACGGTGGTTGGGGGAGGGGATCCAGGTAGAAGAAAATATAGAAATAAAAGTCACAGCCCTAAACTAGAGCCCAAAGAGAAGAAGACCTGGTGCCTGCAAGAAATCCATTGTTTCAAGCTGATTACAGAATCTCTCAAATAAAAAGTGAATTGAGGAAAGAAGGAGTGGGATGGGGGCTGAAGACAGAGCCTTCAAAAACCTTCAGGGAAGCGGATTTGGCTCAATGGATAGAGCGTTCGCCTACCACAGGGGAGGTCCAGGGTTCAAACCCCGGGCCTCCTTGACCGTGTGGAGCTGGCCATGCGCAGCGCTGATGCACGCAAGGAGTGCCCTGCCACGCAGGGGTGTCCCCGCGTAGGGGAGCCCCACGTGCAAGGAGTGCGCCCCGTAAGGAGAGCCGCCCAGTTTGAAAAAAGTGCAGCCTGCCCAGGAGTGGCACCACATACACGGAGAGCTGATGCAGCAAGATGACACAACAAAAAGAGACACAGATTTCCGGTGCCACTGACAAGCATATAAGCAGACACAGAAGAACACACAGTGAATGGACACAGAGAGCAGACAACTGAGGGGGGCGGTATAGGGAAGGGGAAATAAATAAATAATTTTTAACTCTTAAAAAAAAACAACAAAAAAACTTCAGATTAAAAAAGAAAGACAAAAGGAGAAAGAAAAAGACAAAGGAGGGGCTACTGAAAATGTGGATTCCCTTGGGCTGCTATCCCTCCTGTAGGCCAATTCCCTAGTAGCACAGTCTCTTCTTCATTCTGCTGTCAGTTAAGCAAATTCAGGAAAAAGACATTTACTAAACAAAGAAAGGCGGCTTGCTTTGTTTCTTCTAGCTTATTCTTGCCAAGAAGTTGCAGGAAACTACCCCCATCAAATTAACCACTTGAATTGCCTTAAATATCAAGACAGAATTGACTAAATTCATTTTCCAGGGCCCAAAACTACATTTTAAGGAGAGGAGTATGAAAGTAGGACCAGCCTTTCCACAATTTCAGATATTTGTGTCCTTAAAACATGAAAACTTAAAAGACATTGTAAAAAATAAAATGTTCAATGCATTTGATAAGATTTAAGTTGTAAGGAACTCCCAATTTGCTCCTGCTCTTAAAAAAAGAAAAAGAAAACACCGAATGTAAGCTATTGTCAGAACAAGGAAGGGAGTTTATTTGTGAATGGAGAGAACGTTGCAGGGGAAAACTTTTCCATTGTGAAAAATTTAATAAACTACTTGGGCCGATTTTTAATGTTTCAGTTTGAGCTTAAATTCTGGTTGTATTAGTGTGAAGAATCAGATGTAACAGATTAGACAACTCCCCCCCCCCCCGCCCCCCCCGTGACTGTTAGTAATGGGAAATGTGCCTGTCTTCCTGGTGATACCGGATGCTTTACACTGATTTCACAAATTTTCGTTTCTTTTTAAGAAGTGAGTCTCCTAGTGAGGCAATTCTCCATTCTCCTGCTTGAGAAGGCCATGGAATAGCCAGTGTTTAGATGGATGTCCTGCTGACAGCATGTAAACCTTTTATCTTTACAGAGAGGCCAATGAGAATTGAACCCTGAGCCTAATTTGTAACAAACAGGACTGATGTGCACACAGAAGGAATGAAGTATGGATGTGAAAGAACGGAGACCTTACTGCTCCTTGACCAAGAGCAGGCGAGAGAAAGAACGGCGGTACACGAATTCCTCGGCAGACAATGACGAGTGCAGGGTACCTACCCAGAAGTCTTACAGCTCCAGTGAGACCCTGAAAGCTTTTGATCATGATTCCTCGCGGCTGCTTTATGGAAACAGAGTAAAGGATTTGGTTCACAGAGAAGCCGACGAGTACACGAGACAAGGTAGGTCACTGTTCTGGGAAAACCTGCTCCAGTGTTGCTGTCTGGTAGATGCCACTGTTCCCCCTTCTGATGTCCTATCCCTGACACAGATTTTGAGATATCAGGTGATCCCACAGTATTCTGGATTACACGTAGAAAGCACATTGGCTTCCAGGCACATGACGCATGTAGAGAATAATTCCACAGCTTCACATTTGATCTGTGGGGTTTATTATTCTGCACACAGCCCAAGTGTTTGTGCATAAACTTGAAACCCATTACAGTCTCGTGAAGGTGTTCACAAAAGTATTTTTGAAGTTAGAATTTAATGCAGGGTGAACAGGAGCTGTTGGTGAGGACACTCAGGTTTCCCTCAAAAGAAAGTCAGAATTATTTATCCTGGATCATCTCACAATCCATTCTACCCAGCTGTTCCTATCTGCTTTAACCAAGGAGCTGGTGTGGAAGTGTTCCATTTTCTCCCTCACAGACAACCTAGGACCTTCAGATTATACTTAAAATATCCTATTTCCAGTAATTTAATCCATTTTGGCTTGGTAATTCTCTTTTATCTATTGAACATTTTTATGCTTTTTGCCTGCATATCCAACCAGTGGAATAATGAACTTTATTAATTTTATTCCATAATCCTAAACCTACTGATTTTCATACTTTGACAGTCTATTTTAGATTAAGTGTCCATAGTTATATTTTGTTTCTTCAAATAGAACTGCCTTGAGATGCGGACAAAACTACAACTGATGAAAAATAAAATTCTCTTACATTTGTATTGAACTGTACAATTTACATAGAATTTAGCATCCTTTAGTAAATTTAATCAGGAAACAAAATGAGAAATAATAATATAGAATACATTCATTATTTTCTTATTACCTTGCAGACAGTGTGGTTAGCAGTTTTATACTGGGCAAGAACAACTTTAAGAAGAACTAATAATGTAATCAATGATTCTGAAGGTTGAAAATTTCCGTGGTTTTCTCCTCTAGCATTGTGGAAAGAACCATCCTAACTAGATTGAATAGTGATTACTCACCCAAACCTGTTTGCGTTTTAAAAAAAGAAGAAACTCATTTAGTTTTCTAAAGAGAGATATTTTTCCCTAAAGTGTATCTTACTAATTACTGGTGGCAAAGTTTATGAAAGGAGACAAAAGAGCTTTCCATTTTTAATCCAGGTCTTTTAGGTAGAATATAGAACACACATTTGAGATATGTAATCTTGGTAAGCCAATGGGCTTTGGTAACATTTTACAAGCATTTTAATTATAAACCCCATTTTTCCTTTCACATAGTCTACCCAGCTGACATAGATTATCAGGGTATATTTTTCACCAATGTAAAAAATAGTAGGTAATGTAGAAACGGATGCCATCAAAACCCAGTGTGAAGTTCTGCTTTGAAAATAACTGTTTAGTGCCCTACTAGGAAAAAAAGCAAAAACAAAAAAACCTACATTGGGAATACAATTAGAAGGGAAAAAAACCAGCACACAAAGCAAGACGTGTTGGGGAGGCTCATCTCTGCCCCAAACAAGCTTTTGCTTTTGGCAGAGCAGATAGATGCTTAAACAGGTTAAAAATAGTGAACTGAAATTTTCGCCCCCTGGGCAGCATTAATCTAGAGCAGGCTGTTGTCGATGACATGGCGATACCATCTGTGGAAAGCCTGCCACTGAGATTCTTAAGGGACTAAGTGGTATTTTCACTCAGCTCCTTGAACACTGACGGCGGGAGAGGAAGAAGGGACCTAGGGAAGGAAAGTGACCGAGGCAGCCTGTGCTGGGCGCTGACCCCAAGCAGCGGAATGGAGTTGTGAGAAGAGGTTTAAGAACAGAAGTGAAAGGAAGAACGGAAGGCTAGGGGGCGAGGCCACGGGGCCCTTGAGATGGGGGCCCTTGGGAATTGGTTACTCACAGAGACAGGATGACCGCTGAGAACGGCTGGCACGTCCTGCGTCGGTGCTGTGCCCCGGTCAGGGTGCTCAGCAGGTGACACGCGCTGTCATTTGGCCCACACAGTAACCTCGTGAGACAGGTCCCCAGAGCCTCCTGCTGTCACAGACTGAGACAGTGGATGGGAGAAGCCGAGGAGCCCGTGGCGAGCCAGGGGCCAGGCGGCATCTGAACTCAGGCCCCTCTGGCTCCAGAGGACTGGCTCTGAGCTCGGTGCTGCTGCCAGAGGGGAGTGGAGGCATTTCAGTGTAACCCTTTCCTTTATTTTATCTGGAGTGAAGGGAAGGCATTTCAGTCCACTTTGGATTGAGATGATGGTAGGGTGGGAAGCAAGCAAACTGGAGACAGATTTAGGAAATGAAAGTGCTATGACCTTATGATTGGGTGGGGATAGAGAGAAGCACTACAGATGCTTTTCCTTTCCTGTGGTTTGATCTAGGGGTTGTTTGTGATGGGAACCTGGCTCTTGGAGGTAAATGAAGAAGGAAAGCCTGCTCTCAGATTCGGTTTTTCTTGAGCACGCATAATGTGAAAAATACTCTCAGGCTTTCATTTTCTTTGAACCTGACAAATGTCAGTTTTTCCTCACTGACTCTTATGCTGCGAGATTAATTATTTAATTGACAAAATGTGCTTCTTGCCACAGCTCCTGCCATCATACACATAATGAAAATGAAAGGTTAAAAATCGCAATAGTAGCCAAATATTTTTGACACAATTCCAAGGAATCATGCTAATTTAGCTCATCTGTGGAGTAGCACAACTCTTCTGTCTTACATACACCCAGTCCCTGAATGCTGCAGGAAAATGCATCTTCAGCCGGAAGAACGCATATATAGAGACGCTGTAAATGCAATTACGTAGAGAATCCAAATCTAGAAATATAATGGTTTTATTTTTATTGACCGGTTTTATGGCCTATTATCTAATTTTATTTTTTATGACTTTATTGACTGGCAGATGACTGCTGTTAATTACAGGTTATATTTAGATGCTGTGGAGCAGGGGGTGATTTCATTTTCACAGTAATCTGTAAATTTGCATCTCTTCAAGATTCCCTCTCCCTTTAAATCTCTTCCTGTGGTGGAAATAGTTGTTCTTTAAGCAGCTGTGGAGAGCTCCTCCGTAGGTGTGATGGGTTAGGGTAGCAATGGCTTGTTTTGCATTCTTGGATACTATTATCTTTGATTCATCTTTGAAGAGAACTTATCCCTTCAGGTTTCAGACACATTTCTTAGGAAACAGCTGCAGAAGATCATCCCACAGTTTTAGAGAGGTGATAAAATAAAGGTTCTTTTTTCTCTGCTGCAGCTCACTGCGCTATGCACGTTGCCTATATTATTTTGACCCAACCGAAAAGCTTATCGATTCCAACAAGGAATGTTGGCCATGAGGGTGAATTTTGAAATGAGGTGATATCCGGAAATAAGAACATTTTTGTTCGACAGAAACTGTTAGCCTGAGAAGAACCACCTCTGGGATAGTCCTAAACCCAGAATGTTTAACATTCAGTGAGAATCTGCATTGGGATATGGGCCCTCTGAGTTTACAAATTAATTCGTTTTTAAATTCAGAGGGTCCAAATCACTGGGAGCAAGGTTATCTGATTTCAGAGTTGGAAAGCAGATACCATCGTCTATGAACATAACTGGAATAAAAATATCAAATAAATGGAAACATAAGGGAAGGGAAGTGGAGGAGTTGGGGAAATTGGCGAAGGCGGGCGACCGCTGATTTCTAAGTGTGACGCATGCCTGGTCTTCCTGGCCCCGAGGTTCCAGTCTCAGGAACTCCCTTTTTCCGATGGCTGCCCTGGGACCTGCCCTCACAGTCTCATCCCTAGTGCCCGTCAACCCCCAGGTCCAGCAGACATGGCTCCCCTCTCACCTCATGACGTTCCTGCTCCAAAGCTAGTTCAAGTGTTGCTTGTGGGTGCTGCTAGGGAGGGGGAAGAGAGAGGGGAGGGGAACTAGATCCCACATACCCTGATGCCCCGCTGCTCTGATGCTTAGTGGGCAGCATGCTGGGACCAGCCTGTCTTCTATACAAAACTTCCAGATGCAAGACCTGCCTCTTACCGAGGATTACGTTTTGTTTGTGTGTGAAGAAGCAGAAACTAGTGGAGCTGTCTGAGATTTTCCATAAATATGGATCCAGGATTCCGGCACGGGTGGCCTGTTGGAGGCCCATCTCCCCGACTCCAAGCCAACTGCTTGAGCTGAACAGTGCGTAGGGGTGCAAATGAGAGTTGGGTCTCCACGAGGGTCCTGGAGCTCAAAGCTGGTGCAGGAACTTCTCTTTGTGCCAGACGGGAGAGTTGAGGATGGAGTTGAGCAGCCCTCGGATGACGTTGACCGAGGGTGCTGTGGCGGTGTGACTTCAGAAGGAGGCTGGCAGCCTGTGCATGGGCCCTGCTTGGTGATCGCTGCCTGGTGGAGCAGCTGATGGCATGGGCCCCTCAGGACCTGCGGGAACCTAAACAGATGTATGTTTTCTGCCCTCATGCTATGAGAGTGCCAGCTGAGCAAACCAGGGAGTAGAAAGGCTTTTCCCTGGGGTCTAAAGGACTTATTATTCCTTAGTTTCTTAAGGCACCCCAGGAAAACAATAACATTCTTAAATGACACCCAGCATGCAAAAGTATGGTAAGATGCCAAACAAGCAGAACTAGAAGCTTCTGATGAAAATGACAATGAGAAATAGAGAAGAGAGAGGACACCAACAGAATTATCCAAGTACAGAAAAAATGCAATACCCCAAACAAACAAACCCAACTATAACAACAAAATGCTAGGGGGAAAAACCTTATAATTTACAAACTGAAAAATACAATAGATTATTTTAAGAAGAGAGGGTGGTCATTGTTGAGACCTAAATTAATGGTTCTGAAGACAAAGTAGAAGAAACAACTCAAGAAATAACATATATATACACAGAGAGACAGGCATAAGCATACCTAAAAAAATTATGTAACTTTAGGGAGAAAAAGCAAATAACTTTTCTTGTTATTGACAATGGAAAAAAAAACTAAAAATAATACTGAATTTCTCATCTGCAACAATGAAAGCAGAAGACAGGAATAACAACTACAGAAAAATGAAACTACAATGTATTAATAGTAATCTTTATATGTGGACAAGATTCATTTCTCAAGGTAAATGAAGTGTTTAAAGACATACAGTGATTCAGAGACTGTCTCACCAAAGTGCACCATCTAAGGCAACACTCAAGAAGAAATACCAACACAATCAGAAGCAAAACCTAGGAAGAGGAAAGGATTCAATGAAGAGCTTTGAAGTATATATCATTAAATCTCAGATGATGATAACAGAGCGATTGGAAATGTGTAAGAAGCTCTAAGAGGGAAACTTAAGAAAAGGCTGCAACTAAAAGTACTTACATATCTCAGCAAAATCCAGTGGTTGGAGGAAAGCAGTAGGGGTTCTTATCCAAAGGAGAGAGGGGGAAACAGTTATGAAATAGAGCTTGGTGGAGGGAAGGAATTGGTATCTTGCATTCATATAGTAATGAAAAACATGTGTTTCAACATGAATGTCAGGAAAGGGGAGATAATTGTTAGTGCAATGAAAAAGCACAATAGATTTATGTGATTAGCAAGGGGAAAAGGGAATAGATAGCAATGTGACCAGTTTAGCAAAAACAGCTTAAAGGAAAAAGAGGAAACAAGTAAAATCACAAGTAACCATAAAACAAGATAAAAGGCATAATATCTACTGTGTTAATTATTGCAATTACTGAATTTTGACAAAAGCACAAACTATTCAATTGGCTTTTAATGTAATAGAGTATATGTAAGAAACGGACTTAAAATGGGAAAGAATGGTTGCAAATGAAGAGATGGACAAAGAAATATTAGATGAATACAAACAAAACGAAAGCAGGAGTGACAGTGTTAATACCCCACAAAGTGGAATTTACTACGAAAAATACTAAATGGGACGAACAGGGCAACTGTGGAAATGATCCCTTAAATTGCATAAATTAAACAATATTGAACCTAAATTTATAAAGCAAAACCAGAAGGTAAAATAAAGGTTATTAAAATACATTTATAGCAGAATAATTCAGTTTACCTCCTTTAGAATTAGGCAGATTTAGAAAACTGAACAATTACATAATGTTAATCAAGAGTTTCACCTGATATATATAGAGAAATTTATATCCATCAAATAGAAATGATAGGCTTTTTTCATATTTCTATGGAATATTACAGAAATTATTGTGTATTTGGCCACAAAAAGAAATGTAAAATATTCAGAAAAGTGGAGACATCTTAAGCCAAAACATTTAATCATGTAATCTAGTAAAATTAGAAAAAATATAAAAGATTAACAAACAAAAATACCATTTCCTTTAGCATTATGGTATCCCTAGATTTTGATAACAAGCAATAGAAAGGAATGAAAAGTAAAATTTTCCTTCCAAAATTTATGGGAAACAGTGAAAGCCATAATAAAAAGAAAATAAATTCTTCAGTGCCTTCATTATTAAAGAATAAAGACTAACAAAAAAGCTACTTACTAAAACACCTTGGGAAAAAAATTAAAAATAAAATAAACCAAAGAGAAATGGAGAAAGTCAAGATAAAACTATAATTAAAAACAAATTAAAAAGCTAATTGTAAAGGAAAGACGACTATAATTGGCATCCTTCTTGTAATTCTGATTAAGGAATAAGAAGAAGAAAAATAAGGAGAGATACTGAAGAGACTGAAAGTAAGAAACTATTCCAAGAAACCATTTTGAAAAATCTAGAGGAAATTTATTTCTTAGCAAAATATGATTTACCTAAAATGATTTGAGATATAGCTCCTTTTTGAGAAAACTTGTCAAAACCAGTTATCTCAGAAGAGATTAGACAGGTGATCTCAAAAGGGCACCGTTGAAAGGGGCACCAGGGCAGAGAAGTTCCTAGGTGACTTTTATATAACCTTTTAAGTACAAGCTCTTCAACCCCGGGAAGAAGATGGAAAGCATCCAAATGCATTTATGAAGCTGGCATAACGTTAAACACAAAGCTTGGTTAAAATAGTACAAAAAAGAAGCTATGTGGACCAAAATTGCTGGTCAACATGTGTTAAAATTGTAAGCAAATGTTTGCTTTTAAGTATCCTGCAATGTATAAAAAAATGTGAATATGCTAGACCAAATTAGTAACCAAATGCTTACTAATCCTTGCTATAATGCAAAGAGTTTTCAATGTTAGAAAATCTAATAACATAATTAGATTAATAAAGTAGAAATCTTGATGTCAAAAAGGCTTTACATAAAATTAAGGAACCATTCTTAATTTTAAAAAATCATTAAGTAACACAAGAAGAAAAACACTTAAAATATGATCATCATACTTAAAATGATCAATAATAAAAAATTGAACTGTTTTTAAATAGTGAGATCCTAGGTCCAACTTAATTAAAATCAGGAACATAAGAAAGGTTCACCTACTGTCACAATTACTATTCGTAATTACCAATGTTGGCCAAGTAACTTGCTGGGGAAAATTACTTAATTTCTCTGTGCTTCAGTTTTCTTGTATGTAGATTGGCCTTCAGTTTTCAATCTGTATACTGTTAATAAATGTAGACTGCTTAGAATAGTGTCTGATGTATGTTATTTATATTATTCGGCAATTACAGTAACTATTAAGCAATACCTGACTAGATTTGATAGCCCAAAAAACAGAATGTGATATGTAATATGCGATTACAATATCAATGAACATTATAAAGTGCCCTGGAATAAAATTTTGTAAATTTGGTATGGGATCTAATATGAAGGAATCTATAAAATACTATTGAAAGACATAAAACAAGATCCTAATGAATGAAAGGCAGTTTTTGGATGGGAAGACTGATACTACAAGAATATCAGTTCTCCTCAAACAAATTCATGGAAAAATCCCAATGGTTTAGGGTGTTTTTAATTGGAGAAAGTGATCTTAAAATCCATATAGAAGAAGAAATGCCCAAAAATTGCCAAAAATGCTAAAAACAAAGCGTAAGGATAAAAGACCTTAATATATATAAATATTTAAAATACTATGAAGCCACTGTAGTCACATCTATATGACATTGGCATACATAGGGACAAGTAGATCCGCAGAATAGACTAAAATTTCAAAAATAGATCCTAGGATATAGGGAAACGTAACATAAAACAAAGATGGTTTTTCTGTTCAGTGGGATTTGATAAATGGTGCTGGCACAACTGGCTATCCATCTGGAAGAATGTAAAATTGGACCCATATTTCTCAGCATTTTCAAAAATAAAGATGGATTAAAGACAAATATACAAAAAATCAAGTAGAAAGAATTCTAAAGTTAATTTGGGAGACTGAATCAGATAGAAATGATTTGAGCCCCTAGTATCAGAAAGCTCTGAAATGAATGGGCTTAAACACTCAAGAGTATTCTTTTCTTACAAAACAGAAAGTCCAAAGGTAGGCCACCCGGGGCGCAAAGATGCCATCGCACCCAGGATTCTTCTGCCCTTTCTGTCTGCCATCCTTAGCACGTGGCTTTTGTTCCACTGGTCGTTACTGTGTTTCCATATTCTTGGCTGAAGTAGGAATGGAAGCCAAGGTGAAAAAACCTTCTGAACATTGGACTATTTCTCTTTATTTCCCTGAGAATTTTCCTACATTTCATTTTTCAGGACTGTTATACATGTCTACCCTTAGCTGCACCAGAAAAGGGAATGCTTATTATTTTTTGCTTTCCAGCCTGTAACAGAGGAAGGCAAAGAGAAAGTGGTTGTGAATCCACAGCCTGACCCAGGGACGATATTATACCCCAACAATAGGGGAGACCATTTCCATGGAAGCAGAAAATCCAAAAGAAAACATAGACAGATTTTTTTTAATGAAAGCTTTTATAGGGTAATTAAAACACCATAAACAACATCATTATATTGGGGACAACATTTACAATAAGTGTGACAGGTAAAAGGTTCATATCTACATGAATTAAGAGCATTTACAAATTGAAAATAGAAAGAGAAAAAGCCCAATGGGAAAATGACATGAAGAGGCAATTCAAAAAGGGGGAATTCAAATGGTCGATAAACATATGCGAAAGCAATCAACTTCCTCTTAGTTTGGGAAAACACTAGCTAATGCAGCTCCTCAGCCCCCTGCCCCGCCCCCACCCCCTTTCCTTGGGATTCTTCTCTGATTATTCAGGTACCCAGGGGTCACCAGTCATAAGCTCAAGAAGCTCCTGTCCCAGCTTGGCCAGCAGGGAATTGATGGAAGAGGCTCCTGGAGGGAGCAGCATTCCTTGTTGGAATTCTGAACCCATTTTGGCAGAGACAGCCTGGTACATGGAAACCTTGCTGCAGAGCGCTTAGTCCAGCTGTGCAGAACCAGATAATTTTATAGGCCCCGGTGTTCCATCCTGGCATCCTGTGTGTCGTTTTCATGGGAAAACACACATTGATCTTCATCAGCCTCTTCCCAAAGTGGGGACTTTTTGTACAGTTAAGATGTTTTGCTTAGGACAAAGCCAAAAATAAAGTGTTTTTATGAATGGCTTTACTGAAAACTTTACTTAAAACTCTTGTAAAAGTATGTAAAATAAACACAACGTAAAATATCTCCATCGAATTGCAAAAAAACAAAACAGAAAGAAAACAGCAAACTCTAACAGAGCTATGTTTAGTGAGTAGAGCTGTGGGGAACAGCCTTCCACTTTTTACATTTTTAACTTTTTATTTGTTATTTTGAAAGAAGCTTTAGATTACATAAATGTTGCATAAAAAAATACCCCTCCCCCCAATTTCCCACATGCCTTCCACCTTTACATCACCGGAAGTCAAAGGCAAAAAATAACCCCTGCTTTGGAACTGCAGCTAGTTGTTCCTGTATTTTCAGGAGTGGCGGGAAAAAAGCACCTTGCCAGTTAGCTAAGCGTGTCAATATCCGCATTGTCCTGAAAGTTGGTTTTCAGTTCAGGATAGACTCCAGATGTGGTGTTTAGGGGAGGAGCCAGGGCAGAATAAAGCACAGCACTTGCGATTTAGTTTGGGGATAAAATATAACCACCAAAAGTCCCTGGTGCTGAAGGAGATTCTGACCTTGTGCCTTGTAACTCCATACTTTTGTTTCTCATACTTCTACACATCAAGTCTTTTTCTCTTCCATTTTTTCCTCCTTGAATTCAAAGGGCTTTTGTTCTCAGCTTTCTTTCATGTTCCTTGTCTCTCTGTGCTGCCTTCTCTCTACCTCTGCATACTTAAAAAAAATTTTTTTAAACCCACTTCTTTATTTTTTATTTCTCTCCCCTTACTCTGCCGCCCCCCCCCCCCCCCCCCGTTGTCTGCTCTCTGTGTCTATTTGCTGTGTGTTCTTCTCTGTCCATTTGTATTCTTGTCAGTGGCACTGGGAATCTGTGTTTCTTTTTGTTGTGTCATCTTGCTGCGTCAGCTCTCCATGTGTGCGGTGCCATTCCTGGGCAGGTTGCACTTTTTTCATGTGGGGCAATTCTCCTTATGGGGTGCACTCCTTGTGCATGGGGCTCCCATAAGTGGGGGACATCCCCGAGTCTCATGGCACTCCTTGCACACATCAGCACTGCGCAGGGGCCAGCTTACCACACAGGTCAGGAGGCCCTGGGTTTGAACCCTGGACCTCCCATGTGGTAGGCAGATCCTCTATTAGTTGAGCCAAATCCTCTTCCCTCTGCATACTTTTTTGCCCACTTAGTAGATGAACTGAATTCAAGGTATGTTAAAATGCTCACCTAGTCACCAGCTGGTAAGTGCCAGAGCCAGGCATAGCCAGAGCTAACTAATCCTTTTCCTTCTCTACTCTTTCACCTTTCTAATTTCCACAAAGAACTCACAGTAAAATACTAAAAAAAAAAATCACAGAGAGAAACCTAAAAATCTTTTTGAATATTTTCCCCATTTTGGGGTAGGCACAGGTCTTTAGAGAGGCCTCAAATGTGGGAACCTCTTATATATATATGTATTTTTTTAAAGATTTATTTATTTCTCTCCCCTCCCCACCCCGGTTTTCTGTTCTCTGTGTCTATTTGCTGCGTCTTGTTTCTTTGTCTGCTTCTGTTGTCCGCGGCATGGGAATCTGTGTCTCTTTTTGTTGCTGTCATCTTGTTGTGTCAGCTCTCCATGTGGGTGGCGCCATTCTTAGGCAGGCTGCACTTTCTTTTGCGCTGGGCGGCTCTCCTTATGGGGTGCACTCCTTGTGCGTAGGGCTCCCCTACGCAGGGACACCCCTGCGTGGCAGGGCACTCCTTGCGCGCATCAGCACTGCGCATGTGCCAGCTGCACACGGGTCAAGGAGGCCCGGGGTTTGAATCTCGGACCTCCCGTGTGGTAGACAGACGCCCTAACCACTGGGCCAAGTCCGTTTCCCTCTTATATTTTTTAATGTAACATTTTTTGTGATCTATGTATCTTTAAAAAAAGACAATTTAATAAAAAAAAGAAAAGAAAAGAAAACACTATATATATATATATATAAACTGATAAGCTGGACTTCATAAAAATTGAAGACTTCTGCTTATCAGAAGAAAATGTTAATAAAATAAAGAGGTAGGTAAGCCACAGTCTGGGATAAAATATATATTTATATATACTTACGTGTATCCAGAATGTATAAAGAACACCTACAAGTCAATAACAAAAAGATAACCCAGTTTTAAAATGAGTGAAACTTTTTAATGGAAACCAGACAAAGCAAGATACATGAATGTCTAAAAAGACACATGAAAAAGTGCCCAACCTCACCAGGCATCATGGAAATGAAAATGGAACCACAGTGAGATACCACCACTTACCCACTAGAATGCTGAAAAGATCAGCCACACCACATGTAGGTGGAGATGTGGAACAGCTGGAACTCTCAGACCTTGCTGACGGGAACGTAAAGTGGCAAAAATGCTTTGAAAACTGCATGGTGATTTAGTATATAAAGTTAAATGTCATATCTCCCCTATGACCAAACAGTTCATCTCCTAAGTATTTACCAAAAAGAAATGAAAACTTACCTTCATAGCTACTTTATTTGTAATAGGTCAAAACTGGAATCATCAGGTGATTGGACATGGCAAATTGGAGTATATTCATACACTAGAATGTAACTCAGCAAAATAAATGAATGAACTGCTGATAAATGCTACAATGTGGATGAACCCGAAAAACATTAAGCAAAAAAACCCAAAAAAGCCAGCCATAAAGGAGTACATATTGTATGATTCCATTTATATGAATTTTTTAAGAGCTAGCAAAATTAATCTGTAGTAAAAGAGAGCAGAAGACTGGTGGCCTGTGGAGTGACGG
Source organism: Dasypus novemcinctus (assembly GCF_030445035.2). Taxonomy (NCBI): domain Eukaryota; kingdom Metazoa; phylum Chordata; class Mammalia; order Cingulata; family Dasypodidae; genus Dasypus; species Dasypus novemcinctus. Next base: position 6,300,961 of record NC_080673.1, on the reverse strand, counting down.
ATTCACAGGAGGGACACGAGAAAGCATTGTGGATGTGATGGGGATGTGCTGTGTCTTGTTTGGAGTCATGGCTAGATGGTGTTCATACATTTGTTAAAAGCCATCTGTATTAGTCAGCCAAAGGGGTGCTGATGCAAAACACCAGAAGTTGGTTGGTTTTTATGAAAGGTATTGATTTGGGGTAGAAGCTTACAGATACCAGGCCATAAAGCGTAAGTTACTTCCCTCACCAAAGTCTATTTTCACGTGTTGGAGCAAGATGGCTTTTGATGGCTGTGAGGGTTGAGGCTTCCTGGGTTCCTCCTTTCCAGGGTCTTGCTTCTGTCTGGGTTCAGGGTTCCTCTCTTCCCAGGGCTCGCTTCTTCCTGGGCTCAGCGTTCCTCTTTTCCTGGGGTTTGCTTCTCTTTCCTCTATGAGCGTACTTCCTGGGGCTCCAGCCTAAGGCTTCAGCATCAAACTCCAACACCAAACCCTTCAACTCTGTCCTCTGCCATGCCTTTTATCTGTGAGTCCCCACCCACCAAGGGGCGGAGACTCAACGTCCTACTGATGTTGCCCAATCAAAGCCCTAATCATAACTTAATCATGCCCAGGAACAGACCAGGTTACAAACATAATCCAATATCTATTTTTGGAATTCAAAACCATATCAAACAGCTGCTATACCATCGAAGTACCCACTTTATGTATTTCCCTGCATGTAAAATTTCCTTAAACAATTAAAAAAAGCAACAAAAACAACAACAGCGACTAGGTATATTCAAACAACTGTGATTGATTGAATGTGGAAAGACTGGGTTTGTGTTTTTCCTTCCATCCAGCTTCAGCAAGAGTGAGATTTCATTTAGTGCTCTGAGCAGAAACAATTGTCTCTAGTGAACCATAACTACAAACTTCTCTTAAAAAGAACCTCTGCCGTTGTTGCACTATACTGTTTTGCTGCATAAGGACAGTTTTCCCATTAAGATAATAGCATACACAATGTATCCAGGATTATACTGAGAAAGAGAGTGAAGAGTTGGTGGCATTTTAGGAGCCCATGCCTTTCAAATATGTTCTTCAAGTTCCAAGTAGAAAAAAGACCCATTTTAAGCTCTTCGATGTAATTACCTTTTTGGGGGCAGTTTTATTACCTAACATACTAAAATGATAAATAATTTTTCAATGTTTCTACATACTCTATGTTCCAAAAGGTCAAAAGTATTGAATACATATTTCTTAAATGTAAAACATCAAGATTGTACATGGAACTTTAGAATTCCATGAATAACACTGGACAGATGTTTAAAAACAGTATTAATAACTCCTTTGATTAAGACACTAATTATGTGTTTACTTTAATATCTCTCTGCACCATTTTATCCTGCTTTGGAAGTGTGATGAAATAAATTAATTTTTCTTACACTTCTTATTTTTATTTATATGTATTTTTGCATCATGAAAATATATTAAACACTCAGACATGCTGGAAATTGTGAAAGAGGAAGGTTCTGGAGCCAAGAAGAAAATGCTTTTAATTTTAAACACTGAGATTTAGTTTAGTCTTGGATGCCATTATAGTGAATAATGGGAACTCATCCTAGACTTCAAAAGAAATATAACCATATGGTCTTACCATTCAGCACTTAATGCTGCTATGAATTTCCAGTTAGACCCCCAATTTTTCATTTCCCCAGCGTTACCCCTCACCTCTGTCATCACACAAAAATGAAAGGAATCTGAAACCCTTTCTCATGTATTCTGAAAAATTTGCTGATGCTGAGAAAACTTATTTTTTGTGAGAATAGGGTTTTATACAGCGAGACAAAAACTGGAAACCTTTATCGGATCCACTAGGTTAATTACTGCAACTCCAAAATCTATTACTTTTAAATATTAACTACTTAAAATGATTCATTTAGAGATCAAAATGATTAATCCTTCTCAGTCACTGTAAATGTCAGCGGCAGGATTAAAGGATTTAGATGGTCATGTTTACTCAGCCTTAAATTTCTGTTCTTGGAGACACAAGTTAAATAGCTCCGGTTTATCATCGCTTCATGTTAATGTTTTCCTCCTAGCTGCCTCTTTTAGCTCCCCTGCCTAACTGATCGTTAACTCATTTGGGCTGTTAAGAAGGCAAGCATCCTTTCTGGCTTGGTGGCTGACCCGCTCTGTAGCTTTCCTACAGAAGGTATGAGTAGATAGCTGTAGCTTACAGCCCTCCTCCTGGCACAGCGGGCGTGATCTCCCCCGGCCTTGGCCGGTGTTGGTCTACTGTCTTGAGCCCCCAGCTTCCTGCTCAGCTCCCATCCGGTTCCTCCCCACGTTGCCAGCTTTGGTTCCGCTGCTGCTGCAATCACAATTATTAAACACCAGATCTTCCTACTTAAACCGATACCTGCCGCAGTTCAGCTGTCAGAGCCCAGCAGATATGTTGTTGGCGTCGTGTCACCCTCCTTCATGGGTTGTGCCAAGGAAGTCAGTACTAAGTTAAAAAATAAGAAGCAAATTCATTTTCAGAACCCATTTAACTTTATTTTTCTAATTGCACATGGCTGCTAAAATCCGTGTAGCACTTTTGCTCGTAGTTGGGTATGTTAGTCCTTCATGGACGTGTTTAAGAAGGTGTTCATTCTTTATAAGTCAGCTGACTCACCATCTAATTTTTGTCTTCCATGTCACCAGACCTTACTCCCCTGGAGCCATCACAAAACTTATCTTAAAGAAAATGCGTGTTCTCGGGGGCCATTTGTTCTAGTCCAGATTCCCCTGCTTGCAGATACACACAGTTTCCTTCCTCGCCCATTTCACCTGTTCACCTTAGTGAGCAGATCGAGCCTCAGCCTCCTGTTTCCACTGACCAGGCACCCTGCGCAGCTGCAGTCAAGGTGATTGTCAAGGTGGCTGTGTGCAATAGCTTCCATTGCATTTGTCTTTTGCATTAAATTAAATTATAAGGACACTGTAAGATGGTCATTTTTTCTGTCTTCTAAAAATTTGAGGGATTCAGTATTTATGTGCTTAGAGATGTTAATAACTCATTTCTTATTTTTTATTATTTCTCCCTCCCACCCCATTCCCCCGTTGTCGGCTCTCTGTGGCTGCTTGTCTTTTCATTAGGTGGCTCTGAGAACCAATCCTGGGACCTTCCAGAGTGGGAGAGAGGCAATTACTCTCTCGCGCCACCTCAGCTCCCTGCTCTGCTACGTCTTCTTATTTTCTCTCCTCTGTGTCTCTTGTTGCATCATCTTGCTGTGTCAGCTCTCTGCACAGGCTGGCACTCCTATGTGGGGTGGCTTTCCCACGTGGGCTGGCACTCCCTGTGGGCTGGCTTGCCCTCATCAGGAGGCCCTGGGCATCAAATCCTGGACCTCCTATATGGTAGACGGGAGCCCAATTGGTTGAGCCACATCCGTTTCCTGTTAATAACTTATTGATAGCTAAACTGAGCAAGTACTAGAGGATATTTACATTATAAATACAGAGTAAAATGGAGAAAGGCTTAAGGTTTTAGTGGGACTAAGTGCATTTTTAAAAAATATAGTTTTGCATAGGGCCTTATAAGTTAAGGTTTTACCTTCACTGTAATTGCAAAAACTTGTTTAAGTATAGATATTCTGTTCAAACAATGAAAACTGTTAACTTGAGAAGGTTAAAAAGTTTGGAGTGTCCCATAAAATATACATTAGGGGGAAGTGGCTGTGGCTCAGTCAGCTGGGCTCCCGTCTACTGTATGGGAGGCCCTGGGTTCGCGTCCCGGGGCCTCCTTGTGAAGGCAGGCTCGCCCGCACAGTGCGGAGAGCTGCAGGCCCTGGCTCCAAGGAGAGCTGACTCAGCAAGGTTATGCAACAAAAAAAGGGAGACAAGCCAAAAAAAAAAGCGCAGAAGAACACTCAGCGAATGGGCACAGCAGACAGCAAGCAAGTCACAAGGTGGGGGGAAATAAATAAAAATAAATACAGACACAGAAGAACGCACAGCGAGTGGACATAGAAAAGCAGACAGGAAGCGGGAAAAAAAAAGCCACAAGGGGGCGGGGATAAAAAAATATATATGCACATTAGGCCTCAGGGAAAAAAAGAGGTTACTTACATTTCTATTGTTGTGCAATCTTCTTACCATTTTGCAAACAGCAAATAAAGGAAGTCTGCATTTGGGTGAGAATGATGCAGGCACATTTTACAGTTATGCTCGACCCATGGGGGGATGCCACTCTATTTCTGAGAATAGAAAATGCCATCCAAGCTCATGATAAGGTAGGAAAATGAGGACAGTTATAGATTTTTAAATTTCTGTGTATTAAATTTATATTGATAGTTTTTGTATTCTAATCAGTTTTGGGGATTGTTATAGTAGAAAGAATGATTGGTTATTTCCTTTAAAATAATTCACATATGAGGGAGGAAAAGGGACTGATTGAAATATGAGAAAAATAATGCTTTCATATTTCTTACCCAACTTTATTTGTTTATAATAAATGAGGAAGGACTTTTAAAACCCAGCTTCCCCAAGAGAAGGTAATAAATTGAATTTTGAATTATTGTGTGGGAACTATCAAAGAGCAAATAATTGAAAAAAGTGTATTTGTTAATTTACAAAAGAGGATAGGATTTGATTTTTATTGTTTTATAAAATTATTGAAATAACTACCATAAAAATAATGCAAAATTAATAATGTAAAAAAGAAAACTACTAATCTTCACTTACGACTTCTTCTGAATAATCCATCTTTAACACCTGTGTATCTTTCCCAACCTTCATTCTTGCTGAAAATCATAAGCACTTATATAATTTGCTGGTTTTCTTCCCTTTTATTTCCAAAAGTGGGATCATACTATACACACTACTCTGCGATTCATATTTTTTCCAGTTAAAAAATGTATAATGGGCTTCCTTTCAAGTGAAATATAGGTCCAAATCAGCTCTTTATGTCAGCCATATAATATTCCACCACATGGATATTTAACTTATTTGGTCATTTCCTTTCTGATAAACATTAGGGTTGTTTAAATTTTTGAAACACAGTAAGCAGTTTTTGTATATATGTGCTGAAGAACAGGTGATTTTGTTCCTGTAAGATATATGCATAAAGGTAGAATTGCTGAACTAAAGATTACTTTCAATTTTAATAGAAAAATATTTTATAAGGAATGAAAAAACCTAATGGAAGTCAAGGAAAAAATGCTAGAATAAAGTAAGAATAAATTCACATAAAAGGTCCATAGAATCAGCTACTTTTTAAGAGAACAGTGATTCCGGGTTTGTCCCCCCAATTTCAAGATCAATGGTCTACATTGCTATATATTGTTTTAAAACTCCAGGCCCACTTTCATGTGGTATAAAGGAGAACCAACACAATAACAAGTGTTGACAAGGATGTGGAGATATTGGAATGCTCACACACTGCTGGTGGGAACGGATAATGGTGCAGCCACTTTGAAAAACAGTCTGGCAGTTCCTCAAAAGGTTAAATACAGAGCTACTACACGACCCAACAGTTCTGCTCCTAATTATCGAACCAGAAGAAATGAAAACATACATCAGCACAAAAACTTGTACTTAAGTGTTCAAAGCAGTATTATTCATGATTGCCAAAATGTAGAAGCAGCCTATGTGCTGGTCACCTGACGAGTAGATAAATAAAATGTGGTCTCTCCTTACAATGGAATATTATTCAGCCATAAAAAGGAATGAGTACTGACTGAGACATGCTACAACACAGATGACCCTTAACATCGTTTTTCTGAGTGAAGGAGGCCACACACATACACAAAAAACACATATTGTATGATCTTTATATGAAATGCCTAGAACGGGCAAATCTATAGAGGCAAAAAGTAGATGAGTGGTTGCCTCTGACTGACGGGTGGGTGGGCGAGGGGTGGAGCCTAGAGAAAATGGGGGGTGAAAGCTTAAGGGTACGGGGCTTCTAGGGGGGAATAAAAATGTTCTAAACTCGGTTTGGTGATGGTTACACAACTCTGTGAATATACTAAAAGCCATTGAATTGTACACTTCAAATGGGCGAATTGTATGATATGTGAATTAGATCTCAACAAGGCTGATTTTCAAAAAGGGATGAAAAAACAAGGGGGACAGAGAGAGGGGGAGAGAGAACGCACACAAAGCAGAAAGCTAGACATTAGAGGGGAGAGAACATCAGAGATCCACCCCCCGGGGTGCTGTAATCACTTCTCTGTCTGCGAGGAGAGTATAAACGCTCCATCATGGTATTCTCCTAATAGAAATTATTTATTTTAAGAAAACTGAGATTAAAAATATAACCTAGAGAAAATTAAGATAAAATCATCTCAGTGTAAACATGTTGCCCACTTCTAGGGAAATTTACCCCCTTCCCCAGATTTCATTTGGCCCTTCCTTGTACTAGTCACATTTATATAAAGCATCCCTCGGAAAAATCATGACAGTCCTGAGAGATGAAAAAACTTAAGAGTGGTGAAGTGATTTGATCAGAATTAGTAAGTGGCTTTAATCCAGGTCTTGTGAGACCAAATTTAGTATTTGCTCCTAGTGGATACAAAAACAAACTTATTTCAATGAGATCTAACAGGGATTCCTTCTGTTATGCTAGCTGTCTAGCTCGCATTTTATCAACAGCCTTTAAGAGTTCTGAGTCGTTGTGAGAGATTGACTCTAGAAGGTCAAATGTTTTTGCAGTTTGGGATGTACATGTCAATTCTTAGGGATCATGTGCTGGCTATTCATTGCAATCTGAACTGTGTTTACATATCTGGATAACAAATAATATATGCGGCAGTTTTCTTCTTTCCTTTATCTCATAGATTTTTTTTTTAAGATTTATTTTATTTCTCTCCCTTCCCTCCCCCCCATTGTCTGCTCTCTGTATCCATTCGCTGTATGTTGTTCCGTGTCTGCTTGCATTGTTGTCAGCAGCACTGGGAACCTGTGTCTCTTTTTTGTTGCATCATCTTGCTGCGTCAGTTCTCCGTGTGTGCAGCGCCACTCCTGGGCAGGCTGCACTTTTATTGCACAGGGCGGCTCTCCTGAGGGGTGCACTCCTTGCACGTGGGGCTCCGCTGTGCGGGGGACAACCCTGCGTGGCAGGGCACTCCTTGCGCGCATCAGCACTGCGCGTGGGCCAGCTCTTCATACAGGCCCGGAGGTCCTGGGTTTGAACCCTGGACCTCCTATGTGGTAGGCGGACGCTCTATCAGTTGAGCCAAATCCACTTCCCCACCTCATAGATTTTTGCATCATGATGGAGACAGTGTGTAAAGCCTATAATGTAAAAAATGTTTCAAGTTACATTCAGAGAGAAAGGGAGTTCTTAATGTCTTTTAACTTCTCTCTTTTTATTCTCAAGTGAGGAAAGACACCTGTAAGAAAAGAAGATCTTATTTAATTTTAACCCTCTAAAACAGACTTTGCGTTCTTGTTATTTTGGAAAATCAGGGTGTCTGAATGTAATATTTAATTGTTTAGATCCCTTTTTTGTCTTTCCCCATTTTAAACTTGGCATATAAATAACACTGGATCAGCCCTTCCAGAGTTATTCTATTAATTATCCATGATGACACTGACTTTGTTTGGATTTATACCATAAGTACTATACACAATAATTCATTTAAAAATATTTAAACACTGTGACTTACCTTACTGAGCTTGCCTGCTTTCTCACTGTTCAGTGGCATCATTTTTCATTTGTTACCTCCTCTTTTTTTTTTTCCTCCTTCATTTTTTTTCTTTTGACATACTTTTTGGTTCAGATACTTGTTTACATCTTTCTGATAAGCACAGTGTGATTTGTAACTAATTGTAGCAACTGATTTTCATTATTTATGAGGGTCATTGTCAGAATCCATTTGGAAGTCTGACTGAGATAAAGCCCATTCCCACTTCTGATATGACCACAGCAACAAAGCAATTAACCACACTAGTTAATGTGTTGAGGCCTGGAGGGTGCTAATATCTTTACAACCAAATATTTACAATAATGTGCATATGTATTTGATTTATATCCTAGAAGATTTGGGATATTATTTTACGTAATCAATTTATAGCATCCTCTTTTTAAAATGTAATGCCTATCAGTTCTCATTTCAGTAATTAACTTTTAAAATTTCATCCCTTTAAGAGATAGAAATAGGGAAACAAAAATTATGGAGAAATACGAATGCTTACTAATCTTAAAAGATCTGATTATTATGCGACAGCGTTTAAATCAGTCTCTGTGTACTTACTCTTTACATGCATTTTGATTCTGGTTGGTACCTAAACTACATACTGTGCCATGTCGGCAAGAGACGAGAAATGAAAGAGCCACATAAATGCATCCTACAAGCAAACATTTTTCTCTCTCTCTTCATCCATAGTATCATAAAACATGTGAAATTTCAAGAATAAATACAGCGTTGGAAAAGTCATTAATAACAGCAGTCATTTTAACATGTCACCTAATTTAAACACTTTTGCTTTAAGTTATTGCAATGTCATGAGTTTTATTATGCTCAATTTATTAGTAAAGGCCTGCAGGGTTCACAGCCATTTATTTTTCAAGGAACTTGATTTTATCATTAATTTTTAACTATAAAATATTCCATTTTATTTTTAGAGTGTACTTTATTTGCCAAAAATAGTTCACTCTGATCAATGCAGATGTTTCCAGGTGTTTATTAAAGCAAAAAGTCTAGAAAGCCCAAGCTATCCAAAATGTGCTGCACGTTCTCAAGATGCTTTACTCCAAAATCTAACATGTGCACACACATACCCACACACACATATGTACAGATGTGATGCATGTTTCTATCAATTGCTAAGTTAAGGTGGGAAGATGCAATAGAGACTGACCAAGCTCCTATTCCTACTTACTGAGCAACTTGCTATTTTGCTAGGAAGTCTTGTCTATTTCAGGGAAGTGATAACTGGTTGTGAAAGTCCTATTGTTTAAGGCCACAGCCAGGTCACAGGAAGTAATTTTCACAGTTTCTATTGTTCACAAGTCTGCTGAGCAAACCCTGTCACTGATGAGTGCACCTTTCTCTGGGTTGAATGTCAGGTTACTCTTACTTTCCATGGTCTTTGCTACTTTACTTGTCCCTCTCTGGAGGTGCTTATGAGCTTAAACAGTTGACAGAGGAGCTCTAAGCTGGGACATTTGTGAAAAGGGGTGGAGTCCCCACCCATAGCTTCGGCCACTTGGCCATAAGGCCAGCAAAGCTTGATATAAAGACCTGGCGCTGATAGCCAAAACCTAAATGCTTGAGTGTTTATTTTTAGGGAGATTTTCTTTAAAAAAAAAAAAACAAAAATAAAATAAACCTCAGTAAACATGTACTCACTAGTTGTTATCTCTTTTTCCCCCTAATTAGGACAGAATTTTACCCTAAGGCAGTTAGGAGTTTGTGAACCTGCAACACGAAGAGGACTGGCATTTTGTGCGGAAATGGGGCTCCCCCACAGAGGTTACTCTATCAGTGCAGGGTCAGATGCTGATACTGAAAATGAAGCAGTGATGTCCCCAGAGCATGCCATGAGACTTTGGGGCAGGGGGGTCAAGTCAGGCCGCAGCTCCTGCCTGTCAAGTCGGTCCAACTCAGCCCTCACCCTGACAGATACAGAGCACGAAAACAAGTCGGACAGTGAGAATGGTAAGTTTCACTCTTTGCTTTATCATGTTGGCATTCAGTGCTTTGTTTTTGTTGACTAATGGAAGCTTGTTTTCCTTCCTTTTCTCCTTCCTTCCTTCTGTCCTTTCTTTTTTCTTTCTTTTTGTGTCAATGCATTAGAACTCAAAAAATGCGTTATCTTTTCCTGGATAAAGTCAGTATGTGAAATCAGATTGTTAAATGTGCAAGCGGTGTATGACCTGTTAGCTATAGTTTTGAAAACAGTCTAATCACGTATGGAAAAGAAGAGATTTGCTTTGAATTACCTTGGACCATGTCACCTGTTATCCTCTATGGAGGAACAAAGCTAGGGGTGATAAAGTTTATCCCAGAGCTAGCTTGCAACCAAAGGTGTCTCTGTAGATTCCTCTTGAGGCTGTCTCAGAGAGGTTGTGGAATCTTAGGATGAATGAGTGAGCACACACAATCATTTATTAGCAGGACTCAAGCGATTGATAAATTTGATCACACCTTAAACGTACTAGTTGATGAGAGCAGTCGAAATCTTGGTAAAGATGGGAGTGTGGCCTTTGATATGCTTTGGGAACTGAATACTATGCAATTAAATCCATACTCACAAAATGAAATTTTGTAAATCTAAGTTGCAGCTTTACATGTTATAAGAAACAATGTCTTTATAAATTCTTGGTACTTTTTTTCCTGATGCCAATGCAGCATAATAAAAAACAGAATATTTTATATACAGTAATGGATTGAAAAGAAAACTTAATTTTTAGGTAGTGCTGCTTCTAGGTAGAATTGGAGTATAAGTAGCAGTGCACCAGTTAACCACAAAACATTTCTGCTTTGGTATTTAATGTTAACAGTGCACTTGCTAGTTCAATCTAATTATTAGTGCTATGCATATATGACACCAAAAGGTGATGAGAAAATTAAAATGGAAGAATTCCATGATGTTTGAAAAAAAAAGATGATTGTTTTACTGATATTTCACTCTTCTTATTTACTGAGCAACTTTGTAGGCTTTGCTTTATAATAGAAAGTAGATTTATTGTTAGCTTTCAATTTTAGTTAAGTCACAATGTGAAGCAGTATTTAGTGTTTCCCACTGTTTATTAATTGTTTCCTTTCTATTCATGAAAAAGGTCCAATTTAAACCAACTAAAATGATCTTATCTTATTTACAATACTTTAGTGCATTAAACCTAAGTATAAAAACCAATTAATATTATGCGCTTAATGTCTTTATTTTGGACATGTCGGTTCTTGATGGAAGCTGGCTTTATTTCAACGCAAAACAGGAAACAAGGACCATTTTTCTGACAGGTTGAGTCTTGAAATCAGGCTTCCAAAAATTCCCTCAACTAATCCATTCACCTCAGTAATCCTGTGCATATATCAGTTTTCATAGTGGAATCAGAAGTCACTAACCTCAAATATGTGAGGTGGTATAAACATTTGCTTCTTGTCTATCCACATCTTCACATGACACTCTTTGAGCTACTCGCAGGTACTGTGGTTATATTCAAATATAGCCTTGGGCGTTTGATTTTCCTAAAATATACAATGATGTTTATAATTATTAGAGATGGGAAAAGAGTAGAAAGCAGCAGGATAATGCATTCAGTTCTGATTATCTGCTTGTATCTGCAGATCGTCCATATCCATATCTATAAAATATTTTTTTCACATCAGGTCATCTTGCCCTTTCTACCCAAAACGTTTGTAGTATTTCTCTCTAATAACAAGCTTATTTGTTTTGGTAGAATATGAATGAATTTTATTATTTTCTTAATTATATATCTGCTAAACCATTTCAGTGAATTCCCAAAGCATTCGTTTTTCTTTTCAGGAAATATAAATGTACAAGCTTTATAATCTCTCAATAACAGTGTGAAATATCCAAATGACTAGGAGAGGTGGAAGACTTAGGGGAAGTTTCCACACCACTGCCCCTCTCCATTTGCATTCATTACTGCTAACTACAGGAGAAACCCATTTCCCCAGGGATCTCATAGTCCTTGTTCTTAGAGTGATGTCAAGGCAAGAAAGTAGAACTATTGCATTCCTGCATGTGGATGTTATGAAGCAGAATGAAGAGAGACAGGGAATGTGTGTCAAGGGCTTTGTCTTGAAATCCAGAACATTTGGTAGCATTTGCTGAGAGCAAACAGGTCAGCCAAGTTGAGAGTATGAAGTGTCAAAAACAGTTCATTGGACTGGGCAAAAGTGATGACTTAAATTTGTGTTTACTCTTTTCTCAAGGTTTCGGTGTGTTTGTTTTTTTTTAAAAACAGTATCTTGGTAGCCTAAGAGTTCCCAGTAAGGTCAATAAGAGGACAAAAGAGGAATAAATAAAATGGATATGATCTCTTAATGAATACTGACTATTTCATATATTTAATATGTATGTCTGTAGGAACATTTCAGATTAATTTATTCTCAAATTTCAGTAATTAGTCAGAAGGAACAAGATTCCATTTGAAGTAATTCATTGCATTAAGATCTAGGGAAACAGAATTTTCTGAGTTACTTAGCAGACCTTACAATTTTGAATTGTGAAACTGAATAAGTGCACTAGAAATTCTTTTCTTGATATGAACAAAATTTTTTTCTTAGGCTATGTTATAGTAAAAATTAAAATTTTCAGTCATAGACAGCTTCTAACATCTTTATAAATAATGTGCTCAGAGCCACTACATATTTTTAATATCATTACTACTTCTAATGAAATATTTTGAATATAAACTTACTAAAATAGTTCATTCTAACCTCTTCAGGTATTTTGAGTTGCTCTAGGTTTGAAAGACAACTGATTTTTCAATTATATTTTCCTTTTGTTCTTCAGTGATTTCATAGTGTAATTCTGTTCATGAGCTGTGTCCTTGGAATTTCTCTTAAATCACTTTAGGTTGAAATAAGAAGGATGGGTAAAATAACTAACCAAATGAAACTAATTTAGGAAAACACTGACTTGTTTTCAGTCAATTTAACATGAGAATTTTCATGGACTGTTTTCCTCATTTTAAATAACTGTGAATAAGGCTGTTTTCTCCAGGAAAAAAAAAAGTTATTCAACATTTGTAAAATTATGCAAGCAGAGTGCCTGATGTTCTAGTTAAATTTCAAAGAAGAGTTGAGTCACTAAAAGGGATTAGATTTCATTTATTTATTGATAAAGAGGCCAACAGTTCAAGTTAAGAAGGTGCTAGAACTGCTGTGAGGCTAATGAAATTTTGATGGTCTGAGCATCCCGGGAGAGTAAAAAAACATTCGGACCATGTCACACATCTCCCTGTTAGCAGGGATTCAAAACAAGTGATAAAATTTATTCTTTTGCAAAACTAACTCTTCACCAACCATGGGAATTTGAAGCATTTTTAGAATTTTTTTTTACAGTATACTGAGTTTCATATGGAATCCAAAATGCAAATCTTCTTTCAAATTCAGCTTATAGGAGTCAGTCCTTTCTTCCCACATGACTTTAGTGGTGGTCATCATTCTAAGACAACGACCATGTATTAAAGCAAATATTGGAGGGACAGTGCTTTGTGGCCACCCATTAACAATGTCTAGAGGCTGTCAAAAGGTGACAAAATAAATGTGATAGGATGCCCTAATGAAAGGTAAAATTACCCCAGACACTTTGGTTGTTTAGACATCTGTCCTGTTTGTCCTTGCGGTAGTGTGAAAAGATCCATCATTGAATTCCGATGCTCCAGCTGTGCAAGTAATCTGGTCTAGATTCCACAAAGTCCTGGAACAAAAGACTTTTGTCAAAGCATCAATCTTTGAGCAATCTTTGCATGCACATCATTTCCCAGAAGAAACTGTGCATATATTATCATTCAGCAACATGGCACTGCGAAAAGTACCTGTTCAGAGACTGATCAGGGTTCACATCAGTTCCTTTATGTCCTAGGACTATTTCCCCCAGAGTCACCAAGAGCTGGAGTTCCCAACCCTTTCTGCCCCTGCCTGCTAGGTCATCAGTTCCAGGCTGGTTCCAGGCACATGGAGTTCCTCTTTGAGGGCCCTCATCTTGCTCCTTCTCCAGCTCCGTGATCTCATAGCATCTCTTGGAAAGTGGTGGCCTTTGGTGTTAGACAGACTAGGAGGAGTTGGCACTCCTTTTCCGCCCTGGTCATGGTTTGGACCTTGAGAGCCTCCGTGATGGCAGGGATGGAGAGCGTGTTTTGTCCGGATGCAGACCACCTGGCTATGAATTGGCTCTGCCATCTCCTAGGTGTGGGACCTTGGAAGAGTCCCTTAACCTTTCCATGCTACAGTTTCCTGTCTGGTAAAACAGAGATAAGAGTAAGTAGTAGACAGCCATCATAGAGTTGTTGTGAGGATTGAGTGAGTTTGTGTGTATTGTGCTTAGAACAGTAACTGGCATCTAGGAAGTTCCAAATAAGTGTGTGCACTTTTTACTATTATTTTTATTATTATTTGTAAAAGATGGAAAATTGTATCTTTCTCTTAAATGGTTGTGAATATTATTAATTTAGGTAAACAATATCAAATACCTGCATAGTGTTGGCTCACAATAAATGTCTTTTATTTCATCTCTCACCACCTTTTTCTTAACTTCTCTTGGTCTGCATTAGTCAAGTGTTTGTATTTTTGGCAAGAGGAGAGAGAACTAAGGATCTGTTCAAGGAAAGGCATTGGTAATTTGCATAGTCTGGAATTTCTGTCACTATTGATTGACTCTATTTTCCTCCAAAACCCCACATCCTTTTTAATTCACTGTAATTAAATGAGTGTACATTGAATGGTGCTGATAATTAGCCTGATGGAAGTAGACTTCAAAGACTTTAGCTGGCTCCTTCCCCTCCAGGCCAAGGGAAATTTCAAAAGTAGTATTTCCCTCAAAGGCATGTTACTTAGACAGCCAGTCAATTAAAAGGCAATTTAACTGATGCTTATCAGTTCACACAATAAAATAAATCATTCCCAGAAGACTTTATTTCTCACCTGGGGTCTTAGCAATATACCTGTTGTAGGACCCCACTATTGCTATACTGATTGTGCATGATACTAGAGTATTAAGGGTTTATTTAGTTAACAAAGGGGGTCTAACATTAAAGTAATATTTTTAAGTGGAAGACGTAACTTGCTTTGCACAGATAAAACAGTTTTTTATGAACCAATTTTCTTGTCCTTTACAATAGTATTTTAAAGGTCTCCTTTCTCCATGGATTAATAAATTCTCAAAGTTGAGTTATCGTACTTTAAAAGGGAAAAGGTATTCCCCTTAAACCGATTTGATAAACTGCTATAGAGATACCATTTTATATCAGTCTCTCAACAGAAAACTTTAGCTATTTTGCAATCCAAATGATGAGAGACAGGAAATGGAAGGACTTGTAGCTCTTCTGTTACTAATTAAATTCTAGAAGTTTGGAAGAAACTTCTAGTGGCAATATGTCACATTTCTTTTTTTTTTTTTATTTTTTATCATTATTTTTAAAAATACGTGGATCACACAAAATGTTACATTCAAAAATATCAGAGGTTCCCATGTACCCTACTCCCCACACCCCCCACTCCTCCCACATCAACAACTTCTTTCATTAGTGTGGTACTTCCATTGCATTTCATGAGTACATTTTGGAGCACTGCTGCACAGCATGGATTACAGCTCATGTTGTAGTTTGCATTCTTTCCCAGTTCATTCAGTGGATTATGGAGGGATATATAGTGTCTTGCAACTGTCCCTGCAATATCATTAAGGACAACTCCAAGTGCCAAAAATGCCCCCATATCACTCCTCTTTTTCCCTCTCCTTGTCTTCAGTATCACATTCTTATGTGTTCTGGCAACAACACAGATGTCATTTCTCTCCTGGCTCCTTTTCATGAAGGGGAGAATATTTGAGTTTTCTGAAGATAATTTGAAGAGACATGTGTTCTTTTTCCCTATCTAGCCTAATTCTAGTCTTTCAACTTTATCCACGTACTCTCAGTCTGCTTTGGAAACTGGTTGTTTAAGATGAAATTGTGTTGCTGTAAGAAATAAATAGTATTTCAGTGTTACTGATCTTAGGTGATTCAGTGATGCACACTAAACTATAGCTTGAATATATGTTCCATTTTGGCCCCTCTTCTGGCACGTAATGGTCAGTACTGGCAAGTTCTGCTCTTGTAAATTAAATTTTATGTTTTAGGTGCTCTGGGATGTTAAACACAGCAAAAGTGTTGCTTTGCAAATAGTTCCTAATATATAAAAATAATTGCATTGCCGTGATATATACACGTTTATAGCAAGCAACTTGTCATTCTTTAAGTAAAGACTTGCATATTTATTTAAAAGTGAAGTATATTCACTTCATGGATATATTCAAGTCCCTCTTCAGCATAGTAAGTTATGATTTAAATATTTTAAAATTTAGTGATATGAAACTAGAATTAAGAGGAATATAAAGGCCAGTATTGTTATTACGTAAGTATTTATATTTTTCCATTCTAAGAGGATTTTTTGGGAAAACTTGTCAGTTGGTTATTCTTCTACATGAATGTTATGGTGCTTACTAAGCTCAACTTGTATTCTAAGTATTTTTGTTCGGTGTATATAAAGTATATGCTATTTCTGTTTAAATTCTAAACCTTTTTAATTTTAGTTAAAATCAAAGCATATAATGCACATATCAAAACTGATGATGTGTGCTATTTTGATTTTTGAATGTGTTTTTGATATCCTTGAAAAATCACAGTCATAGCAGTAAAATTGTTTTAATTAATGAACAGCAGCGAATGCTGAATCAGGTTTATTGATGTAATTATCACTGAAATAGAAAAATATACGTATTAAAAGCACAGAACCTTAGTTTATTTGCTATTCTAAGGGTATTCAAGTGTTTGAAGAGCAACTAACTGATTTTTTGGTGCCATTTAAAGAATAGCCTTCTGAAGTCATAATAATTCTGTTTAACATTACATACATATAGAGGCTGCTGGTTTATGTGTGAAAACCTTATACATTATTTAATGAGTACTTTGAATGATAGATTCACTATATTAAATTTTTCTTAGATTTATCGGTTGACTTGAGACGGTTTTCCATAATGAATAGGCTGTACATAAAGTGAATGTAAAAGCTCGTTGAATGCATATTAAAATGGACACAATGAATATAAACATGAGATGAAGGCCATCAAAAGTATCTAAAGAATATTACCTTTACTTTAAATATTATTATTTTAAATCACAAAGAAATGTATCCCTGAATGAAGTTTGGGCAGGATTTATTGAATTGATTTCTTATTTAGTATATCAGCTCCTTCTTCGTTGAGTGACTAATAAGTGCTGGGTATTGTGCCAGGTGCTGGAAAAACCAACTGAGATCTAGTCCCTCACCTCTAGAAACTCACAGGCTGGTTGGGCAAACAGGCAAGAAAACTGGTAACTGTATCTTAATAAGATAAGCCTTATTACAGCAGAATATAAAAAGTCATTGAAGGCACAGAGCTTATTTTCACTAAGAGAAAATGGGGCAGGAGAGGAGAGAATCCCTCATAAAGAGGGAAAGAGGTGGCATTTGAACAGAGGCTTAAAGGATGCGTAGAAATCCAAGATGTAGACGAAGCAGCAGCAGGAGAAAATGGGAAAGGACTGTTCTGGAAGTCCCACATTGTTTGGTGCCTGGAGCACAGGGGATGTGTGAATGAGTCTGAGAGCTGGGGCTGGACCAGTAACCCTGGGTCTTACACAGAGCGCCTTCATGGTGATGCTAAGGAACTAGCACTTTTTCTTGTAGGTAATGGGGAGGCTTGAGGGAATTTAACGTAGAGGAATAGTGTAGTCATATTTCCATTTTATAAAGTACCTGGAGTACAGTGTAGAATACAGTGTAGCATCTTTCCCACATGGAGGAAGCTCCATGAGGATGTGGCCTGGTTCATTATATCTCCGTGCTCATCTCACCCAATGCCTGAACCTGGAAATGACATTTTTATTGAATGAATAAATAATGGACACTCAGAAGTCAAACTTGGAAGTAGATTGACCAGTTAGGAAGTATTATGATTACCAAAGTGAGAAAAGATAAATGTTTGAACCAAGAACCAAGGTAAGAAAGAGCTAGAATCTGGACTTGGTGATTAATTGATTATATCGGGTTAGGGAGAAGAAGTTTAAAAAGTCTCTCTTCTGTAATATGGAAGACTGGGTGAATGATGGTGATCCAAGTTGGAGATTAAAGGATATTGTTTGTAGTAAAGTTAATAATTCAGGTAAGGACATGTTTGAGGTATCTATAGGATATGAAATTTAAGTAATCCAGCAACTATGTGTATGTGTGTGTGTGTGTGTGTGTCTGTAAGAAATTCAAATAGGATTTTGAAATATTTACTTTATAACTATATGATTGCAGTTGAAGCTGTGGGGTAGGATTAAACCCCCCCCCCCAATAAAAAGCAAATAAAATGTAAAAGAAGAGGATTGAAGGTGGAGTTCTAAGTTTACCAATATTTCACATAAAGATTTTAAGGAAGCGCCAATGAAAGAAATAGTTGCCTTCCGTAGAGGCAAAAGGAAAACCAAACAAGATCAGTTCACAGAGCCAAGAGAGACAGGCTAAAGGAGAGCATGATCAGCAAAAACTTCCGAAAGTCTAGGAAGTTAAGTGCCAAAAGTGTCCTTAGATTGCATTGGAAGATACGAATTTCTGTGGAGTGGTAGCTGTGGCAGTCAAATGGTAGTGGCTTGAAAAATGGACAGGAGCTTAAAATGTGATACCACCAAGAGTAGATTATTCTTTCCAAAACTCAACTAAGATAGAAAGGAGGGACTAGGCTGGAAATAGGAGGTCAGGAATATTTTTATGTTGGATGACATTTCAGTATTATTTTAGAAAAAGAAAGGAGCAGTACAATAAGGAGAAGACGGAGGTAGGGGAGTACAATAAGGGAAAGATGAATAGAGTCTGGCTCTGACACGTTCTGGCAGAGCATATACAGACACGTAAATGTGAATTCCTCAACACTTACCTTTTAAGGTACTTTTCATCTTACAACTTAGTGTACATTTTAAATTTTGGTGTTGGCTATAGAAGATACTTACTAAACAACAGTACATTCCTAGTATTGATTAAAATCATGACGTATTTCATGTCAGTGTATTATAAATCGATGGTATTTGATGGAGTTTAGAGTTCAGTCCTCAAAAGATTTTGGAGAAAGTTCATTCTTATCCAAATGTTTTATTTTATGTAAAATATTTATTTTTACATAAATATGACCCTTGATTTGTGTGTGATATATATATATATACACATATAAAATTTTATATAAACGCATTTGTATTTTTGTACAAATGCATATATATGTGGATATTAAAATCTTTGCCCTCAAGATTAAATGAATGGCTGGAAAATAAGTGTGTCCATTTTAATAACTGACACATGATTTTGCCCTAGCTGTATCAAATGTCTTCTTGCTTAAAAACACAACGTAACCTTGCAAACATAAAAGTATATAATTAGATTCAGGTATTAAAGCACTCTCTTGAGCACTGTAAAACATTCGTTTTTTAAAAATCAAGAAAAGGGGACCAAAAACCTGGTCAAGAGTGACATGTCTGAGAGCAATAGAAAGAGGCTCTGAGAAGTCAGAAGGGGCAGCTGTTGAGTGAACTTAGCAAATCTGGAAAATTGTGATTTTGCAAAATGATTATTCTGACTAAACTTGGTAATATCAAAGTAGCCAGTAGGAAGTAGGCTTATCCTCCTAACTGGTTTATATAGGGGTGTTAAAGTTCACAAAGAGAGGTCCTAATATTTAGACATACAGCATATGGAGGTTCCTCGGGGATTTGAAAGTGCTTGAATGAAATGTCAGCTGCTGCGGAAAACGAGTATGAAACATTTCCTTCTAATGGACTGTGCCTCACTGATGGGGACTCGGCTACCTTTGTGTAGGTGACAGGGTACAAAATGTGCTTATAGGCGAACCAAATAGTTTAAATGAAACTATTTTGCAGTTTCAAGGCTCCCAGTAATCATTAGAATTTTTTAAAACATGTAAACATTTTTTGTATTGTACTGTCTAAATAACCCAAGAGGAATGATAGGGTATGACAGACGTAATGAAAGTAGAACTTTACATCAAATGAACTTAAAAATAAAAACTTATGGGGATTTAAATTCACGCTTTTAGTTTATCTTTCTTAATTATTAATACATAGTCATGTTCATTGGACAACATAGAGAAGTAAATGGAAAATATTTTGATATTTACACTATTATTCTTGGTGTGCGTATTTTTTTTTAAGCAAAATTTCGAATTTTCTGTTTTGTCCTAAGATTAACATTTTTCCATACTATACTTCATTGTAACTTATTTATTGTCTCCACTACTTTTGGACTTTTAGGTTGTTTGAATTTTCAGTCTTATAAATTCTGTTGTAATCACTTTCTTTGGGTTAAATCTTTCCCTCTATTTCTGTTGTTACCTCAGGTTCTTGAAAGTGGAATTTCAGAGGCAAAGGGTTTGTACAATTTTAAGGCTTTTGACACACCCTGTCAAAATGTCCTGCAAAAAAACTAGTTTCAATTTATATTCCTACCAACAGTATTAAAAAAATGGCCCTTTCCACAAGCCATTGACAACACTGTGTGTTGCCATGCTTTATAATTTTGGCAACTTGATAGATGAAACAGAGTCTAACTGTTGTAATTTATGTTCATTTAATTAACAGGTCAAATATATTTGCACATATTGGTGTGCCATTTTTATTTCTTTTGTGTGTATGTGAATTGCCAGTTGACCATTATTCTGTTGAAGTATGTGAAGAAATGGGTTTTCCAGGGCCTAAGGAAGCTGACACCAGAGGCATGACTCAAGGACATCAGGACACTGACTGATGGACCTAATATGTATAGGTATCTCCTTAAAGGCAGGGCTTCTGCGTTTAGACATTCGTGTCCGTTCTTCATGAATAGCAACGCAGCCTCCAAGCGTTCAAAGGCTGGGGCAAAACACAAGTTCAAGGTCGTGAGGTGCTGGATTGCCGCCTTTCCTAAACAGCTACACGTTCCGTATTAGTGATTCTGGGTGCCTAGAGCGTCGGTATTTACTCTAGCTCAGAGTGACCAGTTTGTTTCCATAAAGTTTCTATATCGCCATTAAATAAATAAATAACTTAAAATAAATGATAGTCGCAGTGGGAGGTAGATCTCTTTCCATCGATCCTTAGTCTGTTGGAAAAAGTGATGGATGGATATATATTTTTCTTAAGTTGCAAGTGCTTCTTAGATATAATCAGGATCTTAATAATCTTTTGTTTCTTTGAAAAGCTTTAGATCTTAATCTTTTGTAAATATTTCCCTCGGTTTGATTTTTATTTAAGTGATGTTTGAGGGAATTTTGAAGAAACTTTTAAATATAGTCAAATCAATATTATTTATTTGTGGCTTCTTTTATGCTTGGAAATATTGATTTTTACGCTTATGGCAAGTGTTCATTTATATTTTCTTCCCCTTTTCCTATGTCTTTCTTAAATTGTTAATCCATCTGAATTTTACTTATGTAGTTTGTGATGTAGGGATTTAAATTTATTTTCTTCACACAATTCTCTTTTATAAAATGCCATTTAATTAAGGGTTGTCACATAATGTCTAGTAAACATGTATTCATCTTAAATAACGAAAATTTGTACTGTTAAATCTTTCCAAAGAAGCAGGGTAAGATTTGTGAACTAGCGTGTAGAAATAAGAATTTTGAGATGATAAATTCAGCTTTAATAGATTACATTGATAGCTAAAAGGAAGTATTTTCAAGAATATATGATTAACCACTAGTAGTATAACATGTAATAGTTAGGCATTGCAAAAACTGTGTAATGAGATAGACTGAAATACATTGGCAAAAATTATATATAATGTATATAGTATATAGACAGTTAACTATAGTTTTGATTAAAAAGAAAACATCAATCCTACAAAAAGTGAGGAAGTATTAGGCACAGATATTTTGAACATTCTTATATTAAATATTTTAGAGATATTTAAAAGAATAAATATATTTTTTAAAATATTAAAATATATTTAAAGAATAAAATATATTTTTTGCTGTCAAGCTTATATACTTGGAGGCACATAACTTTGCAAATAAACAATGGAAAGAAAGCACCTAGATGAAATATGTAACAAAACTACATGTTTAGAAGAGAAAAACAATGAAGATTCAGAAAATGAAAGACTTTTGCAGAATTTATAGAATTTGAGCAGGGTTTTGAAGGGTGGTAAAAATGTGTTTTAAGTGCAGCAGAAGAGCAGTCCGTGCTTACAGGTGGAACAACTTGAAGGAAGACTGGAAGCAAAACAGGGAAACAACTGTAGCATTATAAGGCGGCCACGCAATCTGAAAGAATCCCCTTGGGAAGCATTAGAAGCTAAAGTTGGCAGTTAAATGGAATCCACTTACGAGGCACTGTAAGCGTCATGCTGAAAGGTCTGGAGCGTCTCAGTGGGTGGCGGGTGTCCAGCCTGTGTCTAAAGCCAACCGGAGACATGATGGACGGGCTCGTGAACTTGGAATTGATGAGCCACGGGACAGTATGGACCAGGAAGGTGGGATTGGGAGTGGAGAGGAAGGGACAAGTTGTAGTTGTATGACAGGGCTTTGAAAAGGGAAGAGGAGGGAGAGTAAGGACCCAAGATGACCCAGAGTGCAGAAGCTGAAAAACTGTTGTTGTCATAGATAAAAAAGGTAAGACTATAGAAAGACAGCTAAAATGGATTTATCTGCACAGTTATATAAAGTAGTAGTATAGAATATGGTTCATGTGGCAGTTTGTGAAATCGTATACAGTATGTAAAAGATATCAAAAATCAAAATAAAATGTGGATTTAAGGGGTTATACAGTGATTTTATTAGAGAACAAGATGGGCAGTTCAGATCTAGTTCAGACACAAAACAGAGAAAGTTATTTCTCCGTATTTCCTGAATCATCCCTTAGAATAGGACGTTCAGTTGTCATTCAGGATCCTACCAGAATATTAAGTCATAATATTCCAGTTAACTCCTATATACTCCAGATGCCCTAAGGGGTATTCATTCACTACTGGAGTGGGAGCCTCAGTGATAGAAGAGCAGAGTCTGAGAATATATTATCCCTGTTCATTTTAGTTGCTTCCTGCCAAATCTCAAAACAGTCACTACCTAAAGTAGATTTCCTGTACTGCTGACTTCGTCCTTCTCTTCCCCACAGCCGTAATGAGGGTTTTGCTAGTAATATACTTTCCGCTGGAATCTCCTAAGAACACCAGGATCTGAGTCAAGGTTGTGAAGGAAGTAGGTCGTAGGTTAATATAGTAAACCGTAGTCCCCTCGCTCCCCTGGTTCCTGCTGAAGACTTGAAGTCGAGGTGGCCACCTTACGTAGATGGCCTGTTAAAGACCCAGCAGATGCCCTGCCACTCAGCCAGGGAGCCCATCGATGCGGCCGGGACAAAGGACTGACGTCCCAGGAGTTCTGATTGTCAACACTTTCTATCCTGGAATTGATCTCTAAAGGGAAAAACGTGATGAAAAGGGATCAGTTCAGAGGCAAAAGTTAGTACTTTAAGGGATTAGAATGTTGTCCATTCTACGAGTCCTGCTTATTTTCCCAGATTTCAAGTAGCTTGTATGATTGTACAACTCACCGATGGTTGTCAGCTGTCAGTCACACACGATTTCTTTTCCTGCAAAAATATCAGAAAAGACCAAGAGCTTACGTTGACTCTTTCTATGACTTACATTACAAAAAAAATTTTTTTTTTAGTTACTGGGGCTGGGGCTTGAACCTGGGACCTTGTTAAGTGGGAAGGCGGCACTCAACCACTGAGCCACACTGGCTCCCCTGAGGTTGTTTTTTCTTTTTTTTTTCCATTTATTTGCTTGCTGTTGTTATCTTGTTTTTGTGTTTGTTTTTTGGAGGCACTGGGGGCTGACATTCCCATGTGGGAAGGAGGCACTCAACTGGGTGAGCCCCATCTACTTCCTGTCATGCTATTTTAACTCGAAATTTTCACCCACAAAAATCATGTCGCTCCAGCTGATTCTTGTTCTCCTGTTGGGGCATTGGCGGCATCCTTTCATGGAACGGCGTGCGTTCTCTCCACAATCCCAGACTTCCCATAGAAAGTGCCATTACTGCTAGAGGCATTTTGAAAGCAGTCGTTTTGTAACAGTGACCTTTCAAAAGATAATTGCTAAGGATGTTGGAGGTGAGTGTTGTTGTTGATTTTCAGAAGAATCATTATTTGGGAATCCAGATACGGAGTAGAGATGTTGGTAGAGATTGATAAAAGACAAATGTAGATCATTGTTTTTTATTGAGCACTCATATTTAGCTTTCCCCCTACCCACTAAGGTTAATATTATTGTTCCTATTTTACGGAGGAAAAACTAGGGCTTAGAGCCTCTAAACACCGTGACCACATCACACAGATAGTAAATCGTATCTGTGGTTTACTGTCACAGTACACCACTGTCTGATTCCAAAGCTCACGCTGATATACACCTATTCCTATGTGGAATCTATTGGCATCCTGACAATAATAGAGAGTGTTTTATTCAATATCATTTACTTCCTTTTCAACGGGAAGGAAAGAGTCTTGTAAATTTAAAAGGCCTCCAAATCATCATCGACTTCTCCTTTGGTCCTAGGACTCCAAGAATATTATTATTTATTTTCCTTAACGCTAGTCCTTTCTTCCTCCTCCATAGGTGTATCTTCATGAGAAATGGCTTAATTATTTATAAAAAAGGTGGAATTCACAAATCGAGATTTTTTTTCAATATTTGTGCATTCACCAAATGGTTTCCTTCTGTAGCCATTATTTGTGGTTCAAATTTTAGAAATTTTATCAGTTGATTTAATAAACACTTCTTTAACACGTATGGTTCACATTTAATCCATGACCTTGGTAAAGAGTAGACGTGTCCCCAAATTCTGTTGTGGTTGAATTTTTTTCACACTTCTTGCTTTAAGGTGAAATTTACTATATTAGGAAAGGAGTTTCGTAGGTGAAGCGGTAAGGGTGCTAACATTAAAACATTACTTTTCCGTTTCTCCTGCTTCTTCATAAATTTCTTTGTAATTTCAACTTAGAATTTCTTTAGAATTTTCTATCAGACTCTTATTTCCCAGATCACTGTAGATTACTAGATCAGGATTTTCTAATAACTCTGTTCACACATTCTCAAATCTGACCAATCTAATAACTTTCTATTGGAATTTCTAATTTCCCATCCTGCTTATGATTACAGTGACACTTTTCTCCCTTTACCCTGCCACACAACAGTATTTTAAACTTCTTTGTCAAAGAAGTATTCAAATAATTGTTTCTTTTAAACTGGCTGGACAGTTCTTAACATGCCAGATGAGAAGTAAATAGTTACTTGAAGGACTAAGTCAGTAGCTTTTCAAATCTTATTTCCTAAAAGTCAATGCAGCTTTAAAGATACTAGGTTTAAAAGAGAATAGAGTGTGTGATTTGATGAAAGCCTGTTCCACAAACATAATACTTCAGTTGTATCTGCTTTAAAAATTTACCACGGCATATCTTATTTCTGTTTTTACCTTAAGATGTTATATGGGTAAACTATGCAAACTCTCATTAACAAATATAACTTCTTATGCCTGCAAATAGAAAACCACTATTGGCAAATAGAATAGTAGCTGTCTTTTAGTAGCCTATTTTTCCCCCTAACAAGTATAAATCATTAGGAATAAATTGTGTTCCATCACTGTATCCAGTAATTGGTGACATTTTCTTGTCACTATGGGATTACAAATAATAGCAGTATACATACTGTCGAGAGATTCATTATGCTATGAAAAACATAAACCAGTAGTCTGTTTCTTTTAACTATGCATTGCATATATTCTATATTAAGTGTGGCACAGATCTTAACGGTTAAAAAACTTGACAGAGCAATCTTTGCCATTAATAAGCTCAAATTGTTTTTATTATACTTTAAATGTATTTTAATCTGTAGTTCACATGTAAAGCATATTCTTCCAACCATATTTTGTTTGCAAACAGGTATTTGATAATTTGATCAATAAACACATAGTTGCTTTTAGTGATGGGCAAGAGACTGTAAACATTTGTAATGTATTTTAACATAACCGATGTTATGGGTAATTATAATGACTGGGTCCTCAAAATTTGTGTTTACATAGTAAATTGTAGGGACCTATCTCCAGGCTGAAGGAAGAAAATAATCTGTTTGGAGAGAACATTAACATGAAACAAATCCCACAACTGCTTACTTCATTGATTACTAAATTCAGTACATCACTTTGCAATTTGAGTGTCCTGGCAGTGTTACATACCTATTACCCTTTTTGACCCTCTAGAAAGGAGGGTGACGTCTCTTACTTTCACTAGCTTCCGTTGCTTCTTAGAGAGGAGGTTTTATTTTTTATTGTCTCTTCAAATTTAAGACAGAAAAGACCCCGCTGGACTACAGAGAGGGCCTGACAAGCAAGGCCGCTCCAGCTTTTTATTTGACCCCTGTCTTCCTGTACAAATTTATCAACCTTACCCTGAAAATCCCCTAACCAAAGCTTGAAGGGTTCTGCCTTCTGCCAGTTCTTGGGCTCCTGGAATCGTCCTGCCCTTTTGGATGATGCCCTCTGTGCTTCTAATGTTAATTCTTTTTCCAGCCCTACAACATTTGTTTTTTAGCTCAGTTTCCCCACTTTGTGAAAACATTTTTATCCAAGTTTTCCTTTATTTATACATCCATCCAGCAAACACAAGCAAGGCATTTTGCCTGACGCTTTACAGGCCACAACGCTAAGAAACACCTGCCAGGATATACAATATAGTATTTTGGAATTCATTGTGATAAGAGTTAGAGTCACTTATGCATTTCAGACCTCTTTAGTCACATGAGTCTTGTCTCTTTTAATATTTCTGCATTAATTTCTCATTTTCCAGGCAATCCATAGTTCAGATTTCCATTTCTCCTGCTAAAGGTTAGTCCTTTAACAAAATATATTTTGACAAATGGAGTCACCACAATCTTTTGTTTCACAATCTAAATATGAGTTATGTTTGATTTTTAATTCTGCTCTCCTTGTTGGCCTTTCTTCTTTATATTTGTTCTTTTCCTTTTCCTACTTAAAATAATATTGCCTTCAAAACCTGCAACTATGAGTTGTGAACTAAACATAGTCTCTCTCTTTCACAAAGGAAATTTTTAAAAGACGTTTTCAAACATAATCCTCTATAAAATGTTTTAAAAACATTATGAAATCCACGTGACTTGCTTTAGATCTTTTTCATCACGGCAGTCAAAACGATTTTTCGAAATGGCCCTCAATTTTCTGTTTTTCTTCTCCCTTACTGTTTCCGAATCATTTCCAAAATTTCGAGCTTATTATGTTGTCTTACTTCCCTTCTTGCAATCTTTATATGGGCATATATTAACACCAAACTCAACCTATTTATTTATTTCAAAGTTATTTTTAGTCCCTGGTATACAGGGAGCATATATGTTATTTCATTCAAATCATTGTCCTTCTCTTGTCCTTTCTGCACAGTTAGAAATATTGTTCATTTTCTTTCTGTTCTCTTGATACCTGACTTCATAAAGATCGGTTTACCAGGCGAGACAGGACAGAAGCCGAATCAACCTTCTTAGAAGAAGTAAATTCTGTAAGCTCATCTTTTCCATTATTTAAACACCACATAACTTCTCTTCTTCTCCTCTCCTTGAGATTCCTTAAGAAGTGTTATGATGGAGATCTACATTATTATTTGCCATCCTGTGAATAAACCATATGCTTTCTTGCCTCTTGGCCTTTGATCAGTGTGCAGACAACCTGCAATGCCCTCCCAGCTCCTTAGTCTTTACCTATCAAAATCCTGCCTTTCTTGAACTCAAGTTCCTCTTCCTGTACTATATTCCCATAGTGTTTCGTCTCCCTGGCTCTTCTATGGCATTTAACATTTGCTACATTATTTTGTTGTTATCTGTCTGTCTTATTTCCTACATTAGATTATAAATGTCTAGAGAAGACATTTATGATTCCATGTATTGTATAGAACCACACCCAAAGAGGGTGTCCACTTAAATTTTTCAATAACTGAATGAATGAGGTGTCCATTCATCAGGAAAGAGTGAGAGGAATAAATGGGAACACTTAACACTATGTAGACAAACATTTCAGTTTTGGTGAGATATTTGTATACTTTGACCTTTCGTAAAAATATTTTATAAGGAGTTTTAGATTGCAGGTATTTTTTAAACCACACTTGTAAAAAGGAAGAATGAGAGCATTTATTTCCATGACATACTGTTTTAATTAATTCAGACCATTTATGTTT
Source organism: Dasypus novemcinctus (assembly GCF_030445035.2). NCBI lineage: Eukaryota > Metazoa > Chordata > Mammalia > Cingulata > Dasypodidae > Dasypus > Dasypus novemcinctus. The sequence continues at coordinate 6,273,039 of NC_080673.1, read as the reverse complement.
CCCCTATTATGGTTTCTTTGTATTTGCATTTACTAGATTTTCTTTCCTAGATGATTTATACGCTTGTATAACTTGAAATTTCAAGCATTAAATTTATTGCATATTGTCATTATATATTAAAATCACTTTCATAATCTTGAGTACTTTAATATGTCATATGTTCTTATACATATAATTCATGTTAAGAATTTTCTTTAGCAAGATTTACACTATCATTTGGAGCACTTTAGAAATCAATATTGCAGAGCACCATAAGGAGAAAAAATTTCTAGAAGTACTCCCCTGTGTTCCCATTAATCTGTTTATTATCAAAGTCTTTATTAGGAATATAGTTGCTAATGTAAGCCTGTAATAAACAGAGTATAATTGAATTTTCAATATTTTGTCACCTGGGAGTAATTTTCTTGCAAGACCTCTGCTCTGTCTTCTGACTAATTGTCAGCAGTTACTCAGTATCACCACATTAATGTCACTAGACATTGCAAAAATATCTACTTGATTGCAATATACTTAAAGATGTTCATTTCAAACCCATGATATTTACTCTGTAAATTATTTACCTCAATTTTAAATATCATTTAAAATGCAATACATGTAATAAGTTGACATGTTTTGAAAATACGAATTCATCCGTAAGCTAAGATTTACTTGGGTAGAAGATAAAGACTGTCATGTTGGGAGTTTCAAAGTCTGGCACTGACAACAAGGTAGAGTGGGGAGCTGGCTTAACCAGTCAGTGCACTGATGCTAAAGGGATAGCTTGTCTTCTTTTTCACTGGGTCTGGGGTGTTTTTTGTTTAAATTACTATTTTTCTTCTGTGAATCTTCCCTAGGAAGAATCTCATATTATGCTATTATATTATGCTGTATAATATCCTAATGTTATTTTAACACTTAAAAATCAGGAATGTTTGTACATCCTAGTAAGGAGCAATCTGAAGAAGAAATTTTTAAAAATTCCATTTACAATAGCAACTAAAAGAATCGAGTAACTAGAAATAAACATAAACAAGGATGGAAAGGACTTGTATATGGGAAATTACAAAACATTGCTGAAAGAAGTTAAAGAAGACAAATAAATAGAAGGACGTTCTGTGTTCATGGATTGGAAGACTGAACATTCTTAAGGTGTCAATTCTACCCAAAGTGATTTACAGATTCAGTGCGATTCCAGTCAAAATTCCAAAAGCCTTCTTTGCAAAAATGGAATAGCCAATCATCACATTTATATGGAATGTAAGGGACCCCAAATAGCCAAAGCCATATCGAAAAAGAAGAAAAAAGTTGGAGGACTCAAACTTCCCAATTTTAACACCTTTTACAAACCTTCAGTAATCAAAATAGTGTGGTATTGGTGCAAGGACAGACATATAGACTAATGGAATTGAATTGAGAGTTCAGAAATAAACCCTCACATCTTGACCAATTGAATTTTGACAAGGGGGGGGTGCCAAGTCTACTCAGTGGGGAAAATAGTCTCTTCAACAAATGGTGCTAGGGAAACCTGGATATCCATATGCAACAACATTGAAGGTAGACCCCTGTCTCACACCTAGGTTTAAAAGGAAATACAGTATGTAATTTGATAAAATCAGATGAACTGAGAATGGATCAAAGACCTAAATATAAGAACCAAAGTACAAACCTCCTAGAAGAAAACATAGGGAAGCATCTTCAGGACCTTGTGCTAAGCAATAGCTTCTTAGACTTTACACCCAAAGTGTGAACAGCAAAAAAAAAAAAAATAGATAAGTAGGACTTCATCAAACTTTAAAACTTTTGAGCATCAAAGGACTTCATCATGAAAATAAAAACATAATGTACAGAATAGAAATATTTGGCAGCCACATATCTGATAAGGGTTTAAGATCCAGAATATATAAAGATATTCTACAACTCAACAACAATTAGACAAAATAGGGGGAAAGTTTGGAATAGACATTTCTCCAAAGAAGATATTCAAATAGCAAAAAAGTTCTTGGAAAAGATGCTCAATGTCATTAGCCATATGGAAATGCAAATGAAAACCATAACCAGATACCATTTCACACCCACCAGAATGGTTATTATTTAAAAAACAGAAAATAACAAGTGCCAGGAAGGATGTAGAGAAAGAAAGGAACATTCCTTCATTGTTGGTAGGAATGTAAAATGCGTGCAGGTGCTATAGAAATAGTTTGACAGTTCTCAGAAAGTGCAGTGTAGAATGACCATGTGACCTGGCAATTCCACTTCTGGGTATAAATCCAAAAGAATTGAAGGCAGGGACTTGAACAGATACTTGCATGCTGATTTTCATGGTGGCATTATTCACAACTACCAAAATATGGAAGCAACCCAAGTATCCATCAAGGGAAGAATGGATAAAGAAAATGTAGTATATACATCCAATGGACCTTTTTATTATTCCACCTATAAAAGGGTGAAGTTCTGATACATGTGGCAAAATGAATGAAACTTTGAAGATGTCATGTGCTGAAATAAGCCAGACACAAATGTACAAATATTGTATAATCACTGATATGGAATAATGAGAATGTGAAAATTCATAGAGTCGAGTCTAGAATACAGGTTAATTTGGGCCATGTGCTGGTAGGGGATGAGGAGTTAGGGCTTAATTGGTAGAGAGTTTAGGGTGTTGGAAATGTTTTGGTAATGGATGGTGGTGATAGTAACACACAGTTGTAAATGTAATTAACACCACTGTTAATATTTGAAAGTGGTTAAAATGGGGAATTTAAAGTTGTATATATGTTATGGAATAATTTTTTAAAAAACTGTAGATTTGTACAACACAATGAGTGAACCCTAGTGTAAACTATGGAATATAATTAATAGTGTAATATTATAATTAATAGTATTATAATATCATAATATTGTAATTTTTTCATTAATTGTGTCAAGTGTACCACAATAATGCCAAGTGTTTTAATAGGGAGAATTACATGTGTGAGGGGAGTATATGGGAACTCTGTACTTTCTGCATGATTTTCCTGTACGTCTAAAATTCCTCTAATTTAAAAAAACATAGTGTTGTTAATTGGTGGTGGTAGCACAATGTCGTGAATGTAATTAATACCACATAAAAGTGGTTAAAATGGGAAGTTTCCGTGGTATAAATGTTAGCAAAATGAAAGTTTTTTTAAAAGGTGAAAACAAGAATAAATGAGTACAATTACAGTTGAAAACAGTAGACATAGATGGGTTGGATTTAAAAAGTAAAAGCCTTTTAGAGTAATGATGGTGCCAAATAGTCAAAACTGAGCTCTCTCCAAATTCAGAACATGACATATCAACCCTCGAACAATCCTGGTGTACGCCTGTTGTCCCAGTATGATCAACAGTGCCTCCTTTCACTCTTAAAATTTTTTTGATTTAGTCTTTAAATTAAGTGGCCACCCGACTATGACATATTTTTAGTTGAGTGCCTCCTGCATTTCCCAGACAGCTTGTTAACGAGCTATACGGTAAGATTAAATCAGCCATTTTTCTTGTCAGGCATCCTATACTTGACTTAGTTGGCAAAAATTCTCAAACCCTCTAACTAAGCATTAAAATTTGAATCTGGATATGAACACATCATCAGAGTTATTTTTAATTCAAATATTTGAAGTGTTTTCTCATCTCTGATATATACAAATGTACTACCTGTGCATGTGTGTTCATGTGTGTTTGTATGTGATTTTAAACTTTTATTGGGGAGGAAAATTTCCTGAGGATGATTCTTTACAGTGGGTGGAAACCAGAGAGCCTGGCGATGCTGGCAGTGTGGTGCTCCCTTAATCTGACCGCCACAGCGAGGCTTGAGAGGGTTTTTTATTGTATGATCGTGGAGAAGCAAATCTCTGCATATAAGTCAAGCCGAGTAAATTTGGCAGAAATGAGAAGCTGTGCTTTCAGATGGCCTGCTTCACTCAAGTTCAAGCAAATGCGAGGGGGTGCCCACGATACTCCAGTCCCGGTGCTAGGTCTTGGGGAGAGCACAGAGGAAGCAGCCGCCTGGGGAGCGTCCAGGTGGGAGGGGGCAGTGGGAGTAGCTGACCTTTATGGGGTGCCTTACTCCATGTGGACACAGTGCTCAGCTTCTTGAAAACAGCTGGGAAACCGAAAGAGCCCTCTTTCTCCTTATCTCGAGCATCTGTTATGCTCCAGACATCACGACGAGCACTGGGGAAACTGTGATGAACCCAACCGGTAGGTTCCTTTTCCTTAAGGGAGCTCACAGGTCTGGGGGAAAGCAGACCCTGCATAAGTCAACCACAGAAATGTGAAATCACACCGTATGTCAGGAAGGGTCTGGCTTCAGTGAGATGAGATGTCTCAAGTGGGGGGGCCCTCTGGATCAGGAGGTCTCAGAGATGTGGCAGGTTTAAAGCTGAGATTCGAGAGATGGGAATGAGCACGACAGGTGGCCCAGTGGGGAGAGGGTTGCAGGTAAAAGGAAAGCACTGCCCATGGATTGTGGGGGTGTGGGAGCTTGCTGGAGCAGTTGAGCTGAGAGCAGGCCGCTGAGAGGTACCTTGGTGGTCGAGGAAGACTGTGTGCCTTACGAAATAGGGTGGGAGAGGAGGGCGGGAATTTGTGGAGTACGGACTCTAAAGGAACTTGAAGCACTGGGAAGCCATCAGAGGATGTAGAGCAGAGAGAGACGAGATCCAGCCTGTCCCAGAAATCCAGAGGTAACAATTCTACATCTAGACTCAAACTCTGGCCAAGCTGGTCCTAGAGCCCAGCTCTACCTTCTAACCAGGAGGTGGCTGGGGACACGCAGAAGGTTGGTGCCATGAGGGAGGCATGCACAACGCATTGGGGGATTCTGAGCGGGAAGCTATAGCCTCCAGTTTGGAGCTTCAGGTAAAACTCCAGGGAGGAGGAGGCACGTGGCTGCGGGTCCAGGAAGGTATTTCAGGGAAAGGGAAGAGCATAAAAAATGAGGACAGTGAAAGTAGACTGTGTCCTGAAATGCATCTCCATCAGAGCTAGACAGAAAATAGCAAAGAAAGATTGGACAGGATATTCGGTAGTTAGGAGGGGGTTGCTGGAGATACCTGAGGAGAGGATGTGGTCAGAGCTCTGCATTAAACAAAAAGTATCCTCCCAAAACGCAGAGTGGGATGGCTAAGGCAGGAGAGCCGGCACGAGAGAGACCTGTAAGTGTGTGTGTCCTGAGCGGAGTCCATGTGTTCCAGCTCTCCCAGTAACAGCTCGGTGGCCTTAGTCAGTTTTCTCCATTTCCTTGTCTTGAAATAGAGGTAGTGACAGGACCTCCTTCACAGGGTGGTTGAACAGAGAAAATGAGGTGAGCCATATAAAGTGTTGAGCAGCCTGCTAGGCACACAGTCAGCACTCAGAACATGCTAGCCATTAGAGAAGAAAGCACCGAGCACGAGTGCAGTAGTTCCCTCAAGAGCTAGTGAAGGTCCAGCCCGCGTGATGGCAAAGGGGAAGAGAGGGAGGAGTTCTGTGGAAGAACCCATGAGATGAGAAGCTGCACGGGACGGGCACCATGTCTGCTTTGCTTCCTGTTACGCTCCCGCTGCTGGTCCCGGGCCTGGCATTGAGTCAGCACACAACCGATGCGTATGGAATTGGACTGACTTAATAAATGATGTATCATAATTGTGTATGTATTCTGCTGTGTATGGATTATGCTTGTGCTTGTTTATCATCGGTTTTGATAATACCAAGCCAAGCACCTCAAACTACATATAAAAAAACTAACAGAAGGAGAGAGAGAGATTCCAAATTATTATTTAAAATGTAGAATTTTATGCAGCTCACCAAACTCACCAGTTTCCCGAAATTTATCCAAGGCCACGTCCTGCTTTCACATTTTAGCAAGAGGGTGATTAGTTTACCAGCCATGCAATCGAGGTGAACCCAGGGTTTGGCTGACATCCCAGAATAATTTAGTAAAATCTTCTTGAAAGTCTCCACCACACACCCCACTCGCCTCCCTGACCTCGTCGTGAACTGCGGCTTGTCTGGTCCCCAGTGCATGGGGGAAGGTGACGAGAGGGCGGCCCCGCTTGTGGACAGGCCACCAGGCGTTACTGCCCCCCACCTCGGCAAAGGGCCCCCGAACCCGCCCGAATCCTTCCTAGGCCTGACCTCTCCACTCCCGCCACTGCCTGGGGGAGGAGGTGTGTTCTCTCTCTGAACGGGGACAAGTTGAGACAGCTGTGAGGAGGACCAAGTCCAGAGCAAAAACAGGTGCTTGTGACAGCCGGAAAAGCACTGGGCTGCGAATCCCCCTAACCAAGGGAGATCACAGAAACTAGAAAGAGGGAAAAACCTATGAGTCAATTCCCTCGCCAGAGATAAATGGATCTCTAGTGTCTATTTCTATAACCCTCTCTGCTCTGGTTATACTACTCAACAGGTAAGGAGGAGAGACCTTGGGAGGTAGACAAAAAGACTCAAGACCCTAGGATGGCTTAGGTACTGGGATGAGAAAAAAAGATCAGTAACCATGAAGGAAAAAGTGACAATAAGAAAAGTTGGCTTTTTTTTTTTTTTAGATCGAAGATTAAATAGAGGAAGTTTTGAACCAAGGGTCTGTGGTGGTAGTTATTTTTACAGAGCTGGGTATTTATTCCAAGGCACTGAGTGGTCTTGCTCATATTTTACTCATTTTTTGCCACTCATTTGAGTGAATATTTTTGACATTGCGAGTTATTTAGAATATGCATTTTACTTTTGGAATAATGATAGCAGAGAAGTCTCATAGGATAATGCTCTGATAGACTTTATTGAGGTGGGAATTTGTATGATAGTTTAAGTATGTGGATTTGATTGACTATTTATAGCCACTGTAAGAGAGCCAAAGAATTTTGTTGCTAAAGATAAGATCTTATTGAGATGCAAGTGGATAGAGAATGATATTCTGAATTGGTTCTTGTTTGCCTAGCCTGTTTTCCTCATCATTTATGAGAAGAGAAAAGGAGCTAATTCTCAAAGAAACTGTATTCATAATTTTCTTGATTTTAATCATGCTGAACTAGATAGCTGATTAATTGAACTGGCTTTGATTATATGATTTTTTTTAATCACTACTTCATGTTTTTCAAATTATACCCAGGCATTTTGTGGTGTAGCTGACTTTTAGAATACCCCAGCTAAGCAATGGCACTCTAGCCAGTGGCAGCCCTTTTTCATGCATGTGGGGGGTGAAGGATTTCTGCACAGAGTGTTTAGAAAGCCACAGGTAGACAGCAGGTGCCTTGAGGACTTTCCTCCCTTGTACTGTACTCAGTTTCCCAATTCATTGTTGGAGCTCTGGCTCCTGCTGCTGTCTTGTGTTCGGTTTCAGGTTCTTGCTGTTAAGCTGCCGCCCCGATTTCAGACCGCGGAGATCTGTAAAACTGCCTGATGGTTCACCCCAATCCACTATGGGTGTCAAAAGGCGGGCTGAAGCTGCAAACCCCACATTCGCCTCATCGTTCAAAACCTCTCTTCCCAAATCATGACCGTTTGTCTTGATCACACTCCTGGGGTGTAGGCCCACCCTCTTCTGGTTGCCAGGACCCCTGATTTTCAGGCTGAGCCATCTCTCTTTCCTGTCATCCTTGCTCTGATCCTCACTCTTCTAGCTCCTTATGCAGAACCTATGGCCAGCGGCCACCTACTCCTTGGTATGGTGAGCGGTCGTTTGGTCCCAAGAAATTATGTGTACATTCCTGCTAATTCTGGCTCTGTCAGTGCCAGGACTGCAATTGTGAGCACAGGCAGTTGAATTCCCTCCCATCTGTCCCCACCTCTCATTGTAATTCTGACATGTCTCCTCTCCCATCCTCATTGGACCTGGGAAGGCTGGCCTTCACCTAGGACAGATCCTGTGTAGGGGAGGAATTTGAGAACAGCCCTTGGAAAGTGCCGCAGTAATGATGCTGATATCTTTCACACTCACCCTGGGAAGGAGATTTTATCAAATGAAGAAATATATACTACTCACATGTGACATTTTATTCAGAGCCAGAATTATAAGGGAAAGAAGTTAATATGTTTATACTCAGAAAAATTGGCAGTCAGAGTTTCCTTTAAAAGCAATTTGTGCAGTTCAATTTTTTTTTCTTGAAAGTATAAACTGTTCTTCATTTTGTACCATTACTTTCAGAGGAAATTGCAGAGTAAATGCAGGTAGGTGTCTTTGAAGAATTTTGTTGTTAAATGTGTTTACAAACAAAGAGTGTAAACAAAGACATACATTGTTTTATATCTTGCCCCCAAACAATCTGTACTGAAGTAGCCCTTGAACAAGCTAGAAAATAAGTAGAATAAATGTGCTGTTTTAGCTCCTTTCCATTGGCTTTTAGAAACACCATGATATTTGAAATATTTGTTTTCTTTGCTCTAATGCCAGCAACATAATAGATGAAAAGAGTGGATATTCAATGTTCTCCAAAAATACAGCTTAGCCTCTTTCTGCAACTTGAGCCCTCGCCTATCGCCTTCCCTTGTCTACACCGTTTCCTGCTTGCTCCCTCCTCTAATTACTCTTCTTTTTTCAGCTTCCTTCCACGGCTTTTCTCTCTTTTTGTTCCCCTTTATTCCCTCTTGCCTACATTCCACATTTCTTTTCCACTCCCTTCTTTATTTGGCTACAAGTGCTTAAAGCTAATATTGAGTCTCAAAGCTGAACGAGCCCCATCTCCTGCAAAGCCGAGTCTGGAATTTTGCTAATGAACAAGCTGGCATTCTGGGCTCCATGAGGGGAATTCAAGAGCTAGCCCAAGAACCCCGAAGAGAAGGGCTGCGTGCTAAGTGTAGCAAACTGTGCTTCAACTTAAGACTCATTTTTACATATGTTAAATTACTTAGCTGTCCTCCTTTGTCATAAGTGCAAACACATAATTAAGCATCCCATTCTGGAAAGAAAAAAAAATCCCTCTGCTAGTCAAAGTTAAATTCAGAATTCATCCAAACATTAAATCAAGAGACTGTCGAGTTGAGAATGTGTAATTTGTACAAGCAAGGAGTCTTACAAGGCAAATCTGTCAAAAGGAGATTTTATTGTGCATCTTATAAAATAATGAATTTCTGTGACACTACTCAACAAAAATCCATTAAAATATTTGGTAAGGACTTCTCTTAAAAGTTATTTTTAAAATTAATAAAAATAAAATGAATGTGAACTGAAATATTAAATATTTGAAATACTGTGTATCCTTTCTATACCTCTAAAATAAATTATTTCAACAAGAAACTGATATAAACTTGAGATTTTAAAAAACTATTGGTAGATGACAGATTAATATTTTTAAGTTATCTCAAGAGGTACAGTGTTTCTCTTGAAAGAGTGAACTGTTATAATTCCTATTTTATAATTATTTTCATTGGCACTCTCATAAAGTAAATAAACTGATACCCCAACTGCAGTTTTAAAATTGTCCCCTTTAATCCTATTCCTAGGAAAAGTAATATTTACCTTGGAAAATGAAAACTTTATCAAGAATATTTATAAAGTAACATCTCTTTCTTATGCCAGAAGTGGTGAAATCTCACTATTTATTGACTTAGAATGTAAGAAAGAGGAGAACACTGAACACAGCAGTGAGTTACTGTTCAAAGAAAATCAATTGTGTGATCAATTAGAATACACAAAAGTATCTTTGTGCCTTTTGTTTGAAAACTTTTCTCAAACATAGCACAGAAGGATTCAGAATCCTAATAATTGTGAAGAGTAAACAACTTATCATGAGAACAGGTTCTCACCAAGAGAGATTCTCACAAGAAAATCTGGGTAATGCTAACACAAAGAGATAGAATTTTTACCTTAAAACATTGTTGGAGATGTTTGTGTTTTGAAAAGAAAAAAAAAAAGATCAATAGAATAGGACTCTAAGTTTTAAGTGATAATAATTGTAAAATTAAAAAAAAGCAATAACAGGAATTCAGTCTTGCTTTGGATTTTTCTCTTTCATATTTGTTTGCCTGAATGGAGACGGGGTATTCATAAATTAAGCAGGAGCTTATTAATTCTTGGGAATGACGGTGTTTTCAGTCATGTGGGTATTTCGGGTTGCCGTTTTTTCCCTCTATGGCTACCTCTTCCCCTCCACCCCAGTTGCTCCCACTCACGTTCATGGCTCCATCACCACTTCCCTGGAGTCCAGGAATCACTTCCTAGTTGGTCTCCCTAATTTAACAGTTTTCTCAGTCCTCTGCCATGGCCAAATCCAGCTTCCTTAAATCTGCTTCTATTATGTTATTTCCCTGAAAAACAATCTTCTTCTGATAATAAAACTATGAAGTCTTTCTGAGCATTTCTGTGCACTAGGCTATGGTAACTCTTTGGAACATGTTATCTCAGCTAATTCTCAGAACAATCTTAGGAGGCAAATTTGAATATTATCCACTTTTAATAGGTAAGGATTTGAGGCTTCAGTGGGTTGGCTACTTTGCAGGAGTTATGCAGCAATTTTTAAACATTCTCTTTTCTCATACTAAGTCTAAAATGTTCTGTCTGGCTTTTAATAAAGCATCTCCGAAATCTATCTCCATCCTTCCTTTATGTTCTTCTTTCCTATTACTTAGCAACGTACTTATTGTTTTGAAATGTAATCTTTTCTCTGGGACACTTGGTAGAAGCTAACTTCACAGAACATCTGGAAATTTGCTATTACTTTGATGTATTATCATGCTTTGGAATCTAAAGTTTAGATCATAAATGAAATTGAATGTGAAACTCTCTAGCCACCCCAATTTCTCAGAAACATTTATCGGTATGACAAACCCGAGAATCATTTTGAAAGGCGCAGGAATCTGTGACCAGAGGCAGGCGACCCTGCCCGGGAAGCAGACTGATAGTGGCACCGAGATACGCGGAGGTGCCCTGGGAGGCTGCCGTAAGCCCTGTCTTGGCGCTGCCTGGCCCTCGTCAGTGTCATTGAATCTGGCCCCTTTCATAACTGAAATTTCAAACGTGAATTATTTTATCACATCCCCGCAGAAATGTCTGAGGTCGTAAATGAAGAAGGAAGGAAGACATTGTTCGCGATCCATCCCACATCATTAACATGTCAAATCTCTTTTCCCACTTAAATGAAAGTGGGATGTTTTCCAGCGCCTCGTCCTGACTGTGCGTGTAGCTGCCTGGGCTGGAGAGGAAGGGAGGCGCAGATGAAAGTGCTCGTTTTGCGTTTCGACTAATCTGATCCCTTCCACCAGCTGCCCTTTCCACCTGCCCTCCACACTCTGCTTAGAAACGGCACCTTCAGACAGCCAGACCCTGGGGTAGCCATTTCCACGGAACGAGCCAATTTGAGTTGGGGAGATGGAATAAAGAGGTTGAGGAGCTATGCCCAGGACAGAGACATTCGACTTCAAAATGGAGCTAACATAATTTTGAAGCCATTTTTCCTGTCAAAAAAAAAAAAATTTTTTTTTTAAATCACATGAAATAACTTTCAGAATTAGGCGTTTTGGCTCAAGGGAGGTGGCACAAAGAAAGAAGTCTGAAATGTAACTTACAGGGAATATAACAAAGTAGAGATTTATCTAACTATTCATTGTATTACAAATAAGTCACCATTATCAATTAAGTTATCTCTGTGTAAGCACAAAGCTGTCATTTCAAAGCTGCATTTAAGTAGGCGGCTCTGCAAAGGTCATTTTACGAAGCATAAGATAGATCCTTTGAGAGGGCCCACAGCCCACCTCCCTCAGTTTGGCTTTATGTTCCATTGACTATATTAGCATTAAACTCTCTAAGAGTGACATGCTACAGTAAGGGGGTCCCAGGTGGGCCAAGGGCTCTGCGGGGCCAGCTGTTCCTTAGCTCAGATAATTCTTCTTGGTTGAGATTTACAGATCTGTTTGCCTTTGACAGACCCTGGCAAGTCTTTGTACTGCCCAGTCCTGGTATTTTAAAGGCGAGTCGCTTAATTAATTAGTTAATTAATTAACTGCTACATTTTCTCTAGGCTCTCCTATCTCTGTGAGGCTGTTGAGTCGCAGAACATTCTAAATGTGAAGAACTTAACAGAATTGCATTCTTTAAGAGAGCTGGCCTTTCTGTTGCTGCCAAGGACTCCTCTGAGAGGTCTTGTTGGTTACCCCTGTTGGAAAGCAGCAGAAAATCTTCAGCTTTGTGAGAGGGGATTGCAATATCAGAGTTGAGCCTGCTGACAAGCTGCCCTGATCTACAAGATGGTTAGTCACATAATGGCAGCAAAATATGGTCGTGGCATGTTGGGAGACGTTCCTGAGTTGCCACTGTGCTCCAGGCACGCTGCGCTCCTGAGGCTCTCCCACCTCGTGCCTTCGTTCCTGCAGATCCTTAGCTGGCAGCACCCTCCGCCCCCATGCCTCCATCCCTTCCCCATGCTGCCCAGGCTGGCAGACTGCCTCAGAAGTGACTTTCCCACAGGCTTTTATTGACCCTCTTCAACGTGGATATCGCCTCTGACTGTTTAAACTCCCTTTATGGCTCATCTGTCCTACTTTGATGATTTGTGAACGTTTGCCTGGGACTGGACACACGCCTCGATGTCCATTGCTGCAGCGCCTCGCTCGGTGAGCCCCGTTCTGCCTAGCACGGTAGCCTGCACGTGGTAGACGTTGCTTCATTCAATAGGATTCCCTGCCCCATCCCTCTTTTCCATGTTCCTTGTTACTTGCTAAGTAGATGTAATTATTTAATGACTTTTTCTACCTTTAGCGTGGAAAATAAATGACCTTTAGAGACATTCGTGTTAGACTAAATAAAAATGATACGATTTGCCTTTGTAAGCTATTCTTCAGTTTGTGGAGTCTTCACATATGCTACTTGACCAGCACGTGGAGCTTAGGACGATGCTGGTGACGAAGGAGAAGGGAAGAGTCTCCTTTTACAGATTAGGAAGCCAAGGCCCAGTGATGTTGATTAACTTCTACAAAGGTGCATGTTTAATAAGTTTCAGAGGTTGAAATCAAACCCAGATGTCCTGAGGATACCAACATATTTTTTCCATCCACTGCTTATCGAGGGCCCGGTATTAGGACCCGAGTAGCCACAGCCAGGTAGGAGCTGGGCCTCTGCCTCGAGGAGGCCCCCCGTCGTCGGAACAGGGCGGCAGAGCTGTGAGCAACGATTGTTCCGCCATGGTGCTTCGCGGTCCAGCCGATGCACGATTAAAAGGCAACATTCATTTTCAGCAACTGAGCAGATTCAATAAATTTAATAACATTTAATGATTATTCAGCTTGTAGCATTTTTTAATTCAACGTGCAGCTCCAGTGCACTGTATAGACTGTTTGTTCTCCCAGGTGACAGGGATGGTAGAAGAAGAGACTGGAAGACCTAAGGGGCACTGCCCTCTGTACGGGTGGTAGTGGGTCAACGCTGATCGGCTCACTCAGGAGAAACTCCTCTGTGTTTCTAACCTATCCCTTTCATAATAGGCTTCTTTCTCTAGAAAATGAACACAAAACTGACTTTTGAAGTAGAGTTGGGCAAACATGGCATAATTTTATTTTAAACCAATTTCAGGTGTAAGCTGAACAAATTGCTTCAAAGTTTTACTCAATTTTAAAAGGGGTCCTCCAGATCTAACTAGTTTTCCTTGTTTTTTGTTAACTTCCCTTGTATTTCAACTGTAAGTATTCTCAAGTTATTGACATACCAAATTGAATGGCTACTTTTATCTATTATGTCCTTTTATCTCAAGTAAAAAAATAAAAATCACACTTTCTGTGTAAGGGCTGTGGGAAATAAAGAGTTAAGGGTAATTCTCCCTCAAGGCTGCTTTATGTCCTCATAGCCACCTGCTCCTACTGTACCGAGTTGAGGTAATTAGTAAGAGGCGTTAACGTGTCTGGTATCGCCAGGGAAAGGGAAAACTGAAATCTGTTGAATAGCTTAACTGTGAAACAGTAAATGTTGATTCATTCACCATCTTTCACACTACCACCCAACCTAAGTTCATCAATGCAAGACAAAAGGGAAGCTCACACCCCAAAGGAACCTTAACGGACGTAATCACGTGTAGCTTGAAATGTGTTTGGCGATGTGGCACAGTGAGCCCTGGCTCCACCACCAGCATTTTTGGAAAAGCAGAGTTGGTGTTCAGGACAGAGGTGGGGATTTGAAATGCAGACTTGGGATGAGAGGTGAAATTATGGGGCCGTGAAGTTACTGCTTGGGGGAACGCTGGGCCTGAATAACACCTACATTTGGAAGGAGAGAATAGAAAAGGAAACATGAGGAAAAGTAAAGAGATGTGGGCAGACCAAAGAGAGTACACAGTTATATAATCAAAGGAGAAATTAATTTCTTCTGGAAATGGGTTTTCAGATTGCAGGGGGTGAGTGAGGAAGCAATGAGAAGCTGTCTAGGCTCTTAGGCTATTTTGTTTAAATTAGAGAACTGTAGGTTTACAGAAAAGTCATGCAGAAAATGCGGAGTTCCCATACACTCCTGTCACATAGTTTTCCCTCTTACTAACATTTTGCATTAGTATGGTACCTTTGCTACAGTAGGTGAACCAATACTATTATAATTAAACTGTTAACTCTACTGTTAGTTTGCATTGGGGTTCACTGTGCTATACAGTACTATATTTTTTAAACATGTGTATTCTAATATTGAGTGTGTGTTGAATCTGTAAATCACTTTGTACGTAAATGACATCTTAACAATATTTAGCCTTCTAATCCATGGATCCAGAATGTCTTTCCATTTACTTAGGTCTTCTTTGATTCCTTGTAGCAATGTTTTGTAATTTTCTGTGTATACAGGCTTTTACATTCTTCTTTAAATTTATTGCTAGGTATTTGATTTTGGTTGCTGTTATAAATGGATTTTTTTCTTAATTTCCTCTTCATGATTACTCATTACCAGTACTTGGGGAAAAAAGTAAAACAAGAAGTAGTAGAAGAATAACATATAGAAAAGCAGAGAGTAAAATAACATGAGGTAGTTACAAATGTATGCAGTTACTAGATAGTATATAATCAAAATACAGAAACGCTCATTCCACAGTACTAATTTATATAACATATAAATGCTACAAGAAGACAATTTGTACTCTGTGAATTTCATAGTACACACAATAATTAAATTACACAGAATAGACATTGACAAGCATTGATGATGGACTCTGCAGTTATTTTTTTAAGATACAGAATTCCTTTTTCATGATCCCTTGCTTTGATATTATTTTAAAATACATCTCATACCCTCTTTTAAACTTTTTTTTAGTAGACTGGTTAACTAAATGTCACTGATCCATGAGATTTGGCAGGAAGTCAGTAGTCTCTTACCACAGAGGATTGCTGGCATGTTCCTAACAATAATGGTACCTCTAGTATGCATTAATAGTTTCCTTTCCTAAGTGTCTCAAAACCGTTGAGAAATGATTGGATATCTTAGATACCAACTGAAATATGGCCAGTGTGATATCATGATGCACCAGTCATGATTGAGAGGTCTTACTCACCAACCAGAAACCATGAAGTAGGGGCAGAGAGTAATTGTTATTTATAGTTGCAATCACAGGGAAGAAGAGTTTGTAGTAAGCACATCCTGGTTCTAAACAAAACTCAATAATAGGATAAAGTAAACATCGCCCTTGGGCTATGTCAGAACTCCCAACATAGTTATATTAGGAAGATCACCAGCGCAACTGAAGTATGTGAAAGACTTGTAGTTAGGCTGTAACTGCTCGTGGCACAGCCCCCTGCCTACTCTTGCTGCCCAATTTATGTTCATATTTATTTCCCTAAGGAAGATATTTGGGGATGTCTTGATTATGGGGGACTTAATGAACAGTGGGTAAAGAGTCACATTCTGATTTACCTTTTAGCTCCCCTTAAGTATGAAAGCAAAACCAACCAACCCTGCACAATTCAAATATACATGTGTGTATAGAAGCAAAAAAAGTTATATGAATTAGTATTGACCACGTATGCTTTGGGTTGACCCCACTTAGCTTGTGAAAAATGATATCACACCCTGAAGTGATATGGTAATAAGCAATTAAGCAGTGCCTTAGGGAGGGAATTTATCCTCTTAATAACTGAAGTGGTATTTTAATGCATTTGAGAGCTGTATACTTTCAACGATTCTATTTGTTACTTGAGGCTTGAAGTTCTAAGTTTTTGTTTTAATTGTATATATTATTTTTCACAGTTACTGGACTACTTTGTGGCATCTTTTCTGTCGAAAATGTCTACAGAGTAAAATGGATTTTTAATTATGAGTTCTTGATTTTAAACTTCAGATACACAAAATTGAACTGGAATATTCTTAAGCATAAACAGTGGATTGCCAAATTCCCAAATCTCATTTCAAGTATTTGCTAATGTGGCATTGATCAATCTCCAATTCCCAAACTGAGCAGTGATAGGAATATTGGATGAAGAACGCAGTACAGGCCAGCAAGATAAATTGTTTGGGTTGTCTTTTTGCAAGTTTGAGGTCACAATTCATTCATCTTGTTACTTTGCTATATCCCTTTAGCGGCTTCAATTGCAGGATTAAATATTGAGTGGTGGCCGATCATTCAATATATAGGCTCTCCTATATTGGCATTAGAAAGCTTTCCAGGCTTAAAATGGAACTGTGTGCACACAGAATGCCAAAGATAATCGTGCTGATGATCTAGTCTGCGAGATTAATCCCTCCACAATATTATCTGACCATTCTTAACACATTGCTTTGTCCCTGATATAACACTTCTGAAACAAATGGATATACTAAGCATCTTAGGAATAGCGTTGAGACTGCTGTTCAGCCTGATTCTATCAGAAAATTAACCCATTGGACGATCCAACTAGAAACTTCCAGCACATGATCACAGCCAAAGTGTGTTACCAAAACAATAAAAATAAATTGTACAAGATACAAAATGCTTTGGGGAAGTATTCATTAATAGGGGATTAAAAAATAAAAATCTCTTTGGATAAAATTTTGCCCTCATGGCTAAATATGCTAAATAAAAGTGCTAACTTAAGATAGTGTCTAGTCTAATTAGACCAAGAATATTCACACTTCCTTCTAGGAAATTTTATGATTAAAATTTTATGACTAAAATATTTAGTTTAGGTTTTGCTCTTCTTGTGCATTCTGGGAGTTGCTCACATCGTAAGCCCATTAAAAGGGAAACAAAATCATTAAAGGTTAAAAATGCATTATTTAGCCAAGAGAACCAAGAGGCTTGAAGGATAAATGTATATACTTTTAAAAATAAAAATGTTTTATTTATGAAACATGGAAATTAAAGTTTGAAAAGAACCAAGAGGTCATTCAGCTTTTCTCTCTGCCTGTGCAGAATTTATTTTATTTCACATTTATCTGGATGGTCAAATGATATTTTTCAGATAATAATTTTTCACTTCTTTCTGAAGTTGCTAAAATCCAGAAGTTCTTCAAGGTAAAATTGTTTTGGGGTGGTTAGGGGAAGGGAAGTTTTACCAAAAATATTTCGTAGAACAAGCCCCTTTACTCTTTCCAGGTTATGTTATTTGAAATCATTATTTTTAAAATGCTATTTTTGCACTTTATAAACAGTTATGTAATATTACATATATTTTGTCCACCTAAGTACATTTGGATTTTTTCTCATTTTTCAGAAGTCATTCCTTCTGTTCCTTTCATCACCTGGATTTATGTCTGTCTTCCATCTCTGTGGGGTATGGGGGTCTAAGTAGAGTTTCCCAATTATGATGAAACCTGGTATTCCCGGAGGCAGTATAAGAGAACAGTCTTCTGCGTTAGCTCTCAGCTTGCATTCTGTCTCTGCCGCTTACATTTATAAGACTTTCATCTAGTTATTAAAATCCTCTGTGCCTAGGTTTCTGTATCTATTAAATGGGCCTAGTGATATCTGTTTTGCAGGATTGTTGTGATTCTTAAATAAATAATAGTGAGTGGCACAAGATGAACAAGCAAAATTAGTTATTATTATGATTATATATTTCTTAATTTGTACGTTAAAATTATTTCAGATATGTATTTTTTGGTAAAAATCTTTCATTTTGATTTTTGTAAATAAAGGAGATTTTGTGTTTGCCTGCGACTACCAAGGTATAAGTAACAAGGTGAATGAATTGTGACCTCAAACTTTCAAAAATCCAGACGATTGGATTTTATAAAAGAAGCAAACGTTTCTAGTCAAATGAAAAAAAAATATTAATAATAAAAGAATCCTAAAACCATATCTTGAACCAAATACAGTTGTACACGTCTTCTTATGTTATAAATAAGGAATAGAGCTACGTAAGGAAGGGGAAACCTGAATGGGCCTGCCTGGACTGAACACGAGTCTCATCTGGGTCAATTTGAGAAGGAAAATGTGAGAAGAGTTTGAAGACACATAACAAATAGTGTTTTACATTAAAAAAAATATCAAACAAGAAGTAATGGGAGAGGGAGCAACGCAAGGCAGTGATTGGGAAGTCTAGGAATAGACAGTATAATTGAGTAAGCATTATATTACAAACCAAACATTTGCAGAAACGCTGATATTCATTTTTTTCCCACGTTACTAGGTGAGTTTATCCAGGGCTGAGAGAGGTTAAAACGCAGCTTGTTGGGGGTGATAGAGTTAGTTAGCAGCGGAGCTGGGGTCCAAACCCAGGCTTTCCTCCAAGTCCTGCTCTGAATTCAGTGGTTCTCAAACTTGAGAATCTAGAGAGCTGTTTCAGCAGGTGGCTGGACTCCATCCCTCACGTTTCTAGGTCTGTGGTGGGGCCTGAGAATTGACATGCTGCTCACCTGGGGACTGCTCTTGGAGAACCAGCACGCCAAATTACTGCGCTCTACTTCCTCTGCTGTTAATCATTATCAGGTGGTACTATGTGCAGGCCCCGCGTTAGACATGTTACTGGCATGATTTCTTTTAGGTTCTTCTGCGTGGCAGCCTACGTGGGCAGGTTTTCGTTCTCTGTTTTAGGGAAGTGTGACACTCAGCACTAGAGAGGAAGGACTTCCGTTCTGGAGGAATTGCCATCGTGGACCGCCTGTGGGAACACTGCAGCTAATACTTCAGGAGCAGGGCAGACACCCAGTTACTACAAAGCTGAAACTCAAAACTGGACCTAGCGTGCAGGGGACAGGATGCTGAAGCCTAGTCAGATTACACTTGAGCCTCATAGGGACTTTGTACTGGGGGTGAGACTGGTTCCAGATCTCGGGCAGGACTTAGGATATGGATCACATGCCCGAAGCTTTGAGGAGAAAAGAAAAGAAAGGGGGTGGGGGTGGTGGGGTTGAATGGGACCTCATATATTTTTTTAATGTAACATTCTTATAAAATCAAGAAAAAAAATTTTTTTAAATCAAAAAAAAAAAAAAAAGAACACCTGGGGAGGGGGAGATAAATAAACAAATCTTAAAACAAAACAAAACAAAAAAAAAAAAAGAAGGAATTCAGGGATGGAGCCAGACTGGCCCACACACATACACACACACACACACACACACACACACACACACCCCATGGGATTCCTGCAGTTACTGCACAATGACTGTGGCTTTTCCTCTGAATATTCTGCTCCCTCAGTGGTACTGTTAAATAGCTTACCCTTAGTAAGGTAATGACTGCCCATTATAGCTTAGCTGACTTTTACACAAGATTGAATATGAAAGAGGGATCAAAGAAAAGTGTCTTAGAGTCATGTGTTTCTAACTCACTCTGCTTGATTACTAGGAATGAGCCACATGCAAATGGGAGTTGAATAAAATATTTCCACCTAACTGATGATGAAATGAAATACGGTTGTGAAAGGTATGGAAGGTTGGAGGGGAGGCAAAACATTACTCTTCTCAGGCTTTTGTTTATATACTAGGTAGTTGGTCAGTCACATACAGCTGTGGAGACCAGACACCTAGTTTTTCTTTATGGTAAAAATAAGCCATTAAATTAGCATCACAAAGCATTTGGTAAGGACCACTTCACACATGGCAACTTCTTGGGTTCTATGAAGAATAAGTCAAAAGACTTGGCCTATCGCTTGTGAGTTAAAGTGGATAATTGCCAACTCTTCAGTTCAATTTACTCAGCATAATCCAGCAAGTATTTATTGATTAACCTACTTATGTTTACACTTGCACAGTCCTGGATTTGTCTTTTGATGGATAAATAGAGGCCCTGTCAGGCTAGTCAGTGACTCTGAGCACTTTAGGGAGAACATGAAAGCTTTTAGATAAGTTGACTAATACCCTTATATCATTGCAAACAGACCGAGTAGATCTGAAATGCCAAATTCGCACCTTGGTTAAAGTGTAAGTTATAAGAATAAATGTTTTGGTAAAATATTTTGGGTAGGAGTGAATGTTTCCCCCAGCTTTAAAATTTCCAAGACTTTCATTCAAATTCTCCACACTTCGTGGGTCTTAGAGAAAGCCATTGGACAGAAGCTTGGTGAGTCTGGCTCTTTCTGAATTAGCAGTATACAATTAGCAATATAGTCATCAGAGTGTTCCCTAAGTGGCATAATTTGTTTATAAGTACATATTTTGGTATGTAAAATTAATTATGCATTTTCTTTGCCTTAGCAATCGGTGGTATTTTAACTGCCTGGTCAAAAGAAAATTTCAGAATTTGCTTGCTCTAAGGCACTAGGGCAAAAAAATTTCCCACTGTAATCTATAGTATGCCATGTCCCGTTTCAGCTGTACAGCACCCTGCTTGTTCAGTTTTTGTTATAACCTTGATAGAACATGGAAAATGTATCCCCAACTGCTATGCAATAAGATCATTGCTCGCCTGCCAGCATCCGCTTTTATATATATCGTGTTATTGTTGTGAGAGTGAAGTTTATGGCAAGTGAGTCTTTGGCAGTCTGTCACTCCACCTGATGACTATGGGAAAAGGGTCTCTAGATAGCTGTGCTTGCAACTGCTATAAATATTCCTACATTTGTAGCATCTTGGAAGTGAAATTTATGAATTAACCAACGTTTCTTTTTTGCTCTTTTTAAAAAAATGAAGTTTAGTTGCAGAGACCATTACCTATTTTACTCGTGTGTCTTGGGGGAAAGAGGAGACAGCTGTTATGATATTGAAAATATTTTCTTTTATTTTCTGTCTCAAATTTTTTTGTTATACATTAGAGACCTTATATAATGTTTAATGTTTCAATTTACTGTACGCATTTTCGGCTTTAGTATTTGTCATCTTGTTCCAATTTAATGAAAGCTTATTTGGCTATGGTTTCCATTGGAAAGCAGAACACATGTACAACTTTCAGCAATAATATATATTTTTCCTTTTCTTTGGATTTGAACAGCCTTCTAAAATTTTCTCTACTGAAATTCTGGCAGAGCTGCTTCTTCAACATTTGGCTGAGGGTTTGGAATGTTTTAAACATTTGAAGTGACTGGGATCAATTACTGTAACCTAAAATGGATAACCTTTAAGACACAGAGCTCATGTTTTTCTTAATTATCTCGTTACATGACATTTTTCTGTTTGTATATCGATAAAACACTGTATGTTGGCTAAATAAGCCTCATTTCATTTATTTCCAAGTACTGTTGATATTGTAAAGCTAGCATATTACATATAACATAAAAGTTATTTTTAAGATATAACATCTTTGTGGATGAGAAAAATAAAATTCAGTAGATGGATAAACTTGTAACAATTTAGCAGTCTAACAAAGTATAATAAATAGCAAAATCATGTATTTGAAATGAATCTTAAAATATTTCACAATGCAAACATTTTTTAAACTCTGTTTTTCTAATTAAGGAAGCTCTCAGAGTTCTCTGGTTCATTCTCACTAGTGTTATTTTGTTAACGAAAGTTTTTCTTTTTCCTACTACTACTCACTACTTCCTGTGAAAGATATTTACTTATAAGGAGTTATGTGGTAGTATCCTGTTATTTTAATTTATCAGGTTAGTTTAAGACTCTTATTGCACTTTAGGGGTAGAAAGCAAGCAAGACATTACCAGCTTTGAGATTTGACTTTTGATAAATAGAAATGCAGAGCAACCGTCTGCCGATGATATGTACATAGTAGATGTGACCCATGACGGGCAGCTGGCCACAGTGATGGAGAAAAATATTCGAGCCAGAACATTCCTGCTTCTGCTCCAGTGGACTCGGAATACATTAGCAGGGTCTTCTCTCAGCTTGGAGAGTTTTCCTGATGATGGATTAGTGATAAACTCATATGCACATTGTTCCAGAGTTCCTCTGAGACCTTAGCTTTTTTGTGAATGAAAGGTCATTTGTAAATGCTCTACATTATTTCATTTTTCCCCGTGGAATCCCATTGCTTTCTACAACTTTTACTTTATTTTCTTTGAAATAGTCTCTGGCAGTTGTCCAGTTTTAATGTCCTCATTATTTGTTTGGTGGTTTGGAGAGACTTAACTATTCGTTAACGACAAAAGTTACCTTTACTAAAGTATATCTAGAGTTAAGTTAAAATCCTTCTATGAAGTACCACCTCAGACTCATGAGGTCAGAAGTCCCCTTGCTCATTCCGTCCTAAATGGCTTTGATAGAAGGCCAAACTTCGTACCATGTGTGGTATTTTATAATGATTACGTAGTGCAAGCCTTCAGTCGTTTTCCACTGAGGCCATTCAACATCTGTTTTATTAGAATGGCGTTCCATTTTTTTCATGGCCACAGATGAGTAATAATATTAAGGGAGATATTGAGTCACGTATTTTATTATTTTATAATGTGAATTGCTCTTGCTTTTTCTGTTATAAATTACCACAAATCTAAAGGTTTCCTTTAATGATTGTGCACAGAAGAGTGGGTTTCTCTGATATTTGGGGGTTAGAATTTTAAAGGCATTCACTTACCATTTACACTTTTTGTTTTCTTCATTCTGTTACTTACTGTAGTTCCAATTAGAGATGAAAATTTAATGAGGAATGGATAAGGAAGTGGATGGGAAGGAGATGGTGTGGTCCATTTTTACCGTTTCCACTTTGAAACCATTTTATCCTTTTATCAACCCGCTTCACTGTAACTCTTCTTATATGTGCTAAACAGAGTTTACAGGTATTGATTAATAAAGACAAATGGTCAGAGGTCATAAATGGGAGCTCTGCCAAGCCACATGACAGTGTGGAACAATGATTCCTGTTCACCTGTAAGCATTCCCAGCGCTGCACGAAGGGCAGTTCAGCAGCTGCTCTTAGCTCAGGCGACCAACGCATCTCCAACTCTGAACTCAATAGCTGCTCTTACCCCTGACTTTATTTGGAATACCAGCATGCACGGGCACTTTTCCCTGCTGTTCTTGAATATTCCATTCAAAACTATAGAAGGAAAGGATTTTATTTTAATTGTTTCTAACCCAGTAGGGCAAAACGCCATGTTCAGGAAAAGGTGTACTCCCAATGACTTTTGTGCAATCATTCCACATGCCTGAGAACTTTGTATACTGGGAAGCGGATGTGGCTCAGGCGATTGAGCTCCTGCCTACCACATGGGAGGCCCCAGATTCGGTTCCTGATTCCTTCTAAAGAAGGCAAGCAAGATGGTGAGCTGACACAAGGTGATGCAACAAGAGACACGAAGAGGAAAACAAAGTAAGAGACTCAAAAAGGCAGGGTGCGGAGGTGTCTCAAGTAATTGGGCATTTCTCTCCCAAATGGAGGTCCTGGGTTTGGTTCTCGGTGCCTCCTAAAAGGAAAATGAGCACACAATGAACAGACAGAGCAAGTGCAAACAGCGAGGGGCTGGGGAGAAATAAATAAAATAAATCTTAGAAAAAAACAACTTGTGTACTAACTGGCTGCTATTACAGTAAAAGCAAAGTCAGCATAGCTCTTCAAGGCACCCTGCATTTGCATTGATGTTAGTACAGTAGTCTGTTTTCTGGGCCAATATAGACATAATCAACCATAAAAATAAACATGTGTACACCCATGGCCCAGAATAAATCGAAGTGGACATAATGTAAATTTTCCAGTGAGCTTAAAAGAAAATTTAATATACTTCACCTCTTTTCATTGGAATTTTTATGTAGGTAAAACTTGCTGTTTGCTGCACTTGCTTAGGATTTTCTTATCCCACAAAAAAGGTGAACAAAGAGGTGGGAGATAAATTAATAAATTTTGGTAGATCAAATGAATGCTTCAATAAGCAGTTCAAATTTTTGTAAACTATATGATGTTCGAATATAATTTCAAAGACTACTAAGTCTTCAAATATGAAATCTGTTTAAAATCATTGCATTTTTCTTCAATGAAAGAGTGGTTTTGTTGTTTTTCTGACAAATTTGATTGAAGAGCAAAAAGAAATGCTTTTATATATAATCATAATTGCAATGTATTTGTGTCCCAAAGCCAGTTTGTCTCTTGGATATCTTTGCTCATGGCTCAATTATTTCAAAATTATCTTTAGTTTTTACAATTCTTGCCTTAGTCACATATGTTTTGTTCCAAAGATACGGCACAAGTGTAATGCTGAGCGTTTCCGAAGCCAGGCTGTTCACTATTCTTATCATTCAGACACAGTTTGGCAGAGATGGCAGTTCAGTCGAGTGAAATGTACTTTCGGTCCTAAGGTTGATCGGTCAAGAATAAGATTTCCCCAGTAAGACGTTTTTACAAAGGCACAATGACTATACTTTCATAGTTCAAACAAACAGAGCATAAGGAATTATTTTGAAATATAATGATGGTACAGCTGTAACAGTGAAAAGGTCTGTAATAAATAAAAGATGGTGCATCTGTTTTAGAAGCCCTCTGCCTGCTATACCTTGTAACTTGCCACAGGCATGATGCGCCTCGTATCTGAACTGTATGTACAATGCAAGAATAGTATATATCCCACATTGTATTTTTATTGTCTTAAAGAATACTATCTGATGACTAGGGGCACTGGAACATTGGAGTAAATTAAGTTTAAAATTATCTGTTATTCACAGAGGAAGGAAGATGAGATTTCATCTGTCTTTCGAGGAGTGATAGTGTTTCTTTCAGAGCCCCATTGGACAATAACACACCTTCGCAAAACAGGATACACTTTAAGAGCAGATTCTTTTTGCATAAAGATTATTTTCCTAATCAGCCCTAAGAATTTGGGTTTATGATCATTGTGCTTCAGAGTTTGCTAATTTGTTT
Organism: Dasypus novemcinctus; assembly: GCF_030445035.2. Classification (NCBI taxonomy): domain Eukaryota; kingdom Metazoa; phylum Chordata; class Mammalia; order Cingulata; family Dasypodidae; genus Dasypus; species Dasypus novemcinctus. The sequence continues at coordinate 6,248,017 of NC_080673.1, read as the reverse complement.
TTTCCAGTCAACATCAATACAATCTTATTTTAAAAATCCTGTCTCTCCCAGTAAAAAAAGAATAACCACTACCCTTGTTTTATCCAGTGCAGTGAAGTGTCATGAGGACTATTTAAATATAAAATTCTTAACAGTTTTTCAGTGTATAAATAAATGTGAAAAGTCTACAAATGGTTAACAGAGAAATATTCCATCTAAATCTTTCCCAAGGTCAGAAATATTATTTTGGAATATGAAATATTACACCTACAAAGTAAAGTAATCCATCACTTAAAAAAACAAATTTGGAGTTTTTAATAGAAGCAAAACTAACTCTGACATCTAAGCCATCAATAAAGCTTGCCAGTCTTTGAAGGGAATATCACGATGTGACTCTTTTTATGGATCAAGTACAAATGAAGTTGACAGTGTATGCCTAATCAGAGCTCAGAGAACTGGAAGCTGCACAGACAGTGTTTCCACTTTCTCATGTTGACACATTGTGTGTGCCTGCAGTGCAGCCAGGCTGATTAAAAAATGTCAGGGCTTTGCTAATGTGCGGAGTATGCTCCTTAAATCTGAATTCCAAGTTCAAGGGGCCCCATAACACAGCATATAAATAAAGCACGTTTATTAATTAATGCATTCTATCATATCATATCAAATAGGGCATCACTTAGGAAATGCCGTCAATGGAAGCTCACTGTGGAATAGAATACACAGCATCAAAGGAGCCTGAGAAGTGTGACCACGGTGCCGCGAGCTGAGGACAAGGCCAGTGTGGGGGCGTGTAATCACTGGACTGTCCTTGATTGCTCTTCATCATCACTAGTCACACAGCCGACACTTTCCCATGGAAGGGAGTTTTCTAGATAAACTGCATAGAAAGCATCAGGAAGGTAGCTGAACATTTTTGCTCATTAAGTTTATTGTAAGGCGGCACTGCTTTCCCTAACTTCTGACCTGGAGGTATAAGGACTCAAACCCAGCACCTCGAACCTAAAAACGGTAGTAGGCATAGTTTCTCACTTCTCCCAACACAAAGGCTTCCTCCACCTCCATTTCCTTCAAACTTCCACCTGCTTTTCCATAAGGTAAATCCAGCACTCAGCCTCCTGCAGGGAGCATTCCCTGATTTCCCTGCCATGCATCTGTCACGTCCCCGGAATGCCTCTGATTGTTCTCATAGTTGAGGTTCCTTAACTTTGGTGAGAGAGTCAGCTCGTGGGCTGACTTGGATCTTGGTTCTCTCTTCACCCCAGAGTACATGTGGGGGCCATGCATTTAACAGGAACAGATTGAATACATGTTGACAGGGTGTGTGGAACTTAACAGAGAGGACGCAGGGATAGTAAGCATCACTGCCATCCATAGGGAATTTAAGGTGTAACAAATAACTAATTAAGGATGCATTTGAGGCAGTGCTTATTTACTCACTCATTCAAGAAATAAATGTTCTAGAAGAGCTTGTGATGTGCCATGCTCAGTGCTGGGTGCCAGGGATACCACAGGAATGAAAATGCATGGCCCCTGCTCTCCATGTGTAATTACGGGTCCCCATGAGAGTAGTATGGACAGTTTATTTTGTAGGAACATGAAAGGGTTGCATTAGACCTTGAAGAAAATGAAATGCTGAGGAATATGCCGAGGTTAGGCATGAATGAGGGGCAAGAATGTTCATTTTGAGCCTGGTATAAAAATCAAGGATAGTGGGCAGGCAAGACTCCAGGAGGATATGCGGCAAGAGGCAGCAACACAAAGCAGCCTTGGGCAGAAGGAAGCCTCTGGGTTGGCAAAGACATACCATCACTGCAGAGGTTAACATAAGGGAATGGCATATAGAGAAGTGATTTGGGATGATTAATCTGGTAATGTTGTATGGAAGGAATTGGATTGCAAAAAATTGAGAAGCTGGATTCAGTTAGAAGGCTTTTATAAATCCTATGTGTGAAGTGATAGAAGCTAGACGTGTGAAATGGAGAAGGAAGGGGAAGATGGTAGAATATTCGAAGGAAGAATTAATAAGCCTTGGTAAGTGCTTGTAAATGCTGAAGAAAAATCAGAAATATTTCTGCCTTAATACCCTAGGAACGGTTATGAGACACCTGACAATTTAAATAGGGCAGTTAGGAAAGAGGGTTGGCTGGCAAAAGAGGAGGACAAGTTTGGGTTTGGGCTGGATAAGTTGTTGTTTATTGGTTATATCTTTCTCTGGGTCTGTGTTTCTGGAAAAGACATCCCTTGTCCCCACTTGTAATAGTCAATTAACTGCTGTTTCTCTAACTTTTTCATATTTATCTGTCTTCTTTCATATCTAGCTATATATTAAATTTATAATCAGCTATACTTCTTTATACATTCCAGAACATTCTACAGGAGTTAAATTCAGTTTCAGTGATAATAAATTGATTTATGTCAGATCTAGAGAATACCACTTTTGTGGAGCGCCGTAGAGCAATATATTGCCAGCCAATTCTAGTCCCTAACAATTCCTGACACCGAGTTCACTAAAACATCCATGCCACCTAATTATTGTAAATCTCCTCAATAAACTTTGGGATGTGCTAATTTTGAGATGCCTGTGGGATATCCAGTGGGTACTCAATTCCAAATGTATTTCTATCCTTCTGGGTGGAAGGGGGCCCAGGAATGTGAAAGAATTAACATAATGGTAGTGGCTGAAGCTGCCCTGGGTCATGATAATCTTTCCTCAGTTTCTTCACCTCTAAAAGTTTTCAGATAATTAATAAGGACCATTCTTACTCTTAAAATAAAGTGATTCTTTAAAGGTTACTTGCTGTTGTTTTCTGAATACCAGAATCATTGTACCCAGCGATTACGCAGTCAAGAGCCCATGGCAACAGAAATGTTGAGGATAGCGTTTTAATGTTAAAAAGTAAATTTGCAAAAGCACATTTTAATTTTTCTCTTTATTTTCACTAGCAAAAAATAGACTGAAATGATGTTTGATTAATTATTGTTTTCTATATTTAGTTTAGTCCTGGTCATGACAGGCAGATTTGTCATCTTCAAATTTTTAGCTTAAAAGAGGACAACGAAACAAGCTTGGATAGAAAGCAGGAAACTAAAAGAATGATAACCTTTACTCCAAAATGCTGTTTGCTTTCCATCCATTTGTACTGATTAACATTATAAGGAGAAGGTTGGGGAATTTCTATCCATGGTGTGACTGTAATGTGAGAAGACTGATTCTTGATGAATATCCTCTGCAAATCTGTTTTATTCTTTATATCTGTTCTATGGATAGCTCAGCCCAGTTCTGGTGGACAGGGTTCTAACGTAAATGTCCATATCTCCACCTAAAATAAATTCAGTAATGTAAGAAGGAATAAATAAATGTGTGGCTATCAGCTTAGAAAACTAATTTTTCACCTCTAGGTTAGACTTTACCCTTTTCTGTTGAATTTTAATACAACCAAGATAGATTCATTTAAAGACGAATAGAGATTCTCAGGGTCAGCTGCTTCATCTCACAGTGACAAAATTTATCAGAATATGTCAAAATAACATATTATAGGAAAGTATGACCCTTGAAACCTCTATAAAGAAAAAAACAGTAGTAAGTAGTTCAGATCTTTTAAATAATGTCATTCTAACAAGAAAGAAAATGTCATATTGTTTGTTACTTTTTATAAAATTGTAACCTAAATGGCATTGGTGTGAGGACCTGGGACCTTAAGCATTTGTCGAGTGAATGAATGAATGAATTTTGTTACACATTGACCTTCATTAAGAAGAAAGACTTAGGGCCTGAAATTATTAAAGCTATAAAGAATATCTGGATGTTTAAAGTTACAATAATGAAATTGACATTTGTTCAAAAAGTGTATTACATCATTTTTAAAAGACATCCCCATAGAGCATTAGCAAACAGCCTGGTTTCCGTAATACCTTTGATGCTTCATACTATCTTAGGAAATTTATTGTTCATTCCTAGATCTTCTATTTTTGTCAAAAAGTATATGAGGGCTTTTATATCAGCAATACTAGTGAATTGAAACCCTTTCAGAATTGATGTACACGTAATTGATATACAGTAATCTTGAGATTTTCTCAAGTGTTTATGGTAAATCCCTACCCATTTTTATAAACCTGAGCTACCGAACTTCAGAGATTATTTCATCTTTAATCCTGGCTTGCGATCTTTGTAAAAGCCATCTAGAAGTCTGATCACAAGCTCACCATAGGAAAAGGCAAACAGGCCTGTAACCTAACACCCAGGGTGCAGTAAGAGACATGATGTTGACCCCAGAGTTTTCCTTTTCAGGTCCTGTTGTAAGTAAATCATTACAGGAATAAGGATAAATATTGACTTAGTTGTATTTAAACATTTTCTTCCAAATTCCACAAAAAAAGATAATAGTTTATCAACCACTTCTCCCAGAAGGCTTTTCATCCAGATTCCTTAGTAGACAACTTCCTTCTGTGACAAAAAAATAAACGAAATAAATCAAAATAAATAAATAAAATGCAGGTGGAAACACATACCATATTCCTGCAACTTTGGGGTAAGGCGTGAAAGTTCATCGACTGGAAAATGTCTTTTTCCCTAGAGGGACCCTTAGAACCAGCTGCAAACACTCATCTTATTAGGCGTGAAGGGTCCATCCTTGAAGAGAAGGCAATGAACGAACCTGTGCTGTGAGAATATGGCAAAGGTGCGATGGCAAGGAATTAGAGATAAGGCTGCTAGCTGTGGATGGTTAACAATGCGTAACACTTGGACTCCTTTTCAAAAATCAAATTTAAGTTGCCCAATTGAAAAGTTTGAAATAAAAAATCATCCTTTACATTACCACTTTTCTCATTTAATGTCAGTGGGCTCGCAGTGTGAGCGACATCAGTTCCTCTGTCCATTCAAGAAGCGTTCTCCCTCAAGGACCCAGGTCTCCTAAGCCTTCACTGTTCACCTTGCAGTTCTCAGAAAGGTGTCGTGGGAGGCGACCTGGCCTTTTGGTAGCCTCTTTAGCAGCTGTGGGCTTTATTTAAAGCAGTGAAACCTCAGGCTTAGTGGCATCATACTGAGTCAACAATGCCCCAAAGAGGCAGTTTCCAGATAACCTAGGCAGATAAAGATGGCAAGCAGAGGTTTCAGATAACTGAAAATTACTTCATCCACTACTGTGGCAGTCTGACAAATTAGATAAACACACCAAATGGGAGGAAGAAAAAGTAAGGAGCTGGCACCAATAGATGTGGCTCCTGGCAACATCCATTTTCCGTGTCCAAGGGGCTTTTCTAGAAGCTCTGTTAGGTAAGGCCGTGCTAAATTGCCCCACCGGGACGTTTTTCATCTTGCCTCCCCGCCACAAAGCTGCCTTTTATTTGATGGGGCACCTGGCATCCCTCTGGGGTCATCTCTCAGGAGACATACAAGGCCCCCGAAAAAATGAAAAATGCAATACTGCCATTCTAACCATTTCTACTTGAAAATGCCATTCTGCTTGCAGTTTGAGCTACAAGGAGCGCATTTCCTTTTGTCCCAGCAGCGGAAACAGAAGCCTGCTGGTCTTGTTCTAACTGCACCAGCCCCCGGAGCTTTGGCTGTGGGCTCTTGCCCTGGTGGGCACGGATCCAGCACCAGGGCTAGGTGCTCCACAGCGCAAGCAGCGGCCCCCATTTCCATGTGTGCGCCGGAGGAGGCTCTGGTTTTTACCTCTAGTTCTTCACAGTTGGATGCTGAGGGCTCTGCCCCCGCTGTCCCCTTACTTGGGGAATTGGTCAGTTATGTCGCCACAAGAGGTGGCTTTGTTTCCTCTGTGTGTTTAAACCCATCTCAGGGAATATGCTGTAATGAGAATATTGTGATCTGCAGAAACTGCAAATGTTCTTTGGGTTTTCACATGTCCTCAAAAACTCCAGGGTGACTACCATATTGCTGCTTATCATTTTAAGTGCCCGAGGACTGTCCCCTTTTATTTTAAATTCCTACGCTTCCTAATACAGAACATTAAAACCATGGATGCTGGAAAATGTTGATAATGACAGTAAGGCAGGTGCAGTCAAGTTTATAATAATCAAGGCTCTTAATTTTCTTGTTCCAAAAACGTCGTCGGACGGTCGGCCTTTCAGTCTAGCAGGGCGGGCGGTCTTCCCTGCACACGTAGCTGGACGCCGTGCAGACGTGCAGGAGGCAGCAGAACCTTGAGCAGCTGGGCACGGCTTTCTCTTCGCCTTCAGAGCAACGTGATAGTACTTTTTGCTGGGCCTTGCTAATAATGAGCTCTCAGCTGGCATGTTGCCACGCAGAATTTTTTTTTTAAGGCCATTTTTCTCATGTAAAACGATTTTGTGAATTTCCAGTTACTATAATTAATGGGACTCAAATTCTACTTGGAAGCTCTATAGACAGCAGTGCCACATGAAAATTAAGACACGGTAAGGAGAGGCCATAACAGTACAGCAAGGACGAAGATGAGAGATTGTCTTAAAGATGAGGACAGTAAATGAAAAGCACATGAGCAAACATGAAAAAGAAAAAGTTTTCCAGGTTTTGGAAATATTTGGGTAGAAATTCTACCTTTGTGACGTATCGCTTTACTAGTGGGAGAGTTGACAAATGTGTGTTTTAATTTACTCTATTTGAACGAAAGTGTATTTTGAATTATTTTCAACCAATGTTTTGCCTTAGAAATGAACTTGCACATTCATGTGCATGAGACATACATGTTTCACCAATTTTTTTATTGACTCACATTTCCTCCTTTGTCATGGCTTCGATATGCTCAAAGATGGGTGTAAAGGAGGGACCAACCTGCTGTGCGTCCCCCTCAGCTGCAGTGGGCGATGCATGCGCTTACCCTTCAGTCCTGCTCCAGGGGTCAGGAGCAGTTTCCTAAAGTCTGTCCGTCAGCCTCCTCCACTCTCCAGCCGGTGCTGGCTTGTCAGTTCCCAGGAAGGCACCATAATGCTCACACCGAGAGTAATTAATTTCTTGATAGTAGCTAACAAGATAACTATTTTAGCATGCCTCCAGGCTTTTAAGATAGTAAGTGAAGGTTTTTTTGACTGAAAGGGTTATTTTCCTCTCTAAAGTCAAAAGTGCAATTGATTGTTCTATTAAAAGCCCTCACAAATGAGAGAGCACCTGGGAGATTCTGAGAAACAGGATTACACAATTAGGAGGCTGCCGGCTATGCCGGGATTCCCAAAACCTCAGTTTACAAAAGAGCCAGCTGAAGTGCAGTTAAAAATGCGAACTCCAGGGCTCCTCCTTCAGATGTTCACCTGTGGTTAAGTCTGGAGGGGGGGCCGGGGTGGGGGGTGGTCAAGTGAGCTTGCAGGTCATCCTAGTGCCAGTGCTCAGAGCTCTTCTGTTTAGCTTGGCTTAGAGTTGAGGAGAGGCATGGAATTGCTTTTTTTTTTTCTTTAATGGAAATTGTTCCTTTTGATAAGTAATTTTATTAAATGTATTTTTAAATTTTTTATGTACTTAAAAAATTTTTAAAGATACTTAGATTACATAAATGTTACATAAAAAATATAGGGGATTCCCATACACCCCACTCCCTCTCCCTCCTTCACTTTCTCACATTAACAACATCCTTCATTAGTGTGGCACATCTGTTACAATTGGTGAACACATTTAACCCACGCTTAGTGGCATGGAGTTTTTGTTCTCCTAAATTCAGATCCCAAGAGAAGACATTTTCCCCAGTAGGCGTTATGTAAATAGGTTGATATTGTAGTTGGGAAGACAATGAAAACTTCCCGAGGAAATGACATTATGTGTTCCCCGAATTCTTGCACATTTTAGTCTCCTGGGCTGTAAGCACCGAGTACTGATACATATATATAAAAGAAGAAATTTAAAAAGACATGTCTGTCATCAAAAGAAGATAAACATCTTCATGGCTAAGAAAAAATAACAGAAATATACCACTAAGTGAAGCCGAAGTGCAGCCCCGCTCAGCTCCAGGGGAGGCTGTCAGGAGCTGCAGGAGCTGGACTCCCACAGTGTGTCTAGCGCTAAATGCATGGACCTGAACCAGCCTCTGTACCTGAAACAGGGACTGGGCTGGGGTTGAAAGGTAAGAAAAGGAAGCTGACTTAAGAACTGTGCAAATTGCCCTCTAGAAAGCTGAGGATCTGTGGGTGTTTGGGTGAAGCCACACTGCTTTCTAGCCAAGACCTGAGCCGTGATGCTCCCTGCCTTGAAGACTGGGTGTGTCATGTCTCCAGTTTCATGACAGACCAAGAACCTCAAGGTGCCAATACAAATATAGACTCTGGACTTGGGTACAGGGGTTTGGGTGAAAGCAGCCAAATATGGAGAAGTGAGGAGAGAGCAAAAGAGACAGATAATATAGAAAATACTATTCAAAATGAATATGCAAATCAAAATTCCAAAATGTGTGAGTTAAATTAATTCTTTTGATGAGTTTTAAATAAGTATGTGAGTATACTCAAAGTGATAAAGGAACGAATAAGATCAGTAAAAGAACAAGAATTTATGAACATAGGTAGAAATGAAACAATAACCATATATCAAAAAGAACCATTAAAGATTTTGAAAATATGGTTCTTAAAATTTTAAAAATATATATTAATTGATAAGATGAATTCTAGATTCAATATAGCTAGAAAAAAGTTAGTGACCTGGAAGATAGTATTAAGAAATTCAAACAAAATAGAGCGTAAGAAATAAAGAGACTCAAATATATTCATATATGTGAGAGAACAATTAAGAGACATGCAGCATAAATGATAGGCTACAAAATAAAAGTAATATCAGAAGGAGAGAATGAACAAAATAGAGGTGGAGCAGCATTCAAAGAGATGATGGCTAAGAATTTTTCAATGAAAAATGTCGTGAATCCTCAGACGAATGCATATACCAGATGCAGAATAGAATTGAAAAACAAAAAGATTCCTTTAGTAAGAAAATGTAGAACATTAAAGACAAGGAGGAAAATATTAAAGTAACCAGAGGGAACAGATAGACTATCTACAAAGGAACAACTCAGAATCTTCTTGTGAGTATTAATAGAAAAAGAAGATTTTTCCAAAAAAAACATTGACAGGAAGAGAGAAAATAACTAGCAACCTAGATTTCTATTCCCAGCTAAACTGCCACTCAGCATGTTAAATTCAAGCTCTTAATGGAAGAGGCTGAATAATCATCCATTTGCAAGGAATGCAGATCCAAGCCAATTCCTCTCTTCAAGGAGCTTTGAACCTAGTTAGGAACAGCCCTATAAACACTCATGATAATAAATTTCTTAAATCAAAAAGGTAATAATGTCAATGAGAATCTACCTTGTTCCTTTAGCACAAAAATGTGCTGATTTGGGATATTAGCATAGCAATGCAATCATACAAATTATAAAATTATAGTTTGAGATTTTAACCATTTCCTTACATATACAGAGCAAATACAATATATTCCTTCTTGAGTTTAGTTCTTGGAAAAATTTATCCTTGTAAATAAATGTGATTTCTTTCATCAAAAACAGAAAACTATGTAACTTAACATTTTCATTTTTAATGCAATTGCTAGGAAACCCTTTGTTAAATTTTGTACCTAATTGTGTTGATTGCGATTTTTTGGTATCAACCCAGCCAAGACCAGAACAGGATTTATTGTACTAAAAATTCATGCACTCTGATCCCAGTAGTTCTGTCACAATTTATCCATTCTTGTACGTGTTGTTTAATTTTGCAAAGTACTTGAAAATCTTTTTGGAAGTAGATACTGTAATCAATTTTTTACGAAGGAGAATTAAGTGAAATCCACCATTTTATTGCCATCATAGAAAAAATATTGTTACAGAAAAATTGGTTTTTAATAATCTCTAGCTATTTCATGATGTGTATGCATGAAAAGAGTAAAATGAGCTTTATTTTTAAAAGCATGCAACTGTATTTCCAAAAACTAACATAGCAGTTTGGGTTTGAAAACACTTGTTTGAATTAATTTAAAATAGGAATTCTTATTTTGAACTTGCATATAAATTTAGCCCACTTACAACATGTATAATATTGAATTAACCTGAAGAAATGTGTGAAATATATTTCCTTGTAACATTTTTCAGAGATCTGTTGTGGGACTATTTAAGATACAAAATGGGATATGTTTACATGGGGTATGAAATAAATGTTCAGACAAAAACCGTACACACAGAACGATAAATCTAGAGACCAATCATATAGGGGGAAAAATTACAAAATAGCTATCAGCTGTATCTTTAATTTTTAAATTTTCTATTACTGTGATTGAAAGAGTAAAACAATTTTCATCTTTTCAGCTGGTTTCATTTGTGCCACTTGGCTTGTTTTAAACCTTTGTCATTGTCTAAGCTAGTGGGTACATTTCCTGCCTTGAACACTAATTGGTGACATGCTATTAATCAGCCTACCATTTCAAAATATTTTAATGCCTATGAAATATTTTTTCCTATCAGCCTATGGATTTCAGATGGACCTGTAACGGGAGGGACGAGAAAATTCACCTTTTCCTTGCTTCTTTATCTGTGCTTTCTGACCACAGCAATTTTCAAGCCTGATGGCACATTTGAATGCTTGGTTGTCTCATCATTCTGGCACTGTTTTCTTTGATTCCAAAAGAGAATCTAGCATTTCAAATGTCTAAAATGTGCTATAGATTTTTTGGCAGTAGAAAGCAAGTCAGTTTGACTTTCATGTCTTTAAGAAATATATAATGTTATAACCAAATTTAGTACTCTGAAATTATTTTGCTCTGAAATTGGAAAGAACTAATATACATCTATTATGTTACACATAAACCCTTTGACTGGCAGCCATTTCTTTTTGCTAGAAATCAACTTTCATATATTCATTTATTCATTTGGCATGATAAGAGAAACAGACAAGGATGGAAACAAAAAATATTGCATATAAAGTTTTTAAGCTAATGTAAAGTAAGTTTCATTAGCATAGAGGTATCATTTACATATGCTTTCATTGTGACAAAGAGTAAACAATCATAGGCAAGTATTTTAAGTATATAAATTGTCAATGGGTCAAGAAACAAGTTTAGATACAGCAAGATAAAGATATTACTGCTTATTGAAATTTATAAAATTATTTCTCAGGGAAATTTGACACATAATTTAGGTACAGATTTTTCAGTCATGAACGAGTATGCCTTTTCCCCACCTCATTCGGTGCAGTTATGTTAAGCTCCCTGTAGCCATTTCAAGGGAGTTGTTTGGCTGCATATCATCCTGGGACACCTTATAATAAATCCAATTCCCTACCTCTCCAGCATACCATATGTTAAATTAATTAAAAATAAAGCTTTTAGCCATACTTGTAAAACTACCAAGAAATTGTCTCAAATAAAAAGCACCTGGAACCTAGGGTTTAGAATTCCTATAGTTAGCTGCTGTAATATTTGTAAAAATCTGAATAAAATAGGAAATGGGTAGTCTTAATTCATGCAAGAGAAGTTGGGCTCCTTTTTGAATATCCATAATGTGTTTTTATTTTCAACAGCCGTTTAATATGTTATTCAAGTTAAAGGCTAGTTATGCTTAGTCATATAAAACCTTTTGAGACATCAAGGAATGCGATATTTCTGACCAGCTGCAAAAATGGTAACCTCTTAGGAAAAAAAAAATGAGCATAATAAAACAAAACGTAGGCCGTGAGTGTATTAATCTTTTTTCCTCCTTGTATGCTTCTTCTCATATTGCTTTCTTTTTTTTTTTTTTTTTAACCTCTAATAGAGCTCTAACCTTTAAAAGTTCTTCAAGTCAAGCAATTTTTCATGATCGGCTGTCTCATGATTGTTTTTATTTCAGTTTAACATTTCTTTTGATTCACTACATTCTTTCAAGGTATTTATGAGATTTTACTCCTGAGTTCAGTTGAGGTTAATAACTCATGATTTAAATCAGGTCATTGAATATATGCACTTGACCAATTCAGTACTGCTCCTAAGGTCAGAAGTGATTTCCCCAAAGTAACCGTAGCAAAATTATTTCTAGATGGAATTTGTTGTAAAATAATAAACCTGTCTTTATAGTTATGTGAAATGTGCTCTAATAAGTGCTTTTTCCTATTAATAACTTGGAAAAATTTTATTGATCAAGCAATACCCAAGCTTGCAATGCATGTCTTAGGGAAAAAAATCTTAGAGTAATACATTGTTTGCATTACTGCCTGCATCAGTATTGTGTTTTGATCAGTTTTGTCACTCAGTATATTGTTGATATGAATGACATAATACTTAATCCTAAATCAGTGAACTCTGTTTCCAATATAGTAACACAGCACGGAAAACATTTAATAAAAGTGAGCACATCTTAGACATTTGTTTCTCAATAATCTATAATATGTAACATTTAATGTTTATTAGTTTCTCAGTAATCAAATATAAAAATTATTATCACCAATGCAGCAAATGTCATCCAAACCTTTTGCTATTGTAAATGGTAGGACTTACATTGCACAACTAATTTTATTTTTGTTTATTTTCATTTTTTTATAGTTTACTAACATCAGTGTGAAAGCCATCAATAGAAAAAGCATTCATATAATATGGTCTTCTAGAGCTAAAAATAATCAATACCAGAAATGATTTATTATCCAATAAAGGCCTAAAGATCACTTGGTGGGAAAAAAATGTCACATTGGCATCCTCAAGGGTCAAGAAGCAAAGATGAAAATAGGTATCAGAACAATAAAGAGATTGTTTCTCCCCCCCCCCCATATGACAGTCATATTTTCACATAATATTTAAGTGAAGAGTAAAATTCATGCTCTAGGACATGCTCTGGACAAGGAAAAGCCAGAAAGAGTCTATCATTTCGGTGTTTTGTTTATGTTTTCAGTGTAACTCTTTGGAAATATAGATGATCAAGGACATTTTTCATGTTTTATCTAAATGTTTGATATCTGCACCTCTATCCAAAATGAAGATTTACATTTCAAAAGTTGAACTGATGCCTGCAACAGCTTTGTTGCGTATATGGTTTTTCAGTATTACTAATTTTGAAAGAGAGTCCACAATTTGGCCCTAAATTGTAATAAAAATGAATTATGAGATTATTATTTCCAAAATATTTCTCTCTGCAGGTGCTGGAATAAAAACGAAAACTTATTTTAAGATTTGCCTTGGGAACAGATGTTTTTGGAAATATCGGTGAGCATAAGCAGGCCAAAAAATTAGGAAAACATTTCATCCAAATGCATGGTTTTTTGGGATTGCCGTAGAGAGCGGAGCTGCTGGTGGAACCTAGACTGCTCTTTTAGGTGCACAGTGTCACTTTTATTTTCAACTAGCATGTCAAATGAGGCAGAAAAGAACTTCCCCAAACTGGTTCCTCAGTAAACGCCATCTATTTAACCACAGAATTCGTAATGGTTTTGCTTATTTGGAAAAAGGGTTTCTGGAATTTGGCAGGGGATCCTAGAAATAGAAGCTATCAAATCCGAATGGTTGTTGGGGATAGTGGTAGGATTCCGCAATCTAGTACCAGTATTTGGGGAACCAAAGGGAAGACAGGAGCGGAGGACATAGGAATAGAATGAGTGGAAATCTGAAGCAGGTTCAAGGAGTATGATGTGACTGTGTGTGAAGCCTCACCTCCCACAGCCCTCAGCTCTGCCGCACTTTCTTACATTAGAATCATGTATGGAATTCACAAGAAGGGTGTAGACAGAAGACAATTTTGAAAAAATGGTTTTGGAAAATTAGTTTTCTAATCAATGCTGACAATTCTCAGTTATAAATACCATCTGTGTATGAAATTATTTATTTAAAGTCTTTATTATTCATAGTAATCATCATAGCAACCAAACACTTCCTAAACATCTTGTGCCAGTCCTATGCAAAATGTAGTTTATTCCTTATTTCATTTAATTTTTACATGAATCCTATGAAGTAAATATATTCTTATCGCCATTTTTCAGGTGAGGAAACAAATGCCACGAGAGGTGAAGGCATTTGTCCAGTTGTACCCACCTTTGAGTCAGTCTGTCAGATGGCTGTAATCTTGCCCTAACTAGTGCACAGCCTTCCATTTTAAATGGATTTCTAATTCTCATGAATATGAGTTTGGCGTTTTGAGAGGCAAGTCTTCTACAGTTCTAAGATGGATGGAAACTTGGTGCAATCTATATCTGTTTGTGGCCATGGAGTGAATTACTATCGGACTGCAGTTGACTTGGTTCAGGCACTATCACTTGGACTCCCACACAGTTGACCCCACAGATCCATAAAGAATAATCCATCCATCTCTCTCTTTTGCTCCCAACTTATCTCAAGCACATACAAACCACACACACACACACACACACACACACACACACACACACACACACACACTGGGGTACTATACTGGTAAAGTGTTATTACTGCCATATATGACCACTGATTTGAGAGGCATGGAATATGGCCTCCAGGAATCTACTGTGAAATGACGAGTTTTGCCTGGAAGTTTCTATATCCTTTCCAAAATTAAAGAGTGGAGTATGGCTACAATTATTCCACCTAATACTGAGATAAACCCGTTGAAGATTAGGCTCAGAGTAATTAAAGAAGAACTTTAGTTCAGCTGTGACTACGTGGAGGCAGAATCCTGCATATATGATTTTACACCTTTAGCATTCATATGAGGATTGAGAAATGGATGTATACCAAACTACGGGTATGTCCAAAGGAATGGCTGTTATAAAAACTGTGCTGCAGCTGTAATAGCAAAACAATAAATCCACACTTGGAAATTCTGTTTTGTTTTTTTTTAATTTGACCCACTTAGAAGACACATCTCAAAAACCTTCACAGCAAAATAGTAATATAACCCAACCGCAAAGGAGCAGCCGTAGATGAAATCCAGGGCATCAAGAGTTGCTCAAATGTTTTCATCCAAAGTCCATGTTCCCGGTCAACCAAAACATTTTCCTCCTCAAACATCAATTGCAATGTTCACATTCTGGATTCAACCCTGATAAATTAAATCTGAAAAATTATTCCAGTATAAAAGGAATAATTGGAAAAAATTTTAGAAGACTTTCAAGTGCTTTCCCGAGTAATTTATGGGTGTTTTCTAACCATTTGGCAAAAGCAAAACGAAACTAAAAAAACCTCTGCCTTTCTTCTCTAACCCTGAGAAGCAAATCTAATGATGCCTATTTCAGGATGGAAGAATGAGAAAGTGGGACAGTGCTAAATTGGTGGGGAAATACTTTTTTGGGGACTAGATAAGGCATTTTCTTATACCCTACCCATTCTCCGTTTCGGAAGCCACCTGCTTACTGTATACATTGTCCTGAAGGCCAGGAATGGATGCAAGTACAAAGGAAAGAAGTAAATCCAGTTATTCCAGAGATTGGGAACTTTCACCACTGGACAGTTTGCAGAAAGGTCAACTTTTAAAATAAAAGTTTCACAGTTAGACTAGTTAAATGCGCATTTCTGTGTGTCAGTATCTCTGTCTTCATAATCCTTACCATCTTCATCTTTAGCTTCGTTATCATCACCCTTCATTATTTCATGTTCTGCTCACTAACCACCTTGAGAAAAAGTAGAGAAAAATATTATCCCCAAGATGAGTGACAGTATACCTCGCTAGTGGCCAAATTGGGAATAAAACCAAGCCCTAGTGCAATATACTCTTCCCACTTGATCAAAAGTTTCTCCCTTTATTTCACTCCTGATATATGACTTTGAAAGATAAATAAAAAGAGACTTGTCTTGATTCCCGTTTGTTGCTGTATACGCTCTTAACATTTCCAGAAGAATCCAGAACTTCTTTACTTCTGTTAGTAAATGTTTGGCCTCTAGTCATAACCAGCTTCCTGCTCCTGAATGTTCAGTGGGAATGAGGGCAAGCAAGAAAGCAAAATGTACAAAGAGAGAATCAAAGAAAGCTTGGAATTCTCCCCTCACACCCATATGGATTGGATCTGTTTTTATGCTTATCAGTATTCTCTTAAAACAAAAGAAAATGAAAACGAAATTAGCTATGAAAAAAAAAAAAAAAAGAAACAATCAAAGCTCTTTCTAATCATCAGGGAATATGCAATTCTTGATTTGCAACTTAATGTGGTCTAAACTAGCTAGCCCAAATCCTCCCTACCATGACCTCAGGGGCCATAATGGTCCTTCAGAATTCCCAGGATCCTGCTGGTGCGCATCTTTCTGGATTACTATGGTTGAAGGTCAAATTTAAACGCCAGCTTTGCAACTCTCTGCTCTGTTCGGCTATTGCCCTGGGAAATGAATCCCACTGCGGTTAGGAAGAAACTGTTTTAAAATCGCTTCTTAAATGCTTCTGGTAAAATATCTTCCATCTCCTTGCTCATTCTTCCTTTTTCGCTGTGTAAAAACTATTTGTAATGCAAATGTGTTTCTCTATCATGAAACACCTTTGCAAATTTTTATAATCCAGTAATGGTGCTTATTTATCAATGAATAGCTATACTTAGGGAAAAAATCCTTTTAAATAGTGTGAACTGTGAGCTGTAATGTTGTTTCCAACAAGCAATGGGCTATAGTCCTTTGAAATTGGCATTAGGAAATGAGCTGCATCTTTTAAACCTGAACACGTTAATTCCGTGGTGACACGGGAGGCAGAACTGCGTCGTTTTGACCTGTTGTCACATTGACATTGCAGCTTCTGTTGTTGGCTTCGTGTACCCTCATAACCAAGTCCCTGCTGCCTTAAAAATTAATTATGATAAGAATTTCTTTTCAGATCAGACTGTTCAAGAATGCCTCATGTGCAGGCTGCAAATTATGAAGTGTAAATTAGGGCATCACTGAGCAGGAAAGGTCCCAAGAAACCAATTTAAGAATTCTCTCTGGATTTAGTGGGGACCTGCAAATAGTCCCTTCTGGAGGAAGGATTTGAAATTAGAGTCGACTTGTCATTCACTTTTACTGCATATCGGGATCAACCTGCTGGGGAAAGGATGTACTAAAGATATGTGGTCAAAAGTTGTTTTTTAAAAAAGTTTCATGGCTTGTAGTACAATCCTCACAATGTATTGAGAAATAATTGTGGGAAGCAGATGTGGCTCAAGTGATAAGGGCTCTGCCTACCATATGGGAGGACCTGGGTTTGATCCCTGGGGCCTCCTGGTGAAAAAGAAGAGAAAGGGTGCCTGCGTGGCGAGCCGGTCCTCATGGCGAGTCAAGTGCCCGCGTGGTGAGCCAAGTGCCCATGTGGCAAGCTGAGTGCCCACATGGTGAACCCAGTGTCCACGTGAGTGCCCATGTGGTGAGCCAAGTGTCCACGTGAGTGCCTGTATGGCGAGCTGAGTGCCCACATGGTGAACCCAGTGTCCACGTGAGTGCCCGCGTGGTGAGCCAAGTGCCCATGTGGGTGCCTGTATGGCGAGCTGAGTGCCCACATGGTGAACCCAGTGTCCACGTGAGTGCCCGCGTGGTGAGCCAAGTGCCCATGTGGTGCCTGTATGGCGAGCTGAGTGCCCACATGGTGAACCCAGTGTCCACGTGAGTGCCCACGTGGTGAGCCAAGTGCCCATGTGGCGAGCTCAGTGCCCACGTGGTGAGCCAGTGTCCACGTGAGTGCCCGCGTGGTGAGCCAAGTGCCCATGTGGGTGCCTGTATGGCGAGCTGAGTGCCCACATGGTGAACCCAGTGTCCACGTGAGTGCCCGCGTGGTGAGCCAAGTGCCCATGTGGTGCCTGTATGGCGAGCTGAGTGCCCACATGGTGAACCCAGTGTCCACGTGAGTGCCCGCGTGGTGAGCCAAGTGCCCATGTGGCGAGCTCAGTGCCCACGTGGTGAGCCAGTGTCCACGTGAGTGCCCGCGTGGTGAGCCAAGTGCCCATGTGGGTGCCTGTATGGCGAGCTGAGTGCCCACATGGTGAACCCAGTGTCCACGTGAGTGCCCGCGTGGTGAGCCAAGTGCCCATGTGGGTGCCTGTATGGCGAGCTGAGTGCCCACATGGTGAACCCAGTGTCCACGTGAGTGCCTGCGTGGTGAGCCAAGTGCCCATGTGGCGAGCTGAGTGCCCACATGGTGAACCCAGTGTCCACGTGAGTGCCCGCGTGGTGAGCCAAGTGCCCATGTGGGTGCCTGTATGGCGAGCTGAGTGCCCACATGGTGAACCCAGTGTCCACGTGAGTGCCCGCGTGGTGAGCCAAGTGCCCATGTGGGTGCCTGTATGGCGAGCTGAGTGCCCACATGGTGAACCCAGTGTCCACGTGAGTGCCCGCGTGGTGAGCCAAGTGCCCATGTGGGTGCCTGTATGGCGAGCTGAGTGCCCACATGGTGAACCCAGTGTCCACGTGAGTGCCTGCGTGGTGAGCCAAGTGCCCATGTGGCGAGCTGAGTGCCCACATGGTGAACCCAGTGTCCACGTGAGTGCCCGCGTGGTGAGCCAAGTGCCCATGTGGGTGCCTGTATGGCGAGCTGAGTGCCCACATGGTGAACCCAGTGTCCACGTGAGTGCCTGCGTGGTGAGCCAAGTGCCCATGTGGGTGCCTGTATGGCGAGCTGAGTACCCACATGGTGAACCCAGTGTCCACGTGAGTGCCCGCGTGGTGAGCCAAGTGCCCATGTGGGTGCCTGTATGGCGAGCTGAGTGCCCACATGGTGAACCCAGTGTCCACGTGAGTGCCCGCGTGGTGAGCCAAGTGCCCATGTGGCGAGCTCAGTGCCCACGTGGTGAGCCAGTGTGCGCGCAGCGAGCCTGAGCCCATGCTGTGAGTCGAGTGTCCGCATGGTGAGCCAGTTGTGTGACGAGCCGAGTGCCTGCACAATGAGCCAGTGCCTGTGCAAGTGAGTCACACAGCAAGACGATGATGCAACAGAAGAGACAAGGGGAGAGTCAAGGTGAAGCGCAGCAGAGACGGGGAACTGAGGTGGCGCAATTGACAGGGAGCCTCTCTCCACATCAGAGGTCCCCAGGATTGAATTCCAGTGAATCCTAGAGGAGAAAGAAGAGAAGACAAAAAGAGAAATAGATACAGAAGATCACACAGCAGGGCGGTGGCGGTGGGGGTGGGGGTGGGGGTGCGGAGGGAGAAGAAGAAACAAACGAATGTTTAAAAAGAAAGAATTAATTGCTAACTATCACCAGACCCCATTCTGTACAGGGCACCATGTATTAGTTCATTTAATACTTACAGTTGCTTTATGAAGTGTCATTACTAAAACCCTCGTTGTGCAGACGAGGCCACTAAGGCACAGAAAGTTGAAGTAAGCCGAGGAGGTCAGAGGTAGCTGATGGCAGTGAGTCTTGTTCCTGAGTCCTTGTTCTAACCTCTAAACTGGATTGCCTCAAGATTGTGACTCCGTTTCTGAACTATCCTTTATTATGTTTACAATAGATCGTTTTGAAGTATGAGGCATGACCTTGATTTAAAACTCAGTCTTCCCCACACCAGCCTCCTGGAGCACCCCGTGTATCTGAGTCTCCCTGCAGTTCTGGGGCAGGAATCAGCTTGCACTTGGTTAGTTTTCCCTCATCCTGGCGATGGGGCTTTAACTTGCTTCACTCTGCCGCCACGGTTATCACTTGTTCATTTACTGATATCTTCTGTCTGACCAAAGTTCTTGACATCTCCTAGCTGCTGTAATCTCTTTCCCTGTTCCCTTTGTGTGTGCATTAAAAAAATTTTTTTTACTGTCATTTTATTTTCACAGTTCTGCTCAGGTTGTATAGAGAGACTATGTATAGGTGGACAGCCAGAGAGGAGAAAATATTGGTTACTCCTTTAAGTTTTAAAATTCTTCCAGAGCTCCTCATCTTTGTACAGTTTAAAGTTGCACCCCAAATGTCTCTGAATATGAAATCCATAGTATAAAAGTTTTCACAACCATGGTCAGTACTATGGAATTATTTTTTCAGACTGTTTGGTATTAAGAATGTAGTGTTCTAAAAAAAATTGTGCTCACGTCATCAACTTTAAAAATGGAGTAAATGGGGAGCAGATGTAGCTCAGTGGTTGAGTGCCTGCTTCCCAAGTACAAGGTCCTGGGTTCAGTCTCTCGTACCTCCTAAAAAAAGTAAACTACAAAAGAGTAAAAAAAAAAGCCCAGTGAAATAGTGAACTGAAAGTTAGAAAACATGAGAGAACAATGCCACTATAAAACACTGTTGTTTTCTAAAATATGTACAAGGCTCCATATGCTAATACCCCAAATTCCAAGATGGCCAATTTATTTTTAAAACAAGAAACACCTGCTTATTATCAACAATAACAACAATATGTTTAATTTTGAGACACTCTTTTTTGGCAGTTGCCAATAAGCCATACTTTAAGATTTAAAATAGTTTTAATATATTCTAATGGGCTTCTTACAAAGCATGAGGGAATATATTTACATGTTTCTCAGCTGTCACTTAAGTTCAGTGAGAATAAAACGTATGCCTTACATTAACTTTAGCCATTATTTTACCAGATTGTAATTCAGGAAAAAAAGAAATTTAACAGTTATATCAGTCACTTTATCTTACCATGTTCTATTACTCAAGGAAAAATTTAAGGCAGAATTGTGTATTTTTTTTCACTTACAAAACTATATAAGTATTAAAATACATGGGAAAAAATAAACCCTATAAGTAAACAAGCTAAAACAGACATTCGTTTCTACTTAACATAGTTAACTGGTCTATTTTTTCCTTTGTTTTCTTTGGTTGCAATATGATGTTCATCTACAATCAATTGGAAAACTAACTAAAAGCAAAACACAATAAAGGTGGCAATTCAACTAGGAACTCTTTTTGAAAAATAGAAAAGGCAAATAGCATGTTTTTGTTAGAAATTTGAGTGTGAAAATACCTCAGGAATAACACTCTAATGGCAATTTACATTCTCCTTTTTCTTGGATTGAAAGTAAATCTTTCCACCAAATATCCCTGAGAATGCAAATATTGAAGGAATTATTTTTCCTGTTGATTTGAGTTTTTGCACCTTATTTTTGTTTAGACTCCTCGACTGCTATCATCATTCGTTTTGACCTAATTTTAAAAAAATGTACCAAAAATTAATATAAGATTGTTTAAAACACATCTTTACTATGAGAACCCTACACCAATCTTGCCATGTTGCCACTCTAAAAAGAGTAGTGCACAGGCAAACGCAGATAATCTCCCGAAAGCAAACCACATTGAATGCTTTTTTAGTTAATTTTCATACAAGAGTGAGTGTGTGTTGGCTAGGGGCAAGGTAGCCACAGCTTTTTAGGCTTTCAAAAAAAAAAAGTTACTGAGGTGAAGAGAAATTAAAAGGGGGAAAGACTAGCAATGTGGAGGAAAACACCTTTTTTTGTGAGCTAATTGCATTTTTGCTGATATTACATCTTAAAATTATATTTAATCTCACTATGTAAGCTCCAAATTAGTATAGAAATATTATGTAATAACTTATTCTCTTTGATAATATGGAATAATGCAGACAAGATTTCTGAGGTGCCTCATCAGAATTTAGTTCTTGCCTTAATTTATGAGAATATGCATTTCTTACACTATGTGACTTTTGTTAGTGAAGAAAATATTACAAGAAAAGAAGCATATGACATATGAACTCTTTATGTTTTATCCATGCTGGGTGTTCTACTGTTTAATTAATAACTTCATTAAATAAATAGTATTTTATATAATTTGGGGATTATGTTGAAGTCAATTATAATCTCTGGCGCACTTAAAGAAGATGTTTGTTGTTTTTCTTTCTCAAAAAATTTTTTTTAAAAACCCTACTATTTAGTTTGCTTAAGACAACTACTGGAAGCATTTGTATTTCTTACATATCTTAAATTACGATCTTGTCTAACTCATTAAGCTTCTCTGTAAGGATCACAAATCATCAGATAATCTCCTATATCTTCGTAGTTTATTTTGTGTCAAACATATAAAACAAATCTTGGTAAAACATTCCATTAAGAAGGGAAAGAGGGGTTGGAAGAAATTTCTGCATTGTGGTATGCACTGCATTTTCTCATGTCTCTAATGAAACACAGATGTTTCAAAGTGCCCACAAGGATGGTTGGCCATGATCAGGTTGATCCCTACTTAATCTCTGAAAGCTTGTGCTTCCATTCTTTCTATCAAAATATATTGCCTTCTTTTTCTTCATGAACTCAACTGAATTTGCTACTGAAAGTTGAATAAAAAGCACTCAAGGCGGCAGACTTGGCCCAGTGGTTAGGGCGTCCATCTACCACATGGGAGGTCCACAGTTCAAACCCTGGGCCTCCTTGACCCGTGTGCAGCTGGCCCATGCGCAGTGCTGATGCGCGCAAGGAGTGCCCTGCCACGCAGGGGTGTCCCCCATGTAGGGGAGCCCCACGCGCAAGGAGTGCGCCCTGTAAGGAGAGCCGCCCAGCGCAAAAGAAAGTGCAGCCTGTCCAAGGAATGGTACAACACACACGGAGAGCTGACACAAGATGACGCAACGAAAAGAAACACAGATTCCCATGCCACTGACGACAAAAGAAGTAGACAAAGAAGACGCAGCAAATAGACACAGAGAACAGACAACTGGGATGGGGGGAAGGGGAGAGAAATAAATCTTAAAAAAAAAAAAAAAGCACTCAAAGTGGAAATGGAGAACATATTAGATTTTCTACAATGGTTTGTTATGCATTTCTTTCCAAAATATTCCCAACATAAAGTGGTTTGGGGGTAAATGTCTCTTGACTTTAAGCACTGCCAACTTTTACATGTAAATCATAATTGAGTTCTTGTGGCTATTTTACAGTATTCTACAGGGGCAAATAAATGGATTTACCTGAGAAAATAATTGGTTGGTTGGGTAGCTCCATCCTCACACTTATATTGGAAAATCACTGAGAATGTAGGATTCTATCTAGTTTTGAATCTTTGACTTCAAAAACTAGCCAAGGGGAAGTGTACTTGGCCCAGTAGTTAGGGCGTCCACCTACCACATGGGAGGTCCGCAGTTAAAACCCAGGGCCTCCTTGACCTGTGTGGAGCTGGCCCACGTGCAGTGCTGATGTGCGCAAGGAGTGCCGTGCCACGCAGGGGTGTCCCCCACGTAGGGCAGCCCCACGCACAAGGAGTGCACCCTGTAAGGAGAGCCGCCCAGTGTGAAAGAAATTGCAGCCTGCCCAGGAATCGTGCCGCACGCACGGAGAGCTGACACAAGATGATGCAACAAAAAGAGACACACGTTCCCATGCCGCTGACAAGAATAGAGGCAGACACAAAAGAACACCCAGTGAATGGACACAGAGAGCAGACAACTGGGGGTGGGGAGGGGGAAGGAGGGAGAGAAATAAATACAGAATAAACAAATCTTAAAAAAAAAAAAAAAAAAAAAAAGCCAAGAATAGATATGCTCCTCTTTTGAAAATTGTAAAATCAAAGATACAATCTAAAGACAGACAATATCCAAAGATGATGACTGGGAACTGTCATTCCATCATTGATATTTAGGCAAATCTCTGTGAAAATATAAACAAAATGTGAATGATTTTTGATCTTCTTGATTGTGTTGTCAAATTATCTAGACAACTAGCACCATATTTTTTATGAAAAATAAAAAAACCAATTTGTGGTTAATTTAGTCATTCATGTATTTTGTGGTTGAACAATTGCGCTTCAGAATATTCAGCCCTTTTTTCAATGTCTTAATATCTTTAGGGTCCAGATAATTGTCATTAAATATTATGCATAAACACCTACAATTATCCCACTATCTTATCTGACAAGTGTTTTTAAATTCTGATTCTGGTTAATACATTGACAAGTAAAATTAAGAATAAGATGATAGTTGAATTTACAGAATAATTCTCAGTGTTTCAGATAGAAAATATGGCACATTATCTTCATTATCTATTTAGAAATATTGAATTTCCAAACACGTTTCCAAAATATTTCCCTTTCAGTTTGCATATTTGTATTTATAATTTTCTTCCATGCTCAGGCATCTGTTCATGATTTCCAGCTTATTTCAAAACCTTTTTGTGTTAATGTTTGGATACTTCTTGATAGTCACATTCTTTATGTGGTGAGTGACTTCTGGAGACCTACCCAATACAACTTTTGGCTATGTAAAATTTAAGTTAAAACATTGTTTTCTTTTTTGTTTTTAACTTTGGAAAATACTCAAATTTTCCCTTTAACCCATTAAACAAAGTCTGTAAGTTATTTTCTTTTGTTTTGTTTTTAATCTTGGACCTTCAGTGATGTTAATGATTGAGATCACATGTGCAGTCTTCCTGAAAATTTATTTTTTAAACTACAGCCTTAATTCCAGCATACCAAGGGAAAACTTATACAACCAGGAAGGAGAGTTTGTTTGTTTTAGGGAAGGATGGTTATGTATTGAGAGGAACTTACCCTTTGGGAGAGACAGGAAGCTGGAGTGCCTCTTATGGAATTTCTCTTTGTCCTCTTCTGCAACAGAACTATTACTCATTAAGGCAAAAGTCAGGCTGTGGTTTGGTTATATGTATTTTCTGTTAATTCACTTAAAATGCTCTGCTTTCATATACATTCCTTGTAAACTATAAGTCTACAGTATAATATATGTTTCCATCTTTATCTGTGGTTGTAGAAAGTGACATAGATAAATATCATTTTGTGCTAAAAATAAGCCTATAGTAATACAGAGGTCAGTCCTTAGTCATATGGTACATAAAACAGACTGGGTTTGGAGTCATGACATCTACACAAAATGCAGTACTGCTGAATTTTCATATTAAGGGGTTTTGGCTGAAGGAATTCAGACACATATACAGTACGGCCCCAGAAATCTTGCCAAGAAAAGTTAAGTTTAAAATGTAGGGGAACTGATCCGAGAATAGGCCTCAAACATGTTGCATTCATTACATGCAGCTGTGTGTATGAGCAGTGACTTTTCATCCCACCTACCAAAACCTTATCCAGAGCTGTCACTTTGTTGTCTTTTTTTGTTGTTGCTGCTGCTGTTGTTTTGCCAATGTGCTGACCTTTCTTTTCCCACAAAAGGAAAAGTGATTGGCAGGTGATTATTCAAAACCTTTTGGAATAAAAACAAAACAAAACATGTTAATGTATTTGCTATAGACAACACATTTTTTAAGAGACATTTCTTATAAGCCTGGTTTTTGTGAATAAATATTAATTAGTCAAATTTATGTTAGTTGGGGTCTTTTCATATATGCCCTTTATCATGCTGAGGAAGTTTCCTTCTATTCCTACTCTTCTAAATGTTTTTACCAAAAAGGGGTGCCCGCTTTTGTCAAATGCCTTTTCTAATCAATTGAGGTGATCATGTGGATTTTTTCCTTCATTGTGTTAACGTGGTGTATTACATTAATTGATTTACTTATGTTAAACCAACCTTGCATGCTAAATCCAATTTGATCATGGTGTATAAATCTTTTAATATGCTATTGGATTCGGTTTTCTATTATCTTGTTGAAGATTTTCCCATCTATATTCTTAAGAGATATTGGTCTGCAGTTTTCTTTCCTTGTGGTATCTTTATCTGGGTTTAGTATGAGGGTGATGTTGGCCTTGTAGAATGAGTTGGGGTGTGTTCCCTCCACTTCAATTTTGTGGAAAAGTTTGGGTATAATTGGAGTTGTCTTCTTAAAATGTTTGATAGAATTACCCTGTGAAGCAGTCTGGTCCTGGAATTTTCTTTGTTGGGAGGTTTTTAATTACTGATTCAGTATCTTCATTAGTAATTGGTTTGTTGAGATCTTCTATTTCTTCTTGAGTCAATGTAGGTTTTTTGTGTGTTTGTAAGAATTTGTCCATTTCTTCTAGGCATTCTCATTTACTGGCATACATTTGTTCACAGTGTCCTCTTTTAGTCCTTTTTTATTTCATTGGGATTTTTAGTAATATATCCCTTTTCATTTCTGATTTTTCATTATTTGTATCCTCTGTTTTTTTTGTCTGTCTAACCAAAGGTTTGTCAGTTTTATTTATTTTTTCAAAGAACCAGCTTTGGTTTTGTCGGTTCTCTCTGCTGTCATTTCATTTGTCTCTGTTATAGTCTTTGTTGTTTCCTACCTTCTGCTTGCTTGGGTTTAGTTTGTCTTCTTTTCTTAGTTCCTCCAGTTTTGAGGTTAAGTTTCTGATTTGAAGTCTTTTCTTCTTTTTTCATATAAGTGATTAGAGCTAGACATTTCCCTCTTAGCACTGCCTTTGCTGCATCCCATAAGTTTTGGTATGTTTTATTTTCATTTTCATTTACCTCAAGCTATTTCCTAATTTCATTTCTGTTTTCCTCTTTAACCCACTGGTTGTTCAACAGTATATTGTTTAATTTCTACGTATTTGTGAATTTTCCATTTTTTCTTCTGTTATTAATTTGTAGTTTCATTCTATTTTTGTTGGAGAATATAATTTTTTTAGGCGGTACCAGATATTGAATCTAGGACCTTGCACATGGGAAACAGGTACTCAACCACTGAGCTACATCCACTCCCCAATGAGAGTTGGGTTTTTTTGTGTATGTCTGTTTGTTTTTATTAAGGAGGTACTGGGGAACAAAGCTGGGATCTCATAGGGTGGGGATTAAGTACTAAAACATTTGAGCTACATCGGCTCCCAAAAATACACATTTTATGAATTTCACTATTCTTTAATTTTCTGACACTTGTTTCATGACCTAATATAAGGTCTGTCCTGGAGAATAAGCCATGTGTACTCAAGAATAATGTGTATTGTTTTTTGTTGGGTGAAGTGTTCTATATATGTCTGTTAGGTCTAGTCGGTTAAGAGCATCATTCAAATCTTGTTCTTCCTTTTATCTTCTGACTAGATGTTCTATCCATTATTGAGAGTGGTATATTAAAGTCTCCTCCTATTAATGTAGAATCATCAATTTCTCCTTTCACATTGTTGGCATTTGCTTCATGTATTTTGGGGCTCTGCTGTTAGGTGTGATTATATGTAAAAATATTATAATTTTACATCTTGTTGAATTGTTCCATTTTTCAGTAATAATGACCATCTTTGTCCTTCATACCTGTTTTTCACTTAAAGTATGCTTTATCTGATATTAGTATAGCTACCTCTACTCAATTTGAGTTTACTACTTGCCTGGTAAAATTTTTTACATCCTTTTATTTTCAATTTTGAATTTAAGGTGAGTCTCTTGCAGACAGCATATAGTTGTCATGCATTTTTATCTATTCTGCCAATCTTTGCCTTTTGACTGGATAGTTTAATTCATTTACATTTAATGTCATTACTGAAGCTAAAGGATTGCTTTAGCTGCTCTTTGCAGATAATGTAAAAACACAAATCCATTTCAATAGGCCCTCTAGAAGAAATGAATGTCAGTCATTATGCATCAGCAATTGTACACTCATGTCGCTTGGAAATGGAATGAGCATTAAGAGATAGCACAGCTATGTTGTTATTGCCACGTATCTAAGTTATACATTCTCTGCTTCTCCCATCTCTGTTGACTGATGCCCTACTGTTTTATCTCCAAATTCACCTATCTAATGCATATTTATTCCAGTACAGAGCACCCATTTGGGTACAACATCAAGGCAGATCGTTTTTGGGGTATTTGCCCTGCCAGTAGTTGGATTTCTTTTGGTCAGCTACTGATTACACCAACAGTTGGAGCCAGAGTGACAGTGGTAGTGAAGCTAATCAGAGAATCCCTCAAAAAGGATTTTGGGAGGTCTTGTGTGACCATTGTAGCTCAAATACCTTACCATAAATGTCCTTATTAGAGTAATAAAAGGTATTTTTAAAAGCGCGTATGATTCATTTAAAAAATACCTTACTTTGCTAAGTTTTCCTAGTGTAGAGGAATTAAATACAAAATAAAGGAGGTAGGGAGTATAATCTGTATTTTTTCTATTTTTCCTATCTCTTATGTTAACTAATTCTTAATAAGGAATTGTGTTGTTATAAGAGTTTACCTGTTCCAGTAAGCATAATGGATAAATACTCTTTTATCTATGGGCAAATATGTGTGGGATACGGGGAGTAAGGTCCATGATCTCCTAGTACTAGGAAATATATTCTATTTCATCTTTTGACACAAAAATCCCCGAGGCATTTACTTTCCAGAGACTCCCACCAACTCCATTATTTTTATTTTTTTATTTTTATTTGGGGGTTTTATGATTGTTGATATTCCAAAAACATGAGAATAACCTTGTGTCTTCCTGACTCAAAAAATATTAGTTTTCCAAAGTCCAACAGAACTAATTTGTGGCAGAAGTAATGATGCTACCTCTGTGCCTTATGAAAATTATTTAGTTTTTATAAATGTTTAATATCACTGTTTATTAGTACTATGTTTGATTTTGAAATTTATTTGCAAATATAAATTTATATTTAATATTTATGTAATATTAATTTATTTTATACTAATAAATATAAATTTATTTGCAGATATAAATTGCGTAAGCATTTCTTCTATATGTGATATAGATGAGTATGATAAAAAACAGAATAGTTTTTTTACTTATATCACACTTTTACCTATTTTGTACTTTACTTTTTATCTGGAGCTATTAATAGAATTTAGCATTTCCATTAGTGCCAAAGAGTAATACTATTTTATCTTAACAATTCAAATCAAATTCAAATGATAAATTTTCATGTTTTCAAAATTTCTAGATCTTTATTAGTGTGGAAATAAATCGTCTAAAAGCTGCAATTGTATTAACCATTGTAATTCAGAATTTACCATGAATTCAGCTCAGGTACACCAGTATTTATTCTATGCCTATGTGTGCTAAATACTGTGGGGGATTGATGATGAATAAAATGTGAACCCTGCCTTTGATGTCCTACTATGTTTCAGCACTAGGATAGGTATGTTTCATAAATTATTATATTTAATTCTCACAACAATCCAATGACATTGGTATTATATAGTCTTATTTTATATACACACCTGAGGTTCATAAAAGCTAGGTAATTTCCCCAAGATGATACAGCTGGTAAGTGGAAGAGGAAGAATTTAAACTCAGGTCTCCTAAGCCCATGGTCTTTAGGGTTTAGCATGTTTCAGTGTGGATAAATGTTGTTCTAGAGGTATATGGTACAACTGTGGTTTTGGGGCTGGTGGGTCAGCCAAAGGTAGCAGGTGGAGGAGATGTTTGATTTATTTGAATTTGCGAGTTAATCAATGTGGAGAAGAATGCTATTAGACGGCTTTCTCTGAAAAGAGGCTAAGTATGTTTGAGGAGCAATCTGTAGCTTAAATTATAAAGAGGGAATCTAGGGTGGTTGAAGAAAGAAAGCAGATGAAGATAAAAAGGAAGGCAGGGCCTGTGTAAAACTGCTAACATGCCCTAATAAGGATAGACTTGGCTTTTCAGAAGACAAAGCAGAGACATGAACAGATATGTATTTTTAAAAGATCTCTTTGGTAGCAATGGCAGAGCGGATGGATGAGGTGGGGGACAGGGGAAGGGAGAGAATGTTTAGGATGCTATTACAAAAATCCAGGTACAAGATGGTGAGGGCCTGTGCCTAGACAGGTAACATTAATGGAAAAGAAGGGGTGAGACTCAAGGTTTATTTAGGGAGCAGAATCAACAGGCTGGAGTGAGGGTTTTATGCAGGAGCTGAAGGAAAACCAATTGATGACCTTTCTACCTCAGTTTACTACATGGAGAGCTGTGTGAGCTGAGATACTTGGACAGAAGGTGAATGGCTTTGGGAGAGAGAATGGCATGGAATACATTTGACTTTGGATTTGTTTCCATGTGAATTGCCTGTGAGACAAGTGCAGTGAACACTGAGAAATACAGTCAGAAGTGAACAGCCAGAGAACAGAGAGGGGAAGAGATTAATGTGAACTAATTCATCAAGGAGGACTTGGAGGAGGAGAGAACATTAAATGCCAAAGGATGGATAAGATTTCTGCATGCATGAAAGGGAATATATGGTAGGCTTAAAGTCAAAATATGTTTTCTGTTTGCCATTCTGTTGATGATTCACCTAGATCTGCACAAATTTGTGTATGTTTTTGTTATAATTTTCTCTAACAGGTGAAGGTCTTTGGTTTGGTTTGTGGGCAAGTTAAATGTTTGATATATTCATTCATTCATTCAGCCAACATTTATTAAACATTAATTATTTTTAAGGCAATATAGAAAATATAAATGCTGTGATTTAATTTTCTTAATAGAGTGAATGTTTGTAATAATCAAGTGGAATGTTTGTAATAATCAAGCCATGAGGGGTCAGGAAAGCTTTCAGGACAGGAAGAAGAGGCGCCAAAACATGAAGGACAAATTGGAATTAGTCAAGGAAGGATGCCGTTCCAGGGAAAGAGGGAACATCCTGTGCCAGGTTCCAGATACCATAGCTGAAGTAAAAACTGGAAGGAGTGGCTGGGTCAGGAAGGCTCTAATAAGCCCTGCTAAGGAATTTGGATGTTATCCTAATGGCAATGGAAAGCCATTAGAGTTTTTCAGTCAGGAAAGTAATATGATCATGTTTGTCTTTTTGAAAGATTTGTCTGAATGCAGCATGAAGAATGTGTTGGAAGAAGGTAATATTGAGACAGATAGGATATTATTGAATTCAAGTTAAAAGTGATGATTGCATGAACAATGGAGTAACTGGAGACAGAAAGTCATGAATACACTGGAGGGCATCTGGATTGCTTCAGTGTGGGGCGTGGGGAAGATAATGTGAATGAATGAGAAGAGATTCAAGAATGATATTCAGGTTTCTTTCTTGGGCATTTGGGTGGATAGACAGGGTTCATTCATTGACCCAGGGAATGCAGGAAGAGAAGAAAGTTGGTGGAAGGTAATTATTTTAACCTTGGACATGTTACATGCAAGGTGCCTATGGGACATCCTGCTGGATATGAGTCTGGTTGGGAATGAAAACCCTGGAATAAAATAATTTGTGGGCTAGGATTTGAGAGATGGCAAGGATTACAGAATGTAAAAATTTAAAAAAGAAGGAGAAAGGATGGAAATGAGGCTGTCGAGACAGAGGAAATAATCTGACACACAGAGTAGCAGAAAAATAAAGGGATGTATATGAGAAAAATCGAACGGTCAAATCTATGTTATCTTGAATGCGAGATTAGACTAGGATGGTGTGCTTAAATAACAGGCTGAGGGAAGGGATTTATTCAGTAGTCAATAGAAGCCTGAGGATTTGAGCGTGGGAGGAACATTTGCAAATAAGTCATTAGGAAGATTTAACTGGAATATGGATAGGAGATCATTTTGTAGGTTTTTGATGTAACTAGGATAGATGTAATGAGATTTAGAAGTAGGATGGTTTCAGAGCAAACAGGAAATCATAGATGCAGGAGGTAATTTTGAAAATAGGAGCGCTACAGCTACTTTAGACTGAACATAATAAATGATGAGAAAAGAACATGACTATGAAAGTCGTGATTCCTTTGGCAAACACTGGAATTTCAGAGGAAATAACTGGTTTTGGGAAATATGGTAGCTTGTTTTGAGTGTAGAGCTTTATGTTACCCTTTATGGAATTAAAGTAGAATGGCAGTATATCAGTATATTTTATTTTTAAGGTTTTTTTTTTTTCAACTTCTATTTTCCTTGAGTTTGGGTCATAGGATATATTTTTCTTTTACTCTACACCACAGGAGAAAAAAATGACTTAGAAACCAGTTCGGAAAGAAAGATGAATTAGGGGACTCAGAAAGCTAGCCAGCATTGCAGGTTGGTCACCCTCCCTGGGCTGCTCCAGTATGGCGGAGCCGACCGGCAGCTGCAGGAGCTGAGCCCGTGGTCTGAGCACCTCGCTCGGGTAGGAATGACTAGAACAACAGATACAGTGAAGATGTGGCACATTTTCCATGGGAATTGCTAGGACGCACGCTATTCTTTCGCTGGAATCTTTAAAATCTATAAAAATATAATTGAAGCTATAGCCCAGGAAGAGTCTGATGCAAAATCAAACATGTCAAGAATACCAGCTGCCACTTCCATCTAAGTAGCTGTCTGTTCTGGACGGTGAGAGGGAAATCTTTTCATGGTCCTTCTTTTTTTTTTTTGGTGGCAGCGATGGTCCTTCTTGATGGTCTTTGCCAGTTCCACTCTTTTATGGAAGTTGAGGAGAGTCAAGAATAAATTTAAGAATTTTCAAATGTTCTCATTTTAAGGCGTATGTATTGTTCAGGAGAGTCAGTTCTCTGTGCCAGACCTTTACAGAAAGCTATTTTCCTTCAACTGTATTGCTTCAGACAGTCTACAAATACAGTGTTTATTACATGACTTCTTCAATCTTCAGTGTTTACACTGCAGGTGAATTTTTTTCTTTAGTGACTTGACTTGTGAGTTGCTTATTGTTTCTCTTTTTCAGTAAGAGTATTTATTTTAAGGAAAACATTTTTTTTTTTAGTAAGACAGGACGCCGCTTAAGCCTGTGGACCCATGTGGAAGATGCTTTTTAAGACAGGGCACTCATTGGAAGCTGCTTGTAATATGGAGATTAGCTATTCTGTCTCCAGTGTGGGGGGCAGGGATGGTATTTGTTGAGCAGGCAACTGCTGGCCTGTCTCCCTTCCTGGGGCCAGATAACCGCCCAGAAGGAGTCGCCGTCAGCAGGGAGGAATGTGAGAAAATAGGAATTTTATTTGAAATAGGTTAGGAAAAAAAGACATAAGAAGAATTTCCAAATATTCCCACATTTTAGGCATACGTAGTTATTATCTCTGCAGAGGAAGGTGTTTTATTCTCTCATAGAGTAAAAAGGCAGTCAAATCACAGACAGCACAATTATAGGAAAGACCTGAAGTGGGTCTATTAATATTTATCCATAATTGGAAGAACATTGAACATGGATTTGTGATTCACTCTGGAAAATCTTCTTGATCCTTCAGAAATAAAACAATTTTCTGTTGATAGTGGTTCTTTTGCTTTAACAAATGCCTTTAGGCAAATCACAAAAACTATTTCTCTGCTGAGCATGGTATGGAGGGTCATGTTAACAATTTTGAGATCCCTAATAAATAGGGGAGATGTTTCCTTTATACAAGTAGATGCTGTTCCAGTTGCATTACGCTATGGATATGGTATTCTGGGGAAACACTAGGGAAGGAGACAAGATTCACAAAGAATGCTGCTTTGTCAGTCTTGAGGTCATACTCCCTAGCCACTCTGCAGGAAGGCCAGGGGTTTGAGAAGTGAGCTGTAAGTTCCCTTTAGGGTCTTGCATTTGATGATGCTGTGTGATCTCTTTGGGCAGAAAGCTGGTGTCATACTCTAACTACGAGCCTTCTATTTGTAAAACATTTGACTGAAAGTTGTTGATAGGATTCAGGAGCATTAGAAGAGAGAGACTTTGCAGTTTATGTAAAATCCAGCTAGGAAGAATAAACACACTCACATGATATGGTTGTGGGAGATCTCTTGTCACTGACAATATAAAAATAAACATATAATAATAGAGCTCATGCACCCTCTGTCTTCTCTCTTGGCTTCTAGAAAGTCACCACTGCTGTTCTCATGAGGGAAAGAACCTCTCCCCTCTTAAATGCATTGGGATGTGGCTCCTTTCTTAATACAAGGAATATTAACAGATGGAGTAGAATAAAGAGGAAAATAGCATTTTTCTAACGCACATCTGTGTTAAGAAATCAACATTTGCAAATGACTTAGTGGGGCTTTTAAACAAATAAAACCTTGATATGTAAATTAATAATGGATGGAAAAGCAACAAACCAATGGGAGGGTGGGAAACCAGAGTGGAGAACAGAAAAACCCTAAGAAAATGAATGAACTGAAAAATCTAGTAACTGAAAAGTTTTATCTTAAGAGGAAAGAAACTGGAAGAAACTCTTGTACAGCCATTTAAAGGCTTTGAAAGACCATACAGATTTCTTTTTAAAGATGGAAGAACTGAAGCCCAAATAGGTTAAGACTCGCTGTGGTCACATAGCACAATCAGAGAGGCACTAGCCAGGTTCAGAACCCAGGTTTACTGATTTCTGGCAAATTTGTAGAGAAGTAGAGAAATGCCTGAAGAGTGGAATGTGATGGTTCTTCACAGGTGTGTCTCCCCGCACACACACACACACACACACACACACAGGTTTTATTGTGCAAAATTATTGAAGCTACTTTGGGCCTTTTGAGTTTTGTGTGTGTTTTTTGTGCAGTGAATTCATTGTATCATTGTGGTGATAATGATTTAAGTAACCTATGCCATGGACAAAAAGATACCTGCTTATCTGAATTGCAGCTGTGAGTTTTCCTGGCATTCATTATGAAATACATGTTTTTATTAAAATTGTTAGAAATAATCATCAAGCAATAGAATAAGCTTTTTTTATGGAATAAATGCCTAGCTATAATTTAGGACCTTTCTCATTAGTCATAAATCGTTGTTAATAATAACCTAATCTAACTGCTGCTTTCCAGTTAGAGGAGTCCTTATTCTAACCATCTTTCTGAAACCTTGCCAAAATTCCTCGAGGATGAATTTACCAAACATTTACTCTAGATAAAAAACACGAAAGGTGCAGTTATTATTCAACACAGACTTGTACCTAACTGTGAAAGTCTTTCTACTTCCACTGGCTGCTTATATCATCTGAACTAAAGCTATCTTCGACTCTAGTTAAAATGACACAGTGATATATTGACCTAATGAGTAATATTATGAAATTAATTCTAAAATACTCTTACTTGTTCTGAGTTCATCTTAAAAAAATTCATTTGAAAGATCATATTGAACAAACCTTATGTTGAAAATCTTGCAAGGGCCTTTGGCCAAAAATAATGTAGTTCTGCACATTTTATAGTGGTTTCTATTTTGAAGTCAAAGTGCTACCAGTGATGGTCGGCTCTGGAACGTCTGGATAGTCTGGCAAAAAATCTTCTCCTCGATACTAGCCTTAGTGGTCAGGTTCTTTTTTTCTGCCGTGGCCTCGTGAGTTATATTCACTTTGCTCAGAATCAAGCTGATGCCCTTATTTTGCCTTTGTAGTATTCTAGATCTTTTCCTTTGCACTGGTTCTCTCCAAGAGAGAGACAGTCCCTCAAGTTTGCTGTCACTTAGAAACTGAAAGTACCCAGGACTAGATACACTACAATTAGAATTTCCCTTGCCTGACAGCCTCTGTCTCCACCTGCTTTTTATATGTTCCTCCACTGTCTCCACCCTCCCCCATCTTTTTTGAAAACTCATTTCTTCTCATGTAGCACTTAACATAAATCTATATGATTTCCCTTGAGCGCTGAAGTTGTCCCACGCAAGATGCTCAGCATATTTGCTTTTTTATAAATGGAAACAGACCTCGGGTAGCAACTTGTCTAAAAACAGACAACAAAAACAACAAAAACAAAAACAAGTCCATTTTTTCCTTACAGAGTACTTTAAGTAATAGAAATATGGTTTGCTACCCTTGTTTTAAACTAGTCTTACCCTTTGAGGATTAGATAAGGCATTTCATGTACCTATGGTAGTTTAGGCACATCATAGGCATCCAATAAATGTGAGTTGATTTCAAATCTAAACATTTTAAAGAAAAACTGGTTTGTAACAATTTTTTAAGAGGGGATAATTATGTTTTCTTAGGGATACTGAGACAAATGGGTCACAGTCCCTGTCTACGAGCACCTTACAGTATAACGTGAAGACTGGTTTGTAAGCAGATGTCATCAGTGTATAATGCAAAGGCCATATTAGAGACATATCCACCAAGTACCAGGATCCTCTTGGAGCTTTCAGTATGTCAGCAATGGGAGGTCGAACAGAAATCCCAGGTTTCAGAATAAGTCAGGCCTGGATGTGAATCCCAGCACTGCTACAGACCAGCTGTGTGATCTTTGGACAAGTTACATATCTCATTTAGTTACAGCTTCCTACTTAATAGTAGTTCCTACTTCCAAGGACTGTGGAGGATGTTAAATGAGATGACATATATGGAATTTTTTGTCCTAGCACATGGGCCATAGAAGTTGTGATAGGTGTTTGTTCTGTCATTTGAAAATATTCAATTCTGCTCTAGAAGACAAGACAAAGAAATGGGATGGATAAAACCTATTGGAAGTATTAAGCATAAAGAGAAAGTAAGCAAGTAGTTTGTAAGACATAGGTAGAAGTCACAAGATACATTAACTAAAGATAGTAGGTTAGTAAGCCATAAGAAACATTAAAGATGGATAGAATATTGGAATGTCTGTGTGCATTAACAAAAGTGCTTATTATAGATAAAAAGGGATGAAAAGGCAATACAGAAGATACAAATTTTCCACCTCTGGACTGATAACTATATCATTCATAAATCACCTACATGATATGGGCCCATTTTACTTTAGTGTATTCTCCACCCCAAGATACACACACACACCCAAACCCACACCCCGTACACAAACTGGTTTGCCCACAGCTATTTCTATTTCCTCACTATGCCCTTGTTTTCCAGTTCCCATTAAATATAATATTGTCCTCTTATTCTGTTAAAATTTATTCTCCTTTAGGTCACATATTGCTTTGTTTTGCCAATTTGAATAACTTTTTCAATCAACCATTCATTAATGATATCTGATACATGTAGCTTTGTTAATATCATCCACCCCATCCCCTGCCCTAATTTTTGAAACTGTGTCCTCCGAAGGCTTTTTTGGTTTGCTCTACTGCTGATTCTCTCGATTTCCTAGACTTTGCCTTCCGTCTTCCTGAGAGAAACTTTCTCTTCCTGATCTCTGCATGTGAAGTCCCCCAAGATTCAGGCTTGGCCCTTTGCTTTCTTAGTTTACTAAGATCCCTTTGAGATCCCATCTACTCTCATAAATACCATTGTTATGGAATGGGGTTAATAAATCTACACTACAGAACTGACGTCTCTCTTTCCAGGGCCAAACTCCTTGCTGAAACATTTAAATAGAGATATCCAATGACATGTTTACCTCATTTTTTTTTCTTTTCTCTAAGCCATTTGTCCTTTCAGAGAACTTTCTTCACTTCCTTGGCCTAGATCCTCTATATCTAGGCTCTGAACACCCAGAGGTTGTAGTTCTGAGCTCCCTTCCACCCCTGTCCTACAAAGAATATTCAGAGAAGAGCCATTAAAATGATGAAGGAAATGAAAATATGACCTATGAGGAAGGGGCAAATTGGTTGAGGTTATTTAGATGACAGTGTGTATTTTAAGTGAAGATGTAAGAATAATCGTCTTCAACTTCACGAAGGGCACTTATTGAGAAAATGATGACCAGCTACTCCTTGTTTCTACTGAAGTCTGAACAGTGTTATTTGGGTATAAATTGTGGCTTTAAAGATTTAAATGAGAGATCCTCAAAATGAAATTGCCCTCAGGAAGCAATGTGAGACACTGTAAAATATTACTTGGAATGCATATGACATGATGGGGCTTTTTATTTTAGAAAACAAATAGATTAATCTGCATCTGGTACAATTTAGATGGGGTTAGATCTGAGAGGGATCCAGGAGGTCATCTCCAAATTAGATTATGTATTATGTTTATATCCAGTTTAGTAATCCCATGGTTTTATAATTAAAAAAAATATATATTTATAGATTATGAAAAATAGTGGCAGCAGCTATTCCTTAAACTGTTTCAGTGGTGCTGGATATAGTACATCATAGCATCTGTTCTTAAAAAGTTTATCATCAGCTAGGTGAGAAAGCGAGAGGAGTAGCCAAATAATTACAGAATAGTGTGATAACTATAAAGGAATGAACTGTTTAATTTACAAGCAGTTTCTTCATTCTGGACTATTTGTTTCCAATGATCCATCCATCCACCCATCCCCAAACCAGTATTTATTTAATGTCTCCTTCATACAAGACAATGCTAAATGATGGGGAATCAGCAAGGAACTGGTCTTTGTTCTCATGTGTCTATAGTCTGGAAGGAGTTACAGACAAGTAGACAGGCAGCAGAATACAGTATGATGAGTGTTGAAGAAGGATATTTACAGAGTGTAATGGGAACAATTCTTGGTGAATCAGTAAAGACTAACTAAAGGAACTGAATTCTAAGGTGAGTCTTAAGGAACAAGCAGAAACTGGCCAGGTGAAAAAGGAAGTACCAAGCATACACTTACATCTAAGACGACATTAAAAAAAAAAAAAAAGTCATAGAAGAGCAGGTGTAGGCCTGTGGTTGAGGGCCTGCCTCGCATGTACAAGGTCCTGGGTTCAATCCCTGGTACCTCCTTAAAAAATATTGTATATATATATATATGCAGGCACACATACAATTTATGTTCATAAAATAAAAATTCATTAAAAATATGTTCTATGTGACTCTATCACGAGAACACCAGTAATTAATACCTGATTGATTATCCAGATTAGTTTTTCGGTAAAGACATGTTAATTTTAAATGGTGAATATAGAATTTCTGTGATTTCTATGTCCGTCTACTGTATAAGGATTTGACCTGTGTATATAGCTCTTGCTGCTATAGATAACTCACCTACTTGTCAACATCACTTAACAACTAATTCTTGATATCTAAACAAAAAAACAAAGTCTTCCTAGAAATAGATTTCATTTCAGTTATATACCACCTAGCTTTTTGACATTTAATCAAAAAATGTGTTGTTGAGACAGTAGCACTAAATGTGTTTTGGAGATGGTGATTGGAAACCAATAGTCTGGGTTCTTAAAGAGCCATGAAAAAGATAATCATTTTTATGATCACATTTACATTTCTAAAACATATGCTATCATTCAAAGCCCCCCCTAAAAATAAGTTGGACCCAAATAAGTTGCCAAGCATGGACAAACACTGCCATCCCCGGGTGGGCCTGGGAATTAGTCTTGCTCCTGTACCAATGAGCAGCACTGCCTCTGTCACTCCCCTACTCCCCCAGGCATGGGGGTTTACTGACAATCTAGATTTGGTCTTATCTGTACTACTCTGTACTACAGACTCCCTTCTAACCTTGCTTGTGGACAACTGGAGGCTGGACCGGGTCCTCCGCTCTTGTCACGTACCCCTTCCCGGCATCTGCATCTCTGGCTTACTCTTGTGGCCATCTGCCTTGCTCTTGAAGCCCTGCCGTCCTCCTTGTGCTCTCGCCACGAGGTAGGGATGAGCTCCCTTCTTCACTCCTTCCTTCCCACCGTGGAGCCTTGCCAGTACAGCAGTGATGCTCCCTAGGTCTTAGGGACACAGCGCATTGCCGGGTTGCCACCTGCCGGGAGTCCAGACCGGGTCACACACACCCTAATACTGCCTCCTCCTTTTCGTGGCTGTGGAGGACACAGCATGCTTCTGCGCGGGGTCACCCAGATAGGATAAAAGTAGGAACCCGTTCTTCTGGCACGCACAAACATGGTTGGGTCTCTAAAGAAAGATTCTTAGGTCTTCATCACGTATCAGATTTCAGAAAGTATTTGGGATTTTGGTAAAATAACACCTTGAAAAATAAAAAGAATTTACCTTTTAGAAATGATTTCAGATGTGGAGTAGTTCAGATAGCTGTGAAATAAATATGTATACTGTGAGTCGATTTTTTCCTGTGGGTTAAATCAAGGAAAGAATCACCTAAAATACGATACTAGCCTTTTAAATTTACTGCAGACATCTGCGAAAAACTATGGACTGGACTTTATAACAAGGTTTTGTTTCCAAACCTTTATTTCAGTTCCAGTATAAATGATAATTAAGCTTTATTGGAAAAAGGACCCAGAAATATGATTTTAAATGTAGTTTTATGTCACTTATAATAGAGGCCATATAACAGTTTGAGACTTCTGCACTACTGACAGAGTAACATTTTGCAAAACAAGATAAAATCTAAAATTTTATTCACAGCATGTAACTAAAGTAATTGTACAGTTATTACTTACCAGTTGAATTAGCACACTGTAATTCCAGTGACATTAACAATTTCTTTGACATATTTACTTTAAAAAGAAAAAAATTGTAAATAAATGTATATGTTTTAATAAGAGTCCACGTAGGCCAACTGGATTCTTGATTGACTGACACGTATGGACCTGTGCCAGTCCCCAGTTAGGGCGTTCAGGGATGTTTATTAACTATTTCAAGCCTCTCTAGAGTCCCAGGTTGCAGAGGACACTAACAGGCGCACTACCAGTTCCCTGAACATTTGAGGTAACTTCAAAACACAGGAGATACCAGTTACCTTTTTTTCTCTCTCTCACATCCATACATTTTAAGATTTGAATGTATGTTTTCAAGTCTTTAGGGTGGACAATTCTGATAAATTTGATTTAAAGGTGACCTATACTCCTTATACCAGTTTTAACTGCTGAAATGGATACTGTCAATATATTAAGTGTGTCAGGTTTGGGGTTCCTTTAGACCTGAGATTGACTCTAGATCTTGGCGTTTTCTAACTATGTGGGCACATTATTAACCTCTTTAAGCTCCAGTTTTCTCATCCATAACATGGGGATAATATTGCTTTCTCATCAGCACTTAGAGAAGTAAATAAAAAATATTTTGCATCCAATGCTCACTCTAATGCCAGTCATATATCACGTTCAACTTTAGCTTTTATCATAGTCATGTATTTAGTAAAGCCATGTGTGTTTGTGTTTGATTTAGTATTTGCATCTCTGACAATATGGATTTGATGCTTAATAATTAGCGAGAAAGGTAATCATCCCAGTTTGAGTTAAACTCTGATTTTTCTTCAGGGTTTTGGCCTGAGCAGAGAGAGGTCATAAGAACTTTTAATATGAAAGCTAAGTTGGTGCCAATTTGAAGTAACAGCTCATTTTTGTACTTTTTTTTCCTTCAGTGCAATTTGCTTTGATTTGATTTGGTTTGCATAGTTTTTAAAATCTTCCTTGGGTTGTGTAGTCATTAGCTTTTATGCCTAAAGAAGGGAATTCACTGATAAGTAAAATTCATTCAATAGTGCACGTATAATTTCATGCGGTTATTTATTCATAATGTAAAATAGTCACATAATTGAACAAATGTGATAGGTCTGCTCATGGAACTGCAGGGAATTCTGAAGATCTTAGACAAGAAATGCTTAAGTTATAGAAGGCATTATCCACAATGCTGATTCTTCCTGACATCATCAGTATGGCAAACTATAGTAGAAGAAAATAGTAGTTTAATATGGCCCTAATTACATGTCTCTGTAGAACTCTTTAGGGGACTACTATATTTAAATGATGGCAGTGATTTAATGCGTGGATGGGTGTAGCTACAAAACCGTGTCTTTTCTTGGGAAGGATAAATGTGGAAGCCATCCTTCACTTTTCGGCGATAGAAACCGTTTTAAAGCATTTCTTTCCCTCAGCCTCTTCCCCATGGGCTGCTACTTTTACTCAGCTTTGTTCAAAATAAGCCCTTGGTTACTTTGAAAGGATATTGTCTATGTCCAATTTGAAAATAATTCGCTTGGTTTTTAGAAAAGATAGAACTAGATATCCATGCAGAATATTACAATATAGTCCAATATAAAATTTGCCTAAGCTTTACCTGATATTTATAGATGGGCATTGCTTAATTAGCATTTTAATTGGGATTTTAATAAATGCTATCAATTAGTGACCAATTTACATAGCACTTGTTTGGGGGTATGAACATGCCAATTTATCAGTCTTCTTGAGATTCATCTTGACCCAAACAGTGATTTATTTAAGATCTTTAAACAGTGTTCCATTAGATAATTCATCTTTCTGTGGTCTAATGTTCTAGTCCAAATCCAGATGTTAACTTGTAGTTGTCAAAAATCCAGGTGCATATTTCTGAAGCAAGCACAGAGTAACAAGTCCCCAGGTCCTAGGCATAATCAAATTGTGCAAAGTCCTGCTTACTTCTTTTGAGGTTTGAATTGCAGATCTTCTTCATGTTTTGGCCTAAATAATTACATAGTGTTTATTTGCAATTAATTCAGTCTGCCCCTCCACTCAGAAGAGTCCCCTGCATTACAAAGATACATGAATTTGGTCCTTTTCAAAATATTATGATTTAGGAAGATATTTGCTTATGAGCTTAGAAGTCTTTAGGTGTTTTTTGACCCAATTTTACTAGAGAAAGAATACTGGAATAACTGTGAAATTTACTGTTGTGAAAGGAAATTTTAAATTATTTCTATGGTAGCTTAGTAATATCCCAAATAAATGGTGAATATCTTGATCAATAATGGAAGGATAGATACAATTGTTGTCATCATTACGCTGTAATAGAATGTGTTGTGACTCATGACTTTATAAGAGCCAGAGTTTTTGAATGAAAAGAACACCAAAGTCTAGAGACTTTGCTTAAAAACTGAGTAACATCAGACATTTCCATGCATGGTAATGAATGTGTTAGACTGTAATGGAAATTGAGAAGGAAAAATATCCAGGAAGAAGTAGATGAGCTTTATTCACATTTTTGTAGCATTTAGATATAAGACGAAAGTGACAAAAGTCAAGGCTAAGGTAAGATATTAAAGAAGATAAAGAAATCACTATTATTGTTGAATCATGGGAATGAGGAATTTAGTCTTTACTTCTGTTAGGGGGACCACTGATCCTTTATTAAGGTGTTACTTCATTTTTTGGTTCGTACTTAAGTCTATATTTAGAAGATAGTTAAAAAAATGAGAGCTGGTGGTATAAAGATACGTTAGTTGATATTGGTATTGTATTCTTTTGTTTATAAAAATCCTTAAGGGGGTTAAAGAAGAATTGGAAGAATTCACCAGTGACTCTAAAATTCATGAACAGTCAGTCACTCAGGTCTCAGTTTAATGAAAGGAAAGGCTGAGAGGAATGGAATGTTCTAGAAGATTAAAGGAAGGAGGCGCCTTGGTCTGGAGGCAACGCGAAAATAACGCTAAAGGTGGGGTACAAGACACTTTTTAAAAATAAAAATTTAAGTTCTGCCGTATTGAAGTATCCTCTCTTTAGAGTGAAGCTGGCTAGAACAGCACCTCAGCCGGGCCCGCTGAGGGCCGGCCCGCCCTGGCCCGTCATCTGGAGTGGCTCAGCCCCCTCCATCACTCGCCTCCAGCCCCCAGGACCTCGCGCCCTCCCCCGGGGCGCGTCAACGCGGGTCCGCGAGGGTCGGGAGCGCGGAGCAGCCGCCGCACGGTCGGGGCAGCCCGGGGGCCCTGGCCGGCGGCCGCGGCGCGGCGGCCGAGCGAGCCCTGGCGGCGCCTGGCGGCGGCACCCCCTCAGCCGCGCACGCCACGCCGGTGCGGGACCGCACGCCGCTGCCCGCCGCCCCCCTGCCTCCGAGCCGCACGCCCGCCACCTTTCCCGAGCCAGGAGTCCCGCGAGCGAGAGACTCGGTTTCCCTGAGGCCAGAGGAATACCGCCGGCAGCGCTCCCCGTTGGATCAAGTAAACATTTCAGACGTGGGAGGCAGGAATGGTTGCCGACCAGGGATCGGGCTTCATTCAGGCGTGGGGGAAAAAGGTTCTCTTGTGAGCCCAGGAAAGTAGTGCTTAGCGAGAAAATCTATTCTGAAAAATCGGCAGCAGTCTGGAAAACCACAGTAGGGAATATCGGTGCTGGATGGGTCTGCGCGCGTGTGTGTCTGGGAGCGCGTGCATTTCCAACGCCTCCTCTCAGGGTCTCCTCAAGCATGCCGCCCGTCCGTTTCCAGAGCGGCGTTCAGCCCGGGCGTGCAGCGCGGCTGGCGGAACGCCCCAGCCCCTGCGCCGGGGTCGGGCGGCGGGGGCCCCGCGCGAGCGGCGCGGAGCCCGGCCCGCAGGACGCAGGGCGGGCGCGGCGGCGGCGGCGGCGGCGCCGGGCGCGCGGGGGTTAAGCGCCGCCCCCTCGGCGGCCGGCGGTAAACAGCGCGGCCTCAGCCTATCAAGTGGGGCTGCCGCTCGCAGCCCGCGCCCGCGCCCGGCGCTGTAACCCGAGACGCTCCAGACCCGGGCAACTTGGCAGCGCCGGGCTCGGCTCCGCACGGCCACCGCGAGGGCGCGCCGCGGCAAGGTGGGTGAGTGGCGGCGGCGGCGGCGGCCGGGCCGGGCGGTGCGAGCGCGGCGCCCGCGGGGCGCTCCGTGGCTCTGCGCGGCGGCGGCGGCTGCGCGCGCCTCCGGGGCCGGCGGCCCGCGGCTCCCGGCGCGGCGTCGGGAAGGGACGGCGCTGCGCGCGGGTCGGCACCGGCGCCCTGGCGGCTCTGGCGTCGGAAACGAGGGGGCTTTGGAAGCCCTGGGGGACCAAATTAAGGATTTGGAAAAGGTAAAGGCCGAACTTTGTGGATTACTCTTCGTGCCCTGGAGTGGTGCAGGTAGCCCCTGGAAGAATGGAGTCTTTTGTTCCCGACGTGTTTAATTAGGTGTTTTGTGGTGGGTCGGTTTTTTTTTTTTTGAGAGTAGTCCACAGTTTTAATTCGCGAGGTGTAGCTGTCTTTTTCCTGGATGCCGGGACTTTTGCAGTGTATTGTTTTGAATTCGTTGGGAGCAAATGTTAGCAATAATGATTGTGGATAATTTATGTCTGAAATGTTTAAAAATCTGCGTCGAGCTTAAATTAATTAGCCTTTGGTTCCATTAACTAAAATCCATCACACTAATCGCTTAATGGGAGAAAAGGCACAAAATAACCTTGCTAATTAAAAG
Source organism: Dasypus novemcinctus (assembly GCF_030445035.2). Classification (NCBI taxonomy): domain Eukaryota; kingdom Metazoa; phylum Chordata; class Mammalia; order Cingulata; family Dasypodidae; genus Dasypus; species Dasypus novemcinctus. Next base: position 6,203,666 of record NC_080673.1, on the reverse strand, counting down.
AACAGTTTTTCGCCTGCGACCTACCTAGTGTGTGATTTTTGTCGGGAGAGGGTTTTACGGAGGAGTCTCTGAAAGAAATTCAACTTTACAGTTGTGCTTCGATGCAGGCTACTCCTGTGGAAAAACAGTTCGGAATGATTTGGGAAAACTTGTGCAGTATCTATTAAAGTGAAAATCGTTTTACCATTTTCATGCGTATTTTAATAAAATAAGACAAAGATCTGCGGTAGTTCTTGGAGAAAGTCACATACCGCCCTCCCCCACGTGCTGGCTTCTCTATCTCTCTGGAATATCTCAGCAGCGATACATACACAATATGTGCTTGTGTCACAAAGTCGTTCTGTCTTTTGAAAGCCTAATATAATCAAATTCAGTGCCTTGAGATGGTGTAGTTGAAGATTTGATCCCTTCCACTGAAGTGGAAATACTTTCAGTAATTGAAAGCAGATTCACGTCTGGAGTTGTACAAGCCAAGGTTTTCATTTTTAAAATAAACCTTTTGTTCTCTGGTTTTAAATATTTCAGAGAACCATCCAGAGACCTCTGTGTGCTAATTGTTAACGTAGTTCTTGAGAAAGCTTTCAAAATGCCCAGAGAAGTCATTTGAGAAATAAAGCTAACTTACTAAGCCGCCTTCTCAGTAGGGGAATGTTTTAGTGCAGCATATACTGTCTGTGCCACACGTTTTGTTTTTCAGCGGATTCCCAGGCATTAAAATGCAACTGTAATGTTCAAAATACCAAAACCCCAAACAGTGTCCATCTGTTTTAAGAGGTTAGAAAAGTTGAGAAATTTTGGTTTTACCCTATTTTATCCTTTGATTTACACATTTTGTGATAAATTTGAAATCAAGTATAAAGTATGCTTAATTTCAAGAGATGCTGGGTTACATTATCTGATAGACTGAATCTTAAAAAGATTGATTGAAGGTTGTAACGTGGTTCTTTTCTCATCTTTGGGGGCTAAGTGTTAAAAGCTTTAAAAAAATTGACCATTACAGATTGAAATTAGGATACATTCTAGACAAAGAGGGAGTCACTTGATCTCCTATTAGCTGTGAAGATAGAGAAGAATGGTGATACAGAAGAGAGTTTTTCCTTCTTCAGGGTATGAAATCTAAAATGAATTTTATATTATGAAGGAAAAGTTAGAAGAGTTTGTACTTTTAATAGCAATTGAGGTCAGAAAAAAATAGAAACCAATACTCTGAATATCTTTAATTGCTGACGTATTGATTATTAATAAAGTGTGAGTGGGCATATTTACAGAGTGTAACATGGTAATTTGATTTCTTAGAAACTACTTGGGAGTTCTGTTTCTCACCTTGTTTCCTTATCTTCTTAGAAGTTAATCATTTGAGGACATTAAAATAAATAGGAAGTGAATAACTTGGTCATGATTTAAATTTATCCTTGTTAATATTTTGCATGTAAAAGTTCTCTTTTACAAAATCGATATTTGAAATAACCAGCAAATCTTTACCTACCAAATAAAATCTTACTAGGGTTAGGCTGTGTTTCACCACATTTCTTAGATATCAGTGGCCTAACATGTGGCATAAAAGAATTTAATTCTCAAATATTTAGAAAACGAAAAGTGACTTAACATAAGACTCTTTTACAGATGTCTGAACGCTGATTTTCAGTGTACAATCCTTGTCTGAAATTTCAAACTAACCTTTTTTTGTTGCTTTTATTTACTACTAGTTTTATGCCTTTTTATTTATTTTTTTTACTGGATCAGGGAGCACACAGGATTTGATGTCATCTGAAATAATACCTTCAATTTATCATGGGACTCCTTTCTTTCATAATGTAGGAAAGTGGCAAAGGAGGCACTGTCTAAATACAGTGATCTTGATAATTAATGCCATAAAATAGATTAAAATGCTGTATTCCAGGTATTCATTTCCTTAAAAGGGCCACCAGAACAGCGTTGCTAAGCACCCGTCACTACTGCAAGTAACAGAAAATGACCCAAATTAAAGAACCTGTTCTAAGCTGTATTCTTGCATTTTCTAAAGTGCATTTCAAAAGGCTTAACAAGACTCATTCAATTAGTGGAAGAAAAAAAAAGATCTATTTTCAGCTCTCATCAGCAATTAAGAGATTGGACTTTGGAACATTATTTCTTTATTTTTATAATTTATTTTACTTCTTATGCTTTAGCTAAACAATTATGGATAAAGATTTTTAACAAGCTACTTTTCTAGCAATATGGATGTAAATGCTAAATATAGAACAAAATATGAAAAATTTTTATATTAATATTTCCCTGATTTAAGGAAGTTAAAATTTTGTACTAATATGATGTTACTGCTCTACTATGGAACTCTTATTCTATAATTGTGTAAATATATATGTGTGTATATATATATATAGATGGGTACTATAATAAAATCTAAACTTCTATACTGTATGTACCCCTATATGTACATATATGCAATGTAGTTTAAACTAAAATATGGTTGTAATTATTCCATCTTATCCTAAATATGAGTGCGTTAGCACCTAACCTTTCTTGAGAAATAGAATGTTCTTCCTTGAGGATGTTTGGATGTTGTGAAAATGGCACCGTGAAAGAGACAGAATGACACATTGAGGTGATAAAAGTCATCTTTCACTTCTAATTTATGTGATTAAGAAAATAAGTAAATCATGAGCAATATTTTTTTGACCATACAGTAAGTACTACCTTTCTGCATTAGACTAGAACTTCTAAACCACAACCAGTACTGTATTTTACGAGTTACGTCTTCAAGTGGCCTAGTTCTTAGCTATTCAACAGAAGTCACAAGTACAAGTTGTGGAACTTACAGAGTGCTTTCTTGTCATATAGGAAGTGATTCCATTTCTTTAAACATTGATTATTTTTAAAGCGAAAATAACGTTTAATTCTTTCTTTCAAAAATCATGTTTTTTTAATATTAGAAATCCGTTCTATTCATATTTTTATATTTTAGCAAGTTTGAAATGGTGTGCCTTTTAATACTTAAGAAACCAGTTGTTTCAAAATTTATATATTTTTAGTTACAAATCATACTTCTGGATGTTATAAGTTTTGAGATATCTACTCTTACTTTTCACTACATTAGGGCAAAAACAAGTACCCTTTTGGCATTCCAAAAAGAATTTATGTCATAGATGTTGGAGATGGCAAATTCATTAAGGAAAAAACAATAATTGAAAAAATACACATAAAAATTTGGGCATAACTTACATGTAACAAATAATTAGATTTTGGAAACTACATGCTATAGTATTTAAAAAGGAAAAAGAGTTTTTCTCTCAAGTGTTATTTTTTTAGTGTTATTTTTTACCCTCTCCTAGTATTATATAGCGTTTGATGGAAACATTGTTTTGTACTTTCAGAAGACAGAATGTATTTAGAGAGCGTATCAAGATGTCTGATAAAGAACTAGCATGGAAAAACATTTCAACCTTTTTTAGTTATATATACATTAATTAACTTAAATCTTTTAAAAATGAAGGTGATGTGTGAAAGTTTTAATCAATTTTCTGCATGTTAGCTTCTGTACAACACTTTTTTTCTTTATTTTAAACAATTTCCGACAGAGAGAAAGACCTGTTACTGGAGAACTGTAAAATGTAGCCTGGAACTTTTTATGCTTTTTCTTTTAAATAGAACAAAATTACCTTGTATAACAAATTTAACGTTGTTAACCTTTTATAATTATTTAACCATTATTTCATTTTACCTCCTGCTTAAAAGTTGTACATTAGTGGAGTAGACACCTGGCAGTGCTCTTAAAAGTTTATTTGTCTTTCAATTTCTGTGATAGTAGGGGGCAGTACATCTCCTTAATTATCTTTGTTCAGGGAAATGCTGAAAGGCCAGGGTAGTTAAACAAGGCTATTTGGATTTGTGAGGTTGAAGTCAGATGCAAGGAAAGTGGTTAAATGCATTATCATCTTATTGAGCCCATCATCAGTAAAGTGACCTTGATGGAGGTGGAAAAACCCGTTGGCTATTTTATGACAGCCACCCTTGCTTGCTTTATCACTGACAGAGTCTTTTACGTACAGCTTTATCATATTTCCTTTTTGCTTTGAAATAGCATTCCCTTTGATTGTTGATTACTAGAGTAAGGGTGAAAATTAGAATTAGTTTCTTTTTAATCACAACAGATTACCCTTCAAATGCTTATTTTATACCTCGATAGATATGGAACTATCTCTTCATTAAAAATTAAGGTGATCAGCCTGGCTGACCATTCTAAATTTGCTTTTTAAAGGTCTTTTAATGATAATTAGTCTCTTTGCATAGAAGCTGCTAAACTGCCACTTTTCAAATTGTTTTTAAGCTATTAAGAGGAGAAACTTGGCAACTTCAATTTTAGCGGTGGGAATAATGTTTTAACAAGTTCCTAAGTATGTTTACTTGAAGGTTATTCAAGTTTTAGTAGTTCTCTTGCCCCTGTTCTAGAGTCATCAATTCTCTTAAGCTAAAAACAAAACCATTAGATTTATAGTTTATATTTGTTAACTTTATGGCATATACTTTCCTTGGGATATATTTTATATTATCTCCATTGAAATGGAATTGCTGCTTAAATATTCGAGCAGGTATTGTTCAGTAATAGGAAAATGTTTATTAAACACAGCACAAAACTTTTTGGAAACTCCAGTTAAAACAATTAAGTGCTACATGTGAGTTTTTGTTTTCCTGGATGAAGCGTCAAATATTACTGGTTGAAGTTTAGCTTATGATTCATTTTTTACTGAAATCTTTTTTATTACAATTAGTGCTAATACAAGTTTTGTCATCAGAAAGAAAAATTGGCTCTTTCTAAAACTACTTAATATATTACTTAAAACTTATCACAGATGTCTCCTTGTTAGGATGCTATGAATTATGTAACACTAACATCTCAGCGACTCAGAATCACCAAAACCATTTCCTTCCGGAGAGTCATATATTCTTCAGAGCTAGGGATTTTTCTTTTGAAGACTGTTTATTGAAAAATACAAACATATTGGATTGAAATATGTTTAAAATTAATTATAAAGAATCTCCCTCTCTGTTCCTTCCTTCGGGGCTGAAGTTCAGACTCTTTTCATTCCCTCACGTAGACTATTTCATTAGCCTCCCAACTTGGTTTCCCTGCCTTCTGTCTCTCTCCTTTAGAAAATCCAGCCTCCACACTGTCATCACACTTGTCATTCTGAATCACAGATCCGAACATGGCACATCCTGCATAAAATCCTCATTATGTCCTTAGGATAAAGTCCAAAATCCTTAATATGTTAAACAGACCCTTCATGATCCTACCCCAGCTTCCATTTCTCTTTTCCATTCAAGCCTTTTCACCCCTGTACCCATGCTCTGACATTTTCATCCAGCCTGTGCTTCTTAGGCACTTTTTTACCCCTTCACAAATCTTTCAAGCCTGCTTGCATGGCACCTTTTCTCTGACGCCTTTCCTGATTGCCTCCAGCAGATCTGGCTACACCTTCTATGCTTCCATAGCACCTGGTACATACTTCTGTTACCTCACTTAACATGTTATGCTGTAATCACTTGTTTACATTTCTCTCTTCCCCACTAGGGGGATAAATTCTTCCAGGTCACAGATGTGGCTTATTCATCTTTACATACCAGCACTAAGCACAGTGCTGAGAAAATCGTATTCAATAAATGTTTGTTGAATAACTATATCAAATAAAATTTAACTGCTTTGTGACTGAAGGTCATCAATATGCGTTTAAATTATTGTTGGCTTTTACAAATAATTTACTCAGGAACTGTTGAGGACTCAATATTCCTAGTCTAAATGGCCCCATATATCAAAATTTACTGTGTCTGTTAGCTGTCATTTTTGAGCCTTAATATGCTTAATGTTTTATACATAGCACTTCATTTTTTCTCACAATATCTTTAAGTAGAAGTTTCCCCCATTTTACCGATGGGGAAATGCTAATTTAAGGGAAATTGTTTCTTATGTTAAATAAGTACAAGGTCACACAGGTAGTACGTGGGGAAATAGAGATCTGAAGTTAGTCTTGTGTGATTGTAAACTTGCTCCCCCAAATATCACACTCTTTTTTGTAAGTATTTTTAATTGCATGTGCGGTTCAAGGACAAATATAATTTTTTAAGATAGACTTTTCATTTTCCTCCCTTGCTGTCATGCTGTCAATTTTCACTTCTTAGTGCTCTTTGTGTGCCGTCAAACAACTATCAAAAAGCCATTTTGTTGTTGTAATTTTTGCATAAAATATGAATAGAAAAATTCTCAAGTAATGACCTGGGCAACTCTTCTCAGAGCTAATTTTACTAGCTTTAAAGATTTCACAAAAAATCTTTTTGTCCTACTACTGCCATTTCTTTGCAAATCACCTGGTCCAGGTGATTTTTGGGTAGCTAATTTCCAGTTAAGATTAGTTAATGCAAAAATGTTAATTTCCACAAATAAGGGCTTTTAAAGGAAATCAGTAGTTCAATTAAATTATAATGGTAAATTAGAGGGAAAAAATATATGCTAAAATTGTATGTCCATATACATTTGAAACCTTAATGCATTGATAGAAATATTTACAGTTCTAATATTTTTTTCCCAACTTGTAAACATCAAGTGTAAGGAGAGTCTGTTTGGGGTAAGTAAGGAGGAGATATGATCTTGGGGATGATAATTTGGAGCAAGAACCAGTATACCTTCAATATTTTTGCTACCAGATGATTAAATTAAAAAAAGAAACATTTTTGCTATCAAAGGATTAATAGATGAATGGTAAAAAGAGAAAAAAAAAATTTCAGGTTTCTACTCTCCATCTTCATTGACCTTAAGAAAAACAAAAACCCATATAATTTCAAAAGCGAATTTTACTGCCTATGAAAGTGGGTAAAAGTAGAGATTCAGAACTGAAAAGAACTTTCAAGGTCACCTAATCCAGATGACACTTTATAATTAGAGAAGCCAGGGCCTAATAATAGCTAACATTTATTGAGCATATACTAAGTGCTAGACTCTGTTGAACCCTTTATGCAGATAGATATTATCTCATCCTCAGGGCAACTCAGGGAGTTAGACACTCGTTAATCTCCATTTTAAAGATGGGGAAACTGAGTCAGAAGAGTTAAGCAAACTATTAGAACTAAAGCCAGGGTTTAAGCCCAGGCTTGCAAATGTGTAAACGGATGCTTCTCAGTCCTACACTGTCTCTCTTGAGCATGACTGAGAGTTCCTTGTCACTCTGGAAGTGGCAGGGTCAGGCCAGGGCCCCAGAAGCTCTGCCTCTCAGGCATTTCTGCTCACACTAGAAACAGTTGTTATGCTATGTCAAACACCTAATATGTAGCAGGAGATTTATGAAGTAGATGTTATCCTTACTCCCTATTCTATATATGAGAAAATTGAAGCCTGAAGAGGCTAAATAACTTATATAAGGTTTTTCAACTAATAAGTTACAGAGTCAGGTTAGGAACTCAGGCTTGTCAGAACCTCAAGTTTATATCCTTCTTTATTACTGAATTCTACCTCCCATGTAGTTGTCAAATTAGGTTTTGTATTGATTTTAGTCCTAAAGTTGGCTTTACATTTAAGGTGTGCTTACTATTGGAGAATAGAAATGCCCTGCGAGTATACAGCTTTTCATAAAAATTCTAACCATTGAATGTTACAGAGTTTTCCATATTTGCTAAAGACACAAACATAATCGCTTAATTTATCAACAAGTATTTATTGAAGTAATATGAGCTTAGTATTGTACTCTGCTTTTAATCTTTAGGTTTTTTTTTTAGTGAACCAAAAAACGAACCTCTGGTATAATTGATATCTACTCCCTGTTAATATCCAGCAGTGATTAGCATAATTGATTAGAAAATTAGTAGATTGTCTTTATTGACACTTTTATTCCCTATTTAATGGTTTGTTTATTTAATTGGTGGCTAATACCTTCCCTATTAAATGCTATTAACACATCAAAATGGTATTTATTGAATTGGAAAAATGATAAATTGCATTTATGTGCATTCCTTTGTGCCCAAGGCTACTATTTAGAGGGGGGTGGGTCTAGTTTTTGATAATATTGGTCTGCTAAGAACTTCTGTTTAGGAAACCGAATAAATTAGCAGACTATAATCTGATGGTGTGCTCTTGGGAAAATTACTTGACTTTTATAGGCCTTACCTGTGAGAGGAGGGAAGCAAACCAGATCAGTGACTTCAAATAGTATTTGTTCTTATAGAGATTCTGAAGAGTTTCTCCAACTGTTTGATTCAGAATTCCTGAAAAAACAAACTGAAAATGATAATAAAATATAGCATGCATGTAAGTTTGTACATGTTGTGCTATGGGGTTAGCTTATTTTTCTGTGCATGTTTGCTTTTTCTGAGCATATATTTGTACTTTCTGTGATAGTGTCATTGATTAGGTAACTTGGGGATTATATGCTGAACTTTTGTTAATCCAGTTTTCCCAAAGTATAAGAAGAGAAAGGACCTCTGCAGAGGAACTCCAGGGGAGGAGCCCCCTCCTCCCCACCTTCCAGGGAATGGTTAATGAACTATGTATGCTTGGTCTTTGGTAGTAAATAGAGATTCTGAAAGTGAAGGTCGTTGTCCTAATTATGAATAGATTATTCCTATCCCCTTTCCATTATACCATGAACAGAAATTTTTTTGAAATTGAATTTATTATATTCAAGACACAGATAAAAATAATTTTTATATAGCCATGCCTCATTTTGATAAAAACAGCAATTTAGCCAGTTTCATTAATTACTTCCTTCACAAGCTTAAGTAGCCAACATTTGAATATTTCTAAAAATTAGATCTATTCTTAGAGAGAGAGCATTTACCATTGTTAAATATATTCAGAAAGAAATAATTCTAAAAGCACGTGAGGCTAGGCCCTTTCAAAAGAGAAATTTCAAAGTTATTTTGAGAAATAACTGTGTCATCTGAAAAAAGGCAGTAATTCCTAAGGCAGTCATAGTCTTCTGCATGAATTTTAGTATTTTTTAAAGTTGTCACATAACATTATAGCCCTCTTTCACATGTCATGATTATGGACCACAATAATGTCCTCAAAGGGCAGAAAAATTAAACCAGAGATTCAGAAAGTAAAACTTTATAGTTGTTTGTAATGTACAATTGTTCATTTTAAATAAGAGTCCTAGGTTTTTTTTTTAACTACAGGGGTCTGTGAGTGTATGATAATGTGCTTAATTTCTTTAAATTTAAATTTTATACATAATACATTATATGAGAAAAGCTAACTTCACTCTGTACTTTTATGTTTTCAGTTAGGAATAGGGGATTCAATGCAAGGTCTTTCGTAAATGGAAAAAATTATTTGCTTTCCTGCTAAGATATCAGCATAAACACTTACTAAAATGCTTATGAATGAGTATTTTAATATTTCAGTGGTGGCTCAGTTTTTCAGGATGTAGGCATTAGAATTGTAAACTTATTCTGTGCACCTCAGCTGAGGTAGAAGACAAGGGTAGAATTAAGTAGTCAAGACTTTTAAAGTATATTTATGGAGAAAGAAAGTTGATAGTTATCTTTTCAGTTAAAAGATATCTTCTTGTACATATTTTATGAAATTCTTCTCTGGTCCTTGTTTCCAAGAGTACCTCAATTAGCAATAACAGGGTGCCTACTTCTAAATGCCCTGGGTGCACTGTGAACTCTAATGAGGTGCCCCATTTGAAGACGATGTAAAGATTTTGTTAACCTTTGCAGTTTGGAAATAGTCAAAGCTCTGAAGCCAGTTAGTCCTACACTCTGATAAAATGAGACATCTCCACCATGTCCCTAGGACAGAGGACTCTTACAAATTAAATAAAGGTAAATTTGAGGCAGTATATTTAATTATTTATTTCTCTAGTTCATCAAGAGTAAAATTCTCTATTTGATTGCTGATTGGGAGAATTCCACTTTATGCTTATTTGATTTAGTCAGCCCTAATCTGATGAAATGTCAGTGTCTCAGAGCCTGACTCGCGTTGCCATAATATACATCAGCCATGAAAATAAGCCTGCTTCTATTCTACTTTTGTCTAAAATATTTCAGTTGGTAAGCCAAAGTACAAGTACAATCTTCAAGTTCTTTGCATGAATAGGATATGCACCAACTATACTTAAGTGGTTGCCTGTGAAAGGGCAGAAGGGAAATGAAGGGGAGGGATGGAAGAGGCTGTGGTGTTTAGCTGTATCTAAAATTTTACTCTTTTTAAATAAAGCAATAGCGCTAAAATTAACCATTTACGATATTGTTATATACATGCTATTTATCACACAACCCCTATTTCCTGAAAAGTTTAAAGCAGACCTTTTATATATATTCTGTGAAATTGTTAGTTTTACCTGTCACCTTTTTTAAAATAAGGTATTTTTAACCCAGTAATCATTAACTTTTAGATCATTGTATTTATTCATGATTCATGTAGTCAATTTCTCTTTCAATTACTATGAAATTTTAATATATTCTGTTTAACTGCAGGATATTTTAGGAATCTCTTAATTTCTTAAGGAAAATCGGCTCATAAATTTAAGAAGATGAATTTTCTCAGCATTTTTTGAAAATCCGTGTGTCACCTGGTATGTGTTTTATCAGCCAAATCATGACTGTATAGTTTTGAGGTCAAAGAAATTAGGTCTTTCCAATTATAATATATATCCTCAATCAATAATCAAGAACTGTTGATTCTGCAGAGAAGATGTTTTTGGATCCACTTATTATAACGCGATCACAATCATATTTTACAATATCTTCCTCACTAGTTTCTCTACCTTTAACTTTCCTCTTCAGTCCAAAAAGACAAATTATTTTGCCAAGATCTTATCATCTCCCTGTTCAGAAAATCGTTGTTACATCTAGAAAATATTTGCACCTAATGGCAGAAGGGGTTGGTTTATGGACAGGTGACGGGGAGAAGGCATCCCTGGCAGAGAGAAGCACATGAACAAAGTTTTAGAAATTGGAGTGTGTGAATGTGTGAATTATATTTGAGAATATATGAAAAACCCTAGTTGGAGCATAAAGTTCATGAAAGCAAACTTTGGAAGATAAATCTGGAAAAGTTGGCCAAAAGCAAGATATGGTGGGCCTTGAATCTCAGATAAAAGGGTTTTAGATGTTCAGTGTAGATATTGAAGGGCCACTGGGTATGTGGTGTAGATGACTGTCACACAGTATGTTTGGGGGAAGATTTATCTGGTATATACTGATCAGTAATTAAGGAGATTGAACTAGAGAAACCAGCAAAGAACTTTTCCTTGTATTGATTTTAAATCATAACTCCCTCTTAAATTTCTTAAATTTTACGGATTATCAGTGTAAGCTTCATGGAGGCAGGGGCTTCTGTTTGCTGCTGTATCTGCAGAGCCTAGAACAGTACGTGGCACATGATGGCTTGCTGTAAATATTTGTTGAATTGGGTGAATGTGGACATCAAGACCCTAAAAGAGCTGGTGACTTTTTTGAGTTTATATAGTTAGATAGTGACAGATCCAAGACTAAAAATGGCAGCTGACTCCTCATTCTGTGTTCCTTAGACTGTGCTGTGCCAGGCTTTCATACAGGCAGTTTACAGTCACATAGCTTCTTCCTCCTTCCTTGTCAACTCTTGTCCTCAGTTGTGCTCAACTCACTTCTTGTAGCAAAGTGTTGCAAACTACCTTGTATCTTACCTGCTCAATACAAACTCCTGTGAACTTTCAATAGCTTTTCACTTGCAGACATCATGGATTATATATACTTAACATATGCTTCTTTAGTACATGAGTGGTTATTTTATTTTAAAATATTTATTCTCTGGCTTTCTTTGGATGGCAAACCCACGGTTAAAGACTATGTGTTCTGTTTAGGTTTCGTTTCTTTGCTTGTTTTTTCAGCAGCCCTTCTCTTGCAGAACACCATTGTCTGAATCTGAGAAGCGTGTTGACTGACTGAACAACCTCCAACTCTGTCTTTTAGTTCAAGTCTGTAAGATATTACAAACATACAGTTGAAATTGTTCTTGTCAGATTAAAAAGGGACCACTTAAAATCCACTTGATAGTTTCACTTGATAGTGACATGAACTGTTTAAGGTTTTTCTAGCTCTCTACTCAAAGCAGTAGTCTTGTGAATCCATCATTTTGCAGTTTATGGTTCATGCTCAGTGGCAATGCCCCAGGATGCGGTTATCAGTTGCAGTGCAATTGCAATGAATATGCTACACTAATGAAGGTTGTTGTTTATGCGGAGGGTGTGGATAGTATGGGGAGTAGGGCATATGGGATCACTATATTTTTCGTGTCACACTTATGTAATCTAAGTATCTTTTAAAAAATAAAAAATATATATTTTTAAAAAGTAACTGAAAAAAATAATTAAAAGATTGTTATTCTGTCACATTCTCTGAGACCAGTCTGAAATTAGATGCCACATAAAAGAACTATTGTATGAAACCATTGCAAAAACTGAGAGATAATGACCTATTATTATCATTGTCTGGATTTTACTGTTTTAGTCATTTCATTTGTTGTCAATATATTGAGTCCTTTAGTTAGTAGGATAGTGCAATTGGTGCAGTAATTAGCCCAAGTCAGTCCTCTCATTTGTGTATTTTGTTACGATTTCTTTCCTTGAAAAAATGTTATTCATGAAATATAACACAGGCTCTTATTAAGATTAATGAGGGAAGCAGATGTGGCTCAAGTGATAGGGCTTCTACCTATCATATGGGAGGACCCGGGTTCGATCCCTGGGGCCTTCTGGTGAAAAAAGAAGAGGAGGAAGCATGCGCACATGGCAAACCAGTGCCCATGCAGCGAGCCAGTGCCCGCGTGGTGAGCCATTGCCCGCACAAATGAGTCATGCAGCAAGATGACGCAACAAAAGAGAGGTGAAGAGGAGAGTCAAGGTGAAGTGCAGCAGAGACCAGACACTGAAGTGGTGCTATTGATCGGGGACCTCTGTCCACATCAGAGGTCCCCAGGATCAAATCCCTGTGAATCCAAGAGGAGAAAAAATGAGAGAAGACAAAAAGAGAAATAGATACAGAAGATCACACAGCAAATGGACACAGACAGCAAAAATGGCAGTGTGGGGGGAGGGAGAGGGGATAAATAAATTAATCTTTACAGAATGATTAATGAAAACTTAATAAGTGTTCCTAAATAGACCAATAAATTGCCACACTTTTATAAACATTTATAGTTGTCAGTGAATCATTAACGTTCTTTAGATTTAGACATGTTTCTCTCACACTTTAGACTAAAAACTAGAAATACTATACTCATGAAATAATGAGTTTCTTCAAAGCATGAAAAATTTATGAGTAAAAGAAGTCCTGATATTACTTTAACTTTTCAGATTTAAAACTTTTTAAAGAGACTTTATATAATTCATTTCATCTCCAAATGAATTAAAAGTACTAAGGATGAAATAGGCTTATGCTGAATATGGCAGTAATATGTAGTTCTACAAGGTATTGATTTAATATTTAAAAGTTATAAAGTTACAGAATAAAATTTTTTAGTCTTTTCATGCTACAGAATGAAATGATGTCAAAGAAATATATTTATGTCCTCAGACATTCTGTGAGAGAACCATAATTCTGTATTGTACTAGTTTTTACCTTATAGCCATTTAATGTTATTTTGTATATAAGTAATATCATTTAATATACTTTTATGGTATCTTGCATATAATAAGGAATATCATTTAATATACTTTTATGGTATTTTCTATATAATAAGTAATATCATTTAATGGAGTTTTTGGGGGAAGGAGTAACATGAAGAGATTGGAGCTTCTATTAGTCAGATGAAGGGGTGCTGATTGATGCAAAGTACCAGAAATATGTTGGATTTTATAAAGGGTATTTATTTGGGGTAGAAACTTACAGTTACAAGGCCCTAAAGAGTCCAACTGAAGGTTGCTTTCTCACCAAAGTAAAGTTGCCACATGTCGAAGCAAGATGGTCACTGATCTCTGCCTAGGCTGTCCTTCCTGGGCTCCCTCTTCTGGCTCTGTGGGCCCAGCTTCTTCCCCTTCTCAGCCTCTCAGAGCTTCCTCTCTTTCAGCTGCAAACTATCAGGGGAATGGCACGTCTCTCCTGGGGGCCCCAGGGTCAAAAATGACAGAGCTTTCTCTCTTCCACATATTTTCTTGAGTGAGTTTCTGTTTTTATCAGCCCATCAAGGGGGCAGGGACTCAAAACCCTAATCTTAACAGATAATTTAGTCAAGACATCTCAGCTGAGTTTAATACAATCAAAGGGTGTCCTACCCAGAAAAATAGATAAGTTTACAAACATAGTCTTTGTCTTTTTGGTATTCACAAATTATCTCAAACTGTCACAGCACTTATTATATTTTATTTTTCTTTATTAGGGAAGTTGTGGGGTTACAGAGCAATCATGCATAAAATACAGGATTTCCATAAAACACCCCACCACCAACACCTTGCTTTGGTGTGGAACATTCATTACAACTGATGATAGCACATTTTAAAAACTGTAGTGTTAATAAAATTCCATGCTTTAACTTAGGGTTCACTATTTGTGTAGTGCAGTTCCATTAATTTTTTAAAAATTTTATTCAGTAAAAATATATACAATCGTAACATTTCCCCTTTTAATCATATTTATGTTTATTTCAGTGCTGTTAATTGCATTCACAATCTTGTGCTACCTTCACCACCATCATTAAAACATTCCTATCATTCCAAAGAGGTACCCTGTACATTTTAAGCATTAATTCCCTATTCCCTACCCCTAGTCCAGTCCTTAGTAACCTATATTTGAGGTTCCAACTCTTATGAGTTTGCTCATTCTAATTAATACAGTTTGATCATACAAATTTGTCCTTCTGTGTATGACTTATTTCACTCAACATAATGTCTTCAAGGTTCATCCATGTTGTTGCCTAAACCAGAACGTCATTCCTTGTTAATGAAGAATAATATTCCATTATATATGTATACCACATTTTATTTATCCATTTATTGGTTGATGGACATGCTTGCATTGCTTACATCTTTTTGGCACTTGTGAATTAGTCCTTTATATTTTATATACTTTTATTTCTTGTTTGTTGAATTATAGAATTTTGGAATATGCTCTTTTTCTCCCTCCCTTCCCCCCAAATGACCACTATTCCCTAAGTGTGTTTATTCTTTTGATGTTTACTCTTTAGGTTTTTTTGTTCTTTGAAGGTTCTTTGGCATATTTGAGAGGTATTTCTGTGGTAATCTCATTGAGGATTTTGGGGGGTGGGACAAGGGAAGGGCATATTGATTAATAACTCTGGGGAGTTGAGTAAAATATCTTCTCATCCCACCAAAGTTATTTTCTAATAACAGTTACGTCTTTTTTTCTTTTTTCTTTTTTTAGGGTAGGCAAGGGATTAAAGAGCTTATGAAAAAATCAGAAAAAGGAGAATTTAAGTCTTTCTAAAGGAAGGAGCTTGAAAGTTTTATTATACTTTAACAAAGTATAGTAAAATAAATGTTTGCAGTAGATACATAAATTACTAAAATAAAATAGTAAAATGTGTTTGGAGCAAATGTTTTTTCCTTGAGAAATATTAGAGAATTAGAAATCGCTCTACTCAGCTACTTAGAGCAATAATACACTGCTTAAGTACTCAATTCGATTTGATAAACATTTATTGAGTGCCTACTAGTTGTTTGACATCAATGTTTTATTAATGTAAGATATAAGAAATTGACTCATAAATATATAGTATGGTAAGAAAACAAATAAAGCAATAGTTCTTATAATACTTTAGTAAATATTGACTGGTTCCATGTAGAATTAGAAGTTAGTCATGAATATTTTGTCCTGTTTCTTAGATTTTAGGCCAAAGGTAGATCCAGGTCTCATTTCTATATTAAATTTTACCAAACATTAATATCTAAACATTTGACAAAGCCAAATCATTATTGAAGGCTCAAGCCAAAATAAAATATCATTTTGAACAATAGTATTAGGCTTTTAAGCTGATGACTCTGTATATTTTAGTGTCATTACCAAAGACTTGATGAAAACTAAGGAAAGCATAAAACATTACACCGTCCCAGGAAAGATGTAGCTCTTCATTGGCTGATTTCTTAGGTGTTTGAGGATATATTCATTTTCTAGGGCTGCCCTAAGAAATAACCACACACTGGCTAGCTTAAAACAACAGAAATGTGCTCTCTTATAGTTCCAAAGTCTAGAAGTCTGAATCAAGTTGTTGACAGGCCATGCTTCCTCTGAAGGCTCTAGGGAAGAATCCTTCCTTGCGGTTTGATCTTCTGGTGGCCTGGTTGTTCCTTGGCTTGTAGCTGCACCAGTCCAGTCTCTGCTTCCATTTTCACATGGCCTCCTTCCTTCAGTGTGTTCTATCTCTCCTCTTCTTAAAAGGACACCAGTCATTGAGTTTAGAGCCCATCCCACTCCAGTATGACCTCATCTTAATTAATTTCATGTGCAAAGGCCCTGTTTCCAAATAAGGTCACATGCTTAGATTTAGGATGGACATGAATTTTGGGGGTATACTTTCAACCCACTATAAAGGAAGAAGAAAAGGGTAAACAATGGTTTTCCTTGTTTTCAGTTTTCCACTTAATAGGTTTGGGTAAGTTAGAATTGACACTTTTATAACTTCACATTCCTATTCTTTTTATGATTTCTTTTATCTGCCAAAACTACCTTATGCTAATTTCTCCCAGGAGTTCTCTGCATTATGGGAAATTCCAGGAAACTGTATAATCTTCATTGTTTAGTATTCAATTTCATTTTTATGCTTCTGTTTCATTATCAGGATTTGAAAAATTGAGAAGAAACAAAAAGAGTTCTTTCTTTGTCAATAGATAGTCATACTACAGGTACAGTACTCAGAAAATGTAATTATACACCTCCTAATTGTAAACTGGGCAGGTAAGATTTGGCTGTACTCACTATTTATGATAAACCATTTTAACGAAAAAAAAAAAAAGGGTATGAAAATCAACTTTGTTTATGAACAGAAGTTATTTATTTTGAAAATGATCCTTGGCTTTCAAAATTAAGTTAAAAATTGAAATATCCATACATACCAGAACATATTTTCAAAAATAACAATAAAAATATTTCATGAAATATTTCTCTTTGAGAATGAATAGATAATCTAGGTCAAGAATTTCAAGAGGTTTGTCATTATCTTTCAAGACAGTAAATGATACACTAAAGTCTAAAGTGTTGTATTTCGAAGGAGTGATGAATGGTATCCTTTCTTGAGAGCAGCTATTGGTTAATTAGATATGGGCAAGGTCTTGAAAGGGTAGTGTACTAGGGAGGCTACAAAAAAGAGAAAAGTCTCAATACATATGCTGTACTTGGCATGTAATTCTGTTTTGGGTCAACCCTGTCAGTAGGCGAGTATGTGTGATTTACAACAATATGGAATATAGTTTAAGCCCTTCTCCATGGGCATGTACCCTGTAAAGATCCAGTCTGTAATTCGAGTGATCTTGCTTTTTAGGGGGTGGGGGGAGGTAGGTGGAGGTTTCAGAAGCAGAGGCTCTATACCAATCAGATATTTTGCACTGTTATAGATAGGGGTCATCTGCCAAAATTTCTCATCCGGACATGAGAAAATATCAGCTTATGTTCTTGAATAATCAGTCTGCTTTTTCTGGTTCTCAAGGAATATTTCTGCTACATGAAGAAAGTGGGAATTTCAATTTCCATAGCTCTGATGTGCATGTTTCCTTTAAGTGTGACTTACCCCAGGAAGTCTTTTTTTGTTTGTTTTTTATTTATTAGAGTGGTCGTAGACTTATAGAAAAATGAAAAGTACAAAGTTCCCACATAGCCCCTTCCCTCATACTCAGTTTTCCCTATTATTAACATTTTGTATTAGTATGATACTTTTGTTAAAATTGTCATTGAAATAATATTAAGTTGATGAAATAATATTTTAATAATTCTATTAACTAAAATTCATAGTTTACATTAGGGTTCACTCTGCTGTACAGTTAAATGCTTTATATTTGTGGTAACTTATGTCCAGCCTAAAATTTTGCTTATTTATTCAAATATACAATTCATTGGTGTTAATTTCATTAATAAAGTTGTGCCTCCATCATCATCCATTGCCAACACTTTTCCATCCCAAACAGAAACTCTGTACCAGTTAAACATTAATGCCCCATTCCCCTCCCCCACTCGGTCTCTAGTAATTGGCGATTCTTGTTTCTGACTCTTTGAATTTGCTTATTCTGCTTATTTCATGTAAGTGACATTATACAGTATTTCTCCTTTTATGTCTGGCTTATTTCACTCGATGTCTTCAAGGTTCATCCATGTTGTAACATGCATCAGAACTTAATTTCTTTTTACGGTGGAACATTATTCCATAGTATGTATATACTGTGTTTTGTTTATCCATTCATCTGCTGATGGATACCTGGGCTGCTTCTATCTTCGGCAACTGTGAAAATGCCACTATGAACATTGGTGTGCAAATATCTGTTCGAAACTCTGCTTTCAATTCTTTGGGTATATATGGTACTTCTATACTTAACTTTCTAAGGAATTGCCATACTGTATTCCACAGCTGCTGCACCATTTTACATTCCCACCAACCCAGAATGGGTGTTCCTGTTCCTCCACATCCTCTCCACCAATGGTATTTTCCATTTTTAAGTATTAGCCATTCTACTAGGTGTGAGGTGTTATCTCATTGAGGTTTTGATTTTCAGTTCCCTGATGGATAATGAGGTTGAGAATCTTTTCATGTGTTTATTGGCCATTTGTATATCTTCCTTGGAGAAATGTGTCTTCAAGTCATTTGGCCATTTTATTTTTAATTATTTTAATTGTATTTTTTTTGAAGATACATAGTCACAAAAAATGTTACATTAAAATATCTAAGAGGTTCCCACATACCCCACATCCCATGCCCCCCACTCCTCCCACATCATCAACCTCCTTCATCTTTGTGGCACATCCACTGCATTTGGTGAATACATCTTGGAGCACTGCCGCCCCACATGGATTATAGTTCACATTGTAGTTTACACTCTATCCCAGTCCATTCAGTGGGTTATGGCAGGATATTTAGTGTCCAGCATCTATCCTTGTAGTACCGTATAGGACAACTCCAAATCCCATCTTTTGGTCATTTTAAAAATAGCTTGTTTGTCTTTTTTGTTGCTGGGTTGTAGGGTTTCCTTATAAATTCTGGATATTAAAACCTTATCAGATACATGGTTTCCAAGTATTTTCTTCCATTCTATAGGTTGTCTTTTTATTCTCTTGATAGTCTTTGATGCTCAAAAGTTTTTAATTTTAATAGTCTACTTCATTCATTCATTCATTCATTCATTCATTCATTCATTCCTCTCCCCTCCTCCCCACCTGGTTGTCTGCTCTCTGTGTCCATTCACTGTGTGTTCTTCTGCATCTGCTTGTATTCTTGTCAGCACCACCCAGAATCTGTGTCTCTTTTTGTTGTGTCATCTTGCCACATCAGCTCTCCGTGAGTGTGGCGCCATTCCTGGGCAGGCTGCACCTTTTTCGCACTAGGCGGCTCTCCTTACAGGGCACACTCCTTGCACGTGGGGCTACCCTATGTGGGGGACACCTCTGCGTGGCATGGTACTCCTTGCGTGCATCAGCACTGCCTGTGGGCCAGCTCATCACACAGTTCAGGAGGCCCTGGGTTTGAACCTTGGACCTCCCATGTGGTAGGTGGATGCCCTATCTGTTGGGCCAAATCTGCTTCCCAAGTCTATTCATTTTGATGAAGTCCTGTTATCTGTTTTTTCATTTGTTGCTCGTGCTTTTGATGTACAGTCTAAGAAACCACTGCCTAACACAAGGTCCTGAAAATGTTTCCCTGTGTTTTCTTCTAGGAGTTTTATAGTTTTTATTCTTACATTTAGTTTGTTGTTCCATTTTGTGTTTTAATTTTTAAATTTGGTGTGAGGTAGGGTTCTGCTTTCATTCTTTTGCATGTGGCTGTCCAGTTCTCCCAGTACCATTTGTTGAAGACCATGACTTCTTTTTTTATGCATTAGTTGTTGTTATTTATTAAATTCTAATGCATCCTCAGTGTAGCTCATCTGGAGAATATTCTGAAATACAGATTCCCCAAAGTTTTTCTTCTATTATTTTTATGTCAGTGTTACACAGATTACTCAGATAACACAAGATAATAACTGTGATAACAATGAATCTGCTTTTGTCAGCATATACACTGACCCCCTTATTTCCCTCAGTATTGTGGTATTTGGGATAATGTTCCCTATGACTCCTTCAGGCTGAGAAGGAATGTAGATATTATGGGAAAGAAGAAGGAAAATGTTTTGCTTGCTATTGAAGAGACTCCCTGCTTTCGGGATGTGGCTGGTCCATTGCCATCATTTTCTTACTTGTCCAGGGCAGGCCTGAAGAACTGGAGATTAGGATTTGACTGCATACCTTCCAGGTTGCAGGGCTCAGCCGGCAAGGGAACAATCTGAAAGCTTTAAGTCTGTGAGAAATAAACTTAACAACTAAGTTGACGGTTATATTTTCAAATTAAAGAAGTAGAAGACTCATGATTAGGGGACTTACAAAAGAGTATATCTATGTTATATTGGGGAAATAGCTTTTCATATATTCCCAGATAGAGCCTGCCTAGTGTGTATTGATTTCATGTAGCTATGTAGCTTGCCTATAGTGTCCAGAGGTCTCTAGGGCCCTGAGGAGCATTTTTGTTTGACACTTTGTTTACTGTGGCAGTTCGCAAAATCTGGCTAAGAATTGCATAAGTGTAACCTCTGGAATGACCTCCCAACTCTCTTTGAAATCTCTTTGCCATAAAAACTCCATCTTATTTATTATTTACCCCTTTGCTCAAGATCTTTCTCTGAATGTATCATTGATTAACACTTGGTAATAATCCCTTCGAGCCAGTGAGGCTTATCTCTGGCAGTCATGTAGTAAGTTCATCATTTTAGTTACTGTGAGAACAGTTAGTTGCCTTTTTTGTAGGAAAAGCTCTACATGACTTCCTTTTTTTAAAAAAAATTATTTCTTTCCCCCGCCACCCCTTGTTGTTTTTACGCTTGCTGTCTACTCTGCGTGTGTTCCTTTGTGTCTGCTTGTCTTCTCTTTAGGTGGCATTGGGAACAGATTCTGGGATATTCTGGAGTGAGAGAGAGGCGCTCAGTCTCTTGCACCACCTCAGTTCCCTGGTCTGCTGTGTTTCTTATTGTCTCTCTTCTGTGTCTCTTTCTTGTGCGTCATCTTGCTGTGCCAGCTGTGCACATGGGCCAGGTCTCCATGTGGGCCAGCACTCCACACAGGCCAGCTTACCTTCACCAGGAGGCCCCGGGAATCAAACCCTGGACCTCCTTATATGGTAGGTGGGAGCCCAGTTGCCTGAGTCACATGTGCTTTCCCCTACATGACTTTTTAATATAAGTCCAGGAGCTAGCTGGGGGAGTAGATATATTGTAAATTGCAAGCCTTTCCTTCCTTTCTTCATTATATACCATTTAAAATTGTAATTGATTTACTAAAATAATATGAATTTTAAGCAAAATTTGACAAATTTTCTAAAACTCATACATTTTATTATATGAAGGTATATTCGAGTTCTAGCTCTGAATATTTTTCCATGCAAAATATTCCAAAAAATGTCCTGGGAGAATTTGATTTACTCAATGCTGTTTCTGTTTCTTCCATTGTTATGGGGATTTATGCCATTATCATATGAAGTAGACTTTTGAAGTACACTGCTTTCTAAGGAAGGCTGGGAGACCCAAGTTTTACCTCCAAAATTCGTTAGGTTGCAGAAGGAAGAATGGGAAGGAGTATACATAACCATGAAAGATGATCTTACTTACAAAACTTAAGTTCCTGATAATATTAAAAATTCATTAAATTTATTAAATTTATGAAGAGTTTTTGTCAGTTTAAAAATGCTTTAAGTTCAAAGGTAATAACAAGTCATAAAAATATTTAACTATAATTTATTCATTATTACCTAGTTTCTTTTACTTCTTTCAAAAAGAAAAGTTACGTGGTTAACTTGTTTTCCTACAGAATTAGGATCCCCAGTATATTTGACAATGTTCAGATTTCCACATTATGTGGTGCGGTGTTGTGTGTGTAACTGGATTTTGTCTAGGTACTTGACTGTGTTGCAGAAATGAATTTCAAGAGCACATCATTTGAGTTAGGCCAGTGATTTTTTAAGGTAGGGAGGGAGAGAAGTGGGAGAAAATAACAGACCATGGGTGCCAGGCAGAGAGGAAGGGGCTGAAAAGTGACAAAGCAGGCCAATTTACAGACTACAGTTTCCCATTAAAGATGATAAATGCCCAGGTTTTACTTGCATGTTAATCATGATGGGAAAAACAGCTAGAGCAGGGTGCAGAGGGCAGGAACAGGCACATGGACCGGCACTACTAGGACAGGCGAAGGCAAGAGAGCCATTCAGCCTTTGCACTTGCTTTTTGAACCATTAATTATACAACCCCTTTGCTAATGGCACAGGAGGAGTTCCAGCTGTTTGCTGTTTTGATTGATTACCCCGCCCATCAGTCCCCCAGGAGGACTCAGTGACAGAGTCCTTGGGGAATATTGGGGCTTCTCCTGGCTTCTGGTGGAAATCTTATTCTGAGTTGGATTTCTCACAAGGGTCTTCCGGCAGCCATCTTGGGGGTACCGAAGGACACGTGGACTTCCTGCCAGGTTCCATATAGGTCTTATGCCCTATCATACTAGCCTGCTTCAGTATGGTGTAAGGATTAGGTGTTCTGCACTGACTGTCAGTGACTGGCTTCCAACTTGTGCTCCAACTACTTAAGTTAAATAGCATAATTTAACAAATGATTCGAGAGATCTTAAAAAGGATTTTTCCAGCTTTGAAATTCTCCCGTCCTACTTCTCTTTCAACTGACCTGTAACATCCCTCTTTTCAAATGTACAGTATGATTGACCAGAATTGTGTTCTTTGTCTGTTACTATGTGGAAATTTTTCTGATGTTGAAAATAAAAGTCCTTTTTAGGATCTACTCTTTAATTATATTGATATGTTTAGAAATAAATAACCCAGTTGAGCATCATATTAACTTTAGGAGGTTATCATTCAATACTCTGTTAGGTTTTAGACCCATAAGTTCTTTAATTTTTTCTCAGAAGCCTGTAAGTAAATTGAAAATCAAAAATCCTGTGTGTGTGCATGTGTGTGAGGGTTAATTAGGGTATTAACACTATATATTCTTTGATTCCAGTAATAACAATAACTATTTGTGTTATAAATTTGTTAAATAACAATCAGTACATTGATGATGATAAGATGATTTTAGGCTCTCTGTACCTTTTTAACCAGAAGGTTCATCATCTGATTTTTAAAAGTTTATATTCATTTGTATAAATCTCTTGAGGATTACTATTCATAATAAGTTATTTTTATTTTTGAATATCATTGGTAAGTATCCCAAATAAAGAAACAAGCTGAGATTCCATATTTGTTTTGCTTACTATTAGGCTCTGCTACAGTATACTCCAATTCAGTAATTTCACAGTAGTAAAGTAAAATAAAAGCATGAATTACACATTGTCAGTTCACTTCATAGTTCATATTTTAAAGTTCAGAAAAATCCGAATAACTCTAGGTAGTAAAAGACTTACTAAGTTCATGAAAAAAATCAAGACAGAATTTTTTAAATATTTGACTATGGTTACAGATAGTAGATCTGTAGAAAGTAGAAAGAATTAGAACCTAGCTCTCAGAATTCTTACCCAGTGTTCTGTCCATAATAAAAATATCTTAAAATAATGGCATCTCCCTTAGAGAAAATAAAACAGCTATCTCTCTAGTCTATGTAATCTATGTATCAAATCGTGCTTTATAGCATAAATTCAAAGGATGATTTTAATAATGTTCTTTCTTTCTGTCTTGTCAGATATCCCAGGACATTTGAAATAGTTCCTATAAATTTAAATTTTTTAATTACAAAATATCCATCTGGGACAGGGCCATTTTTAGAAATGAGAAATAGAATTATAGAGTTGGAAAGATTCTCAAATGGCCATGAATAGTAACTTGTCTCTTGTGTAAGGTCATTATATATACTGTAGGAACAGCTTTGATGCTGGACCCCTAATGTCATATACTGTCTTTATTGATTAACTAGTAAGAAAAATGCTTTGTTGTAGATGTGATGAGCAAACACGTAAAGTTTTCTGCAAACAGTTAAGGCAATCCTGACTTTATGCAAATCTACATTTTGAAAGTTTGTTCGGAATTCAGAGTATTTCCTCACAATAATAGTTTCTTTGGATAATTCACAAAATCTTCTTTAACCCAGTGTTTATTTAACTTATATAACAACTTATAAGAAGAACAATACCATAAAACTCATTCTTAATTCCTGTTCTTAATTCCAGGAGCTCGGCTCTTTTAGCTAAGCATTCTTCCTCTACTGAGCCATAGAATAGGATGTATGTAGATCATAATTTCAAAATGGGGAGAGGTAGGGGAGGGAACCTTAGTAAATGGTAAGAGGAGGAAAGGGGTCCTAGGAATTTGAAAGGATCTTTGTATAATCTTTGCCAGAAGTGAAAATAAAAGATTGGTAAGGACTGTCCATGCTAGGGAGCTTCTGCAAGTATCACCAGGCTAGGGTTTTTCATTAGAGATTTGTTCTGGTGGGTATTCAGTAATGTAGAAGACTTAAAATTATTTACCCACAGGAATGGGTTGGTTCTGAGACTTTTTGAAGGTTGCAAGTCATTAGAGAACTAGCCTCAAACCAAAAAAACTCCCCTTGATCCCTAGGTAAATTGCAACATATTTGGTAGTATAGCACTGGAACTTTCCCATTTGAATAAGACTCCTATAGGGATTTAAATGAATTAGATTTGGGGCAATATTTTCAGTGATTTAAATGAAGACTGTTGTTGTTTTTCTAGTATAGAAACCCTCCAGTAACAAAATTTATCATCTCTTTTAATATGATTAAAATTCTGTTTGGCTTGAGTTTTATTTGCATTTGTTTCTTTGCCCATTTTCCGTGGAAATTTTAATGAGCAGTGTAAAGACCAAAAGCTGGGCAGCCAAGAGGTAGAAAATAAAGATAATCTAAAACATGCTTAATTATCTTCAGTATAATAAAAACGACTGTTTTTACCAGGCAGGAATAATGCAAAAAATTCAGCTTATCTAAAAACATCTAAAGTGACCTTCCACTTATGCTAGATATTAAATATGTTGCTATACATTGTATCTGTATGACAGCCTTTCTGTAATAAATGTGTATGTATGAACATTTGTAAAATTAATATCTCTTACAAAATAATGTATTTGAGATATGAACTTTGGTGAATTGATCATTTAAGCCAATATTCTTTATGATATCCCAGTGCGTCATGTTTTATTAGCCCATTTTCTTAAAAACTGTGTTCAGAAATCTACTGCTTTGTATTTTAAAACCTCATTAAGTCATTATTATAACCAGAGATAATTAATATAGTCATATTTCACTTTAGTGAAATGCATTTCTCTGGAATCTGCCTTCCTGTTATACTTTTCCACTATTTCCAATTAAACTTTCTTCAAAAATTAAAATTATAGTTCATTTTAATCACTATAGATATCCAGGAGGGAAGTCTCTGAGTGGACCCTTTAATTTTACAGATTTCAAGGGATTTTTTTTTTGCCTCGTGAATAATAAATTGTATGGAGAGGTGCTAACCTAATTCACCATTCTGTGTATCACCTTGAGTTTTTTATATCATTCTGCCCAAACATAATTCTTAATTGCCTTTTTTCTCATTCTAAAGTTTGCATATTTGTGTTTTTATACAGTTTGGTCTTGATTAGACTAGCAACTGTTAGAATTTCTTTTCAAACCTTATGTCATTTTTTTCTGTTTTTCATTTTTTAATTTATAATCTCTGGTCTAATGTTTATTCTCTTTGCTTGTTTTTCCTTGATGTATTTATGACTATTAATGCACTGCTGGATACAGCTTTGTCCCATTCTGTGTGTGGTTTTCTATTTTAAGTCATTATTTTATATACATTTTGTTACTACAGATTTCATTTTCTGAGCATTTTTAAAAGTTTCTGGGTTTACTACATTGCAGTAAGATAATGTGGCTTGGAAAATGTTATCTTTTTAAGAACCTGTGGAGGTTTTCTTTGCATCTTATGCAGTGATCATCCAACTTTTAGCCTTACATACTCACTAAAAGAATTTTTATAAACTACATACCCCTGCATTATTAAGTTGAAATCTAATATTTTTTCATCACAAGTAAAAATAATTGTGAAGGGTTAATTTCTGGTGCATGGCAAATATTCCTATTTTGAGTAAAACAGACATCACACTTTTAAATTTGTCCATTAGAATATAAATGCCCTAGCAATATATGCATTCCATTAATTTCAAATAAATGAGAACCTCTTTGGCAATAGAATATATTACATTATTTCTTGGTTTTGTTTTTTTGAAATTTGAGTTTTCATTCCTCTTTTCCTATTTTTGAAGATCTTTTATTATTTAACCTATTATACTTCTCTGCAACAAAACACAGCCTTAGATAAAAATTTAAATTTTAAAAATTTCCTATGGGCACAAGGTTCTAAAAGATAGAAATAAACTTTTTTCAGAGTTTTTATTACAATTATAGTCAGTATGCATTTGACCCAAAAAATGCACATTCTAATAATAATTATTGATCATAAAAATAAAAAATTCTATTGGAAATATATCTCTTAATGATACAGAGTGGTGAATGTCTTGTTTAATTGGGGAGCATTTTAATTGTTCATTATTCTTTGGTTTGCTACCCAGCAGTGTTTATGTTGGGGCATTTATAGTAAATTTCTGGATAGATGTCTTTCTTTTTTGAAGGAAAGGTGAGAAAGGAGGTTCTTCTTCAGGCACATCTGTATCAGGGCCTGAAATTGATTCATTTTCAACCCATCAGGCTTTCATACCCCTTGGAAACTTCTTCTTTACTCTCAAGACTGCAGCTGCTGTATTCTTTACCTGAAGGTTTCATAATTTGCTCTGTAGCTATTAAACCAAATTCAAATATAGTTATTTAGATAAGTAATTACAATTCAACTGGCCCTTGCATTTTAGCATACGTAGAATTCCTGACTCTTTAAATGCCAGTAGTGTCCTTAGACACTAAGTAGATATTGTGGTAACCCAGACACCTCCCTCTTCTCACACCCCATTTCCAAACATCCTCAGAAAAGTGGGACTGTCCCTGGTTGAGAATCACTGTCCTAAATCCCTAATATCTTTTATATACTTGTTTGCTTTTTCAAAGATTTGAAAGACTGGTTAAAGTGTTCCATTATTGTTTTGTTTCTGTTTAGCTCTTTTTGTATTTCTTACCACTCTTGCTTTATTTGAAGTGTACAGTCCGATATATTTTTATTGTAGCGTGTAACCTTAATGGATCCTTCTGGGCCAAATTAATACTTTTTTGTATAATAAATTCTACTCTATCTGATATTAATATTTCCCCCTGCTTTCTTTTTAATTGAACTTGCCTGGTTTTATCTGTGCCTGTAGCTTTATATTTAACCTCTTTTACCTGCTTCCTAATGCTCTTGGACTTCATGTACAGAATGGGATCCAAGTCATGTTTTTCCAACCTATCCTAAACCTCCTACCATCTACACACCTCAGCTCGTCAAATGACATGGTATTAGTGATTCTTCATTAGGATTCCCCTGTCTAAGTTCTCTGACACAGCAAAGGTTTCTCAGGATGGGCAGGGCAAGTTGCTTGAAGGCACCTTCCTCCTAACTCATCATAGCTACCTACTGTGGATCTAACAGAAATTCCTACACATTTTTTGGAACTTGATGGGCTCCTTTAGTGCTCTTATCTCCTGGTTTTATATCCTTTCATCCTTTCATCATTTCCATTGGAATGAAGAGAAGGGGGAGACTTTAGATGTTTATGCTTAAGTTCCCATCTAATTTTAAGTTGGTTGTTAATATTTTTTAACATATTGATTTGCAAATTATGTAAATGCAAGATTCTGGACAGTGAGATGGAGAATGGGTGTGTCTCCTACTTATGTGTATTATATATTTAAAACTAGTCTTTGCTCTAGTTTGGCTTTATTAAAGCTTGAGTATTCAGTTAAAGTACTTGCGAGAAGTTTTAATGGACAAATTATATCATTCTAAATATAGAGGATATATTTTTATATGTTTAACAGTTGACTGAAATGCCACAGTAACAGGAAATTTGGAAAATATTTTACATTTAAAAAAATTGATATTTTAGTGGCTTGTATCCTTGGAAATCCTTAACATCTTTTCTAAATGCATATGCAGGCTTCTTATTCTGTTCATAAATTTAACTTGTGAAGATGACAAGTGGTAGCAAGCCATACTTGGGGGGCTTATCTTCATCCGATGGTTTACCTGTTTGTAGGTTACACGTGATTTTGTCTGTTGAGCCGTCACTCAGATGTGCCCATCTCTATTTTTATTGGAGAAATAATAATTCATTATACTTCAAGTGACTATGATAATTGAATTCCAAAGGAGAATTCAAGCTTTTAAGTACTGTCCTATTCAAAATTTGATCTCTGTGTTTTGGTCTCTCTAGTACAATTGAATGTATTCCAGTGTAAATGAAACACATGAGATGGTACTATTTTGTGTGAATTACTTAGAATAGATTTAGATTTAGTGGGGAAGCCCTAAGTGTAACCTCTTTGCTTTCTAAAAATGCTATTTATCATTCCAAAATAATGGTATTACTTGACTCATTGTAAAGTGACCTACTATTGATTAAGTGAAGTCTCATCTAATAGCTAACCGCCCCCCCCCCTGAGATTTTTAGTGGTTATATAAAATGAATGACTTTATTCAAAGTCATTTTAGTCTATACCAAACCTTTACCCCTATTTCCAAATTTAGAAAACTGGTGTGTTTTGTTTTGTTTTGTTTTGTTTTTTCCTATTTTTCTGTCAGTTACAAACAGATAGATAATGTGGCAGTGGTGATTTTTATGATTAACTATTTGGTCTTGTGAAGAAAGAAACTGTTGGAGGAATAAAGTTTTTTAAGAGTGGATTGATGATTTCTTTAATACTGGTGGAATGTATGTTTTAGTGTTAAATTTTTTATGGATTTAGAAAATGTTACATTTAAAGTCAAGAGATGTATTAAGAGCATACAATTTCAGCAGTCCATTGTATTTTAAGATTTACATAGTATTTACACAAACACACATACATATATATGCACATTTATCTTCTCCAGCTTTAATTATACTGATTTAATATTCTGCATTTACTCATGCTTTCCTTAAGTATCTCTATATCAACTGCAGGAGTGAACTTTTAAGTGTGACAGTAAAACTGAGCAACACTTCAAAGGATAGAGTGTATGGTCTTGAAGATCAACTCTTATAAATGTTAGAAGAAACAAAAGAATACCAGTTCTCCTGTTGTCTCACAGTAGGTCATTACTGACATTAGTTCTGACACTTGCTTGAAACTTCAAAAAGGTTACTAATGTCCATTTCTTAAAGTTTAATCTATTTCAGATAGACATTATATCTAAAGGCTTATTTCTTTAAATACCACATGTATGAGTTCATGTTTTTTCATTAGAATAAGATTTAGGGGGAAATGTGTTAGTAAAATCTGTTACTGTTTTTTAAATTTTTTGTTTTGATTATGAGGTGCACTGAATGTTTGTGGGTCCCTCAAACTGTATTAACATGGTAGTTTAAGCACTCACTTTTCTTCCTTACTCTTGTTATTTTTAAATTTAACATATACTGCACCTTAGAAATGTATGGTTTAAATTAATTTATTTTTCCAGAATTTGCATAGAGGGAGCAAATTTGTCCTTGAGTGTTTTGCTCTTTCAGCTAATCATTATTAATTTCATTTCAGCAGTCTTTGCTGTCCAGATTGGATTTTGACAACTGACTTCTGATGTTTCTTCTCAAAAATTAATTGTAAATAAGTTAGTTGCTATTATACGTATACGTGTTTTAATAATTTCTTAAATCTAGCACAGATTTCTTAGAAATTTCTTCGAAATCTTGCAACCACGAACTAGTCTACTTTTTTTTTTTTTAAATGGTTTGTTCCATTCCTAAACTTGTAGCTAAACTGAATTGGATGACTCTGTGTTAAACACTGCTCAGAAGGTTCCACATATCCAAGAATTAGATGCTTTCTTACAACAAAATGATGATGAGACAGATATTTCTGTCTGTGAGATATTATAGAGTTCAAATATTAATTAGGGTACTGTGTCATACGTAATAATCTCTTTTAGTTTGCTTTAAGTAATGACCACGTCTGCTGAATTTGTTGATAAGAGTTATTAACAGCAGTGCTTTTTCCCCCTATATAATAAATTTTATTTATAGAGAAGCTTTTGATTGCATTAAAGTTACATTGAAAGTATGGGGAATTCCAGTATACCCACCCTCCCCTTCCCCTATTAATAATAACATCTTTATTGTGGTACATTCGTTACAGTTGATAAATATTGAAGCATTGCTGCGCTAACTATGATCTATAGGTTACAGTTTACCCTTGGCACTGTACAGTTTATAAGATTTGACAAAATATGTAATGGATTGTATCTGTCATTGCAGTGTCATGCAGAACAATTCCAGTGCCCAAAAATTGCCCTGTGCTCTCTACCAGTTCTTCTCTCTCTCCTCTTAGAACCATGGCATTCCTTTTAAAAATGTCCTTTTCATTCAGAAACTTCCATTTGAAGGAAATCTTTAAGCATTTCACACTCTACAGATTTGGAATGACCAGGTAGTTGTAAGGATTCTGCCACCTTGTGTGTACAAGAGCCCTAGGAAACATTCTAGTTGTCTGCTTTTTGTGTTATAGCCCAGAAGGAAGTGTGAAGATACCTTCTTCTACTTTTTATGTAAATCAGCCTTTATTTAGCATTTATTGAAATCCCGGAAGAGCCTGGCAGCCATGGTTTGCAGTCACTATTTAAATAAGTCAATAAATACAATAATAAAATACCAAGCCCACAATTTATATTTTATGGTCACAAACTTCCTAAAGATTAGAAACTGAAAAGAATGGATCTACATAGGATATTTCCCTCCTGGTTGTAAAGCCCCCTAAGTGGCTTTTTCTGTCAGGGTTTATAATTTCCTTCTTTGGGTCAGGTTTCTATGCCTTCTGTGATTTTCCTCTTTGACAACACTATGTGAATAAGCTAAAAATTTCCAAGAATATATACAGTAGAAGCTGTTTAAATACATTTTATATGAGAAACAGCAGATCACAGTTTGTTTACTACTTTGTTTTTCAGTACTTATTTTTTTTTTTTTTAATTTTTTTTTTTTTATTGACTTTGTAATAATATTACATTAAAAATATATATGTGAGGTCCCATTCAACCCCACCCCCCCACCCCCCCTCTCCCCCCCCCCAACAACACTCGTTCCCATCATCATGACACATCCATTGGATTTGGTAAGTACATCTTTGGGCACCTCTGCACCTCATATACATTGGTTCACATCATGGCCCATACTCTCCTCTATTCCATCAAGTAGGCCCTGTGAGGATTTACAGTGTCCGGTGATTACCTCTGAAGCACCATCCAGGGCAGCTCCATGTCCCGAAGACGCCTCCACCTCTCATCTCTTCCTGCCTTTCCCCATACCCTTTGTCCATTATGTCCACTTTTCCCAATCCAATGCCACCTCTTCTATGTGGACACTGGATTGGTTGTGTCCATTGCACCTTTATGTCAAGAGGAGGCTCAGATTCCACCTGGATGCTGGATGCAATCCTCCCATTTTCAGTTGTAATCACTCTAGGCTCCATGGTGTGGTGGTTGTCCTTCTTCACCTCCATCTTAGCTGAGTGTGGTAAGTCCAATAAATCAGATTGTAGGTGCTGGAGTCTGTTGAGGCTCAGGATCTGGCTTTCACATTGTCAGTCCAGAGATTCAAATCCCCTAAATATATCTTAAACCCCAACATTAACTGCACCTCCAGCACATTAGCATGAAAGTCTTATGAAGGGAGATCCCATCTAAGTCCAGATTCATCACACATAAACACCATTTCCAAAGAGGGGCCATCTGCCCTGGTAGTTAACCCCATCGGCCATGACCATAACTCCCATGGGTCTCTTTAGCCCTCAAAGGAACCAATATCTGGGGGTTGTATCTGCTTTATCTGTCTCTCTGACTCTGCTCAGTTGTGCATGAGGGCAAACCTTCTGCCAGCCTCCAGACTCTTTTTTAGAAACTCGTAGCCATATAAACTCATTTCTCCTTTCCATTTCCCCCTTACTTTAGGTCAAACAGCATTTTAAAGTCATGGTATTTTATGTAGACATGGATATTCTGCTGATCCGCATTGAACCTTCCGTATAAGGTCATTTTCCAGTTGCATCATCAGTTGGTAGTTGATAGTGGTCCCTCGTTGCCAGGGAGGCTCATCCCCGGGTGTCATGTCCCACGCTGGGGGGAAGGCATTGCATTTACATGCTGAGTTTGGCTTCGAGACTGGCCACATTTGAGTAACATGAAGGCTGACAGAAGGAAATTCCCAGGCACAAAGTTGCTCTAGGCCTTGTTCTTATTTTGGGTTTATCAGCTCACAAGCATAGTCATTAGTATCAGGGGCTCACTGTTGAACCCTCACTCCCTCCCGGTCCCCACCACTAGTACTTATTTTTAATAACCACAATTAATCAAGCGTTTTGTATCCTTCTAAAATCATTATTTCTTATTATGGAAAATGAATATTGAAAATAAAGTAAAAAATACTGAATAAAATTATGCAGATATTCTGGGAAATACCTGGAGAGGACTTATGACTAATTTGGTAAAAAGAACAAAGTCAGTTTACTTGGAAATTATATATGTTTTTATATCACAACAATTGTGAATTTTACACACAAAGAGCTTCTGAAAGTTTATCATGTAAAATGTCTTTCATGAACAGATCTGTATTTAATTTTAGTTTACTTGGTAGTATGGAATTTAAGCACATTTACAGTTTTGTTTTTTGTTTAGAATTTTCCATTCTTATCCAGAGAATATAAAAATTAACTTTTGTAAGCTTGCCTATATGGTCTAAAACAAACAGTCTCGTAAAGGTAAAGAATTAGTCAAATATTATCTAATGCTGTGTAGACAAAATTTACTGAACTTTGTTTTTTTAATTATGTTTTAGTTCCATCCAAACACTTTCTATATATAATGGTTGATGTACAGTGTTTTACTACTAGTTATTCTCTTCTTATTTTTAGTAAATAAAATTTGACACATATATGGCTTTCTTTTGTTTAATAATAATTAATCTCCCAAAAGAGGAAGATGACACAGAGCTTAGAAATTTACCTTTCTGTTTTCTATCACAGAATACTTAAGATCTTTTAATAGCCCTGAACTTGAGTCTT
This sequence comes from Dasypus novemcinctus, assembly GCF_030445035.2. Lineage (NCBI taxonomy): Eukaryota > Metazoa > Chordata > Mammalia > Cingulata > Dasypodidae > Dasypus > Dasypus novemcinctus. The sequence goes on along the minus strand of NC_080673.1, from coordinate 6,170,286 downwards.
CCTGATTCGTCTTTCCTTTCCTCATCTTCATTTAGTGACTTGACTCTTTGCCACTAGAGGGCAGTAAAAAAATTTGTATGTTAGACATAATTTAGCATTTTATTTACGATTTTGAACCATTATTTTAGAATATCAACCTTGAAAAGGTTATCTGTATTTCTATTTAATAACTAGGAAGGAAAGGACAAAAACCTTTGTAATTGTATCCATATATTTATAGATAATAATTCAAAATCTTCATTTATTTCCTTAGTAGTATTAAGCTATTTATAATACTCTCACTAGAAACAAAATGTTATTTAATCATGGAACACTTCCAGAAATTAATGATTTAAAATACTTTTTGTTGAAACAGTTGAAATTATTTTAGGAATTGAAGATGTTGATGGTTGAAATTTTATTGGATATTTTCTTATTTGGCACATTCTATTTGTTAGCATATTTTGCTCGACTGAATAATTTGTCTTTTAAAAATCTTTTCCAATTTTATTGAAAACCGGAATTGGAATGTAAAGACTTCAGTGAGTAAAATAATTTGGATCTCAAAACTTTTCCATGTTTTCCAAAATCTTTATATAGAAAGTGTTTCGTTTCCTGTTAGACACAAAAATTTACTATTTTAGCTTGAAAAGCTAAATGTCTCTCTAGTATTAACTGTGTCAGTGCTGTCTAATTCAGAAATGGAAAGAATTACTGAGCATAGAATTGTTAAAATTCTTAATATTACTACACACAATTATGATTTATTTTAGTCCTGTGTTAAAATACCAAGGTCTACTTTTAGAGATTAGTCAGCCCTATATTTTTATATTGTTTTAATTTATTTTTATATGCTTATATTCATTAATTTGAATATTAAATATATTTGTCATGATCAATCCATCATCCACAGAACACTGCAGCCTAAATTCACACTTATGAATACTTAATTATTAAATTGAAAGTATTATTGTCTTGTTAAGAAAGCAAAGCTTATGATATTAAATGTGCAATTTTGAGGAAATGAAAAATGCCATTTGTTTTTATTAAGCTGGGATTTGAATGTTTGAAGACAGCATTGAGGGAGGCATTTCTTTAGAAATTGAGACTGTTCATTTATAGGGTTGAAAATATTATTTTTACAGTACTTTGATTCTTTATAAACACAGGAATGCATGCTTGAAAGAAATACATTTATGTGTCTATTGATAAATTCCTTTCTCTCACTTTCATTATATGGAGAATTCTATATAAATTTAAAATTAGAAATAAACATCATTATTCCTAAATGAGGAATCATTTTTTATGATGGAAATAACAATGTATTGTTTTAATATTTCCAGTATATAAAAAGTTCTTATGAGCAAAAAAACAAAAACCAGTAATAATCTTAATTTAAGAAGTAAAATCTTATGTGGAGCTCAGGGCTTTGCAGTAATTCGACAAGACATCCAGTTTTCACTTATCCAGTTCTACCTATCCAGTCTCTCCAAAGTAAAGCTTTACGTAACTGAAATGTCAGAATCTGTAAACAGAGTTATTTGTTAAACCCTTCTAGAAATATAGCAGGCCAGTTTCCTAATGATATTTTTTCAAAATCATAATTTCTGCCAAAGTGTGAGTAAAAATATTTTGAATAGAGGTTTAAGTTTATTTGAAGGCCTTAAGTAGCTAACATAGTAACAAATTTGCTATGAAATTTTATATCTATATATAGATATAAAATTTAAAACAGTTTGTGAGTAAAGATGAAAACTTTAAATTTAGGGTTCTAATTGTATTTGGAAATTTGTTCCTTTGAAAGAGTCAGCAAGCTATTTACAGGAAAAATTAGTTGTGTCATTTTTACTTTTGTGCTTTTCTAAAAGCTCATGGAAATATTTTGTGAAAAATTTTTAGCCTCCTAATTTTAACTCTGGATTTGGCTGGTAAATTAACAGCCACAAAATAAATGTTTGTTCAATGGCCATAATATATTTCTAATATACCAAGTATCAGCTGACAGATTTTTTTGAAAATTGTTTTGGTGTGGGAAGAGAATTGTTTTCAGGTAGTGATTTTGAGGTGTACGATGATTCATAATTTTATTGATTTTGAAAGGCACAGTAGTTATTAGACTAGTCTTAATAGAAAGAAAAAGAAATTTGCTGAAGAGTTGTTTTTTGTTTTGTTTTTTTAAACTAATTACCTTTAAGGAGTATCTATTTCCTGGGGTTTGAAGTTGGGGAATTTCATTTTGTCATAGTGTATACTTATAATACAAACTGAAAAATAATTTGAAAGAGAGGCTAAGATTTTCTAAATCAAGATTTAAATGTATAAAACAACTGAAAAAATTATTTTCAGAGGGAGGCTGATTTTCTAAATTATCTAAATCAAATCATAAACAAGGACATAGAAAAGTCAAGATTAAATCTAAAATTTAAATAACTTTTCAACAATAAAGAATCTTAAATTTTTTCCTTTACTTTAATTTTTCTGAAATTCTTATAAAATATAGCTCTTGTTTGTTATCTGCAGTCTTTAAACAAAATTTTGCAGTAAAGATTCATTATACTGTTGTAAACCTTTTATACTTTACAAAGATAAACTTTGCACTTAGGTTGAATATTTTTAAATTATAGCTTATTCTACTTTAAAATATATAGTTTACTTCTCAGAACATTTAAATAATTTTATCAAATTTAGTAGATAATATTTGCTTTCTTGTTCATTTCTCCCTCCTCCTGTTAAGGTAATGGGAGGAATAACAACAGTGAAGCAAATTTCTCTTGCACAGTATACATTTAAAAAATGCAGATACTCTATCCTATATCCTAAATACACATAAAATACAATGTGGTTTGAACCTATCTTATACTTAAGTATTTATCTTTTAACCTAAAACAAAAGCCATCAATTATCAGTTTAACTTTATTTAATATTTCATTCATGCTAACAGGATTATAACTATAGAATATGTCTATATCTTATGAAAACTGATATATATTAGGTTTTGTTTGGAAATACTGTACCAGAAGCACTCATTGAAAAATAGGTTTGGGAGCAAAATTATTGTATTATAAATACATATTTGTAAGTTACATTAATGCTTTTGAATTTATGGCTTTTTTCTTTCAGAATAATTATAAAGTAAATCCAGTTATTAATATGATTAAATCCACACTATAGATGTATTAGATAAATAGGGAATGTGTAACAATGATTTTGGCCTCTACAAGGATACTGATTTTTTTTCCCTCCCTCTCCCCTTCCGACCCCCCCCCCAGGTGTCTGCTCTCTGTGTCCATTCGCTGTGCGTTCTTCTGTGACCACGTCTGTCCTTATCAGTGGCACCCTGAATGTGTGTTTCCTTTTGGTGCATCTTCTTGTTGTGTCAGCTCTCCGCGTGTGCAGCTCCATTCCTGGGCAGGCTGCACTTTCTTTTGCGCTGGGCGGCTCTCCTTATAGGGTGCACCCCCTGCACATGGGGCTCCCCTACGTGGGGGACACCCCTGCTGGCATGGCACTCCCTGTGCGCATCAGCACTTTGCAAGGGCCAGCTCCACACGGGTCAAGGAGACCCAGGGTTTGAACCCTGGACCTTCCATGTGGTAGGCGGATGCCCTATCCATTGGGCCAAGTCCGCTTCCCTGAGAATACTGATTAATGATACATATTCTTCTACTACAAGGTGTCAGGAGTGTGGTGGTACATCGGGAAAATATCACTAATGTAATTTGTAAGCTGTAGCTAACAACAACATTGTAATGTTTTTGTGGTAAAAGCAAAGGTGCCACTATATTAATGCTGAAGGTAAAAAAAAAAAATGAATATGGGGTTTGGTTTTGTGAGGTGAATATGATTTAGCATTTTTTTCTCTTCATTTTTTCGTTAAGAAGGAGACCTTGACTATGTCATTTAATCATTGTTTATCTGATTTTCTTTCTCAACACTAGAAGAACAACAGAGTCAGTAGATGGAATTAGATGAGATAAAAGTGTCTAGGCAGAACATTTTAGACTAATGCATCCATACCTTGTTGAGCTGCCTTTTTCTGTTGTTTCATTTTTTTGAATTTGAAATAAAGTTATTTAAAAATAAAATTAAAGAGTTAGGAAGGTAGACATAAGAAATCCAAAGGATGTGGTGGGTAGTTGATAAGGTGGTCTCTAAGGCCTTGTCTGAATAGATAGAACTCTGAGATACCCAGGCCCTTGAACAATTAGCCATAGTTTGAAGAGGACGAACTGAAAAATTGACTAATTGCAACAGATGGTTCTAGGACTTTGACTGTCCATAATTGGAATGTATTACCTACAGTATTATTTTATTTGAAATAATTTACCCACATGTTCTCATGAATAAATGATTATATGCTAAAAAACGATTCATTATATATTCCTATGTAGATAGCAACCTCAGTTTTCTTCAAATAGTGATGGACAGAATATAATATGAAAGGAATCACTACCAACTGTGATTTTGAAAAAATATTATCCGTAAGTCTAATCAAACAAATGTTGTTCAGTATATCAGTATGATTGAATTTTGGCATTGCAGAACAGAATCCAACCTAAAGTGTTAAAATTACAGAAAATGGAAAAGGCATTTCTTTCTTAACATTTTGCAATTTTACCAAGATTTTTGCTAACTTACTGAAATACCTACGTGTAGGCCATTATCTTGAACATGGCAGGATAGCATTGGCCCTGAGAAATTTGCATTGTTTGATAAGCATGTGCTCATCATGTCTAACACAAGTAATATCATCTATTTTATGAACTTCTCCCATATGATACTTTCTCTGTAGCATATTACTCTACTTAAAAGAGATCACCGTATTGAAATAAAAAGAATCCAAGGAAGTCCATAAAAGTGCAGGGCTTCAATATATAAATTAATATAGAAATTTAGATTCATCTTTGTCAATATTTTTGAATTTGTTTTAGCTTGCTGCATCATGTCATCTACTTAAAGTTTTTGTTGAAATAAGAACATTATCCAAGTCCTCATTATTTTAGGAAAATATACAGAAAAATAGAAGGTACTTATTGTTCTTCAGATATTTTCTCCTTTATGAATGAATGCATCACCAGAATCTCATATTCAGGCTTTTGCAAGACCTGTAAATACCTGTTTGACATGCCAAAAAATACAAAATTGCTTACTTGATTTATCTGGTGATAACATTTTTAGCTGGGATAATAGCATAATGATCGAGCTCCATGCAGCATTTATAAACCTGTCTCTGCAATAGAAATAGTAGTTGGTATGAATAAATAGTAGATGTGAACTATAGCATGTATGTATGTGTTTGCAACGGTATAATTTTCCACAACCCTTATTTAATACCAACAATTTATGGCATATAAGGGCAGGTGCACACCAGCCATTTGAGACCATTTGTAGTCACATACATAATGTAATAAACCTCAATAATAAAGAAACTTATTTTCTCTGGTGTTTTGACTATTTGATCCCAGTTGTCATGGAGGTGAATCTGACCGTTATTTCTAGAAATGAGAGATGGAACTACCCATAACAAAAGGAGCAGTGTGTCATATACCCTGCTATGTTTGCCCCAACAGTGAGGTATAGCAGGGAAGGCGTAAAAATCTAAGAAGACTGTCACTATACTCAGCGTGCCTGTTAAGAACTGCATGAGGATTAGGGCTATTACTGTCTTGTTTATCACTCTATATCCAGCATCTAACACAGTGTATGAGACACAATAAAAAACAAGCAGTGGTAACAGGAAATATGTATTATGTGTCAGAAATGTTTTAAGTATTCTGCATAGATTAATGCATTTAATACTTTACAGAAACCCTATAAAAATTGGTACTATTTTCATTGCCCATTCTAGAGGAACCTGAGATACAAAGATATTGGATAATTTGCCTAAAAACAGAGCTAATAGATTGTGGAGCTGGGATCTGAACCCAGGCAGTGTGGCTTTGGTTTAAGAGCTTATGTTCTTACCTGTGACCATACTACTCATATTTATTAAATGAGCCATTACCAAAGAAGTTTAAAGGCTCTGTTTACTTGTTTGCCATTTTCGCAGCTGAAAAAATAGCAATAATGTTTTACTTTATTTGAGCCATCAGATTATTTTTTATGTATGGGGAGAATGAAAGAAGGTTTTAAAAGTTAGTTGTTGTAAGTTGAATAGGATTGAATAGGATTCCTTTTAACTGATTGTTTGCTCACATAATGAGAATGTTTGTTAAAATTCCGTAGGTCACAAAAGATTTAGAAAATATCAGGTATTATTGATAAATTAAAGAAAATATATTATGTATTAATTTGTGGATTTGATAGCTGTTTAAAAATGTATTTAAAATTATGCATATTAGTCTTGTTAAATTCTTGAGTATTATTTGGTTCCCAGTTAATGATCTCAAAAGCTACTTGAGTCTATTGTTTGACTTACATATTTAAAGAATTACAAAACAAAATTAACTATTTTAATATAATACATTTGATAGTAATGCAGGTATTATCATTTAGCATATAGTGATAAATTAAGAGTTATCTAACTGCCACAAATACCCCATTTTTCAACCATAAATTAGAAGTTTTATAATATTCCATTTTAACTTAGAAAGATAAGCAACACCTTTATTTTAAACACTTTCATAGTTTTCTATATTAATGATTCCAACACTTTCAAGAGCATGTTTTATTTAACATGATATAAAGGCTTAACTGTGTTTCTTGCACAAAATTGTGGTATACCATGTAAATCAGTATTTTCTTATAATGGTTGTGCAAACAACTTTCACAACACTATCCGTATTTTTTAGGAGCAACAAAGGTGCATTTAAGAGTTTTTCCTTATTTACAAATGCATCACCAAACTACCCGTGTTGGAATTGTAAGAGGTCTTTCTTAATGTTCGTTTGTACCCTAAGCAGTATTAACTGCTTAATTAAAAAATGAGAGTGATAGTGGTCCCTTTGCCTACACCATCTTTTTGGAAATGAACATTTTAGATGATTTCACAAATTATTTTTCTTCATTCACTCAAACAAAAATCATCATGTGTGAATCCAGTGTCCCATTCCAATAACCTGTATAATCATACCCAATTTCAGTCCTGGTATGCCATCAGTAAGTTTAATCAAGATAATTATAAGTAAATTCATTTCACTAGAGGCTCAGTCAGTTTTTCAATGTTTGAGAATCGATTCTGGAGATAAACAATGAACAGAGAGACAATAAATTGAGATGGGGTTTGGTGTGACCTATCTTTTTGATTTTCTGGAAGTAAAACTCAAAAAACTATATTTTTGTAAATTATTTATTGAGTAATTACTAGTGTTAGGCACTGTGTTAGCCAGTGGAATACATTGCTAAGGAAGACAAACTTCCTGTTGTCAAGGTGTTTGTACTCTAGTCATAAATATTGTGAAGAAAATAGACAGTTTTAGAGAGTAATGCAAGAATTACGGTGTGTTAGATACAGGATTCAGTGGGAGCACAGGAGAGAGTCACCTCACCTGCCTTGGGGGACTCCATAGAGATTATGGGAGGAAATCACATTTTAACTGAGATCTGAGGAGTGGTCATGTAGGTAGAGGTGGGGTGAGAGTGTGATGTAGGTTTTATGCGGAGATAATAGCAAAACTGGAGCCTGGAGAGAGCATGGGGAACTAACTACACATGGATTAGAATTGTTAGAGTGCAGGGTTTGAGAGGAGAGTGGCCAGAGATGAAGCTGGAGAGAGAGTATATCTCCGTCTATAGTCAGAGTTCCCTAGGGAAAATAAAATCAATGGAAGATACCTATCAACAGTATGAGATTTTATGAAAGTCTCTCGTGCAGCTTTGGGGATGCACAAGTCCAGGTTCCGCAGGCAGGTTGCAACCAGGGGCTCTGATGAAAGTCCAGTGAAGGTCCTTGAAGAGTTTCCGGGAGATGTTGGCTGTCCAAAGACAAGCTCGGAAATTCTCTCTGAATGCTGAAATCACTTCCCCTTATAGGGCTGACTGAATAAACTGATTGAATAAAATGTTAGTCATTGCTTACGGTGATCAATCTTCTTAGTTGATTGTAAATGTTATCAGCCATCTATGCAATAAACTCTACTGGTGGCTAAAGTCCATAAATGTCCTTGAATTACAGTTAGCCCAGTGCTTGCTTAACCAAACAAATGGGTACAATTACCTGGCCTAGTTGATACTTGCTGTCACAGATAGCAAGGTCCAATTATAAAGGAGTTTATCTAGACTCAAGATCAAAATGGCCAATGAACAGGAACAAGTATCCAAGCATTTAAATAATACAGTATGACCAGGGACTTTTATAAGCAGAGGAAATTTGGATATAATGAGGAAGAGACAGGAAACAGGTGGTCATGTGATGGACATAGAAATTGAATTATGGGTTGCCACTAAATCTCCACTGAAGACTTGAGAGAAAGCAGGGCTCGGCTGATACCTTGATTTTGAATCTGTAGCCTCCAAAACTGTGAGACCAAAAAATTCATCTTGTTTAATCCAGCTAGTTTTGTGGGACTTTGTTACAATAATTGTGGCATGCTAAGGCAAGAATTTTTCTGATTTTGTAAAAATACATGAAGAGAAATCATGAGTGGTAATATTATAGGTTATGTTTATATTTGTATTTTTACTGTTCTGATTTTCTGTATTTTCTCTGTTGAGTAGGCATAATCAAATAAACTAATTCTGAGGTTGTTGGATACCATTCTTTTTTTTTTTTTTAAGTTTATTTATTTATTTATCCCCCCGTCCCGTTGTCTGTTCTCTGTGTCTATTTGCTGCGTCTTGTTTCTTTGTCCGCTTCTGTTGTTGTCAGCGGCACGGGAAGTGTGGGCGGCGCCATTCCTGGGCAGGCTGCACTTTCTTTCGCGCTGGGCGGCGCTCCTTACGGGGTGCACTCCTTGCATGTGGGGCTCCCCTACGCGGGGGACACCCCTGCGTGGCAGGGCACTCCTTGTGCGCATCAGCACTGCGCATGGGCCAGCTCCACACGGGTCAAGGAGGCCTGGGGTTTGAACCTTGGACCTCCCATGTGGTAGACGGATGCCCTAACCATTGGACCAAGTCCGTTTCCCACCATTCTTAATTTCAAGCAGCTAGGGGTACAATATTAATTACTCTTTTGTATTAGTGGGAAACACTAACTGCAGTAATAAATAAACTCCAAAATTATAGGGGAGTAAAGAACTCTTATTACCTGGTCAAACAGCTTTATCCCAGAGACACATATTCTATGGAAGGGAGAACATGAAGTTTTAGTTCACAGCTACCAGTTGCTGGTATAAGAATGCACTAAAATAGTTAATGCAATTCTGATGCAATGAACTTTTACTATGGGAAAGAATTGGGCTTATCAAAATAAATCAGTGAAAAGACTTGGTAGTAAAAATATTTAGGATCCAAGATGACAAAAGCCACTGAAAAAATACAGGGATAGAAGAGAACACTCCTATCCTGCACTCATGTCAGGAGAGCCCAAAGAGGTTCAGCTTGGATTCTTACCTTCTTAGTCAGGTATAACAGAGTGATCCAGCTGAATTCCAGGCTTGTCTTATTTTAAAGGGCTCATCTTATAGCTGTAGATTGCCCTCAGTGTATACCACCTTGTCCTTAAATTGAACTTCCTAAAATGGTTTCATGACAAATCTAGTCCCTTTGGGCTTCCACATGGTGTTAACTGTTTAACCTAGGAAGAAAACCTGTTCTGGACACACAAAAAAAACACAAAACAAAACTTGTATCCTGTGATCAGCCTCATGCTCTCTGTCTTCTTATTCTCTTCCTCTTTGTACTTCATCTGGAACCACATCTCACCCTTTATCATTACTTTGTTCTGAATGTCAGCAATGCTAGAGGAAATCCATACGAGGCATTTCCTTTGTTCTGAGTGTGGCAAGGAGCTGTGAATAAACAGCTTTCCACTGAGCTGAGATGGATACAACAGACCAAAGAAAGACTGAGACAAGTCTCTCTTGGCAAGTAATGAGCGCTGATTTAGGGGGTTTATGTGGGGTCCTCATCCTCAGTGGCAGGAGGATAAGATGGTTCAAGCCTAGCTTTGGCCTAGTCCTTGTCCTCCGTGGTGGGAGGAGAGATGGTGCTTCCCAGCCTTGACATCTGTACTCACTACCAGAGGAGAGGAATATTTTAGGGGACATGTCTACATGCAATGGGTGTGCACATGAATTGCTCACAAACCAAAGGACTGTAATTATAGGAAACATCCTAAAGGAGCAGAAGTTTTTGGCAAATCTGGAAAGGTTTACTGATAGCTGATTAGGCAGTTTGGTGAAGCCATTGCAGGCTTCCAGAAAAACAAGTTGAGCTAGTACTAGATCTTTTGATCAGTCACCAGATTACAACCAGTTGCTGACGCCTGCCTTTTTATTTACTTGGAATGCTGTCACAGTTTGGGGAGGGAAGAACTGGAAGGGTTGAGGAAGAAAATGCAAATCATAAATGCTACAATTGCTGCCACCACCGAGAACAAGGACTGTGCCCACAGCTAGACTTGGAACCGTCTCATCTTCCCGCCACCAAGAGTGATGACCCCATGTAAGCCTCCTACCTAAATCTAAATGCTCATTACTCACCAAGATGAACTTGTGTGAGTCTGTGGTCTGACATATCCACCTCAGCTCAGTGGATAGCTGTCGCTTTTATGTTGCCACAGCTGGGAGGTCCTTTAACTCTCTAATTCCAGCACAGGGTTTCTAGAATCTGGAGAATAGCTGCGGTATGGGATATGATGTAGGAGGGAAGCCTTAGAAACCTTTCTGTGGCTACTGCAAGTCTGTATCATGATACAGTTTCATGTTCCTCTCATCTGATGCCCGAGTATCTATACTGAAAGCCCTCGCTAAAGTGTAAAGTGCATTTTCAAGTGGTGGTGGTTTTATTTTGTACATCTGTCTCTTTATCCTTAGCCATATACAATGAATTAACTATATTAAACTATCATGCTTCATGATCATGCAGTTTAAAAACTATATTTTTTGAGAAAATAAGATAGACTATGTAATTTCATTTTTGTAATACAAAATAATGCACATATGGTATGAGCAGTAAAATTACTAGAAATACTGCTTTTATTCCTTGAAATCTTAATATATTCACTAAGTATACCTCTGGGAAAATATTTTTTATTTAACCAATGCAGTTTAGTAATTTCCCCCCCCCCCCTTTATACTAAGTATACTGGCTAGATGTGCCATGTTTTACAAAATGTAAAATAAGACTTTTTTCCCTACCCTCAAGGAGTTGAATATAAGTATCATACTTAAATGGTAAAGACTTCTCAAGAAATTGAGTATAGGTAGCATACTCGCATGGTAATGACTTTAGTATGTTTTAAATGAGACTTAAATGAGATTCAAGAGATTTATTCAAACATTTGTTCTTGGATAAATACGTGGTAGGTGATCCATAAATATTAATTAAATGATGTAATTTGTTGTAGTACAAATAGCATTTAAATGAGCACAATATAGGAGGAGTTCTAGAGTGTAGTAGATTAAAAAAGGATATTATATATGACAATGAGTTGTAATCTAGGCTTTGAGGAGAGAGATGGATTTGTATAGATAATGGGGAAGTGGTTATATTTTGGGTAAGATGGCAAAAGCAAGTATATAAAAATAATTAATTGTTTCCATGTGATGACAAATGGATATGAAACCTAAAATGGGAGGATATATGTTGAAAAAATGGAACATTTTTAGCTTAAAGGAGATAATTGTTGAAGCAGTTTTATTTGGGAGACCAGGATTAGATATGTAAAAGGGAACCTACACTCAAGTTACTAGAGTAGTGGCTATCCAAATGGAAAGAGGGTAGTAAAAAATACCGAAAAGAAGAAAGCAAGTGACATGATTTGTGATGTATTTGATTTCCCATGGTGAAAGAGGGAGTTCTTTTAGATGGTGTCCTGAAGGAAAGTGACTCTTAATAGTGGGGAATACAGAGCATTACTTTTATGATTGTTAAGTTATCTTAAGTAAATTTATTCTGTACACAACTAGAGATATTAGTCATCATGGTAGCATGGTCAAGCCTGGATTGTCAATTTTTTATTATTATTTTTTGAAATAAAATTTTATTGAAGTATATCATATGTACATGAACATTACACAGTAAGTGTAAGTAAAAGTTGTGAACTTACGAAACTGGGTTCCCATTGCATTGTTGTGAAAGACTTGATACAAACTATGAAATGCCATCATCAGAATATTACTACTGACTGTGTAGCCCATAAATTTAATTTGGTGTATTTACTCCAATCCACCTGATTATTTACATCCTGTATTAGTATTACACGTTTGTTCATGAGAGACCGTTCTCATATTTGTCCTGTTAACACAGTTCATCTTCCACCACTGGATTCCCTGCGTTTTACAGCCCTCTGTTTTGTACAGTCCATTCAAAGTGGACACGCAGAGGCTCTGGTTTTCATCATAGAGTTGTGCTGTTATCATCTCAGTCAATTTTAGAATGTTTTCATTACTTCAAAAGGGGAAATCCCATCCTCACTTACACCCCCCCCCATGTTTGTCTCTTAGAATTAATATATCTTCTTTGCAAAAAATACTACAATATTATTGTAAACTATTGTCTATAACTTACATTAGTTGTGATTCTCCTGTGTATTGCCATATACGTAACACATTCTTATATTTATGCTATAAACCACAATCTTTGTTCACTACCAAAACCACTATGTTCAACATATCACAGATTATTCTTTAGTTTCCTTTCTATTGACATTGACGTTCACAGACTACACCTTTCAGCCACAATCTCTTTTATAAATCGTCAGCATTAAACTCACTGTAATGTGTTACCATCAGCTCTTTCATTGTACACTTTTGCAAGAAACCTTATTAAAAATTCTACATACACTGAGCATCAGCTCCCATTCTCAACCCATGTTGTATTTCCTAGTAACCTGTACTTTAGAGTTTACCTCCATGCGTTTACTCATCATATTTAGTTCGTGTTAGTGAGACCATACAATTTTGTCCTTTTGTGTCTGGCTTATTCACTCAACATGATATCCTCAAGATTCATCCATGTTGTCATATGCATCCTGAGTTTATTTCTTTTTTCAGCTAAATAGTATTCCATTAACATTTTGTTAAGCTGTTCATCAGTTGATGGATACTCGAACTGATTCCATAATTTAGCAGTTGTGAATAATGCTGCTATGAGAATTGGTATGCAAATGTCAGTTGTGTACTTGTGTTCATTTCTTCTGAATATATTCCTGGTAACAGGATTGCTGGACCACAGGAGAATTCTATATTCAGCTTTTTGAGGTACTGCCAAATTGTATTACACAAAGGCTACACCATTCTATATTCCCACCATCCGTGAGGGAGTGTTCCTAAATCTACATATCCACTATAGCCCTTGTAGTTTTCTGTTTTTTGTTTGTTTGTTTTTTGTTTTATGCTGGCCATTCTGCAAGGTGTGAAATGGTATCTCATTGTAGTTTTGATGTGCGTTTCCATAAAACCTAATGATGTTGAAGATTTTTTCATGTGCTTCTTGGCCATTTGTATTTCCTCTGCAGAGCATTGTCTATTCAAAGTCTTTTGCCCAATTTTTAGTTGGTAGCTTATCTTTTTATCATCGAGTTGTATCATCTCTTTGTATAACATGGATATCAAACCCTTTTTAGATATGTGAATGCCAAATATTTTTTCTGATTAAATCCACTTTTCCTCCTTTTGACAAAGTCCTTTGAGATGCAGAAGTGTTTAATTTTGAGGAGGTCCCATTTACCTATATTTTCTTTTCTTGCTTGTGCTTTGAATGTAAGATTTAAGAAATTATCACCGACCACCAGATCTTGAAGATGTTTTCCTACATTTTCTTCTAGGAATTTTATAATTGTTGCTTTTGTATTTAGGTCCTTGATCCATTGTGAGTTAACTTTTGTATAAGGTATGAGATAGGGGTCCCTTTTCTTTTGATAAGGAATATCCAGTTTTCCCAGCAACCATTTCTTGAATAGAATGTTCAGTCCCAGCTGGGAGGGCTTGGCAGTCTTGTCAAAAATCACTTGACTATAGATCTGAGGGTCTATTACTGAGTTCTTGATTCAATTCCACTAGTCAGTATCTCTATTTTTATGCCAGAATTAATGCTTTTTTAACCCCTACAGTGAAGTAATATGCTTTGAAGTCAGGAAGTGAAAGTCTTCCAACTTCTTTCTTCTTTTAAGACATTTTTGGCTATTTGGGGCCCTCTGCCCTTCCAAATAAATTTGATAATTGACTTTCCCATTTCTGCAAAAAAGGCTGTTGGGATTTTTGTTGGGATTGCGTTGAATCTGTAAATCAGTTTGGGTAGAATTTTCATCTTAACAATATTTAGTCTTCCAGTCCATGAACATGGGTCCTTGCATTTATTAAGATCTTTGGTTTCTTTAGCACTATTCTGCAGTTTTCTGAGTACAAGTCCTTTATGCCTAAGTTTATTCCTATTTGATTCTTTTAGTTGCTATTATAAATGGATTTTTTTTCTGACTTACCCCTCTGATTGCTCATCAGGAGGTATAGAAACATTACTGGTTTTTGGGTATTAATTTTGTATAGTGCCACTTCGCTAAACTTGTGTATTAGTTTTGGTAGCTTTGTTGTGGATATTATAGGATTTTCTATATATGGGATCATATGTGAGTAACGACGGTTTTGGTTATTCCTTTCTTATGCCTTTTATGTCTTTATCTTGCCTAATTGCTCTAGCTAGAACTTCTAGCCCAGTATGGAATAACAGTGGTATCAGTGGGCATCTTATCTTGTTCCTGATCTCAGCAGGAAAGATTTCAGTCTTTGACCATTGAGTACAATGCTAACTATTTTATATATATATATATGCACTTTACCATGTTAAGAAAGCTTCCTTCTATTCCTGTCTTTTGGAGTGTTTTTATCAAGAAAGGATGCTGTATTTTGTCAAATGCATTTTCTTTGTCAGTTGAGATACTTGTGATTTTTCTTCTTCAGTTTATTAATGTCATTTATTACACTAATTGATTTTCTTGTATAGAACCATCCTTGCATACCTGGACTAAAACCCACTTGATTGTGGTGTATATTTCTTTTAGTGTACTTTTGGATTCAGTTTCAGTATTGAAGATTTTTCATCCATATTCATTAGAGAAATTGGTCTGTAATTTTCTTTTTTTATAATAACTTTATCTGGTTTTAGTATTAGGATGATGTTGTCATCATTGAATTAAGTTGCTAGTGTTCCTGTTAAATTTTTTGGAAGAGTTTGAGCAAGATTGGTATTAGATCATCTTTGGTTTTTGTTTTTTTTTTTAAGTTTTCGTTTTATTTTATTTTATTTTTATTTTTTAATTTCTCTCCCCTTCCCCCTCTCCCCCCGCCCCAGTTGTCTGTTTTCTGTGTCTATTTGCTGCATGTTCTTCTTTGTCCGCTTCTGTTGTCAGCGGCACGGGAATCTGTGTTTCTTTTTGTTGCGTCATCTTGCTATGTCAGCTCTCCGTGTGTGCCGCGCCATTCCTGGGCAGGCTGCACTTTCTTTCGCGCTGGGCTCTCCTTACGGGGCGCACACCTTGCGTGTGGGGCTCTCCTACATGGGGACACCCCAGCATGGCACGGCACTCCTTGCACACATCAACACTGCGCATGGGCCAGCTCCACATGGGTCAAGGAGACCCAGGGTTTGAACCGCGGACCACCTGTGTGGTAGACGGACGCCCTAACCATTGGGCCAAGTCCACTTCCCTAGATCATCTTTGAATGATGGTTAGAATTCACCTGTGAAATCATCTGGTCCTGGGCTTTTCATCTTTGGGAAGTTTTTCACAACTGTGTCAATCTCTTATAAATGTTTTTGTTGATGTTCTCTATTTTTTTCATGATCTCGATTTCATTTCTGCTCTAATCATTACTATTTATTTCCTTTGGTTGCTTTGAAATTAGTTTGCTGTTCTTTTTCTAGTTCCTGTGCAGTTAGGTGTTCGATGTTAATTCTTTTTTATGTAATTGTGGAGGCCTATAAATTTCCCCCTCAACACTTACTTTGTTTTATCCCATAACTTTGGTATGTTATCTTATTTTCATTTGTCTCAAGATATTTCCTGGGAAGCGGACTTGGCTCAGTGGTTAGGGCGTCCGTCTACCACATGGGAGGTCCACGGTTCTAACCCTGGGCCTTCTTGATCCGTGTGGAGTTGGCCCATGCACAGTGCTGATATGCGCGCAAGGAGTGCCATGCCACGAAGGGGTGTCCCCCGCGTAGGGGAGCCCCACACGCAAGGTGTGCGCCCCGTAAGGAGAGCCGCCCAGCGCGAAGGAAAGTGCAGCCTGCCCAGGAATCGTGCCGCACACATGGAGAGCTGACACAACAAGATGATGCAACCAAAAGAAACACAGATTCCCGTGCCACTGACAACAACAGGAGCGGACAAAGAAGGCACAGCAAATAGACACAGAGAACAGACAACGGGGGTGGGGGGGAAGGGGAGAGAAATAAATAAATAAATCTTTTTAAAAAAAGATATTTGCTGTTTTTCTTGCCATTTCTTTTTGACCCACTGATTATTTAAAGTGTGTTGTTTTATCACCACGTATTTATGAACTGCCCTTTTTCTGTCATTGATTTCCAGTGTCATTCCAAATTATGATCAGAAGAAATGTTTTTGTATAATTTCAATCTTTTTACATTTATTGAGACCTGTCTTTTGTCTAAATATATGGTTTATCCTGGATGAACATTTGGAACAATGCTCTATAAATGCCTGTTAGATCTAGTTCTTTTATTATATATTCAAGCCCTCTGTTTCCTTATTTTTCCTTGGTCCAGATGTTCCATACACTGCTCCAAGTGGTGTATTGAATTCTCCACTTATTTTTCTAGAGACATCTGTTTCCCTCTTTGGTTTTACTAGTGTGTGCCTCATGTAACCTGGGGCACCCAGGTTAGGTGCATAAATATTTAGTATAGTTATTTGTTCTTGGTGAATTGCCCCTTGTATTAATATATAGTGAACTTCTTCATCTCTTATAACAGTTTTGCATTTAAAATCTTTTTTTTTTTAAAGATTTATTTATTTATTTAATTTCCCCCCCTCCCCTGGTTGTCTGTTCTTGGTGTCTATTTGCTGAAAATCTATTTTGTCTAATATTAGTTTTGCTTCAGATATTTTTGATTACCATTTGCATGGAATATTTTTTTATAACCGTTCTCTTCTAACCTGGTTTTGTCCTTAGGTCTGAGGTGAGTGTCTTATAGATACCATTTAGATGACTTATTTATTATTTATTTTCTTAGTCTTTGTCTTTTGACTGAGGAATTCATTAATGTTCAGTGTTTTACTGTAAAGGCTTTATTTTGTATTTATACTTATGCTTTCTGTTGTCATATCATATAGTCCTATTTACCCTTTAAATTACCCTTACTAATAATTAGTTCTATGTGAATCTCACCCTTGTTTTTCCTTTCAGGCTATAGCACTCATTTTAGTGTCTCTTGTAAAATCTAGTCTTTTCATTAAATATCCTCTCAGTTTTTGTCTGTGAAGACTTTCAACTTACCGTCATTTTTGAATGACACCATTCCTAGATACAGGATTCTTGACTGGCAGTTTTTCTCTTTTCAGTACCTTAAATACATCATACCACTTTCTTCTCACCACCATGGTTTCTGATGAGGGATCAGAACTTAGCCTTATTGTGGTTCCCTTGTATGTGATGCATTGCTTTTCTCCTGCTGCTTTCAGAATCACTCTTTATCTTTGGTAGTTGTCATTCTGAATAGTAGGTGTCTTGGAGTAGGTTTATTCAGATTTATTCTGTTTCAGGTACATTGCCTTCCTTGGATATTGATATTTATGTCTTTCATGGGAAGTTTTCAGTCTTGATTTCCTTAAATATTTTTTCTGCCCATTCTGTTCTCTTCCCCTTCTGGGACACCAGTAATGTATATGCTTGTGCATTTTGCATTGTCATTCAGTTCCCTGAGACACTGTTCAATTTTCCCATTTTCTCTTTCTATTCTGTCTTTTCCAGTTCAGATGTACTTTCCTTGATTTCACTAATTTTGTCCTCTAGCAATTCAAATCTGAATACATATGACTCAGATGTATTTTTAATCTTATCCATTGTTTGTTTCATTCTTATAAGCCCTGTTACTTTTCTTTGCAGGCTTTCAAGTTGTTCTTCAGGGTTACCTGGTATCATCCTTTATTTATTTTTTCCTAAGCTTTATTTATTTAGTTCCCTCACCCTCGTCTCCTCTCTGTGTCCATTCACTGTGTGCTTTCTGTGTCTGTTTGTCTTCTCTTTGGAAGTACTGGGAACTGAACCTGGGGCCTCTCATGGGAGAGAGGCGTTCAATCTCTTGAGCCACCTCTGCTCCCTGCTTTGTTGTCTCTCTCATTGTGTTCCCTCTTTGTATCTCTTGTGTCAGTTCATTGCACCAGCCTGTCATGCCTGCTTGTTGCCCCAGCTCACTGTCTTGCTCGTCTTCACCATAAAGCACTGGGAAAAAAATCTGGGACTTCCCATGTGGTAGGCAGGAGCTCAGTTGCTTGAGCCACATCTGCTTCCCCCAGTGTCTTCTTAATATCCTTTATCTCTTTAGTAATATTTTCCTTCAATTCCTTGAAGTTGACTGGGAGATTTGTTTTATTATCATTGATTAGTTGTCTTAAATCCTGTGTCTTGTCTCAGAATTTTTAGTTTGTTCCATTGGCAGGGCCAGATCTTCCTGTTTCCTAGTATGGCTTGTTATTTTTTGCTGATGTTTAGACATTTAAATATGTTGTAAATTTATTCAGTCAGTTTCCCTCTCTTGCCTGGTGGTTTTGTTTCATAGCTCTTTTTGATTTTTTGGTTTAACTTATTCTAAGTCTTTAAAATTGTCCAACTTAGTTATCAAAATAGTGTCAGGGACTCACTAATGGGGCACAGGTCAACCCCTAGGAGAGTATGGGTCAGGAGACACCTAAATGTGGTATTGATCCTTGCAGTTTCCCGACCTGCCAGAAGATGAAACTCATTGGTGTATCCTTCAATGGAGGTGACTCTTACCCTCCATTTGCCAGTGATTCTGGTCTGGCCAGAGCAGAGATTCAAAGCAGACCCTGTTGCCCAAATTCACTGATGATAAGCCTTTCTTTGTCCTCTGCCACACACTCCCTTTTCCCAGCAGTGAAGACTTCCCATCTCAGTTTCCTACTGTGAGCCATGGGTATCCACTTTGACGGTGGGGGTCCATGCTGTTCTTTGACATGAGGTTAGAGTCTTGGTCTCTATGTCCCTTACCCTCCTGGGATGTGTGCAGCCCTCTCCTGGTCTGCAGTCAACCGAAGTAAGTCCCTTCAATAGCTTTTCGCCTTTTCTCTGTTGTTTTTGTGAGAGAGTTGAGCCCTGCCTACCTATTCTGACACCATATTCCTGGAAGTCTCCAATTATATATTATTCTTATATTTACATTCTGTATAGGAAGCCATATGAGGGATCAAACCAAGAAATAAATAAATTCAAGAAGATTAGAGTAATTGCAGGGAAAGAGAAATGAAGAAGTCATAGGCGAGAGGGTATAATTGGGGCAGTCCATTGTAATAAAATACTAAGACAAATTATATTTCATGAAGACAGTTTTAATTTTAATTGAGGGATCTAAAATCAAGAAAATAAAGGTATGTAGTTGGTAATATAATTTACATTGTGTATGTAGCCAGAAGCATTAATAATTTTTAAGTTCTGGAATAATGCTAGGAACAGAAACTAGTATTACAGGGGGAAAATGGATAGCAAGAGATGAAGAAATTGTAACAATAATTTGCAACTATATATTTTTTAAAAGCCCAGTTCATTACCTTTTCACTTTTTTTTAATTGGGTTGTAGGTTTAAAGAAAAATCATGCAGAAAACAGTGTTCTGATATCCCTCTCAGAGACAACTATACCTATTATAAACAGTTTGCATTAGTGTGATACCTTTGCTGAAATTAATGAAATAATATTATTATAATTATATTACCTATAATTCATACTTAGTGTTCTGTGTTGTACAGTCCTGTAATTTAAAAAAAAAATTTATTCTAGTAACATATAACATAAAATTTCCCCTTTTAACCACTTTTAAATATATAATTCAGTGGTGTTAATTCCTTTCACAATGTAGTGGTTCCATCACCACCCTTTGTTATCAAAACATTTCCATTAGATTCACACAATAACCAAAGGAATATTTAATTTCCATCCTGGGAAGTCCTGCTACATTCTCTAATAGAGTGGCAACAATCCCCTGAGTACTTGGGCAACTGCTACTGAAGGAAGACAGACCGTTCCATCAGGCCCTGGATACTCATGGTTGTACTTATGAACCTTTTCTTGTGAAATTGAAACTTAGCCTAGTATTATATATTACCTAAGAGTTGCCTCCTGAAAGCCTCCTAGTTACTCAAATGTGGCCACACTCTAAGCCAAACTCAGCATATAAATATACTTCCTTCCTCACAGCATGGGACATGACTCCCAGGAATGAGCCTCCCTGGCACCCAGGGATTAGTAACAAGTGCCAACTAGCAATGCTTTTGGAAAAAGACCTTGACCAAAAGAGGAAAATATTAAATACAAGATGAGTTTTTATAGCTAAGAGATTTCAGAGTGAGTTAAGAAGTCATTCCAGAGGTTACACTTGTGCACGTCTAAGAGGATCTCATTGCCACAGCAAACAGTTCCTCAAACAGCAGGGTTCCTAAGGGCTCTAGAGACATCTAGATACTATAGGCAGGGCAGACAATCTCAGGAATTCGGCACCCTAATATTGGGCATTATTTTAAACTACTTGGTCCCCAGTATAACAAGAGTTAGACTCATTCATAATTTCCCTTCACATGGCTCTTCTGCCCCTTTTATTTGAACCTATAATTAGCACTATACTCATTAAATATATTTCCCAAAGACTTAAATCTTCGGTCTATTCATATGCCAGTTGAGCCTGAGTCTCAGCAGAGTTGCAACACCAGTTCTCCAGTTCATTGGACTTACCCAGGACAACTAACAAAAGGATGATGATGGACCACACCCATTCCAAAAAACAGAGATTATCTTCAAGTGCAAACAAGATGGTTCCAACCAACTGCCCCATGGGATCTAAGCCCCCTCTCAATCAGAAACAAGAGTTGGCATCGCCATCTCCAAATCCTCAAGATTGAGGAATGAACAAAACATAAGGGGGGAATGTATCTATGGATGAAAGTAGACATTATTCTAGCAATAAAAGCACTTGTATCATTGCTGTAAAGGCAGTGGCCACCAGAGATTTTGAGGGGATGGAGAGGGAAGAATAGGTGTATCATGGGCCCATTTTGGGGGCATTGAAATTCTCCTGCATAACATTACAATGATGGTTACAAGCCATTATATATTTTGTCAAAACCTCTAAAATTGTGTGGTACAAAGTGTAAACTATAAGTTAAAGACCATGGTTAGTAGCAATGCTTCAATATCTGTTCATCGTTTGTAACAAATGTACCACACTAATGAAAGATGCTCTTAATGGGGGAAAGTATGGGAGGGGGAGGGAGTGAGGAATGTGGGAATTCCCTATATTTTTGATGTAACATTTATGTAATCTAAAGCTTATTTAAAATTTAAAAATAATTTTTGAAAAACAATTTCCATTAACTTAAAGATAAACTGTCTGATTAAGCATTAACTGCTCATTTTCTACCCCAAGCCCCTGCCCCTTGTGGACCTGTATTATAATTTCTGACTTGATGAGTTTGCTTATTCTAATTGTTTCAAATCAGTGCGCTCATACAATATTTGTCCTTTTGTGCTTGGCTTATTTCACTCAAAACTATGTCTTTAAGGTTCATCCATGTTGTCACATGTATCAGAACTTCATTCTTTTTTTACTGCTAAAGAATGTTCTGTTGTATGTATATACCACATTTTATTTATACATTCTTCAGTTGATAGACACTTGGGTAGCTTCCATCTTCTGGCAGTTGTGAATAATGCTGCTGTGACCATTGGTTTGTGTGATGGTCAGGCTAATGTGTCACCTTGGCCAGGTAATTGTGCCCAGTTGTTTTGTCAAGCAAACACTGGGCTAATTGTAATACAAGGAGACATTTATGGACTTTAGTCATCTGTGACTTTACTACATAGATATCTGATTACATCTACATCAGTCAGGGAGATTGCCGTCAGCAGTGAGTGATGGTTTATCCCATCAGTTGAATCCCTTAAAAGGGGAAGTGATTTCAGCATTCAGAGAAAATTTCCCAGCTAGTCTTTGGGACAGCCAGCGTCTACTGAAAATACATCAGGGACATTCATTTGACTTTTATCGGGACCCTGGTTTGCAGCCTGTCTGCAGAACCTGGACGTGTGCATCCCCACGGTCACGTGAGAGACACTTATAAAATCACATACTGTTGACAGATATCTCCTGTTGATTCTGGTTGCCTAGAGAGCCCTGACTAATACAGTGTGCAAATATCTGTTTGTGTTCTTGCCTTCAGTTATTTTGGATATATATGTAGAAGTGGGATTATCAGACCATATGTTAATTACATACTTAACTTTCTGAGAAAATGCCCAACTGTCTTCCACAGCAGCTGCACCATTTTGCTTTCCCACCAGCAGTGAATGAGTGTTTCTATTTCTCCACATCCTCTCCAACACTTGTAATATTCTGGTTTTTAAAAAAAAATAGTAGCCATTTTAGCAGTGTGAAAGGATATCTCATTGTGGCTTTGATTTGCATTTCTGTAATGATTGCTTATGTTGAGCATTTTTTCATGTTGCTTTTTGCCATTTATGTATCTTCTTTGGAAAAATGTCTATTAAAATCTTTTGCCCATTTTAAAATTGGGTTGTTTGTCTTCTTGTTGTTGAGATAACGGATGTTTAAATATATTCTTGATATTAAACCTTTATTGAATCTGTGGTTTCCAGATATTTTATCCTGTTGTTTTACTTTGATATTAATTAGCACAGTAGTTTTTAATTTGGAGGAGTTCTCATCTATTTTTTCTTTTGTTTCTTGTGCTTTGTATTTAATGCCTAAGAAACTATTTCCTAACACAAGGTCTTGAAGATGCTTCTTTACGTATTTTTCTGCAAATTTTTTAGTTCTTGCTCTTTAATTTGGGTCTTTGATACATTTTGAGATGATTTCTGTATAAGGTGCAAGATAGGGATCCACCTTCATTCTTTTGCAAATGGATATCCTGTTTTCTCTGCACCATTTGTTGCAGAAACTATTCTTTCCCAGTTGCATGATCTTTGTACCCTTTTCAAAAATTACTTGGCCATAAGTATGAGTGTTGATTTCTGAGCTCTTGATTTGATTCCATTTTCTGTCTCTGCCCTTGTTCTGGTACCATGCTGTTTTGTCTACTGCTTGAAATAAGTTTCATGATTAGGAAGTCTGAGTCCTCTAACTTCATTCTTCTTTTTTGAAGATGGCTTTGACTGTTTGAGGCCCCTAACTCTTCCACATCTATTTGATGATTTGCTTTTCCATTTATGTGAAGTACTTTGTTAGAATTTTAATTGGGATTGTGATAAATATGTAAATCACTTCAGGTAGAATTAACATACTGACAATATTTAGTCTTTCAATCCATGTACATGGAATGCCTTTCCATTTATTTAGGTCTTATTTGATTTCTTTTAGCATTTTTTTGTAGTTAAAAGTTTTGAAATTTGATAAAGTCCCATTTATCTGTTTTCTCTTGTTGCTCATGATTTTGGTATAAAGTCAACAAATCACTTGACCAATACAATGTCGAGAAGATGCGTCCCTATGTTTTCCTCTAGGAGTTTTATAGTTTCAGTTCCTTTAGATCTCTAACCCAACTTGAGTTAATTTTTGTACATGATGTGCAGTAAGGCTCTACCTTCATTTAATTGAGTATGAAAATCCAATTTTCCCAGCATCATTTGCTGAAGAGACTTTTCTTTCCCCTTTATTCGGACTGGGCACACATGGAAAAAAATTACTAAGCCATCAGCGTGAGGGTTTATTTCTGAACTTCTCAATCTGATACTCCTGGTCTTTTTTGTCTGTCCTTGTGCTGGTACTTCACTGTTTTGATTGCTGCAACTTGGTAATAAGTTTTTAAAACTTCATTCTCTTTTTCAAGTCATTTTTAGTTATTCAAGGTCCCTTATCCTTTCATATAAATATAATGATCTGCTTTTCCATTTCTGCCAAGACTGTTGGAATTTTGATCGACGTTGCATTGAATCTGTAAATTGCTTTGGATATAATTGCAAATCTTATCAATATTTAGTCTTCCAATTCATGAAGTGGGTATGTCCTTCCATTTATTTAGATTTTTTTTAACTCAGGAATGTTTTATAGTTTTCCATTTATAAGTCCTTTACTTTCTTGGTTAAGTTTATTCATAAATATTTGCTATTTGGTGCTTTAAATGGATTTTTTCCCTTGATTTCCTTTTCAAAACGTACATTACTGGTATATAAAAAGAACACTATTAACTGTTGACCTACCACCCTGTCACTTTACTGGAATTATTAGCTTTGCTGTGGAGTTTGTATGATTTGATATATATAGGTTCCTGTCATCTACAATTCGGGAATGTTTCACTTCCTTATTTCCAATTTGGATGTGTTTTAGTTGTTTTTCTTGCCTAATTATTATGACTACTTCCAGGATGGTGTTGAATACCATTGGTGACAGTGGACATCTTACTCTTGTTCTTGATCTTAGAAGAAAACTTTTTAAGTCTCTCACCATTGAGCAATGTGTTAGCTGTGGGTTCTTCATATGTGCTTTTTATCATGGGGAGGATGTTTACTTCTATTTCTCCTCTTCTGACTGTTTCACCTGGAAGAGGTGCTGGACTTTGTGCATAATTTGAAATGGTTTTTCTCCCTTCATTCTATTAATGTGGTGTATTATATTAATTGATTTTTTTTTAATATGTTGAACCACTCTTGCATGACTGGGATAAATCCCATTTGATCATGGTACATACTTTTAAAAAATAAACTTGCTGTTAAATTATTCTGTTGGCTTGTATTTTGTTGAGGAATTTTGCATCTATACTCATAAG
The DNA here is from genome assembly GCF_030445035.2 of Dasypus novemcinctus. Taxonomy (NCBI): domain Eukaryota; kingdom Metazoa; phylum Chordata; class Mammalia; order Cingulata; family Dasypodidae; genus Dasypus; species Dasypus novemcinctus. Next base: position 6,145,236 of record NC_080673.1, on the reverse strand, counting down.
GAATTTTGGTCTGCAAGTTTCTTCCCTTTGTAGTAGCCTTTTCTGTCTTCGGTATTAAAGTGATATTGGCCTCATAGAATGAGTTAGGAATTATTGCATCCCCCTCAGTTTTTTGGAAATTTTTGATAAAGGTTAGTTTTAATTATTCCTGGAAGTTTCTGGTAAACTTTTTTTGTAATGTCTTTTTAAAAAAATTTGAGCCCATTTTCAGTGTTTAGTTACTTTCTTTTTCCTTCATAACAGTATTTGACTTAAAGCCTATTTTATCTAATAGTAGTAACCACCTCTCTTTTGGTTACTGTTTTCATGGAATAATTTTCTCCATCCTTTCACTTTCCACTTACTTGTGTCATTGAATTTGAAGTGAGTCCTCTGTAAACAGCATAGTAGTTGAGTCATGCTTTTTTTTATCCATTTTCCAATCTCTACATTTTGACTGGCATTAAATAAATTTGCATTTAAAGTAATTACTGATAATGAAGGACTTTGTTCTCTCATATTGCTATTTATTTAGTCTTTGTAAGTCTAACATTTTTTTGTCTCCCAGTTCTTCTTTTAATGCATACTTCCATATTTATTTGATTTTTCTAGTGAACCATTTGTGTCTTTTCATGTCCTTTTGTATTTATTTTTCAGTATATTCTTATTTTAACAAATCGTTTTTATTGATATGTATTAATAAAGCTTAAATCCATCCAAAATATACAATCAGTGATATTCAATATAATTACATATTTGTACATTCATCACTTATATAATTTTTAGAGCATTTTCATTAGTCCAATAATAATAACTAAACAAAAAACAAATGAACAAAGGGGAGAAAAAATCACCTCTCAATATCTCTATGCTTCCCCTGCTGTACATGGCTGCTATTCTGTTTCAGTCTTTCTAGTTTATCTGTATTTATATTTTGTGAAAACAGTCTTATAATGTAATATCACCCACATTCGTTTTTCCCATGAGGTTTTAATATGTTATACAGTTACATTTTTTTTCGCTTCCTTTTAGTATATACAGATGACCTTCGACCTACCCTTTCAACCACTGTCATACCCATATAATAGCTCTGCTAGTTACAAACTCTATGATGTGCTTTCACCATTTCTGTTCATTTCCAAAGATTTACAACCAACATTTTTACCAATTCACAGATTAACCCTCAGCTTTTCATTCTTTATTCTCATTCTGTTTTCTGGTGACCTATATTCTAATTATTCACTCCATAAGTTTACACAGTATATTTGGTTCATAATAGCGCAGTTATACAGTGTTTGTTCTTTTCTGTCTGGATTGCTTCACTCAACATAATGTCCTCCAGATTTGTCCATGTTTTCACAACTTCGTTTCTTCTTCCCATTGCATAATATTCCATTGTGTGTATACACCACAATTTGTTTATCCATTCTTTGGTTGATGGACACCTGGCTTGTTTCCAGCTTTTGGCAATCATGAATAGCACTGCTGTGAACATCAATGTGTAAATATCAGTTCATGTCACTGCTCTCAGTTCTTTGGACATATACCTAGTAATGGTATTGCCAGGTGACATGGCAAGTCTATATTCAGCTTCTTTAGGAACTGCCCAGCAGTCCTCCACAGTGGCTGTACCATTGTACATTCCCACCAATAGTGAATAAGCATTCCTATCTCTCCACATCCACTCTAACACTTAAAGTTTTCTGACTTTTTAATAGTGTAAAATGATATCTCATTATAGTTTTGATTTGCATTTCCCTAATTTTTAGTGATGTTGAACAGTTTTTCATGTGCTGTTTCACTATATTTCTTCTTTGAGCAGTAGTCTTTTCAAGTCTTTTGCCCATTTTTTAACTGGGCAGTTTGTCTTTTTATTGTTGAGTTGTAACATATCTTTGTATCATGGATATTATCCTTATCAGATATATGATTGCCAAATATATACTCCCATTAAGTCTACTGCCTTTTCACCCTTTTGACAGAAAAATCCTTTGAGGTGCAAATGTTTTTAATTTTCAGGAGGTTCCGTTTATTTGTTTTTTCTTTTGTTGCTTGTGCTTTTGGTGTAAGGTTTAAGAAACTACAGACTGCCACAAGATTGTGGAGATGTTTACATGCATTTTCTTCCAGATGTTTTATGGTTGTCACTTTTATATTTAGGTTCTTGATACATTTTGAGTTAATTTTTGTATAAGATGTGAGATAGGGGTCCTCTTTCTTTCTTTTTTGATTTGGCTATTCAGTTTTTCCAGTACCATTTGTGAAATAGACTATTTTGGCCCAGCTGGGAGGGCTTGACAGTCTTGTCAAAAATCACTTGACTGTAGATATGAGAGTCTATTTCTGAGTTCTGGATTTGGTTCCATTGGTCAATCTGTCTTTTTGCCAATACAGTGCTGTTTATATCACTGTAGCTAAGTAATATGCTTTAAAGTCAGGAGTTGAGAGTTCTCCAACTTCATTCTTCTTTTTTAAGATACTTTTGGCCCTTTGGGACCCCTTACCCTTCCAAATAAATTGGATAATTGACTTTTTCATTTCTGCAAAAAAGGCTTTTGGAATTTTTATTGGAATTGTGTTGAATCTGTAAATCAGTTTGAACATAATTGACATCCTAATGATATTTAGTCTTCCATTCCTTGAACATGGGGTGTCCTTTCATTTATTTAAGTCATCGTTGGTTTCTTTTAGCAGTTTTTTTAGGAAATACTGGGGATTGATCCCAGGACCTCATGCGTGGGAAGCAAGTACTCAACCACTGAACTACATCCACTCCCCAATGAAATTGTTGTTGTTGTTGTTTGTTTGTTTTGTTTTTTGGAGGTAACTGGGATCTAACCGGGAACTGATACATGGGAAGCAGGGGCTTAACCACTTGGGCTACATCTGCTCCCCAATTAGCAATGTTTTTTAATTTCTTGAAATAGGTACTCGATATCCTTGATTAAGTTTATTCCTAAATGTTTGATTCTTATAGTTGTTATTATAAATGGAATTTTTTTCTGATGTCCTCCTTAGATTGCACATCAGTAGTGTATAGAAACGCTAGTGATTTAAAAAAAATTTTTTTTTAAAGATTTATTAATTTATCCCCTCTTGTGGCTTGTTTTTTGCTGTCTGTTCTCTGTGTCCATTCACTGTGCGTTTTTTTTTTTTTTTTTTTTTTCATTCTCTGTCTGCTTGTCTCCTGTTTTTTTGTTGGGTCATCTTGCTGTGTCAGCTCTTTCCTGTAGCGTGTGGGCCATCAGCTCCCTGTGGTATACGGGCCAACTTGCTTTCAGAAGGAGGTCCTGGGACGTGAACCCAGGACCTCCCATATGGTAGATGGGAGCCCAACTGATTGAGCCACAGCCACTTCCCTGGAAACAGTATTGGTTTTTGCAAATTAATCTTGTGTCCTGCCACTTTGTTGAATCTGTCTGTTTTATTAGCCTTGTGGATTTTTCATGGTTTTCTAATTATAGGATCATATCATCAGCAAATAATAGTAATTTTGTCCTTCCTGTTTGGGTGCCTTTTATTTCTTTGTCTAGCCTAATTGCTCTACCTAGAACTTTCAGCACAACTTTGAATAACAGTGGTGACAGTGGGCATCCTTGTCTTGCTCCTGATCTCAGCAGGAAAGCTTTCTGTCTTTTACCATTGAGTACAATGCTAGTTATAGGGTTTTCATATATGCACTTTACCTTGTTGAGAAAGTGTCTTTCTCTTCCTATCTTTTGGAGTGTTTTTATCAAGAAAGGGTTTTATATTTTGTCAAATGCTTTTTCTGCATCAATCATATGATTTCTCTTCTTCAGTTTATTGATGTGGTTTATTACAAAAATTAATTCTTTGGTGTTGAACCACTCTTGTATATCAGGGATAAAACCCATTTAATCTTGGTTTTTAATTTTTTTTAAAGTGCTTTCAGATTCATTCTCAATATTTTGTTGGGGATTTTTACATCTGTATTCATTAGGGATATTGGTCTGTAAATTTCCTTTTTTCTAGTACCTTTATCTAGTTTTGGTATTAGGGTGATGTTTCCATAGAATGATTTTGGTAGCATTCTTTCTTGTTCAGTTTTTTGGAAGAGCTTGAGTAAGATTGGTATTATGGACATGGATGTGGCTCATGTGATGGGGCTTCTGCCTACCATATGCAAGGACCCACGTTCAATCCCCGGGGCCTCCTGGTGAAAAACAAAAAACAGAAGCATGCCTGAGTGGTGAGCCGAGTGCTTGTGTGAGTACTGTGCAGCGAGCCAAGTGCCTGCACGGTGAGCCAGTGCCCACACAAGTGAGTCACACAGCAAGATGATAATGAACAAAAGAGAGACGAAGGGGAGAATCAAGGCAAGGCGCAGCAGAAATCAGGAACGGAGGTGGCGCAAGTGATGGGGAACCTCTCTCCACATCAGAGGTCCCCAGGATCGTATCCTGGTGAATCCAAGAAGAAAAGACAAGAAGAGAAATAGATACAGAAAATCATGCAGTGAATGGATACAGACAGCAAAAACAAAAAACCCAGCATGGGGGCGGGGGGGCAGGGAGAGGGGAAAAAAGAAATTAAAAAATAGAAATAAAAAATTAAAAAAAAAAGATTGGTATTAGATCGTCTTTGAATGATCGGTAGAATTCACCTGTGAAGCTGTCTGGTCCTGGTTTTTTTATCTTTTGGGAGGTTTTTGATAATTATTTCAACCTCTTCGCTTGTGATTTGTTTGTTGAAGTTTCTGTTTATTCTAGGGTCAGTGTAGATGGTTTGTGGTTTTCTAAAAATATATCCATTTTGTCTACATTGCTTATTGTTTTGGCATACAGTTGTTCGTAGTTATGATCTCTCTTATTTCTGTAGCATCAGTGGTAATGTCCCCCCTTTCATTTCTGATTTTATTTATTTGCGTATTCTCTAATTTTGTTTGCCAGCTTATCTAAGGGTTTGATTTTTTTAATCTCAAAGAATCAAGTTTTGGCTTTTTTTATTCTATTATTTTTTTGTTCTTGATTTCATTTATTTTTGCTCTGATATTTACTATTTTTTTCCTTTGGCTTGGTTTGGGATTTGTTTGCTACTCCTTTTTCTAGGTTTTCCACGTGTGCAGTTAGGTGTTTCAATTTAGCTCTTTTTTTTAAAAAAAAATTTTATTGATGCAGTTTTGTTTGAACTTAGCAGAAAATAAGTTTTGGACCAGATTGTGGAGGACTTTGATTTCAGTATTAAGAGTTTAAACTACAGTCTAATATAAGTATAATTTCATTAGAGTCCATTAGAAATTCCTGACTACCAGACTGACAATGGAGTTTTTAAAGTTGTTAATATCTGGGAGTTCTGTCTTTATAATTATTATATATTGTGTAAAACAATTGGTCTTCTGAAATCATGAAAGTATTAAAATATTTCACTATTATGGAAGTGATCATTAAAAAGTTTAATATAGCTTTATTTTCATCGTCATGTTAAATAGCCAAGCTAACAACCTGTGATTGATAGGAGTTACTTAGGTTATTTTGTGATTAATTCCTGCAGTTTGTTTTGTCATATGACAAAAAAACTTTCTTTTTTTCTCCTTACTAAAGGACAGTGCTAGATCGTCAGTGCTCTCCTCTACTGGGCTTGTAGTTGAAGACTTACCAAATGATATGTCACATTGTATTTGGTGTATAAAGATGTGACATTACAAGATTTAAAAAATGGTGCACTCTAAAGGGTTATTCTTTTTGATTTATGGAAAGGTAAATGGGATTGGATATGCTTGGAGTACTGTATGAAATTAAAAATCTCCAGTGTTTATTTTAGTTATACCAAAGAATTGCTTGAAAAATCCATTTTAAATGATTTTGTGAATGATGGGATATCTGAGATTGTTCCTGGGCACATTTAGAATGAAATGAAGGCACTCCTCAGCAATTCTGGTGTTATCTTAAGCATCATATTAAGCATAAACTTGCCAGCTCTTGACCTTGGAGTACCCACATCAGAATTGATGCTCAGCTGCAAACTCGTAATTTCTTGAACCGTTTACATCCACCCACTGCAGTTTCTGCTTTACGCCTCCTGGCATTTTTCCCTCTTTCCTGTTGACTTCTCAGTATCGTATACATAAAAGAAACAGGAACAGTTTGGGAAAAAGGAGAACTCAACATACGCAAAAACATATAATACTCTATATCTACTATTGTAAAACACTTATAGTGAATTTTACCAACCTCTCTTTTGAGACTAGTAAGCCTACTCTTTGTTTTTTAAATATTGTTTTGCAGATAAAGATTTATAATGAATTTTATATGCAATATCATATTTTTTAAACTAACAGAGTAAACTTTAAGATGGAAAAACTGCCTTCAGTAACCATTTCAGGACAAATGTTTCATGCAAACTTTGGAAGATATTGATCATGGTTCAGTTTTGGGCACGTAGGATGTTTGTCAGATGAGTGAATGAATTCTACTACATGTGTGTCACAGAATAATATAAAACAACATTCTGAATCTGATTAATTTCTCATTAAAATATTTGTAAAGAAATTTATATATACGTACACATACATATATATGAAGTTCATATAACATGGATTTCTGTGGAAAAGTTATCACAAATATATATATGGCTGATTTGCCATAAACACTTTGGTAACCTCTATATTTTTCTGTATCAGTTTAACTATGTTTCATATCCCAGTAAATTCCTCTAACCTCAATTCTTATATTTTTATTTGCATTAATTCATATCAAAGTGCTACTCTGTTCATTTTGTAGAATATTTGCATTTCTGTTTTTGTCAGTGTATTACATACATGTTAAATGGTAGTGGTAGGTGGTGTTTTCATGTTGTTCAAGGATTGCTTTGGAATTTGAGGAACATGTTAGTGAAAACTGCATTGTTATTTCCCCCAATCTTTTCTTTTATAGGCGAATTATATTCAGTTGATTATAAGAAGTCTCAAAGGAGTACACTTTAGTAGCTTTTAACTGTTCACCATAGATTTTAATGTGGGACACCTACAGAATCCATTTTTGACACAGGGCAAGGTTGCAATAGTATTGCATTACACTGTCAGCAGGTGCTGCCATGGACATTGGTGTAAAGTAAGAAGGAAGAGATTGGGAGCAGAATAGTAATTGGAAAGAGAGAAATAAATCCTTCCCTTTCAGTTGCTTCACTGATTTCCAATGTTCCAGGTAAAGTGCCCCTGCTGAGTGGCTGAGAAGAACAGGTACATACTAGCATTCCATTAATTTGAAAGGAATGCCAGTGGACTGCTTCTACCCAGCAGGTGCTGAGCTGAAGGAAGACAATAGGCTGGGGGCAGTGTACAGAGCAGAAGAGAGGTAGCCTCATCTAGTATGGTTCTCAAAGCAAGGGATAATAACGGTAGGGTATATGCTTAGAAGTTTGTATTTCTTATAATTCCCCTTTAATTCCTGCTGGTACTGTAATTTTTTGTAGTAGTTGAAGCCTCGCTAGGATTATGACAGCGTATGTTAAAATTGTGCAATGTGCCTCAGTAGTATAAAGCTAACATTTCCTGAAATGGTATTAAAATCTAACAGACTGCGAAGTTATCCTGATAAGGAACTTGGTGTTGATTACAATAATGAGATATACGGTATGGTGTCAAAAACTGTCTTCCAGTTGACATAACAATCCATAATTTATAGATTGCCTTAAAAATTAAAAGACAAAGTCAATTATAACTAATTATGATGCTACATTTACTTGAGAAGTTATTATATCCTTTGGGATAAAGGGAGTAATATTCATGTCAGTCAGGAATCTTTAGCTACAGTTTCCTGGTTCTATCTTAAAATTTTTTCAGTTTCATTTTGTGAGAATTCTAAGCCACTGAAAGCCTGAAACCCCACTATTTTTAGAAATAACTGTAGTAGCTTCTGTACATCATTGCACATTTGTTCCTATTCTGAACATCATGTCTGTGCCAAATCTACAGTGAGGTTACTGGAAGTTTTGCTCTAACTGCTGAGTCAGTCAGAAATAAATTTTAAATTATGCATCAAGTCATTATTGTTTATTACTATTGATATTAGTTTCAAATACTTAATAGGAACTAAAATTTAGGGTATTGTTTATTTACTTAATTTCAGTTTCATAATGTCCTGCTTTTTTTCTCAAACAGGCTAAAACCAAACTATCCACAAATGATGCCACATGGCTAGTGGAGGGAGTGATTATATTTTCTAATACTTTTATATCATAAGGAGAAAAGAGGACATTTCTTAAAAGAAGGAGATAACTTATTAGAAGAAAAGAAAAATTCATCCATGTGTAAGCTTCCTAGAAAATTTAATGAGAAATAAATTAATGGCTGAATATGAAGGTATTGTTGAGGCCTTCTTTTGTGTGTGCTTTGATCATCAAGCAATTTATAAATGTGTTTGAAGCAAATGTGTTTTATCTTGTGGAATTGGCAACAGTACATATATGTAGCATGGACTTCTTTCCCGACTAGGGAAAATCATTTTGAAAGTAACATTAAGGGAACATGTATTCAAAGAAGACAAGCTACAATAAACGAGTTGTTTGAGCAATATTATAAATTGTTATCCTTTTATATATTTAGGTTTTCAGTTTGTTGGAAAGCTTTCAGAGGGTGACCCAGTACATGTACCAATGACAAAAGCTTCTTGTAACAATTCTGAGCATGTTTTATGCTTCATGAAATGGGATTGTTAAAATCCTCTCAAAAATGACATCTGAAATAGCATTAAAACACAATTTCCTCTGATAAGGCTTTAAGGCACTTGTATGAAAAGTGATACCACTTTGAATGAGACTGTGTCAGCACTATGTGATGTTGTGTTGCTCATAACTGACATTAATCCATTAAGGATGTGAGGGTCATTTATTTTCCTCGTAAAGTCATTAAATACCATTATTGATTTCTGTTCAGTCAGACTGTTCCTTCATTTTATGATCATTATATATATTAATGCTCAGTCTTGATTTCATGCACTTTAAACAATAGATATTATACTTAAAGTTAAGAGTTTAACATAAAGTTAAAATAATAACAGTTATGAAAAATAAATTCTATACTGAGTTTGCTAACCCAACAGTCATGTGTACCTAGAATTATAAAAGTGATACTGATGTGTGAAAAATTATAATCACCCATCTTCAGTATATTGTTTACTAAACAGTATAAACATAACTTTGCATTTATTTGTTTTCTGAAGTAAAATTCAATGCATGTGAGTCTAAATGTATTGTGTAATTTATTTTATATTTAAGTATTCATTTAATTGAATTTTTTGTACATTCCCTTAAAAATAATTTTGTCAAGGGAAAAGAACAGTGTAGAGAATTTTATAATTTTAGAATCATTTTTTTCTTTAAAGATTTATTTTTATTCCTCTCCCCTTCCCCCACTCCCTGCTCCAGTTTTCTGCTCTGTGTCCATTCACTGTGTGTTCTTCTGTGTCCGCTTCTATTCTTGTCAGTAGCACCAGGAATCCATGTCTCTTTTTTGTTGCATCATCTTGTGTCAGCTCTCCATGTGTGCGGCACCACTCTGGGCTGGCTGCACTTTCTTTCATGCTAAGCGGCTCTCCTTACAGGGTGCACTCCTTGCGCATGGGGCTCCCCTAAAAGGGGGGATACCCCTATGCAGCACAGCCCTCCTTGCGTGCATCAGCACTGTGCATGGACCAGCTGCACACGGGTCACGGAGGTCCGGGGTTTGAACCACGGACTTCCCATGTGGTAGACGGACGCTCTAACTGTTGAGCCAAGTTCACTTCCCTTTATCATTTTTTTAAGACCAGTAATTTTCTCTACAACTAAATATATTATATTTGTGTTTTACATATGATACATGATTTAGTTGTACTAGGAACTTTTTAACTTTCTTATTTTGGCAATGTTTTCAATTATTTTTCTTAAATATTCTTTTGGAATTTCACAGAGAAATTACTGGTTTTTATAATAACAAGCTGATGATTAACCCACCTTCCTCATTAGGAAGTATTGTAGAAGGTCTTCCTCTCCTGACAGCTCTAAGACACCTTGCAGAGCCTTCTGTATTCTGGCCTTAGTCTCTAGTGCAGAGGGACCAAGTGGTACAAGTTTATTCTGCAGCATCTTTGAGGAAGTTGTGTGCTCAGCACTTTTTCATAGGCTTCTTGACTGGCTCATTGATGGAAACCTGAGCAAAGCTGTGAGATTAATGAATTATGACAGGCCTTTTCCCTGTCAGGCAGAGGTTCCCTCCTTCCTCCTTTAAGACAAAAACTTAATGGAAGGTGCTCAGATGGGCAAGCCTCTGATGATACCCTTAAGTGCTCATCCCTTTCTGATGCGAATATTCAGAGAGCCGTGAAGCTGCAAGTGGCAGCGTTTAATATCGCCGCCCTCATAATGCCTGAATAATTTTCCAGAGACTGCAGCTGCTATGAACATGGTTATTTGTTTATTTTTCACCTTGGTCCTGGTGGAATGCTGACCTAGCTAATCTTCAGGACTCACAGGGAAAATGGTTTCATATTCATAGCTCTTGTCTGTTCTTTCAAATAAAACAAAACTGAAGCTTGTGACCATCCACTTTAATAGTAGAGAAATAATGGAAACTGGTTGTTTAGTTTCCTTTAAAAGTAAAAAAAAAAGGCACTGTATTTATGAAGAATTTGATGAAAAATGAAGACTATCTTGCATATATTTAATGGCTGTTTTGTGAAAGGAAAGGAGAAAGCATAGCCTGTCGCGGTGAGTTATAGAATGTTTTTGAGATCTCCCTCTGGAAGTGCTGCTCATTATGTTAAACAGCCTAGCTTTTAAGCTACTGTAGTTTTCGTTTTATGTGTATTGGCCTTCATTTGCTGAAATGCTTCAAGTTCACAGTACTAAAGTCATTTTGAAAACGGGATGTAATTACAAAGGTATCTTATGCTTACCAACAGCTTTTTTGGATCAATTTAATTATCATTACTTGTGGATACTGTAAATTGAATATCCCTTCCCTAATTACATTAAACTCAGGGGTTAGCTGCTTAAACATCTAAATGAGAAAAGTTCATTCTTTGCTATAAATAGGAGAATTGTTCTCTTATTTAGACTGACCTTAGAAGTGAAGCATTTTACATGATATTGTCAGGTGAGCATTATAAAGACAGTCTGTAATGAGATCTGTAATGAGGAACGAAGGTATAATGGCCCTTTGAAAAAGTTAATTTATTCAGCATTTTCTTATTGCTCGATGGAATTAAAGTTTGTGTATGGCCAGACCTTTTTAAAGGGGCCAGTCACATTGTTCTTGGTTTACTCAGATTCTGCCAGTATTTTGAAGTGGTTTAATGCTGCTATTCCATTTTAATGGGATCCACAATAGAAGTAAAGAGTTAGTATTGCCCTTTTAAGCAGAGCTAATTTATTTAGGGACAAGGAATATTATTTTGCCTGCCTCCAACCCTTGCCTCCCTTAAACAAATGATATACAGGAACTTACTCAAGCCACATAAAGAGTACAGTTTTCTCAGAAGGAAAAAAAAAAGCCTTTAGACACCTATAAACAGGAACTGTTTTTTCCCTGTTGTGGAAGATCAGCCATTAAGTAGTTGATGTGAGTGTCTTGGGTTAGTATTTTATCTGTTAAGCTCAAGTAGTTTTGTGCTTGGTGAGAAACAGAAATCATTCTAGTGAGCGATTTGATTGATTTCTGCTTGTTATAGTCATTGTAAATTTTAGTGCCCTGCATAGGTACTTTTATTTGCTTGCTTTCTCAATTCTAGTTTATTAAAAATCTTGTCTGTTCACAGTTAAAACTTTTAAAAAGTAGGCGTGACAACTTTTTCACAGAACAGCTCCTGCTGAGTATGCTTTATGACTTGTCATTAAAAACCTGTAAGATAGGACAAATTGAGGCTATATGTGTTAGGATGTGAAGCAATTCCTGGGATAACTGAAAGTTTTATTATGCGTACAAAGAGCTAAAATCATTAATATGTAAGAGCCAATTATGGGAATTGAATCAAAATACTAAGTGTTGTGTGGATTTTCTAATGAGAGATGTTGTAGAATACAATATAGTAAAAGAAAAAAATATAGACCTAGTAATATTAAAAAATTAACAGGTGTTTTGGGGCTCTGGGTTTTCCAAAAGAAATTCCATGTTATGCTAAAATACACTGAGAAGCTAGTTGTGTATTTACAACTATTTTTAAATAATTTCAACTGTATTAAATTCTAAAAATATTTCTTTAGTGTGGTATACTAAATAACAAAGTGAAAGGTCTAGAAAATTTGGATCTATGTATATGTTTTTAATACCCTTGTAAAAGTACTTTCTTAAAAATACGTAATCACATAGCATTTTAGTGGTTTAAATGTATGAAAATTCAGACACTGAACTCTGGAATTACATTTCTAATATTAGAGGACTAACCATAAGCAACCTGACTTTAAAAAACAGTCCGCAATTTTATGCTTCTGGTAGAGACAGTTACTGGTTGTATCAGTCTTTTAGCAGTCAGTCAAGTTTTATTCTTTTTCATAAAAAGCAATCAGAGTTAGACATTTAAGCATGGATGTGTATAGATTAGGTAGAACTTTCAGAGAGCCCTGCACATTTAACTTTTCCCGAAAGGGAATCTTGGTAATGATACTTAATATGAGTAGGGGAATAAAGAAGACTCAGAATCATGAAAAGTAAAGAAGAAATGGACGGCAGCTGATTTAGACATCAGAGCATATAATGTTTTTCCTGTTCAAAATTAAATATAGTTTGTTTTGTTTTAGCGAGTTTTATTCTCATTAGCGCAGCAATCATAGTCATGAGTTGAGATTCTGAGAGAATGTGGGACCAAATGTATCTTAAGACATAGCTTCTTGGAAAGCACTGACACGTGTAATTCTCTTTCTATAACATCTAATAAAGCGCTCAGGATATAAATGTTTTTGATGTAGGTGATGATAATAGACACACATTAAGTTTAGCTCAGAAATTAAGTTCTATTAAGAAAACTGCTCCTTATTTATCCTCATTCCTTGAGAATTTTTTGGACATTGTGGAATATTTATGCTATTCTGTGTGATCAGCTAATAGTATGAAGATCCCTTCTGATCACTTTGTTTTACTGAAAGGTTAAAAGCATAAATGGGTAAAGTCTTGTCAGAAATTTTCTTCTTTTCTTCCATTCACTTTTTTTCGTTGGCTTCCTTTGCACTCTCAAATTCTATTAAAAATTATTTTCTCAGGACTGTTTATTAAAAGACATTAAAAATTTCTAGAATTCAATACAGTGCACAGGATGGTATGTAAAGCAGCATGTATTTTTAAGTTTCTGCAGGAAAACTTTCTCAGCTAAGTAGTTTGTCTCAAATAAGCATGTGCCAGAATTTGTAAGTGCATAGTAGTGTAATTCTGGTAGAAGCTTGAAAATAAAGGAATAGAGTTTTTACTTTGCACACTCTGTGGTCACTTAGTGTACATAAGAAGTAATAGGACTGTGAAACTTGAATTGGTAATACAACCATTCCTCTGGTAATAAAGAAACTAATGGAGTACTGAGGTTTTTTAACCCAGAATAATCTCAAAAAATGTTGTTGATATTGGTGGTTAAAGAAGTTAGTCTTAATGTGTAGAAAATAAATTAAAGCATCAGTTGAGGAACATATCTTGACATTTAATTTTTAGAAGTACCCACTTTTCAGATGGCACAACCACATCCCACAGGGTTTAAAACAACTTTGCCAACGTTACACTACTAGAAAAGAAACTTCAGGAATTTGAACTCATGTCTGTGTCACTTAGAGTCTTTCAGTGTAAAGTTCCCTCCCATACTATGGTATGACCCTTGGATTTGGCTCTTAGTATAAAGACAAAGAAGAAAAATTAAGAAAGAGAAAAATTTTCTCCTATTTCTTCTTTATAAATTCCTCTCATTATTTCTTCTCCCATAAATCTTCACTACTTCCCCCAAAGTCACTTCAAATAGTTTAAAATGTTGCTTGCAGTGCAAATGCAAGTTCAGGACAACTCTTTCAATTCCCACTATTAAGAAGTTCTGAAAACCTCATTGCTTACTGCAACTGGGTACCAAAGGAAATAGATAACTGATGACAGGATATGCAGTTTAATGGGGTTTACCGACTAACCGAAAGTTGTATTAATCCAACCACACAGATTACATTCCCAACTACTGACATCCCCATACCCTCCTCCCAAGAGGATATGTAAAACTTTTACAGACAATAAGAATGCTGAATTACATAAACATTGGTTGTCAAATGTCATCATAAGGTATATATATGTAGAAAAACTTTTTCTATAACTTACCTCTTGAAATAGCCTGAGGGCCAGAATCCCTCTTGAAATAGCCTGAAGGCCAGAATCCAGGAAGAGTGAGCACATATATGACTTCTGGTTTATGTAACCTTCTAAATATTGTTCCGAAGTATTAGATGTAGTTCTGTTTTGTGTCTTACACTGCTAAAAGAAGCATGGGATCTAGGAAGTAAATATTCAAGTAGCTGAGAAATAATAAAATGAGCTGAATAAATCTTTCAAGTTAACCAAAGAATTAGTATATATGGAGAAGGTAAAGCATATGATCATGTTCCAAAGACCATTCTAAAATGTTTTCAGTTATATTAAAAGTTTAAATTTAAAGGAGGTTCTCACATGATTATAACTTTCATCTCATTTATATTGTGAACTTTGTATGCATCGTATTGACCCATACTTTCCATTTTTCATCTCTCCTGGTCTCCTCAACAGTACATCTTCTCCTTGTCTTTTTAAAATAGAGGCAAAGGAGTAAGCCAGGGCAATTCTAAATAATTCTTTTGTGATTGTCCTAGAAATTATTTTTAATTTTTACTCCTAAATCTAGATTTAGAATCTGCTTTTCTTGTTTCTTTTTCCCTTTCTTGTCCCAGAACTGTGGCTTGTAATGAAACACTTGTGTCAAGACAGATTTGCCAACTTGGAAAAAGTGGGCGTCAAAACTCTCTGATAGGGAAGTTGACTTTGGCTCAACTGATAAGAGCGTCCGCCTACCACATGGGATGTCCAGGGTTCAAATCCAGGGCCTCCTGACCCATGTGGTGAGCTGGCCCATGCGCAGTGTTAATGCACATAAGGAATGCCGTGCCACGCAGGGGTGTCCCCCACATAGGGGAGCCCCATGCGCAAGGAGTGTGCCCTGCTAAGAGAGCCGCCCCGTGCAGTAAAAGCACAGCCTGCCCAGGAGTGGCACTGCACACATGGAGAGCTGACGCAGCAAGATGATGCAACAGAAAGAGACAGAGATTTCCGGGGCTGCTGACAAAGATTGCAAGTGAACACAGAAGTACAAACACACAGCAAATGGACACAGAGAGCAGACAATGGGGTGGTGGAGGGGGGGAATAGGGGGAGGGGAGAGAGAGAGAGAAGAGAGATAGATATATATATATATATATATATACAAGCACATGCAAGAACCTTTACCACCACTGTTTATATTGCAGAAAATCTCAGTGGCCAACAGGAGGGACTTGCTTAACTAATATACAAAATTTAATGATTTATAATCCTTGAAAGTACTGATTTAGATCTGTATGATTTCTAATAATTATTAAAAGAATTTATGGTATTTTAAGTAGAAAAAACAGGTTATAAAAGAGCACTTATGTTATGATCCTTTTTTTATCTATATGGTGTATATATGGTATGTGGTATATGTATTTACTGGGTGAAGAGATTGGGGAGGCTTTTTATTCTTCATTTTGTCTTCTGATTCCTTAAATTTTCTAACTTTTCTAGAATGATGAACATATATTGTTTATATATATAAAAAGAGAAGAAGAAGCCCAGCAGCACTGTTTAGCATTAAAAATAATGCTCCATTCATATCACTTAGAAAAAGTTATATCAAGAAATTATTTAACATGTTTGGGTAGTAAAGCCAGGTAATATAGGTTTCTTAAGTTCAAGGATGGTGTCAGGAGCGAATGTGGCTCATGAAGTTTTTCATGATGCAGTTAAAATTCTTCCCTCATGGGTCATATGATTCTTGGTTATTCTTATGTACGAAATTTTGAGGTACTAAAAACCTGATTGGAAGCTCTGTGGGCAGGGGCTGGGTATTTTAACTGGTGGGCATTACTGTTTTGTAGTTTAGTCTAAGTCAGCTTTATTTATTTATTTACTTTGGTTTCTGTACCGGCATAGATCTGTATGTGAATGTCTTTAATCTGAAGCTAGCTTATTTCTCCTTAGAATCTTCTTTCTTGTCTTAAGCTAGATGCTAATGCTTATATTTTTCTAATGTTCTTCAGATTGAGGAGGGAGGATGTCCAATTATTTCTTATTCAGAGTTGCAATTAATTTTTGTTTTATCTCTGCATCTCACCTTTGCCTTCTAGCATTTCATCTCTTTCTCCGAAGAATATACCTTCCTGCTTAGGATAGGGACTGGGGAGAATGTATACACCTCCCTGCAGGGATTCTTTACATGGGATGAGGGTGTGAATCAACTGTTTCTGTAGTTAGTCTTTCATTTTGTTCCCCAATATTGCCCCACAATACTGCCTTTTGTCTTACTTGGGCTCTCCCAGTTCTTATTCTCTCCAGGGTTCTAAGGACTGAATCGATTTCTTCCCATTGCTTGAATGGGTTCAGCAGCAGACTTCCCTTCATTCATTCCTCTCCAGTTTCATTCATTCCTTGCTACTCCTTTTATGTGTTAGGCATACTTCTGCCTCAGTGCCTTTGCATTTTCCATTCTCTCTGCCCAGGATGCATTTTCTTATGTACTAGTTTTTCCTGCTTCGGTAAACAATCCTTAAATGTCAAGGACTTACATTACTTGAGAATTACTGGTTGGCATTGGTTCTGCCTGGATTAACTAGACTCAGTTCCACACATCTCATTTCAAGATCCAAGTAATCTGCGTTATGCAGTTTTCATGGTAGAGGGCAAAAGCTCAATGGAAGTCAAGCCTGACAGGCACCTTTAAAGCTTCTGCTTAGATGTGACACATGTCACACATGCTCATAATCTACAGTTTAAAGCAAGTTACATGGCCAAGACCAAAATTAATATTTAAGGAAAATGTGACAATGCAAGGAGGAAAGAAATACTTGTGAACAACTTATTCAATCTACTACTCCTAGATATCCAAGTAATTCACTCCCTTATTTCCTTCAGGACTTTGCTCAGCTATCACCACCTCTGTGGAGCTTTCCTTAACTCTTCCCTATTTAAAAAATTTCCACTCCCCTTCCATGATTTATTGTCTCCAAAGCACATTATACGACTTCACATAATTATAGTATTTTTTGTTTTTATTGATTATCTTCCCCAACATTCTAGTTGTGAGCTCCATGAGGGCAGAAAGTTTCTGTTTGTTAACTGCTGTTTTCTCAGTGCTCAACATGCAGGAAGTGTTCAAAAAATGTTTTGTAAATATCGAGAGACTCCCTTTATTACTTGAAGCTTCATCTATCCTTCTAATGTATTACCACATCTAAGGCTGGTTGACATTGTTTAAAATTTTATTAAAATCACTCATCCAGTAGTGTATCTACTTCATTTCTCTTTGTGATTTTTTTCCCTTTACTACTCTTTTAAATTGTTTGGGGCAGGAGAGTAGATAAGTACTTTTTAATCAAATTGTCTACCTTTAGCCTCAAATATGGCTATTGTTAATTATTAATAAAGAAAACAGTCTTGATTTAATGGACTGACTTTCATACAAATCAACTATCAGTTACAGGTTTGGTTGGAATTTTTAAAAGTAAACCACACACAGAGTACGTTAGTTCCTCTCTAAATTCCAGAGTAAGTAAATTGCTTAGGACAGTAACTACTACAAGATATGTTTTGGTAAGTGATGCCACCCCCTGTGAATACTTGTGTTTTGCTTGTCCTTCATTTTAAAAAATAACATAGCCTGCTTAAAACTGAATTAATTCTTGTGTAGGTGTGAATGAAAAGTCCTATTTGTGATCAAGGGCATTTTCTGTATTGACTGTATATGACATTTGTGTTTGAATTCAGAGGACCTGTTTGCAATATTTGGCATGTCATCTAAATGTATAAATTCAAAAAAGCAACTCCATGCCAGGCTCATCAGTCAGCTCCTATTATTCATTATATATTATTCATTAGTTATTCAACATTGTATTAGGCTATGTTTCAGTGAATTCCTTGTGCATTATTTTCTGCCCTCACAACTTGTAATTTCCTCAGCCATGGTGACTACTCAGTAGTTAGTTGGTATCATGCTGTTACGTATGATTTTTTTTTTCCATTTAAAAAAAAATTTATTGAAGTATATCACTCACCCATAAACATAGATAGATAATAAGTATATAGGAATAGTCGTGAACTTACAAAACAAACATACATAGCATTATACTGGACTCTCATAACTCACCCTACTACCAGTACCTTGCATTATTGTTAAACATTTTAAAATAATGATTAAAGAGCATTGTCAAAATATTACTACTAACCAAAGTATTTTCCCCCAACCCACATTGTTATTATTATTAACTTTATATCATTTATGTATAAACATACAAAAACAATAAGTGTATAGTAAAAGTTGTGGACTTACAAAGCAAATATGCATAACATTATGCAGGGGTCGCATACATCAACCCTCCACAAACACCTTTCATTGCCATGAGCATTTGTCACAGATTATGAAAGAATACTACTAATTATAGTCTTTATCTTATATTTGGTGTATTTTCCCCCAACACAACCTATTGTTATTTTTTAAACGTATGTTTTATGACAGGAGTTGTGAACTTATAAAACAGTCATGCACATATGCAGAATTCCCAAACAGCATCCATCTATCAGCACACCACACTGTGGTAGAACATTTGTTACAGATAAAATATCATCTGATTGTTACCACGTCCATTTGGCACACATTCTGCATACTGCCCCATTATTAACGCAGTACATCTTTGGTATACATGCAAGCATATTACATTATTATTGCTAACCACAGTTCATAGGTTACCCTGGTTGTATTTTTCCCATGCTTCTCCACATTCCCACTACCCTACATTAGTGATGTACATTTGCTCTAGCTCACAAAGGACACTCTTGCATCTAAACCATCAGCCACAATTCTCATCCACCTCTTGGTTTACTGTGCTATTCACTTCCTAGATTATTCTCTAGCATTCTGTCAAGTGGCATTTATATCCCTAGATTACCATTTTCAGCCATATCCCCATTAATAAACTAGTTGTTACTATTTGTTACTATCCACTCTATACATTTCCACACTTTTACATAAAAGCCCATTAAAACTCATACATACATTAAACATCAGTAGTCCATCTCATTCCTCCTCTTATCTCCTTTAAGAATTCACTACCTAACACCAGATCTTGAAGCTGTTTTCCTACAATTTCTTCTAGAAGCTTTATGGTTCTTGCTTTTATATTTAGCCTTTTTTAATCTATTTTGAGTTAATTTTTGGATAAGATGAGAGATAGGGGTCCTCTTTCCTTCTTTCAGCTATGGATACCCAGCTCTTTCAGCACTCTTGGTTGAATGGACTGTTCCGCCCAAGGTGTGTGGGTTTAGCAGGCTAGTCAAAAATCACTTAACCATACATGTGAGGGTCTGTTTCTGAGCCATAAATTTGAATCCATTGATCTGTGTGTCTGTCTTTATGTCAGTACCTGCTGTTTTAACCAGTATAGCTAGGTAATATCATTTAAAGTCTGGAGATGAGAGTTGGCTTTTCCTTTTTAAGATGTTTCTGGCTACTCAGGACCACTTACCCTTTCAAATAAATTTGATAATTGTGTTTTCAATTTTTTAAAAATGGTGGTGAAATTTTTATTGTCATTGCTTTGAATCTGTGTATCAATTTGAGTAGAATAACGTCTTTATGATATTTACTCTTCCATGAGCAAGGAATGTTCTTCCAGTTATTTGGCCTTTTTTGATTTCTTTTAACATTCACTTGCAGTTTTCTGAATACAAGTGCTTTACATAGTTGGTTAAGTTTATTCCTATTTGAGTTTTATCTGTCATATTTTATTTTCCCCAGTCTTTTGATGTGTTTGGTTACTTTTATTGATATAGTCTTCATTTCTAGACTCTCTTCTAAGCCTTTCTCTCCTGTCTTTTCTTTTCAGATTCTAACACACCTTTTAGCATTTCCTGAATATCTGGTCTCTTGGTTAGAAATTCTCTCAGTTTCTGTTTATCTGTGAATATTCTAATCTTGCCCTCATTTTTGAAAGATAGTCTTGGCGGATATAAGAATCTTGGCTGTAAGTTTTTCTCTTGTATCTGAAATATATCATACCACTGTCTTCTTGCTTCCATTGTTTCTGGTGAGAAATCAGCACTTATTGGGTATCCTTTATATGTTATGCATTGCTTTTCTGTTGCTGTTCTCAGAATTCTCTGTCTTTGGCATTTGACATTCTGGTGTGTCTCTGAGTTGGTCTGTTTGGATTTTTTCGGATGGGAGTACATTGTGCTTCTTGCACATGGACATCTATGTCCTTCAATAGGGTTGGGAAATTTTGTACCATAATTTCTTCAAATATTCCTTCCATCCCTTTTCCCTTCTCTTCTCCTTCTGGGACACCCATGACACATATGATTGCACATCTTTTGCTGTCATTCAGTTCCCTGAGACCTTGTTCAATTTTTTCCATTCTTCATCTGTTCTTTTGTATGTTCATTTTCAGAGGCCATTTCTTCAAGCTCACCGATCCTTTCTTCTGCCTCCTCAAATCTGCTATTACATGATTCCAATGTTTTTAAATTTCATTTATTGTGCCTTTTATTCCCATAAGATCTGCTATTTTTCTATGCTTTCAAATTATTTGTTCTCATCCAGTGTCCTCTTAATATCCTTGATCTCTTTAGCCATCTCATTGAATTTATTAAGGGGATTTGTTTGACCATCTATGATTAGTTGTCTCAACTCCTTTATGTCATCTGGAGGCTTATCTTGTGCCTTTTAACTGAGCCATATCCTCCTGTTTCTTGGTGAGGATTGAAATTTTTTCTTGGTGTCTTGGCATCTGGCTTACTGGTATTTATTCTGGGTGCAGTTTTTCTCTTTAATTTAGGGCTTCCAGCCCTTTTTCCCTTGCTGGTTGTGCCATAGTAGCCAAGGATGTAGTTGGTGCTATAAGCTGTGGCGGTTCAAGCTGCCCTCATTGCCCCAGGGACTAATGAAGCTTCTCCCAACTTTCTTCTTTGCCAGGAGTAGGACAGTCATCAGCTGTGTGGAATAATCCAGGTTGTGCAGGCCTAGGCTGTAGTTACCCAGAGAGACTCATGAGACTTTGCACCCATTTCTCCCCTGCCTGGGGTGTGGATGGAGCTGCAGGTGTGGGCAGCAGTCTATGCAGTACAGGTCTAAGATGACCGCAGTTGCCCTGGTAGACTTCCCATTATTCAGTCTGCCAGCCAGAGTTACCTGCAGTTACCTGGATAGCCTAGTGCAGGGCCTGCCAGCCTCCTCCCTGCCAGTGGTGGAGCTGAAGCCTAGGCTTGGACTGCAGGCCGATCTGGGTGAAAGCAACCGGTTCCTACCATCACTGTGATTTTCGGTCAGCCCTTCTTCCCTTCATGCTGGGAGCAGAGTCAAAATGGCAGCCACCAGCCTCATTCCAACTTGGGCAGATTCACACCCCAGCTCTTCCTAGGGTTATTCCTTAGCCAGCCGAGTCTAGTAATCAGTAGCCAAAATCAGTGAACAACTGTCTGTCTCCTCCTTCCCTGTTTTTGGGAAATGGAGTTTCCAATTCCAGCCACAGAATAGCTCCTGGGGCAGCATGCACTGCCAAAGTAGGACAATCACCAGCCTCTGTGGCTTGGCTGGTAATTTCCTAGAGGGGCTGGCACAGGTACCCACAGCTTCCTGCTCCCCATCAGCACTAGGATTTTCAGTCCACCCCACATCCCCTTGTTCCAGGCGCACGGTGAAGATGGCAGCTCCCAACCTCTTTCTGACCTGGACAGGCTCAAACTTTAGCTGTTCTCAGGATTATACCGTAGCCCGCTGAATTTCCTTATCAGTAGCTGCTATTGGTGCCAGCTGTCTCTTCCTCCCCCTTTTTTGGGAAGTGGAGCTTTCAATTCCAGTTGTGGAACAGTTACCGAGGCAGCTTGTGCCTCCAGTGGAGGGTGGGCAGTTTCTTCCTTCCATTCCTTCAGGGATGTGGCAGGAAGTTTTCTGGCCTTCTGGAGGCCCAAACAGGTGCTTCATCTAGCTCCAGATAGCTCTGAGTGTTTACTACCTGCCCTGTAGCAGGAGCTGACTCTAGGAGCTCCTTACTCCACTGCCATCTTGCTGGTTCTTTCTATGCTTTTTTTAACTCAGCACAGTGATGCTGTGATGGTGATTTCATCCTGCTATTCATTGTTCACTAAAGCTTATAGGTAGATTGATGAAACTTTTTAGTTTTTTATAACATCCTAATATTTATTTGTTGACAAATAACTCAGGATTCTTAGGGAATCAGATTTACATCGATATCATCAATATTGATCAAAACATTTTGAAAGTACTCCTGTAGAATTACCTTTAGAGCCAGCTTACAAGCCATATAAAAAAAGGTGCTATGTACCAACCTCTTCTTTTTAAATAGACAGTGTTGACTCTCTGTGAACATCTGCATTTTCTAGCTCTTTTAACTCCTAATAATGTATGTTTATTTCTAAAAATAAAATCCCCTCTGCAAATATGAAAATCTATATCTAACCTAAAAGTATCTGTGATATAGATCTCAGAATTTCAATGCATTAGACAGATAGCATTCCCAAATTCTCATTTCGAAGGGGAAATACTAGTGTCCAAGTTATTATATATATATATATTGAAAATCTCTTGTATCTTATTGCTATACCTCTTATTTATTTATTTATTTTTTTAAGATTTATTTATTTATTTCTCTTCCCTTCCCCCCCGCCCCCTGGTTGTCTGTTCTCTGTGTCTATATGCTGTGTCTTCTTTGTTCGCTTCTGTTGTCAGTGGCATGGCAATCTGTGTTTCTCTTTGTTATGTCAGCTCTCCATGTGGGCGGCTCCATTCTTTGGCAGGCTGCACTTTCTTTCGTGCTGGGTGGCTCTCCTTACGGGGTGCACTCCTTGCACGTGGGGCTGCCCTACGCGGGGGACACCCCTGCGTGGCATGGCACTCCCTGCACACATCAGCACTGTGCATGGGCCAGCTGCACACGGGTCAAGGAGGCCCAGGGTTTGAACCGCGGACTTCCCATGTGGTAGACGGACGCCCTAACCACTGGGCCAAGTCCACTGCCCATGCTATACCTCTTATTGTCTCTTCTGTTTTTATTTTTATATCCCAAAACTTACTTCCACTTTCTTAGTGACATTATCATTGACTCAACATAAATCTTTCCTTTGTTGATGATGTCATTTTGCGCTTATTGAAACATTCCTTCCACAGCAAAATAGAAGGAAATAGGTGTCACATTCTAATTAAACCAGAGCATTAAGTTTCTCTCTGGAATATGATATGAAATAAACTTAAAAGATGATCCCTTTTATTGTTACATTCCAAAATTTTATCAGTGGAGGGGCTCTAAAGATAAATATTAATGAAGGTGAATATAAGAGCTCTAATCTAGAAAAGGACAGAAATTACTAAGACTGCAGGAAAAGTCAAGGAAAAATCAATACATTACTTAAAAGTCAGTTCACATGGCTTCACTTTAGCTTTTATATATGTGATAAACTGTATTGGTAGCCTTTATAGTTCAGTTTTATTTTTTGAAGATACCTGCTACAGTTGAAATGTTTTCAGTATTTGAAGATGAATTGGTGTGGCTGAAGGAGTGCATATTTTAGGAGTCAGAAATCCTGAAATTTAAAATCTATCTTTGCTTTAAGCTGTATTTCTCCATCTGTAAAATAGGTGTAGTAACATCTAAATTTTAGGGTTTTATAATCATAAGTATAAATAATGAATGTAAAGATTAAAGTACTGGCCTTGCACATGGTAGGTTTCTTTTTTTTTTTCCTTTGAAGATTTATTTATTTATGTCTCTCCCCTTCCGCCCCCAGTTGTCTGCTCTCTGTGTCTACTCGCTATGTGCTCCTCTGTGACCGCTTCTATCCTTATCAGCGGCACCGGAAATAGGTGTTTCTTTTTGTTGCGTCATCTTGTTGTGTCAGCTCTCTGAGTGTGCAGTGCCATTCTTGGGCAGGCTGCACTTTGTTTATTGCTGGGCGGCTCTCCTTACAGGGCACACTCCTTCCGCATGGGGCTCCCCTATGCGGGGGACACCCCTGCGTGGCAGGGCACTCCTTGCACACATCAGCACTACACAGGGGCCAGCTCCACACGGGTCAAGGAGGCCTTGGGGTTTGAACCGTGGGCCTCCCATGTGGTAGGCAGACGCCCTAACCACTGGGCCAAGTCCATTTCCCATATGGTAGATTCCTTAAAATGTTAGTTTATTCCTCTCTGCCTTCTTTATTATTTATTAAGTTTATCTGGTATGTGCATGTGTTAGTATTTATACATCTCTGTATTCTGTGCTGTGTTCAAATGAAAAGCACTTCAAGTTGGGATATAACAAGTACATGTATTCCAAGTTTATTTACAAAGTAGGTTTTATTAAATGAACTAACAAATATTGTACATAAAGGATGAAAGTAAAAGCTTGATCAGGGTTCAGTGAGTAAGGAGGCGATGAATTTGGAGTTTGATACCAAAACCTTCCATGAAAGTGGTCCAAGACATTTTTTTTAAACTTCCTCAACTGTGTTTAACAGCACTTAACCAGTTAGTTTAGTGGTTCTTCATGCTTTAAAGATGACTGGCCTTTATTATCCTGACTGATTTTGAGCTGGTTAAGGCAATCTGTGTTTAATCTTCATAGGCAAATACTGTAGAACATCTTTAGCTGTCATATTCATGATCTATAAAATCTCTTTTGAAGCCAGGATGCAAATTGCAAAAAGTAGAGCTCTTAAGTAGGCCACAGTCCTAAGAGAGACACTGGAACCAACATCTGAAATTGAAAAACTATTCTCCATCCATATTAAGTTATTAGGTTACCACTAAGAAAAAATATCATGCTAAAATTAGATGAGATAAAGGAAGCCCAAATTATTTGAAATATAAAGACATAGAATCAACGCTTTGTCTTTTTTCTTCCATCTTGTCTAAAAATTGAAGTCAGTCTATAAAATATCATGTCTCATGCTCTCTGAGAATTGATCAGTTTTGCTATCTTCTTTTTTTCCTTGTCCAAATACTTGTGCCTTTGTGCCTTCTTTTTGTTATCAGAAACTCATTTCCTTGTGTCTTTAAAAGTGAGTTTCTGGGGACTTAGATATTTCTGAACAGCGTCATTCTCTCAGTTTGATTTTTTTCAAGGGTCCTTCTTTCATTGGCAATTGCATCAGCTTTTTCTATAAATCACGGTGTAAGTATTTGACTCTCTTACTTCAGTCTTCTGCAGAAACCTGTTAAAGCCTGAAGTTAAAGACTATATGTTCCCATAGAAAAGAGACACAATAAATTCCTAGTATGTATTCTTTTTGGTGGGAGAAACTTTGGAAGCAGAGGTTTATAATTTTCAATTTGGGGAAGGAAACTCTTTGCAAAGCATTTAATCCAAGCATCTGGAAAGTTTTCACTTTTGAAATCCAGGGCTTCCAAAGCCATTTATTTGTCTTCTCTATGGTTAGTCTTTTCCTTTGGCAGATTGTGACAGATAGAGTGAAATATATCTTGGAAGTATAATGCTTCAATATTAATATCTTTGTGCCACATACTTATATAGGACCCACTGGTTATTTTGTATGTTTAAATTGTGAATTTAAATCCCATTTTAAGTTCCATTTTGGTCGTAGAGAGTTATGCTGTTGTGTGTACTGGAGCAGTCGTCCACACTGCATGCTCAGGCATCAAATTTCCTGGGTTGGAATCCTGGTTCTTCCACTAACTAGCTGGATGACCTGATCAGTTTAGTTAACTCCATGGACCCTGGTTTTTCTGTATAAAATGAGTAATACTACTTACCTCATTGAGCTGTTGTGAGGATGAAACATCACATTTAAATGCTCAGTGAATGTAACGGCCATCATGATTATTGTAGTTGTTGATGGTGTTTGAAGGGCTAGGTGTTTTCTCAGTTATAAATGTTTGGGGTAGGGTCTGTGGACCATGGTTTTACATATTCACAAGGAATGGTTTCTTTCATTTGGGATTTGCTAAGTACTACATAGCTTTCATCAAAATAAATATTCTACTCAGAGTTTGCTTCATTGTGATTATGGCGGTATAAATCACATTTAGCAGTTAATTTTACAGCAGTAGTATGATAGTCATGGATTAGGCTTAGCTACCTCAAATGGGACCTGCTGTCAGCTACTGAAAGACCATTTTGTAATATCACTATCATTATTGACATTCATGAAATATCTTTATAGCTAGTCCATATAATATCGTTTACTTTCAGAGTTCATGTAGTTGAATATCATATGATGTAATTGGGTCCTTTTTTCTGATATGTTGTATATAGACTATATGGTTATGTTAGCATATTCTGCTGTACTATTTATTGAAACACTATAATAATAAGAATACACTTCACTGTCAGATTTTGTGCAGTTGAATAAGAAATGAGAAAGCGGGATCCTTTCTTCTTTTCTTTGAATCAAAGTGACAACCTAACTTAGACTTTCAGTTAAGCTTTCCAGCTTCCTACCTGTGCTCTTGTATTGGTTTCTCAGGTAGGAACATTTTCTCTGCATGGACAGAAACAATTGATAAACTCAACTCCAACAGAGAAATAAATTACATGCCAGCTGTAATGAGACCTCAACGTCCAGTAAATTTTCTTTTGTTTGTAAAAATGTGGCAGTATGAAGTAAGAGTCAATAATTATTTATTGTTAATTCCCTAATGTTGGCTTCTGATGCACATTTAAATTGTGATGTGACTAAGTTGAAAAGAATTATCATTTATTTAACATATTCATGCTAATGCACCTGGATGAAAATGACTGTGATAATCTCCTAGGAATCGTTTGTATTTTACTGAAGTAAGTAGGTACCCTTCCTGCAGTCCAGTAAAATTGGATGTCTCACTGAACTGAGTGAAAATTCCTTTTGCTGACAGTGAGCCAGAGACTCAGATCTAGGAAGAGTCACTATATTCTTAAATATGTTTAATTCTCATTTAGTGGTGCCACCTTTTTTGTTTGTATCGATTTTTGTGGGAGTTCCAAGTCTATGTTAAGATGGTTTGCCTCTATCATCAACAATAATATAATCAACATTATATAATGTTTTCTTTGTTTCCTTGGTAGTTATTTAATGTTTACCCTTTTTCTTCAGCATTTAGTTGACTGTTGAAGTGATAATAGGCGAACTATACTTGTAAATAATTATTCCTCAACTCTCTATGGTTTATCTTAAGTAAATTATTGCAGAGAATTTTATTTTTACATGTATAATTTTTACCATAGTTGTTGGCAGAAGAATTGAATATCTCCCTTGAACAAATACCAGTCTTAAAACAAGAAAAATGATAGAAATAAATCAATGAGGTGATGGAAAATAAAATACGTATCTTAGGGAAATACAAGTATATAGTTTTACTTCAGAGCTCAGATAATTTCTGAGCCTAAACCAAAGGACATCAACATTTGAAACAAAAATACTGGTTAAAATCTTGAGTTGTGTTTTACCAAACTCTGTATAATGTTCTTCAAAATATCTCTCTCAACTTTTAAAAATTTCTAGTTCATTGCCACCACCATAGATCGGGCCCTCCAGTTGGTTTCTTTCTGTGTTTTCTAAGAGTTAAAATTAGCCTAGTTTAAATATTGCTTAGAAAATTTCCTTTTTGTTCTCCATCAAGACTAAATGTTTCCCTCTGTCCACACCTTTCTTGATCTAGCTCCAGTATAATCTCCAGCATAATTTTCTCTGAAAATAAACTGTTTGCTCAGCTAGTCCCTTTCCTAATATGATTATCTTATATTGTACTTGCCTAAAAGATCTTTGACTTTGATCCTTATTTATTGAAATGTTTTTCCATTAAGGATCAACCTTGAGGTTTGATTAATTTTCTTATTGTGTCAGTTCTTATAGATAATCCTGTGTATTAAAATTCTCTAGGGGAGCATGTATAGCTCAGTGATTGAGCACTTTATTCACATGTACGAGCTCCTGGGTTCAATCCCTTATACTGCCTTAAAATTTTTTTTTCTAATGATAATGAGCTCATATACATTTTTTTAAAAGATTTATTTTTGATTTATTTCTCTCCCCTTCCCCCCCACCCCCCAGTTGTCTGCTCTCTGTGTCTCACTCGCTCTGTGCTCCTCTGTGACTGCTTATACCTTATCAGTGGCATGGGCAATCTGTGTTTCTTTTTGTTGCATCATCTTGTGTCAGCTCTCTGAGTGTGTGACGCCATTCTTGGGCAGCCTGCGCTTTCTTTCGCACTGGGCGGCTGTCCTTACGGGGTGCGCTCCTTGCCTGTGGGGCTCCCCTATGCGGGGGACACCCCTGCATGGCACAGCACTCCTTGGGCGCATGAACACTGCACGTGGGCCAGCTCCACACGGGTCAAGGAGGCCTGGGGTTTGAACCATGGACCTCCCATGTGGTAGGTGGACGCCCTTTCCATTGGGCCAAGTCTGCTTCCCTCTCGTATACATTTTTAAAGGTTCTCTAGGTACATATTTTTTTTATAGCAGCAGTTTATCACTCAGTTGTATCTTACGGATAATGTGAATCCTGAAATCGATGAAATTCCCTTGTTTTTACCACTAGGAAGTGAAGGGGTAAGTTATTGGCCCATGTTGAGTAGTTGTAGAGAATTTTTGACATGAATATCTCTGAATTAACTTTCCTGATAGCATTATCTTAACAGTATTATTCCTGTTTTGTAACCATTTCTTCTGTGTTTTTAAATCTTATTTTCTGTTCAGCCCTTTTGTAAACCACTTGAAATCCAGGTTAGGAGTGGTACTATTCTATGGTCTCTCAATGTCCCTACTGTTCTTGCTGGGTATGACAAAAACGTAATGGTCATACACATGTAATTTGTGAAAAGCACTACATAAAGGTGGGGAGACAAGGGGAATAGGAACACACTTTGTGTGTACTGTTGAAGAAAATATCAGAGAATATGCAAGCTCAGAGAAACAGAAATTAGTACAGGTTGCCAGGGGTAGGAGGCAGGGGCAATGGATGTTTTAGTAATGGAAAGTGTTGAGGGATAGCACACCATTGTGAATGTGATTAATCCCACTGAATGATATGCTTGGGAGTAATTGACATGGAAAAAGTTTATGTTGTATATATGTTCCCACTATTTAAAGAGACAATGACAATTAAATGCAATATATGATCCTGGACAGGATCTAACAAGGGAAAGAAAAGACTCAAAAGGACGTCATTCGGACATACAGAAATACTGGACTATAAGCTTTAAGCGTTATATCAGTGTTAAATTTCTTGAACTGGATAGCTACACTTCAGGTAGTTACTATATAAGTGAATATCCTAGATCTTAGGAAATATACATGACAGTATTAAGTGTTCAAGGAACATGATATATACAACTTACACTTAATGTTTTCAGAAAAAGGATTGATAGACTTATAGATAGCTAGATAGATGAATTGATAAATGGATAGATAGAATGATTCAGCAAATGTGGAAAAATGTTAAAATTTGTAGATCTGGCTATCTGGGGTATAGGTGGATGTTGGCGTTCTCTTTATAGAATTTGTATTATTTTTGTAACTGTCCTGTAATTTAGAAAGTATTTAAAAATAAAAAGTTTAACAGAAAAAGACAGAGAAAAAAGTAAAAAGAAATGTAGGGCTCTGACTGCTCTTTTACCCAGGCCATTTTTTCAGGACTGTGTTAGCAACAAGAAGCCTTGAGGGATGAGGCTGTATCAAAGAGCAGGTGTGCTTACTGCCTAGTGTAAAATAGTGGACTCCCTAATCTCATTGTTCTCAGCTGTGACAAACTCACTGAGTTTGCAACATCCATTTGGAAGCCTCAAACTTGGGGGCAGTCAGGGGAACCTGTGCACATACTGATACTCCTCCTGTTTGCTCTGGTATAAATAATGAAGTCTTTGGTCTCTGATCTGGGACTCTCGTGTCTTCTGTCAGCATTCATCACAGCAACAGGCTAACATATTAGGTTGCAGTTAGAATAAAATCAAATACCTAACCAAACTGCCTTTTATGGAAAGGTAGAGACTATTTCATAAATTAAGATAAATAAAAATATTTTGTGCCTTTTCAAACAACCCACTATGCATAGCAACTGTCTTTAACATGCTTAACATGTAATTAGATGTACATATACACTTAGTATGCTTCTCAGAGTTTACTTTTCATAAAATCGTAGCAGCCATAACAATAACTAAATTGGTTATTTCTTGGATTTACTTAGAGAAGACTCAAGCAATTAAAATTGGTTGGACTTTTCTGCTTCAACTGAAAAAAGAGCTGCGTTTAACTTCAACTTTCTTTTGGGAGGTTTCTGAAGAACACTTCAGCATAGGATTCAGTCTTATTTATTTATCTACCTTGTCTCTGTTCTTTCTCCTTTATCTTTTCTTTAAAAATTTTTTTATTCTCCAATTTTGAGGGTTTAGCACTTCAAAATGTGGAGAAAAAGAAGTACCATAGATTTTTAAGTTGTTTAGGTGTGTGTGTGTTTTCACTCTAGCCTTAAAAGATAAAGGGAAGCCTTTTTTCACTATAGCAGAGTGATATGTAGTAGACTCATTCACTGATGCTAAAAGTTAAATAATAAAAGTGATTTAGCAAGAAACTTTGTGGTAGAAAACACAAATTACAAAATTGGAACTATGTCTTTATTGAAAACCTGTAAAAATTGAACTTACATGTAGTAAAGAATTAGAAGGGAATAAACATAGAAAATTGAAAACAGTTTGATGTATTAGTGGTAGAATTATAGAATTAACCTTTCTTTTCAACTTAATTTGTAGGGCAAGATGGGAGAAGCTAGAAAGGAACATAGGGGCTAGCTATTTAAGGATCTTGAATGAAGATCCTTGTATTTCATTTTGTAGGTACTTGCGGAGTCACTGAAGAATTTTTATATAAATCTGTGGTTAGAGCTGACTTTCAAAAAGATAACTATGGTAGTAGAAGTAGGTAAGAGATGACTTAAATGAATGCAGTGAAACAATGGGGGTGAAAAAGATGAAGAGTTGTTAGAAGTCAGAATTTCAGATGTGATAGTGCTAGAATGTGGGGAGTAAGGAAATTGAAGGAGCCAGTGATTACTCACAGGGTTCTAGCCTAATGTATTAACTGAGAAATGATAAGCTAGTATGAAGAGATTTTACCAGGGAAAGATACTAAATTTGGTTTGGAATCTCTTGAGCTTTTGAGTACCTGAAAGACATACATGTGAAAATATCTAGTGGGCAGTGATAAAGATGTATCTTGAGTAGTGATTTTGAAATCTTTCTGACCATGAATTACAGTAACAAATATACTTTACATCTGCCTCTGTCCAAACAGATGATTTCATGATTTTACAAGACAGTACCTCCCCTGTCTGTGTGTGATGCGCTCTGATAATTTGTAGTTTTTGTTATTTCATTTTGTTTCATCTTTAAATGCTTGTTGTTAGTCAGTAAGTTTAATTCATAGGCTACTAATAGGTCATTACCTGCTCTTGGAAAGACACTTCTCTGGAGACTAAAAGAAAGTCAGACTGGAGAAGATCTGTAAGCCGTAAATACACTGATGTTACTTGAAGTCATGGAAGTCCAGCCAGGGAGCAAGAAAATTTCCTAGATTATTACTCTATATAGCGTCAAAAATTTTTGAAAGTTTAAAGCTGATAGAGGAAGAAGAGGCAGCAAAAGAATATGAGAAGAAATAGTAAATTCTAATAGTAGAATCAAGAGAGTAACACTGGAGAAGCCAAGGGGAAAAATGTTTGAAGGAAGGAATAATCAACAGTGGCAAATGCCAATGATACCATATATAGTATGAAAAATAACAAGACTGACTATGTCATTTAAGAAGTTACTCATGGTAAATGCAAAAGCAATTTCAGGAGAGGACTTCAGGGAAAGTAGGTTGAAATGAATAGAAAAAAATGCACGGGAAGGGAAGAAAGAATTTAGACTTCTTTTACAGGGAATTTAATCTTAAAGGGAAAAAATAATATATTGCAGTAATAAGGGCAGAGAAAGGATTCAAGTGAAATTCTTGAAACAACCAGGTTTGCTTTCTAGGGATGCATGTTAAAGAATCAATAAATGTTTGCTGAATTTTTTTGAAAAAGGAATTTAGGAGATTTAAGAGGAAACAAATGAGAGTATTCAATAGGTAGAAAAATAATTGTAGCAATTAAAATTATTTAGCTTATCAAAGAACATCTTTGAAATGAATAGCAAGACTCATGTAATAGCTAGGTCCCTAGATTAAGAAAGATGAAACCAATAGTCTGAATATATATACATATAAATAAACACACACATATATACACACATTTTTATGTATTACGAATTAATGTTTTCCTCTGAAGAGTAAATTAGTTTGGAGAGACTTAATGGTTATAAATCTTACGTTGCGTAAGAATGAGGTTTAATAATGAGAGAGCAGATTTTCTAAAATACATATTATGGAGAGAAGAACAGACAACTATCTTGGATGATTTAGAATCAGCCGTCTAGGAGAGTTGGAATAAATTACTCTTGGAAGTTATTTATAATTTATGGATTTGCAATATGCTTATCTATGTTACGATAAAAGTCTAACATAATACTGGTTTTAAGAGTTTAAATAAGATCTGCTATATAAACTTCACATTTTAAATGAAGAATTTTTGTGATTCCACACACAGTTCTAAGAAGCAATTCTATTGTAACCCCACTTGCACCCTATATTACAGTGTAAAGATTTACAGAGGTCATACTAGAGAAAAAAGCACACTCTTCACCCAAGGAGAAAGGCATGTCCGTGCAAAAACCTAATGTGATACTATTCTTGGGACTGCATATTTAAACATGCCATTCATCTGTTTTGGTCCTTGTCATGGCATTTGCAAAATGGACAAACCAAGCCCCTTCTCATTTATTGTGGGAAAATTGAATACTCTGAAGTAATGTGAGTAGTGGAAATGAATTGGGAGTGAGGAACTACAATTCTGTACCACCTTAACCAAGTCACTTAATCACCTCTGGAAATTGGTGGAAATTGGACTGAAAAAAGAAAACCCCACTCCTTCCTGTCTCATGAGGTTGTGATGATTGTTCAATGAGACAGTGAGTATGGAAATACTTTATAAGTAAAAGAGAATTTTATACATATAAGGTAATAGTAATTTGACTGTCATTATTTGATCAACCCAAAGCACTGGTGTCAGATTCGCTTAAAATCATAAGTTCCAGAGTACATCAGCTATCTGCTACCTAAATTCAGACATTATTAAAATAATAGTTTTATTAGTTCCCTACCTTAGAGCAAAGTGTACTTTTGCTGGACTTCTTTTTCAAAGATACTATGAACTTCTTAGAAGTGGCCATACTTCTCTTTTATGCGCTAGTCTAGGAAAAGTTTTGCAGAGCTCTTTGAGGATGCACTTCATAAAACCTATGAAGTTAAGCAGGTGGAAAATTTTATATAGGATTAATGTATTTCACAGGAAAAAAATAGAAGCTAGTGTTGCTTGTTTTCTTTAAGTTTTCTCTGGTTTCATCCTCTTTGGAGTTTCAAGAATGAGTGCATTTTATATGAGAAAAATAATTTCAAGACAGTTCATTTGTACTGGATTTTAAAATATAAGGGAGGCAAATGATTCTTAGATTTTTAAAAGAAAAAAATAGAGAAAGGAATAAAAGCTCTACATTTTTAAAGGAACTTCTTTCATCACTTTTAACATGCAGCCAGAAGCACAGATATGTTCAAAATCCAGCCAAGAACAGTGCAAAATTTTATATTGGACAGAATTCTGGAAGCTGCCAGAACCATAATTTAGAAGTAGGGGAAAGGGAAGCAGATGTGGTTCAGCCAGTCCAGTTGGGTGCCTGCCTACCACACAGGACATCCTGGGTTCGGATCCTCATACCTCCTAAAGAAGACAGGCAGATGCCATACCTGCCACAATGAGCACAAGCCTCAATGAGCAGATGCCACAGCCCATGGGGAGCAGATGTGGTTCAGGCCGTTGGGCACTTGGCTCCCTTGTGGGATGTCCCGGGTTCGGTTCATGGTGCCTCCTGGAGAAGATGAGCAAACAATGAGCAGACAGACAAGAGAACCATCTGGGGGAGAAGGGATAAATAAAAATTTAAAATAATAACAATAAAGTAAATAAATCTTTTTAAAAATTGTAATGAATAAGTAGGGGAAAGCCTTCCAAAGTATCATCATTGTTGGAAGTCTCAGAGCTTCACTGTAGCATTGGATTCCAACAGAGTCTTCATCCCGTTTTCTGTAGACTCTTTATTATTCTGTTTAAAAAAAAGAAAGTTCATGATAACATAATAGCTTGATAGTCAACAAAATGGACATGGAAGGAAAAGAAACTAAAGCTTAGCCAGTATTCACTCTTTGTTCTTATGTCTAAACTTAACATTTATCTCAGCCATTTCAAAATGTATGTTGTAAATATCCACAATATGTTGAGATGTTGAAATATCCTATATTTGTTAATCCATGAGAAAAACTACATTTTAATGTTGATGGAAACAAAATAGAAGTAGTCAGCTGTTTGTCCAAACCTGGGGCCCTGCTTCTGCTAGGTCCACCAGCACGACTACTTAATGAAGAGGCTCCAGATCCTATTTTCCTTGACTTTTTTACTTTACCTTTTCTTTTCCTTGTTTCTTATTTCTAGGCCTTGGAAGTCTCCGGTTTAGATGTGTTGGTCGAGAGCCAGAAAAGGGAAAGAGAGTTTTTCTGATAATAATAAAAGTCTTTGGAAATCATTTTTTGAGTCACTGGAAACAAATTATGATGAAACAGTATCCAGTGTATTAGAAAGTGACTGTGTTAAGCAGAATTTTAAGATGGCCTCCAAGATTCCCTCCCTGGTGTGCATGCTATGTATCAACTGCTCCCTTTTAGCATCAGTGGGACCTGTGAATATGATAGAATATTACTCCTTGGATTTTCCTATATTATGTAGCAAAGGAGATTTTGCATATGTAATTAAGGTCCCTAATCAGTTGAATAAGTGTTAATGGTAGATCATGTGGGGTAGCTCTGACCTAATTAAGAACTCCCTTAAGAGATCAGCAACAGCAGAAGATGCTCTTCTGTTTGCACCAAGAGGAAAATGCAAACAGCTATGAGGGCCTCAGTTTGTAGTTGGAAGGAACTGAATTCTGTTAAAATCCTGGAAGAATTTGGAACAGGCCCTGGAACAGGCCCTGGAACTACAGATAGGAAACCTTGAGTAAACTAATGCCTAGACTCTTGAGGCACAGAAACGGAGGTGATTTTTGTTTGTGTTTGTTTTAAACAGCCAAGTATTAAATGGTATGTTGTTACTCACAACAGAAAAGTAATACAGTGACATAGAAAATATAACCAAAGGCTACATGAGAAATACAAACCCATTTGGAAAATCAACTAAAACAACTACCATTTATTAAGTACCTCTGTGTGAACCTTGAGCACTTGAAGTATGGTTAGGTTGAATTAAGATGGTCTGTAAGTATAAAATAAATCCTGAATTTTGGAGCTTTAATATGAAAAAGAAATGTAAAATATGTAAGTAATAACTTTTATATCTTGATTCCATGCTGAAATGATATTTTTTATTGTATTAAATATTTATTATTAAAATAGTAAATTAATGTCACCTGTTCTTTTTCTTTTGAAAATTTCGTCACTAAAAAGTAAAATATTTGTGGCTCACATACTTCTGTTAGAGGAGCATCTAAAAAACAAGACAGAAAATATTCCTCCCCCCACCCTTTGCCGTTTTGGTTTTAGCCAGCCTGGTGGGTGTGAAGTGGTATCTCATTGTGGTTTTAATTTGCATTTCCCTAATAACTAATGATGTTGAGCATCTTTTCATATGCTTATTGGCCATACATGTATCTTCTTTGGAGAAATTTCTATTTCAGTGTTTACCCCATTTTAAATTGGGTTGTTTGTCCTTTGGTTGTTGTGTTGTAAGAATTCTTTTTATAGTCTGTATACTAGACCCTTATTGGATGTTTTCCAAATATTTTCTCGCATTCTGTAGATTTTCTTTTCATATTCTTGATAATATCATTTGATGAACAAAGCTTAATTTTTGCTTTTGTTGCTCATGATATTTTTGTTGTTATATCTAGGAATCCATTACCAAATTCAAGGTCCTGAAGATATTTCCTTACATTCTCTTCTAAAAGCTTTATAGTTTTAGCTCTTTTATTTATGTCATTGATCCATTTTGATTTAACTTTTGTATATGGTGTGAAGTAGGTGTCCAAATTCATTCTTTTGTGTTTGGATATCTAGTTGTCCCAGCACCTTTTTTTTTTGAAAAGACTATTCTTACCCCCATTGACCACAGATTTATAGGTTTATTTCTGGACCTCAATTCTATTCCATTTGTTTATATGTCTATACTTAAATAAGTATCGCTCCATTTGATCATTATCATTTTGTGATAAGTTTTAAAATTGGAAAGTTTGAGTCTCCTAATTTGTGCTTCCCTTTCAAGATTGTTTTGGTTATTCCAGTCCCTTTGCCAATACCTTGTGAATTTGAGGTTTGATTTTTTCCGTTTTTGCAAAATGACCATTGGAATTTTGGTAGGGGGATTGCATTGAATATGTATATCACTTCGGTAATATTGCCATCTTAACAATAATAAATCAATCATGAAATCAATCATGAACAAAAGCTGCTTTTCCATTTATTTGGGTCATCTTTAATTTCTTTCAGCAATGTTTAAGTCTTTCACTCCCATAGTTAAATTTGTTGTTAGGATTATTTTCTTATGATGCTGTTGTATATGGAATTGTTGTCTTATTTCTGTTTTGGATTGTCCATTGCTAGTGTGTAGAAAACACACATGATTTTTGCATATTGATCTTGTATCCTGCCATTTCCTAAATTCATTTATTAACTGTAGTAAGCTTTTTTTTTTTTTTTTGACATTTTCTGTATATATGAGATCATGTCATCAGTGAAAAGGGATAGTTTTACTTCTTCCTTCCAATCTGGGTGCCTTTA
Source organism: Dasypus novemcinctus (assembly GCF_030445035.2). Lineage (NCBI taxonomy): Eukaryota > Metazoa > Chordata > Mammalia > Cingulata > Dasypodidae > Dasypus > Dasypus novemcinctus. Next base: position 6,108,099 of record NC_080673.1, on the reverse strand, counting down.
AAATTTAAAAAAAAAAAAAAAAATTTTTTTTCTTGCCTAATTGCTACAACTAGAACATCTAGTACATTGTTGAAAAGAAGTGGCAATAGCAGACATCCTTGTCTTTTTTCCTGACCTTAGGGGACAAGCTTGCTGGCTTTCGCCATTATATATTAGGGTGATGCCCTTTCTCAGATGGATAAAGTTTTCTTTTATTCCTAGATTGTTGAGTGTTCCTATCATGACAAGGTGTTACATAATGTCAAATGCTTTTTCTTTATCAATCGAGATGATCATATGGGCATTTTCCCTTTCTTTCTGTTAAAATATGATGAATTACTTTGATTTTTTTCTTACGGTCAGCCACCCTTGAATTCACAGGATAAACCCCTTGGTCATATAGACCTTTTAATATGCTGTTTGATTCAGTTTGCTGGTATTTTATTTTCTTGAGGATTTTTGCATTTATGTTCAAAAAGAATTAGATCTATAGATCTGTAGTTTTCTTGTGGTGTCTCTGTCTGGCTTTGATAGAATGAATTACCCTCCTCTTGTATTTTTTTGGAAAATATTGGTGATGATTCATCAATAAGTGTTTTGTAGAATTCACCAGTGAAGTCATCTGATCCTGTGATTTTCTTTGTTGGGAAGTTTTTTTTGATTACTGATTCAGTCTCTTTATTTGTTATAGTTCTATTCAGATTTTCTATTTCTACTTAAGTCAGTTTTGGTAAATTTGTGTGTTTCTAGGAATTTGTTCATTTTATGTAGATTACCTAATTTGTTGGCATGAACAGTTATTCATGTAATCCTTTTTGTTCCTGGAAGATTGATAGTAATGCCCCCACTTTAATTTCTGACTTTACTTATTTGCATCTTTCTTCATGTTTTTCATCTTAGTCATTCTGGCTGAAGGTTTGTCAATTTTGTTTATCTTTTTTTTTTTTTTAATTTTTTTATTTCTCTCCCCTTTCCTGCCCCCGCCCTCGCCGCCCCCCCCCCCCAGGTTGTCTGCTCTCTGTGTCCACTCGCTGTGTGTTCTTCAGTGTCCACCTGTATTCCTGCCTCCACCTGTATTCCTGCCAGCGGCACCCAATAGGCGGATGCCCCATCCGTTGGGCCAAATCTGCTTCCCTTTTTGATCTTTTTGAAGAACCCACTTTAGCTTTGTTGATTTTCCCCTATGCTTTTCCTGTTCTCTATTTGATTTATCTCTGCTCTGGTCTTTCATTATTTATTTACTTATTCTACCTCTGGGTTTGCTTTACTCTTCTTTTCCTAATTCCTTGAGGTATAAAGCTCGGTTACTGATTTGTGATCTTCTTATTTTTAGTGTAAACCTTTATGGTTACAGTTTTTCCTCTAAGCATTGCTTTCTGCACATCCCATAAGTTTTGGTTTATTGTGTTTTCATTTTAGTTAGTCTCAAAGTATTTTATAACTTCTGCTGTGATTTCTTCATTGACTTATTGGTTGTTGAAGAGTGTACTATTCAATTTTGACCTAATTATGAATTTTCCATGTTTTCTTCTGCTAATGATTTCTGGCTTCATTTTATTGTGGTTTGTAGAAGATACATGGCATAATTTCAGTCTTTTTAAAATTATTGAGACTTGTTTTGTGGCCTAACTTATAGGCTGTCCTGATAAATATTCCATGACCATTTGAGAAGAGTATATATTCTGCCTTTATTGAATGGAATGGTGTACACGTATGTTAGTTCTAGTTGGTTTACAGCAGGGTTCTTTTTTTACAAAAAAAAAGTTACTTATTTCTTCCCCTGCCACCGCATTGTTTGCACTTACTGTCTGCTCTCTGTGTTTGTTCATTGTGTGCTCGTGTCTTTTTTAGGAGGCACTGGGAACCTAACCCAGGACCTCCCATGTGGGAGGGAGGTGCCCAATAACTTGAGCCAACTCTGCTCCCTGCTTGTTGGGTCTCTCATTGTGTTTCCTTGTTGTATCTCTTCATTGCATTCGTGTTGCCTCATTTTTTTGCCTCAGTGCACCCTGCCAGCCCATCGCATCGACTCACTGTCTTGCTCGCTTTTCTAAGGCGGCCCTGGGAATGGAACCAGGATCTCCCATGTAGTAGGAGGGCCCCCAGCGGCTTGAGCCACGTCTGCTTCTCCAGCAGGGGTTCTTAACTAGGGTTCCATGGATCCCCATGGGGTTCTGTGGAAAGATTTCAGGGGGTCCATGACCTTGAATTCAAAAAAATCAACTTATTATCTGTATTTTCGCTGACTTCTGATGTTGAGTGTCATATAATGTCTTCCACTACCTTCTGAGAAGAGATCTGTGGTTTTCACTTGACTGGCAAAGGGGTCTATGGAACAAAAAAAAGCTAAGAGCCCCTGGTTTACAGGGTAGCTCAAAGCCTCAATTTCTTTATTGATCTTCTATCTAGTTCTATTCATTATTAAATATGGTATATTGAAGACTCTAAATATTATTGTAGAGCTATCTGTTTTTCCCTTCAATTCTGTCAGTGTTTGCGTCATACATTTTGGGGCTCTGTCAATCATATTACTAAATCCACCCTGTGGATTATTAGTTTCATTTCCACTGCAGACCAGTACAAATTGTTGGTATATAGACCATACCCTCGATGTGCATTTTTAGGGTGTTTTATCTCCAAATTAAAACATTTCATTTTGTTTGGCTTCAGAATATATCCCTAAGTTTGAGTATTCATTTTTTATTTTAGCTGAGAGTAATTTATTTCACATACTAGCTTTTTCAAGTAACAAACTCAAAAGTTATGCATTAAATTATTCCTGCTAAGTGTATTAGCTGGCATGACAGTTTTCTGCTGCTTCTTATTGTCCAACAGATGCTGGCATTTCAAAACTAAATACAAGCTTTTTCCCCAAGAAGTGAGCTTTCTTCTTATTTATGAATTAGTTTTGGACAAATAAGTGTAAGCTTGTGTCTTCCAGAGACTATGTGACTTATTATTTTTATAGCAAAATGGTTTAAAAGAAAAATAATTATAGTACCTTGAAATTCATACATCAGCTCTTCCTTCTCTCCTGGGCCATAGTTCTAATTATTTTTTGTAATGGTAATTGATAACCAGGTGAATTCCTTTGCTATTGGAGTTTTATAGGTTTTTTTTCCTCTTTGATTCCTTGGGAATAATATAAAATCTCCAAGTTCAAATATATGTCAAAGTGATATACGCCTTCTGTACATAAATAATAACTTTTTACAGAAGCCTCTTAAGGTAGCTTTCATTTTTTTAATTCAGATTTGCATCAGAAAGGTAATGACAGTTCATTAGCATTTGAAGAATCTAAAATTTAGGAAGTACATTTCTCAGCTCAAGGTTAAATTGGTCATCATCAGTTATGAAAGGAAGTGTCATGCACTCCATAGAATGTTTCACATATTTCAAAGTGTTATCTCTTGCAGGGAAACACAACTCACCATTCTTTTTAGAGAAGTGACATAACAATAGGACGATCTATACTGTCTTATCCTTTAATATATGTGTAAAGAATTGGCTATGCAGATTTTTCCTCAGGGGAAGTTTCACACTGACTCCAGCAGTTGTCTTCAGTATTAAAACATTAGATGAAAAAGATTGTACAGTTATAATTTATCATGCTTTGTATGTGCTTTTGCATTTTTTAATACTGTTGTATTTGTATGTAGAGTTTTAATTAAGAGATAACTGTCACCACAGGTTGGCTGCAGAAGGCTACAATCTCCAACAGAGATATAAATGCTGTGCCAAGTGCGAGGGGTTGGGTAGCAAATGAGAGGTCAGGAATATAAAATGGATTTGTAATTAAAAGTATAAAATTCATTTCTTTCTAATTTAATGAATAATATAAAGACATTTTATTGTATTCATTTACTTTTAATAATTCTCTGTTTTTTAAATGTCTTTTAAAATATAATGAATGCTCCTAGCCCAGTAGTATTTTCTTTTCATTTCAGCACATGGTTTGTTTTTCTAAACTATGTAGTAAAAATTCTTAGCCAGTAAAATTATAGCCCATGAAGATTTACTTTTTCCTTTGTTTTTCTCTGACTCATTAGCATTAGGATAGTCCTTCCATGTTCAGAAAAATATTTTACTTACCAAGAAGCCTACATCAAAGAGAAAATTAACTTACTCTCTGGAAAAATCATTCAGAAAAGAAATTCTTATGAAGTTCTAACTTAAATTAGCTATAAATAACTAGTGGTTAGAAATATTTTATAGAGAAGGAGAAAAGTGAAGTTTAAACAGGTCTGTATTATTTATTCAATAGGCCTCTTATCTTATTTTTAGGTGAATTTTGAATAGGACTTAATCACGACTGCCAATCCAAATCATATTACACAAAGATCAAGAGGAGAATTCTCTTGCCACAGGCTGCTATTCTGATCAAGGCCTACTTTTTCTCTTTTTTGCTTGTGTCCTGCCAGCCAAATAATTACTTCTACATTGTCCTATTATCTTAGCTGATTATAATCCTTTAGGCACACCTAAGGTTCTTTTATGCATAATGCAAGGGTAGGGACAACTGAACATTCCCGATCTCATAGTAAATTAGTGGGTACCTAGAAGAGAAAGTAATTGACATAAGATAACATTATCTACTTTTTATTGATCAAAGAATTAAAAATTATGGCCAATTTTATGCCCCAGGAGGAATTCTTAGGAATAAATATAAACTGTTCATGTTAGTAACTGTTTAGAGTCCAATGTCTTTTGTAATTGTTTTTTGTATCAGTATTTTCTATATTTATCACTGAAAGCATGCCTGAATGCAAGAGACAGGATTCAAGCAAACCATCCTTACTTTTCCTTTTAAAAATAATTCTTATAGTGAGAGACAAGTTTGGTGATCAGAAAGAACTGAAAGAAGACATTTTACTTTATTACTTTCTTTCATGATATCATGTAAGTGTTCTGTAGGGTATTTACTTTCCTTGTTATCATAACATAGTATAAGGGAATAGAATCAGTTTAGAGGAAAGAACTTGCTATAGAAATAAAAAGAGCTAGAAAACCTAGAAATTGGACTATTCCTGCAGTCACTTTCATATCTCTTCTTCCCACTACCTCTGTTGTCCCTCACTTTCTTCTAACTGGATGAAGTCACCAGGAAAAGCATGAAATAACTCATTGATTTGTACCATTTTTCATGGTTGTCGATGACTGATATGTCTTTTCCTATTGCATTCACTCTTTTTTTTTTTTTAAAGATTTATTTATTTATTTCTCTCCCCTTCCCTCCCACCCGCTCCGGTTGTCTGTTCTCTGTGTCTATTTTGCTCAGTCGTCTTTGTCCACTTCTGTTGTTGTCAGCGGCACGGGAATCTGTGGGTTTTTTTGTTGTGTCATCTTGTCGTGTCAGCTCTCCGTGTGTGCGGCACCATTCCTGGCAGGCTGCACTTTCTTTTGCGCTGGGCGGCTCTCCTTAAGGGGCGCACTCCTTGCGCGTGGGGCTCCCCTATGTGGGGGACACCCCTGTGTGGCAGGGCACTCCTTGCATGCATCAGCACTGCGCATGGGCCCGCTCCACACGGGTCAAGAAGGCCCGGGGTTTGAACTGTGGACCTCCCATGTGGTAGACGGACGCCCTAACCACTGGGCCAAGTCCGCCGCCCTGCATTCACTTTCTGATGCACCTCTGCACTTGGCAGAGACATTACCTGACCATCGCATTTAACAGGACTTCTTATTTATTATTTTGTGATTTACATTCCTAGGTAGCACTGTACTTTTCGTACAGTTATATTGCATGCCCCTTTTCTTTTTTACTTTCATTCTGGCCAAATCAAACATATAACCTTCTTTTCTTGGAGTGGGACTACATACCTGAAGAGGTTGTTAGTGTATCTAAGTTTTAAAAATAAAAAGGAGAAAGTGGAAAGGAACAGTATTATTTTGTTTATTGTCTTCATCTCTCTATCCCCAGAGCCCTGGACAATGAAAACATTTAATAAATAAATGAATGAACTGTGCTTATTTACCATGAAGCCTAAATAGTTGTACAGTTCTGTTAGCTATTTTACTTTCTAACAGATTCAACATGGAAACAGATCTTTACTCATATAACCTATCTCGATAGTTGCCATTCTTCCTTGTACTGACTTGTGGAACCACATAACTTCTGGTATTTATAATACATTCTGATAAATGGTATTTGGATAATTATATCAATTTTCTATAATATGTTTTCTGAAGCATTAGTTTCAAAAGCAAATATTTCACTTGAAGTCAAAAGTAGTTAACCATACGAGGTAACACAGTAGGAAATTAGGAAACAAGTTCTAGACATGTCTACTATTACCTACCTTATTTCCTCCAGTTTTAAACCATGCTTCTGTTTGATTTTGTTTTAACATCCTGAAATTGGGGTGTATTTTTTTTTTATTGATATCAAAAGAAACCTGCTTGCTGCTGGAATGAGGAGTAAATTGTGATATGGTTGTCATCATAGTACTATGTCTAATGGCAAATGATCAAAAGTGATTCCGAAGATTCTTAGGACTTTAAATGAATAGAAGGCTTATGATTGTGTCACCAAAACAAAAAATAGCATGCAATTAAATGGTTTAAGGAGTACAATTACTTCTTGGTTTAAAAGTAAAATAGTGTGCATTAAATAGAGAATTTTACTCCATTGAAGAGATAATGATTTTGTGTGATTTATGTATTTTTTTAAAAAGGATAATGATAAAAAATAAAAATAAACTTTAAAAAAGATATAATGAAATAAGTCATGCATGTTACAACCCATGAGGTTGCACATAGAGGAAATACAGTAGTCTGAGTTTTGAGTAGGCCATTTGTTCTTTCTAAGCACTGATTTCTTCACCTGCTTATTAGAAGTTAGGCCACGGATTTTTCAAGGTCCCTTCCAACCCGAGTATTCCCTATTCTTGTGCTGAAAATGAGTCTTTATAACTTAGCATGATTTTTAAAACTCTTAGTCATCTTTTAAAACTGTCTTCTTAGTGGCCCACAAGGTTTTCTCCAGAGACTGCTCTTAGAGTTATTTCAGTAAAGGGAATGATATAAATATTAAGTTTTTTAACAAAATTTCAACATTCTGAAGAGAAAACCACACTTGTTCCCTGGCCTGTTTATGTCTATGGAAAAAAAGAAGACTTTTTATTAATCAGCAACGACCTTAATGAAGAAGGTAAAGACAAATGGGGCTATACCATTTATATAATCAAAAATGTCACAGGTGAGCCTGCCTTCACAAGGAGGCCCCAGGTCCCGAACTGAGGGCCTCCCATATGGTAGACGGGAGCCACAGCTGCTTCCCTGGCTACTGTTTTTAAGAACTGGAAAGTGACACCCTGGTAAACTAGTGTTAGGATTATAAAATGGTTCAGCCACTTTGTTGTTCTCACAACAACAGCATATGATAGTTTGTTTTTTTCCTTAGAAATAAGTATAAAATTACTCTTATGTCCTGGCATTCCTGCATCTACTTATATACTGAAAAGTATTGAAAGCAGGGACTTTAACAGATATTTGCACACCTATTTTCATATCAGTATTATTCATGTTTGATAAAAGGTGGAAGTAAAATAAGTGTCCATCAACCGATTAATGGATTAATAAAATGTATTTACATACATGGGATATCATTTGGTCATAAAATAGAATGCAGGTTCTAATGCATGCTGCCATATGGAGGAAACTTGAAAATTTCATGTAGGATGTAAAGGCAGTTACAGAAGTACAAGTACTGGATGATCTCACTGATCTGAAATAAATGTTAATATGCATATTCATAGTGTCATAAACTTGAATACAGGGTACCAGGTTTTGAGTTGGGTTAGGGAAGCAGAGGTAATGCTTAGTTGTTACGGAGTTTCTGTTTGGGGAGTTGGAAATGTTTTGGTGATGGATGGTGGTGATGGTGGCACAGCATTGTGAATGTCATCAACACCACCGAATTGTTATAATTGAAGGTGGATAAAGTGGGAAACTAAGTTGTATATATGGGCAGCGAACTTGGCCCAGTGGTTAGGGCGTCCGCCTACCACATGGGAGGTCCACGGTTCAAACGCCGGGCCTCCTTGACCCATGTGGAGCTGGCCCACATGCAGTGCTGATGATTGCAAGGAGTGCCCTGCCACGCAAGGGTGTACCCCACGTAGGGGAGTCCCACGCGCAAGGAGTGGGCCCTGTAAGGAGAGCCGCCCAGTGCGAAAGAAAGTGCAGCCTGCCCGGGAATGGTGACGCACACACGGAGAGCTGACACAACAAGATGACGCAACAAAAAGAAACACAGATTCCCGTGCAGCTGACAACAACAGAAGCGGACAAAGAAGACACAGCAAATAGACACAGAGAGAACAGACAAACAGGGTGGGGGGGGCAGGGAAAGGGGAGAAAAATAAATAAATAAATAAATAAATAAATAAATAAATAAATAAATAAATAAATAAATTTAAAAATTAAAAAAAAAAGAAAATGGTGTAAAAAAAATTAAATACTTAAAAAAAAAGTTGTATATATGTTACCAGAAAAAAAAAATCCATGAATTCTAAGTGAACCCTATGGTAAGCTGTGTGGAATATAGTCAATAGTATAATTATAATGTTTCATCATTTCTTATAAACGTATCTCAGTAATGCAAAACATTAGCAGTAGAGATAACTGTGTTTGTGTAGGGGAACTGCACTACCTGTATGTCTTCTGTAAACTTAGAAAATTATATATTATGCAAGAAAAAACTGATAAATCCTATCTTAGGGTAAAATTAATGATAACCAAGAAATATTTCCATTTTGTATATATTTAATATTTTGAAATATAATTTTAATGAATAGCTAGGCATTTTACATGTTATTTCAGTTTATTCTCATAGCAACCTTGTATGATAAATTTTAACCTCAATTTATAATTGAAAAAAAATTTATAATTGAAAAACTGTAGGTTTAAGTCACTTTTTTTTTTTAAGGTTTATTTATTTATTTAATTCCCCCCCTCCCCCGGTTGTCTGTTCTCTGTGTCTATTTGCTGCGTCTTGTTTCTTTGTCCGCTTCTTTTGTCGTCATCGGCACAGGAAGTGTGGGCGGCGCCATTCCTTGGCAGGCTGCACTCTCTTTTGCACTGGGCAACTCTCCTCATGGGTGCACTCCTTCCGCGTGGGGCTCCCCTATGCGGGGGACACCCCTGTGTGGCGCGGCACTCCTTGCGCGCATCAGCACAGCACATGGACCAGCTCCACACGGGTCGAGGACACCCAGGGTTTGAACTGCAGACCTCCCATGTGGTAGACGGACGCCCTAACCACTGGGCCAAGTCTACCGCCTTAAGTCACTTTTTAAGGTTACCCATCTAACAGGTGAATGGTGGGGATAGTCAAGACTCTTAACTAAGATTTGTTCAACCACAAAAACTGACCTTTCTACCACAGTAACTCTTCTTGCTTGGTTAGTAAAAGTGGATTTTTAGATATATTTGTTTTATATGGGCATTTGGCTTGCATTTTAGAATTTGAATGTGTTCTGTGTTTTCTCAAGTGCTAGTTTTTCGATCTATTTTATGCTAAATGTATGTACTGCATGAATTAGCTTCCTTGACAGACTTCTATGATTGCTCTACTTGCAACTTAAAACATTGCTTTGGAGCCTGCCAATTTCCATCCTATAATTCTGAAGAGATTCGAGGGTAGATTCTAGTTTTCAGTATTTTCATATCAAAGGCGGAAATAGGTGATGCACAGAGATTAGTGCAGTAATTGAAGGAAGTTGGAGGATTGATGGAGGTAAACACTAGGAAGGTTAGTACTCCTAAAATGCATCAAGTAAGTATCATCTGCTCTTAATAAGATTATCTTTATGGCTTATTGTGTGTTTGAAGGTGGTAAACTTCCAAATATATAGAATTTCCCAACATATCTGTTTTTTCTCCCTGTTGTTAAGCATTAACTTTCACGTAGGAGTTTGTGGGGGTAGAATAGAAACAGTCATTTTGAAAATAAAAGAAAATATGGGCCTCTTTTCTTTCTACTATGGTCTACTAGTTTTTTCGTAATTACTTTTTGTTAACGAAGTTACAGGTTTAGAGAAAAATCATGGAGAAAATAGAGTTCCCAAATACGCCCTCCTATACACGCACATACAGTTTGCCCTATTAGTAACACGTAGCATGGTTACATTTGATGAAAGAATACTGTTATTATTGTACTATTTACTCTAGCACCTAGTTTACATTACTATACATTGTGTTATACAATTCTATGATTTTTCTTTTTTAATTTTATTCACATATATGCAACCCCTTTAAAACTCATTTAAATATATAATTCAGTGGTGTTAACTGCGTTCACAATGTTGCATGTGCTACCATCACCATCGTCCATTTTCAAACTTCTCCATCATCCCAAACAGAAATCCTGTACCAACTAAGCATTAACTCTCCATTCTCTACCCCCACCCTTGAACTGTGTTCCAGTTTCTGACCCTATGAATTTGCTTATTCTAATTTTTCATAACAGCCACTAACTTTTAATGTTTATCTAGGTTTGAATCTGTTTGAGTTTTTCAAATCCTATTTAATTATTTTTTCCTTTCTGCTGCTTTTGTATAAATTTCGCCCGTTCCACCGCCATTGCTTTAGGGACCTAGTTAGTATAGAAGATACAACAGAGACTTTCCTCTGTCAGTAACTAGTGAGCTATCTCTCTTTCCTGTCCATCTGTTCGTCTTGTCATTCATTCATCCATCCATCTTTTCATTCCTCTGCTCATTTATTCATGTACATGTTTAAGAAATATTTGTTCAACACTAACTTATGGGCCAAATGTTCTGAATATAATTTCAAAATAGCCACACACTCATGACCAATAGTATAATTGGGTAGAAAACTAAGTCAACAATTGCCGTATGATGCGATACGTTCAACTCCAGGCATAGGTACAGGTGCCAAGCCATGTAAATTAGCCTGCATTGAGGGAGAGCCAATCATTGTTTTAAGTCTTTGCTCTATCCTGTATGTTTTAATATATTTTGTTGCTTTAAAGTCTGCATGTAAAGATGATATCCTAATGTCATCCAATAAAGGCAAATTACTTTTTTAGAGAATTAGGTATTTCAAACTGGTCAATAAAGGAAAATTACTTTTTTAGAGAATTAGGTATTTCAAACTGGTCAGGTTTTACCTATTTATTTTAAGCTATCTTTAAATTTTATACCCATCAGACTTTTTCAAAAGGCTAACTCTACAGTGTATTACTTTTAGAAACACTACAGAAACACTGTAGGTGCTAGGTGAAGTTTTCCCTTCCCTGTTTTTTAGTCTTTTTAGTTATACTATGCCATGTTCCAGTCAGGATATAAGGTAGTTTAAAAGGATTTAGAAAATAGATGCAAAATGCAGAAATTAAAAATTACAAACAATGTTTGTTGTAGTAGTCTAAGTAAATAATGATTCCTTGATATAGAGCAAGGTTTCTCAACGTGAGCATTATTGATTTGGGGGAGGGATAAATCTGTTTTGTGAGACCATCCTTTCCATTGTAGGATGTTTAGCCTCTACCTACTAGATGCTAGTAGCACCCTCCTATTTATGACAACCAAAAATGTCTCCAGACGTTGTCATATGTCCCCTGGTAGGCAGAAGTACCCCTATGGGGAACCACTGGTCGAGACTGTAGATGTAGAAAAATTGATTTATTCTTAGGGAGAATTAGCAGGATTTGTTTATGAATTCCCTTTGGAGGTTGTAAAAAAGAAATGAGTCAGAAATGAATCCTAGCTATTTGGCTTGCATACATGGTGGAGAGTGGTCCCCTTTGCTGAGATTGGGAAGGTTTGTGTAAGACAAGGTAAGATGGTGATGGAATAGGTGAAAATCAATGAGTTTTTATGTGGACATGCCATGTTTAAGATATCTATTAGAAATCTGAAAGAGATGTCAAATGTACAGGTGGGTTTTTGTTTAGAGCTCAAGGAAAAACAAATTTTCAGCAGTCAGAGTTAGGTATGGGGAAAAAATGTATACCAAAACCAAGCTCTGAAAGTGGTTAGAGGAGAATGGATCAGTGAAGAAGGCTGTCCATGAAGAATACAAGTAGACTGTGGAATCATAAATCCAAGATAGGTAATGTATCAAGGAAGGGTATTTATTTATGTCAGATGCTTCTGAGATTCAGTAAGAAATGTTATTTTTTTTGTTATTAATAATCAAAATATTTTTAGCAGAAACTTACACCCAAAAGCAATAAAAAAGACAGTAGTAGAAAATAAAATGAGTCATACAGTGACGTTAAAAATGTTTAAATTGAAAAACCATAAACACCTAATCCCTTGCTAATGGTGGTCACTAATTATTCTAGAAACTTTTGTAAAGACAGTATTGGGCATTTATAATATTCACAATGACCATAAAGTAAAGTGAAAATGTCAAAAGTCCCCTAGACCACTCCCTGGGTCAGTGATTTGCTAGAACTCCGTATATAATTTTACTCACAACGAAGATTTATTTTAGCACTGGGAAAAGGCCATGGAGCAAAGTCCAATGAGACCAGGCACAGGCTTCCACAAGTCCGCCAGCCATTTAGTCACACAGGACATGCGTAATTCCTCTGAGTGAGTTGTGACAACATGTGTGAAATGTTGTCTACCACAGACGCTCATTATGGACTCAATCCCAGCATTTTTATTGGGCGCTGGTCACGAAGGCTCTCTCTGCTTGGCGCTTATGCAAATTCTAGATTCCTAGAAGGAAAGCAGGTCTTCAGCGTAAATCACACTGTTTGTGTAAACTGTTTAAGCACAGAGAACCACTCTATTCTGTTCTAGGAATGGCAGGGACCTTCCCCAAATCCAGGTTCCCAGATGCCAATCCAGGACCAACCTTGAAAGCAGGCCTCTCTAAAGATAGCAGTCTCAGACCCCTGTATTAAGTGCTTTCTGTACACATAACAAAGCCCAAGATGTAGACCTTTTCTTGGCATTAAGATTAAATCAGAATTTCTCTGGAATGGGCGTTTGATTAAACTATCTCCAGCATATCCCAGCTTATCAGGATAGCTAGGAAGCTAAAATTTTTGGCTCTACGTGTTGGGAGACAGTCTTGCATATAATAAAATAATCATAGGCTTTGGTATCTGACAAAGCTAGCCTTCTGGTCATGTCCCAGCTGCTTATTACTTTTCTGTACACCCATTTCTGTAGTGAAAGTTACCATTTTAAAGATTCAGTGAAATAATATACAATGCCTAGAGTAGTATCTAGCTCATAATAGATATTAAAAAATAGCGACAGCATTGGTATTGGTGTTAATAATTGCAGCAATAGTTTGTTGTTTTATTATGGTCTTTCTTTAGTTAGACATGCCTTTACTTTTCTTGGATTAATTGGTTGTAATATCCACCCTACCGTATTTTCAGCTAAATGACTTTCAGTTTTTCAATTAAAATTTCAGTTGAACAGTATCAGAGGCATTTTAATAAAAATTTTACTGAGCTTGATTAGTTGATGAGAAGTAAATTGCTCATTCTTGATTACCACATTAACTCTTTCTGGCCATTAGGGTACCATTTAGTAAATTACCTCTTTTAGTACAATACTCAAAATGTTACCCAAGTGACCAGAAAGAGTTAATAATGCACCAACAGACTGAGCAGTTTACTACCTTCTTATTATCAGATCACTCTCATTATATTAAATGTTTCCCTTCCTGTAATTGTCATTTTCTTTGAAAAATGAAATATCGGATACACTTATTTATTTTTAATAGACCTTATAAGCTCAATGAGAAGTATAGTGAATTCACTCACAGACCTGCCAAGGGGATTTAAGGTGTTGATGTTAAGTATATAATACCAAAAATAAATCTGATGGGGATAATAAATGGATCTTACGTGTTGCACAAGCAGGACATTATTTTCCGAGGGCACCAATGATTCCCTGATTATAATCTGGGTACTAGGGAATAATATTAATGTGTCTCCCAAGTGCTTGAACACTGAAGAGAATTATTTATGAGTTTTGTGGCAGGTAAACCTTAATGTGGGCAGGAATTCTACCTTTTTATAATGTGTACCTTGCCATTCCCCATGTGGATAAGTTTTTACCACTAATTCTAATAGAGTTTTTCATTATTCAGGAGTGACTCTTACTTTCTTTTTTATGGGAGCAGCAGTCTACTCTTAAAATTGTTTTTAGCTCAAATATTTTTCCAGTTGTCCTGAGAATATCATTGCCATTTACTTGGAAAGAATACTTGACTCCTAATGTGCTTTGTTATTCAATGTAATTGGGTGTTTTTTTATTGATAAGTTATAGTTTGGTGATCTGTGAGCCACTATTGACTGAATCATTACTGTTTGTGTAGTATTAAGTGCTTTGATTGATAGAAAAGTAATGTATTACTTGCTTATATGGTCATTTATTCAGTAAATGCCTGCTGAACCAGCTGTGTGCTAACTACTGTCATAAAATCTGAGAATACAAGGATGAATACTCACATCAAAGAGCTTGAGGTCTACTTAGAAAGATAAACACAAAAACTATTGATGACATCATAGTAGAATGCTATTGCATGTTTAAAAGTTCAATAACAGGTATAAAACTAGCTACTTAGGTAGGTTGGAGAACTAGACCTAACCCAACTTAGAGAGAGTCATAAAAAGAATATTTGATGTATTTTTCCCCAAAAAAACTTTAAGATAGGTATTATTACTTGCCCCATTTTATGGAAGAACCCACTATTTAGAAAGATTACTTATCCATGAATGTACAGAAAATAAGTGATGGAGATAGAATTCACTGTTGCAAGATTCCAAAACACAAAACTTGCAGAAAGATTAAACAGCTTGCCCAGAATGGTAGAGCTGATATTCAATTGAAATACTTTTTCCTTGCATGAGGACAGTATTGAAAATGATCTGTATTAGTAAAAGGGGAAGGCAGTTATTAATAAAAACTCAGAGTAAACATAGAATGTTGGAGAGCAGTGATATGTAAGCCTGTTGGAGATAGGATAATCAAGCATACCAGTTTTCTCTGGACAGTGTTCATTGACAACTGTTACCTCAGCATTATTACTAATAACACCATCATTCATTACCAAAAATTTTCTGATTTGGATGATAAATTATGTGGTCACTCAAGATATCGAAATTAATACAAAAGTCAACTTTTATACCAACTACAATAGGATTTAACTGGGGGAGTCTTTAAAAATTGGGGGGTTTGGAAGGTGAGACCAGATTATGTTTTCTGACATTTATTGGATTAATTAAAAATGAAAATTTAGGTAATCGCCAGTGTCACAGTGGTATATTAGAGAATATCAGATGGCATAATGGATATTTTTCTTCATATATTATTTAGTCCCTGGGATAACCATGGTATTCACTTCCCAGCAAGTCGAAATCTGATGAATGATTGTTGCTTTATAGCAAACTTATTTGATATATTAGGAGACTCAGGATTGCTCTGGCATGGAAACTTGCTTCTTTCTCGTCAAATTAGCCCAGTGTAGAGATTTAGCCTTTTAATATATGCACCTGGAAAGGATGGTGTGGAGTATTATAGGAAAACGTCAAGGAAGCTATAAATTTTCCTTAGATTATTAGCCCTGCCTCAGGAAGTTCTGTAGAGTTTCAAATAGCAAAGCTTTCACCTTTTCTGTGGAATATAAATCCTCAGTAGATCCAGGTACTTCTCTTTCTCTAAATCTCTCTCTCATTTACTTATTTTGTTGAAATTTTTATTTGGTCTGAAATTCTTTGTAGTTTTATTTTTAAAATTAGAATAATTATGATTACTGAATGTTTCTCATGGACTCTATAACAAAATCAGCATACTTCTTAGGCAAGAGTTGGGGAGAGAAGAGAGGCTTATCTCATTGCAACAGTCTCCAAGAGGTTCTACCAAGTGACCATTATTTTCTGTTGTTGCTGTTTTGTTTTATTTTTTAGCAAATACTTCTTCAAATAGGTGGGCCAAAGGTTTATGCTTATCAATATTTACACTTCTCATAAGGAATATTTACTAAATAGCATTTGACCCATTATGAATTATGTCATGTTATTAAATGTTAAAAACAATAGTATCTTCTTCCTCCCAGAACTAATGTGAGAATTAAATGAGTTAATGTATGTTTATAAATGTGTAAAACACTTGGAACAGTGACACTGGCACAAAATAGCCATTATACATGTGTTGCTCATTATCTGTTTTTTAAAATAGCATGTCCACCTTGCACCAATAAAGAATACTGTCCAATGCAGGAGAAGAAAATACCACCATACCAAATACAAGTTGAGGTAAATACCACAGACAAATCTGGTGTGTTTTTATTTACGTTAGA
Organism: Dasypus novemcinctus; assembly: GCF_030445035.2. Lineage (NCBI taxonomy): Eukaryota > Metazoa > Chordata > Mammalia > Cingulata > Dasypodidae > Dasypus > Dasypus novemcinctus. Next base: position 6,091,824 of record NC_080673.1, on the reverse strand, counting down.
TATGCGCAGGTTAACTATTGTTATTTCTAGTATTATTATTTCTATTATTATTACTACTATTTTAGTTTCTTTTTATACCAAGTCTTTATTTTGAGTTGATCTTTTGTATCTTGTAATTATTCTGGGGCAACTGGTGTTAATTGGCATTGGTTCAGGGACAATCTGTTGAGGTTTGTATGTTGTTCTTATAAAACTAGCATTCATATGGTTTCTCAAGTGTTTCTTCTATCTGTGTGTTCATGTTCTAACAGTAGGACTGCAAGACTGTGGAATGGAATTGTCACAGGTAATACCTTTACTAAGCATCTGGGTGAAATAGCTGCCAGTATTTATGCCATGTGTTTTAGTTTCTCAGCTGCAAAAGCAAATAGCCTGCAATGGGTTGGCTTAACAATAGGAATTTGTTTGCTAATTGTTTCAAAAGGCTTACCTCCTTCCAGGGTCCACATCTTGAAGCTGGCTGGCGATCTTTGAGGTTCCTTGGTTTTTCTGTCAAATGGCAGTGCACGTTGTGGCGTCTTTTTCTTTCTCTTCCTGGTTCTGTTGACTCCAGCTTCTGGCTGCACCATGTGGCTTCCTCTCTGTGTCCAATTCCCTTTGCACATACAGATGTCAGGCATGTTGGAATAAGGCCCACCTTCATTCAGTTTGGCCACACCTTAACTAATAGCATCTTCAAAGCTCCTGTTTACAAATGGATTCATGCACAGGACCAGGGGTTGGGACCTGAATGTGCCTTTGTGGGGGGCATGATTCAATCCCCAATACCATGCTGTTTAGCTTCAGTGAAATTTCAATTAGAAATTATATGAGGTTTCTTAGTAGCTAATGACATCTCAGGAGTAGAGACTAAGAAGGTACAAACAGAAAGTAAGGAGGAAATACCGAGAGATTAGGGAAATAAGAATGGTGTCACAAGAGACAACAGAATAGAATATTTCAAGAAGAGCATATTCAGTGGTGTAGAACGCTATCAGGGTATCAAGAAAGGTGAGAACAAATATCTTCTTGATTTATTTACATGGGAAGTATTGACGATAGCAACTATTTTTATAGAGGGATGGGGATGGAAGCCAGAGTAGAGGAGTGAGGAAAGGGAGACAATGAAAATAGGTAACTCTTACAAGGAGTTTGACAATGAGTAGGAGAATAAGATGGGCGCTGCATATGTGGTCCAGGGAGTATTTTTTTTCCCAAAGATTATAAAGAACTGAGCATGCCCAAATGCTAAAAAATGGAGAGGATGATACTGAATCTGTAAGCCAAGTTTGTGATCATCCCGCATTTAGATCATTCAAATGATGTTAAGTTTTCATACAGTATTGAAATTTCTACTGTAAGCACAACTTGTAACTAAGATTCATTAATTCAGTAAATATGAATTGAATGCCTTCTATGTGTCGGGCACTGTACTGGACACTGTATACCTGACCCTGAGAGTAAAATGAATATTTACTGAGATGGCAAATATTTGCATGAGATGAGTTTGGAAAAATCATTGATTTAGTTTTGGCCATGTACATTTGACATGTCTTTTAGACATCCATGTGATGTCAGTTAGAGAAGCTTGCAGTAGAGCTTAATGTCCATTAAGGCTGAGAATTTTAATCTATTCACTGCTGTATCCCCAGGGCATAGAACTGAGCCTGACATATAGTAGGTGTTCAGTAAATATTTGTAGAATGAATTAATGAATAAAATATTATCTAATAAGCATGCAACCTTTAGTATGAATTCGTAATACCAGAAATATTTTAAAAATAAGAAAAACATTAATGAAAGACTTTGAAGGTGAAGCTAATGTAAAAACATAGAAATTATCAACTGCCAAGATTCTTCTTAATGAAGTTCAGACCTTTTTAGGTATTGTTTATTTTAATAAGTACTGTAATATAATGTGTAACAATTCTCACCTGAAAACTGATAAAATTATGAATTGCTCCCTAAATGCACATGAGTGGAACCCCAAGATGAGGATAATGTAAAACACTTTTAACAATGTCCAAGGAAAGCTTTAGAAAGAGTCACAAGTAGATTTCCTAAATCCATGCTGTGTTGAAGAATTGAGTTACTTTATTTAAATGAAATGTTAAAGCAAACCAAATTGTAAACTTCATAAGACAATTATTGTAGATAATCTGATATGTATCCTTTTTCAATATTGAGTCTTTGGTGGTTTAGAAGATAACAGTAACTATTTTAACCTTAAAATATTCCTCTTGCTTACGGAAATCTTCTTTGGACTATTTATTGTAGAATGTTATATAACTTGACTTTAGCACTGTTCTTAATACTTTCAGAGAATTCATTTTAATTCACATTCATATTACTGTGGGATAAGAATTGATGCATAGAAAGAATAGCAAATCAGAGAATAGGAAACACTATATCTAAGGTTGGTGAGAAAGTTTGATACAAACTGAAATCTTTGTAACCTTAGCCCTACTTCTACAATTTAATCACTTACTATCTGGCAGCTGACATTTCCATGAGTTTTATGATGTTTAGTCCTAAATTCATAGAGGGAAAAAACTAAATTTCAAAATTTTATATAGTCCAATAAAATTAACAGAAAGCGTAATAAAGCATAAAATTTAATACATGAATATGCTAATAGAGCATTTGTTTCCAGCATGGAAATTTTTCACTTTTAAGAAAAATGTAGTCACTCACCCTACTTCTCTCACTAAGGAATGAGAAAATAGACTGATACAGTATTGCATCAGCAATGTTTGTTTATTGAGCACCTGCTATGAAATGGAGTTAGAGTTCGCATAGCCTGATGAACAAAAGATATATATCTCCTGCTCTCATTGAGCGTCATAATTTTGCAAAACATTGTGAAGAGGAGCTTCAGATGTTAGCAGCGCTCATAACAAGAAAAACCAACCTCGTTTGAAGCATCAGAAATGATTCTCTGAGGGATCAGTGTTTGGCTGACATTTGAAAGAAACAGCTCATTTTAGGCAGAAAGAATGGTAGCAAGATTAATATTTACTGAGTACCCACTGGGTACCTGGCACGGTTTTAAACACTTTCATTGTATTATAGGTAAGAAAACTAAAACCCAGTAGTTTAAATAACTTCTTTAAGTTCACAGTTGGTAAAGGAAAACCAGGATTATAACAAGGAAGGTGTTTTTAGGAATTGGGGAATATCTCTAATAGTATAACTGTAGTGAAGAGATCCAGGGGTAGAGTATGGCAAGGTAAGACCAAGGAACTCCACAGGGCAAGATCATGTGATAGCTAAGGGGTTAGAAATTTTGGATTTTATCTTTAAAAGCAATAGAAAGTAATTCAAAGTTCTAAGAAATACATTTTTACTTTCTTCATCTCCTTAAAACCCAAAAATTAGAGAGTAGAGTATTAGGAAATGGGTCATTTATACAAGCAGACATCTTTTAAAAAAGATAATCATCTAACAACATGCAGAATTAATTTTCTAAAATATTATAGGATAGTACAAACTTTTTGTTCATTTTTTAAAAGATTTATTTATTTATCTCCCCTTCCCCCCCGACGCCGGTTGTCTGTTCTCTGTGTCTATTTGCTGTGTCTTCTTTGTCAGCTTCTGTTGTTGTCAGCAGCACGGGAATCTGTGTTTCTCTTTGTTGCGTCATCTTGCTGTGTCAGCTCTCTGTGTGGGCGGCGCCATTCCTGGGCAGGCTGCACTTTCTTTCTCACTGGGTGGCTCTCTTTATGGGGCGCACTCCTTGCCTGTGGGACTCCCCTACGTGGGGGACATCCCTGTGTGGCAGGGCACACCCAGCACGCATCAGCATTGTGCGTGGGCCAACTCCACATGGATCAGGGAGGCTGGGGGTTTGAACCGCGGACCTCCCATGTAGTAGACGGACGCCCTAACCACTGGGCCAAGTCCGCCGCCCAGTACAAACATTTTAAATCTTACAATTGGTCAAGGGGAAAAAGTTGACAGGATCTAACATGAAAAGATACTGTTTTTTATGAGTTTTGCTGTTGGCTTAACATACATTATATATTATGTAATATATGTCATAAGGGTGTTTTCATATGAAAGAGTACTTTAGTAGCAATTCAATGTCTAATATGATGGAAAGGATTAGAAGACAGATTTCAGTTGCTAAAAGCCCACAAGCTCAGTTGAGAAATCTGGTTTTAAGCAATATTTGATATGTCATCATTAATAATAATACCAACAGCAACAACAAATAGCAGCTATTATTTATTGAGTGCTTACTTGGTATAAGCATATAATACTGAAACCACAAAGGAAAGTTTTTTATAACATAGCCTCTTCCCACGCCCCCTCATTTTTCCCACAATTTAGTGCTTATTATGCGTCTTATATCATGTAATGATCTTTTTGTTATTTTTCACTGTAAGGTCATGTTCACTGGAACTTTATCTGTGGAAATTCCTTGAGGCCTGGCTGAAGGTGAATTCTTCAAAAGAGGATTTCCTTTTGCCAGACATCTGAGGCTCTCCCAATCTGGAACACTTTTAATTCCTCAACTTAAGGTTTTCAGATATAGATAATGTAAATTTGGTGGGCATATCCATGTGAGGTCTGTGTCCTGATTATAAATTCTCAAAGGAGATTTTTTTTCCTCCACGTAAAGCCAAGATCAAACAGGCTCGTTTCTTTGTGTCACTTTATGTAGGATAGGTTATTACAGTTTCTCTTACATAGTTATACTCCTAGAAAACTTCCCTCACTACCCTATCTAAGTAAGGTACTCCATGTCTTTGCCCTATTTCTTTTAAAAGCAATTATATTTATTGTTTACCTTTTACTGTGTGTTTTTATTTCTGGAAAGATTGAAAGCTCCTTGATGTCAGGGACCATGTCTGTTTTGTTCACTACTGTACACCTAGCTCCTGGTACCATGCCAGTGGGCACTCTACAAACACTTGCCAAATTCTTGAAGGAAACGAACATTTACCTTCTCATTTGTGATTTGCATCATTGAGTGACAGTAAGTTTTTATTCTATGGAGGAAAAAAAAATTCTCCATGCAGCCTAGATAGTTGGAAATATGCAAAGAAATAAGGATGAGATTTAATTTGTTCATAGAGCATCCAAAAAATGAATGAGTTACATACAGAAATCAGAAGAATGTCCTGGAGTTCTCTCTCTTAAAAAAGGTTCCTCTTATGCCCCTCCTTTGTTCAGCAGAGATGACTTCAAAAAGGAATGCATAGATCCAAATACATATGACTAAAAGTCTTTAATGGTAGGTTTGCAACATGTTTATATTTATAAAATCTGATCTGTGTGATCACTGCTGAATTAATCCTGTGTGTTTTTTAAATCTTAAATATTCATGTATATACAAAAGAAATACCTTCCCTTCCATTTTTGATCTGCCTCATATGATTAATTCTCAGGAGCTAGAGATCTTGACTTATAGCTACTTATACCTGCTTATTTGTTTAGTAGAACAGAGAATTATGGTAAAGCATAGGAATGGTGCAGGTGCATATGCTTGTTTGCTTTGCAAACACTTCTCCCTTCTCAGTCCAGAACATGCTGTGAGCTTTTAGTTTTAGATTTTCATGGGTTTGTCATTGATAGAAAGTAGAGGGAAACGGACTTTGGCCCAGTGGTTAGGGCGTCCGTCTACCATATGGGAGGTCCGCAGTTCAAACCCCGGGCCTCCTTGACCCGTGTGGAGTTGGCCATGCGCAGCGCTGATGCGCGCAAGGAGTGCCGTGCCACGCAAGGGTGTCCCCCGCGTGGGGGAGCCCCACGCACAAGTAGTGCGCCCGTGAGGAAAAGCCGCCCAGCGTGAAAAGAAAGTGCAGCCTGCCCAGGAATGGCGCCGCCCACACTTCCCGTGCCGCTGACGACAACAGAAGCGGACAAAGAAACAAGACGCAGCAAATAGACACAGAGAACAGACAACCAGGGGAGGGGGGGAAATTAAATAAATAAATGAATCTTTAAAAAAAAAAAAAAAAGAAAGTAGAGTACAATCTTTTCTAGATTTATTTCTAAATGGTGTTGTATTTTTCCCATTATGCTTTTTTTGATAAATTATATGCTATCACAAATATGAATACATTACTATGAAATGTTACTGAATAACATTCCTGCAAAATAAAATAGCAAGCCTGTATACTTTCCCTTGTATATGTCTTAACCTACATTTTAATTTTTTTTTTTTTTTTGGTCTTTTCCTCTAATTCCTTCCAACTTCTCTTCTTCATCTGGTCCATCATTTATTGAACATACACATTCCCCTCCTCCATTATCCATTCTCCATGACAACCAGAGGTGGTTGCTAGGTGCAGGCTTCATCCAGGGCGTTTTGATGCCAACACTGAGCACCCTACCAATCCCTATCTGGTGTGAATTGATAGAGTTTCCACTTTGAATTCCATTTTATTATAGAAGATGTTAGTTTGTTCATAGTTTGACTAAATTCTCTATTTTTCATATCATGTAAGAAAACAAAATCATATTTTAAATTTGTTAATTGATACCTCTTCATTTAAATTTCCTATGAATATTTTAAACTTTAGTTATTAAGGAACGGAGAAGAGATAAATACTTTGCAGTAGACATTTCTACAGACTTTTTTTTCTGAATCCCGTCATTTGTCATCTCCCTCAAAAAAAAAAAAAAATCCCCTTCCTGTATCTCATTGTAGTAGAAAAAGTGAACACCCATGATTCACCACTCAGAGTTCCTCTAACCCAGATTTTCCTCTTAGTTTAGAAAAATAGGAGATGCCTTCAGATGCACAATGTTAACATTAGGCAGCACACAAATTTCAGGAACCTGAAGTTTTTCCATACTTAGAATACAAACTCTGTAACTCCAACACAGGTTACTACAACTGTGGATTGAAAAACAAGTGGCTCGCTGACTTTCAGGCCTTTGCAGCTCTGGCGGGAGAAGGGGCCTCTTCCATGACTCCAGATGCAGGTGGGCCTGTTGATTCTGACATTCTTTTGTCACCTGACTTGATTTTCTACTCCAAGGATAATAAATATAGCATGTATATTAGCACTCCCACTGTTAGTGGATGGCCTGGGCTTCTAGGCTCTTAGCTTATGTTGCATAAAAGAATTTAAGGACACACCGTAGGGTAAGCAAGGGAGTAAAGAGTTTATTAAAAAACAAATTTTTTGAATTAGCATTTAAAAGAAAATACAGAATAAAAAAATAAAAAATAATAAAAAGTAGAGTTAAATATATTTAAAAAAAAAACAACTAAAAAACAAGAAAAGGATAAAAGTACCCACGGGTGAACTGTGTGGGTTGGGGCCCAGGTCAGGGCTTTTTGAGGTCTGTTTGCTCTCATTTCTCAGGGGGCCAATGGTGAGGCCTTTTGAGGCTATCCAGGGCTTTCCCTCTCCTTTCATATGAGATTCTCATGGCTGGGGTCTCGCAGGGTCTTTCCAGCAGCCTTCTTCGCAGGAGGTTTCCGGGCATGGTCTCGCGGCAGTGTGGCCTGCCGGGCGTGCTGTCTGCCAGGCCAGCCGCCTTCCTCCTTTCACTATACTAATGTGCCTCATCGTCTCAAATTCTTACAGCAGATATCAATAATGGACATTGGTAGTCTTTCCTACTGAGGCCAAAGGCAGCGCCAGAGTCTTTCTTAACGCAGCAGTCACTATCCCTTGCTAACTATTTTTTTTTCGAAGAAGCATCAGCACCACCTGAACTCTCTCTAGGTTATTCTTACTTTATTATTATGCTATCACTTCCTCTTCTACCCCACTTCTGTCTCCTATTATGAAAACTAGACTCCTGTTTTCATGATTACTTTATGATACTTCCTAAATGAACTGTCATTTGCTTTTACAAAATGGAAAACAGAAATGTCCTTTACTTACCTAAATAAGCAGTAGAGTAAAATAAGAATTTTGTAAAAAGCCTGTATCAGTTATAATTCTAGTATGTCCAGTGACATTACAAAAATATTTAATTCTCCCAGAATTATGTATTATTCTGATGTGTGGGAGGTGGGGTGGGATGTTGTATTACAATCACGTAAAATCTCAAAATAGTAATTATAGGCCAAAAAAGTTCACTTCAAAGAGTTCATCCTTTTCAAAGGCAAATTCAGGATTTGTAAGCTTGCATTTAAAAAGTAAAGCATTTTCTTTTCTTTCCTTTCCAATAAAAGATGGGCGGAGTAGTTACCATTCTAAGATGAAGTCCGTAATAGCATAAAAGTCCCTCTGGATAAGAAGGAGTATGTTGTTTGCGTTTCCCAGGTCATCTCATGAGATTTCAGAACTCTTTAAGCGCTTAGCTTCTAGTGCTTTTAGGATTAGGAATATGTGTTAGGTGAGTACCTGTAGAGAATTGGAAGGCAAATGTTAGACTTGTCATCTGAGAACCACAGAAACAGTCCACCCGTTGTTTGAGACCTGCTTCCAGGTCTCAGCACTTTTCCCTGAGGAGCCTGCTTTTGAAGGAGTTTCTTTGCTTAATTTTCTTCACCCCTGAGATCCTTTCAGAATACTTTCTTGTAAAATATCATGCAATCTTCTATAGAAGACTTAGTCTTTCAGATAACACACAGAAGCATGGTATACTTGTAATGTGTCAAGTGTGCCTACAAAACATGAGGATGTTAAGGACAGATAGAATGAGGGTTCTGGAAAAGGTTTTGCAGTCTAGTTATAAATGTTTTTCCCTCCTTTTAATTTAGTATGATTATAGAAAAATCTGTATAGACGAGGGAAATAAGAAATTTTGTTTTCATTTTAGAATTGCAATTTTTTATGTGTAGTGTGAGAAATCAAAGTGGAAATCATTCCACGGGGTTACAATTACGTATTGGAATCTTCCTTGGATAGTAAAATTGTTAAAGGCTTTAAGTAAATTCTATTCAAATCCAACTCTCTTATTTTTCAGAGAACCTTTTTAAAAATATTAAGATGACCATAAAATTATTTTGAAATTTTTAGTTTTAAAAAACCAGCATAAACCATTAATTGTGAGATTCAAAACAGAAAATAGCAATTCATAGAATTGCTGTGATCATATGTGTGTATTTATATATGTAGAGAAACAGGTATATACATTTAAATACAGAATTTGAATATACTTTGACTCACAAAACAAATGAAAAGTAACTATACTTAGAAGCCTGTTTGTTCATGGCTTACCTGCAGAATAATTTCATATATTGGTAAACTATAGCTTCTGTCTATTTACTAAGACATGAAACTCAGGCCAGAGTCATGGAAATAACTCCCAATTCCTTTATTCGCTTTCCTGCTCTAATAAATCTGTTTTTTTTCCTCTCAATTAATAGCAAAGCTATTAATCTCTACTTTGCTTTAATATGTTAATCAAATGGCAAAATATGTTCTGTAAAGCATACTGTTGCCTACTTTGGTCTGCCTCTTGTTTCTGTTTATGAATAACTATTATTTTCGAAAGTATGTTCCCTTCAAAATGTAGGCCAGAGGTTACCAAACTATACATGTCCTTAGGCCAAATCTGACTTGCCACTTGCTTTTCTAAATAAAGTTTCATTGGAACACAGCCATGCCTGTTCATTTACATAGTATCCTGTGGCTGCTTTTGCATTAAAACAACAGACATGAGTAATTGTGACAGAGACCATATGGCCCACAAAGCCTAAAATGTTTACTATCTGGTGTTTTACAGAAAAGGTTTGCCAACCCTGGTCTAGAGACTACTAATGATAACCCATCAGATGGCATGTGAAAATGTACAAGAAGAACTTGCATCCTTAAGTGATGTTTTATATTGGTAATTATTTTTTTAAAACATCCCAGGCAGTCAACCAGCCAGCCAGTATCATATATCATGTAGTCAGTTACTCTGCCAGTTTAGGCTAAACAATAGTGAACAAAATACACACTCCTTACCTTCTAGAATTTAGAGAATGATTTCTTGTAGTTGTAGCGATACTTTCTTTTACCATGTGATGGACTTGTTCTTAATTTTTGCTCCACCAGTCTTTAATTTGGCTTTAGTTGTTAGCCTCCACAGCTTGCTTAAGATTATTCCTTCAGATTTCTTGGGTCTTCATTACTAGAGAAAGGTTATTAATACATCTACTATTAGAGATATGTGGAGGATTATAAATCTGTACTTTCTTTTAGAATGTGAAATATTTGTGGTTAAAATGAAAATTGTCTGAGAAGCGGATGTGGCTCAACTGATTGAGCATCTGCCTACAATTTAGGAGATCCAGGGTTCAAACCCAGGGCCCCCTGGCCCATGTGGTGAGCTGGCCCACGTGCAGCACACTCCTGCGCGCAAGGAGTGCCATGCCACGCAGGGGTATCCCCTGGGTAGGGGAGCCCCACGTGCAAGGAACGTGCCCTGCAAGGAGAGCTGCCCTGTGCAAAAAAAGCGCAGCCCGCCCAGGAATGGCAGCACACACACGGAGAGCTGGCATAGCAAGATGACACAACAAAAAGAAACACAGATTCCCGATGCTGCTGACAAGAATTGTGAGTGGACAAAGAACAAACAGGGAATGGACACAGAGAGCAGACAATGGGGCAAGGGGGATAAATAATTCTAAATGTAAGCAGGGTTGACAGGATAACTATGTAAAATGTATAAACAAATACATGGTCAATTAAGTCAGTTTTCAGAAAAAAAAATAATATTTTAAGCTGTGATGATTAGAAATGGTCCAGTGAAGTGCAGTGAATCTATTACAAAAAGTACAAAAGAAGAAAAATATGCATAGTATAAGGAAAGGACTAATAATTAAATACAATTTTATAAGACTAACCGAAAACATAATTACTTTTACTTTGACTTAAATAACGTGTCCATTTTGCAGACTAGTGAAATATGATAATCATGCAGAAGTATTCTATGGGTGCATCTTTTACTTTAAGTTAAGTGATATGTGGCATTTAGGAGTGATAAGACTGTTGTGTTTATCAGTTTAGGCCTTGGCAGCAATTTTCCTTTGCCCCACCATCATTTAAAAACAACGACAAAAATATAACTCTTGATATGTTTTCCAGTAGTGGGTGACATTTTACGTTTCAGTAGTTACTGAGCCATTGTTTAATCATTTCTTGAATACCTGCTATGCTTCAGAGACTGCAGAATGTACATGACTTGATCTCTGCTGTCAAGGACCTCCCAGTCTAGCTTGTGATAGTTAACTATTATATTTTGCATTGTTTGGACTTTTTTCAGAAACAGATTTGCTGTACCATTCTGAAGTTTGAAGAGTGTTCTGAGAGCCACTAAGCTAATTAAAGGGCTGGAAAATGAGACTTGTGGAAAAAAAAACCTCAAGAATTGAATTATTTAGTAGAGAGGAGAGAAAGCTAAAGGGACGTGTATTAATTGCTTTTGAAGATGTAATGAATGGATGGTGACCATCTGGTTCTAATGTTGGTCAAGGAGGGAAGGGAAAATAGATTAAACTCTAGAATGATGTTAGACTTGAATGTTTAAGAGCAATTTATTAAAAGTTATTTTAATATGGGTCCTATTAATGAATGTACTCCTGCCATTTTTATAGTATAGTTAAAAATTATATTAAATATCTCTTACAGAAATATCTTGAGTATCCCTAAATTCAGGCTTGACTGAATTTATTTTTTTAGTGTATTTTTATTTTTTAAAAAGATACTTAGATTATATAAATGTTACATAAAAAAATTTCCAACATTAACAACATCATCTGTTAGTGTGGTATTTTCATTACGATTGATGAACACAGTTTGGAGCATTGCCACTAAGCAAGGATTCTAGTTTACATTGTAGTTTACACACTCACACATACATTCTTATGGCAAGATAGATAATGGCTTGTACCTGTCATTGCAGTCATTCAGAACAATTTCCAAATCCCAAAAATTCCTCTGTATTACATTGACTGAATTTAGGGAAGACTGGATTTAGGGATCAACTGCAAAAGAACATTCAAAGTTCCTCTATAGTCTTTCAGAAAATTATAGAGTTTGATTAGGGAGAAACCTAAAATTTGGTTCCAGGACATATATGATATAAATTAATTTTTTGAAAAAGTCACTGCAAAGTAGCCCTGATATAAAAAGTCCATCTTAATTCATTTTTATATTCTTAATAAGTCATTCAGAAAATTGAAACACATTTACTGTCAATAAACTTGTAAGAGCAAGATTTTGGTCTTCTTAATGATTAACATATATTTTAAACTGTCTCATTCCTTTATTTAGTTGTATATTGTTAGGGAAGATGTATACTAAAGAGTTAATACCTCTCATTTAGATTTGAAAAACATTCTTGCTTTCAACTTTTACAGCCCTTTTTCACACAACATTCTGATAACCTGAATTAGGACCTAAAGCGTCAAAGAAAGTAGCATATATAATCTGCTTTCTGATTTAACTTCTTTCAAGCCTCTGATTTTAAGCCCTTTCACCCCAAATGCCAGATTTCCTCAAAACACAATACCCCTTAACTCAATCCTTCCTCTTTGCCAAGTGAACGATTTTTTTGTCTACTCCCCTGTCATGCAGCAACAGAAATCTAATATGCTATGGAAGATGTCTCAAGTTTTTTCCTTTTTAAAATCTTCCCACTGTGTCATATTGTTTATGGGCAATCTCAGTCACTAATGCATGTGCATATATGGTATCTGACCCAAAAAAAAGCTATTAATTTTTCTTCTCATGCCTTTGGAGAGTAGAGAAACATTTTATATATAACAAAGGTTTTCTGGTGACCTTTTTTTTTTTTAATCCCCCTCCCCCCTTGCTGTTTTTTGCATGCTGTCTGCTCTCTGTGTTGGTTCGCTGCATGCTCTTCTGCGTTTTTGCTTGTCTCCCTTTTTTGTTGCGTCACCTTGCTGAGTTGGCTCTCCGCAGAGCTTGTGGGCCCGGGGGGGGGGGGGGGGTGGCACGCTCTGCAGCATGTGGGCGAGCCTGCTGTCACAAGAAGGCCCCAGGACGCGAACCCAGGGCCTCCCATATGGTAGGCGGGAGCCCAACTGATTGAGCCACAGCCACTTCCCTGACCATTTATTTTGTATCCCTTCTTGATTTATGATTTGATCAGTCCTTTCTTTTGTGTTTTTTATTCAATTGCAATGACAATAGCCTGTTTGTACTGTTTCATTAATATACAGTATATACATTTGTTCAGTTGAATTGAGCATTCCAACTTTTGCCAAGAGGTTATTCTCATCCCTTGTCAGTGATCACTGCCTTGTTAGCAGTGGGTTACCTTAGGGTAACGTTTTATGGCGTGGTTGAACAATTAAACTCCACTATCCCAGTAACCTATTTTTCCAGGAATTACAGTTTTTTAGTCTTTTCCTTAATGATAGACCAATTATATAACCTCCGAAGGTGGGCTTCTCAGCTTTCAAAGAAGTGTTCTCTACACCTGTCATTAATGGCGTATCTTTCTCAAAGAAAGATTTCAGCTTATTCATAACCAAGAAATTGGGAATGATAAATAATTTCTTCTCAAGATTATCTGCCAGATGGACAGATATGCCAAAAGTGTGACATGAAATAGACATGATGATATCCAGTGATATAGACCATTAACACAAAATAAGAATATGTGAGAGCCAAAAGAATCTAGAAAGAGCATGATTGATTCTAGTGAAGTGGTATCTACTCAAAATTTTAAAAAATAAAAAATTCTTGTAAAACCATAACACTTAAACTAAAGCATCTCCAAATATCAACTAGGTTAGAATCTAGAAATTTGGACCCAGGTAGTTCCACACAGTGGATAGTTGAAGCTAAATGCTGAAAGCTAAATGTATTGCTCTTGCTACCCACCATTCATGCTTTATTTGAACTACCCTGGAATATGCATAAAAAAAAAATCCATGGGTAGTGAAAAAATAAAACTGAGAAGCTCCAGTTATTAGAAGGGTTAAACTAGGAAGAACAACCTCTTAGTTCTTAACTGAATGTTTAATTATTTTAAATGATTGATGTTAAAGTTATTTTGTAAAATTATATTAATTTTAGATATGTAAGACTTCCTTTTTCTAAGCATTGGCGCATGTGTGTGTGTTTACTTTCCTTACATGTTCGTAATGTAAATGCATCAGGAAAAGAGGGAAATTAAAGTAACATTTATTGAGTACCTACTATGAGCAAGTCAGTATGTCAAGTGCTTTTTATATATTGTATTTAATTTTCTTTTCATAGCCCTGAGGAGTTGGAGTCATTAACCCTGTTTTACAGTGAAGAATCTGAGGCATGGAGAAGTTAAATAACATGCCCAAGACCATAAGATAATTAAGCAGCAGCAGTTCAGTGATTCAAATGCAGCTACATCTTGAAGCCATAGAGAAAAATAAGCAAAAGACTTTTTTTTTTTTAAGATTTATTAATTTTTGCACCTTTAATTTTGCACCTTTAATTTTCTATTTCCACTTCTTGTCTTTTTAATCTTTTTTTTCTCCTTTTGCGTTATTTATTTTCCTCTCCACTCTTTCTGAAGCCAAAGTGGTGAACAGCTTGAAATGTTAAGGAAAAGAGATAATAGAAAGGCAGAACTACTGTGGTCTGTTTCCTGCCACAAACATACAATATAATAATACCCCAGTTCTTCCAAAAAAAAAAAGCAGTGAACGTGGTTCCTTACTTACTTCACACTAGAGGATGTGCCAAAAATGTGTGGTAATTGGAAAGTAAGGGCATAATTAACATAAGTCAATCTAATAGAATTAATTTATTACTAAATGAGGCAAGTGATTTGAAATCAGTACTTGAATTCTCTATTGTTCAATATATCATATAGTATAAATTTTACTGTGCATTGTAACCACTGACAACCTATTACATATATTTTTAAAATCAGGAATATTCTTTGACTCTTTTCCTCTCATTTGTTAATACCATTTAAGTATTATTAAAAATATTATGCTCATTTTGTGGTGTTCATTATGTTATAGTTCTGAAAAGAATTTATTTGCCTGGTAATAGCAGTGGATATTTACAACTTTTTAAAAAGTATATTTAAAGGAAAAAAAAATCTATGAATTTGAGCTTAAACGTAGATTTGGAACTTAAAATACATTTAAAACTGTAACACTAATAATGATATTTTGTATCTGATTCATAGTAAGTGTTCCCTAAATGAGCTTTGAATGAATATACTTATTAATCAATAAAATATTAATATAAACAACAGACATTTAATTAAATAGCCTGTCAAGGAATATCCAGTCTCAAGAAAAATAAATGCAGATGTTAACTCAAATGTATTATATGACTTTTAAATCTATACCCTTCAAAATCCAATATGTATTTATTGATCTTAATTTTACTTGTAAAATTTTAAAATTTGTGAAAGTATTTTTTAATTTTCTGAAAATTTTTAAAATTTCAGTGATGAATCAAATACAGTCCAAAATTAAATTTTTAATAAACACGAGTTATTCTCAAAGAATAACTTTCCAAGTCCCAATGCTTAATGCAAAAATAATAGCAATATGATAGCAATACAGTTTTTCTGTTCAGTCTCTTTCTCTGTCTCAATGTACCACTAAAGCAAGTCTCATTGTCCCTAGCCCATCAAGAGCAACAGAACTTTTACCCCACTTCCCAACTTTTTTTTTTTTTTTAGGATGGTAGAAATCAGGCTAGAAGGCACAACAACCTCCTTCTTTCCTAGTAGACCAAGGATTCTTATTGTCAGATACAGTGGTCGCAAGAGCAGCAATTTTACAGCACGAAAGCTCCAATAACATTACTTCGGTTGGCTGAGATTGAAACGCACACTGGAGTTGCTCAGTCTTGGTTGCTTAAGCACCAACTTCCCTTGGCTTTTTGCCACTTTGTGCATTTCAAAGAGACAAGTCCTTTAAGGGGAAAGTTCTCCTTGTAATTTGCAGTGCAGTAAACAGACCGTTGGGGCATGGTTTATTGCATGACATTCAGCTATGCAAACTTCAAAATTTAATGCAATAAGGTAATTAGCGAAATCATTTGGTTGTTCATTAGAATTTATAAGCATAGATTATCCTATTTAAAAAGTAAAATTTTTCTTTTCTAAAGAATCATTAAAAACTATATTTAGAGAAAGGCAATTTATCTCTTACAAATGTTTTTGTTATTCAAGTATTGAAGTTTAACACCCCCATTTACAAATGTCCCCTTCCCTCTCCCCTTAGCCTACGTGTTGTTGAATTAGTTTGGGGAAGCATCAGTGAGCACCCACAGTACATTGTAAGGCAGACATTGAAATGAGGACAGGTGAAGTGTTGGTCACTAAACCCCATATTATATAGCAGAGAGGCAGAAAAAGGCATAACTAGTAGACATCCAAAAATATTTAAATATTCTGGTTCATGGTACCCTAGGGAAAATGTGCATCAACGTTCTGCTCCTTTACTTCATTGGAGAAGCGCTAGAAAATTGTCAAGCGGAGGAAGAGGACTGTACATTGGGTTAGCCTAGAAGCAGTATTCATTTAATGAAACTTTCTTTCATTCCTGCAGCCAAACTTTTATCATACATCTGGATAAGTTGCTAATTGTGGTAACCAAACTTTGCCTCCTTTCTTGAGGATTGTCCTAGGTTCTGTATGCTTTTTTCCAATTTAATTTTTTAAAAACCTTAAAATTATAAAATCTCATATAAAATGCAATATGAAATGACTTTTAATCATTTCCACTCATCATTATACTTAATGATTCTCTGTTTAAAAACCAACTCTGTTATACTGGTCAAAACCAACTGCAAATTTCAAGAGGATATTATCAAAACTGCACAGAATGATTAGCACATTTATTAATTGGGACCCTAAGAACTACTCTAATTACTTGTTTGTATGAACTAAGCACTCTGAGCTTCATTAAAGTAATTGTTGTTTATAAGAAAATTATAATGTGTTTGAATTTCTGCAGTTGTGTTTATTCACATTTTGTTAAATAAAGCTCGGCTCTTTAGCAATATTTTCAGACACTCGTTTCTTTTTATAAAGGACTAGTGTCTTAGCTAACAAATGAGCCTTCATTCATAAAGAACTCTAAGTAAGACCCTAATTAAACTGTGTGTTAGTAGTCTTCCTTAGTGATGATTTTGACCCCTCCTGTATTTCATCTGCATATAATCTCTATCTAATGATGCTCAAGGAGAAGCCCCAGGACACAAAAATATGGGAGTTGAAGTTCAGACTACACCGTCTCTCTCCACCCCGCGGAATCTAATCAGCACCCAAGGGTAGACAGGTACATACTCTCTTTTCTCCCCTCCCCTGCCCCCACCTTTGCTCTCCCCACTGAACTCCAGCTGTTGCACTGTCACCACCCCAACTGATAATCGAAATCACTTCTGAACTGTTGGTGTCCCTCAGGTAAGCGGGAGCATTACAAAGCTTTATGTGCACTAGCAGCACTTTTGTCAGTGATGTCCGCACATGTTTAAACCTACTTCTTTCTGTAGGTGTAACTATCACAATTTCTAATAGCTACCTGCTATTGAGTTGCAATCTCAGTTTACTGCTGGCTTTATCTGGTAGATTCCATTTCTTCAGAGTATTAGAGAGAGAACATGTAGATAGGCTTTGCCTATTACCTTGTCCTGTTTTCATCTGGTTTCCCTTTAATGTATATAAAGAAGGATTTAAGTGGCATCTGAGGTAATCTTGAGTTTCTGGGTTACTTTTCAGTAGTTTGCCCTCGATGGAGTGTAGAAGAGGCAAGAATGGAAATGATTCTGCCCTGTTAGTACATGCCTGTAGCGAAAATGCTTTAGAAAACAAGTGAAGCACTCCTAATGAATTGTGCTTTTGGTTCTTTGAATCTGCACAGCATCTCTATCAGGTTTTTACAGCTGGACTCTAGCTGTAATTGCTACTGGGATGAGATGCACAACATGGGGTGTTGAAGCTAAGTGCTTATAGTGTTTTAGTGGCCAAAAATATATGGCATGGTAGGAGCATCAGGCTTCATGAAATTCACACTTGTATATCTTCATGTTCCTCACCCATTTCTGACATGCTGCTGATTTGCCAGCAGGCACTCTAGATGGAGGTGATAAAAATGGCAAAGCTGAAAGATGTTGTTTCTTAAAAGATACTGTACATCAACTGAGTAAGAGAAAGTAGAATGAGGATGTAAATGCAAAAAAAAAAAAAACACCCAAAAACAAAAGCCTCTGTAGCCGAGCTTCCGTACAGACAGTATTAAATCTCACCAGTACAACAAAATGAAAAAGATATCAGTTTTAATTTTATTATAATATAGTATAAAATGGCATATATTAACGTATTTCTCCTAATGGAAGCAAAAATGCTGTTTTTATATAGCATCAGCCCTTGGATCCCTTGTCCTGATTTGTCATTAGATATAAATCAGTTTTTATATCTCTTCCAGAGAAGCTTTAAAGCCTAATGTGTCCTTATTTGAGACTTTATAAATGGTTTCACTAGAGAAGAGTATCATATACAAAATTATAATGTAAAAGAATAATCCAAATGGCCGTGCCATTCCATCCTTAGGGTTATTTAAGGAATAATCAATGAGATTTGGAATTTAATGTGTTTCAGTTGGCATCATAATTCTCCAGGGTGTCAACTGTGACCACTGAATCGCCCATCAAGTTAGATAATCTTTTATTTCACATTACTCCCTGCATTTTCTGTTTTGTGCCCTTCCTCTTTCCCTCCCTCCCTTCCTCTCTGCTTTCCTTTCTTCATATCTTCATTTTGTTTTTAAAAAATCAACACTCCTTCTGTCAATCCAATGCAGTACTTAAATTAACTTGTATCTTAAAGTGAGCTTATATTTATACATATTAATTAATTCTGGAACATTATAGTGCATAGGAGTAAATTATTTAAAATAAGTTTGTCAAAAGTAGCGTAATGCAAAGATTTTCCTAAAACCCCTTACAGGAGTAATTTTCCTTGTTGCTATGAATGAGGAGTGCCTTGTTCTTTGGTCCTCTTTAAATCACACTTCTGTTTAATTAAAATAAAATGGTAACCACTAATCAAAAGAATCTTTGTTCCATTTAGGATTCAAGCTTTTGTTCTCCTGTACATCTTTACCTGCCCTTCTAATAGCTGAACCAGAAAATGGCAACATGATGCCTGAATTGAATACATACCTTATGGAAGTGTCGTATAATCAACTTTGAGATTTTCTAATGATTTTTAATGCCCAAGCTTTGCTGTATTCTTTTTGTAAAGTTTTCCCATTCCACAGGGCACTTTAAAAATTTTCGTTCATTCAGAATTACTGTAAAGCACATGCGTTTCTTAAAATTAAATTTGAGAAATGCAAAATTGGGAGTCCTAGTACATTCTACCAAGAGAGCTATTTCCCCCAAAACAAAACACACACACACACAGAGCTTTATCCCGACAGCATTGCAGTATACAGGAGTAAGTTACTTGAATTAAAATTTGAGAAGTAGTTTATTGCAAGCACACACATCACACCCGCTTTCCGAAAAGCAAAGCTATGAAACTGAAAAATGTGAGAGACAGTTGGAGCAACAATATATCTTCCATGATTTTTTTCTCAAATTTTTTTCTTCTGTTAAATTGAGTATGGATTCTATTCTGAAGATGATTTCAACCGTTTAATATTTCAAAACTTCGGTTATTCCCTAGAGTACAATTCCACCTTTGCTGCTGCTTCTGCAAACAGTGATTCTCCAATAATGCCAGCGGAAGCAACAGAGTGAAGCTAATGCAGTCACTCTGCTAGGGAACAGAGGTTTTCCTGGGCGGCAGAGGTGCAGTTTCACCTATTCTGTCCTACTGGTTAATGCCATCAGTGGGTGGTCATGCCTGCTCTGTTTTTGAACAAAGGACCTCCTTCTCAGGAGCAGCAGGAAAGCCATTTCTCCATTTCCCATGCACCATTCATACGGCAGCGGTTATGATGGTACCACAAGAGAAACAAGACAGTAGGGTGTCATAAAAGAACAAATTCTGCTTAAATGTAAGAGGAAGGGAAAAAAGAAAAATAGTAACTGACAACAATATTAGCAGACAGCACCACAAAGGAAAAATAAATGCCAAGGATACAACTTGTTAGGGAAGAGAGTGGTTTAGAGAGGGTCTTTCTATTTGGTGCTGGGTGTGGAGATATATATCATACAAAGCATAGGATAAGGCAACATCTCGCTCTTAAAGCAGTCATCTCTTCCATTCATGTGTCTAGAACTAGTTCTATATAAAGAGTACATCATTTGAGGAACACTTCCAACTGCTTGTATCTTCTGGCTTTTTGCTGTCACTGTGTACAAATGGGAAGAAAAGTAGGCAAATTTGAGAACCAAAGAGGATGTAACAGTTAATAACTGAAGAAGTGGAATGTCACTTGACAGACTCAAAACTACGTTGATAGAAATGTTCTAACACTGCACTGGGTGATAGTTGCACACTAACTTTATTTTAAAATGGAGAATTAAGTAAGTTAAAGTTCAAAATGATTAATTTTATGGTATGTAAAATAATACCTAATTAAACCTGTTAGTTAAAAAACTAACTCATATCTTAATTGTTCCTTACCATTTAAAAAACACTTCCAGATATATACATGGAAAGTAGCAAAACAGAACTATACAG
This sequence comes from Dasypus novemcinctus, assembly GCF_030445035.2. Lineage (NCBI taxonomy): Eukaryota > Metazoa > Chordata > Mammalia > Cingulata > Dasypodidae > Dasypus > Dasypus novemcinctus. Next base: position 6,071,331 of record NC_080673.1, on the reverse strand, counting down.
GTTGATCTCAGAGTTTACTATGTTTGTCAAGAAAAAAGAGATGGGAAAGGAATAAACCAAACTGCCTCTGGGTATATGGATTATGGAAGATTTTATTTTCTTTTCGCAGTTTTCTCTAATTTTTCTCTATTTCCATATCTCTCAGTTTTTACACTGGACATGTAATATTTTTATGATGGAAAGGCTTTTAAAATTTTAGTGAGAAAACCTTTTGCCTATCAGATTTCTTTTAAAGTTTGATAATATCCATTGTTTGGTAACGATAGGGTCAGTTGAACACTTTCAGTACTATTGGTGGGGATGTAAAAATAGTACAGATTTCAAGGTGTACATTTTGGCAGTCAAATATACCCCTCAAATACCTATCAATATTGTTTATGTGGATAAGCTCTGACTTAGTTAAGTATCTCATTTCTCTGGATGTACCCTACAGAAGTAGTTACACAAATAATTAAAGTAATAAGTGCTAGGTGAATAGTAGAAGCAACCTAAATGTCCATATGCTATGTAATAATATAATTCAGTTGTAAAAGGATGAATTGAAATATATATATGCATGTATGAATGTATGTTGTACAAATATGAATAATTGTGTGTGTGTTAGTACAAACTCGGATTGCATAAAAACATAACTATCTATATATTTAGGTAAATTGTTTTTATTTTGAGCTTCACTTTCACCAGATGGGAGAAACTTTTCATTCAGACATAGTCAAGTCAGGGTTTCTTATCAACTCCTTAAACTCATCTTAAGAATAAGACTATGTAAGTGTCACTGAATGGTGGGAAACATCTGATCTTATATTCACACCGCATCCAATGAGACCTGTCAGCGTCTTTGCACATGGATCCATGCCAGTCACTGCTGCTTCCTGGAGCCACACTAATCACAAGACTTTTCTCAGTTCTGGCCCTCTTTCAGTTATTTCCATGTTTCTTCTTGGCTCACAGAAAATGTATGGCTGTCATCCATGACACATTGGCCATGAGGGAGGGTTGATGGGCTATCTCTTTGAGAATGTCTCAGGTGCATCTGCCTAAACACCTACACAGCCATCTTTACTCTTCTGCTACTGTACCATGCTGCAGAGAGGGCAAAATCTTGCTACTCGTGGGTCCACTTTGCATTTCTGTTATTCTGTCCAACTTGGTAGGGGATGGCATAGAGCAGAGCTCCTTCTCAATACATCAATACCTTGCTACCTACCTTTCCTACCTTTCTCTAATCAGTTCAAGTTTAATGGGGGGAGAGGGTGCAGGGAGATGGTGCTAGAAAAATTCATTCTGAATACTCAGATATTCTTCCATAATCTTTTTGTTTCTTATATATATATAAGTATAAGCTTTTTTTTTTTATCTCCCCCCTCCCCTTCCCCAATTGTCTGTTCTCTGTGTCCATTTGCTGCGTGTTCTTCTTTTTGTCCGCTTCTGTTGTTATCAGCGGCATGGGAATCTGTGTCTCTTTTGTTGTTGCATCATCTTGCTGCATCAGCTCTCCATGTGTGCGGCGCCACTCCTGGGCAGGCTGAACTTCTTTCACACTGGGTGGCTCTTCTTATGGGGCGCACTCCTTGCACGTGGGGCTCCCCTACATGGGGGACACCCCTGCATGGCTCAGCACTCCTTGTGTGCATCAGCACTGCACATGGGCCAGCTCCACATGGGTCAAGGAGACCCGAGGTTTGATCCACAGACCTCCCATGTTGTAGACAGATGCCCTATCCACTGGGCCAAGTCCGCTTCCCCCTATAAGTATAAGCTTTTGAAACTCAAAGATCAAGAATTTATTTATTTCTACTTTCCTTCTGTTTTAACAACTCTTTCCAAATGCAGTGTTCACTGAATTTGGGGAGAGTTACAAGGGAAAAGGTGATGATAGGGAACCTTGGTTAATATTTCAAAATATTACAGTTGATTATCTTCAGACTTTAGAACTTGAGTGAGGCAAATGGGTTTTTCACTTTTTATTCTATTTAATTTTAAAATATTTAAAATAGTTAATAAAATATTTAAATAAAATATTTAAAAATAGTATTCATCCCTTTAAATAAAAAATTAACCACTTCCATAGGTTTCATATCATTTGATCTCTACAACAATACAGAGATGTTCTAGGGCAAATAGATGAAAAAACTGAGTCATTCATGCAGATTTGAAGCATCTTTGATCTTGAACAAGAAAGAAAAAAATTGAGAGGGAAACATGTAATGTGTGCCTTCAGTGTATACGGCATGTGTAAGGCTAAAAGCTATTAAAATGGCTTAATCGTGCCTCGGGTTTCTCTTAGCATTTATTGATTAAAAAGCATCTCCTAAGTTGTGGTTTTGATGGATTTTTTCTCTTAAATAGCTTGCATCCATCCTTTCCACTCGCAGAGGCATCTTCTTCATTTAGGTTTTCGTGGCTTCATATTTCAACTACTACCATATCTACCCCTCTGCTATTCATTCCTGCTTCCATACGTATTTCACATATAGACCATATAATAATAAGGACCTTAGAATTGAAAGAGGTTCTAGAAAGCCTGAAATACAGCCCCTTACAAGTCTCAGAAACTTCTCAGGAGAATCCCAGATACATTATTTCTCAACTTTTTCTTGAACCTTTGAATAGGGATTTGAAACTTTATAAGGCAACTTGTTCTTTTTTTACCCAGTTCAAATTGTTTTAGAATTCTTTCTTTTTGGTCTACTGAATTGTCTCTCGTCAACTTCCACACAAAACGAATCCAGTCTTTCTTTTACGTGACAGCCTTTCAGCTAATACAAGAAGACCTGTCTCCCCATCTCAATTACTATCTTTGCCAGGCTGAGCAGCTCCAGTTCCTTCCTTGTTTTGTTTGTATAACTCTGAGACTACCACAGTTTCTGACACAGTAAACATTCAGTACATATTTGTTTTATGAATTAATGAATGATTTAAGTGCCTTATCATTACAATATTGCTTAGGTTCCATTTTTATAATCTGTGAAAGGAAGGCATTAATATATGTCCTCCATCTGATCGGTGATCTGTGACAACTCCTGCAATGATGAAACATCTGTTTCCTCTTTAAACTTTACAGAAATGTCAAATGTTTCTAAGCAAGGGTAATTTTTAACTATATGTTTATTGTATCTCCTAGCTTTGCTATCTGTTCTTTTTGAACAGCACCTTCAAGCACTGCAATATAAATATCTTAAATGAATATGTGCAACTTTATTTATCTCCTTTTTTGAAACATTTCCCATTTGGTTTGGGTTTTTACCCATAGTGTATGAAAAGTTCCAATTTTCATTAGTTTTTACATATAATTAGGCCATCACTGGAAGGAAGCAATAATGCTTTATTAATATGTTCATTTATAGCATTAGTAAAGATGCTATCTTGCACAGTTTATAAAGTGCATATCCTAAAGGAATAGAATTGAATTTTAAGAGATGTTCCTGGTGAAATCTTAGTTTTGATTACCACCTACTTTTGCTTTTTTTATCCTTCTCTCCAGACTTTCATTTTTACCTCCAAAATATTAAAACCAAAAAAAAAACAAAAACGGATAATGTGTTGGCTGTGAAAATTGAAGCAACAAAATAAGTTATATATACATTTTAATCATATATACTCTCGATTACCACTAGTAATCAAAAATTTTCTGTAATTTTAATTCAGAAGCAGCAATCTCAAGTTCTTTCTCAGGGTATAACTATTGTTTCAACCACACTGATTATTCAAAAATAGTATTTTTAAAAGAAAAATATGCAGCCACATGTTTCAAGAAATGTTTTTAAATTATTGTGAACCTTTGAAATCAATGTCTCTCATACCAATTGTCATTTATCAGTATGTTTTCAAACTTGCTAACTTAAATCACAGTGTCTATTTCTGTAGTATCCTTTTAAGCATCTAGATTACTCTATTAAAGACACTCAGAAAACACATTTCCTGCTTGCATACATAAATAGATTAGACATTTAGAGTATTCTGCTTTAAAGAAAATTCTTCTTGGCTTTAAGTAGGAGAAATGAAATAACAGTGGAATTTCCACATCTGTTAAATAATCTTTAGCATGTAGGATTGAATTCTATCTCTTTTTCCACTTAGGACCAGCTGTGAAAGTAAACTTGAAGGGCCCCTTAATTATTGCATATCTCAATAGCTTGTTGAGGATTCATTTACCTAGCTCTACTACTCTGATCAAAGGAAACTCATTTACTTTGTACCTCTTGTTATTGAAAGCATTCATTTGATTGTTTGGCTTCTGAAATGTTCTGTGAAAGGTTGGACAAGGTGTCTTTCTCTGATTTCATCAAGCTTCTGAGAACAGCCCCTGCTACTAATTATTTGTTACTTGGATGGGTGTTAAGATATCCCAGTTTTTTTCCTTTGGCCTTAGTACATGTTTGCCTTTATCACTTACATTTCTGAGTCAAAAATGTTTCAGTGTCCGTCGGATATTTGAAGCCCATGAAATAAATTCAGAAAAATGAACAGATTTTCTCTGTGATATGATTTGGTTTTGTTGCCAGAGATGCATTTGCCATGAATTGTGCAACTTAATCAAAGGCTTTATTATGTTGAGGTTCTCCTCATTGTTGGGTTCATGACTGTTGATGTAATCAAAGAATAAAATCTTAGCCTAGCATAACACATGACTGAGAGAATGAGCAAAGCCAAATGAATGTGTAGAATTTGGGCCTTTCTACAGGAAACACACTGAATGAATAACTTGTTAATGAAAATCAAATCTTAAATACTCCAAATAGATCATAATACGGAGTAATCATGTGCTTATTTCTTCCAGACCATAATTGCACTGTATAAAGTTGGCAAAGTATGTAGCTATCCCATGAGCTCTTGTAATTGGCAAAACAGATGGTCTGCCTTTTCACCTATCCTACCAATTCACTATCAGTCTGGATTTACAAAGACATATTTTGTTTTGGAATATGCTCCTGGTTGTGCACAACTGACAAGTTTTTATATCTAAAGGTGTTTTCCTAATTAGTGCATGTCAGAATTTCCTAGAAGATCTCTTTGTGGCTTACTATATAAAACACTTTTTCTGGACACTGTGCTTTTCTATAGTATTTTACTCATTTCAAAATTAAATTTATTGGTATATATAGTGACATATTTTAGGACCTAGGGAGGCCATATTCTTCCTTACTTTGATGAAGTTTTTTCCCTAAAGATGTATAAAAGAAATGAAATATGTATTTACTCTTTACCATGAAGGATATGTGAAAAGGGAAATGAAGAAAAACAAAAACCTTCTAAATACAGATATAAATATAAGAGACAGAATCTAGTCTATGTCCTTGAAATCTAAATTCAGGTAATAGAACCCTGGAATTTGTTTTTTAAGATTATGATTTTGGGATGGAATGAATTATATTTTAAAATTCTGAGGAGATTGACTCTTGTCAAAAGCTATTCAGACTACAACACTTTCCTGTCATCTTAACACACTAGCCTCAACCACCATCACCTCTTACCTCCTTTCCACTTCCAGTCTCTTCTCAGCAAAGTGGCCAGAAAGATTATTTTAAAATATGTCAGAATATGAAACGTACCTTCTCAAAACTCACCAACTCTCCATTTCACTCAGAGAAAAAGCTAAAGTCTTTATAATGGCTTACAAGATCCCATGTGTTCTGACACCCATTATCTCTGAACCTCATCTCTCATTTCTCTTCCCTGTAGCATTATTCTAGGCATTTTGGCCTCTTCCCTGTTCCTGGAATAAACCAGGCATGGTCTGGCCTAGGCCTTTGTTAATCCCTTTTCTATGGTGTTCCTCAACTAGGTATCTTGCTCTTTAAGCCTCATCTCCTTCATTCAGTCTTTACTCCATGAGACTTACCCTTACTTCCCTATTTAAAATTATAACCCGTCCTCTCACTCCACACTCCAGAGTCTCTCTTCCTTATTCTCTATTCTCTAAAGCACTATTATTTATTCAGTTAATGTATAATTTACTTTGTATTATATTTATTGTTTACTGTTTTTCCCTACTAGAATGTAACCCTCACAAAGACAAGATTTATTCTGATTTGTTCACAAAGATAATGCCTAAAACAATGCTGGTACATACAGAGTAGGTGCTCAGAAATATTTCTGGAGAGGATAAGTCAAATGAAAAGTATTAGTAAAGTTGGAGAGTTGGTTTTAATGGAGAGACAAGAATTCATTATTGCTCTATTGAGTTTTAGAAGGAAGCAGTAGGACTTTGGAAAGAGGATGGGGCTATAGATGCAGTTATGGAAGTCCTGTGCATCCACCTTTTCAACAGATCCTGTCAGCTCTACCTTCAAACTGGATTCAGAATTTACCACTCCTCACCATCTCCACCATAATCATATGAGCCATCATCATTTCTCACCTGGATTATTTCAATAACCTCCCATAACTAGTCTCTTTGATTCTTCCTGACCCCTCACCATATTTTAATTATAACACACTGAGGTGGAATGCAAGGAATCAGGAAAAAGGAACTAAAAAAGCTTGAAAAGAGAGGCAATAATTATTCAAAATAAAATTATTTAAAAATAAAAATATGTAAAAATAAAAATTCAAGAGGTATCTGGAAGGCAGTTGGGGATGCTTAGATCTGAATAAAGGTAGCATGAGAAAGACCAGAGCCATTTTTTCTTTGGAGCTGTTGGGGAATGGCTTAGAAAATCAAGAAAGGGTAATAATTTTATCCCCATGAGAATGGCTAAACTCAGAGACTATTAGCACCAACTATTAGGAAGGGTATTAAGCAACTGGAACACTCATACTCTGCAGTGAGTTTATATTATGGTACAACATCCAAGGAGAACTGTTTGACAGATTTTTATACGGTTAAACAAACATCTGCCTTATGACTCAGTAATTGGCATTATTATTTACCTAAAAGATAAGAAAAAACAGTGCCAACCACAGGTTCAGTAAAAGTGAATGAAGAGGCATGTGTAGAGGGGTCACATCTGAGTCCAACTCCATTACATTCAGGAACACAAGTTCCAAAGTAGGGCCCAATGGCAAGGCACTGAACTCTAGAGCCATCTGTCATGGCCATAGAACCTGGGTGTCTCCATAGACCTCAGGAGCATCACTACATGGGGTTGTATTGACTTTGGCTGTCTCTGATATCCTGCTGAGACTTGTGTAAAAGCAACCCCTCTGATGACCTCCCGACTCATTTTGAAGTCTCTTAGCCATATAAACTCATTTGTCTTAACCATTTCCCCTTTTTATTCAAAGTCTTTTTCTATTTGCATCACCAGCTGGTGCTTGGTAGTAATCCCTTGGCACCAGGGAGGTTCATCCCCGGGAGTCATGTCCCACTCTGGAGGATAGGCAATGCATTTATATGCTGAGTTTGGCTTAGAGCATGGTCACATTTGAGCAACATGGAGGCTCTCAGGTGTTAACTCTTAAGCACACTGCAGTGCTAGGCCTAGTTGAAATTTCAAGTACACACGTTCATAAGAACAGTCATCAGTAGCAAGGGCCCATCATTGGATCATCCTTCTTCACTGGTCTTTGCTCTTGCACTTCGGGGATTGTTGCTGCTCCATTGGGGAGTGCAACAGAGTTCCCTAGAGCTTTGAATCTCTGGATTGTCCGTGTGCCAGCTGGGCCCTGAGCCTCAGCAGAGTTGCAACACCTGTACTCCAGTTTGTTGGACTTACCCAGGTTGGCTAACAAGGAGGTGAGGATAGTCAACCACCACACCAGAGAACTGAGAGAGTCTACAACTGCAAGCAGGAGAATTAGGTCCATCAGCCACGTGGTATCTAACCCCTCTCAATTTAGAGGTGAAGTAGACATTGCCATCCCACAGTCCTCAGGATGGAAGAATGAAATATGGATTAGAATGGGCTTACTGGTATTCCACTATAGAATTATTGCTAGCAATGGAAGAAACTTTATCATTGATATGGAAACAGTGGCCATGGTATTTGCAGAGGGCAGCAAGAAGGAATAAGAGGTATGATATGGGGGCATTTTTGGGACTTGAAGTTGTCCTAAATGATATTGGAGGGACAGATGCAGAACATTATATATCCTGTCATAACTCCCCACTGAATAGACCTGGAGAGAGTATAAACTACAGTGTAAACTATAATCCATGCAGTGTAGCCGTGTTCCAAAATGTATTCATCAAGTGCGGTGAATGTGCCACACTGATGAAAGAGGTTGTTGATGTGGGAGGATTGGGGGTTGGGGAGCGAGGGTATATGGGAAGAACCTCTGACGTTTTTTAATGTAACATTTTGTGTTATCTATGTATCTTAAAAATAAATAAATAATTTTAAAACATATGAAAAAAATACTTGAAAAAGACTTGTGCAAAAATGTTTTTAGCATCCTTATTCATAATAACCCATAACTAAAGACAAGTCAAATGTCCATTAACTGGAGAAAAATGTCCATTAACTGTGGTATATTCATAGAATGAAATACCCATTGAGCAAATAAAAAGAACAAATGATTGCTGTAAGCAGCAGAAGGAATTCATCCCAAAGACATTGTTGTGTTAACCAAAAGAAGCCAGACACAAAAGAATATATATGTGAGATTCCAATTATGTGAATACCTGCAATTCAAAAGCACACAGAGTGAATTTGTGGTGATAGGCATCAGAGAGTGGTTGCCCAGAATGGGGGGATAGAGAGGGGCGCAAAAGTGAACTTTCTGAGTGAAGGAAGTGGTGTTTGATATCTTGTTTGCGGTGATGGTTAAATAGGTGTACACAGTTGTCAGACTCAGCAAGACTCAACAAACTGCATTTTATTAGATGTTAATTATACTTCAATGAAAGCATTTGTATGTTGATATGAATATATATATACCGAGATTCTGATATACAAAGGAAAATGGGGGAGAACCCAACTCTTCTTAGAAAACAGAGATTCCCAAGTGGACCTTGATGCAGGTGTGATTAGATTGGAAGCTCAGAAGAAACTTAGAGCAATTGCTTTAATGAATGTGACAGGAAGTGAACAAGAGAAAAACAGAACTAGTAATGAGAAGAAATGAGGGCCCAGCTGAAGCAGACTATGCGAAATGACCTCAAGTATAGAAGTTAAAGATTTGTCTGTTTTTACTGAAAAGGAGCTAACTATATAGAAGATAGGAGGAGAGAGGCTGATGAAGCATCATCTGGTGCTGAGACAGAAGTCTGTGCCCCGTTATGGAAGAGCACACTGGGCAAGCAAGCCCAGGGCAGAGTCACATCAAAATACCATTCTTGAATTCAAGCTATAATAAACAGCTAAGCTGTTATGTGGGTCTTTTTATTGTAGTATTATTAATATTATTGTGTGCTTCCAAGATTTTGATATATCTGGAGTTATTATAATGATAACTAAAAACAATCAAATGACTTTCAAAGATTCCTGAAATTAATATTAATGTGAAGTTACAATTATGGTCTAATTTTGTTGTTTGGTACAAGTATAAATTTGATGACTTGTGGTTTAAAAAAACCAAAACAGACCAACCTGGGCCACAATAATCAGAAATGGCAGGGGAAGGTGGTTGTGGCTCAACTGATAGAACGTCCACGTGCCGTATGGAGGGGCCAAAGTTCTATACCCAGGGCCTCTTGACCCATGTGGTAAGCTGGCCCACGCACAGTGCTGCTGCACACAAGGAGTGCCGTGCCACGCAGGGGTTTCCCCTGAGTAGGGGAGCCCCACATGCAAAGAATGTGCCCCGCGAGGAGAGCCACCCCACGCAAAAAAAGTGCAGCCTTCCCAGGAGTGACGTTGCACACACACAGTGCTGACGCAGCAAGATGACACAACAAAAAAGTGACACAGTTTCCTGGTCCCGCAAGACAAGAATGCAAGGGGACACAGAAAGAACACACAGCAAATGAAGTCAAAGAGCAGACAACGGGGGAAGGGGAGAGAAATAAATTAAAATAAATCTTTTGAAAAATAGAAAGAAATGGCAGGATTCCTTTTTGGCAAGGTAATTCTTAAACTAAGTGGGAGATGACAAAATTAGTAACATTTTATACCAACAGACCCAAACAAATAAGAGTGAGTAAAGTTCATTGCCGATCATTAACTCTCATTAACTTTTGTTCTGCTTCCTATCTTAGAAGTGTAAAGGCCGAGGCTACTAAACTGAATTGTATTATTATGAGGACAGGGCCTAGTCATTCTTTTAAAAATAATAATAAATTATACTTTCTTTTCTTTGCTCTTCTTTTCATTGAAAATTTGAAGGATAGCCAAAAAATTCTAGTTTATCAGGTTAAAGTTTCTTTAGTCATACTTTTTGGTACAGTAGAACTTCTGTGTTTCAAACACTATAAATTTCCACTAAAAAGTTAATTATATAAGTAAAATTGGTATGAGCATATATATATTTTTTTAAATATATTTTTTATATTTTATATAAAAATTTTTAATATTTTTTTAAAATATAAAAATTTTTCTGATGTATGAGAATAACACACAGTGCATAACTTCAAATAATGTGACATAATTATAAATGGCTATGAAGCAAAACCCAAAGACCATTGAATGACATGCTCTTTTATGAAACAGACTTAGGACTGACTCTGGAGTGAGTGGCAGATTTGCACATGACAGCATTTTTTATAAACAGCCAAAAACCAAAGATTAGTCTTAAAATGAGAATATTGTTGTAAAGACAGCTGCTTATCTATCATCCTGGTCTTTTCAGCCACATATAAGTAGCTACCAATTTAGAAAAGCATATTTAAATGCCAAAGATAAGCAATATAATATGTAAAAATATATATGCAAAGATAGCAATACAGTACTTTGGTGTACTGAGTCACTTCTAACAGTACTGCATGGCAATCTCTGGCATGGGGCTATGTTTAGTAGTAGCTTCATAATGCAATAACCTTAAATAAATCTATAAATGTTGAAAATCCTGCTCATTTACAGATGGGTATGTCTCTTTCTTTCTTTCTTTTGTTTTTTTTTTTTGTGTGTGTGTGTGTGTGTGTGTGGTACTGGGGCTGGAGATTGTACCTGGGACCGCATATGTGAGAAGCCCAGTGCTCAACCACTGAGACACATCAGCTCCCCTGAGTTGGTTTTTTCATTTGTTCGCTTGTTTTGTTTTTGTTTAGGAGGCACCAGTGACTGAACCCAGGACCTCCCAATTGGCAAGCAGGCACTCAACTGCTTTAGCCATGTCTGCTCCCTGGGCGTATCTATTTTCAGTGACCCATGACTCTTTCTAAATTGTAACAAACTGGTATATCAATATATTTAAATTTAGTGATAAGTAAAGTAAATACTTAGGCATTCAGTTAAAAAAAAAAACCAAAAACTTGTTTAGTGGTTTAAAAAGCAGCAGAAGTAGTTGCTTCTGTGTTTGGTAAATAGTTGCCCCTTGGTTTAAATTCACAAATCAGTCCCACTTCATTGTTGATAACTGCCTGATTCATGGTTTTGAGAAATTTTTAGGACTCTGTTGCCTGTCAACCGTGCCACAAATGATTAATGGTACCTGCTAAAGGGCACAGAAGTGAATTGTGGGTGGATGAATGGGAAGGGAATGAAAGAGTTCTTCATTACTTCATCTCTGTTCTAGAGTATGGGTTTGCTGATTCTTAGGCCAAACAGTAGTAAAAACTATAATTTATTGATTGTCTACTCTCAGTTACATATTTTGTCAGACATTATATCATTGAATTTCATCCTCCTCAAACTTCTAGAATTGGTGACTGTTATACACACTTTTTACATTAGACAAATGAGACTCAAAGGTTCAAACCCAGGTCTTTCCAGACCCTAAATACATTGCTTAGTTTTTATATATCGGTACTATGTAGATTTGAGTTGGAGAACTCATCTGAATAATGATATTTTTAACATAGCCGGCAATGTATGCTTGTATACTTACATGAACTAAACATGTCTAATTCTGACAATATAAATTTTGTAGAAAATTTCTAGGAAATGTTTTGACAAAATTTCAACTATATTACTCTGCATAAACATTAAACTAAATTTTTTGACATAGGAATCAAATTCTTCAATCATGTTTTCAGGAGAGCATCATAATATTATAGTGTTGAAACTCCGTATAAGTGATACCATCAGAAACTATTGTTTATAAAAAGAAACAGGCATGAAATGAAAGAAAAATATTGAAAATCCAGTATATTTGTGTTTTAGACTAATTTTCTACATTGAACAAATGTCACAAATATTTATGACTTTGAGCAATATATCACTCCAAAGTATAATATGTAATATATAATATATTTCTGAATTTTATCTCAAGGACTTAAAGGATAGGTACTAGGGAAACATACATAGGAAAGGAGTACTAAAAAGGTATTAGAGAAGCAGATATAGGAAGGGAATACTAAAGCTTCATATCAGAATTGAATATTTTAATTTGATTTCAAAGAAAAGCTTATTTTTAGTTTACCTGTAGTTATTCCCAAATGCTTTAATGTTTTATTTATTAATAAAGAAAAATATTGAGATTCATATTTCATGCAATGTTGAAATGATTAAATACTTAAGCAGAAATTCTCACATTCAACATTATTTACTACTTTATAGAGCAGAAAATATAATCTTGTTATTCAGGAATAAAAAGAAATAAATACTTTAAAATACCAACAACTAAAATACATTCTTTTCAGAGGTATTTAGCTCAGAGTATTTTCCATTTCACATGAGACGCAGAAAAGTTTTATAATTCACAAGAAGACTTAGGTATTGAACATTCTGCCTTCTCCATTGTTTGCTTAAAATGCTTTCTCATAATTTATCTGAAGTCCTATAATTATCTTTTACAAAAGAGTTGACAATTTAGTTTGGTGATATAGACTAGAAATTTATATTCTTTTATATTCCTTTTTTCAGTTTTTTAAAATGACTAGCCATTTCAAGTTGAATGCAATAACATATAGGTTTCTACTGTCAGAATTGCAGTTTAGCATGGCTTTATTATTTATTATTTATTCATTAATTTATTCTTCACTTTATTCCAGAAAGAATGCACATAGGAAAGGTTTACTTATGGATTGTTTTCATTTGGTGTGCATTATTTCATGCATTTATTTATTGCCATCTCTACTAAATTGTATTTATGAAACTTCTGCTTTATTAGTTCCTAGCTTTAGAAGTGAAGTTAGTGTCTTTGAGCAAACTAATGCACCTCAGCCACTGTATAAAAATCATTTAAAATATTAAAGCAGCTCATCGAGCTATTTTATAGGTGTTATATATTTTAACTAATATTAAGTGAATATTAAAATACAGTTTTTGCCTTTCTTGTAATAATTTCAAGTGATAAATACAGGTAAAGCTTTAACTGCAAGTAACCTTTTATCACTCTTAGAAATACACTTTTTGTGTGCATTTTTCTCTTTCCTTAACATGCGATTGCCCTGCAAACCCTCCTTCCTCCAAGATTTGGTGGTAAGAAGGTAAACTTATCAATAAACTTATTTCAAAAAAGAAAATCTTTACAATGTAATTGTAGATGGTAGAATACTTTATTATACTCAAAAAAAGCCATATGCTTCCTTTTACATGAATGACCTACATACAGAAAAGCCTTAAATCTAGCTGTCTTTACCCATGTTATCTCCCCAACTTCTGCTGAACCTGAAGCTGATAAGAACTTCATAATTTTTGGTTTTATAAACATTTTCCCCTCTAAACCCAGGAGTACTTCACTGGTACTGTCCTGGAGAAATATGAATGGGAAAGATGTGTTGTATCAATATTAATATCCTAGTATTACAGTTTTGCAAGATGTTGAGCTTAATTACCCTTGGGGGCAGCTGGGTAAAGGGTGCAGTGATCTCTGTATTATGTCTTAAAACTGCTTGTGAATATACAGCTGTCTCTATAAAATTTTCAATTTAAAAAACCCAAAAACTTGTAGGCAAACTTTTTCTTAAAATGCCAGACAGTAAATATTTCAGGTTTGGGGGATATGTGGTAGCAACTACTCAGCTTCACTGTTGTAGTGAAAGCAGCCAATATGTAAACAAATGGTTGTGCATTAATTACAAAAACAGGCCGAAGAACGGACTGTATTTTGCAGACTCCAGGTTTAAAAAGAGACAAGCTTTTATTAATAGTGTTCCATATGCTGTGCCTTTCAAGAAAAAAAATGCTAAAAAAATCTAGTTATATATTTATAATGCTGGAATTTGCAGCTTATTTTCTGGCCTCATAATTTTCATGGATGCAAGAGTGTTTATACATAAAGAATAAGGCTTCCATTTATTTTAATCTTCAAAAATTCTGCATTGGTGTCATGCTTCCCTTTTGGGGAATCTAAATAAAGTTACTTGTCTTAGAGAAGAAACTCTTTTTCTACAGAGGCATGTATTAAAGGAAGAAATAACAAGGAACTTCTATCCTAAAATTCTCATACATCAATTTGTAATCAAAGATTAAAATTCTGCATTGAAAATTAGCCACTATCTTTGCTTTCCCTGGTTTTCATCTCTTCTCTTTAGAACTTGAATATCTTCAGGAAATGTTTAGATTATATTCAATTACTTTTATTTTCAGGGTGTGATAAAGCATCATCTTAAGCAGAATTGAATTTCAAATAATAGTGCACTCACGTGTATGTTTCAGACAATATTAAGAAAACCCACTATACAAGATTTTTGTATTTAGATTTTGTCATTAATTTTTGCTTTCTTCCTGTTCTGCTATATCATGAACATAGTTTTAAGAAATTACGTTCAGTTCCCCTTGAATACCAAATTCATTTCTCCCAGTACTTATTTCCTTTGTGTCTCTGTTTCTGTTTTTAGTGTGTGGCTTTGTGGTAAAACCTCTTGAATGTGGGGTATTTTTAAAAATTGCTTTAGAGAAACATGCGTATTATATCTTCACCTGGTGCTGTGGAGTATTACACAGAAAGATGGACTTGGAAATTTAAGAGACAGTACAAACTTTGTAATGCACTAGTGAGAAAAAAATTTCCCACTAACCGCAAGTTAAAGGAAATATAAACTTACTGATTTCCAGAATGATTAGCCTTGGTTGGATCCACATAGGATTAATATGATGACATCTTGTGATTTTAAGTAATTTTAAAAGATATTTCTGAATATATTTGGAAAATTCAAAGCTGTTACCTCTCTTTACCTTACCTTTCATGTAATCTGCTTGCTAAAGCTAATGAATTTATTTTATCTCTTAATTATCTCCTGCATCTGACCCTCTCACTTTGACCAGCCATTACTTTATGTACTCAGTAGACCTTTACAAATATCTACTAACTCATCACCTATCACCACACATACAGCACAAAGACACAGCACACACCCTCCACTGCACTGCTAGAGTAATCTGTGTAAAATGCATATTTAACCTTGCCATTTACCTGCTTAAAACCATTCAGTGACTCCCCGTCGCTAATATGGTAATATGCAAATTCTGTAACCATAAACAAGGCCCAGCAAAATATTTTCCTACCTGTCTTTTCTACTTCATTTCCTGTCTCATTTGCCTTCTTCTCCTATTCCAATATTTACTCACACACTTTATGCTCTAGCCCATCTGAACTAACTGCTTTATTTCTCTCCCTCTCCCTTTCATGTTTTGCCTCTTTTCCAATTGTCCTGGCAGGCTTTCTTCCTGAAAAATGCAGTCTTCATGACTCAACTCAAGCATTATCTTATCTGAAGAGCCTTTGGTAAACCTTTCCAAAATCAGGATATTTTATCTTAGATTATTTACCAGATAATATTTTATCTCTTTGTTTGTTTGAACTGTTGTGAATGAGAAGGCAGTGTAGTATAGTAGGGGAAAAAACTTTAGATTTTTGCTCCAAAAGGCCAGGAATGTATCTGCTTTGCTTATCAGTGCATTTGAATTACTAGTATGTTGCAAAACTGTAACACTGTAGATGTTCGGTGAATAAGTGTTCTGTGGATGAATTAGTGAATCAGTGGAGGAAGAAGGAAGGAAACAAAGGATGTAATTGTGTCTTACTCCCTGGAATTGGGTTGGATATCAGTCCAGAAAGAATTTCTAAATGTTTTAAGTATTTAATGAAGACCCTCTTCTGTAATATTCTTAAAATGAAGGAGTGGACTTCTAAAGAGAATTTCTAACTATTCATAAGGTTACGTAGGAAATTGTAATGGTTAATTTCAGAAATAGCAATGGATTCATTGACAGTCAAATGGTTCTAATATACAACAACATAAAAAATGTGTTGAATTTTGAAGAAAATATATAAATTTGGGGAATACATTTTGGATTATCATTAATATCTGTGGTTATCATGCCCATAATTAATACTTCCGCTTTTATTCAGTTTCAGCTATCTTTTGTAACTCCTCAAAAATTCAGCAACCTGTAAGATATCTTAACATAAATATCCTACCATGTAGACATTTCTAAACCATTATCAAAATATCCCAAACATAACTTACTATCATTCCTCCTTGGGAGGGTTACCATTCTTATTTTCAAGTCTTTGCTTAAATATCATTTTCTCAAAAAGGTCTATTCTGACAACCCAATTAAAAAATTTCTATTTCTTTTCCAGCACTTTTAATCTTCCTTCTTTGTATTTTGTTGATATTTTGTTGATATTTTGTTTGTATTTTGTTGTATTTTGTTGATATTTTGATGACACTAAGTAAGTGTCATTTACTTACTTAGTATATTTACTGTTTATTGCAACCCCCTCCCGGTGCTACAGAGCAGGGATTTTTATGTTTTTTTGTTTTGTTTTTTGTTTGTTTTTTTACTAAGGTATCCCTAATGCAATGGTATACGCTCAGTAAATATTTGTGGAATGAATGAATAAACCATTGCCCAAACAAATCTACTCAGCTCCCAAGTTTAGAAAATGAGTCTCACGCTCAGCCTTATATCTCTCATTGGATCTAGAACTTCCATTACCATCCACTCAATTTCCATACCCACATCTGAGAGACCACCTTGCTCCAGCCAAAGAAGTCCCTTTTGGTCTTGTACCTGTGACATTCTGGGCTAGTTGTGTTTTCAGTTTGGATTGAATGTATCAAATATAAAATAAATTATTTCCTGTTTTACCTGAAGAATTAAAAAATAAAAATAGAGTCACTATTTCATGCTACCAGTAGGTCCCTGAACCCTGGAAGAGCAGCCAGATTAATCTTCCTCATACATACTTTCTCCTAATAAATCCCTTCTGAGGAACTCTATATGACCTCCTAAACTGACCATAAATCCTTCCACTTACAGGTCACCAATTACAGATGACTCACAAGTCACCAATTGGCCCTGTTTTTTCTAAAATACTCTTAAATGGCTTTCCAAAAAAGTGTTGCTACTGATCTCCAGTCATAACTTTGCTAACGCTTTGCTTCTCCCCTTCAAATTTTAGCAAACTATTAGGCTACACTTTAAACCTTCCAAACTAATCCCAGCACAAACCAAGCATTTCCTTATTTTCTTATGTAATTTGAGTTTTCCTGTGCACTTGCTTGAGATTTATGTTCTAACTGCTTTAGGTAGGTCCTATCTCCCCAGTTAGGGCATAAATTTCTCTGTATAGCCTGGCTTCACCTATATTTCCACAGTTCTCGAACATTGTTGGGTAGATAAAATTTGGACCTGTGGCTTGGAAGCACCAACTGCTGTTGGTTCAAGAAGGAGAATAAAGTTATTAAAATGAAGTTGTCAAATGTGTGCAAGATAGATTGGAGAGGAGACAGTCAACAGGCAGAGATGTCAGCATTCAGTTTTCTCAGGGCTCATACATGGTCAGCAAACAATAAATTTTGAATTTAATAAATGAAAAGTTGAGAGGGACATATGATAAGGGACTAGGTAGGGTGATGCAGTGAGAATACAGAGGAGGGAACATTTTGAATAAACCAGAATGATTAACTAGAAACAAAAAGTAAGAGTCAGAAAGGTCACCATACTTCTGAGTAGCAAGTGGTGATTCACTGAAAATGTGAAATAGTTGAGAAAGAGAAAATGGATTGAGAGGGGTATATAAAAGGATGATGAATTTAGGTTTGGACAGATGGACAATGCACATAGAGAAGACCAGAAATGTGTTTTCCCTTAAGGCTTTTTAGAATAAATATAATCATACTGCATTGGCTACAGTGAATTTTTTTGTTGTATCCATAGATTTGAAAACCTTTTTTTTTTTTTCCTGATGTGCCATCTACCTTAATTTTCAGAGGTCATACTTTACACTGATCTTTTAAATTCATATTGGTTTGTTTTAAAGCAAGATTGTTGTCGTCCTTTGGTGGAAGGAGTTACGTTAATTGAAACATTCATACTAGTTTAATTTTGTTGTAATTCTCATTTCTGGTTAAATGGATCAGTGCGTGCCACAAAGGAAGAGACACATTAGGAACTCATTCACCTGTGAGAAGGCATAGGGTGAAATCTGGTCCTTCTCAGAAAGTATTGAGGTTTGTTGGTGCTGCTGCTTCTGTTGCTTTAAGTGGAAAATAACTCTGCTTGAGGAAAGAACTCAAGTCTTAATCAGTCTTGCGTTTTTTTTATGTTTTAAAAAGAGGTTCAAATTCACTTTGAAGCCTGGAGAGTTTAATTAAAGTAAGTGGAGACAAAAGTACTCTTTTGAGGGTTGTCATTTCTCTTAGTGTGACACTATTCATAAGGCAGTGTAATGCTATTTTGGAAGTTTGGTTCCTTCCTTGTCTTTTGTCTTTTCTTACTCTTTTCTAAGAAATAAAGCACGTAAAGGAAGGTACTGTGCTAAATTCACTCTCTCCTTGTGCAGCACATTATCTCTGACCTCAGCTGTAATTCTTTGAAGAATAACGATTCCAAGTTCTAGTTTTTTTCCCTTTCCCTTTCCCTTTTATTGTCTCTTTTACCAACAACATTTGCAAGATTCTTCACAAAGAATTGTTTTTCAGTTATGATGAAAACTAGATCGTGGTGTGACCATTTCATTGTGAATGCAACTTCCCTTTTTGACAGCTCCATTAGATCTGCCCAGTTATAAATCTTCATATTTCTGACTTGCCTTGAAATCAGAAGTGTTTTCATTTATGCTAGTCTTTGTGAGCAACAAGCATGAACAAAGGCATGGCAGACATCATAGCCTCTTTGACGAACTTGTCTGCTTTAACTCTGCCAGGTCAGAATGTTTACTGCTAAACCTAATGATTCAGTTCTGATTGCTAATTATGTGTGGTACATTTTTAAAATTTAAAGTGATCCTCTCAGATTGGTTTTCTTTTTCCATGCAATAATGTTTTGTGTTCAACTTGGATTTTACAGTATTCTTTGTTTGAAAGTTAATTAGTATTCTTTATTAGAATATCTTCTGTTTTGTTTGAATGAATAATCATTTAAGTGCATGTCTTTTTGTCACTTGATTTTGTGAGTATTTTAAAGTCAAAATCCATATTTAAAATGTGGTACCTCTAATTGCTTTAACATAAAAAGTAGATGACTAAACATGTTAATATATACTTTTAATCTTTTCTAGAGCTCTGCATAACATACACAAGTTTTAAAAATTAACTTTACCTACTATCTTAACATATAAGAAGAAATTATAAGAGAAGCAGATATTTTGATTTGTTATATATGAAGTTGTTTGACTCTATTTTGAAGACCTCACAAAAGTATGAATATGATTGGACAAGATCAAAGAAATAAATTAAAGAGTTAACAGTTCTTTATGACCTAGAAAGCCATTAACTTTTAATAATGCTGTCTCAAATATTTGTCAGTAAATTATGGTGATAATCAAAGATGAGCCGATGGGATTGGGCTTTGTTAGTACTGTTTGATTTGATAATTCTAGTAATCCCTTAAGAACTCTAGGAAAAATATGTTATGCTTACATTAACAACTATTGTGAGTTTGTAAAATAACCTGCCACCTCCAACATGTATAATAAGGACAAGAATAAAAGGGATGATATCTACAGTCTTTGAATTTTATCTTAAACATTACTTTTAGAGGCTTTTTTAGCCTAATTTTTGTTCCTTAGCCTGAGAAAATAAGGTACTAGCTTCAGAAAATTTAAAAATGAGATGAAATACTGATGACTTACTATAAAGTATTAAACTTTTAAAAACCTGAAAATAACATACAAACTTTTTTTTCTTTTTCTTTTATATATATACACACACACACACAAATTGTTTTTATCCTTTCAAATGCTATGGAATGCCCCCATAATAAGAGAATACTTTTGTAATCCCCAAACTGAGTTCTCTACACTGGCATTTACTAGATGGAACTCTGACCTCAGACTCAAAAATAAAGCAAGTGTTAACGTCAATATAAAATTGACTTTCTACAATCCTGTGTTAAAGCTAAGGTTTCCTCTTCTTTTTCTTCTTGGCAACATACCTGAAACAAAACTGGCAAAAATAATTATTCCTTTATATCTTAGTATGGAAACCTTTGGAGTCATAGTCTGTGACCATTGGCAGGTTTCTTAATTTCTCTGTATTTCTTTTTTCCCACTGGAGAAACAGGAATAAGTATCTACAGTTTAAGATGGCTGTGAAACGAAATAAAATAATTTATGTTGAGCACATAGCATAATGAGTTTAATAAGCTTTAATAAGTGTGAATTTCCTTTGTGGATTTCTCCCATCCCCCACCCCTACCTGTTGGCACTTAGGATCTGTATAGTTACATTGAGCCTAGATTTTTAAACCCTTTCTGGAGTTAATGAGTAACTAATTTACTTACAGCATCAGAAAACAAAAGCAAACCAAAAAAATATAACATGGAGGAAAAATACATAAATTCTTATTTTTTTTAATGAAAACATTATCTTTTTGAGCACACAGTACTCTTGAATATAAAGGGTTAAAGGAATTGTTATCGACTGGATATGGACGTGTTGGAATGCTTTAAAAAATCGATTCTAGCTAATGGAGAAAATGTTTTTAAAGTGAACCACATACAGCAGAAAAATTTCAAGTCAACACTGAAGGAGAGGCAAGCTCTTCCTTACAGAATTAATGAGAATTGCAGTGATCTGCCATGAGGAATATAATTTGAAAGACCTTTTCCATGTGCATTTTCTTTAATGTCTAGAACCAGATAGGTAGTCGCTAATTTTAAATGTGCAGTTATTCAAACGAGATGAATGTGCAGGGCAAAGATGAAAAAGAATGTCAATATTGATGTTAATATTTTTATTCTCCTTTGTAAAGACATATAGCTGGCAAAGCCACATGTCAATCCGCCAGATCCCTAAAGACCACAGCTTGCTCAGGAGAGATGTAGCAAGCCTCATCTTATATGAGCTCTAGAGATATGGCTCAAGAGAAGCCATCCCAGAATAAGCCCTTTGTCTTTATAATGTTTTAGAGTTGTTTAGTCTTAAACAGTTTTATATTTTGTAAACTGCAAGCTGATAAAGCATGGCAACATTTGAGCCTTAGAGTTAGCAACCAAAGCCAAACACTGTTTGTATGTGATACACATATACATACATACAATCATGGAATTTTTTAAATACTTTTCTTATTTCATTTTTTAAATACTTTAGATTACATAAATGTTTCATAAAAAGTGTAGGGGATTCCCATATGCCTCACTCCCTCCCCCTCCCATACTTTCCCCCATCCTTCACATCCTGAACAACATCCTTCATACTGTGCTACATTTGTTAAAATTGAACATATATTGGAGCATTGCCACTAAGCATGGATTTTAGTTTACATTATAGTTTAACTGTCCTGCACAATTTTTAAGCCTGAAAAAGACCTTAGAAATCATGTAATCTATTCTCCTAACTTACAGTTAAGGGAGCCAAGACTAGGAGAGTAGTAATAGAGGAAGGACATAAATGTATTGGTTTATGTTTAAAAGAATACCAAAAGTAATATTGTCTTTTTATCATATACATCATCCTAATTTACATGTCAAGTTCTATAATGATTCTACGCCTTTAAAAATTAAAATTATTTGTATTTTATGCATCTGAGGTTCAGACGTTTTGAAATGAATGTCAGGATGGTAGATTCCTCTAAAAAATAAATGAGTAATGATATTTTAAAAAATAGAATGTGTACAGGCACAAACCCAGTCAGCTTCAATCATTAGTTTTTAGTATATCCAGCAACAACATATTTTCCTTGCTAGCTAGGCAGATATGGTAGGGTATATGTATACTGTTGAAGGCTTTGTGAACTATGTGTATCTGGCACATATTTTGCAAATATTATAATGAAGTGATTTATTAAAATATTTGCACTAGAGGTAATATGTTCAAGATTGTGTGCAAATTGGAATGCAAGAGATTCAAAGAGGATGTTTGTTTTATTGATAAATAAATTCTAATAATACCAGTTTCACTTCATTTTCTAGAATTATCATGATTTTCAATAGAAAAGGCATATTATTGTAAACCCTAAGCACTCGTTCTGAAACCTAAAAAAGATTTGTGAAAACAGCCTGCAATAAAAATCACACACGCTTCATAAAACACTACTTGATAGATATCACTTGCACCATTAAGAACTAAATGACAAAGGATGTAATTTCAGTTCTGGCATGCAATATTAATCGAAGCCTTTAAAACATCTTGCTGATGGGAACTATGACAACGTGACATTGAAGAATTATGAGCTAAAGACATCTATCTTAATCAGATTTTCAAAGTAAATGCCATAAAACATAAAGTTGTTTCAATCATCTTTACATTTTCACTTCTTTGGGTGGAAACATCATTTTCTAGTATGTTGCTTTAAATGGAAAGAATACAAATTCAGTACTTCAGAGTTTGAGTTCATTATACAGAATTGAAGCAAATTTTAGCCAGCTCATCCTACTTAAACAGGGATTTGTTTCTATAATGTACATTCTGTCCATCTTTTAAGCTAGTGATAAATGCTTAAGTAAATGCTAATTAAATAATATTGAGATACTTTTGAAATATAATGAAGTACATGCCTTTATAAATTTTGAAATGGAAATAGAATAGTTTTAAAGACTTACCTGTAGAAAGAAATGATCTTATGGG
Source organism: Dasypus novemcinctus (assembly GCF_030445035.2). Taxonomy (NCBI): domain Eukaryota; kingdom Metazoa; phylum Chordata; class Mammalia; order Cingulata; family Dasypodidae; genus Dasypus; species Dasypus novemcinctus. Next base: position 6,048,387 of record NC_080673.1, on the reverse strand, counting down.
AACACATACGCATAACCATCTTCTGTTGCCTAAGAAAATATGGCTTAAAAAACTTTTCCTGCTTTATTTTAAAAAATAAAAAACCCTGAAATTAAAAGTCCACGTTATATAGCATTTCACAGTTTAAAATACTTCTCACAACACTTCTGTATGGTAGTTAGTGTGACCTCCATTTCACAGTGAGGAACTGGAGAATTTAGAATATGAAACTGATGTGCCCAAACTTCCCTACTTACTAAGTATCAGAGATGAAATTGAAAACAGATTTTCTGTGCTCTTCTCCACTATAATTTCTTCCATGGAAAAATTGTAATAAACTGGCACTAAACTGTTTGTAGACTCATTAGGTAAAAAATTCAGAAGATCTTGAAAAAATATCTTAGTCACCTGTTATTTTTTAACAAAATTTGCGAGGAAGCTTTCTAGTGTCACTGAAAATCCTAAATAAAGATGTTTCCATCCTCAGCAAATCATATTACATTCTTTTAAAAAGTCACAGCTCAGTTTCAGGATATACACAATATTAATCCCTGAAACAGTACTTTACAGAGCACATTCACATACATAATCTCATTTTCATATCGGTCTTCTTACTATCTCCCATATACAGTATTTTTATTCCACCATCTTGTCTTCCATTGGTTCTTAGTCATGAAAGAGGCAGAAAAATACACATTGGAAAGAGGATTTTAGTGTTATAGGAATAATTGTCCCCAAATTATTAATGACGGGGCAGGAAATCCGGCAGGTATGCATGGGTCAGCTAAAAACATGACTCTATGCCCCTTCTAGTCAAAAAGCATCTTTGTTTGGTTTCTCCTTAACAGATCACCTTCATTGCACGTAACAGAAAGGATAGGGTGGGTTCCACTGAAGTCCTTTGTACTTGAGTAATAATTGTGCTAACACACATCTCTGCCAAGACCATGATATAATTGAAAAAAAACTCTTGAAAGATTTTATTCTATTTCAGGGTAAGCCATTAACAGGAAATAGGGGATCAACAAACTGCAGAAACAGATATATCTGATAATATAATAGAAAAAAATGGAAAAGTAATATTTTTATAACAAGATCAGTAGAGTTTGGTGGAAACTTTCTGTGTTCTAGTTACCATTATATACAGGGAATCCTGGAGTTGCTGAAATAATTAAATAAAAATCAGAAAAGGGTTCAAATAAAGTGGACTCTCTTTTTCCTAAATTTTTTAACTTTCATCTTTTAAATATATTACAGTTGTCATCATAACTCTAAAAACATCAATTTTCTTTTTTTTTTTAATTTTTTTTTATTTTTAAAGAAACTTTAAATTACATAAATGTTACATAAAAAAATATAAGGGATTCCCATATGCCCCACTAACCTCCCCTTCCCACATTTTCTCACTTTAACAACATCCTTCATTAGTGTGGTACATTTATCACAATTGATGAACACATATTAAAGCATTGCTGCTAACCATGGACTGCAGTTTACATTATAGTTTATAAATTTGAAAGTTGCAGTCTGACTTTTTAAACAGTTGTTTTCACAAACAGTTAAAATCTGAAGTGAATTTAAATTTGACATAAACTGATTTTCATTTTATGTACCTTACAATGTTAATATTTATATCATAATATAGAAGTATTATTAAAAATAAAAATATTTTTAATATTATAAATAGTGTGGTTATCATAATATTTAAATTTCAAGTAAAGTGACTTTTTTACTGCTATAACATAAGGTAATATGATGGGAGTTTTTAATTACCTTAAGTTTCTAGTACTTACAGTATAGGCTAAGACTTTCAAGATTTTATTATGTCTTACCCAAAATAAAGGGAATTTGAAAGCTGAAAATACTTTGGAATTTATCCCACTTGCTGCACTCTACCACTCACCACTACTTTTTTATTTTTAATTTAACAATTCAATTTTATTGATAAAGATTAATAAAGCAGACAGTTCGTCCAAAATATACAATCAGGGGTATTTGGTGTAATCACATAGTTGTGCATTCATCACTTCAGTCATTATTAGCACCTTTTCATTATTTCAATTATTTTTTTTTTTTTAAGATTTATTTTTATTTATTTAATTCCCCTCCCCTCCCCCGGTTGTCTGTTTTCTGTGTCTTTTTGCTGCGTCTTGTTTCTTTGTCTGCTTCTGTTGTCGTCAGCGGCAGGGGAAGTGTGGGCTGCACCATTCCTCGGCAGGCTGCTCCCTCCTTCGCGCTGGGTGGCTCTCCTTATGGGTGCACTCCTTGCGCGTGGGGCTCCCCTACGCGGGGGACACCCCGTGTGGCAGGGCAGTCCTTGCGCGCATCAGCACTGCGCATGGCCAGCTCCACACGGGTCAAGGAGGCCCGGGGCTTGAACCGTGGACCTCCCATGTGATAGACGGACGCCCTAACCACTGGGCCAAAGTCCGTTTCCCCATTATTTCAATTAAAAGAAGAAACAAAAAACAGACAAACAAGAAAATTCTTCACCCCTCAATCTCTCTATGCTTCCCCTGCTGTACATAGCTGCTATTTCAGGATATTTTTTGCACAATTATTTACTTATTTAGTCATTTTATTAAGATATATTCATATACCATATAGTCTATTGAAAGTGTATAATCATAGTATATTATCTTTAAAACACCCACAAACTAAAAAATGCATCAATTTAAATGAAATCAAATCATGTAAATTAGCTCTGTGAAAGTGATTTCAGACATCTGACTACCAGAACTTTAAACAATAAATTTGTCTTTTCAAACCCCCCCAAAAAAAGAAAGTGTATAATCAATGGCTTTTAGTATAATCACAATGTTGTCCATTCATCACCACAAAAAATTTTAAAACAATTTCATTATTCAAAAAAAAAAAATTCCACACCCTTTAGCCGTCCTTTCCCAGCCCTTCATAGCCACTAATCTAATTTCTACTTTATAAATTGATGTATATTTATATTTACACCCCTTATATAAATGTAGTAATACAATATGTAATACTTTGTGTCTGGTTTCTTTCACTTAGCATAATTTTTTTGTCTGATGTTAACACCTTGTAGTTGTAAAATTTATTTGTTAAGTTTAAAAGAAAAACGGTCTTATGTATGCAGTTTTACCCATGTTCATATTTAATGGTTTTACTATGCTGTGCAGTTAGTTCCATGTTAAGTCATTTAGCTTTCCTTTTAGTAATATACATTACCGTAGATTTCCTTTTGTACCACTTTCATACCCACGTAATAGTACTGCTAGTTACAAACATTATGTTGGGCTTTTCACCTTTTCTTTTCATTTCCGAAGATTAACACATATCCTTTTACCAATTGCCTGTAAAAAAAAACATGAGGCTCAGAATTTAATTGATATTATTTGTGGCCATACTTAGACCAATTTCTCAATCTCATCTCTTCTGTTTTCCTTTTCTAGCATTCTTTCTTTTATACCAGAATGTGTGTGTGTGTGTGAGATAAAGAATGTTATCTGTAAAGAACAGTAAATTCCAAATTGTTGTGGATATTTTCTTTTCCTTACTCTTTTTTGTTTGTTTGTTTGTTTGTTTGTTTTGTTTTTAATTTCGCTCCTCATCCCCCCGCCCCCCCCGCCCCAGTTTGTCTGTTCTCTGTGTCTATTTTGTTCTTCTTTGTCTGCTTCTGTTGTTGTCAGCGGCACAGAAATCTGTGTTACATTTTTGTTGCATCATCCTGTGTCAGCTCTCTGTGTGTGCGGTACCATTCCTGGGTAGGCTGAACTTTCGCGCTGGGCAGCTCTCCTTACAGGGTGCACTTCTTGGGCTTGGGGCTCTGCTATGCAGGGACACCCCTGCGTGGCACGCACTCCTTGTGTGCATCAGCATTGCACCTGGGTCAGCTCCACACTGGTCAAGGAGGCCTGGGGTTTGAACCACGGACCTCCCATGTGGTAGATGGACACCCTAACCACTGGGCCAAGTCCACTTCCCTTTTCCTTACTCTTTACCATCCACTTGTCTCTTTCACCAGCTTTTAGTTGCTTTCCACCCAGTCCTTATTCCATGTTTCAAATATGTATTATATTTATATCATAGCTAGTCCATTTAAACTCAATAAAATGTAATTGCACTAAAATCAAATGCCCATTAGGTAATGAAAGAAGAGAGAGAAGTCTTTATTAATTGTATCCTAACAGTTCTTCATTGTCAGATTTGAGATAACTTCTATTTGCTTACTTCCTCAGTTAAATTTTTAAAAAATGAATAAAATATATTCTGAAAACATATACTGAAACATTTTTTAAAATTATAATGCAAGCCCTTGCATGGCAATCCAAATTTATTAAACTGTTGATACGCTAAGTTATAAAAAATTGTACCACTTTCACTAAGGCTTTTACTTTACATTTGGCCACTTTTAAGGTATTTGTATTCAGTTCTCAATGCACGTACAGTATGTAAGTTTTGCATGTTCTCCATAAGAGATGATTTTGCAAAACTAAGAATTCATTAAAGGATCTGTCTGGCACTATTAGTGTTAATTACTTGAAAAGATGGAAGGAAAGATCTACTTTATTTAGATCTTTCAAAAGATCTAAAAAAGAGCTACTTTATTTAAGAAGCAAATGATAGACATATGCACGTGTTTCCACTCCCTGAAATAGTTTAGGCTGCTGGACATTTAAATTAACTGTGGGAGGAGCAGGCTAAGTAGCTGAGAGTGGTGGCAACCATGGCAGTGGTTGTGACTGGAAGTTTCTGGAAATGGCAGCAGCAAGAAATACATGGGCTCCTGGCGAGGAAAGCTGTCATAATTCTAGATTGATACAAGCTTAAGGAACAGATGACTCTCAATCTAAATTCCTGCAATTACACATTAAAGCATCAAAATGCCCAGTTTTCAACAAAAGATTACAAAACATAAAAAGAAACAGGAAGCGATAGCCCAGGCAAAAGAGAAGACTAAAGCATTAGAAACCATCAGTGGGGAAGCTAATGTGGCTCAAATGATTGAGCTCCTGCCTACTACGCGGGACATACCAGTTTCATTTCTTGGTGCCTCCTGGAGAAGACAAGCAAGACAGTGAGCTGGTATGACAGGCAGGCATGGTGAGCTAATACAACAAGATGACATGACAAGGAGGCACAAAGAGGAAAGACAATGAGAGAGAGACAACAAACCAGGGAGCTGAGGTGGCTCAAGTGGTTCAGCATCTCTCTCCCACATGGCCAGTCCCAAGTTCAGTTCCTGGTGCCTTCTAAAGAGAAGACAAGCAAGCAGACCACACAACAAATGGACACAGAGAGTAGACAGTGAATGTAAATTTACTGCAGGAGCAATGATAAAGCCAGAATTTTTCTTGAAAGAGAAATGATGAGAAGTTACATGTTAAATAAAATATGACCAAATACTGTGCCATATGATTACAGAAGAATAGTAGACATGATTCATACAAAATCAGAGATGAATCGCTATATGTTCTGATAGTTTCACAGCCATAAGCATGATCTTAGGAACCTTGGAGAAAGCTGTTAATGTAATTCTGAAAATAGCTCTGTTCTTGCTTTGGAACTCTTATTGAATGTGTATTGAACTTTCTCATTCTCTCTTTTTTCTTTCAACTATGGTATCAAGCTTATATATGTGCACGTGCTCTTCATCTATCTGATGCCATATGATTGATTTTGCCAGCTCTGTTTTCCAGTTCACTGGTACTCTCTACAACTGTACCTGATGTTCAGTTTTAACCATCTAATGATTGGGTTTTTTTTTTTTCATTTCAATGGCTATATTTTTAGATTTGTAGACATTCTCCTTTTTTCCTCAAAACTTCCTCTTCTTTTTTTTCATGGTGTCTCATTCTAATGTTTTAAGTCTTTAATCATTCTAAATATAGCTTTTATCTGATAATTCTATCTGAAGTTTGGAGGGGAATACCTACTGTTTGTATTGTTTGCAGGTTTTTGCCCAACGAGGTGTGTTTTCTCTTAAATTTTGTGATTTTTAGACTGTGAACTCATTTTAAGCAAGATTTTATCTGTGGAAATCCATTGTGGCTTGTGTTGAGAGAGTGTTTTTCTAAAGAAGTTTTGCATTTGCTTCTGCCAGGTGTCCAGGAATGGCTGATATAGGATCACTCTTAATAGAAATTTAAATTAATATTAATTTAATTTAGGAATTCCAGAACCATGTTGATAGTAAAAGTTTCAAGCTCAAACTCAAATCCAAGGGAAGCCTGTACTGGTGCTTAAAATTTTCAAGAGATGTTTTGTTCCCCATCCAGAGTTTAAGACAGCATAGCAAGATTCCTTACTGTTCCCACTGGAATCAGAAGATTTTTACATCTACTCTCTGCCTGAGGGATAACACTTCAAGAGTGGACCCATACGTAGAGATTTTGGTAACAACTGAGGCGTTATCTCTTGTCTTTTCATGTACATTAAAAGGTTATAGACGGGCGTACTTCCTCAGGGAAACTACAGTATCAGCTCACAAACTTTCAGCAATTTTGGCTTATCCTTTCTTTCCAATTCAATTAACTTAGCCTAAAATATAAGTTCCACCAGTGGGCTGAGATTGTTGATAACTGCTATATCCTTAGTGCCTGGTACAATATCTCGCAAATAGTAAGCCCTCAGTAGATAGGCTTAATGGATTATTCCAAATGATAATTGTTATATTTATCCAGCAGTTCTGGGTGTTTTATAGCAGAGGAGTTAGCAGGTAATCTAGGTTGCACAATTGTGTGAAAGAAAAAATATAGTGTATTCTCAAAGGGAAAAATAGAATACAAAGAGTTAAAGACCTCTAACCCTCCTATCTGAGAATGACCATATGTATTCTTACTAAACCAGTAAGTACAGCAAATCAATCCATGTGTGCTCATTTAAGTAGTGCCCTCTAGTCTGTACAAGGATTCTTTTTACGTATTCTCATCTGTCTCTAAGGTTTTTCTTAAAATTCTTTAAATAAATAATCTTACAATCAATTCTTCGCTGATGATGAGATAATAACAATATTGGTTATTTATATAGCACTTTATGACTTTTAAAACACATTTATATTTTCATTTGATTTGCATGCAACTATCTGAAATGTTTAACTGACAGATAATTTGTGATAGAAAATATTTGCAGAGTGTCATATTTTAGCCAGGGTCTTGCTGAGGTATTTAAATGGTCAATTTACTTTCAAACACTTCTATTTCCTAACACTTGAGAATCACTATATAAAATAATGAACCAGAGGAGCAAGTTTATGTAGATGTGATTTTTTTGAATTAAGTGAGGCCTTTTTTTTTTTTTTTTCCAGTTTTCATTATACCATTTTAGCGGGTTATCTTGTTAATGTAGTATTTGGAGGACAGAGGTGGAAAAGAGAAGAGAAAAGAGCACCCCAATATTATATTATATTATATTATTCTTTTGCTATAATTTAAGACCCACTATTATGTGGTATGAACTATAGACATTTATTTCCTTAACTCAGATTTTCCTCACTTAACAAGGAAAATTCTTGTCACTTAATTGTTTTCTTCATAGGAAACAACGACTACAAAGTGTCTGCAATGGAGACATTTTTATATATAATTTGCTGTTTTCAGTATCATAAAAAATAACTTGGAATTTATAATACCACCTTTCTGATAGTTCACAGTCTCTTTTTTTAAGATTTATTGTTTTTTTTTTTTAATTTCCCTTCCCCCTCCCCCCCCCCCCCCCCTTGCAGCTTGTTTGCTGTCTGCTCTCTCTGTCCATTCACTGTGTGTTCTTCTGTGTCTGCTTATCTCCCTTTGTTGTATCATCTTTCTGGGTCAGCTGTCCGTGGACGCAGGCCAGCCTGCCTTCACAAGGAGGCCATGGGATGTGAACCCAGGGCCTCCCATATGGTAGACGGGAGCCCAATCAATTGAGCTACAGCCACTTCCCTCACAGTCCTTTTTTTTTCTTCAAAACTTTTTTTAAATCTATTCTTTTTTTTTTTTCTTTAAATGGCTTTTTTTTTTTTATCCCTTCTCCCCTATCAGTTTGCATTCACTGTCCACTTTGTGTTCATTTCACTGTGTTTTCTTTCCATGTCTGCTTGTCTTTGTCTTCTCGTCTTTCTCTTTAAGAGGGACTGGGAGCCTTCCGGTCTGGGCCTCCCATAGAGTAGACAGGAGCCCAATCGCTTGAGCCACATCCACTTCCTAAACCTATTCTTTAATGCAATGTATATTATTCCTGAAATGTAGTCAGGTAGAGGTATTGTTTCCCAAATTTGCCATTAGAATATCAAGAGAAAGAAATTTCTCCAAGGCCACAGAGTTAGTTGATGATGGAACAAAGCATTCAGCTAAATCCAGTAATTAGACTGGGAATTTTAAAAATTGAAAGCTAACTATGATTTGGTCCTTGTACAGTTGGAATGTCCACGCTAAAGCTCTATACAGTATAGTTAAAACTAATAAAATATACAACAAAAAGTTTAATGTTTTGTGTTGGTGACCCATTTTAAGAAAGAGGTCAATTTTGAAGGAAACCTGTTTTATTTGAGACAGAAGAAGATTAAGATATAGCTAGGAAGTGAAGTAAGAGGAATAAATTTTAGGATAGAAAATCAAAAGCTTTAAACCCACCTTCGCAATCACTAACGAATGGACTTAGCAACTTTTAAATGTTTAGTTCAGCATGGTCTGTGTATCATATGGTGAACTCCTGGAGAGGCAGGACTATGTTTTTTCAACTTTCTGTTTTGTTAGTATCCAAGGGTCACCTGCGTGCTGATGAGTGCCTAGTAGGTGTTCTGTGTGTAAACAGTGCTTCCCAAGGTCTGGACAGTTCTATAGCAATAAAACTCCCCATCTCTCTGCCTGTCTCTTGTCTCTCCCCACCTCCTCTTCTCAATTTGTCTTAGCAGAATTTACTCAAGCTGCAAACAATTGTTTCAAAGCAGTACAGCTACCAGCCCCTAGTTCCTTTGCCCCTTCCAGGTCTTCCTGGGGACATTTCTAAGCTATGTAATGTGTTATCCTCCATACCATGGCATATATCCAGCCAGCCCACAACTCAGATCCTGGGAAGGAAGAGAAAGAATAAGGATGTGGGCAGGTAGGACAAAGCAGTTGTAGGAGCTGTGGTGACACCCTTTCTGACTATGGGCACTGCTCAAAGCAAGTGCCACCCCATTCTCCTCATCACCTCCCACCTCACAGTCACCTTGTACTTCCTCTCTTTCCCAGATTTCCTGTTTGAAAGTCCATTTCTACTCTATCCAGAAAAGCACAGCCCAAGGCTGTGAAACCACAAAGGAGCTGGAGCTGAATTGCACATAGCAGTCTGAGAACTGCAAATAATGACTTTTAATTAAGAAAAAAAAAATACGTCAAGCTAGCAAATAAGCCCAGATATATTCAAACCTAAGGCGTTCCTTTTATTTTCTTGACATGATTCTCTGGTCATGCTAGACTGGGAAAACTGACTCACCCTAACTTAAAATCACCTTAACGTGAAATCAGATTCCCTCTTCTCTGAAAGCAGGTAAGAGATTATTTTATTTTCGATTCCTATGATATTTCTGATTCTAGTTTTCTTACCCATTAAAGCCAAAAATATTCCTCTTCAGATATGATCAATTGTGCATTATTTCTGATGATGGTGGTTTATTAGTTGCTAACATGGCTCTTCAGATTCTTGCTTTTTTCTTATCATGTTCTGCTGTGGAGTTGGTTCTTCCTTCCCTTAAAAAGTTACCATTTATTAAGACTTACTGTGTGTCAGGCACTGTATCTTTTCCGTGCTTTAAATAAGCCCTGTAAAGTAAATGAAGCTCAGAAAGATTAAGTAACTTATTCACGAAAGGATGGCATATCCCATATTCATTGTCATTTGTGGCACTATTCACCTCACTGTTTCATAGCAGTAGAGATGTTATTAAGTTGTCAGAAGTTTCTGTGTTTCCCCATGCAGAGAATTAAACTTTTCATCATTCCAAAGAGCTCAGTTAACATGCCTTCCATTTAGCTTGGGCTTGGGGACCTGTATGTTGCTTAACTGAAATCTATCCCTTGATCAAATAGTTTCTGTGGCTCATAGCACTTTCTTGGGCTAGCATCAACCAACCTTATTCAGCATATACCATGACCCAAGTTATTAACCCATGCTAATAGGTTTAAAGTGGGAAATGATCGCCTTAAATAACATTGTTGAAGAGTTAGGTTTTCTGGTGGCGAAAGGTTGGGCAAAATGACTGAAGTATTTTCTGTTTAAACTCTGTATTCATATAAGAAGTTTAAATTTTCTCCTTTAATTTTCATTCAATTCATCAGATAAAAACTAGCAACTGTTAGTCTTTCATAAAAGTTAGATGAGCAGTCAGAATTTGAAAAGATAAGAGGCAGAAAAGTCAATTCAGTAGAGGCACTGGTTAGATATAGTACACATTTTCTGGTGAGTGTGGTACCAAGCATTCCAGTTTTTTTGTTTTGTTTTCTTTTTTAAAGTAAAACAGAAAATTTTGAAAAAATAATCATCTTTTCCAAAATATTTAATTTGGAGCACTTCAAATTATAAGTTTTTAAATACAAGAAGACATACTGTGTTTGGTAAGCTATACTATATGTTTTAAATATTCTTCCACAGCTTATATATATATATTTTTTTGCATTTTATATATTTTTCCATTATGTGTACATCTTAAAAGGTAGATTTTTAAAGTCAGAACATTTGTTACAGTCTGTTTCAATGAAGTATTCCTAAAAATCAGTCTCTTGTGAGTCAAGCCTTGCTTGGACTAGATGACCCCGTAGGTGCTGTTGTTGCAGAAATGTCATCAATCGGTCAGCATATTTTTAAGAGTCTTTGAAGTACAAGGCTTGCTGAAAGACCTGAGATCATCAAGAAATCTGAGTAAGAATCTCCACCCTTCAGGAGCTAAGAATTTAGTTGAGGAAAAAAAGACATGTTTACCAGTTACCTTACAATTAAAGTCAATGTGGGCACTCCACTTTTTACTACCTCAGTACGCTCTTCATTGACTTCTTCCCAAATAGTCATGCATTCAATACATATTTGAGTGATGGTAAGGGTTCAGAAATGAACTAGACACAGAGAGTTTAACAGGGACATGCCATTTACAAAATTAACTGTAATACAGAGGGAAAAGTCAAAAGAGCCTTGGAAAAGGAGCAGCTAAAATGCTCTAAGACTTCAAGAAGAGATGAGCTCTATCTACCTGAAGAGAGCAGAAGGGGTGCCGTCTTTCCCAGGGTTTGAAGGCTAAATGGGATTTGGATGTAGAAAGATGAAGGGAAAGACCTTTCCGGTAGAAGTAACTACACCTAAGTGGAAAGGTGTCAGGTGTATAGTATAGTATAGTATAGTATAGTATAGTATAGTATAGTATAGTATAGTATAGTGTAGTGTAGAAACTTGACTGGAACAAAGAATAGATGAATGGGACCTATGGGGAAAGCAGTGTTGGAAAACTATTTGGGGGACTACCTTTGAACAAATACACATTTGCCTTTAAAGTTTATTTAATGTCTATGGGCACTACAAAATCATTTGGAGTTTTTCAGGAGTAAAAGGACATGTTCAAAGTTATGTTTCAGGAACATTAAGCCTGGTGATTATGGTATGTGAGTTCTGAGTGTCCGAGATAAAACTCAAAACCTTTTTATCAAATTTGTGCAAAGCCTTGTATGAATGGATGAGCTTAAAGCAAAGGGCTACAGTTGCTTTCCTAGTTGTTTAGTGTGGATCTGCCTGCCAGTTTGAGATTCTTAAGTACTTTTCTAGTCTCTTAAGTCTAGGCCCTGTTCTCTGTTCCTTGTGTCCATTTTGAAACTTGGTCATAAAAAAATTTCCCTAGATATTCAGACTTTGTTTTTCATGTGAGGATCTAAGGAATTATATTTTTTTAGTACCAGTAATAATTATGTTTTTCTTAAGCAGAAATTTTAGCCTTAAACCACTCTGAGCCATGTAACTAATCATGTTTCCCTTCTTATGTTGGCAAGTAGACAATTTATAGGTAGATTTGTAGCCCACCTTTAAAAATGTGTCAAACTATACAGTAGGCGTTTTGTCCACTAACCCTAAATCTGGCTTTATCTTGTCTTTTCTACTTTCATTTGTCATGTATTCTAATTTTCTAGCTATATTTACTTTTATTTTATCTTTTTATGCTTTATTTGCTTACTCTATCTTGAATAAGTTGGTGTAGATAAATGCATACTCTAGCTACTTTTTTCCTTCTTGCCTGAATCTCTAGTACTAGCATTGACCCCTAACTAAATACCCAAATTTGCTTCTATTTGTAGGCTGTAGAATAATTTAAATTTCTGGCCACCCACCCTATCTCACATACTCAGACTCTGCACTTATTCTGTTCCACAAAATTTTAGCCTGAAACTGGTTTTCATCATCTTTCTTTGTTTTGTCAGGAGGTCTCTTCTGCCTGTACTAGATGATTGTGTAGGCAAACCAAAAGAAATCCCAACAGACAGAATGCACTACCTTGAACTAGCCTGTGTAGACCATAGGAAACGGCTTACTGTCTTGTACATTTTAAGTTCTCAAGAAATATTGGCGGGAAGTAGATGTGGCTCAAGCAATTGGGCCCCTGTCTACCATATAGGAGGTCCAGGGTTCGATGCGCAGGGCCTTTTAGTGAAGGCAAGCTGGCCCATGTGGTGAGCTGGCCCAGGCGGAATGCTGGCCTGTGTGGAGTACGCGCCAGAGTGCTGGCCCACGCGGAGAGCTGGCGTAGCAAGATGACCCAACGAAAAGAGACAGAGGAGAAATAATAAGAGATGCAGCAGACCAGGGAGCTGAGGTGGCGCAAGGAAATGATCACCTCTCTCCCTCTCTGGAAGGCCCTAGGATCGGTTCCTGGAGCCACCTAATGAGAATACAAGCAGATACAGAAGAACACAGAGCGAATGGACACACAGAGCAGACAATGGAGGGAGGGGGAATAAATAAATAAATAAATCTTTAAAAAGAAAGAAAGAAATATTTGCTGAGTGAATGAGGTGAACCTAGGGAAAGCCACAATAGCACTATTTATTCTTGGAAATTTTTCCATAATGCTTTATTCTTTACACAATGTTTTCACCTGTTACTGATTTAGCATATTCCTGGAACATAGAGAGTTGATAAATGTTTGTGGGGTAAATGGTTAAATGCATGAACGAATGAATGGATGAATGAATGAATGAATGAATGGATTTCATTAAATCCTTAAGAGATTTAATGGCTCTCTAAGACTGGATGAGGCAATATTTTTTCCCACATTGCAGATGAGAAAACTAATGCTCACCATCATAATGCCCAACGGAACTAGGACTTGACTTTAGTATTCTGACTTGTAATATACTGTTCTTTTCTCTATGTACTATGATATCAAAATGTAATTTCTTCTAGATAGCATGCGTAGCATATAATGCCATTTTTCCCATGAGGCCCTGCTTAGAAATATGTAATCATCTGACCCATCCCTCTACTACTTTTCAGGCCCAGGCCTGTCACTTTTCCCTTTGAAATGTTTTTCCCTTTTCTCTTTGTTTCCATTCCATTGTTGCCAGCTGTTCTGGGCACTCATAACTGTAACTGGTTATGTTATTCTATAAGCAGCTTATTGAAATGTGCCTTAAAGATTTCGATAGAGATACTAATCATACGTGCTGATGCTGGGGAAAACAAAATTAATGAGTTATACAAACCTGAATTCTTCCATGAATTTTTAAATGTTAGTTCCTTTTTTCCTAATACAGCTGGAACTATACAAGCCATTTTAACCCTGCTATACCCTCAAAGATTAATTTCAATGTAACTAAAATTTGGACACTCAATTTTGACGAACACCAAAGCAATAAACCAAGCAGGATTACTGCAACATTGGTATAGGGATCTTCAGGAATAGAATAAGTGCAAGAAAGTGGCTGTGTTTTCATATATTTAGTTATTATCTCTACCCCTGATTTCAAGGGTGAGAAATTATGAATTTTGAAATTATATGATGCTGATTATTAGAGATCATTAGAAACATGCAGTAAATACTGATTTTATATGCTTTGAAAGGAATCTTTTTTTCATTGTTGTGCCCTAAGGACTTTTGATAGTATGTATTCAAATGATTATATATCAGGTATTCATTTTCACATAACCAGAATTACAATGTTAAATTGTATTATTTGACTTAGCCATCATTGTTGCAGTTCACATTGTAGATGAAAGATAGTCCCTGTGTTTCCTGTTCCCTTTTAATATGTGCATTTCTATTAATAGCATGATTTAATGAACCACAGTAAGATTATAGTGCACTTTTAACTGAATTTTGTCAAAAATTGACACCTTATGAGTGTAGAACCATCTTAAGGTTAGCATTAAGTTAAGGAGTGATCTGTTTGCTAAAATATAATATTGGTGAATTCTGGAATGTCCAAAGCTAGATAATGACATTGAAAGTGGTCTCAATATTACATTAATTTGTGGAATTTAAATTATGACTTATTTAGCATTAGGGAATTTTGGTGTGGTTACAACCTAGCTTTGTCTTTATATTTTGAACTTGCTAGATCATTTATGTCCTGGTTTAGAACAAAATATTTGTACCGCTGACATAGTGACTTGTATCTCACTGGTCACCTATGACTTACTCCAAAATGTAGTTATACTGCATACTGTGAAATTGGAAAATCTGTTCTCTGTGTGTTCTAATGGATGTAACGGTCATTAAGTATATGAGTCTTCTGACGTTGTAATCAGATGTGATTCAGTCTGTTAAATATCCATGAAACAACATCTGCTTCACAGAGTGACCTTCTGCTAAAGAATACTTAGCGTCTATTAGTAGATCATAGTGCAGATCTGCCTTATTTGAAATGCACTAAACTAGAGTAGTCTACTGCTGTTTAGCAACTAGCTTGTAATAATTTATTGCCGTTAAATAAAGCTTTAAAAAACTCCATTAAATAATTATAGGGATTATATGCATTTTGAAAACCTTTGTGTTCTGCTGAAATTACCCATTTAATTTCAGGGTTGGTTTGTTAAAAAAAGCTGAAATCTAAAGGCACATTAGGGGAGCTGTCAGATGCTGTTTTCTGTAGGTGTTAATAAAACCAGATGAAAAAAATCGGAAACAAATTAAAACCAAAAGCAATTTTGCCATCTGTTGTATATTAATTAGAACTTTGTTTATCAAGGGTAAACTTGCTCTTAGAGAATGTCACTGAACACCCACTAATAGAATAATATGTAAATTTATTAGGCTATGGATTTATATGCAGTTTCTAGTGCTAATTCATCTACAGTGGATCCCTAAGAAATTGGTAGTGTGTATAGATAAGTGTATACACATACATATATGTGTAATGAGTTTTCCTTTTTTCATTTTTCCAGAGCAACCTGCGAACAACCAAGGCCAGTCCACCCTGCAGCCTTTGCCACCTTCCCATAAACAGCACTCTGCACAACATCATCCATCCATCACTTCTCTCAATAGAAACTCCCTGACCAATAGAAGGAACCAGAGTCCGGCCCCGCCGGCTGCTTTGCCCGCCGAGCTGCAAACCACACCTGAGTCCGTCCAGCTGCAGGACAGCTGGGTCCTTGGCAGTAATGTACCACTGGAAAGCAGGTAACTCCCAAATGGGAGAATTTAGGATTATTTGATTATTAGGACCACATGATGTACCTGTACAGAGAAAACATTTCTCAATAGTGAGCAAACTATATTTCTAACATGTGAAATTTAGAGATAAAATAGTCCAACCATTTTTTTCTCACTAAGAGAATTTTACCACACTTAAATAATCTGTGTTTTGTCTTCCTAAGAATGCTTCTAGATCTCGGTAATTTGTTAGTTGCTGGACCAGTGAACTTTCTCATTCTTTTCACACATTCTGTAGCCTACAAGGGAGAATAAATGATTTCAGTGAAACTTTTCCTTTCCATTGTTGGGGCTTATCTATAATTTATCAGACATGTGGAAAAGGATGGAGGTATAAAATGCAATTTTGGGGCAGTGGACTTGGCCCAGTGGTTAGGGCGTCCATCTACCACATGGGAAGTCCACGGTTCAAATCCCGGGCCTCCTTGACCCATATGGAGCTGGCCCACGTGCAGTGCTGATGTGCACAAGGAGTACCCTGCCACGCAGGGGTGTCCCCCTTGTAGGGGAGCCCCATGTGCAAGGAGTGCGCCCCGTAAGGAGAGCCGCCCAGCGCAAAAGAAAGTCCAGTCTGCCCAGGAATGGTGCCGCCCACATGAAGAGCTGACACAACAAGATGACGCAACCAAAAAAAGGAAACACAGATTCCCATGCCGCTGACAACAACAGAAGCAGACAAAGAAGACGCAGCAAAAAGACACAGAGAACAGACAACTGGGGTGGGGGTGGGGGGAAATAGAAATAAATAAACAAATAAATAAATAAATCTTTTTTTTTAAATGCAGTTTTATGTCCCTCAGAGCTTGATTCAATAAATATGTTTAGCATTTACTTGGTTCTAGACATCCCTACTTTTGCAGACTACATTTTGTCCATTAAATTTTAATTCATAGTGAACTCCTACATATAATACTTACGCAGGGGAGCAGATGCGGCTCAAGCTGTTGAGTACCTGCTTCCCAGGGAGGCCCCCGGTTTGGTCCTAGGTATCTCCTCAAAACAAAACAAAAAAGCAAACAAATGAAAAAACCAATTCAGGGAGCCCATGTGGCTCAGTGGTTGAGTGGTGGCTTCATACATATGAGGTCCAGTGTTCAATCCCTGGCCTCAGTGCCTCAAAAAAAAAAAAAATAAGCACACATTGAATGCCCACTTTTTAAGGATATTTTAGAGTTTCCTATAATATGAAGGAAATGGAACCTCTCCTAAAATTCTTTCCAGCATTATTTCCCAAGACATTCTATTCATTCTTAGTTCTATTAGGAAGTTCATCTTTAAGATGAACTGGAATCTCATTCTCTGGAACTTCTGTCCTCTACTTGTAATCATGTAGCAAGTAATCTGTAATTTAGAAGCAGTTTTGCTACCATGTCTGTATTTGGCCCACATAACTCTCTTCTATTTCAGAGGCTTCAGCAGTTCAATGTGCTTTCTCTGTACACTTACTGGCATTTTAATGAAGTTCTTAATTATAATTTCTAACACAAGCTGGCTACAGGTGGCAATCTGCTCATGCAAAAGTATAGACCAATAAAGGCTTTTTTTTTTTGTGGCCAATCCATTTCATTATTCGGTATCTCCAGGGCACAAACAATTTCACCTTCTTCCTTTGGACAGAAACTCAAGTTAGTGTCTCCTTTTTCACATATTGCAAAAAGCAAAGTGTATGATGTCTTTCTGTTTTCTGTTGGTAGCTTTGCAGCAAAGTTCCCCTAACATTCCATATTGTTTATTTCTTCCTTCCCCTGAGCTTTCCTTAGGCTCAGAGGAAAGAGATCATCAACACATAAGAACTAAAAATTAGAAGACACTGGATCCCCTGGGAGAATGTCTCCAGAATCCCCTACCCTGTAGAGTCCCTGGCTAACTTCAGCATTCATATTAACTTCTGGGTGAAGAAACTGTTTCACAGTGAATACATTGCTATTTAATGTCATTAGATGCATGATCTAAAACAATGCTGCCTAAGGATGAGCTAGCAGGAGGCCCTCACAGTTAGTTGCTAATAATAAAAATCTTTGTCTCTTGTGTGCTTGACCTAAGAACAAGATTCCAAAGATCTCTTATCTTTTTATGTAGAAAGTCAGCCAAGAGTAGTTGAGCTTTATTGTTTATTTTGTATATTGAGCACTCTTTGGGGAGAAAATTAAAAGAGAAAGTGCAAAAGAAGTAGGCAAACAGCAGATTTCTCTTCATTTAAGAAAAAGAGTCATGTATACAGATTTTCTTTTTCCTGAGGTTATTAGCACATGGCTAAATTTACCCAGTGTAATTAATTAGCACACAGTGAACAACTAATCAACACTGATTCACTGTTATCATTTGGAAAAAATTTATTAAGGAAGAAAGTAATTTTCCAGTTGAGTCATCAAATTGAATATGGATAATTGCATTGTAGTTGAAAATAATTTTGACAAATATTCATGAAATATGTCAACTTAAGTCATGAGAAATGTGTTTAATTTTTTTAGTGCTATATAGCACAAAAACCTCCAACACTGTGACTCTCAGTAGGAGAGTTGTTATTCCTTGAAGCTATGTCTTATAGTGAGGATATTTGCAATAATTTTGGAGAAAGATAATGTGTTCTTATTCTTCTTTATGATGTACTAATGAATTTTGGTCAAGGGAAGATAATGAAAGAAAATGGCTGGTTAGAGGAAAAGCCATAGTAGCTATGGGTGATATTGTAGCAGATTTGTCTATATTCTGACCATTTAAGAAATCATTGACAGAGTGAGTAGTTAATGAGGTTTCTTCCATTTCAAAGCAATACCATTAATGGATCATCAGTGAAATTACATTTTATAGTTTTATCAATGATATAGGAAGAAAAATCTACTACTTGCTCTTTTTCCCCTAATATATAGAAAGAGTAATGCATCTAAAAATTGGATGTCATGCTAAAACTTTGTTTTCTGTGATATAGTTTTGTTATTTTCTCATTATCCAGTGTTCACATCTTATAGTATTGATAATGAAAGGAAATCATATTTCAGCTTGTCACATACTCAGTGAATCAACCTAAGCAGTGATGTGAAAATCTCACAGTATACTGACACGCTACTAGTGTGGTTTCTTTAATAGTCTCACTTGGTTGGAACTCATGAGGTGAAGAAACAGTCTTATTTATCATTGATTTTTCCTTTTTTAGTTAAGGTTCCCTGTTGAGTATGATTCTCTGGCTTTATTTCAACTATATTAACAACTTGTGTCTGTCTTTAGCTATTTTTTTAATCCAGTGTGTTGTTTCATCTTGGCCAATAATTTTAATTTATACCTGTACTCGGGTTACTAGTTCTTACTTTTCCAGAACTGTCATTTAAAAGATGGAGGCCACAAAATATGAAATTCATTTATGCACAGATGGAAATTTGTATTTGTTTTCCTCTTTGTCTCCCCCCCTTTTCTCCTTTCAGCACATATTGATAATAGTTGATTATAAAATGTCTTGCAATAATCCATGGAAAGTCTTAGTAATTTGTAGACTAAAAGTTGATGTGACTTTGTGGAGAAGGTATAAAAGATTTTCTACCTTGTCCCATATGTTTCACTATAGCTTTCATTTTGATTTATTTAGAGAGCTTTTTTTTCCCAGCAGGCAGTTTCTTGCTTCCATAAAAATGTTTATTTCCTTTCTCTAACGAATTTAATATTTGCTGTTGCTGGAAACAATCAATATTACTGTGTACTGTACATTTTTACATTTCAGTAAATAGAGTAGTTCTGTTCTACAACCAGACAGTAAGTTTTAGTTCTCTTATAATCACATCAAGATACAAAGAGCATTTGCAATTTATAAGCATATCTTTATTATTTTATCCTATAAATAACCATCAGTGCCTATATAATACAAAATACTTGCTTAAAATTCTACTTGAAATTCCTTTTATTTGAGCTCACTATTTCTAATACTTTATATAATTCACATCTAGGGTATTTGATAGCCTGTAGCTTGTCCTACTTCACCTGCTTCAGAGCACCATAATAGCTGCTTCAAAAATATAGAGCAAGTGAGAAAAAGCTCAGACTAGACTCAGTATAGCAGCAGCATTTAAAGTTGTAGCATAGTAATACTCACTGAGAAGCCCTGACCTTCGACAATTGTAAAGTTAATTGCCTGCAAATTCTTCGTTTATATATGTGAATTAAGTAGCTTAGTACTTACCTATTAGATGTTAACAAAGTGGTTCATTTGTATCCATTTAATAAAAGATTTATTAAAGTCTTATTTTATTATGAAGGCTACTTTGGCCTTGATAGTTCATTAGTTATGTTCCCATAGCTTTTTACCTTGTAGTTCAGTAATGCTTTGCTAATTATTAATGTATGAAATTACATGTTAAATTACCTCTTTATTACTGCATTTTAAATTTAAATATCGAGATATCTTGGACTGGTTTAAGGGGCTATCAACTGTTACCTCTTTGTAAAACAATACCTAAATGGAGGTATTATTTACGAAACTAAGATAGTCGCCTCTTATCTTCTCTTTGCTCTAAAGTAGTTCTGGGGAAAGGGAAGACAAATCATCAGGTCTGAGTTAGCTTTGCATATAAGAAGTCTAAGCAAACATTTGTGTGTATGCAGTTTATATGTATGCGTAAACATACACATATATATACACATAGATGATGCCTATTACAAGGATTATAAAACTTCAGGGGAAAAACAATAAATAAATAAAAATAAAAAATAAAACACTCCTGCTGCTCAAAAAGAGTACTTTCTTGTTAACAGAGATTTCAAAATACAATTTGGAGGATGTATTAAACTCTAGGGAAGCAGATAAGGCTCAAGCAGTTGGGCTCCCGTCTACCAAGGCCCCCTGGTGAAGGCAAGCTGGCCCATGGGGAGTGCTGTCTCGCGCAGGAGTGCTGGTCCACACAGGAGTGCCGCCCCATGCAGGAGAGCTGGCCCACACAGAGAGCTGAGCAGCAAGATGACTCAGCAAAAAGAGACACAGAGGAGAGACAGTAAGAGACGCAGTACACCAGGGAGCTGAGATGGCCTCTTTTCCGCTCCAGAAGGTCCCAGGATAGGTTGCCAGAGCTGCACAATGAGAATACAAGCAGACCCAGAAGAGCACACAGTGAATGGACACGAAGAGCAGACAGTGGAGGGAGAGGGGAGAAATAAATATTAAAAAAAAACACACAACTCTGTGCTAAAGTAAAAAACAAACAAAAACCTTCAAGGTGTGTGTGAATCACCTGGTGGGCTACTTAGAAGTATAGATTACAAGCCCCGACATACAGATTCAAATTCAGTATGATTGGAGAGGCGAGGGCATGGTACAGAATGTGCATTTTAAACAGACACCCCAGATGAATCTGTTGCTGTGATCAGCAGCTAACATCTTGAGAAGCCTCTACTATAATCTATCAGAATCACCCACATGCCTTGTTAAAACAGATTGCTGGGCTCCGCCCCAGAAGCACTAATTCAGTATGTCTGGAGTGGGGCCTGAGAATTTGCATTTGTAACAAGTTCCCAGATGATGCTGATGCAATGATCTAGAGACCTTACTTTCAGAACCTCTAGTCTGTTCAACAGAATTTACTCAAATAATGATGGTAATCGTTTATTGCTTCATGGTGTTCCTTATATTTTCCTCAAAAAAAAATTGCTTATAGCAAATAAAGAACTTAAAAAAAATAAGTCTAGGTGGCAGCCGACAATTTGTGGCCTTATGGCACCAGGGGAAGCTTTCTCAGTAGAAAAATGATACCTCTACCTGCTTACTGATAACCACAACCTTTCATTAGTAAGTGGGAAGGTCCTCTATAATTAAAAATAGAGCATTAAGGAAAATATCACTGGGAAAGTGTAGCACACTGACCTAAATATACACCAAAAGAGATATCACTAATGCATAATGTCTTTTGTTAAAGATCATTTTGGTTGAGTACCTGTGGGCAAAGAGAATATGGAAAATCGATGCAAAAATGAACAGACTAAGGTTACTGAACACAAACTTTAAAATTTGCCCTTGGCCTAGGCTTAATAAATTTTAATTAATCTTTGACAGCCTCCTTATCTCCATTTATTAAAAACAAATGGTATAAACAATACACTCATTTATACTTACATACTAGTGAATAGTAAAAGATTACTTGGATTCTCTCTCTTGAAATATGGTACCTTTAATAACTTACAGTATTTATGAAAAGGCTTTAAAAAGATTGCTATACATTTGTAAGAGTAATGGAAAGGAAGAAGAGGGCAATGTAATATACAAGTATTTGCTCAGTGATGGTTATATTTAAGGCCCATTTCAATTTGTGACTTTATAAACTCTTGTATGAATGAGAAAAGGGTGACTCAGGAAACTGTTGTAGTCCTATTTCAGTGCCTTAGCTCCATGGCCAAAGGGGTGCAAAAACCAGGAATCTGCTGACTTTCATAAAGGGTAAATTTAAAGGGTATTTATTTGAGGTAGAAGCTTATAGTTACCAGGCCATAAAGCGCCATACTTCCCTTGCCAAAATATGTTGCCATGTTTTGGAGCAAGATGGCTGCCGACGTCTGCAAGGGTTCAAGCTTCCTCTTCCTCTTAAGGCACGATGCTCCCAGCTTCTTCTGTTATCAGCTCTAGGCTGGGATAAGGTTCGTCTCTGTCCTAGGGCTTGTTTCTCTCTGCATTCAGTAGCTCTGTTCTCTCTACAAAAACAGCGTGTATACTGTCAGGCTGTCTCTCTTCTCAGGGCCTCTGCCATGTCTATGGAGCCATCTCTATTCCTCTGTGTGTTTACTTCCCAGCGCTCCAGCATGAAAACTCCAACTAACTCCTCTGCTGTTTAGATTTCTATGTGAGTCTTGGACTCCATGTCTCACTGGCGTGGCCCAATCAAAGCCCTCTCAATCAAGTAAAAGTGAAACCTCTGAATCCAATCTAATATGCTCAGAGAACAGATGGGTTCACACAAATAATTCAATATCTATTTTTGGAATTCATAAATAATACCAAACTGCTGCATTGCCCATATAATTTATCATGAAAACCAAGGCATTTTGAAGCATGAAAGGGGGTAATATTCACAATTACACTGGGTCTACAGGTACTTCTCCGTTATTACTGAGTATTTTGCCAGATGTCCTGGCAAAAGGGACATATGGTTATCCTACAAGTTGTACTCCCAGGAATAAAGTTGTTTTTAAGCTATTACTCATAAGATATATGAGAGTAATATAGAGATCAGATGAGAGAAACAGTGAAAAACCAGCATTTGGCTGAATACAGTACAGGTGTGACTCTTGACTTGAACTTTTCTGGTTTCTATTACCAACTGATAGCAAATAAACCCTTTGTCATCCCTTCATAGAAAAAGATTCTCTTGGCATCTAAAATATGTAGCTTATAAATAGTAGGTAAAACACTTGTCTTTATTTTCTTCTTACAATATCAGAAAAACGAGAGCATTTATTGAAAACAGCATATTGAATGAAATTTTATCTGAGATGTTCAAGGTTAATTTTTTTAATGTGAAACATTAGATTTAATGGTAAATCTGTATACATGAAAAATACAAAACAAAGATAAAATTTGTCCTGAATTTACTCAAAGAATGAAATCCAGGTGTTTCCAGGAGCATTATAAGTTAGGTTTCCAAAACTATTCTCTTATATTGAAATAAAGGTCTCATGCTACATATAAGATATATATTCATAGGTGGTTACTAAGATAAGCAAGAACATGCTTTTTAATTCAAGATTATTAATAATCAGTAGTAATCTATGGTCTCACTTTTGTTGCTTAGCAGGCATCATGCCAATAATTAAAATAAGAAAAGTAGGCAGGAACTGATTGGTAGTAGCTCTAAAATGAAGTTTATTCCCAGTAGTCAATACTGATATATTGACCTAAATCTTAAATAAAACCCAGTTGCTCTAGCAGGAACACAAAACACAATTTAACGTGATAAGAAGAGCATACTCTTTGGAGTCAGATAGACCTGGTTTCCAAAACTTAGGTCCACCATTTAAACTACTGATGTAATCATTAATTATTTAAATATGAGGTTCAATTTCCAATGCAGTAATTATACCTACTCAAAATGGTTATGATTATTAAATGAAATAATATCAGAAAAGCACCTGGCACATGTTAGGTGCTCTCTAAATGTGGTGTTTTTTTTTTAATATGACCAAATAATAATAACAATTGCATAAGATGAGGAAGCTAATAGGTTAACATTTGAGCTTTTTTAAAAAATCATCAACTAGCTCTCTTGCCAAAAAATAAGAAAAATATTTGTCTTAACTGGAGTTGAGGTATAATTTATTTTTATGTGTAGATGGGCCAAGCATAAAATTAAACCATAATTAATTTTGTGTTAAAAATATAACTTTATTTTTCTGTAATTCAACTTAATCTCTCTTCTGAGCCTGCGTTTTCCTATGGCAGAAAAGTCTTGTTAATCATAAACATTTTTGGCTTAACTCAGCAAGTTTGGGACTTTTCCTTTCCCTCCTTACCCCTGGGTTAGAAGCTACCACTCCTGGGTTGGTAGCTCAGTTTTGGGTTGAGCTTCCCTAATGTCATGACCTCATGAGAAGCAACTCCTGGTCACCATTATGTGTCCACCCTGGCATCTGTAGGCCCACTGGTTTCTGGACACACAGACCACACTGCATCTGCTCACAGTGTCTTCTCATCCCAGCTACAAGACCTCTTCAGGGCCCTTGGCTCTCTTTCCCGACTAACTTTCAAACCCTTCTTGGAAGCATGGTACAAACCAACAACTATACAGTGCCACCCTGGGGTCTACAGGAAATGCCAAGGGTTCCCTTAGCCTCTTTCTCCCATTACACCTGGGCAGTCATCTTTTGTCAAGTGCTCCAAGCCCAGTTCTCCTGGCATCTTCTAGGTGGCTGCTGCTTACCAAATCTCCAAAGTTATGGAGGGGGGCTTTTCCATATACATTTTGGAGCTAGCTTGGAAGCAGGGTGTAGGGGCCCCTTATCAGAAATCATTACAAGTTTCAAATGTTCTGAAACATGATTAATTTTACCAGAATAAAATGTCTTGCTTTTCTTACTATTTCTGTTGTTCAGAAAGAAGTAGGTACATTTTTATAGGTAAGAACCCCAAGTCTGTGAATTTTATTCTTGAGAAGAAAATTTTCAAATATGAAAGGTAACTATTCATATTCTTGAAATATTTCATTAAGTAAGGTAGTAAATGTTTGGAATGAATCAATAAAAGCCTTGATAGATGCATTGTCTCCACATCAGTTAGAAGTTAGACCCCACTTTTATTTAAGGTATTGACAGTTTAGGTGTCTTTTGAGCATAATTAAGGTACTGTACAATAGAGTGGGAGTGTTGTTTTGTTTAATTAGGGGGTGAACCCGTTTCTTTTTTATAGCAATTAAGACATCAAGACAGCATGTGTTAATCATTTGCTATAGGTCTTAAGTGATTTTTGAAATCATAATTCCAACAAATTGTACATGCTGTGCACTCTGATTATGTTTGGCTTTGGATAAACAGCAGTTCCAGAAAGAAAACATTCATATATGATAACCTTAATTTCCACAGTACTCAAAAACACATTTCTAGTCACTTCTTTGTGAATACAATATAATTAAAAGGTCACCTATGGCTTTCCCCTGGTCATAACTAATGATTGTGATTTAATCACTATCTTCTTGAATAGGACCTATTCATTTTGAGGCATTTCTCTTCTATCTCTTCTACTTCAGCATTTGTTTCATGAGCTTTTTTTTCTCTTTTGCCCTTCACTGATATTATCTGTGAAAATGTCTCCTTACTTGATTGATAGATATGTATATGTGTGTGTGCCACATATATATATACATATATGTATGTATGTATTTTATCTCCACTTAACATCATTACTGCATGGTGATTTTGTTTTTTCCTAGAATTCATTTTTGTCTAACTTTAAAACTGCAATTTCCCTCTCAAATTTCATCGTCTGGTTTCATCACCAATTAATATATACCCTACCAAAGATACTTGTTTATCTATGCATTCCTTCATTTTTCTTTGACATAGGTTTTCCTATTTTATTTCTTTCTCCTTTAATTTCAAATTTTAGGTAAAGCTTGTTTCCATTATACCATTCTCAGAACCTATTCTCAGAACCTATAAAAATTCTTGGGTATGCAATTAACCAACTAAACTTAAATTCTATTTGATAATCCCTCTGTTTCTGTTATGACCCCCTTTATGATTTCTTAGCATCATATCTCCTCATATTGTGAACCATTTAAAATGCTACTACCAGAGTCATCATCTCCCAATTACATTCTCCACTGAAATAATATTGCTGCTTTTCAGACTTGGTGTACTAGAAATAGTATTGGTTTTGAAACAGACATTTATAGGTTAGACTCTCAACATGTTGCTAACTGTATAACATTGGGCAGGTTATTCATACATATTGTCTTGTTTTTTCATAAAATTCGTTTAATAATACCTCAAAAAGATATTATAAGGATTTATTGAATGTCATATGTAAAGTACCTGACATATTAGTTTCTTTTTCTTTATTCTGTTTTTATGATATTTCAAGGAAAATTAATTGATTCAGTATTTATGATGATAGCCTAAAGGCAATGAAAACTACCAAGAACTTACATTTTGATGAACTTTGGTGAGCAACTGTTTTATAACAGTTTTTTTGCTGTAAAAAAATCAGTTTTGGGGGGCTTTTTTTCAGCTTTGGAGGTAGGTATTTTTTGATAATGAGAATAATCATTATATCCTTCTAATTTAATTGAGGTTACTTTCTTAGAAAAGAAAGATTATGAAGTAACTTTGTTTTAGATGGCATTTGTTTTAGAAAAAGATGATGGCAATTTGAGGATAGGGGTGGGGTAGTGGTATATCATAAAATAAAGCCTGAATGCATTCAGTCAGTCAGCAGATATTTATTAAAATCTTCACAATACCAATATGTAAAACTCAGGTTTGTTTTAGAGGACCTGAAGAAGTCATCACTGCTATTGAAAAAGATGAACTATCTTCTGGAACAAATTTATGATTAAAATTAACTTTTGGAGAGTATTTAATCTCACCTTCTTTTTAAAGTATTTAGAGATTTAGTAATCTACCTAGCTCACAATTAGTGACCGTACTTAGCTAGATATCAGGTCTCAAATACTAAGTTCATTACCTTTTCTTCTAGTAGTGTTCAAGAACTCAACCACCAAATATGTGTATTTATTAAGTTATAACTTATACACATGTAGCACTGTACTCATATATATGTAAAACTAAAAATTGAAAGATTGAAATTAAATAATATTGTAAAGAATTTTTATTTTATTTCTATTTAATAAATAGGCATCTGTAATTGCTGGATATTAATATTTAATCAAATAACTAAAATTAATAAAATCAATAATTAAATAATTTGTTGAATGTCGATAGTTCCTTAAACATTTTTCAGTTCTTTCTTGCAATTATATAAAGATTTTTGTTGAAATTCAGTTAATTTCTTTCATGTATCCTGGATGTTCTAGCAGACTAATTGGAAGTTGTTGCATTTTCACATTTTTAAATAAAGACAAAGCCCACTAAAAACACCTCATGTGGAAGATTTTTAATCCATCTAGAAAATTGAAAATTATTATAGCCAGCATGCATTGTTTTGGCAACAAAATCATACATTAATGGAAATAATTCCAAATATTAAATTTTCTCAATATTGTCTCTAAACCAGTAGTTTCTTTAGAGTAGCAGTACATTCTTTACTCATTGTTGAACTCTCTCTTTACCTTGAAGGGACCGATTATTGAGTACTGATATAAAAATACATATATTCTTTGTAGCATACTACTGACAACCATTGCCATCACAGAAATAGCAAATTTGGAATTAGCTTATTTGTACTTATATTATTTTTTTTAACAAATCAATTTTATTGATACATATTAAAGCATAAATGCATCCAAAGTATGGAGAGATTGAGATGTGATGAGTTTTGTTTGGTTTTTGCTTATTATTATTTTTATTGGAATAATGAAAGTGCTCTAAGAATTTTTGAAGTGATGAATGCAAAAATATGTGATTACACTGAATATCATTGATTGTACACTTAACTTATTTTTAAGACTTACAACTCTTTGGGTACTTTGCCATGGAATTTTTATTTTATTTTAACCATGGCTAACTCCCATGGTTAAAAAAGACTTTCAAGATCACTACACAGCTCATCCAAAAGTATTATGAAGAAGTCTTTATTTAATTCAGCACACACAAGCTGCAGAAACTAGCAGCTGAAGGCATGATTCTCATTGCCTTTACTGGGGAGATCTCTTGTCTTCCCCTCAAGATACCTCATTTGCATAAGTGGCTTTCCAGAAAAAGGACTAATTGTAGCCTTCACGGTCGTCAGTGTATTAACTATTATTAAAGCTTGTTGTATTTCTCATTTTTAGATAAATAAATACAGATGAAGTTTGAAAATTTTCTTCTTATCCTACGAGTTTGACTTTGCCCCTGTATAACCTTTAAAAAATCTTTAAAAAAAAATAGATTTTATAATTCACACACACAAAGTGGATGTTTTGTGAATAATGTTTGTTGGGCGTATATAAATATAAGTGCTCAGTACACTTTTTAAAAACCCTTTCCACCCTTTGGACTGGTTGTTTTCTGGTTTGGTTTGTTTTGTCATCTATTTCTTGCTCACCAGTTTACACCCACCACGTTGGTGGTTGACTGAGGTGCCGCCAAGATCTCTCACACCCCTGAACAACTTTCATTGTTCATGCAAGCACACCTTCCTCTCAAATTCTTCTCTCACTCTTCTTTCTCAGATTTATGAAAAGAAATTTACTAAACAATTTCAAGCATTGACAGCCATCAATAATTAAACGAATTAATAATTAAATAGTTAAGCCCTGTCCAAATAGCACACATAAATTTTAAGCTGTTCTTTTTCATTTCCGTTTTCATATTAATATATTTACTATGTAATAACTTGAACAGCAGTGTAATTAATATGTTAAAACATTTAAGAAAATAATATAGGTGCCTGGGCTATACCATTAAAATAACTAAAATGTGAAACAATGATTGTCAAGCTATTTATCCCTTTGATAATTGTTTAAAAAAAAAACAACATTCCTGCATATTTAATCCTGTTCTTCATTCCTTAACACTCCCAGACAAACTAACATTATTTGGTGCTTGCTTATAAACATGACGAAAATAAATCATAGTAGAAATATCTTGCTTCTGTTGTAGCCCCATACATTTTATACAGCTATGGCTATATTGAAATTGTATATGTCTTCCACTTAGTAAGACTGTGGAAAGTAAATGTAAAAAATAGTAAAGAATTCACTAAAATATATTCCCCACTTAACACTTAACTTCTCACTAGAATTTTGCTTCCCAATTTTGAGAGAGCAGTTAACACAGCTGTACTTACCAAGAATATGTTTGCATGTACAGTATAATTACAAATTGATAGAGGTTATTGCTAAGATGTGTAATTATTAATATATTTGTATTGCATATTTTATGTAAAATATTAAAAACCTGTTAGTCTCAAGCCACTTTCTGAAAAATTATTAATATCTCATATTAATTCAGGTAACAACAGTGAAATGTATCTTGTTTATAAGCTTTTCATTTAAGATATTTTTCTTGTTGAGATTGCCTCCTAGTGTGAAAGTTGTCCAAAGATAATAGCACATCAATTCAAAAGTGTAATAGATTTGAGACCACAACGTGCTATCAGCATGAAGAAGTAGTTTATCAGCTTCACTAACTCGGTGTGTCACAGCTAGAATCATTACCTATTTGTTCTTTTGTTTTCATGTCAGAATTTATAATTTACATTCTAATGTTGATTACTTACTTGGGTTGTTTAACTTTCATATTTTTTTTCTTTAAAAAGGCATATTATAAATAATTTAAAGGAAATAATAGACGAGTTTTTTTTTAACAATTCAGGAATACATAGTATATTACTTACAGTAATACTTTTAAAATTAAACTTATAGTAACAGTACCTTTAAATTAGGAATAAAATAGTCTATCCATTTTGAACAATTTCTGACCAATTCTAAGAGAAATTATACACACATACAGGCACTTGGACCTTTTCTAGAATCATTCTGTTTGAAAATTAGCAGAGATTAAATTGTCAAAAATTGAAAGAAAAAAATATTGAATTTGAGTTTATGATTCAGTATAGGTATGCGTCATTGTTTCTTAACTGTTTAATCTTTGGATCAAGCCTTTTCCATTTTTAGGTACCATTTTCTAATTTTTATTTCTAGTTATAGCTTTTGTCAGGTGTTAGACTACTTCAGTGGTCATTAAAGAAGTTAACTCAAAACTAGCCTTCCTAATACTTTTTACTTTCTTCTTTCCAGTTATGTGCTTTTCTAGGTTCTCCTACTCCCAGCCTTAAAAACTTGTTTTAAAATAATTTCCAGAAAAAGAAAAGAAAATACTTTTCCCTTTAATTGTAATAAGAGTTAGATAAGTGACATTTGTCCAGCATGTTGGTATTCTGCTTCGTCTTAACCCCTTCATGTTTTCTTCTTTTCCTTATTTTTAAAGAAGCTTTAGAGTACATAAATGCTACTTTGAAGATGTAGGGAATCCCCATATATCCCACCTCCTCTCTCTCCCCCTTTGGGGGTGTTTTGTAGATGAGAAGCTGCCCTGGCCACAGCCTCTGTCAGGGTGTGGTCATGCCCACTGGCCAGTGCTAGGAGCATTACCGTGACTGTCACTGCTTTGTCCTCAGTAGTTTCAAAGGAGAAAATTTATGGAGGAAGCGTGTTTTCCAGGAAAACTGTTTTTATGTCTTTTCCTTTTCCTTAAAATAGCAGAAGTGTAAAGGTGAGGATATCATATTCATTTGTATGTGTGTGCATATGTATATAAATACAATTCTTTAAAAATAATTTAGAATTGAGTTTTCCAGAATAGTCACTACAAGTAGATAAAGAATCATTTGTGATGAATGATTAGCTCTTTCTTCCGTACATAAATTTAAATACAGGTAATAAATTGAAGCAAAAATTTTAGAGGAAAAAAAGAAGAAAACTATCCCAGCCAGAAGTTTGAGACTAGAGAAATAGCGTTATCTACATGAAGCAAATAATCAAAAATTTTCAAGCAGTTGTAAATAGCCAAGGTGAAATATCAGGTAGACTTATACATGACTGGCAAATCCAAGTATGTTATATAAGCACATGGAGCTATAGATATTATAGGAAACGAAGAATCAAAAGAGAGCAAATGCATCTCATTTGGGGTTAAAGTCAAGGGTCAGTAAACATAAGTAGATGCTTAAAAAGTGGCAATGAGATTAGAAAGAATGAGGGAGCCAATTACGGAAAACTTAGATGAAATTGAAGGGAAGAACAATAAAGAGAATGTTGAAAGTAAAAATTTAAGATGAGATAATACAAAACGTTAAATGTTTAAACCATTTGACTCTGAGGTGAAATGGACTGAGCCTTGCATTGTACAAATTCCAGTTGTTCCAAATTTACTAGAAGTAAGCCAGGAGCACTGACTTTCAGAGCAGGAGTATTTTGAATTGATTTTCTGATTTGTTATACGATCTGGACAAGACTCTTGAAGTCTGAACTTAAAGCTAAGGAAATAGTATGCCATTACCTTGCTGCAGTGGTTCTCAAAGTGGGGTGTCTGTACCAGCAACAGCAGCTGCTGGAGTCGTGGTCCAGACCTACTGTGTTGTGAGCAGCTCTTCAGATTCTGTGTAAGCTAGTTTGCAAACCACTGCATTGATAGTCTGGAATGCTCTCTCAGTACTTTTTTTTTTTTTTAAAGATACTCTTGTTTATTCCCCACCACCACCAGCACTCGCTGTCTACTCTCTGTGTCCATGCCCTGCATGCTCTTCTGTGTCTGCTTGTCTTCTCATCTTCTCTTTAGGAAGCACCGGGAACCGATCCTGGGACCTCCGATATGGGAGAGAGACACTCAGTCACTTGAGCCACCTCAGCTCCCTGGTTTGTTGTGCCTCTCATTGTTTTTCCTCTCTGTCTCTTTTTTAATGTATCATCTTGTTGCATCAGCTCACAGTGCGGGCTGGCTCTCCACGGCATGGGCCAGCTCGCCTTCACCAGGAGTTCCTGGAAATCAAACGCGGGATCCCCCATATGGTAGACGAGCCCATTCGCTTGAGCCACATCTGCTTCCCTCTCAGTGCATTATTGCTTATGTTGGTGGCATAAGCCTCCGTCACGTCAGTTCACAAGGCCCTGTCAAAACCTGTGATTCCATAACCATGGTGGTTGAAGTATTTTCATGTAAAAGATAGATGACTGCAGAATACCTTTTACAGTTATACAGATGGTAATGTGAGTGGACTTCTCCCTGAAAATTCACGGCAGCCTCTTAATTCAGGAATCTTACAGAGCTTCTGAGGGCTAGCAACCTTGACTGATGAGATTTCTTTCCAAATAACTAAGCATTTAAGCACAGTGAGCAATTAATTGTACTAGATTTCTCAGGCTATCTATTGAGAATTGTAAGGAACATCTAAACAGGGACCCAGTTTTGAATAAAAACAGGTAATTTTCTATATGGACTTGCTTTCTTTAGTTTCTATTTATAGAAATTTCGTATTTCCCTTCATCATTGTATAAAACATATCATTTAAATAGAGTGCTTTTTCACCTTTTTAATCAGTTTAAATTACATTTAACACATCGTCAAGTTGGCTTTGTAATTTAAAATTCAGAATTTGATATTGAAAATTCTAAATACTGTGATAATGAAGCACAAGTTTTAAGTGTTCAAAATTTTTGGATAATGGTTAATATATTTCAAGTACATAATTTCCTTCAAATATATACTGACAAATATTTTGGGCTGTTTCACTCCCTGCTATATTTAATAAATATACTTGCCTTTCAATTTTTTAAGTAATTAAATGAGTGATAATTGGCAATATAGAAGGTTATACTCAATAACAATTCAATATCATATATTTTGGCAATTATTAAAAACTATATTTGCTTAAAAAATTAGTTCCAGGCAAACAAGTCATTGTTTTGGCATCATCAAGAAACTAAAACTATTTTGAATGCATAGTTAATTTTAGCCTTCATATATTCCAGATAACTTTAATCCACAACTGTGAGATTCATTTGCTTTAGATCTGGAAATGTCAATTTGGAAAGTCGTTTGATGTTGAGAAAATCTTGTGAAACTTTTAATAAGCCTCTTAAATCCATAAAGTCGTATTTTGCCCGAAGGAAAAGGAACCTATACCTTAAAATTTCCTTAGCTCTTAAGTCAGAACTTTGGATTCTGAAAAGGTTGTAAATTTGGCCAAATATAACCATTCTTTCTTCTCATTGGCGCACTGTCATTGAAATCAGAGTAACTATTTTAAAGCAGTCTGTACTCCAGTTAAATTTTATTGATTTGCCTAGAGTCATCAGTAGAGCACAGGACATCAAAACGTTTTATGGAAACATTTCACATTGTTTAATGTAAATTACTTTCTTTGTCCGACAAAGAGTTTGAGGAGAGAGAGAAGTTATCAACATATTCTATGCCTTGCTGCATTTCTCCCCTTATGGTTTAATCGACGTTCTGTACAACAGAAATATTTTTCCAGGTGATTAGTCTGTATGTACTAGCATCTGTATGTCACTAATAAAACTTTCAAATGTGACTTTGGAACAGAGACTGAAAACTGCTACATTCTTTTTATTCTAATCATTTGTTAACCTCTAAAATAGATTTTCAACGCTGTATAAGACATTGAAGAAAACAAAATGTGTCCTATGAACATACACAGTACTGAAGATAATTTAATTAAAATTTCATTCAGTAGTTGTAATTTCTCTTTTTATTTTTATTTTCTCTCCTCATCTTCCATTGAAGAAATAAATGCTTTGCATAAAATTATAGCACATTTTCCAAGAATTCTTTTCATTTTGGTCCCTATAATTTCCAATTTAGTAACCCATTTTCTTGATATTAGAGGAAGAGCATGGTAAAATTAATCCCATGAAAAAAGACTAATATTAACCTAATTTCTTTCCTAATGATTCTTGTATGCGTACAAGTGAATTATATATTGTAACATACAATTTCTTCTCTTGCTTTCCACCAAATAAATTTAAAAAGAAGAGGTTGCGGTATAAGAACTCAGAAGAACTTCTCTCCTCCCAGTAAAAAAGAAAGGAGGGGAAAAAAGGAAAAGAAAAAATCTGTGAAGGAAAGAATATAGGATTCGCTAACGAATTGAATGCAAGTTGCAGGCAGGAGATGGGAAAAAGAAGTATGAAAATTATACGAAGTCCGTACTAGAGAGTCCAGAAGGATAGAGTTAGTAACAGTGACCAAGAAGGTAGGAATGGGGTCAGCAGCAAAGATGAGGGGATTCAGGCTTTGTTCTGATTTTAAATTTGTGGCCTGCCCTCTAGAAGGTTACATCATAGAATCGTTGGAAATATAAGCTGGAACAGAGGGTGGAAGCTGAAGTGAAGTGGTAGGTCTGAGGCAGAGCAACCCCCACCCCACCGCACCCCACCCCCCAAAAACAGGTCTTTTAACTTAAAAAGAGCGACTATTAATTGTGGTAAATATAGAGCAATCCTTCCTGTTTATGTTTTAGTTGCCACATAGCATTACAAGTTAATGATGCAATGCAGTTCCGCAGTTCTTGTCTTGTTGTTGTTGTTGTTAAATAGAATCCCCCTCAAGATTCCAAAGCCACAAAGCAACTGTTAGTGTTCAGTGACCTTCTGTACCAGCTGTCTTTTGGGCTTTGAAATTGATTTTCCTCCTCTCGGTCTCTGATAGTCTCTCTTCAAGTGCACCTCTCTAGTTCATCACCAGAGTGAAAACGGTGGCACAGATAGCTGAGAAACTGGAGGCAGGCGCCGTGCAGGGCATCATTAGAAACATCAGAACACAATCAGCCTGCTCCAGTGTGCTCTGTGTTAGAGGCTGCTGCTGCCGCTGCTTCACGGCTGAATACAATGGGGAATATTCTCACAGGAGTCACTTCTTTTTCATTCCCAAATATTAAGAAGTAAAGAAAATTCCTCCTTTATTCTTACAAACCTCATGTGGATGCCGGGTCAAAACCATATGTTCTTGATAGTAATTTTTGTAGAATTTTTTGTACGTGATAAGCATATTCCCTAAGTTGTAATACCTGGCAGAAATTCACAGGATGGAGAAAGACTGTAATAACATACAGAAATATGTGTCTTCTAAAGAATTAGGTGGTAAAATAGTTTTCTTATATGGAAAGTCATTGTATATTTTTCGTGTAACTGAATTTAAATATTCATTTATCAAATATTTGTGAACTTCTAAGCAAATATTAAAACTTACATTGAACCTTGATATAGTTCAAAAGATGTCCCAGGCTTAAAGATAAGCATTAATGACAATGCGTACTTGTCAGTGTTTTATATTTTCCATGTTGCTATGAGAAGGATATTTTTTCTTTCAGAAAGAAGGCATCTTGTCTGAACCCAAAACTAACGTAGCACTACCAAATTTGAAACCAGATATTTTCCTCTATAGAAAATATGTTGATAGAGACCTTTCATACTATCCTAGTTAAAGATCTAAGAGGTTTTTACATGGATTTTTTTAATATGTCTATTTTTGAGACCTAATCTTAAAGGAATCAGTCCTCACATGAATGACTCTATTTGTAGATGATTTCAAAATATGTCACTTTAAGCAATCTTTACTGCTTCTTTCCATACTTACTAGAAATCCATCTGAAAATATTAAAGACCAGTGGTTTTAGAATATAACACACTGGTGATTTGGTTCTTTCAAAATTTTATAAGATCCATGTATTTATTAGCACATAAATTTCCAAGATACAGGGTAGTCATTTAGATGAAGGAGGGGAAAATGCTATACTTCTGAGTTTAAAAACAGTGGCCAAAAAAATATAATTTCCATGTCCTCTTGTAGTAACAAAAGTAAATTTATTTATTAAACTAATAAGAAGCCCTTTCAAAGTAAAAAGATTTTCAGTTCTGCTAATAATATATTTTAGAATATTATGTCTTTATTTTCAATATAATCTCAAATTTGCTTATTACCCTAAGAAAAATAATTTTATAGCAATTTCAGGCCAAGTTCTATGCCAGGATCACTAAAAAAAGTTTACAAGCAGATGGACATCAAGATTGGTATCTCAGATTTGGAAATTAAAATGGATGCCTAATTTGAAGTCAGCATCTCTCTGGCTCATTCTCTTGGGCAAGCTAGGTAATGGCATGTTTTTAGTGTTGAGGGTAAGAGCATTCTTCTAGTTATTAGCTGTAGATCTTCAAAATAGATATATAATTTCTCTGAGCCTCAATTTCCTCTTCAGCCAAAATAGCCACCATTTTGCTCATTTTACAAGTATTTATTTATTTAAAATTGTATTTTATTTATTTCTCTCCCCCCCAGCCACGCCCCCATTGTCTGCCCCAGTGTCCATTTGCTGTGTGTTCTTCTGCGTCCGCTTGCATTGTCAGACAGCACTGGAAAACTGTGTCTCTTTTTTTTTGTTCCATCATCTTGCTGCCTTTTTTCGTGTGTGCGGCACCACTCCTGGGCAGACTGCACTTTTTTCACGTGGGGCAGCTTTCCTTGCGGGGTGTACTCCTTGTGCATGGGGCTCCCCTACACGGAATCGCCCCTGCATGGCAGGGCACTCCTTGCACATGGC
The DNA here is from genome assembly GCF_030445035.2 of Dasypus novemcinctus. Taxonomy (NCBI): domain Eukaryota; kingdom Metazoa; phylum Chordata; class Mammalia; order Cingulata; family Dasypodidae; genus Dasypus; species Dasypus novemcinctus. The sequence continues at coordinate 6,012,100 of NC_080673.1, read as the reverse complement.
AGCACTGTGCATGGGCCAGCTCACCACACAGGTCAGGAGGCCCTGGGTATCTAACCCTGGGCCTCCTATATGGTAGGTAGACACTCTATCAGTCGAGCCATGTCTGCTTCCCCAAATATATATTTTTGCAAAATATTTTTGGCAAATATTTATTTTTACAAAATATTTATTACCCGCTATGGCCCAGGAAATTTGAAGTCCTGGAAACAGAGACCTGAGAAGATTTCATGGAGTTTATGTTATAATGAGAGAAGACAAACAATAGATTTGGACATTGGGGACCATAAACTTAGTATACTAGAAATACAACTTTATTCTTCTATATTATTATGTTTTCTTTTAAGTTCTCATTTCTGAAAACTTTATTTCAGGTAATTTGGCTTCCTTCTTCTCCTCTCTCTCCCACCAACCCCTTACATGATATTATGAGCACAGCAGGGAGCATCTGGTGCTCCAGTGTTATCCAACAGACGTTGAGTTTTCATGTTGTCTGTTCCTTCGTTTTTAGTCCACATGTTATTGCGGAGATGGCATTCATTTATGCTCATGAGGCCCCTTCAGGTGCTACCCTTGACTCCACAGAAGTGATTCTGCTGCTTACAAATCATGCTGAAGCATAGGAATCAGTGAGGCTTGCTGTGATGGCATCACTTAGAAACTCCATGCTTCAGATTTCTCCTTGGGATCCTGTTACCTCCTCAGGTCTCTGTCCAAGAATTAAGGTGCCAGTTTCCTCTACTTTCAGGTGCCCCATTCCTCTCTGTAGTCTCTCTACCTCCCAGAGCTCTGTCTCTGAATCTTTTGCCCTCATCCATTTGCCTCCATTTTTCTCTCCCTAGTTCTTAGTCAGATGAGCTGTTTTTCTGGTCTACGGTTATTCTTTGTCTCCTAAATTCATATTTATTTCAAACATTAAGGGTATATCCCACATCATCTCTATTTCTACTCCCCCTCTACCCCCGTCCCGAGATTATACGTGTTACTGAAGAGTGAGCACAAGGCCTTGGCCATGAACCTACACCCTGAATGTCACTTGTTCTTATATGCCAGCTTTGTTGGGCAGCTCTCTCAACCATTTCTGTACCCTCAGATTTCTTGTTGAGTCTTGCCACCTCCCCAGGATGCCGCCCACAAAACAAAGCATAGGCAGCTCTCGCGAGGCCTCGTTGAACCCTCTGCTCTCAACAGCTCCCTTCTGTTTTTCTTCCTGCTCCCAGCCTGAAAATATTCTTTCAGTCTTGGGAGGGGGACTCCTCTTTCTCTCACACTGTATTTCTCCCAGACATGTTGGTTCTACTGCAGTTCCACTCCATGTCAGCCTAGGCTTTAGGGAACCAGGAAGAGAGCCAGACTAGTTCAGCATTCCATCTTGTCTCATTCCTCTTGGAACCATTGAAATTAAATGGCTCCTGGTATTGAGAGGGGCAAGGCAGAACAAAAAACAGAAATAGGAAAACATTTCAGCAGGAGAAACAACAACAGCACATTCAATAGTATTTAAAAATATTAACCTACCATTCAAGTAAACAAATAGATGGATAAGATAATAACTGATTATAATAAATGCTAGGAAGAAAATCAGCATGGTGATATGATGGACATTAAAAGGAAGAGATAGTCTAGGAATATCTTTCTAGAATACTAAAATTTGAGCTAGAGATTGTAGAGTGAAGGATGAAAATACAAATAGTTATTTTTACCTTCACTGAATTTTGTGGTAAAGATTTAATGAAATGGCACTACATGCCACTTAATAAGTACTCAGGAAATGGCAGTTCTCATTGTTGATGAAGCCAACAGAACAGGTAAATTGCTTGTTGAAGTCAGCAGTGATTCTAGGAGAGGTCATCAGAAATTAAATTGATGCTAAAGCTCACATGTATAGTAAATAATAGGTTGTTCCACAACCATAGGTTATGTGTAAATCCTGTTCCTGTATCTAGGAAAGGTCATTATTAGCCCCGTAAAATGCGCACTCTCGTGTATGCCAACGATTTTGTAGGTGGAATTTCCAAGAAGATAATAGTAGGGTCTCTGTTTAACAATTACAAATACCTCTCCAGCCTTACTTGAACCTTCTCCAGGAGAGTGGATATACATCTTCAGGTCTTCATTTTTTTTAGTCTTTCTAATAGCATTGAGAGAATGAACTGTTACAATAGGCTGCTGAGCCCCTTGCTCACTCTTAATGTGTAATCCTAAAAGAAGTGAGAGTCTCGATGAGGACGCAGACCATGCCTGCAGGCATAATCCAGCCCTGCCACCTGTGTCTGTACTGCTTGTGAGCATTGAATGGCTTTTTTTTTTTACATCTTTTAAATGATTGAAAAGATAAAAAGACACTTGAAAAATACATGAAAATAAAATGTCAATGTCCATAAATGGTTTTATTGGAAGACAGCCACAGTCACTTCCTATTGTCTGTGACTATGTTCACAATTTAACAGTAGCCTTGATATGCTATGGCAGGCAAAACCTAAACTCTTTACCATCTGGTTCTTTGCCTAGAAAGTTTGCCAACATCTAATCTAGATGATGAGATTCCTCTGTCATGGTCCAGTCCATCTTCTAACACGCAGAGCACGTGCCAGTGTGCAGCCTATCCAATAGCCCGTCTGTAAACCAGGGAATGCATTTTGAACACATTGGTTTCAGTGGTGTTACATTTTTAGATAGGAATTTAAAGTCTCCAAATTATAATTTTTGTGGTTATTTTGGAATATAAATTCTGATAAGTGAATTGGGGAAAAATAATAGCCAGTGCTTAGTGATCACTTACCTTGTATAGATACTGATATAAGTACTTTATGTATTCTTTAATCCTCACAAAAAGCTTACAACTGACAAAACTAAGATATAAGAAAGTTTGAGTAACTTAGTAAATGCCGTCCAGCTAATTATAGTTGAAGTCTGGATTTGAATCCAAATACCTTTATCCAGAGCACACACTCTTAATAACCATGCTGAAAATGAAGGTAGGTACTGAAAATGTTGTCTCTATTATCCCATCTAATTTAGGCTAGGAATTTTAAATGTATTTTATAAAGTATTTCAGTAGGGGAAAATGGATTTACAATGCAGTTGCTAGTGTAATTTATAGAAGTAGTAACTTATATTTTGTATCGGTTTAAATTTTATGCTTGCAGAGCATTTCTAGATATAATAACTGATTTATAACACTGCAGGGCAATCATTAGCTCCATTTTACAGATAATAAAACTGAGGCTTTCCAGGATCATGGAACTAGGAAATAAGACTAAGAATTTAAACCCAGATCTTTGGATTTCTAATTCAGAACTGTTTCCAGTACAACTGCGTTAGACAAACTTTCATAACTTTTGCCGTATCTTGGTTACCAGCTCCACTGTCATTCACTTATTACTTTTCTGTAAATTGAGCCTTTTAAACCTAAGTATATGTTTTAGTCTTTCCTTTGCAATAATTTATATATAAAACCATGAGTTTGAATTTATCACTTATGTAGTACTTATTAGATTCCAAGCACTTTACGGTAAATATCAACTCATTTAAGCCTCATCACAACCCTGTAAGGTAAATACCATTACTATCCCCATTTTACAGATTAAGAAACCAAAACACAGAGAGAAGTTAAGAAACTCGTCCAAGGATACACACACCTAGTAAGTAGTAAAGCAGGATTTGAACCAAGAGAATCTAGTTTCACTAAAGTTCTATGCTTTTAACCCCTAATTTGTTTGATATATTAAAGAATTCTTCTAATATAACATTAAAATAAGCATATACATTTTAAAATTTAAAATATTCAGCTGTATGTTATCTAAAATTATTTTACATGAAGATTGTACAATACTATGGTAGAATATTCAAGAATGCCTGTAATCTCCTGATTATGAAAGAAGGAGCCCAGTCTGTTCACTTCATTGGCTGTGTTAGAAGGGAACAAAATAATAAATGTTAGGACACAAACTGAATAACTTTTTTTTTTTTTTAAGATTTATTTATTTCTCTCCCCTTCCTTCCCCCGTCCCCCAGTCATCTGCTCTCTCTGTGCATTTGCTGTGTGCTCTTCTATGTCCATTCCCATTCTTGTCAGCAGCCCAGGAATCTGTGTCTCTTTTAGTTGCACCATCTTGTTGTGTCAACTCTCCGTGTATGCAGCACCGCTCCTGGGCAGGCTGCATTCTTTCTCCCGCTCGGTGGCTCTCCTTACGGGGTGCACTCCTTGCGTGTGGGGCTCCCCTACACGGGGGACACCCCTGCGTAGCACAGCACTCCTTGTATGCATCAGCTCTGCGCATGGGCCAGCCCCACACAGGTCAAGGAAGTCCTGGGTTTGAGCCACGGACCTCCCATGTGGTAGGCAGATGCTCTATCCATTGAGCCTAGTCCGCTTCCCTACACTGAATACACTTTAAATTATCAGTATAATCTTAAATGGTAATGTGAAAAATATGATAAAGTACAGTGTGTTTAAATGTAGGGACATTTACTGTTTTTTTTTTTTGTTTTTTAAAGATTTATTTATTCCTCCCGGCCGCCCCCCCCCCCCCCCCCCGCCCCGCCCCGTTGTCTGCTCCCTGTGTCTATTCACTGTGTGTTCTTCTGCATCTGATTGCTTTATCTTGCGGCACTGGAAAACTGTGTCTCTCTTTTTCGTTGCATCATCTTGCTGCGTCAGCTCTCCATGTGTGTGGCAACACTCCTGGGCAGGCTGCACATTTTTCTCACGTGGCAGCTCTCCTTGCAGGGCGCATGCCTGGGACGTCGGGCCCCCTACGTGGGGATGCCCCTGCGTGGCTTGGCACTCCTTGTGCTTGGCAGCAGCACCGTGCATGGGCCAGCTTACTATGTGGGTCAGGATGCCCTGAACCCTCCATACGGTAGACAAACGCTCTGTCAGTAGAGCCATGTCCACTTCCGACATTTACTGTTAATAGGAAGCTTCAATTTACTCTAGTAAAGAACTCTTTCTATAGCACTCTTATCATTTTGGTCATTCAGTTTCTCCTTAAACATTTTCACGGTAAGAGAGTGTATAACTTTTAGAGGTAGTTTGCGCCACTATTGTATGACTCAGTCGTAAGAAAAGTTTTTCTGTATTTGTTCTAAAATCTGCTTCATTGACCTCTTTTTTAGGTTTGGTTCTAGAAAGTATTTTTTGACATTTCTCACCCCCCAGCAGATTTGCCTTCCTCAGTTTATTCAACATAAACTAAAAATAAAACTTATTTGCATCCTTTGAGGACTGACCATCTAGCTGCCTGTGGCCAAGCCTGATATTACTCATTAGTGGTGGGGCAGGCTAGGATTAGACTGTTTTCCAGAAAATAGATCAGCCTGCAGGACATCCAAGTGATCATACATACCCAGGTTTACTTGAGTTGGTGTTCTTATGTAATACACATAAGTAATGACAAGTTTTTCTTTCATGAAATGTAAAGATACTCTTAAGACAAATCATAAAGGAAAGTTGCAAAATGGTTTTGTGCAGGAAATGCTAGGATTAGCATAACTTTACAGCCTTCTGAAGATGTCTACTTTGCATATATAAGTTCTCCTATGAATATTTAAAACTAGTGTTTTTGATTACAGTCATTTTATGAGTTCGGTTTTTAAAAATATTTCCTTAATTTTTTAAACTTTTAAAATTATATGCAGTAAATGGTAAAAAGAAAAAAAAGAGAGGAGAACTAATAGCCATCTCTGTCTCTTGCATTTAACATATTTATACTTTATAATAATATTCTCCTTTTCCACAGGCATTTCCTATTCAAAACAGGAACAGGGACAACGCCACTGTTCAGTACTGCTACCCCAGGATACACAATGGCATCTGGCTCTGTTTATTCGCCGCCTACTCGGCCACTACCTAGAAACACTCTGTCAAGAAGTGCTTTTAAATTCAAGAAGTCTTCAAAGTACTGTAGCTGGAAATGTACTGCCCTCTGTGCTGTAGGGGTCTCGGTGCTCCTGGCAATACTCCTATCGTATTTTATAGGTAAGAACAAGTTCTTAGAATTATGATGTCTGTAAATCAGGATGTTATAGCATTGCTTTGTTGGTTTTTCAGATTTATTTGTAAGTGTATCACAAGGTTATATTTTATAGGAGAGGGGTCAGTAATATATTATAAATTCCTGAGTATTTTAATTTTCAATAGTTTTAGATAAGTAGAAAAGCTGGTTTTGTCCGTAGTCTGTTTTCATAAGGAGTGGGGTATGTTCTTGAACAGACTGTCGTCCTTATTTGTGTTTGACGTATCCCTTGTGAAACATGAATTACTGTGTGATAGTTCATTTACAAAGAATAATTCATGCCCTTGCAGGCATGAACACTATGCAGGGAATTCCTTCAATGCATGGTCAATGGTGAGCGCTCTGCTCTTTCAGCGATCTCCTCTATCTAAATGTAAAACTCATCACTTAGCACTATCATCTTGCACTCAGGAACACTCTCCAGAGAACTGTTCATCCATAAAACAATGAGTAGATTTTATACTCATTCATATATGTGAAATTGTCATCTTTTCAGGTGTAGTATTGATGTTTTTCATTTAGTAAATAATTCAAATACTGGAAGATGCTAATAGAAGCTGTAAATATTCCTCTTACCTATTTCATAATATGTATGAGCATTAAATACTGGAAAACGCTTTTTAAATTATCACAAATGACTGTATCAGATTGTATTCTGCTTGTAAATTTAGGGATAAGCATCCACATTGAAGTGCTGATGGTGTCCCCCGAGGTAAATCACAGTCTATGTGGTTCATCCACCAAGAACAACAGCCAGTGATGCATCCCCAAGTTTGCAAAGTGATTTGTGATGAAATTCTGTGACTGAATAGGAGTATTTACAGAGCTCTGTAGAGTATACTGTGCTTCTTCAGTGAACCAGTTTCCACCATTAGCTGTGATTCTCCTTAGTTATACGTTATGTATATTTCACTTTGGAAAGTGAAATTACCATTTTGAATCACAATGTTTAACAAATTAATGGAATTTTAGAACATGAAGAAACATTAGAGATAATTGAGTCAGGGATGACCACTTTGTGCCATTTTATGTACACTTATTTCCGGTTCTTTGAGCATGGCAGACATTACTAAGGAGTCAGAGCACTTTTTCCTACTGAAATTGGATTCAGCCGCATGATATTAGTCAGAGCGCTTCATGCAGCCACTACCTGTCAGTCATAGATGAAAGCAATATGAAACTTATTTGCCATTTTTTAATCTAATTTAACTTCCTACTTAAAAAAGGATTGCCACCTGGCCAAAAACACATCCTAATAAAACAATGCCATGCTCTTTCCTAACACTAAAGGTAAATGATGAATATTACAACAACAAAATCAATATTCAGAGACAGATCTCTAGGAAACAAGGAAATGCCCCAGCCATTAAGGGAGTCTCTTCTAGTTAGCTACATAAATTATTTGTTTCTGTCAGGACTGTACTGCTAAAGAATTTTAAATGTTTCTGGAATATGCTGCTCATAAATGTGGTATAATAAATTAAAAGTCCCCATTAAAAGGACATGTTTGTAGGAGATTTTTTTTTGCTGTAGTGCATGCAAACAGACAGATAAATACCACATAGGGCTGGAATTCAGTGTCTTTATTATTGGCCATGCATCCTTTCTGATTGCTAAGTACCTGTGTCCTACCAAATTGTTACATATTTTTAATAACATCTCTGATACTGTTTAATTTTATTAATGTGGTGTGACTAGCAGGAAGAATAGCATTTTAATATGAGATTAGATCACTATTACTTAGGAGACTTGTACTTTTTTCAGAGAAGTGTTAAGTGCAGACGATTGAGTATTTTGGGCTTTTGAATAAAAAACTCAAAACTTTCCTTTTGGTCAACCACCACCACAACATGGAGCCTAGAGTGTCTACAACTGGAAGCGGGAGGAGTGCATCCAGTACCCATATGGAATCTAAGCCCTCACTTGACATAGATGTGCAATGGACACAACCAATCCAATGTCCACAGAGAAAATGTGGAATGGGTGTGAGAACGGTAGCCATGGTGGCTGCTGGGTGTGGGGAACGGGAGGAAGAGATGAGATGTGGAGGCGTTTTCGGGACGTGGAGTTGTCCTGGATAGTGCTTCACAGACAATTACGGGACATTATAGATCCCCCCAGGGCCCACTGGATGGAACGTGAGAGAGTCTGGGCTATGATGTGGACCATTGACTATGGGGTGCAGTGATGCTCAGAGATGAACTTACCAGGTGCAATGGATGTGTCATGATGATGGGAGAGAGTGTTGCTGTGGGGGGAGTGGGGGGCGGGGGCGGTGGGGTTGAATGGGACCTCATATTTTTCATAATGTAATTTAAAAAAATAATTAAAAAAAAAAAAAAAACTTTCCTTTTGTCAAATTGCCTGCTTTTACTGTTTAGTTACTAGCATCCTACTCTATTTCTACCTGGACCAGTCTTAGAAACTTCTCCCTGTGCTTTTATTTTCCCCATCCAGAAGTATATAAATTAAATTAATACACTCATGGACTCTTTGTAGTTCAACAGATATGTGTTGAACATTTATTATGATCAAGTTATTTTGCTAGTCATAAAGAGATACAAACCCAGAGTTGTCAAGCACAAATTGCTTATATCACAAAAGAATTGTCTTTTTTTTTTTACTGCCTTAATTAAGCACATTTATGCTAGGGACTTTCATTGGCCTTCCTATGCTTAAATGACTAGTGCATTAAAACAATGATTTTTTTCTTAATCAAGTAAAGAATTTCATTTCTTCATCCATTAGCAAGATAAATCACTTTTGTTTGAGGATGTTCCCTTTACCCTTGGAAAAAAGAACAGGGAACTTCTCTTCAGGAAGGTCATCCTTTTCTATTAAGTGTGCATATAAAGCAGAGAGGGAGAAAAGGCACTTGCCTGTCCAGCCAGATCAGCCTGATAAACCCCCTAATCAATGGGGAGAACCAATGCCATCATCAGATTGACCTCACATTCCACTTCCTTACAGGTCCCTTCTCGCATATTGACTGTCAGTTTTAAAGTCAAATCCTTAAGAGAAAGGTAAAAAAAGCTTTGGGAATGTTTCTGTTACAGCTTTTCTTAGCTTCCAATAAGGTGATGAGAAGAGATGAGAACTGTAGCGTTAGCGTGTCTCTGCTCTTAAGTAAAGTTACCTTAGGATGTTCAAAGGGAATAACCTCTAGGGAAGGAGACAAGGGGGGAGGAAAGGGAAGAGTGGAGGCAGGGAGGCTGGAGGGAGGAAGCAGGCCTTGTGTTATATTTTTCCTATTCCTATCAAAATGTCAGAATAATGAAAGGCCTAAAAAGAAGGTGAAACTGCTAGGGAATGGAAAAATTCAAGATTCCAACACAGGTCTCCCTGACTGCTTTCTACCCTTGATGCTTTGTAAAGACAGAAGAAGAAAAGAAAAAAAATAATTCTGAAGTCCTTAAGTTATTAGGATTGGGCAACATAGTAAATGTCGAACCTCTCGGGTATTTTTGTTGTGACCGAATCAGCATAACAACAATTATGTGAATGAGGTGTTCTGAGGAATCACAAAAAGAATAATATTTGCTAACACACTATAAGAAAAGCCCTAAGAGGTAGGTGACATTATCCTCCTTTTACAAGTGAGGAGCCAGGGTGGAGGAACCCATAAGGAGTGATTGCAAGTCCTTCCCAGCCCCTAAAGAAGCTGCGTTGTGAACTCCCTCACCTTGCCCTGAGAACGCCATGCAACCCTAGAGGTCGTAAGGCAGCATGCAGCCCCCTGCTCAAGGGAGCTTTACTTTCTTCCTCAGGCACTGAAAAGCAGAAAGCATCCAACTAATCATATACATCAGAGAGAGGCTTTTCATCACGTATTACATGAAAACCTGGGAGTTTTCTTTTTGATACAAACTCCAGATATTTGGGGCAGGTAAAAAAAAAAAAAGTGAAAGTTAATTGTAATCCCACATGGCATGGGTGAACACTGAACGTTTGGTGCATACCTTTCAGATATTTTGCCATGCCTGTACGCATAAAGATCCATACTTCTTAATGCATTTCGTCCCAGCGTTTTATCACTCAATCACTCATTATATCCTCGTAGTGGCTGTTTTTGTTTTTGTTTTTTTAGGCCAGTAACAAGAGTTTATTAAGAAACGAAAAAAAGCAATAATACACACTCAAGCCATTGGTGCAGGCATGCAACATGGTGAGATGGACAACCTGGGGCCTTTTTAAGGTCTTTCCTCCTCCCCCTTCCTCTTGTTAGGGAGAGATCGCAGCTAGTTGCTGTCCTGATTGGTTGCCTTTCTACCTGAACCTGTTAGCTCCACGGGAACCAATAGGGAGGACTTTCTGTTTGGAGTTATCTGGGAGCCTCTTTTGAGCCTGGGAGTTTCAAATGGGACCTGGTGACCAGGCTTGGCAGGCTTTTCAGCTCTTAACTATTCCAGCTTTGTCCTCCAGCAGTTGACTGCCCTAAGGGGGTTTCCAGGTGGAAGCTCATGGCTGTGTTCTGACCAGCAGGGTCCCACCTCTTACAGCTTTATTCTGACTGGCTACCTTCCCTTGTTTCTCAAGCTAACCTGCCTCAACTCTCCCCTCAGAGGGTTTACACCCTTGTTCCTAAGGAGAGCTGAAGGACGATGGCCATTCTTCAGTGGCTGCTTCCTGCTTGTCAGGGGTATGAAACAGTCTAGCTATTAATGGCTGTTTTTAATTCACCAGTTTCCAAACATGTAATGACTGCTTTTTTAAATCAGTGTAAGGAAATGTGTGTTCATATAGGTGTCCATTTTATCAAATTATTGATCAGAATAGATTGAAATGACTACTGAGCCAAAGAGTAGGGATGGTTTTAATTTTGAAAAATATGGCCAAATTGCTATACAAAAAGGTTGTAAGAGTATACAACCGCCAATACTAGTTAACAATATTTTTAACCTTTGCCAATCTTTTAGGTAAAAATTTTCATTATTGTTTTATTGCTAATAGTGCTAAATAGCATCTCATATTTATTGAACATTTTTATTTCTGTTCGCTTATGCGCAGCCTAGTTTTTGCCTCTTTTTCTATTGGGACCCCCCTCCCCTCCCCCTCCCCCTCCCCCTCCCCCTCCCCTTCCCCCTTCCCCTCCCTTCCCTTCATCACTCATACATAAACATACATAAATAATAAGTATAATAATAGTTGTGAACCTAACAAAACAAACATATATAACATCATTGCAGGATAACTCAACCTACCACCAATAGCTTGCATTGTTGATAAACATTTTTAACTAATGATTAAAGAGCATTGTCAAAAACCTACTAACCAAAGTATTTTTCCCCCAACCAAGCCTGTTATTATCTTTATGTCATTTATATATGAACATACATAATCAATTAAGTGTATAGTGAAAGTTGTGAGTTTACAAAGCAAACATGCATAACATCATACAGGGGTCCCATACATAACCCTCCACCAACACATTGTCGTGAGATGCTTATTACAATTATGAAAGAGTATTATCAAAATCTTACTACTAATCGTAGTCCTCAGTGTGTTTTTCCCCAACCCACCCTATTATTATTTTTTGTGACAGTAGTTGTAAACTTACGAAACAATCATGCACATGTGCAGAATTCCCAAACAACACCCCTCAGTCAACACTGCACACTGTGGTGGAACATTTGCTACAGATAACATAATATCATCTGATTGTTAACATGTCCACAGTGTGGACCTGCCTCATTATTATCTGCCTCATTAATATCAACCCAGTACATCTTTTGCATAGATGCAAGAATATTGTATTATTACTGCTAACCACAGTCCATAGGTCACTCCAGCTCTATTTTGCCCATGCCTCTCCACATTCCCAACACCCTGCAGTAGTGATGTACATTTGTTCTAGCTCACAAAGGACTCTCTTGCATCTGTACCATCGACCATAATTCTCGTCCACCTCTTGGTTTACTGGGCTATTCAGTTTCTAGATTATTCTCTAGCATTCTGTCAATTGGCAATTACATCCCTAAACTACCATTTTCAGCCACATCCCCGTTTATAAATTAGCTGTTACTGTTTGTTACCATCCACACTATACATTTGCAAACTTTTACAGTATAGCAAATTAAAACTTCTATACACATTAAACATCAGTAGTCCATCTCAGTCCTCCCCTTATCTCCTTTAAGAATCCACCACCTACCACCAGGTTTTGAAGATATTTTCCTACAATTTCTCCTAGAAGTTTTATAGTTCTTTTATTTTTAGATTTTTTATCCATTTTTAGTTAATTTTTGAGTAAAGTGTAGATAGGAGTCCTCTTTCCTTCTTTCAGCTATGGATATCCAACTCTTTCAGCACCATTTGTTGAATGGACTGTTCTGCCTGAGCTGTGTGGGTTTGACAGGCTAGTCAAAAATCACTTGGCCATACATGTAAAGGTCTGTTTCTGAACCATAAATTTGTTTCTGTTGGTCTTTGTGTCTGTCTTTATGTCAGTACCATGCTCTTTTTACCACTATGGCTAGGTAATTATGATTTAAAGTCTGGAGATGAGGGTTCGCATTTCCTTTTTATGATGTTTCTGGTTATGATGGTGTTTTCACTTTTTTTTTTTTTAATACTGGTGGAATTTTTATCGGGATTGCTTCGAATCGGTGTATCAATTTGAGTAGAATCGACATCTTAATGATATTTAGTCTTCCAATCCATGAGCACGGAATGTCCTTCCAGTTATATATGCCTTTTTAAAATTTGTTTTAACACTGAATTGCAGTTTTCTGAATACAAGTGCTTTACATCATTGGTTAAGTTTATTCCTATTTGAGTTTTATCTCTCATATTTTATTTTCACCACTCTTTAGATACTTTTAATTACTTTTATTGATATAATCAGTATTTCTAGACTCTCTTCCAGACCTGTCTCTCCTGTCTTTTCTTTTCAGGCTCTAGCATGCCCTTTAGTGTTTCCTGAAAATCTGGTCTATTGCTTAGACATTCTCTCATTTTCTGTTTATCTGTGAATGTTCTAATTTTGCCCTAATTTTTGAAAGACAGTCTTGCTGGATATAAGATTCTTGGCTGAAAGTTTTTCTCTTGTAGAATCTTAAATATATCATATCACTGTCTTCTTGCCTCCATGGTTTCTGGTGGGAAATCAGCACTTAATCTTATTGGATATCCCTTATATGTTATGCATTGCTTTTCTCTTGCTGCTCTCAGAATTTTCTCTTTGTCTTTGGCATTTGATGTTCTCCATGAGTATGTGTCTCGGAATTGGTCTTTTCAGATTTTTTTGGATGAGAGTACATTGTTCTTCTTGGATATGTCCTTCAATTGGGTTGGAAATTTTCTACCATTATTTCTTCAAATATTCCTTCTGTACCCTTTTCCCTTTTCTTCTCCTTCTGGGACACCTGTGGTATATATGTTTGCCCGCCTTTCATTGTCATTTAGTTCTCTGAGACCTTACTCAGTTTTGTCCATTCTTTTCTTCATTTGTTCTTTTATATGTTCACTTTCAGAGGCAATTTTTTCAAGCTCACCAATCCTTCTGACTCCTTAAAGTTGCTGTTACATGATTCTAGTGCGTTTTTTAAATTTCATTTATTGTGCCTTTCATTCCCATAAGATCTGCTATTTTTCTATGTGTGCTTTCAAATTCTTTCTTTGTGCTCATCCAGTGTCATCTTTTTTAAAAAAAAAAGATTTATTTTTTATTTCTCTCCCCTTCCCTCCCATTGTCTGCTCTCTTGTGTCCATTCACTGTGTGTTCTTCTGCGTCTGCTTGCACTATTCTGCAGCATTGGGAAACTGCGTCTCTTTTTTGTTGTGTCATGTTGCTGCGTCAGCTCTGTGTGTGTGTGGCACCACTCTTGGGCAGGCTGCACTTTTTTCATGCAGGGCGGCTCTCCTTTAGGGGCACACTCCTTGCATGTGGGGGACCCCTATGCAGGGACACCTCTGCATGGCACAGCACTCCTTGACACAGCAGGACTGTGTGTGGGCCAGCTCACCACATGGATCAGGGCCCTGGGGATCGAACCCTGGACCCTCCATATGTGGATGGACACTCTATCACTTGACCCACGTCCACTTCCCTTAATATGCTTAATTTCTTTGGCCATCTCATTGAATTTACTAAGGAGATTTGTTTGAATATCTATGATTAGTTGTCTGAACTCCTTTATGTCATCTGAAAGTAGATTCATCTTGTTCCTTTAACTGGGCCATAGCTTCCTGTTTCTTGGTGTAGATTGTAATTTTTTGTTGGTGTCTTGGCATCTGACTTACTAGAATATTTATTCTGGGTGCAGTTTTTCTCTTTAGTTTAGGGCTCTTTGCCCTTTCTCCCTTGCTGGTTGTGCAATAAGAGCCAAGGTTGTAATTGGTGCTATAAGCTATAGAGGCTCAAGCTGTCCTCATTGTGCCAGGGACCAGTGAAGCTTCTCCCAACTTTCTCCTTTGCCAGGGGTAGGGACAGATTCACAGCTGTGTGGGGTAATCCAAGTGCAGGCCTAGACTGTAGTTGCCCAGACAGACTGCTGAAACTTCATACCCCTTTCTCCCCTTCCTGGGGCTGGGACAGAGCTGCAGGTGTGGGCAGCAAACTCTGCAGTATAGGTCCAAGATGACTTCAGTTGCCCTGGTAGACTTCTGATTATTCAGTCTGTGCCAGCCAAAGGTACCTGCAATTACCTGGATAGGCTGGTGCAGGGCCCACCAGCCTCCTCCCTGCCAGAGGTGGGGCTGAAGCCTGGCCTAGGGTTGCAGGCCGATATGGGTAGAAGAAACCACTTCCTATCTTCACTATGATTTTCTGCCAACCTGGCTTCCCTCAGGCTAGGGGTGGAGTCACAGTGGCAGCCACCAGCCTCCTTTTGACTTGGACAGATTCACACCCCAGCTTTTTCCAGTGTTGTGTCTTAGCCAGTCGAGTCTACCAATCAGTAGCCAAAATCGGCAGCCAACTGTCTCCTCCTCATCTGTTTTTGGGAAATGGCACTTCTGAGGCAACTCTTGCCACCAGAGTAGGCTGATCACCTGCCTCTGTGGCTTGGCGCAGTAATTTCCCACAGAGGCTGGTGCAGGTCACCCCAGCTTCCTCCCTGCTGGAGATGGCACTGGGACCTAGGCTAGACCTACAGTCTGAACTGGGTGGGAAAAAGTCAGTCCCCACCAGCAGCAGGATTTTCAGTCCGCTCCACTTCCCCTTGTGCCAGGCGCAGAGTTAAGGTGGTGGCTCCTGGCCTCTTTCTGACTTGGACAGGCTCAAACTTTAGCTCTTCTCAGAATTATACTTTACCCTGCTGAATTTACTCATCAGTAGCTGAAATTGGTCTCTTCCCCCCGCTTTGGGGGAAGTGGAGCTTTCAATTCCAGCCGTGGGATAGCTCCCAAGGCAGCTTGTGCCTCCAGTGGAGGATGGGTACCAGCCTCCAGGGGTGGAGCCTCTACTTAGGAGTCTTCTCTGCAGATGGGCAGCCTCCTCCTTCCATTCCTTCAAGGATGTTGCAGGATGCTCTTCTGGCTTCCTGGAGCCTCCACACAGGTGCTTCAGCTAGCTCCAGAGAGCTCTGGGTGTTTTCTAACTGCCCTGTAGCAGTATCTGACTCTAGGAACTCCGTACTCTGCTGCCATCTTGCTGGTTGTCTCTCCTCCTTTCTTTTTGATTTGCAAAAGTGTTTGTTAAGGATATGAATTCTTTGTCTCATATAATATTTTTTTTCAAGTTATTTTTAACTTCATTCTACATTGTTTCTACCATATACCTTGTAATATATATTTGTTATTAATTTTTATTTTTTTTTCTTTATTAGAGAAGTTGTGGTTTTGCAGAACAGTCATGCATAAAATACAGGATTCCCATATCCCACCATATTATTAACACCTTTCATTGGTGTGGAAAATTTGTCACGGTTGATAATAACACATTTTTATAATTGTACTATTAAGTATATAACCCATGGTTTCACTTAGAGCTGTTTGTGTAGTGTAGTTCTGTGGACTTTATTTTCAGTTTTTATCCTGTTACCATATATGTAATCTAACATTTCCCCTTTTATTTATATACAGACATATATTCAGTGCTGTTAATTATGTTAACAATGTTGTGCTACCATCACCACCATCTGTTACCAAAACATTTCCATCATTCCAAATAGGAAACCTGTACATTTCACGTTTGTTTGTTTGTTTTGATATATTTTTATTGTCATTTTTAAAATAAGAGACATAGATCATACAACATGTTACATTAAAAAATATAAGAGGTTCCCATATACCCCATCCCCGCTCCTCCCACATCAACAACCTCTTTCATCAGTGTGGCACATCCATTGCATTTGATGAATGCATTTTGGAGCACTGCTACACTGCATGGATTATAGTTTACATCGTAGTTTACACTCTCCCCCAGTCCATTCAGTGGGTTATGGAAGGATATATAATGTCCTACATCTGTCTGAGATAGTCTAAAACTGCAAGCAGGAGAAACCTGTACATTTCAAGCCTTCATTTCCCATTCCCTGAACCCTGCCCTGTTACCTAGAAACCTATATTCTAGATGCTGACTCTATAAATTTGCTTATTCTAATTTTCAAACCAGTGAGATCATGCAATATTTGTCCTTTCTAGCTGACATATTTCACTCAATAGGATGTCTTCAAGATTCATCCATGTTACATGTTTTAGGATTTAATTCATTTTTACAACTGGTTAATATTCCATTGTATGTATGTGCTACGTTTTATTTTATTTATCCATTTATGGCTTGATAGACATTTGGGTTGCTTCAGTCTGTTGACAGTTGTGGGAAAAAAGCTGCTGTGAGTGTCGGTATGCAAATATTGAGTTGCTACTTTCAAGTTTTTTTGGTAATATACCTAGTAGTGAGATTGCCTGGTCTTATGGTAGTTCTATACTTAACTTTGAGTAACCGTCAAACTGTCTTCTACAGTAGCTGCACCATTTTACATTGTCACCAACAGTGAAACAGTGTTCCTTATCCTCTGCATCCTCTCCAATACTTGTTATTTTCCATGTTTTGTTTTGTTTTCAATAGCAGCCATCCTAATAAGTAGAAATGGTATCTCATTGTGATTTTAATTTGCATTTCTCTGTTGGCAGATGATGTTGAGAATCTTTTCTTGTGCCTTCTCGCCATTTATGTATCTTCCATTGAGAGAAGTCTGTTCAAGTCTTTTGCCCATTTTTAAATTGGTTGTCTGTCTTTTTGTTACTTTGTTTTTATATTTATTGGATATTAAACTTCTCCAAATGTGGGTGCAAAATATTTTTTCCCACTATGTAGGTTGTCATTTTACTTTCATAATAAAGTTCTTTGTGGCACAGAAGTTTTTTATTTTGATGAGGTCCCATTTATCTAATTTTTCTTTTCTTTCGTTGTGATTTGGGTGTAAAGTCTAAGAAACCATTGCCTAACACCAGGTCCTGAAGATGCTTCCCTATGTTTTCTTCTAGGTAAATTTGGTAGTTCTAGCTCTTATATTTAGGTTTTTTATCCATTTTGAGATGATTTTTTATGTGGTGTGAAGTGTAGGTTTC
Source organism: Dasypus novemcinctus (assembly GCF_030445035.2). Lineage (NCBI taxonomy): Eukaryota > Metazoa > Chordata > Mammalia > Cingulata > Dasypodidae > Dasypus > Dasypus novemcinctus. Next base: position 5,994,569 of record NC_080673.1, on the reverse strand, counting down.
CTCTTATCTTTTTTGCAAGTGGAGATCCAGTTTTTCGAGCACCATTTGTTGAAGAGATTGTTCTTCTCTAATTTCATGGTCTTTGCCTCCATGTCAAAATTCATTTGGCTGTAAATTGATGGTTGATTTCCAAATTCACAGTTTGATTCCATTGGTCTTTATGTCTGTCCTTTTGCCAGTACCATGCTGTTTTGATTACTGTGGCTTTGTAATAAGATTTAGGGTTGGGAAATGTGTGTCCTCCAACTACACTCTTCTTTCTCAAGATGGCTTTAGTTATTTGGGGCCCCTTACCCTTCCATATAAATTTGCTGATTGGCTTTTGCATTTCTGCAGAGAAGGTTGTTGGAATGCTGGCTGGGATTACAGTGAATCTATAAATTACTTTGGGTAGGAGTAATATCTTAAGGATATTTAATCTTCCAGTTCATGAACAAGGAATGTCCTTCATTTATTTAAGTTTTCTTTGATTTCTTTTAACAACATTTTGTAGCTTTCTGTGTACAAGTCCTTTGCTTCCTTAGTTACATATATTCCTAGATACTTGCTTCTTTTAGTTTCTATTATGAATGGAATTTTTTATTTCTTCTTCAAATTGTTCATTGCTTGTGTGTTATAAACATTACTGATTTGGGTGTTGATCTTGTACCCCAGCACTTTGCTGAATTCATTTACTAGCTCTAGGAATACTGTAGATTTTTCAATCTTTTCTGTATATAAGATTATGTCACCTGCACATAGGGAAAATTTTGCTTCTTACTGTACAATTTGCATGCCTTTTATTTAGTTGTTTTTTCCTTTTTCTCTTTTTTTCTTTTTGGAGATACTGGGGGCTGGGAGTTGATCCTGGGACCTCATACATGGGAAGCTGGCACTCAACCACTGAGCTACATTGGCGTCCCTGAGTTGGGTTTTTTGTTTGTTTTGCTTGCTGTTTGTTTTTCAGGAGGCTCCAGGATCCAAACCCAGGACCTCTCCTGTGGGAGTCAGGAGCTCAACTGCTTGAGCCACATCCACTCCCTTGTTTAGTTTTTTCCTAATTTCTCTGGTAAGAGCTCCCAGTATAATATTGAATAATATTGGTGGCAGTGAGCATCCTTGCCCTATTCCTGACCTTAGAGGGAAAGATTTCAAGCTTTCACCATGAAGTAGGATGTTAACTGTGGGGTTTTCGTACATCTCTTTATCATGTTGAGGTAGTTTCCTTCTATTCCTAGTGTTCTGAGTCTTTTTTTAAAAAAAGGGATGGTGAATCAGTTAAGATCCTCATGTGGTTTTTGTTCCTTCATTCTGTTAATGTGCTATATTAATTGCTCTTCTTATGTTGACCCAACCTTGCATACCAGTGATAAATTCCATTGTTCATGGTGTATAATTATTTTAATATGCCGTTGGACTCAGTTTATTAGTATTCTGTTGATGATCTTTGTATCTATATTCAGAAGAGATATTAGTCTGTAGATTTCATTCTCGTGGTGTCTTTTATCTGGCTTTAGTATAAGGGTAATAATGTTGGCCTCATAGAATGAATTAGGGAATGTTCCTACCTCTTCAGTTTTTTTGGTAGAGATTGAGTAGAATTGGGATTAAATCTTCTTGGAATGTTTAATAGAATTCTTCTATGAAGCCATCTGGTCCTGGGTTTTTTTCATTGGGAAGTTTTTGGTTACTGATATAATCTCTATAGTTATTGATTTGTTATGATATTCTCTTTCTTCTTGAGTCAATATATATAGCTTATGTGTTTCTAAGAAATTGTCCATTGCATCTAGGTTATTTAATTTACTGATGTATAGTTGTTCATTGTATCCTCTTATGGTCCTCTTTATTTCAGTGGGGTCATTAGTATTATCCTGCTTTTCATTTTGATTTTTATTATTTTTATCCTCTCTTTTGTTCTTCTTCAGTCTAGCTGAAGGTTTGTCAGTTTTATTGATTTTTTCAAAGAACCAAGTTTTGATTTTGTTACTTCTATTGTTTCTTTGTCTTCTCTTTCCTTTTACTCTTCCCTGATCTTTATTTTCTTCCCTCTGCTTGCTGTGGGGTTACTTTGCTCTTCTTCTCTAGTTATTCCAGTTTCAAGATTTTGTCTCTGTTTTAAAGTTTTTCTTTTTTCGTGTAAGCATTTAAAGTATACATTTCCCTCTCATCACTGCCTTTGCTGCATCCTATAAGTTTTGGTATGTTATATTTTCATTTTCAGATGCCTCAAGATATTTCCTAATTTTATGTATTTCCTTTTAACTCATGGTTGTTTAAAGGTATGTTGTTAATTTCCATATTTGTGGATTTTCCATTTTTCTCCTAGCTTCATTCCATTATGGTTGAAGAATATATGTATGATTTCAGTATTTTTTAATTTATTGAGACTTGTTTTGTGACCTAACATAGGGCCTATCCTGGAGAATGATCCATGTGCTCTTGAGATGTCTGCATATTCTCTTTTTTCGGGTGAATTGTTCTAAATATATCTGTTAAGTCTAGTAGGTTTAGAGAAGCATTCAAGTCTTTACTTGTTTATTATTATTTGACTAGATGTTCTATCCATTACTGAGAGTGGTGTATTAAAGTGTTAAAGTAGAACTGTCGATTTCTCCCTTCAAATCTGTATTTTCTTCATTTATGTTGAAGTTCTGCTCTTAGTTGCCTATATATGTGTCATTGTTACATCTTCCTATTGAATCGTCCCATTTATCAGTGTATAATGAACCTCTTTGTCCTTCATCACAGTTTTTGACTTATCTTTTATTTTATCCTAATTACTATAGCCACCCCAAGTTCATCCCAATTTTGTCTACTATTGCATGGTATATATATTTTTTAGGTCCTTTCACTTTCAGCCTACTTCTGTCTTTGAATTTAAGGTGAGTCCCTTACATTTCCTTTTTAGCACATGTGGGAAGGGAGAATTAGAGTAACAGACCAAACAATATTCTACAATAATTCTAGCATCTATAGTTACCCAAATGGTTGCCTTTACCACAGGTCTTTATTTCTTTATACTGCTTTGACCCAGTGTCTAGTGTCCTTTCCATACTAGGACAGGTCTTGTGATGAACTCCCTCGGGTATTGTTTTTCTGATACTGTCTTATGGTGTACCAGACATTGTGTTAAGAACATTGTATGAATTTTTTTGTTTGAGTCTTAAAACAACCCTATTAGTCATTTTCTCCGTTTAGCAAATAGTGAATCTGCCTCTTTCAGAGGTAAATTACCTTCTCACAAAGCTACTAAATGACGGAGGCTGGCCTGGAAGCCATCACGGACTGTATTACGCTATACTACATCCCATGAAGTTTTTGAAGAACTGAAAATAGGGAAGAAATGAAAGCCAAGGGATGAAGAAGACTCATCTGTATTTTTAGAGATTGCTTTAGTGGCATTCCAGAACATGACATTTGGTGAAAGAAGTCCAGACTTACGCTTTTCAGACTTTAATGTGCCTAGAAATCACCTGGGGATCTTGTTAAAATGCATGTTCTTGTTCAGCATATCTGGGATGGAAACTGAAATTCTGTATTTCAAACAGGGTCCTAGGTGATGCCATGCTCCTGGCACATAGACCACACTTCCGTTAGCAAGGGCCTAGCCCAGCACTGTCAAGGGGTCTATCTGGTGGAGATGTTCTATATGTATGCTGTCCTTTTCAGTAGCCACTTGATACATGTGGCTATCAAGCACTTAAAATGAGGTTAGTGCAGTCTAGGAGCTGAATTTTTAATTTTATTATTTTGAATTAATTTAAGCTTAAACAGCCACATGTGGTTAGTGCCTACCATTTGGACAGTGTAAGTCTAGACAACCTGTTAACAGGCTAGTCTGTGTGGGAGATCATGAGGCCCTCTTGGGATAGGCTAATGAGCAGAATTGAGAAGCCATAGCTGGCACATAAAAGAATTTACGTGCCATAATTTTGCATTATTTAAGAATCAGATGTCTAAGAATGGCAAACTTCTTTTAGCTGAGTCACATAATTTTCTTAAAGAACCACTGAGCCTCCAGTTAAAATTATTCTGTAGTGCTTTAATTTGGTGTGCCTTTATACAATGAAAGTACTACTGGTTCCTAACTACAGATGTTTAGGTCAAGTAGTAATGATACAGGCCTGTCAAAAAAGACCTGTCCCATTTTCTGAGCTGTAATATATCCCTTTTTTTCCTGCTCTAAAATTAGATGATTATAAAGGGGCGCAACAGCCAACAGGCATTCACCAAAGAAACAAGAGACCGTCCTTTGCTTATGGTTTCTTCTGCTATTGTTCATAGTTATGAAAGAAATAGGAGGCTTGGTCATTGTTATAATTTACTCACAGAAGGTTTCTTTCCTGTGTGAAAGATAACCTGATGTTTTGATGTTGAACACATAGAAAAATGTCCAGAAATATTATAAAACATAATCATTACTGAAATCAAAGTAAATATTGGAATTATTGTTCAAATACCAATTAAAACCAGAAGAAAAAGTCACTCAAGGGAAGCGGCTGTGGCTCAATCAGTTGGGCTCCCGTCTACCATATGGGAGGTCCTGGGTTCACGTCCTGGGGCCTCCTTGTGAAGGCAGGCTCACCTGCATGCTGTGGAGAGCTGCCTGGCCCGCAGACGCAGAGAGCCAACTCAGCAAGGTGACACACACACAAAAAAAAGGGAGACAGGCAAAAAAAAAAACCACACAGAAGTGCGGGCAGCGAATGGACACAGAGTAGACAGCAAGCAAGCTGCAAGGGGGGAGGGGAAATAAAATTAATAAATACAGACACAGAAGAATGCACAGTGAGTGGACACAGAGCAGACAGCACGCAAAAAGCCACAGGTGGGGGGATGGATTAAAAAATCACTCAAGTCAGACTTCAAATAACACCATTATGACCATTTTACCTCATTAATATTTCTATATACTGTAATGTAGAGTCAGAAATTCAAAGAATTTCCCATGTAGAGTAGTACCAAAGGTAATTTCCTAAGTTTTTAAATTTAAGGAAAATCAGAGAAAACAGATATCATCAGAAAATGCTATGCTAGCTTATCATCTCAATTTCTAGACCTTTTAACCAGGTTAGTTTCAACCAATAATTCATTTGACAATTTTTTTTAGTAACTGCTTTATTGAGATATGAAATAATTCACATACCATACAGTTCATCCGTTTAAAGTGTACAAGTCACTGGTGTTTAGTGTATTCACAGAGCTGTGCAACCATCACCACAGTCAATTTTAAAAGAACACTTTCATGACCTCCAAAAGAAGCCCTATACCCTTTAATAATCACTTCCAATCCCCCCAGTAGATTTTTTTTACACAAAATTTTCTAAATTTTTAAGGGCCTGGCATTTGTTTACTCATTTCCCAATCACAAGAAATAACTCATTGTTTTTCTTATGAACTCCTGAAATATGCTGCTAACCAAAGAACTACTCAAACTTTCAATAGTCCTTTTCATTTAAAAAAAAAATACATATGTAGTTATTTATTTCCTCTGAACAGCTGCTACCAACTGATTCCTAAAATAGATGTTGTCATATGTCTGCTAAAAAGGCTGTTTAACAACATAAGCATTCCTTAAATCTAGCAAAATATAACCTGTCGAATCCAGGTTCATTGCAGTTATGATCTTCAGCAGTTTTCTACCCTACTTCTCTGTCTATTTGCATTTTATGAACACTTTACCTCTCTGTGGACCTTGATATTGATTGTGGTACTAGCCATATGTATGCAGCTCAGGGTCAGAGGAAAAAAATATGCCAGCCATTTATGCTTTGTAAAAAATCAACCATTTAAATATAGATGTCAAAACAAACGTATTGTGAAGTTCTTTTTTCTTTTTGGACTTCTCTGTAATAAAAGTACTGTTTTATTAGGTTATGGAACACAGCCAAGCTATGAATTACATACCATTTTTTACTAAATCCTCCTCCCTTAACTCTTAGTTGCATTACATTCAGAAAATGCATTTTGTCTGAGATGGAATGGTAGCATTTAAATACTAATGCAATTTAATCACATTGTAGAAAAATAGAGTGTATTTTAGAGATATAGAGAAAATGATAAAACTAAAAATTTGACATCCGTTTACCAATTTTTATTTATTTTTAGATACATAAAAGTAAGGACATAATCTTTAATCTGATTCAGTAGTGAATGGAGGCTCAGAATATACCTCTAGGAGGGAAGGAAAACAGTCATCTGATAAAGCATACTACTGCTGGTACTCCAAGTCTGTAAACTCAAAAAGGAGAAAAACTAGTAAAAATCCATTTTAGATAGTCATATTTTTTTCCTCATTAAGGGCAGCACTTTGCATGGATTTATTCCTCCAAGTCCTACTAAAATTTTGGCTATCTTGGCATATTTACACTCCGTTTGCCTTTCAGTATGAAATCTACCTACTAATTTGTAGAAAACATTTGTTTTCTATGCCTAGTACATCGTATAAAAGCCTAGAAAACATTGTGAGGTCACTTAAAATTCAGTCAGCCTACAGTCAAACCTCTGTAATAATCATATCACTGAATTCTGAATTGAACCTAGAAGAGGGGAAAGCTATGTATTTATGGTCAATTTTTTGACATTATGAATTTTTGTTGCTTTTTATTAGCACAAGATAAAAAATAGTTTTGAATTTACCCTAATACTTATTGCTATACATTAGAAAGATATCAGTAACAAATTCAAGAAATTCTGTAAGTGTAGAAAGTATTCTTCTCCCCTCCACCCAAAAAAAATAATTTATTTTACTCTTAGTTTGATAGGAAGTCGGCTAAATAAATATAATGAAAAATAATACATTTAAGCAGACTGTTTTTATTGTTCAAATATATGGATCTCCCTGATTTGAACAACAGTCAGAAATAGCGACAATAAGAAATACCTTTAAATTCAGCTAAAATCCAGGTTGTGCCAGGCATAAATATCATGTCTGTGAAATATAGTCATGTTTCAGGCTATCAGTTTTGCAGAATGTAGCAGCATCTCCTGACAAATAACAAGTGGAAAGCATAATACAGTGTTTACCATTTCAGTGCTCTATTTCATAAATATTTAATTGATGTTGCCTATGTCATTTGCTTTTACATTGGTGGTACTGAGAACAGTGTGTTCAGAGAGAAATATCCACATACAGAGTAGTGGAAAGAAAACTGTCATGCATAAGGTTAAATAAAAAGCCTTGCTAGATTGCTAGGAATTTTACAAGTGAATTCAAGTATTCATAAAACCTTTAAGTTCCATCCAATCTATATTCAAATAAAGTTCTCATCCTAGAAGTATAATAAAATTCAAATGTATATAGACTCTTCCAGTTTATTGTTCCTATACAATCTTAGGATGTCACAGACTGCTCACTTCATTCTTCCTTATTCTTTCCTTCTTTAGTGACCTTAGCTATAGTAACACTTCTCAGAAAAAGGAAAACACCATTCATCCATCCATCCATCATTAATTCAACATTTATTTATTGAGTGACTATGTGGGTCAGACATTGTGACAGATACAGCAGTGAATAAGAACACCGTCCATCTCTCTTAGAGATTTTAGTCTTTTAGTGAATGTAAACACATTATGGTTCGTTACAATCATAATAAATAATTAAAAGAAGTATAGGAAACTATGAGGGTGCATGAAATGTAGAACTCATTGAGTTTGGGCATTAATGAAAGGTTTTCCTGCTCAGATCTGAATAATGACTAGAATTGTGTGTTTCAACAAATGCTGACACTGGGACGATTTTTAACTGTTATCACATAAACCCAAATATGACCCAAAAGTCTATTCCAGGTACATTTAAAACCAGTATATTGTGGTATATTAAAGATAAAATCTAGGTGTGGCTGAGAATAAAGATAAAACTTCATGAAACTCTTTTTTTTTTTTTTTCTGTTAACTTCACCTAGCTAGAACTCTTTGTTGCAGTTAGAGTATAAAAGTGGAAAGAAATGTTACTTTGGAAATTTTGGTAACTAGATTTAAAATGGCCACAAGAATTTATAGTTGCTTTCATGTCTGCTCCTTTTCTATAATTTCAGATCATACACATTTTAAGAACTTTAATGTGTTTCTACAAATTGGTTTTTAAAACTGTTAAGGAAAGGATGCTCTGAGTTCTGTTTGAGCATTCCTGAGTACTTTATTAATCAATTTTGAAGAAAACAGCGTGTGTTTTCTGTGTTTCAGAAGTTAGAGGGAGGGGAACAGATGTGGCTGAAGTGGTTGAGCACTGGCTTCCCACTTTGGGTGGCAGGGGTGTCCCAGATTCTGTTCCTGGTACATCCTAAAAATAAAAAAACACCAAGCAAACAAATGGAAAAGCCAACTCAGGGGAGCCAGTGTGGCTCAGTGGTTAAGCACCAGCTTCTCACATACAAGGTCCTGGGTTTAATCCCCAGTCCTGGTACCTCAAAAAAACAAAAAACAAAAAATTAGGGGGAGATAAAGGTCCTGTTGCTTTGTATTTGAAACCAAGGAGATCTGCATTTCCATTCCTGTGCTGGGCCTAAAAGTGAAAAGTGCGTTGCATTGAGACCCTCCCATCATACATTGTAAATACACCTCAAACAATGACCCAGAGGACACTGATATCTTTTAGGTTGACCCTCTTCCATATAGCATTCAGATGTCTTTTGAGAAAATATTCAGAATTTTTAATAAGATTGCCCAGTCTTTCCTTTACCTGTTATTAGGTTTCGTCATTGGTGACTTATACAGGTTTCCAGCAAGGGAATTAATGCTCTTTCCTGGAGGTTTTCTCTATCAGTAAGCCTTGCATGGCAGGACTGGCTAGCATGGAATTACCTTTTCACCCTAATATTTTTGTCATAGCCTGATCATTTCTGCTTTTTCTCTCCTGTCTCTTTAGATAAACCTTCTTCCCCCTGAAGGTGAGGATGCCTTCCACATATATTCTCCTAGATTTCCCAGAGTGATGGTAGAATATCAAGACTACCTGGAAGATTACTTGCTGTGTATAGTTTTTGGAATATGGGAACCTTAGTTCTGAGAGAAAGTGATACAAGTAGTTTTGCAGCTTTGCAGAATTTTTGTGTTTTTTTTAACACATCTACACATTTTTCTCATTGTTTCACATCTCCTTTTAATTATTTTTAATACAGAATTTCATTCCGTTAGATTTAGCATTTATTGAATACTCCCCCACCAACGAATTCACCAAGATGAGTAAGACAAAGCATTTATCACAGCTATCTCCCAAATACATATGGGAAAATATGTCAGATTTACATACTACATTTCAGTATAATTTTAGAATACTGTTTATAAGAACTGACTCTCAAAGCCACAAAATTTGGGTTTGTATCCCACCTACTTACCAGCTGTGTAATCTTATAACAACCTAGTAAATCAAATGTTATTAACTACATTTTTTAGAAAGAAAAGTCTTAGGTCCAGAGAATCAGTGACTTGTCCCATCTTAAAAAGAGTAAGTATTGAAACAGGAGTGATAATCCAGGTCTCCTTGAGTCCAGAACTTTTTCCCATCAAATCATTGATTCTCATAAGATTTAAGATTTTAGACGTGGTACATGGAAAGGAGAATAAATAACATTGAATGACAATATGAGAAATTTATTCCATTTTGAATCTTAGTGTCTTATATCTGATTATGTCATGAAGAGGGTCTCAGTATATGATAGCATGTCTCTAATGCTTGTATTTAATACTTCTTTTACAAATAAAGAGCAGTTTTGCTGGCATGGTTTATACCTAGGTTTTAATAATATTGTTTACGGTTCACTCTATTTATTTATTTATTTTAAGATTTATTTATTTCTCTCTCCTCCCCATTATCTGCTCTCTGTGTCCATTCACTCTGTGTGTGTTTTTCTGCATCCGCTTGGATTCTTGTCAGCAGCACCAGGAATCTGTGTCTCTTTTTGTTGCGTCATCTTGCTGTGTCAGCTCTCTGTGTGTGTGGTGCCGCTCCTGGGCAGACTGTGCTTTTTTTGCACTGGGCAGCTCTCCTTATGGGGCGCACTCCTTCCGCATGCGGCTCCCCTATGCAGGGGACGCTGCTGCGTGACACGGCAGTCCTTGCGCGCATCGGCACTGAGCATGGGTCAGCTCATCACATGGGTCAGCAGGCCCTGGGTTTGAACCCTGCACCTCCCATGTGGTAGGCGGATGCTCTTTCATTTCAGCCAAATCCGCTTCCCATTCTATATATTTTTGTTGTTGCCTTCTATTTATATAAGAGATACTGATTTTTCCTTTAAGGTAATGGCATAAAGTTTCCTCTTAAAATGTATTGACAAAATTTAAGCCAGTCATTTCAAAGAAAAAAATATAGTAAAATATACACATGTTAAAATATTTATTTGCAAAATAAATAATACCATAAAAGATTCTCAATTATATAATAGGTGATAAGCATATTTGTTTAATGTATAAGAATCATTGCTTGGGAGACTGGAAAAGCTGTAGTTCTTTTCCATTGGATCTCTTAATTTTATTCTAGATACTTAATCTTTTTGTTAAATACATTTATAGTTTTAACAAGCTAAGTGCATAATGTAGTTAGTGACCCTATGTAAGCTACAGAAAATTTATATAAAACCTACCCACATTAATCCAATCATTTCAGATAATCACAAATTACACCACTGTTTTGTTTTTATGGTAAAGATATTTTTAGATGCTTTTTACTTCTTCAAAGAAGTTTTTTATGCTCTTAAAAAAGAAACATAGAAAACCAGTGCATGTTTAAAGTGGGAAAGTGGGCCATTTATTTTTAGGAAAGGCGCTGAGACCACCAAATACAGAAGGGAGCTGGCAATGTGAACGATCTCCTGGGGATCAGAGACTGTAATTTCCTCCTTATTTTGCTTTGAAATACATTTCCACAAATGCTCCATAAATGTTCGTTAATAATAGTTAAGAAGTGTTAATAACGAAGGAAAACTGCTCTCCAAATCCCAGATTAATGAGCAGCTAGAGCACTGGCTCCTAAGAATTTTCCCGCTGCATCTGTGCAGTGAGATGAGCTGGTCAAGGGAGACTGACAGGGTCTGTCAACGTTACCATTGCCACTAGGTACCGACAGATCCGGAAGGAGGGCTGAAGTGGATTCCATGTCACTGGACTCCTCACAGGCGACAGAACTTCATGAGGATGTCACCTCATAAATAGGTGTTGAGTGAATGATGAAAAACAATAAACACCACGAGCTGGTCATGCCTAGATTCCTGAAGAGTCATTGATTTTTTTTTAAAGTTGCCGTATGGCAAACACACACTTAAAAATCACATTCTCTCAAATATAACCCCTTGGAAAATAAGCCAACTGTTATGAAAGGGGTATTTTTAAAGGGCTGTTTTGGTTTTTGTTCTGAATTTCACTGTATCATTTTTTTTTAATTTTATTTTTAAAGAAGCTTTAGATTACATAAATGTTACATAAAAAATATAGGGTATGCCAATCATTTTAATATACCAACCTTCCTGTAAGAATCTCCATATCCCTTGTAGCTGGATCTTTTTATAATGGTGATTAAAGTGTCTTAAAATTTCAAAGAATTCTAATTTTCAGATCCTACAGTCAGTCCCTTTTTCAAAAGTCAAAACAAGCCAAGAAAAATTAATGCTTAAATAAGTCATTCCCAAAGGTACACATTTGTTACATAAAAGTAGGCTCTAGTTCTTAAGCTGTTATGGAAGAAAGGAATCCAGATGAAAATCGAGTCAGTACAACAGGACTTAAATAATGGCATAGATCCATAGGGTTTCAGTCTACAGTTTTCTTTTGTATTTTGAGTATTTGTGAAACAGGTGCTCTTAACAAATTTTTAAATCTTGACACTGTTACCTCAAAGATAGGCTATGTTAGTGAACACTTCTTTCCATTAGAATAGAGAGTGAATGTTCCTTCATTCAGAGAATGAAGCCTAGACACAAGGAAAAACTATCTTTAGGGAAACAGTCTGTTTTAGAAATCCTAATTTAATCCCCTTGGTTACAGAAACAACAATTTGATTTTCATAAGCCTTTCTGTCAGCCTTCAGCATTATCAGTGGGCAACTGTAATTACCATTTCCCAAGCAGCAGATATAGATGTCTTAACAGCATCTACAGAGTTAAGAAAGAAAAATTAAAATTAAATGTAAAAGTAGAATTTTAAAAACATTATTTATAAAAAAAAGAGTCAATATTTGAGAAGAAACAAACCTTCTTAGCTAAATTGCTATTTAGTTTCATCAAGACATTTTGATAACCAATATGATTGTACTTTCCCATTAATGACATCGTGCCAAAAAGGGAAGACAAGGAAAACCACAGCACAGAAATATAAAATATTAGCAACCATTCTTTATCTGTTTTTCCCTCCATCCCTACACACTGTTACCCTCAAAGCAAAAATTAATAAATGCTTTGAGTTCAAAATGGTTAATTCTATACCCAGATGAATTTGCTACATCAATTACTAGTCCCTATGAATATCAAAAATTTGACAGAATAATTCCATTTTTCTTAATTACTAGAGTACATATTAATATGAAAGCTTTCAAAAGAATTACTGATTTTATAATAATCACATTGGGTTATTATAAAATCAGTAATTCTTTCATTTCAACATGTAGGCTGTTGAAATAATATTAGCCTTATAAGTTAATAAATAACAATGTATTAGAATGCCAAAATATTGCCTAACACATTCTGTCAACATGTATGTGAACACAGCGGGAAATCCAAAACAAAAACTAATTTATGGAAAACTATGTATTCCTAATGACAGTTTATAGCAGTAGGGGTCCAAGTTACAAACTGCAGTCTCTACATGGAGATGCTTTCATTTTACATTGAAAACTTGGTTGCATTTTAGAAGCAAGTACTAAAATCAAGTCATTGCTCTACATTTAAGAGGACTTATTTTTTTTCCTATAAATCTAATGATTCTCATGTGAAATGTGTATATTTATGTATGCATGAAATTGAAGTATAAAATGAAGATGTTTTGTGTTCAAAATCATCAAAACCCAAGGAATCTTATGTATAAAATAACCCTATGCATATAACTATGCAATATAGTTTTTAAGGTAAAACTTTACTTTTAAAATCAAAACAAACAACAATGTTGATATCTAATACATTGATATTTTATTGATTCCAGGTATTTTTTTCCCATGCTCAATGGCTTAGTTAAATAATCTTTTCAAATATATATATATTCATAGGGAAGTGGCTGTGGCTCAAGCAGTTGGACTTCCGTCTACCATACGGGAGGCTCTGGGTTCGCGTCCCAGGGCCTCCTGGTGAAGGCAGGCTCGCCCGCATGCTGTAGAGAGCTGCTAGCCCGCAAGTACCACAGAGAGCCAACTCAGCAAGGCGACACAACAAAAAGGGAGACAAGCAAAAAAACACAGAAGAACGGACAGCAAATGGATACAGAGAGCAGACAGCAAGCAAGCCACGAGGGGAGGGGCGAATAAGTAAAAATAAATAAATACACAGAAGAATGCACAGGAAACGGACACAGAGAACAGACAGCAAGCAAAAAAAAGCTGCAAGGGGGGGTGGGGATACAAAATACATATATATACACACACATATACTACTATATCATAGGGTATAAATCTGGAAGAAACCTTAGAGATATCTAGTCGAAACCCTCCAATTTTTATAAATGAGAAACCAGAGAGGCTGGTGACTTGCCAAGGTTCCACAGCTAGTTAGTGCTGGAATCAAGACCCGGGACCCAGGTCTCTCTCTTTTTTTGCTTTAGTCAATTTTATTGATACATATTAATAAACATACAATTCATCCAAAGTATACAATTAGAGCATTTTCATTATCTCAGTAATAATAGTAATAAAAAACAAGCAAACAAAATTCCTCATCTCTCAATGCCTCTGTGCCTCCTCCACTGTACGTAGCTGCTGCTTCTGGCTATTCTATCCGAAGTGTATAATCAATGGCTTGAAGTATAATCACAATGTTGTACGTTCATCATCTCAGACATTTTAGAACAATTTCATTACTCCAAAAAGAAAGACTCCACACCACTTAGCATTGCTTCCTCAGACCCAGGTCTCTTTCAGTGTAAGCAAAAACCCCACTAGACGCCACATATAGCCTACATTGAAAACTGAACTGAACTCTAAAACGTCAAACTCTGATGTTCTTCTTCTGTAACTTCTAAGTTGGTCTCTCATTTTAGATTACGTATTGTTAATGGTTCTTTCTCAGAAAGGTGATTTTGGGGAAAATGTACCATGGTAGGATGTGAAGTGAATTACAAGGCAGGAAACTTTAGACCTTAGTTTGCTTGGATGAACTTGCAGGGTTTTGGAGGCTAAATACAACAGTGTTGCAGACCTCTTCAGAATGGTAGGGGTTTTTTTTGTTTGTTTTTCTTACCAAAATTCTAGTTCCCATATTATCTCAATTTTTGTCTTTGTGAGAAAGTTTGCTTGATCTTGTACTATTAAACATCATTTAGCCAATAATGGCAGGCCTGCTAAGAACTCTACTCTATGTTGCCAAAACCTCAGAATGTGCTCTTCAGGGTTCTGGTGGCATAAACTTCATTCAGGTTTCGATGGCAAGGGTGCTTGCTTCTACATTCGCTTCACAACATCCCCTGTAATTTGCTCCAGTGCTCTGGCAGATTGCTGGACCATGTCACCAGCTGTCACCACCCCTCCTTCCCATCCTTATTTGGCAGGATCTGAGAACTCAGGCAAGCCAGTAGAAATAATAATAGCTGTGGTAACAACTTCAGTGGCATAGTCCCCAGAGACAGGATCAAAATTTGGCACCTTTTCTTTCAATGTGGAACTAAAAATGGCACTGAATTTGCTACTTGGTGGTGTATAATTTTCTTTAATTACACATTTTGGTTTCAAGTGATCTACATGCTGGCTTTTAAATATTAAACCAATATATATTGGTTAAAACCAATGGCATATACATTTTTATGGGGAGGAGGTGAAACTCTATCATGGATTTCATCTCCCTCCGCATTGAAAAACAAAAGGTAATGTAAGCTGTAATTTCTGTCAGTTTGAATGGTCTTGAGCCTGAAAGAAAACCTTTAAATTTCACTGACAGATTATATTTTCTCATATTGGCTCAAAACAACTATTGAAATTTTCCTTTCAGTATTTACTGGAAGAGTCTACAGGAAAAAAAAAACTGAAGAGGCTATAGGATGATTATTTTTAATTTCAACATCTTAAAATTGGTTATGGTGCAATACCACAAGACAGTCTGAAATGATTTAGTCTAGATTAGCCTATTTGGGTATTAGTAACATGAATTCCAAAAGTGATAGATGGCTTAACATCCATTGTGAGTCACTGCTAGAGCTGATAATACTACATTCCCATTGATGGGTTAATAATATAAAAATTATGGGAAGCGGACTTGGCCCAGTGGTTAGGGCATCCTCCTACCACATGGGAGGTCCGCGGGTCAAACCCCGGGTCTCCTTGACCCATGTGGAGCTGGCCCATGCGCAGTGCTGATGCACACAAGGAGTGCTGTATCTTGCACGGGTGTCTCCCGCATAGGGGAGCCCCACGCGCAAGGAGTGCACCCCGGAAGGAGAGCTGCCCAGCACGAAAGAAAGTGCAGCCTGCCCAGGAATGATGCCGCCCACACGGAGAGCTGACACAACAAGATGATGCAACACAAAGAAACACAGATTCCTGTGCCGCTAACAACTGAAGTGGACAAAGAACACGCAGCAAACAGACACAGAGAACAGACAACTGGGGTGGGGGAGAGGGGATAAAATAAAATAAATCTTTAAAAAAAAAAACTAATTTGTAGATAATACATGTCAGATATTATGACTTTTTAAATTAAAAAAAAAAATTTTTTTAAGATACATAGATCACAAAAAAATGTTACATTAAAAAATATAAGAGGTTCCCATATACCCCACACTCTACCCCACCCCACTCCTCTCACATCAACAACCTCTTTCATCCTTGTGGCACATTCATTGCAATTGGTGAATATATTTTGGAGCACTAGTATACCACATGATATTATAACTATTTTTAAAAGGCGTGTTGACTGACTTTTTTTTTTTAAGATTTATTTACTTATCCCCGCACCCCACCCTATTATCTGCTCTCCCTGTCCATTCTCTGTGTGAGGACTGACTTTTAAAAGGGTTGTTGGCTGACTAGGAATCATCTTGGAAATCTATGCTCTCTTGCCCGGAGAAAAAGGAATTTTACTAGCTGCCGTCAAGGCTGCTTCTGATTGTTTACCGTCCAGGATTTTCTGTTAGTCACCTCTGATTTTCAGGAACCAGTTCAGCTGCTGAGATCCAGGCCTCCAAAATCAACTCTATGCAAAATATTTGAATATATAAATATGACTTATATATTAAACTGTTTTCTTAACTATCCACTCCCCCTTCCTCCGGAACTAAAATTCCCTCATCCTTCTCTTCCCCAGTGTGCCTGTTTTTATACCCTAGCTGCAAAGATCCATTTCTACTTCTTTGAAACCCTCCCTCGCCATTCCTCACACCCCAGGAAGTAAAAAAATTGAAAGATGACTCTGGGCAACAATGTATGGAGTAGATTGAAATGGGGGACAGGAAAACTAATTAAAAGTAATGTCGGCCTCTTCCAAATTTTAATACAGTAGATAATGCTTAAAACTGAAAGACCCGAAGGGAGCATTTTAGGAATGTTATTCAGACATAAGGATGGAAATACTAAAAGAACCAGCCAAAGAATCAGGAATGGTATTGTCGAATGAGTGAGAAGATTAGATGAACAGGTTGAGGACTGCTGTTTTCCATAACAGTCTTTAACAGTATGTTCGTTTATAACTTGAAAAAAAATAAATTTTAAAAAATTTTAAGCGAAGACCCAGAATAGGGCAGTGCTGCTGAAAACAAAATGAATACAATTGCTGGACTTGACTGGATGAGAGAATTGGATGAGAAAATTGGGGGGAAGAAAAGTTAAAGATTCAGGGTTTAAAATTTTGGTGACTAGTAATGGTGGCTAACATGTACTGAATGTTCACACAAATCGTAGGGCTTCATATGCATCACTTTTTTAATTTTCACAGCAAACCTAAAAATAATTACTCTTATAATTCCCATTTAATGCGTCAGGAAACTGAGAATTTCAGAAGTTAACTTTTAGGGCCGCAGTTAGTAATTGGTAGAACTGTGATTTAATCCAGACTTCATTGCCCAGACAAAAATGACAACATGAAGGGAGAAAGGAAACCCAGGAAGCAAAGCAGTTATGATGATGGAGACAGTTTATTCTGTTTTAGTAAGTTTTGCAAAACCCATGCCATTTCTAGATATGTCTAGTGGGAAAATGTAAAGTTTGGAGCATGGATTAGTCAGGAAAGAAGTCAATTTTAGAGATACATATTTGAAAGTCATCCATCCCCATGAGATTGAGAGATGAAGCCATAGGAGCAGATGAGATGACAGAATAAGGAGAGATCAGGGAATGACTGGTGAATGTCTGTATTTGGGGGCTATGTGGAGAAGGAGCCGTATACATCAGGAAGCGCTAGGTTTGATGATGTAACAACGCAGAAATCTTAGTGGCTACATTAGTTATTTCTTGCAGCTCAGCCTATTACTCCAAAATTTAGCAGCTTAAAACAACAAACATTTATTGTTCTAACAGTTTCTGTGGGTCAGAAATATGGGCCAACTTAGCTAGGTGCCTTTGGTGCAGGGTTTTTAAGACATTCTGTCAAAGTGTTGTCTGGGACCGCAGTCTCTTTTGAAGGCTCGACTGGGGATGTGGGAATTCACTCCCAGGTTGACTCATGGGTTTTGGCAGGCCGCAGGCTCTCATAGCATGGGTCCCCCACAGGGTTTCATGAGGCATGAAACCAGCCTCCTGATTGCTGGCTTCCCCCATGGCAAGGAATTAGAGAGGTAGAGCAACCAAGATGGAAGTCACAGTCAAAAACTTAACCTCAGAGATGGCATTCCATTGCTTCTGCTATATTCTTCTCATTAGAAAAAGTCACTTAAGTCCAGACTACACTCAGGGTGAGGCAATTTCACAAGAGCATGAGTATTAGGAGGTGGTGATTATTTAGACCGTCTTAGAGGCTACCTACTACGGTGGTTTAACACGTTTGTTTTACTTAAACTACATGCTCAATGTGGGATGGCAAGGGGGTTCTGTCACTCAAGGACCAAGACTAACATAAACACTCAGTACACGTTTCCATGCTCACTGCAGCAGGCATGAGGAGTGCAGCAAACTACATGTTGACTCTTAAAGCATCCTCCCAGAAGGAAACACTCATGACTTCTCCCCACATTTCATTGTCCAATGCATAGTCACAGGTCTTCAAGAGTATAGGAAGAGTAATCCTACTAGATGTCCAGGAGAACTGGAATACTGGTGAAGTGCCCTTATGACCCATTCAGTGAAGACAGATGAGAAGCAGAGAGATAAGAAGAGACCTGGGAGAGTTGTGAAAAAGAAATATTAAGGAAGCATGGTTAATTACGCCAAATACTATTGATATATAGTAGAGAGCATGAATATTGATAAGAGGCTACTCAGTGTGGCAATTCAAGAGATCCCTCATAGCTACAGAGAACAGTTTTAGTGCCGTAATCAGAAACAGAAGTGAAAGTATGAGAAAAATAAGGAGTAGCAGGAACAACATTGTAGATTCTTCTTTTGAGATATATGGCAGTGAAGGTAATAGTTTGAGGGAAATAAGAAATAAGAGACTGTATTAAAATCCTGGCTCTGTAACCCAGCATTCATTTATGACCTCCCTCAAAGTTCCGTGTAGTCTGTGCACAATGTTGACATTGCTTTTTTATATCTTCACCAAAATCACTGATAAACATGCTGAAGTAGAAGGGCCAGACACAGAACCTTCATTGTGCAGTCACAGCTCAATGCTGATCACTCGGTACTAGCGGTAAAATTGTTGCTCGATCTGTGACAAACACAGGGATTTTCTGTGGGGTGACAAGTCAATGTTTGTAAGCTGCAAATCACTGTGAGAGGGCCTGGACTGACTGCCATTAAAACAGTCGATGATTTGTTTAGTCATGGTGCTTCCCTAACGTCTCAGTTTGCACCACAGGAAGCCCTTCCTCCCTCCTCAGTTTTCCTGCCACCTGATGGAGTCATTCACCATTCTTCCATCCTGCATTTTTACTCTCTGTATGATTCTAGTTATCTCACAGGGATGTAAATTAGGCTTGTCATAATTGTCTAACCTACAAGTTTATGGGAAGGGAAACCTTGCAGAGAGGGTCTGAGGAGGGTAAATCCAAATATTCTTTGGCTATGCCATATATTAGGTGGACTTTTTAAAATGAACTTTTTATTTAATTATAATATGCATTTAGAAAAGTACAGAGATCATAAGTGTGAACACACCAGTTGAACCATCTCCAGAAAGAAAAATAGAATACTCCCCCAGTCCTGCCCCTTCTCCATAAAGGTAATCACTGTGGTGACTTATTCCTGTGAATTGGTTTTACCTGTTTTGAACTTTATACACATGCACTTATATAATATTCACTTTTTTGCATTTGCATTCTTTTGCCCAATATTGCCTTTGTGAGGTTCAATCATGTTGTTATATTTCTCAGTGGTCCATTCATTTATAGTCTATTATAGAATCCCATCATATGACTATACCATGATTTTTTTATCCATTCTACTGTTAGTTGCCTCCATTTTGAGGCTATTAAAATAGTTCTTCTATAAATATTTTTGTTCACATCTTTTGATGTATATGTGTATACATGTTTCTATTGGATAATTAGAAAGGCATTTGTAGACCAACTGGAGAGTTAAGCACCATTTCTAAGATTTTTAATATGAGAAAATACATTCTAATTTCAACCAACCAACTTACAAATGACCTTTCAAAATACAACCATTTATAGTTGGTAAACCTCTTGTACTTAGAAGCCGCTTTTAGCAAACAAGTTCTGATTACATTTGTAAAAAAAATTGTAAAAAAAAAAAGTAATTTGCATCAAACCTTCAAAATTTCTTTAACATGAATGCTTAGTTTTAATTCAGAACAAATTAGATAAGTAGGGAAGCAGTATAATGTAGGGAAAGGACTCTTGAATAGGGCCAGGAGATCTGGTATCATGCATTACCTTCACATACTTTTTAAAGACATTGGGAAAGTCCCTGACCTTCTTTGTGCTGACCTTTCATTCCCATAAAACTGTGTAGTGATCCCTGCCACATACTACATTTTAGGAGATAAAAGATGCCAAGGAATTTTTAATTTGAAAAATGCACTGAAGAGATAATGTTATTGCTATCATCTACAAATGCCACTCTGCCTTGGATAACAGTTTGGATATGAATTGTACTTGTATGGAGGTATTCATGTGGAAGGCAGGCAACCTAGATTCTGGTCTCAAACTGCCCCTGCATTAACTATGACCTTTGACCCTAAGAAAATTAGGACTTCAATTAAATGGTCGTTATTAATATTACCATCATCCTTACAGTCTTTCTCTGCCTTAGCTCTTATCTGTAAAATAAAGAGGTCATACTAGGTACTTACTAATATTCCTTTCAGCTCATATACTCCTTGCCTTTCTTGCTCTCTGATTTTATACCACACATGAAAAGAGGGAAATTAAGCTCCTAATTAGGTAGTATAACATCTTTTGGTACAAAGGGGGCAAGAGAGAAAACGAACATCTTCTGAACATTCCGCGGTACTTCATATCCATGATCTTCCTAGCAGCCCTGTGGTGTGCAGATGCTGATAGCGCCTTCTGTCAGCTAATCAAATTGAGGTGCAGCAAGATTAAAGAACATACCCGTCGGGTCATAGCCAGAAGGGAAGGTTTTCTTCACAACTTCAAATAGTAATTAATGATTCCATGCTTGAAGCTTGTGGTTAGAAATCAGTTCTCCTATCTCCAGTTACAAATGCTGTTTCTGTCCAACATAACTTCACCATTTCTTTTCAAGGATTTGCAGGCATAGCACCCTTCCTGCAGGATTATTTAATTCAGAAAATTGGAAATGAAGTATTGAAGCTTCGACTTCTCACTTCACTGTGACTTTTGACACAAAAGCCAGGAGGTTAACCCATACACATAGGGTTCCCAACCACCTTGTTTTGTTTTATAAAACAAACTCTAGTATCATCATACATAGTAAACAGGATTTTGGCAATGCAAAAGGTAGAAAAGCAGAAAATGGCTGGCAGCACTTGAGAGCAATCCTTGAATCCTGCTGGGAACGGCCTCAAAACCTTGAAATGCCTGAACTTTCAAAACCAAATCTTAGGCACTGTTAAATGCAAATAAGTACTCAGTAATTTCTGTAACATTCTTGACTTTTGTGAATTTGCTACCATTCTCTCGCTCTCTCACTTCCTCTATTTTTTCAAAGCAGTATTAAAACGATATAATATTATTGGGTATGATTCTTGTCTTAGACATTGTAGGTGGAACAGAATCCAGTTTTATTGAAATTTTATGTAATAAAAAATACGTACTAAAGCTGTTGCCCATCTGGCGAAAATAAAACAGCTTTCCAAACACAAACACTACATTACTTTTTAAAATTTGACATCAGTGCACTCTTCCAGGATTATCTCTACTCTGTAGTCTATTAAAACCAATAATATGAGCAAATATTTCATTCAAGAAGACCTTTCATGTTAAAAGCTCACATAAATGATTTCAGTTATTTTGTATGAAAACTTTGACCCTATTGGAATATTTATTGTTGCCCTGCCAAAGTTTGTCAAGTATCTAAATCTTTTTCTATATGCACAACTAGCTCCCATTATCTTGTTCCGAAATTGCGGAAGTATCTGAAACCCTGAAAGATGTGTGAAGGGATAAAATGTTTAGAAAGCTCCTGACAGTTTGCCTTTCAAACACTATGTAATTTAATTTAATACAACATGACACATGAAGTTATACCTCTTTATAAGATGACAACTTGTAAATTCAAGAATTCTACAGCCTATATCTTAATCCATGAATATCCGAATTTAAAAGGAATTGCTGACAAACTATAATTTAAGCAGAGAGTGAGTATATATATTTGCTACAAATATACGTGGTAGATAACAGCCAGCTAGCTATGTTTGGTATCACTCTTACTCTAGCTTGCCACTGATATCCCAGTAGTATTAACAAAAGAATGTAGAACTGTGCTAAGAGAACGCCCCCAAATTATTATTTTTTAGAAATTTTCTATCAATTACCAGTAGTATTAGGGAACTTTCACTCAACTACCTTTCACATAGCACAATATTAAGGCAGTGGTTCATTAATGATTAGTAATGACACTCCATTCCTACCTATTTATATATTTGTTAACTTTTCCTTTAAGTTAGTATATTTTTATCTACAACAATGTTTTCTTATATTTTAAAACCTCAGAAAATAGAAATAGTCTTAATTTACACTCATTTATTTGACAGATACTTACTGAAACCTACTAGGTATCAGTCAGATGCTGTTCCAGGTAAATGGGTGAAGTAACCCTTGTCAGGGAAGGGTTCCCCAAGTTGATACCTTGCTCTGAATGATAATTAGGTATTCTCCAGTGAGTGAGGAGCATTACAGATAGAAGAGACTACCTACTGAGAGGTGCCATGCTCTGTTCAGGTGACTCGTAAGTAGTTTAATTATCTGGAGTTTAAAATAAATCAATGAAATACCTAAATAGTAAGATCAGCCCTGCTATGTGTGAGCTAAGTTTCATATACATAGTGTCGAATCTTCACATCCATTAAATAAGGTAGTTTTAACAGCCCCATTTTAAAAGTAAACCTCATGTTTAACACTATTACATATTTGCTTAAGATTAAATCCTAGGCTAAGGATTGAAACAGAATCAACCTTCATCCTGACTGCTGCTTTTTAAACAGTACCTAACAATTTACTTTTGCTACCACATATATTGAACATTGGGCTTTTTGGTAGTGGTAGTTATCACACTGCTTCTAATAATGCTTTCTTTTTTTTTTTAAAGATACATAGATTACATAAATGTTATAGGGATCTCCATATGCCCCACGGCCCCCACTCCCCACATTTTCCCAAATAAACAACATCTCTCATTAGTGTGGTGCATTCACCACAATTGATAAATGCATTTTGGGGCATTGCCACTGAGCATAGGTTTTAGTTTACATTGTAATTTACACTCTCTCCCACATAATTCTGTAGGTTATGGGAAGATACATAATGGCCTTTATCTGTCGTTGCAGTGTCATTCAGGACGATTCCCAAGTCCTAAAAATATCTGTGTTATACCTGTTTTTCCCTCTCCCTGCCCTCAGAGCCTCCAGTGGCCACTGCCTCCACAATAATGTTGTGATTTCTTCCACTGCTAGAATCACAGTAAGTCTATAGTAGAATACCAGCAAGTCCACTCTAGTCCATAGTTTATTCCCCAATCCTGAGAATTCTCGGATGGTGATGTCCACTCCACCTCTAATTGAGAGGGGACTCTGATCCCATACAGCTGATAGATGGGACTCTCTTGCTTGCAGTTGCTTGCAGTATCTAATAATGCTTTATAAACACTTCTCTATGTCTTTACACACCTCTCTAGTAAATTCCAACTTACATAGTAAAAAATATAATATCCAACAAAATGTCCAAAAAGGTCTTTCATGATATGGTAATAGGACTATCACTTGATGGGTCTCTGAATTTTCAACTTTCTTGAGGATTAATTCCTGTATTATTTGAACACAAATAAATGTTTAGTAAGTGTTCATGGTTAATATGACAGTGATACATTCTCTTAAATATTTGAAATAATTTAAGAAAAATTCTAAGCACTCTAAAGTTATATATAAATTTGTTAATTACAGTATAAGGTCTTCTAGTGTTATATTTTCTAAATATTTTAAATACAATTAGTAAACACATTTACAAAATTATAAATGTTATTTATAAAATTATAACAAGTTATTTATAAAATTGTTAAACTCTAATAGAAACTTCACGTGAAGTTACTTGGCATATATTCATGTTGTTTGATCTGTGCGTTACTGAATTGTATGCCATAAATTCTAAGACTGCTGGTCTTAAATTTAGAGTATTCACATTTTATTTTATATTATACATCTGAATCAAATTCTGGGCATTTCATATACCAATGAATTCATCTGTAAGTTCAGTTTTTGCTTTTTACCTTAATTCAAATTTATAGCATCATGTCTTTTGAAAACCTATAGGTGTTGCCCCAGACTATTACATATTTGCAAGTACCCTGTGTTCAAGTAAGTTTGGCAGATGCTGCTATAGAGAGTTTACCACTTCATTAAGTGATGATAAAGAGTTGAACTCAGATAAAATAGAGCAAATAATTCATTCCTGCGGATTTTCTGGTACCAATTAACTGAGTAAAAGCAAATCATTATTATAGTGCTGCCGTATTGGACTGATTGGGCTGTATTGCTATGAAAATTCTATTTGCTCATAGAACTGTTTGTTTCATCATTTTTTTGTACAATTATCCTTGATATTTCAGAACACCGAAATCTTAGCTTTACATATGACTCTTGTTATAAACATGTTTGCCATTTGCTCTTGTGGCTATAAGCAGCAGACCCTTAAACAACCTGTGTTCTTTAACCCTAGCAATGCATCTATTTGGCCTCAACTGGCAGTTACAGCAGACTGAAAATGACACATTTGAGAATGGAAAAGTGAATTCTGAGACCATGCCAACAAACACTGTATCATTACCTTCTGGCGATAATGGTAAGAGCAAGAATTATTTGTCATGTGTTTTTCTTTTAACATCCTTTTTCCATAAATTTATTTTTACCCTTGTTTACACCAGTTTTATATGGGAGAGGGAAAAGATTTTGAAATTACAGATATCTTTTCATGAGTGCTTTGTATTAATTTCCTTGAAATGTTGAAAATTCACATTTTACTATAGGGATAATATGATATTCTGCCTTCTGATTTGATGGCTAGCCTTTCCCACCTTTCCCTCCTGTAAGTATGCATTGATTTTTAGTCTGTGAACAGATTTTAATCAGTGTAACATCTCTTATTGTATCTTGGGTATATTAAGGTTTTCTTTTTATTTAACTATTATGTGGAGTTGGAATACTCTTATAATTTTGTTGTAAAAGCTTTTAAATACAGAACACATGAAAGGATTATAATTTATTGAGCTTTCCTCTGCTTTTCCTTTCTCTAGACCCTTAAAAGTTTACACTTTGTGCTAACAGAGATTTTCAAATTAACACGAATTAAAAATGGAATTTAAGTGGATTAAAAATGCTCTATTTCCTTTCCAGTATAACCCCGCAGAAAATGTAAATACAGTTATCCCTTCCATATTGCGGGGGTTAGGGATCTGGTGCTCCTGCAATCTAGAAAATCTTCATAAAATTTTTGACCCTCCCTTTATACCAGAAAAGAAGTCTGAATTTTTTTCTTTTTCTTTTATGGGGTATTTACAATACCTTCTTATAAAATTTGGGTTAAGTATTTGGTCATAGGTGATATTATACAATACTATACATATATTTTATGCATTTCTGAGTCTTGGCATTTGACTTCCTCTAACTTTTTGCAAACTGTCATATCATAGTTCTTTATATCAAAACAACCAGATCAGGATACCTTTTTCTGTCACCCAATGGACATATGTTATGCCTTTAAGCATTTCCCTATATCTTCTTCCTCTTTGTTTCCTCTGATCTACTGTATTTTTATTTATTCTACTCAGATGTATATTTAATGCATAGATCAACAGCATATACACATAAATACTTTTTTTTTAGCTTTGGAATGAGTCGTCCAACATGAGGAATAGATTGCAGATACCCCAGAGTGAGTCAGAGCACAGTAAGGAAGAGCTGATTCTTCAGCTTGCCAACTGGATTAGTAGATTTGTAGAAATTTCCTGTTATGGAAGGAAGGCAATCTCTGGGCCTAGACCTTGGTCAAAGAGTGACCTAAATATCATTTCTCATCTTCTTTTCTTGAATAGCCCCCAAAAACCTAAATTGTAAGGAATTCTTATTTCTGGTTTTCCAAGTTAAGGTTCTTAGAATGTATCTCTTAAACATATACATACCTTGGGTGCAGGAGATTGTATTTGCAAGAACATCCTAATGAGGAACCTGTAACATCCATGTACGTCCCCCACTACTTCAGTATTACAAGGTATTCAGAGAAGCAGATCACGTATCTCTTTAGAAACTCTAGGAAAGTACAATCCTTGGGAAAGCCTTAGAATTCTGGATAAAGCTCACTATGAGAATTAGCTGTGCTAAACATAATGAGAAAATTACTTCATAGATTCTAAATGCAATACTTTTTTTTATGAAGTCCTATTTTATTATTTTATAAATATAGAGAGCAGTCACAGTGCTAACTGTTCAGTAAACTCCCTGCATGCCTTTAATACTGAGCCGAAGCTTCTAAATTGTATTTTGTACATAAAAGAGTTTTCAGTATATACCCTGATGTCTTTGGCTAAAACCTTTAGAGATCAGATGAGTCAAAAGTATGGGGTCTCAGGCAAAACTGATAGAAATTGACACAGTGCATGAAAAGGTAAGAGTGAAGTTTTTCCTCAATTACCAGTCTCTTTCCAGAAAGTAAAATTATTTCCCTGGATCGAGGAATTCATTTAGTTTAATATACTGGAGAGAATCACACAGGCCTATATTCAAACCTCACTATTTCATTTATTTACTTTGTAACCTTGAGAAAGTTACGTACCCTTGTTTTTTTTTTTGTTTGTCTTTTTTTAAAGATTTATTTATTTATTTCTCTCCCCTTTCCCCACCCCCCTCTGTGTCTGTTCTCTGTGTCCGTTTGCTGTGTGTTCTTCTGTGTCCACTTGGATTCTTGTCAGTGGCACTGGGAATCTGTGTCCCTTTTTGTTGCATCATCTTGCTGCATCAGCTCTCCATGTGTGCGGCCCCATTCCTGGGCAGGCTGTGTTTTTTCGCATGGGGCGGCTCTTCTGGCGGGGCACACTCCTTGCACATGGGGCTCCCCTACATGGGACACCCCTGCATGGAATGGCACTCTTTGCATGCATCAGCACTGCGTGTGGGCCAGCTCACCACACAGGTCAGGAGGCCCTGAGTTTGAACCCTGGACTTCACATGTGATAGGCAGACGCTCTATCCATTGAGCCAAATTCGCTTCCCCATCCCCTCTTTTAGTCTCAATTTCCTCATGTGTATAAGAAGGAATTAAAATCCCTATCTCTTGAGTGACCAACTTCAACAGTCTGGTAACCTTACTATATTTCCTTTGCAAACTCTCTGCCGTACAACTCAATGATTATTTCAAATCCTCCCATAACCTTAAAATCCCAGCCCCTCAGTTCCCTCAGCAGATGACTGTGCATCCTCCATAACCAAAAAAGTCAGCCTTCTTAAACAAGGTATGTATTTCAGTTTATTCATGTCTTTACCTTTCACTTACTTCTGCTACAAACCTGGCTTCTGCATTACTCCTTCCTCATGACCATCCTCTACAATAATCACTAATTGGAATGGACGTCTTCCAAAGTTACCAATTGCTATGGCAATACAGTCAGTGAATACTCATAAGTCTTTATCAGATTTGACTTCTTGTGTATCATTTAACACAGTTAACCTCTCCCTCCTAATCAGAATGTTTTTTCCTTTGGCTTCTGTGATACCACATTGTCCTTGTCTCTTCCTGCCTTTCTAGCAGCTCCTTCTCAGTTTGCTTAGTTGACTCGTTTTCCTCTACCTGATCCCTAAACATTGTTATTTCTCAGTACACAACTCTTCATAATATAAGCACTCTTACGTTTTCTCATCCATTCTACTGGCTTCAATTACGTTCTTTTTTTTTTTTCCTTTTATTTTTTTTTATTTTATTTTATTTTTTAAGATTTATTTTATTTATTTCTCTCCCCTTCCCCCCGCCCCCATTGTCTGCTCCCTGTGTCCATTCACTGTGTGTTCTTCTGTGTCTGCTTGCATTCTTGGTGGCACCAGGAATCTGTGTCTCTTTTTGTTGTGTCATCTTGCTACATCAGCTCTCCATGTGTGCAGCACCAGTCCTGAGTGGGCTGCACTTTTTTTCACATGGGGTGGCTCTCCTTGCGGGACGCACTCCTTGCACATGGGGCACCCCTACACGGGGGTGCCCCTGCATGGCACGACACTCCTTGTGCACGGCAGCTCTGCGCATGGGCCAGCTCACCACAAAGGTCAGGAGGCCCTGGGGATCGAACCCTGGACCCTCCATATGGTAGGTGGACACTCTTTATCAGTTGAGCCATGTCCACTTCCTCAGTTACATTCTATATACTGAAATCTTCCTAATCAATGAGTCTAGTCTAGATCTCTCTCCTTAGCTCCATACAAAAACAACACAAAATCTAAGGGAAGCAGATGTGGCTCAAGTGATTGGGCTTCTGTCTACCATATGGGTAGACAGGAGCCCAAACCTTGGGCCTCCTGAAGACAAGTTGACCCACGAGGAGAGCTGATGGCCCATGATGCTGTCGTGATCTGAGAGCAGACGGCAAGTACAAACAATAAGGAGAGGGGTATATAAATAAAGTGCAAGAAATAAATCTTAGATTTTTTTTTTACTTCATTTTTTTTCTAATATTACATTAAAAAAATATGAGGTCCCCAAGTATCCCCCACCCACCTCACCCCACTCTTCCCACATCAACAACCTCTTTCATCATCGTGACACGTTCATTGCATTTGGTGAATACATTTTGGAGCACTGCCGCACCACATGGATAGTGGTTTACATTGTAGTTTACACTCTCTCCCTGTCCACCCAGTGGGCCGTGGCAGGACATACGATGTCCAGCATCTGTCCCTGCAGCACCACCCAGGACAACTCCAAGTCCTGAAAGTGCCCCCATGTCATATCTCTTCTTCCCTCTCCCTACCATCAGCAGCTACCGTGGCCAATTTCTTCTGTTACTAATCACAATAGTTCCATAGTAGAATATCAGTAAGTCCACGCTTATGTTTTTTAATGTAACATTTTTTGTGGTCTGTGCATCTTCAAAAAAATACAATTTAAAAAAGTATCCACACACACAAAAAAGTAATGATAAATCTATGTTTTTGGACATATAATGTACAAAGATATAAGTACAAAAAAGATATAACAAAAAAAAAACATGGGGGTATAGGATGATATAGAAGAATATGTGCATGCTATTGAAGTTAGGATGGTATCAAACTAAATATGATTATTATACATTTAGTATGTTAACTCTTAACCCCATATTAACCACCAAGGAAATAGATAAAAAGTATATCCAGATATACATGAGAAGGCACTCAGTATGGTACAACTCCAAAAATCAAGTAATATAAAAGAAGGCATTAGCAGTAGTGAAGGACAAAATAGGTGTAAGACTGGCAAAGGCTTATAGCAAAATGGCAAAAAAAAAGTCCTATATTTGTCAGTAGTAACTTTAAATGTGAATGGATTACTCTCTCCAGTCGGCAGAGATTCGAAGAATGGATTAAAAAAAAGCGTGACCCAACTATATGCTACATGCAAGAGACTCACCTTAAGTTCTAAGGTACAAGAAGCTGGAGATAAAAGGATGAAAAAAATACATGCCATGCAAGTAGTAACCAAAAGATAATTGAGGAGGCTCTACTATTATCAGATAAAATAGACTTAAGTCAAAACAGTGACAAAGGACAAAGAGGCTCATTATATACTGATATATGGGACAATTCAACAGGATGATGTAGCAGTGTTAAATATGTATTCACCTAACAGCAGAGCCCCAAATATATGAAGCAAATACTAACAGATTTGAAGGGAGAAACTGGCAGTTCTACATTAATAGTAGGAGACTTTAATGTACCACTCTCAATAATGGATAGAATATCTTGTTAGCGATCAATAAGGAAGTACAAGCCTTGACCTAACAGACATACATAGAATACTTTACTCAAAAAAACAAAAAAATACACATTCTTCTTGAGTGCACGTGGATCATTCTGCAAGATAGACCATATGTTAGGTTACAAAACAGGTCTCAATAAATTAAAAACACTGAAATCAGACAATGTATGTTCTGCAACCACAAGGGAATGAAGCTAGAAATCACTAACAGAGGGGGAAATGAAAAATTCATAAATACGTGGAAATTAAAAACATAATCTTAAATAGCCAGTATGTGAAAGAGGAGATCACAGGCAAAAGTAGGAAATATCTTGAGGTGAATAAAATGAAAATACGACATACCAAAACTTACAGGATGCAGTAAAACAGGGTTGAGAGGGAACTTTACAACTTTAAATGCTTACATGAAAAAAGACTTCAAATCAGAGATATAACCTCAAAACTGGAAGAACTAGAACAAGAAGAGCAAACTTAACCCACAATGAGCAGAACAAAGGAAATAACAAAGATTAGGGCAGAGATAAATGAAATAGAAAAAAAAATAGAATCAACAAAATTCTAAAAAGCTGGTTCTTTGAAAAGAAAAATAAATATGGCAAACCTTAGAAGCAACTGACAGAAAAAAGAGAGGAAAAAACAATGAAAAAGAGAAAAGGGGAATGTTACTAATGACCACAATGAAATAAAAAAAAGATTATTAGAGGACAGAATGAAAAACTGTGTGCCAATAAATTAGATAACCTAGATGCAATTAACAAATTCTTAGAAAAACGCCAACACCTGCACTGACTCAAAAAGACGTAGAAGATCTCTACAAACCAATTCATAGTGAAGTGATTGAATCAATAATAAAAACCTCACAACAAAGAAAGGCCCAGGACCAGATGGCTTCACATTTAAGAAGATTTAACTCTGATACTGTTCAAACTCTTCCAAAATATTGAAGAGGGGGAACTCTCCTACTTCATTCTAGGAGGCATACATCATCCTCATACCAAAGCCAGATAAAGATGTCATAAGATAAAATTTCAGGCCCATATCTCTTATGAATATAGATGCACATGTCCTCAACAAAATAAGTTAACTGAATCCAGCAGCATATTAAAACAGTTATACACCATGATCAAGCAGTATTTATCCTTGGTATGCAAGGTTGATTAAATGTAAGGAAAACAATTAGTGTAATAGAGCACATTAACAGAATGAAGGAACAAAACCATACGATCACCTCAAAGATGCGGAAAAGGCAATTGATGAAATCCAGCATCCCTTCTTGGTAAAAACACTTAGAACATAAGGAATAGAAGAAAACTTCCTCAATAAGATAAAGGACAGATATGAGTAGCCCCCAGCCAACATCCTACTTAATGGAGAAAGACTGAAAGCTTTCCCTCTAACATCAGGAACGAGTCAAGTATGTCCACTGTTACTCCTGTTATTCAACATTGTTCTGGAAGTTCTTGTGACAGCAAGTAGGCAAGAAAAAGAAAGAAAATTGAAAAGAAAAAAGAAAAACTTGCCCTATTTGCAGGTGATATGATTCCATGCACAGAAAATCCTGAGAAATCTACAGCATAGCCCCTAGAGCCATTAAATAAATTCAGCAAAGTGGTGGGGTACAAGGTCAACACTGAAAAATCAGTAGTGTTTCTATACACAAGCAATGAACAATCATAAGAAGGAATCAAGAAAACATTCCATTCACCATAGCAACTAAAAAATCAAATATCAAGAATGGAAAAGAATTGTATATAGAAAGCTACAAAACATTGTAAAAGAAATCAAAGAAGACTTAAATAAATGGAAGGACATTCCAATTTCATGGATTGGAAAACTAAATATTGTTAAGATATCCGTCCTACCCAAATAATTTATAGATTCAAGGCAATCCCAATCAACAGTTCAACAACATTCTTTGCAGAAATGGAGAAGCCAATCACCAAATTCATATGGAAGGGTAAAGGGCCCCGAATAGCTAAAGCCATTTTGAAAAAGAAGAGTAAAGTTGGGGGACTCATACTTCCCAACCTTAAAGTCTTTTACAAAGACACGGTAATCAAAACAGCATGTTACTGGCACAAGGACAGACATACATAGACCAATGGAATCAAATTGAGAACTCAGAAATCAACCTTCACCTTTATGGCCAACTGATTTTTTTCTGGGGCAATGACTACTCAGTTGGGAAAAACAGTCTTCAGTAACTTGTGCTGGGAAAAGTGGATCTCCATTTGCCAAAAATAAAGGAGCATCCCTCCTAACACCATATAAAAAAAAATCTCAATATAGATCATACACCTAAATACAAGAGCTAGAACTGTGAGACTCCTAGAAGAAAAAACAGGGACATATCTTTAGAACCTTGTGTTAGGCAGGGGTTTCTTTACACCCAAATCACAAGCAACCAAAGAAAAACTAGATAAATGGAACCTCATTAAAGTTAAAACCTTTTGTGCCTCAAAAGGATTTATCATCAAAGTAAAACAACAATCTACACCATGGAAGAAAATATTTGGAAACCACATATCTGATAAAAGTTTAATATCCAGAATATATAAAGAAACCCTCAACTTAATAACAAAAAAGAACCCATTAAAAATGAGCAGAAGACTTGAATAGACATTTCTTCATAGAAATGGCCAGAAAGCATAAGAAAAGATGCCCAGCATCATTCTCCATCAGGGAAATGCAAATCAAAACCACAATGAGATACCATTTCCACCCATTAGGACAGCTGCTATTAAAAACACGCACAGAAAATTACAAGCATTGGAGAGGATGCAGAGAATTAGGAACACTCTTTCATTGCCAATGCCAATGTAAAATGGTGCAGCCATTGTAGGAGACAGTTTGGCAGCCTTTTTCACAATTGTCAATAGACTGAAGCAACCCAAGTGTCCGTCAACTCATAAATGGATAAATAAAATGTGGCATATACATACAGCAGGATATTAATCAGTTGTAAAAAGGGATGAAGTCCTGATACATGCAACAACATGGATGAACCTTGAAGACATCATGTTGAGTGGAATAAGCCAGACACAAAAGGACAAATATTGTATGATCTCACTGGTTTGAAACATTAGAAAAAGCAAACTCAATAGAGTCAGCCTCTAGAATATAGGTTTCCAGGATATAGGATGGGGCAGGGAATGTAAAATTAAGGCTTGAAATGTACATGGTTCCTATTTGGAATAATGGAAATCTTTTGGCAATGGATAGTGGTTTTGGAAACACCACATTCTGAATGCAGTTGACAGCACTGAAATATACTTACCTTTTAATTTTCCCCCACCCTGAGATGGCTCCCTCATCTGTCTGCTTGCTATTTCCATTCCTTATCTGCTCGCTGTGTCTACTTGTTGTCTGCTAATCTCTTTTAGGAAGCACTGGGAACTGAACCCTGGACTTCCCACATGAGAGACAGGTGCCCAACTGCCCACTCCCTACTTGTTGTGTCAGCTCATTGCTACTGGCTGCATCAACTCATTGCATCTGCTCATCTTTTTAGGAGGCACTGGGAACCAAACCCAGGATCTCCCGTGTGGGAGGTGGGCACCCAATTGCTTAAGCCACATCTGCTTCCCCGAAAATATATGTATCTTAATATGATTAAAGGGGAAATGTTAGGTTGTATTTATGGTAACAATAAAAAAAAATTTAATCCATGGACCTACACTACACAAATAGTGAACCCTAAATTAATTAATGGACTTTATAGTTAATAATAAAATTGTTCTATCATCATTTGTAACAAATGTTCCGCACCGTGTTGGTGGTGAGGTGGTGTATGGGAATCCTGTATAATTATGTATGATTTTTCAAATCTTTGAATGTGGTTACTGGCAATTAGAAATCTCTCAAATCAAATAACTCAAATCAGAAAAATAAATTAAAAAATTAAAAATCTAATCAAGTATCTTTGGAACATCTCCATTTGCATGTCTTCAAAATATCTCAAACTCCACATGTCTAGTACTGAATCCATCAACGGTTTTGATTATCTATTACTGTTTAACCAGCTGCACCAAAACTCAATGACTTAAAACCACAACATTTTGTCATATCTCATGGTTCTGTGGATGGAGAGAGCATTTCTTGCATTCTGGCTTGGAGTCTTTCATGCATTTGCCATCAAATGTCAGCTGGGGTTGTCTGAAGGCTCCAGTGAGATAAAAGTCCAAGATAGTTCGCACACGTGGCTAGCAGTTGATGTCAACTCTCAGCTGGGAGCTTGGGGGTGGCGCTCTCCTGCAGCACCCAAACCTCTGAGTGGCTTGGCATCTCAGATGATAGCACCTGGTTCTGATGGGGGAGTGTCCCAACAGCGTGCCTTCCAAGAGACTGACGGCTAATTTGAAAGTCGTCTTATGACCTAAGATTGGACCTTCCAGAATGTCATTTCCATCACATAGTATTGGTCAGGAAAGTCACTAAGGTCCACTCAGATTCATGGAAAGGGAATTAAACTGCCTCTCTTGACTGGGAAAATAGCAAGGATGTATGTCGGAGCCATATTTGGAAAATAAACTCTACCACGTCATCTTTCTTTCTGATTTTACCTCTTATTCAGGGTTTTCTACATCAGGAAATTCCATCATCATTGGCTTCATTGTCTGGGCACTATGCCTGACTCCTCCCATTTTTTCACCTCCCACTTCTAGTCAGTCATCAAATCCTGTCAATTCTAACTCCAAAATCTCTCTTGAATCCTGTCACCTGGATTGTATCAGCCACCTTTTATCTGGGCTTTCGGCTCTCTGTTAATTCATTCTTCACATACAAATTTGATATATCATTACCCTCTCTGACCTCCTTTCAGTGGCCTCTCCTTGCCCTTCATTCTAGTCACATGCCTTGAAATGGTTTACAAGGCTCTCCACGTTCTAGCTGTTCATCACACCTTCCTATACTATAGAAAAGGTACAGCAGAGAAAAAGAGTATAGGCTTCTCCACCACACCTCCTGGTTTTAAATCCGACCTCTGGTCATTACGGTCTTTGTTACTTAGAACAATATTACATAGCTTCTTTGCCTCAATTCTCTCATCAATTAAAAGGGACTAATGGTATTTACCTCGTAGAATGATCTTTTGTATTTAGTCTAAATGCTTAAAACAGTATCTAGTACATAGTAAATCCTCGAAAAGTGTTAGCTGTTATCTCCATTATTATTTAATGTGTATGTTCTTCACTATAGTGTAAGGCAAGGATTATAGGTATTTTTCCCACTGGTCTATCCCAAGCTCCAAAGTCAGTTTTTGGAATGTAATAGGTACCCAATAAGTATTTGTTGAATGAATGAATATAGTGATGATTATATGATATAATACATATGCCTTGCATAATAGATATGCCTTGTATTATGTACATTTATGCTTTGCATAAAGTAGATGCAAAACAAAGATTGGTATGATATAGAATAGTGGTTAAGAATTGAAGCTCTGCTGCTCACTGAGTGGCTTTAAGCAAATTAACTTTTCTGGCCTGTTTTTCTGCTTGAGTTGTGGTTAGAGTTAAATGAGATAATGCTTATAGGGTACCAAGCAGTAACTGAAACATGACAAGCATTCAATACAGGTTAGTCATTATTAGTTCACTATTTTTGCCTGCAATTCAGGATTATGTACTTGTATCTATAACAAAATTCTTTTTTTTTTTTGTAATTATCTTTTTTATTTTTAAAGAAGCTTTAGATTATATAAATATTACGTAAAAAATGGAAGGGATTCCCATATGCCCCACTCACTCCCGCTCCACACTCTCTTACATTAACAACATTAGTGTGGTACATTTGTTACAATTGATGAACCCATATTGAAGCACATGGACTGCAGTTTACATTATAGTTTACACTCTGTCCTGCACAATTTTGTAAGTTATGACAAAATATACAATGGCCTGTTTCCATCACTGCAGTATCATGCAGGACAAATCCAACATCCTGAAAATGCCCCCATATTACACCTATTTTTCCCTCTTCAGTCCCTCAGAACCTTGGTGGCCACTGCCTTTACATCATTGATAAGAGTTCTTCCATTGCTAGAATAATAATGTGTCTATAGTAGTATAATAATAAGTCTACTTAAGTCCATTTGTTCATTCCCCAATCTTGAGGATTTGGGGATGGTGATGCCCACCCTGTTTCTAATTGAGAGGGGGCTTAGATCCCATGGGGCAGCTGGATGGAGCTATCTTGCTTGCAGTTGCAGACACTCTCTGTTCCTTGGGATTGGCATCCACCATCATCTCCTTGTTAGATGCCCAATGAACTAGAAAGTCAGTGTTGCAACTCTGTAACAAAATTCTTTAGAAGTTAAATCATTAAATCAACATCAATAATATCCTCCAAAGTAATAATAGAAATCCCTCTCATTAGTTATTTATATTTTTGTGTGTTTGGATTTTATGAAAGGAATCTTATTCTTAATGTCCTTTTAATGCATAGTATTCATTCATTCAACATTTATTTATTGAACATATGTGCCAGGTATTGAGCAAGGTACTGGGAACATATCAAGGAATAGGACACTCACAGTTGTTGTTCCCAGATTATGTGCATTTCTAGCAAGACAAGATTCAAACAAGCAATTACAACAAATAAGAAAATTATGATAGAAAAAAAAATAGTATCAAAGCAGGATATTTCAACACTAGGTTTATTTGGAAAGAGCAATAAGACAAATATCAAAATCAAGCATAGAATAATTTGGGATAACATACACTAAAATGAAAGGCCTTGAATTTGGGTTTGTATGACTATGACAAATGACTGCTCCCTCAAAAAAAGTCTTTGTGTATGAGTACAAATTGAAAAAGTACCAATACATGTGTGTGTACATATTTTATATATATATGATTCATCCTGTCTAAACAAAATAACTCCAATTGCTTTTCAGTTTTATATGATTGTTCATCATTGTCTTAGTTTGCCAAAATCCAATGTAAAGTACCAGAAATCGGTTGGCTTTTATAATGGAAAATGTATTAGGTATAAAAGCTTACAGTTCCAAGTCTGCGAAAATGTCCAAATCAAAGCACTTTCAGAGATGCTTCCTCACCAAAGTCAGCTACTGTGATCCTGGCATCCTGCCACATGGTCAAAGCAAGATGGCGGTCAATCTCTGCTCTGGTCCCTGCCTTCCTCTCCAGGCTCACCATCTCCCAGAACCCTGCTGTGGGTGTTCAGGCACATGGCTTGTCTCATTCTGGGCCTCCTCTCTCAGTCTTGACTGCCCTACTTCCTCCCTCAGCCCAGCTGTAGGTGAGTAGGCATATGGCTCTTTCTTCATCCTTGAGCTGCTCCATAGATACGGTCTCTTGGGGGCTTTTTACTTCAGCTGTGGCTGCTAGCGATCCGAGTTCTTCTCACACATGGTAGGGTAAAGATGGCAGCAGCTCTCTTTTCCTCCATTTATATCAGACCGAGCAAGAGGTCAGAGACCAACTTGAGTCACATCTCACTGACATAGTCCAGTCAAAAGTGATCTAATCAAGCAGTCTAATCAGGGTCCCTTAACGGAATATAACGCAGTGTTCCACACAGGAATGGATCAATTCAAAAGCATCATCTCTTTTTGGGATTCACCAAATTCAAACTGTCACATCCATGTATCAGTTTCCTCAAATACTGGACAACTTCA
The DNA here is from genome assembly GCF_030445035.2 of Dasypus novemcinctus. NCBI lineage: Eukaryota > Metazoa > Chordata > Mammalia > Cingulata > Dasypodidae > Dasypus > Dasypus novemcinctus. Next base: position 5,957,080 of record NC_080673.1, on the reverse strand, counting down.
GGGAATTAGAATTTTTAACAGGTAAACAATTGCCTGTGAATTGAAGAAATGAGAATAACAGCACTGCAAGAGCAATGAATTTTATTCAATATTGTTTATAGTATTTATATTATTGCCATGTATTATAATAGTTGCTTAATTAGATGCTACATTGATTGTGTCCATTAAACTGTGTACACAGGGTAGTTATATTTTATTTTATTGAGCTTTGTGTTATAACAGTCTGTATCCACTATGTGAAGTTATGGCATCTGGTTGTTTATAAAAAGATATATTCTCTCTGAGATCTCAGAGCCGGTGTATGAATCCAAGGTTAGGTCATAGAACTTGAGGGTGGGCTATTGATTGTCTATAAATGTCTAACCTTGCTTCCTGACATCTTAATTATTAGTGCTTCTGTGGGACTTAAAATGATATTATTATTTACCCTCTTCAACAATTGTGGTTAGAATTTCACAGTGGGATTTTTTTTCTTCTTTCCTTATAATCATTATAGGCTCACTTAAGTTATATGCAGATGGCCAATTCATGATATGTATGGCAAAATATTTAGTATTTTGTAACTTTTGTTTCATTTCCAATGTCACAATTTTTGAACAGATACCAAACCTCCTAATTATCGGTATGATTTTAAATACTGTTTTATCCTTACAACATCTATTGTTGGTAAACTATTAAAACGTTTCTTATGATACAAAGGACTTTTCAAAGACATTATCTGAAAAAATGTCACTTTACTGATGTGTTTTCATATACTGGGTATCACATAAGGAAAAGAATAACAATAGCTTTATGTACATGGCCTCTTTATGTTTTCACACTCTTACAAGTGTATTTTAAGGCATTAAGAGTGTTGTGACACATACTTACTGATGAAAAGAAAAATCACAGTTAGCAGGTGAAAAGACTGCTAGTGGCTCCCACATTCAGGCACAACAGGATATGTTGGAAAAAAGTCTTCAAGGTGATATCCTATTGCGTTTGAAGACAGGACATCTCACTCTAACTGGGAGTGCTTTAATTGGTTTGATTCCTAACCCATAAGCTTTGAGTTTAGAATAAATACAGGGCACTCTGTTGCCCTGTTTCTATTTTTCCCTCCACTTTTCCTCCTTTTTCTCTTAGTAAAACCCACAGACAATCTTAGTATTTCCTATGATCATTCCCAGGTTCAAGCTCTAGGGATTTAAAGATGGAGTGATCTCAGTAAGGCACAATAGAGAGCACTAGAACTGGCCCTCCTTTTATTTCCTCTGAAGCGAAAGTTTTCTGGAATTCAAGATATGATGAAAGACTTCTGTGAACAGCCTTTATCTAAGAGGAGTTATGAGCTTCAGAGAAAAAGGCTGTGCAATTACTTATAAGTTTATCAAACTGTCAGTGGCTCACTGACTTCCAGGTATGTTTACAATCAATAAGAGCATTTGAAAATGCGGACTGGAGCAACCATGCTCGACTTGGACAAATTAGAGAAGGGCCATGACTTGAAAAGCAATGGTGCAGAATTTCAATAGACAAGGCCCCTTCCAGAAAGACCCTAGTCCCCTGGTACTCAAATTAGAGGCTTAAGCAGGAATGTGATACTAATCTAAACTGTAGCAAGGTCAGTGGATTGAGGCAGAGAAAATTCAGTGATGTCCTTACATCTCTCCATCACTGTCTTACTTTGCCAGGGTTGCTATGACAAATACTACAGACTCCTTGGCTTGAACAACAGGAATTTTTTGACTCACAGTTTAGAGGGTAGGTATGTCTTCCACGAGGTCTGAAGTGTTCTGGTGGTGTCTTGCTGACAGTCAGTCTCTGCCGCCATCATATGCCAATCTATTTCCATCTCCTCCAGTACTTTCTACGGTGACGAAATTTCCTTTGCTTATATGGACTCCAGTCATGTAGCATTAAGACCCATCCTGACTGAATTTGGCTTCATCTAAATAGGATCTTTAAAGATCCTATTTACAAATGAGTTCACACCCACAAGACTAGGGGTTAAGATTTGAATGTTTTTTATGGGGGACATGATTCAGTCTCCAGCAATCATTGATTACAATGAGAGGTCAGGTCTGCATCTGCCCTCTAGAAAAGATACATTTTAAGACTTTCATTCAAAATAAATTTCTTATAAATAGAGTAATAATTTTAAGAAAAGACAAGTTGCGGGAAGCGGTTGTGGCTCAAGTGATGTCTGCCTACTATATGGAGGGTCCAAGGTTCGATACCCAGGGCCTCCTGACCCATGTGGTGAGCTGGCCCACGCACAGTGCTGCTGCACCCAAGGAGTGCCGTGCCACGCAGGGGTGTCCCCCACGTAGGGGAGCCGCTCCGCATTAAGAAAGCGCAGCCCACCCGGGAGTGGTGCCACACACACGGAGAGCTGACGCAGCAAGATCACGTAAAAAAAAGCGACAGTTTCCTGGTGCTGCCTGAGAAGAATGCAAGCAGACATAGAAAACACACAGTGAATGGACACAGGGAGCAGACAATGGGGGAGAAGGGGAGATAAATAAATGAAATGAATCTTGGGGGGGAAAAAAAGTTGGTAGGTGCTTAAGGATGAGATTCTTTTTTCATGGAAAACCTAGAATAGATCAGTGTCCCTGAAAAATAACAGGAACACAAATTTAAGTTTAATGTTTTAATTTCCTGAGACTAATACTGTTAAATGTTAAGGGAGAAAAATGGTTTTTTCTACATTGAATTATGTTTACCATTATTAACTGTACACCTTTGACTAAAAATTACCTAATTGCAATATAAATGTTAAACATTTTTATAATTATTTAACATAAAAAGGGAAAATTTATTGAAAATATTTTTTATTTTTTTAAACTGTCTCTTAATTATTATTTTGTTGTTTATTTTTATTTTTTTTATTCTTGAAAACAGTTCGCTAAATTAAATGAATGGGGACTTTTCAGATAGTTTATCCATAGGTGAACATTACTTCTATTACAAGAACAACACAAGATTCCATATCAATTCTATTCCTGTTTTCCTTTTTTATAAACGTAAACACTTAGAAACGTTGCTAAATAAATTAGATGGGAATGGAAAGATTTTTTGAGACATGCCATTCTACTCTTTGAAATCTTTATTAGTCCTAAGCCAAAAATCACATTATGATCTATTGCCGAAAGCATATTTAGCAGCCTATGAGCTGTCAGTTCCATCACATTTCTCCTTCAGTTTTATTCAAAGCAAAGAACTGGCAAATACCCACTTTCAAAAAGACTTGCTATACAATTATTAGAATCATTCCCTTCCTCAGTTTCTGTGGAGTATACCAAAAAAGGCTTAGCACAGTATTACTAATTATTCCTGTTATTCTTTTACTTAGAGACGCTTGGTTTAATCGAATGAGGTGAAAATACAAATATTGTTCATTTTAATTCACTTTTACAGTTATAATATTTTTAAATGCTTTGTCATATCATGTGCTTTAAATATAACTTTCATTAGTTCATTTAATTTATGGTCAATGTCCTCTATCTAATGTAGGTAATCATATTTTCTGTTAGAAAAAAGTCTGACTTATTTTTTCAGTCAAATAAAATTTCACCACAACCATCTTGGTTCTCAATTCTCTAGGGAGGGAGGTAGAGAGTCAGCAAGACAGGTAAGGCACAAATCCTTGTCATGAATTTGTAAGTAGATTAAACAAGAATCACTTCCTTTAATATTTCTTACCTTATTGACCTTCTGTTACCATCATGAGACTCTTCTTCAGGTGAAAAGCATTCTTTGACCATGCTTGGGCTCTGCGTTGGAGATGAGCTCATTAAACAAAAATGTTATTCCTCCTTCCTGATAAACCTGATTTTTAAATGTGCCAACAGTCTTAAAAACTCCATTTCTAAGGCTACACTTTGCCCTTGTCAGAAATATGTATAAGACAGGGACAGATACCGCAGGCTCACATGCATTTTCAGTATCTTAAATAAAGGAGCCTTTGCCAACAAAAATACTTTAAATTTTGCCTTTGTTTGAAATACTGGACACTTTTTTCCCCAGGACAATGGGTAATAATAAGATTTTGAATGCTTGACTTTCTGTTGTAAAGAAAGCCTACATATGGTATTTAAGGTTCTAAAGATTAATTCCCTTAAAACGGTGTAGCCTTATTTTTTTTTAAAGATTTATTTATTTATTTATCCAACCCCCCCCCCCCCCCCCAACCCCTCAATTGTCTGCTGTCTAGTCCATTCGCTGTGTGTTCTTCTGTGTCTGCTTATATTCTCATTAGGCGACTCCAGGACCGTCCAGAGTGGGAGAGAGGCCATCATTCTCTTGCACCACCTCAGCTTCCTGATCCGCTGCATCTCTCATTATCTCTTCTCTGTGTGTCTTTTTGTTGGGTCATCTTGCTGTGTTAGCAATTCACATGGGCCAGCACTCCTGCATGGGGCAGCATTCCAGCACTGGGCAGTACTCTGTGCAGGCCAGCATTCCACGTGGGCCAGTGTGGGCCAGCTTGCCTTCACAGGAGGACCCTGGACATCAAATCCTGGACCTCCTATATGGTAGACAGTAGCCCAGTTACTTGAGCCACATCCATTTCCCTAGCATTTCCTATTAAAAAGTCTTCAGGTAGTCCATGGGTATGGCTACCCTTATTTGAAAACCCCTGTACTAGATGACCACCATGGACATGTCAATCCTGAGAGTCTGTGATATTACTAGTTAGGCTGTGTCATTAGGAGAGAAGAATATGACAATTATCACAATTATTGCCCCTTCAATCACACCCAGACAGCTTTGATTCTTTTGTTTTACAAATGAAAGATCCCCATCTCTGAAAAATAGCCCCCTTTAAATGTACTATGGGATTAACTGGATAAATAGATCAATTAGATAGATACATCTATTGACACAACATTGGGTCTACATATTTCAGTGAGAAATATTTTAAACCATTAAAATGATAAATGGAGGAAGCAACAAAACAAAAATACATAGCTATTGAACTACTTTGAGATCAGAAGCCTGAAATCTTAGAAGTCAGAAGTTAATCACTTACTACCAAAGCTAATGTTCTTGGATAAAGATGATGTTTTGGAAAAAATAAGTAAAATCTGGCATTAGGACCAGTTTATGTTAACCAGCTCTCAAAGCACAACTGTACTATAAAAGTTGCTATAAACTATTTACAGCAGCAATAGCATCAATACCAAAGAATAGACTAAATTACATAAGGCTCACATGGTAAAGGTAGAACTTATTAGTACCATAAAGCATAATATCAGCTTTATAAATGTTTGAACTTGATGAATGAGTCCAAATATGAGTGAACCATATTCATATTTAAATATGCAAGTAGGTCTTAATGGAAAAAAGGACTATTTCTCTATTCAATATTTTTAAAATTGTTTCATGTCAAAGTCAACCAAAAGGCAAAAACTTATTAGAAATGTAAATTATAACAAAAAGAATATTATGTTATAGTATCCATGGCAGTTTTGTTTTACAGAAATATTAGCATTCATTCTTAGTAAAAAATGTATATGCCTTTATGTCCTAAAATTGCTAGCTAAATATTTTTCTAGACTAGTTCAATATGTTAATATATCTGATGTTGTATAAAATAAATTTGACATAGTAATATAAAAAATATTTCCATTTTAATAAAAATAAAGATTACAGTGATGCCTAAGTAAAATATTTGGTTTTAGAATTATACAGAACCTACATTTGAATCTTGACTCCAGCACTCATATTGGACTTCCCTGAGCCTAATTCCCTCCTCTTGAAATAATAATCAACTCAAAAAGTTGTTTTGGAGTTTAAAACAGATAATTAGGTGAAACTACTGCCATATTTTATAGGATAGGTTCTCAGTAAAGATTAGTTCCACCACCACCCAAACCTATTTAATCTTCTCAATAAAAGCTAATTGAGGGGAGCAGGTTTAGCTCAGTGATTGAGCACCTACTTCCTATGTATGAGATCCCAGGTTCAATCCCTGGTACCTCCAAAAAAAAAAAATGCTGATTGGTGGCAGATGTTGATACCTATGCAGAAGCATCCTAAACAAAAGGTAGAAACTGGTCTCAGATATTTAAAAATTTCTGCGTTAAGAAAGATACCTGCTTAGATAGGAAACAAAAATAATCTGAGTGGTAGGATTATAGATTTTTTCTCATTTTATTTAACTATCTGTTCTAATTTTTCTAAAGTGAACATGTACTACTGTTGTAAAATATTTAAAATTTCTATGACTGATGCACAGTTTATAACCTAGGAATTGATACATGAAAAATGAAATTTTACTTCCTAGTACATTTTATATTACTAAATCAGTTCAGGAAAAATAGCCAAACAGTTAACTGTGATCATTATGGGCATCAGGAAAGAAGGGTTGAAGACATTGTAAATAATGTCTTTTTATTAAGCTTTGGAACAAGACCTTCCTGCCTCATATCTGAATTATTGTAACTATATACTAACTCTTCTCTTGACTTCCTGCTGTACTTTAGTGTCCTCAAAGCAGTGATTTCATTTCACCTTTAACCTGCTCAAAACCTTTAATAGGGCTCCATTTAGCTATAGTTGTCCTTTGCAGCTGATGGTCCTTATACAATTGGGGGATTCGGTAGCCCAGGTAAAAAACACTCCTAATGTTTACTAAAATATACACTCCCTCAAACGTCACATTTATCTGTGTGAATTCATTGTGACTTACTCTAGATCCTGTTCACCATAAACTTAGATACCTGCCATATCCATTTGTGATCTTAGGGCATGTTTCTTAGTAATCTTGAATTCTGTTTCTCCTGATTACCTACCACCAGCAACCCCCTCCCCAAAATACACAACTCAGGAGCAAGTACCTTTGTGTCAATGAAATGCAATTTACCAATAACAAGTCTACTTCAAGTATACATTTTTTGAAGCATATCATAAACGATATGCATAGTAACAGAGTGTTTGTAAATATGTAAATCTTTGGGGGAAAAGGGTGGAATAATGTTCTTTGATAGAGTGAAAATATAAAAAACCATTAACATGAAGTATAAAGTATAAGGACCAAATTCCTTAACATAGCATTCAAGATCCTCCAAAAACTTTATGTTTCCAACTTTATGTTACTTTGTGTTACTCCCATGACAGCTCCATTCATGTCTTCGTTCATTCCGTGCCTCCTGAGGGCTGGGCACTGGAATAAGCACTTTATATTGTAATACTTCATGCAATCCTTACAGCAGTGCTGGGTCGTCATCATTCCTGTCCCAACCCATTTTACAGATGAGGTTTAGTATCTTTCTCAAGGGCAATTGGTATCGACAGGGCCAGGAATTAAACCCAGGTGTGTCGACTCCAAAACCAGTTTTCTTAACTTCTTTTCTAGCCAGGTGGATCTTTCTGCTGCCATCGTCCTAACACCTTTCATCTCCACTGCCACGTTTTTGGGCATGTCCTTATCCTTTCTGCCCTTCAAAGTTTAGCTCGGAACTTAACTCTTCCGTGAAATCTTTTGATCTCCAGCTCACAGTGATACTGCCTTTCTCTGACCCTTAATCATATATCGCTTTAGGTTGTCATTTAATGTCTCAGTTTATAGATCTTATCTCCTAGCAGATAATTTGTTGCTTGATGGCAAAAGCCATGGAAGCCAGAGTAGATCATCTCTAAAATTCTATCCTTGGGTTTTTATTTCTTTTTTCACCCAAAGTGCCAAGTCCCTAGTAGATACTCTGTTAAATTTTTCTGGTAACTACTCCCAGCTGTCATTAAAAGTAATATAGTGGTGACTCTGATTTGAAATTTACTGTGAGACCTCTAGATTTTGAATTAGCAACATTTCTGGAGGCTATGTTCGTTTAATATTTAAAAAGAAACAACTTAGTAAGTCAGCATTTGTTATTACTTTAAGAAAAAGGTTGACTTGAGAGAAGATAGTTTTCCCAGTTTGATTCTGCTCCTCAGTCTTCACGGTCCTTTTCTTCCTAAGAGACAGTGTGATTAATATTTTCATTTAAGGCAAATTGCAAAACATCGTCTATCACTAACCCCTTCAGAGTAACTGAGAAAGAATGAACCTTGGAAATGAGGAAAGGAAGGAATCACCATACCAAATAAAATAGAAGTCTTGGATCTGTTCTCTAAAACTAGGCCATGGGGAAAGAGAGGGGGTGTCCTCTAAGAGGAGGCAGAAATTCAGGGAGCAAAGAGTTTATGTTCCCATGGGGTGAAGGGCTTTGAGAGAGAGAGTATAAATGTGCTTCCTCAGGCTGAAAGGGATTTGAGGTGAGGATCAAAAGAAAATGGAAAAAAAATTTTGTGGCAGCTTACACCAAAAGTTTGCTTATAAAAATCTTAAGTTTATCCGTCTTTTCCCTTCCCCTTTCAATGTCCCCTTCACTGCCCTTCCAACATCTGATTTTTCATTCATTCTCATATCAGTTTAAGAGAACTAGATGAATCAGTGCTTCTGTTGGTATTGTTATTTGCTTAAGGATTGATTTGGAAATCTCCATGATCCATTCTGCCTTAATTTATACTTTGCAGTATTATGGTATGTTCATAATGACTAAGTGTCAGACAGTCCCTCCCAAGAAATAACAAGACTCATAAATACTAAGATTATTATGTTTCTCAGTGATCAAGAAAGACTGTAGGTGTGAAAACAGCTTCAGTAATAGACATACCTTGGGGGAAGTCAAAGGATTTTGACTTAAATATCCTAAATCAGAAGATGATGAAATGTCCAAGTTTGTAGTGAAAAGAACTCTTTAGCAGAAAACCTGGTTGTTTTTGTTTGTTTTATTTTTCTTCTTCTGTGAATTTCTTACATTCAGGAAAATTAGGTGGATTTACACAAGAAAATAATACCATAGATTCTGGAGAACTTGATATCGGCCGAAGAGCAATTCAAGAGGTTCCACCTGGGATCTTCTGGAGATCCCAGCTATTTATCGATCAGCCACAGTTTCTTAAATTCAATATCTCTCTTCAGAAGGATGCATTGATTGGAGTATATGGCCGAAAAGGCTTACCGCCTTCCCATACTCAGGTAAGCGTATGCTTTTCATCATTAAAATGAAAACTGCTAATTTGCATTCTTAAGTTATTTTAAGTTGAGCTGTTTATCTGACTGGCCACTTTTATTTTTTTCTTTTACAGTGGAGGGAATTTTGAACATAGGTTTTTGAGGTTTTTGAATCATCAGTAGTAATAACAGCATGTTATTCCTGACTTGCTTTGATCATTAATAAGTAAAATCTACTAAAATTTGTGAGTAACTAAATGAACATGGAGCATTATCTGAACAGCCAGTAAAACACATGAATTTTCCAAGTGTTTTACAAAGATTCAATGGCAATTTTAGATGATCCTATTCCTTTCATGTAGTTGATAAATAACATGCTCATCTCAAATATGTTTTCATTCTGGTTAAAATATATTATTTTTTTACTTTATGCCACATTTACTCCCAGTAAAAAATTATGGAAGCATAAACATAAATATGGTGATGTGAGTTGTATCAATCCAAGCCATTATTCCTTATCTACAAATGATGAAAACTGAAAGAGACCAAAGAGTTTCCTTAGATTACCAAGTATGATCACATTAGTGTGGATGGTACTCAAAACAGTTCAAAAATCCTTATACAGTAGAGTCAAAGAACATTAAAATCAGTTCCCATGTATGAAAATCCTCATGAATGTAAAGTTGTCAATAGTTCCATAGAGGGAAACGGACTTTGGCCCAGTGGTTAGGGCGTCCGTCTACCACATGGGAGGTCCGCGGTTCAAACCCCGGGCCTCCTTGACCCGTGTGGAGCTGGCCATGCGCAGTGCTGATGCGCGCAAGGAGTGCCGTGCCACGCAAGGGTGTCCCCCGCGTGGGGGAGCCCCACGTGCAAGGAGTGCACCCATAAGGAGAGCCGCCCAGCGTGAAAAGAAAGAGCAGCCTGCCCAGGAATGGCGCCGCCCACACTTCCCGTGCCGCTGACAACAACAGAAGCGGACAAAGAAAGAAACAAGATGCAGCAAATAGACACCAAGAACAGACAACCAGGGGAGGGGGGGAAATTAAATAAAAAATAAATTTAAAAAAAAAAAAAAAAAAAATAGTTCCATAGATTTTTAAGTAATCTGATACTGTATCATAGTGTATAAATTGGAAATTGTGGCTTAAAAGAGGTCCCATAATTTTTAGGAGAAATTATTTAAATTACCTATAATGAAATTAGAAAGCCTGAGTTTCCAATCTGTTATTTTAGTAACTAGAAAGTTCTCAAAAAAGTAATAATTGGTTAATTAAAATTGAGAATTAGGTGAACTAGAAGTTTACTTTTGATAATCACTTTATTTACCCAAGGAATTTCATGCTGATTTTTGATTTATTAAAATGAGAACCGGAGGGTTTTCGTGTATGCTTTATACTATGCAGTTTTTTGATAAATGCTTTATATATAACCACCTAGAAATATAAATCATGAATGAAAGTTTGTCATACAATAATAAAGAAACCACATCTTTAAAGAAAGATGAGTAAGAACATTTGAGGGAAGCTGATTTGAGTCAAGTGATACAGCGTCTGCCTACCACATAGGAGGTCCAGGGTTCAAACCCAGGGCCTCGTGACCCATGTGGTGAGCTGGCCCACACGCAGTGCTGATTTGTGCAAGGAGTGCCTTGCTATTCAGGGGTGTGTGGTGTGTCTCCCCCCTTCCCCCCCGTGGAGGAGCCCCGTGTGCAAGCATTGCACCCCTCAAGGAGGACCGCCCCATGCGAAAAAAGTGCAGCCTGCCCAGGAGTGGCACCGCACACATGGAGAGCTGATGCAGCAAGATGCTGCAACAAAAAGAGACGCAGATTCCTGGTGCCGCTGACAAAAGTGCAAGCAGACAAAGAAGAACACACAGCGAATGGACACAGAGAGCAGACAACGAGGGGCAGGGGGAAGGGAAGAGAAATAAATTTTAAAAAAAGAAAGAAAATTTGAAAGTACTTTAATGTCATTGCAGATTGCATAAAATTTCATATGCATGTATGAATTGTATAGTTATGAATTTTTTAAAATTATGCTTTGGAGTATTAAACTTTATGATGTAACATTTTTCATATCTATATTATTAAAGTAAGTGCCTTCAATCTTTCACAGCAAATATCTCCCTATTGTATTCTAGTATCAAATTTTAAATTTTAGATTGCAATTACCATTTGACTCCAGCATGTTTTAGGTAATAATGACCAGATTTTCTTAAATGTAAGTGGGCAGTATAACTTTAATTATAGCGAATAGCAGATTGCATTTATAACGGTACTCCAGTAAAATTTGGAAAAATATTTTCCTTTTGAATCATATAAATGATTAATTTTTTATAACTCAAGAAATATACCTCCAATTTACATACAACAGTAAGTATGTAGCCCATAAAGTAAATTTCCAGGAAATAATTCAGATAAAAATGGACTATTGTGTAGTATTTAAAAATTAATGTCGACTCTACAGGTTATAGATACCATATAAGATTAGGGGAAAAAAAGGTATAATGGCCGGTCTTCTCATATTTAAACACAGTACACATGATACCCACTTTTCCTTTCTGCCACAATGTGTGTTAAAGTAGTTAGGCATTTTTTGGGGCTTCAAGGTTGTTAGGGTTCCTTCCTCTGGTTCAGTCAAGATCAGCAAAGCAAACAACTCTTTTCTGAGTTCAGTATTTAAAGTTGAAATGTGCTGTGAAGCAGCCCAAACTAAACATTTCTCTGGTTCTAGGGGAGCCTTAAATAAATCAACCAGAAATAATTAAAATTGGCTAGCCTTTCAAAATAGTCACTTGAGTTTTGAAAGTCTTGTGACCCTTTATAAAACTGTCCATTTGATTGTTGCCAGGGAATCATTTTCTCCTCCCTAATGACTTTTTTTTCTCCTAATGAGACTTTGTTCTCCCGAAGCCCAGTTTATTCTCCTGGATTGTTAGATGCCTAAGGAAGCAATTTAATGCTTTGCAGTTCATAGTGTACTGCAGCATTTTTAGTGCATTTACATGAAGGCTATTTTAGAATGGGGGTCAGGAAACCTGAGTTTCAAAGCATACCCCTATCACTTTTTGACCTTGGGATCTTAAGTCATTTAACTTCTCAGGGACCTGGTTTCCATCTATAGAAACTCTTCTTTCTCTATATACCAATGATATACAGCTGAGACTATGCCATCACCAAAAAATTGATTTAAGAACAGAAATTTGGGGAAGTGAATTAGGCTCAACTGATAGTGTCCACCTACCATATGGGAGATCCAGTGTTCAAACCCCAGGCCTTCTGACCTGTGTAGTGAGCTGGCCCACATGCAGTGTTGATGCACGTAAGGAGTGCCATGCCATGCAGGAGTGTCCCCCATGTAGGGAGCCCCATGCACAAGGAGTGTGCCCCATAAGGAGAGCCACCCCACTTAAAAAAAGTGCAGTCTACCCAGGAGTGGTGCCACACATACAGAGAGCTGATGTAGCAAGATGATGGAACAAAAAGAGACATAGATTCCCAGTGCCACTGACAAGAATGCAAGCAGACAACAGTGGGCGGGGGGCAGCGGGTAAGGGGAGAGAAATAAATCTTTTAAAAAAAGAACACAAGCTCTCCACAAATCCTGAATTTTCATCCTTTAAGAACCACTAGGATACCTGGAAAAATTTCTTTTTGCATTTTAACGATTAGATGAACAACTGAAATATAGCAAACATGGGCAGGCTTTTCTTGTATTGATATACAAAGGACTTCACATACAATGTAGTTTAAAGCAACTTTCAAGGAGAAAGATTTTTAAATAGTGTATGTTTGAACATTTTATATTAAAAGGAGCTTTCACTCGATGATAGTTCCAATTTGTATGAACCCTTTATTAATTATAAACTTTGTCTCATGATAGGACCCCCAACATGATGAGACTGAAGCGTTAGCCCAAAGCACTAAGTCCTAGAAAATAGCATAAGATCCTCAGATACAGCCCTCTCTCGGAAAAGCCACATCTCCATTTTATGAATAGGTATTAACAGCAAAACTCAGGTTTGCCTTTAAGGGATTACTTTACACCCTAAGAGCAAAAGGTGTGACATATTTCCATTCCATATACTTAGGTAACTATTGATAGAAATGAGTTTTCGTGTTAAATAGGGAACTTTTCTTAAGCATTCGAATGGCCTCCCTGATGTAATGTGTAAAAGGGGCCCTGCAGCAAAACATAGAACTGCTTAAATATTCAACAGCTGTCCACTACCTGCCACCACCACCCCAGCCTTACTTTATTGTTCATCATGTGAAGCAAATGGTTATTTTATGATAAAAAGTGATGATTATCATCATGGGCTTGAAAGACCAGTTAAAACTCAAAATTTTATGCCACTATTGCCAATCACATTCCATATTTTTAATTTCCGTTAAATTCTCCCAACTACTTAATGCTCATGATTAATTACAAAAACAAAATTAAAAGTTTAATCATGTTGAGTGGGCACAGTTACTGCTATTGCCACCCCTTCAGAAGTCCTCCATTGTTTAATGGAGTTTTTGAAAGTTTTTGACTTTCCATCAAAGAGTTAAGGCATTTTGTTATGTTTTTAATCTCACTGTAACTAAAGAAAAACCCATGGACTTCTCCATGGTGCTTGGGATGGTTACATCAGGGTCACAGAAGAGTAGAGTGGTGTAGTGGGAACAGCATCGAACCATGGAGCTAGGCACACGAGTTCACACAGCAGCTCCCCTGTTTACCAGCTAGCTGGCCCTGCTTAAGCTCCTCGAGGTTTTTGTTCTTCATCTTTAAAGTGTAAATAGGAATGCCTTCCTAGAAGGGTTGTTGTGAGGATTAAAAATAACCCTAGCTCAGATTAAGTATTCAACAGCAGTTGTTACCATGTGTATCAAATAGTCGCAGAAGACTTTAAGCGATTATCTAATGGTCTGACTAAATCAAGGCTGCTGGGTTTGGAATGTGAGTTCACATATATTTATGTTCGTATCCCCAAACTGCCTAAATTCATCATCCTTTTTATCAGTTAAGAATTGAATAAATTTGGAAACCATATTGCCCAATAAAGGACAAAAATGATCTATGGAATTTAAAATAAAACAGCTGTATGCAGTAAGCAGTGTTCATCATCCCTGGAAATGTTATGATAGACGATGTCTACCATTTGGACCTGTCAATCAGGAGCTTTCTTCTAACACTGTATTTATTAGAGGAAAAGGAGAAAAGTTTGAAAAAGTAGAGAAGCAGCCACAACCATAATATATCTGACTACTAAACAGTTTTACTTGTTCTCATCCTCAGTATGACTTTGTGGAGCTCCTGGATGGCAGCAGGCTGATTGCAAGAGAGCAGCGGAACCTGCTCGAGTTAGAAAGAGCAGGGCGACAGGCGAGATCCATCAGTCTTCATGAGGCTGGTTTTATCCAGTACTTGGATTCTGGAATCTGGCATCTGGCTTTTTATAATGATGGGAAAAATGCGGAGCAGGTGTCTTTTAATACCATTGTCATAGGTAAGAACAGACTTCAAAGCATCTTTTTCAAGGCTATAGCATAAACACTGTGTTGACTAGAAACTAAAATGTACCCACCAGTTTTTGATGCCTGGATTGTCAAAGCCTGAGGTAAAATGTGAGAAAATTTTTTGAATTGTTTATTTATGAATAGTGACAAACCATGAAGCACTGGAAGAAAATATTAGGAAGTACCTTGTGGGAGTGGAGTAGTACATCGTGAAAACACTTTAAAACATCTACATTTAAAATAGCAGTGCTTTGCTTTACTATTCTATTAATAATAGAGTAAAATGAATATGGTTTTTTTTTATGTTTTTGGTTTTTTATATGGAGCAAGCCATCCATACTTCTTCAAAATGTGGCTAATATGATCAGAATAACACAGATTATCCTGAATTGTGGTGAGAAGCAGCCTGTAGAACAAGTGTCCTTTCTCTTTTCTTCAGAGTCTGTGGTGGAATGCCCCCGAAATTGCCATGGAAATGGAGAGTGTGTTTCTGGAACTTGCCATTGTTTTCCAGGATTTCTGGGTCCAGATTGTTCAAGAGGTATGCAAGTTAGATTCTTTTCTTAAGCCAACATAAATAAGCTGTAGAAACCCAAGTAATTCGGAAAGCTACCAAGACAAGAAAGAAAGGGGAAAACACTAGTATACTACTTGTTCCAAAGATGTGTCTTTTCTTTCAGAAGTTCGATGAAAATGTGGCTGTTAATGCTTCTGTCGTGTTTTATTTCACAGCAGCCTGTCCAGTGCTGTGTAGTGGCAATGGGCAGTACTCCAAGGGCCGCTGCCTCTGCTTTAGCGGCTGGAAGGGCACCGAGTGCGATGTGCCGACTACCCAGTGTATTGACCCACAGTGTGGGGGTCGTGGCATTTGTATCATGGGCTCTTGTGCTTGCAACTCAGGATACAAAGGAGAAAACTGTGAAGAAGGTAAATATGTCAATATTCACAGAAGGTACTATCTTCATAAAGAAAGAGATTATATCTGTAATCTTTAGTTTGGCAGATGACTCTTTTTACATGCTTCCTTATGAAAGTAATTTTTATTTCCATATTTATGAATGCATTAATAATTACATTTTCATTACGAAAAAGATCAAATACCAAAGAGTCCCTCTGCTCCTTTTTTAGTAGTGTAATTCCTTTTTTTTTTTTTAACTCCAAGAAGAATAAGCAAGTATCTGTACCTTGAACCAGCAGTGGACTGATGATTTTTTTTTTTAATTTTCCACATTGTTGCCAACTTCTAAGTCAAGTATTTTGGTATCTCTAGAAAGACAGTAGTGAATGTAATATGCTAGTGACAAAAAATGTAAAATCATGGGTTTGTTTGTTCCATAATAATATAATGAGGAAAGTCAAGATGCTATACTGTAAAGTACATTTGAATTGTTGTTGTTTTTTTTTCCAAAAAGCAGAAAAAGTACCGTTTCCATTCTTCAGCCAAATTGATTTTATTGATCTGCACACACAAAGTAATGCAATTAAGTCTCTGGAATTAAATTTTCAGGCCATTGACCCTACAAGTGTAAAGTTTTATTGAGTCAAATTGCTAAATTAAATCTCGTCATCTAAAGCACATTAAAGTGAATTAAGAAGGATAGAGAGTATGCAACTCATTTATTTCTCAAACAGTTTAAGGGTCCCATACAGCTGTCAGTACACAATGGTTGTGGATTAGGTCAGCTGATTCAGATTGTTATAGAGAAGCCAATACTTATTACTCTCTGATTAGGCAGAACAGAAAGCAATAGTCTGAAACCTCAAGTGCATATATGGGAAAATTACAAATCCCTGAAAGAGTCTCAATTCACCAAAATGGCATTAGGCTTGTTCCTAATGCTTTATTGTACTCTTCTCTACATTATCAAAAAAGACTTCTTGAAAATGGTAATAAATGTTTGATTATCCAAAATGTTTGTAAAAATTATATTGAGACTTGATTCCTTCTTCTGCATGTACTATGATATCTTCCAGATTTAATCATAAAATTCTTCTCTTTTCTTTTCACTAGCTGACTGTCTAGATCCTGGCTGTTCGAATCATGGTGTGTGTATCCATGGGGAATGCCACTGCAGTCCAGGATGGGGTGGCAGCAATTGTGAAATACTGAAGACCATGTGCCCGGATCAGTGCTCTGGTCATGGAACCTATCTTCAAGACAGTGGCTCCTGTACATGTGACCCTAACTGGACTGGCCCAGACTGCTCGAATGGTGAGGTTAACAAATGCCCTACAACTTCAGTGCTTAATAGTCTGCTTAGCTGAAGATTAAGATATTTTCATTTGTAACACATTTAATGCAAAATTTAATATATTATTTATAGAAACAAACGTTAAAAGTAATGAAGTTTAGTTGCCTGGTTTAAAAAAAGAAAGAGAAAAAGTCTTAGCCAATTTGCCATGCAAGTTAACCCTTTAGTATTATTAGAACGAATAACCTTTCATCATTTAAAATGCCCTGACATCTTATCTCTCACTATATGGCACTACAACTGGAGACTAGCCTTGTAATAGGCCTGAGTACAGCTTAGGGATTTAAGCACAGTATCTCATAAATGAAGAAGGTTCATTGAGTTTTTAAAAAAAAATTATTCGGCAACATAAGGCTAATCATGATCCCAATAAATAGTATACATGTGTGAGTATATATATACACACACATATATCTATCTATATACATTATGACATGTATAATTTTTCAACACTGAATTTTTAGTTATTATAATATGATTACCATGGAAAGAGCAGATAGTAATTCTTTCAATGGTTAAGTACCTACGATGTGCATTCCACTGTGTTGGGTTTTGTCAGGAGAAAAAAGAACAATTTATTCCAGCCCTCTAAGAACAGTATGTTTTAAAAATTTTTGACCATGATCTATAGTCATAAACTTTTACATTATGACCTACTATATGTATACACACACACATACATAGATACATGCACATAACTGAAACAAAAATTTTTCAAAGTGATACACTCTAATTTTTTTCAAGTCTAATCTATTTTTCAATGTTTGTTGCAACCCATGAATTAATTCCATGACTCAGCAGAGGGTCCCCTAGTTTGCAAAGACACCATTATAGGTTAGGCAATTACAGTTTAATTACAGTGATAAAATGAATACATGTGAAATAATTAGAAATCAATATATTACAGTTTATTATTGTGTAGAATGTTACATTGAATAATATGAAGTGAACATTAAAAAGAATCATATTATCTTGGTAAGTAATGAAAGTTTTCAAGGAGACTTTTATTGTCATTCCTTGCCTCATTCTAAGACAGCGTTTTGTAAGAAAAAGTAATATATAATAGGGGAAGGAATATTAGAAAGTTCTTATGAGCATGGACTCTGAAATCAGACTGCCTGAATTTATATTCAAGGTCTATTACTAGGTATGGAACCTTAGGCAAATTACTTACTGTATGCTTCAGTTTACTCACCTGTAAAATGGATTGAATCATGGGACATTCTTCACAGAAATGCTGTGGAAATTATTTGAATTAATGCTTATAAAGTACTTAGTACAATGTTTGGCTCATAATAATTTCTGAATATCATTATCATATAGTTGTTATCATCTTCACCATCAAGGACACGGTTGTGAGAAACTGTGAAATACATGGGGCAGTGAAAAAAAAGGTACAGTGTTTAGAGGTAAAAATTGGGTTGGGCCCAGTTATGGGGTGTAGTTTAGAAATGATGTTTTAGGAAACGGACTTTGGCCCAGTGGTTAGGCGTCCGTCTACCATATGGGAGGTCCGTGGTTCAAGCCCCGGGCCTCCTTGACCCGTGTGGAGCTGGCCATGCGCAGTGCTGATGCGCGCAAGGAGTGCCCTGCCACACAAGGGTGTCCCCCGCGTGGGGGAGCCCCACGCGCAAGGAGTGCGCCCGTGAGGAAAGCCGCCCAGCGTGAAAAGAAAGAGCAGCCTGCCCAGGAATGGCGCCGCCCACACTTCCCGTGCCGCTGACGACAACAGAAGCGGACAAAGAAACAAGACGCAGCAAATAGACACCAAGAACAGACAACCAGGGGAGGGGGCGGAATTAAATAAATAAATAAATCTTTAAAAAAAAAAAAAATGATGTTTTAGACGATGGGGAATTCACTAATAGTAATGACGTGCTTACTAATGTGATGAGAGTAGTGTTTTAAGAGCTTACCCTATAGGTTATATGTCCAAGAATGTGAATAGTGAGGCTTCCCATGGCTGGAAGACAAGTTAGGAGGGCTTTCCTAGAAGTGTAGTTGTGAGGTGATGAGAATATAAATTAGTTTGGAGTCAGTAGAAATGAAAAGGATAAATCTGGGGGACATTTTAAAGGAAAAGTAGACAGGTCTTGCTGAAAAATCAGAATACAGAAGTTGATGAGAGGAGCTAAAAGTCGGAGACAAGGGAGGCAGAGGTTAACGTTAGTGTCTCTTAATGAGACGAAACCTGGGAAGGGTTGAGACTGAATAGGCGGGACTGTTGGGTACAGGCAACAGGAAGATTGGTGAGAAAGGTAAAGATGATGATGCATTTTGTTTTGGGTACTAAAACTCTCTAAGCAGATACAAATATAGCCCCTTCCCCCCGCCCTGCCCCCCAAAAGGAAGTAGAAGTTGAGGAAGAGGAAGTAGAGAAAGTGAAAGAGAAAGGAGAGGTTTTATTTATGTTATTTAGTAAATAAAAACATTCTTCTTAAAGCTTAGAAGTGGTGAATACATTAAACACCATTGAATTGTATACTAATTGTATACTTTATATACTGAATTGTATGCTTTAATATGGTTAATTGACTATTCTGTGAATTTCACCTCAATTAAAAATTTTTATTTTAAAGCTTAGATTCAGTGAGGGGGTCTGCTCTTAATCCTGCTCACATACTAAGCCCCCATTGTTTCCCTGTAAGTGGTTCAGAACATGGACTCTGGAGCAGAACTGCCTAGGTTCACATCTTGGACTGATCATTCATGTGCTGTATGATGTTAGGCACATTACTTAACTTCTCTGTAACTTAGTTTCCTTATCTGTAAAATGGATAATACTACTACTGCCTAACAAAATTGTAAGGATTGAATGAGTTAATATGTGAAAATCACTTACACCCAGTAAGGACTCAGTAAGTATTAACTATTAGAAGTAACAGTGCTGTAACAGTAGTAATATTGTCTGTACTACTAGTACTAGTTGTAAAAAGGCTAATTGTTATTTTGTCATACTTAATTACTCAGCAATTCAGAGGAACTTACACATAGAGGTATTAATTGAATATGATTCCCCAATTGTGAAGTTTACGAAATGTAAACCTTTTCATCTATTAATATAACTTAATGGCATAAATGAAATCTTGCTAGGTAGCCAATTCACATGCTTATTTTCAGTGGGAAAAAAAAAGTTGTTAAAAACATGCTTTCCTGGAATTTTGAGAAACTTGAGTGGCATCTCTGCTGCCCTGTGAATCCAAATCAGCCTGACAGATTTGTCAGCCACTCTTCTGGAGGCAGACAAGGTTTATGTTTGTTATTACTGCTTTCATAGAAATATTAACTGATTCAATAGTTTGGGGAACGAGAATCTGGTTTGAAAATTCGTGACTGCTAGAACAACAAATAACTTGTGTAGAATAACTAAGAGTAGAAAAATAAGTTAGGGGCTGCATTACAGAGGACCTTGAATGGCTCAGTAAGCAGTTTTAAGAAATTATCTACCAGCCAGCATTTATCAAGCCTGGGTGCACGACATTGTTTAATGATATGTTAACTTGTTTTAGTCTCCATTGTTAAAATACATTTCATACTTACAAGATCGAAATAGGCATTTAGATATTTCTGTTGGATTTTTATTTACATTTTCTGTTTTAAAAAAGTCTAACTTTTACAGATATAATTACTTGTATAATTATATAAAGCTGCTTGGTTCAAGTCTCTTCTGGCTCCATGACTAAAATAAGCATAATAATAGTAGCTATAAAATAATACTGGCTTGTAATATTGTCGTTTTGATTTGCTTTCCACAATTATCCAAGTAGGAGAGGAGCAAGCAAAACAGCCCCTTTTTGTTTCATATGAGTACGTTTCCTGTAAAACCAAATATAACATTGTTTCTATAGCATATTAATGGAGTTATTTTATGAAGGGTATTTTGTAACTGATACTAAATAAACAATAATTTAGTCCTCTTCATAAAATGGCAATTCAATGAAGAGCAAAAAAAACATATAAATGATAATTAAAAGATAGATTGGCTGCCAAAATCACATCATTATTTTACATATTTACACTGATTTCTTTCGTGCTCATGTAACTGTTCTGCTAGTTTAAAATGTAATTTTACCTGTATACGGAATGACTGTAGCCAAAGCGAGCAGACACCATGGCCTCAATGTATATGTGTTGAATGTGAATACAACAGTGTTCTTTTAAAGAAATTAATTAAGTACAGATATAGAAAAATCTGTATTTGACTCTGCTTTTGCAAAAAGGCAATAGAACTTACTTAGAATTAATAGAAAAGTTCTCAAATATACTTATGTTCATCCTTCGAAAGTATTTGAACTCATGTGCCTCAATTCTATCTGGCTGTTGCACAATTCTGCATTGAAAACTTATAAAAACGTTGTTAATCTTTATCTGTGCCTTCAAATTTATTATCATTGTAATTCTGAATTTCTAACTAAGTGAATTCAAAAGGAAAATACTTTACCACTTACCTCTATTGTTGTGGTGGAAATGACCTTCAGATATCTAAATTCAATAATAGAGTAGATTTTTATACCTGAAGAAACATTTGGTTAAGCTGTTGAAAGAGAAGAAATGAATTATTTCCATCAGAAAGTTTATGGGTTTGAAAGCAACAGAGCTTTCCTCTATCTTCATCAGCAGTTTGTCCATTAATTAGCCCTTCAATTCCACTTCAGTTAAATTAACTCTTAATTAATAAGTTCATTACAAAGATTGACGCACTTTGCTCAAAGCTAGTGTGCTAAATGCTGATAAACACCTTCACCCTAATGAAAAATTGATTAGATTGAATAAAAAGAGTACCTCAGAAGGAAACCTCTCTCTTGAAGCTGAGTTCATGTTACGTTGCTCTGGTGTTAATCAAACCATCTTTGATCCCTTATTCAAATATTTAATTCAAAGGAGACAGAAAATGTGGCATGAAAAAACATATGCTCTTCTCTTCCATTAATAGTTCTGATTGTTGTTCATAAGAAATGTTACAACTCTTATGGTACCTTGATACAATGTTTACAATTACGCAGCACTGTGAGACAGAGAAATATGGTGTCTGGGAAATGTTATTTAGGCAGGAAATGAGGAAGAATACAAGCTGGTGATGACATAGTTACTATTAAAAACATTTTTAAGACTGTGATCCATTTTCTATTTGTTAGAAATGATTTCAGATTTCTTTGGTTGATCTTTTTATTTTTACAAGAAAACCAAAACTAAATAATACCCTTAAAATCTTCGGAAAAAAAGAAATTGTAATTTAACCTTGTTTAACTCTAAACTGTAAAAAATAAGATACCCTTCAAGGCTCCTTTCCTTATTCTCTAATCTCTTTCTCTGTTTCTCTCTTTCTCAAATGGAATCTAGTTAAATAAAGCTTTTAAGAAAGTTTTAAGAGGAAAAAATTATCTCAAAATCTGAATTCTTGTTAAAGACTTAACTTTGTAGTGTTATAGTTTTTTAAGCCATTTACACAATATGTGCTCCTTTCAGTAATCCTAGTAGTTGAAAAACCTTGTTTTTCAAATGATGGAATCAAAATTATATAATGTGTAAAATGGTTTTCTACTATGTGAGCTAAGCAACTTGTTACCTGTCAACAGGATAAATTTACTAAATAAGAAAAACAAAAATTTCTTTTATTTAATCATCATATCTGTGTGCCAGAAGCAAATATGTGCTTACTACATTAGTTCTTTTTAAAGTAAGTTTCTGAATATTTTAAAAATTTCAATGATGAGATTAGGAATAATCCCCTTCCAGTTTTCACTCTATCTGTTAGATATCTGAAATAGTCCATTATTGCATTAGTTTGATGTGTATATGTTTTGTGTTATTGGCTGCCAAAAGATATTCTTCAGATATATGTGTATGTGTGTATGTATGTATGTGTGTTAGGAAATTTTTCATAACAAAATTGTATATTTTATGCATGATTAGAGAACCACATAAAATTAAATGATGCTACATGAATAGAAATGGTGAAAGCACATCATAGTGTTTGTAACTAGCCAGTGCTATTATGTGGATATAACAGTGGTTCAAAGGGAAAGTTTAAGGACATCTAGGAGGAAAGCTAAAAAATGTAACATGGGGCTGTATAAAATAGTGAAACCTCGTGAAATATGAATTACATATTTAAGACTTTTTACAAAATATAAATACAAATAAACTAGAGAGACAAACAATAGCAGCTATCTACAGCAGGGGAAGCATAGTGAGATTGAGAGGTAATGAAGTTTTTTGTCTTTTATTTATTATTATTGGAATAACAAAAATGCTCTAATAATGATTGAAGTGATGAGTGCACGACTATGTAATTACACCAGATACCACTAACTGTACACTTTGGAGGGATTGTATGCTTTATTAATATGTATCAGTAAAGTTGATTTGTTTTTTTAAAATTAAATGATGTTTAAAGAAGTAAAATTCTACCATTTATAATTCTTAGTAATCAATACTGAACTTTTACCTAGTATATAAATACTTTTGATTTATTTTCAGTGATTTTGTTTTTCACCTTAAATTTGAGCTTAAGATGTAGCACTGCTAAATAATTCCCTTCTCATTCTCCTCTGCTTTTCTACCTTGCACTGCTTCCTCTTTTTTCAATATAGAAATATGTTCCATGGACTGTGGCTCACATGGCGTTTGCATGGGGGGGACTTGTCGCTGTGAAGAAGGCTGGACAGGCCCAGCATGTAATCAGAGAGCCTGCCACCCCCGCTGTGCGGAACACGGAACCTGCAAAGACGGCAAGTGTGAATGCAGCCAGGGATGGAATGGAGAGCACTGTACTATAGGTAGGCTGGCACGCTTTTCTAGCTGTCCTCCCTGTGAAACTGAAGAGCTTGCATTGTTTGCTTTTGTCCAACTTGGAGAAAACTTGTTTCTTCAAATTATTGTTACTGGACATTTGTTTAAAGGAATCACTTTATTTTATAAAATAAGGTTATTTTACAATGGCCATTTGGTTCTTTATAGAACTGTCGAAAGTATGAGGTTCAAGAACTTCTAATTCATTATTTTTTGTGTGATGGCCTCAAAAATTGACTCACATAAAGAAGATTTTATTTCTTATTTATAAATAAATTTTCATTGCATATTACTTCTGAGTGTTCCATTTGCCATTGCATCTCTTAATAATAGCAGTCATATTTTTTCCATTTGAAAAAGCAAACAATATCAAATATGTGACCTTAACGGCTTCTGTAGATTCCAGAATCACACATCCTAACCTTGGTACATATACCTGAATATCTAAGAAGGAGGTTTGACTTTTTTTTTAACTTCATCTTATAGTCCCATGAGAAATAAAATAATTTAAAATGTACAAGTTTAGCTGTTTTTAAATAAATTTATATGCTTAATACTTTTTAAAATATGCCATTCATAAACATCTGTAGGTTCAATAAAACAAATAAGGTATTTAATATTGAAATGTTAGTACATAAATAGTATTTAGTGTACATGCAAAAATATCCAGAACATATATGGTACAATCTTTTCAAAGTATCCATTGTCTCTGTTTTCAGCATTATGTCATTAGAATTAAAGCATTTGATTTTTTAAATGCAACAAAAGTAACAAATTTCTACCTCACTTCAGTGAAAATGTACAGTATTAATTATAAATGACACAATCCTACAAACATTTCAGAATTGGAGGTAATGTTTCTCCACATTGATTTATGTCCTTGGGGTAAAATTTGATAAAGCTGTTGGAAAGAGTGTGAATGTCTTAAAAGATTGTTTTCTTCTAATACACCTATTAAGAATTATGTACTTCACTTTATTTCTTACAGGAATTGGTTAAGCCAGGAATTTTGTATGGAAAAATTTTTCTAATTGTATCCTACAACATCAAGTAATGTTTTTTCCAATCTTATTGAGAACCTTGACATCTGTTTCGAAGGTCCTGTAACCTCCCCCGTGTTTGGCAGTTTGCTAGGACTCACAGACAGTTGTCCATATGGATCCAGTTTATTACAGTGATCAGTAAAGGAAAAAGATGGAGCAGGCAGAGTCTGGAGAAACGCATATATAGGCTTCCTGCACTCCTCTCCCAGCGGGAGAGGCCACGTGAATTCTGCTCCTTCTCGTGCAGTGAAATGCATTGATAGGCGTGCAGTGGTCCTGCCCAGGCGAGCAAGTTTGAGACTCAGAGACTCGGGTTTTGTGGGGATATTCTCTGCCAGCCACGACCAGAATTCCAGACTCCCCAAAGAAATGCAGGTGTTCCGTGCTCCAGGCAGGCAAATTCACCTTAGTGCAGAGAACAGTGGGTACCCAGACGCCACCAAGGAACCCTTCTGAAGGACGAGGCTGGCTTTATTAACTCTGCCTGCACAGCACCCTTAGGGTCTCACTTGCTGCGTATGAGCTTGCTGCCTAGGATCAGGACGTATATGTAATCCCACTGCAGCGAGCTACAAATGTGCCCTTGCAGAGTGTAGATAGAGAAAAGAAAGAAGTAAGCCATGTGCAGACCGGGTTTCCCTGTACAGCCCCAGCATTCTTAAGCAGGGTTCTTACATGGCAATGAAGTGTGAAAAAAGTAACATCAAACTCTGCGGAAGGGCTTTTTAAAATTGTACGTGTTCCCCTAATTCCCTGTCGCCCCCAAGATTCCCCCCCTTCTCTACTCAAGAGAGGCTTCATAGGGTGATTGCAGCATGTAGTTCTTGTCAACTCAGTTAGGTAGAAAAAAGGTGACAACCATAATTTGTGTCTCATTCTGTGAACATACCAAGGATGATGTACTAGCCCTGTGACCAAAACAGCACCATGTCTCAAAGCCCAAAATGTCCATGCACCAGAGGCAGGGCAAGAAAAAGAGCTAATGGCTAAAAACATCTAATCCTACTCTCATAATTTATAAGGCCATGACCCCATCTTTGATTAGAAGTGAATTTGACTCTCGCTGGGGAAATAAATGTTATATAGTTGATTGATATGTATAACAGGGAGTACAACTAACATACATGTAGCCTGGAAGATCTCTAGGCAGATTTAACTTGCTGACCTACAGGGAAGAGCTGTTCTTGAAACCTTTCCAAGGGCCTGTACATAACAGGGTTTTTGTTAATAATAGGTCTTTTTATTATGATTTAACATATTTTGCTGTAATTGTTAACAACTCCATTTTCTATTGTTCCATTTTGTTTTCTTGCTCTTACATTCCATAACAGTAACAATGTGGAAACAAAGGACCTGCTTCATTTAAAAACAAATCTTGGAGGGGAACCTTTTAAAAGATGTAGAGGATCTTTAAGTCATTGTTGTTGTTTTTCTTTTATACTATTAGAACTGGTTAGTCCTAATTTTGGCATACAGAGATCCAATTGCTTTTTCCCTGTCTACTTAATACCTGTGCACATGTCCCCAGTGAGGCCTGAGGGGCCATTTTAAAAGAGGCCTTTGTGGGCCACTGATTAAACAACGAGGAGACTGCTGTGCATTTTCTCATTCGGGACAGTTGCTGTTGCTGTGCGTTTCCTCTCAGTACCAGCACTTAACGCTTCCAGCTCAAAATCTGTCACTTTATAAACAAATACTCATAAATCAGCAAGATTTTTTTTCTTTCTCCATATTATGTGCCATCTCATTGAATACAAACAGGGAGGTTAATTGAAAGAGAAATGGAGGAGAATATTAAACAGTTAGAAGCAAACAAAAGTTTCCAAAAGAAAGCAAAGAATATTCTTCATTAGGCATCTTTCTGTCTTCATTAACTCTGTTCATGCTTTCACAAAACCGCTGGCATTTTGATAGTAAAATAGCTTATGAATTTAGAGTAATCGCTTAACATCCCCTCTACCTGAAAAAATTCCATCCTGATATTTTCATTAGGGTGTTCCTGTTTGGCTCATTATGAGTCATGTGTTTAAGCAGGCATATTCATCTTCAGGTTCATTGTCCCATGTCCCTCCTTTATTGGGTTAGACTTTGACTAGTGATGCATGCAGGTGGAAAATAAAACTAAGGGAAATAATTATTTAAGTGATATTAATTAAAGTAAATATTTTTCCCTTGCTCCCCAGAAAGTGTTTACGATTGTTGGACCCTTTTTGTAAACAAAGAAAAAGAGAAGTTAATGATTGAACCAGCACTTAACTAGGAACATGGATTAATGGTATTAACGTTTAGGTATAAAAATAATTAAGCAAATGTTCAGCTACAATAATGTATATAATGGTATGTAACCATTCCATAAAAGAGTCAAATGATTACCATACTCATGTGCCTACTTTTGGTTTTCATGTGGTAGAAAAGATATAAGAATATTTAGAAGATCCAAAGGCAAGTTTAAAATATATTAAATATAATTGCTTTCATAAATAAAGTTAACATAGAATATTATATAGCTATCTATATTAAAAAGCTTTCACAGTTCTGTATTATGAGAGTTGAAGTGGGACGACGTCAAATCTGAACTGGGAATTAATAACATTTGTCTAATTCAATAATTTCACTATTCATGTATTTAATTGGAACTAGAAATATGTAACTTTGTAAAGGCAACTCATTTGGTTTCGCTCACATTTCTTCTTCCCTAGGAAACTTGCAGGCGGAGGGAGTGCTATCTGATTGGCCTGTGGCTGGAGTTAATTAGCCATAGAAGCAAAGCAAATGGCATGCCAGCCTCTGCTGAACCGATATTCATAGCCAGAATCAATAACTTCTAAGTGCAGTTCTCACAGTGTTTCCTGAGGAACGATCAAATTCTAAGTACCAAATTTTGAATCTGGCTAACCTGTAGGTTCCCCCAAGAACCATTCTTTTTTGCATTTGTTGAAAGGATTTGGCCCTAAAACCATCCTTTTGAATCTGATAGCATTTGAGGCTATCGGTGAGATTGGGGGGGGGTCATTATTAATTGTGCTCTACCACAGAGAACTGTTATGGAGGAAAAGGCGGCCCAGGGCTCTGGTGTGGGAGAATTGTCTTCTGGAGGCTGATGAGCATTTTCCATTTCTTCTGGAGACAGAAATGGAAAAAAAAAAAAATGAACTTAAATCATGTACATTTTGGTTGGATATAAGGAAAAATGTTCAGGTTGGCAAGCACATTTAGTTTCTAGAACAGCTCCTAAAGAAACTTTTGAAATCTCTGTTCCAATAAGCTTTAACAATCCTACAATTATTTAGGTGTGAAACACTGGGATTTTTGTTTGTTCTTTTTGTTAATGTTTGTGGAGTGTTTTTAGAAGGAAACTTTGTTTTTTTTTACCTTCTTTCCATTCATTATCCCAAAGGATTAAGTACCTTAGATAGTGGCCCTATCTGAAAACCCCCTTGAGGTCTCTTGCAATTCTAGAATTTAGCTATTGATAGTTTCTGCTTTATTTGGGAAATTATGAGATTTAACCATTGGGGTTCCCTTTTTATTCTTAATTCCTCTCCACTGTTTTATTTTTATTTTTCCTGTGGCATTAAATAATAGAAATAATCTTTGCTTTTTTAGCTCACTTGGGGTCCATTTTGTAGAATGCTATACATACTTCAGTTACCTTTCATTTTTTAATTAATTCATTGTCCATTAAGTAGTTTTTTAATATTGCTTATGATATTTATTACTACTTCTTATGAAAGGCAATGTAACATAATAGGAAAAGGATGGGTTTTGAAGTAAAAATCAGTTCTGCTTTTTATTCATTATGATAGCTTTTATCTTAACTGGACATAGCCTGTTTTCTTAAATGTAAAATTGCAATAATAAAATCTATTTTACTTGGGATTTTGAGACAGAATACTCTAATTGTTTAAGAGATTTTGGAATTTGTATTTGTACTGGCTTTTTACATGTTGAATGACCTTGGGCAAGTCATTGCTGCTCCCTGCATGTTTCCTTGTGTATGAAATAGGAATCTTAGGTAACTCACAGGATTGTTAAAAGAAAATGTAATATTGGAATGTAAAGCACTTAATAAAGTACCTAACAAATAGTGTTTTTGTTTTAAGTATAAATAATAAAAACTACAACCCAGAAGTGTTTTGGGTGAAGTTTGATTAAAAAACAAAATCCCTGCTCAAGGAATCCACTTCCATTTCATTGTTATAAAAAGTAACCTAGTTATCAGAATGTATATGGTTTAAAAAAAGAAGTTTGTATGTTTGAACTGGGGTTTAGAGAGGTGCCGCTTTTAAAAAGCATGATAATGGAAATAGGTGGAGTCTATTGTGGTATTTTTCTTCTAGTAATGTCTCAAATGCATAGTTGTTTATTGAGCTACATTGATTTTCCTGTACTTTCAGGCAATTCAAATGGAAATTTGGCCTAGGGGAAATCCTAATTCCTTTAAGCTGCAAAAGACTAGCTATTTGTTTTTATTCTAATTCTTTAGTACATTGGGAAACAAGATCATTAATGATCACAAAGACATGCTTCGTTCATTCAGGAAAAATCTTAGGCATATAGTACTCAGCATACCTCTATTAAATACCATAGTTGCTCTGGGCTTTAAGATGCTGGAGATTAGAAATAGAAAATGAAATAGATACAGCTGGGGAGCTGTCTGCTAAACAATAAAGGAGGAAAAGAGAGTGAATAGGTTTAGTTTTCTTTTAGGTTGTAGGCTTCTAAGAATTCTCTTCTAATTCTTTTTGGGAAAATGGTGAAAGAATAGTATTTATTAAATTTTAAAATAGGTGACAATTTTTTAGGGAAAAAAATGACTTCTCTGACAAATGCTTAATTTAAATTACTATCACAGTATATATTTTTTTAACCTTTGCAATGTTCTCCCAGTAGGAAATCACATTCATAATAATACAGAATATGGAAATCCTAAAATTGTCTTATGTTTATTAATATTTTATTCATAGTTTCCCCAGAACAAGTGGATAGAGCACCAGATTATACCTACAAATAACCATTCCTGGAGGTACTTGGCTTCACATCTGTCAGCATGATAAATTTTGAAGCCAAAATAACTTTTCTAAGCTATCAATAAGTGAAAACCACATTAAACAACCACATTGCGACATAAATGACAGTCCTGTCTTTAGAAAATATTATAAAACTATTGTCATATAAACAGGCAATCAAAGAGTGAGTGTAGACCCAAACGTAAGAAAAAAACATATATTGAAGACATGTCAGCCAGTTAATAAATAAAAATTGTGTGATTTTTCTGAGCTCTGTGACATTTATCAGCTTAAATTTTTTCGTGTGACTTTCTAAATAAATACCTTTTGCCTGATTTTATATTTTTAATATGGTATTCCTCTTCTTAAAGAGGGCCTTCCACACTGTAAGTTTCAGAGTCCATTAAAACCTGGATCTGCCCCTGGTCCAAGCTCTACCACTTGAGAGTTGTGTGTTCTTGGGAAAACCACTTAGCCCCTCCGTGCCTCAGTTTCTCATCTGTAAGATGGGCATAAAAACAGTAGCCACCTCATAGGATTACTGAGAGGATTAAATGAGTTCCATGTTGAAGAGCACTTGGAGCAGATAGAGATGTTAATTGTTGTCCCTAAGAGTACCCAAAGTGAAAGCAATAAAAGGTTGACTGTGACTAATTCTTCCCTACTGAGTCTTATCTTTATACAGAAGAGTTAGCCAACAAAAAACAGGAATGCATGCTGGATATGAGAACTGTTTTCTCCATTTCCTAACACACTTGCTCGTATAGACACAGGGAAGGGAGCCACCAAGGAGTCACCGGGCTTGAAGATGAGTGGAAGGAAAATCTGCTCCTACAGTGGCTGGTTGGCAGTAAAATCTAGACAAGCTTAAAAAAGCCTTTCATGAAGTGTACAGAAACCGAAAACTTAAACTTCCTTCCTGCTCTGGAGTCCCAGTGATTTTACACTATTCCTAAGAGAACTATTGAAAATACTTTCAGAATTCATCGACTGTCTCCCATGTTCTGAAAACCAGGCTGATTTTTGGATGTCTATTTATTCCTTTGAAATGGCATTAGTATCTAGCTAGAGCCTTTCAATATTTTCCCATTTTAGCCTAATTTATTCAGTTAACAGTTTTATATTCAGTACTTTATCCTCTGTAATCCCTTCAGAATTGGTATTTTTTAAATGAGGTCACTTAATCTCTTCTAAAAATGCTAACCTCATTTCTCTGACCTTTCTGAATGACAGCGGCCTTATTTTGTTTAGGTTGTCAGTACTCTCACTACTCTATCTCAATTATGCTTTAACCGATATTTTGCTAGTAAATCAATGTTTTGTTTTTTCTGAAGAAGTGGTTGTCTGATGGTTAGTGTGTTGTTTATGGCGGTGGTCATATTTTGATATTTTAATTCTTCTATCTTTCAAGTAAAAAACACTCATAACCTATGTGAATTGTTTTTTTGCATTCAGTTTGTTTTTCTTTACATTTATCAATTTCAGCAAAAAGGAGATGAAATCAGTATTGCCATACAGTTCAGCTTGGTTGCCACCAGCAGTGCAAGCAATGGCAGATTTGCACTTTAAGCTAAGTTATTTTCATTCAGGGTTCAATAACCTGTTAAGTGAGAGAATACTCAACAAAAACTAATTTAGTGGTCTTAATTTGAAACCTTAATAAGTTTGATTTGTGTTCCTGTCATATGTTAGCTCCAAATACATGACACGGTTTTTTAATCATTCTTAATTTTTACTGTTAAAATTCATATCCTATAAGGAGTAAAAATTATTAATTTTAACTCCACCATCTTCATGTGACGTGAAACTTTGTGTAGCATCTCTACCTCCTTCATCTTGTTAACCTGCCTGCACAAATCATATTAATGTGTCCAATAGTCCCATTAGAATTATATCCTCAAGTCAGACAAATCCTCAAGGTAGTTTGGATTAGAATCTTCACTTGCTTTTGCACCTAATTTGCTCTGCAACCTTGAGAAAAATCATGGTCCCAAAGGCCATCTTGATAAATGTTTGCTAATCATATTGGTAATTACCCTGGCCCTAGGAATGGGAGTAGATGTAAGCACAAACAAGTTTTGCTATTGACATCATGAATTTGAACCCCCTTTTGCCCTGTCTTGTCCTTCATGCAGTAATGTAGCCTCACTGGAAAGAGAGCCAGCAGCATAGTCTGGCTTAAAGTCAGATGGCAGCAGGGCTACTCAATAGTAAATTTCTGTGATAGATGTATTGTTTTGGGAAATGTAAATGGGTTAGCAAAG
Organism: Dasypus novemcinctus; assembly: GCF_030445035.2. Classification (NCBI taxonomy): domain Eukaryota; kingdom Metazoa; phylum Chordata; class Mammalia; order Cingulata; family Dasypodidae; genus Dasypus; species Dasypus novemcinctus. The sequence continues at coordinate 5,925,225 of NC_080673.1, read as the reverse complement.
GATTTTTTTTAGGACTTCTAAAACTCAGTTTTGAATGTAGGTAAGTGTTTCTTGGGTAAATACATATGGATATGGATTTAACAAACATCTGTCCACCTAGGTGGTTGACATAACCCATGAGGGAGAAAGAATTTTGAGTTCTTTAGAAGAAAAATGATTCACATATTTATCTAGTCATATGATAAATGGATTCTGTATTACGATGTTTGTTTGGTTTTCCCTCCAATCTACCTCCTGTGGTGTAAAACTTGGGTCCTAATAGCTATAAATGAATTAAGCTTATTTGTATCCAGTTTACTCTAAGGCTCACTGGCTATAGAGAGAGTTGTATTCAGAACGAATAATAAGTCCACTGTCATTTTTCTCAAATATGAGTAGTATCTAAGAAAATGGTGATTATTTATATTGCTTTATGATCACTTAGGTGGTACTGAAGTAGCCCTGATTTCTTTAGCTTGAGAGATGTGATTCTTTTCCTTTCTTACTGTCTCATTTTTTTTTCCCACAATGAACTTAGTAGTTTTCAAGCTAATTTTTCAAAGCTTTAAAAATAATTTAATGTATAGGTGCTCTGTGTTTTAGGGAAACAGTTTAAAAATAGTAACTGTTATCCCAAGATAATTTTTAATCAATTAATTTGAATTTAAATGTTGTATGTCATGATAGATTTTTAAAATATGAATATAGCCCTGCCTAGATTTTCCCTTTTTTCCCCCTTACACCATATTTCTCAACTTAAGTCAATTTAAATTGTTTTTCAGAAGTTTATTGAGAAATCTGATATCTGAATTAAAAGCCAATTAAATTATATGTCTAATTTGTACTTTTTTATTAGAAGCCTGCCACTGTGTTCCTTTATTAATGTACAAGATTATCTTTTTCAGTTTGGGACATTTCATTGATTGGTACCTTTAAAAACCATGTAAGGCCTTAATTTCCACCAAAACCTAGTTTATAGGAGGTTATAAAATTTAACCAGAAATAAAGATGGCAAAATGCTCCCTTTAAGCTTGTCAAGTTCATCAGAAGCCTTTTATTAAGAAGTTTATATCCAAGGCATTTGGGGAGTGAAAGCAAGTGCAAAGTAATATGTAGTCAGCTAGTCTACAATATAATACTGGCAAGGAAGAGGATTATAACTAGCGCCAGATTATAAATAAGCCACACAGGCAGCTAGTAGAGTGTAACTGTTGATTTTTGAGTAATTTTCATTATATGCTGAGATCTAAATGGACTTTAAAAGTCAGACCATTGTATTCAACTGAATGTAAGGGTGGGAGAATTACGCCTGTGATTGTGAGGAACACTTTTACTCGGAGGAGTGCTCTCTCCTACAGGGGGCACTAGTATCCTCACAGTGTCAGAATGTATCTTTTGTCATTTGTTGAATATGACAAGCTAAGCATAGCTTGTTTTCATCTCAAAATAATTTATTTTCCACCGACTTATTTTTAAAATAAAAGTTTGACTCTGGTTTTAGTCCTTTCAAAACTATGGTTTTCCCCCTTTTCATATTTAACCTATGATATTCACATCGTATGATGTGGCTAGAGTGAGTTTTTTTCTGACCCTCTCCTTTTTGAGTACCTCTCTAATGAAGCTAGAAAACAGCTGTCTGAAATATGACTATTATTTCTGGGATTTAACAGGCATGTGCCGTCGATAAATTAAGGAGCAGTCAAAGGAGGTCCATAAATATGAATACTTTGCCAGCTGCTTTTCCATTAAACTGTTGGTTGAATGAAATTAGTAAATAATTATATTGGTGGGGAATCTACTACAACCAACCAAATGTAATATAATGTCTTTCTTTAACAACAGAGCTTAATTTTTTCCTATACACAAAATTAGTTTTTAGGGTAATCCAAATTGCAAATTGGCCAATTTGCATTAAAACTATGCCTACTTGTTCTGATTTGTCAACACCTCTTTTTTTAAAAAGTCTTTAACATTAAGGATGGGTGGGTAAGACCATCTGCTTATGGAGCTTGCTTGTAGCTCCATCACTTAACACATGAGACAGGTTACAGCTGTTTAATTGTTATAGTACTGAATGATTATCATTTTACCCAGAATTAATATTTATATATGTATGCAGAGAAAGCATGTGGTTAAACATAAGTGATCTAATTGTGAATTAATGACACTAGGCATTCATTAATTAGTCCCCACATGAACAATGAGGTGTAAAATAATGCTTTTCACATACAGTCTTACTCTTGGCTTTTAAGATGAGTCCCCAGTAGTGAATATTTGCATGAGAGTGATCCACTCCAAGTACATGGGTATATGCAAGAGGGGAGTCATCATACAGCTGCCATAAAAAGAGAAAACTATGTGGTTGTTTTACATACCCTAATTCTTTCCTGTCCCCAAAAGTGTTATTTTCTGGATTGTGACCAGTGTCAATGCAAGCCACATGGTAAAAGCCTAGATGTGCAATTTAACTGCATGTACCACCAGGTCACCCACAAGAACAAGCTGAGGGTCGGCTTGCTCCTGTGTTTAGGAATGGTGACATGCAAACTTACACATTCCATCTGCTCAGTACATTTCATAATGAAAAATTTCAGCAAAATCACCATAGAAGATAAGGGATATGCATGATATGATATCTGAAAGTCTTAATTTCCAAATAGTTCTTGTAGAAGTGGCTTATATTTCTGAATTTGTGAGCAGATTGCCAAGTACACAGATATTTACCTTCCTTCAGAAAATACTAATTTACCTTGCCCAAATGACATTATTAATGAGGGAACACAAAATATTTAAAGCCAAGTTGTGATATAATCTTTATTCCAAGAAGCTGAATAACATTTTGATTAGAAACTGTGCATATAAACCAGCAGAGGGTTTGTGTGAGACAAGAAAGAAAAAAAACTTTCTGACATCAAAGTGGAGTTGTCCCCACCCTGGGAATTAGCCAGTTTATATAAAGAATGTTCCAATCAAAGGGAAGCTACATCTTGGGGAGGGAGGGCATGAGGTGGCTTATCCTGGCATTACTGGGTCAGGGTAGATATTATGGTTTATGGAAACAAATCACTGGCAGTCCTAAGTTCCTTTGCTTAAACTCAGACCTCTTTCTTTCTTCATAGTCCCTTAAAAGATACCAGTTACTTCATGAGCCTTTTTATTTTATTTTTATTTTTAAAGAAGCTTTAGAAAGCTGTTACATAAAAAATATAAGGGATTCCCATATGCCCCACTCCCTCCCCCTCCTGCCCTTTCTCACATTAACAACTCCCTCACTAGTGTGGTGGTGGTACCGGATTTTGTCTAGGTTCTTGACTATGCTGCAGAAAAGAATTTCAGGAGCATGTCGGGTGAGTTAGGCCAGGAATTTATTAAGGTAGGAAGGGAAGAGAAATGGGAGACAATACACAGATTGGGGGTCCCAGGTAGAGAGGAATGGGGTGAAAAGTGATGAAATGGACTGATTTACAGAATGCAGTCCCCATTATAGATTATAAATGCCCGGGTTTTACTTGCATGGCAACCATGGCAAGGAAAAATGGCGAGAGCAGGGCAGGAACGGGTCCAGTGGCAAGAGAGCAAAATTAGGCCTTGTGCCTGCTTTTTGAGCTGTTAATTATTCCACCCCTTTGCTAAAAGCAGGGGAGGAGTTACAGCTGTTTTGATTGATTACCCCCCCACACCCCACCTCCCATGCCCACACTCCCCATCCGTCTCCCAGGAGGGCCTAATGATAAAGTCCTTTTCCTTATCCAGGGCTTCTCCTGGCTTTCAGAGCAAGTTTTATTCTGAATGGCAGAATCTGAGGGAGGGTCCTCCAGCAGCCATCTTGGGGGTTACTCCTGTCCACGTGGACTTCTTGCCAGGTTCCAAATCCACCTACCAATTCCTTATCTTAGTAGTCGGCTTCAGTGCTACATTTGAAGCTGTCCTTTTTAAACTATAAACTATCTTTTCTTACAAGATGACTTAATAATACCTAATGTTTATGTGCCAAGGCACAACTGCAAAGTGCTCTAAATACATTATCTTATTAAACCTGATAACCCTCCCATGAAGAAGCTATTAGAATCTCCACTGAGGAAACTAAGGCTGAGAACAGTTACATAGTTCTTCTTTAGATGCACAACTAATAAAATGGCAAATCCAGAATCCAGACCTATGCAAGCCATAAAGCCCATGCTCTTAACCATTCGACTGTGCTCCCTCCTAAATCACTTAGTTGTTTTTCATGTATGTGTATGGTGAAATAAGTGAAAACTAATATTTTCTATGATAGAGATAAATATCTATATACCTCTAACAAAAGATTGAACTGTCATGGAAATAGAGGCGATAATGATGTCTCATAATAAAACCACATTTTTTAGCTCAGGAAAATTTGAGTTAGAGGTGATAACAAGACCCAGAGTTTGCCAAACTAAAAGGAACAGCGACTACAAGAACTGTTCAAGGAAAGTCAGTTACTGTGAAGTGTTTAAGAAAACTGTAAACAGTTTATTAAAAACTACATCTGTCCTTCCAAAATTTAATTGTATACCCAGTTTTCCTGTCAGCCGAGATTAGCAACTGAATACTATGTACAGACACTGACCATTTAAAAAAAAAACATGTATAGAAAGTAGATAGGTGACTTGTGTTACCAGTATCAATTCAGGAAAAAGTCACAGAAAATTTTAGTATTTGTAAGCATGTGTTCTCTCACTCTTCCTCCTCCCTCTCCTCACTCCCTCTCTGCCCATACAAATAAAGAAAAAGAACCTTTTCCATAAATTGTCTTTGCAAAGAGCCAGTTACTATTTTCCCAAAGGAAATTACAGTTTATCCTAGGTGAGTTAAAAGGATTATTCAAAATCATTTATTATTTTTCCAGCTATCTTCAAAAAAACTGAGAGGGGCACAGTAGTATATTTGCCATTTTTCACGAGTTATTTTATGTATTTTTCTTAAATATTTCCTGAATAAACAATAATGATTTTAGACAAAAAATGATACTGTTGCTGACCAAATCAATAGAGTGTTTTTATGGTTTCCTGTGATTAGTACTATACAGGTATCACTTTAATAATAACCTAGGTTATTGTTTCAAAATCTTACATATCCAGACATTTATTTAGTGTGAAAAGTATTGTTATCAGTGTTAAAAATGGTCCCTGGCTAGTTCCCAAATTTTTTTAATATAGGAAGTCCTTAAAAAATGTGTTTTTGCTTATGCCATTCAATAAACTCAAACATGGGATAGAAAACCTAAAGGAGACCTGTATGTGGGCCAGCGGATAAAATCACACCGTATTCAAAGAAAATGATGAAACTGGCATAATCACACACCAGACAATAGGCGCCTCCTCTCCTGGCTGTGCACGTCAACATCAGTGGGTCTGCACTGAGAGTGCGCCACCCTTCCTCCTTCACGTCGACATTAAGGCATGAAATTCCAAACTCAAGGAGGACACCAACTACTGTTTGGCCAGTTGTCTATATAAAGCTCTGCAGCTTACAATGGTACTTTTTCAGCAGCACTGCCTTTATTAAATTTGATTTATCTCAAAGCACCTTTTCCATAGAATCTGAATTTTTCTTCTAGGCTGAATTAAATTGGGATACTCTTGTTTCACTCTTTTGGAAGGTCTTGGTGTAAATAATTTTTGAAACTGAAGTATGATAATTTGCTTGGGTAGCTGCACGTAAGAAGCAATGTATTTGTACAGCTAACTTTGCACCAAATTTCCAAACTAAAAAAAGAATATGCAAACTTTCAAAAACAACTTACTTGAAGGCAGGTTTTCAAAATAGTTTTGCCAATTTGAGGAAAGCAAAAGGTCTTTAAAGTGCACATGTACACACACACAAATGGTTTTCTTTTATTGGCACCACCTCACTAGTTATTAAAATTCAAATTAATTGTCTCTCCTAAAGAGAATGTTTGCAATATTTTATCTTAATCTTAAAATGAGAATTCTATGGTAAGGGAGAATATATTTTAAGTGGTTTGAGTAAACTCATAAGAATATGAAATTGGTTTATGGTGTTTAAAGTTATGTCACAGTTATAATCTTTTATGACAGGGTAATCAGTAATAAAACAGTGCAGTGAGTAGCAGTTAAGGAACATCAAATCAATGGGCATGCAGCTTGCATGCTGATTTAAACAGTCACTGATTGGAATAAATGGATTTAATATGTACTTATTTGCAGACTAGCTTTTCTGTCATCCTAAAGGAACTGGTACATGGATAATCTACGAATGATACCTACTTACAACTTTAATGAGATACTAATGGGAGTCATTTTTTTAAGTTCATGTTATAAAGTATTACAGAACACACAATGCTAAATAAAAATCTGTACTCTAAAGACTTTGCAATAATGGCCATAATGAAGAATATGTCTATTTTTTATTATGTACTCTTACGCTTGACGACAGGCCTCTAAGATTTAACTGTTGTAATTAAACTGAAAAATAGTTCCAGCATTGTGGATTCTTTGTTATTTGCCAATGTCTACACTATGCCCAGGAGTCAATTTAGTAGCCCAGTGAAAATACTATTTAGTATATTCCAACCAAGTGGATGTGAATAGTTCATAACCACACACATCAGCAACTATGTATACACAGGAAAACCATTTCTCTTTTTCCTTTGTGAGCTTCCTAATATATGTATAACCAGCTTGGTTTACCTTTGCTTCTTCTCTATGAGAATCAGTCTCAGGGAGGAAAGAAAGCAAACTTGGAATTAATCTTAGTCCATAGAGACCACCGTGTATCCCACTTCTTCCCCAAGCCACGCACATATACTCCCTCTACCTCATTTTAAATCAGCAGCCTTCTTTGGAGCTTCAGTTAGCAGATATTTCTTGTACAACATTTATACATTAACTCTTCTGTTCTCTGACATTTTTCACACTTCAGTTTTACTGTTTTGCCAGTTGATTTTCCAAACTTCATGTTTTTAGAACAGGTTACAGCAGTTCTTCTCATAAAGTGTTTAGTCTCTATAAGATACCCTCATTTGTGAAGCTGTGTTAACAAATTAATATTTCAAATTAGTTTGGATTTTAATCTTACTTCCTGGTTTTCTCTTTGTCAACGTTGAATTAAGGATTTCCACAGTTTTCTGTCTGATTTTTTTCATTCAAGTCCATACAACATTGACCAATTCAAAAACAGAAGCTGCATCTAGTGTACCTTACACAAATATACAGTTCTGACTTTACTGAGTTTTAACTATAACTTATTAAGAATATGGTCTTTTGCGTAAGACTACATGGTTGGAATTTTGGTTTTACCACTTGCTAACATTATGATTATTTAATTTTTATGCCTCAGTTTCTTCATTTGAGAAATAGGTAAATTATAATCGTACCTATTATAGGATAGTGAAAATTAAATTAGCTAATTCATGCTAAATGCTTAGCATAGTTTTCATCATATAGTAATAGTAAATGGCAGTTATTGTTAATACTACTGTATATAGTTGGGATTGATGGATTGCAGAAGAAGAAGAGCTGGATGAAGGCAGGGGAAGGATGTTGTGCATGAGGCATTGCCCATGTTCGCTCCTTTCTCATAAGGTGGGCTCTCCATTATTCATAGAATTTCTTCAAAAGGTGCAAACACATGCAAGACATACTAGGCCCACATTGTCTTTTTTTCCCCAGCAGGTATTAAGATTCCCCAGTGGGAATCCCAGGCCATGGGAATAAAGTGATCAGCATGGCAAAGGAGCTTACAATTTTAAGGGGAAGATTTACACATTAAGTTAGATACCTCTGTAAAGATCATTTAAGTCTTGTGTTTCCCTGTTGTCTTAATAGCTAGGTCTTGATTTTTTCTTCTTTTCCATGTACTTGATGTATATACTCTCAGACTTCAGTTAAAAAAAAAAAATTCATCGGATAAAAAGAAGGCTGCCCATAATTTTGATAGATAAGCAGATGACACAACAATAGCATAGCATGCAGATAGAATTTCCCAAAAAAAATGCTATTCTTCCCTACTCTGTATGTTAGGAATAATGATATAGCAAGACTATATATGAGCAAGGTGCCTCCTAGGAGAGGGGTTAGAGCCCAGATCCTTTACTAAGGGGAGCAGAAAAGAACAATTCACTCTTTATACCCTCCTTCACCCATCGCCCCCATGGCACAAAGGCAAATAGCTTAAATAGAAGCCTTGAAAGAGCATTCTTAGAACTATCCATAAGGAAAAGTGTGAAAAGGATAGTCATTTGCCTTAGTGACATTGGAAGTTTATGGTCTAATTATATATTTTTTAAAAAAAACATTTTTGATGAGCCAAACCTTTCTCCTGCATCCAAAATTTCCCTGTGCTCTCCTGTCCCAGCATGGGCCTCCAACACATGGGCATGAAACTAGGGCGGTTTCATTGTTATGTTCAGGAATGGCTATGTATCTGAATGTATTTTGAAAGAGAAACAATTAAGGCCAAGAATTAGCTCTGGCTCACCCACATTTTGGCATTTAAAGTAGATCCACCCAGCACATTCCCAAGCAAGCCAGATAGAAGCCATCTAAAAGAAGGTACAGCCCTGTGGCTTTTGGGAAAGCAGTGTCTGCTTAAGTTCACTTGAGATCATGAATGACTGCAGAGCACTTCTGAGCTCCTTTCATTAGTTACTTCTACTGGAAAAAATAATTGTTTCTAAATCTCCAAGAAGAGGCCTTATGACATAGAAGTTAAGAGCAAGCTCTAAAGTCAGACCGCCTAGATTCAAATCCCAGTTCTGCCCCTCACTAGTTTATGACCTTGTGCAAATAACTTATTCTTTCCTTTTCTCATTTTTTTTTCATTGTAACTTCAATAAAACTTTACATCATAGGGTTATACTGAAGATTAAATGAGAGTATAATACAAAGCACTTAGAACAGCGTCTGGCCCAAAATAAGTATAGAGCAAGGCTGGAATCAAAGAGTATTTCATGTGAACTCTTGAAACATTCTGAACTAGGAGAAGAGCCTGGACAAGAGCTAGAAAACTAGGACTCATCAATGTTAGTCGGGTGTTCATAATCTAAGTTATACAGACCCAGGACTCACGGTGGGGCTGCAGTCATAGGCAGCAATTTGTCTGTGAGCACGTATGCATCCTTCTGGGAGAGAATCCATAACCTTGACCAGTTTTCTCCGTTATCTACAACCCAAACAAGGTTCAGCATGACTGTCTTGGAAGAAATATAGTAATACGCACTCCCTATGTACCACAGCAATCTGCTTAAAAGAAATAATTGAAACTCCCTGGAAAGCATTTTATGAATATGACATTTTATTGGAGAGATGTGTAAAGGGCTCTGTTTTATACATCTAGCCTCCATTTTTATAAGTTTTATTCTATTAAACAAATTTAAAACTTGTTAGTAGTTCTAATAGAAATTACTTTCCTTTAATGTCAGCACACATTCATTAGTTTTCAAAGTAATTTTTCTGCAACCTAATGTGCCTTTCAGCAATTGTTGGGTGTATTAATTTTTAAATATATTGTATTATTTTTACGATTATTGTTCCTAATGGCTTCTTACAACTTGCCTGTATTTTTCTGATTATTTTCTGTAGTGGCTTATACAATGGTGTTTTTATTGTTGCAATTATTAATTTTTATAATTATTTAAATCTCATATATTGACATCTCCTTTTAAGCTTTTCATTATGCAGAACCAGGCTTCTGTGGTATTGTCAGAAAGTTTAGTCTTCAAGACCAAAATAGAGGTGGTTGTTTTACCTCCTTTATCTCTTAGTTTTAAGCTATGAATCTCACAGGTATTCCCTATGATATAAAATACAAGTGACAAATCTTGGCATTTTTTTTCCTCAGCACAGATATTTTTCTTAGGTAGGTTTTTTGCTTTTTACAAAACTTTCATTAAATATTTTTCAAGTGTTAATTTTGATCTGCTATATATTTTAAATGTTCCTTTCTAATTTCAGCTCCACTTCTGATACTCTTTTTGACCCAGTGACAAACCTAACTTTACCTGTAAACAAATCTACCATTTGGCATAATTGATTCTATTTGCTAAAATAATGGAATTGGCTGGATTAGAGATAATTTATTCCTTCTTTAAAACTAGTAATCCAGGTCAGAATAAAGTACATCCCATATTTTGGTTTTTCTGACTGAACTGGACTGATATAAAAGCAGAAAGTTTACTCTCCAACTATAGTCAGTGCCATTAATTTTTATGAACTGAGAATTCCCCTCAAAAATACCAACCCATCTGAATCAGAAACTCCAGAATTTTTAATAGCACTTTATGTTCAAATCATCAATTAAGATAATTATGGGTCTCCTAGATTATATAATATTTAGAAGGAATTAAGAAATTATATGAAAAATGTATTTATATTTCAATGCTTGAATACTGAATTTATTTTCTCAAATTATAATTTTACCATAGCATCTCTACTGTTACTTATTCCTCACCTTAATTCCTCCTGCAATGTACTGTTTTAGCTATAAACAAGCTTATTTCTAAATGCTGTCAGCAGTTTCTAATGCAATCCTGTGACAAAGTGAAGAATCCTTTTATATACATAGTACGGATGTATCAAAACTATTTATGATTTTGTTTACATACATGGCAGAACTACCAGAGTTGAGTGGCTCAAATGAAGGTTATAGTTTAAAAGATTTCTGTTAAGAGTTCTGCTACTACTTGCATAAGTCAGTAATGAAAAGTAAACAATATTAAGTATCTTTGAAAAGCAATTTTAGATCATTAAAGATGTACAAATTTTGACAAAGCAAGATTTGAAGTTTATTAAGAATATATTAGAACTCTGCACTGAGTGAAGGGAGAGGGATAGTTGTGTCTGTTAAAGAGGAGAGGTGTAGTCTAATTTAGGCTCATAAAAGATTAAATGGACAATGAGGTACAGGTAAAGTAAAAAAACTCAGTCTTAACCATAACTTTTCCTACAAGACTCATGTGAGAAACAAGGCTTATTCTGGTTATGAATCCCGGAAAGAAAAAGGGTCTCAGAAAACCACCTGTTTCCTTAATGGGCTACATACACGAAACATCACTGTCCATCTGCCATGTGGTCAAGGGCTACTGGTTACTTATTCTCTATAGGATTTGTACATGCCTTTTGCATACCACAGTTTCCCAAGGATTCTCAATTTCCTTTTTTTAAAATTTGTTTTATTAACCCTTAACATTTGATTATCTATAGATCTCATATCTCGGTTTAGCCCTTAGAGAATAATCTTTAAAAAAGAGTGTGGTAGAACAATATTGGTTTACCTACGTACTTTTCTCGAAAATGCTGAATATTTCCTGGAATCACGACTACAGTTGCTAAAATGTGAATATGTTGCATTTCTAGAAGATATGAAGTACATCTCTGTCATGTGATGTGAGTCTTATGTCAGCTGCAGCTACTCAATTTGCATGTAAATTCTGAAAATTTCCTTGTCCCATGTGACACTTCTGAAATGTCTGTCTGTTCTTTTTCCTTTTTAATTTCTCAAGCTCACTATTTGGATAAAATAGTTAAAGGTACTGTATACTTGCTCTTTGTTGACATATCTACATATATAAATACATAAAACCATGTATCAGACTGCACTAGGTATGAAAATAGACTGTTTTTAATGCATATTTTTATAAATTATAAATGAGGCTTACATTAAGAGAAATGCCTTGGATTTAAAGTATTGACACTTAAATGTCTGTGTGTCATTTTTATAATTTTGGGTTATCACAGATTTCATTCCTATGTAAAAGCATTAGTTATCACTGGAAACAAAAACTGAAGATAACGCTGCATTTGCTGTTTTAGTTTTCTTATTTTTTTTTTTTTTTTTGCTTTAATATTGTCATTGTTGGCAATTCAGCTGATGAGCTTTAAATTCTAAATTAAAGAATCACAAATGTTCACTCTCTTATCACAGAATAAGAAATTGTCAATCTAAAGAAGATTCTGGTTAACATGTTGAGAGAAATCTCATTTATCCTCATATGTAAACTCCTTTGGCTTTTTATAAATGTTTCAAAATATATGTGATATCATAATTTATGTTTTGTTTTTTTTTTAAATACAAAATTTTGTGCATCCTATAAAACAGAAAAGATAACAATGTTCAGCAGAAAACAGCAGATTCTCAATGTCTTCAGTTATCGTAGAAATAGGTGGAAAATTTTTTTCAGAAGAGAAAATTCCCTTTTCCTTTCTCCTCAAATTACCTATTTTCTTTTCTTTGTTTGTGCTTTTCATTAGAATATGGAAATATTCATGGCAATATCCAGGCTTTCATATAATAACTCTTGTGTGCTTGTAATCAGCTGCTGCAGCTCTGTCAGTGGGACAATTAAATCCTTTTTTTTGTTGTTAAAAACAAAACAAAAACACATCTATAAGGAAAATTCAGCTTTTATGTATGAATAATCCATAAATACAGGTGGTAATTGCCTGAAAGAAAAGAAGCAGGAAAATTAATTTTATCCTGACCTGATGGTATCCATAAGTATAATTTCATTATACCCTGCCACAAGAGACTGTCAAAATATTATTTCTGTTATTCTGTTCTTAAGAGACAGAATGTCTCTTTGAAATAGTTCCATTTTAAGTTCCGTGGTGGAGGAGGGGAAGCCAATATGTGAATAATTCTTTTAATACAGACTTAAAAAAAATAAAATAAACATCTTTAAACAGATTATTCCCTTAAATTTGGTCATTGAAACTATAGTAGCATTCGAATTAAAATAAGCAATATAACAAACCCCAATTGCTATAGCAAGTTTTTTATTAATATATATTTTATACCAAGTTATAAATAACTGTGTCCAAAGAGATCTTATTCATAGCCAGCTATTCTTAGAATTTTAATGCATTTATATCCTTGCTTCTGTCAGTGTCTTATCACACTCATAGATGAGAACACCAGAATCTACCTGTCATCCTCATAAACAGCTCATGTTGGCTGCATGCCAGATATCATCAGTAGGAAGTGGCAAAGACTGTTTATTTTTTAATGTCATTTTAGACTGAAACAATTATAGATTTTGGATATATTAAATTATTTTAATTGTTTCCCAAATTTTCCCTCCTTGACCATAAAAGCAGACAAGATAGGATATAAAGGTAACAGCATAAAAGCCTTAGGGAGATTGTCACAAAATATCACTCTCCGCTATCTGTCTTGAAGCACGTCACTACCGTGTTTTTGTTCAGTCTATCGATGTTTTATTGTGGTCCTTATGGTATTTCATTTTGTCCGTCCTAAGTAATCAAATATGCACAGCTATTACATTTAGTTGGAAATCCTGTCGGTCCTGTCCCATCCGTATGCAGCCTGAATCCTAATGTTTGTTAGAATAGATGCTAAGCTGCTTCACTATTTCCTGGGCTTTGCTTATTCTGTGAAAAGGAATGTACTCTTGGCATAAAGTATAGTCATTAATACTGGCCTATACTTTGTGCAATTATTTAATGCGCTGTAATTTCACATGAATATACGGCAACTCTGAGGCCAGATAAAATTAATGTTCTCTTTTTAACATCATTCATATCCTCATACCCACTTTCATGCTCTTGAATTAAGAGGGAATTTTTTAAAGCAACAAGGTGCTTTAAGAAGGCATGTCCTAATAAGCAACCAGTAACATTTACCACAGATTAAAAGTCTTTATTAGGGACTCTGAAATTATTTTGCCAAGATACTTTTTCTCACCATCTTCTCAACCTTGTTGCTTTGCCAAAGGAAAAAAAATTAATTTTGTCTGGCCTTCAGCTATTTAGTGGATCGTTACATATATTTTTACCCTGCACAGGTAATGGTGTCTCAGGGGTCAGGCCAATCAAAGATGCCACTTGGATAAGAATTAGATTCCGTAGATAATGTTGCTGTTTCTATCCATGTGCAATTACAGTATTTGTGCTGTTTATAAAAGGCCTGTTCCCAGTAAGTGTCCCTTATCTGTTTATTTTAGGTGCAAAAACTTTCAATACTCAAATCACTTGTGTTTTCCTTCTTTTGTCTCTTTTGACAGAAGGTTGCCCTGGTCTGTGCAATAGCAATGGAAGGTGTACACTGGACCAAAATGGCTGGCATTGTGTTTGCCAGCCAGGGTGGAGAGGAGCAGGATGTGATGTAGCCATGGAGACTCTCTGCACTGATAGCAAGGACAATGAAGGAGGTAAGAAATGCTGAGAATGAAACAAGTGTGTGCCAGAGCACAGATAGTGCATGAGTTATCTGTTGCCCAAAAAAAAAAATATGATCCCCATAGGTTAGATGGACTGAAAAATGTATGAGGGTTGATTGAGTAACTTTGCTCCCTGTTTTTCCTGAAACAAATGCAAGATTATTGCTGCTCAGGGAGAGAGCAAGTTAACCAAACTACTGTATCAATGCCATTATTTTCCTAATCCTCAGGTGAGTATTCTCCTCAACTATTCCCCAGTAGTTAGGGCTCTGTGAATTGGAAATGCTAAAGCAATATTTTAATAACTGAACATTCCAAAAGGAGTGATCCATGTTTTAAGCTCTTCTGTTGAAAAGCATGCATGGAGGAAACATAACAGAAACTGAGAACTGGTCTCTTGAAGCTCTACTCCAGTGTCTTTTTATCCTTAACTTTACACCAAGTTTAAAAGACTCTGGTGTTCCAGCCAATTTAAGCCCTTGGGTAAGAAATTATTATTTTCCCCATTGAGCAAGTCAGTGCTGCTGTATTTTAATTTCAGAGGACAGTTAAGAGTTGATGATTACTTCTCCAGAGATAGCTGTTCAGATTTGACATATCTATGGCCTGAATTTTAGATTCAGTTCCTCTCCAGATATTTATGGTCACTTACTCTGTAGCTTAGGATGTGTTATTCTTTACCCCTTCCTTCCTCTCTGTTGCTCTTTTGCTTATGCCCACCTGGGCTCTGTAGTATTGGATAAGAGCACAGTTTTTAGAGTCAGACAACTCCTCACTCTACCACATAGTAATTATGTGATCTCAGACAAGATTAATCTCTCTAAACCTCAGTTGCTTCATATGTTAAACAGGAAGAAAAGAGTTTTTGAAAGAACTAAGTAAGAAAATGTATGTGAAGTACTTAGCATATTGCCTGGCATACAGTATGCTGGAAGTAGTAGCAGTATTATCCAATTTTCCTTCTTTTGCTTTCAAAAGTACTTATCTTGACTAATTCAAATTCATAGAACATCATCAAAGATTAAAGAGTCTTTCCTTTTCTCTAATCAAGGTGGACCTAACTACTGTACTCTTGGAAACAAAGTGACCAGCACCTCTCCCAAAACATACAACCACACACATAAACACACTCTCTGCACCTTTAGTCACTCTCAAACCAAGTGTTATACCTCATCTTCCTGACAAGAATTCTCCCCTTGAGTTTCTAGAATAGGCTCTACTGTTTCCCCTATTTTCTTTAACCCTGAACTGTCAAGAAACTTTCCTTTCTACTCCTGATAGATTCAGGTGATCTGCAGTCTCACAGCTTTTCCTGTCTTACAGCACCTTGCTACCTATGACTCTTCTTTCCCTGTGCAGTGTAGAAATGGCAACATTAATCAGCTCTGAACCACAGCCCAGATGGCACCTTTCCTCATTACTTTTCCCCAGGCCCCTCTATGCCACTGTTTTCTTTTGCCTGGGGAGGAGAAAAAGTGTCTCTTTTTCCTTGATCATGTAGTTCAGATTTTGTCTTCTAAAAAGAGATTACAGTGAGGAGGATACAAACTCTCTCAGAGGGAAGCAAACTGCAGGGCCAAGTCTGCAGAGACACTGCAGAGTAATTTAGGGACTAATCAACTTTTTAGTATTGTTACAGCTAAAGAGGTTTTCCCCTTTCCTAAAAATTTATCAACTGTGAATTGGCCTCATTCCCTTTGTTTATTCTTATTAGCATGAAACTATGCTATCTCTAGGCTTCCCACTCCAAGGGGAAATTTGAGTTGATAGAAGACCTCCTGTGGATTCTCTTATTTCACATAATTTGTATTCCTGTCCCTAACCTAATTTTGTTGATCTTCTAAGAAAGAATCTCAGTGCCAACCTTATTATGCCCTGAGATTATAGCCTACACTAGAGGTTCATCAAACTTAAGCATGTGCTATATATATGGAGACAGTATTTTGCCAACCCAACCTCTAATAAAGACATGTACTCTAGCCATTAAGGCTGTAAGAATATGAGGGCAGCTGAACAGAATGTTTAAATTGAGGACTGTACCTGAAATTCTAGGAAATATGGTGACTCTACCTATGTAGAGTCATTGTCTAAACTAAGTTTTGGCATAGACATGGTGATTTAGCTAGCAATCAAGTATGTATCAAATAATGAAGGATGAGGAAACAGTAGAAGTTGGTTTAGCCCTCGTTGGAAGTCAAGCATGCCATATAAATAGCTTCTGTAGTCTCATCTAAGCAACTTTGTAGAATACAATTTTCATAAAAGAAGAGCAAAAAAAAGTTGCTTACCATTCCCAGGACTCACGAACATATAGCAAACATTTTTACAAAAGACTGCCGTGTAAGGATTTAAATAGTTAAATATTGTCTTAGGCTAAACATCTTTCTTCCCCTCCTACTTATTCTACCAAATCCAGTGCTCCCCATCGCCACTGTCTGAGCCTGAAGATCCCTCAAAATCCGAATCTCAATAAATCAGTGCTCCTTTTTGCTTATGGATCCCCCCACTGTTTCTCTGAAATGTTAAGAAACAGCTGCCTTAAAAAAGGAATTCTTATGAAGAATAGGAGGACTTGACTACTGATAAAACGGATGAGAGGAACTTTTAAACTTTAACCACTCTCAACACGTACACATTCATAAAAAGTAAGCCTCCTGCCCAAGTGGACCTTGTTTCTTAAAGGTTCAAACAGTTGTGTATACGGGGTTGGTATGGCGTTTCAGAAGTAAAGGCAATCTTTTACCTGTAATAAATGCCATGACTCCATCCCTACCCTTCATGGAATCAACAAGAAGCTTTGGAATAGATTTTTAGTTCATATAGTGTATGTCAGAAACATACGGTCACTGAAGCGGGTAGTTGTGGGTAGAATCTCCACACCAGGGATACAGCCCTCCCCACTCTGGGAACAATTACAAGAAATCCTGTCCTAGCTGAGAAAGTTCTCAAAGCAAATGATCCACAGTACAAGCCTAGACTAGGCTTATAAATATTTATTCAAGTCCTGTTTTACCTAAAACAGTCAGCACACCTCTAGGTTGAGTCCTTGCTTGTTTATAACTCAGAACTCACTCTGATCATGAAGTTTCTAAGATCAGAGAAAAGAAAGGTAAAGAGAGAGGAATCAGTCACTGTTAAATGATGTGTGATCTAGAGTGCAGTTTAAGGTAGTGACCCTTTATTGCCACATTATTTAGTTCCCTGAGTACCTCTTCCAGTCAGCCATCTGAGTGGAGACCCAATTTATTTCACCGTACACTCTACCTCAGACTTTTACTGCCCCTTGACAAGAAAATCCTTTCTATTTTTAAAGATTCTATTCTTAAAGGTGAAATTGTGTTGCGTTGTTGTTGTTGTTGTTGTTGCATCATCTTGCTGCATCAGCTTTCCATGTATGCGGCACCAGTCCTGGGCAGGCTGCACTTTTTTTGCATGGGACAGCTCTCCTTGCGGGGCACACTGCTTGCATGTGGGGCACCCTTACGCAGGGTACACCCCTGTGTGGCACGGCACTCCTTGGCACACAGCAGCATTACGTGTGGGCCAGCTCACCACATGGTCAGGAGGCCCTGGGTACCAACCCCTGGACCTCCCATATGGTAGGTGGATGCTGTATCAGTTGAGCCACATCTGTTTCCTTAGTTTTAATATTAAGAGAAACTGTAGTCCCATAACTATTCCATATGGCTAACAGATTTCCATTTTTTTTAGAAGGAATCTTCTGTTCATTATTTCCACCTTCCCCACCCCCACCCCCCAAATTATAGCCTTCTCACTGTAGAACAAGGAAACCAATACCAAACCTCTGACATGTTTTTCCTGCCCAAGATTTATAAGGCAGCCCTCTAATTCTTCCTATATACTTATTTTTCCATTTACAAAGACATTTAATAGCAGCATTGTTTTATATGAAATAAAAACCGAGTTCAAATGCCCAACAATAATTATGTTTAACATATGGTATACATGAGTAAAGATAAAAGGTTCCTGAGTAAATAGTGTATTTAAATAAAGGAGTTACAGGTACAGTTAACAATAACTTATTTTATAAATCAATAAGAAAAGCCACTGGCTGAAGAGAATGGTAGAGATTTATTTTCCAATATTCTTTGACTTTGCTCTCCCCTCACTCTGGCCCCTGCCAGCTGAGCACACTTCCCACCATTGACAAAATGATGATGCTCTCCACCAGGCCATTACAGCTCACCCCAGCCCCACTAGTTCAGAGGACGCAGTTGGCCTGCGGGTCTGTGATCGTTCTCCTAACCTAATTCCAGCTGCAGTAGTCCAGTCCCATGCCTCTTGTCACTTGAGGCTTTGAAGTAACAATGGCACCTTTAGCTCATTTGGACCTTAAATGCCACCCACCAGGAAGGAGGCTCTCAATAGATTCTAAATCTGTTGTTTAAATCAGTACTCAATTTTTTTAAAAAAGGAAAAAATGATCTGGACAAGGCCTTAGGAATGTTCTTAACCTATCCATTCAGCTTTTCACTAAAATAGGAAATTACAGATAATAAATATAAGCTTCCCATGTTAGGCTAAACCAGCAGCTTCTGGGGACGTGCTGTCCAAAAGGGTCACATTTTGGGGTGTAGCCCCAATGGCCCCTGCGAACGAGGCCTTGCCAGCCACCAGCCAGTAGACACACGTGTCCAGCACCAGTCCTTGGGTGCCTCCTTCCTCCTGAGCTTCACGGGCAGCATCCATCTGAGGGGAGTAGCCGTACTTTTGTTGGAGGATGGCTGTAGAACTTTCCAGGGCACAGCACAGCCTGGACGAATGATGCCACGTTTTCCAGGCACAGAGAAGTCAACCACAGTGAGCCAAGGTGATACTGAGGGATCTGCCTATATCTAAGTGGCCCTCTATCCGTGACCTGGGACAGTTGAGGCCAGAGGTCCTGGAACTCCTTGACATTCAGAGAACTGGCCTGGGAGCTGAGGTTGGCACTGTGAGAGCAAGAGGTCCCTCAGACACCTGGGCCAAGTCCTGCATGAAGTCACGGTCAGGAATGCGGATCCTACAAGAGGAGTGAAGGGGTTCAGGTCCTTGTCGAGCTCCTCGGAACGTTTCATCACCAGGGTGACTGGTCCTGGCAAGAGGTCTTTCAAGAGCTCCTTGGGGACCCTCACAAGGCAGTACCTGTAGACGTCGGCCACACAGCCCAGGCCCAGCCAGCAGCTTGGCTCTGCTGCAGCCCTTGAGGCAGTAGACAGCACCCAGCGCCCTCAAGCAGCTTGCTGAGCAGGCCAGGCTGTACAGTGTGTCGGTGGAGACTGCTCCTGTGGCACTGGCGGGCAGCTCAGCCACGTGGCCCGCATGGTCAGCTCCCTGGGAGCCCCAACAGCTGGAGCCCGGGCGCCACCAGAGCAGGGCTCGGAAGGCCGAGGAGACAGCCGCTCTGGGAGGATCCCAGCGGCCCCTCACTCAGTCCTACGCTGGCTGCAACGGTGGATCTCCCCTATATACGTTTAAAAACATCATTCCCTAATCTAGCCACCCAATAAGAATCTCATTCAGCCCGGAAATTCCATAGTGGCTTCTTGTCTTTAAATACCATTCATATTGTAGTCCTACTATGCAAGCATCAAAATTTAACAGCTTAAAACCACAACCTCTAGGATGGTGTCTTGGTTTGTCAGAGCCACTATAATAAATATCACAGACTAGTTGGCTTAAACAACAGGAACTTGCGGTCTCTCAGTTTGGAGGCTAGCTGTCCAAAATCAAGATTTTGGCAGGTCATGCTTTCTCAGAACTCTGTGGCGTTCTCGTGACTTGCCAGCAATGCAGAACTCCATCTCTGCCTCTCACATGGTGACCTGTCTCCTCATTTTCAGTCTTTCTACTGTCTCCAAACTTTCTCGGCCTGTTAGGACTCCAGACGTATTGGATTAAGGCCCACCCTAATCCAGTTTGGCCTCACTGCAATAGGATCTTCAAAGACCTACGGGACCAGAGGTTAGGATTTGAACATGTCTTTGTGGGAGACATGATTCGCTCTATTATATATAGTAAAACAAAAAAGGAAATAACCCTCTTACATTGCTAGTGGAAATGTAAAATGGTGCCCCTCACGGTGGGAAAGTTTTACAGCTGCTCAAAAACTTAAACAGAATTACCATATGGCCCAGCAATTCCACTCTTTGGTGTATACCCAAAAGATTTGAAAACAGGGATATTTTGTAATATTTATGTAATATAAGGATCTTTAAAAAAATAAAAATAAAATATGTATGTAAAAAAAATAGAGGGAAGCAGCTGTGGCTCAATGAGATGAGCTCCCGTCTACCATATGGGAGGCCCTCAGTTGATGTCCCGGGAAGGCAAGCTTGCCCGCAAGCTGCAGAGCACCACCCAGCCTGCAGACGCCGGGAGAACTGACTCAGCAAGGTGACACAACAAAAAGAAGGGAGACAAGCAAGAATGCAGAAGAGCCCGCAGCGAATGGATACAGAGAGCAGACAGCAAGCAAGCCGCAAAGGGGAGGGGAAGTAAAAATAAATAAATACAGACACAGAAGAGAACGTACAGCGAATGGACACAGAGAGCAGACAGCATGCAAGAAAGCCACAAGTGGGGAGGATTAAAAAAAATAGAAAACAGGGATGCAAACAGTTATTTCTACACTAATGTTCACTGCAGGATTACTCAAAGTATGCAAAAGGTGTCCACGTCCAAGTGTCCATCAACAGACAAATGAGTAAACAAATGTGGTATATACATTTAATGGAATAGCATCCAACCATTAAAAAAATGAAGTTCTGATACATGCTACAACATAAGTGAACCTTGAAAACATTATGCTAAGTGAAAGAAGCTAGACACAAAAGGACAAATATATGAAATAGCTAGAATAAGCACAATCAGAGGCAAAAAGCAAATTAAAAGTTACCATGGGGTGATGGAAAGGGGGAATGAGGA
The DNA here is from genome assembly GCF_030445035.2 of Dasypus novemcinctus. Lineage (NCBI taxonomy): Eukaryota > Metazoa > Chordata > Mammalia > Cingulata > Dasypodidae > Dasypus > Dasypus novemcinctus. The sequence goes on along the minus strand of NC_080673.1, from coordinate 5,904,158 downwards.
GCTATTGTTAAATGAATGCAGAGTTTTTATTTGGGATGACAAAAAGCTTTGGAAATAGTAGTGATGGCTGTACAACATTGCAAATGTAATCAATACCACTGAATTTCACGCACTTAAAAATTATCATACCAAAAAAATGCAATAACTTGCCAGAGAAGTTCTATCTTTCCAGAATTGAGATACTTACCAATACAATACTTATCAATACCTCCAGCAGTTGTTACTGTGTTCCTGTCCTTCTTTTCATTAGGGAGACCTAGTCAAGGCTCCCTTGATATCTTGCTTCTCTGACTGGACTTCAGTGGATAGGGGCCCCATGGGTACCTGAGGCATGGAGCTCATGCCCTGCACTGAGATTGGATGGTAGAAGGAATAAGGATGACCTTAAAAGTCTCATGATAACATTTGTGCCAGAATGGTGGAATGCTGACATAAAACTCCTGCCAGGAATAGTACATCTTACTTGTAAGTAAAAGAGTCATTCATTTTTTGTCCTTTGAGATTATTATTTTGTAGAGATGTAATATCTTTAGGAGGATTTTCCTAAAAATGGCTTTTTTTTTTTTTTTTTACAAAAAACATTTTTTGGAGGCTGATGACAGTGCAGAATCTGAGAGCAAACTCAACTGAGGATATTCAGAAATTAGAAAGTAATCCAAAAAAAAGCAACAGAAATAAAATAACTCAAGTGAAAGGTTCAAACTGCAAAAAATATATATAAGAATATTACAGGGATTAAAAGAGCAGAGGAATGGATGAAATTTTAATGTACATATCAGAATGAGGGTGATGAATGGGAGATGGTCCAAGTTTAGAGATTAACAAATGAAAATAAGGAAATGTTCTGAAAATAGATGAAAAATAAAATATCTGGCAGGAGGATGAGACTCTTGAGTTTTCGAAAAACATTAAAAAAACAAAAATGCATTTAAAAAAGAGAGTAATGGCATTGGGAAGAAAAGGTGTTGTAAGAGATCATAAGTACTTCCAAAGGAGTACAGATATTATCAGAACATGGAGTGGTGCTCAGAATCTCAAAGCATTAAAATATACTACCTTTTTTACTACATTCAAATGTACAGTTCAGTATTGTTAATTATGTTCACAATTTTAGGTTGTATATATGTCACTAGAATAAAAATTTTTTTTTAAATCCACAAAGCAGTGAACCCTAAGGTTAACAATGGACTACGGTTACTAGTACAATTATAAAAATGGTCTTTCAATGTACAGCACTTTTGACAAATGTACAGCACTTGTGCAAGGTGTTAATAATAGGGTGGTATATGGGAACCTCTATTTTATGCATGTTTTCTGTAAACCCACAACTTCTCTAATTTAAAAAATAATCAGTTGGAGGAAAACAATGCATACTACTCTTGGAGATAGTGATTTGGGAGAAAATTACTACTAGCTGCTTGGAGGACTCAGTTGGATCCTGCTTTGGGAGAATCTGTTCAGGTTACTCTGAACACTTTTGCTATCCACAAAATTTTCAGAGTATAGTAAATGCCATTCTGGGAAAGAGAAATCCAACTAGTGCTTTAGAAACAAAGGACCCTGGCACCTTCCTCATGGTACACAGAGAACACAGGGTTTAATGATGAACTGTCACTTTGAGCTTTGGAATGTAGAAATGGGTGTTGAAGTTCTATTGTACCTGTTTAGGAATGGGCGTCCTTAAGACACATGTATCTCCAAGTTAAGAACCCTTGCATTATTATCATTATTATTATTCACAGCAGCAGTACCAATAGTAGGACAGATATTCCTTTCTCATTGTCAAAAGAGTTAACCACTATAAACACCTTGGTGTGAATATTTCTAATCCACTTTCAATGCATTTATATGCACATTTATATAAATAATGGCATATATGTTTTATATTTAAATTGGGTTATACTCTAAGTACTGTTGTACATTTGATTCTTCTAAAGAGTGGTATATTTTAGAAATCTTTTCATGCAATATATGTATCATTCCTTTTAATAGAAACTTGATTGTATTATTTTTTGCTACATTGATGATAATTTAGTTTCTAATTTTTTCCATTGTATACAGACAAATCTGTATGACTTTGCATCTGTGTATACATTTGCAGACATTCTGTTTGTATCTGCAATTAAATTTCTGTGTAAGTTTATCAGTATTTCCTAGGATAGGTTTTTAGAAGTGGAATTGCTGGGTCAAAAGGTATTTCAATTTTAAATTTTTACAGCTGCTGCCAAATGGCCTTTCAGGTAGGTTTCACCATTGTACATCTTTTCACATGAGTGTTTATTTCTGCTTTGATTATAGTCTGGACATAATCATCGTACATAAAATTGTTCAGTGAAGTGAAAAAAGAGAATTTTGACTCATGAGTAAAAGTGACCCCATTTTTTTTTTAATTTGCTTCTTCCTAATACATTGAACATTTTTATGTATGTTTCTTGACCATTTCTACTTCTTTTGCTAATTGCTTCATTATTTCCTTTGCCCATTTTTTTCTATTGAGTAGTTCTATTTTTCCTGTTTAACTTGATTGTTTTTTAATTGTTTATTGAACATAACATAATTATTTTACAGTGTAGAATTCAGTGGCATTTAATACATTCACTGTGTTGTATAACCATTGCCTATGTAGTTGTAAAATATTTTCATTACCCCAAAAGGTAACCATGTACCAATAAGCCTTCTGTCACCAAACCCTTTTCCCCTGGCCCCTGGCAACCTCTAATCTGCTTCCTTTATCTACAGAATTCCTGTGTCTACTTCATATCAGCTCAATCAGGTTTCTTTCATTAGCGTAACGTTTTCAAGTATAGCCACACTGAATCAAGTATCAGTATTTTATGGCTTCCCCTGGCTTAATATTCCATTGTGTTATATATGCCACCTTTGGTTTACCCATTGATCCATTGGTGGACAGTGGGGTTTGTTTCCAGAAACCTTCGAGCTACTGTGAATACTGCTGCCATGAACATCATGTACAAGTAGTTGTTTTAATATCTGTTTTCAATTTGTTGTGATATTTACCCTAAGAGTGGATTTTTTTGAGTCCCATAATAATTCTAAATTTGTTAAGAAACCAACTAAATTGTTTACTTACCAGCAAGGTATAAGGGTTCCAGTTTCTCCAAATCATTCTCAGTACTTTTCCTTTAAAAAATATATATTTTTCATCTCTTTGTCTTAGAAACATATTGTTCTTTTTAAACAGTTTTATTGAGATATAAATTATATATCATAAATCTATCTTTTAAAATGTAAAGTGTACAATTGTATGATTTTTACTATAGTCGCACATATCTTCAACCATCACTAGTCTAATTTAGTACATTTTCTTTTTTTTCCTATTCTTTTAAATTGAAGTGCATCATTCATATATGAACATACATAAACGATAAGTATATATATATATCTGTAAGTTGTGAACTTACAAAATAAACATGCATAACATCATACAGGGATGCCATACATCATCCCACCACCATCACCTTGCATTGTTGTGAAACATTTGTTACAGACTATGCAGGAGCATCGTCAAAATATTACTACTAGGGAAGCGGACTTGGCCCAATGGATAGGGCATCTGCCTACCACATGGGAGGTCCGCAGTTCAAACCCCGGGCCTCCTTGACCTGTGTGGAACTGGCCCATGCGTAGTGTTGATGCATGCAAGGTGTGCCGTGCCACACGGGTGTCCCCTGCATAGGGGAGCCCCATGTGCAAGGAGTGCACCCTGTAAGGAGAGCCGCCCAGCGCGAAAGAAAGTGCAGCCTGCCCAAGAATGGCGCCGCACACACAGAGAGCTGACACAACAAGATGACACAACAAAAAGAAACACAGATTCCTGGTGCTGCTGATAAGGATAGAGGCGGTCACAGAAGAACACACAGTGAATGGACACAGAGCGCAGACAAGGCGGGGGAGGAGCGGGGGGAGAGAAATAAATCTTTATATATATATTACTACTAACTATAGTTCATATCTTACATTTGGTGTATTTTTCCCCAAACCCACCCTATTTTTTTTTTAAATATATCTTTATTATAGAGGTTGTGAACTTGAAAAAACAATCGTGCTCATGTGTAGAATTCCCATACAGTACGCCTTCACCTTTTCCTCATGAAGAAACCCTGGATGAAGCTAACATATATTAGAATGGCTAAAATCACAGTCACTAACAATATCAAGTGCTGGAGAAGATTGGGAGCAACAGGAACTCTCATTCATTTTTGGTGGGAAAGAAAAACACTGCAAGTACTTTGGAAGAATGTTTGGCAGTTTTCTACAAAGCCAAACATAGATTTACTGTATTGTCCAACAACGGTGCTCCTAGATGTTTTTACACAAATGAGCTAAAAATTTGTCAACAGAAGTCTGTACATAAATGTTCACGGCAGCATTGTTAATTGTCAAAAATTGGAAGCACCTGGGTCCCACGATCTACTCAAAGGTTCTTAACTCGAGTGATCTAATCAAAAGACCCCTTAACTGAATCTAATCAAAAGGTCCCATCTTTTTACAGGTTTACAGGCATAGGAATGGGTTCACTTTAAAAACATTTTCTGGAGTCACAGAAGACTCAAACCAGCAAAACACTCCTACTTTCTGTATTTTTAGATTTCCCTATTCTCAACATACATATGAATGGAATCATGTAATATGTCTTCTGTGAATGGTTTCTTTAACTTATAATGTTTTCAAAGGCCATCCATACTGTAGCATAAATAATCCAAGGTATGACTATATGACATTTTATTTATCTGTTCATCAGTTGATGGACATTTGGTGTTACAGCTTTACAGAAAAATGCAGAAAATAGTGTTCCTATATACCTGCTCCCATTATTAACATTTTGCATTAGTGTGGTAGCTTTCTTAAAATTTATAAGTCCATTATTTTAATTGTACAGGTAACTATAGTCTCTAACTTAGATGAAGGTATACTGTGTTGTACAGTCCTATTATTGTTCTTTTTGTTAAATTTTTTTCTAGTACCAGGTGTCCTTAACATGGGGTCCATGAACTTGAATTGAAATTCAAAAAAACATCATTCTTGTGGGGACATGTTGATACAGGCATGGTACATTTAGTAAATAATACACAATATAGCATGGACTTAGTAAGGGGTCTGTGATTTTCACCTGACTGGCAAAGGGGTTCGTGGAACAAACAAGGTTAAGAACCCCTATTCTAGTAACATATATACCATCTATTATTTCCCCTACTAACTGCATTTAGATATATAATTCAGTGGCATTAATTACATTTACAATGTTAGCTACCATCACCACCATCTATTACCAAAGCTTTTCCATCATCTCAAATAGACTTTTAGGAGATCTTTATATATATATTACTTATTAAATCTTTGTTAGGTGTGTTGCAGGTGTTTTTTCCCAGGTTTTCTTACCTTTTAACTTGGCTAATGGTGTCTTTTGTCATGCAGAAGTGGTCAATTTTATGAGATTTACCTTTTCATTCATGAATTCTGAGTTTTGTGTTTTCTTAAGTACGTTCTTTCTCCATACAAGATAATATGAATTATTTCATATTTCTTTTACACCTTTTATAATTTATACCTCATAATTCTTTATAGATTCCTTAATATCCAGTTAACTGAGAGCATTTGTTCAGTACCTGTTAAGAGTCAAAAGAAACAGAAATTTAAGAATTAGTATACTGTCTCAGAGTAAAAGAGATGAGTACTAAAAGAAAACCAGAGTAACTCTAGTGTGTTTCCTTTTTCTTGGCATGTCCAGAACTTTCATTTATATTGTACAAACACTCTGCCTGCCTTCCTAGCATCATTATCTTGGTAACATCTAATCTTTCTGTCTCTGCAGATTTGCTATTTCTAGTCATCTCTTATAAGCGCTATCATAAAATATTTGTCCATATGTGCCTTGCTTATTTCACTGAATGTAATGTTTTCAAGTTTCTTTGATGTTGCAGCATGTCTCATAACTTCACCTAATGTGCTTCTAAGATATAACTTGCACACATTTACATCTCACAATTTCTAGGAACTTACTCATTCTTTCCTTCATTCTGCAAACATACCAAATGCTCTCTTTGCACCAAGCAATCTACTAGATGCTAGGGATACAACAGTGAACTAGATTTGCCCTCAAGAAGCTTAAACAGACAACTGTCACATTAAGAGAATAGTACATTTTGCTAATAGGAGTAATTAAACTCTTAACTTCTCTGGATTGTTTGAACATTTGAGCTGATTCCAGAAGGATAAGTAGGAAATGGAAGGGGAAGAGAGGAGAGGCAGGCAGCAATCTCCAGGCAGAGGAAACATGTAAGCCATGTTGAGGAGTTCTAACTTTATTCAGAAGGCACTGGGGACCAAGCAAAATAAGTACTTTAGCTAGAGAAGTAAAACAACCAAATTTGATTTCTATAAAGATTATTCTGGCTGAAGTATAAAAAATGGATATTTGAGAACAAGGCTGGAACCAGGAAGAACAAGCTACTGTTGAAATCTTTCTAAGAGATGACTATGATGGCCTGGAAGGTAGTTATAGTGAAATGGGAAAGAACAATTCAAGAGATATTTTGCAGGAAGAAAAGAAAAACTTTGAATTGATTGAATGCAGAGAAAGTGGAAGGGAGAAAGAGGAGTTAAAGATGGCGTTCAGCTTTCTACTTTGAGAAACTAAGCGGGTGGATGGTGGTACCATTCACTAAAATAAATATAGGAGAAGTAACAAGTTAGGGGGAGAAAATCATATATTGTGTTTTGGTTGTATTAAGTTTGGCATGCCTGCTGAGAATCCAAATGAAAACATCTAGAAGGCAGTTTATGGGTTTTGAATTCAGGAGAATGATCAGCCTGGAGTCGTAAGCTGAATATGGAGACTGAAGTCACCATGAGAGTGCTGAAGTAGACACACCAAGAATATGCAATAAAGCAAACATGATCCTAGTTCACTAATGAGCAAACAAGGCTCATGTGTATTTCAGAATGGTGACAGAAAAGAGGAACGAAAGGTACATCTCCGTATGTTTTTGAGGTTCTGACATCCCCAATAAAATAGTGCAACAGAAATTCCATCTCTAACTCTGATTTACCATGCAATTTGGGGGCCTTCCAGATATGGTAGGGGTTGGACATTAATTATCTTTAGAATAAAAAGAAAATTCTTTAAAGGAGGTTGATGACTTGTTATCCAGTTAGTCAAGGTTTTGAAGAACAAATAAAAATATCCACAGGTGCATGAAAGAAGGAAGTGAAGATTCTGACAAACAGAGCAAAGCCGGCAGAGAAAGGGTGGCCTAAGATAAAAGGCTAGGAGTCAGAAATTTTAATGATCTGGCAAATTGTACATCATTTAAATTTGCCCAAAATATATCAAGGTATAACATATATATATACCTATAGAGGAGGAGTCTACACACTATGACCTGGGAGAACCAAAACCTGTTTTTATAAATAAAGTTTAATTGAAACACAGTCACACCCATTCACTTACATGCTGTGTATAGCTGCCTTTGTATTACAACAGAAAAATGGAATAGTTGTAACAGAGACTGTGTGGCCCAAATAGCCTAAAATATTTACTGTGTGGCCCTTTACAGAAAGTTTGCCAGCACTATTGTAGACCAACACACATGCCTAAAGAAGAGTAGGAGCATGTTTTAAAATGTAGTCAGAACACCCGGGGATGAGCCTCCCTGGCAACGAGGGACCACTATCAACTACCAACTGATGATGCAACTGGAAAATGACCTTATACGGAAGGTTCAATGCGGATCAGCAGAATATCCATGTCTACATAAAATACCATGACTTTAAAATGCTGTTTGACCTAAAGTAAGGGGGAAATGGAAAGGAGAAATGAGTTTATATGGCTACGAGTTTCTAAAAAAGAGTCTGGAGGCTGGCAGAAGGTTTGCCCTCATGCACAACTGAGCAGAGTCAGAGAGACAGATAAAGCAGATACAACCCCCAGATATTGGTTCCTTTGAGGGCTAAAGAGACCCATGGGAGTTATGGTCATGGCCGATGGGGTTAACTACCAGGGCAGATGGCCCCTCTTTGGAAATGGTGTTTATGTGTGATGAATCTGGACTCAGATGGGATCTCCCTTCATAAGACTTTCATGCTAATGTGCTGGAGGTGCAGTTAATGTTGGGGTTTAAGATATATTTAGGGGATTTGAATCTCTGGACTGACAATGTGATAGCCAGATCCTGAGCCTCAACAGACTCCAGCACCTACAATCTGATTTATTGGACTTACCACACTCAGCTAAGATGGAGTTGAAGAAGGACAACCACCACACCATGGAGCCTAGAGTGATTACAACTGAAAATGGGAGGATTGCATCCAGCATCCAGGTGGAATCTGACCCTCCTCTTGACATAGAGGTGCAATGGACACAACCAATCCAATGTCCACATAGAAGAGGTGGCATAGGATTGGGAAAAGTGGACATAATGGACAAAGGGTATGGGGAAAGGCAGGAAGAGATGAGAGGTGGAGGCGTCTTTGGGACATGGAGCTGCCCTGGATGGTGCTTCAGAGGTAATCACTGGACATTGTAAATCCTCACAGGGCCCACTTGATGGAATAGAGGAGAGTATGGGCCATGATGTGAACCAATGTATATGAGGTGCAGAGGTGCCCAAAGATGTACTTACCAAATCCAATGGATGTGTCATGATGATGGGAACGAGTGTTGTTGGGGGGGGGGAGAGGGGGGGTGGGGGGGTGGGGTTGAATGGGACCTCACATATATATTTTTAATGTAATATTATTACAAAGTCAATAAAAAATAAAAAAATTTTTAAAAAAAATGTAGTCAGAAAAGATAACTAGAGAAGCAATATTAAGGACTTAAGTGGAGGTGTAAACTACTTATCCAGTTTACAACAAAGTACTGCTTTATTGGAAAACCTAAACTGAAAAAAGGAAGGCTTTTAAAGTGATCATTGAGGTAGTTATTCAGTGGGTTTTGAACATTTCTGATTTTCTTTAGATTTTTTATGAGTAATGCTATTATATACAGTTGCTAAGTCAATATAAATTTAAGCCACCTTAATATTCCTGAGACTAAAATGGACCCTTGATTTTGAGAAGCTATTCCACGAAGACAATTTTACTACACTATACATTTGAGCAAGTGGGTAATCAACTTTGTTGTACTGGATAGCCCTAGCTATATAAATACAAAGAATGAAAAATGTTTACTCACGTTATAGGCAGCCAGATTCATAACCATCCGTCACCTGCTTAGGCAAGTTACTGATAAACTTTGCAGAAAAAATAACAAACAGTATATCGCTGCATCTTGGCTGTTGAAAATGAGAATCTTTCTCTGATTGATGTTAGTAAAGAGGCTTGTAAAAATGCATTTCCAACTGATTAGTTTAGAAAGTGTCAATCTCATACAGCTTTATGACCTGCAGACTTACATACCAGATGTACATTTGCTTTTTATAAACTAACAAAGATGAATCAATTTTGAATTTCAGCATTCTTCTTTGGCAACTGTGTCATATATTACCTAAAGGAAGGCACTGTTAGAGTAGGAGATAGGAGGAGGAAAAGGTGGTGAGGGGTATCTAATCCTTAATTTACCAGATTAATGGAGATGAAATATAATATTCAGTAATACTTAACCCTATTCAGTAGTTTATGTTTATGTTAAATGAATGTAAGGGGGAAACCTGCCAGAAAATCAAATATTTTTGTTAAATTGCTCTCACCTATTCCAAATCCATGGAGTAAAAATTTTAAAATGAAATTTACTACAGAATGCCTGTTAAAGGTTCTCAACATATAATCAGGAATTGCTTCTGAAAGGTATTTTTTTTTATTGTCTTTTAGAATCCAGATGATCTTGGTACAGTCGGTTAAAAGTCTATTTTAGAAATCTAATTACTGTGCTTCCATTTCTTTGAGAGATATATAAAAGAAATACATTAATATTATTATTATATATCCTCATGGAAAAATCAGATTATAACAGAGTTTCATCTCTTTCTTCCATTAGAAATACCGAGAAATATTTAAACATTTTTCATTTTCATGGCCTTTTGTCTAGGAAAGTAATATTTTGGTCAATTCATATAAACTTTCAAAGCTCAGTTTCATTTGATATTCTAAAAATATGACTTTAAAAATTTGTCAAAGGAATAAACATACAGTTTCAAATAATTAACAGCCCACTGTTTCAAAAATATAACAGATACCTAAGTGAAAGTATAAAACTATCATAAGAAAAAATATTTAATAAGAGCTGCTTATCAGAAATTCTGGTCTATATTTTTTGAAATTGTGAAACAAAATTAAATTTTTAGTCTAATTTAGAGTTCCTCATCATAAATTAAATTCAGGTATTCACTTATCTCTTTTTCAACTACAAGGAGAACAGAGAGGAGATTTTTAGTTACTGTTTCTGGATAAGCTAAGTCTCTTTCATTTGTAAATAACAGAAAATCCAACCCAAACAGGCAGAGGGGAATTCCTTGGCTTCTGTACCGGAAAAGCCCAGGAGGTCAGATGGTGTTAATTTATTGCAGAAATCCTGAAGATGTCATCATGACATCTCTCCAGCCCTTGGCTCTGCTTCCTCTGGGATGACTTCATTCCCAGGCAGGTCCTCGTGCAGCAGAAGGGCTGCAGCACCCCACCCTTGCAGACTTACAGCTCTAAGCCGGTAGGAGGCTATAGAAACGGATCTCTTTTCAGACCCTTCCGGAGATTTACACGTTAGGTCACATGTACATTTCTGAACCAAGCATGAGGGACAACTGGGAAGGGCTGGATACCCAAATGAAAATTTAGAGCTGTTGCCCAAAGAAAGGAAAATGAGTATTAGAAAGGAAACCAAAAATGTTCACTGGATCCTTCTTCAGTTAGGCAAAATGATTTAGGGGCACTGACCCCAGGCCTCTCGTCTCTTGTTTCTCAGGTTTGTTTCTCACCTTACCTGTGTGGTTACTGACCTACTTTCTAGACTGAGCGATTTAATTCTGTTTAGACTATTTTCTTTTCTGTCGGTATGCTTTCAGCTAACGTAGAGGCTTGCTTACATTCTATTTAAGAGTGGCCTGAAGCAAAAAAAAAACAGGCTAGTGTAGTTTTCAAAACCATGAATACAAGTAAAACATAGAATTACTTATTTTAAGCTGAGCTTACCGTAACAGTGTCACACCAAGACCTGATGGTTAGGTTTGTAGATATTAAAACTATTTTGTCAGTTTTCCAAAAAAGTGACTGAAGTCTTCAGAAACAATGTTTTTATTAACCTACACTGAGAAATGTAATTACCAAGCAGAACAAAATCTTGCATCAACTGGTCAGTGAATAATGACCTTAAAGGATAATGATATCAAACCGTCATAGCCTAACATACTCACCTCATAATAGGTGGGTTTATATGTTTCAAACAAAATACTTAACATGAGCAATTGAATATCGTTTCCTTTTGATGTTTCTGGAGAAGACACAGATTCTTTCCATCCATTACTCCTTTTATGTCACAAACACTGTAGCTCACGTTTTCATGATGGATTTCTTATTTCCAATATTCCCACTTACCACATTCTTAATTAATACTTCCATTTTAGGGGAAGCATTCTGGAGGCTCAAGCACCTATTGAAAATTTGGGAAATGCCTTAATTTTACCTGAAGCACATTTTATAGATCCTTCCTTAGGAGATCTATTTCCTTAAAAGGTGACTGGCTAATCTCACCCATTTTATGTTGTTTTGTATTTGCTTATTTTCATAGACTGTCATTTTCTGATCCTTTCCCAAATTTTAAAGCTTACCCTGTGTAGGTCTCTTTCCCTTTACCATGCACACTTAATCTGTGTTAACTCTCTAAAAAATGGAAGGCTTGAATGATTATACTTATAAGTAATCAGTAATTTTCTTTAAATTTATTACTCAGAATCAGTGTATGATTCTTTACAAACATTTCCAATCCAAATATTTAGTCTCCATGAAAGCAGCTTGCAAGTATTGTATTTAAATCTTATCGAGTTTCGAAAGTATTGTTTAGAAATCACTGGTAGGAAGGAAAATCACTGAGGTAAACCAAACAAAACAAAAACAACAGAATTCTACATTCCAGCCTAAAAAGGAGACTCCTCTTTTGGTTTCCGTTTCTCTCCACAGATGGACTCATCGACTGCATGGACCCTGACTGCTGCTTACAGAGCTCCTGCCAGAATCAGCCCTACTGCCGAGGACTGCCCGATCCCCAGGACATCATCAGCCAGAGCTTACAGTCACCATCTCAGCAGGCTGCCAAACCCTTCTATGAGCGGATCAGTTTCCTTATAGGCTCCGACAGCACCCATGTCATACCTGGGGAAAGTCCTTTCAATAAGAGGTTAGTCTGTCTGTCCCTGATACAGATTTTTGTTAGTATTACCAACAGTTACATGCACTTCGGGTAAAATGCTGATGACTGTGAATTTGAGGAATGTGCTTTTTTTTTTATAAGTAGTTTTAACTCTTTAAGCAAAATTTTCACCAAACTTTGCATTTCAAACATTTTTGATACATTTCACATCCTTTGTCAATTTCAGCACCTGAGGCATAAAAGGACATTTCATTAAGGGGTCAATAAATCTTCATTTAACTAGTTGATTTGTTAGCACAGTTGGAAACGTTTCAAAAAAGCAATGAAAAGACCCCAAAAGGCAAAACAGAAGTGCACTTTTTTTTTAGTGCACTAAATAATATAAATTATGAATTAATGTAATGGAACTGCTAACGGCATGGCAGTAAGATTGCATAAGCTGTTTGACTGGTGCTTTACAGAGCAGTAATGACTTGAAAATAAACCAGTAAGTGAAAGCAGGTGTCTTGTGTCTCACTGAGCAAAAGAAGATGATTTACACTAGAACTCCTGGGTCGGAAGTAATTTAACAGCATTAATGCAGTTAGGCCCAGCAGTTGATTAAAAGTTGTTGTACAAATGTTCCTTATTGCCCCCTTAAATCTTATACTTCTTGGTCCCTACAGATTTACAGATTGCCTTGGAATTAATTGGAAATTATACTTTTCTTTATGTGAGCACTAGATAGATGACTTATGCAAAGAAGCACAGTTTATAATTTTAAAAATTAATCTCTAATTATTGGTCTTGAGAACTCTCAAAAAAACAGATTACAATGAATTAAACCCAGAGTAAACTTGAGACATTTAAAGAATGTAGATCACACTGAGTTAAAACAGACATTATCTTGGGAGTATTTCAGGTCTGATTTTGTGACTAACAATTGATTACATATGATAGTGTTATTTTATCCCGAGGCTGAATTATCTATAAATCATGATAAAGTTGGCCTGCGAAGACAAATGTTCATTCTAATTCTTCTTTTCCTCAGCCTTGCATCCGTCATAAGAGGCCAAGTTTTAACTGCTGATGGAACTCCACTTATTGGAGTAAATGTCTCATTTTTCCATTACCCAGAATATGGATATACTATAACCCGCCAGGATGGAATGTAAGTTAGTACCATCACTATCTCTGTGTGAAGTCCTTTAAGTAAAAAAACTAGACATTCTTGCATCACTCAGAATGTTTCCTTGTCCCTTTTAATAAAGAATTGTAACAAATTTTAGACTCTAAAAGTTTGTGGCAGTACCTGTGGCAGAGATTTAAACTACTGATATACTGTACTTCTTTAAGTTTTTTAATTTCATTTTCTAAGGCACCTTATGAGTATTGTGGTTTTGTAGAATGTTGTTTTCCTTTGAAGATGTTGAAACATTTAAGGATAACATTTCCTAATGTCTATAATTTTAAGTTCTGATGGTTCCACAAAAAAAGTAGATAAATCAATCAAAAGATAAAGTAAATTTGGTAAAATGTTACCAAATTGGAGAACCAGCAAGATGGTGGCAGAGTAAGGAGCTCCTAGAGTCAGCTCCTGCTACAGGGCAGTTAGCAAATACCCAGAGCTCTCTGGAGCTAGCTGAAGCACCTGTGTGGGGGCTTCAGGAGACCAGAAAACCATCCTGCCACATCCTTGAAGGAATGGAAGAAGGAATGCAGAGAAGACTCATAAGTAGAGGCTCCATGCTCCGGAGGCTGGTGCCCATCTCCACTGAAGGCACAAGCCGCTTCAGGAGCTGTTTCGTGGCTGGAATTGAAAGCTCCACTTCCCAGAAAAGGGGGAGGAAGAGATGGTTGGGCACCAACTTCAACTACTGAGGAGTAAAGTATAATCCTGAAAACAGCTAAAGTTTGAGCCTGTCCAAGTGAGAATGAGGCTGGAGCCACCACCTTAACTCCATGCCTGGCACGAGGGGAAGCGGGGCAGACTGAACATCCAGTGCTGCTGGGGACTGGCTTCTTCCCATCCAGATCACATTGCAGCTCCAGCCTAGGCCCCAGTGCCACCTGCAGCAGGGAGGAAGCTGCGGGGACCTGCGCCAGCCCCTCCAGGAAATTACTGGCCAAGCTGCGGAGGCCGGTGATTTATCCTACTCTGGCAGTATGAGCCACCCCAAGAGCTATTCTGTGGCTAGAATTAAAAGCTCCATTTCCCAGAAACAGGGGAGGAGAAGACAGTTGGCTGCTGCTTTCAGCTGATTTGTAGACTTGGCTGGCTAAGATATAACCCTGGGAACCAAGCCAGAAAGAGGCTGGTGGCCCCCATTCTGACTCTGCCCCCAGCCTGAGGGGAAGCTGGACTGAGTGACACTGTCAGTGTCAGCAGGAACCAGTTTCTTTCACACAGATCAGCCCGCAGCCCTAGACAAGGCTTCATATTCAGCCCCACCTCTGGCAGAGAGGGAGGCTGAGGAGCCCTGCACCAGCCTATCCAGGTACCTGCAAGTAACTTTGGCTGACATAGACTGAAAATCAGAAGTCTACCAGGGCAACCGTGGTCATCTTGGACCTGCACTGCCTAGACTGCTGCCCACACCTGCAGCAACATCCCTGCCCCAGGCAGGGGAGAAAGGGATGTGAAGCTTCACCAGTCTCTCTGGGCAGCTACAGTCTAGGCCTGCGCTTGGATTATTCCACACAGCTGTGGCTCTGTCCCTACCCTTGGGAAAGGAAAAAGTTGGGAGAAACTTCATTGGTCCCTGGCGTGATGAGGGCAGCTTGAGCCTCCACAGCGTACAGCACCAACTACATGCTTGGCTCCTACTGCACAACCAGCAAGGGAGAAAGGATAGGAAGCCCTAAACTAAAGAGAAAAACTGCACCCAGAAAAAATACTCTAGTAAGCCAGATGCAAAGACACCAACAAAATATTATATCCACACCAAGAAACAGGAAGCTATGGCCCAGTTACAGGAATAAGATAAGCCTCCAGATGACATAAAGGAGTTGAGACAACTAATCACAGATGTTCAAACAAATCTCCTTAATAAATTCAATGAGATAGCTAAAGAAGTTAAGGATATTAAGAAGACACTGGATGAGCACAAAGAAGAATTTGAAAGTATGCATAGAAAAATAGCAGATCTTATGGGAAGGTGCGATAAATGAAATTTAAAAAGCATTGGAATAATATAATAGCAGATTTGAGGAGACAGAAGAAAGGATTTGTGAGCTTGAAGAAATGGCCTCTGAAAGTGAACATACAAAAGAAGTGGTGAAAAAAGAATGGAAAAAATTGAACAAGGTCTCAAGGAACTAAATGACAGCAAAAGGCATACAAACGTGTATGTCATGGGTGTCCCAGAAGGAGAAGAGAAGGGAAAGGGGCAGAAGGAATATTTAAAGAAATAGTGGTAGAAAATTTCCCAACCCTATTGAAGAACATAGATATCCCCATCCAAGTAGCACAGCACACTCCCATCTGAAAAAAAATCCAAATAGACCAACTCCAAGACACATACTCATCAGAATGTCAAATGCCAAAGACAAAGTGAGAATTCTGAGAGGAGCAAGAGAAAAGCAATGCATAACATATAAGGAATATCCAATAAGATTAAATGCTGATTTCTCACCAGAAACCATGGAGGCAAGAGGACAGTTGTCTGATATATTTAAGATGCTACAAGAGAAAAGCTTACAGCCAAGAATCTTACATCTAGGAAGACTGTCTTTCAAAAATGAGGGCAAAATTAGAATATTCACTGTGGGCTGCTATTCTAAGTTAGCAACCCACGAGGACCGGGCGGGCTTCCACGGCTCGGCGGTGAGCCCCTAGGCCAGCGCGTAGGCCTAGGTTCTCCAGGTGTGGGGGACGCGCGGTAAAAACCACGGAGACAGCCTGTGAGAGTGAGCTAGTCCACTTTATTGCGGAAATACACTTGATTATATAAGGTCGGGTCAAGGGAGGGGTAGGAACGGGGGCGGATTAACTACGGGGCGGTAGTGGATAGGTGGAGCTGTGCAGGCAGCTATGAGGTAGGCGGTGAAGGATAGCAACGGCTGGAAAAGGGAGATAACAAAGGCTAGGAGGAGGGGTGAAGGGAGGCAGCAACAATTGCTCCTTTTGTTTTATAAAAAAAAGGGCGTGAGAGAGTAGGGGGATGGGCTGTGGAGGGTGAGAGAAAAAGGGGGTAGAATTGACTGGCGATGGGCAAATGACATATCATTTGGCCAGAATGTATGCATAGCCCTTAGGGTCGGTGCGTGCCGGTGCTAGACGAAATATCTAACATGATGTTGCGCACGCTTTTTTGGGGTGGATAGCGCTGTGGCTGGCTTAACCGCGAAGGACTCTCAGACGTATAGCAATAAAGGGGGGCGGAGGGTGCACCCAAGCCCTTTACGCCGAGGGAAACAAACCCGTGCCGGTGGCTAAGGTCAGGGAGTTTCACAGCAAGCAGCTTCACAGGCGGGAAGTACGGTGGGAAGGGGGGCGAGGACAAGGGCGAGATTGAGGAGCGAGATCAGAGGTAGCAAGACGGTGGTAATGGATTTGAACAAACGAGGAAAATACACTGTCAGCGTGATCTTTGGCAAGGCGGATGATTCGTCGAATGGCCCAAGGACCAACGGTGAGACCTAGGATGATGAGCAGAACTGGGGTTATTAGCGGGAGGAGATAGGGGAGGAGGGGCTGCAGGAAGCCCCAGGAACCAGCAGTTTGGGCTCGTTCAAGTCGGCGTTGGTTGAGACCTTTTTCAAGTTCTTTTAAGCTGGAGTCTACTAAACCGGTATAGTTGGCATAGACACAGCATTCTTCTCCCAGAGCTGCACATAGGCCACCTTCTTTGAGGAGGAGGTGGTCCAGGCCTCGGCGGTTTTGCAGGACAACTTCTGAAAGGGAATTGAGGGAGTCTTTAAGATATTTGACTGCATCTCGGAGGTAGATGATATCAGAGTCTACTGCTTGTCTGAGGTTTGGAGGGCGGAGGCTTGTGTGGCTAGGGCTGCAACACCAGTGGCAGCTCCAGCTGTAGCTAGGAGGGAAGTGACAGTGAGTACAGCAGTAATAGGTTCGCGTTTGTGGAGGTAAATAGCTTCTTGAGTGTGGTCAAAGGCTTCAAAGAAATGTAGAGGAGTGTGATAGATGACTCGAGGCGTGAGGAGGATGAGAACACACGTTTCTTTGGTCTTGTTAAGTGTGGCAACAGATAAGCATGGGGTAAGTCCGGTGGAAGAGCAGAGCCATTGGGTGGTGTTTAGGGGAACTAAGTATTTGGCAGAGATGTTTGGGGAGGTATAGTTGGTACAGGCAGTAAGGCTAGGAGTGTGGGAAGAACGGGGGTGAATGCATAAACCTTTGGAAGAGATGTGCGTAAAAGTGAGTGGGACATGAGTAGATTGATTCCAATTGCAGGAAGAGGGGGAATCGTCGGTGGAGGAAGTAAAGAGTGGTGAAGGGATAGCAAGTGGATCATAGAGGGGGAGGCTGGGGGAAAGACACAACCAGCAAGAGCGAGTGAGGTTGGGGTGGGAGGCGTTGAGAGAGGAATAGGAGGCGTTTAGGAGTTTGAAGTAGGGACTAGAGGGGATGAGAGGATGTGGTTGTATACCTGAAGTGGGGGGGGAAGTGGGGCTTGTAGAAGGGACGACGGCGGCCGAGGTGGAAGAGATTTTGAGGGGGGTAGATGAGGACGGAAGAAGGTGAACAGTGGGTGAGGGAGGAGGGTTAAGGAGGTGGTTGGGACCAATAGCAGAGGGTGGGGCGGAGACAACACGCTTTTGGATTTCAAACAAAGCGCCACGATCATAGTTGCTCATATACAACCGGAGTCCATAGGGGCGAGCGGCCAGCCATGTATCGTCGTTTGGGTTTTTTACTGTCAGCCAAATGAAGTCCCAACGGGAATTGTTGGCTACTTGGAGAGAGAGATACGGGTCTCTGTTGGGGGCGCCGGACCATCCATGGGCCATGGTCACACATCCCCAAGAGGGGCAGTAGAAGTGTGATGGGTCATGACAACCTCGAGCACTAGCAGGACAGATGTAAAAACCAGACACAGGGTTGAATTGAGGGCCAAGGAGACGGTTGTTTCGAGAAAGCAGGCATGCTGTATTCCCGCCTCGACAGGATGAGGAGGAGTGGTGGCCTACTTTCGCTTTTCTGATGTTGCTTACTTGGCATTCGGGACGGAAGGAAATTCCAGCAAGAGGGCAGACGTGTGTGAGAAAGGAGGGAGCGACACTAGTAACATTATACGCGAGAATGCGTTTTTCCGGGAATGTCTGCAAGGTCCAGTTGAATGGCTGATGGGATGAGGAGCTTTGGGCAGAGGAGGCTAGAGACAACATGAGAATGAGGAGATGGATGAGGTAGGGAAGGGTAGGGGAACAGGAGGCGGGGGTGTGAACAGAGCGGGCCTGTCGGAGGAGCTGGAGAACTTGGCGCTCTATGGGGTCATCATCTTCAAGGGAAAGACGGCTTAAGCAGCGGGCAAGGAAGCATTGTCGACGTCGTTCGCGGCGAGAAGGAGCTGGTGTGGTTCTCACGGACGGTGGTGTTGGAGAGGTAGGCTCGAGTGAATTTGCTTGGGGGCGCATGGTGGTCATGGGAGGAGGGCGACGAGGGAGGTGAAAACGCCAATTAGAAGTAGAAAGGCAACAGCAAGGAGAAAGCGTTGGCGGAGGTTCCAATCTGCTGGGGCTGTAGCCGCGAGACAGACAGCTGAAAAGATTGTTAAAAAAATGAAGACTATAAAAAAGAAGTATAAAAGTGGGTGAGGGTGCGAGGGGAGTGGGAAGAGCATCTGCACTGAGAGTTCTTCTCTGATAAGTTGTAAGGCACGTTTCGGTGGAGGTCAGGCACTTGTCAGCAGCAGGTTGTAGAGGCGGCAATAAGGCTCTTCTTGTAAATTGTGCAGAGTCGAGTCTTTTGGGGAATCTGTAAAGACAAAGAAGGGAGAAGAGAGCCCTCATAGGGGAGGGACAATCAGCGGAAAGAAACTCGGAGAGAGTACTTATTTAAATATAAACATTTCAGGGAGGGGCTGGTTGGTGTTGAATTTGAGCGAATGGGGCGACATCTGGGCCTCCGCAGTCAATGTTGTCTCTTACAGAGGGCATAGTGTGTTCATCATTCGGTGGAACTTTGGGGTCGGTGGCAGGCCGGATGTAGCGCCCAGGAACCCAGAGCGGTTGTGGCTCAGAGTCTGGGAAGACACAAGCAAAACCTCTCCCCTGTGCTAGCAAGGGAGCTGGATCTTGCCAAAGGTTTGTGGCAGGGTCTTTCCAATGAACAAGGGGAACTTGCGAAGGTTGCCACATGGGTCCCCAATGTTTATGGGTTGGGGAGAGTCCTTTGTCATCGAAGGTCAGGAGATTGTGATGGATAAGGCAGGCAGTAATGACGTCGGCAGGGGCCTTGTGGGGAGAGGAAGCTTTTTCCTTTTGAATGAGTAGCTTGAGCTGCTGGTGAGTACGCTCAATAATTCCTTGCCCTTGCGGGTTGTAGGGGATGCCGAAATGATGTGTGATGTGGTAGATCTGCACAAAGCTGGCAAAGGTGGCACTGCGATAGGCTGGTCCATTGTCGGTTTTGAGATCCCAGGGAATTCCCATGAATAGAATGGCTTGCCGAAGCGCTTTGATGCAATGTTTGGCACTCTCTCCTGTGAGGGGCACGGCATAGCATAGGTGCGAGAAGGTATCAACTGCAACATGAAGATATTTAAGGCGCCCAAAAGCACTAACATGGGTGACGTCTAGCTGCCAGCGGGAGTTAGGCCGCAGGCCGCGGGGATTAGCTCCGCGGGGCTGCAAGGGTCCAAGGGGTAGCAAAGGTGCGCATGTTCGGCAGGAACGCACAAGATGTTTGCATGTTTCGATGGGGAGGTCTGGAAAGAGCCTCTGGATAGATCGCGCAGAGAAGTGGAATTGAGAGTGTAAAAGTTTGGCTTGGTTGACGAAGTCTCCTAGTCTTGTTTTGTCAATGGAATCTTCTCGAATGGCAGCTGGGTATACATGGCGGCCGGACGCTAAGGCGTCAGCAAGGGCATTTCCTTGAGTCAGTGGTCCTGGCAGGCCAGAGTGACTTCTGATATGAGCGATGAACCAGGGTTGTTGCCTTTCTTCAAGCAGTCGCTGTACAAAGGCGAGTGCTTGGTCTATAGATGAGTCGCTGGGTAGAAAGGTAGCAAGTGGGAGGCTGCGACATACCTGTAAGGTGTACAAGCTGTCTGTAAAGATGTTGAGAGGCTGGTCTGGGTAAAGATTGAGGACTGCAGCGACAGCTAAGAGTTCACCCACTTGAACAGAAAGGTGATTGGCAAACATCAACTGTCGTGGCTCAAGCTTTCCTGGCACATATATGACAGCAGCGAAGGCCTTTTTTGAGGCATCAGTGAAAGCAGTGATGGCAAAGGGAATTGGCTTTCTTGCGGGCAGCGGACGGAACGGGTTGAAAAATGCTAATTGAGATACACCTTGCAGCAGTGGATGATGAGGATAGTGGTTGTCGAAGGAGCCACGAAAGAACTCTATCAGGCTCTGCATTTGAGCATTATTCATGATAAGGGAAGTAACTTCTTTTGCATCAAAGGGCCAAACAATGGTGTGTGGCGGGATGCCGTACGTTTGTATGGAGAGAAGTACTAAGTCAGTGGCTAATGTGATCCAAGCCCTTGTAAATGGGCAGATTTTTGGGAGTTTACTTTTTGACGTGTGTAGAAAGAGAAGAGGACCATCTTGCCATAGGAGACCCGTTGGGGTGACTGGTGTTGGCAAAACTAAGGCAAAGATTGGGAGATCGGGAGAGAATCGCTCTAGGTGGCATTGCTGGAGTGCAGCATTTACTTGTTGGATGGCTTCTTTGGCAGCTGGGGTGATGGTGATGGGGCGAACGACTGCAGCGGATGGACTGCACTTAGTCTGCAGGAGCTCGAAAAGGGGTTGCATTTGCGCTGTTGTGATGGGGAGTGCTGATCGAAGCCAATTGATTTGTCCTCAAAGCCGTTGGAGCTCAGTCAGCGTCATGTGATCAGAAACATGGATTTGCGGGCTGGTGGGCCGAATATATTGATGAAAATGAAAGCCTAAGAACTGGAAAGGTGGCTGGGGGTTGACCTTGTCAGGTTGCACTATTAATCCAAGACTTGAGAGGTTCGTCATAACTGCAGAAAGTAAATCATTGAGAAGTGTGTTAGAACTTGCTGCTAAAAGAAGGTCATCCATATAGTGGATGATGTATGTGTGCTCTGGATGGAACTTAGAGCGTAGCGGCTCAATGGCATGATTGACATAGAGCTGACATATAGTTGGACTGTTCCGCATGCCTTGTGGTAGTACTCGCCATTGGAATCGGAGTGCTGCTCCTTGATTGTTGGTACGCGGGACTGTAAACGCAAATCGTGGACAGTCTCGCGGGTGAAGAGGAATGGAGAAAAAGCAATCTTTGATGTCAATAGTGGCTGCATAAAAATGCTGGGGGACTGCAGTGGGATGCGGGCAACCAGGCTGAGGTGACCCCATTGGCTTAATATGCTTGTTAATTTCTCGAAGGTCGTGGAGGAGGCGAAACTTACTTGTGTTCTTTTTGTTGATGACAAAAACTGGCGAGTTATAGGGACTGGTAGACGGCTCAATGTGCCCTGCCTGTAGTTGCTCTTCAACGAGGGCAGAGAGAGCTTGTAGTTTGTGAGTTGGCAAGGGCCACTGCTTGACCCAGATGGGCTCCTCTGTGTCCCATTCCAGAGGGATAGGGTCAGGTCTTGAAACAGGAGCAGTGGCCCCTATAAGGGGGGGGCGGCGCAGCTAAGAAGGCTTCTGTAGTGATTCGAGCTTTTAGCTGGCTGAGTACATCTCTTCCCCACAGGATGGTTTGGACTGAGGAGAGGACGAGTGGACGAATTTGGCCTTCGTGACCCTCTCGGTCGCTCCAATGCAGAGGCTGAGATGTTTTCCAAGAAGTAGCAGCTCCCATGGCGCCAATGACTTGAGGGCCAGTTTCGAGGGGCCAGTGATTAAAAGCGGCGATTTCGAAGGGAATACAAGAGATTTCGGCACCCGAGTCTAAGAGTCCGTCAAGCCATTGTCCCTCTATTTTAAGTTCTAGTGAAGGTTTTTGGTGACGTTTGATAGGCATGGTCCACATTAGGGTTTTGGAGCTTTGTGGAGGGCCTCTTGGGGGAGGGGCTGAGGCCTGCCCCGCTGGAAGTTTAAAGGCTGAGAAAAACGTTGCGCTGAGCGGCAGTCGCGGGCCCAGTGATACCCTTTACCACAGCGCGGGCATGGCGTGGGGGGGCCTCTTGGTCTGTGCAGTGCTACGGCAGGGCAGGGAGCTGCTGGTTGAGGGCACTCGCGAACAAAATGACCGGGCTGACCGCATCGAAAGCAGGCAGAAGTGGAGGCAGATGAGACAGCCATGGCGGAAGCGAAGGCAGCAGTAAGTGCTTTAGTCTGTGGGTCAATATCTCGACAAGCTAGGACCCATTCGTGCATCGGCTTGTCGCGGATAGGAAGGATGACAGCTCGGAAGGGTGCGAGGCACCCATCGAGAATGAGTTCTTTTGCTAACGCAAACTGAGCATCTTCGTTAGTAATTTTACGTTGGCATGCTTCGATAACGCGGGCGACAAATGCCGGAAAGGTTTCTTGCGAGTCTTGAAGCATTTGCGCGAACTTGGTGGATTGTTTGGTGGAAATTAAAGAGAATGACCGCTGAACGAGAACTTTCACTCGGAGCCAAAACCCTGGGTCTATGTTCACATAGGAACGAGGGTCAGCATAGTTGTTAACCCCTGTGTAGGCATCAGCTGGATCTTGGACACCTGCTCGAACATTTTCCACTACTTGTTGATCAACAGCTACTTGATAGTGAGCGCGCCATTCAAGGAACTGGCCTGGCTGAAGGATGGAACGAGCTAGAGAAATCCAATCATAGGGAAGAACAAGCTGAACCCCCAACTCTTCTATTAGTTGTTGAACATATGGGCTATCAATGCCGTCTTCTTTAACGGCTTTACGAAGAGTTTTAACTTCTTCTGCTGTGAAGGGAAGCCAAGTTTGAGGGCGTTGCTGCGTGGGCAGCGGGTTGAGCGGGTATAGCTGGGGGGCGGGAGAATGTGCTTCGCTAGAAGCAGGTGGGGGGCTGCTGCCATACGGTGGTGGCGAGGGAAAGAACGGTAGCGGGAAACAGATGAGAGAATGATGGCTTAGCAGCGTCAAGGCGGCAACAAACTGGCGACGGGATATTTTTGGGCGCTGGACAAGATGGCGGAGCGGCTACATCACTTCTGGGCGCCTGCCAAGATGGCGGTGTAGTTACGTCATTTCCGGGCGCCGGCCAAGATGGCGGCGAAGTCGCGTCATTTCCGGGCGCCGGCCAAGATGGCGGCGAAGTCACGTCATTTCCGGGCGCCGGCCAAGATGGCGGCGAAGTCGCGTCATTTCCGGGCGCCGGCCAAGATGGCGGCTGCATTATTTCCGGGGCAGGGCCGGAAGAAGACGGGACAGGGAGGGGCAGGTAAAGGTGAGAGGAAGCGCCTTTGTTCCCGCCGGCGGGCTCGGATATAGGTGAAGAAGAAGCCGGAAGTGCGCCATTTTGGGCAGAGGTGGAAGAAGAGGGAGAAAGTCCGCTATTTTGAGGAGCTACTGAAGCGGCTTCTGCGGATCGTGGGAAGCGCGGGCGGGGAGGTTCGCGCTCAAGAGCGGCGGCGAGCTGGTCAGACAGAGAATTTGTGTCGCCAGGATCATCGGGCTCATAGTCATTGGGTTGCTTAACCGATTTGTCTCGGATGGCTTCTGACGGCGCACCAAGGAGACAGGCGCGTATGGCTACTAGAGCAGGCAGCAGGCCGGGCGGAAAAGACCGCTTTTCATGCTCTATGGCGGAGGTGACTCGATCTATGAGTCGAGAGTATGTGTCTGGGCTCCAGAGCTGGCAGGTGGCGAGCCACGGATTAAAAGGGAGTAGCAGGTCCCAGTATTTTTGGAGCTGTTTCAGGGAAACGCGGACTCCATTGGTATCAAGCAGGGCGGCTAAAAGCCGAACCTGAGGGGTATGGTGTGAGGAGAGAGAGGCGCCCATAGTGGGAGAAGAAAAGACGGCGATGGGGTCCCTACCTGGAGAGCTGAAATGATCGCCTGTAGACAGCAGCAGCAGCAGCAGCAGCAGAGAGGGGCCGGAGGGCGGTGGAAGGAAAGGATCCCGGACGAGCCCCCTGCTGTGGGCTTGCTATTTTAAGTTAGCAACCCACGAGGACTGGGCGGGCTTCCACGGCTCGGCGGTGAGCCCCTAGGCCAGCGCGTAGGCCTAGGTTCTCCAGGTGTGGGGGACGCGCGGTAAAAACCACGGAGACAGCCTGTGAGAGTGAGCTAGTCCACTTTATTGCGGAAATACACTTGATTATATAAGGTCGGGTCAAGGGAGGGGTAGGAACGGGGGCGATTAACTACGGGGCGGTAGTGGATAGGCGGAGCTGTGCAGGCAGCTATGAGGTAGGCGGTGAAGGATAGCAACGGCTGGAAAAGGGAGATAACAAAGGCTAGGAGGAGGGGTGAAGGGAGGCAGCAACAATTCACAGATAAACAGAAACAGAATTTCTAAGCAAGAGACCAGATTTTCAGGAAATACTAAAGGGTGTGCTAGAGCCTGAAAAGAAAAGACTTGGGAGAGAGGGGCCTGGAAGAGAGTCTAGAAATGAAGATTATATCAATAAAAGTAACTAAGCAGTGTCAAAAGAGTGGTAAAAATAAAATATGACAGATAAAACTCAAGTAGGAATAAACTTAATCAATGATGTAAAGCACTTGTATTCAGCAAACTGCAACTCAATGTTAAAACAAATCAAAAAAGCCCTAAATAACTGGAAGAACATTCCATGCTCATGGATTGGAAGACTAAATATCATTAAGATGTCAATTCTAGTCAAATTAATATACAGATTTCATGCAATCCCAATAAAAATTCCACCAGCATTAAAGACAAAATTGAAAACATGATCATTAAATTTATTTGGGGGAAGTGGACTTGGCCCAGTGGATAGGGCATCCGCCTACCACATGGGAGGTCTGTGGTTCAAATATGGCCCATGTGCAATGCTGATGCGCACAAGGAGTGCCGTGCCACACAGGGGTGTCCCCCACATAGGGGAGCTCCACGCACAAGGAGTGCGCCCCGTAAGGAGAGCTGCCCAGCGCGAAAAATAGCGTAGCCTTCCCAGGAATGGTGCCGCACACACGGAGAGCTGACGCAGCAAGATGACACAAGAAAAAGAAACACAGTTTCCCGTGCCGCTGACAACAACAGAAGCGGACAAAAAGAAGAACACGCAGCAAATGGACACAGAGAGCAGACAGCTGGGACGGGGTGGGGAGGGGAGAGAAATAAATAAAATTTAAAAATCTTAAAAAAAAAATTTTATTTGGAAGGGTAAGAAGTCCTGAATAGCCAGAAACATCATAAAAAGGAAAAGTGAACCCTCATCTCCAGAATTTAAATCATAATACCTACCTATAGTGGTAAAAACAGCATGGTACTGGCCTAAAGACAGACACAATAGAACAGTGGAACCAAATTTATGGTTCATAAACAAACCCTCACATCTGGTGGTAGGTGGTGGATTCTTAAAGGAGATTAAAAGAGGACTGAGTGGACTACTGATATTTAATGTATATAGAATTTTTAATTAACTTTATTGTAAAAGTGTAGAAATATATAGAGTAGATGGTAACACACAGTAAAAGCTAGTTTATAAATGGGGATGTGAGTGAAAATGGTAGTCTAGTTATGTAAATGCCACTTGACAGATTGCTAGAGAATAATCTAGGAACTGGACAGCACAGTAAACCAAGAGGTGGGTGAGAATTGTGGTTGATAGTACAGATGCAAGAGTGTCCTTTGTGAGCTAGAGCAAATGTATAGCACTACTGCAGGGTGTTGGAAATGTGGAGAACCATGGGAAAAATACAGCTGGAGTGGCCTATGGACTGTGGTTAGTAGTAATAATATAATATTCTTGCATCTATGCAAAAGATGTACTGTGTTGATACTGAGGCAGTATGGAAAATGTGAGCCAAATGTACACTATGGACATGGTAACAATCAGGTGATATTATTTTATCTGTAGTGAATGTTCCACCACAGTGTGCTGTCTTGATGGAGGGGTCTTGTTTGGGAATTCTGCACATGTGCATGATTGTGTTGTAAGTTTACAACTTCTGTCATAAAAAATATATTTTAAAAAATAATAATCAGGTGGGTTGAGGGAAAAACACACCAAATATAAGATAAAGACTATGATTAGTAGTAAGATTTTGACAATATTCTTTCATAATTTGTAACAAACATCTCATGCCAATGCAAGGTGTTGGTGGAGGGTTGATGTATGGGACCCCCTGTATGATGTTATGCGTGTTTGCTTTGTAAGTTCACAACTTTTACTATACACTTGTTTATGTATGTTCATATATAAATGACATAAAGATAATAATAGGATTGGTTGGAGGAAAAATACTTTGTTTAGTAGTAAGATTTTGATAATGCTCTTTAATCATTAGTTAAAAAGATTTAACAACAATGTAAGTTATTGGTGGTAGGTTGAGTTATGAGAGTCCTGTAATGATGTTATATATGTTTGTTTTGTAAGTTCACAACTATTATTATACACTTATTATTTGTGTATGTTTATGTATGCGTGATATACTGCAGTAAATTTTTTTTAGAAAAGGAGACAAGTGAGAACACAGAAGAGCCTGCAGCAAATGGACACAGAGAGCAGACTTCAAGCAAGCCACAGGGGGGAGGGGAAATAAATAATTACAGACACAAACACACACACACAAAATTACCAAATTGGTGAATATAAGTAAAGTGTATATGAGTTTTCATTGTATAATTCTTCTACTATTCCTGTAGGTTTAAAATTTTTAATAAAAAAGTTGTTAGAAAAGGTTGATTTTTAAAATAAAGCATATTAACTTAAGGCAGCAGATGTTGGTAGTTACATGGGACCCAGATAATTCATTAAGTGTATCTTGTTTTTTCTTAGGTTTGACTTGGTGGCAAATGGTGGGGCTTCTCTAACTTTGGTATTTGAACGATCCCCATTCCTCACTCAGTATCACACTGTGTGGATTCCATGGAATGTCTTTTATGTGATGGATACCCTAGTCATGAAGAAAGAAGAGAATGACATTCCCAGCTGTGATCTCAGTGGATTTGTGAGGCCAAATCCTATCATTGTGTCATCACCTTTATCCACCTTTTTCAGATCTTCTCCTGAAGACAGTCCCATTATTCCAGAAACACAGGTAGAGTCTTCTAGCAAGCAGTTTTACTGTTTTTTTTTAATAAACCAGATCATGTGGTTCATAAAAACTTGTATATGAAAGGATTACAGAATTCCAGTGCTATCTTAAGTATTTATATAGAATAAAATGTAGTATGTGTGTACCAGAGTAGATTTTTTAAAAATAATTTTTCTTCAAGCTATATCTGAATATATTTATCAGTTGTAACCAAAGAGAAAAGCAACTTAAACTCAACAGCTAGTAATGTGTTTGCTCGTGCATTCGTTCATTCACTGAAAAGAGTTGTGAATGCCCATATGTGGCTGGCATCCTGACTGACACCACAGCAACTGCTGCTGGTACTTACTGCATGGTCATTATCCTCAATAACTTACTGTTCAATTATTATCATAAGTTTAAAAAATATATATTTTGGAAAATAGGTTTTGACAAAAAATACTAATTTTCTCAAGATATTGTTATCTAAATAACTCAGTTATCATGTCTTAACCTCTAATAATTTGTAGTTTAAAAAGCCCTATTTCTCAGGGGGAAAAAACTTAAATAACCATAATTTCACTATTTACTTTTATCTATTGAAATATCTGGGGACTGTTTTCCTTTCTATGTGTCTCCAATTAGAAGTAACTTTCAGCTCTTGAAGGTAGGACATTAGGTTCAATAATACTGGACTTTATTCATAAATAGCTAAGTTTTTAAAAAGTGTTCTTTAAAATACAACAGCACATAGCAACTTTGTCCCTTCATTTCATAATATTTATTGAACCCTGTTATGGACCAAGCCCTGTTGTGTAGAAGAGAGCCGTAAACCAATCAAATGGACTTGCTGCTGCCAAGGAACTTATTAACTAATTGGTGGAGAGAGACAATAAACAGCTATGTCAGGTTATAAGAAGGCTTATAAAAATAATAAAGTGGTTAAAGTAGACAGAGGTGCAATTTTATATAGTGTACTCAGGAAAATCTCTTTGCTAAGATAGCATTGCAGAAGAACTTAATGAAAATGAAGTGATAATCCATGAAAACAGAGGATGAGCATTCCAGGTAGAGCAAAGAGAAAGTAAAAAGCTCTGAGAGAAAAGTATTCTTGGCTTGTTGAAAGAATGGCAAAGAGGCCAGCAGGTGTGGGTGAAGTAAAAGTGGTGGCACACAAATCACAATTATTGAAGGTCATGGCAAAAATAAGGACTTTTTTTACTCCAAGTTATAGGAAGTCATTGGAGGTTTTTAAGCACAGCAGTAACAGGAACTTAATTGCTTTCTTAAAGCACAATTACTGTGCTGAGAATATTCTATATAGGGTTAAGCGTTGAAGCAAAGAACCTGATTGGGGGCAGTCTCAATAGTTGACTGGAGAAATGATGGTTGCTTGGACAGAGGTGGCTGGGGTAGACCTTCAGGAAGTGGATATGTAAGAATGCTGTCCAAGGAAGAGGTTAGGACCAGGGACAGAAATTTGAGAGTCACCAGCATATGATGTACTGAAAACATGAGATGAAATTACCTAACGAGGAAGTATAAATAGAGATTGAAAGAGGTGAACCAAGAAGGCCAAGAATACCAAAATATGGAGAAGGCTCACAGGTAAACGTGGTTCGGAAGAGACACCGCAATGATTTGCTACATAATAGTCAGGCAGACTTTGAGCTGAAACTTTTGTGAGTTCATTGTAACATTCAATTTAATGCTTCCATCCCTGGTCCATTTGTAGTAACTCTAAACTTCCTAAAACAGACTGAACCTAGAGGCAGTGACCATCTATGGACGGCAAATTTCTAAGAAGCCAGGACATTGAAATGGATTTCAATAGTATTTCCATAAATGTATGAAGCCTTTTTTCTACTCATTCATAAAGTCAGCAAACATGTAGTAAAAATTGACTGAGAGACTATTAGGTACCAGATAATTTACTAGGATAAAAAGCAGAATAAGACTTAGATCCAGCCATTCTAAAGGTGGTAAAAGTTTGAATAAAGTACTGTGGACCTTCAAAAGAGAGCTCAGTTTCCAAGGAACCCAAAGACCTCATCAGTAGGGAGGTCCGCCTTAGCAGGAGGAAGGGAAAGGCTGTTCCAGGTGGAGAAGATGCATGAGTAACAGTGTGATCATGAAAACTGGTGAATAAGTGTACTGTATAGAAGGGGAAGGAGGCACAGGATGA
This sequence comes from Dasypus novemcinctus, assembly GCF_030445035.2. Lineage (NCBI taxonomy): Eukaryota > Metazoa > Chordata > Mammalia > Cingulata > Dasypodidae > Dasypus > Dasypus novemcinctus. The sequence goes on along the minus strand of NC_080673.1, from coordinate 5,874,390 downwards.
GACTGGGGCCTGGTTATTAACGGCCCTGAAATGCCATACAATGGCAATATGAAGCCAGGGGACCAGGACGTTTTTTCAACATTTCTCTAACAGTAACTCAAGAGACAAAATGGTTCTGTACATATTCAGTACATATGTTGCTTAGACGAGGAACATCTAAAAATCACAATGACACTGGAAGAGGTAATGAAGTAGAGATGTACGGCGTAGAACTGACAGGACTTACTTTCTAACTGAATGTTTAATGAGGTCAAGAATGGGGCTTAGTGATCATTCAGCTGGCAAAAGTGGGCTTAATGATTTATTTTCCCACTCTGGGCTTGATTTACTTCTACTAATGCAAAATAGCACCATCAAGTTAAATTACATAGGAGAAACACATGCTTTAGTGAGCTAAATTACAGGTATTTGTTCCACGGAAATAGGTTAATGATGACAGAGACAATAATCAGTTATTAAAATTAGGAATAACACATGAGACATTGAAATAGAGAAGCAGCTCCTAGAAGATCATAGATAATACATATTAATGGAGGACCGTTTTACATATAGAAAAAATTAGGTTGAAAATAAAATTAAAGGGAAATAAGTAATATACTTAAGGGTCCAATCACTTTTATTTTCAGGGTTGTTCAGGAGTCACAGAAACTATCTTTCAAACTAACCCACTGATATTTCGCCATGATGACAGGAGAACTGAGTTTAATTACTGACCCTACACCCATTCCCAAATTTCCTGTCAGTCTTAAATTTAATAACAACCCTGGGTCTAATGGAGCTCTAAAAAATTTCTATATGTTCCTAAAACTATTTTGTTTTAAACGGTTCTGTGGCTGAATTCAGTCAACATGTTGTTAAGGAAAATACTAACTGCAACAAATTGGTATATCATTTACAGCAATGCCTTCCTTGCTCTATTACAGTGCATCACATTCCTCTTCGTGCCAACACTGACTCACAGGCCAGAATGGAAGTTTGTTTAGTCCGTTCATTTGCACTCCTTCCAACTGTGTGATTGTTTATATGGAAACCAATGGCAGTGTCCTCAGTATTAAGGATTCTACTTAAGATATTAAAATTTGGAGATGGCAGAAATACATCATTCCTAACCACTCCATTAAACCTGTTCTCTGTGGGAAGTGATGGGGGAGAAAGAGGAAACACTCCTGACTACTGACTCACTAGTCTAAGCTTTTTCTAGCATGAAAAGACAATCCTTTATGTCTGAATAATGAATTTCAATAGGGAAATATGACGAAGACTTTGAAAACACTAATTATTCGTGAATAAAGTAGCAAGTTCCTGGCAAAGGTTCTTGGACAGTCTGCCTTGCACTTTATAATAAATCTACTAAGTCTGGGAAGAGCCATTATTATTAACCAAATGAATAGGAACACTGGGGAAGAGAATCTGAATTGTTTAGCAAGATTTTAAATAAACTACATAAAATATATTTTTCAAAATAGTTAATTATTTGGCATAATGTATTTTGTGTAAGTCAATATAAATATTATTTACATTCATTGAGCTAGTCACAGTGATGGGTAATCTTCAGCATTAAGAATATGATTTTTTAATAAATTTTCAAGGTGATAATCTTTACACAGATAATTGTCTTAACTTGTTACCGTCCAGCTTCAGTTCTGAATGTGCATATTGAGTGTCTGCTTTGTGCATTCAATGACATGTGTTGTTCTCTGGGGAAAAAATGTATGCAAATTTGAAATATTACCTTGTTTACTGTCATAAAAATAAAAACCAGTGGTGAGTCCTGCCTCAGTATTTAACAAAATATGAGAATGTACCGTTGTACATTACCTCTAAACATGGATATGGAAATTTGGTATGATTTAACCCAAATGAATTGATCTTTTTTGTTATCATTCCTTCTTTTATAGGCTCTGGTCAGCCAGGTGATGAAACCATAGGTGTACATTTCACCCCTAAATAAGCCAGCGGGTGCAGGCCAGCTCTCTGGCCTAGACCACCTCCCTGTCCTGAGCAAACCGTCTTACATAGGTCTACTTTAATTCTCCAGGGGGACTGAGGTGAAAGACGGGTTAGTACGAATCCACTGTGACCACGAAACTAACACGTCAGTACACGTCAGCCTGATGGAGCAGTCACAGTGCCTGAATAAAGAAATGACAAGAGACTGCTTTTAGAGGAGAGAAATTGGTCTGGCAGCAGTTAGTTTTAATTATGCATATTTATGAATAGTAAATCTTTGGTCTCATATTAGTTGTTTTATTAGACTTTTAAATACATTTATCTGCTAAGTCACACAGAATCACATTTTGAAGCTTCTGCTTTATTCAAATGTAGGTACTCCATGAAGAAACCACAATTCCAGGAACAGATTTGAAACTTTCGTACTTGAGTTCCAGAGCTGCAGGATATAAGTCAGTTCTAAAGATCACCATGACTCAGTCTGTTATACCATTTAATTTGATGAAGGTTCATCTTATGGTAGCTGTAGTCGGAAGACTCTTTCAAAAGTGGTTTCCTGCTTCACCAAACTTGGCCTATACTTTTATATGGGATAAAACAGATGCATATAATCAGAAGGTCTATGGTCTTTCTGAAGCTGTTGGTAAGTTCCATATAAATCTTTACTGCATCTAAAAAATTGTCTTGCAGTTAGAACTGTCAGAAAATTCATTGTAGCCCATGGAAAGACAAGGAATAAGCAGATAGGAAGGCAGTAATGTTGTCCTAGGAAAGTTATGACTGGTTTATAACTACCATGGGAGAAAGCAACGTATTCCCTATGACAAGAAAAAGAAAGTATCAGTGTTTCTGGCTGAAATTATATCTTAGAGGAATGTTCTAAATGAGATTTTACATTGTCGTATTCATTTTTTAAATGTTGCTTCCCTTCATTTGTCTTTTCCTTTTTTCTTTTTTTTTTTCTTTATAACTTTGCCCAGCTTGTCTTATCCTTTTTTATGCTTTCCATTCTATTTTAACACTAATGTAGTTTCAACTCATAATGAAATTTAACTAAAATATCAGAATATGACACAAAATTTATATTCAAAAATTATTTCAGCTCTTTTGGTTAAAAGGGCCAGTCAATTCCCTGGAAAGACATTCTTAAAACACCAGTAAAACCAATTGTGTTTAACTGTATGACAGGAAAATAAAGTAAAAACTGAAGGATAATGTGTGGGTTTTTTCTGTTAGCTTTACCTGAAAATACAACAGTCATTTTGAAAATAAATATATAATTTGTACTTGAATTCAAATTAATCAGATAATTGCCGCTTTTCTCTATTCACTTTGTTCTAAATTTAAAAATCTGTTTCAAAATTTAAAAATCTGTTTCATTTTGAACTCTAAAAAGGTTTTCATTTGTGTTTATTCATGTTAATTTACTGTAGTTCAGTCCCGAGAATAACATCTGAATATAATGTCATAACCTGCTTACCTTTTTTGTTCTATTGAGAATAACTATATTTTTAAATACTTTCTATAACTTAATGTTCTTGGAAACTAAACAGCTCTAATTATTTAGATAGAAAACATTATTTTTAGTTGTCATCTAATCATCATTTGGTTCCAACTTAACTGGTTTAATCAGTTACCCAATCTGGACTTTATCTTGTCCTGTGAAAACTTTGGTGAAGGAGTGATAAGGAGATATAATATTTGGAGACTATTAGAAAAATAGCTTTTCTGTGAACAAAATCTTCTCACATAAAAAAATTAACTTTGCTCACAATATAGTCTTGGAACACAATTGTGAGAAAAGCAGTTTTATGAAAATAATAAAATAAGTTGCCTTTCCACCAGCTAAAAAGAACTGTGACTTGTTTTGATTCCAGTGTCAGTTGGATATGAATATGAATCTTGTTTGGACCTGACTCTGTGGGAAAAGAGGACCGCCATTTTGCAAGGCTATGAATTAGATGCTTCCAACATGGGTGGTTGGACATTAGATAAACATCATGTGCTGGATGTACAAAACGGTAAGTTTTTGTTTACAAATAGTTAATACTGTTCATCTTCAAAATTTTTATTACATTGCAGCAACAATTTATCCTGTGCATGCTATAGAATTAGAATTAGAAGAAATATCAAAACTATATTTTTTAACACTATAAAAACCTAAAGTGGGAACCAGGTAATAATATTTATTTAATTGTTCATGTATTCACAACCAAAACAGTTTTTCCTTTTGAAATAAGTGACTGATTTTGGTGCTGCAGTGAAAGGATGATGTGGTGGGCCCTGTCCTCACCACAGGTCCATCTGGGAGTATCTTAATTCTTTGGTGAGTTAATGAGTGTGCTCACAGAGACTTCAAGAAAGTTTACCAGAAATGGAGGGGAGGAGCACCACCCCGTGGGCAGGAGGAGGGATGGTGCACCCTCAGCCTTTCTGGGCAACTGCAGGTGCTTTCGGACCACACAGCTTGGATTATTAGACTCCTGTGTTTGCACCCCTGCCCAGGGGAAGGGAGAAAGGGGCATGGAGCTTCATCGGTTTCAGAGGCAGCGCAGGCAGCATCAGCCTCCGTGGATTTCAGTACCAACCTAATCTTCAGCTACTATTCCATAGCTAGCAAGGGTGAAAGGGCAAGAAACAGATGAAAAAGAGCTGAAATTTTTCAGATTGGCTAAATGTTTTAGCCAAATTAATTTGAACCAAACTATAGAAGAGGGGCTATAGCACAAAGCCAGTCAAACAGAAAGCCCTAGACTAAAGAGAGAAAAGGAGCCAAGAGTAAATACATCAAGAAAATCAGATGCAGAGATCCCAACAAAAATTTATAATCTATACCAAGAAAGAGGAAGATATGGCCCAAAGGAACGAAGTAGGCCTCCCAATAACCTAAAGCAGTTGAGACAATTAATCATAGATGTTAAAACAGATCTCCTTAATAAATTGAATGGGATGGCTAACAAGATTAAGAATATCAAGAAGACACTGGGTGAGCACAAAGAATTTGAGAGATACTTAGAAAAATAGCAGATCTTACAGAATAAAAGGTACAATAAATGAAATTTAAAAAACACTGGAGGCATGTAACAGCAGATTTGAAGAGGCAATAGAAAGGATCAGTAAGCTTAAAAGACAGGCCCTCGGAGAGCATACATACGAAAGAACAGATAAAGAATGGAAAAGTATGAACAGAGTCTCAGGTAACTAAATGATAGCAAGAGACATGCAAACATATGTGTCATGGGTGTCCCAGAAGAAGAGAAGGGAAAGGGGGAAGAAGGAATATTTCAGGAAATAATGGTAAAAAACTTCCCAACCCTATTGAAGGCCATAGATATCTGTGTCCAAGAAGCACAATGTACTCCCATCCAAATAAATGCAAATAAACCTACTCAGAGACACATACTAGTCAGAATGTATATTCAGCTAACTAGGATGCCCCAAATTACATGTGGCAAACACTGGCAAAACTGAAGGGAAAAATAGATGTCTCTACAATAATAATTAGAGACTTCAATGTACCTCTTTCTTCATTGGATAGATCATCTGGGCAGAGGATCAATAAAATAGCACAGAGCTTGAATATATGATAAACTAAACCTAAAAGACATATATAGACCATTGCACCCCAAAACAGCAATTTCTCATGGATCTTTCCACAGGCTAGACCACGTGTATGGTCACAAAGCAGATCTCAATAAACTCAACAAGATTGAAATTATACAAAGGACTGTTTCTGTTCATAAGGCAATAAAGATGGAAATCAACAACAGGCAGAGAAAGGGAAAATTCACAAGTATATGGCGATTAAACATGCATATAAATCAGTGGGTTGAAGAAATTTGAAGAGAAATCAATATCCCGAGATGGACGAAAATGATAACACAACATATCAGAGCCTATAGGATGCAGTGAAGATAGTGATGAGAGGGAAATTTGTAGCCCTCAATGCTTACCTTAAAAAAGAAGTAAAAGCTAAAATCAGTGACCTAACTACACAGCTGTAGACCAGAAGAACAGAAAACTATGCCCAAAGCAAGCAAAAGGAATGAAATAAGATCAGAGCAGCAATAAATGAAATTGAGAACCACCACCACACACAAAAAAAAAAAAAAAAATAGAGAATTAGCAAAACAAAAAACTCATTCTTTGAAAAGATCAACAACAATGACAAATCCTTATCTAGACAAAAAAAAGAAAAGGAGAAGATGCAAATAAAAAATAAAAAATCGTAAAAGGATACTATGAACTGGACGCCAACAAACTAGACAATGTAGATGAAATGGAAAAATTTCTAAAGACATACAAACAACTTACACTAACCCTAGAACAGGGGTTCTTAACCAGGGGGTCCATGGAAAGATTTTAGGGGATCCTTGAGCTTGAAGTGGAAAAAAATCAACTTATTACCTTTATTTTCTCTGACCTATGATGTTGAGTGTCATAAAACTATCTGCCGCTACATTCTAAGAAGTGGTCCAGGGAAACGGACTTGGCCCAGTGGTTAGGGCGTCCGTCTACCACATGGGAGGTCCGCGGTTCAAACCCCCGGCCTCCTTGACCCGTGTGGAGCTGGCCCATGCGCAGCGCTGATGCGCGCAAGGAGTGCCCTGCCACGCAGGGGTGTCCCCCACGTAGGGGAGCCCCACGCGCAAGGAGTGCACCCCGTAAGGACAGCCGCCCAGCGTGAAAGAAAAGTGCAGCCTGCCCAGGAATGGCGCCGCCCACACTTCCCGTGCCGCTGACGACAACAGAAGCGGACAAAGAAACAAGACGCAGCAAATAGACAAAGAGAACGGACAACCGGGGGGGGGGGGGGGGGGGGGGCGGGGATTAAATAAATAAATAAATCTTTTTTTAAAAAAAGAAGTGGTCCATGGTTTTCACCTGACTGGCAAAAGGGTCTGTAGTACAAAAAAGGTCAAGAACCCCTACCCTAAAAGGAATAGAAGGCCTCAGCAAACCAATCACAAATAAAGGGACTGAAACAGTCATCAAACAACTCCCCAAAATGAAAATCCTAGGACCCAGATGGCTTCACAGGAGTTCTCTCAAGCATTGAAAGAAGAGATAATACCAATCTTCAGCAAACTCTTCCAAAATTCTGAACAGGAAAGAATGTTACCAAACTCATTTTATGAAGCCAGTATCACCCTAATACCAAGGCCAGATAAAAGATATTAAGAAAACAGAAAATTACAGACCCATTTCCCTAATGAATCGAATATAAAAATCCTCAACAAAATACTTGCTAATTGAATCAAACAACACATTAAAAGAAGTATTCATCATGATCAAGTGGGTTTTATCCCAAGCATGCAAGGGTGGTTCATTATAAGAAAATCAATCAGCATAGTACACCACATTAATAAATCAAAGAAGAAAAATCATAGAACCATCTCAATTGACACAGAAAAGGACTTTGACAAAATCCAGCATCTGTTCTTGGTAAAAACACTCCAAAAGATAAGAATCAAAGGAAACTTTCTGAACATGGAAAAGGAATACATGAAAAACCCACAGCTAACATTGTGCTCCATAGTGAAAGACTGAAAGCTTTCCCTTTGAGATCAGGAACAAGACAAGAATGCCCCCTGTCACCACCATTGTTCAGTATAGTGCTAGAGGTTCTAGCTAGAGCAGTCAGGCAAGAAAAACAAATAAAAAGCATCCAGATTGGAATGGAAGAAGTAAAAATTTTGCTATACACAGATGATAGGATCCTATACCTAGAAAGACCTGAAAAAAATCTATAACAAAACTATTAGAACTAATAAACAAATTCAGCAGAGTAGCAGTATACAAGACTGATAATGCAAAAATTGGAAGTGTTTCTATACACTAGTAGTGAGCATCCTGAGGAGGAAATAGGAAAAAGATTACATTTATCAAAGTGACAAAAAGAGTCAAATACTTAGGGAATAAACTTAACCACAGTCATAAAGTACTTGTATTCAGAAAACTGCAATGCACTTCTTTTAAAAGAAATCAAAGAAGACCTAAATAAATGGAAGAACATTCCATGTCTATGTATTGAAAGATAAATTCCACCCAAACTGACATACAGATTCAGTGTAATCCCAATAAAAATTCCAACAGCTGGAAGCAAATGTGGCTCAAGCAGTTGAGTGCCCACTTCCCACAAGAAAAGTCCCAGGCGTGGTTGCTGGTTCCTGCTAAAGAAAAAACAGACAGTAGCAGAACACAAGTGCGAACAAATGAGGGAGCCATGGTGGGGCGGGGATTCCAGCAGCCTTTTTTAAAATAAATGGAAAACTCAATTATTAAATTTATTTGGAAGGTTAAGGGGCCCCAAAGAGTCAGAAACATCTTTCTTAGAAAGGAAAAACAAAATTGGAGAACTCTCACTTCTGGACTTTAAACTCATATTACTTGGCTACAGTGGTAAAAAGCAGACCAATGGAACCAAAATGATGTTTCAGAAACAGACCCTCACATCTACGGTCAAGTGATTTTTGACAAGACAGTCAAATCCACCCAGCTGAGGCAGAACAGTCTATTCAACAAATGGTGCTGGGAGAAAAGGACATCCATATCCAAAAGAAAAGAAAAAAGACTCCTACCTCATACCTTATACAAAAAGTAATTCAAAAAGGCCTAAATAAAAAAGGTGCAACCATAAAGCTCCTACAAGAAAATATATAGAAACTCTTCAAGACCCGGTGGTAGGTGGTGGTTTCTTAAACCTTACACCTAAAGCATGAGCCACAAAAGAAAAAATGTATAAATGGGACCTCTTCAAACTCAAACACTCTTGTGCTTCAAAGGACTTTGTCAAGAAGGTGAAACGGCAACCCACTCAAGGAGAGAAAATATTTGAAAACAACATACCCAATAAGAGCCTGATTTCCATGCTATATAAAGAGATCCTACAACTCAAAAAAAAAAAGAGGGAAGCAGACGTGGCTCAACAGACAGAGTGTCCGCCTACCATGTAGGAGGTCCAAGGGTTCAATACCCAGGGCCTCCTGGCTCATGTGGCGAGCTGGCCCACGCACAGTGCTGCTGCGTGCAGGGAGTGCCAGCTCACACAGGGATGCCCCCATGTAAGGGTACCCCCCGCGCAAGGAGTGGCCCCTGTGCAAGGAGAGCCAACCCACACGAAACTGCAGCCCACCCAGGAGTGGTGCCACACAAAGGAGACCTGACACAGCAAGATGACGCAACAAAAAGACACGGTTCCCCAGCGCCACCTGATGAGAACACATGCGGACACAGAAGAACACATAGCGAATGGACGGAGAGAGCAGACAACTGGGGGGGAGAGAAAAAAATAAATATTTAAAAAAATAAAGGAGCAAGCAATCCAATTTAAAAATGGGCAAAAGACTTAAATAGACATTTCATCCAAGAAGAAATACTAAAGGCAAAAAAACACATGAAAAAACGTTCAATATCACTAGCTATTAGGGAATTTCAAATCAAAAACTACAATGAGATTTCATCTCACGCCTCATAGAATGACCGTTATAAAGAAAAGAAAAAAAACAGAAAAGTGCTGGAGAGGATGTGGAGAAAGAGGTAGTCTTTCACTGTTGGTGGGAATGTGGAATGGTGCGGCCTCTGTGGAAGACAGTTTGGTGGTTCCCCAAGAAGCTATATATAGAACTGCTGTATGATCCAGCATCCCTCTACTAGAAATATATCCAGAAGAAGTGAAAACAGTGACACAAACAGACATTTGCACAATTGCCAAAAGACAACTCGTTTCCATCAACCAATGAACGGATAAACAAAATGTGGTATATGCGTACGATGGAATACCATGCTGCTGTGAGAAGCAATTTCATTTCAGTAACATGGATAAATCTTGAGGATGTGCTAAGTGAAATAAACCAGACACAAAAGACAAATATATAGTCTTACTAATACTGTCTCACTAAAATGAACTAAATACAAAGAATAAACACATGGAGTTAAAACCTCGACTATGGGTTACTGGGAAATAGGATGAGGACTGAGAAGGGGTGCCGAAGCTTAGTGTATGTAGAACATTCACTTAGCTTGACTGTACAAGTGTGGAAATGGATTAAGAGTTGATAGTAACACATTATAGTGAGTATAACACTGGTGGTTTATAAATGGAATTGTGGCTGAAAGGGGCAGTCTAGGGATGTTTATAAATGTCAGTTGAAAGTAAGCTAGAGACTAACCTAGGGACTGAATAAATAGTGAATCCAGAGGTGGCTAAGGATTGTGGTTAATAGTACAAATACAAGAATGTTCTTCTATGAACTAGAACAAATGTATGTCACTATTACAAGGTGGTAAGAATATAGTGATGCATGGGATAAAGACAATGTAGCTTATGGACTATAGTTAACAGTAATATTGTAACATTCTTACGTCAGTGTCTAAGGAGGTACTAAATGAACACTAAGGATCAATAATAGGGGGAGGAATGGGACTTTTTTCTTTTGAATTAATGGGAAATGTTTAATGGTTTAGTGGGGCAATGATGGCACAACTCTGTGATAATAGAAAAGCTGCTGAATTGTACACTTTGGAGAGAATATTCAAGTCAGGGGACTGTAACACAGTGAACCATGTGGAAAACGAACTGTGCCTCACAGTACAAATATGAGAGTGTTCTCTCATGAACTATAACAAATGTACAACACTAATAAATAGTGTTAGTAATTGGGGGTATATGGAAAAATATATACCAAATTTACTCTCTGGACGGTAGTGGTGAAAGTCTGATCATGTCCCTTCATAATCTCTAACAAATGTTTCACAACAATTTAAGGTGGAGGTGGAGGGGTGATGTATGGAAATTCTGCATATTTTCCATGCTTGTATATATATATAAGCTCACAACTTCTCTAATAAAACGAAATGAACCCAAAAAATGGAGGGCAGAATTAAAAAACAGTAAAGAAAAACTAAAATTCTATTTCATTTTACCAAAATATTCCTAATAGATCTTAGTCCTAGGGTAATAAATATATGCTAATGAAGTGTCTAGATTTTTTCAGTTCTGATTAGACTGCATATGTGAAATAAAATACTCTCCCTCTCAAATCAAATTATATATACTGTTACTTGACTTTGTGGATATTAGGCGAGGATAGAGAATAATCTGAGAAAAGAAGAATCAAAAGTATTACTCGGAGCAGATCTAAGTGAATACACACTGAAGAAACGTTTCTCTCCTTTTAGGTATCACAAATCAAAAGAGATAAATGACTTAGAAAATGTGACCAGCTTAACCTCATAAAGAATATTATTTATAAACAAATTCTCTTGCCTTTACTGTGTTTCTAACATTTAGCCCACATACTGGCTGAATCTCAGATAATTTAAAAGTGCTTTCTTAGCCTTTTATCCTAAATCATATCCTGTTGGTAACTTATTACTCTCCTTTTAAAAGTAGCCAGAGAAGAAAATTTCATAATCTTAGCAAAATAATCCAGCTTTTGACTTTGCAGAGGTTTTTGGAAGGTTTAGAATGTTCATTTCACTATGTAATACAATTATATGTTTATCTTGATGATCACTTTTTTACATTGAAGTTGCTTTGATGTCCATCCCTTTTTTTGGTACGCGTTGGAGAGGGTACATTTTAAACTTTCAAAGCTACTAAGAGTGTAACTTTCCATGTCAGTTCTTGAAAATGCTGGTGCCTTACCTCCAGGAAGGAATTAAGTCAGTAGTAAGAAAAACTAATCCAGAAAAAAAACTTTCACACCTTCACTGTTTTATAAAAGTACTAAGTTCTCCCGCCTTCCCAATTGGGATCCTGGACATCAGGTTGTCGTTCATTCTGCACACCAAAGGATTAGAAGCAGAGTCCAATAACTACTGCCACGTGCAGCACTCACATTGGAAGCGTGGGATTCCAAACCAAGGAGGATGCTCAAGACTTCTCTTAGAGCATCAGTAGGTATCTGAAGCAATAGTAGTTTCTGTCTGTAATGTGTGGAGCACAAGGCTTAATCATGGTCTTTCAAAATGCAAAGCCATAAACCAACTATGCTAGTAACTGCTCTGGATTAAATTATATGTCATACGTATTGCTAAATCTCTTCAGAAATTATATACAAATAAAAGTGGCGAAGGGACCTCTAGATGCATTTTTATATTATGATGAGAAAATAGGGTAAAGATATTAACCAGTTAACCACAGGATATCATGCAAGAGATTATGAACCAGTAAACAAGACAAGGCGCTCCAGGGAAGTCCATGTCATCCCTCAGTAATTCAACACTGGTATGAAATCCAGAGTTCAGGATAGTATTCAGGTGGTTTTAAAACTTACAGATATTCTCTGAGTGTGTATGTTATATATAATATTTCAGTGTAGTCTAAAATCAGAATAACAGTTTGCTTTCACAGAAATATCAGGTCAAGTATAAAAACTGGGCTAGTCAAAATTCTGTCCTCCAAAAAATGTTTTAAATTATAAAATATTTGATATTTTTAAATGTGAGGTAACCTAAGTCAAGGGATGAATTCTAAGAGATGAATTGATTGTGATTTTAAATTTTATCCAAGAGCAGAATTTGATAAGTAGTGGATTTTCAAAGTGACATGTGTCTAATTAGATAAACAAAGTGATTTGTAATCATGACAAGGTAGATGAGCTATGGAAATGTATTACTGAGGAAAAGAAGACAAAAATGTAAGACAGTGACAGGTGTTTGTGCAGGCACCCTGAAACATGGATATAAACATTCTAATGTTCATCTTTCTGTTTCTGTCATAAAAGAGGAAAATCATGAAGGGCCAATCGTTCAAAGTAATGACTGAATAAATCAGGTGCAGTAGAGTAGTAGGCTGACTTGTAGGATTCATCTGATGAAAATTATAAAACTGGCTCTGATAGGAAATTATAGTTCCGTAATTGTGAAATAACTTAATCACAGAAAGAAGGATCTTAGGTATCATTAATGTATTCTTTGAATTTTCAAGGAAAAATGCATTTCTTCCTTGTTATGATGTAGCTTTGTTTAGATTATTTTTCCTCAAATTTGAATAAACCTGTTTCATCTTTCCTGATTTCTTTATGTAAATTTTCTATAATTATTACATTATCTGAATAGTGAAAGCATTGAGAAAAGTAATCATAGAATTCAGCAAAAATGTGCTGAGCTATATAAGGGGAACATAATTATTCTGATCTCTTCCATGCTTTAAAATTATCCCAGAGTGAGGGGAAAACACTTTCTCAAGCTTCTTGTTTGTATTTTCATGGGATTGATTCTTTTGACACTCTATCTGCCGATAAGTATAACCATTGGTTCTGAGGACTGCTTGGAAACATAAAGTATTCAATAAATACAATATGTGAAGCTCTAAAGTCACAGCAGCAGGTGCTTTATACAGATAATAACACATTGAGAAGAGTCATGAAATATGCATGAAACAATAACAGCTGACCATTCAGTCTACATCAAAACAAAATGGAGCCATTGATCTATATAAAGTGATGGTAAAATGAATAAAATCAGAAACTCATTAAAATCAGAAACTCAACTCAAATCTGGTGCCTAACTATGAAAATATTTAATATTCATTTGGTACTTTTTTCTGAGATTTTCAGTGAAGACCATAAAAGGATGAGACTGGGGAATGGGGAGTATATGGAGACCTCATATTTTTTTAATGTAATATTTAAAAAAATAAAAAATGTTAAAACCTGTGTTCAAAATTGTATAAGTTTTCTGGATAATTATGAGGGGAGAATAAATATAGATTTATTGTAAAGAAAAAAATAATAAAAGGATGAGACTGGGGAAACGGATGTGGCTCAAGCAGTTGGGCTCCCATTTACCATGTAGGAGGTCCAGGTTCAATGCCCAGGGCTTCCTGGTAAGGACAAACTGGCCCACGCAGCATGCTGGCCCATGCGGAGTGCCAGCTCACATGGAAATACTGCCCCATGCGGGAAAACCGCCACACGCAGAGTGCCAGCTAACAGAGTGGACACAGCAGGATGATGCAACAAGAGACACATAGGAGAGAAAATAAGACAATGTAGCAGAACAGGAGCTGAGGTGGCACAAGAGAGTAATCGCCTCTCTCCCACTCTGGAAGGTCCCAGGATCAATTCCAGGAGCTGCCTAATGAGAATGCAAGCAGACACAGAAGAACACACAGCGAATGGACACAGAGCAGACAATGGGGGAACAGGGTGTGGAGGGGTGTAGAAAGAAGTCTTTAAAAAAAAAAGAAAAACGAGCAGAATGGCATGGCATCTTGTCTTCTTAAAATTATTGTCACTTTTATACCTGGAAGTAGAATTTACTTTAAGTAATAAACTGCCCTTCCACAATAGTTTTGTTACATTTGAAATTTTTAATAACAGCAGTTATATTCATTGTTATCTTATCAGATGAGGGTATAAACAAGAATATTCTTTGACAGTATAGTTATAGGTGAGTTAAAAATAGGCCTTTAATTAACAGCTTTGAAGGTTTGTTATATATTTCCTAACTTTTTTCCTGTAAAGTATTTTTAAGTTTTTCTAAATCAACAATAAACTACTTCATAGGAAGAAATTCATATTTGTGGTGCATATTTTATTAATTGGATTAATACATAATATTTTCAACATTGTTTAAAAATTAGGCAAATTTGTTATTCCCTGAATAACCATGTAAAGCATGGTTCTCAAACTTGGCTGCACATTAAGTTCACTTTGACAGTTTTTAAAAATCTCAATGCCAAGGCTACACCCCAGAACAGTTAAATCAGAATCTCTCAGAGTGGGAACCAGGCATCAGTATTTTTTATACCTCCTCAGGCAGTTCTGATTGGTAGCCAAGTTAGAGAATCACTGATGTAAAGACCTTGGGTTTTCAATTTTTCTTGTTTGTCCTTTTTTTCCTTTTATCAGATATTTTTTAAAATTCATAATAGACATCACTTTTTTATATCTTAGGTACTTAATCACATAATGTTTTACACTAAGTAACGGAATAGAGTTCTTTCCAATAGAACGTTAAATAAGTTTTTCCAATCTAAATCTAAAAGGCACTGAATTGTAATTGGATCTATAGTGAATATGTTACACACTTTCTGTCATAAGAAAAATACCTTTTCTTTCTTCTAGGTATCCTGTACAAGGGAAATGGGGAAAATCAGTTTATCTCCCAACAGCCTCCGATTGTCAGTAGTATCATGGGCAATGGACGAAGGCGCAGTATCTCATGCCCAAGTTGCAATGGTCAAGCTGATGGTAATAAACTATTGGCCCCAGTTGCATTAGCTTGTGGGATCGATGGCAGTCTATATGTAGGAGATTTCAACTATGTTCGGCGGATATTCCCTTCTGGAAATGTAACAAGTGTTTTAGAACTAAGGTATGTCTTTCTTTAAATTAGGATTTCAAAGCTGAACATGACTTTTTTTTTTTTAATGTTGAATATAATGTACGAATTTATTTGTTTCAACATTTCTTCCTAGTGTTTAAATTTCTATCTAGAAAGAAGTTAGGGTCTTAGTTAGGTGAGGAGAATCACAACACATACATTGTACCATAAATGTATGAGCATATAAAGTGACCCAGTATAGAAAATAGCTCACTGACTTCAGTGCTCTAGAAGGATACAACTTTGATTTTTAAACCCCTTTAGTATTCTATAGAATAACCCTGTGATATAGTTGTTTCCCTCATATTTATTTCACAGCGGTTGAAATTAAGGCATAAAATATTTTCTTATGCTATCAAGAGATAATAGTAAAAGAACTAAGGCTGTAACTTTTAACAAGATTAATGGCTTTTCAAGTCGGGTTAATCATTATGCATAATGCCAGTAATGAAGGTAAGAAATTGTTGTCTTTGCTTTGTTCATTTACATGTGGTTATCAAAAATCATCCTGTTCTCTAAATTATCCTATTCTCTAATTTATAGGCCTTAGCCTATAAAATTCATTTCCAGTGTTACTTCTATTTAAACTGGCAGTTTTCTGTACAAATAATTAAAATCTCAGTATTTAACTCATTCTATTTTAGGAGCCTTTTCTAACTGTTCTTTTTTTTTACCTTTTTTATCTGCTTCCACCAAGAAATAAAGATTTTAGACATAGGTAAGCATCTTGCTTAAAGGTTATTCTGTGTTTTCAAATGTCCTTTTTACATTTCATCATAACTCTGAAACAGTTTCTAACATTTCATCATATGAGAGGACACTCAGTATCACAGGACATCTAAAGAATCAAAACTCCTTAATTGAACTAATATTATACAATATATTGCCAATTAATATTATGCAGTATAATTTGGGGTGTATTTATCACAAAATAAATTGTTACCAAAAAAGTGTTACAATGTATATTTGATAACAAAAAAGATTACCAAGCTTCAGTTATTGACTCACATATTCTAAGCCATATTGACCAGAACAAATGGAGAGTTTTAAGTATTAAGTAGGCTGTGTACTTTTTGACCAATAGCAAGGGTAAATGCTTGCTTTGTTAGCCTGAAACTTACTAAATTTGGGAGACCCTACTTAAGAAAATGAATCAAAAATATTTTACTTTGTAAAATTTTTAAAAACATGCGATCTTGTGAACGTATTCTCAGGGCCCCTCACTGGGTCTAGAAGGGACACGTGAAAGGGGTGATCCCTGGAGCTTGAGCTTCGTAAGCCTCTTGGTAAATCCATGTCTGCCTGGAGTTTATATTTACCCAAAGTTGGGAGAGTTGCTAGACTTGACTTTTACAAGCAGTGTTTTCATTGGCCTTATTATGGAGGGAAAGACTGTCTTCAAGGCTAAGGATAAATAGAGTTGAAGCAAATATACAGGCTCAAAAGTTTTTCATAATCTATTTGCTATGTATACTTAGCTGGAGAAGGTAGAGTAAAGGCTTTTATGGGCACTTTCAACTGAAAAACGCTCCTCAGAACAGCAAAAATAAAGGGGGGGGGTGGAATCAATATGTTTTAATGTAAAGCTAGCAAAAATCAAGACAGGTTGGACATGCTAGTTATAGTTAGACCATTAAAATATCTAATGAAATCATATCAAAATTTTATTTGAGGTCCTTTAAGGCAACATACTTATTTAAATTATTGTGTGAGACTGACAACTAAGAAATAAAAACCAAAGTTCTACTGAAAGGTGGATAGCTGTTGCATGTAGATATGACCAGGCATCGTCCCATAACCTTTTTCTAAGATCCTCTGTTGATCTTGTACTATCAGCTAAAAACTCAGTCACATGCTAAGATTAACACTGAAGTTCTCCTGGCTACTGGGAATTCAGAGTTTTGCTATTAGAAACCACAGCAGAATGTCAAAAATTTTTTTGACTTTGTTTTTTTGGTAGCTGTGGAGAAAAGAGGAAAGACAGACAGTGCAAGCATCAACTAAATGTGAAAGTGCTGGAGGCACTACAGAAAAAACTATCAAAGCTGATACCTTTTTAACAAGCTGGCCTATAATATGCCAGGCACAGTGCCAGTTATTTTATATATGTCATCACAGATCTACACAACAATCCTTCAGGGTTACAGATGAGGTAACCGAGGTGCAAGAAAGTTAACATATCTTCCCCAAGATGCGGAACTAGGAAGTGGGCAGCAGAAATTTGAACCACTCTAAAAACTGTTCTTTTCACCACACCACACAGCTGGATTTTTATGATGTCCCAATGGCTATGTTTCTATAGGGTGAGTCCCTGGGTATGCAAAAGCTGGACTTTTTTCCCAGTCATTTGACAAATTACTTAGAACTATAATCTCTGTCTCTGGAAAAAAGAATCTATAAGATTAGAAGTACATTATTGTCAACAATACTTTATAATATAGACTCATATGTACTAACAATGTTGTTTGGCAGTGATACTGTAATTCCTCTCTCATGATTTCCCTTAACCTTTCTTCTGTGTATGTTATCATGGCTAAATATGGGGCTGTGTATTTCTTCTATGTGCCATGCATATAAAATACATTGTTTGGGTTTTATATTGATATTCATCTTTATTAAATCAAAGTGTTAACTGATTACCTACCATGTCTTAGACACTTGACAAATAGTTTAAGACAGAGTACCTCCTCTCAGAACTCATAATCTAGTAAGGGAAAAAGATAAATATGTGACAAATAGCAATTATCAGTATCACTTAATCACAATGACAATCACATTATAATAATCCATGGCATATAATGTGAGGTTAACTTGGTAGAGGAAAAGTTTACTGTATAATGGGAGTATGATAAGGAAAAACTTTCTGGAAGGGTTGATGTTTAAACCATTCCAAAAAATGAAGTCTGCTTAAACAGAACAAGAAGAAAGAACAGCTGTAGCAAGAAAAGAAAAGAAAAAAAAAAGTAACTGAAAACTGAAGTCTAGTAAAGAGATGAGCAAGACATGTTCTCTACCTGAATGGAGCAGGGAATGCAGCTGGTGATAATGAGAGATACAAGTAGAAAGGCAGTTTAGGGTCAGATTGTTTAGGACCCTGAATGTTCTAAAGATTTTACTCTTCTCCAGGATAACAGAGACAGTGGAGAACCATTTTATGAACTTGAACAAGTATTGGCATACTCAGCGACCTTTTAGAAAGATTAATCTGGTATCTTTATTCAGAATGACTTGAAGATGCATTAGAAAGCTGTTGCATTAAACCATGAGATACTAGATGCCTAAAATAGGATGGCTGGCACTGAAGGAAATCAACCCAAAAAATGAAGGAAGGCAGTTTAAATGGACAGACTCTATATGGGTGATAAGGAAGAAAAAGCCAGAAAATGGCCAAGGTTTTTGAGCCCAAGTCATCAAATAGATGATGATGTCATTGATAAAAATCAGGATTCTGTTTGCTTAACAGCCTAATTAATCAAAATTGGCTTAACAAAATCAACATATTTCGACTCACTGGAACTTTTTCATTTAGTTTAAAAAATTAAAACTGTCTTGAGATGCTTCTTCCTGTTTGCCTGCTGATATCATCTTCCTTTTCCTGGTTAATGGGCTTTTGCCTGACTTTCCCCCATGTCCTCACTTTCCTGGCTAGCAGAAAAGTCATAAGAGGCTTAGGAAT
This sequence comes from Dasypus novemcinctus, assembly GCF_030445035.2. Classification (NCBI taxonomy): domain Eukaryota; kingdom Metazoa; phylum Chordata; class Mammalia; order Cingulata; family Dasypodidae; genus Dasypus; species Dasypus novemcinctus. The sequence goes on along the minus strand of NC_080673.1, from coordinate 5,855,429 downwards.
AAGTGATAGGAAGAAAAAGAAATTGAAGAATGTATATAAATCTATAAAAATGAGTGGTATTGTTAATTATTAATGATTAAATAAAATATAAAAATGCATGCTTATGGACCTTTTATTATATTCATTAACATATAAGTAGCCTCATTTTTTAATTGGACTAATGGGGAAGTTAGTTAATAAAAGTATTCCAATAACAAAACAAATATAAAAGTGCACAGTTTTATTATTTTATAATGGAGACAGTATACTGTTATGCCAAATTAATAAATAATTCCAGGATATTATAGCAAATAAATGTCCTTAGCTTCTTAATGTATCAAATTTTTTATAAAAATGGTCATTTCTAAAGTGCTTTAAAAATGTTGTTCTTTTGGATTTGCTGAACATTGCCTCCTATGATGTTTATATATGTGAGTTTGCTAAAAGACCCCTTTTACTGGTAGTAAATTTTAGCTTATCCCTGTTCCAATTCTTTAAAATTCCAAAGTAAAGGAACTTTAATTAATTAATTAAAACCACGCAAGGGGATTTTAACACATAGAATTACAAATAAACCTTATGAAGTTTATATTACCAATTAAAGGAGCAGAGAGAGTGTCAATCACAGTCTGTGAATTTGAATCCAATTAAGTATATATAAACAAAATATTAAAAACTTGACTGAGCAATCCTTGCTGACTTAGTATTTGAAAACCAAACAGCCACAGAAATACCATATTCCAAACCACTACTTGCAATAACCTAAATAGTCTCGGTTACCAGGAAATAAGCAACTTTGTTCTTATATGGAAATATAATTTGTCATGCTTCTTCAAATGCTTTGAATTCTAACAGCAATGATACAATTTCCAAGGAAAAAGATAAAAGTGCTAGAATAATGTCTATTCTATGGCTTGTTCTTTGCAAAGATTTCTCTAGTTGAAGAAGGATGAATTATGACAAAATAAATGAGCAAATCATGCCTGCATTTACCACTGGATCTGTGTCTAGTTGAATAAGACTGTAGAGAAGATGGCTTGATAATTGTGATAATCTAGACAATTCAGGATGTGTTAAGAATCAAGGTGTAGTATACTAAATGTTTTTAACTTAATCTCAGTTTCTTGGGTTTTGCTATTAGTCAAAATCTTAACGTTATTTTAAACCTTTCTGAAACAGAAAAATTTCAGACAATCACACAAGAAGGCTGTTGTGTTCCTGCTACTGAACAGAGGTTTTCCAAAACCATGCATTTTATAAATCCCTGAACTCCAGCTGCCAGCTGTAAGCTGCCTTCAGTCACCATAGTCTCACATTTCCACACTAGATATATTACTGATCTAAAAACTCCCCACCCATTTGTACCAACAAATCAGCCTCTCTTGTGCTTTGGCTTTTCTTAGACTTTGGAAAGCAAGTACTAGCACACCTCAGCTTACATTAGGTGTCCTTGAATCCCAGCCCTTTCACACACATGCTTCAGAGTCTCTGCCAACATTCTGTCAACTATAAATTTCCTAACTCCTTTTTTTCTTTTAGTACTCTTTTCCGTTAGGAGAAGCTGGGATCTAAGAATCAATTCAAATTTACTATGCTAGGCTGCACTGCAGGGAATTTCTCCAGTCCTCATTTCCTACCATTCTGTGGGGAATATTTCCAGAGGCTAATTCTCTTCTCTAGGGCCACATATTCTTCCACATTTGTTCTTCCAGCCAACAGAGTTGTGTGCACAATTACTTTTGGTGGGTATTTTCAAAACCACTGACATATGTTGCTTGAGTTAGAAATTTCTGTGTCTTCAATGAAGGAGATGCCTCAGGACAGAAAATGAGCAAATGAAAGCACAGCTTTGGACATTGCCTTATAACTAGCTCACCCACTAATAAGGCTGATGCCAATAAAGTACAGCTTATGATGTGAATGTTCATTTCTTCTACAGGAAGAAAAATCATGGCCCATAGCTAGAGTGTGCTACCAGCACTCAAGCAGCCACCACAAAAATCTGTTTTGTTTTGTTCTCAAAATGAGGGACACAAAGTTACCTTTGTCATTACTATTGAAATAATTCAAAGTGAATGATTTAAGATGAGTCACATTGTTTAAATGGTCTAGGATGTTGTATGGTACATTAACATAGTATATAATAAGATGTCAGCAGGACTAAGGAAACATTTGAACCTATCCAAGTTTAGATAAATTTTTTCCTTGTAAATTTCAGAAGGCAAATCACATTAACAATAATTATTGCTCTTACAAACGTTTATGAGGCAGAAAACATACTGCAATATAAGAGGAGAAGAGAAAAAACAAATATTAAGAAACTAATGCTTATTGTTACAACCCAACTCCTCAAGGGCACAAGGTGGTCCGGCTGCAAGACCAAAGAATGCACCTGGTACTTAGTTAGGCATAAGCTTTATTAGGACTTACGGACAGAAGAGAGTCTCTGATGGCATTGATTCAGAGAATGTAGATAGCGCTCCACGAAGAGACGAGAAAATGAGGGGTGATGGGTAAGGGGTTTCAGAACAAGGACATTCCATAGGGTACGAGGAAAGGGTTCCTGCTAGGGTCCCGTGCAGCATAAACGCGGGGTGTGGTGATGTTGTCGCTCTGCTCATATAGGAAAGACATTTACCAAGGATGTTTACAGCTTTGGGAAAGCGATAGTTTACGATACCATCTATGCTTCTCTCCCCTCTGGGGAGGGCTATTAACCTTTAACTTACGTCTCGGTCACACAAGCGACCCCATGCTAAGGCCTTGGGTGGGGAGCGGGGTGCCCACAATTAAGTGCGTATTACATGCTAGGCACTGTTCTGAGGATGTTATATGTATTCATGTAATCCTCACGACATCATGTGCAATATGTATTTATTATTATTCCCTTTACAGAAAGAAATCTGAGGCACAGGTAGGTTAACTCGCCCAAGGTCACCAAGTGGGTAATGAAGCTGAGATTCAAACCCAGACAGTCTAGTTTAGACCTCATGCTCAAAGATACACAACTGACAGGGGGAAAAAATGTATGTGTAAACTCATCATGCAGCTATTCATAATCGCCATATAGTCAGGGAGGTAGGAAAGATTGGAAAGTCTCTCCAGTGTCACTGTCTTTCCAACAAGATCCAGTCTGCCACTCCATCAACTACATCTACCTCAAAAACCAGTTCTGTCAATATCAGACAATTTACAGAAGAAAAACTCCAAAACCATTCTGAATTTTATATTGATATGTAACTCTTCAGTTTATTACAATGTAATGAACTACTGTATGAAGGAACACAGTATGTCTTGCTCCAGGCATCAACTTAGGAAAATGATGTAATAACACTTAGCATGGCAAGTTGATCATTTGATATAACCCAGTAGTTCTGAAATGCATTTATTTCATAAAAACTTGCATCTTTTATTGCTTTTTCATATCACTTTTCACCCTTTCACCCCTTTTCACACATATTTACACAACCAAGACCTCTTGCTCTAAAAGTTCTTAAAGACTAGAAAGGAGAACCCAGAAGCTGAAGGTAGTCGGGCCTTTGTGTGTCTGTATTTCTCTGTATCCCAACATCACACCCATAGAGCTCCTTAAAGCTCCACAGGGTCCCTGTGGCCGAGTGCATCCCCATGCTGTCCCTCTTACCAGTGTAAGAAACTAGCGGGAAAACGGTAACCTTTTATTTTAAAAATAGAATCTTCTACACGAACAATAAAGTACATATAGTCATCACTTAAAAGGAAGGGCATTAAGTAGTGAGAATTGTTTCAGTGGACCGTACTTGATAATGAGAAAACTACTACACCATTAGAATAAATGTTTTCATATAGAATTCGGTTTAAAGTACATGTTTTAGATGTTCACATATAAAATGGAAAAAAAAGCATATGTGTGTGTAAAGGGAGACAAGAGTGAAAGAATGAAAATGAAAAACCACGAAATGGAGTTTCTCATCAAAAGATATGCAGAATCTGCTGAATTCCTATCAGTTAATATCTTTGTCAGGACACCAAATCATTTGCACTCTTTTCAGATTTGTTTATTCTTAAGGCAATATTTGTACCATGGTACAAAATTACATTAATTCCTAAAACTGGGGTGTTGAATGTTTGAAGGAGATTAATTTTAAATTACAGCTATATGTCGTAGCTTGTCCACCCCATGGTTATGTTGGCCTTATTTTTCACAAATAATTGTAGATAAGATGGTTTACATTTATGCTACTTTATAAAATTGAGGCACTACATTTTATGAACAAATGTGTACATCTCGCCAAATTCACAGACAGGCTTTAGAGCTTAATTTACAAACTGTAAAAGTAAAACTATAGATCAGGCATTCTGACCCATGGCATTAGGCTACCAACTGAGACTGCCTCCTACAATTGGATAAGCTTATTTTAGTATTTAACACTGTAGCTCAGGACAAATATCATAACTGCATCGTGACTTTTCTGGATTATGATAGAGCAACCAAGACAGACACGATGCTACATTTTTTCAGGGGTGGGTGTATGGTTTGATTTCATAGGAACAGGGAAAAGGATAATTCCCTATGATAAGTTACAAAAGAAATAAGTAACATATTATAAATTTGAGAGTTTGAAAGACAGCCTCCCCCTGGAAGGAGCTTTGTCTACCTCTCAAGGGTACACATTACTGATGATTTTGCACTGAGCCGAGGAAGTTTAGAAACTTGCTTCTTTGTTTTAGGCTACAAACATATTGCCATATACAAGCTAATCGTTTTTAAGATGCCTATTAATAAATTGTTAAATCTTAAGCATTAGGCAAGGAAAGAAAACAATGTCAGAGGTTGCTACTACCAGTAATCACATTCTATGAAGTCATTATTAAATATATTGTTCATTTTCCAACCTTTAACAATGGATTTCAGTTTATAATTAGTATCTCATGATCTGCTTGATTTTGGTTTTAAATTCTCACTGTGTGTTAGGAATAACTTTCTTATGATGTTTCTGTGGTCCTTTTTTACAGCAGCAACCCAGCTCATAGATACTACCTTGCAACTGATCCAGTCACAGGAGATTTGTATGTTTCTGACACTAACACCCGCAGAATTTATCGCCCGAAGTCACTGACGGGTGCAAAAGACTTGACTAAAAATGCTGAAGTGGTTGCTGGGACAGGAGAGCAGTGCCTTCCATTTGATGAAGCCAGATGTGGGGACGGAGGGAAGGCAGTGGAAGCAACACTCATGAGTCCTAAAGGTAATGACAGCTATCAGCTTAAGGATTTCTTTTTATGAAAAAAAAAAAGTAGAAAATCTAGTTACTGCCTGATCACGTTTAATGCTGAGTCTAACATTTTACCCTCAACCTTGTTCTGGAAAGCTGTTTGACATCTAGTGTTTTTAAAAGCCATTAGTGTGGAGCTGCTAGAATCCTAAGTAGATCTTACAGTAAGTATTAGGTTCTTGGCATTTTTTATTATACCATTTTTTCAACTTTTCCAAAGAATAAAATAACACCACTATATTATTCAGGTCACATTCTGTTAAACTTCAAGGAAGTATCCACACTCTTTCATTGTCCTGGAATTTCTTTGTCATGAACGAGTCCCAGGCCTCCTTAAAAACCATCACTAAGCAACCCTCTTAGCCCTCCCCCAGTTTGGAGCTGTTAAACTTTTGTTTCTATGCCATGGGAAAAATGCTTGCTGTGAGGAATTTCTGGAGGTAACAAGGCCTAAAATTCTATGTGATAAATGTTTCTAGCTTTTAAACCAGTCCGAACTGACTCCTTGCCATTCAGTCAGTCAGGGCTGACTCTTATATGCCATTCATTACTATGGTGTTTGGTTTTTGGTTTGTGGGCTTTATTTTTTGTCATAACAGCCATTGCCTATTTTGTGAACAAGGACTGGAAAAGTATTTGTTGTACTGAATTATTCATAATAGCAAATTTCATGAAACAAGGTCAACAAAACACTAGCCTTGGCTTAGATCAGTTTTTGTTAGAAAAATATTACTATAAGTTCACTGTAACAGAATTTCACCTCTTTCTATATTTGTCCACAATAACATTATATAGACCTTGTAATTTTATATTTAAAACGTACAGGTACTATGTATGTGATTTATACACTCACTGGAGATTCTTAAAAATTTGGATTATTTCTTTATTTTGTTCTATAAATGTCTGTGCTGAGTTTTTCCTAATGTGCTTGTAATCTGCAGTCCTGCTACTTATTCCCCATGGTATTACTGGGATTAAATTTGAGTTTATTGATGGGCCTACAGTTTAATGAAAATTAATCATTTTTGAAATATCAGTGACACTTACTTCTCTTGGATAAAGGAATGGCTATTGATAAAAATGGATTAATCTACTTTGTTGATGGAACCATGATCAGAAAAGTAGATCAAAATGGAATCATATCAACTCTCCTGGGCTCTAATGATCTGACATCAGCCAGACCTTTAACATGTGACACCAGCATGCACATCGGCCAGGTAGTTAAAAGATTAAGCTGAAATGTTTTTCTTACAACTGACTTGATTTACTATGTGAGTAGTAATGGCACTATATTAAAACTGCACATATCATGTGTGGCAGTATTTGTGATAAAGCTGTTGCATTTAAATGTATATCAGGTGGTTAAAAGGCTATTTTCTATAATTCTGCATGTGATGAATTCAGTGAGATAGAGAACAATTATCACTAAGAAATGCTAAGTATTTGTGATAAAATACAAGGAGCAGCATGCAGATATTCCAAAAGGAACAAACCAGCTTAAATCTCTAATCTTTTGATTGCATGAGTTCCTTAAGTGGAGAGAGAACCCATTATGATTACTCCCAAGGGACTTATATTTAGAATTAAGAACTTTATTGGCCTGGCTAAAAATACAATAGAATAGTAATGTACTCATAACCTAAAAAGCCCTGACATTTGTTGGTTATTATTACTTTATGGAGGCAAAACAGGAACATATGTGTTCCTATTTCATTGAGAGCTATTGACTCATTCCTTAGAGATTCATTTGCTATTTGGGTATGGCTAACATATCTTACGATGAGCAGCCTTTTCAAATAAAATGTTATGCACTACATTTGTCTTCACTCAAAATTTTTAAGTTTATTTCACTGGCTATTAAAAAAACAATTTTAAAACAGTTTTATCAAATTAAAGCTAATTTCACTGAATAGTCTAATTTACTCTTCTGACAAATTAACTGCAGTGCAGTAACTAACTAGACCATTTCTTTTTTTATTCAGGTACGTCTGGAATGGCCAACTGACCTAGCCATTAACCCTATGGATAATTCCATTTACGTCCTGGATAATAATGTAGTTTTACAGATCACTGAAAACCGTCAAGTTCGCATTGCTGCCGGACGGCCCATGCACTGTCAGGTGCCTGGAGTGGAATATTCTGTGGGGAAGCATGCAGTTCAGACAACCCTGGAGTCGGCTACTGCCATTGCTGTGTCCTACAGTGGAGTCCTGTACATTACTGAAACCGATGAAAAGAAAATTAACCGAATAAGGCAGGTCACAACGGATGGGGAAATCTCCTTAGTTGCTGGAATACCTTCAGAGTGTGACTGTAAAAATGATGCCAACTGTGACTGCTATCAGAGTGGAGATGGCTACGCCAAAGATGCCAAACTTAATGCTCCATCTTCCTTGGCTGCCTCTCCAGATGGCACACTGTATATTGCAGATCTAGGGAATATTCGGATCCGGGCAGTGTCCAAGAATAAGCCTTTACTTAACTCTATGAACTTCTATGAAGTGGCCTCTCCAACTGACCAAGAACTCTACATCTTTGACATCAACGGCACTCACCAGTATACCGTCAGTTTAGTCACTGGTGACTACCTGTACAACTTTAGCTACAGCAATGACAATGACATCACTGCCGTGACAGACAGCAATGGCAATACCCTGAGAATCAGACGGGACCCAAATCGGATGCCTGTTCGCGTGGTTTCTCCTGACAACCAAGTGATATGGTTGACAATAGGAACAAATGGGTGTTTGAAGAGCATGACCGCTCAAGGACTAGAATTAGTTTTATTTACGTATCATGGCAATAGTGGCCTTTTAGCCACTAAAAGTGATGAAACTGGATGGACAACGTTTTTTGAGTAAGTATATCGAAATTCTTGGATTATAAAATACTGTAAATCTAATAATCTTAAGGGCAGGATTATATTATATATAAATGTAAGGATCCAGGTTTTGTGGGGCCTGAAGCTTATATAATTTTTGGATCCCTCTTTATAAAAAGAAGGCAAAATTATGACGTACAAAATAGATGTAGGGCCTTGGAAGAAGAGACCCACACAAGTGAGAAACCCTGTAGCTTAAATTTCATTAGCTTCAAAGTAAATCTACGTCTGCTTAAGGATTAACATTCTGCTTTATGCAGTCCCACTATATTCCCAGCAGACCTTTCCAGAAACATACTACCACTTTGATTTTAGGCATAAACCTTTGGGTGTGGATGTCCCTATTTGATATAGCTGACTGTTGGGAACTTTCACTGAAGAAAAGCTTTAAAAGATTCACCATTTACTTTACTGCTTACATCAGTAATACAAATGTTATTCTTATCAAATAGAAGGACTTAGTTTTTTATTATCAGTTATTGGAGATGCTAAATTGTACTTAAAAGAACCTTTACATCTAAATGCAAATAAGGAATTACTGGTAGCTGCTTGAAAACATATTAAATAGTATGAGGCTCGTCTAGCCCCAGGGTATTCTACTAAATATCTGGAATAGTGGCCCAGGAAATCACATTTTGTGAGGTCAATAAGAATAAAATGCAAATTAGCCATCATATATCTTATGGTATGTGTACTTTGCAATGAAAGCATGTGTAAAATCCTGTTTGGGGAAACGGACTTTGGCCCAGTGGTTAGGGCGTCCGTCTACCATATGGGAGGTCCGCGGTTCAAACCCCGGGCCTCCTTGACCCGTGTGGAGCTGGCCATGCGCAGTGCTGATGCGCACAAGGAGTGCCGTGCCACGCAAGGGTGTCCCCCGCGTGGGGGAGCCCCACGCGCAAGGAGTGCGCCCGTGAGGAGAGCCGCCCAGCGTGAAAAGAAAGAGCAGCCTGCCCGGGAATGGCACCGCCCACACTTCCCGTGCCGCTGACGACAACAGAAGCGGACAAAGAAACAAGACGCAGCAAATAGACACCAAGAACAGACAACCAGGGGAGGGGGGGAAATTAAATAAATAAATAAATCTTTAAAAAAAAAAAATCCTGTTTGATCGCTTGTTCATTTGACTAACACTGCATAGGCCATGAGGGAAAATTTGATATACAGAGATGGCATGTTGACAAATTCAGAATAATCCTTGAAATGAGTATTGAGTTCCTTAGTGTTTTTACAATGATAGGTTGAAGGAAAAGAAGCACAACTCTAAAATTAAAAACTCAGTAGACAAAATGATTCACTATACAAATATTTTCTTATACAACTTTTCTGCATTAGCTCTCAAACATAAAGCTTAGTTTTCCTGTAGCTCGAATTGCTTCTCTTTTTTGACAGATAACTTTTTAATAAAATGAATGTTACCCAGCAGCATGATTTTTGTCAGAGGAACAAGCCTTTTCAATTGAATTGCATTAAAATTCTGTTCTTAGCGTTCCTTTTGCTCATTTTAGGATCGCAATAGGAAAGAAATAAATTGGAAGTTAATGGAAAGCATTTCCTTTGCACTGTTTTCAAAGTGATAGCAGGCTATATTGCCAAAGAGGCAAAAAAGAGCATAGAAAAAGTTCTACCATCAGATAAGACTGGGCAGGAGAGCTGCTCTGATTATAAGATCTTCAGGAAATGATGATGGCATTGGTGGGGTTTCAGTTTAGTTGAAAGCAGGGAAAAAATAGAGAAATAAGTTTTAGTACAGTCTAGGACCCAGGCCCTGCTCTGTGGGCCATTTTTGAACGTGTCCTTATTTTGTACCTGGGAACTGACACTGCACAGAAGTTCATCTGTGTGTTACACCTAACGTGTGAACATCTTGCAACAGTTACAGTGGTTTACTTCTGACCCACAAATGAAATTTAATCAAGTTTGGAAAGTTAGAGGAAGGGATATAGATTTTTGGTAGGGTTGGTGTGGGATTGTATACATTAAAATTTGAGAGGTTTACTTTTTTCAAATAATAGTGCACAAAGATGACATATTTCTTTAGTATAACAAACACCCTCCAAAAATTTCAAGCTTAGTCAAGAGTCAGCACAATAGCTAGAGTACAGATTGATTGGCAAGCCAGTCTTACGAATATAATAGGCAAGCATTGTTTTGAAGAATGAAAGTTTTTAGCTAATTAAAATACATTACAACCATTTTCACTAATAGAAACTCATTGCACATTATACTTAAAGTTATAGCTATTAACTTTTATATCTACAGAAGTTGCATTTTTTAAATATAACCCTCACAATTTTATCTATATGATATATATCCTTAAATATAGTGGTTTAACAAACCAGTGTTTGAAAAATAACTTTTCTAATGAAATGAATAGAACTTTTAAAATAAAATGAATAGAAATACTATTTTGAAAAAAAGCAGTGCTTTTGTTAATTTTCCCTGAGATGTCTAGAGCAAAGACATGACTAATTTCTAAGGAGCATTTATGCATTTTTGCAAAATAATGTATTACTGTTTGAGACAGAAAGAAAATAGGACACTTAACCCAAGGAAGTCAGAATCACCATGTAGAATGACAAATGATCTTTGTTTTATCTTCCAAGCATTCTTATAATTTTACTGTGAATGAACAAGTATTAATCTTTTCTAAGGATTAGAAACTTTAAAACACATTCAAAAGCACAAAAAGAAGGGGCGTAATGGAGAGTCATAATCAGGCACCCCTCCAAAACTATTCTCTATGTTCTGACAGAGCAGCACATTTTATCGGTATAAGCTTAATTAAGATTGTAATTAGACATCCTTAACCCCTAGCTCTGCTCATCAGAGCCTTGACAAGTTTCTACTTAGAGTTCTTAACCTTTTTTGTTCCACAGACTCCTTTGCCAGACAGGTGAAAACCAGAGACCCCTTACTAAGTCCACACTACACTGTGTATTAATAAAGAGATCACACCTGCACCAACACATCCCCACAAGAATGTTTTCTTAAATTTCAGTTCAAGCTCACGGACCGCTTGTTAAGAACCCCTGGCTTACATCCTGCCTTGGGAAAGCAGCTTGGATGTGAAGGCCCTAAAAGAGGCAGCAGAGGATTTCCCTTGTTTTTGTAATCATTCGTAAGCTAGCAGAATCCCCGAATATTAGTACATATCTGTAACCTTTTTTTTTTTTTTTTCAAATTTTCATAGTACCACAGGTCATATTTAGACCTTATAAAGGATCCTGTCATTTCATAAAGAAGGGATTTGAGAAGTTTGACAACAGCAAGAGTTTTACCAAAACCAGGGCACTGTTAAAAAAACAAAAAAGCAATTCCTAGTTGAAAAATGCCTGCCTGCTGTGACTTTCCTTGAGCTGGTGCATGTTTTATAATAATCTTTATGGGCATAAATACCTTCCAAAGATAAATGAAACTTTTCTGCCCAAATTCTCTCTCTAGCTGGCCTAACGTCTAAAAAGCTCTGAGAAAGCGCATTTTCCTTTATAGGATAGAAACACATGGAAGAAGACCTGGATCAATAAATTTGTCTACTGACAAAAATACAGTTGCCCTATTTCTAGCAAAGAAATTTTAAAAGAGAATCACCTCAAATATTTTAATTTTGTTCCTTTTTTCTTAGTACAAACTTTAGTTTACCATTAGCCTCTCACAGTACTGCTTTGAATACAGAATGAAAGTAAAAGTGCTTTATAAAATTCAAACCATTTAATTATTTTTGTGGTCCCCACAACTGCTGGGAAGGTTGCAGTGCATACAGAATTCTCCCAATAGTTATCTCTTGGGTGAAGGAATAGAGGAATAAACCAGAGTTGTAGACAGGTGAATATTTATCTAAAGAGAGGAGTTTCATAAATCCTATAGCTGGTATGTGCTAAGGACCCCATTAAAAGAGTACTATGTAAATGCTTGCTTGCTTTCTGAGAGATTTGGACCTCTCTGTACCAATAGTTAATTCTAAAAATGTTAACAGTCCCATTTTTGTTAGTGATTTTTCATTATATTTACACAGTCTTAAGTTTATTTGCTTTCTTTCTGCTTTAGAAAATAAGGGCTTCCTTAATTGATCTTGTTATTCAAATTAAGCCAAAAAAATATTATTTCATATTGCTACGACTTCCTTCTGAAATCATTTTTCATTTTTTATAATCTTAATCCCGCCAAAAAAAATAATAATAAGTTAGGACATAAAACATTTTCCCATGCAGATTCAGCTTACATATTGTTGTATATGATATCAGATAGAAAAGGAAAGCTAATTCCCAACTTAAAGTTCTTATTTACCAATAAAGTGGTCAGGGAGACTGTTAAGGTACACAGATGGTTTCTTAAGCATGAGAACCTTCGCTGCAAAAATGGGAGACATTTTTCTTCTTGACAACAATCTCTCTCCATGTTACTTGTAGTTATGATGTCCTGATTGTGATTCATTAGAGAAGTGGCCAGTATTCCCAGACATGCCACCGGATGGCATGACGGCAAGATGGTAGTGGTTACCAAATGGTTTATAATTCAGCTTTTAAATCACTGATTTAGACTAAAATGCTTCATAAGCTGAATAACTGATTTTTTAAAAAAGATTTATTTATTTATTTCTCCCCCCTCCCTCCATCGTCTGCTCTCTGTGTCCATTTGCTGTATGTCCTTCTGTGTCTGCTTGTATTCTCATTAGGCAGCTCCGGGAACCGATCCTGGGACCTTCCAGAGTGGGAGAGAGGTGCTCTCTCTTGTGCCACTTCAGCTCCCTGATCTGTGTCTCTTACTGTCTGTCTCCCCTGTGTCTCTCTATATTGCGGCATCTTGCTGCATTAGCTCTCCGCGTGGGCCAGCACTCCTGCGCAGGCCAGCATTGCTTGCACGGGGCAGCACTCTGCATGGGTCAGCTCAGTACATGGGCCGGCTTGCCTTCACCATGAGGCCCTGGGTATAGAACCCTGGACTAGACAGGAGCCCCACTGCCTGAGCACATCCACTTCCCTGAATAACTGATTGTTACTCACTGAATAGTAGCTGCTTTGTCTCTGACCTATTCTTCTATTGACTTCTATTGGGCAGGAGATGGGATGTCTGGCTAGCTAATGGAGTCTTCTTGTGTGGTTACATGCGATAAATCTGGTTTCTCTCTTCACTTAACAGTAGGTTCTGTGCCATTCTGCTCTTTATGCTATTTGCAAACAATTTTTGCACATTATAATTCCTTAACTAAAGACATTCCAAGGAAATCAAAGAGATCGTACTTGCTAAAAGTATATTATATTAAAAGTTCATACTCAAAATGAAACCAGTTTTTATAGCTGAATGCACAAAAAATCAAATCCAGTGTGTTGAATTAGGCAGTAGAATAAATTATTGAATAGTAAATGACATTTCATAGTTCTCTGCTTGCTTACCCACGCAAAATATAAACATTTAGAGAGCATATCTAGAGAATCTTCTGTCTGGTTAAAAGAGACAACATGGAATAAAGCTGTGAATTCTGGCTGATATGCACATGCATGCCGTCAGGTTAGTGGCAGTTTTCCTGTCCTGGGAAATTGTGAATACTTGGAGCTCTGTATTTGTGGAGCTGATGCTCATCTTTTGTGAGCTCTATTCAGATTCACAGAACAAGGAGATGAGTTTCAGCTTTTACACATTTATGTAAGTAGACATGGGTCTCTAGTTTCTCATTTGGATGCTTTATTGTCCCTCATTCTAACTTAGCAATTTCAGAATGAGCTTCTGAACCATTTCTTTATAATGAACTTAACTCTGCACCCATGGCAAACCTGCAGCACCCCCTGAAACATCAGTTCTGATACTCTGGCAGGGTATCAGAGAGGGGCTCTCAAAGGAGGAAAAACGGGCAGTATAACTAGTACCTGTGCTACACCTAAGACAACTTCAAATTCAAAATACTGTACAGAAAGCAGAGATAATGCAGGAAATCCCATGGTTATTATTGCAAATTAGGAAAAGACAGGTCCATTCTTGTTGGTGCTGGACCACTCTGAAGCCGCCTAACACCTGCACGGCATCATGGTCTCCTTCTGCCTGTATCACTGTAATAGATTCTGATGTTAGGAAAAGTATAGCGGCATCTTCCATAGGACAAAATCGAGAGGATAGCTTTTCCTGTGATAGGAATCACATACAACCTTAGAAGCTCAAACCATATTTCAGTGTTGTTTCTGTCAAACACTGCATTAAAAACTAGCCCATTTTATAAAATACATACCTAAAAACAGTGCTCAACCCCTGTCTTTTATTCCTTTTTCTTGTTCTTTATGGGGGAAAACAGTTAGGAAATTAAAAGTGATTTGTAAAAGACTGTATCAGCTTATCACTTAAAATCATGGGAAAGTGCTATGGTTGATTTCCATTTTGCTGCTTTAATTGTTTAATAATTTTATTTTAAATTTATAACTATAATGTATATTCCCAGGGACATCAATTAAAAATGTGTAGTCAATTGAATAAAGTGGCTACTGCACATTTCAAGTATTAACCTGAACACTATTAATATTAAGGCAAGACTTGATTTAATCATATATTTCTCTTTTGCAGCTTAGTTTTAAAAAATTAATGAGTTCTGTCCATTTTTCAAAAGAGAATAAAGGAAATGGGGAAAATATGTTATTTGGAATATTAGAAAAATACCAGAAAAAAATAAAAACAGATTGGTCTGATTTTCTCAGTCTCCATCTTATCAGCTGTATCTCTGGAGTGTGTTGATAATTGCATAGGCAAGGTTAACTCTCACAGTGTGTTCATTTAGCAAATTAATGTTCTAGATGTGCTAAACCACTCCATAAGAGTTCAGATGTGAATAAATGCAGCTTCCAAAAATGCCAAATTCCCTCTTTAAACTAATTACATAACTTCAAATTAGACAGACGATCTGATAGCCACGTATCTATGAGTGTTTCATCAACTTGCCTTATTCAGTGATTATCAAATGATTTACCCTAATACTAAATAATACACACCAGCCATTTTAAGTGACTGTTTGATAATAGAGCAAGAAATTTACACACTGACATGGTTGTCACTTTCTGTTGTTTACAATCACAGAACTGAATTGGCTGTTTTACAGAGATGCTCCAACAGCTTTGACTCCTTTCTGTGATAACCAAAAAAAAGCAACTTCAGCAGTCCTCACTCCTGGTGACCCTAAAGCCTCAGCCTCCAGGGAAATGTTCAACACAGAGAAAACCCCTTGTTTATATTCCAAGATGCTATTATGGCTTCAGACTGTCTTGAGGCTGCAAATGCGGAACTAGTACAGACACTGCTCTATTCTTCTGAACTGTATCCCGGGAAGGCATTCTATGGAACAGATAAGATAACTGGATACCTTACACATATTTCAATTCACTCTAAGAGATTACAGTCCCTAATTCCTCATTTATCATCCCTCCCGTCTATCACCACTATCTGAGACACACACTTCAAAACAAATTTCTTAGATCTCAAGTTGGTCCCAAAGTTCAGTGGTTCTTAAAGTGATAGCCACAAAGCTTCTGAGAAGTTTTGATGTAAGCAAATAGCACTTTGTATCTCTGACTAAAAACTAGGCGCTTCCCCCTTTAAATATATTTTAAGAATATAAGTCTGATATATATTGAGATTTTTCCATCTCTTTCAATGAAAAACAGGCCAAAAACTTTTAGTTTTGTTAAAGGAACTAATCAATAAATTTAACTATTTAATGAGTACAGGTCAAACATCAGATAGAAGGAAGCTCTCACTCTATATCAAACTCCAGAAGGGGAAAGAAGGAACAAAGTTCTAATCTAATCAAGAGAACCATAAACCTTCCCTGAAATTAGAAGAAAACACTTTACTTCCAGGTGATGTTTTTAAGCTAGGTCAGTGTCTTAGTTTGTCAGGGCTACTATGAAAAATACCACAGACTGGCTGGCATAAGCAAAAGGAGTTTCTTGGCTCACAGTTGGGAGACTAGAAGTCCAAAATCAAGGTGCTGGCAGGCTGTGCCTCCTGTGTCTGAAGTCTCTGGTGTCCTTGTGGCAGTCTGCTGGCAGCCTGTACCCACTGCCACACAGCCATCTCTATTGTCCTCCTGGGGCTTGTACTTCTACATCCAAATTTCCTTTGCTTCTGAGGACTCCAGTCATATCAGATTAAGGCCCGCCATAATTTTTTTGGCCTTGTTTATAAAAAGATTCTTGGAAGATCCTGTTTACAAATGAGTTCACATCCACAGGGCCAGGGTTTAGGACTAGAACATGTCTTTATGGAGGACGTGTTTCAGTCTCTCACAGGCAATTATAATCACAGTAACAAAGATTACAAGAATTTTATATTCTGGAGAAGCAAAACAGCTGAGTATCTAAATACATCAGACAATTCCTAGATAAAACAAGAAAGATTCAGGATGACTAAATCTTAAAACTCTTAAGACCTAAAGGGAGATCAGAATCAATTTATAGTTATTTATAATTTAGAGGAAGGTTATGCCTAACAGTTTATCCCCATGTATGTATCTGTGCATATTTAATTAAAAATTCACCCATTTAGGCCCCATTAATTTAATAAAGAGTCCTATTTTTTTACTAAATTTTTAAAATGTACCTTATTTTCCTTAATGAAAGATGTATTCCAGTGGGCATGATTAGACTGGGTCAAAACTACATGGAACTGGCCTCATAAGAGCAGCCCCTTGGGAGGCATTGTTTCCGAAAGCAATTATGCCACTTAAATTGAGTCTTTAGTGCTGTATCACAAAGGCTAACTAATAGGCAAATTATGAAATTATTTCAAAAATCATAGGCATCAATAAACTGGGAATTTTGTCCATGCTTTCTGGTCAGCAAGTATTTTTTTAGGTATCTCCTTTTTTTCCTGACATTCATTATTTACTCATGCAGTCATTCATTCAGTAAGAATTTACGATGTGCCAGGAACTGTTATTAGACCCTGGAGAATGCAGAGCTATAAGGCACATTCTCTCAAGGTGCTCAGAGTCCACTGAGGGAGACAGAAAAGTAATTAAAACAGAGAGTTGTTCAGTGTGCTCTGGAAGTACAGAGGAGAATCATCTAAATCAGATTAGGGACAGGGATGAGGAGAGAAAAACTTCCCAGGGGAGATAATTTTTAAGCTGAGTTTCAGAAGATAGGATTAAAGGTTAGCATGAAGAGGTCGCATTTTCTTGGCCAAAGGAAAGCAACTCATGCAGCAGAACATGGCAGGTTTTGGAAAGAATATAGAGTCCAGAATTCCGAGAGCAAAAAATGTATGTAAGGCAGTAGAAAGATGAGACTAGAGAGAGAGGAACTGTGGTAGTGATCCAGTGGGGCTTGTACTGACAAGCTGAAGCACTGGGTGGTCTGAGTAGATGCTCCGTCTTGGATAGAGAGGGGGCTCTATTGAAGGAGTTTAAACAGAGAAGGAACATGGTCAATCTGGGTGCAATATAAGGATGTACTTAAGATAGCAATGTGGAAGATGAAAAAGGGAAAGTTAGGAAGCAATAAATCTAAGAAATGAAGGCTGGGACCAGAGTTGGGCATTGAGATTACAGAGTAGAGAGTAATCACTAGGAGATGAAGTATAACTTGGTGACTGAATGAGAAATATGAGGAAAAAAGAATATTAGGGTAAGTCCCTGGTTTCTAACTTCAGTAACTAAGTGAATACGGAAATACAGGGAAGAAGTAGAGAAAAAGATAAATTCAGGTTTGGAAATTATAGATTTGAGGTCACTATCATATAATCTAATATGTGGTCCAAAATGTCCGATTAGGATTTGGGAGAAGCCAATTCTGGAGATGTGGCCACGAAAGCCAATGAGAGAGCTAGAACTGTGAGTACAAAGATCACACTTTTGAAAAGGGATGTAGAAAATCTGGTTATGAGTGGGGGAAAAAATGGTGTGAACATGTGAGTTTACACACTGGAGGTACCTGTGGCTATTAAAGAAAACAACTGTGTTTTCTACCTTCTGCTAGTTGATGTCATATTCCTAATTCTTGGAACCTTCCAATCTGCACCTTCCCTTGTACATTACATTACATTACTTTCTGTGTTTGTTTGCCTTTCTTTTCTCTTGCTCCTTAACTGCCAAGTTTTACTTGCTCTGCCTCCCTTACATCTCACACTTTGCACAATATACATTTTCTTTCTTAGAATTTGTAAATAAGATATTTTAGTCAAAATATTCTCTTCTTAGATTCTAAATCTCTCCATTAACTGCTACTGTTTTTCTTTTCAAGTCTATCTTATTCACCTCAGTTCCAAGTCATAGGAATTCATTAATTCCTTGATGCTGTTCTCTTACGTTCTCTCTTTTGTGAGCAGCAGCCTATGCAAATTTGAAAAGGCACTAGTCTAAAAACTTGGGTTCCTGTCCTTATTTGTCACTCGCTCCTAATTGTGTGACTCTGAGCAAGTCACAGTATCTCTCTGAACTTCTATGCCCTCACCTGTAAAATAAAAGTCATCTTAGTAATTAAAAATCCCTTCCTCCTCTAAAAATTGGTGATTCTGCCATTTTTTCCTCCAACTTCTCATCGCCTCATGGCAAGCCTCATTCCAAAAGAAACAACTGTTAACATTTCAATCAAACATAGTATTTTTCGTATTATGCTGGTGGTAGTAATAATAAATTTCTTTTTCCAAATGAGCATCCTACTCTTTCTTATCTTGTCACCTTACTTTCTTTCCCTCCTTGTCCTCACTCCCTGCACAGCCATGTGCTTGTGCATGGCTGAATCAGATCCTGCTCTGGGAAAGCAAAGTGCCAGAATACAAGGGGAAGAACAAAGGAAAAAGATGAGTTTGTCCTCTGTGCATTTATAGGCCCCATGGACTAAATCCAGAAGAATGAGGACATGCAGAGTTCTGACTTTCTTTTGGAACAAAATTTTCCCATGCCAGCAGCAGTCTATAAGTCTACATTTCCAAGACCTGCAAAAGACCTTTAAACAAGATGTGTCCCACTCACGTTACCCTTCCTCAGTCAATTTTTTTTCAAGTGGCTTAAACATGATCCTTCTCTTATTGATGGCTAACCCAGAATCCCTTGAACCCCTGAGGTCACTAATTCTCTAATGTCCTACTTGGCTGCCTTTGGCTTAAGGCCTGTGAATTTCAGAAGCGGGCATTATCACTTCGACAGTTCTGCCTGTCATAATGGCTATGTATGAAAAGAGGCACTGGGTCACTTTTCTTGAATTTGATCCCTTAAAAACATATTTGTAACTATCACTCTGCTCATTGTTCAAAAAAATTCTGGTAGAACCAGAGTTGAGGTAGTAAAGATCTCCCCCTGATCTCTCTGTTCCCCAAAATTCATGTTATCTGGGCTGTTTGGGAAAAAAAAAAAAGACAGTAGCAGCATAACTACAGACTACTGCCCTTTTTGTCTTTATAGAGCAAAACACAGGTCAGAATTCGTCCCATCAGCAAGACCTCTAATGAAAAGCAGCTGCAGCAAAGAAATTTAAACTGATGCTAAGCAGTCCTTCCTTCCCAGACTTGTAATCCTCACCTAGTCTCATCAAGAGCCTCTTAGCACTTGGGACAGAAATCATGTAAAATAATATACTTTTTCATTTTATTTTGCATTTTCTCTGTCATTTTTATAATATGAAGGTAGCAGTCAACTGTGTACCAGATAATCCTATGATTTGGGAGTTGGTTGATTGCTCTACCTACTAAAAAAAAGCCTTAGTGATGGATGCATTTTACATTGTGTAGAGCCTGGTTTTTTGAGGATTTCTTAATGACAGCATTGCTATTGAATTCACATAAATTATGTATTTGTCTATAAGGTAACTGTTCAAATAAAAAAGCCTCAGGTTTGTTCCCAGAATACGTAAATGTAAATTCTTTAATATTAGTGCTACAAATCACATTTTCACTGTTAAGAGTCCAAGTCATTCCACCTTTAGATGTTTAAATCAGGTTCTGTTCTGTTTTTGCTATTTGTGTACATATCAAGGAACACGTGCATACAAAATGTTCTACATTTTTAGTTTCAATAGTGTCAATAAATTTGTTCTACTTTTCCACAATAACAGATAAAAAGAAAAAAAGCATTGCTATAACAGATGGTAAGATTGCGGAGTTTTGTTTTTTGCTTTTTTACTGAGTGAAATCAAACCAAGGTTAAAATAGTTTAGACAGAAGAAATCATAAACTATTTGGTTTAGGATTCTGATTTTGTGAAATATGGATGGATGAACTGAGTCTATATGTTTTGAAATTGGACCTAATGATGGCATTCCAACATTTAGATTTGCTACAGATACCACTTAGTAATCTTTTCTTCAGTCACCTACTTGAACAAAAATAAAGATACAGAATAGCTGAATACCTTGGCCATATACATTTTTTGTTCTTAATAAAAGTCTTCCATAATTGGGAAAAATTCTAGAAGGACTTTTAAAAGAAGGGAAAAGGACATAGAATTACTGGAAGCATTTTTGTTTTGAACAAATAGTAACAAAATTTTATACTCTCTCCATAAAAAGGCAATTTTGGAACAGAAAACAGGATAGGTAGTACATGTAACGAAAAGACCAAATGTTAAGAAAAAATGTGAAAATTGCTTTTGAAAAGCCTAACATTGAGATCTCACCTCCCCTGTGAAGTCTTCCTTAAGTGCACTAGTTCTCTAAACTAATTATTCATGGATTACAGATTTCTAACATATTCTTAAAAAAGTGAAACATGGAAAACTTGATAGCTAATTGGCTAGAATATACTGAACTCTCAAAATACAGATTATGGTTTATGAAAAATAAAAAGCAAAGGAACTGCATAATGGTCATATTAGTGTCATAATAACTGGTTAATACAAAGGTGCTCTTTTATGAACACGGTTGAGAAGTCAACTGAAAACTGTGCTTTACCTACCTGAGGACTCTACTAGTCACATTAGATTGTGTGACTATTAACAGTAATGTTAGCAGTGTCTGTCAAAGCTTATATGAGCATGGTTCTCATTAAAACAAAAGAAAACAGAAACTCTTAATAGCTATATGAACTTGGGAAAGTTAATCTTTCTGGACTTCATATTCTTTTTCTTTAAAATAAGAGTAAAATTAGATATTAGAATAAAATCAGGGGAGCAAATGTGGCTCAAGCAGTTGAGCTCCTGCATCCCACACGGGAGGTCCCAGTTTCAAGCCCTGATACCTCCTTAAAACAAAACAAATGAAAAAACCAACTCAGGGGAGCCGATGTAGCTCAGTGGTTGAGCACCCGCTTCCCATATACAAGATGGTCCTGAGCTCATCCCTGGACTCCAGTACCATTAAAAAAAAAAAAAAAAGAATAAAATCAGATGATTAAAAAAAGTCTCCCCCAAATGTTGAGGAAGGGGAAAGAGAAACCACTCTCCTTAAACTAAAGAGGACTTTTGGGATTAGTTGTGGCTTTAAGTATAGTTGTTAGCAAGGAACATTTTCATAGATGGTCCAAAAAAGTAAGAGAAGGAGAGAGGAGCACGAAGGGAAGATGCAGGCAAAATAGGACTTTAGGAGCATGGTACCAATGAGCACACTTAAATATATGGACATTTTATAAAACATTCCAGCAAAGTCAAATAGCAATTCCTGTGTCATCTTACAGTCCAAAAACCTAACATGAAAGTAGAGAACAATCAGGAAAACCACTAAATGCCAGACTGTACCATATTAGACTTTCTTCCTCTGGTGGTATAAAAAGCTAATAAAAACATTCTCTGCTTAGATATCCCACCATCACCTTGAATTAAATGCATTTATATGTATTTAATATACATATATAGTTAGGGATATGGCAATGAAGCCAAACTAGCTCCCTTCACCACCTCCATTTGCAGTAATAATGCTGCCCCCTACCATCTAGGTTTCAAACCCAGGAGTCCTCTTTCCATCCTGTGTTGACACCTCTAAATCATTCTCTTAGGTTTATCCTATCTTTTCCATACCTGTTGCTACTCCTCCAATTCAAGCTCCTCTGTGTAGATCACTTCTGATTTAAGTCTCTTTCCCCCTCTAATCTATCCTACCACTACCAGATTTCCTAAAATCCTAAATGATTTGGTATAGATCTACCTGAAAATAAAAGGCATTTTAAAATCTATTCGATTGGAGAAAATCCTGTGTTACTCTCTACTTCCCAAATTTTGAGAAAGAAAAAAAAGGCAAGGAGATAAAGTTTATTAAACTGATTTCCTTCAACTTGCAACTACCCTTTCATTCTGTGAGCTTTCCCATTTCCAAATATACACGTGTCCTCTGAAAAATTAGAATACAATAAAAAAAAAAACAACCAAGTGTCTTGGAATTAGGTACTACTGAAAAATAAAAAATATATCATTATTCATGCCAGCCACTAATAATATACATAGGGGTTAAAATTACTGATGTTAGTAACTATAATGTTTTAAGACAATTGCTTTTTAGTTACCTTTTATTTTACTGCTAATTTTAGAATTATTTTCTTTCCCCAACTTGCTACATACCTGATATTCTAAGGGAAGGAGTGGGGGAGGAGAAGAGACTTTTGTGTTTTGGTAACTGGGTTTTAAAAATACACACGTGCACACACAATCTCAAAAGAAAAATAAATATTGTACAGCTTATCTTCCAGATCTTTTTGCCTTAAGTATTCTAATCACTATCTATGCAAATGTATGCTTATTGGCCCTAACAAACTCAATGAAGCTATTTAATTGCTATCTTATGTATTTTCTATATGCAACATGATCAAAGTGCCTTGAATAATAGAATACTGTGCCTTTTTTTCACTCCACATAGGCACACATGGGATCTCATAAAGCTGGGAACAAATGTCCTTGTCTTTTACAAGGACATTACACAAAATGCAACTTTTTGTGGCATGAAATCCAACCTTGAACAAAGCCAGTGCCTACTCCCAAAGTAGGGCATAAACCAAAACAGGAATAGAACAGAAATGTCTGCTAAGTCCACTATGCTCCCCGTGTAGGAGAGGCAAGTACATGTGCCTGGCTGGCTCTTCTGGCCACATCCCAGCAGTGCATGTGGCTGCAAACAATCAGAGTTATCTGAAGAAAGTCACAGAAGACTAGAATCCAGATGCCGGAAGGGATCTTAGCAACCAGTTCTTCTCTAGACGGCAGACTTGTTAAATATGCTCATTTCCCGTTTCCTCCTTCATTCTGTCCTAGTTGCTGGTCTTCTCATCTTAGGTATTAGATGAAGAAAAGTCTGTCTTTGTCAGTCCTCTCTCCTACTCCCCCATTCCTGGATCTTGTAAATGCATCACTTCAGTGCCTGGGGTGGTGGGAAAGAATCTGGGACTGCAGAGGAGGCAACCTGGAGACTAGCCCTGGCTCTGCCTCTAAACGGCTGTGCAACTAGCGGGTTTATTATCTGGCCTCACCTCAGTGTGATAAGGCTCAGCTTCTACTTGATAAAACTGAACTGTGGCATTCTCAGACAATATTCCAGGAAACTCCCATTGCCAAGCATTCACGTGTTTAACTTTAAACATATATATGAATATATATAACACTATTTTTTTTTAACAATTTATTTTTTATTTATTTCTCTCCCCTTCCCCCACCACCACCCCAGTTGTCCGCTCTCTGTGTCCATTTTGCTGTGCGTTCCTCTTTTGTCCGCTTCTGTTGTTGTCAGCAGCACGGGAATCTGTGTTTTTCTTTGTTGCGTCATCCTGCTGTGTCAGTTCTCTGTGTGTGCGGCACCATTCCTGGGCAGGCTGCACTTTCTTTCGCGCTGGGCGGCTCTCCTTACGGGGTGCACTCCTTGCGCGTGGGGCTCCCCTATGTGGGGGACACCCCTGCGTGGCACGGCACTCCTTGCGCGCATCAGCATTGCACATGGCCAGCTCCACACGGGTCAAGGAGGCCCAGGGTTTGAACCACGGACCTCCCATGTGGTAGACGGATGCCCTATCCACTGGGCCAAATCCGCTTCCCAATACTATATATTTTAATGGCTGTTAAACTACGGAAGGAAATTTGAACCTAAGGAACTCTGACAGATGGGGAAAAAAAGATTCTCTATATTAAGAGGATAGTGGGACAAAGATGGGTTAGGTAAGCCTTTTGGAGTTCCTATAGCGATTCAAGACTGAAGGCAAAGGATGGATTCCCACTAAAGAGCTCTCGGAGTAGCCTTGTTTTGGGATGTCTCTGGGAGACTTAAGTAAGGACTAGTCAGGACTGAACTTGAACGTTTACCCCTTTTGGAGACCTCCAGAATGTAACCTAAATCACAATCTTCTGCCACCTTGCCTCCTCAGGACAGGCTTAGATTTGACCCGAAAAAGTAGTGAGAGTGATAAACATACATTTAGGTAACTCTTATTTAATTCTTCTAAATGTGAGGAGAACAGAGATTGTGGGAGGGGCACTGCCAGCATTCTATCAATAAATATGTAAGTCTGTCTCATCTTTGAGACTAATTCAGACTGACAGTCTTTACAAGGAGCAAATCATGTACTATTCCTCAAAATAGCCCCCACCTCTCCAGAGGTGCTTCTCTAGTTTACTTGCTTCTCTAAAGCTCTGCTCTGGTTTACATACATTTTTTCAATGACAGAAGATAATTTTGAGAACACAGTATTTGTTAAAGAAGCCATTTTATGGGGAAGCTCTGAAAATAATAATCCTGCTGTAGAGTTTTAAAGCTTCGAGAACTGCAAATTGTTTCCACTTGAGTAAATGTGCATTATCAATAGTCTATTGACATTGGATTGGTAACAGTCCGAGTCAGTCCATTTTTCTCTCGGCTGAGGATTTTCAAGCAGGGAAGTATTATAATAATAGTGTTTCAGAAGATGAATTTGAGATCAGTGAGTTTGGACAGAGGCAGAAAGGCCAGTGTTTAAAGTCTAGGGCAGCTATGGGAATAGGAAGATAAATATCTGAGAGACATTATAAAGGAAAAATGAAGAGTTGGGAACTTCATGTCTGTAAAGGGAAAAGAGAGAGAAGTCTGCATGTCAGGATGAATACAGCATTTGCAACTGAGGTTGTGACTCTGGGGCATTTGTCAGTAATCCCACTGCTCAGGACACTTAAAAAGGGATTTAACAATATACCACAAAGGCTAAAACAGCAAGTCTAGGCAAAAATGTGATCAAAATTAAAGATGAACAAACCAAGTAAGGGGACCCCATCAGTCAAAGAGCAGAAGGTCATTAACAGCCTGAGGGAGTTTGTCTTTTCCAGCAAGAATCCTTTGTGAAGAGGGGTCAGTCAGGAGCAGAAAAAGAATGTGCTGTGTTATAAATTTGAAGCTATGAGGCTAAGGCCAGATGAGAGGGGTGGAGAGCATGAAGTTGATATTCTATTCAAATTCCCTAGAGCCTACTGCAATGTAAATTCAAAAAGCTAATAAAAGAAAACTACATCTCAAATAGACAAGCTGGGAAAGGGCCAGTTCATCACCAAGGCCAAGCAACACTGAGTTGAGTCAAAGTTGCATAGAAGCAGAGAATATGTGCAGAGGCACATGTCTGTGTGAGTAAAGCCTCTTTTAGTACCTAGAGTTGAAGTATTTCCGAGGACAGTTAGGCATTTGCTGGTGCATTGTTTTTCCAGTTGTGTAGAGGTAAAGAAGGGTTAGGCTGACATTTCTGAAAGTAACTAAAAATCATCCGTGACTACTTCTTTTCTCTCACTCCCTTATCCAGAGTTCCTGTAACTTATGTCTCTCATTCATCTTGTTTCCATTTTCACTGACATAGGTACTGATCTGCAAAAAAAAGTTTTCACTGGTCCACACCAAAGTGAAAAAAAATTTTAAATGACAGTGTGGAGGATTTTTTTCATCAAATTATATTTATTCCTTTTAAAGAACATTCCTTTTAAAGAACATCCTGGCCCTGAAATCAGGCCCTTTTTACCTGTGGTATGTTTAAGTGGCCTTTCTTTATGAAGTGGTGCTAGTGTTTTAACTTAAAACTCTCCGTAGGTCCTTGGTTGTTTTTTGTTTGTTTGTTTTTGTTTTTCCTGGTTTGTGACATAGTTAGTCTGGGAGCCACGCACTGCCTGACTTACTGCCCTGACCCTAGGCTCCGTCAGTGCTTTATTAGAACCTGGCTTTTCTCTAAGACCTCGGCAGGCACCCCGCCCCCCAGCCCAGTGTCAGCCTTCCCGGCCTCGTCTCCCTGGCAGCCTCTGCTCAGCCGGGGTCCTCACTGACCTCCAGGCAGTCCTTCCGTCTCCACTGCTCCGCCCCCGTCACCCTTGCTGTGCTCCCGGCTGGAACGCCTCCCGGCTCAAGCCCACATCCACGTCAAGGGCTGCCTTAGGGCTCCACCTCGATACCGCTTTTCCCTAGCTTCCAAAGTCACTCTGGCTATCTGTACCACTCCGCCAGCACTCTGTTTTGATAGTTTTCACATACATGACTTCTCTCCCCAACCAGACTTGACTTCTCACAAGCTTTGTATTCACATGCTCTAACACGGTAACTCACACATACTGTCAGGTGACTAGCTGAGTAGCCCCTCTCCTGAGGGCCCTTACACCAGAGCAGCTTTCCCAGCCTTCCCTGTGCAAGCATGTCAGTCCTGTTAGTGTCTACTCCTCTCAATCAAGGCACAAATTCAGAACTTCTCAGGGTAAACTGTTAAGCTGGGCCACTAAGATCCCAGCTTAACCCCATGTCATTCTTGCTGTACCACCTACAAAGGTGACTTGTACTTTTATTTCCCAAAGAACCAAAAGTTAATAGGTTATAGTCTGAATGTTCAGCATGCTGTGTTATAGCTCAGTGTGCTCAGCATCCTGTGATACAAAATACCTGCCCAGCAGGAAATGGAACGTGTAGTAAGCCAATGAAAGAGCAAAGCCAAAGGTTGGAAAAATGCTTTCTGCAGGAGAAAGGTGAAGTCTGTGCTGTAGATTGAATGGGGCTAGAAAATATAAACCAGTGAAAGGGTTGAAAAAGGGCAGGTCAGTGACAGCAGCAGGAATAATCAGCAAAGTGCTTGCAGGTATCACAGAAAGCTGTGGGTTTCTACTTTTAATCAGGCACTGTGGTTTATGGAAGGGTTAATGGACCTAGGGTCAGGCACATAAGAGTTGGCAGTTTTGAGATATGAGAGCCTGATCAAGTCACCTAACAAATAACCACATTCATATTTTCATTTTCCCATCTGTAAAATGGGAAAAAAATAATGTGATGCTGGACTGTCTTTTATATAGAAGAATTCAAAAGAATGCTAACTTTTTAAAAACACAATAGCACATCTTAACAATATACTGTGATAAATGTAATGCAACACAAGGATTTTGCCAAACTTAAGCTTCACTGTCATGGATATGAATCTGTACCAACTGTGGTTTAAATAAAAGTCCCATACAATTAAAAAATAAAATCAAACTCGTTGAAATCTGGGACCTTATGTCAAATAAGCAAAGTCCCTATAGTGATTAGTTCAGAATCAGAGTGTGAGCCACAGATTTCCAAGTTAACAGTGCAAGCGATATATTGCTCAGCTTTCTTAATTCATGAGGTTATCTGAGTAAACCCGAAGTATAGCTTTATACAGGCAGAATGAAGTGATTTTTAAATGATTATGTGGAAGAGTAGAATGACTGTAATAAACAATTTATAGGAAAGAAAGTCAAATTATTTTCCCAATGCTAAACCATATATCAGAAATCAAAAAATAACATCTGAAAAGCATACAATATTTAGGGAAAGAGAAAAAATCATGGAGGAGTAAGGCTGGTGCTCAGGGCTGGGAAGAAAAGTAAAGAAGAACCAGCTCAGAAAGGTAGGTTCAACTCCAGGCTGCTTTTGTAAAGAAGTCTGTACTGCTTTGCTGTATAAATAAATCTATGCATGCTTGTTTCTTCAAAAACTATAATTTCTTGGGGGAAAAAAAGCAATGATGACAAGAATCAACTATTTTGGATTTCTTTCATTTATGCCTTAATCTGCTAGGGGTCCTTGAGGGGAGAGGTAGGTGTGTGTGTGTGTGTGTGTGTGTGTGTGTGTGTGTGTGTGTGTGTGTCCTTGAGGGGAGAGGTAGGTGTGTGTGTGTGTGTGTGTGTAGTTTTCCCTTCAAATCTACCCTGTATGAGTCCAAACAATGGTTATACTTCACGGTGTACTTGCTTTCTCTGCATTACTCCTTTTTTCTCTCTCTCCTCCCTCCTGAGCGCCCATTTCCACTGCTGGCTAAGCAGCTCTGTAAATTGTCAGATCAAGTCATTCAAACCAATGGTCTGATTGATCTTGTCCCCAGTGAGTTAATGGGATCAGCTCATCACTGCCTCCTTTCTCCCTTCCCTGACTCTTCCAGGATATTGCCCTTGCTGAATCTTCTCCACCTCTATTATTACTCAGAATCTCCTCTAATTACTAACCACATTTTACAAAGCTAATTTTTACACTCTTAAATCTGTCCATCCTTTTATTCCAAAATACCATTCAAGCACTTTTCCTTCTTGCCCCACCCTTACACCTATTATTACGAGCCTCTTCTATCTTTGTTCTCTGACTTTTTTCTCTCCTGATAACTCCTGTCTTTCTCTAATAACATTCTTTCTCTACTAATTCTGCATATAGGCTTATTTTAACTAAGAAATCGTTTTAAGTCTCCATTTCATTTAGAACCTTTAGTACTGAAGCACCCTTAGCCTCAATCTGAAATCCAATCTTAAGTATATTGTTGTTCCAAAGAAACCCCTAGTTTCTTCAGACCACATTGCCATTTTTGAAATTTTCTCTGGTACTGCCACAAACAGCAAGTCACAAAAATCCAGCTCTTTAATAAAATGTTGTATCTATTAAAGCATATTTATGATCACAGAACAGCTTTTTAAATTATATCCAAACATTTAAATTACAAGTTCTCTTATATTTATATACCAAAAAAGAGTAACTGCATAATAAAAAAGGAAATAATCATTAAATGCTAGGAAGTAGTATATCTCAATTCAGTAAACATAATAAATCATTGTTCAAGATATCATCCATTCCTGCAACGTCAATATGGACAAAATAGATTATCACCAACAACATTTAAATGCCAATTTGGCATTATAAAGTACGTCAATCACTGAAAAATAAAGGCTAAAAGGCTTTGATTTTATGAGTTTGTTGAAGTTGTCTCAAGACACTAAGAATATTTTACTTATGCAAATATATACATGTATGTACACATACTGTTTTACAAAATTACATGTAAGTTATATATTCATAAATATATTTATATTGCACTGCCATATAAGACCTAATTTAGTAAAACTTTAAAAGCAGATATAACAGCAAATTAAATCTATTTTGTAAAAAATACAGAGAAATACTAAGGAATTTAATAACAGCAAACATGTTCCCTTTGAAATTGCAAATTAGATGTGCAGAAGGGTTTTTGGTCATACTTCAAAGAATAATATGCTGAAATGGAGAGCTATTTTGTTTACTCTTGTTCTCACTGGTGAGGTTTTTCTATGTTAAATAGGCTTTTGATTACTTCAAAGCATGTTTGAAGTCCACACTCTCCATAGCCCATGCACAAAGACAAATGTTCTTCCAAATTCGTGCAGCTAATATTGCTATTCATCATACCTGTAAATAAGAAGAACCTGTGGTTTTCTTTTTAACACCAACTTAATGCCTCTTTTATTTAGCTATGACAGTGAAGGTCGTCTGACAAACGTTACATTTCCAACTGGAGTGGTCACAAACCTTCATGGGGACATGGACAAAGCTATCACAGTGGACATTGAATCATCCAGCCGAGAAGAAGATGTTAGCATCACTTCAAATTTGTCCTCAATTGATTCTTTCTATACCATGGTTCAAGGTAAACATGAAAGCATGCTTCTAAACCGATCATTTTTAGCATACCACTAACACCCAAATAGAAAGTGGCAATCCCCGTTTTCTAAAAAGATGATCCAAAAAGGGAGGTGAAAATATAAATTTCTAGAGATATTAACGAAATAGTCTAGTGTCTACATATAATATTTAATTTCCTTAGTAATATATATCCATAAATTTAAAGCACATTGTAAAATACTGACCTAAAAGGTATCTTTTTTCCACTCTCATTTAATAAAACAACTTAATTCCAACTCTTCACATATACCATACACATAAACTCAGACCCTTTCGGAGTTATCCAACATAGTTTTCCAGAGCAGGTCTACTTCACTGCCATCCTAGATGGAGTAGTTTGAGACAAAGCACTTTTTTAATCTTTTATGATACTGTCACTGGAAATTTTATCTCAAACTCCAAGCCCAAGCCCCATTTACACAGTATTTGGACTTGGAGTTTTTTTTATTCAACCTATAGGCATGCACACATACATCTATCTACACACAATATATCCATAAAGGAACCTCCCATCATATTCGTTTTTAAAATAATCTTTAAAAGGTCTGCTTGCAGTGACATTTGCAACTGTGAGCATAGTTGCAGATAATCTAAATCTGTGTTAAATTTCCTTGATTCTTTTTTATTTACCAGTTCCCTCATGTAATCTCTACAATCGAAATTTATTATTCAAAATTTAAATATTGAGAGAGTAGCATAAAATATGAGTGTTCTTTGGCTGAAATAGGATTCCTGTGTTCTTTTAAGTTACTACTAGAGGGACTATCACCTTATATTTCAGTATATCAGGTATAAGCATTAAAATCCTTTCAAAAGATCCTTGACAAAGGCTATGAAGGGATGAGTGTAGAGGAGGGGGGAGTCTTTTAAGACCACAGAGGTGAACATACCAGCCTCTTAAAACAGCACATGCATGGCTCTTTACAAATAGTAGACATGCATTCCAGGAAGTAGAAACTCAGTTTCATTAGACAAAAGTAAAGGAAATATAAGAAAAGGAAAATCTATTAAAGTAGAGGCCTTCACTAAAAATTCCCCTAAAGTTTACCTTTTAATATTCAGCCAAACCTCTTACAGATATGCCAGAAATCATAGGTGTTTTGTTATTTTCTAAAAGGATATCCTTAAGGACTCTTTTTTTTTTTTCATAATGGGGAGCTTGTCCAAAATTTTAGAAACTAACTGTACAACCATCCAGCTGTTTAATCCATGGCTATAGTTCATGCTTTCTGCTTCTTGTTTCGTAGATCAGTTAAGAAACAGCTACCAAATTGGCTACGATGGCTCTCTTAGAATTATCTATGCCAGTGGTCTGGATTCACACTACCAAACAGAGCCACATGTCCTGGCTGGCACAGCGAACCCAACAGTCGCCAAAAGAAACATGACTCTCCCTGGTGAGAATGGTCAAAATTTGGTAGAATGGAGATTCCGGAAAGAGCAAGCCCAAGGAAAAGTCAATGTCTTTGGTCGAAAACTTAGGGTAAGTAAAGTGTTGAAGAGTAGGTGATAGCAGCGCTGTGTAGGTGGCCTCGATGTGATGGGGCTCATCGGCCACTCACCCTCCCCTGTCTGGGGCCCTGCTCAGTATAGCTAGCCTTAACTTGAGGGCATGAGTCATGGCCAACCATAAAGCCATTAAGACTGCTCATAATAACACTTATTTCAGAGAATGTTTTTCTCAACATGCCTATGATTACAATAAATTCTGTGACATGTGGGCAAAAATACAACCAAAGCAAACTATGGACAGTATAGTAATAATATAGTAATAATATATTATATAATAATAGACAATATAGTACTATCAATTGTTTTTAAAAAAGGAAGTATGCTAAGTGAAAGAAACTAGACAAAAAGTACTACATATTGTTTGACTGTATATAAAATATAAATACAAATAAATTACAGAGATGGAAATAGCTCAGCAGTTATGTATGTCCGGGAAAGAGAAAGATTGAGAAGTGACTACTAAGGGGGAGGGTTTTGTTTGTTTTTTGGAGTAATGAAAATGCTCTAATGACGAGTGAAGTGAAGAATGCACAATTCTGTGATTATACCAAATGCTATTTATTGTACACTTTAAATGGGTTGTGTGGTTTATTAATACATTTCTATAAAACTGATTATAATAAAATGAAAAATAAAAATAAATTCTTCCCTGGGAAATTAGGAAATTGCAGATAGTACAATCCCAAATAGCCTAGATGTTCACTGATTCTCATTTTACTACTATTATCATAGCAATCTTGTACTTTTCCTTTACCCACTCTGATATGTGGGTTGGGGTTAAGTAAAAGTTGGCTTAAATAGTGCATGTTTTCCAAATCATAAATATGTATATTGAAAGAAATCGACTGGCAATTGAAAGGTGAATTCTTTCTTTTCATTTTCAGTATTTTTAAACATCAGTTTGGGCACAAAGAAGGTTATCAACTTGAAAACTGCTACCTCTTTACCACTGATGGAAAACCCCAGTTTACATTATTTTTATAAGAAAAGTAATGCTTCTGCTTTTGCTAGTAAAACACATCTTTGCAAAATAATCTCTGCTTTGCCTTGTTGGGTGTTTTTTCCTGCCACTCACATTGTGGACCAAATATGTCTAGAAAGCAAACTATGATTTATGACAGCTATTCGGTAAAGACAATATAGATTAAGTACTAAAGAACAAGTTTCAAAAAACCACCTTCAGACCACAATAAACTAAATCTGATTCATTCATTCTGTTAATAAACAGACTTTATTTTATCAGGTAATGTAGATAATTCTTAGTAACATTACCTTCACTGACCACTTTAAAAAATAACTTGAAATCAAGGAGAGAGACTAAAACAAGGAATATATCATTAAAGACCTTTTATGCACCAAAAATGATTAAATTATTATTATAACAGGCCAGTGTTATTTACCATGACAGTTCTTCAGGGTAGGAAACAAGTTATTAACTGTTCTCCTTGGCTATTTCTAAGAAAGAGAAATGAAACTAAAAGAATCAATCATCAAATACAGACTGTTTCTACCGTACTGGTTGAGAGACAGAAGTTTGGGACTCTAAATACATGGTCTTTTAGAACCAACGCTGTATGCACCCACCTTACCCATATCCCAATCTGTGGAAGCCAGGATGCTCTAGCTGCAATCCTCCCTGGATCAAGAGATCTGCAGGAATGAGCTCTGGAAAGCTGCAGGAAGGTTAGGCTAGTGAGAGCAGTGAGAAGGAAAAGCAGTAGAACACTAGAGAGATGAACGAGTGGGGTTGAAGATAATGTGATGGGCAAGGAAAGAAGTTCCAAAGGGGTGAGGGTCTGTTACTTAAGTAAACACCAACTCCTGTCTTTCTTTTCTTTTACTGATCCTAGAGATCAACAGGTACGTCCTTCCCTGTCTCCTGCCTCTACTTAATGCTCCCCCAGGACCCCTGCCTCCCTGGACCATTGCAAACTGGAGGCTGGTTCACAGGCTTTATCTTACTCAACTGCCCCTAAAGCAGGATGATGTATACATAAACACATACACACATATACAGTCACAGTCACACCTACGCTTACACACAGGACCTCATCAAAAGATGAAAGATAATGCCCACATTTGTGTTCTTCACTCTGCACACCAAAGAAGGCACAGCCCTTGACAAGAATTCAGAATGTATGGGTTCTAGATCATCGCTACTTTTTACTAATAGTACACCTTATTGGAGAATCATCATAACATCCTGAACCTTGGTTTCCTTATCTATACCATGATATTTACATTATGATAAAGGTAATATAATATCTATATAATATCAAAATATTATGTAATAGATGTATTATAGACAAGTCAAATTTACCCTCCCCTGCTTCTGGTTTTACACAGTTGTTACAAGAGTCAAATGAGGGAACAGATGTGGCTCAAGTGATAAGTAAGGCCTCTGCCTACCATATGGGAGGACCCAGGTTCAATCGCTGGGGCCTCCTGGTGGAAAAGAAGAGAAAGCGTGCCTGCGCAGCGAGCCAGTGCCCACGTGGCGAGCCAAGTGCCCGTGTGGTGAGCCGAGTACCCGTGTGGTGAGCCAGTGTCCGCGCAAGTGAGTCACAGAGCAAGATGATGACCCAACAAGAGACAAAGGGGAGAGTCAAGGTGAAGCGCAGCAGAGACCAGGCACAGAGGTGGCGCAATTGACAGGGAACCTCTCTCCACATCAGAGGTCCCCAGGATCGAATCCCAGTGAATGCTGGAGGAGAAAGAGGAGAAGACCAAAAAGAAGAGAGAAATACAGAAGATCACACAGCGAATGAATACAGAGAGCCAAAACAGCAGGGTGAAGACAGGGGAGGGGAAGAAAAAAATTAATTAAAAACAAAATCAAAAAACAAACCAAAAGAAAGAGATAATGTTTAAAAAAAAAAAAGGAGAAAATGTGAATATACCTTGAAAATGTAAGGCATGATTATATATTCCCAAACCCTGACTCAGAGAATCTCAGCCGTACACACATTTTGTGTGTGGCTTAGTTATGCCTATGAAGTGGAGGGGTAGGAAAGAGGCTCTTTGGCCTGCTGGATAGGAAAATGTCAGGGGTAAAAAGGTAGGAGTATGGGAAATACTTTGTCCAGAAATAGATCACATAAAATGCCTGCTGTTCTTTGAGACAAGCTATGTCTAAAAGTATCCTTCCTTTCTTTAAATACTGTGTTTCTAGACACAGAAAGAAATTAGGAAGAGTAGAAGAAAAGAGAGAAGCAAATAGAGGAAAACTGATCAAATCTCTGGTTCTGTGCCTGATTCTAATGAAGAAAAGGCCTCTTTGGGAAATAGGAGATGAGTGTGCACAGGCATGGGTGTGTTTTCTCTAAACAGCAGAACCACAGTGCAGCAGCAAGACGGTCAGAAAAGACCCTGTTGAACGCGGCGGTTTAGCCACACTGGAAGGAGATTGCCAGCTGATAGGTTTGATTGCTCTCTCTGAGACAATGCCAAGATCACAAGGGAGGCTTTCCTATATTCAAGATAAGATTGCACGTGCCAGCTCTGCCTGCTAATTTCATTCCTCTGTGGATTCTAAGCAGAAATTCTCGAGAGAAAGTGATGATAAGAAAATCTGGTATAAAGACTACTAAGCCTGGAGCCTGCCGAAATAGAGAAGGGGGGAGGGGGAAAGGAGGAAACCTGAGAAAAACCTGATCAGTCCAGAAAGCCACTCCTTTCCCTGACACCCTTTCTTGAAAGAGAACATCTCTCTTACCTTTTATTTCCTAGCAGAAAGTTCTTTTGATCTTTAAGTTACTGACCTAAATTTAAGTCGTAATGTGCCTGACATATGGTGGACACACAAATATTTATTAAATGACAGGATGAGGAAAGCAGACCTTACGATTCAGATTATCCCTATTTCATTGCCTTGAGATATTCCTAAGAAAAGGGGAGAGAGAATGATATAGATAGAACATACTTGCAAATTTTTGAATGCTATAAACATCTTTTTGCAAGGAAGGGATTAAATAGAGAAGGGTAATAAAGTGTAACATAGCAGGAAAAAGATAATCATCATTCACATACAGCTAACACTTTGAAGCACTAACAAGGAACCAGACATTACAAAAAGTCCTTTCACCTGTTTATTTCATTTATTCCTCAGAACAACAGTGTGTGACATAAGTACCATCATTATTAACATTTTCTAGATAAAGATGAGGTCCCGGAGCATTAAGTGAATTGCCCAAAGCCACACGTAAGTAAGTCAAAACACACAGAATCACTGTCAGTAATAATATAACATTTACATAGGATTTTACTGTTAACCTGCTGCTTTCACTTACCTAACTTAACATCTGATGCTAGGAAAGATGAAAATTAAGAAATATGAAGAAACAGTTATGAGGAAAATAGTGATTAAAATGAAATAAAGAAGAAACCAGAATTACTAGCACTAGACGTAATAGGCTATAAAGTGAAAACAGTCAAGTAGCGGAAAAGGAAAAAAAAATTACATATGGAACAACATAAAAAGCATTTTCTATGAAACAGTGAATTAAGAGGAAATGGGGTAGACTCAGAAGGACATAAGAAAAATCATGACAGATGTGTGTGAAAGCATATGCAGAATAGAGATAAGACAATTCCATAGTTTCTTTTTTATTAACTAATTTAAAAAAAAATAAGTATTTGCTTGTCTTATTTTTGTCAATGCTGGAATTTAGAACCAGCCTTTACTCAGTTACAAAAAATTGTTATGGCACTCTAATAATAACATCTTAATCTTCTAAACTCACTCAGAATTCAGATGCCTTTTTTTTTTTTTAATTTTTTTAATTTTTTTTTTTTAAATATTACATTCAAAAAATTAGAGGTCCCATTCAACCCCACCACCCCCACTCAGATGCTTTAAAGGAAAAAAATTAGTGAATCGTTTTAAAAAGCAGTCCTCAAAATTTGAAAGCCAAAAAAAGTATTTAGAGGTGTACATGAATATAATAACATATTTAAATTTTACTATGCTGGTCACATTTTTCTGATATCCCATTTCTCAGTTTAATCTGAGTGGCACATCCTAAAGTGGGATTGTACAATGCAGTTAGCACTTGCTGATGTGTGGAGAAACACAAAACAGTCTGTAGCAAGGTGATGCTCTAACAGAGACAGAAAGGAGTCTTGATATTGTCATCAAGTACACCCCGGGAATGAACCAACTCTTCCTTACTTCCCTCCAGAACATTTTAGATGAATGAATTTAATAATCTGATTGTGCTAGCACCTCTCCTTCAGAAAGCTGTTAAATGTCTATATACCTTAGTTTTTCAAGCATTGTAAAGGGGAAAATTGTAACTGCTCCTTTCTAATATTAAAGGGATGTTGTGATTAACTACAATCAGCCTGGACATGATCTCTGAAAACGGGCATGTTTCCATATTGATTTCAAAGAAATATTATGCCTCATAAAGGAATTCATGATGGTCATGAATCCATACACATTTGGGTTCATTTTAATATAGCTGGAGGTTACAGTAATGCTCTAAGTTCTTCATCTTTAGATGAAGTATTAATATTTTATTTAAAGTAATATTTTTGATGATTAAAAATATTAAAAGGCCACTGGGTCATGGGACAATGCTGACTGTCAAAAAAAAAAAGGAAAAAAGTCTTAATAGTGGTCATGATTTCATAAAGGTGTTCTAGAATACAGGTGTCCCTCAGCTGCTGCACTTTCTGTTCACAATATCAACAGGAGAGTTTGGGCTTCTCTGAGAAGAATTAAAAGGGGAAAGAAAAAAAAAGCCCCCTTAGAAATTTTACATTTGAATAACAGTGGCTGAATAAGAATGAATAAAAACTTTGGCTTGTGTTAGGACTGTGGGAAAAAACACAGCCACATTCTAATTCTTTCCTTATTACTTCTGTTTGAGAAGAGAATACAAAAAAGGCATTGCATACAAGATTTCCCTAAATAAAAAGAAAATTTTAAACTTCTCTCCAGATGTTTGGTCTCACAGTGCTTCCAGATGCTTCCATATGGTGATACTTTTCTCAAGGCAGCTCACACAAAGGCAACAGTAATTACATCATTTGATTTTCATCTGGATGTCACACAGCCATAGTCACAACCAAAGGAAGCAAGTTGGAAGCTGGTAACAGATTATAGATAGTAGAAAGAAGCAGTTGCAGACCTGTCTTTTTGCCCAGAGTCTTCTCCCTACAGCAACCAGTCATACCCGATCTGCAGGCCAGATTTCATATACTCTAACCAGAGGAAGTACTGCAAAGATAAAGGAGGGTTAAGGAAATCAGCTAAGAATTGAAAGACAAATTAAAATGAATATAACGTAAAATACTAACAGATGGGGCAAGACTGTGGGCGGCGTGGTCCAGGGAAACCGCAGGGCCACTCTGTCATGGCTAGTCACAGCCTGGAAGGACCAAGGAAGAAAAACCTCTTCTTAAGGCATCAAAATTTTTGTGAAATATAAAGGCAAGAACTGGATTCTGCCTGTTTAGTATCACATTAATTCGATATCAAATCAATTCTTTCCATAGACTTTAAAAATAAATATTTGCAATAATAGCTAGTAGCTTCTTCCCTAAGTACGCAAAGCATTCTGCAAACTTAAAGTCTCACAAAATGCATCGAAGACAGGAAGCAAATAACACGCAGACATTTCCACATGGGG
Organism: Dasypus novemcinctus; assembly: GCF_030445035.2. Lineage (NCBI taxonomy): Eukaryota > Metazoa > Chordata > Mammalia > Cingulata > Dasypodidae > Dasypus > Dasypus novemcinctus. Next base: position 5,817,358 of record NC_080673.1, on the reverse strand, counting down.
AAATGGAAGCTCAGAAAGCCTCCAGTTGGCTGGTCAGAATCAAATAAAAATCAGTGAAAGCAGAGAGTGAGGGGGCATCTAGTCTAACTTCTTTATTCACAGATGGACGAAACAGATTCGGGAGTTCAAAGCCCAGAGTCGCAGTGCTCCTGGGCTCCATCAGGGGGAGCTTTCTGACCCTCCAGCCCTGAGCACCGGCAAGCAGCTCCAGCCACGATGCGGTGTTTTTTCCACATCAGCTCGGTCTGGGGGGACCACAGAAAAATTAACATCTCCTAACTTCCGTCTAAAACTCCCCCTTCTCACTTTTTGTGAATCATCTCTTGGAGTGTTTTTTCTTTCCCACTTTACCTATCGAGGCAGGAACTTCCTGCGAGTTTATACCTTTAGGTTTCCATGGGAAACATTCCACAATATTCCTTTTGAATAGACCATTGGAAGGGTTTGAGCAGAACGAGTATTTTTGCGTGGGACTTGTTGAATGTCAATGACAGAATTCAAAATTAGTTTTATCCCAGATGTTACATAAATCTGAATAATGTTACATATGTGTATGTACATTTATGTGTTGTGTATATCTACATATATAAACTGATCAGTTGGGAGCATTTTCTTTTGAAGCTATGGCATGGTAATGTAAAGTTTAAGGTTTTCCCATTTAATTTTTAACAATACAGCTGTTTAACGAGCATTGTAGTGTGCTACTAGCCACCACCAAAGTACTGTAGAAGACCAAATTATGAACAGGCCACGATCTCTGCCCTTAGGAGGGTCACAGTTGGCAAACACTGTAGACTATTTGTAAAGTAGAATTTAATCAATGCCACACTTGCACCGCAATAATGAATGCTGGTCTGTGTATGCCCTGGATTACAGACAGTAACAGCCAAATTTAGTGAAAGATTTTGGGCATGGCACATAGCCAAAGAGTCCCTACTACAAGAAACACGGTGCTAGATTTGTAAATTAAGGACAATATTCAGTCCATGTAGATGTGGCACTAAAGCATTCTGTAGTCCCTGCCAGTTAACCAGATGTTATGGAAACAAAAAGCCATTCTGAAAAATTGTGACATTTCAGCACGTGGCCAAAAGCAATGATCGTGTTTGTAACCTCCTGCTATTTAAACTCATTAATAATTTACAGTAATGTGGGTTCCAACTTCCACTAAACTGCTCTTCCAAGGGTTAGAGTCACACTTACCACTGTGTTTTATTTAATGTAGCCATGATTAATTTACTAAGCAATTATTTTCCAATATCTTTTAAGGGGGAAGGGGCTTGGAGTAATTCACAAAGATGACATATTTACTGCCTTTTGCAGCTTCTGAATAAACTTTAAGACGAATACATTTTTGTTTTTCTTATCTGTTGGCTGAAGTTTATGAAATTTAATTGAAAAGGTTTTGAATAAATGCCAGACTGTCTTTCTGCTTAATGAAACCTTTTAAAAGAGCAGTTAATCTACTTCCTTGCACTCGTACCCAAGAAGTTGCTAAATTAATTTACTGACAAAGAGAATCAATCATCATAAATGGTGTTTAAACAATAGTGGGGGCTCTGAAGAGTAATAAGTGACTAGTTGTGGAATAACGTGATTTATTTTACCACCTTGTTTGTTTTTTAACAGGTTAATGGCAGAAACCTCCTCTCAGTTGACTTTGATCGAACAACAAAGACAGAAAAGATCTATGATGACCACCGTAAATTTCTGCTGAGGATCGCCTATGACACATCAGGGCACCCAACTCTGTGGCTGCCCAGCAGCAAGCTGATGGCTGTCAACGTCACCTACTCATCCACAGGTCAAATTGCCAGCATCCAGAGAGGAACTACTAGCGAAAAAGTAGATTATGATGGACAGGGGAGGATTGTGTCTCGAGTCTTCGCTGATGGTAAAACCTGGAGTTACACATACTTAGAAAAGGTATGCATGCACACTAAAGTTTACAGAAGGAAGGGATGATTAACATTTTTCAGCAATCACCCGTAGCACTGTGGGGAGATGGGGGGACCACAGTGGCACATGCCTGAATCCATGTCTTCTTCTCAATATCATGTAAGTCACATCAGCACAGCAGTGATGAATTTCTGCATTAACAAAGCACTTTCTCCTTAGTTAGATTCTACTATCCGAGATCCTTTTAAGTGATTTATACTGTAAACAAACAAGCATAACACTGTTCACCTATCATGCTTATTCATCAACAACATTCACAAATTAGACCCTGAGCATGTAAGACATTTGTAACTAATATCCATTCTAGCACTTTCACTTAAGAAGAGGCCTTCTGTTAGCACAGTTAAAGCTATCAGTTATGTGTTACTCCTGGCAGAGGTTCAGCATAACCATAAAAAACATTTAAGTCCTATTTATTCATTATTAACCCAAATGGGTTATTTCTTAGAACACTTTCAGGTACTCTGTGGCATCTCTCTATTCTACCTACATATAAAAAGTAAACATCCTAGCTAAGGTTTTTTCCTTTTCTTAAGAACTATATACAATACCAGAAATGAAGACTTAGGGTTACACATGTGGAAAATGCTAATTCATACTATGCAAGGCTTGGGGGCAAAAGGGAATGAAAGTGAAAGAAAAAGGAAGAAAAGGGAAAGGGCAATCTCCCACTAATTCATTTTTTAAGAAATATAATCTGCCAAAGAGCATTTGTCCTTGAGACAAACTTCAGCACTGGGAAATTACTTTTTGAGTTCTGACACTTCTCAAACCTCACAGCACTCCACCACTCATTACACAGCAGCCTAAATTACAAAAACAACTCTTAACTCTTACTGCCTCCACCCTTACTTACATTTTACATTACACAGAGTAGCTTCTGCCACACAAAAGATGTACATCCACAACATTATTGTGCTCACCTCAAACAATCTTGTTCTTCATCAGAGGTGCCCACGACACTTTGCAGGCTACACCTCACTCCATCTATCCCATCCAATGCTAGGCAGCCTATCCACAGATCGCTCTTCCTTAGAACCGGTTTCAGGTTCTGAATTCCCTGTGGGATGCTACCCATCTTAAGGCAGCCAGCCTCCCCTCTCTGAAATGCTTCTAGCTAGGACCCTACTTGTCAGTGTCTCCTATCTGCTCTCCATAGAATACATTCATCCCAAGATGACAGATTGGTCTCTCTTAGATGACACATTGCCTCCACACTAAACATTTCCCTCTAGAGGTGGTCATTCACTGGTTAACTGTTGGGTGTTCACCTAACAAGCCCCAAGATACAGCTTCTCTCTGAGGAAGCTAAGATGATCACTACTTAATTCCAGAACAGTTTCCTCTATTTAAATTTAAGTACATTACAGGGAATTGTAAGGGAAATATAAATGCCCAGATTGCAACAGTTGACGGTAGTTATCATAAAATGCCTAGAAAATTTTTAAATGGAGCAAAGGTGCCGAGCACTGACAGGAGCCACTGTCACAAAATGATAGCATCAGTGACCAAGCGCGCCTTCCTGCCTCAGTGGCGGGTGGGAAGAACGACCAGAACGTTCTCATCACCTCTCCCAAATCCCCTAAGTACACCAAGACTGTTTCCATGTCCTTGCTGGGACATGCACACTAAGTCAAAACTTTTTCTTAGCAAACCAAGTAATATTTTAGTAACTAACATCAAATATTTTAAGTAACTACAAAATTAGGTACTAGTTACTGTGAATCCTGCAGTAGTCCAGGACTCCCTTGGAAGAACACAAGCTATTAACAACAGCTCTCAGAACATTTACTGGCATGCAGAAATTGTCCCTGGATGGTATTAATGTGGGGAAGTGTGGGAGGGGAAGGGAGGGGAGTATATGGGAATCCCTTATATTTTTAATATAACATTTATGTAATCTAACGCTTCTTTAAAAATAAAAACTTTTTAATTACGAAAAAATATTTTTAAAAAGTTGAACGACAAAAAAATTGCCCCTGGGTGGGAGCCATGTGGTTCAAGCAGTTGAGTACCCGCCTCCCACATGGGAGGGCCCAGGTTTGGTTCCCAGTACCTCCTGAGAAAAGCAGAAAAAAACAACAAGCACAAACAAAGGAACCAACTCGGTGCCGATGTCACGCCGTAGTTGAGCGCCGACCTCCCACATACCAGGTCCCAGGTTCAATCCCCAGGCTCGCCCCCAGGTATATATATATATTTCCCCTGGATAGGCCCACAAAGGATATTCTCCTTTTGAAGATGGTGTACAATAAGAAAAAGAAGGAATCCTGGTCAAGGGATTATGCATTTCCATCTCAAAAGCAAAGGAGTAAGTCCCAGAAGGGCTCCCAACCCAGCCATCCTCCCTCTCCTGCCTTGATCCCACTGAAGTCTAACAGGTTTTAGAGGCAGCATCTTCAGAGGGAAGAGCTGCCCAAACCTCGGTTACTGCCGCGCTGTATTTAACCTGCCCCCGGGTGGACCTGCTCTCCTGCTGGCCTGATAAAGTAACACCATTCATCTTTCTGCAAAGTACTTGCAAAACAGGAAGAGCTTCTTTTTATTGTATGTTTATTCACTTCATAATTTAGCACCAAAGCAGTGTGTGGCCCAGAATCCATTCACACAGCATTGCAGGTACAAGTCAGATTTGACACTCACAAAATGGAATATCAAAATATGGCTCTTACATCTTTACAGATGTCATGTAAGAATTTGCCAGAAAACAAATTGTACCTGGATTCATATTTCTGTTAAAGGCATGTACAGCTCTCATGCACCATGTGACTCATTTAGCAACGTTTGTTAATGCTTTTGTTTTATGTACACACTTTCATTTTTGGCTAGTTTTATTGTCTTCATAGAATAATATTTTAAATGCATTGTTCCTCCCCTAAATGCACTGGAAATTAAAAAATGATATGACTAGATCTTCAATCAAGGGAGGGGGGAAGCCACCTTACTAAAAATAATTGCTTATTATGGATAGCACTGCATTCCCCACATACCGTTTCCTCCTTGAAATATTGTCCTTAAGCCAGCTTTGCTCATGCCTGTATTACGACTTTTCCAAATCCACTGACAAGCTGCTGCTTGCCTGTGATGCCTGGAAAAAGAAAGGTAGTCATGACAAGAAGCAAATTATGGATCTTGAATCACTAATTGCAGAACCCTTCACAATTAAGCATCCAAGCAAATTAGGCAGGGAATCATTAACAACATGTAAGTCCAAGGATAACTCAATTAAAATGAAAACCATTTTCCCAAGTGGATCACTAAATCTCCTTTAGCTTCCCCTATTCACAAACACCAGGTGACCATACATTCTCTCTTTGCAGTCCATGGTTCTTCTGCTTCATAGCCAGCGGCAGTACATCTTTGAATATGATATGTGGGACCGGCTGTCTGCCATCACCATGCCCAGTGTGGCTCGCCACACCATGCAGACCATTCGCTCCATCGGCTACTACCGGAACATATACAACCCCCCAGAAAGCAACGCCTCCGTCATCACGGACTACAACGAGGAAGGGCTGCTCCTGCAAACAGCTTTCTTGGGTACAAGTCGGAGGGTCTTATTCAAATACAGAAGGCAGACCAGGCTTTCAGAAATTTTGTATGATAGCACAAGAGTCAGTTTTACCTATGATGAAACAGCAGGAGTCCTAAAAACAGTGAACCTCCAGAGTGATGGTTTTATTTGCACCATTAGGTACAGGCAGATTGGCCCCCTGATTGACAGACAGATTTTCCGCTTTAGTGAAGATGGGATGGTAAATGCAAGATTTGACTATAGCTATGACAACAGCTTTCGAGTGACCAGCATGCAGGGTGTCATCAACGAAACCCCACTGCCCATCGATCTCTATCAGTTTGATGACATTTCTGGTAAAGTCGAGCAGTTTGGAAAATTTGGAGTTATATATTATGATATTAACCAGATCATTTCCACAGCGGTAATGACTTACACAAAGCATTTTGATGCTCATGGCCGCATTAAGGAAATTCAATATGAGATATTCAGGTCACTCATGTACTGGATTACAATTCAATATGATAACATGGGTCGGGTAACCAAGAGAGAGATTAAAATCGGACCCTTTGCCAACACTACCAAATATGCTTATGAATATGATGTTGATGGACAGCTCCAGACAGTTTACCTAAATGAGAAGATCATGTGGCGTTACAACTATGACCTGAATGGAAACCTCCATTTACTGAACCCAAGTAACAGCGCACGTTTGACACCTCTTCGCTACGACCTGCGAGACAGAATCACTCGACTGGGTGACGTTCAGTATCGGTTAGATGAAGACGGTTTCCTGCGTCAAAGAGGCACAGAGATCTTTGAATATAGCTCCAAGGGGCTTCTAACTCGCGTTTACAGTAAAGGCAGTGGCTGGACAGTGATCTATCGTTATGACGGCCTGGGAAGGCGTGTTTCCAGCAAAACCAGTCTAGGACAGCACCTGCAGTTTTTTTACGCTGACCTAACTTATCCCACTAGGATTACTCATGTCTACAACCACTCGAGTTCAGAAATTACCTCCCTCTATTATGATCTCCAAGGACATCTTTTTGCTATGGAAATCAGCAGTGGGGATGAATTCTACATTGCATCAGATAACACAGGGACACCACTGGCTGTTTTCAGTAGCAATGGGCTTATGCTAAAACAGATTCAGTATACCGCATATGGGGAAATCTATTTTGACTCCAATATTGACTTTCAACTAGTAATCGGATTTCACGGTGGCCTGTATGACCCACTCACCAAATTAATTCACTTTGGAGAAAGAGATTATGACATTTTGGCAGGACGATGGACAACGCCTGACATAGAAATCTGGAAAAGAATTGGGAAGGACCCAGCTCCTTTTAACCTATATATGTTTAGGAATAACAACCCTGCAAGCAAAATCCATGATGTGAAAGACTACATCACAGGTAAACTTAATTTTTTTTTCATTCCCAAGTGCTAAATTACTGTAATCATTAGATTGATTACACGACATGGAATAACGGGAATTGCTTTTCTTATACTTTAAATGCCTGATCTTTTAAATGTGTTCCTCTGTGGTTCCACAAAGAGAAACTGAAACATTGTTATTTCCTATTCTGACTTCTAATGCCCAAGACCAAAATTCAAAATGAGAAGGAATCCAACCATTGAAGGAACATGACATGACAGAGCAGAAAGCATGATGCATTTAGATTCCCAAAATCGGAGTTTCAGTCCCAACTCCCTTCCTGTAAGCTGTGTATGGCTTCATAGGCAAGTCATGTAACTTGTTTCATCTCAGTTTCCTTAACTACAAAATGGGGATAATAATGCCTATCTATGGTATAAAATACAGAGATATATGTAGTTCTGCTTTATAAACAAATACCTTACAGATGTGTAATTTTGTTTTTATAGCGTGAGTAAAGTTCTAATGGAAAGAACACAGTGTGACACACCATCTCATCCCTGGGAGGTGTTTATTTCCCTCTTTACCACCATGAACTGAGGACAATAATGGAGCAATTTCTCCCATCCGGTGCTTAGCCACTGCCTCCTGTCTCTATCCTGACTTCCTCTGTCCTCTTATACCACTCTCTTCATTGCCATTTAGGACGGCTCCTGCACAGTGACTCTACTAGTGGTGCACTATTTTGTCCACCAGTATCGGCTAATTTTCATAGTGTGGATTTAAGGCCCTTCCAAGTTTAGTACATGGTACTCTTTTAGTTTTGCACAGGATTTAAAACATCAGATCCCACTTCTGCCACCATAGACTCGCCGGGGTGTAAAATGGAGGCAAGGTCCTTCAAGCTCTGCTCAAGCTACCTCAGCAACCAGATGCCTTCACTCACCCTGTACTCCAAACGCCCTGGTTCTCCCTGCTTCTGCCTTCCAACCTAAATTACCCTACCACAATTTATTTTTCCTAGAGGGAAGTTCTTTCCCATTTCCTTTTCTTTTTTGTTTTTGTTTTTGATTTTGATTTGTTGTTGGATTTGGTTAGGGTTGGGTGTTTATTTTGTTTGACTCAGTCTTGTTTTGGCTTGTGTTAGATACTCCATGCTGCCTCTCTTTTCGTTCAAGATTTGAGGCATACTGCTCTCAAAAAGCTGCCTCCTTTTCATTTTACATTTCCCTTCTACTTTTCCAGACTGCTTAATGCTGTTCATATCCTCTCTTCCACATGAACCAGGTGAAAGGCTCTTCTTTCATTGTTGAGATTCAGCAAGCACCCCTGTGGTATTCTCATCTTAGTCACCTGCATTCAAGTCCCATTATTTGGCAATACTTTCCAATACTCAAGACCTCAGTATTTTCACTCTTACATGGACATTGTTCAGAGTAGGAGAACTTTTGTCCCCAAATACTCCATTTGGGAGAAAGAAAGAATTTCCTCAAAAACATAAGACACCTTGTAATCTTATATACATGCTCACCAAAAAAAAGTATCACTTTCCATCCAAGGTGACGACCTTGGAATTCATCTGCCCCCAACCATCACTACCCCATTGAAAAGAGGGAGAATACCACTGTTTTTATAGCTACATGATGCCTGGACAAGGGACCTGCCAAGCTGGCGATGAGGTGAGCGTGTGTGCCCTAGAGAAGGAAATAGGAAACAAGTGACTCTCCATCATCCTGACAAGCAGTTTACCACTGGTTATTTAAGAGGTGTTGACAGGGGCTGAGTGCAAGGCTGGAAAGCCCACAGCTCCTGAATTCATCCTCTCCTAGCAACGTGGACTACAGGGAATGCTATAGCAGCATTTTCTGAAAAACATCAAAAGAGAGATGGAACAGCATAAAATATATTAGGTGAAATGCAATTTCAAATTTTCCAGCAATGTGCTTAATATATAAAATAATCTACACCCAACTGTACTCATAAAGCTGCAAGCCTGCTGAGTAGTTCTGTAACATTATAACCTCCAAAATAGAATAAAAGCCTTATTCTGAGCTTAATGGCTTTTGGAATCACATGGTACTATTTAAAAATACCATTTTAAAGGTTTCCAGGTTCTCTCCTGAAAAAGTTTGTTTCCACCTGTGCACAGTGAGCCTTTGAAGTCAAAACTGATGGTAATCAGAACTTCTATGCCCTTGGCCAGTTTTGCCAGCTTTCAGCATTCATCTTTGATTAAGAATCAACTGTTGGTTTTAATACTCTCAATTTAGGGTTTTTATTAATAGAAAATGGCTTGTGGAAGTCCATGTATCCTTGGGCAATTGCTTTTGAAAGCTAATAACTTGCAACTTCTATTTAAGACAAGCTTTTACTAACTACAAAAACAAATCTCATTTGTTTTCTACAACTATGTCTTTTTAATACAGCTGTACTTTATTACCCTTTTTATCATTCTTACTAACACGGGATGCAACTTCGCATGTGACAGTTTATCCAGACTAAGCGTGTATCTATTACTCTGCATTTTCTGTAGCACTTGCCACAGTTCTGCTTTCGAGGTTATTGCCTTCACGTCTAAAAATAGTGGGTAAGTTTTGGAATTGCAGGATGAAGACAAACATACGTTCTTTTTCCAGTTACTATTTGTGATTTTGGATTTTTTAAGGTAAGAATTTATATATATGAAAGCACAAAATAAACGAACGCCATTCACTTTGAACGTTCTTCTCCTAGATGTTAACAGCTGGCTGGTGACATTTGGCTTCCATCTGCACAATGCTATTCCTGGATTCCCTGTTCCCAAATTTGATTTAACAGAGCCTTCTTACGAACTTGTGAAGAGTCAGCAGTGGGATGATATACCGGTAAGAAACAAAAAGCAAAAGTATGAAAAGGCAATAAATGGCTTACTTGTGTCTTTTTTATCCATATTTAATCAAACTACCCTTGCTTAAACTGTAGCAAAGACAGGTTTTAATTTTCCAACTCAGAGAAGGAAAACATCTCTGATTTTCTGTTCAGCAAACCAGAGGCCTCTAAAACAGGCTTAAGTCTGTTTTTTGTGACGCTAACAAAAACATTTTTAGAAAAATATTCGCAAAAGGCAATCAAATGTAGAAGCTCATTTTTGAGTAAGGCACGGTTTCTACAGAGAACCCCTTGAAAACACATTTATGGCACTTGGGACCTGAAGGCAAAGATAGAATAAACAGGTCATGGGATACATATTACAAATTAGCAGTCCAAAGATAATACCACAAATTTCATCTTCTTCAAAACATTTAGTGTTTCCTGGGAAAATTTTTAAAATAAAAATATAATGTCCTCTGATAAGATTTCATGTACAACTAGGTGTTTATGGAATTTTCCAGAAAAATAATTGTAGAAATAAAAGAAACAGAATGGAAAATTGCCAAGTCAAAGCTGCCGTTTTAGAAAATGGCACTTTTAGTTCCCACCATTCAGAGATCAGAAAGGAATGCACAACAAAGCACCAGAATTTCTAGCTTAAAGCAAGAATAATTAGAGATCAAGAAATTGGGTTACCCCATAACGATAAGAAGAAGAAAGTGCAGTTTCTTGGAAAGATTAATCCACTTCCCATCCCACCCCCCAGCAATTTCCTGTAATTCCCATGAATACAATGAGAAAAGGCAATCGTGATTAAAACACACACAACACAGTATCAGCAGTGCCAATTCCGCTGTTTTAGTACATGTTGCATACATAACACATAAAAGCAATTCCTTTGTCCGATGCCACTTTCACTTTTAAAAAGCAAGCTCCATCTAGTCTCAAAAATCTGGGAGCCATTTTAACATTTCTAATTGCAAACCAATCTACATCGATAAAGTATCATGAAGACATGCCCAAGTTTCCTAATGCATTTGAACAAGCCTGTCCTAATTGTGTATGACTTTCCAAAATGTCTGAGAACACTTAGGTCTAACTGAACAAATGGACCTGCCAACTTTTTTCCTGGGCAGCCTTTTAAATATGGTTCAAGCGCACCATAAGGACAGCTTAGGGAATCACTGGCCAAAAAACGTCTCTGCTGCCCCAAGTGCAAAAAAACAAATGTTTCTTTCACTGCTGCAAATGAAACAGATGTTTCCATTTGGGAAGGGACCGGCCAGACGAACATCTGGTAGCGTAAGAAATGGCTGAGTTAAGATGCCCGCAATTGAAAACATTTGCCGGTGTCGATGTTCCACTGGCCCCAAGTCTGCAAAAATCATTGTTTTCCTGAAGTAATAAATGCTCAGCCCCAGCCGTCCCGCTGGCCACTCGTCCTTGTACATTTCCGTTCTGCAGTTACACTAGTGAAATTCAACTGAAAACTGCTCCCCAGGGAAAGGGACGGAGGGGGCCTGACTTCGGGCCCAGGCGCTTCAGTGCCGCGTGGTAGCCACGCCGGCCTCGGCGCAGCCCGCCTCGCCCTCCGGGGCCTCTCCGCCTCCCGGTGGGGCAGCCCGGGAGCAGCGCGCCCCCGAGCGTGGGCCGCAGGAGGGGCGACGGCGCTTGCGGTGCCGGGCTGGGCGCCCTCGGGGCGGCGCCGCGGGAGGGCGCGGGAGGGCGGGGGAGGGCGGGGGCGGGCGGCCCTCGGCTCGCTGCGGGGCGGGGGCGGGGGCGGGGGCGGGGGCGGGCGGCCCTGCCCACGCGTGTCTTGTCTCCGCAGCCCCTGTTCGGCGTGCAGCAGCAGGTGGCGCGGCAGGCGCGGGCCTTCCTGTCGCTGGGCCGGCTGGCCGAGGTGCCGCGGGGCCGCCGCCGCGCGGGCGCGCCGCCGTCGTGGCTGTGGTTCGCGGCCGTGCGGTCGCTGCTCGGCAAGGGCGTCATGCTGGCCGTGAGCCGCGGGCGCGTGCAGACCAACGCGCTCAACGTGGCCAGCGAGGACTGCATCAAGGTGGCGGCCGTGCTCAACAACGCCTTCTACCTGGAGGACCTGCACTTCACGGTGGACGGCCGCGACACGCACTACTTCATCAAGACCAGCACGCCCGAGGGCGACCTGGGCGCGCTGCGCCTCACCAGCGGGCGCCGCGCGCTCGAGAACGGCATCAACGTCACCGTGTCGCAGTCCACCACGGTGGTCAACGGCAGGACGCGCAGGTTCGCCGACGTCGAGGTGCAGTTCGGCGCGCTGGCGCTGCACGTGCGCTACGGCATGACGCTGGACGAGGAGAAGGCGCGCGTGCTCGAGCAGGCGCGGCAGCGCGCGCTGGCGCGGGCCTGGGCGCGCGAGCAGCAGCGCGTGCGCGACGGCGAGGAGGGCGCGCGCCTGTGGACGGAGGGCGAGAAGCGGCAGCTGCTGAGCGCGGGCAAGGTGCAGGGCTACGACGGCTACTACGTGCTGTCGGTGGAGCAGTACCCCGAGCTGGCCGACAGCGCCAACAACATCCAGTTCCTGCGGCAGAGCGAGATCGGCCGCAGGTAACGCCGGGGCCCCGCCGCCCGCCCCGCAGCGCCCCGCGGGACTCCCGCCGAGCCCCGGCGCGCCGCCGGCCACAGGCCCGCCAGACCACTCCCTAATCAGCTTTCCTGAACGACCTTCTAGGTGATCGGCTTTAAAGAATATGTTTACATGCGCGTATCGCTGCACTCAGTTGGACTGCGAGTGTTTAAAGAAAGACACGGAAGGAAGGGGGAAACGGCCTAACGCTTGCCACGGGCGTCTGTTCCTTCCAGGCGCTGTTGAAGGTGAAAATCCGTACAGCGTTTCCAGACATGCCGAGTTGTCGACCTTTGCTTGAAGAAGTAGTCTCTGCTTAGGATGTGGTGCGTATCTCTGTAATTTTCAGATGTGGGCGAAGTGACTGTCGATGGCAACCCGGCGGCTTTCCCGTGCTGCCCCGTGGGAGGAGGGCGGCACACGTGACTTCCGCCGCGGGGGACGAAGAAAGGACTTTACCATGCCTACGTGGTTTGCCTTGGGGCAAAAACTGGCAAGCAGAATCCTTGTCACTAACAAGCAAAGGAAACCCTGATTTTTTTGTAAATTATGTGAGACAAGTTGTTTATGGATTTTTATATGAATTACAGTTTACTGTACATCAAATATTAGTCTCAGAGGAGTTAATTTATGTAAAGTGTTTAAAAAATTTATACTTAAAAATAAAATGCTAAAAACATGTGAACTGTGTGATTTTTTAAAAGGATTGCACCTTTTGTTATCTGTTATAACTGTACAGTATAAATTATTATATTGTAGAGATATAACAACTTATGCCTATAATGTCCAGAAGTGTTAATATTTTTGTATTAGGTTGGAAAAAAAAAAAAACATGTGCAACTTTCTATCACGATGGATAGGGCAGTGCAATCCTAAGTGGGTGGCTCATCAGAGAACTGCTCCTTTCTCTTCCCTCTCTTTCATCGAGCCAGTGTCCTCAACCGTTTATCTGCTGAGAGGCACTGAGACCACGCAGGCGGGTGCGGTGTAAGGGAAGACAGGACAGAACGGGGGAGGGCTTCTCTGAAACCCCCTCAGCGGGATCAGCCCATGGGGAGTTGACCTAATTCACCACACAGGGTTTTTACTCTTACTGTTCCCTGAAACTCCGTGTCTTGATAAAGGAGACCACATCAGATACCCAGAAAACATTTGGGGAGACAGAACAGCACTGGTGTCGTCTCGACCATAAATGTGTGTCTCCTTAAGATCCAGGAGTGCTGGCAGGAACCAGGAGTGGGCAGAGAGCCAGGTGGGGGTCAGGCACTGCGAGGCTGGGGTTTAGGCCCTTGGACCACCAAGAGGGACCCCCCCAAAAAAGAGGGCCAAAAGCTCCTGTAAGCCCATTTGACCAAACCACCATGGGCGCTGGTCTGCACCGCGGCCTCTGCTCTTCTGGGGGAAGCCAGGAAGCCCTGGTGGCCGAGCCCTCCCACGTGCGCCCCGCGACAGCGCGGCCGCCCTGGGCGCTTCTGTGCCGGCCCCACCGCGTGCAGACCTGGGCGCTAAATTCAGCCACACACAAAAGTATTTTTAGAAAGTATCTCTCAGTTCATTGAGCTATAGTACACACTGTTTTTCTCTATGTATAATGGTGATAAAATATAGCAAGTGAACATGTCGTAAATATAAAGGTTCAAGTGATGTATTGAAAATAATTTTCTAACTGCTTTGTATGTATCATACTCAAAATTGCACAGTAGGCGTGTTTATTAAACAGATTGGCTGGGAAAGTTTCGAAATAGCTACTGAGTTTACAGTATCAGTGCTGTTACTGTCTCTGTGTATTTGGTAGAGCATACCGAAGCAATTACTCTTCTAATGAATGCTGATATTTTATTAGAATGAAAGCACAGATTAGCATTAATATTTTTTATCCTGAAAATCCTTTGGCAAGTATTATGAAGCCCAAATTTAGAAAACTATGAGATTTCAAACCACATAAACATAACTCTGTTTTACATTTTATTTTTTAACTGTTAACGTAGGTATTTGCAGTTCTGTTACGGGGAACTTCTGCAGGACTGTATTTAGCATGCTGTAAGTACTTTTGGGTGAAATAGGCTCCGAATCTAAATTGTCAGAAATAGTTCTGATGTATTGACCTTGAAAGTTGGTACCACATGACAGAAGTGAAATGATATCCTGGCCTTCTTCGTGACATGGACTGGTCCTTTACCACGGCACCCAACACAACACTTTGGAGCATCTCCTGGTGCTTATTCCAGAGGAAGTCAGATCAACCCAATTAGTGTCTTGTTAGTAGGTATAACGAGCCTATTTCTTTCTAAAAAGACTTGTGATCTGGACATGCTTTTACAAGAAATAGTGACCTTGGGGAATATGTAAACAAGAGACCTTTTCTAAGGGGAGGGAGGGGGCACTGTATAATGAAAGAAATTAGCTTACGAAAAAGAAATTGATAATCAAAGTATTTTAGGCAAAGCCAGTTGAAATGCTTTCATGATATTTTGAGATGTAAATTTTGTCTGATTTGTATTGTTCTTTTCATTTGCCTTCTTAACTTTATATGTGACCTGAATTTTCCATAACTTGATGACTATAGATTGCATCTAGGCATTCCAATAAAAGCCAACCCAATGTGTGTGTGTTCATATATTTTTTAAAGCTTGTGCTGGCCAGTATTGCTTTTGCATTTAGAGTGGAGGATGCAAATAGCCCCAGCAGTTGGGGTATTGATTCATCTGCAACCTAGTTGGTTATATCTTTTTATTTTTTATTTTTTCATTCCCTGGCCAGACTGCCAGCTCAGCAGAGTGCACTTCACAGGAGACTCTCCCATGACCTACTTCAGAAAAATGCTAAATACACCCCCACAAAGCCAAGCACTATCACTCTTCAGGAAGAACAGAAAAAGGAAAAAAATACCGCCCATTACTACTCAAGAGCAGCCCTCGTTCTGTGATCCTGGCAATAAGTGCACTTAATTAAAACACTTGATTAGAATAATCAGTTTGGGCCTGATAGGCTCCCAGCCTCCTGGAGATGTCTAAATCTACATATAGACCAGCTGATTAGGGAATGCTTAGTTCAGCACTTCTGGGCTGGCAGGCCCGGGCTTTGATTTTCGTCTGAGAAGGCAGGCTTCATCACACTTTCTTACTTTCTTTGTCGTGACAACCTCAACTTGATAACATGTTGATCCAACAAGAATCAGGTCACTCTGCTTGGCAGACTGGTCTGTTTTTTCTCCTCGAATTATAGTTTAACATGTTCACACTGGAAAGTCCAGGAAAACACTTTTAACATTAATTGGGAGAACATAGGTGAATTACATTTTCATTCTCTGCACTGCTTTTCCTAAAACTGATGTCTAAACAAATGCAAAGACCAAAAAAAAGTTTTGTCTTGGAGAACAGTTCTCTGGTTATAAGATATGCTGCTGTCGTAGCCTGTGAAATTTAGTCATCTCTTTACTTCCTAGTTGCGTGTGGTTTGAAGTGCTAAACCTGAACACAAGTACAACACCTGAACATAAACACTTCAATCCAGGCGTGTTAGAAGAGGAGAGAATTCTAACTTTGATGAGTGCCCTAAGACCAGGCCCACTAGTCTCTCTTCACCACTTTTTTCCTTTGCCTTTTGTTCTGACTCACTCCCAAATGAAGCTGTTTCTCACCCAGACGAAACAGCAAACTCGCTGTCTGAGACGCTTTTGAAGTGGAGGAATCCAAAAGGATGCGGGAAGGGACTGGTCTGCATCGTGCTCTGTCAGTGGCTAAACCAGCTGGGCAGTGCTCCCCGCACACGCTTGCTGTAGCAGAGGCGGACCAAGTACACCAGCACCCACCTGGGGGTGCAGGGGGGCGCCCTCTGAGCTGCAGCACTGGGAAGCCTTGCAGGAAAATACAGCAAGACCTTACCCCTTCCACCTACACTGAGATCCTGTCACACTTGCCTCCCAAGAAGTGGTCGTCCTCCCCTTTCACAGAACGCATCACATCAGATTCTGGAAGTGGGAGCCAGAAGGGCTAAGATCCCGGGGAGGAATTATTCTTTCTGAGTGAGTTGTCTAAGTTCCCAGAAGTGACTCAGGCCAAGATGAGCAGAGGTTCTACTACATCACGCTCTCTACTGGAAACCCTGCCCAGGGAGCTACGAGGATGCCTCTTGCCATCCCCTTTCCCACAGGGCATTTGGTCTTGTGAAAGCTGCCATAATTCAGTCAAGGATGCCCTGACCCACTGCAGGGCACGTGCCTTGAGCTCCCGGTGCCTGCCGAGGCTCCCAGCTCCTCGCCCCCACTGTGGGTAGGGGACTCTGCCGTGCAGGGTTAGTGTCCATGACCTCTAGAAAGGCTTCTAAAGGAAACACCACTGATTTGCATATATGCATGTGTAGGGGTATTGAAGTAGATTTTCCATAAGCTACTCATATGGCTTGGTCATCCTACCAAGCCATGGGGGGGACTAGTTACGAGCAATTATTACCCATTTTACTACAGGGTTTAGCCAAAGTACCAAAGAGGTACTGAGAAGCCATTTGAATTTTCTACCTTCTAATTTAGGCCACATAATAAATATCCTCTCTTGCTAGAGCTCTCATTTGCTATTCACCACCTCCACAAGCAATGGCCTCTTGATGTCAGTTAATTACTAGTAACTTTTAGGTAAATTGAGTAAACCTTTTCATTTATGGACTGACTTAAAATTTGGTCATGGAGGAATATAGAATTCCTGGAGTCCAGTGTGGAGAGAATTTACTGTAAACTGATTCAAAGCCTAGAGTAACATCGTTATTCAGTTTAGAGTTAATGGGTTCCACAAAGCAAATTTAATAAATCCTTCTGGGACCTAAGCTGAAGAAAATTAAAATTAGAAGCATAAATCGTGACTTCTAGGGCAACAGAGTGGCTGGGTTAAAGCCATCCTGCTCACAGCGTGAATTGTGAGCTGGCTTCAGTGGGCCTCCCGCAGCCGTTCAGCCCGCCCTAGGAAGGGAAATCGCCTTTTACATGTGTGCAGAGATTTCCCCAATTCCACCCCCAATGGCTACTTCCAGACGACATAACTCACTGCAAGAGCTGACAGCTTTTACAAGTGGTCCACTGGGTCAAAGTGAATTATTTAAAAGGCTCACAAGTTAACTTATCAGTGGGATGGGAGGGGAACAGCAATGCCCGAGTTTAAATGACGAGTTCTCAGACATGACTGGAAGGCTGAAAGTGGAACCGGTCAGTGGAAATCCATGAGGAAGCGCACGGAAGGATCTCGACCTTGGGGTTCTTACCAGGTAATTCATTAATGGCCATATGTGTGCACGAAGAAACTGCCCTGTCCCAAATTTCCCTCCAAAATTAATGTTAGGGAGATTCGAGTTGTAAAGAGCATTCTATGAAGATTTTCCCCAGGATCCTATCCCTGCCCGCACCCTTCTGTCTACCTCCCCGTCTCTCTGTTTCTTTGTCTCTCTCTGTCTCTGGTTCCCTTAGTTTACCCTGGCAGAAGCAGTCTTGGTGAAAACTGTGCAGGTTGGGTGTAATCACGTATCCTTCTAAGACTTAGAAGGAAAACCACAACCCTCCCTTGGTAGACCAGATGGACTTTATTTTATTGTATTGTTAAGATTTATTTAGTAAGTACCCAGCACATCTTGGAGTACCTCATTCCTAATTCACTAACAAAAGTTGACAAAGAAGCAAACTAAAAAAAAAAAAAATCATACATCAGCTATAACCTAATTTCCAAGTTCAATCCTGTAGCCAAAAAAAAGGAGGTGGGGGCAGCCGGGGCAAGCCTGGTGTTGATGCTCGGGTCTCGGCCTTGACAAGGGACTGCAAAGCAGAGGGACCACGCGGGGGTGGCCGGGGCGGGGGACCTGGCCGGGGAGGCGGAGAGGCGGCGCGGCCCGCGGCCCAGGCAGAGCGGCCGCCGCCCCGAGGGCAGCTCCCTTGCCGGGCCCCTGAGCCCTGGCGTCCCCAGGCTCTGGCCTCCCTGAGGACGGGGCGCGCTCCCCGCCCGCTGGCGCAGGGTCCCCGGGGCGCCCCGCTCCTGGAGCCCGAGCAGCCGGCGCGGGCCTCGCTGCACCTGCCGCGCTGCACCTGCCGCGGCGCGTGCGCGCCCCCTGGCGGAGGCAGAGCCAGCCCGGGTGGAGAGCTGCCAGCCCAGCAGAGCCGCCAGCCCCGGAGCAGAGCCGCCAGCCCCGGAGCAGAGCCGCCAGCCCGGGTGCAGGGCCTCCAGCCCCGGTGCAGAGCCGCCAGCCCGGGTGCAGGGCCTCCAGCCCCGGTGCAGAGCCGCCAGCCCGGGTGCAGGGCCTCCAGCCCAGGTGCAGGGCCGCCAGCCCGGGTGCAGGGCCTCCAGCCCAGGTGCAGGGCCTCCAGCCCCGGTGCAGAGCCGCCAGCCCGGGTGCAGGGCCTCCAGCCCGGGCGCAGGGCCTCCAGCCCGGGCACAGAGCCGCCAGCCCGGGCGCAGGGCCTCCAGCCCGGGCGCAGGGCCTCCAGCCCGGGCGCAGGGCCGCCAGCCCGGGTGCAGGGCCTCCAGCCCCGGTGCAGAGCCGCCAGCCCGGGCGCAGGGCCTCCAGCCCGGGCGCAGGGCCTCCAGCCCGGGCGCAGGGCCACCAGCCCGGGTGCAGGGCCTCCAGCCCGGGTGCAGGGCCGCCAGCCCGGGTGCAGGGCCTCCAGCCCGGGTGCAGAGCCGCCAGCCCGGGTGCAGGGCCTCCAGCCCGGGTGCAGAGCCGCCAGCCAGGGTGCAGAGCTGCCAGCCCCGGCGCAGAGCCGCCCCCAGGAGCCCGCCCTGCCCGGGACAACTCCAATTATCCCCCGTTCTCGCGTCTTAGCTCGCCCGCAGAGCTCCACACACGGAACGATCCCTTCTGCTTCACGCACCGCCTCACTGAGGGCTGGGCCCTGCCAACACCCCTCCCTTTAGGCTTCCCTTCACATCAAGCAGAGACTTTGTCAAGCAACGTTCCCCTCGCTGGGTCGCTCGCAAGTCCCCCTTCCAGGAATTCGCTGGCTATTTTTTTGGCGTTCCCCCGAAAGCAGGGCTTTCTGAACTATCACATTGTTTCCCTTTTACTTTTCATGTTAACAGTCCTGTGGCTAGGAAGAATTTCCCAAAAGGACGGGTCGTTTAAATGCAGAGCGGCGTTTTGATTTCCGAGGGAGCCAGGCGCTCACGGACAGAGCTGCAGTGACGGCCTGGAAAAGTGAGCTCCGTCCTGGTGCCTGGGCAGCCGAGGCGGGAGCTGCGCCCCGCGCCCTGCCTCGCCGCGGTGGGCGCCCGCCCTCTCCCTGGCCTGCCCGCCCCACGCCAGCCTCGGGGAAAAGGGTCCCTGGCTCCAACCTTTCGCTGCCGTGCTGTCACCCAGAGAGGCTGATACGTGCTCATTTCACACGGCAGCCCTGACGGGTGACCCTCCTCCAGAAGCGGCCGGGGCTGTGGCCCGCTGTCACTTTTAGAGGCTGGCGGCCCCATACATGGCCCCGTTTCCCTCCCACGACCTTGCTGAAGTGAGAAAGGAACCAAACCAAAGAGGGCAGACAAAGGCCAAAATATCACCTTAGCTCGGGGGCTCGTAACAAGGCATCCAGGAGCTTGAATTGAAATTCAAATAAAAAACATGATTCTTGTGGGGCCGTGTCGTGCAGGTGGGACGTGTTTATTAAATAACACACAGCACCGTGTGGACTTGGTGAGGGGTCCACGGTTGTCACTTGCCTGGCAAAGGGGTCCATGGGACAAAAAAGGGTCAAGAGCCCCTGCCTTGGATAAAGGCCAAGTTGGAAGATGCAGTACAGGGGAAAAGCGAAAGGCTTAGTGCCCGGATGGCCAGAATTAGGTCAGACCCAGGAGACACCTGCACGGCAGCAGGGGCCCAGGTGACACCTGCACGGCAGCAGGGGCCCAGGTGACACCTGCACGGCAGCAGGGGCCCAGGTGACACCTGCACGGCAGCCGCGGCCCAGGAGACACCTCCACGGCAGCAGGGGCCCAGGTGACACCTGCACGGCAGCCGCGGCCCAGGAGACACCTCCACGGCAGCAGGGGCCCAGGTGACACCTGCACGGCAGCCGCGGCCCAGGTGACACCTGCACGGCAGCAGGGGCCCAGGTGACACCTGCACGGCAGGAGGGGCCCAGGTGACACCTGCACGGCAGCCGCGGCCCAGGTGACACCTGCACGGCAGCAGGGGCCCAGGTGACACCTGCACGGCAGGAGGGGCCCAGGAGACACCTCCACGGCAGCAGGGGCCCAGGTGACACCTGCACGGCAGCCGCGGCCCAGGAGACACCTCCACGGCAGCAGGGGCCCAGGTGACACCTGCACGGCAGCCGCGGCCCAGGTGACACCTGCACGGCAGCCGCGGCCCAGGTGACACCTGCACGGCAGGAGGGGCCCAGGTGACACCTGCACGGCAGCCGCGGCCCAGGTGACACCTGCACGGCAGGAGGGGCCCAGGTGACACCTGCACGGCAGGAGGGGCCCAGGTGACACCTGCACGGCAGCCGCGGCCCAGGTGACACCTGCACGGCAGCCGCGGCCCAGGTGACACCTGCACGGCAGGAGGGGCCCAGGTGACACCTGCACGGCAGCCGCGGCCCAGGTGACACCTGCACGGCAGGAGGGGCCCAGGTGACACCTGCACGGCAGCCGCGGCCCAGGTGACACCTGCACGGCAGCCGCGGCCCAGGTGACACCTGCACGGCAGGAGGGGCCCAGGTGACACCTGCACGGCAGCCGCGGCCCAGGTGACACCTGCACGGCAGCCGCGGCCCAGGTGACACCTGCACGGCAGGAGGGGCCCAGGAGACACCTGCAAGGCAGCAGGGGCCCAGGTGACACCTGCACGGCAGCCGCGGCCCAGGTGACACCTGCACGGCAGCCGCGGCCCAGGGCAGGCCGCTCCGGGGGCCCGAGCAGCAGGGCCAGCAGCGGCTCCCGCGGCCCCAGCTCTGCCCCGGGCCCAGGGCGCCTCCACTGCTCCGCCTTCCCCAACTCCGACTGCTCCAGCCCCCGGAGCCGGAGGGATGGGGGTGGCAGGGGTGAGAGTCGTCGTCGCCCCCCCCAAAAACAAGAAGCCACTAAACCGCGGGGGCTGAGGGGGGCTGCACCGGCCCCACGACCCCGCGTCGGCCCAAGGCCGCCGCCAGTGGCCTGTGGCCTGTGGCCTTCGGGCAGCTGCCTCGGGCCTCGGGGCCCTGCGGCGTGGAAGGGCCCCCAGCACTGCCGGCGGCTGCTGCCCCTCCCGAGGCGCGCTGGGGCTGCGGGGCCGGGCCTGGGACGCGCTCGGCCTCGCTGACCAGGGCGGCGTCTCCAAGGAGGGCCCGGCCGCACAGCCGCCCCAGCTCGGGCCCGTCACCGCCGCCCCCGGACCCGCCACCCCGCGCCGCTGCGGTGCTCTGCGGGTGGAGAAGGGGAGGCGAAGCGGAGCCAGGGCTCCGGGCCTGCTTGGTTTTTTTTAAAGATACATAAATCGCACAGATGTTGCATGAAACAGTAGAAGAGGCTGCCACAGACCGCACTCCCCACTCCTCCCACGTGGCCGGCTCCTTGCGTCCGCGGGCCGCGGCCCTGGCCTGTGACGAGGACGCAGCGGCGCGCGGGTGAGGTGCGTGCTGCAGTCTCCTCTCCCCCAGGGCCCCTGCCCGCGGCCTCGGCCTGTGCGGGTGCGGCGGCGGGCTCGCCTCGCTCTGTAAATGCACGGGAGACGGGGCCAGCCCGCCGCGGCGCAGGGCCCCTCCGCGGCCTCCCCGGCTCGCGCCGCGGTTCAGGGCGCGCAGCCAGCGCGGGGGAGGCGCGGGAGCAGCGCAGCCAGCGCGGGGGAGGCGCGGGAGCAGCGCAGCCAGCGCGGGGGAGGCGCGGGAGCAGCGCAGCCAGCGCGGGGGAGGCGCGGGAGCAGCGCAGCCAGCGCGGGGGAGGCGCGGGAGCAGCCCCGCCGCGGGCCCGCGAGGCCCAGCTCCGCCTGGACAGAGGCCGGCGGCCGCGGGCGGGCCCTGCGCCTCGGCCTTGTCCGGCTTTCAAGTGGGCCGAAGCCCCTGGCCCTGAGCCGCTGCCCGGCCGGGGAGGGGGCGGAAAGGGCGCCGCGTGAAGAGCTGCGGGCTCCTCCCGCTGCTGCTTTTCCCGCAGCGCCTGGGAGAGCGCCTGCGCTGCTGGAACGCGCTCTCGGGCTTGCCGGGTCCCCGGAAGGGACACGCGCGCTCCCTGCGGATTCTCCCCGCAGAGGAGCGGGGCGCGGGCCAGGACCCCAGGAGCCCGTGGCGAGGACCGCACACTTTTCCCTGCAGGAAACAGCCTCGAACACCCCTTCTCCCCACCCCGACGCTCGCCCTGTGAGCTTTAAGATGGTGAACACAGTTGGTGACGCCTGCGTGTGAGTGTCTTTAGTCACTTGTGGAACATACACCTTCAAGACCCTGTCTACAGGGGAGCGGGTATAGCTCGAGTGGTTGAGTGCCTGCTTCCCAGAAACGAGGTCCCTGGTGCCTTCTAAAAACAACAACAAGCAAGCAAACAAACGAAAATCCCAGCTCGGGGCAGCCGCTGCGTCTCAGTGGTTGAGCACCGGCCTCTCACATACGGGGGCCTGGGTTCAATCCCCGGCCCTGGCACATCAAAAACAAAACAAAACAAACACACATACAAACAATCAAAAACTAAGAACGTCGTCTGCAGCCAGCGCCCCTGGGCCCTGCTCAGTCCCAAAAAAGGAGCAAAGGTGAGCAAAGCACCAAAATGCCGCGCCCCGCCTGAGGGCGTGCAACTTCGCCCCCTTTTTCCGGCAGCCTGAAGGGCCTGAAAGGCAGTACACCCAGCGGCTTCGCCTGCCTGCAGCTGTCCCTCCCGGGCCCTGCCTGGCCTCGGGGCATCCGAGTCCCACTTGCTGATCACTAAGCTCCAGCTCCCTGGTAATTAATCTGCCCCCAATAATGGGCGCTGCTGGGCCCATCAGGTGCAGAACCCTGGGGGAGGGAGGGAGTCTCACGTTTTTATCTCATCATAAGAACCACTCCGTGTGCGTGTTTTGGTCTCATCTTTTCACGGTGCCAAGCCAAAAAAAATCGATTCAACAGCTTCTCCCAGCTGTTGTTTCCTGGGGGTGAAACCAGGTGTAAGTGATGGCCTGCATCCGGCCTCACCTGGGGGGCACCCTCCCCAGCCCCAGGCGCAGGGCCGGCTCGGGCTGGGGCAGGGGGAACCCAGGAAAGGCTGCCCCGCAGGGCGATTCCGCCCCGCGCTGCGAAGGGGCTGCCCAAGGCACAGGAGTGTCCAAGGTGCAGGGGCTGTCCAAGACGCAGGGGCTGCCCAAGGCGCGGGAGCTGCCCAAGACGCAGGGGCTGCCCAAGGCGCGGGAGCTGCCCAAGACGCAGGGGCTGCCCAAGGCGCGGGAGCTGCCCAAGACGCAGGGGCTGCCCAAGGCGCGGGAGCTGTCCAAGGCGCAGGGGCTGCCCAAGGCGCGGGAGCTGTCCAAGGCGCAGGGGCTGCCCAAGGCGCGGGAGCTGTCCAAGGCGCAGGGGCTGCCCAAGGCGCAGGAGGGTCCAAGGCGCAGTGGCTGTCCCAGGCGCGGGAGCTGCCCAAGGCGCAGGGGCTGCCCAAGGCGCGGGAGCTGCCCAAGACGCAGGGGCTGCCCAAGGCGCGGGAGCTGTCCAAGGCGCAGGGGCTGCCCAAGGCGCGGGAGCTGTCCAAGGCGCAGGGGCTGCCCAAGGCACGGGAGCTGTCCAAGGCGCAGGGGCTGCCCAAGGCGCAGAAGGGTCCAAGGCACAGGGGCTGTCCCAGGCGCGGGAGCTGCCCAAGGCGCAGGAGGGTCCAAGGCGCAGGGGCTGCCCAAGGCGCTGGAGCTGTCCAAACGCAGGGGCTGCCTAAGGCGCGGGAGCTGCCCAAGACGCAGGGGCTGCCCAAGGCGCAGGAGTGTCCAAGGCGCAGGGGCTGTCCCAGGCGCAGGGGCTGCCCAAGACGCAGGGGCTGCCCAAGGCACGGGAGCTGTCCAAGGCGCGGGGGCTGTCCAAGGCACGGGAGCTGTCCAAGGCGCGGGGGCTGCCCAAGGCGCAGGAGTGTCCAAGGCGCAGGGGCTGTCCCAGGCGCGGGAGCTGCCCAAGGCGCAGGAGTGTCCAAGGTGCAGGAGTGTCCAAGGCGCAGAGGCTGCCCAAGGCACGGGAGCTGCCCAAGGCGCGGGAGCTGTCCAAGGCGCAGGGGCTGCCCAAGGCACAGGAGCTGCCCAAGGCCCGGGGGCTGCCCAAGGCGCAGGAGTGTCCAAGGCGCAGGGGCTGTCCCAGGCGCGGGAGCTGCCCAAGGCGCAGGAGTGTCCAAGGTGCAGGAGTGTCCAAGGCGCAGAGGCTGCCCAAGGCACGGGAGCTGCCCAAGGCGCGGGAGCTGTCCAAGGCGCAGGGGGCTGCCCAAGGCACAGGAGCTGCCCAAGGCCCGGGGGCTGCCCAAGGCGCGGGGGCTGCCCAAGGCGCGGGAGCTGTCCAAGACGCAGGGGCTGCCCAAGGCGCAGGAGCTGCCCAAGGCGCGGGGGCTGCCCAAGGCGCGGGAGTGTCCAAGGTGCAGGAGTGTCCAAGGCGCAGGGGCTGCCCAAGGCGCAGGAGCTGCCCAAGGCGCAGGAGTGTCCAAGGCGCAGGAGTGTCCAAGGCGCAGGGGCTGCCCAAGGCGCGGGAGCTGCCCAAGGCGCAGGAGCTGTCCAAGGTGCAGGAGTGTCCAAGGCACAGGGGCTGTCCCAGGCGCGGGAGCTGCCCAAGGCGCAGGGGCTGCCCAAGGCGCAGGAGGGTCCAAGGTGCAGGGGCTGCCCAAGGCGCTGGAGCTGTCCAAACGCAGGGGCTGCCTAAGGCGCGGGAGCTGCCCAAGACGCAGGGGCTGCCCAAGGCGCAGGAGTGTCCAAGGCGCAGGGGCTGTCCCAGGCGCAGGGGCTGCCCAAGGCACGGGAGCTGTCCAAGGCGCGGGGGCTGTCCAAGGCGCGGGAGCTGTCCAAGGCGCGGGGGCTGCCCAAGGCGCAGGAGTGTCCAAGGCGCAGGGGCTGTCCCAGGCACGGGAGCTGCCCAAGGCGCAGGAGTGTCCAAGGTGCAGGAGTGTCCAAGGCGCAGAGGCTGCCCAAGGCACGGGAGCTGCCCAAGGCACGGGAGCTGTCCAAGGCGCAGGGGCTGCCCAAGGCGCAGGAGCTGCCCAAGGCCCGGGGGCTGCCCAAGGCGCGGGGGCTGCCCAAGGCGCGGGAGCTGTCCAAGACGCAGGGGCTGCCCAAGGCGCAGGAGTGTCCAAGGTGCAGGAGTGTCCAAGGCACAGGGGCTGTCCAAGGCGCGGGAGCTGTCCAAGACGCAGGGGCTGCCCAAGGCGCGGGAGCTGTCCAAGGTGCAGGAGTGTCCAAGGCGCAGGGGCTGCCCAAGGCGCGGGAGCTGTCCAAGGCGCAGGGGCTGCCCAAGGCGCAGGAGCTGCCCAAGGCGCGGGGGCTGCCCAAGGCGCGGGAGTGTCCAAGGTGCAGGAGTGTCCAAGGCGCAGGGGCTGCCCAAGGCGCAGGAGCTGCCCAAGGCGCAGGAGTGTCCAAGGTGCAGGAGTGTCCAAGGCGCAGGGGCTGCCCAAGGCGCGGGAGCTGCCCAAGGCGCAGGAGCTGTCCAAGGTGCAGGAGTGTCCAAGGCGCAGGGGCTGCCCAAGGCGCGGGAGCTGCCCAAGGCGCAGGAGTGTCCAAGGTGCAGGAGTGTCCAAGGCACAGAGGCTGCCCAAGGCGCGGGAGCTGCCCAAGGCGCGGGAGCTGTCCAAGGCGCAGGGGCTGCCCAAGGCGCAGGAGCTGCCCAAGGCGCGGGGGCTGCCCAAGGCGCGGGAGCTGCCCAAGGCGCAGGAGCTGTCCAAGGTGCAGGAGTGTCCAAGGCGCAGGGGCTGCCCAAGGCGCGGGAGCTGCCCAAGGCGCAGGAGTGTCCAAGGTGCAGGAGTGTCCAAGGCACAGAGGCTGCCCAAGGCGCGGGAGCTGCCCAAGGCGCGGGAGCTGTCCAAGGCGCAGGGGCTGCCCAAGGCGCAGGAGCTGCCCAAGGCGCGGGGGCTGCCCAAGGCGCGGGGGCTGCCCAAGGTGCGGGAGCTGCCCAAGACGCAGGGGCTGCCCAAGGCGCGGGAGCTGTCCAAGGCGTGGGGGCTGTCCAAGGCGCGGGGGCTGCCCAAGGCACGGGAGTGTCCAAGGTGCAGGAGTATCCAAGGCGCAGGGGCTGCCCAAGGCGCGGGGGCTGCCCAAGGCGCGGGAGCTGCCCAAGACGCAGGGGCTGCCCAAGGCGCAGGAGCTGTCCAAGGCGCGGGAGCTGTCCAAGGCGAGGGAGCTGTCCAAGGCACAGGAGTGTCCAAGGTGCCGCTCCCGCCGCGCCGAGCAGGGGCGGGAAAGGGGCGCCGTCCAGAGGGAGAGACAGGGACCCCAACCAGCCCCACTGCTCCCTCGGACTCACCCGGCCTCCGCCTCGGCCTCGGGGAGGGCCCCAGCCGCATGCGGGCACCCCCTCTCCCCACACACACGGGCGCCCGAGGGTCTCTGAGCCCGCCTGTCCCCCCTGGCAGAGGGAAGTCTGTCTCCAGGGTCAACCCCCTTTTCCCCACGCACACCTCAGGCCCGGGCGGGGAAAGCGGCCCCTGAGGCCCCCCGGGTGCCCCTGACCCCTCCCTGACCGCCAGCGACAGGAGCCCCAGGGCCCGAGCTCTTGGAGTGAGCCCAGGGGAGCCTCTCCCCAAAATAAAGCGCTCCCTGGGGCCCCACTTTTCACCACCCCATCTCCAAGGGCCCTGGGACTCGACCACAGGGATCCGGAACCAGAGAGGACACCACAGAGGGATGGAGCCGGAGGGGCCTGGCTCCACAGTTTGCAGCTGGTTTTTGGTTGTGGGGCTTTTTATGCCGATTAAATTTGCATGAAAGCAAAGTAGACAAAGTCCCAGCTGAGATTCAAGGGGGCGTGGGCACCGGCCTCCCGTCTGGTGAGAGGCACCGCGGCAGGTGCTAGGGAGACAGGCGGAGAACCTCCCCGTCCTCCAGGCCTCAGGTCGGGCCGCAGAGGCAGGCACAGGTTGTTCCCAAACAGAACTGTGATGGCTGTGAGCACAGACTAAGGTGCCCCAACCTGCCTTGGCGGAGTCAGGCAGGCTTCCTGGAGGAGGCGAGGCCTGTGCTGGGGCTTGGCCAGTGAGTACAGCAGCCAGGGGCAGGGAGAAGGGGAGGCGTGCAGAGTGGCTTCAGAGAGGCCGCCCGGGTCCTCACCCCAGCTCTACCACTTACTAGCTGTACAGCATTGCACAAGTTACCTAACCTCTCTATGGCTTGGTTTCCTTTTTTTTTTTAAAGTAGTTTTATTGAGATATATTCAGATATCATACCTTCCACCCAAAGTGTACAATCAGGAACAGCAACAATCCCCCAAGTGCAATGGCAAAGACCAAAAAAGAAGGAAGGTCCAACAATGAGCCCTTGATAGTAATGACTATGCTTATAAGCTTGTGCACCTGAAATAAGAACAAGGCCTAGAGCTGCAGGGTGCCTAAGAGTTATCTCCTGAGAGCCTCTGAGTTGCTCAAATGTGGCCAGTCTTGAAGCCAAACTCAGCATGTAAATGTGTTGCTTTCCCCCCAGCGTGAGACATGACTCCCAGGGATGAGCCTCCCTGGTGCCAAGGGATTAATACCAAGCACCAGCTGATGATGTAACTAGAAAAATGACCTTGAATAAAAGGGTTAACTCGGACCAGCAGAATATCTCAGTCTACATATAATACCAGGAGTTTAAAATGTTTTTTGACCTGAATAAAAGGGGGAAATAGAAAGGACAAATGAGTTTATATGGCTATGAGTCTCCAAAAAGAGCCGGGAGGTTATCAGAGGGGTCACCCTTATGCACACCTGAGCAGAGTCCCAGAGACAGATAAAGTAGACACAACCCCAGCTATTGGTTCTTTTGAGGGCTACCGAGACCCACAGGTTCTATGGTCATGGCAGATGGAGTTCAGTGCCATGTCAGTTGGCCCTACTTTGGAGTTTGTGTTTCTGTGTGATGGAGCTGGACTCAGATGTGATCTTTGTCCACAAGCCTCTCCTGTTATTTTCAGTGGATCTGTAGTTAGTGCTGGGGTGTAGTGTATACCCAAGGGATCTGAATCTCTGGACTGACCATGTGATAGCCAGGCCTTGAGCCTCAACAGACTTGCAACTCCTACACTCTGGTTTATTGGACTTACCCACTCAGCTAACAGGGAGGTGAAGAAGGTCAACCACCACACCAGGGAGCCAAGAGTGCCTACAACTGAAAGCAGGAGAATTGCATCCAGCATCCATGTGGAATCTAAGCCCCCTCTTGATATAGATGTGGAGTGGACACAACCATTCCAAGGTCCACAGGATGGAGGAATAGAGTATGGATTAGAGTGGACTTACTGATATTCTATTCATGAACTATTGTGATTAGTAATCGAAGAAAATGTGGCATTGGTGTGGAGAAAGTGGCCATGGTGGCTGCTGGGCGCAGGGAGTGGGAGGAAGAGATGTGATGTGGGGGCATTTTCAGGGGTTGGAGTTGTCCTGGGTGGTGCTGCAGGGACAGTTACTGGACATTGTATGTCCTCCCATGGCCCACTGGGTGGACTGTGGGAGAGTGTGGGCTATGGTGTGGACCATTGACCATGAGGTGCAGCGTTGCTCAGAGATGTATTCACCAAATGTGATGAATGTCTCATGATGATGGAGGAGGTTGTTGTCATGGGGGGAGGAGTGGGGCAAGGGGGGTAGGGGGTATATGGGGACCTCATTTTTTTTAATGTAACAATAAAAAAACAAAGACAAAAAAACAAAACAAAGTGTACCATCAATGCCTTTAGTATAATCCTTGCATTGTGCATTCATCACCACAAAAAATTTTGAACCATTTCGTTACTCCAAAAAGAAAGCCTCCATACCCCTTAGCAGTCACCTCTCAGTCCCTCTATCCTTCCCCAGCCCTACGTAACCACTAATCTAATTCCATCTTTATAAACTGATTTATATTTACATTTTACATAAATGGAATCATACAATATGTAGTACTTTGTGCCTGGTTTCTTTCACTTAGTTTAATGTTTGTTTTGTTTGTTTTTGCTACAACTTATAACATTAACATACATTTGTTCAGTTTCAAAGAAAAACAGATTTCATATGCAGTATTACCCATATTCATATTTCTCACAACAGAAGGTGTCTATGCTACACAGGCCCATGTTACAGTTTTCAGCTTTCCTTATAGTGACACATAGCCTTGGACTTTCCCTTTCAACCACTGCCATCCCTGTGTAACAACACTGCTAGGTGTCAACGCTCTGCGGTGCTTCCACCTTTTCCATTCGTTTCCAAAGCTTTACAAACAACCTTCTTACCAATTCTGTACAGATTTACCCTCAGCTTTCCATTCTGTAGCCTCATTCTATTTTCTAGTGACCTATATTCTAGATATTAACTTAGGAGTTTATATATTTTGTTCATAATAACACAATCCTACAGTATTTGTCCTTTTGTCTCTGCCTTGCTTCACTCAACATAATGTCCTCCAGTTTCATCCATGTTGTCATATGCTTCGCGACTTCATTTCTTCTTACAGTTGCATAATATTCTATTGTGTGTATACACCACAATATTTTTATCCATTCATTGGTTGATGGACACCTAGGTTGTTTCCAACTTTTGGCAATTGTGAATAATGCCGCTATGAACCTCAGTGTGCAACAGTTTGTTTATGTCACTGCTCTCATTTATTCTGGGACTATACCCAGGAATGGCATTGCCAGGTCATGTGGCAAATCTATATTGCACTTCTTTAGGAACTGCCAAACAGTCCTCCACAGTGCCTGTACCACTCCCACCAACAGTGAAGAAGCCTTCCTATCTTTCCACATCCTCTGTAACACTTACAACTTTTCTGTCTTTTTAATACTGGCCATTCTAGTAGGTGTGAAATGATAACTCATTGTAGCTTTGAGTTGCATTTCCCTAATCGCTAGTGATTTTGAACATTTTTCATGTGTTTTTTTCATCACTTGTATTTCTTCTTTGGATAAATTCAGGTTCATTTTTGAACCTTTGGTTCATTTTTAAATTGGGTCGTTTGTCTTTTTATTGTTGAGTTGTAGCATCCCTTTATTTATCATGGATATTAAACCTTTTTGGATATGTGATTTCCAAATATTTTCTCCCTTTTCACCCTTGTGACAAAGTCTTTTGAGGTGCAGAAGTGTTTAATTTTGAGGAAGTCTCATTTACCTATTTTTCTTTTGTTCCTCACACTTTGGGTATAAAAGTCAAGAAACCATCACTTACTATAAGGTGTTGAAGATGTTTCCCCACATTTTCTTCTAGTAGCTTTATGGTCTTGGCTTTTATGTTTAGGTCTTTTATCTATTTTGAGTTGATTCTTGTATAGGTAGTGAAATAGCAGTCCTCTTTCATTCTTTTGGTTATGGATATCCAGTTCTCCTAGCACCATTTGTTGAAGAGACCCTTTTGTCAGGATAATGTGGACTTGATAGGTTTGTCAAAAACCAGTTGGCTGTTAAAGTGAGGGTTTATTTCTGGGCTCTCAATTCTATTCCACTGATCAAAGTGTCTATCTTTATGCCAATACCATGCTGTTTTGACTACTGTAGTTTTGTAATATATTTCAAAGTCAGACAGTGAAAGTCCTCCCACGTTGCTCTTCTTTGTTCAGAAGCTTTAGGATCCTTAGGTACACCTTCCCTTCCAGATACATTTGGTAATTACTTTTTCTATTGGGCCATTGGAATTTTGATTGGTATTGCATTGACTCTATAAATCAGTTTGGGTAGGATTGACATTTTCCAATGCGTGAACACAGAATGTCTTTCCATTTGTTTGTCTTCTTTGATTTCTTTTAGTATTGTTTTGTAGTTTTGTGAATATAGGTCCTGTACATCTTTGGTTAAGTTGATTCCTAGGTATTTGAGTCTTTTTGTTGCTATTGTAAACAGAATTTTTTTCCTGATTTCCTTCAGATTGTTCAACACTGTGTACAGAAACAGAAACATTGCTGATTTTTGCATGTTGATCTTGTATCCTGCCACTTGGCTGAACTTGCCTATTAGTTCATGGAGCTTTGTCATAGACATTTCAGAATTTTCTAAATATAGGATAATGGCGTATGCGAACAGCCAGAGTTTTACTTCCTCTTTTCCTGTTTGGATGCCTTTTTTTTTCCTTGTCTTGTCTAATTGCTCTAGCTAGAATCTCTAGCACAATATTGAATAACAGAAGTGGCAGTGGGCATCCTGGGCTTGTTCCCAGTCTTAGAGGGAAAGCTTTCAACCATTCCCCATTGAGTATGACGTTGGCTGTGAATTTTTTTCATTTATGCCCTGTATCATATTGAGAAACTTTCTTTCTATTCCTGTTTTTCAAAATGTTTTTATCAAGAAAGGATACTAGGTTTTGTCAAATGCTTTTTCTGCATCAAGAAGATGATCATGTCATTTTTTTCTTTCAATTTTTTAATGTGGTATATTACTTTAATTAATTTTCTTTTGTTGAACCACCGTTGCATACCAGGAATAAATTCCACTCCATCACGGTCTTTTGATAAGCTATTGGATTCTATTTGCAAGTATTTTGTTGAGAATTTTTGCATCTATGTTCATTAGAGAGATAAGTCTGTAATTTTATTTTCTTTTAGGGCCTTCGTCTGGCTTTGGTATTAGGGTGATGGTGACTTCATGAAATATGTAATTTTCCTTACCCTTCAGTTTTTTGGAAGAGTTTAAACAGGATTGGTATTCTTTTAAAAATGTTTGGTAGAATTCAACCATGAAGTCATCTGGTCCTGGACTTTTTTGGGGGGGGAGTATTTTGATGACTGTTTCAATCCCTTTAAATGTGATTGTTTTGTTGGGTTCTTGTATTTCTTGTAGAGTCCATATGGATTGTTGATGCATTTCTAGGTCAGTCATAACTCTCCTCCTTTCATTTCTGATTTTATTTATTTGCATATTCTCTTTTTTTCTTTGTTTATCTAGCTAAGGGTTTGTCAATTTTATTAATCTCGAAGAACTAGCTTTTGGTTTTGTTGATTTTCCCTTTCACTTTTTTTGTTTGGTTGGTTGGTTGAATTTTGGTTTTTGGTTCCCAATTTACTTTATTTCTGCTCTAATCTTTATTATTTCTTTCTTGCTGCTTGTTTTGGGGTTGGCTTCGGCTCCTTTTCTAGTTTCTCCAGTTGTTCAGTTAAATCTTTGATTTAGCTCTTTCTTCTTTTTAATATAGATGTTTAGGGCTATAAATTTCCTTCTTGGCACTACTTTCACTTTTCACTACTTTTTAGATAGGTCATGCTCTTGTTCTCATTTGTCTCAATATATTTACTATTTTTTCTTTCAGTTTCTTCTTTGATCCACTAATTTGTTTAGGATTGTGTTGTTTAGCCTCCACACATTGGCAAAATTTCCCCTTTCCCATCTATTATTGATTTCCAGTTTCATTCCATTATGATGTACAAAGGTACTCTGCATAATTTCAGTCTTTTCATACTTATCGAATCCTGCCTTCTGACCCAAATGGTGTATCCTGGAGAAAGATCCATAAGTGCTTGAGAAGATTGTATAACCTGCTGATATGGGGTGTCACATTTTGTATATTTCTATTAGGTCTAGCCCATTTATCATACTATTCAAGTTCTCTGTTTCCTTTTTTTTTTTTTTTAATTATTTATTTATTTAATTCCCCTCCCCTCCCCCGGTTGTCTGTTTTTCTGTGTCTATTTGCTGCGTCTTGTTTCTTTGTCCACTTCTGTTGTCGTCAGCGGCACGGGAAGTGTGGGCGGCGCCATTCCTCGGCAGGCTGCTCCCTCCTTCGTGCTGGGCGGCTCTCCTTACGGGTGCACTCCTTGCACGTGGGGCTCCCCTACACGGGGGACACCCCTGTGTAGCACGGAACTCCTTGTGCGCATCAGCACTGTGCATGGGCCAGCTCCACACGGGTCAAGGAGGCCCGGGGCTTGAACCACGGGCCTCCCATGTGGTAGACCGACGCCCTAACCACTGGGCCAAAGTCCGTTTCCCTCTGTTTCCTTTTTTTAAAGATTTATCTTTATTTATTTAATTCCCCTCCCCTCCCCCGGTTGTCTGTTTCCTGTGTCTTTTTGCTGCGTCTTGTTTCTTTGTCCGCTTCTGTTGTCGTCAGCGGCACGGGAAGTGTGGGCGGCGCCATTCCTGGGCAGGCTGCTCCCTCCTTCGCGCTGGGCGGCTCTCCTTATGGGTGCACTCCTTGCGCATGGGGCTCCCCTACGCGGGGGACACCCCTGTGTGGCAGGGCACTCCTTGTGCTCAACAGCACTGCGCATGGGCGGCTCTCCTTATGGGTGCACTCCTTGCGCGTGGGGCTCCCCTATGCGGGGGACACCCCTGTGTGGCAGGACACTCCTTGCGCGCATCAGCACTGCGCATGGGCAGCTCCACACGGGTCAAGGAGGCCCGGGGCTTGAACCACGGGCCTCCCATGTGGTAGACGGACGCCCTAACCACTGGGCCAAAGTCCGTTTCCCTCTGTTTCCTTTTTGATCATCTATCTAGTTGTTCCATTTAATGATGTGAGTGGGGTGCCGAAGTCTCCAGCTATTATTGTAGAGATGTCTATTTCTCCCTTCAGTTTTGCCAGTGTGTGCCTCATGTATTTTGGAGCACCCTGCTTAGGTATAGAGTTATTTATGACTTTTATTTCTTCCTGGAAGATTTTTCCTTTTATTAATATATAATGGCCTTCTTTATCTCTTATAACTTTTTTGTATTTAAAGTCTGCTTTGTCCAATATTAGTATATCTACCCCTGCTCTTTTCGTGGTTGCTGTTTGTTCAGAGTACCTTTTCCAGTCTTCCATTTTCAGCTGGTTTGTGTCCCTGGCTCTAAGGCGAGTCTCTTGAGGCAGCATATGGATGCTCGTATTTTTTAACTCATTCTGTCAGCTGTATCTTTTGATTGGGGAGTTTGACATTCCGAGAAGTATGTGTCCTGGAGTATGTCTATTTGGCTTTATTCTGAGTGGGGTATACTATGCTTCTTGGACATGTAAATTCATTTCTTTTATGAGAATTGGGAAATTTTCAGTCGCTATTTCCTCAAACGCTCTTTCTGCCCCTTTTCCCTTCTCCTCTCCTTCTGGAGCTCCCATGACACTTACACTGTTGTGTTTCACATTATCTTTCAACTCCCTGAGCACCCGCTCACTTTTTCCATTCTTTACTCTCTCTTCAGTTTCAGCTGCTCTGTCTTCCATATCACGTATTCTTTCTTCTATTATTTCAAGTCTGCTGTTGTCTGCCTCTAATGTATTTTTTATCTCATCTATTCTGTCTTTCATTCTCATAAGCTCTGTTATTTTTCTATTCAGGTTTCAAATTCTTCTTTGTGCTCAACCAATGTCTTCTTGATGTTCTTTATCTCATTAACCATATTGGGTTTTTTGTTTGTTTGTTTGTTTGTTTTTTTACCTATTTAATTCCCCTCCCCCAACCATATTGTTTTTTAACTCATTACTTTTATTTTGGAGATTTATATGAACCTTGTTGGTTAGTTGTCTCAAATCCTGTGTTTCATCTGGGACTTTGATGTATGATGTATTCCTTTGCTTGGGCCCTTTCTTCCATTTTCTTAGTATGACTTGTAATTTTTTGCTGATGTCTAGGCATCTGATTATGATGGTGAGTTTACTCAGATGCTCAATTTCTCTCTATTTCATTGGGATTTAGTGGTGAGAGGCTGTGAGTTACTGTCGTTCTTTGATTCTTGATTCAACTTGTGCTATGTTTCTAGGATTGTCCCTGTTAGTTGCTCAAATATGGGCCCTTGACCCAGTGATGGGGTGCATATCCACTTCCAAGAGCCTTGGGGAGGGAGGCTATGAAGGCCTGAAAAAGCCTCTCATTTATTTACTTTTAATTTCCGCACATGCATTTCCTTGGTCCACCAGAAGATGGTGCTCTTTGGTAGCCCTCTCAGTTCAAAGCCTGGTGGGAGTGGGTTTGCTGCAACACCTACAGCCACAGTGTGACAAAGGATCCTGTCTCAAGGCTACTCAGAGCCTCGCAATTCAAACTTTCTCAGAGGCAGTTCTCCAACCTTTGCTGGCAGCCCCCTCCCCTTTACTGGGTAGGAAATAATTCCACTCCCCTCTGCGCCCTCATCAACCAGTCCCAGTCAGTAGGGAAGTGACTGATGGGGCCAGGTCTCTTGAGTCCAGTGCCAGCTCCCAAGGCAAGCAATGGCACAACCCCCCAGCCTGGAGAGTGGGACACAGCTGACCAGCTCTGTTGGCCAAAAGCTGAGTCAGCCTCAGCTGTGCCCCCTCTCTCCTGCTTCCTGGGGAGGTGGATCCCTGTGGCCCCCTCTGTCTGTAGCCACTGGCCAAAGGTCGGAAAAGTCAAAGCTGTCTGCTAGGAGTGTAGGGGGAGGGGTGCCGGCGGCGCCCACTCACGGTCTTTGCACTGAGACTCTTTTCCTGTGCCCCTCTCTCTTCTGGGTGGGGCCCAGCCTTCCTCTGGTGTCCTAAACCCTACAACATTTTTCCCCAGGCCATTTCTGTCTTCTAGCTTTTTTTCTGGGAGAGAAGTGAGTCCTGTGTGTCTCTAAACCACCTTCTTCACCAAGTCCTTGGCTTCCTTTTCTGTACATTGGGGATTCTGGCCTGAGGGGGTTGTTGTGAGAATTAGTGAGCAGCACAATGTCAAGTGCTGGGGATGGCAGCTGACCGAGCTTGAGCACTTGGTGAGCATTTGCAGCTTGACTTGTTCCATGCGGCCTGGAGCCGAGCTTCTGGGGTTGGGAGGCTGCCCCAAGTACATGTCCCTGGCCCTCGCCGCCCCTCAGCCGAGGGGGCTCCCAGCGTGGCCACAAGTCTCAGAGCCCCAGATCTGCATTCTCTGGGCATGCACCTGCGGAGCTGCAGGACTGCTGAAGGAGCCTCTCCAGGGCTGTTCCCAGGGGTCAAGAACACACGGCTTCCGGGCTTCCTACGAGGGTTTGCCCACTTCCCGCTGCTTGGCACCGTGCCCAAGATCCAGGGCTAATGAGGGAACTTAGGCTGAAATCCTGATCCATCTGACACCCAAATCCATGCTTTTCCCAACTCACCCTGCTGCACCCAATGTCCAAGGTCCAAGTGAGGTGCACAAGGCCCCAGAGCCCTTCAGTTCTCCACTCCACTCCCTCTCTGTCCTCTCCAGGCAGGCAAGGGCTGGACACATCCTGGAAAGTAGCTAAGTGGACCTTCTTTCCATTCCCAAGAAATTCTACCAGTTCACGCCTCAATGTCTTTGCACACTCTGTTCCTGCTGCCTGGCATGCTGTTCCCGCCCCTGGCTGGGCCGCCCCTGGCCCCCTCTCCCAGGGCTCCCTCTGAAGCCACCCTCCTTCGGGGCGCCGTCGCTCCTGGTCTGGGTGTACTTGCCTCCCGGCAAGCCTTAAGCAGCTCCAGCACCCCATCACCCAGACGCCCCAGGAAGACGTCGGCTGCGCCTGAGTGCGCTGGCAGGGTGAGGAAAGCGCAGCCACTGGCGGGGCCAACGCGTCCGGAAACCCCAAGTCGCTTCCGTTCCACGGAGCTTCCAGAACGCCGGCTCCCAGGCCCTCGTTTCAAAGTTAAACTTTAAATTTCAGAAGTCAGCTGCTTCTGTGTAGAAAGAAAGGGCCTAAATCGCTGAAGGGCTCATTACCAGCCAAAGAGGAGCGGCAGCAGGGAGGTGAACGCGGGCTCGGAAACGCTGGGCTGGGGAGCCGCACTCGCTCAAAGCCAACCCGCAGCCGCCCACCCGCGGCCACCTCTGCGCGGCCACCTCTGCCCTGGGTCACCTCTGCACGGCCACCTCTGCCCTGGGCCACCTCTG
Organism: Dasypus novemcinctus; assembly: GCF_030445035.2. Lineage (NCBI taxonomy): Eukaryota > Metazoa > Chordata > Mammalia > Cingulata > Dasypodidae > Dasypus > Dasypus novemcinctus. Next base: position 5,780,245 of record NC_080673.1, on the reverse strand, counting down.
CGCGGCCACCTCTGCGCAGCCACCTCTGCCCTGGGCCACCTCTGTGCGGCCACCTCTGCGGGGGCCCCTCTGCCCTGGGCCACCTCTGCCCTGGGCCACCTCTGTCCTGGGCCACCTCTGCACTGGGTCACCTCTGCTCTGGGCCACCTCTGCGCGGCCACCTCTGCAGGGGCCCCTCTGCCCTGGGCCCCTCTGCCCTGGGTCACCTCTGCCCTGGACCACCTCTGCCCTGGGCCACCTCTGCGGGGGCCACCTCTGCCCTGGGCCACCTCTGCGGGGGCCACCTCTGCCCTGGGCCACCTCTGCGGGGCCACCTCTGCGGGGGCCACCTCTGGCCTGGGCCACCTCTGCGGGGCCACCTCTGCCCTGGGCCACCTCTGCGGGGCCACCTCTGGCCTGGGCCACCTCTGCCCTGGGCCACCTCTGCACTGGGCCACCTCTGCTCTGGGCCACCTCTGCGGGGGCCACCTCTGCGGGGCCACCTCTGCCCTGGGCCATCTCTGCGGGGGCCACCTCTGCCCTGGGCCACCTCTGCAGGGGCCACTTCTGCTCTGGGCCACCTCTGCAGGGGCCACCTCTGTGGCCATCCGCCTGGGCCAGGCTGAGCCCAGGGCTCTCACGTTGCCTGCTGGAACCTCCTGAGGCCCGACCTGAGACCACCGCCCCTACCAGCCCCGAGTGGGCTCCCCAGGCCCGGGGCTCGAGTCCCAAGTCGCCTTTTCTCTCCACCTGGCGGGGTCCTGGGAGTGCACAGAGCTCAGGCCCCCGTCCAGCGGGCTCGGGCCACGCAGGGGGCAGATGCACAGGCAAGACCAAGGCAGCTGTTCCTGGGGGGCTTTCATTTAGTCTTCCACCCGGGGTGGGAAGCCCTCAAAACAGAACTCTCCACCCCTTCTTTAAGGAAAATAAGGAGCGCAACCCTGCCGCCCGCCTCCCCTCTGCGGGTCCAGGCCCGGCTGCGCAGGACAGACTCCCCGCACGGGGCGCCCCTTCTCCCCGGGCTCCATCGTCTCTCCGCAGGCCGGCTGCCCGTGGCCCTGGGCTCCCGCCGCTCGGCCAGGCCCCAGGCGGCTCTGCCGGGCCCTCCCCGCGCTCCAGGCTCACCTTCCCGGGGCCAGCCGTGGGCGATGGGGCGCGGGGGTGCCCGCTCACCGCCCTCTGCCCTCTCCTCCAGGCCCGTCCCTCTCTGCTCCGGGCTGCTTCGTCCGTGGCTTCTCTCCCTCCCGGGGTGGTCGGTTTCTGGAGGTTTCTGTCTCGCTGCAGCTTTCCCCCGTGTCAGCGGTTTTGTTTAACACCCACCCTGGTCAAGCCCTCCTGGCGCCGTCCCATCCAGCGGGCCTGGCCAGACCGAAAACCACCGAGGCCTCCCGACAGGCTCCATGTAGGAAGAGCATTTCCTGGGGCCACGGCTCCAGCCACACACCCAGCCGACCCTACCCCACGGAAGAGCCCGGAGCCCGGCCAGGCCCGGGCAGGCGCTGGGGAAGCAGGAAACATGGTGAGGACGGAGCGGCCAGGCCAGCACTGCCCGGCCTCCCGGGTGCCCGTGCCGTCCCTCTCCCGGGGCAGCCTGGCTACCATCTGCTGCCCCCCGCAGACTCTCCAGCCCCCACCCAGCTCCCAGGGCCCTGGGCCTCCGGCCACCGCGCCAGACCCGCCACGGAAGGGTGGTGCGCCCTTCAGGAACTGTTGGGGCGCCGGAGACTGGGCGGGTCCCCTGCGCTGCGGCGCGGACAGCAGGCCTGGGCCCGGGCAGCACGCGCGCTCGCGGGGTGGGGACGCAGGACAGGTGGTAACAGCAGCCGAGCCCGCGCGGGGGCCGCGTCAGATACCCGCCGCGGGAGAGCGGCCGCGGCCTTCTGCAGCAAAACCAGGACGCGCGCGGCTCCCGCTCTCCTCGGCGTGCGGCCCCCGTCGCGGGGGGCGTCCCGCCAGCTCCCGGCCACTCGGCGTGCGGCCCCCGTCGCGGGGGGCGTCCCGCCAGCTCCCGGCCACGGGGAGAGGCCCGCTCCTGCCCCGGCGCCCGGCGGCGCCCAGCGGTGGAGGGGCGCCCTGGCCGGTGCCCGCGGGCTGGTTTTCAGGGGACACTGCATTTTCTGGGTCCGTGGAAGTGTCTTCCTCTTCAGGTCAGGGCTCAAAACATGCAGCTCTTGCCTGCCTTTTTCCAAACTTGAGGCAGTCACCCTTCTCTCCCTGTGAGGCTCTCCAGAGAAGTGAGAACCCAAAAGCCTGGAGCCGCCAGCACGTGGCTGCTTCCCATGGCCTCGCCTCCCGGAGAGAGTCCAAGGGGGCGGTGGGTGATGCCCTGAAAGGCCCTGATCGTCCGGGTCCTTTCGGGCATTCCAGCGGCTCGTGCACCCTCTGTGCCGTGCCTGGCGTGCCTTGTAGATAAGGACCACCAACAACATGGTGGGTGCCGGCATTACCAGGGGAATATTTTTGAATAAAGAGGAATAATCAGTGTTTTCGTTTGCTAAAGACTGCCAATGCAAACTACCAGAAATGGGTTGGCTCTTCCAGGAGGGACTTTTTAGGACAGAAGCTCACAGTTCCAGGGCTGTGAAAATGTCCAGAGCAAGGCACTGCCGAGCTGCTGCCTCGCCCAGCTGCGGCCGAGGCGGACCCCGGGGCCGCGCTCTCCCGGAGCTCAGCCGTGGCCGATCCAGCCGGCCGTCCGGCCCCTCCGCGCTCAGCCCGGGCTCCGGCTGACTCCAGCCCCCCGGGCTTTCTCTTCCGGCTCTGCAGGCCATCCTGGGGGCCCCGCACAGGGCAGGGCACAGTGGCGGCCCCCGCTCTGCGCCTCTCTCTGTGCGCTCCTCCTGTGTACAAAGGGCTCCAGCTGGAGGGCCGGGCCCCAGCCAGGTCCCAGCCCCCAAGCACGTGCTCAGAGGTCCCACAGCCACAGGAAGGGCTGCGCTACAGGACACGGTCTTTCCTGGGGGTCACAGCCTCCAACCTGCTCACACGCCTGCATGGGGCCCCAGCCGGGCCCCAGCCCCCGAAGCACCCGCTCAGAGGTCCCACAGCCACAGGAAGGGCTGCGCTGCAGAACACGGTCTTTCCTGGGGGTCACAGCCTCCAACCTGCTCACACGCCTGCATGGGGCCCCTCCTTCTGTCGGGACGCTTTGCTCAGAGACAAACTGTCGTCCTCCGATGGGAAAGTGACAACTAGGCCTCCCCAGAAAGACCCCTGCACAGGAGAGAAATGATTCCAGAGAACCGCTGAAAAGAAAACAGAGGAGCTCTTGAGAGTCTGCTGTGCCGGTCTGTGGGGTTTGAACTAGGCACCCCAGTTTAGACACATTCTCAATCTTAACCCGCCTTCTTGTGGGTGTGGGCCCCTTGTAAATAGGGCCTCTTGAAGATGTTGTTTTCAGTTGAGATGTGGCCCAACTGGATGAGAGTGGGTCTTAATCAGGATTACCGGAAGGGGAAGCAGAGGCGGCTCAAGCGATTGGGCTCCCGTCTACCATAAGGGAGGTCCAGGGTTCGATTCCTGGGGCCTCCTGGTGAAGGCAAGCTGGCCTGCATGACGAGCTGGCTCGAGGGGAGAGCTGGCGCAGCAAGACGATGCAACCAAGAAGAGAGACACAGAGGAGAGACAATGAGAGACACAAAACCAGGGAGCTGAGGTGGTGCAAGAGATTAAGAACTCTCTCCCACTCTAGAAGGTCCCAGGATTGGTTCCCGGTGCCACCTAAAGAGAAGGCAAGCAGATACAGAGGAACACAGCGAATGGACACAGAGAGCAGACAACAGGGGGACAAGGGGGAGAAATAAATAAATAAATCTTAAAAAAAAAAAGATTACTAGAGCCTTACAAAGGGCCTGAAGTCATGTGCAAACCAGAAGAGCAGAGAAAGAGCCAGGGGCCCAAGGGTGGCCAGCAGCAGCTGAACACGGCCATGTCCAGGGAGAGAACAAGCCCCGCTCCCTCCTCGGGGCTGGGCCACCAAACGCCGGGCGAGGCCAAGCCAGGCTGGGGGAACAGCGACAAAAGGGCTCTGGCTCGCCTGGCATCGGCGAGTGCGGGAGGCTCTGTGCCAGTCCAAGTACGGAGGAGAGGCGGGGGAGGAGGCAGGGGCCGCCCGGTGCTCGAGGGCCAGGCCTCACCGCGGCCTTCCTGGGGAGACGAGCCCCGAGCAAAGAGCAACCAGCACCCGAGACCGGGCAGGATTTATCATCCCGCTCGAAGCTCGCCGGCACCTCCACCTCCACCTGCAGTGACAGGCAGACGCCTTGCTGGGCTGCTGGCACTTGGGCCCGAACGATCATCGACTCCCCTGGACGACGGCACTCGGGGTGCCTTTTACCTGGACACGCTGAGCATTCTGGGGCCGCAGTCCAGCAGGCTGGCCGCCCACCGGGCCAAGACCCTCCACTCTTGGAGGAGAGACCCCCCAGCACTGAAACTAACGGCGCTTCACTCTCCTGTCCATGCTTCTCTTCAAGATGTCCCTCAAGAGTAAGCAAGCGAACAAACAAAAAGTGCAGCTTAAGGGAAGGCCCTCTCTGGGCTGATCAAACTTCCCCTGCCCTCAGTGAACCTGCTGCATTGGGGTGCTTTCCCGGCACCAGCCCTGGACCAGGAACGCCCAGGGGAGCCCGCCAGGCCCCAGCCTGCCCCAGCACTGTGCGCTCGGTAGGAAATGCGCAAGACCTGCCGCGTGTGGTCCCTGGAACGCGTGGGAGAAGGGACTTTATACCTGGCCTTGCCTCCAGAGGGGAGAGTCCAGAGTCAGGCAAAACTATCAAGTCCGTTGTTGTAAAGTTCCGCCCCCTGAACTCAGACCTCCCGCTTCCGGCTGCCCTTCTCTCTGCCTCTGGGAGCCCAGAGCTTCTCCTGCTCTCCATCCAGACACCCCGCTCTGGCACGCCCCGAGCCAGGCCTGCCCCACGGAGCCCTGCGAATCCCAATCATTTTTTCTTTCTCCTCTTTTCTCAAAACCCCCTTTCTCCTAAGACTGATTCTCAGCTAAGAAGTCTCCCAATAATGTACTTTCCTAGTAATAATAAAGAAAAGGAGAGGCTTGTAAGAATCCCTCTCCATTTCTTCCTCTCTCCGTTCCTGTTCTTGTTTTCATCTTTTAAAATTTTATTTATTTATTTTGGGTACCAGGGCCAGGGATTGAACAGGGACCTCATGTGTGGGAAGCCGGCACTCAACCACTGAGCCACAGCAGCTCCCCTGAGCTGTTATTTTTTTTTTTTCATTTGTTTGCTTGTTATTTGGGTGTTTTGTTTTTTTTTTTGGGTTTCTTTTTAGGAGGAACCAGCAGCTGAACCAGGACCTCCCATGTGGGTAGCAGGCGCTCAACCGCTTGGGCCACATCTGCTCCCCAAAATACCTGGCATTTATTGAGCATTTACTATATGTCAACCACCCTCCTAAGCATTTTGCAGGTAGTCGCTCATTTAACCCTCACAACAGCTCAAGGTTCTGTTATTATCCATGCTGACATGGGAAGAGGAAAATAAAACACAATGGCTGGGGGAGCAGGTGTGGCTCCAGCAGTTGGGCACCTGCCTCCCCCACGGGAGGTCCCGACTTCAGTTCCTGGTTCTTCCTAAAGAAGACAGGCAGACACAACAAGTAGACACAATGAGCCAATGACAAGCAGACAGATGAGGGAGCCGTGGGGGAGCAGGAGCGGGGAAGGAAAAAAGAAAAAGAAAAAAACCCACAACAGCCACAAATCTTCAGCCTGCCTCATGCCGCATCTCCGATCAGAAGCGGCTCGATGAAGAGCCTGGATGGGGGAGGCTCATCTCCCAAGGAGCGCCAGGTGCAATGTGGCCCAAGGTTCAAGGGGACCACCTCAGGGCCAGGGTCAGGCGACAAGGGCCTAATTACACAGTGAGAAACCACACGCCCTGGAGCGCTCGCTCCTGGGTGTGGGGTTCCCACTCCCCATCCCCGGCCAGAGCGGCCCTTGTGGGGATGTGCCCAGCTAGGGCCCGGGTCTCCCTGTCCCGTGCTGGTCGTCTGGGAACATCCGGCTGGCTCTGGCCCAAAGCGCCTCTGTAACTTCCCATGTCAGGTCCTCCCCTGGCTCTCGGGGCCACGTGGCCAAGTCTCAAGCCCCTTTCACCAGTGTCTGGTTATGCTGCCTGCCCACTGCACCCACACTAGCCAGGCCCCTGCACCCGCGTCGCGTCTGCTTCGTCCAGCTCCTTGCCCCGTCGCTCTCCCCTGGATGCCTCCCCATCCTGAGTTGAGTGAAACTCTGTTAAACTAAACAGCGGGGATCCCAGCTCAGCACAGAGCCCGGCCATGGCCTCTTGCTCTGAAGGCCAGACGGAGCGTGCCTCCTATGAGGCCCCAGCACAAACCATCGACAGTGCGCGGGCGCAAAGGGCCTGTGGCGCCCCACGGCAGAGCCTTCCGGCCCGCCTGGCAACCTCCTTATTCATCCACCCAGTTAAGTCTCCACTTAGACGTGCCATCGTCCTGGTCACCTCCTCCATCTTGTACAAAGAAAGGGTCAAAAGCCTTGCCGAAGTCCAGATTCTCGTTCGCGCCTGCCTGCGAGCCAGCATGTACTCATTCACCTGACGCGTCTTCACCGAGCTCGTGCTATGGGCTGGGGGCTGCTCTATGGCTGGAGAGTCCATACTGAGCAGGACCGATGGCGCCCCTTCCCTGAGGCAAGTTAAATTGTGGGGGGTGGGGCAAAGGGGAGCAGTCAGTAAACAAGTAAATAAATAAATGAGAATTTCAAACAGTGCTTTGAAGAAAATAAATCGGTGGCCAGCACTGTAGCAGGGCCACGGGGGGAAGCTGGGGGATGAGTTAGCAAACTCTGGCGATAGTTCATAGGTCACCCACCTAGAGTCACCTCTCGTCTACCAGGCCAATGACCCTAAAACCAGGCACGGGCACCGGGTGTGGCTTAAGCGGTTGGGCTCCCACCTACCACACGGGAGGTCTCGCGTTCGGTTTCCAGTGCCTCCTGGAGAAGGTGAGCAGACCATGCGTGGACAGATGAGAGAACCATCTCGGAGAGCAGGGGGATAAATAAAGAGAAATAAAAGCAAATAAATATATTTTTTTTAAAAACCAGGCACAGTTGTCTGACCTGATTTGTTCTTGGCAACCCCACGCTGCCCTTCACCAAGCCCCCCTCCTTTCCCAGTGACCACGGACCGTGGGATGCCTAGCAGCCTTGCGCTGGGCTCGGCACCCGGGCTGGTTGCCTCCCTGCCTCCTCTTCCCTGCGACTTGAGAGCACCCGCCCGTGCTGCCCGCCCTCCTCACAGACCTCCAGCCACTGAAGGCTCTTCAGGACTCGCTCGGGAGTCTAGGGGGAACCGAGAGGCGAGAGGCCACTGAGCTCAGGTGGAGTTTTCTTCAACCCTTGGAGCTCATTTTCCTCGTCCCAAGGAGTTGTCCACCGGTTTTCCAGCTAAAGATTCTTCTCTAGATAGAAAGCCGATGCGGACAAGCCCTGGCACTGCAGGGCGCCGCCACAGCAGTGTGTCCACGCCTGCTGCAACCCCCACCGGGCTGGACTTCTAAAGCCCCTTAGGCAGCCCCTTATGCGGCCCCTAGAGCTTTCGGCCACTGCGGCTTACCCACTTTCTGACAGGTGTCCTGCAAGCCCGGTTCTCCGCTGACACTGGCCCTTGAGTAGTGGCCTCTTCCTGCGTTAGTAAAGAGCCTTTGCAAACCTGAGCTCATCGGAGGGTCCCCTGTGCACCTGCCCTGGCCTCCGCAGACACCGCCCCCTCCCACCTCAGAGTCTCGCAGGAAAGGACCCAGGAGTCCACTTTGTTATTATTTTGTAATTTATTTACTCCCCCTCCCTTCCCCAGATGGGTCTCTCGTCTGTCTGCCCATCACTTGCTCGCCTTCTCCGGGAGGCACCAGGAACCAAACCCGGGCCTCCCACATGGGGGGTGAGAGCCCAGGGCCTGAGCCACATCTGCTCCCCACAGGCTGCAGCGTCTGCTGGCTTGTGGCGTCTGCTCGTTGCGGCAGGGATGGCGTCTGCTCATCTTTAGGAGGCATCAGGACCCACACCTGGGACTTCCCGTGTGGTAGGCGGGCACCCAACTGGTCGAGTCCTGCTTCCCAGGAGTCTACTCTTGAGGACCACCTATCCCTCTTGCGTAGGGCCTGGACTAAGATGAAAACTTAAGGGGATGCCAAACAACTCAGGAAAGATAAATATTTAAAGATAAATAAAACTTTAAGGCAATAATTTTTAAAATCTAAATTAATGCAAAAGGATCTTTGAAGAACAAAATACCAACATTTTAAATTAAAACAGGATCAGGGAAGCGGCTGTGGCTCAGTCAGTTGGGCCCCCGTCTACCACATGGGAGGCCCTGGGTTCGTGTCCTGGGGCCTCCTTGTGAAGGCAGGCTCACCCACACGCCACAGATGCAGCAGAGAGCTGACTCAGCAAGGTGACGCAACCAAAAAGGGAGACAAGCAAAAACAAAAACAAAAAAAATGCAGAAGAAAGTGCAGCAAATGGACACAGAGAGCAGACAACAAGCAAGCCACGTTAAAAAAAAAGTTACAGCAGATGTGAATTAAAGAATACAAAAAAAAACCAGGATCAGTGTTACTGACTCCCCTTTCAAAGTGGCCTCAGTGCTAAGCTGCTCTTGTCCCACCTTCCCTTTGCCGGCCCAGGGTCCCTCCTGCTTTGGAAATGGCATTTCCTTCCCGATTACTAGGAACTCTCAAATCAGGTGCTAGTCTTCTCCCAGGTTCTCCATCACACTCGTTTCACCCTTTCCTGCACAGCGTTGGGCCGAGAGCAGCTGCCCCTTGCGTTCGGTCCCTTCCAAGAAGCCAGAACCGCTGCTTGTGCTGAGTGACGCCCCTGTCCCCGCAGATGTCTGGACGAGGCCGTCCGTGCCGGCCCCGAGCTGCCCAGTCCAGGCCTGGACGCTGCGTTGGCCCCATCTGTGTCCAGCTGCAGGGACACGCCTGGAGCAGGGCTGCCCAGAGGTCACGCAGATTCCCCGTCAGCTGTGGCGCTAAAAGAACAAAACAGAAGGAGGAAAAATGCGCTGTATGGTTGACTTGTCCCTCTAACTAAAAATAAAGGCGCGTGTTTGTTTTTTCCCCCCGATTCTCCGAGGTGGCCACCTGGGGACTGCCCCAGAGGGTGATGAGTGAGACGATTACAACTGTGACGAACCCTGCCAAGCAGGCACTCGGGCCGAGACGTAGTGTGAGCCTCCCCGTGCTTTTCTGTTACTATTTATTAGTTCCGCATACCGTCCCTTCCGCCTTCATGCTTCGCAGTTTAGACTTGTCCACATGATTCATATAAAGGTTCCCAGACAACGACTCCTCGGCCCCGGGTCCCCAGCAAACACCCACAGGACCACGCCCGCGTCTCCTGTCGCGCGGTGCCCTGGAGCCGGTGGACAGAGCGCCCGTGCCAGCGGCCTGGGACACGGGGACGGGTCAGCGGGGCGCGGGAGCAGCTGTCTTTGGACGAGAAGGGGGTGAGCGTTCGGTAGGTAGGTGAGCCCCGAAGCTCAAGCAACGGCAGGGTTTCAACCCCGCAGCTGCCAGAGGACCCGTTTGTCTTCGCAAGTCACTTCCCGCGGTGGCACTGCTCTCGAAAAGCCAAGTGGCCTAGAGCCACCACGCTGGACTGTCTTGGGGAAGGACGATATTAATAGCGGGGATGGCGAACCTTTTTTCTCTGCACTTATTACCAGCACTATATGGGTGCTTATTAATAATCATAATAATTTAGTGCAGACTTTACTGCTTTTGTGCAACAGTGAGTACCTGGATTCTAATTATCTGTCTTATTTTAATATTTATGGAATTAAACTTTTTAATGGAAAACCCCACAATGAAATTACCGAGCGCATGCTTCAGTGAAGACAGATGCGGCCTGCTGTGGGGAAAGACAGCTAGACTTTATTAACAGCACTCGGAGCCCTCCCCGGGCGGCGGGCAAGGGCCTGGCAGCCGGGGCCGCCCCAGGCAGGGCCCACGGCCTCCTCTGAAGTGAGGGTCTCCCCCGGAGCAGCCGGGGCGGGGCTCACCTGCTCACAGAGGCTAAACTGCCCCCCCAGGCCGGCCCTGCCCTCCCCCGGGCGCCACCTGCGGTTCCTGGACAAGCGGCGGCAGCACAGGCGGATTCAGGCTCGGCCTACAGCTCAGGAAGCTGCTGCCTCTCTAAGAGCTCCGGGCTCGGCGCGTTCTGTGCAGGCGCCGCCTTCCTCGGCCACAGCCTTGGGGCCTCCGCTGGCGTGGGCAAGGTCGGACGCGCCCCCTGAGCGTGGTTTGAACCTGGGGGTCAGCAGCCTGGGCGGTGACGGCCCCCGAGGGCGCCCAAGACCCCGCTCTAGGCAGGACCGCGGGGGGTGACGGGTGCCTCTGCTTACGCACGCCCGCTGTCACGTTCTAAGTGCTTTCCACTGCCAGGCCCTGTGCCCAGTGATTCCTGCGGCTTCTTGAATTTTAGTCTTACAGCAACCGCATGAACGAGGGACTGTTATTATTTGCATTTCACAGACGAGGAAACGGGCTAAAGGGGTGAAGCAGGTTGCCCAAGGCCACAGCAAGGCTGAGCTTGCCCTCGGCCAGCAGCCCCAGCTTCCTGCTCCGAGCCACTCCCTGGACTGCCTCCCAGGAAGCCATGCGCCTGCCTCCCTTAAGGAGCCACTTTCTCTTCAGCTCCTCTAAGTGGCTGGGGACTTCCTGCTACCCTCTGGCTGTCCAAAGTGTCCCACTTCTGGAATCACGGAGACCCAATTTTTACCTTGCTCCACACGCCTCACTCCAAATACCTTCAAGAGGCAGCCAAAACCAGGCGGCGGATGTGGCTCAAGCAACCGAGCTCCCACCTACCACGTGGGAGGTACCGGGTTTGGTTCCCAGTGCCTCCTGGAGAAGACGAGCAAGACAGCGGGTTGGCACAATGGGCAGGTACAGTGAGCTGACGCGACAAGGAGACACAAAGAGAGAAACAACAAAGCAGGGAGGGGAGGTGGCTCAAGCGATTGAGCTCCTCTCTCCCACATGGGAGGAACCAGATTTAGTTCCTGGCGTCTCCTAAAGAGAAGATGAGCAGACACAGAAAATGGACACAGAGAGCAGACAGTGAACACAAACAGTGACGGTGGTGGAATAAATAAAATAAATAGATCTAAAAAAAAAAAAAAGGCAACCAAAACCAAATGCTGCGCCTTCGGATCACCTGGGGACCTTTAAAAACCCCAATACCCAGGCTGCACCCGCACCCAGCAGCAAGACCCCTGGTGGGGGGACCACGCCCCTAATTTTTATAGCCTAACCCACTCCCCCCGCCCCCCCAGGTGATGCCACTGCACAGCCAGGCTCCCCCCGGGGTTCTCACTTCTGGCTTCTCCTGACTAGAGTCACCCGAGGAGCTTTAAAAGAGCCCCGTGCTGGGGCCCAACCCCAGAGACTCTGTTGGGTGGTCTGGGCTGGGACTCCGGGGACTGGGGTTTTTAAGCCTCAAGGTGATCTGCGTGTGTTCTAGCGGCGAAGTACTCACTTGGAACAAAAACCGCAGGTCTGATTCAGGAGATTCACCCCAACAAGCGAATGCCCTTCCCCTGCTGTCAGAGGTCACCTTCCCTGGCCCCCACCCAGCCCTGCCCCAGCGGCGGGTTCCCCGCCCCTCCCCGGCTCCCTCCCGGCTTTCTGTCACCCTCACCCACAGCCGCTCCGCTGAGCGACCTGCTCAGGCGCGTTTGCTGGCTCCCTGCTCAGCAACCTTGTCTGCAAAGTTCACGGCTCCTGCCGCGACACCCGAACCAGTGCCTGGCACGCAGCAGACCACACAGCTTTTACTGAATGGATAAATCCATAAGAGAATAAATCCAAGGCCCGCTCCTGCCTTCCAAGGCAGAAAATTGCAGCTGTGCTCTGTGTGGGAAGGAAACGAAAATACCTTTCATTTAGCTCTTGTTATGAGGAGATTGTTGCTCTCACTGCATTTTGTGGATGTTATCGTCCGATCTCCCAATTACTCAGTGAAGGAAGTGCTTTGATTAGCCCCGTTTTACTAATGAAGAAACTAAGCGTCAGAGAATAAAGCGAGCTGCCAAAGGGCGGACATCAACAGAGTGACCAAGCGAGAGTGTCTGCCTGGAAAAAGCACGAGCTTTGCCCAGGTGGAGCAGGGCCCTGCCCGTCGCCAGCTCCGAGAGCCGCCCGGGGTGCCCGCGAGGGCAGGGCTGAGCACGCCGGCAGCTCACCTTGAACCACAGGGCTCAGCGCCAACCGTGGCCTTGGCCAGCAAATGTTCCTCCAGATTCCTCTTCTCTCCACGGTTTTTCTCTATCTCTCTTACAATCACTGCTGGAATTAGAGCTGGAGAACTAATTTATCAAGGGCCCTGGAGGCTAATGAAAGATCACCTATAAGAGGACAAGTCCAAATTAGAAATGTTTATCTTGTTTCAGTTGACTTGTGTTTCAGCTTTTCCTAGAAAGTACTTTTTTAGGGGCTGGAGGAGCTGGGTAAAACTAACCTGCTTACCTCCCTGGCAAGGGAAGTCGTAGGCTCCATAGTGTAGCGATGTGCTTCTTTTAATTTGGAAAAGAGGGGTAAAGCAGGGAAATCTGATTCTGTGTAGTTGCTGCATCACTTCTTTGATCCTTTTTTAGGGAGCAGAAACATGTAGGAGAATCTGGCCTGTCTGCTCCCTGGAAACACAAGTCTGGATTGTCTAAAACCTACTAACAAGAATGTGTTTCCTTTCCTTTATTATGATGATTGAACGTGCTGCTAAATTGAGTGTTCTGAGATTTACCTTTACCATGCCTCTACATTATTCTGACATCTTTCTCCTCTTCTCCTCTGCTGGAACTTAGCTTTAATTAATTTTCAGTAACAAGTAAATTGTCCCCTGTTTGTTTTCCCCTTCAAAACACGTTCATCACTAGAGCCACATTAGTCATGAGTGACAGTTACACACTGCAATCAATAGCCACATAACCATAGCCCGTGGAGACACCAAAGGCCAGTGAGGCCACCGGCCCTTGCCTCGCCCATCTCCAGTGAATCTCCCTCCTTTCCTCTCTCTTGCAAGGCTGGGATGACCAGGTATAGTGGACTGAGTTATGTACCCCAATCTAGACATGTGCTCAGTCTTGAGCTGCGTTTTAGCTAAGGTGTGGTCAACTCAACGAGGGTGGCCTTAACCCTGATTACCAAAGGCCTTTATAAGGACTCAGAGACCAAGAGAGAGAAAGCCGAAGGAAGGAGCCAGAGACTGGAAGTCAGCGGAACCGGGGAGAGAAAGGAGGGGATGTCTCCATGTGATGGGAAAGTCAAGGAACCCAAGGATTGCTGGCTGGCCAGAATGCTGCCAACCCAGGAAGAAGCAAGCCCTCCTGAGGCAGGTTAGTACAGGGTAATGAGGAGAAGACGAGCCACGACATGGCCGACGGACGACATGGCCAACAGACGACGTGGCAGCAGACAACATGGCCGACAGACGACATGGCCAACAGACAACAGGGCCAACAGACGACATGGCAGCAGACGATATGGCCGACAGATGACATGGCTAGCAGATAACATGGCCGACAGACGACATGGCCAACAGACAACAGGGCCAACAGACGACATGGCAGCAGACAACATGGCCGACAGATGACATGGCTAGCAGATAACATGGCCGACAGACGACATGGCCAACAGACGACATGGCTGACAGACAACATGGCCGACAGACGACATGGCAGCAGACAACATGGCCGACAGACGACATGGCCAACAGACGACATGGCTGACAGACGACATGGCCGACAGACGACATGGCTGACAGACGACATGGCCGACAGACGACATGGCCAACAGACGACATGGCTGACAGACGACATGGCCGACAGATGACATGGCTGACAGACGACATGGCCGACAGACGACATGGCAGCAGACAACATGGCCGACAGACGACATGGCTAGCAGATAACATGGCCGACAGACGACATGGCTAGCAGATAACATGGCCGACAGACGACATGGCCGACAGACGACATGGCTGCAAGACCTCGCTGAGACCTTGAGTGTAAACTTGAGGTCCCAGTTTCTTTTTCCAGGACTTCCGCTTGGCCCCAGATGGTCCAAACAGGTCTCACCATTGGCCCCCGCCATTGATGGGGTAACCAGTAACAGCTGGAGCCCCTCCCCTTAGCATTAGGAAAAGGAGGAATAATCAACAGTTTAAAGGGTCATCGCACAAGGCAGAGCTCGCTTTCTCTCCCAAGAGGCGTCCGCACCAAATCTTCGTGTGTATTTCCATCTTTCTCTCTCATTTCTCAGCAAACTCTGCTTTTCCCCCATTTCCCAATAAACTCTATTTACTGGCCTAACTGAACTGGCGTGTTCTTAAATTCATTTATGCAACATAGCCAAGAACCTAGAGGAATCCAACGCTTCCCCGGCTTCGCTCCAGCCTCCGAAACAGGATGATAATCAATTCCCATTGTTGAAGCCAAAACTAGTTTGTGTATTTGTTTTTTGGGGTTTTTTAAAAAGATTTGTTTTTATGTATTTCTCTCCCCTTCCCCCTCCCCCCCCCCCCGCCCCGTTGTCTGCTCTGTGTCCATTCGCTGTGTGTTCTTCTGCGTCCGCTTGTATCATCAGGCAACACTGGGAAACCGCGTCTCTTTTTTGTTGTGTCATCTTGCTGCACCAGTTCTCTGTGTGTGCAGTGCCACTCCTGTGTGGGCTGTGTTTTCTCTGAGCAGGGCGGCTCTCCTTTTGGGAGCACTCCTTGAGCATGGGGCTCCCCTACGCGGGGGCGCCCCTGCAGGGCAAGGCCCTCCTTGTGCGCAGCAGCGCTGTGCGTGGGCCAGCTCACCACACGGGTCAGGAGGCCCTGGGGATTGAACCTGACCCCTCCATATGGTAGGTGGGCGCTCTGTCCGTTGAGCCACGTCCGCTTTCCAGTTTGTGGTATTTGTGACTGCAGCCTGGCAAAACTAAGACAAGGCGTTGGTGACCTCCCCACCCAGCTCTTCAGTCCTTTTAACTATGAGCTGAAAACTGAGCAAAGGAAGAAGGAAAATAGGGAGAGGAAGAGAGGACAGGTAAAATGAAAGATGGGAAGAATCAGAAAGTGCAGAGGGAGAGGGAGAACGAGCTTTTATTTCAGCAGTTGGCAGCCTGGAGAACTCCTCTTCTTGGTGGGATCAAGGACCGGGCATTCCTCTCCTGGGGAACTGTGAACTGAGAAGGAAAAGTGGAGAAAGGCAAGGGTGGGAGGTACCCATTGCCATTTCGGTGCTCACGACCGTCTCTCTCCCGAGTTCCGGACCCCAGACCTGCAGTCGTGGGCAAGGCCCCGTTCATTTACCTCCCAAATATCTCTCCAATCGAGCGTGTCTCTCGCCCTTCCAGCCGCCGCGGACTCCAAATCCCCACCACCTCCTGCCTGGGCCCATCTCCTAGCCCACCCCTTGAAGCCAGCCTTGTCCCTAAGATGCATTCTCCCGTGTTTCTAAGGAGTTGGACTCGAGGCCGAAACCTGCCCGAGGTGGCTCTTTCAGGCCCCACCCCAGCCCACCCCAAAGGCCCCGGGGGGGAAGCTGCCCTCCCAAGCAGAGGCCCGCTGGCCTGGACGGGAGCTGCAGCTCAGGCCCCCTGGCCGGCCACGCCTTTTTATTTATTTATTTATTTATTTTTTATCTCTCTCCCCTTCCCTCCCACCCCAGTTGTCTGCTCTCTGTGTCCATTCACTGTGTTCTTCTGTGACCGCTTCAATCCTTATCAGCGGCACCAGGAATCTGTGTTTCTTTTTGTTGCGTCATCTCGCTGTGTCAGCTCTCCATGTGTGCGGCGCCATTCCTGGGCAGGCTGCACTTCCTTTTCACGCTGGGCAGCTCTCCTTACGGGGCGCACTCCTGGCGCGTGGGGCTCCCCTACGTGGGGGTCACTCCTGCGTGGCAGGGCACTCCTTGTGCACATCAGCACTGCTGCATGGGCCAGCTCCACACGGGTCAAGGGGGCCCGGGGTTTGAACCGCGGACCTCCCATGTGGTAGGCGGACGCCCTGACCACTGGGCCAAGTGTCCCTGGCCACGCCTTTGTGCGCACCTGCGTTCCAGGCCAGGCACCTCCCTTCCGAGGCCTCCTTATCAGAGATCTGAGACCCTGTTCAGGTCCCTTGGCCCAGAGCCCAGAGCAGGAGCTGCTTTTCTCTCGTGGGCCCCGTGCTTACACTACTGCAGCAAGGGAACGGTGAAAAACCTACGTCCGGGTTGGCTTACTGTCCCAACGGACACCACAACAGCTGGCAGCTCTCCGCCCATTTCAAGATCGGAGACTGGTCACTCCCCTCTGGGAATCCTCTCCTCCTCGCGCTGCCCTCGGGGGCATCCCGGGCAGGATCGGCCCAGCCGGGCCTCCTCTCCTGAGCGCCCTCAGCCAGCGAGCGCCTTGTCAGCCTCTCGGCTTCTTCTCAGGGACGAGCTCCCACAAACAGCGGGGCTAACAGGCCTTCTCTTCCGAGCGGAAGGAGGCCCTCCCCGGGGGAAGACGTGAGAAGCAAGGGAGGGCGCGAGCTGCAGGTGCTGCGCGGCACGGCTCTCCCCTCCTCTGCCTCCTGGCGTCAGGACGCCCTCCCGCAGGCTGACTCGCCATCACGCCGGGCCCGTCGACCCCCGAGCAAGCCCGTCCCCCTCCCCAGGTCCAGCCACCCCGGGACCTGCCTTCCCCCTCTGCAGCGTTGGTGACCCCCCGTGGAGTTCCCCCACTTCCGAGAAATGCAAGTTCCTTTGACTCATTCAGCAGAGATTTCCTGGACATGGCACGTGTTGGAATGTGTGTGATTTACGCTGAAACAACCAAGGACAGCGCAGAGTTCTCCGTGTGCGTGAATGGCCTCTCCTCGCACCCTGGAGGGGCTTGGCCAGCACTGGCAGGAGACCCCCCAGGAGCCTTCCAGAGCTGGTCATGTCTGCCGCCACAGGGTTCATTTATTGGCACGGGGTGGTAGGAATTACTGTTCCCTAGTGAAATTGGTGAAGGTAAAGATCTGCAAGTCCCCAGAAACAGGCCTCTGCCTCCGCACCAAGGGTGGAAACTGTGAGCCCCCGGACTCTCACCTGGGGAGAGACTAGCCTGGAACTCTGATGCTTCTTGGTACCCTCCCTCCAGCCGCCCAAACCCTTCCAGCCGAGGAGCTGTTACCAGTCCACCCGGGTTTACCTGATCCTGGCAGAGCGTTCCTAAATGTGCCTCAGAGCGCGACGTTCCTGCCAGGCAGGGCCCAGGGCTTTGCAGCGCCCACGAGTACACGGAGTGCACTTGCTTTTGTCCTGCTAACAAGCATACATTTGTCAGCAACCGGCCAGAGAACCCCTCTTATTACGACACCACCTGGTAGGGAGCTTTCGGGGAAAGACACAAATGCGGGAAGCTAGTGGCGTTTTCCAAACGGGATGGACGAAGCGGCCGAGGCCTGTTCTGAACTGTCCAACACTGCAGAGGGGAGGAAGGAAGAGAGCAAGCGCCTGACCTCGTGCCTTAGGTCCCAGTGGGAGCGGGAGCCGTGTATTCTAGCAGGGTGCTTGCTTTCGGCCAGAGCTCTGGCTTTCTGCTTGGAGGTGTCCTAACCGGAAGTGCGAAGGCCGGCTGAGCCATTGCGTGGCCGCTCAGGGGGCATGCCCCTTGGTGCCCCTGCCGGGGTCCCAGGATGCGGGGTGGCCTCAGGAGGCTGCTGGGACGGGCCGGCCTCCCCTGTGACTGCTCCTGGAGGCACCCCGGGGGCTCTGCTGCTGGGGGCCCGGCCAAGAGGAGCCGGCAGCTGATCAAGAGAGAGCCCGAGCGCGTGAGTCCAGCACACGCGCGTCATGCCTTGCTGGCGTGCTCGTGGCGTGCTCGTGGCGTGCTCGTGGAGGTGGGTGAGCCATAATGCAGCGAGGAATCGCTGGATGGTGATGTGCTGAGAAGTGACTTCTCTGCTCAAAATTCATCACAGTAAAAGTCAGATATTGAAAAGAAAAGTAAATATGCGATTTGCTTATATTAGTGTGTTTTATTAGATTCTACACATTGAAGTATACTATCAGGCTATAATAAATATATCCTATTTTATATAATAAATGTATGTACTACAAATAGAATATAAATATTATAACATAAAAATCAGCAAATTACATAAATAGAGCTGACTGGGCCCCGCCAGCGCTTCCCATCGCAGTCCTTTTCTGAAGCCGACACCCCTTCTCTGGACGGCACGAGCACCGCCCCAGTTCAAGCCACTGAGGAACCTTGGAGAAGACGTTTGGTCTTCCCCGTTTGGCTACGCTGAGATTCGCTGGCAAACCCGAAGCCTGCGGCCTCTCTGTTTCTGGCATCCTCTCCCCCAGCACCAAGTCACCCACTTTCCCAGAGGCTGCCGGGGATGCCAGGAGCCTCCGCTCGAGACGTCCTGCCACCTTGAGGGCTCAGGGGAGAGCCTGGAGCCTGCCCTTCTCGCAACCTCCCAGCACCAGAGAACCACTCTCCCCCCTCTCCCTCTCCCACGCCACATAGGACTCTCCCCCACAAGCCTAGAAGGTCGAATCTCAAAATCTGGGACCACAGTACTAAAAGAGGGAGGGGCGGTAACCGGTGCGCTGGAGGAGACGTCCTTGATCTGAAAGCCTCTGCACTCCCTTCAGAAAAATCAAAGCAGCAACTGAACTTGGCCTGCGGGTCCTTGGTTTCTAGCCTCGGGCCTCGGACATTTAAAAATGATGTCTCATACCTGTTCCCAGGGATCCTCAAGAACTGATGGAGGGGGAAACGGATGCGGCTCAAGCAACTGGGCTCCCGTCTACTGTGTGCGTGGTCCTGGGCTTGGAGTTCGGGACCTCCTGGTGAAGGCGAGCTGGCCCGCACGGAGAGGTGGCACAACTAGACGACGCAACAAGAAGACACAGGAAAGATGATGAGAGACACAGCAAACCAGGGAGCAGGCCAGGTGGCTCAAGTGACTGAGAGCCTCTTTCCCTCTAAGGTCCCAGGATCGGTTCCTGGTGCCTCCTAAAGAGAAGGCGAGAAGAGGAGACAAGCAGACATGGAACAACACGCAGCGAATGGACACAGAGAGCAGACAGAGAGTGCAAACAACATGGGGGGGGGGGTGAATAAATAAATGAAATAAATCCTAAACAGAACAGCTGAGGAGGGCCATCTCTCCTTCCCCACTTAGGAGGCCACAGCCAAGTAAATGAGATGCAGTTGATTTTTCCAGCAGGCTACTCCATTGCTCTATATTTTTGACAAATCACTCGGCCTCAGTGGATGCTAAGAGGGGCAGGGGCCGACCCCCGAGCTGCCCTGCGGCCTGCCTGAGGGCACAGAGCCTGCCCCAGCCGCCCACTGAGCCGCGTGCTGTCTCCCTCCGCCCTTGACACCACCTGAAGGTGAACTGCCCGCTAGGGTGTGGGCAGGCCGTGCCCTCCTCTCCCTCAAAGCCTCGCGCCTTGGCCTGGCCTCCTTCCCCGGGGACGGCTCTCCTTCAGAGAGAAGGGCCCTCGGCACGGAAAGTCACTTTGGCCAGGCTTTCTGCTTCAGTGTCATTGTGCTTAGAGTGCACTTAGGAAGTCATTAAAAGGTTGGGTTGCGCATCAGGACTTCTGCCGGGCCACCGAGGAGAAGCCGATACTGGGCCCTGGGAAAGCTGCCGTGGCTCCAGCGGCCGGCGGTGGCGACCAGGAGCGGGGGCCGAGGGCCGGCGGCCGGAGACTCGCCCTGCCTGCTCTCCTTGAGGAAGGAGCGCTCGGCGGCCGGAGCCCGGCGCCCACCACCCGAGCCTGTCCCCACCCATCAGAACGTGAAACCGCAGGAGAGACCGCGCTGTCCCGCAAACACACACACACTAACGATGCAACAGCAACAGAGCAAGGAAGAGGGCAGGGATGAGAGGGAGGAGGAAGGCTGCCCATCCTCAGAAGTGACGGGGCCTGCTGCAGTCGCACGTCAGTTGGACCTTCAGCTGAGTCTTATTCAGCAAGACAGGGAGCAAAGCAGCAGGGGGCATTCGGGCTGCCCGGCTTTCCTGCCTCTCTGCTTTCCACGCCAAAGCGTTTCTAAAAGTCCTGTTGGGCATTTGAATGAGAATAAGCCGTGGGGTGAACCTAAAGAGAGAAAAATGCCTAAAATTCCCAGGGAGTTGTGCTGCCGGCAGGAGAGAGCTATCCCGTTTTATTTCTATCCCAGCATCAAATAAATATATCTGGAGGAACAAATTCATCGGGAGCCGCGTCTCCTCCCCAATATGCACATGCTAATGCACTTCTGTCCCGCCAGTGTTTTCAGAAAGCATTCTCAGTCTTTGACAGGTAGGAAATTTGCATTTCCATTAGTGAGGTCTTTGTCGATTTTGAGTCATAAAAGCCCCAGAAGAATAGGGCTGGGGAAAACGTTTTGTACGCTGAAAAGGAGACTTGATTGCAGGGTTCAGTGGAAGGTACCAAAAGAGATAAAGGCTGCGGGAACGGGATGGGGCTGCGGGAAAAACTCACAATACGGAGAAACTTATTAATGCACGAGCCTGTCACTGGACAACCAGAGGGGAGGAAAGTCTGAATGTGACTTTACTAGTTTGCAATCGACTGTGTTTAACATTAAAATAATAGACTCTGCGAGGGTGATAAGGGGCATTTGGTGCTGCCAGCCCAGTGCAAGTGTTTCCCGCTCCTGCTCCATTAGCTGCAGCTATAATCTTCTCATTTAAAATTCGGCCGCAGCAACTCTGGCAGGGATGGGGGTTTGATTTGTGTATGTGATTTGCTTTACTCTTTATGTTGTTAGAGTCAAGATGCCCAAGAAAAATAAAAGCTCAAGAATCCCCAGCAGCAAAAAGAATGATGCAAACAGTGCTGCTTCATTCGTTATCTTATTTGCCCTCCAAACCCTGTCCCCACACAGTTACACAGTTAAATAATTCAGCTGCCGCATTAAGTACCAGCGAGGAACAAGAAGAGGGGAAGCTGTCGTGCACCCGGGGCTGGGAAAACATGCATCCCTAAGAAGCAGGGCGAAGTCAAGGGGAAGTCTTGCCCTTCCGAGACTCTCCCGATGTGGACTGTCCAGGAGGGTTAGTTAAAGCTCCTTGTTGTAGAGACGAAGACAGAGAAGAAAGAGAGTTTAAGTGGCCAGCGCAAGGACGTACAATCCATTTCTCGTAAACAGGGTCTCTTGATTCATGGTATGGGGTTGGCTCCATTTGTCATGAACGGTATCTATATACAGACCCCGGCTCCTTCATTCATTCCGCAGCTACGTGTTGAGGGACCACCCTATGCCCGGACTGAGAAACGCAGAGGGGCTGGGGGCGAATCCGGCCATGCACTACAGGGAATGCTTTGCATTTTAGTGGGCAAACAGACAACAAAGGAGGAGAGCCATGAATACACATGAGAATGTCACATAGTGATGTGTGCTATCAAGAGGAACAAAAGGATAATGTGGAAGACCGGGGCCAGGGACTAAGCTCTCCGAGGAGGTGGAGGAGAACAAAGAACATTCCAGATGGTGGGCAAGCTCGGTGTCCATGCAGCAGGAGCCGAGCGCAAGGGGGAGAACGGCATGGACGAAGCAGGAGAGCAGCGGACCCGATGCAGGGGGGTGTGCAGAGGGGCTGCGATGGGCCAGCAGTGGAGGATTTCCAGCGAGAAGCAACATGTTCCGCTTTGCGTTTTGTGAAGCCCCCACCAGCAGTGAGGGGGGATCCAGGGGCGTGAGAGGGGAGAGATCACGGTTTTATTCTTAGGGCCAGGCTGCTCGGGTCTGCAGAGGGACCCTGAAACAGCCTTCCTCTTTCTTGCCTGAGTTTTGGCTCATTTGAGAATAAATAAGAGAAGGGCCGGTGGAGGCTTTCGTGCCATGCTTACTGTGGCTACACATTCGGGCGCGGCCCCAGCGGCTCCGCTGTGAGAGCCGGAATGCTTTCCAAGTACCGGCTTCCAGAATCGGCCAGCCTTCCCCACACGTCCCTGGGGTGAAACAGGCCCTTCCTGCGGAGGGCACGAGCCTGCTCGGAGGACAGCCGAGAGCACGGTCCCTGCGGGCGGCGCTCCCCGAGGCTGAAGGTGAGCCGGGCGAGAGGGCCCCTACCCCTTCTTCCCGCAGTCGGCAGTCAGGGCCCGGCCGTGCAGGGAGCCAGGGAGCAGAGAGCCCAGAAGCCATAGAGGCCGAGCTCCTCACCTTGCCCGCCAGAGCAGAGAGTGGCAGCAGATGAGCGGGAGGCACCGGCAGTAAAGACGGAGAACACCTCCCCAGGCCGGGCGAGGACTTGCGTCTTCACGGAGGAGCTGTTGCCAGGCATCGTGCTCGGCGGTGCAGGCCCTGCCTCCGGCCGCCTGCAGCGTCACCTTCCCATAGGACACGCTTGTTAATTAAACTACCCGTCTGCAGGGATGCGGCGCTCAGTCATCCCTCAGCCAAGGGGCTCTCCCTACACCCACCGCCCCAGCAGGCACGGGAGCTCTTTGGCCCTCGGTGGAGCTAAGGCGGCCCCGCTCCCTTTGTCATACTCCCTCGTACACGAGACCTGGTCTTATTCAGTCCTTACACGCCTCTTTTACAAGTTAAACAGCTTCCAACTCCTTTGTAACCTCTGCTCGTTTCTGCTTTTGATTTGCTGCAGTTTTGCTTTATTGCGCTTAAAATTCAGAGAGCGAAGCACCGCACGGAGCCCTGTCATCGAGCCTGACCTCCGCCGTGCCTGCACAGCCGCCGGCCGCTCCCCGGGGATCCGGTGTCATCCCCATAGGTCCCGGCGACACACGCGCTCTCTCTGTCAATGCCCCGGCGGCGCTGCCCATCCCGCTCTGCTCCCGAGACCCCGTGATCCTCGAGGTTTTGTCTGCCGTGCTGCCTCCCACCTGGAGCTGCATAATAGATCCCTGGTATTCAGTCCTGAAGAGCACGCTCTCCGTGCGACTGCTGAGAGGCACCCTGTTATTCATCAAACGTGTCTGACTTAGCCAGGTTACGGCGAGGCGAGTCCTGTCTTCTAAACCCGGCCGATTTGGAGGCATGTGTGGGAGAAGGCGCCCTCGCCTCCGGGGAGCAGCCAGCCAGGGAAGACGCATCTCCCCTGCTCTGCGGGGCCAGTGTGTCTTAAACTAGGGACATCCGAGAGCATCGACAGAGCACCGGCCTCTTAGCGGTGGGATGCAAGATAAAGCTCAACTCCAAGGTCATCTGACCTATCTATCACCCCAGCTTCTTAACTCGTTACTCCAACACAAGCATTCACGGGCTGTGTTGGTTTCTTCACGGATCTCTAATCCCAGGAAGCTCACTGCTGCCTGTGGACTTCTATTCTCGCTGGGACCCATCTAGAATGTTCTTTTTCTTGCTTTCGAGATATTGACACCTTTCTCCAAATGCCCCCTCGCATTCCTACGTCCCTGAACATTCCCTGAAATTTGGGACTGTGGAATTAAGGTGCGCCTATAATTTTCCATGAGCAATCCTCTAGACCGGCACGGTCTAACAGAACCTTCTACGATTATGGAAAAGTTCTATATCTGCACTGTCCAGGAATCACAAATTGTACATGGCTACTGTGCCCTTGAAATGTGGTGAGACCAAGGAGCTGAATTTTAAAATTTTATTTCAATTAATTTCAATTTAAATAGCCATGTGGGTGGCCAGGGGCTACTGCATTTGACCGTTCAGCTTTCTCCATCTGCCAGCGGGCTCTTGATATTCGAGGTAATGTGGAAGCCACATGCTAAAGGCGGCGCAGCTTTAGATAGTCGGTTCCCTGAATGGTTACGTGGAGCAGAGCATTCCCACCCTTCTGTCAATCAAGAACATCAGTTTTGCACTTAACGTGAGAGAGAAATATACTTCTACCATGTTAAGGCACTGAGGTTTGGGAGTTTGTTAAAGCACCTACTGTCACCTTAACAAGTTATCGTCAGTACGCTGGCACTGAGCACACAAAGGTGAATATGCCACGGCCATTGGCCTCAAAGAGCTCCCATTCGGGTCAATTCAATATTGAAGCACTCAGCATAATCTGTGGATGATAAATGTAGAATTTCAATGTTTCATACTTCTTGTCTTTCAGCCAAATTACTAGCTCATGCTCTCCATCTAAGATGCTGCCCAGCAAACAGCAAGGGTTCAAGAAGTTGGCTGAACATTAATGAGTGAATGCATGCATGGAGGCAGGCAGTTCCAAAACAAACCCCCTTCTCTGCCTCCCCTCTCCTTCTTTCTGCCCATTTCTGCCCCACCTCTTGCTCTTTGCCTTCATTCTCCACTTTCCTTCTTTCCCACATTGCCCTTTGTATTAGTCAGCCAAAGGGGTGCTGAAGCAAAATACAAGAATTTGGTTGGTTTTTATGCAGGGTATTTATTTGGGGTAGGAGCTTTCAGATACCAGGCCATACAGCCTAAGTCACTTCCCTCACCAAAGTCTATTTTCACGTGTTGGAGCAAGATGGCACCAATGGCTGCAGGGGTTCAGCTTTCTGGGTTCCTCCTTTCCAGGGTCTTGCTTCTTTCTTGGTTCAAGTTTCCTTTCTTCCCAGGGCTGGCTTCTACTTGGGCTCAGGGTTCCTTCCTTCCCAGGGCTTCTTTCTCCTGGGCTCAGGTTCCTCTCTTCCTGGGGCTGGCTTCTCTTTCCTCTGTAAGCTTACTCCCTGGGGCTCCAGCTTAAGGCTTCAGCATCAAACTCCAACATCAAAATTCCAACATCAGAAACCCCCAACTCTGTCCTTTGCCATGCCTTTTATCTGTGAGTCCCCACCCACCAGGGGACTAATGATGTGGCCCAATCAAAGTCCTAATCATAACTTAATCACACCCAGGTACAGACCAATTACAAACATAATCCAATATCTATTTTTGGAATTCATAACCATATCAAACTGCTACACCGTTCATATACAGTCATCCATTAGATGTTTTTCTTAGTCTCTCCTTCTCAAAAGTATGGAAAGTTTCCCACTTACTATTTTTTTTATTTAAAGGGATACATCCAGGCCAAGAAAGACGAGCACGTGTCCTCTCTGGCCTCCCAGGTTGAGGGTTATTGTGTCGGGCTATTTTGCTAGAACAGTATCACAGCATCCACTCAAGGCATGGTCAGAGTACTTCTAGGATGTTCTGATTTTCAGTATTTGGTCCTGATTTCCCTTACAAATACACAGAATTCTTAACTTTCCAATTCCTTTATTCTCATTATTTTTTGGCTCAGAAAACAAAGGTATATATTAATAATCATCACCATCAAAAACGCCCTTATTCCCCCGTGCAGGGGCTCACAGTGGCACGTGGTAAGCGCGGAGGCCCTTGCTTTCTGAGGTGCTGGGTCCGAGGCCAGCATGCTAATTCAACCAGGTCACTTCATTTGCTAACTTGTTCAATGCCTATTTATTGAGCACTTACCCTGCATTATGGCTGCAGGATGTTTTGCCAATGCCTTGAAAACAAGAGAAGAGAAGGGCAAATAAGAGAACTTCAGGGACGCAGATGTGGCTCAAACCACTGGGCTTCTGCCTACCCCATGGGAGGTCCTGGGTTCGGTTCCTGATGCCTCCTGGAGAAGGAAAGCTGACGCGGGAGGCAGGTGCAGAGAGCTGACTCAACAAGATGACACAACAAAAGAAACGCAAAGAGGAAAGGCAATGAGGGACACAACAAACCAGGGAGCTGAGGTGGCTCACGTGATTGAGTGCCTCGTCCACATGTGAGGTCCTGGGTTCGGTTTCTGGTGCCTCCTAAAGAGGAGACAAGCAGACAGAGAGCAGACAGGAAAGGAGAGCCAGAGAGCAAGTGCAACCAACGAGCTGTGTGTGTAGGTGTGGAGGGATAAATAAATAAAGTATATCTTAAAAAGGGAGAGAACTTTCTAAAATAAAGTACCTGCCTGTCGGTGGAGGCCGATCAGAGAAGTTTACAAGATAAAGCAGGGCCATTTGCAAGCACACCGCGGCACTCGGGCGCTCGGGCAAGAGGCGCGTGCCCCTGCCATCCGGGCGCTCGGGCAAGAGGCGCGTGCCCCTGCCATCCGGGCGCTCGGGCAAGAGGCGCGTGCCCCTGCCATCCGGGCGCTCGGGCAAGAGGCGCGTGCCCCTGCCATCCGGGCGCTCGGGCAAGAGGCGCGTGCCCCTGCCATCCGGGCGCTCGGGCAAGAGGCGCGTGCCCCTGCCATCCGGGCGCTCGGGCAAGAGGCGCGTGCCCCTGCCATCCGGGCGCTCGGGCAAGAGGCGCGTGCCCCTGCCATCCGTCTCCCCCGCCTGGAGCGTCGCCCCCTGCCCGGCGGCCACATCAGGGCCCTTCCGGGGGCCCAGCAGCCTGGCGCCGAGAGCACGGGCCTGCTCTCCGGGAAGGCGAGGGGAGCGCCGCACCCGCACGCCGGCCTCTGGCCGCCCCGGGGGAGCGGGGTCCTTCTCGGTGCGCGTCTCCTCAAAAGGCCCCAGCAAGCCAGGATCGTC
This sequence comes from Dasypus novemcinctus, assembly GCF_030445035.2. Lineage (NCBI taxonomy): Eukaryota > Metazoa > Chordata > Mammalia > Cingulata > Dasypodidae > Dasypus > Dasypus novemcinctus. Next base: position 5,753,828 of record NC_080673.1, on the reverse strand, counting down.
CGGTGGGTGCGAGCGGCGCCGCTGCCGGCCTCCGTGCGCCCAGGCCCGCGCCGACCCCCGCAGGGCGCCCCGGGCGCGCCCCCCCAGCGTCCCCGGCGCGTGTCCGGGGCAGGGTGCAGGCCCCGTGCGTTCCCCGCGTCTCGAGGAGCGTGTGTGCGTGCGGGGGGGGGGGGGTGATAATCAAAGCAGGCCGTGTTTACGCCAAGGCCGAGAGGCGGGGCCTCCCCGCGGAAGGAGCGCGCGGGGCCTGCGGGCCGGCCGGGGAGGAGGTGCGGGGCGCGCGGCGGGGCGCGGGGCGCGGGGCCCGACGGCGAGGGGGCCCCCTCCTGCGCGAGCCCCGGCGGCCGGCGGCGGAGCCCGGCGAGGGCAGGGGCAGGGCCCCCCGACCCGAGCCTGCGCCCCCTGACCCGGAGGGGCTTCCGCGCCGCGCTCCCGGGGCTCGAGCGGCCTGCTTAGCTGACAGGACGGAACGCCTCAGTCGGCACGTGCCGGACGCAACGGCTCGTCTCAGGAGCGGGGGTCGCCGCGCGGGCCCCGCGGCCCGGCCATGGGATCAGGCCCGAGATCAGCCCTGACCGCGCCGCCCCCAGCCCGCGCCGCGGGCCCGCACCTGCCCGGCCTCCCCTGCGGGCCGGGGGTCCCGCACCTGCCGCGGCCTCCCCTGCGGGCCGGGGGTCCCGCACCTGCCGCGGCCTCCCCTCCTGCTCTCCGGGCCGGCGGCTGGCACAGCGTCCACTAGTGCGCTCTCTCCAGCCCGAGCCCGGCCCAGCCCGCCCCCTCCCCGACGACCTGCCGGTCCCGCCGTCAGGCCGCAGGGTGGACACTTCTCTAGGGGCGCTCGGGGCCCCTGGGCGCGCCCTGTCGCGGGGCCCAGCCACTTGCTCGCCTCCAGGCACACTGCGCTCACCACCCAGGTCTGCCTGCCTCCTTCTCTGGACTCTGCCGAGAGGGCGGGCACTGTGGCTTTGTTCCCCAACAGCTAGCAGGGTGTTATGTTCTCCATAAATATCAGGTGACCCAAGAAGCGCAGAGAATCTGGATTATGATCATATAAAGAAGTTCATCAAAAATGGAATCTGGGGACGCGGCTGTGGCTCGAGCAGATGGGCTCCCGCCTACCACATGGGAGGTGCCAGGTTCGGTTTCTGGGGCCTCCTGAAAAGAGGACAAGCAGCAACAAACAGACACAGAGAGCGGACAGTGAGCGCAAACACAAGGAGAGGGGGTGAATAAACAAAATAAGTCTTTAAAAGAAAAAAAAGGGAAGCCATCGCTTCCTGGACTTCTTGCGTCTTAGATGAAGCCCAGAGCCCACCAAGTCTTTCCAGTGGCCACGGACTGCTTCGAGGAAATCTGTTTCCAGATTCTCAACTTCCTAAGATCTTGACCCAAAAATGGGTGGACGTGAGGCAGTTTTTCCTTCCCACTTCACCCCCCTCCCACAACAGTTTTCTCACCCAACAAAAGAAAGGCCTAGGATTTGCTGGAGGGCAGGAACAAGCTTTGGGAAGACTCGCTGAGGCGGGCAGTTCAGCCGGGTAAGGAAGAGTCCTGCGGCCTCGCCCTTCCCTCTGCCCGCCTCTCTCCCAGCCCGCCCACCTACCTCTCTCTCCACTGACTGGCCATCTCAGAAGTCAGATTCAGAAATGATGTGGTCGTCATGGAGACTCCCACTTTTTCTGACAAACATTAAGACTTTTTTGCATGGTTGGTTTGACATTTCAGGTACCAGGAGGGCATTTAGCTCTGTAAATGGAGCTAAACGTGCAGCTCCGAGGTTTTAATGAAATATGTATTTTAAAGCAGGCAATGCAAAATATGACGGGAAATAAGTCTTTTTAGACTGTTTAAGGTTATTTTTAAAAACTGAGCTGTTTACCTAAAAATGTGCAAAGAGATACATAGTTTTTTAAAATTCTGTCAGGCAAAAAGTGGGAGCCACTTCCTGGTTTCACAGGCCTGGAGCACCGACGGGCTGGAGGGCGGTACACCCCAGACTCAGGAGGCAGAGGGGCCCAGGAACCAGAAGTGGGAGCGTCCCAGGGCTCCAGCCTCTGGTGACAAGCAGCACTGCAGAGCTGCAGAGGCCAGGACGGTGCGCAGAGGGCCACAGGTGCAGCGGGGCGCCCCGGTGCGGAGGGATGAACTGCACATTCGCCGCCCGCCCTCGCCCCCACATTTCCTGCCTGTTGGACATTTTAAAGGTATTTCTTTGGATTTCTCATTGTATACAGAACCAGGAGAAAGGGAGAAGTTGAAAAAAAAAAAAAAAGGAAAGATTGGGGAAGGAATTCTAAGACTACAGAGAGTACAGAGAGGGTGACTAAGAGAAACCAAGAAATGGGAAATTTAAAGAATGGGTGGTATTCTGCTGTTGTTATTGTGATTCTAGCACTGGAAGAACTTATATCACTGGTGTGGAGGCAGTGGCCACTGGAGGTGCTGAGGGCAGGAAGGGGAAACAGGTGCAATACGGGGGCATTTTTGGGACTTGGGAATTGTCCTGAATGACATTGCAATGACAGATACAAGCCATTATATATCTTGCCGTAACTACAAGATTGTGTGGGAGAGAGTGTAAACTGCAGTGTAAACTATAATCCCACACTTAGTGGCAACGCTTTAAAATGTGTTCATCAATTGTAAAAAATGTACCACACTAATGAAGGATGTTGTTAGTGTGGGAAAATATGGGAGGGGGAGGGAGTGGGGCATATGGGAATCCCCTATATAGATTTTTTTATATACGTTTTAATTTTTTTAAAAGTATCTTAAATTACATAAATGTTACACAAAAAATAGAGGGGATTCCCATATGCCCTGCTCCCTATATTTTTTATGTAACATTTATGTAATCTAAGTAGCTTTTGAAAAAAAATTAAAAAGTATTTTTGAAAACAAGGTATGGGTTATAGTTAGTAGTAATATTCTGATGATTCTCTTTCATAGTCTGTAACAAATGTCTCGCAGCAATGCAAGCTGTTGTTGTTGGGGCAATGTATGGGAGCCCTATATGATATGCATGTTTATTTTATAAGTTCATGACTTCTACTATAAAATTACTGTTCATCTGTATTCATATGGGAAAGACATACTTCAATAAAATTTTTAAAAAAGGAGCTAAGGAATGCCAAAGTAATAACATCGGGTAGTTGTTTCCTATAAAAGAAAGCTAGGCTTTCTTTCCCTATACAGGAATTCCGTGAATTCAGGGGGATTCACAAACTTGGATAGGAAAATAATTACAGCTTTATTTTCACTAGGTGAAACTTAGCATTCCTTTAATTATAAATATGGGCAATGAACCTCAGTAGTGTTAGCAGTTCCTGTGGTTTGTTTCCAATAGAAATCACAGATATTTTCCTATCACATTACAATTGCTGCAAATATCTTAAAATGTTATTTACCCTTATCACTACTTCAGAATTATGCTTGTTATTAAACCTGTGCTAGATCTTGTTGCTTAGTGCATTAATAAAAGAGCACATATTTACAGTATAACAAATGAACCTTTAAAAATATTTTGATAATTCTACTTCAATATAATTGGTTTCCACTGAAATCTATATATTTTATTTTATGCTTTAAAAAACATTGGTCTGAGTAGGGGTCCGTAGGAGTTTAACAGACTGCCAAACTGTCCCTGGTGCAAAAACTGTAAAGAATCCCTTCCTTAAAACTATATTCCCCCCAAAACTTTCTATCTCTTTACGGTGAGAGCAGGCTCCAGTGGCTAAGGGGATCAAAAAGTATCTACCCACACTGGAGAGATGGAGTGAAAGCAGGCAGTGTACAATAAAGACCCCCACCCACTACTTGGGTCTACTTGGAACAAACTTTCCTGTGGTTCAGTGAATGGACCAGCCCCAGACCTCGAGACTACATTCTTACAACACTAGGATTCAAGTCTGGGAAAAGCCACTGGATAAGAGTAATCCCCGTGCCCTGCACTTCCCACAGAGTCTCCAGTACCACATAGCGTTATGTTGTGGCAAGAACCTCGAGTGGCAAGAGGGAGTTGGAATCCTGCTCAGTGGCTTCTCTTTGGCTTTTGCCAGTTTTGGCCTCTGAGATAACCAAAGAGAGCTGACACCAGCTTTCCCCTCAGCTTGCACCAGAAAACAAGCCGCAAGCCTAAGTCTCTGGAAGTCAGCAAGCCTGGACCGCTTAAAAGAATGCAGTGTGACCAGGAGCATGACTTGCCTTCTAAAATATAGTAAATTTTTCCCCCCAACATTTCCACCCAAGAGGAAATAAGGGAAAGTCATTTTTCTTGGACAAGGTAGACACTAGGGGAAGCCATTTTTCTTGGGAGACTCTGGGGAGCAATGGAGAGAATGAAATTGGGAGTCAGGCCGAGTGGATTTGAACTCTGGCCAGGGGTCTCACTCGCTCCAGGGCCTACAGCGAGGTTGTACACATTTCTGAGTCTCAGTTGCCTTATTTATAAAACAAAACCTGAAGTACAAGATTTCACAAGGATTGAAGAGCCAACGAGGGAGCAGAGGTGGCTCAAGCCATCGGGTGCCACCCTCCCACATGGGAGGCCCCGGGTTCAGTTCCTGGTGCCTCCTGAAAAAAAAAAAAAGATGAGCAGACAACAAACAGACACAGAGAGCAGACAGCAAGTACAAGCAACAAAGGGGGGAAATAAATGAATTAAATCTTAAGGAAAAAGAAAGCCAACCAGCATCATGTAGTTTCCTTCTTTCACAAGAAAAGGCAGCAAGAAGTGACTTTTCAAGAGCTAAAACTACAAAACTAATAAAATCTTGTTAGGAACAAGGCCAGTTTTCCTCCTTCTCTTTCTGACTTTCATCAGTTTTGAAACTCCCTATCAGTACTGTCCACATCTCTTTTGCCAGAAAGCTTCTGGTTTTCCTCGTCTACAGCAATTGGGCTCTGGGGCATGAGTGCCTGACACTAGTACCACAGCCTGGGTTTGGCTTAACACAGAATTTATTGGCTCACAAGTTTTGAGGCTAAAAGAATTCCCAAATCAAGAGAACAGCAAGACTTGCTTTCTTCTCGAGGACTGGCATTCTGCTGCTTGCGGCTGGCAAATTTGGGGTTCCTTGGCTTGCTTTCTGCCTTCCGCCACAGGGCACGCTCTCTCTTTTCTGCGCTTCGATTTCTGCTTACATCTGGCTCCTCCCTCTGGCCCTCTCCAATTTCTGGTTTCTTCTCTTTATAAAGCCTCCAGAAATACAGGTTAAGATCTATCCTCATTCAGTCAGGCCACACCTTAACTAAAAATAGCATCTTCCAGAACTCCTAGTTTTTAAAAAATGGAGGGAGCTGAAGTGGCTCAAGTGATCGAGCACCTCTCTTCTACATGGAGAGGTCCCCGGTTCAGTTCCTAGTGCCTCCTGAAGGGAAGATGAGCAGACACAGAGAACACACAGCAAATGGGCACAGAGTAGATAGCGAGCACAAACAATGGGAGTGAGGAAAAAATAAAATCTTTTTTAAAAATGTGTTCAGGAGACAACTAGCAAGATGGCAGCAGAGTAAGGCGCTCCTAGAGTCAGCTCCTGCTACAGGGCAGTTAGCAAACACCCAGAGCTCTCTGGAGCTAGATGAAGCACCTGCTTGGGTGCTCCAGGAGACCAGAAGAGCTTACTGCCACATCATTGAAGGAATGAATGGAGGAGAATGCCCTTCTGCAGAGAAGACTCATAAGTAGAGGCTCCATGCCCTGGAGGCTGGTGCCCTTCCTCCACTGGAGGCACAAGCCACCTTGGGAACTGTTCTGCAGCTGGAATTAAAAGCTCCACTTTCCCCAAAACAGGGGAGGAAGAGACAGTTGGGCACCAACTTCAGCTACTGAGGAGTAAATTCAGTGGGCTACAGTATAATCCTGAGAGCAGCTAAAGTTTGAGCCTGTCCAGGTCAGAAAGAGGCCAGGAGCTGTCATCTTAACTCCACACCTGGCACAAGGGGAAGCGGGGTGGACTGAATATCCCAGTGCTGGTGGGGACCGGCTTCTTTCCATCCAGGTCAGACTGCAGGTCTAGCCTAGGCCCAGTGCCACCTCCAGCAGGGAGGAAGCTGCAGGGACCTGCGCCAGCCTCTCTGGGAAATTACCGGCCAAACCACAGAGGCTGGTGATTATCCTACTCTGGCAGCACGAGCCACCCCAGGAGCTGTTCTGTGGCTGAAATCGGAAGCTCCATTTCCCAGGATCAGGAGAGGAGGAGACAGTTGGCTGCTGATTTCAGCTACTGATTACTAGACTAGGCTGGCTAAGAGATAACCCTGGGACCAGCTGGGGTGTGAATCTGCCCAAGTCAGAAAGAGGCCTTGTCCGCCATTTTGATTCCATGTCCAGCCTGAAGGGAAGCCAGGACCAAAAATCTCAGTGACAAGCAGTTTCTTTCATCCAGATCAGCCTACAGCCCCAGCTTAGGCTTCAGCCCCACCTCTGGCAGGGAGGAGGCTGGCGGGCCCTGCACCAGCCTATCCAGGTACCTGCAGTTACCTTTGGCTGGCACAGACTGAAAATCGGAAGTCTACTGGGCAACTGCGGTCATCTTGGACCTGCACTGCCTAGATTGCTGCCCACACCTTCAGCTCCATCCACACCCAGGGCAGGGGAGAAAGGGATGTGAAGCTTCATCAGTCTCTCTGAGCAACTACAGTCTAGGCCTGCACGACTTGAATTATTCCACACAGCTGTGACTCTGTCCCTACCCCTGGCAAAGGAGAAAGTTGGGAGAAGCTTCATTGGTCCCTGGTGCAATGAGGGCAGCTTGAGCCTCCACAGCTTACAGCACCAACTACATGCTTGGCTCCTACTGCACAACCAGCAAGGGAGAAAGGGCAAGAAGCCCTAAACTAAAGAGAAAAACTTCACCTGGAATAAACACTCCAGTAATCCAGATGCCAGCAAACCAACAAAAAATTACACCCCCGCTAAGAAATAGGAAGCTATGGCCCAGTTAAAGGAACAAGATAAGCCTCCAGATGACTTAAAGGAGTTGAGACAACTAATCATAGATGTTCAAACAAATCTCCTTAATAAATTCAATGAAATGGCTAAAGAGATTAAGGATATTAAGAAGACACTGGGTGAACACAAAGAAGAATTTGAAAGCATACATAGAAAAATAGCAGATCTTATGGGAATGAAAGGTGCAGTAAATGAAATTTTAAAAACATTGGAATCATATAATAGCAGATTTGAGGAGGCAGAAGAAAGGACTGGTGAGCTTGAAGAAATGGTCTCAGAAAGTGAACATACAAAAAAAAAACAGATGAAAAAAAGAATGGAAAAAATTGAACAAGGTCTCAGGTAATTAAATGATAGCAAAAGGCAGGCAAACATATGTGTCATGGATGTCCCAGAAGGAGAAGAGAAGGGAAAGGGGCAGAAGGAATATTTGAAGAAGTAATGGTAGAAAATTTCTCAACCATATTGAAGGATATAGATATTCATGTCCAAGAAGCACAACATCCTGCCATGTGCACTGTTGATAATGAGGCAGTATGGAAAATGTGAGCCAAATGTACACTATGGACATGGTAACAGTCAAACGAACTATCTTATCTGTAGTAAATGCTCCACCACAGTGTGGTGTGTTATGGAGGGGTGTTGTTTGGGAATTCTGCACATGTGCATGATTTTTTTTTTAAGATTTATTTTTTATTTATTTCTCTCCCCTTCCCTGTCCCCCCCAGTTGTCTGCTCTCTGTGTCCATTTTCTGTGTGTTCTTCTGTATCTGCTTGTATTCTTGTCGGTGGCACCCATATTCTGTGTCTCTTTTTGTTGCATCACCTTGCTGTGTCAGCTCTCTGTGTGTGCGGTGCCATTCCTGGGCAGGCTGCACTTTTTTTGCAATGGGTGGCTCTCCTTATGGGGTGCACTCCTTGCGCATGGGACACCCCTACATGGGGGACACCCCTGCGTGGCACGGCACTTCTTGCGCGCATCAGCACTGCATGTGAGCCAGCTCATCACACGGGTCAGGAAGCCCGGGGTTTGAACCCTGTACCTCCGATGTGGTAGGCGGACGCCCTAACTGTTGGGCCAAATCTGCTTCCCATGATTGTTTTATACGTTTACAACTTCTGTCATAAAAAGTATATTTAAAAAATAATAGAGTGGGTTGGGGAAAATACACCAAATGTAAGTTAAAGACTATGATTAGTAGTAAGATTTTTGACAATATTCTTTCATAATTTGTAACAAATGTCTCACAACAATGCAAGGTGTTGGTGGAGGGTTGATGGATGGGACCCCTGTATGATGTTATGCATGTTTGCTTTGTAAGTTCACAACTTTTACTATATACTTAATTGTTTATGTATGTTCCTATATAAATGAAATAAAGATAATAATAATAGGGTTGGTTGGGGGAAAAGTACTTTGGTTAGTAGTAATATTTTGAAAATGCTCTTTAATCATTAGTTAAAAAGGTTTAACAACAATGTAAGTTATTGGTGGCAGGCTGAGTTATGAGAGTCCTGCATGTTGTATATGTTTGTTTTGTAAGTTCACAACTATTATTATATACTTGTTGTTTATGTTGTTTATGTATGTTTATGTATGAGTACTTCAAAATATATAATAGCAAAAAATAATAATAAAAGTAAACAAAATGAGAGAAAAAATGGGTTCAAACTCACAGGAATGTGGGATTAAAATGAGAACATGTCTCTTGGGGTACATAATTTAATCTACCACACTTAGGAACACCACAGAGCACAAAATCTATTCCACAAGCCTGCTTTAGGCTCAGGGCGTGGCCCCAGGGATCGGGAACGGTGTCCACATGTCCACAGGCTCTGCCAAGACAGCGTGGCCCAGGGCCACAGCAGCACGTGGCAGTGGGGACTGAGGAGCAGGGGCAAGCAAAAGTCCCCCCAATTTAAGGCACCAATTTTTTTTCCAGCTTTTCATCTCCACTGACAAATAATGATATTTAAAAATCAGTCATGATACTGTAAAAGTGTGGAAATGGATACAGTTGATTGTAACACATTATAGTGAGTAGCAATTGTGGCTGGAAAGGGTAGTCTGGGGAAGTAAATGTCAATTGAAAGAGAGCTAAAGAATAATCTAGGGACTGAATAACACAGTGAACTCAGAGGTGGATGAGAAATTGTGGTTGAGGGTACAAATGCAAGAGTGTCCTTCTGTGAGCTAGAGCGGATGTACATCACTATTGCAGTTTGGTGGGAATGTGGAGAAGCATGGGAAAAACAACTAGAGTGACCTATAGACTGAGGTTAACAGCAGTAATATAATATTCTTTCATCAGTGCCAAAGACGTACTGTGTTGGTAATGGGAGTGTATGGGAAAAGTGTGCCAAATGTCCACTATGGATGATGGTTGGTGGTACTAGTCTGATATTAGCTTATAATCTGTAATAAAAGTTCTACCACAGTGTAGTGTATTGGTGAAGGGTGTTGTGTGGGAATTCTACAAACGTACACGATTGTTTTGTAAGTTCACAACCTCTAATAAAAATATATTTTTTAAAAATAGGGTGGATTGGGGGAAAAATACACCAAATATATGTTAGGGACTATAGTTAGTAGAAATATTTTGATGATGCTCTTGCATAGTTTGTAACAAATGTTTTACAACTACGCAAGGTATTGGTGAAGGGGTGATGTATGAGACCCCTGTATGATGTTATGCATGTTTATTTTGTAAGTTCACAATCTTTATTGTACACTTACAGTTTATGCATGTTCATGTATGAATGACATACTTCAAAAAATATATATATAAAACAAGAAAGTCTATGACCAATATATTACTAGGGCTACACTGAACTTCTCTTGCTTAAAATCATAATTTCTTCAATCTAAGAAGCTATTGTGAGATGTGTCATTTTTTATATATCTTTAAAAAAGAAAAATGTTGTTTAATGAACTATGCCAGTACGGTAAGAAACTTATTTAACTAACTTATTTAACACATACTTAATATAAGAAATAACTAACTTATTTAATACATACTTATTTAAATAATACATACTTATTTAATCCACTCAAGGCTGAATATTCCCTTCCTGTGATAACATCACCAAACACCCCATTTGGCCCTTCAAAGTTGGGGTGAAACAGAATTTCTTAACTCAGAGTCATGTATTAATATTTTATACCACTTTCCAGTATCTCTACCAGGGTAGGTCTGGTTGATTGAATATGTATGACTTTACTCCTTTTGATTTGTGATCTGTGGAGACGTGATGTATGGTTGAGCACAATCAACCACAATGGAAGTTGACTTGAATGCACTGTGCTTTGGCTGCTTTCCATTTCCTCAATCACTTCCTTCCTCCCCTGCTGGTGTTCCCTGCACTTCCCAAATAAACTGTTTTTACCGCCTCCGCCCCCCAAAAAACCAGCCATAATTAATTTGGTTTTCTTATTTTCTTTTCAAAGTATGAATTTGTGATAACATAACTGAAGGGGCCTTTGGTTTCTTTTCATTCGTTTGTTTTTCTCTTTTCCACTCAAATGAAAGTAATTTTCACAAGTCCTAGTAATACCTCACATTCGGAGAGAACTTCGTGCTTTTCAAAATGAGTCTTTGAGTGGAGCCTCTGATGGGCGTCTGAGCTAATTGCCCTGCTACTTCTCCTAACGTAGCTACATGCTTTCCGGAGTCAACAGGGATCTCCTTTCAATTCTCTTGATACTGAAGAGCTCCAGCCATTTTTCTTTATATTTCAATTTCTTGTCAAGTGTCTTTTGGTTGTGCTGTTTTATTTTTAAGACTTTTGAACCCTTTGGGAACTGGCACTTGGTCAGCTCTCCCTTGATCTTCCTATTCATACTATATTTGAAAATAAAGCTTTGTTATCCTATGGAATACATACTCTTCCCCTACCATGTGAAGCAAGTGCTGGGCTTACTTATTTGGAGTTGGGAGACGTCCCTGTTTTCATGTGGAAGTTGTCAGTTTGCTGCTCTTGTGCCCTGCGAGAGACTCAGCTACTGGAATGAGTGGAAATGATCTGTCAGATTTCATTGTTTTTTCTAATTAATATCCCATTTTGTTGTTCCCTATATTTTTCCTTTTATTTCATAACAGCGTTAGTGAGATATAATTCACATGCGATGCCATCCACCCATTTACAGTGTACAATTCAATGCTTTTTAGAATATTTGCAGAGTTGTGCAGCCATCACGACCATCCCCATTAATTTCAGAACATTTTCATCACCACACACACACACACACAATCCCATATCCATTAGCACTCGCTTCCCATTTCCCCCAACCTCCCTCCCTCCATAAAGCCATTTTCTGTCTCCATAGATTTGCCTACTCTGGACATTTTTTATAAATGGAATCTTAAAATACACGGTCTTTTGTGACTGACTGCTTTCACTCAGTGTAATGTTTCTGAGGTTCATCCATGTTACAGCATGTATCAGTACTTCATTCTTTTTTCTTGCTGAATAATGTTGAAAGGATATAGCACATTTCATGTTTCAATTCATCAGCTGATGGATTTTTTGATGGTTGGTTTTGATGACAGTTGTTTCCACTTTTGGGCTATAATTAGTAATACTGATGTGAACAGTTGTATACAAGTTTTTTATAGACATGCATTGGGCAGTGGGGCAGGGGGTTGAATCATGCCCCTTTCCCCCAAAAAGACATGATCAATCAAGTCCTAAATCCCCAGTCCTTTGGATGTGAACCTATTTGTAAATAGGACTTTGGGGGATATTATAAGTTAAGGTGAGGCCAGACTAAATGAGGGTGAGCCTTAATCTAAATGGGCTGGAGTCCTTGTGAGCAAAGGAAATTGGACATGGAGGTGGAAGCCTCAAATGGAAGCAGAGAGGGAGACAACTGTGGCCATGTGAAGAGGCAGAGATGCGAGCCCAGGGACTCCAAAGATGGCGGGATGCCAGCGCCAGAACTCCAGAGTCCAGGGGAAAGCATGACCTGTCAAGACCTTGACTTTGGGCTTGGAGCCTCCAAAACTGTGAGCCAAAAAATTCCTGTTGTCCAAGCCAACCGGTGTGTGGCATTTGTCATAGCAGCCCTGGCAAACGAAAACAACATGTTTTCATTTCTCTTGGATATATATCTAGGAGTGGAATTGCTGAATTATTTCCTAAATTTGGGGAGGAATTATGTTACTCTGGAACTCGTTGGGGTCCTTTTGACCCATCACTTATTTAATTCTTCTCAGCCCCTTAACAAAAGAATACCTAGAGATTAGCAGATTATTAATTAGCTGCTGTAACAAGTAAACCCCAACATTTCAATGGTATAACTTATGCGCAGTTTATTTCTCACTCACATAAAACAAATAGTCTGGGAAGTGGATGTGGCTCAAGCAATGGGACTGCCGTCTACCATATAGGAGGTCCAGGGTTCAATTTCTGTGGCCTCCTGGTGAAGGCAAGCTGGCCCCTGTGGTAAGCTGGCCTGAGTGGAGAGCTGGCCCAAGTTGAGTGCTGGCCCATGCAGGAGTGCTGGCCCACACAGAGTGCTGACCCACAGCATGCTGCTCCGTGCAGGAGTCCTGGCCCAAGAGAAGACCTGGTGCAGCAAGATGATGCAACAAAGAGACACAGAGGAGAGACAATAAGAGATGCAGCAGACCAGGGAGCTGAGGTGGTGCAAGAGAATGATCACCTCTCTCCCACTCCAGAAGGTCCCAGGATTGGTTTCTGGAGCCGCCTAATGAGAAGACAACAGACAGAGAACACAGAGTGAATGGACACAGAAAGCAGACAGTGAGTGCAAAAATATAAAAATATAAAAATATAAATAAAACAACACTCCGACATGGGACATGGCTGTTCTGGTTGGCAGGTGGCTTTCCCCAGGTGGGTCCAGGCTCCTTGCATCCTGTGGCTTACCCATCCCTCTGCTTCAAGCCAGTGGTAAGGACAGACGAAAGTGGAGAGGATACACCATTTCTTAAAAATCCTGGCCCAGAAGCGACCTGCTACTTACCTGCGTGTTCCACTGGTAAGAAACAGTTATTTGGCCTGTTCCAGTAAAGGCAGGGCGAGGGGGCTGAGGAGCGTTGGCTCTGAGTGGGAAGCCGCTTTGGAGAAGCGGTTTCCTGCCGCGGAAAGCGGAGCACAGAACTTTGGTTGCCAGATGACTGATGGAAGCAAGGTGCTTCAGTAAAGGCTGTGGGCTGGAATCTTGAGGGGATGGGGCTGGAGAAGACCTGAGCCAGGATTCCTGCTCTGGAAGGGGAATTTCTGTCTCTCCTTCCCATCTTCTCCTGATTTTGAAAGGAGTTATCTCTGTTGTAGTAGTCAGGACTCTCTAGGGAAAAAAAAAGACGAGATATCTGTAAATATTGTAAGATTTTATAAGGTGGTCTCTTGTGAGGGTGGGGGTGCAGGAGTCCAAATTCTGTAGAAGGCTGCAAGCAGGAACTCTGATGAAGGTCCTGGATGAATGCCCCAGGAGGAGCTGGCCGACTGACGGAGAGGTAGAACTTCTCTCTCTGCTGACTGCCCATATCATGGCTTCTCCCAAGGCCCTCAGCTGAATGGATGAGATGCCTCTCACTTCTGAAGACAACCTTCTCCGTTGACTGGAGATGTGATCAGCCCTAGATGCAGTCAACTTACTGATGACTGAAGTCCACAGGACATTCTCACAGTAACAATTAGGCCAGTGCTTACTTGACTCCACTACCTGGCCACGTTGACATGCAGCCTAACCATCACGGCTCAGTGCTCAGTGAGAGACGGAAATATGAGCAGGAACTGTTAAAGATGGGAAGCAGGGATCTAGTTGGTTTGGACCATTCATTTGTCCCAAATACTCCACTTCTATACTCCCTGCTACCACGAGGGGCAGCATCTGGGGAGAGGCCCGCCGTGGAGTTCTGCACACCCGGCACGTATTTAAATGGTCTTCTCCTCTTCCCCACCCCCGCCCCCACCTGCTCTCTGTGTCCATTCGCTGTGTGTTCTTCTTTTTCTGCTTGCATTCTTGTCAGCAGTACTGGGAATCTGTGTCTCTTTTTTTGTTATTGCATCATCTTGCTGCATTCAGCTCTCTGTGTGTGCAGCGCCACTCTGGGCAGGCTGTGCTTTTTTTCGTGTGGGAGGGCTCTCCTTGCAGGGTGCACTCCTTGCACTTGGGGCTCCCCTACGCGGGGACACCCCTGCGTGGCACGGCACTCCTTACACACATCAGCACTGCGCATGGACCAGCTCACCACATGGGTCAGGAGGCCCTGGGTTTGAACCCTGGACCTCCTATGTGGTAGGCAGATGCTCTATCAGTTGAGCCAAATCTGCTTGAAGTGTCTTCTAATCATCTCACTGATGTGGAGGCTGTGGCCACTGGAGGTGCTGAGGTCAGGGAGAGGGACTTGGAATTGTCCTGAATGACATTGCAATGACAGATACAGGCCATTCTATATCCTGTCATAACTTACAGAATCGTGTGGGAGAAAGCGTACACTACAATGTAAACGTGAATCCACACTTAGTGGCAGTGCTTCGAAATGTGTTCATCAATTGCAATGAATGTACCTCACTAATGAAGGATGCTGTTACTGTGGGACAATGTGGGGAATCGGGCTTATGGGGTCCCCTATATTTTTTAAGTGACATTTGTATAATCTAAGTATCCTTTTTAAAAAAATTTTTAAATAAATTTTTTTGAAAAAAGGTCTTCTCCTGGTAACAGTGTAGATTCTAGCCTCTTTTTGGTAGGACTGTCAATCAGGGTTTCCCCCTGCCCTTGGCCACAGAATGAACACTATACCCAAACTAGACACACTGACCCTTTTCCCTAGAATTTGAGCCGTAAGCATTGTGACAGAAAAGCTGGCACACCCTGAGGGTGGAGTCCTGAAGAAATACTGTCCATTCTTTTATGCCCCTTGAATCCCAGAGTGGCACTGGCCCAGTATTTCTGGAGCCTGGTGCCTTAGCTTTGACTCTGCACATTGCTGCTTAATCAAGTCAGAATTGTTTTCTGTCATTTGCATCAAAGGATCCTAACAATATTCTACCTGCGGCAGAACCTGAGGCTCATTCTAACATCTCTTTCAACCTTTTGCATTCAGGTCCTGTTGATTTTCACATGCTGCATAGCTCTCAGAGCTGTCTTCTTTCTAATATAACCTCTCGTTCTTATCATTGTTTGCCTGCACTTCACAAACCTCTTAACTGCCACCTCCCTGTCCCCATGGAAACTTTTCTAAAATGCAAATGTGGATTTAAAAAATTACACTACCACCTTTGGTGCATTGAAGTTTTGTGCACATGTTGCTGCTGGTGTCATAATTTTTACAACCTTTTTAAAAGGCAGTTTGACCCTATGTATTGAAAGACATTGAAAATACAAGTCTCTGACCCAATGCTTCCCCTTGCAAGAGTTTTTTTTCCTAAAGAAATAACCAGAAATACATACAAGATTTAGGTATAAGGATGTTCTATGAGCATTCATTCATTTTGTTCAGCAAATACTGAATGCCTATGACACTTCAGGCATGACTATTACTTATAATAACAAAATATTGGGGGGGATGTCCAATTAGAGGGGATTGGTGAAAGAAGTTTGGTTATGGCTGTATAACAGAATACTATGTAGTCATTGAGTATGTCTTTAGAAGAAAGACTATTTTGAAAGATTTCAAAATAGTATATAAAGTATAATCCCAATTTTGAAGGGAGACATATACACATGCGTGCACATACCAAAATGTTCACAGTGCCTCTCTCTAGGAGGTGAGCTTATCAGTGACGTTCATTTTTCTGTTCGTGTTTCTATATTTTCCCCATTCTTAACCATTGTATTAGTCAGCCAAAGGGGTGCTGATGCAAAACCCAGGAATCTGTTGGCTTTTATAAAAGGCATTTATTTTATTTGGAGTAGAAGCTTACAGTTACCAGGCCATAAAGCATAAGTTACTTCCCTCACCAAAGTCTGTTGCCACGTGTTGAAGCAAGATGGCGGCCGACGTCTGCGAGGGCTCAGGCTTCCTCTTCCCCTTAAGGCTCTGTGGTCCCAGCTTCTTCCAATCTCAGCTGTCGGCTAGGATAAGTCTTGTCTCTCTCCCGGGGCTTGTGTCTCTATGGGCTCAGGGGCTCTGGTCTCTCCACAAGGCCAGTTGTAAACTGTCAGGTGAACAGCTCATCTCTCTTCCCTTGGCCTCTGCTGTGTCTCATGGAACCTTCTCTCTTGCTGCACGTATCTGCTTCTCTGTGCATTTACTTCTGGTGGTTCCAGCATCCAAAAAACTCAACTCACTCCTCTGCTGTGTAGTTTTCTCTGTGAGTCCCACCCACCAAGGGGAGGTGCCAAGGGGGTGGGGACTCAACATCCTTCTGATGTGGCACAATCAAAGCCTGGATCATAATTTATTCAAGCAAAAGTGAAACCTCTGAAGTTAATACACTCTAATATGCTCAGAGGAACAGACCAGTTTACAAACATAATGCAGTATCTATTTCTGGAATTCAAAATCAATATCAAACTGCTACAAGTATTGCTTTAATTGCAGGGAAAATATTTTAAAAACACTAAACAAATACGGCCATGCCTCTGCCCTACCTAAAACCCGGCAACAGCTCCTCCTTGCTTGCAGAATGAAATGTAAAATGCTCCAGCATCAGCTCCCTCTGACACCTCCAACCCTTCCCGCCTTCACTTCCCATTTCACCTCCTGCGGTAGTCACATCCACCTGTCATTTCAGAGCCCACCGTGACCCGTCATGCCTCAGGGCCCTTACCTTCCTGCACTGCCCTCTCTGTCTTCATTCATTCAGCAGTGATCGACCGTGTGCCATTCCTGCGCCAGGCTCTGCTGTGGGCACCAAGGATCTAGTGGCCAGCACAATAGACAAGGTCCCTGTCCTCAGAGTTCCACGCCACGGGAGGCAGATGGGCAAAGAACAGAGACACAGGGAGATCTGTGATGTTTCCTAATCTCGCGCTGTTGTAGCCAATCACCACCAACTTGGAGGGTTAGACTGACGTGAATGTGTTCTGGAGCTAGAAGTCCACAACGAGGCTTCCGGGGCTAAGATCAAGGTGCCAGCTGGTTCCTTCTGGGGGCTCCAGGGAGAGCCTTGTTTCCTGGCCTTCTGTCAGATCTCAGTGGCTGCTTGAGGCCCCTTCCTCCATCATCAAAGTCATCTTCTCTCCTCTTTGGCCACCTGCACCCCTCTTAGAAGGACCCTTGTGGTTACGCCGGTCCCACCCAGATAATCAGGGATAACCACCCCCTCGCAAGAGCCTTAGTTTACTCACACCTGCAAAGTCTCCTGTAGCATATAAGGTAATAGATTCCTGGGGCTTACAATGGGACATCTATTCCGTCTACCACCTGCGGTATGTTGTGTGTGCTGGGTGCTGGGCAGAAAAAAAAAATGGGCAGAGAGCTCCAGCGATAAGGGGGAGCAAGTCTGTTCTTTTTTTTAAGGAGGTGCTGGGGATTGAACCCAGGACGTCGAACATGGGAAGCAGGTGCTCAGCCACGTGAGTCACAGCCGCTCCCGAGTTTGCTCTTTTTATGGGTAAGTCAGGGAAGGCGTCGCCGAAAAGAGACAGAAGCACACACCTCACCGCCCTCGGCGTTCCTGCCATCTTCCTGACAAACTCAGCTCATTTTCCAGGAGCGGGTTCAAGTTCTCCCCCTTTGGAAACCTTTCCCACGGACTCCCTGCCCTGTGAGTCCGCGCAGTCAGCGAGGGCCCGCATCCCACCTCACAGTGCTGGGCCGCTGCGTCAACATCTGTCGTCGGCATATGGATTTCCCCACTAGTTCATGAATCTCTCAAGGGCAGCAGAGTCGATATCGTGACCCCCCCACACACACCCAGCAGAGTGCCTGGCACAAGCCAACGTCCAATCAATAGTTGCTGAGCAGAAGAATAAATGAGCGGGACCCAGGCTTGGACTCAGACGTGAATGCGAATCCCAGCTCTCCCACTCTGCCGCTGCGTGACAACCCGCAATTAACACAGCCCTCCCCAGCTCCTGGCTCATCTGTGAAATGGGAGCGTAATATAGCAATGTTCCCTGTTTTCCAGGACTAACTCGGGAGTCCAGCAAGGACACAAATGTGTAAAGGCACCGAGCGCTTGCCTGACGGTAGCTGTTCTGTTCCATTTTGGGCAGCCGTGTTGTCTTCTGGGGTCCCTGCCTCTGCCGCCTGCTTTCCCAGCGTGCTGGGTGGCAGCTGCAGCCGTCCTTCCCGTGTGCCGTCCCCTGGGTGGCCGCCTGCCCCCGCGCCTTTCCCCCTCTTCTCACAGGACACCGGCCCCACGGGAGGAGGCCCCCAGTTCAGCAGGTCCTCCTCTTACCACGTGTACCAAGGCCGTTGAGACGAGGTCGCCCTCCCGCGCTCGGGGCTGGGACCTCAGCAGGCCTCTGGTGGCTTGGTGGGCAGGAGCACGACCCACCCCGCTGGAGAGGTTAAGAGCAGCTCACGGGAAAGTGAGTCCTGTCCATGTGTCCCGGTCCCCGCAATGAAGCGACTGCCCGGCCTTCTGCGCGCAGCCCCCGAGGGGCAGGGCCGTGTGTCCCGCCCGCCTGTCCTCCGGGCGGCCTGCAGCGCTGCTCGTCAGCTCGACGCGCACATGCCGGGCGTGTGCCCGGAACCGCACGGCGTGCCAGGGGGGCGCACTGGACAGGAAGGCCCGCCCACCACGAACTCGACGGAGCGGAGCTGCGGGGCGCAGGGACGCGTGCCGCGCCAGCAGAGGCCTGCGCTTGGGTGGCAGCGGCTCATCCGCCCCCACGAGGCCTCGGCCAAGCTCCCGCCCCGGCTTGGCGCGGCCTTGCGGGCAGGCCGTCCTCTCCTCGGGAATTCCTCAGGCCCGCAGGCCGCGCTGGCGGCAGGCCTCTGCGCACCCGCCGACCTGCGGCGCACCGCTCTGCCCCAGTGCTCGCCAGGCAGCTCCACACCCGGGCAGCTCTGCTGAAGAACGGCTTGCCCTGAGCGGAGGGGTCAGGGCAAAGCAGGGGCCCTCCACCACTTCCATGTGCTCTTCACTTCGCCCTTAGCCACCGGGCTCGGTGTTGCCCGACCCCACGGTGCCACCGAGGGCTGCCCGGAGAGCGGGCGTCCCTGGGTGACACTCCTCTCTCTCCTTCTCTCCTCCCTCCCTCTCCTTCTCTGAGCTCTGAGACGGATGTTGACAGAATAACAAATCTCTCTGCCCTTCTAACAAGGCAGGGAGCTGGACAATGCCTCCTGCTTCTCTCCCCTGACAGGTGACGGGAGGAGGGACCCCTCCGAACACCTCTGCGTGGAGGCTGTCTCTTGCACGGCTGGGCCGGCGGACCCTCCCGCGGTCAGCTCTCCTTCCCCACCAGGCCACAGGCCGCCGGCGGGGCCAGCGGCGTCCTTCCCAGGGTGGCGGCGCGGGGCAGCGTCCTTCCCCGCCGGCAGCCCCGGCCCCGCGGCACTGGTGTGGGCGAGCGCAGGTGCCAGGGGCGTGAGAGCCCAGCCCGGCTCCCCCGGGTGGGACAGTGCGCTGTGCCCCCACGGCGCAGCGTTGAAGCCCCCGACACCGGGACCTCGGAAGGTGACCTCAGGTCCTTGCAGACGGGGTGGGTTAAAGCAGGCTGAGGTCACACCGGAGCAGGGCGTCGCTTGACAGGCGAAGGTGTCTTTCTAGGAAGGGGGTGGCAGGCAGGCCCGTGAT
Organism: Dasypus novemcinctus; assembly: GCF_030445035.2. Lineage (NCBI taxonomy): Eukaryota > Metazoa > Chordata > Mammalia > Cingulata > Dasypodidae > Dasypus > Dasypus novemcinctus. Next base: position 5,734,207 of record NC_080673.1, on the reverse strand, counting down.
ACGGAAGGCGCGCGACAGGGGAGGCCGAGGGAGGCGCAGGCCACCGGGAGCTGGGAAGAGTGGGCCAGGGCTGTCCCCACGGGCTCAGGCGGAGCCCGCCCCGCCGGCCCCTTGGTTTTGGACTTGGGCCTGCAGAACTGGACGTCTCCAGCGTCTTCACCGCCAGCTGCCCGCCGCGCGGCCGCCTGTGCCGCTCTCTGCGTCCCTCCAGCCTCCAGCCTCCCGCGGGCGGCGGCTTCTTTGCCCCATCTCAGCACAGTGTCCCCGAGACGCTGCTGGACCTCCCGCTCCTGCCCGCTTGTCCGGGCGCTGGTGGGGGCTCGGGAAGGGTGGGGAAGGGTGACGTGGCCATGGGGTCTGCCAACGCCAAGCCGGCCTGCTTCGAAATTTAAATTTGGTTTTGAGCCATAAAAGGGCTATAAAAGCCTTACACTAAATAAGGAAAACTATCCTCTTCGGGGGCCTAATCCCTGCCCGGTTCTGCTTGGCTTCGCTCCCTCATTATACTTCTATAATACAGGATGGTTTCTATTGAGTATTTCCTTCCTGTTTTTACACTTATTCTTGCTTCACTGACTTTATTGCCGGCAGAATTTTGCAGCATTTTTTTTTACACAGCCATAAATACTATTCAATTCAACAAATGCATACAAATGGCTTCCATTAGAATTTTAATCTACTCTCAAAATGAAAGAAAAGCTTAATATAAATCTTTTTAAATTACCAGAACATAAATTCAGACAGGGACAGCTCCACCTCGACGACGCAAAAGGGGTCACATCCTGCTGTCCCCGCTCATAAATTAATTGAGGTCTCTCGCCGCCGTAAACGAACAGTGCATCCCGGAAAGATCATATCTGTCAAGATTGCAGATTGGTTTCCCTCAGACTTTGTAAAAGTCACAGCTGACAATACCTTCATTATGCCGATGAGAATGGCTGTCTCCCCAACTGGAAAGAAATAGGTGTTTTGTTCTGTTGGACCAAGATTTACAGAAAGCAATTTTCTTCCATGCAGGAGATATGACAAAACTCCTGGAAAAAAAAAATGTCATTTTGCAACTTCTTTCATTCCATCACTTTTTTTTTTTTTACTGCTTGATGCCCACCCTCTCCCCTGCGCGCAGGGGGCCACGGTGACATTTAACGGCTAAGGCAGTCGCCGAGGAGGGAGGCCCTTTCCGGGCTAAGTTAGGAGAGTTGGTGTCCTTTCCTACATCTGAGAGGCCGTCTGCAATCTCCCCTCACGGGCCAGGGCGAGGGAGTGGAAACGCGAGCCCCTCGGCCCCTGGGCCGATGACAGCATGAGAACTGACGTGAGTCCTGAGGGGCCTCGGCAGGCGGCCGCTGTGGCCTCAGTTTCCTGGTTCCGCGTCGAGCCCAGGAGCCACACGCGCCCGCGCTGCCCTTGGCCACTGGTGACCGCTCTCCCGGGAGGACGCTGAAGGGCAGAGCCGGGGTTAGCACTTTTTTCCCATTTCCTCGTGTCATCACCTAACGCTGTCCTGGCAGAGCTGCTGCATATTAAATTGCCTTTTAGGCCCTGGGAAGGGGATGGCGTGATCCGTGGAGAAAGGCCCTCATGCAAATGCGTGACTGCTGACCCTGCCCCGCCAGGAGGAAGGGCAGGAGGCGCTGGAGACCGGAGGGGCACGCGCGGGCACGTGTCGCTCCACGCAGCTTCTCCCTCCTTGGGCCCAGGCCCCGCGGGGCTCCTGCCTCCCACGGCCTGGCCTCGGGAGGGCCGGCGCCTGCCCGCCGAGGAGGAGGCCTGGGGAGGAGGCAGGGGGACGGCTTTGGGTTCCCGGAGGGAAAGCAAGCAGCAGAGGTCGAATCCAAACTTCCTCCTGCCACCGAGAGCCGGGCCGGGGTGGCACCCGTGCTGCGGGTGAGGCTCCCACCGGGGCGGCTGCGGTCCTGAGCCGGGCGAGGCGGGTTTCCAGGCCTGGCGAGGCGGGTTTCCAGGCCTGGCGAGGGCTTTGCAAATTCCCCAACACACGCTGTCCCCACCCATGTCAAGTGGCGTAATAGCCTCTTGCCTTTGCTGAGTGGCACTGGCTGTTCAAGCGCTTCCTTCTTGATTTTTAGCCCGTTTGCGTTCCCTTGGCAGTAATCCCAAGTCTGCGGATCTCCAGTTACTGAGTGTCGATCGAAACGCGCCTGTCTCGGCTTCGCCGGAGCTGTCCAGGACAGTGGGCACGGCCACCTGGCCAGCAGAGTTACGCCGCCAGCGCCCGACGTCTGGGCAGAGCTTCTCAGGAGCCCGGCGGCAGCGGGGGCCGCGGAGAGGCTGTCTGCACTGGACAGTCCCTCGGAGCTGGGCGGCCCAGGCAGGGCACGCCGAGACAGCCCGGATGCCCGAGCGGATGTGGGGCCTCATCAGGTGGGAAGCTGTGCACGAGCTTGCAGTCCCGAGCGGGGCGCCAGGAGGCCGGGGTCGAGGACCCGCAGAGAGATGCGGCAGGCGCGGGGCCCGGGCAGGCGCCGCAGTCCAGACCTGAGCCCCAGCTGGGAAAGCGCACGCGCCACGTGGGCCCTGGGCGCTGCCCAGGGGCAGCCGGCCGCTTCGCCACGGAGACGAGCCGCTGCTGTGAGGGCACTGACCCCATCCAGCCCGTTCCCCACGCAGCCCCTCGGGAAAGCACGAGCCACAGCCCCTCCCCAGGTCCCCTGTCCCCAGCCTCAAGCCCCCAACACCCGGACCCCCCCTCCCGCGGCTTGAATCCGCCTCCATCTGTCTGTGCCCTCAGGAATCTCTCTTGCATTTCCATTTCTCCCTCAGTCTTAACCTGGCCCGCCACCCTGGGTTGTTTCTCTCACTGTCAAGACCTTCCGCTAAATGTCACCAAGCACTGGCCTTTCCTCTTTCAAATCGTTCTTCAGATCCCTCAACTCCAAGATCCTCCTATTAATATACTGGACAAACGGTACCAGCTAGTCCAACTTTTCTCCACTTCACACCCAGAGATAACAAACAGACCCATGGCAGACAAAAAGACGGTAGACTTTGGTACAGGGTTTCGGTTTTGGTCATGGATGGTGGTGACGGTGGCACAACACTGCAAGTGTAATTAATGGCACTGAACTGTATATTTGAATGTGATTAAATGGGAGATTTTAGGTTTTAGGTATGTTACTGGAATAACATTTTTTTAAAAAATCCTTAGACCTGTACAACAACAAATAGAGAACTCTGATGTAAACTATGAGCTGCAGTTACTAGTGTAATTATAATAATGTTATTTCATCAGTCGTAGCAAAGGCACCCTACTAATGCGCAGTGTTAATGGTAGGGAGTGGGGAAGCGGGTGTGGCTCGGGGAGAAGGGGCCGCCTACCACGCGGGCGGGCCCAGGTTGGGTGCCCGTGCCTCCTGAAGCAGACGCAGACCTGAACCACCGCACAAGGGGGCTCGACTGGAACTCTGCACTTCCCGCATGACTTTTCTGTATTCCCACGGCTGCTCCAATTTTTCAAAATAGGGGAGAAAAGGCAGTAGAACTAGCCAGTGATGCTGTAACCATTTTGGCGATGTGTTCTCTGCAAACCCACAATCCATCGCCACCGCCTTGCTACAAAAACACAAAGGGAGCGTCCCCTGAGCAAAAGGTTCTAAAATGCGCTCCCAAGATATAAAACAGCAACAGAGGAAGGAGGAGGGCTTGCTCTCTTTCCCTCCCACCCCTCGCACTTTCCCGGGTAACTTCTCACTCTGTTAATTGTGGCACCAGCCACCTTTTAAATCACGCTTTGAAGCTATTTCCATGAGGCATTCTACTGAATTTCTCTGATGTGCTTCACCTCACGTGCCCCCGCTTAAACCCAGCGAGAGGGAGTCGGTGTTCAAAGGAGGTCCTGAGCTGGCAGGGGAGGTCACACACGAGAGACAGGCGCGTCAAGGACTCCTGTGTCATCGCCGAACACTGCGCTAATTGTAAAAAAAAAAGGCAGGGTGTATATTCTGACACACCATCCCGAAAGGCGGGATGCAAATAAATATTCATGAGTGCACAGCGATGGCCTTCGGCATATTAGATGATCAGCTTTCTCTCGGTGCTGCCATGACAAGCCTCCTGAAGCGGAAGTGGGGCGCAGCCCCCCAGCGCCTCCCCGGGGCTTGCTTTGCCCCCTGGGGCAGAGCTGCCACACTGGCTGGTCTCCCCCGCTTCCTGGGCCTGGGCCCTTGGGGGGCCGAGGAGCTCTGGGCCCCTGACAAGGCCCTATCCCAGGTCCGGTAATGGGGTGGCCTCACGAGAGCAGTCCCCCACCAGGTCCCAGCTCCTGCCCCGGGGCGTTTCACCTCTGACAGGCTTCTCCCTGGGGGACCTGGGCTCCTGGGCCCCTCACTGCTCCCCCAGCGCCTGGATGTCCTTGCACGGGGCTCGTGCCCTGGCCGGTGACTTTCTGCCCATGCCCCCCTTCCACCGCTGGCCGGGCCCCGAGCCCCGTGCAGCTGGAGGCCTCGCTCCCCGCTTGGCTGTTACCCACCCCCTCAGGAGCTGTGGCCAACCTGTCCCCTCAGGCCTGCTCCGCCTCCGGGGAGGACCTGATTCCAACGTCCAGAACGTCACCAGCGGCCCCTTCGCGTCTGGCACAGTCACCCCACCCTAAGGTAGGAGGGCCTCTGAGGACCACTCTGCGCTCGGCTGCAGGGGCAGCATGCACGTCCTCCCGGGGGCGGGCCCTGGGGCCCCCCACAGACGCCAAGCCCCGCCGAGGATGGGGTCGCAGAGGTCTTCTCCAGGAAGCACATTCCATACGGCCAGCAGAATCCATCCACAACACCTCCACCTGCAGCGTTTCCCCACAGCCCCCAGACATTTGGTCTGACTTGAATACCCAGTGTTTCTGACCAAGACTTTCATAAATCAAGTGTGTCTCTTTACGCAGCCCTTTAACACCTATTTATTAAAAACCAATCCTGGGCGGGAAACAGCTGTGGCTCAGGCAGCTGGGCTCCCGTCTACCATATAGGAGGGCCAGGGTTCCATGCCCAGGGCCTCCTGGTGAGGGCGAGCTGGCCCACGTGGTGAGCCGGCCCACGCAGAGTGCTGCCCCGCACAGAGTGCTGTTCCATACAGGGGTGCTGACCCATGCAGAGGGCTGGCCCAGCAAGATGATGCAACAACAAAGAGACACTCAGGAGAGACAGTAAGAGATGCAGCAGACCAGGGGGCTGAGGTGTGCAAGAGAACGATCGCCTCTCTTCCGCGCCGGAAGTTCCCAGGGTTGGTTCCTGCAACTGCCCAATGAGAGTACAAGCAGACACAGAAGGACACACAGCGAATGGACACACAGAGCAGACAACTGGGGTAGGGGGGAGAACTAAATAAAAATAAATCTTCAAAAACAAACAACAAACCAATCCTGGGCAGACACCGTCCTTGGCACTAAGGAGTCAGCAGGGAGTGAGACACTGTCAGTCCCCACTGCCTTGGGAGGAGACAAGCAGCAAACTAAATGAGCAAGTAGACAAAGTCGTGATGGATGGGGAGAGATCTGGTGATACGATAGCAACTGAGGGGTGCGGGCTCGGGGGGCAGGCAGAGGGCAGGGCAGGCGTCTCTGAGGAGTGAACTTGAGCTGAGGGCTGGAGATGTGCAAGAGCAAACTATAGGAAGATGGGAGGACGCCCCACTCAGGAGGGGGAGATAGATAGCAAGAGCAGCTACTGCAGCCCAGGAAGGATGGTGGTGGTCAAGAAACAAAAGGGAGGCCAGCGCGGTCAAAGCATCAGGTGCGGGAGGTGGGAGGAGAGGCTGGAAGTGCAGCCTCGGGTGGAAGCTGAAGCGTGGTGCCAGGCGCCTCCCTCAGCCCCGAGACCCAGCTGGACGACCTGCACTCTGGGTCCTGGGTCAGCGGTGGGAAGCCGGCGTTCTCATTCCGGTTCTCTCTCCATGGCTGCACCAGCCTGGCCGGGTCCCTGGAGTGCATGCTCCTTATCTACAAAGCGAGGGTGCAAGACAAGATGACTCTAAACGTTCCTGTTCCCAGCAGCACCTGCGTGGTGCTGCTCGCCCACAAATGCAGACCCACAGCGCCCAGGGGCCCACGTGCCAAGGCACCAAGCCTGTGTCCAGAGAGCCCGGGATCCTCCCCTGCAAACCCTGCTGCCGCTCCTCGCAGAGCGGAAACCTGCCAGCCGCTGCCAGGGGACACTGACAACTCACTCGGCCAGTGAGCAATGTCATGGCCGTGTCCAAGAGGAGAGGCAGGGGGAGGAGGAGGTAACAGGCAGGAAGCCGGCGCCTAGACAATGAGCTCCCGAGTCCTGCCGGAGCAGGAGCCTGAATTGAAACATCATCCAGGTCAGCGCAGGGATTGCACTGCAGCAAGCTGGCCGAACTTCAGACAGAGGTGACAGGGCAGCCTGCACCCAAAGGCGCCAGCTCGTCTCCTAACGGGGCCGCAGCACCTCAAGGCTTCTGAGGCACCAAGCTCGCGTCCACCACCACCAGGGGCTGAACGACGGATTCTTTTTTTCTTTTTTTAAGATTTATTTTTTATTTATTTCTCTCCCCTTCCCCTGCCCCAGTTGTCTGCTCTGTGTCTATTTGCTTCATGTTCTTCTTTGCCCACTTCTGTTGTTGTGAGCAGCACGGGAATCTGTGTTTCTTTTTGTTGCGTCATCTTGCTGTGTCAGCTCTCTGTGTGTGCGGCGCCATTCCTGGGCAGGCTGCACTTTCTTTCACGCTGGGTGGCTCTCCTTATGGGGCACACTCCTTGCGCGTGGGGCTCCCCTACGCGGGGACACCCCTGCGTGGCACGGCACTCCTTGCGCGCATCAGCACTGCGCATGGGCCAGCTCCACACGGGTCAAGGGGGCCCGGGGTTTGAACCGCGGACCTCCCATGTGGTAGACGGACGTCCTAACCACTGGGCCAAAGTCTGCTTCCCAACAAGGGATTCTTCAATCAATTAAACCGCATCTCCAAAAGGATGGTTTTGCCTCTCCATGGAGGAGCTGCCGGGCTTGCTCCTGAGACCTGCGCTGGCTTGAACCCGACACCTGGGGCTGGCAGCCAAGGGAGCTGGGCGCGCGCCCCGACCCCTGCATGGGCTGCTGGGACTCAGCGCCGGTGGGAATTTTGCTGCCTGTTCATTTTGCTCCTTTCCACTTACAACCCAGCAGACGGTACTTCACTGAAGGTGTTTGTGATCAGGGACCACGGGCTCCACATTTAGTCCTCTCCGTGCCCACACACCTATTCTGTGCTTGCCATCCGAGGCGGTGTTGCTGTTTGGTAAAGGACCCCATTTTGAGGGGATAGCAGGTAGCAGCACATGGCACAGTGCTGCCCAGGGCTGCTGCGTTTTGGAACTCTCCTTAAAAAAAAAAAAAGACACTGTGCCTATGAAAATCGGTGTTTTTATTTGTGTAGTGAGAAGTTGGATTTAATGATACATCTACTTTATTTTTGGGGGAAGGCATGCAAAGCGGGTGCTCAACCACCGCGGTACAGCGGCTCCCCTACGTGTGGGCTTGGTCGGGCCCTTTTCTGAAGCCACGTTGCCTCTCTCTCCTCCTGGGTGGGGCGTGGGGCCAGCCTGCCTCAGTCAGCAGTGCCAGGGAAACAGTAAGAAGGGTGGAGACGCAGCGGGCGCAGTCAGGATCAGCCTGTGACACCGTGAGCTAAGTGAAAAGGCCACCGGGCCCCTTCCCTGACCCCCTCCTCCTTGGAAGGCAGAGCTGCCAGCAGGGCTAAAGCCAGCTTCCTTGTCCCCTCACTCCTGGCTCTTCTAATGGCAAAAAAAAGAATCAGCCTCACAAAACATGCAGAGAACATGCTCACAGTATGGCGTTTCTTCTAAGTAATACTTTTCTGATTCATTATATCAAGAAATTAAATAGTTATACATTTGAACTCTCATTAATAGATAGTAAATGTTGCTTATTATAAAAATCCTAATAAATCATTAGGTTTTTTAAAATTAACCACCAAATGGCTAACAAATTAAATTTAAATAATTAAGTCTGATATTCCTAGAGAGGGCTCACAGGGGGTGGTACATTACAGAACCTGTTTTTATTTTGTTTGGTTTTAAACAAAAAAGAGCCCGTGCTGGCTGCTGGCTTCTGCCTCCCTGGCCCCTTTCCAGACCGCAGCGGGCATCTGTGCAGCCGCTGGCCGGGCGGGGGGCGGCGTTTGGGGGGTGGCCGGGCTCCCTGGGCCGCACGCCCGTGTCGGAGCCCTCAGCCTCATCAGTCCTGGCTCTAACCAGCCGAGATAAGCAGCGCCGACATGTGTTGCTCAAGTGTGGCTTGCTCTGTTGCTTATCGCCTCTTCTAGGGCTGCTGCCGATAATTAAAAGCTCTGACTCTACGCAGATGATGGCCAATCAGCCTCGCCTGCAGTCCAGTGGGAACCCTGTTACCCCCACCCAAGGAAAAGGAAGCGAGAAACAAGAAGTACATGCAACAGCTCTAACTGGAACTCGGGGCCGCCTGTCCAGCAGCTTGCCTGGGCAGCTGATAAACTACTGCTGCATAGTTCATCCTCTCGAAATATACTGCCCTGACTTGACTCAGGCCACCGGTCTCTTATTAACATTTTAACACAGCGGCATTAAATAAGAGAGTCTGATATTCTAATTTGTAAAGCCATAACAGACTGTTTCATTTGTTCAGCTGCAGCAAACCAAGAGTCTTCTATATATCAGGAGTTCATCTTTTTTTCCTTCTCTTAAAGCAATGATGTTAATCAAACCGTGCAGACTCATCATGATACTATAGGAGACAAAATCCAGATGACAAGGAAATGATCAACTCTTTAAAAAAATGTATTTTTCTTAGGCAATGTTGCTGAGGCCAAGAAACACATATATAGAAAAGGGTAAAATAAACAGCGAACAGACATTTCCAAAATGCCTTTCAGGCTAGAACCGCACTGTCATTCAAGGCAGCAGTTCTCAAAGCTGTGGTCGCTTCTCTGAGATCTGTATGATCAAAACTATTTTCTTTATAAAACCAAAATGTTATTTGCCTTTTTCACTGTGTTGACATTCCCACTGATGGGACAAAAGCAGTGGTGGGTAAAGCTGCTGGCTCCTTAGCACAGAGCAAGGAAGTGGGACTCCAACATGTACTGCATTCCTCACCACTAAACACTCAGGAAAAAATGAAAGAAGAAAAACAGCCAATCCCACTTAAGAATGCCCTTGGTGAAGTAGGAAAAAGGTACTAATTTTTACCAAGTCTTGACTCTTGAGTACACACATCTATTTATCATTCCGTAGATGAAATGGGACGTATGCATAAGCAGTTCTGTTGTATACCCAAGTACAATGGATTTCCTATGGAAAAATCCCTGGAAAAATGAGCTGAGGGCTGAACTAGCCTTTTGTGCTTGGAGCATCATTTGACTTGAAAGACTAGCATATCATGGGTACTCAGATTGGGGGCATGACAGACATTTTATTGAAAATGTATAAAGTAAGCTGATCACCTCAAGGTAAATGAAGGGCTAAAATCCTCAAATTCAAGCTTTGGAGATAAAATTAGAATTTTGGAAAACCTCTGTCATTGTGAGCTCAATATTTAAAACTCCCAATAGTTAAGTGATTTTTCTGATGAGTCAGTGGTGATATTTATGAAAATGATTTTTGGATACTGTGTAATGAAAAGTGTCAACGTTTAGAAGTTCTGCATTACTTAGTGAACCAGTATTTTCCAAATAACCAATGCACGATGTTACAATATCATGCAGGGGTAAAAGGTTGTATCAAAGTACAAGATAGATGAATCGCTTTTAATGCAAGGCAGTATGAAGTGTTCACTGACATGGCTTTAGATTCCCCATCGCAATTAACCCTCAAGGAAGTACCACTTATCAAGTTGTGGTACAGGATCAAAAAAGAATATCCATGCTTCTCTGAAAGGTCTATTAAAATATTTCTTCCTTTTCCATCTACATATCTGTGTGAGGTCTTTCTTCATATACTTCACCCAAAACAACATATCACAACCAATACACAAGCAGAAAGGATAATCCAGCTGTCTTCTATTAAGCCAGACATTAAAGAAAATTGCCAATCTGTAAAACAATGGTACTCCTTTCACTGTTTTGTTGTTTTTGAAAATAGTTATTTTTCCATTAAATGGTAAAGGGTTTATTATTTTTAAATAAATTGAAACATAAAAATTTGTTTTAATTTCTCAGATGGTAAATATTGACAGAGATAACCCACATAAACAAAAGGGACACTCAGTAATTTTTAAGAGTTAAGTCCTGAGACCAAAAAGTAGCAGTGCCTGCCACACAGGAAATGTTCACGTTAAAGAGGCTAAAGAGACATTACAACTAAATGTAATACCAGCCCCTACGCAGGACACTGTCTTGAAAATGCTATAAAGAAAAACAATAGGTCACGTGAAAAAATTGGAATATGAAGGGTAAAGTACTGTAACACTGTTAAATTTACTTTAGTCGATAAATATACTATGGTTATATACAAAAATATCCCTGATCTTAGTATTTAGGGTAAAAGGCCAAGATATAACTTATCCTCAAATGGTCTGAAGGAAAAAAAAAGCGTGTGTGTGTATGTAAGAGAGAGAAATATTTCATAGACCTTACGAACTAAAATTTCTACATGGGAGTTTGAAAGTCAACATAAAGGTCACAATATTCCTATGGTACAGACAGTATCACTTTTCAACTCAACAAATGCTTTTTAGACACCTAGCAGATGAAAAAGCAGCTAAGGAGAACTCACATAATTTGACTGTTACACAATCTTCCAAGGAGCATGCTGCGATTCGCGTCAGTCGGGGCTAACACAGCTGCCATTACTTCCTCCCTGCTCCCTGGGAGCCTCTGCTATGGAGCCTGGCATGCCACGTGCCCCACCAGCCTCCCTTGCAGCTAGGAATGCCCGAACGATCCAGATGTGGCCAGAGGCATAAGAGAACATGTGTTGGCTTTCTGGGAGCTTCTTTCTGTTTTTCTGCTAAAAGGGCTGGGCAAGAGAGAACCCTCACCTCCCGCCCCCATCTCCTCCTTCTTGCGTTTAATATGAATGTGATGCCTGAAGCATGGCAGTTGACATGGTAAAACAAGCTTCAAGACTTAATGCTAAAGATAGCCAAGCAAAAATAGGAAAAAAGTCTAAATCGTTGCAGACATCACTGGGCAGCTGAATCAACTCCAGCAAATGCTTATCTCTATCCATGAGAAAAATATACTACTATTTGTTTAAGCCACTGAGAATCAATTGTCTGTTACTTACAGCTGCATATATTATTGATAGCTGCTTATTCAGGAAGAACCGGGCAAAAGGCAGGAGAATAAATACAAAAGACTGTCTTTCTGTGCAGTGGGAGCACTTCCACCACAGAATGCTCACTTAAAACCTGGACCAAATGACGCTGTAAAGTTTTTAACAATTCTAAAGATCTAACAGCTTTCATTAATAAAAATTCAAATAAAGAACTCCTTCGAAGGTAGCATTCCACAGTGATTTAAGACCTAAAAGGGTCAAGACAGCATCTAGTCCGATGAGTCTAAATGGGAAACATCATTTCTGGGTGTTCTGCCAAGAGCGTATATTATTGCCAAATTCCTAATTCAATGCCATATATAAGAATGCTTTAACTGAAACACAGAAGTTAAAAATAAGACATTCAAATAGTAATATCCCTTCTCTCTCAAAGATAAATGTGCCCATTAACCCTGGATGCTAACAGGAAGATTTCTCTCTCTTCCACTCTATTTGACAATTATTTCCAGCCATTCATGAGGAAATCAGCATGGGAAAAATAATTTAGGAAGTTGGATCCTGATCAGCTATTTCACTGAATTAAAGTACAATAAGGTTCATAACTTTTTAATGGAAGTATTAATATTAAAAACATATTACTAAATACTTCTGTGTAAGGTTCTGTGCAAATCATGTGGGGTGGGATGGGAGGCATTTGGGTACAAAGATACACAAGGCACAACACAGGCTCTCAAGGAGTTTAAATCTAGTTAGATCAGAAAGAGATAAATGTGAAAAGTTAATGAAATGTTTCAATAACAATTCTAGACAACATGCAAGATGTCATAAAACAGTGCATGATTCATTGCCAAAAGGATTGCTGTTGACAATAACTGCTGTGGGTTTCAAAGAAGGAAAAGATGGTTTCAAACTGAGGAAGGCGTGAGGAGGCTGTAGAGAGAAGGCAGGGTCTAAGCAGAGAGATGCATATTACGAGTCTATCTGAAAAATTATTTTTTTAAAAAGTGGGAAAGCCTTCGGGATGTTTGGGTGCCCAGAGCGAATGATGCCAGGTTGTAGAGGAACACTGGACATTCAAAAGAGATGGGCAGCAGGCGACCAAACATGTGCGTCAGGGCTCAGTAAGGGGCCCGAGATGCGACAGGAGGAATTTGGTGGTTGGCTACCAAAAGAGCAACATTTTTTTCGGGCTCCAAGCCTGAGATCCCTGGACTCCATAGAGATAGCACTACTAAGTGATGAGCTGGTGCCATACTTCCCATTCATCAGTGTAGAATCCCTCCCCCAGTTACCTTTGGAACTACATTGGCCAAGCGCAAATTTAATTCATTTTATGAAGTAGAGTGGGCCTTTCAAATCTTTGGCCTTGGAAGCGGAGTAAGAGCCAAGTCCCTGCCCTCTGCCCACCCGCCTTACTCAGACGGATGCAGAACACCTTCAGAACGGGCAAATGAACACAGAGAAACTAAAGTGCAGGTTGGGTCTACGTGGCACAGGCACAGACAGATATTTAACTTAATAAAGACGGTGGCATTCTAATGTTGGCATTCCAACATTCTAATGTCCAGCCATCTGTGTGTATCCTAACCCAATCTAGACACCTTAAGAGCGTCTACCTGCTACCTGGGAGACCGTCGTAAGTGCCTGGAGAGTCACTGACTCTCATGACGACATGGCCTGAGACCCCCCCAGCCCCCCTCATCTAGTCTAAACATGAAGCCTTTTCCTTTAACGGGATCCTGGCTCTAAACTTTCTTGGGCCAAGTATTACTTCGCCTGTACCTCTTTTTTTTTTAACAAATAAATTTTATTGATACACATTAATAAAGCATACAATCATCCAAAGTGTACATGTACAATGTACAATGGTATTTGGTATAATCACACAGTTGTGCATTCACCATTTCAATAATTATTAGAGCATTTCATTATTTCAATAATAAAAAAACAAAAAGCAAACCAAAAAAAAAGCAGACAAACAAGAAAATTCCTCAACTCTCAATCTCTCTACGCTTCCCCTACTATCCATAGCTGATGCTTCCGGCTATTCTATCCAAAGTGTATAATCAATGGCTTTTAGTATAATCACCATGTTGGACATTAATCATCGCAAAATTTTAGAACAATTTCATTACTCCAAAAAGAAAGACTCCACACCCCTTAGCATTCCTTCTTCAGACCCACATAACCACTAATCTCATTTCATCTTTATAAAGTGATTTATATTTACATTTTATATAAATGGAATCATACAATAAGACCATTTTTCTTTGAGGCAGAACAAATGTAAGTTAATACCACAAAATGTTAACATCAGATGAAACAACAACAAACAACATTATACTAAATGAAGGAGACCAGACAGATGTCTCCTACAATCGGCAACCCTTTTCATCCGTAAGTGTGGTTCCCTGGTGAAAGACAACTTTGCAAAGCATCGTGCCCTGAAGAGTTACGGCCTCACACTTGCTTTAGGCAGGCTCCCTGGTTGATGATTTGTTGAAATTGCCATTTCTAGAGTTGTCTTACTTTATAAAACAAATGAACTACAAGCATTAAAACTTATCAGTGTTACCATTAAGAAAGCTACCTCCCTTGCATTCGTTGGGCTCTTCTGCAAAAACGTATTATTCTTCAACCTAATAGAGACAGATAAGTACATATATGTAACATATAGGCAGATACATAATATATATAACATATACATATTAGTATCATATAAATGACCTGAAATCTCCCCATTTAACAACATTCAGATATACAATTCAGTGGTATTAATCACATCCACAATGTTGTGCGACCATTACCTTCATCGATTACCACAGCTTTTCATCACCCCCAAGAGAAACTCTGTACCAGTTAAGCATTAACACCCCATTCCCGGGCCCTTCCCGTTCCCTGGTAACCTGCATTCTAGTTTCTGACTCTATGAATTTTCTTCTTCTAGGTCTTTCTATCAGTGAGAACGTACAGTATTTGTCCTTAGGTGTCTGGCTTATTTCACTTAAGATGAGGCCTTCAAGGCCATCCAAGTTGCCACATGTAGCAGAACCTTGCTCCTTTTCAAGGCTCCATAATAGTACACTGTGTTTGTAGATCACATTTTGCTGATCCATTAATCTGCTGTTGGACACTTGGGTTGCTTCCATCTCCTGGTGATTGTGAATAATGCCACTATGAATACTGCTGTGCAACTATCTGTCCAAGTCCCTGCTTTCGATTCTCCTGCATTGTATACAGAAGAGGACTTGCTGGGTCAGATGGTAACTCCATCCTTAGCTTTCTGAGGAACCACCACACTGTTTCCCACAGCAGCTGCACCATTTGACATTCCCACCAACAACAAACGAGCATTCCTACTTCTCCACGCCCTCTCCAATGTTTGTACTTTTTCCATGAGTCACCATTCTAGTGGGTATGAAGTGGTGTCTCATTGTGATTTTGATTTGCACTTCCCTGATGGCTAATGTTAAGCATCTTTTCATGTGCTTTATGGCCATTTGAATATCTTCTTGGCAGAAATGTCCAATTTTCATTTGTCATTTGATTTATTGAGTTGCCTTCTTGTTGTTGAGTTGTAGGATTTCTTTATAGATTCTGGATATTAAACCTTTACTAGGTATGTGGTTTCCAAATATTTTCTCCCATTCTATAAATTGTCTTTTTATTTTCTTAATGAAGTCTTTTGAAGTGCAAATTTTTAAAATTTTGATGAAGTCTCATCTATCAATTTTTTGTTGTTGCTTGTTCTTTTGGTGTCAGGTCTAAGAAACCATTGTCTAATGCAAGGTTCTGAAGATGCTTCCCTACATTTTCTTCTGGGAGTTTTATAGTCCTAGTACTTATATTTAGGTCTTTGATTCTTTTTATTTTTTATTTCTCTCCCCTCCCCCCCCCAGTTGTCTGCTGTGTCCATTCGCTGTGTGTTCTTCTGTGACCACTTCTATCCTTATCAGTGGCACAGGAATCTGTGTCTCGTTTTGTTGCATCATCTTGTTGTGTCAGCTCTCCGTGTGGGCGGCACCATTCCTGGGCAGGCTGCACTTTCTTTCACGCTGGGCGGCTCTCCTTACGGGCACACTCCTTGTGCATGGGGCTCCCCTATGCAGGGTGGCAGGGCACTCCTTGTGCACATCAGCACTGCACATGGGCCAGCTCCACACCGGTCAAGGAGGCCTGGGGTTTGAACCACGGACCTCCCATGTGGTAGGTGGACGCCCTATCCACTGGGCCAAGTCCACTTCCCTGATACTTCTTGAGGTAATTTTTGTATATAGTGTGAGATGGAGTCTCCCTTCATTCTTTTGCATATGGATATCCGGTTTTCCCAGTACTATTTGTTAAGAGTCTTCTTTCCCCATTGAGTAGATTTGGCGTTCTTCTCACAAATCAATTGGCAGGGAACAGATGTGTCTCAAGCAGTTGAGAACCTGCTTCCCACATGGGAGGTCCCAGGTTTGGTTCCCGTGGGCCTCCTAAAAAGAAAGAAAGAAAAACAAGCAAGGAAACAAATGAAGAAAAAAAAAACTCAGGGGAGCCAATGTGGCTCAGTGAGTGCCAGCTCACACATACGAGGTCGGGAGTTCAATCCCTGGCCCTGGTACCTCAAAAAAAAAAAAAAAAAAAGGGAAAGAAAATCAATTGGCCATAAATGGGTCTACTTCTGAACTCTTAACCTGATTCCATTGGTCTATAAATATTTCCTGTGCCAGTACCATTCTGTTTTAATCACTGTAGCTTTGTAATAAAGTTAAAAACTGAGAAGTTTTGAGTCCTTCAACTTTGTTCTTTTTAAGATGTCAGCCTAGATATTTTTAATCCTCATATATAAATGGACATAGGGAGACAAAAAATGTACCCGGCACTGTACAGTACATTTAGATCACTGGTCATGCAAGCCTAAATTCTTGTTCATGAGCTCCTCACAATGTTTCTTATTATGCTTATTCCCTTATTTTGCCTCATTTTTAATTTAGGAAAAGATGACTAATAGATCAGATCACTTTCACTGTAGGTCACGCTGGGCTTCAGAAGTCTTTAAGGATAGAGTCCTAAAAATACCGGGGAAAGGCATAAAACACGTCAGGGAACTACAGTTCCCATCATTTCACTCATTTTGCCTTTTAAATGTAGTTTCTCTGCTGAAGGATCAGTAAAAGCCGGTTTCCTTACTGCCCTCTATTAGCCACGACAGGCGCAGCACTCTTCTCAGAGGCAGGCTCCCTTGCCGTAATTATCTAGCATGCCTGCGAGGCAAAAAGACTGCTCAGACTCCTTCCTCCTGGAACGCTTTCCCCAAAGGCGACATTTCAGAGCAATCCTCTATTAACTGCAACACTGACATCTGCAGAATTCTCTGGACAGGACGATTCCACTAGTCCTGGAGTGATACCCGAAACTAAGACATAATTACTTACACTCCAGCCACCAGGAAATCAAGTTCAGCACCAGGTGAAAGCCTCACACACCCCCCGTGAGAGCACCGCCACGGAAAGAGCCAGCTGCAGATCAAGGGTGTGCTTCTGTCCAGCAGGCGCCTTTCCCTGTTAGCCGACCCCCAGCAGGAAAAAGAAAAAAATGTTTTTTCTTCATGAAAATTCAAAGTAAATGAGGACAAAATATGTTCTTTCCTGTTTTAATTTTTTGAAGTTTTGAAATTAATGCATGATGTAAAGACTGATTCTGGGATTTTGTATGCTTCTCTAGGAAATCTTGACACTTTTCAAGTGATGATACACACTCAGTATTGCTTTTCTAGCTTTCTGTTGCCTCTAACAGTACCTAATGTGGCAAACATCTCCCACCTTCTTTACTGACCTTTTTTTAATGTTAAAAGATATCGTTTTATTTTTTAAGCTACCCATTGTAAGCTAGTTTTCTGAAAATTTTTTTTAAAGAAGCATTAGCTTACATAAATGTTACATCAAAATTATAGGGGATTCCCATATGCGCCTCCCCCCCCTTTCCCACACTAACAGCACCCTTCATTAGTGTGGTGCATTTGTTACAACTGACCAATGCAGAGCGAAGCGCTGCTGCTAACTGTGGACTACGGTTTACATTATAGATTACACTCTGCCCTGCACAATTTTGTAGGTTATGACAAAATGTACAATGATCTGGATCCATCATTGCAATGTCGTGCAGGACAATTCCAATGTCTGAAAATGCCCCACGTTATACCTATTCTTCCCTCCCCCTCCCCGCGGAACCTCTGGTAGGCACTGCCTTTCTATCAATGATACAAGTTCTTCCACTGCTAGAATTATATTAAGCCTATAATAGAGTAATGTAAGTCTACTTTACTCCATTGTTCATTCCCCAATCTTGAGGGTTTTGGAATGGTGATGCCCACTCCGCTTCTAATGGAGTGGAAGCTTAGAACCCATGGGGAGAGGGATGAGACTACTTTGCTTGCAGTTGCACTCTCTGTTCCTTATCAAATTTTAATATATTAGATGCCTTACCGGCCACTAGACATATTTATGAATGTGAGATTACAAAAATTCCACACTCCTTGCTAATAGGGCTTACAACCCATGATTTGCAGAAACAAAAATCTATCTTTAATATCTGTACTGATTTTCTCTAAGTAGTTTCTTTCTTCTACATATCTTTTGGTTTATATGTTTCAGATCAAACAAAGGAGGGCAAGGAGTTTAAAGGTAATAGAGAAATAAATTGAGAAAGAGAATAAGGTAAAAGAGTGGCCAGAAAAGACAGAATCCAGGACTGCAGCGCTGGTGGGAGGAGGTGTGGCCCTACCAGGCGACTGCGCCTGAGACAGAGCAGGTAGCAGGAGAGACGGGAAGAGGGCCTCCCCCGAGAGTTTACATCTGGTCCATAGATACATCACTCTGGTAGTGCAATACCATGACTGTAATAAACACCACTGAATTGTGTACTTAAAACGAGACATTTTATGTTGTATATGTTACCAAAATAAATTTAAAAAACAAACCACAGAACTGCTTTTAAGAAAAAGAAGAGGTATCGCCCATCGATGCAAGGGGAAGCACACAGCACTAGGCTGTCCAATTGTTCGTTGAGCTCTAAAACATATGTAGTGTGCTTCACAGGTAAGACGGAAATGAGAGAAACAGAGTTAAGCATATAATTATAATATTATAAAAATAAGCATACTTCAGTGTGGTACATTTTAATAAGATTTTAATAATATTGGTACAGAGCCAAATTACAAAATGCCCTAGAATATGGAGTACAAAAACCTCAGAGAGAAAATAAAAATTCATGAAAATATAGGAACACTTTAAAAAGGTAATAATCTTTAGGATAAAGAAACCATTTTCTCCACAAAGGTACAGAGCACGTTTAATAGAAATTAAATGAGATTAAAGACGGTGCACCACGACGCGTCCACCAACTCCCGACAATCAGGAAAGTGACACTGGTGTGGATGAAGGCACAGCGCCAGGAGCACAGAGGAGCTCCCAGCACCACTGCGTGCTGCGGAATCACTGCCTCCAGGGGGCTGAGCTCCTGACATTCCCTTAGAGGACAGGAGTGAATGTACTCTCCGGCCGCAGAGTAACCATGGACAGACCTGTGCTCATGCCGAGGAAGGGGCTGGGGTGCCCACCTCGGCTGCCCACACAGCCGGGCTGCCAGCACTGCAGGGCGTGGTCTCGGGGGTGAGGGGAGATAGGCTCATTATTCAGGTAAACGGGATCTAAGAGCTCCGTGTGACAACCCAAAACGAAGAAGCAAAGCCAACAGGGGCCCCAGCCCAAAGGGACAGCACGGCACCCTGCCCGCAGCAAGACGGCAGGTGGTGGCTCTGAGTCAGCCACATTCGTGGCCTGTCGGGACATGTGTTCCAGCCAACCTAGTGTTTTGGGGGGACGGTGGGAGCAGGCAGGAGATGGGGGCTGACTCCTCTGCCCTGCACAGCAGTGCTCTAACACCACTGCCGTTTGGGTCCTGTTTTTCCCCAATGGCACTACATGCTGTGCTTCACTGGGGCCAGAGGTCCAGGCCAGTGTGACTGCCCATCCCCTCCAGGAACACAGTTCTTTGCCCGCCTTTCCCGCACATGGAGCGGTGGGGAGGGGCTGCTGAGATGCAGCAGGTGATGCACAGTGACGCCCTTGCAGCGCTGCCAGCAGCCAGCAGGCCGGGACAGGAAAAGGGGCAGGGGAGGCCCACACAGCCCTGCGCGACCGGCCATCTATAGGCTCCTTCCTCATTTTAAACCACCAGTCAATGGTTTAAACAGCTGTAGGTTCCATGTGGCATGAGAGGCAGGGAGGAAGGCTTGAAGGTCGATATTTTTTAGATGTCGACTTCTGCTGCACCGGCTATTAAAAAGTTATGTATAACTTCAAGATGCAAGGCATTAGCAGCCTCTTACAAGAGGATAATCCCAATCTTGTGGAGATTTAATCAGATGTAACTCACTGAAGCTTCTGACTCGGTCTGCTGTTAATTGACTCAAAGTCAATGACAATCTTGTTGTACTTTGGCGTGAATTTCCTAAACAAAAAAAAAAAGTAAAAAGTTATTATCTGGTGAGTAGTTAAAACAATTTGTTTGTTTTGGCTTAACCTCCATTTTCTGTGGGGAGAAAAGAATTTCCCAGGATTCACTTAATATTTTATCTCTAGAGGAGCCAATTATGGTACACCATACCGAGAGCAACATGGACTAGAAAAGACTAAGACAAAACAAGATGCATGGGGTTGCTTAGCTTGTGTGTTCTTCGGCCTTCTGAGTTCATGAGTTATCGGGGAGCCAAAGGATTTCTAACAAGTTAGCTGCACAACACGACATCCGATTACTAGTTTTCCCACCAGATTTATCTTATTTCCTAGGAAATTTTTGCAGCCAAGTTGGAGAGGCTCTAAAGAAAAAAAAAAAAAAAAAAAGGCTGCTTTTCTTTTGCCTCTTGTACATAGCAAAAAACAACTCACTTTAGTGAAGAGGAAGTTTTAAATTATGTTCCAAAAATGCAAAATAATTTAAAAAAAACAGTATGTCCTTCTATTCATTAATGCATCTTCTATAATAACAGCTAAAAAAGGGAAACGGACTTGGCCCAGTGGTTAGGGCGTCCGTCTACCACACGGGAGGTCGGCGGTTCAAACCCCGGGCCTCCTTGACCCGTGTGGAGCTGGCCATGCGCAGTGCTGATGCGCGCAAGGAGTGCCCTGCCACGCAGGGGTGTCCCCCGCTTAGGGGAGCCCCACGCGCAAGGAGTGCGCCCCGCAAGGAGAGCCGCCCAGCGCAAAAGAAAGTGCAGCCTGCCCAGGAATGGCGCCGCCCACACTTCCCGTGCCGCTGACAACAGAAGTGGACAAAGAAACAAGACGCAGCAAACAGACACAGAGAACAGACAACCAGGGGAGGGGGGGAATTAAATAAAAATAAATAAATCTTTAAAAAAAAAAAAAACAGCTAAAAGGGAAATATTTGGGATGAGGCACATTCTTTTGAAAATTAGTAAACAAAAGATTATGTAAATAATCTGGATTTAAAGTCTCATAAGGCATGAGTTTAACTCAAGAGATTCATTAGGTGTAACCCATATCCCAAATCATGAACACAATGGACTAAGCTTGTTACCTATTATAACAATCCCTCTGCTAACCACAAATACTAGAGAGAAAAAGTTTTGCAAAGCTGTACAGTCGCAAGAGAATTTTTCTCCAGGAATCCAAGATGGTTGAACTTCCTTGCAAGTAAAACATATCTCACAATCTTTGCCTAGCAAAGACAACCATAAAAATCTAAAGGACTTCAAACGTCAATTTCAAATGTTGCTGTAAAAAGAATTCCTGGTGTTTCAACCTGGCAGCTTACTGTCATCCTAAATTTTCTGTGCCAGAGTTGTTACATTTGAAAAATTTACAAAGGTCTAATGTTAATATTACAGAACTTGTGACTTTTTAAATTTCTCACTACTAGACTAATTAGTCTAGTCTAGAAGGTTATTGATATTAAAGCACAAGTGTTAAACAGATTGTCTTCAGATATTTCTGTTACTGCTCTTAAAAAATCTCCCCCGAGGAGTGTGCCTGGATTCTTGTTCCATCAGACTGGGGAAGACGCCTCGAGGCGCGGAAGCCAGGCATGGCAGGAGAAGACCACTCCATCCAAGGTCAGTGCTTTCCAGCCGCCCTCCCCACGCCTTTCCCTCAAGGACTCCCTGTGCTCACCTGAACGTGACCCCAGCCATGTCAAACAGGAGCCGCGCAGCTGTCGCCTCCTCACTATCATGGTATTTATCAGACATGAAAATAACTTCCTTTATACCTTAAGAGGTGATAACAGAAACCCAATTAGCATATGCAGACACAGACACTGCAAAAGGCACGCCCAGGCTGAAGGAGCCCCGCAGTCCTGTGATTAATTGCCTTGTCCGAGTGTGCGTGCGGACAATGCCCAGGTACTGAAATATTTATCTGCTGCTTTCCAATACAGCAGAGGATGGATTATATTTCATCTGCCCTCCAGTCTTTACGGATTTTCTTTTTTAACAAATGCAAAGTGAAAACATGTCAAGTAGTCAAGCCTTGATCCGATTAATAAATTTTCTTTACTGCGGGCAAGCAAATATTCCTTATGCACAATGCAATTCTTTTAACTCAAGAACCTAATAATTGGGGGAATGGAAGGTGCTGGCAAATTCAGAGATAAGCACTCCCGCACACTTCCAAGACCGGCTTTGCAGACCAATTCAAGCCAACTCTGTGGAGAGCAGATCTATTTTCTTTTCCTGGTCTCACCAGGGAGCACCAGCTTGAGAGCTAGGAACTTGGAGGGTCCTCAGTATACCCCCCGGCACTGAAGACGCTTCTCCACAGGCGTCTGACGGAAACACAAGGAAGCTGGCTCCACAGAGCAAGCAGCGCTGTTCCCACACATCTGCTGCCCCTCTGCACCTGGGCTGGCCCGTGGGGAGCCCCTGGAGGACGCACGGCGCAGAGCCAGGGAGCCCTTCGCACTGCTTAACGGAAGCCTCGGTTCTGACGGTGCCAGACCCCTTCTGTCCAGAGAGCCAAGGGCTCGTGATGGACCACACAGCTGCCTCAACACGGTGAGTGCTTAAAGCTCAAGTGGAGGGCTTTACGGAGATAAAGCATAGCTGAAACATCGAGGTGACAGTTTGAAAAGGTGACATCTTCACAGTACAATGGTATAGATTAATGGTACCAATAATGTAAGAAAAATTTAAAATAGTACCATTTGAGTCTTACGACATTTATATGCAAAGATATGTTTAGATCTTCAAATATCTTCCAGGTATTAGATACAAATTAAAATTTCATATACAGACTCCTGGCTGACCTTGTTCCTGACAGAAGTTCATTTCTCTCCCTCCCCCCGTTAATCTATGCACAATATGTCAGAGAAGAGTAAATTGACAGTAATTATATGCAATGCCTGTGTTGTTTTTTTGGCAGCTTGCAGTTTAAGAAGTCGCAAACTAAATTAAAAACATGCTAAGAATCACAGAGGATGCAATTAGTCTTAGAATACCTGGCACCATCCAAAAACAAAACACAGGAAATATCTTGCAAAGTTGATAATGCAATTAATTTAGGTCTAAACAATAGCAATTTAAGATCAAACACGTCTGCAATGAGCTACTGATGAGCAGGCAGCCATGCAAATGTGACAAACGGACACCGCCCGGTTCCCACCTGCCTGGATGATGAGCTTGGCACACTCGTTACACGGGAACAACGCGACGTAGATGGCACAGCCCTTCACATCCGCCGAGTTTTTGTTCATAATGGCATTCAGCTCGGCATGGCACACTGTGGGTTTAAAGGAGAAAGAAAACGTAGATGCAGCACGTGAAGAGTTTACTAACAGCGTTGAAGCATTCCAGCCCCACTCACCCCGAGATAAATGGCAAGTACCAAGAATACCAAACGGGGACCACGCAGTCTGACCAGGTTGGCAACTAGCAGCAAAACCATTAGCCACAGTAGCGCCCGGTTCCTCGGCACCTACAGCAGGCGGGAGGCCCTTCACCTACCGTGAGCACAGAAAGAGCTTCACGAGCCCTGGGTACTGGAGTAAGCATATGAAACGGCTGGTCTGTGTGTGGCTGTGCACACACAGAGATATTCACTGTGTCCATTAAGAGAGCATGGTGAGGGAGCAAATGTGGCTTGAGCAGTTGAGCGCCCGCCTCACACATGGGAGGTCCAGGTTCGGTTCCTGGTGCCTCCTAAAGAAAAAGCAAACACAACGAGCAGACAGACAGGAGAGCAGTGGGGGGAGGGGGGTAATAGGGTATGGTGCCATCTTAAGAGTGAGAGAATCCACAGTAAAGCTGAGCACTTCTCTCCTGAGCGATTTACTTCTGCTCATAGTGCTCTGCCCCCACACATACAAGAAAAACTCCTCAGTACAGCCAGTAGTTTGTCTTTTATAAGAAAACATTCATCCACGTAATGGCAATGGAATTGCAAGTTCTTGCTACCACCGCCCCATTCCGCCAACAATCCCCAACAGCGATGCAGGGTCATCCCAGGCGGCCCTGAGTTCGAGGTTCAGGGAGTTCCCTCCTCTCCTCTCCCCACCTGTCAACGCCCACCCCTTCCCAGGCCCAGATGGCTGGGTGTTCCCACCACCTAGCCCCTGGGAGCACCCTGCCTGCCAAGGGAGCAGGAGTTAAGAATACCGATTTAGGTTGGTTTTTTGTTTTTATTAGAGAAGTTGGGCATTTACAGAATGATCATGCATAAAAGACAGGATTCCCATATGCCACCCTATTACCTTGCACTGGTGTGGTACATTATTACAACTGATGAAAGTACATCTTTATAACAGATGTAGCTTGGAATCGTGTACCTGCTACGTGAGGGTACTGTATTGCCACCTCGCATCGTTATTTAACTTTCTGGGTGTGTTATTTAAAACTATATGATAAACTCCTTAGGGCAGTGATTCTTAAAATTGGGTGCACTTTGGAATCCCGGGGGATTTCAGAAATACCAGTGCTTGCGTCCCATACCCAGAAGGTATGAGGGTTCCGGATGTGGTATAAAGTTTGGTATTTTTAAGAGATTCCACAGGTGATTCATGCAGACAGTTTAGGAATCACTGCCTCACGGGCTCCTCTGCTATCCCCAAGAGGATTTAATGTGTGCTTATACACACAAGTGCTAAAATAAATGTTTGTTGAGCAAATTAATGACTATCAGGTCATGGTTCCAATCACAACACAACTACAATGATAAATATGGGGAACTCTGAGCTTCTCCTCTATGCTTTCCAACCTACCAACCTTCTACACACAACATCGTCGAGGGGCTCTGTGGCCTTAAACGGTGGCCTAAACTCACGGCTCTCGCACACGGCCGTCACAACGAATGTTCACTGACTGTCTGCACCGGGTCCTGGCCCGCTTCCTTCCCGTGTTCAGGAGGAACTGCACTTCTCCGTGTGCGCATGTGTCTTTGCAGCAGCTCTGCAATGCTGCAGGCAGTACGGTGACCCAGGGCCCTTCTGAAATGTTAGCAGGTGCTCATTTCAATCAATGAATCACAAGATTTAGGTGGTCTCATGTGAAAAAACAGTTCTTGGCACTGCAGGAAAATCTAAAGAGAAAAGAAACTGAATTTAAGCCTATCAGAGAACAGTTCCCTCTGAACAGGGCCCCAGGCACTCTGAGAGGCGCTGGTCTAACCCTGAGGGCTGAGGACAGGAGGCACTGACCTTGGCGGAGCTGGCAGGGGGTCGGGAGTGTCCCCGCCCTGCGAAGCTGGGATTAACACTGCTCCGAGTTAAAAGCAATTAGATGTAACTGCTTCTTTTATGTCCCCCTTGGGGGCAGAGACCAGTCTTCTGGGTTCTCTGTAACAACCCCAGGGCCTAACGGGATGCCAGGAACATACCCGGTCTTAAATATTTATTGAATGAATAAAGGAGAAAATGCAGATTCCAATTATTGATGGGAACTTGGGAAATACAGAAAGTCCCGTTACATTCAAATATCAAAACTATGCTTTTCCAGCTAATAAACATTTTTGATGGTGTTGGTATTAATATTCAGAACTGCACAGCTGCTGACTCTATCGTGAACCATGATTATATTGTCCTCTTTTGAATCTCTAAAACTTGTCACACTGACTGCAACAATCTTCCTCTAATTCTTCTGAGGCAGTCTGGGGCAAAATTTTAACATTATACATCTTGATTCATTAAGGAAAATTACCATATGAAAAAGATTCTCTTGGGCGGCATCTGACAACCCTGTGCATAAAGGGCGGTTTATAAAAATAACACACAAGGTTATAAACAGAGTTCCTTTCTCTTAACTACAAAATCACAAGATGAAAAACATAAAGTCCCTGTCAGAAAAAGATGGAGTCTCCTGGGTGCCGCGAACGACCGAGCGTGAGTGCGGCCCGAGGCGCCCGCGAGGCTCTCTAAAAAGAACCACTCAGTCCCCTGGTTCAAAACTCGACAGGGCCAACAACGGAACCAAGGGTTCAGTCAAGAGCGCAAGCACCACCCGGTCCTCGTTTCCGGGCTCATTCCGGGGGCCTTCAGCTCTGGACCAACTCAGAGCTGGCCTGGTGAATGTGGGCCACGCACCAAACGGGCGAGGAGAGCCACCCAGGGGGCACTTGACACCCAGCCTGCTCCCCTCCAACAGGCCTTGTGCCTCCCTTAGGCCTGGTCCACCTGAGACACTGCTCGGTCAGGCGTCAGGCCCCAGCCTGTCCTCGAGAGGATGCTGGACAGACTAACTGGACAGGCCCAGTCCATCTGCCTCAGGCAGGAGCCCCCGTGGAGCGCGGGGCCCCTGCGCCTGGACGGCCCGACCCAGTGATCCGCTGGCCGACGACTGCGCCAGGCCACACGCCTGGGACAGAACCCGCCTGGCCCGGCTAGCCCGCCCAGCACAGGGCTGCACCTCCCTGTCTCGCTGCCTCTGCAGGGAAGTACGGAGAAAGAGCTCCGCCGTGGGGCTCGCGGCCCTGTTCTGCCAAGCAGCAGCCGTGTGACTCTCAGCAAGGTGATGACATTCTTTTGGTTTACAGGACTAACACCGCCTCTGAAAGTGCAATTTTTAAAATACCAAGTGCATCTGGCCAGCCTTTTCCTAGTGTTTCCAGCTTCCTTCCTCCGGCCTCCGAAGAGCCGAGCTCCTCCAAGAACGAGGTTTCACTAACAGAACTGAGTCTCCTCTCCTACCGCTCACTGCCGGCCAGTCCTCAGCACCCGCCCAGCTGCCGCGTCTCGACAGCGCCAGCTTCTCTCCAGTCCCCTTCACGCGTGGGTACACGGGGCCATTCTGAAGAGGGCAGCCTTCCAAGATGAAGCTGCTCAGTCCTCAACTGCCGCCCTAAGCTTTCTCAGCGACTGTCTCCAGACTTGTTAAACTACACGTACAATCTAGTTTTCGCTAAAACAATGTTTTTCACAAACAGAAGGTCAGGAAAACCGTTCAATGAGTCTTGACCAGCACCACCCCTGCCCCTTTAAGGAAAGGAATGAGAAGGAAGGGGAGAAACCGGAACGCACCCAACAGCTGGGGGTAAGAACGGCAATTTCTAAAAACTAGGTTTCGGGTGTGTATATTTTCGGGATACTATGCAAAAAGTTTGAGAAACACTACTCTATAGAAGCTTACTGGTCTCTAACATGCTGGTAAATGTTTACGTTTTTTTAAAGCCCTGATTTGGGAATGTTTGCAGATTGCTGTGGTGTAAATACTCCCACCGCCGTCATTTTTAAGCTACCAAGGCCACGTCAGGCAGGACTGGGACAGGAGGTGCACAGTTGGCTGGGGCTGATTCCCACATGCCACCTCTACTAAAACCCAGCTTCGTCCTGGTGTGAATCCTTGGATTCACGAGCTCTCTCGGCCCTCGATTAGTGACCACTCTGCACTCTTGAACCTCCCATAATCACCGCGGCCCACGGGTGCTCTTTCTACTTTTCTGCAGATTTTTTCTTCTGCCTTTCGGGGCATTTTCCAAGGCTCAGTCCTGGCCTTGAATCTCTCTGCTACAGTTGCTGACTTTAAGAATCCATCCTTTCATAGATTCTCAGGCAGCAGTTCTATTTGTAAAACCTTGAAATCTACATTTCTGACCCTAATTTTCGCAGGTCTTTTCTTTGGGTGGCCTGGGGGTTCTCCGTACCATAGAGCACTACAGTAAACATTCTACAAACATTTGACCACAATAAGTTAAAGAACAAATTCATCCTCCCCTAGTGCTGGCATTTTTATCATGTTGCCTAAGAATAACTGCAGCAGGAGCTACGAATATTACCTGAGTGCAAAAACCAATCAAGTAGGAGGGTTCTGTTAGTGATCTTGAAACAAGCTTAGCTTTTAGATTCACAGTGGGAATAAGGATCAAGTGTTCCAAAGATACCACAGTATCTAGGAAGCATTCATGACAGTCGAAATTGTCAAAAAAAGACTAATAATCAATGGCTAAGCAATAAGCAAAAGAAATCTCCAAATAGTACATGTATATCTGATAAGCACAAAGAGGGACACAAAACCCTTCAATTATCCCCAACACTGTTTAAAAGGAAAAGAATCAAGCACTGAAAATATCAGATTAATGCTTATAAAGTTCTTGATTGCCAAAAGGAGAACCTCTGTTTCAGGTAATTATAAGACAATTCATATGCTTTGGTCTTTTTTTTTTCTTTTCTATTACTAACTGTCAGAATTCAGAACTGCATTAACCTTGGACCGCTGAGAAGAGATTGTATAATTAGAAAACTGTATTTTTCAAAATCTCTCTCACTGGGGCTTGATTAATCCTTACTGTCTCATGTAGGCGGTTCTCCAGAAGTTTGACAAATTAACAGGATATATTCCATCCTTGGTTAGATTTAAGAGATTCAACATCTTATAGATTTGACTTTCATCTCATTTGATGTAAGACTAATACTGTATCTATTTTGGACACTGGTATTATTAAAGTTACTCAAATAAGTTTAAAAAACAAAACAAAGCCCTGAATATAGGCTAAACAAATTCTAATCACTACACCAATAATTTAGCAGTAATAGTGCTACCCTCAGTGGATCTTCGTCTACTTCAAAGACCTGATGGGATAAGATTAGGAGTTAGGATAACTGAGTTTCTGTTTCAGTTAAAGTAACTCTCCAGATTGTTTACAGTCCTCAGTTGTAGCTGCACAGGATATTACTTTAAGAAAATGACTGCCGCATGCCCGAGGGGTATCCTGCCAAGGCTGGCCCGGAAAACAGGGCGGCTGGAGGGGCAGCTCTGTGAGCGCCAGGACAGGCAGGCGCAGGCACGGGGAGCAGACCTCACTGCCCCTGCAGCTCCTGGGCTGTTTTCACAAGCCTCAGAATGTCCCTGGGGAAGCGCCTCTGCCCGACTGATGCCTGGGAAGGTTCCTGGGCTCTGCAGCCACCACGTTCAAAGCAAGGACAGTTCAGTTCCCCGGCCAGAGAGTGGGTCAGGACTCGAAAGGCAGGAAGTGCCTGCCCATGGCCCTCTGGAATGAGAAGGGGGCGCTTCGCCCGCTATTCTTTCCACTTTCTGGATTCCCACCCTGTAAGTGATAACAGACATGAAACGGGGTACCAGAGTTCAAGGTTGGCCTGTGTATGCTTCTAAGTGAATCAGTGTTAATTTTCACAAGATGCTCCGCGTCCATTCTGGTGACAAAGTGCTCTGTGGTTACTTCTTGGGAGTGCAGTGTCTTTACTTCCGGGGTCCTACGGGTATCGGGGTAGCTAAATCTGGACGCATCTCCCTTGCGGCGCAGGCCGCCCCTCCCCTGCCCTGGCTGCCCGACAGCGGGCCTGATGGAATACTTCCACTGGGGATGGGGCACGCACTCCTCCAACAGATCCATTTAAGGAATCGTTTCACTGCTTCTGGAGCTAAAATGGAAGCCCAACTACTTATTTCTTAATTATTGAAAGATCTGTCAGGGCCTCATATGTCACTGCCAGCCTCCAAAGTACCTATCCTTCAAGTCAATAATTTAACAATAGAATAGCCTCTAAATTAAGGCCCCTCCCAACCCACCGGCCTAATCACCGCCCCCAAGGTTATGAAGTATTCACTCTCATGACTACCCCAAAATCCAAAGCAAGTATCCCAAGAAGTTTGGCCCCCAACCACGGGGCTCTTTTCCTTATCACCCACAATGTTTCTGTATCTGTAAAGAAGCAACCTGATTAGCAGGGTTTTCAAGTGATTTGAAATAAAGGTAGGATGGTGAGGAAAAGGAGAACCGATTTGGAGATCAGCAGTCAGATCACGGGTCTAAGGCAGGCACTACCAGACAGGCCCATGGAGCACTCATCTCAGCCGCTGCTGCCCAGCACCCTGCCCGTCCCCCCACCCCCTGCCCTCCAGCGGGGGCATCCCCTTGGTACTGGGCTGCAGCAGGGTGAGAAAACAGTCTGACGAGGACATTTCCCTACCCAGGGCACACATCGGCTGCAAACACGGCCTGCCCCAGGCAGAATGCTCACAGGGCTGGCCCCGGGGCTGCAGGGAGGCAGGAGGGGGCGGTGCCTGCAGGGCTCACCTCACAGGCGCAAGACCCACCAGCACCCAAACAACCAGACGCAACTTGGGCAAAAGCCACCAGTGCTAGACAAGAAGCACAAAGCCAAGAGTCGAGAAAACTCGGGAGGTGCGGGGTGACACGCACTGCTGTAGGTACATGGGGAACGGTATCTGCTGGTAATACTGTTTCTGTCGCAATATATATCTGGACTACAAATGGCTTTTCAGTTCACCAGAGGTCTCGACTCTGTTCTGCTCCCGTCCTCTAAATGGGACGGAGTTACTCGGACTCTAAGTAGGAATGCTAATACCCTCCCCCTTCCCTTCTCACAGGGTAAGGGTGAAGACAGAAAGAGGAAACAGGTAGGAAAAAAGCTTCGAGAACTTGTTATGCAAATGAAGCCAGTTACCGACAGCCGCCACTGGACTGCAGTCTGGGTTTCTACAGAGTCCCGGCCCATGATAGGGACCTGAGGAAGCTGCTTGCCAGCAACAGGGTCTTCCCAGGCAGAGGCGGCAGGTAACGGCACCTCGCCTCACCAGCCATGCCACTGACCACACACACTGACCACAAGACACGCCCTGCCTCCCAGGCGCGCCGGCACAGCTAGCGGCCTTCTCTTCACAAGATACAGTCCCTAACTCCAGCTTCTGGCATCAGGGGCACAGGGCTCCAGGGGAAAGGTGTTTCTTCCTACAGCGGGTCCTCCTGAAAATAAAGCAGGTAACAGTGATGACGGGCAGGTGAGGGTGGAGGGGGCACTGCCCGGCACCCTGCCTGGAAAGTGTGCAGAGCCCTTCTGTTGCCACCTGTCTGCAGAGGCTGTGTCTGCTGGAACGACAGCACGAAGGAACTGAGGCCAGCGTGGCCAAGAAAGGAAGGAGCCTCTCACCTCAAAGGCAGCCCAAGCCCCCAGGCTCTGGGGCGGCAGTGACCACCAGGGCGTCCCACCCCATCTGCTTACGGACCGGGTCCCACAGAACACCACGGCACTTTAAGGTCTCGGCCCTGCTCTGGGAACCACGCCTCGGCTTGTTGGCACCCCCTTTCCGCAGCCATGCCACGGCTCTGCTCTCCCGGCTGCCTCCTCCGGTCTGCACCTTCTCGGCCTTGGCACAAAGGGCCTGCGCTCACGCAGATCCCACGTCCACCACCTGCTGGTTCTGTGACCTTGAGCATCTTAAGCCTCATCCCCCTGCCTGTGAAATGGAGAGAGAAACTCCTGCCTCCGAGAACCACCTCAAAGACGAGAGCATGTCAGCAGCCAGAACGCGTGCGCCCGCCAAGCGCACTGTGGCCTTAGCCCCTGCCCAGCTGCTGACCCGAGGCCAGGCAGCCCCCGCTGCACCCTGCGGCCCGGTGGGGGGGACACGCTCGCTTCTCCCTCCTGCTCGGTCCTCACCCCTGCCCCTTCCTTGCTGCCTCTTGCCAGGGCTGCCGGCAGCAATTCACGGCACCCAGGGGAGCCACTTAGCCCCAACGGTGGTGCTTAGGGCTAAAGAGGTTTCTGACTGTGGTGTTTCCACTCTTGGTAATAAAGTCCCCAGAACTCTAATTACACTGCTTCCCTGCGTGCTGAGGGCACAGAGCCAGTCGGGAGGAGGAAGACGCGGAAATCCTGCACTCCATTGATGGCTAGTCCCTGTCCACCTTCCTCCTGCCCTTCACGTGAAACGGGTTTGATGCCCGGAGAAACAGACCGCTGATCACCACCTGACAATTCTAAAATGCAACACACCCATCAAGCCTCAAAGCTTCCCTCGTTTGCTAACAGCTTGTGAGGGAGTAAGCTGGGCTGTGGGTGAGCACTGGAATAGGAGTCAGGGTATGCGTGTTCTAATTAATTCCAGCCCCACGAGGCAGGCCTCGGGCGACTCACAGGGCTGTCTCAGAATCACCCGCCTAACCCAGGACCCTCAGGGAGATACACGCTGCCGACACTGCCCTACATTCCCAGGACGCTTCTCCAGGAGGCCTTCTCCCGCTCCTCAGGACGGTCGTTTCTTCCTTTCTCCACCATGTGCAAGCCTGCTCGCGCTCTGCTCCTCTTTTTCCGTTCAGCTGATGACCTTGCTTCATCCTTCATGGGAACATGGCAATTTATCATCTTCCCACCACCAACTCCATTATCGTCGGTGTCTGCTGTCTCACACACACGCACACGCACACCCGTTAGGACCCCTGCGCTCATGACTAGCCAGCACGCGTGGGCGCCGTCCTCTCGCAGCCTGGGACTGTGCTTGTTCCCCTTCCCAGTCCCATCGCTCTCGCTCTCCACTGGATTACTCCCATCGGGAGACGGGTGTCCACGACGTTCGTCCATTTTATAAGCAGTACGGACCAGCCTTTCCCTGCCCCTCCAGGCCCGCCCTACGCTCTGCTCTTCCCACATCAAGCATCTCAAACCACAGTCTCGGTATGCCGTGCTGCCCATTTCCTCACCTTCTCTTTATTTTTCTGACTGCAGCTGACTTCTCCTCCATCGACACTGCTCTCCGCAGTGTCAGGCATGGCCTGTGTCGCTCAACTCCAGGGGGCTTTCACCTTGGCCGCTCGGCAGCACTGGACACAGCCGACGACCCCGTCTTCTAGAAACACTGCGCCGGGCATTCCGTGACGTCACGCCTCTGACCACGGGCGTGCTCCGGGCCAGGCCGAGGCGCCCAGGCTTGCCGGGCACCCTCCCTCCACCACCGCACCCGCTGCCATGGCCCCGACGCCATCCAGATGCCTACGTCGCCCCTTCTGACCTCTCTGGCCTGGGCCTTGCCGCACACCCAGGCCCCACCCCACGCCTCTACGCAGAGCTCCACCAGCCTCTCAGTCGACAGGTGGCCTGGCGTCCTTCGCCTTCACCCAAGCTTTGCTTCCCTTTGCGTCTCCTCCACCTCGGTCTGCCCATCGAGTTGCTCGGACTAGAACTGCTGCTGGGGGGAGCATCAGCCTCGCGCTCCCCGTCACATCACACGGCCCTCCTGCGGCTGCCATGCCCAGCCGCTGCACCTCCAGCACTACCGTCTAAGCCCAATGCCCTCTCCTGCAGCCTGCGCAATGGCTCAGAGCAGGGATCCATTTCCACACTTGCCCCTAGCAACCCGCTTTCCACACAAAGACAGAGCAATCTTTAAACTCAAACTCCTTTCCAGACAAGGTCCTCAGCAAGCCTTGTCACTCCACCTCACACCCACTAAGCTGGGGCTGAAATCCCTCCATTGCACAGAATGCCCCAGACTTTCTCCTGAGGACGCGCACCCAAGTGGTCCCTCCGCTTGGAATGCCCGTCCCATCCCCGAGCACCGCCTTCTCCAGCTTCACCCGACGGGACTAACCTAAACTTTCAGATTTCAGCTCGATAGTCCCTCGGAAGGAAGAGTCAACAGCACCTGTGTTAACTCGGGAATGTCTACCTCCTCCACCAGCAGACAGCAAACTCCTTGGAAAAAGAATCCATGAACATTTTATGTGTAACTGCAGACAGCCTGGCATATAAGACTTTTTTAGATGCCCTATAAGTGTTTGCTGAATGAACGAACGGATGAACGAATACAGGCGAAAGCACTCTGGAAAACGTGCTACAAAATGTAGTTAAAATTTTTAAAAAGCAAGATGACTCGAGAACTCCATTATTAACAGACAACTCAAACTGGTATAAGAATAGAAAATTTATTAGTGTTTACTTGAATTCCTAAAAAGTGATAACCCAATTGCAGAAGGAAAAGCGACAAAGAGGAATCTTGCTTCCCTTTGTTCACCTAAACTCAAAATTAATGGCATTTTGAACAAAGTCTTTTAATTGCAGAATTTAAAAATTCATGCTCAGTTATCATATTCAATATTTTAAATTTACTATGGCATCTATCATTTGAAAAAGCACAGAGATGAAATTTACACCTCCCCTAATTGGCTGGCACCAACCATTCATACAGCATGAGCAGAGAGCTAAGTGTGCCCTACCTTTCTAACTCCCTGGCTTTCACCAACATTCTGCGTTTGTCACAGGGATTTTCCAATGCCAGGAGAATAGTTATGTCTCGATAAATACTGTTAGACTGGCTGCTTCACAAAAGGATTTCTAAAGTCCTTCCTATTTGATCTTAGAATAACTTCCTGTCTCCAAAGAGTTCTGGGTGCATCTCATATATTCATATATTCTCTTTCATTAGCACACAGGGTCCTCTCCTTTACTGCTGTTATCCAATCTCTTTTCATCCCAATGTCCCCTAATCTCCAGGGCTGTGCAGCAACACACGCTCTTCAACTGCCCCCTCTCGTTTGTACATACTGTCTGTAAATGGTTTATATTCATCTTAGAACTGGAGCAGATTTTAATCACTGGAAGGGAGGGAGGGAATGAAGCCCGTTTCTATTAGTTTATGCATATGTACATATGCATATTCTCTGTGTGTCATGGCCACCAACAGCGTTTTACAGCTCAGCAGCTTTGATGGAGGATGCTTTCAGAACTCGCTTAAAACCCCAGTAAGCAGAGAAACAGCTACTCCAATGCAATTAAAACTATATTGTTGATTTTTCCTTAAAATGACAGAACTGGAGGAGTCCTCAGTAATACTTTGCTTCATAAACATATTGAGAAATAAAGGTCCAGTGACTTATCTAACAACCCCACAACCAATGAGCACAAACATGCCAGGTCCGGAGCCCAGGGCTCTGGACGGTGCTCCAAGAGTTCTTCATTTGAACCTCGTAATCGTTATTTTAAGCTTTTAGGAGGTTTTTCTTAAGTTAATATGCACATTACAGATATGTGTATTCCCATCCAAATATAAAACAATAGTCCTAAGAAAGTAAAAGTAAAAAGCAATATAAATATTTGCAAAAATCTCTACAGGGTATATTCCATATTTTTGAGAGCAAACAGTATGTACATATTCTACCTATTATTTTAAAAGGTACCAGGGATCGAACCCAGGGCCTCATACACACGAAGCACGCGCTCAAGCTCTTATTCTACTTTACTGCTGGCATTAACCAAGTTTGTGAAACGGAGATTCTTGATGAAAAAATTCAAAATAAAATAAAACCTTTGTAATTCAGATTAATTTCAGGGAAGATCAGTTGAAGTCAACATAACTAACAAAGAATTGATAAACAGAAAAAAAAGACTATGAAGCTCTCATTTTCAGGTGTCTACCATAACAACAAATGCATGGTCACCTCGCATTTGCTGCAAAGACTCATCAAACTTAAAGAATTAGATAGGCTACATTTACTCAGAATAGCCATTTGCATTCGGATAATTAATATGCTCAAATACTTAAGACGACTGTTTTCTAAAACAAATGGAGTGTGCCTGTGAGATTCTGTTGATTCGTTTCTCAACAAGCCTCTTTTGAGAGAATGGGAAGATACGCGTCATCCCACTTCTGCTCATCAATTAGGGAACCACTATCTTGAATTAATTTCAATTTTCTTAAAAACTTCCATGAGGTAAGCTGACTTTCAAAACCACTTTTTATAAAAAGAAGGCAAATATATGAATATTCATGGGCAGGTTTCATCCCCACAGATGAACATTTCAGCTTTCATACATCTGCTCTTCAGAATAAACAGTTACTCTGTTCTTGACATCTTTTGTAGATATTCAGAGTGAAATAGAAATCTCTCTAGCTCTTCAAAAATAATTTAATCCTGCATCTATAGATCAAAACATAGATAAAAATCAAATAAACTGGAGGAAAAAAAACTCAAAACATTAAATACACATTCTTTTCTGAAGACTGTTTATAAATAATTATTTATAAATTATTTATAAAGTGACATATGCTTATATCAAGTTGAGGGTTTTTTTTTGCGGGTGACGGGGGGAACCCCATATATAAGTTGTTGTGTTCCCGTTTATCTAAAACACTATACAATCAAACCCATTGATCCATAAAAGTAATCCACTTAAATCTTTCCTATAAAATTGCTCAAAGGTTTTCAGTTGATTGTATTAGTTATTTTGTGCAAGAGTCCTTAATTAAACTGGGAGTCGGGCCACAACTGCTGGATGGCCAAGGAGGGGAGAAATGGTGGGAAGCTCTAAACGGAATTAAAATTCTGCAGGAAAAAGAAACAGCGAGTCATCAAATCCATGGATCTGCCTAACAAAACCAGAGGGCATTCCATTTCAACTGGCTGAAAGAACAAATTTGATCTTAATTACTAAGAAGCTCTTACAAGTTGTGAGGAAGTCACAGCTTAAGACGGATCAGCCTCCTAAATTCTTGATAAATTAGTTTCTCAGGACTAACCTTTTGGATGCCAAAGAAATATATCACATGCATGGCAGTCAGGAAAATGTCAGTGTTCAAGGGGGTAAAGTAAATGGCTAAGTAATCACTAAAATGACATCTATGCATGCATAACAATATGCTAAATCTGAAAAATAAAGATTAAATTTAAATATAAAATTTAAAGAAGCACTGCCCCACACTGGCAAAACTGCTTCAAGTTGCCGTGCTGAACTCTTGCCTTTAATTCCATGTTTTTCAGCATTTCCCTTCATAGCATTATATCCTTTGGCAGGAATTCCTGTAGGAATATGGATCGACCCCGGAAAGAGCCCCACGTCCACATTCTGCTCAGTGTGCTCTGTGAGGCCACCACCCACTCCTGGGGAAACCAAGGCTGTTCACTTCTGTGAAGTGTCACGCAGCAGGCAAAGCCATCTGGCTTCTTGATGGAGTGGGACAGGAGAGGGAGGGGAGGTCAAGCCAGAGAAGTACCTTAAACACAAAGTCACTCGCCGGCAGGAAACAGCAAGGCTGAGGATGCATGGCGGCCTGACGAGGGCACTGACCGTTACTAGACCTTCTCTGACGTTTATCAGTGGCTCCAAGGATGGAAGAGGATGACTCTACCCCATCTCTGGTCTGTAAACTATGCTGTCACAGCTGGGCATGAAAACCCAAGGAAAGAATGATTTCTGGATTACCAAGAGTATTTTACCTCCATTTTATAAAATTGGTATTTTGATTCAATGTGCTTCAGTCTAATGAATTTCACAAAAAGAAAGGAACTAAAAATGTCAGCTGCATACTTCCCTCATGGGTTTAGCAACCCTCCTCCCCATAAAAATAAAAAAATTCTAAAGTTTTTTTTAAATATAGTAAAGGAGAGAAATCTGCTGCTTCCTGGTTTTTTAACTGGCATTCATCTGAAAAGGTTCTCACTACAATAACACTTCTTCCTGCCACTTAATGCTACTGACATCATACTACCTTTTGGATTTTTCAGGAAAAGGGTGAAATAAAAAGCATTATCTTTGGCAGGGGGAATTTTCATTTTCTGTATTAATACAACATTATAATCAAATAGTTTTATCGAGTTTTGATCCCGAGTGCCTCTCCAGAGGCACAGCCCAAAAAAAGCTCTGCTCCATGCATTCCCTGCTCCCTCCTCCCTGCAAAGTGCCAATCAAGACTAATGACTCAAACTTACAGGATTAATAAAATAGAATTACGGTAGCGTACGTTATTGGTAAATTCAAACTTAAAACAATTTTCAAGCGCCCCTCTTGGAGAAGGGTTAAAGTAAGTTACGTGCAACTGGCTTTCTGCCTAATGCTAGTTACAACCCATCACCCTCCAGGCCCTTGAGCTCGGATGAGTTACTTCATCTAAACCTGTCTGCTCAGTTGCAAATTGAAAGGTGAGAATGGCTGATCCACGATGCTAAGCTCTACTCGGCACATCAGAGGAGCTGAATTCCTGTGCCCCACTGGATAACCCATCCTGAGATACACCCTCGGGTAGCAGAAAAAAGTGACCTGGAATTAGGAGACGCCATCAGCAGGTGAGACATTAGGGAAGTTACTCAATGCCTTTGAGCCTTTATTTCCCCAACTATAAAAGAAAAGGGTAGGCCTTGGTCCTGCGGGCAGAGAACCCTGAGGTATCAACTACTCATGTATGACAGGGGTCCCAGCACTGGATAAACAGCATGCCTAGAATGTACTGAAACTCCTCCGAACACAAATAAATGCTGTTTAAGTAATAAAGATTAATGTAAGTGTTACAGATAATGAGCAGATTTATTGTCATGGATACGCTTTCAAAAAATACTAAAAAGTTTAATTAGCACTATGGAGGGGCCCTGGAAGGTTTTTTGTTTTTATTTTTGTGGGTTTTTTTGACAATTAAAAGAGGGCCCTCATAATCAAAGACAGGAATCACTGGTTTAGAACGCTAGACAACCTCTATAGCTCTTTTACAGAGATTAACAAATAATCTTTGAAGCTTTCTGTTACGAATTAAATTGTGTCCCTCCCCTCTCCCCAAAAAGTAGATTCAAATCCTAACCCACGTCCTGTGAAAGTGATCCAGCTGGGGAAAAAGATCTTTGAAGATACACTTAGTTATTAGGAAGGGCCAAAATGGGTACGGATGGGTCTTAATCCAACATGACCAGTGTCCTTGGAAGGAGAGGAAGCTTGGACACAGCCAGTCCGAGGTAGCAGAGAGAGAGCCGGCCATGTGACAGTCAGAGACCCAGTTACGCTGCCACCAACCAAGGAAAACAATGCACTGCCGGCCTCTACCTGCAACCAGGAGGGAGGCACGGCCAGACTGTCCCCTCCAAGAGGAAGGGATGGCCCCACCAGCACCTTGGTTTCGGACTTCTAGTCCCCGGAACTGTGAGATGATCACTTTCTATTTAGCCCGACCAGGCAGGGGCGCTTTGTTACAGCAGCCCAGCAGACCAAGACACTCTCCCTGCTGATAGAGCAGCTCAGTCACCACTAGTATTACTAAGAAAAGCAAGGGTTGAGCCTCAATCCCAGGCATTCTTTTTTTAAATTAATTCTTAAAGTCCTAAAATAGAAGTAAAGAAGGTACTTGTGTTTTAGTCAATTATCACCAAACGTTCCTCATCCAAGACTTTGCAAATATTTACTTCTCTGTCAAGTGAAACCCCTTCAAAAGGCAAGACTGAGAATGCAGCTTATACAGTCAGTGTTGTTTGGATTTAAGAGCTCATTTTAACATATATTATGATGGCGATAACACCAACTGTCTTTTAAAGACCATTTAATAACGTCTACCACTTTTATGATACATCAAATTACAAGCTACTCTCGTGAAAGAAAATTGTCTACATTCTAACATAGCTACATGTAAAATGAATAATTGATAAGTTAGGGCAAAGAGCTTTGAAAACCTAGAGGTATCATATGGATACTAAAAAACAATGCAGGCAGACAACCAGTGCCCAGAAACTCAGCAGCTATTCAATAAAACTAATCAGTGAAACTGAACAAATGACTGTGCTGGTTTTTTATTTTAATTCCTTCTGGAAAGAAGCTCTGAAAGTTCCCCTTCCCAACTTGGACAAAAGGCAGCGTCTCAGAACAAAAGCAGCTATTTTAGACGTTATGGAGCCCTGGGTAATGGAGGGGGGTGAGAGAGAGGAAGGGGGATGGATACTTGTAAATGTGCTACAAAACCTCTGGCTTCTAGGTCACTGCGACAAATCTGCCTGGGGCTCACAGTGGCTGAAGGCGGCAGATGTCCCACCCGGAGCGGGAGCGGCACTCAGTACCAATGTGGACCCCTCACAGCCGGGCCAACCACCGGCTTCTTCGGCTACCAGCCTCAGTATGACACAGTCACCTCCCGATCCCTAAAAACCCCAAGAATGTCTCCATGACGGAGCTCAGCCCAAGAACCAGCACTTCCCTCTCCTCCCTCTCCTGACTCAGCGACACGACCTGGCAGTCATAAATATCAATGTAGATCTCTAACAAGTCAACCCTTTCACTTTTAGGATTTTTGTATAGGACACGACTATACTCTGAAAAATTACCTTTGCATGGACTTAAAACCAATTAATCATTTCCTGCCACCAAATCATTTCTTACCACCAAAAGCTTAACGAGTGAAAATCAAGATGATGAGAAATTTCTAAAGTATTTCAGATCATTTTTTCTTTACACTCACTAGAACTGCCATTAAAGCTGGGGCTGAGAAGACAGTTTTACACTCTCCAGCTCCAATCCTACTCTTCCTAGTTAAACTGACTAATCTGGCTATTAAGTCCCCTTAATCACTAAACTATTTTTTACACCCTGAAACCCGAGTGCTTTGTAGTTCTCCCTACCCTTAGCCCTCAATTCCCTCTGTACCTTAAAGCGCATCTTTCCCTTATTCTTTCAAAAACCGAGGAGTTGCCCTTAAGGAGTTTGAAAGGAAATTTATGGGGCTTATTTAAATATGATTAAAGTCCAGGGACATTAGTAAAAATATATAAATTAGGCTAAATGTAGACTTGGAATTCTTCATAAGAACAACCCACAGGAAAACCTACAAGGGGAAAGTCAACAAAGAAGAAAACTCTTACATCATGCCTTGAACTTTGTTTCCTAGGGCAGAAATCTTTTCTATCTGAATGGCCTTACCATGCTTTACTTCTAAAAGAGCCACTCTGTTCATTTTCAGATATAAATAGAAGGGCTAATATTACGAAAACTCAACAACCAGGTCATGCAGCCCAATTTGCTTTTTTTTATGGCATTAGTTGCATATTTTCCAGGGAAGTGATTCTCCCTGGGGCTCGGATAGGCTACATATTCTAAAAAGGATCCTTCCCTAATCTGAAAATGAAAATCCAGAGACAGCCAGGCCAAAGGCTTTTCGGTTGCACACACCTGGTCTCTGGTCTGCCCACAGCCCACTCTAGGATTACAGCGCACCCAGAAACAAGAGGATGAAACCACATCATCCATCTCCTGATATCCAGCTCATGTCTGTTTCCTGCTTCCCAGAGATGAGCTGGAACAGATTTCCTCGGTGGGCAGGGTGGGCTGAATGAACTCTGCTACTCGCCAGAGCAATGCCCTGGCCTACATTTGGTGAGCTGACTCTGCTTCCAAGCAGTGAAGAAGCATCTTACAGAGCCACAGCACACATTCCCCAGCTCTCGTTGCCAGTGGCCTCTGTAGAGAGGCCCTCCATTAGCCCTATGGTGCTGTACAGCCCTGCAGCTGGACAATTAAAACATGCCAGCCCTGCTGCAGGTCACAGAGCCCTGGACCTCCAGGCCAGACTGGGAAACCATGACCTTGCCTTCACCCTTGGCTCTCTTTGGTACTGGGTCAGGGACATGATGTTGGTTCAACAGAACTTTTCTCCCTTCTCGCTGCTCATGATCGAAAAGGGAGATGAGCGTGTGATGAGCTGGCCCACGCGCAGTGCTGATGCACACAAGGAGTGCCATGCCATGCAGAGGTATCCCCCATGTAGGGGAGCCCCATACGCAAGGAGTGCACCCCATAAGGAGAGCCGCCCAGCGCAAAAAAAGTGCAGCCTGCTCAGGTTAGCCCATGGAGAGCAGACACAGCAAGATGACACAACAAAAAGAGACACAGATTCCCGGTGCCACTGACAAGAATACAAACAAACACAGAAGAACACACAGCGAATGGACACAGAGAGCAGACAACTGGGGAGGGCAGCGGAGGGAAGGGGAGAAAAATTTTTTAATAAAGGGAGGTGAGGATTTCTGACCAACTTTCTTGTGTAAGCAGACAGACTACACCACTAAGCAGAATGGAACACAAAAAGTGCTCTACCGTATGGGTATTTGGTATCCAGCTTATTATCCGCTGTCCTGCTCCAAGGCAACAGGTCATCGCTGCACCCATTTGGCATCCCGTTGTACCCGATCCCGACAATCTTGTTTTCTGCATTCACGATGCAGGCTCCAACCTAGAGGGGAACATGCCGGAAGGCTCAGTACCTGCCAGCAGCTCCTCTGCTACTGAGGGGGCAGTGAGTGAAATGAGAGCAACTACAGCAGCTCCTAAGTGGACATGCAGCCATGTGCCAAGGGCTCTCTGTCCCCTTCCCCATTTTCTGTGATGGTTCCCACAAGCTAATTAATGTCCACTCCTGGCCTCAGAGGAAGCACAAGAGGGAGTTAATAAAGGTATCTGACAATTACTCACAGGAAAATGTAAGCATCTAGGAATGCAGCTCAAAAGATAGCCTATTACTCTGTATTTTTCAACTGACAGACACGAGTCCCCCCTTTCTGCCATTTGCTCATTTAGGGGCATACCTGTGTTTGGGAGTGTCCAACTCTCCTCCTATAAAACTCAACTCACCTGAGAATTCGGATCTTTGCTTCTCTGTGCGGATAAGAAAGCCACTGCCATGAAATACTCGGGCCACTCCAAATAGTCATCCCGTTTTTTGCAGGAAACCACACTCATGTTGAGTCTGGAAGGAAAACACAACAAAAAGCAGTAGAGAAAAGGACTTTGGTAAATCTGTTTGCCACATCAACCCAACCACACTTAAATCTTGGATCTCTAACCTTGGACAGCTTCAGCTACACTCAT
Organism: Dasypus novemcinctus; assembly: GCF_030445035.2. Classification (NCBI taxonomy): domain Eukaryota; kingdom Metazoa; phylum Chordata; class Mammalia; order Cingulata; family Dasypodidae; genus Dasypus; species Dasypus novemcinctus. Next base: position 5,692,143 of record NC_080673.1, on the reverse strand, counting down.
CCATCAGAAATCACAGGATACAGAAGACTTATAGATTTTGGTCTTTAAAAAAATTTAAGAATTCAAGTTGCTACTTCTGAAGTTTGGGTTTGGCACGCATACCTTCACATTCCCGTATTTACATTTCATAAGATGTTTTTTAAATTACTACAGATGCCTAACCTACAAACTGTTCTTGTCTTTCACCTCTCTCCCTTGTAAAACGCAGCCAGCAGATTAGGGGGGAGGAAATGAGAAACATTTATTCATCATCTAATATAGGCCAAGCACTTAACCCTTGCACAAATCACCTCAAGTTTCACTACTTGTAGAGTAGAGCTTAACATCCCATCTGACAAAGACTCAGGAACTTAGGTAACTTGCTCCAAAGCACATAGGATTATTGCCCAGGCCTGCTAGATTCTAAAGAAAATACTTGGGGCAGGCCCAATTCTGACGTTAACTAGATAATGTGCGGTTTCCTTTTCCCTTTACTTCCTCCAGATGGGACAGCAGTTATCCACCGTGAATCCTTCATGAAGGCGCGGTGAGAACTGTCAAGGCCTACTCTCCTACTGAGACAAGGCTCTAGTCACACGGGCTCCTGTACCCCTGCAGGCACAAGCTCTCCCTGCAACCCCGAGAGCCCTGAAGGGGCCCCGAGAGGCGGGGGCACGGAGAAGCCCGGGAGCTCTCGCGGCGAACGCGGCAGCACGCCCCGCTGGTTAGGGTGCCCACATTCTGACAGGCCTGAAAGCTCTTCACCTGCAGCGAGGGAGACAGGGCTGCGTTCACACCCGGCTTTTGGGTCGGGGTGCCAGAGAAGCACCTCAACAGACTCAGCAGGGGTGAAGGGTGCGGGCGGCGTGAGGGGGGCAGGGAGGAGCAGGCGAGGGCAAGGTCACGTTCACGCGGGGCAGCCACTCCAGGGCACTTTTCCTATTCCTGCTTCGGTCAGGCTCAGGAGCGCCCCGTGAGCGCCCCAACGCAGCTGCAGACACACGGGGAAACTGAGGCCCCGCCACAAGCCCCGCGAGCTCCATTAAGTCACTAGCCCAAGCAGAGCCCACGGCCCCGCAACACCCTGAACCCCCGCGCGGGGGCCTAGACGGCACCCCCCACCCCCACCCCCGGGAATTAGAGAAGGGTGTTTTCAGGCCCCCCCGGGAATTAGAGAAGGGTGTTTTCAGGCTCCCCAGCGCCCCCCGCCCCCGGCGCCGCTTCCCGGGGCAGCGAGGGTCGCAGGGCCGAGCCCGCCCCGCCCGTCACTGGACTCTCTCACGCAGGGGGGGAGCGCGAGCCGAGGCGCCCCCTCGAAGCCCGCCCGCCCACGCGGCGCGCCCACCCCGCGCCCTCCTCGCGGGGCGCCGCGTACCCGCACGCCGGCCCCCGCCCCGCTCCGGCCCGGATCCCGGGCCCACAGGCCGGCGCTCGTCCCCGCCGCTCCCGCCGCTCCGGCCGCCGCGGCCCGCGGGCTCGAGGAAAGGAAGTCGGGGGGGAGGCGGGGCCCCGCGTCGCCGGAAGGTGGGGCGGCCGGAGCCCGGGCTCTGAGGGGAGGCGGGCCGGCGGGGCGGGGCGGGGGCGGCCGGAGCCCGGGCTCTGAGGGGAGGCGGCCGGCGGGGCGGGGCGGCCGGAGCCCGGGCTCTGAGGGGAGGCGGCCGGCGGGGCGGGGCGGGGGCGGCCGGAGCCCGGGCTCTGAGGGGAGGCGGCCGGCGGGGCGGGGCGGCCGGAGCCCGGGCTCTGAGGGGAGGCGGCCGGCGGGGCGGGGCGGGGGCGGCCGGAGCCCGGGCTCTGAGGGGAGGCGGCCGGCGGGGCGGGGCGGCCGGAGCCCGGGCTCTGAGGGGAGGCGGCCGGCGGGGCGGGGCGGGGCGGGGCCGGAGCCCGGGCTCTGAGGGGAGTCGGGCCGGCGGGGCGGGGCGGGCCGGCGGGGCGGGGCGGGGGCGGGCCGGCGGGGCGGGGCGGGGGCGGCCGGAGCCCGGGCTCTGAGGGGAGGCGGGCCGGCGGGGCGGGGCGGGGCGGGGCCGGAGCCCGGGCTCTGAGGGGAGTCGGGCCGGCGGGGCGGGCCGGCGGGGCGGGGCGGGGGCGGGCCGGCGGGGCGGGGCGGGGGCGGCCGGAGCCCGGGCTCTGAGGGGAGGCGGCCGGCGGGGCGGGGCGGGGCCGGAGCCCGGGCTCTGAGGGGAGGCGGCTGGCGGGGCGGGGCGGGGCCGGAGCCCGGGCTCTGAGGGGAGGCGGCCGGCGGGGCGGGGCGGGCCGGCGGGGCGGGGCGGGGGCGGCCGGAGCCCGGGCTCTGAGGGGAGGCGGCCGGCGGGGCGGGGCCGGAGCCCGGGCTCTGAGGGGAGGCGGCCGGCGGGGCGGGGCCGGAGCCCGGGCTCTGAGGGGAGTCGGGCCGGCGGGGCGGGCCGGCGGGGCGGGGCGGGGGCGGGCCGGCGGGGCGGGGCGGGGGCGGCCGGAGCCCGGGCTCTGAGGGGAGGCGGCCGGCGGGGCGGGGCGGGGCCGGAGCCCGGGCTCTGAGGGGAGGCGGCTGGCGGGGCGGGGCGGGGCCGGAGCCCGGGCTCTGAGGGGAGGCGGCCGGCGGGGCGGGGCGGGCCGGCGGGGCGGGGCGGGGGGCGGCCGGAGCCCGGGCTCTGAGGGGAGGCGGCCGGCGGGGCGGGGCCGGAGCCCGGGCTCTGAGGGGAGGCGGCCGGCGGGGCGGGGCCGGAGCCCGGGCTCTGAGGGGAGGCGGCCGGCGGGGCGGGGCCGGAGCCCGGGCTCTGAGGGGAGGCGGCCGGCGGGGCGGGGCCGGAGCCCGGGCTCTGAGGGGAGGCGGCCGGCGGGGCGGGGCGGGGCGGGGGCGGCCGGAGCCCGGGCTCTGAGGGGAGGCGGGCCGGCGGCGCGGGGCGGCCCGGGGGGGAGGTCCAAGGCGGGCCCGGCGGGGTCGGGGGCGGCCCGGGGGGAGGTCCAAGGCGGGCCCGGCGGGGTCCGGGGCGGCCCGGGGGGAGGTCCAAGGCGGGCCCGGCGGGGCGGGGGCGGCCGTGGGGGGGAGGTCCAAGGCGGGCCGGCGGGGGCGGGGGCGGGGGCGGCCGGGGGGAGGCGGGCCGGCGGGGCGGGGGCGGGGGCGGCCGGGGGGAGGTGGAGGGCGGGCCGGCGGGGTCGGGGGCGGCCCGGGGGGAGGTCCAAGGCGGGCCCGGCGGGGTCGGGGGCGGCCCGGGGGGAGGTCCAAGGCGGGCCCGGCGGGGTCGGGGGCGGCCCGGGGGGAGGTCCAAGGCGGGCCGGCGGGGCGGGGCGGGGCGGGGGCGGCCGTGGGGGGGCGCCCTCCGCAGGCGCGGGGCGCTGCTGGGAGTTGGCCTCCGCCTCCTTCCCGCGCCGCCGGCCTCCGCGCGCTCGGCTCGCGGTCTGGCCGGGGCCCCTCAGGACTCGCGGAGGAACGGCCGCTCGCGGGCGTGCGGGCTCGCCGTGTGGCGGGGCAGAGCGCGGCTTTTCGCGCCGCGTGGCCTCCGCCGCGCCCGGGCGCCTCGCCCGCCCCGGAGGCCCGCGCGGCGCTGCGGCGTCAGGCCTCGGCGTCGCCTGCCGCGCCCGGGTTCGCGGCGCCTCGTGGCCGGCGGTGGGGGCCGGGGGGCACGGGAAGCGAGGCTGAGGCCGTCTGCGGTCGTTTCCCCTCCCCCGCGTGGACTCCCAGTAACCGCGTGAAGCTGTGGCTCTGCGTCCGTGTCGGGGGAGCCCGAGGCCCAGCGCGGTGCGCCGGCCAGGGGCGGGGAGCGAGGAGACCTGGTTTCGGTCTCTGGAAGGCGCCTGCCGTGTGCGTCCTCGCGTCCTCGAGGGACGATTGCTAGGCGGGGGCTTCCAGTTTCCCCCAGGAGGGAGGCCTTGGGGGCAGCGGATGGTCAGGGCCGCCTGGGAGGTGTGTCTGCACGCTGCGGGCCCGCGCACGCGCTCTGCGTAGACCGTGGGGAGAGCCTCCCGCGTACTTGGCACTGCCAGGCGGCGTGGCCGTGCGGACACTGGTGTGCACGCGTCGTTACGATTAGTGAAAAGATGGGCACGCAGGGCACAGGGCAAAAGGAAAGACCATCAACGACGTTTCTGAGGTCCTTTGCCCCCATGACCTAAATCTGATTTTCATGAGCTTCGATATTCACTGGTCTTTGTGGAACATTGTTTCCTGCACAGAGAATGACAAAAGACCCCCTTTCTGGTTTAGACATGGGGCTTGAGGATCCTGTCAGCACTCCGTAAATAATAACTACTGTAATAGTCATGATTTTTAATCTACACAGATCTGAGGTGCTAATCCAAACAAAAGCTTGTTAACTATATTAATTTGGCCTAACAGAGGAAGAATGATGAGAATAGTTGGTTCTATCTAATTTCTTACTACAGCAGACACATCATTCTTCATCTCCATGATGCAGCCTGTAGAGTCAGTAATTAAATTATGCACTGTTCTTGGTGGATGCCGGGAAAGCAAAGGGGAAGAATACTTCATTGTTAACTATAGTTTTTTTTCCCTACCATGATGAGGCTCAGGCTTGAAAGAGCTGCATAGATGAAGATGATGACTTTTAATGTCAAGTTAACTTTACTTGGCTGTCTTGTTGCCACTAAAATTTATTATGTCCCGAGCCCCTGATTCCCCTCCTCCTCCCATACCACTGCTTGGTTTTCGTCACACTCATCTATAGTGTTTTGGTCTTTGGGTCTTCATAGATCCATTTCTCTTCTTACCAACCTACAACCAATACATCACCAGTCGCTGCAGGTCCTTCAACCACAACATCATTAAGCTTTCTTCCTGCCTTTCCTCTGTAAAGAATGTTATACATAATTTAGTTACTTCTCATCATTCTCCATTTTGGTCAAGGCACACACTCCCCTCTGCAATAAATTCAAGATCCTGTTTATTGTAAACACATTACCCTGAATGATCCTGCATTTCACTGAAGGTCCCTCATCTTGCAAGATGACATCATTCCTACCTCAGGAAACCTTCCTTATTCATAGTTTCACAACTTGAGGTTTCAAATAGTCTTTACCAACAGCCAACCGGGGCAGTCAAGGTAGGGGGAATACATTTCTTGGTATATCTTGCTCATTAACACCTTGTAATTTCAAGTGTGACTGTAGGTGTTAAATCTCTCTAGTTAATACCTTGTATTCTGGTTTAGAATTGAGACTATTTCTCCATCTACCTGAAATACAGAGGTTTATTACGATTTCAGTCAAATCTAAATTGTGTTTCTTGAGCACAGACGAATCCCATCACCACGTTTGCAAGGATTATTGCCACAGGCTTTGGCTTAGATCCTCTATTTTCAGACCTGTAGGTTTATTTATGTCTGATTTATACCACGGTCTGAAATATACTTCAGTACCTTGAAAGTGGGGGAGCCATATGAAAAAGACAGAAGTCAAAGTAAAATTCTTCTGGGACTTCCTCAGAAGGCACTTTAACGGCATTCGTGGGTATCTGCCCTAGCGACATCTCCCCCTCCTCTCCTTGACAAGGAGAGGATATGACTCAGGAATAGAGAGAGACTGGGAATCTGCAAAGTAACCCATCTGTCCATCAAGTTCATAATGGGAGAAAGGGCACAGGTTTTGTGTTCAGACCAGACTTTGAACCTAATTCCACTTCTTTCTGTCCATATGATCTTCAGAAGGTTCTTACATTCTTGGAGTCTTTGTTTCCTCATCTTTAAAATAAACAATATTCATTCAATCAGTTCCTCCTGACCCCCTCAGATGGCTCCCTCGTCTGTTTGCCGGTTGTTTTTCTTTTTTTATTTCTCTCCCCTTCCCTGCCCTCCCCTGTGCAGTTGTCTGCTCTCTGTGTCCATTCACTGCGTGTTCTTCTGTGTCTGCTTGTATTCTTGTCAGCGGCACCAGGAATCTGTGTCTCTTTTTGTTGTGTCATCTTGCTGTGTCAGCTCTCCGTGTGTGCGGCGTCACTCCTGGGCAGGCTGCACTTTTTTCACGCTGGGTGACTCTCCTTACAGGGCACACTCCTTACGGGGCTCCCCTACATGGGGGACACCCCTGCCTGGAACAGCACTCTTTGCGCGCATCAGCACAGCACATGGACCAGCTCCACACGGGTCAGGAGGCCCTGGTTTGAACCCTGGACCTCCCATGTGGTAGGCAGACGCTCTATCTTTTGAGCCAATTCCGCTTCCCCTGGTCGTTTTTGCTCATTGTTTGCACTTGTCAGCTCATTGTTTTTTGGGTCATTGTGTTTTTTTCTTTAGAAGGCACTGGGAACCAAACCCAGGACCTCCTGTGTGGGAGGTGGGCACTCACTTGCTTGAGCCACACCCCTTCCCTGCTCCTTTGTTTTTGCTTGTTATCTTCTCATTGTCTTGCTTGTTGTTTTTGCTTGATGCTAATTGTATGCTCCTTGTTTGTTTTCTTTAGGAGGCACTGGGATCTCTTATGTGGGAGGTGGGTGCTCAACTGCTACCCCCATTCAATCAGGTGTTGTTAATTTTCTACCAGGTGTTAGGGATATCACAATGAACAAGATTATCTCTGAGGGAAGCAGATGTGGCTCAAGTGATTGGGCCTACCATATGGGAAGATCCAGGTTCAATCCCTGGGGCCTTCTGGTGAAAAAAAAAAAAGTGTGCCCACGCCGCAAGCCAGGGCCCGCATGGCGAGCCGAATGCCTGTGTGAGTGTCCACGCGGCAAGCCAAGTGCCCATGTGGTGAGCCAGTGCCCATGCAAGTGAGTGACACAGCAAGATGATGACACAACAAAACAGAGACAAGGGGAGAGTCAAGGTGAAGCACAACAGAAACCAGGAACTGAGGTGGCACAAGTGACAGCGAACCTCTCTCCCAAAAATGAGATGACAAAAAGAGAAATAGATACAGAAAATCACACAGCGAATGGACACAGACAGCAAAAAACAGTAGGGGGGGGTGGAGGAGGAAAAATAAAAGATTATCTTTGCTCCAAATAAATGATGAATAAATGAATCTCATTGCTGGCTCAGTTAACATAATAGATGTTATTATAAGATAAGTTTCCTGTTGGAATATCTTTGCTCTTAATTTGGTGGTCATCTGGACTAAAAAAGACTTTTCATAGCTCGGCAGCTGCATTTAGAGGTAAGGCACCACATCTACTGTTTGTTTTTTTTCAAAGAAATAATTGTTTATGTTTTCGTAAAATGGTCTCAGCTAGAAGGAACTGTTTAAACCTTAAGTAAGGAATGGGGAGCAGGTGTAGCTCCGTGGTTGAGCGCCTCCTTCCCATGTACAAGGTCCCAGTTTCAATCCCTGGTGCCTCCTAAAAATAAAGAAAAAGAAATAAAAACTTAAAAAATTACTAAACCTTAAGGAAGGGGATGACTGTAAGTATCTACTAAACTACTAAAAAAATCAAAGAAAATTCTAGAAAAAAATTATGTGTTTTTTTTTCAATCTATGCATTTTTTAAAGATTTATTTATTTTTTATTAATGTCTCTCCCCTCCCCCCCCGCCCAGTTGTCTGCTCTCTGTGTCCATTTGCTGTGTGTTCTTCTGTGACCGCTTCTATCCTTATCAGCAGCACTGGGAATCTGTGTTTCTTTTTGTTGCGTCATCTTGTGTCAGCTCTCCATGTGTGCAGTGCCATTCCTGGGCAGACTGCACTTTCTTTCGTGCTGGGCGGCTCTCCTTATGGGGCACACTTCTTGCGTATGGGGCTCCCCTACGCGGGGGACACTCCTGCGTGGCAGGGCACTCCTTGCGCGCATCAGCACTGCGCATGGCCAGCTCCACACGGGTCAAGGAGGCCCGGGGTTTGAATCGTGGACCTCCCATGTGGTAGGCAGACGCCCTAACCACTGGGCCAAGTCCGCTTCCCAGTGTATGCATTTTTGTATGTGTGTTAGAGCACGAGATCAGTTGTATGTTTTAATGGAATGAAAGTGGATCTGTCAGAATTTTTTTCCTATCAGAAAAAATTTAGGATTCCTAAATAGGATTTTTGTTATAGTTGAGGTCCCAAATTATTTATATCATTATTCATGTTCAAAATTACAGTGAAGGTGAATGAGGAAATGTTAGCCCGGCCTATGAACAAAGCTGGGTGCTTTACATATTGTATATCAATACATGTTATGAACTAAATAAACGAATTAATAGAAAATAATTGCTTTATGCCCAAATTTTCAAGGAATCTACCACATAAAGAGAAATCTTTATTTGGAAACTCCAGTTATACCTCTCTATCTGCCTCCTTTTTCTCCTCCCATTTAACAGACCTGGAAAGACACTTGGTAATTAAGTATTGGTGCTGCCGGGTCAGAGACCTGAAGAATTGCTTTCAGGAGGGTGGGATTGTGTCCTTGAGACCTCAGTCTCGGTCTGCAAATGTATGACTTTAGTGCCAGAAGTGAGGCTAGAAATACACAGCTGGGAAAGCTTTCTCCTTCTGCATAGTGTGTCGGCTCTCCACATGACTTGCTTTTCTTCCACAGAGCTGAACTTGTAGCCTCTTTCACACATAACTGGTTGAACTTGATGGAAATTACATGTCTTATCACTCCTTAAAAGAAAAAAAATATATAAAATGTAAATCTAAAAGAAATGGGCAATTTTCTTGTACCATTTTATATTTCTGAGTAAGTTACCAAGTGCCAATCATCCTTACTTTTTAAAATTCAAATTTGTCAAAGCAGCATGTAAGCTTTCAGTGTTGTACAAGAAAAGATAATGCTTCATGTGGAACAGTCACTTATGCTAGTTCTGTGAAAGTGCCTGCCAAAAGAATTGATCAGATTGCTAGTTTTATAGAAATATTAATGATCTCATTTAATTATACCCTCTTCTCTGGGGTCATCATGGAATCTGCTAAGGGGTAATCAATGAGGTATTATGGTTCTGGATATAGAATTCTTTATTGACATCAGAGTCACCACTGACTCATTTTGCAGTGTATATTTTAATGGATGTAGCTAGGTGAGTTGCCTAAGAATCCTTGTAAATGAATGCCCTGTTAAATTGTATTTGGAAGTTAACAGCTATCATTACGTGCTTGACGTGTTGTGCCTTCCATCAGATAACTGGAGGGCTCACTGGGGGGTAAACTTCTAAAGTGAGAAGGCAAGAATCAAATGAAATATTTTAGTATTGCTGCTCACCATGTATGTGTATATTGAGGGCAACACCTGTGATCTCGTCGTGACAACAACGATCCATTATTAATGGCATGAGGTAAAAAGTAACCTTCTACGGGCATGAACAAGCAAAATAAGGAAGGAAGCCTATCCTGTTTGAATAACTCTTGACTCTGTTCACAGTAAGAAATTCTAAGCTTTGATGCTGGAGGTGATGGAGAACAACATGGTAGTGACAAGGTCAGAGTCCTCCAAAGGTCCCAATTCTGAGCAACCTCTGTTTGCTGCAGCGTTTGATAGGCACCTCAAAGACGATGAAAGGCAGAGAGCTGCCAGGCACAAAGCAACCTGAGATACTTTGATGCTATCTTCAATTTAGCCCTGGATTGAGTAAAATGTCAGCCAGAGGGGGCGGCATGGCACTCATGAAATCACCCCTTGGAGAATGGGAGAGATTTAATAGTTTGGTGGTTACAGTAACCACTATCCTGCAAGAAAAATCAATACCTATACAGTGTGAGAGTCACACCAGGCAATCCTGGACCTGAGCCATTTTACCAAAGAATACATCCAGATTCATTCGAGTAGAAAATCAGAATGTGGTAGGAGGTCAGGCATAAATGGATCCTGGGCTCTTTTGTCCAGATACCCAATAAGATGTTGTTCTTTCAGGGTCTGAGCATTTCTTTATTTAAAGCCTAGAACGTACAGAGCTGGAAGTGACCTTAGCAAGCAGTGAGTCCAGACCCTTCTTTTAATAAATGAGGAAATAGTGGCCCAGAAGGATTGCTTGGCTTGCTCCAGTTCACCCAGTTGATGGGGTGACTTCCTGCCTTCCATGTGGATCAACCCTATGGCTCAAACCACAGCTGCTTACCAAGAACCTCTCTGGAAGGCACTATGCTAAGCCTCTCAGGAGCACAGAGAAAGCTGCCGGTCCTCGATGGACCTCTCTGCCGAGAGAAGTTAAAACTATGAAGCATGTGGACCAATATTCCATGGTCAAGGTAAGACTGTAGCATGAGCAAAACAAATTGCACTTGTAACCTAGCAAGCACCTTAGAACAGACATAAAGTTTCTACAGAGAAGCACATAGTCCTGTCGAGTTTACTATTAGCCAGGCCTTGTAATTCTGTTTCCTTGTATAGGAAATGTATGACATATCCTTGGAATGTTCCACTCATTCTCTAGTCGTCGAGCCATGAAACTTAGAGGCACCAGGCACAATATGCATTTTAAATGTTAACCAGTGCAGAAAACTAGAAGAGCTGCCCAAACCTCTTCCCAAGGATGTCGAATGTATGAGTGATTATCTGTGTTTCAGGTCATGCCTATGGTTAATTTTCTTTGTTTCAAACCTGTATAAAAACTCTAGGAAAGGGAAACCGACTTTGGCCCAGTGGTTAGGGCATCCGTCTACCATATGGGAGGTCCGCGGTTCAAACCCCGGGCCTCCTTGACCCGTGTGGAGCTGGCCATGCGCAGTGCTGATGCGCGCAAGGAGTGCCGTGCCACGCAAGGGTGTCCCCCGCGTGGGGGAGCCCCACACGCAAGGAGTGCGCCCCGTAAGGAGAGCCGCCCAGCGCAAAGGAGGGAGCAGCCTGCCCAGGAATGGCGCCGCCCACACTTCCCGTGCCGCTGACGACAACAGAAGCGGACAAAGAAGACGCAGCAAAAAGACACAGAAAACAGACAACCGGGGGAGGGGAGGGGAATTAAATAAATAAAAATAAATCTTTAAAAAAAAAAAAAAAACAACTCTAGGAAAATCCCTGAACAGGGGGCAGACTAGATTGATTAGCTCTCCGGTCCTCCCACAGCCAATAAAGTCTCTTTTCCTTCCCAGCCTAGTTTAGTGTGTCTTGTCAATTCTGCTACACCAAGCAATGGGCCATTTTGGTCTCCCTCAAGACAACAATAAAATAGCTGCCGCAGAAAAGACCATGAGTGTGTGTGGGTCTGTCTTCTACCTTAAAAAGGTGAAGGATACTTTTTAATCAATGTTTAACAACAATGCAAGGTATTGGTGGAAGGGTGAGGTATGATGTTATGTTTGTTTTATAAATTCACAACTATTACTATATACTTATTGTTTATGTGTGTTCATGTATGAGTGATATACTTCAATAAATTAAAACAATAATAAAATTAACAGGTTTATACAAAATTTAAGCAAAATTAATAAATTTGTTCAAATGGATGCATATAGAAAACTACACAATAGAGGACACAGATTGTTTTCATAAATACATGGATACTTTAAAAATTAATTCTAAAATTTACTTTCAGTAAAATTTATGTAATACTCTATTTGCTTTTGACAAATGCATACAGAAGTATAATCACTTCCACAACCAAGATTTAGAAAAGTTCCATCACCCCAGAAAATATTACTTAGTGCTACACTTTGTCATCAAGCATTTCCCCCACTGTTTTAATGTCTGGTAATCACTGATTCATTTTGCCTTTTCTAGAACATCATATATATGGAATAATACAATATATAGCCTTTGGAGAAAGACTTCTTTCTCTTAGCATACTGCCTTTAAGATTCATCCATGTTGTTGTATGTATCAATATTTTGTTCCTCTTTATTGCTAAACACTATTACCTTGTTTGGATGTACCACTGCCATTTATCCATAAGACACATTTATGTTATTTCTAGTTTATGATGAAAGCTAATAAAGTTGTTTTAAACTTATTGTTTTAAAAAAAGTCAACGGGGAAGTGGATTTGGCTCACCTGATGGAGTGTCTGCCTACCACATGGGAGGTCCAGGGTTCAAACCCAGGGCCTCCTGACCCATGTGATGAGCTGGCCCATGTGCAGTGCTGATGCACGCAAGGAGTGCTGTGCCACGCAGGGGTGTCCCCCGCGTAGGGGAGCTCCACGAACAAGGAGTGCATAAGGAGAGCTGCCCCATGTGAAAAAAGCACAGTCTGCTGAGGAGCAGGGCCGCAGACGCAGAGAGGTGACGCAGCAAGATGATGCCACCAAAAGAGACACAGATTCCCAGTGCCGCTGACAAGAATACAAGTGGACACAGAAGAACACACAGCGAACGGACACAGCGAGCAGACAACTGGGGTGGGGGGGGGGAAGGGGAGAGAAATAAATAGGTAAAAAATCTTTAAAAAAAAAAGCCAATAAATGTACACTTTAGATGGATTGTATGGTATGTGAATACGTCTTAATAAAATTGCTTTTAAAAAGTCAAAAAAAAAAAAAAAAGGTAGAAGGATTCGGTTTGCAGGCATATGGGCTGGTCCCCAAGTAAAAGGAATTGTCTCTTCCATCTAGTACAATAGTCAGTTTATGCCCCAGTTTCTTTTCTGGAAGAAATACAAGACATACAAGATGCAAAGACTCAGAGCCTGCACAGTACACAGAACCATTCTAAACCTGAGTAGGAGAGGATGCCCTGGCTCTAAGTCTTGCGCAACCAAGGAAAAAGAAGATCTGAAGAAATCTGTTTTTAGGCTTGTGGTTAAGACCAGACAAGAAAGAGCCAGTTCCATTTCTTTGGACTTGCCAAACACTAAATGTTAATGTCATCATAGTTCCTGAGAACCAGGGCATTTCTGGCAGATAGCACATAATACATCTATGTACATACACACCTGTATGTAGTCTTTCTGCTTTGCACTATTTAATTCAATCCTTGCTGAAATCCCAGAGATAACATTGGCTTTTAGTTAGAGTTCTACTATCTTTTCAAACCCACACAAAGAGCATCACACCAAATAAATAAATAAAAAGAGCCTGCAGAGAGTACATCCTCTAGGACGGGATGGGAAGGTGGCTGGGAGTGGCTTAGAGACTTACAGCTAAAAACTAGGTGTGGCTGCTGAAAACTGACAGCATTTACACAGTAACGCCTGTACCCCCAGGTAAACACCTTATCTTTCACTCCACTCCTTTATGTTTTCCTATTCAAATATAACCCAGAGGGGTCTATTTCCTAAAAGTCTTTGTTAATTGCCTATTTGCGCCCACACTATTCTCAAGTCACATCCCAAATAGGATGTGTTGGCAGAAGGTGAGATAGCAGGTTTACCTTTTCAAGTGTAATTTCTTTATGAAGCAACTGTTCTAGCCAGGTTCTGAGAGCCAGGCACTCAAATAGAGGAACAATGTTCATTTTATAAAAACATGGCAAATTCTGTTAGTAATTTAGGGGCACATTAAGCAGGTTATTATTAGACAGAACTGACATTTCACATGCAGAAATATTCTTGACTTGAAAGTCAAGTGTCATTCAGAAGAGAGAGAAATTATTTAGCATTTTTTAAAACATCAAAGAAATCCCCCACAACCTTTCCTTAAAAACACCTCGATCAGTTTCAGGAATTAGGGCTGGAACAGATGCTTTGATTTCTCATTGATACAAACAACAATACCAGAATGGAATGGCTTTGGGAAGTGCTCATAAGCAGTGGTCAGGAAAGTAGATTCTTCCTCAATGTCCATCGCGAGACCCAAGTACTGCTGGGCCACAGCCCAGCTGAAGGTCGATATTACTCATTCACAATACCCACCACGAAGAGCTCCCCCCTTGCTTCCTCCAAACACGATCTCATCCTCCTGCGGTATCTACAGATCTTGCAGCAGTCCCCGAGATGCTTGAAGAGTTTTTCACTGCATATGCCTTCAGAGGTACACATTTGGCTCAGCAGAAGCTAAGCATTTTTAAAAGCGCAGTAAGAAATAGGCCAGAAAACATCAAAGCTTTATAGCTTTTTAGAAAATGTGATGGTCTTGCTGGTACAACCCCCTGTGATATGGTTCAGTTGTAATAACAATGGAAAGTGTATCAGTGCAAACTGCTGATGAAACATCAGAAAATGTAGCCAAGGGTCTTTTAAACACATTGAAGAACTGTTCTTTTGAACTGCAGCTCTTAGCCTTAGAAAACCTCGTCAAGATTTTAAACAGGGCTTTGGATGAACTGCAGAGTGAGAACCTGAAATTACCTCATGCGCTGGAATCAATATCAAGCAATATTTTCTCTCTGAGAGAAATGCAGTCTGACAGAAAAGAGCGCGAGCAATAAGGAAACCAGGGCCCTGGCTAAATTCCTTGCCTTAGAAATACGCCGGAAAGCAGTACGAATTAGGTGATGTCACTAGAGGCAGAAAACCATAGTGACAGAATAAAATGTTATCTGAGCCCCGGAATACTTCATTATCCCCCCACCAGTCACTAAGCCTCACACAACGCGTCCATCAGCTCTGGGCCGTCTGTAAGCCGAGGATGGCAGCGAGGCGGGCAGGGACTGAGCGCACGCGCCCTGCCCCGGGGCGCCTGGGTTCAACCAAGGCCCACTGCAGGCAAGGTTTGTTAGTCTCGAAGTGCTCTCTAGTGGCAGAGGATCAGAAAACTACCCGATGAACGGGAGCCACCTCGGGAGGGGATTCAGTGACAGCAAGAAGAGAAGCTTCCTTCGCCTGGATCCATGAGAACATTTTAGGAGCAAGCTTGCCTTTTCCAACTATTATGCTGTGACCCTAAAACACTTGTGAATTATGGAACTTAACTGTGTAGTTCCTACGCTGTGTCATCAAATGAATGGGGGGGAGTGTTCAGGTTTAAATGAATCTTTCTGCATTGCTAAGAGGTTCATTAATGGAAGTTACTTCTCCGTAGAAGACAAAGGACATTCAGCTTGCCCATCTGTCTATCTGCAAATACGCTGTGTTGTGTTTCAAAAGTAAATTTTATTTATTTATTTTAAAGATTTATTAATTTATTTATTTCTCTCCCCTTCCCACACACCCCCTACCCCGGTTGTCTGTTTTCTGTGTCTTTTCGCCGCGTGTTCTTCTTTGTCCGCTTCTGTTGTTGTCAGCAGCACCGGAATCTGTGTCTCTTCTTGTTGCGTCATCTTGTTGTGTCAGCTCTCCACGTGTGTGGCGCCATTCCTGGGCAGGCTGCACTTTCTTTCGCGCTGGGCGGCTCTCCTTATGGGCGCACTCCTTGCACATGGGGCTCCCCTACACAGGGGACACCCCTGCGTGGTGCGGCACTCCTTGTACGCATCAACACTGCGCATGGGCCAGCTCCACACGGGTCAAGGAGGCCCGGGGTTTGAACCACGGACCTCCCATGTGGTAGGTGGACGCCCTAACCACTGGGCCAAGTTTGCCGCCTCAAAAGTAACTTTTAGAGTGTGTGATAAGGTTAAATAAAGTATCTGGGTTGCTTGAAGGGATTTTTTGAGCATCTGCATGTTCCAGGCACAGTCCCATATTTTTCTCTTTGTGTTCATTTAATCCTCACAAAATCTCTGATGCAGGAATCATTATCCATTTTTTCCGGAAGCACGAGGAGCATGGGTTCATGACCTTTTCCTGTGATGTATCAGACAGTGAATTTTCAGGCTGTGAGGACCATCCTGCCTTTGTCACATCTGTGCAGCTACTCAACTCTGCCATTGTAACACCACCAGTCATGGGAAATAGGCAAACAAGTGAGCATGACTGTAGTCCAATAAAACTTTATTTTAAGTGAATTTCATATCATTTCCACATCTCAAAGTATTCTTTTTCTTTTGGTTTCTTTTCAACCTTTTAAAAAATGTAAAACCATTCTTACCTTATGGGTTGTACAGAAATAGGTAGTGGGCTGTACTTGGTCATAGTTTGCTGAGTCCTGAGATAAGAAAACTGAATACTAGTCCACAAACCAGTATGTGGTGACATCAGCAGTCAAACCAGCCTGACCACAGACCCTAACGGATTGGGTATCGACGAGTGTGCGTCCACCTCTAGTACATCAGACCTCTTCCTGCTATCAGCCCAGGGTAACAAATAAAAATTTAAGAAAGAGAGAATTCAGAAGAGAACTTCCCTGGAAAGAGCCAAGACCAAGACAGAAAAAGAAAAAACATGTTGGGGGAAGGCTGTCAGGCATTACGAAATATGGACATGGAAAACTCCTCTATATGACTTCATGGAGATTTCCAAATCAGGTGAAAGATAGAGTTCCTGAATTCGAAGGCCTTGGTATCACATAGGGAACACATTAGGAATTCATGGAACACATATAAAATTTAAAAACCCTGCAGGTGTGTAGCCAGTCACCTTTGGCAGTAGAAAAACGCACAGAGCAAGAGTTGCCTCCAGGAGAGGGGCCTCCAGGGCGCCCAGGACTCTTGCTTTCAAAGGTACCGGACAGTAATTCATCTTTAGTCTGAACAACAATTTCAAGCCACAAAACTCAGGTGAGTAAAACAAAAAAGTGAATTTTTTTGTTTTTCCAGAATTTAGTTAACCACTACTTTGAGCTTTTATTCTGTGCAGGGAAAGACAGTGTAAACTTGGTCATTTCAAGTTTCAAGTCAGTCCACTGAGCATTTCCCTTCTCCCTCCTGCTGAGAAAGCAAACCCCCTAATAAACTCTAGGACCCTGCGGGGGAAGGTGTGTGGTCCGCAGCGGGCGTCTCTCCACCAGGTCCGTGGCCCCTTGCCTCCAGCTGTGGGCACCATCCTCTTGGCCCCCAGGAGGTAGAGGAGGTGGAACGGTCTTCTAACTCAGTGTCTTTCTCATTCCAACGTCCACCCTTCGTGTCTGGAGGCCACCTCTGCTCTCCGCTGGCCACGGTCTCAGGCGTCTGCCCTGCCCCACTGGGCAGTCCTTCCAACCCCGTGGCTGCCCCACCTGACCCCGCTGGCTCAGAGCTGGACGCTCCAGCACGTTCCTTGCTTTTCTGCAGCTCACTAGGAAGCAGGTCAAGCCCCCTCTGACTGCAAACCCCAGGCTTACCTGGGGAGACAGCACGTGGGAGGCTTGGGACATGCGCGCAGCCCGCCAACACTCACGGCCCCTCCAGGTCTCGTTTTCCCTTCAGCATAAGGCATCCTCCCTTCCCCTCTCTTAGGCAGACAATGTATCAGTTTGTAAATGAGAATTCTTCCACATTTATTGATGAAGCCAAGATCTGGGCTCTGAACCGTAAAAGGAACTCCCTCTCTCCCTGCCTTATCTTTCCCTGATTCCTCAGCATCCAGGTCTAGGTTTAGCTGGGGAGACGCAGTGCTAGTGTTCGTTTGTTTGTTTTAATTAAATAGAGCAGCTGTAGGTTTACAGAAAAGCCATGCAGAGAAAAGCACAGAGTTCCCATACACCCACCTCACACAGGCAGTTTTCCCTGTTATTAACATTTTGCATTAGTGTTACCTCTGCTAAAATGAATGAAACAATGTTATTACAATTACCCTATTAACCATAGCTTATGGTTTACATTAGGGCTCATCCACTCTTTGTGTTGTACAAGTTCTATGGACTTTTTTTTTTTCTGGTAACATATACAACCTTAAACTTCATTTTTATCCACTTTCAATTTATAATTCGGTGGTGTTAATTACATTCACAAAGTTGAGACACTGTGATTTTTTAAAGTCATGTGTATGGGTAGGGACGGATGTTAGGGGAAAACATGCATTACTATTTCACAGTATCATTCTACCATATATTGTAAAAATACGTAAATATTTCTATCATATGCCCGGCATACAGTGTGAAGAAAATAGTCAGGTCTCTGCCCCTATGGGGGTCAATCTGGGTGGAAGTGGAGGCTGGGGGTTGCAATGGACAAGAAGCAAATTCCTCTCATTACGACCCGTGAGAAGAGCTGTGAGGTAGGGAGAAGGCCCAGTGGCTGGAGAGAGGTTGGTTTGTACCAGCAAAAAAGGACACACACGACGTTGTAAAGACGGGGTGGGAAGGGAATGAAGTGCAGTGAAGTTGGAGGGAGAGGCAGGATTCAGGCCATTGCAGTGAGAATGGATTATTCTGAATGTGGTAGGAAACACCAGAAGGAATTTAGGCACGAGAGCAGTGTGATCTGGTGTACTCTTCTTTTCCTAAAAAAGAACTCAGCTGCTCAACCGAGACCAGAGGGGAAGGAGCCCCTTAGACGGCTATCACGGAAGTCCAACGAGAGCTGACGTCTATGGATGTGGAGACAGCGCCCACTGGAGGGGCTGAAGACAGGGGGAGGGAAAAAGAGGTGTACACGGGGGTGGGGGACGCCTTTTCAGGACTTGGAATTGTCCTGAATGGCACTGCAATGACAGATACAGGCCATCATATATCCTGTCGTGACCTACAGAACAGAGCGGGAGAGAGTGTAAACTACCATGTGAACTACAATCCATGCTGTGTGGCAATGCTCCAAATGTGTTCATCAAGTGCAATGAATGAACCACACTAATGAAAGAAGCTGTTAATGTGGGCAAGGGTGGGAAGTGTGGGGAGTGGGGCATGTGGGGATCTCATATTTTTTATGTAACATTTTGTGTAATCTAAGTATCTTTTAAGAAAATTAAAAAATATATTTAACAAAAAGATCTCATGCCTTAGACTAGGTGCCAATGGAGAGGGGGAAATGGACAAATTTTTAATATATTTTGTAGGTAAAAAAATCAAGGAATTGGGTACAGGAGTTAGGAAGAGGGAGAAATTAAGAATGACCCCCAGATTTCTGGAGTGAGCAAATGGCTGGATTAGAGAAGCATTTTCTGAGACCGAGAAAACCGTCTGTGGCATGAGAGTGGTGATCAATAGGAAATCAGAGTTCTGGTTGGCAGTTTTTACGTTGGAGATGCCTGTAGGACATCTGCGTGGAGATTCCTCTTCGCATTCTCCCCTGCCCCTGCCTCTGGCATGTCCACTGTCTCACACCTGCCGTAGTGGGAGGAGCAGAAGCCCTGGACACTGAATAATGATGATGTGCTTAGAGTTCACCCCAGGTCTCTGTGGGTGGGGGGTAAATGCAGTGCCCACAAAGAGAAGGCAATGCTGAGTGCGGAGGGCTTGGGGCCCGCCAAAGCACGTGGCTTCTAGAGTGGACTCTGTCTTGGGACTCCATTACAGATTCACTGAAGTAAGTGTAGGAAGAGTTTACAAATTATAAAAGGGCATGTTACCAAGCACATTCCTGACAAGAAGGGAAGGTGGGGTAATGGCTCCAAGATGAAAAAAAGCACAAGTGAGAAGAAGAGGTAAAACTTAATGGCAGGGTAAATTATTATAAAAAGCGTTCTTTATAACAAAAATAGCTCTATGTTCTGGTTCTTTAACTAATTGAAACAATATTTGGGGTACAGTGAATTCCATCACTTCCCTCATAGGGCCTTAGTTTCTTCACCTTTTCAAAATTTTTTATAAAAATGTTTTTTGAATATCTGTATGTATACATGTATTTTTCTGTGGGCAAAGTTATCCTCTAAAATCTTCTTTATCTCTGATGTTCTTTAAAATTATCATTACATACTTGAATATTTCATTAAGAAATTGCAAATTTGAAAACTTTTCCAACAAAATTGCCAAAATTAGTAGATTATATGATTGTGTATGTTAAAAGGTCAATATAATCTACAGATCAAGGATTAGAATTAATAAGTGAGTTTAGCAATGTTGCTGGAAACAACAAACATCAATTGAATTTCTAAATATCAGCACTAAATAGAAAAAAAACCATAAAAAGATATTATATAAAGTAGACAGAAATATATCAAATGCCTAGAAATAAGTCCATCAGGAGATATACAAGACTTTTTCACAGGAAACTTTAATGTCATTGAATGAAATTATAGAAGACATAACTAAATGGAGGAATTTAACAATTCCTTCCATTTGGAAGACTTAAAATTGTAAAGTTGTCAGTTCTCCCCCAGCTGAACAGTGACTGCAACCCCAGTCAAACTCCCGTCAGGATTTTTGTGGACTTTACCGAGTGGCCAACCCTTGTTTCTTTTACTCCCCTCTTTTTCTAGTTCTTCCTCCTCTTCTTTCTCTTCTTCTTCTTCCTCTCCCCTTCCTCCCCCTTTCCCTTCCTAAATAGTTCACTCCAAATGCTCTGATGTGGGCTGAGCGCAGCAGGCCTTCCCAGGGTGGGGTGGGAGGCTGCGGGGGCCCAGAGAAGGTGTGGGAGCCTGAGCAGAGTGAGACAGCACCCCACGGAGGAAGGCCTGGCTTGGGAGATGGAACCTGGCCAGGTGGTGACAGAACCCACGTGGGTGGGAACGTGGCTCACATCCCACCGGAGCGGACGGCGGTCTATGGAAGGTGTGGCCTGGGCGGGAAAGGACAGTGCCCGTGGGTCAAGGTCGCACGGAGTGAGATTTCGGTGCCGGAGCAGGGGCGGCGTGCTTGTGCAAAGGAGAGGGCCTTGGCGCAGGCCGCAGAGGCTCAGATCAGTGTGCCACAGGTCACCAGGGGTGAGGAGGGACGCCCAGCGGGATGCGGGCGTGCACGGGCCTCCAGCACAGACTGCTGAAGCCTGAGTGGGGGCAGGCTGGCACCCAGATGGGGGCAGCCCGGCACAGGTCACACAGCCGGCGGGAGGAGGGAGAGGAGGGCACCCACGCGGGGGGCCCGGGACGGGTGCCGCTACAAGCAGGGTGAGGAGCTGCCACCCGGGAGGGGAGCCCGGCGGGGTGTCCCCGTCACGGCTGGGTGGGGGAGGCGTCCCTGCAGAGGGCGGGTGGGGACGGGGCGGGGGTGTAGTTGCACTGCAGGGTACCCATGTTCAGACGAAACACACACTCAGGCACTGTGTGACGGGGCAGATGACTCTCAGGTGGCTCCGGAGAAAAACAGCGCTTTGTGCTGTACTTGCAACTGTTCTGTGAACTTGAGATCGTTCCAAAACCCACCTGGAAAGATAAAAGGCCAAGAGCCAAGGCAGTGATGAAGAAGAAATGTGGGGAGGAGCTGTTTTTACCAGATATCTAGACTTATTTCTAACCTGGTAATTAAGACCATGTGGTATTGGCACAAAACAGAACAGAGGATGCAGAAACAGGTCTCCTTCTGCATGGAAATTACCTAAATTACTAAGTTAATACCATGAAACAGTGGAAAAAGCGTAAGCGGTGCTGGGTCAATTGGACGTCCTTCAACATAAATGGCCAAAGAAATAAAACTTGACCACTATCAAATACAGACACAAAAATTAATTCTAGGTGGATTTCAGATCCACGTGAAAAGTAAATAATAAAGCTTCTAGATCAGGGCTCTCTAACAGAACTCCCTAAGATGGAGAAATGTTCTTTAATTCTCACTGTCCCATCCATTAGCCACTAGTCACATTGGTCACTGAATTCTTAAAATATGGCCGTTGCAGCAAGGAACTGGATTACTTTAATTTAATTCAGTTCTTTAACTATTGTCTTTCAGCTTCAAACCAACCCTTCCATTCTCTGCTTTGCAATGCTGGGGCTGGGACTCTTGGGAAGCCCATTTCTGCTGGGCTGACTCTGTTAGGTTCTGCTAATAAGAGGTATTAGAGGGAAGCTGCAAGGCTGGAGAGGACGGGGGGATCTGCTCCTTCCTGTACCTCCAGTTACTTCCAGTTTTCCAGTTTTCCACCATTGCAGAAGCAGCAGCATTGTATGCCCTTGGATATACCAGCCAGTCCTCCTCAGAGGTCTGAGCTTCAGCTCCATGGCATTCCTTCTCTTTGACTTCTAAATTTTAAAAATATATATTTTATTTATCATTATTCACCCTCCCCTCCTCCAGATGTTTCTCTTGTCTGTTTGCTCATCATTTGCTTGCCTTCTCCAGGAGGCAGTGGGAACCGAACCTGGGACCTCCCACATGAGAGCCAAGTGCCCAGTGGCCTGACCCAAATATGCTGCCCACAGGCTGCTGTGTCAGCTGGCTTGTGGCATCTGCTTGTCATGGTGGGAGGTGGCATCTAACCCGTCTTCTTTTAGGAGGCACCGGGACCCGAACCTGGGACCTCCCATGTGGTAGGCGGGCACCCAACTGGTTGAGCCATAGCCATTTTCCTGACTTCTAAATTTCAGTAATTCCAATCTCTTCTCTTTGTTGGGCCAGCTCTAGGGTGGTGACTGCATCCTGAATTGCTACTTCCCTGACACCATAGGGAGAATGGAGGGAATCGTGACTGGGAGGATGCAGAGGGCAGGGGCTGTGGCGGGGGCGTGAGGGGTGCAGCCTCTGGGAAGATGGCAACTTTCTATTTGCTGACTTCCGGGTGGTGATTACACAAGTGTGCTCACACGTGGTAACTCATTGTCTACTTTGCTGTATGTGATTTTTACTTCAACAACAAATTGTGGTTTTTTTGGTTTTTTTTTTAAGATTTATTTTTTATTTATTTCTCTCCCCACCCCATTATCTGCTCTCTGTGTCTATTCGCTGTGTGTTCTTCTGTGTCCACTTGCATTCTTGTCAGCAGCACTGGGAATCTGTGTCTCTTTTTGTTGCATCATTGTGCTGTGTGCAGCACCACTCTTGGGCAGGCTATACCTTTTTCACATGGGGAGGCTCCTCTTACAGGGCATACTCCTTGTGTGTGGGGCTCCCCTACGCGGGGGTCACCCCTGCGTGGCACGGCACTCCTTGCACGCATCAGCACTGCACATGGGCCAGCTCCACACGGGTCAGGAGGCCCTGGGTTTTGCAGAAATGGAAAAGTAGCACCTTTACAGCATTTTTCCCCTGATGTAGGCTACTTGGGTGGTCTATGGACAGGCAACTGGTGTACCTGCCTTCATTTAACATGCAGATTACAGGATCCCATCATCAGAAGTTTGAAATTAGCAGGTCTGGGATGGGGCCCAGGAATCTGAAGTTTTAACAGACCCTCTAGAGTTTCTTAGACCTGCTACAGCTTGACAATCACTGATAGTGGTCGAGCTGAACTTCTTCCTGTTACATTGGGATTCATCTATTATCAAGTAACTCCTGCCATACCATGCTGAAAGCACATACCAAGCACTGACTTTGTTTATCTCGTTTCCTTTTGACTGGTAACTTCTGATGTATTCCTTTTAATAAAGTTCCTGTAGGAAGTAACATCTCATGGATTTGCAATATTGGGGTTTCATTAATAAGCTGCATTATGTGCTGGAACAAAGACTAGACGTCTGGAAACCCTGCAGAAATTTAAAGGTAAACTTGCCCGAGGTCAGAGTTCCTAGCCTTGGAGAATCTGCTGACAGCTGGGAAGCACTCTGGAATATGGACATTCACACACATTCACATACAGTTTGGGGGAGTTCTCCGTCATCCAACAGGGTCATTGGGCTCTGGATTAAGGATCCCTGCCATGGAGATTGAAAGCCCCTGCT
Source organism: Dasypus novemcinctus (assembly GCF_030445035.2). Taxonomy (NCBI): domain Eukaryota; kingdom Metazoa; phylum Chordata; class Mammalia; order Cingulata; family Dasypodidae; genus Dasypus; species Dasypus novemcinctus. The sequence goes on along the minus strand of NC_080673.1, from coordinate 5,668,975 downwards.
TGGTGTGAATTTTATTCCAGAAGTAGGTAAAACCCTGGAAATTTCTGGAAAAGGGTGACGTGCTCCCAATACTTGCTCATCTGTTCTAAAGATTCCCCCTCCCCCCACCCCGTTGTTTGCATTCGCTGTCTGCTCTCTGTGTCTACTCTTCTTTGTATTTATTTTATTTTTTAAAGATTTCTTTTATTGATTTTGCTCCCCTTTCCCCTGTTGTCTGCTCTCTGTGTCCATTCACTGTGTGTTTTCTGTGTCTGCTTGCATTCTTGTCATGTGGCACCAGGACACTGTGTTGCTTTTTTTGTTGCGTCATCTTGCGTCAGCTCTCCATGTGTGCAGTGCCACTCCTGGGCAGGTTGCGCTTTTTTCACACGGGGATGCTCTCCTTGTGGGGCACACTCCTTGCGCATGGGGCACCCCTACGCAGGGGTGCCCTGCATGGCACGGCACTCCTTGTGCACAGCAGCACTACACGTGGGCCAGCTCACCACATGGGTAAAGAGGCCCTGGGTATCGAACCCTGGACCCTCCATATGGTAGGTGGACGCTCTATCAGTTGAGCCATAACCACTTCCCTTCTTCTTTTTAGGAGGCACTGGGAACCGAACCAGGGACCTTCCATGTGGGAGGGAGGCACCCAATCGCTTGAGCCATATCCGCTCCCTGCTTGTTGTGTCTCTTGTTATGTCTCCTCATTGTGTCTCCTCGTTGTGTCATCTCATTGCGTCAGCAGGCCATGCCAGTGCATTGCGTCAACTTGCTGTCTTGCTTGTCTTCTTTAGGAGGCCCTGAGAACTGAACCTGGGGCCTCCCATGAGCAGGCGGACACCTAGCTGCTTGAGCCACATCCGCTTCCCCTGCTGATCTATTTTAGATGGCTCGGAATGAGGAGAAACTGGCAAAGGGAAGTCAGCAAGGGTCAAATTCTAGTTCAACTACTAATATTTAGGGGAACGGGTTCCCATTTCTTAATTTCTATACCATTTCCTCACTTGAAAAATGCCATTAATATTTGCCCTGCTTTCACAGGGCTGTTGGGAGGCTTAGCTAAGATGTGAAAGTACTATTCTTTGAAAAGCTTAAGGCACCACTTAAGTTTATTGGACACCTACCATAAAGAGGTGCAGGCCTGACATGGGCTATATGTATAAATATTTTTCAAATAGTTATACAAGTCATGAGCCATAGTCTTTGTACAAGGGGAATAAGGACTCTATCTAGCTGTGGCAATGCAAGGAAGAAGTAAAACAAATAAACAAAAATTGAATAATTAAGACCTTTAAAACAAATGGAAAGAAAGAAAAGAAACTTAGATTTAAAAAAAAATAGACCTGAGAGTCAACAGAATGTACTTAAACAGTAGCTGCTGTTCTGAGGGCTCTGTAGAGTTCCACAGGCGCCACAGTGGACACTGCTCCTGGCCCTGGCGCTCCCATCCCTGTGGCCAACGGCTACCCTCCTTAGGGCCACACTCCCCTAGATTTCTATTTTCTACTCCTCCTGCCTTGAAACGTACCCTTTTTTGAGTTAATATGTTTGGTCTCAATGTAGCTATTATAGGGCTGTCTTGTAATCTACTATTGCAAATTATTTTTTCCACTTCAAATCATTACACAGATCCACAGAATGTGAAAAATCCAGCCGAATACTTAACCTCATGTAGACACAGCCTTCATCATTAGGCACAAATCTTTCCACTAACGTTTCTGTCAAAGACCTATCAAAGGAAGAGTGAGAAGGGTACCTAATCTATTTTTTTCTCCCTCTCATTTAGCCCCAACATTTGGCTGGCAGGCAGCAATTTAAATATCTTATTGTATTACTTTTGGCTAGGTTCCACTTTCTACTATTTTTGACACTCCCTCATCTATTATTTTAATATAAAAATATGGATGTTTGAGAAAATCAGAATTTTTCTTTTTGAGTGGAGAAGTTGGTATAAGCAAAGGTGTTGATTGTTTCATGCATGGAGCAGAAGATGAAGCAAACAGACCTCACACACCTTCAAAAGAATTTCAGTTACATTTTTGGATACAGATCTGCATTATTAACAGAGATTATAACTAAGAATCTACCAGGATTTTTCTTTGACAATAATAAATATTATATTGCATTTATTAATACTTAAGTCATCAAATGGAAGATATAGCTGGGGAAAACTTAAAAAACAAACCAAAAACTTTAGTAATCATGAAAACCAGTATGACATATTTTTAGAATCAGAGCATGGAGCCAAAGAGAACATGTGTGTGTACTTTTATTTATGACAAACTGGCATCTAGTAATATAATCACTAGGCTCACCAAAGCTTCCTATTTCTAATAGTCAATATTCTAGGTGTTGCTCTAAAATAATGAGATCGATTGTTGAGAAGTCTGTCTTACTACTTATTTATTTATTATTTTTTCCTTTTTTTTTCTTTATTTTCTTTTAAATGTTAAGTTCAAAAAATATGTGGTCCCCATTTCCCCTCCACGCCACCCCTCCCACAGCAACAACCTCTTCCATCATTGTGGCACACCCACTGCACCTGGTGAATACATTCTGGAGCACTGCTGCACCACATGGACAGTGGTCCACATTGTAGTCCACACTCTTCCCCAGTCCATCCAGTGGGCCACGGCAGGACACACAACGTCCAGCATCCGTCCCTGCAGCACCACCCAGGGCAACTCCAAATCCTGAAAATGCCCCCACACCGTATCTCTTCTTCCCTCTCCTGACCATCAGCAGCCACCGTGGCCACCCTCTCCACATCACTGCTACAGTTTCTTCCCTGTCTAATCACAATAGTTCCCCCGCAGAACAGCAGTCAGCCCACTCTAAGCCACACTCTATTCCTCCATGCTGTGGACCCGGGATGGCTATGTCCAGTCCCCTCTACCTCAGGAGGGGCTTAGATTCCACCTGGACGATGGGAGCAATTCTCCTGCTGGCCGCTGGAGGCGCTCTCGGCGCCTGACCCCCTTCCCTCCCTGTCCTTATCACTTCCTAACCAAATTACGTGGAGTCTTAAAGTGGATGAACTTTTCCCTCTAGTCAGCAGCTTTAGTGAAAAAATACATGAAATACACATTGCTGCTATGCAAGATTCTCAAAGCACCTGTCAGAATCTCAAAATCTTCTCGTCCACTGGCCAGCCAGAGGGGCACCACTTTTCTGGCAAGCTCCCTTTTTAGTTAACCTCAATGTCAAGAAAAATTTATTTTATTATCTTATTTTTTCCTCAAAGATACATAGACCACGCAAAATTTCTGGACATTTTAAAGCCAGTGCCGCAATTGGTATACACTGGAAACAGCTCGGATGGCCAGACACACCATCATCATCCGTGAGATTTACTGAGCTCTTCCCAGTATTCTCTCAATTAATCATCGCAAAAAACAAGTAGGGCTTTAATTATTCCCATTTCAGAAAGTAGAAAGCTGAGGCTCTACAAGTTCACGCCGACGGGAGCGGTGGGCCGGGAGGAGCCCGGCGCTCTGACCAGCCGCTCCCTGGGCCACGCTGCTCCCCTAGTGGGGCTCCGGGCAGGGGCTCGCGCGGCCCTCGGCCCCCTCCCTTACTGGGGCTCGGGCGCCCTCCGCCCGGCTCCCTTAGGGGGCTGCGCCCAGGGGCTCGGGACGCCCTCGGCCCGGCTCCCTTAGGGGGCTGCGCCCAGGGGCTCGGGGGCGCCCTCCGCCCGGCTCCCTTAGGGGGCTGCGCCCAGGGGCTCGGGGGCCCTCGGCCCGGCTCCCTTAGGGGGGCTGCGCCCAGGGACCTCCGGCGGCCCCTCGGCCCGTCCCCCTTAGGGGGCTGCGCCCAGGGGCTCGGGGGCCCTCGGCCCGGCTCCCTTAGGGGGCTGCGCCCAGGGGCTCGGGGGCGCCCCCGGACCGGCTCCCTTAGGGGGCTGCGCCCAGGGGGCTCGGGGGCGCCCTCGGACCGGCTCCCTTAGGGGGCTGCGCCCAGGGGCTCGGGGGCGCCCTCCGCCCGGCTCCCTTAGGGGGCTGCGCCCAGGGGCTCGGGGGCGCCCTCCGCCCGGCTCCCTTAGGGGGCTGCGCCCAGGGGGCTCGGGGGCGCGCTCGGCCCGGCTCCCTTAGGGGGCTGCGCCCAGGGGCTCGGGGGCGCCCTCCGCCCGGCTCCCTTAGGGGGCTGCGCCCAGGGGCTCGGGGGCGCCCTCGGACCGGCTCCCTTAGGGGGCTGCGCCCAGGGACTCGGGGGCGCCCTCCGCCCGGCTCCCTTAGGGGGCTGCGCCCAGGGGCTCGGGGGCCCTCGGCCCGGCTCCCTTAGGGGGCTGCGCCCAGGGGCTCGGGGGCCCTCGGCCCGGCTCCCTTAGGGGGCTGCGCCCAGGGGCTCAGGACGCCCTCGGCCCGGCTCCCTTAGGGGGCTGCACCCAGGGGGCTCGGGGGCGCGCTCGGCCCGGCTCCCTTAGGGGGCTGCGCCCAGGGGCTCGGGGGCGCCCTCGGCCCGGCTCCCTTAGGGGGCTGCGCCCAGGGGCTCGGGGGCGCCCTCGGACCGGCTCCCTTAGGGGGCTGCGCCCAGGGGCTCGGGGGCGCCCTCGGACCGGCTCCCTTAGGGGGCTGCGCCCAGGGGCTCGGGGGCGCCCTCGGACCGGCTCCCTTAGGGGGCTGCGCCCAGGGGCTCGGGGGCGCCCTCGGCCCGGCTCCCTTAGGGGGCTGCACCCAGGGGGCTCGGGGGCGCGCTCGGCCCGGCTCCCTTAGGGGGCTGCGCCCAGGGGCTCGGGGGCGCCCTCGGCCCGGCTCCCTTAGGGGGCTGCGCCCAGGGGCTCGGGGGCGCCCTCGGCCCGGCTCCCTTAGGGGGCTGCGCCCAGGGGCTCGGGGGCGCCCTCGGCCCGGCTCCCTTAGGGGGCTGCGCCCAGGGGCTCGGGGGCGCCCTCGGACCGGCTCCCTTAGGGGGCTGCGCCCAGGGGCTCGGGGGCGCCCTCGGACCGGCTCCCTTAGGGGGCTGCGCCCAGGGGCTCGGGGGCGCCCTCGGACCGGCTCCCTTAGGGGGCTGCGCCCAGGGGCTCGGGGGCGCCCTCGGACCGGCTCCCTTAGGGGGCTGCGCCCAGGGGCTCGGGGGCGCCCTCGGACCGGCTCCCTTAGGGGGCTGCGCCCAGGGGACTCGGGGGCGCCCTCCGCCCGGCTCCCTTAGAGGGCTGCGCCCAGGGGGCTCGGGGGCGCGCTCGGCCCGGCTCCCTTAGAGGGCTGCGCCCAGGGGGCTCGGGGGCGCGCTCGGCCTGGCTCCCTTAGGGGGCTGCGCCCAGGGGACTCGGGGGCGCCCTCCGCCCGGCTCCCTTAGGGGGCTGCGCCCAGGGGCTCGGGGGCGCGCTCGGCCCGGCTCCCTTAGGGGGCTGCGCCCAGGGGGCTCGGGGGCGCGCTCGGTCAGGCTCCCTTAGGGGGCTGCGCCCAGGGGGCTCGGGGGCGCGCTCGGTCAGGCTCCCTTAGGGGGCTGCGCCCAGGGGCTCGGGGGGCGCCCTCGGCCCGGCTCCCTTAGGGGGCTGCGCCCAGGGGCTCGGGGGCGCCCTCGGCCCGTCCCCCTTAGGGGGCTGCGCCCAGGGGCTCGGGGGCGCCCTCGGCCCCCTCCCTTACTGGGGCTCGGGCGGCGCCGGGAGCGGGCCCTGGCAGTCGCGTCAGGCCAGGGGCGCCTCCAGGCCCCTCGGGGCCGCGTCCTTCCCCTCCGCCTGGGGAAACCGAGGTCCCGGGACGGCATGGGGTGACGCGCTCTGCCCGGCGCCCCGCGCCCGCGCCCGCCGGGCTCCGTCCCCGGGGGCTGGATCTTCCAGGGAAGCAGCGCGCCCGGCCGGCGGCGGCAGCCCGGGGACCGAGGGGCGCCCCCGCCTCGCCGCGCGAGACCCGCCGCGTCCCGCGCCCTGGTGTGCGGCCCCGCGCTTGCCCCTGCGGCGCGCAGGCCTCGCTAGGCGCCCGCGCGGGCGGCCCGGCTGAGCTCCGCGGCGTGGGGGCGGCCCGGCTGAGCTCCGCGGCGTGGGGGCGGCCCGGCTGAGCTCCGCGGCGTGGGGCGAGCCTGCCTCCCGGAGCCGGCGCGCTCCTGCGGAGAGGCTGAGCGCCGTCCAGGGCACAGCAGGGGGGCGGACGCTTGGTGGGCTGAGATGTGAGGTTGGGAAGGCAGGAAAGCCTCCGAGGAGGGGACTTTAAAAAACACACCTTTAGCAGCGTCCTTGAAGTAGAGTTTACATAAATTAAAATTTTAAAAAAAAAAGGATGGACAATATGGAACGTAAATATAATGCTGCTAAGTAACCAGGACGAACCCTGTGCTTGAAAAATATTTAGTAAAATGGGTAGATATTCATAACATGTTAAAGAAATGAGAAAAAATTATGGAGCACTTACTATGTGCCAGGCATTGTGCACAATTGCTATGAATACATTATCTCATTTAATCTTCATATTTACTGGTGGGGTAATTGATTCTATCATCGCCGTTTTCCAGATGAGAAAACTGAGTCAAAGGTTTAAGCTTAACCAAGATCGCACAGCTAATAAATGGCAGAGCCAGTATTTGAACTCAGGTCAGTTTAACTTGAGTCGGTGTACTTAACCACAAGGCTGTATTGTTCCTTTGGACACAAAATTATACATAGAATATGGTGGTTTGGGAATGTGTGTACCCCCAAAAGTCGTGTCCCTAGAGCTGATCCATTCAGTGGGTGCAAATCTGTTGTCAGTTAGCCTTTTGATGAGATCGTTTCAGTTAGGCACTGCCCAGAGGGGGCCTTAATCGGCTAACGGAGGTCCTTTCTAAACAGGGTGAATACAGAGAGAGAGAAAGCACAGAAACCAAGGGCCAAATGTGCCTTGTCGCGCGGCACGGAAGTCCAGGATCCCTAGCAGCCGTCTTCTGGAGGAAGGCGTTGCCTTGATTTTGACGTTCTCACAGCATCAAAACTGTAAGCTTGTAAGCTGTAAATCCCCATTGCGAAAGCCAACCCATTATGGTACCCGCTTTCAGCAGACTAGCAAACTGAGAGATAGAGTATGATGTTAATTTAGGTAATATATGCATGCCCACTCGTATATGTGCCCACATATTAATATCTGGGGCAAAGAGAATGGAAGGAAACAAAACATTTAAAAGGTTATCAATGGGGATTCACATGATGGATGCTTTTTAAAAATTGTCTCCTTTATACTTTCCTGTATTTCCGGTTTTTCTTAGATAAGCGTTATTTCTTTTTGAATTAGCTAAAATGTAATAAACGATATAAAACAGTCACAGGCACATTCCTTGTGCATCACGCCCTGGGCCCTCTGGAAGCCCGCTCTGTGATCAGCAGAGCTCTCCCTGTGCCCTCTGCCTCCTGCTTGCCCGCTCCATTTCCTGACCTTCAGGAAAACTGGGCTGGCCTGGAGCTCCTGTGTAGAAGGGGCCAGGGCCACTCCAGACCGCCACTCCCCTCCTCCTTTGAAACTCACAGCCAGTGTCCATGCCACTTGCTCCACCTACCGGACACTGTCCTCAACAAACCCGGGTTCTTCCCTCAGGTAATGAAGTGTTAGTTCCCAGGGCGGGTGTCCTTCTCCTCCCTGCCCCATCACCTGTGTCGAGCAAACTTGGGACCACCCGACCGCACGAGCCTCCTGAGGGAAGCAGGGGGAATTGCACAGCATCGCCTATGAGGTGTCCTGGACAAACACTTTCAAGCTTAATTTAATCATGAGGAAGGAGTCACTCAAACCCAGACTGTGGGGCATTCTGCAAGACCACTGGACTGATGCTTCAAAAATGAGTGTCAATAAACAACAACAACAAAATGGGTGAGAAAATTGTTCTGGATTGAAGGAGATTCAAGAGATGTGACAACTAAAGGCAATGTGGGATCCTTGATCAGATCATAGATATTTTAGGGGCAATTGGGAAAATGTGAGGATAGATAAATAATATTATTACACTCAGATTAAATTTCTTACGTTTGCCATTGGTGCTATGGTTCTCTAGGAGCTATCCTCATTTTTAGGGACTCCAGAGTATTTAGAAGCGATATGTTACGATGTCTGCAACTTACTTTTAGGTGGTTCAGACAAAACAATATATACACACACAACCTCACTGTACAGATTGATGAAGCAAGTATGGCTAAATATAACCAGTTGGGGATCACAGATAAAAGGCGTATGTGCGTTCACTGAACTACTCTTAAACTTCTTCGTAGTTTTGAAAATTTTCAAAATAATCAACTTAGAGAAATACCACATTTTTAGTGATGGAGGGTTTGGCAGCCAATATCTTTTCAAAGATATTTAATCTATACATATTTTGTAATCAGTTAACTATTTTTGAACAAATTGGTTGACTTTTGTTCCAGTCACATCTTCTTCAGTTGCATGGGGATCAAAAGGGCCAAGAGGGAAAACGGACTTTGGCCCAGTGGTTAGGGCGTCCGTCTACCATATGGGAGGTCCGCGGTTCAAGCCCCGGGCCTCCTTGACCCGTGTGGAGCTGGCCCATGCGCAGCGCTGATGCACCAAGGAGTGCCGTGCCACGCAGGGGTGTCCCCCGCGTAGGGGAGCCCCACGCGCAAGGAGTGCGCCCCGTAAGGAGAGCCGCCCAGCGCGAAGGAGGGAGCAGCCTGCCCAGGAATGGCGCCGCCCACACTTCCCGTGCCGCTGCCGACAACAGAAGCGGACAAAGAAACAAGACGCAGCAAAAAGACACAGAAAACAGACAACCAGGGGAGGGGAGGGGAAATAAATAAATAAAAATAAATCTTTAAAAAAAAAAAAAAAGGGCCAAGAGATAGAAGAATTCATCCACTCTAAGAAACCAGAAGGGAATGGAACACACCATCCTCCTAAAATTCAGATCCCCTCAGGAGGGATCACCCCTGTTACAGCTCATACGTGCCAGCTGCTCCTTGGACAATCTAGAACTAGAGTAGGGGTTCTTAACCTTTTTGGCTCCATGGACCCCTTTGCCAGTCAGGAGAAAACCACAGACCCCTTACTAAGTCCACACTATCCTGTGTATTGTTTAATAAATATATCACACCCGTCCCCACAAGAAAAAATTTTTAATTTCAATTCAAGTTCACGGACCCCTTGTTAAGAACCCCTGCTCTAGATAGTCCAGATAGACTCTAGATGTGCCATTAAACCAACACATACACATGCACACATACACACTCATGCACACCACACCAATTAACTACACTTCTGAGTGTCAGCTATTAACAACTTGTCTTTTAGCCCTAAAAGACCAATCCCCCTGATTTAGATTCAGCACTCCTTCTGAGGTTATTATAAAATGCTGTGGCCTTACTTCATGGAATAAACCTTTTCAAACATATTTTTCTCATTCAATTATTTAGATTCCACATTTATGTGACAATGTTGAGAACTCTGAATATGTTTCCATCATATTCAAAGTACTGCTACTCTCTGGACACCTCAGGGTAATTTCTGACATTATGACAAATATAAAAGTCTGAATAGCTGAACTTGTCAGTACAAAGTAGTTATATTATGACAGTATAAAGTATCTCTCAAAAGGATCCATTCAGTCATATATCATAGTTCACTTCTATAACATAAAAATTTCATTTTTACGCTGGGGAATCTTGGGAATATTTGCTTTATATGGTTCCAAGCTTTGCTTAGAGTACAACTGGAGAGAATGCCTCTGGCATTACCATAGGAAACAAGATGTACTTTGCTATGGCTGTATCTGTTTGCTATGATATATATGTATATGATACGACTATGTGTATTTTATGGAACTTTATTTAAATTTGTGTATCTTTTATTATTAGCTAATATTAATAGATTATAAGTAGAAATTTGAATTGGTCAAAGTGACAATGGAAGGGAGTGAGATGCAGACCTCCTCCTCAGTCTTCCTGCTCCTTGGGGGCTAATTCCCTTTCTGAAATCCCTCCTCCACTGGCTTTCATGATGACACACGCTCCTAGTTCTCTTCCCACCTCTCTCACTGCTCAACCTCATTCTCCTTTGATGTTCATCTTCCTTCAACACTGCTTCCATATTACCTTGTCCTAGGTTTTTACCTGCCTCACTCTTCACTCCATTACATACTCTCTCTGGGGATCCCACCCATGACTTCAGCTACCACGGAGGATTTCCAAATGTCTATTCTGAGCCCAGATTGCTCTTCAGAATTTCAAAATAAAGTATAGATCTTCCTACTTGTCATCTCTATTCATGACCCATAGGCATCTCGAGCACAGCATGTCCAAAACTCACATAATCTTTTACCCAAATGTGTTCCTTCTTCTGCATTCCCTTGCTCAATAAATCATATCCTTTGACCCCAACAAGCAACTTTGGAATGATCTAAGACTTCTCACTCTCCTTCGTCCTAAAGTGAATTGTTCAATAAGACTTCTCACTCTCCCAAAGTCAACTGTTCAATGAATCCTATTGATTCTATAACCTAATTGTCTTCCTAATCTTCTTCTTATTCTCTGACTTTGCTTTCAATAACTTGGTTCATCAATCAATATTTCTGTAATATTTCAAAATCATCTCCCTCTTTTGGAGATGATTATGGACATCATTTGTGAATCTACTCCTTACATTATCAGCCGAGTGATTTTCTTAATTGCACATGGTATTAAGCCATCTCAAAGCTCAGAATACTTCAGGACCCGCCCTTTACGCTCAGGGAAAAGTCCAGATCCCTTGGATGCTCTGCATACTCGTTTGCAACCGTGCGTTTTTGCCCATTAATATTTAATTTCCAAATCTAGCTCTACTGCTTTACAGCTCTTTGCCTTTGCACACACCACTTTCTTTTTCTGGAATGCCTTTCTTCCCACTTTCTTCCCACTTCCTTGGCTGTCTGATTCCTACTGTCCTTGAAAGAGGCTGCTCAAGCATCGTTCATTTGGGAAGACTGTCCTTGCTCTACCATCTTTCTGCGTGCTGACCTATATCCCGTATCTATCTTGGCACTTAGTGTAAAATGATGATATTGGCCTACCTTTTAATTTGTCCTTCACTAGGCTGTGAAATTCCTAAGTGCTCGGACTCTGTCTTTCTATCTCTCTATCCCTATGTCCTGGCATATAACATGTGCCAAACAAATATTAATTTAATGGAAATCTGTATTAAATGCTTCTATGGAAGAAGACTTAGAGTGCATTGAGTCATTCAAATATAATAGTTCATCTAGAAGTTTAACACTGGTGGTGATATCTACAAGTGACTCTCTATTTTTCTCAGCACCAAGTGACCAGATTAGTTTACTACAGAAAAGAAAAAGGAAGTTTTAAAATAGTCTATAGAAAGTTGCTCCAAATGGTATGTAGAAAGTAGCGTTATAACCAGCAGAGTATCTCAGCCTACATGTAATATCAGGAGTTAAAAATGCTTTTGACCTTAAATATAAGGGGGAAATGAAAAGGACAAATGAGTTTATATGGCTATGAGTCTCCAAAAAAGAGCTGGGAGGTTATCAAGAGGGGTTGCCCTTATGCACACCTCAGCAGAGTCCCAGAGACAGGTAAAGTAGATACAACCCCGGGTATTGGTTCTTCTGAGGGCTACAGAGACCCACAGGTTCTATGGTCATGGCAGATGGAGTTCAGTGCCATGTCAGTTGGTTCTGCTTTGGAGTTTGTGTTCCTGAGTATGATGGAGTTGAACTTGGATGTGATCTTTGTTCACAAGCCTCTCCTGTCACTTTTACCAGACCTGTGGTTGGCACTGGGGTTTAGTGTATACCCAGGAGACCTGAATCTCTGGACTGTCCATGTGATAGCCAGGCCCTGAGCCTCAACAGACTTGCAACTCCTATCCACTGGTTTATTGGACTTACCTCAGCAAGCTAACAGGGAGGTGAAGTAGGTCAACTGCCACACCAGGGAGCCAAGAGTGCCTACAACTGAAAACAGGAGAATTGCATCCATCGTCCGAGTGGAGTTGAGGCATCCTCTCTATAGAGGGGTGGAGTAGACATAGCCATCCCAGGGTCCACAGAATGGAGGAATAGAGTATGGATTAGAGTGGACTTACTGATACTCTATTCTGGAACTAATGTACTTAGTAGTGGAAGTAAATGTAACACCGAGATGGAGAAAGTGGCCATGGTAGCTGCTGAGGGTGGGAATGGGAAGAAGAGATGTGATGTGGGGGCATTTTCAGAACTTGGAGTTGTTCTGGGTGGTGCTGCAGGGACAGTTACTGGACATTGTATGTCCTCCCATGGCCCCCACTGGACTGGGGGAGAGTGTAAATTGTAATGTGGACCATTGACCATGTGGTGCAGCAGTGCTCAGAGATGTACTCACCAAGTGCAATGAATGTCCCATGATGATGGAGGAGGTTGTGTTTATGGGAGGAGTGGGGTGAGGGGGGTGGGGGGTACATGGGGACCTCATATTTTTAGATGTAACATTAAAAATAAATTAAGTTTTAAAAATAATAAAAATTTAAAATTTAAAAATTTAAAAAGCATTACAGGAGAAACATCAACATTTTTCTGTTTTTCTGTTCTACTGATATGAGAAACCTAATTTTTTTCTAGACTCTCAGTCTCAGTTCAGCTTTCTAATTTGCATTCAGTTGAACTGTAGCTAGCTGGAGATTTAGAGAGGAAATACTCTTTCATCATTTATATAACAAGTGCTGCAGGTTCTATAATCTTTATGACATTCATATGAACCACTGATTTGTGACAACATCAGTTGACATTTTATAGATCATCAGAATCTTCCTCAAGGCAGAAATTTACAGTCTTGTTTCTAATAGCCATAGTCACAGGAGTATTTGTGTACCTGCTAACATTTATATTCCTGAAACTCATTGTACAACTTCATTGTACTGTACAGTCTATGACATTAATTCTCCTGTTTTCAATCATTCCTGATTATGAAGCTACAAAATTATGAAAACATGAGGACTAAAATCTTTTAATATTTTCTTGACTGTTTTTTCAGGAACAAAATAAAAGGATTCAGCTAATTGGAAGGCTTATTTATACCGTCTGTTTCTTTTGATTTTGCATTGCCTTTTTTCCCAAGGGAAGAAGATGCATTATTACTTCAACATGGAGGACAGAGAATCTTGACTCCTTCTGGAATGCCATCCTATGAACTAGAATTCTATGTAGATTACAGTCTATAACATTTCCTTTCCTTTCATAAATATGGTGAAAGTATTTCAGAAAAGCAGTCAGGAGACACAATTTTAAGGCAGTGTGCAGTGACGGTTCAGCACAATGAGTTGTGGTATAGATCTCCACTATCCCATCTCTCCAGTTGTTTAGCATTCTACCCATATGCCAATACCCAAAATGAAGCACAATTAATGATCCTTTGGGAGGCAGGAAGAAAATTTTCCATTTATGATGATTTTTATTTAAAAAATAAAAATTAAGCTTCTTTACTATTAAACATATGGCTGGATAGGCACACACGTTTAACTTATAAATAAAGATACACCTAGGTTTGCATGCTCCTGAGCTTTTACTGATGGTACACACAGTAAATTAAGTTTTGAGATTGCCACCAGACATGATAGGACATGACTGAAAGTTTTGACCATGATAATCTCATGATTAAAGAAGAATTTTAGGAAAAATAATCTAAGCAATGTACAGGATGGATTGGAAAGAGTGGTGAGTAAAGGTCGGAAGACTAGCTAGGAGGCTATTGAAAGACTCTGAATGCCAACTAGGCTGGAGGCAGTAGGAAATCGATAGGCATTGTTGCATGAGATGCTGTAAAAGAAGCGGCTTAGATGTCAGAACATGTGGAGATTTTGAGCTATGCTGGCAGGAGAAACTGTGGAATCGGTTACGAGACTCTGAAACCACTCTGTCATTGCCATTGACATAAAAGCCCAAATAAATCAGGTAAAATATACAGTATTATCTTCTTGAACATGCTGGTTAGGATCCTGAAAATCCCCATCGAGGAGAAACAAAACTGAATAACTTAAAACTTTACAAGAAAAAATAGGATTGCAGGACAGCGGTTGCACCCAAAGCTGTGAAAGTTCTTGTAAATTTTGGGTTCAGGAAAATAAAACAATAAATACTAAAGCCCCTCTAAGTAGTTTCATGCCCATTTTATAAAAAAACAAACATTAGATAAGAAACCGCAATCAATTAAGAACATATTGGTTATATATATATAATATATAAATATATAAATATTAATAATGTGTACTTGAATTTCTATTTGCCAGTTACAATTCATTGGGAACTTCTCAGATTATTCCTCCTCCAGTCTCAAGATGTATTTTGAGATTCATTTTGATTTTTTGTTGATAAAATGCCTAATAAAAGGAATTTTATTGTTGTTGAGTCTTATCCTCAATCTAAATTTATTTCTGATTTTTAACCTGGCTATGTTGTTTTTTTTTTTCATTCTCCTGGTTTCCACTGTGACTCCAAAGAGTCAGAGTAATTTGGATGTTTGAGATGTAAAATCTTTGGGTCACCTTCAAATCTCCCTAATCTTAGCTCATTCAGGATAAGGAAGAATTAGAATGCATGACAACAGTACATATTAAGCTTTTCCCTGCTAGCCTTTGTGCAAAAAATTTCTCCCTTTGTGTCGAAGTGGTCCCTAAAAGCACTGTTTGGATTTCTGTCCCTGATTTCAGCATTGGCCAGACATCTTCACACAGTGCATAAGCTGCACAATACAGTGAGTGACTTCATATTTCCTTTCACCCCAGAATTTCAAGGGCTGTGATAGAGAAAGAGAGGGCCCTGATGTGAGGGATGGAGGCGTCTGGGTAGATGCAGTTGATAATAATACGGAGCCCCAACCCCAGGTATTGGTTCTTTTGAGGGCTAAAGAGACCCACAGGTTTTATGGTCATGGCAGACGGAGTTCATTGCCATGTCAGTTGGCCCTTCTTTGGAGTTGGTGTTTCTGCGTGATGGAGCTGGACTCAGATGGGATCTCTTTTCACAAGCTTTTCATGCTACTTTACTGGAATTGTAGTTGGTGCTGGGGTTTAAGATATATCTAGGGGATCTGAATCTCTGGACTGACAATATGATAGCCAGGCCCTGAGCCTCAACAGACTTCAGCTCCTACACTCTGGTTTATTGGACTTACCCCACTCAGCTAACATGGAGGTGAAGAAGGTCAACCACCACACCACGGAGCCTAGAGTGCCTACAACTGAAAGCAGGAGGATTGCATCCAGCATCCATGTGGAATCTAAGCCCCCTCTTGACATAGATGTGGAGTGGACACAA
This sequence comes from Dasypus novemcinctus, assembly GCF_030445035.2. Lineage (NCBI taxonomy): Eukaryota > Metazoa > Chordata > Mammalia > Cingulata > Dasypodidae > Dasypus > Dasypus novemcinctus. The sequence goes on along the minus strand of NC_080673.1, from coordinate 5,653,804 downwards.
CCAATCCAAGGTCCACAAGAAGGAGGAATACAGTAAGGATTAGAGTGGACTTAATGATATTCTATTCATGAACTATTGTGGTTAATAATCGAGAAAATGTGGCATTGGTGTGGAGAAAGTGGCCTGGTGGCTTCTGGGTGTGGGGAATGGGAGGAAGAGATGAGATGTGGAGGCATTTTCGGGACTTGGTGTTGTCCTGGGTAGTGCTGCAGGGACAATTACCGGACATTGTATGTCCTCCCATGGCCCACTGGGTGGACTGTGGGAGAGTGTGGGCTACGGTGTGGACCATTGACCATGAGGTGCAGCGATGCCCAGAGATGTACTCACCAAATGTGATGTGTCATGATGATGGAGGAGAGTGTTGCTGTGGGGGAGTGGTGGTGTGGGGGCAGTGGGGTTGAATGGGGACCTCATATTTTTTTAAGGTAATATTTTTAAAAAATGAATTAAAAAATAATAATACAGAGCCCCGACGACTCTCCCAGGCCCTCTGCATCTTCAGAAGTGTCCTGTGTCCCCTTCCTAGAAGATGGCAGGCACCCTTCCCATTGACTGAAGGCTATGAAGAAGCCTCAACAGAAACAGACGTCTCATATGGCAATACCTTTTTTCCTCAAGAACTGCCTCCACCTCCCTTCTATACAATATAGCTATACAGTCACCACACTATATGCTACTTTCAAGCCTCGATATGGGCTGTCTAGAAAAGTGCTATCCCTGCTGAGAGTAGAAGGGACTTTTCATGAAGGGGCTGAAGGTCTTGGCTAATGTATACTGGGAACCAGGAGAACATGCCTGGGAGTGTGTCTTGAAGGTGCTAAACCACAGGACTGAACAGAATATAAGGCCAAATAAGGGAGAGGTTTGGTTTGGTTTGGTTTTCATTTAGAGAGCTATCTGTAACTCAGGACTGCAAGTCCTGGCAGGATGGGGTCAGCTGCTGCTGAGATGGGTCGTGGAAACTTGGGAAAAATAACAGCCCACACTGAATGGGCTGAGATGTCAGAACTGCCATGGCAGGGTGTTGAGGAAGGAATTTAGAGAGCTTAGAAAAATCGCCGTGCTGGAATGGAGACACCACCAGCGATTCTGTTCCTTAGGAGGGCCCAGAGGATGTACTTTTCACAGGTGATAAGGAATCCACTCATGAGGGATACTAGGATAGTGAAGAAGCTTGGTAGTGATTGTCCTCTGTGGGCCTGAGAGGAGCGGGGGAGAAACTGGGCTCCTCAGTATGAGAGAGGATGACATGAGCCGCGACAAGTGGAGGTCAGCTGGCAGCACTTGCGGTCAGAGGCAGAGAGAAGGCACTACCATATGGGCAGCACATTCAAAAGAGCAGCCCCCACAGGGTGTAGAGAGATGGTGAAGAGACCATGGTGTTTCTATGAGCCTAAGAAATTTGGACTCAGTGAAATATTGCTTGAATTATGTGATCAAAAGTCACCAAGCATGGGTGAGCAGAAGGCAGAGAAGTGGTCAGTTTCCCCATGATGCAAAGTATCATCTTGCCCTCTTATGAAAGATAGGACCCTATGGAGAGCAGGTGAAAAGTGGAGTTCGGCCCAGGTCTGTCTCGGGGTGGGACTCGCCCAGGTGTTCTGGCTCTAGAGCTCGTAGTTAGGGCAGGCGCACTGGGAGGCTGGCAGAACCCTCACATCGATCCCATGATTTGTGAAGTAAGAGTTCCTGTCGTAGGAAGGGCCAAGTGGAAGTCCCTGAAACCGCACCCTTTCCACCATCAGCAAAGATGGTGAAGCAAAAACAGCACCTGCCATCAGGGGGGCTGGTATTTAAGGCTCAACCTTCAAGAGACTTAAAGGATGCAGAGGCCGCAGTCTCCACTCTATCTGCATCTTAGTACCGGTCTGGCCCCTGTGAAAAAGCTGTGGTTCATGACAGATAGTGGTGAACTTCCACAGACTTAACACAGTGACGGCCCAATGGCAGCTGCTAATTCAGATGTGATATCCTTTCTAAAGCAGCCCCAAGCCATCCTCTGCAAATGCCTTCCTTTCAATACCTGATCAGGAAAGGAGGACCAGAAGCAGATGGCGCTCACCTGGGATGGACATGCACTGCTCACACCAGGACGCAGGTTGACTCTCCTGTCTCTGCCACGATACAGCCAGAAGGGATGTGGAAGGTCTGGACATTACAGGGGCACCACGTTGTCCACTGTCTTGATGGCATCGCGTTAATCAGATCTGATTGGGTGGAAGTGCCAAGTATCCTGGGTGCCCTGGTGAGAGATATGCTCCCAGGGGGTGAGGGAGAACTTGTAAGATCCAGCACCTGACATGCTGGTGAGACTTGGAGGGGCTCACTGGTCTAAGGCATGTGGGAATGTACTCGTCAAGGTAAAGAACAAGTTATCTCACCTTATGCCTCTGACTCCTAAGAAAGAAGGACAATGCCTGGTCAATTTCTTCGGTTTTGGATGCGGCATACTCCACTCTTGGGATTGGCACTCTGACCAATTTATTGGATGGCTAGAAGGTTTCCAGTTCTGGCTGAGGCCGAGAACAAAGAGAGCTCAGCAGCAGAGTCAGTCTTCAGTACAAGCAGGTCTGCCGCTTGGGCCATATGTCCTGGCACGTTCCTTAGTTCCAGAGTAATCTGTGGTGGATAAAGACGTTGTGTGGGGAAGCAGATTTGGCTCAATGGATAGATATCTGCAAAGACAGATAACCCAGACCCCACTGTTACCTACCACATGGGAGGTCCAAGGTTTAAACTCAGGGCCTCCTGACTGTGTGGTAAAGCTGGCTCACACGCAGTGCTGATGCGTGCAAGGAGTGCTGTGCCATGCAGGGGTGTCCCCTCTTTAGGGGAGCCCCAAGCGCAAGGAGAGCCGCCCCATGCAAAAAGATGCCTACCCAGGAGTGGGACCACACACACGGAGAGCTGATACAGCAAGATGATGCAACAAAAAGAAACACAGATTCCCGGTGCCACTGACAAGAATGCAAGCGGACACAGAATGATGCAGCAAGATGATACAACAAAAAGGGACACAGATTCCCGGTGCCGCTGATAAGAATGCAAAAAGGGACACAGATTCCCGTTGCTGCTGATAAGAATGCAAGCAGACACAGAAGAACACACAGCAAATGGACACAGAGAGCAGACAACTAACTGGGGGGGTGGGGGAGGGAGAGAAATAAATGAAAAATAAATCTTAAAAAAAAAAAAGAAAACAATGTGTGACTTCTCAGGAAATCCCCATTAGGACAGCTGGAACACTCTAGAGTTGTCGAGGAAGCCCACGTCACCTGCCATGGAGAAGTCTCTACCATTTGGCAGACAGCTCCCGGTCTGCTAGGCGCTCTTGTGAAGGAAGGGTCTGGCCTGGGGCCTGAGCTGGCAAACCTGCCAAGTCCCCAGGCTGAGTGGTCCTTGAAGCAATCCATTGTACCACAAAGCGGTCCCTCTGGGCCTGGGTGTGAATCAGTCCAAAAGCCACAAGAAATCTGCAAAGACAGATAACCCAGACCCCGCTGTTACCTAATCCCCATTTTTTAAAAAAAGATTTATTTATTTCCCCCACCCCTTGTTGTTTTGTGCTTGCTATTTGCTCTCTGTGTCTATCCATTGTGCGCTCTCTGTGTCTGCTCGTGGTCTTTTTTTTTTTTAGGAGGCACCAGAAACTGAACCCAGGACCTCCCATGTGGTTAGGAGGCACCCAACTGCTTGAGCCACATGCTCTTCTCCTAATCCCTGCTGTTTCATCACCCCTCCCTCATGTCATACCTATGGCCCTTTGACAGGGAAAAAAATGACCTGGGTCACAGGTGAGTCAGTTTGGTAAGTTGATGTGAGTTGAGATGGACTGCTTTGGCCCACAGACCCACTGAGAGGCGGCCCCGAAGACAGTAATTCAGGGGAAATCCTTCCTTTGGGCAAGGCTTTGGCCACTACCTCATCATCCACTCAGTGGTAAGAGAGTAAAGGTCCATGCTGAGTGCATACCTGGCCTTTAAAACAGTGAGGAATGATTTGGGCTGCTTTGTAAAGGGTATGCAAAGAACAAGTTTGGGGATTTGGCTCAACTGATAGAGCGTCCGTCTACCATATGGAGGGTCCAGGGTTCAATCCCCAGGGCCTCCTGACCTGTGTGGAGCTGGCCCACGTATGTACTGATGCACACAAGGAGTGCCGTGCCACACAGGGGCATTTCTGCTTAGGGGAGCCCCACGTACAAGGGATGCACCCCACAAGGTGAATCACCCCACGTGAAAAAAGGGCAGCCCACCCAGGAGTGGTGCCGCACACACAGAGAGCTGACACAGCAAGATGACACAACAAAAAGAGACCCAGATTCCCAGTGCCTCCTGATAATGCAAGCGGACAGAGAAGAACACACCGTGAATGGACACAGAGAGCAGACAACGGTGGGGGGCGGGGGGGAAGGGGAGAGACATAAATAAAATAAATCTTTAAAAAAAACAAAGAACAAGTTTGGAAAATGTGGACCAGGAGGTCTAGGAAAACGGCACATGGATGGACCGATGGAAGTGGATACAGAGTGTAAAGATGGTGCCTGGCGTACTAACAGCCACAGAGAGCTTCCCCTGCAGGAGGGGCGTCAGCAGCCAGCAGGCAGTGGGGCTCATCCAGGAGAGGCTCACCCGCCTCCGTCCTTCCCACCCTGGTGCCTGCATGAAGTGCCGTGGATGGAGGAGCCACTGTGGCAAAGACGAAGGCGATGCATGGGATTTTCTCCAGGCGTGTCCTCTGGCCGGGACACTTCTTCCAGAAAGCTGTCCTTGGCTAAACTCTCTCGCCTTCTTCTAGTCGTGGACAAAGCTCCCTTCTCAGTGAGACACAACTTCAGAGACAGACTTATCTGTGAAGCTAGTGAAATTTAAGTATGTGGACCCCTCCTTCACGCAGGCCCCCGTGTGTGCTAGAGTTCCTGGAACCTGCGGAGTGTGAGGAGGGGAAGACTGTGCAATCGGGAAGCATTTCTACGCATGCTTTTCTGATGAGTTGCTTACAGGGATCTCAGAAGACACGGACCTGTAACTCCAATGTTACAGTAATTTGCTGTAATCTTTTCTCATTCTAAGTCAACATTCACTTGAGGATTTGGATTTTATCCACAATTTTGCATTGTTTTCTTTAGGAGGAGGGCTTCCCACTTGTATCAACTTGGGGCACCACAAGACTGCCCTGACCTGCCCTAAGCCTTCCAGTTAGTGCTACAACCTCCCCTGTCCCTGCACCTGCCCCTTATTCTGCTCTACCTGGTCATTCTTTTTTTTTTTTAAATAGCACCCATCAGTTTCTCACATACTCTGTAGTTTACTTCTGCTTATTTGTTGTCTGACTCCTCTCATTAGAACGTAAGTCCCAAGGGCGCAAGGATCTTGGTGTTATTTGTCAATTCCAGGTGCCTAATACAGTGCCTAACAAGTACTAAGTACTCAATAAATATTAGTGGAAGGAAAGAAGGGAAGCAGGGAGAAATAGGGGAGGGGAGAGGGAAAGAGGAAAGAAATGGCAGTAGGAATGGAGGGAGGAAGCAGGGGCAGAAGGAGGAAACACTGAGAAACAGGGCAGTCCATAGGACTGAGGCAGCCAGGGTCCCGGATGAGCCAAGAGAACGGACCACGAGTCCACCCACTGCAGGTGTCGGCAGTGAATGTCCCAGTGCACCACTGAGGCTGGCAAAGGCACAGAGAGGGGCACAGGGAGCTGAGCTTGAGGCCTGGGGTCCACTTCCTTGGAGAGGAAAGAGAAAGGCAAGAACTCTGAACACCTGAGCATTTACCTGGCAGGTGTTCTTGAAACCAGGAGAGACCATAATAGCTTAAAGTGGCAAGCTCCTCCCTCTCCTCCACAGGCTACGGCACACCTAGACTGGAGGTTTGAGGACAAGATTATACCAATTACAGGAAACAAGGCTTAGGTTCCTTTCACATCTGCACAGTAATATGGATCCTTTCATAGACTAAGTTAAGCTATAGAAGAACACAGAGTAACTGGTGGAATTTCAGTGTGCTTTATTCTAAGAGGTCTGTCTGAGAATGTCCATGGAAAGGAGGTGTGCTGTCAATATTTTGGTCCATTTTATAAAACAAATAATGCTCTGTTAGTAATTTTGCAGGCATGTGTGCTTGCTTTTGACTAATAACAGCATCTACCGAAATAAGAGGCACCTGGTGATTCTTATTATGCATGTGATACATTTATACAATCTTTCTTTAAATGAATTATTATATCATGTATATTATTTTGCCATGCAATCTCAAGGCATGTAGCTTTTGCTACATTGAATTAATTGGGTTGTATAATATTTGTAAAAGTTAATATGGGTAAATAAGCACCTCAAGACATCTTATAGTCATGTTTGCTTTGATATTCTGTTCATAGAATAAGGGATAAATACTGAGTGTACTAGACACAAACGAACACACTCTCACAAGCAGTCTTAGCCTTAGATGTCAAAAAGTATCCTCTTTGGCAAAGGAACACTGCTACTTGAAATGTAAAGAGGTTGGAAGTGCAAAATATTTGTTTTCCTGGAATAAGTAAAAAACCCGCATTGCCTCGTTTCCTTCAGGGCCTGGTGGGAAGATTTTCCACTCCAGCAAGGGCTAATTGCTCAACAGAAAATGCCAGTGACACTCCACAGAATGGATTCCATCCATCTGTAATCTCCATTCCCAGAATCAAATAACCTTCATTTGTTCCCAAGTCTTCCAAAAGATTAGTACCCTTAGTGATAAAGGGAAACATCTACAGATTGTCATCTCAGTTTTGAGACCCATTCAGAAAGAGACACACTAAAAGCTTGGAACCCAGGAACAGACTGAATTCATAAAAAAGGCACAAGCCAAACTGTTCATCTCTGGTACATGAAAAATTATCCCTGTTGTTGTTAAAACCATATGTTCTAGGTAAGAAGACAGGTTTTGTATTCACTCTGACATTTGTTCTGAGGAATGCAAATGTACTTAGTGCTAGCATGTACTTAGCAGTAATTTGCAAATTGGAAAAGTAACCCAGAGTTCAAAAAATGAGTAAGGAAGATAAACTTCATCTAAGAGATTTCTCAATTATCGTGGTGTCTGAATATTACAGCGTTAGGTGAAGACCTATGACATTTGTCATCATTTCATAGCTTTTGGTATGCGGATTCAAATTTTAAAAGCATTTGTTCACTCTGGGAAAAAGTCCTTAATTTTTCAAAAAGCTACCTTACGGTGAAATTAGTAGAGGTTTTGATTACTTGATCCAAAGTCATAGTGATTTGCATATTTCAGCTGAAACTCACTTAGCTCTCCGGGTTAAGGGAAAAAAAAACCACTTTTTTTTTAACAAAATCAATTTTATTGATACATATTAATAAATCATAAATCCATCCAAAGTGTTGCAATCAGTGGTATTTGGTACAATCACGTAGTTTCACATTTATCACTTCAATCATTTTTAGAGCATTGTCATTATTCCAATAATAATAATAATAACCAACAAGCAAACATAAGTCAGCACCTCTCAATCTATGCTTCCCCTTGCACACATCGGTGCTATTGTTCCTTCTCTCTAGTTTTTTTGTATTTATAGTTTGTAAAAATAGTCATGTATGCAATATCACCTGCATTCGTATTTTACATGAGGTCTCACTATGCTATACAGTCCCATGTTAGTTTTTTAGCTCTCCTTCTACTAATATACACGACCTTAGACTTACCCTTTTCAACCACTGTCATACCCATATGCTTGCCCTGATGGTTACAAACATGGTGTTTTCACCATTTCTATTCATTTCCAAAGCTTTAGAAACAACTTTACCAATTCTGCACAGATGAATCCTCAGCTTTCCATTCTCTACCACATTCTACCTTCTGGTGACCTATATTCTAATTATTGACTCCATGAGTTTGCACAATATAATTAGTTCGTAGTAGCACAATCATACGGTATTTGCCCTTTTGTGTCTGACTTGCTTCACTCAACACAAGGCTCTCCAGTGTCAGCCACGTTGTCATATGCTTCACGACTTGATGTCTTCTAACGGCTGGATAATATTCCATTGTGTGTATGCACCACAGTTTGTTTATCCATTTGTCGGTTGCTGGACACGTGGCTTGTTGCCATCTTTTGGCAGTTGTGAATAATGCCGCCATGAACATTGGTGTGCAGATGTCTGTTCAGGTACCTGCCCTGGGATCTTCTGGGTATATACCTAGTACGGGTATTGCTCACTCAGCTCTCCAGGTTAAGGGGGAAAAAACACTTTTTTATTGATGTATAGCATATGAAGCGCACATGAAGTATAGCAATGTGCACTGTATAGAAAAGTGCACAAGCCACAAGTGTTCGCTTGATCAATTATTACCAGGTGAGCACATCCTTGTAACTTCTATCCAAGTCAATAAAAGACTGCTAGTTCTCCAGAACCCCCTTGCCCTACCCCGCTCAGTCATGATGACTTTCAACACCATAGATTCGTTTCGCCTCTGTCTGAACTCTAAATAAATGGACTCATATAGTCTCATATAATGGACTCATAAAGGGACTCAGAATATAAATTCTTTTGTGTTTGACTTTTTTCACCTTGCATTATTTCTGTGAGATTGCTCCACTCTGATATAAGACAGTAGTTGATTCATTTTGATCACTGATAGCGTTCCATCATATGAATAGACAATAATTTATCTGTTTAATTGTTGTTGGACATTTCAGTTGTTTCTAGTTTTGGCTGAATAATGCTGCAAGAACAGTATTGTTAATCTCTTTCGATACACATATGTATGCATTTCTACTGAGTATGTACTCAAGAGAGAAATTGTTTGTGCATAGGGTACATATATATCCAGCTTTAATAGAATATGCCAAATGATTTTCCAAAGTAGTTGTGCCAATTTCCACTACCAGCCATGTATGGAATTACAATTGCTTCACAGCTTTGCCATCTCTTCGTAGTTATGCTTTTTAAGTTTGGCCTTCTCAGTGGGCGTGTAATTGTATCCCACTCTGGTTTTAATTTGTATTTCCCTGATGACTAATAATGTTTAGCACCTTTCCATAAGTTTATTGGCCCCTTGAATTTCCCTTTTGTGAATGGCCTGCTCAAGATTCTTGTCCACTTTTCTAATGTGTTGTCTATCTTTTTCTTATTGATCTACAAGAGCTGCTTGTAAATTAAGCAAGTCCTTAGTTGGTTTTATGTATTGTAAATATGTCCCCCTTTACACAGATTTTTAAAAATTCACTTAATGAGATATTTCAAAGAACAGAAATTCTTACCATTAATTTTGTCCAAGTTATCAGTCTTACGGCTTAATATTACTACCCTTTATGCTCTAGGAAATTTTTCCCTACCCAAAAGTTGTAAAGAAAGGTTCCTATGTTATTTTCTAAAATCTTTATTGTTTTACATACACATTGTACAATGCATCTAGAATTGCTTTTTGTGGAATGTAAAATAAGTGTGAACTTTTACTTTCTTTTATTCTTTGAAATGGACATCTAGTGGATTTAGCACTCTATAAGGCAATGACAATTTTTTCCCCCCAGGGCTCTGCATTTGTAAAAATCTAGTGTCCATATATGTGTAGATACACTGCTGGGCTCTCTTTTATTGTTCCATTGGTCTATTTACCCAGTTGCACCAACACCACACTGACTTAATTACTGTATCTTTGTAATAGGTCTTTCTACAGAATAGAATTCGCCTTGCTTTATTCCTCTTTAATATAGTTATGGCTCTTTATTTCTTTATATTAGAGAAGTTGTGTGCTTACAAAACAATCAGGTACACTGTGCAGAACTCCCTAACCTCACCCCTCCACCAGCACTTAGGTGGTTGTGGAACATTTGTTACAGGTTATGAAGGAACACCAACAGATTATTACCGCTAACTACAGTCCATAGCGTACCATTGGTATATTTTTTCCACACATTCCCTATTATTAATACTATGGATTAGCATTGTGCATTTGTTGTAGTTCATGAAAGAACACTCTCATATTTGTACTGCTAACAGTCCATCTTCCACCACGTGGTTTACCGTGTTACTCAGTCCCCTGCTTTGTACATTTATCCAAAGTGTACACTCAGTGGCTCTCACTTTCATCACAGAGTTGTGCAGTTATCACTCCAGTAAAATTTTTTTTTAAAGATTTATTTTATTTACCCCCACCCCTCATTATTTGTGGTCACTGTCTGTTCTCTGTGTCCATTTGCTGTGTGCTCTCTGTGTCTGTTCGTCTTCTCTTTAAGGAGGCACATGGGAACCGAACCTGGGACCTCCCATGTGGAAGAGAGGCACTCAATCACCTTAGCCACCTCAGCTCCCTGGTTTGTTGTGTCTCTCATTATCTTTTCTCTTTGTTGCAACATCTTGTTGTGTCAGCACACTGCACCTGCCTGCTGTGCCAGCTCACCTTCTCCAGGAGGCACTGGGAACTGAACCCAGGACCTCCCATGGGGTAGGCGGCAGCCCAATAGTTTGAGCCACATCTGCATCCCTTCAGTAAATCTCTGCATGTTTTCCTTCCTCCAAAAGAAAAAAAACCCACACTCCCCTATTATTGACACTAAACATTAACAAGTACCTTCTTAGACATTGCTACAAGAATATTACAATATTGCTGTTAACTATAGTCCGTAAGTAACTTACATTGTCTTTATTCCATGCATCACTATATTCTTACCACCTTGTAACAGTGACATATATTTGTTCTAGTTCATAGAAGAACATTTTTGCATTTGTACTATTAACCACAATCCTTAGCCACCTCCGGGTTCTCTGTTAGTCAGTCCCTAGATCATTCTCTGGCTTTTTTTCAATTGACATTTACATCCTTAGACTACCCCTTTCAGTATTGTGGCAATTTTTGATCCTTTGCATTTCCATATACATTTTGGAATCAGCTTGTGAATTGCCACAAAAATTGCCAAGTTTTTAATTGGGAATGCTTGGAATCTGTAGCTCTATTTGGGGAGAATTGACATTTTACAATCTCAAGACTTATAAACTACATGTAAAATATCTACAACAGTAAATCTATAAGAAAAGTATTCCCCTCAATTTACTTAGGTCTTTAATTTTGCTCAATTATATTTTATATTCTCTTTGTATACAGTCTTGAACATCTTTTATTAGATTTATTTCTAGATATTTAATGTTTTTGATGCTATTGTGAATAGTAATCTGTAAATTAAATTTATTGATTTCTGACATATAGAAATGCAATTGATTTTTAAATTGGCCTTGGATCCAGCAATATTAATAAATATACTTATTAATTCCAATAGTATAATCTGTATACGCTTTTAGATGTTACACATACACAAATCATATTGTCTACAAAACAATGACAGTTTTACTTCTTCATTTCCAAATTGTGTATCTCTATGTCTTCATATTGACATGTTGTATTGGCTAGGACCACCAGTAAATTGTTGATAGAAAAGATCATAGATATTTTTGTCTTTTTCTCAATCTCAGAGGGAAAGCTCTCAATGTTGCATCATTAAATGTGATATTTACTTCAAATTTTTATTGATACCCTTTATCAAATTAAGGAGATGTGTTTCTATTCCTTGTTTGCTAAGTTTTCATAAAAACTCATGGAGTATATTTCAACTTTAATTACATACCTTTCTGCATCTATGGAGTGATTTTGTGAATTTTCTATTTTATTCTATTAACTTGATCAATTACATTGTTTTCCCTTGATTTTTATTTTGAAAATTTTCAAACTTACAAATTAGTTGAATGAATAGTACAATCAGTACCTATATATCTTCCACTTAGATTCACCAACTATTAACATTTTGCTACACTGGCACTCTCTCCCTCCCTATCTGTATTTATATTTTAAACTACGTTACATAAATTACACTTCTAAAATGCCGCCATGGGAACTCTGCAGATCTGCTCTGCAGAGAAACAAGCATAATTGGTGAAAATTAATTTTTTCAAAACAACCATTTAAAGTCTCTATAACTGGTCCTAAAGGCACACAGTGAATGAAGAAATATTTATCCAAGAAAATCTACTAGCATTCATTAAGAATAGCAAGACTCTGTGGCATTTGAACCCACGTCCCAACTGAGCATGAGGAAAACGCCACTCCAAGTGGGTGCAAGCCAAGAACCCCAAGTCCTCCTCCCCCAGCTCCAGCCAATGGTTATGATGTCTTCTTGGGAGCCACAAATGGCCAGCAATTTCATCTCTTCTGGCTACCTGTTACAGAGATTACATTCCAGGTGTGTGCAGCCTACGAGTCAGGAGCTCCTTTTCCACTCAGCCCCAACTCGCAGGGTGGAAGCTCTGCTGCAGGCGTGGCTCACTGAGAATTCTGGGGACCCAGTGGCCCTCACTCCAGCTTGCCCACAGTGCAGACATTCCTTGCCAGGAGAGGCAAGCTGGGAAGATCAGAAGAGACTGCCTGTGCCCAACACCCTCCTACTAAAGCACAGATTTTACTCAAAGAGAAGTGCACCACTGTCCTGCCCCCAGCTGGAGAACTGTAGCTCAGAATTTCTGACCAGAGGTATAGGCCGGCCATAAAAGAGAGAGTTCAGAAGCTCGCCCCAAAGGAATTGACTTTATTTGAAACAGAGTGTGGGAAGAGTAAGACTAAGGGCCCTCTAAAAACAACTGGAGGTTTTGGTGGAAAACAATTAAGAGCAGGTTAATAGCTTTGTGAGAGATATAGACTAAACCATAGCTTTGCTAAAATGTTTTAAAAAGATCTAAATAAATGGAAATACATCCCATGCTCGTGGATTAGAAGACTAAATATTGTTAAGATGTTGTTTCTACCTGAAATGATTTACAGATTCAATGCAATCTGAATAAAAATTCCAACAGCCTACTTTGCCAAAATGGAAAAGCTAGTTATCAAAGGGCAGGGTCCCCAAACAGCCAAAACTTGAAAAGAAGAACAAAGTTGGAGGACTCACACTTCCTGGCTTTTCCTTTTTGTCTAGCTTATTTGTGTTTATATTTTGTAAAAACCACCTTATATACAACATTACCCATACTCATACTTCCCATGAGATTTCACTATGTTAAACAGTCCCGTGTTACACTTTTTACCTTTCCTCCTAGGAATATACATGCCCTTGGACTTTCTCCTTTCAACCATTGTCATATCCATATAATAGCACTCCTAGTCACAAACACTGTGATGTACTTTCACCATTTCTATTCACTTCCAAAGCTTTACAACAACTTTTAACCAATTCTGCACGGATTAACCATCAGCTTTCCATTCTCTACCCTCATTCTATTTTCTAGTGACCTATATTCTAATTATTGATTCCATGAGTTTACACAATATATTTTGTTCATACTAGCACAATCATACAGTATTTGTCCTTTTGTGTCTCGTTTGCTTCTCCCAACATAAGGTCTCCAGGTTCACCCATCTTGTCATATGCTTCACAACTTCATTTTTTTTTACCACTGCAAATTATTCCATCATGTGTATATACCACATTTTGTCTATCCATTCATCAGTTGATGGACACCTGGGTTGTTTCCAACTTTGGCTATTGTGAATAATGCTGCTATGAACATTGGTGTACAGATGTCTATTTTTGTCACTGCTCTCAGTTCTTCTGTGTATTACCTAGTAATCGTATTGCTGAGTCACATGGAAAGTCTATATTCAGCTTCCTTAGGAAGTGCCAAACAGTCCTCCACAGTAACGGTACCATGCTATGCTGCCACCAGCTGTGAATAAGCAGTCCTCTCTCTCCACATCCTCTCCACCACTTACAGTTTTCCAACTTTCTAATAATGGTCAGTCTAATAGGTTTGAAATGACATCTCATTATAGGTTGATTTGCATTTGCCTAAGTGTTAGTGATGTTGAACAGTTTTTCATGTATTTCTTTGCCATTTATATTTCTTCTTTGGACATGATAATTGTACTATTAGCTTCTTTTATGAGTTATAACAAAAGTACCTTAATAATGCAAGATTTTTAAATAATAGGATGGTGTCACAGTCTGGCATTATTTTTGAATTCCAAAAATATTCAATTATGTTTGTAAACTGGTCTCTTCTTCTGGGAGTATATGATATGTTAAATTCAGAGGTCTCACTTTTACTCAATTAAATTATGATTAGAGCATTGATAGCGCCACATCAGTAGGACATTGAGTTCCTGCCCCCTTGGTGGGTGGGGACCCACAGTGGAAACTACATGGCATAGGAGTTAGTGGGAGTTTTTTGAGCTGGAGCCCTGGGAAGTAAACACACAGGAAAAGAACAAGGAAGAATAGAGATGGCTCCTTAGATACAGCAGAGGCCCTGGGAAATAAAAGAGCCTAATAGTCTATAGCTGATCTTGTGGAGAGAGCAGAGCAGCTGAGTCTGGAGAGAAATGAGCCCTGGGAGAGAGGTGAGACTTATCCCAGTCTACAGCTGATATTGGAAGAAGCTGGGATCATGGAGCCTTAACAGGAAGAGGAAGGAGGACCCTTGCAGACATTGGCAGCCATCTTGCTCCAACACATGGCAACAGACTTTAGTGAGGGAAGTACTTACACTTTATCACCTTGTGACTGTAAGCTTCTAAACCAAATAAATACCCTTTTTAAAAGGAACTTTGCATCAGCACCCCTTTGGTTAACTAATAGGGATGGTATGTGGGAACTCTGCATTTTATGTATTTTATGCATGATATTTCTGTAAACTTAAAACTTCCTTACCAAAAAAAATTTAAAAAGAAAAGCCCTCTTTGAGAGATAACAAACCTCAGTGACCTCAAAAATGATCCCTGAAAAGGAGCCCTAATTTAATTGAATCAATCTATAGAGCAATTTATGCTCCAGTGCATTGTTAAAAACAAAGAGAAATCTGTAAGCAATTAATGGGGCTTAACAGCTGGGTATTCAGAAAAAAGGGAGTGGGAGAAGCCTTCTACACCCATTTTCACCTCAGGGTGACTATCCACACACTCCAGGATGCACCCTCTAAACAGCATTTTCCCTGCAGTGTGAAGCAGCAGAGGCTTCACACTGCAGGGAAAATGGACTTCACTAAAATAGTCCGTCCAGTCACTAAATATATAAACAAACAAAAATCACAAGCCCTGGTAGTGAGGGAACAGGATGTAGATGTGTTGGAATATATTATCTAATACATGTAGTCTTTCACAAAAACCCTACCTTATGGGCAGTCAGGGGTTTGATCCCCAGGGCCTCCTGGCCTGTGTGGTGAGCGGCCCACATGGAGGGCTGCCGTGCACAAGGAGTGTCGCCCTGCATGGGATGGCCCACAAGCAAGGAGTGGAAGGAGTGCAGCCCCGCAGGAGAGCAGACCACCCAGGAGTGGTGCCTCCCACACAGAGAACTGAGGCAGCCAGGTGATGCAACCAAAAAAGAGACACAAAGAAGAGACACTATGAGATGCAGCAAACTAGGGAGCTGAGGTGGAGCAAGAAAATGATCGCCTCTCTCCCATTCCGAAGGTCCCAGGATGGGTTCCCAGAGCTGCCTCATGAGAATACAACAGACACAGAAGAATGCACAGAGAATGGACACAGAGAGCAGACAACTGGGGGGGGGGGCAGGGGAGGGGGAGACATAAGAAAGAAATTTAAAAATAATAAGAATAAATAAAAAATAAAAAGTATTCAAATAATGGCTGGAATTCCCCCAAATTTGATCAAAAACATTAATCTACACATTCAAGAAATTCAACAATTTCCAAGCAGGATAAAAGCAGAGATCCACATTCAGACTCATCAGAGTAAAAATTCTTAAAGACAAAGAGAAAATCCTGAAAGCAGCAATTAAAAATAACTCACCACTTACAAGGCAACCTCAGTAAGACTAACAGCTGACTTCTCATCAGAAACAATGGAGGCCAGCAGGCAGTGGGGAGACATATTTGAAGTGTGAAAGAAAAAAATTGTCAACCAGAAAAAAACATTATCTGGCAAGACCATATTTCAAAAATAAAGGTGACTTCATTATCTGGGACTCAGCAATTAATTCTTAGATATGGCACCAAAAGCATAAACAAGAAAAGAAAAAAATAGATAAATTTAAATTTATCAAAATTAAAAACCTTGTACCCCAAAGGACATTATCAAGAAAGTAAAAGATGACCTATAGAATAGGAGAAAATAGTTGCAAACCAAATATCAGATAAGGGTTGAATATCCAGAATATATAAAGAATTTTTACAATGCAGTAACAAAAAGACAAAAATCCAATTTAAAAATGGGCAAAGGGAACAGATGTGGTTCAAGCAGTTGAGTACCTGCTTCCCACAAGGGAGGTCCCAGGCTCAGTCCCTGGTGCCTCCTAAAAAAAAAACCAAAAAATAAATAACAAGCGAACAAATGAAGAGGCCAGCTCAGGGGAGCCATTGTGGCTTGGTGGTTGAGCACTGGCTTTCCACATACGAGGTCCTGGGTTCATTCCCTGGCCCCTGGCCCCTAAAAAGTAGAAAAAGGCAAAAGTCTTGAATAGACTTTTCCTAAAGAAGATATACAAATGGCCAATAAGCATATAAAAAGATGCTCAATATCATTAGCCATTAGGGAAATGTAAATCAAACCACAATGAGCTACCACTTCATACACACAAGGATGGCCATTATTTAAAAGCCAGAAAATAACATAGTGAAGTCACTGTGGAAATCAATATGAAGTTTCTCAAAAAGTTAAATATAGAATTATGATATGGTAATGCCCAAAGAAAGTGAAATCTGGGTGTCAAATAGCTATTTGTACACCAGATGTTTATAGCATCATTAGCATTTACAACAGCCAAAAGGTAAAAACAACCCAAGTGTCCATCAACTAACAAATGGATTATAATTGAGGTACATATACACAATGGAATTTTATTTGGCCATAAGAAAGAATGAAGTACAGAGACATACTGCAACCTGGAAGAAACTTGAAAATACTATGTTCAGTGAAATAAGCAAGACACATTTTCAAAATGGTCCATATGCTAAGCCATATAACAGGCCTTAACACGTTTTGAAGATTGAATTTATAAAAACTATGTTCTCTGACAACAGTGAAATGAAATTAGAAATCAGAAACAGAAACAAATAAGGGAAATTCAAATATGGACTTAAACAATGAACTCCTAAATAGCCAATGGATCAAAGAAGAAATTAGAAGAGCATTTAGAAAATATTTTGAGAGAAATGAAAAGTCACAATCTACCAAACTTGTAGGATACTGTTAAAGCAGTACTCATGGGGAAAGTTATAGCTGTATATGCCTATATTAAAAAGAAGAAATATCTCAAATCAATAACTTAACTTTCCACCTCAAGACACTGGAAAAAGAGCTAATTAAACCCAAAACAATAATGTGGAAAGAAAGAAAAAAGATTAGAAAGGAAATAAAGAAAATAGAAAATAAAACAGTGGAGAAAATCAATTAAACCAAAAGTTGGTTCTTGGAGAGATCAACAAAATTGACAAACTATTAGATGGACTGACCAAGAGAAAAGAGAGAAGAATGAAATTACTAAAATCAGAAACAAAGAAGAGACATTACTAACAACCTTAGAAAATAAAAAGTTACAGGAGAACACTGTGAAAAACTCTATGCGGCTTTCAACTTGGAGGAGGCCAGGGTGAAACTGTCTCCGGTCGACCCGCAGCTGGGTTCCTCCGACACCAGCCACTTCCACCAGGAGGCCCAAGTTCAGCCCCAACGAGATCAAGGTCATGCACCTGAGTGCACTGGTGGGGAAGTCGGTGCCCTGTCTGCCCTGGTCCCCAAGATCTTGGTCTGTCTCCAAAAAACGTTGGTGATGGCATTGCCAAGGCCACTGGTGACTGGAGGTCTAAGGATTACAGTGAACCTGACCATCCAGGACAGACAGCCCAGACTGAGGTGGTCCCTTCTGCCTCTGCCCTGATCATCAGAGCCTTAAGGAGCCGCCCAGAGACAGGAAGAAGCAGAAAAACACCAAGCACAGCGGAAATATCACATTCACATCCGATGAGATTGTCAGCATTGCCCGGCAGATGCAGCGCCAGTCTTTAGCCAGAGAGCTCTCTGGAACCATTAAGGAGATTCTGGGGACGGCCCAGTCTGGGCTGCAGTGAGGGTGGCCGCCACCCTCGTGACATCACAGACGCCATCGACAGCGGTGCAGTGCAACGCCCAGCCAGCTAAGAACTACAAAGGAGGACATTTCAACAAACGATCATTTGACAGCCAAAACAATTATGTGCCAATAAGTTAAATAAGCTACACGAAGTAGACAAACTCCTAAAAAGACATAAACTACCAAAACTGACTCATGAAGAAATAAAAATCTGAATACACCTATAGCAAGGAAAGACATTGGATTAGTAAAAAACAAAACAAAGCAAACAAAAACCTTCCTCACAAAGGAAAACCCGAACCCAGATGGCTTCACCAGCAGTACTTGTTGAATTCTACCACACATTTAAAGAAGAATAAATACCAATGCTTCACAAACTCTGAGGCATTTACCACCCTTAGACCAAAACCTGACAAAAAAACAGCACAAGAAAAGAAAAATACAAATATCCCTTATGAATATAAAGGCAAAAATCCTAAACAAAATACTTGCAAACAGGGCGGCAGACCTGGCCCAGTGGTGAGGGCGTCCATCTACCACATGGGAGGTCTGCGGTTCAAACCCCGGGCCTCCTTGACCCATGTGGAGCTGGCCCATGCGCAGTGCTGATGCACGCAAGGAGTGCCGTGCCACGCAGGGGTGTCCCCCGCGTAGGGGAGCCCCACGAGCAAGGAGTGCACCCCGTAAGGAGAGCTGCCCAGCCCAAAAGAAAGTGCAGCCTGCCCAGGAATGGCGCCGCACACGCGGAGAGCTGACACAACAAGATGACACAACTAAAAGAGACACAGATTGCCGTGCCGCTGACAACAACAGAAGTGGACAAAGAAGACGCAGCAAATAGACACAGAGAACAGACAACTGGGTTGGGGTGGGGGAAGGGGAGAGAAATAAATAAATAAAATCTTAAAAAAAAAAAAACTTGCAAACTGAATATAGCAGCATATTAAAAAGATTATATACTATAATCAACTGAGTTTTACCCCAGGACTCCAAGATTAGTTTAATATCTGAAAATCAATGAAAGTAATATTCCATACCAATGGAATAAAAACAAAACCCAAATGATAGTTTAATAGACTAAAAAAACCATTTGATAAAACCAACACCTTTTTATGGAAAAACAACAACAACAAAACACTTAACTAACTAGGAATAGAAGAGAACTTTGTCAACATGATAAAGAATATCTACGAAAACCTAAAGCTTACATTGCACTTAATGGTGAAAGAATATTCTACCCAATCCCTAGTCCCCATCCTCTCCCCTCTCCACCCCTTCCCTGCATCAGCAACAAGACGAAGATGTCTATTCTCATCACTCCCAAGCTTCTAGTCAGGCAGTTAGGCAAGTAAAAGAAATAAAGACAGCCAGATTGGAAAGGAAGAAGTAAAACTACTTGCAAATGACATACTCTTATAGATAGAAAATCCTAAAGAATCCAGTAAAAGAAACAATAAACAAATTCAGCAAGATTGCAGGATACACGATCAATGTACAAAAATCAATTGTATTTCTATATGCTATCAGTGAACAATCCAAATATGAAATAAGAAAATAATTTACAATAGCATCAAAAAGAATAAAACACTTGGGGATAAATGTAGTCAAGGAGGTACAAGACTTGTCCTCTGAAAACTACAACATATTGCTGAAAGAAATTAAAGAAGACCTAAAATTGGCAATGTATTTCATATTTATGGACTGGAGGACTTATTGCAAAGATGACAATAATCCCCATATTGATAGAGAGATTCAACACATTCCCTATAAAAATCCCAGGTAACTTCTTGGCAGAAATTCACAAACTGGTCCCAAAATTCATACAGAAATTCAAGGAACTCAGGAAAATTAAAAATATCTTGAAAAAGAAGAACAAAGTTGGAGGAATCAGATTTTCCAATTTTGAAACTTCCTACAAAACAATAGTAATCAAACGGTATGATACTGGTGTACAGACAGACATATAGATCAATGGAATAGAATTAAATCCAGAAATAAGTCTTCACATTATAGTCAACTGGTTTTCCACAAGAGGGCCAAAACAATTCAATGGGCCAAAACAATTCCAAGAATAGATTTTCAACAAATGGTGCTGGGACAACTGAATATCCAGATGAAAAGAATGAAGTCGGACCTCTACCTCATATCATACACAAAAAGTTACCCAAAATGGATCAAAGTTCTAAACGTAAAAGCTAAAACAATAAAACTCTTAGAAGAGAAAAAAAGGATAAATAATTGCCTACAGAATAGGAGAAAATGTATGTGAGTGATATGTCTGAAAAGGGATTTGTATCCAGAGTCTATAAAGAACTCTTACAACTCCTTAATAAAAGGAAAAATAGCCTAATGAAAAAATAGGAAAAGGATCTGAGAAGATATTATCCGAAGAAGACCTACAGATGGCCAATAAGCACATGAAAAGATGTCCAACATCATTAGGCATCAGGGAAATGCTAATCAAAACGACAATGAGATATCACTTCATGCCCACTGGGTTGACTATAATTCAAAGACAGATAGTAACAAGTATTGACAGGGATGTGGAGAAATTGCAAAACCCATACACTACTAGTGGGAATGTAAAATTGTACAACTGCTTTTGAAAACAGTATGGCAGTTCCTCAAAGGTCAAACATCAAATTATCATATGACCCAGAATTTCCACTCCTAATATATGCCACCCAAAATTGAAAGCATATCTTCAGTTCAGTATTCACAGCAATGTTACTCATAATAGTGGAAACAGGGAAGCAGATACGGCTCAGGTGACCGGGCTCCCACCTACCACATGGGAGGTCACTGGTTTGGATCCTGGTGCCTCCTAAAGAAGATGGCGAGCTGGCATGACAGGTAGGTGAGGTAAGATGACACAAGAGACACAAGAAGAAGAAACATGATGAGAGACACAACAAAGCAGGGGGAAGAAGCTCCCAGTGCATCCTAAAGGATGACATCCTAAAGGAGACAGCAAGTTGACATGATAGGCAGGTGCAGTGAGCTGATGCAACAAGATGAAGCAAGAGAGATGCAGGGAGGAAAAATATAATGAGAGATACAACAAAGCAGGGAGTGGAGGTGGCTCAAGCAATTAGGTACCTTCCTCTCACATCAGAGATCCTGGGTTCAGCTCCCAGTGCTTCCTAAAAAAACAATGAAGATGAACAGACACAGCAAGTGCAAAAAACAAGAGAGTGGGGAGAAATAAATAAAATAAATCTTTAAAAAATAAAAAAGTGGAAACAACCCAAATGCCCATCGGCTGATGAATGGATAAGCAAAATGTGGTATTGTATCCATACAATGGATTATTATCCAGTCATAAAAAAGAAATGAAGGGAAGCAGATGTGGCTCAACCACTTGGGTGCCCTCCTACTACATGGGAGGGCCCAGTGCCTCCTAAGAAAAGAAGACGAGCATATACCGCCTCACTCCACAACAGAGCTAGACACCTGCCGCCACAACAGAGCTAGACTCTGCCCCCACTAAAACAAGCAGAGGCCACAAGCCAGCAGCTGCTGCAGCCCACAGGAAGCAGATGTGGCTCACGCTGGTGGGCACTCGCCTCCCATGTGGGAGGTCCCGGCTTCGATGCCCGGTGGCTCCTGGAGAAGGCAAGCAAATGAGCAGACAGAAGAGAGAAGCATGAAGGGAAATTTAAAAATAAATCTTAAAAAAAAAATTGAAGTTCTGATACATGCTACAACACGGATGAGGCTTGAAAACAATATGCTAAGTGCACAAAAGGCTGCATATTGTACGATTCCATTTGTACGAAATGTCCAGAATAGGCAAATCCATACAGACAGAAAGCGGATGAGTCATTTCTGAAGGCTGGGGTTGAGGGGTTTGGTGAAATTCAGGTGTCAGCTAAAGGGTACAGGGTTTCTAAATGTTCTAAAATTGATGGTGGTGATAGTTGCACAAGTCTGTGAATGTGAAAAAACACCACTGTATTGTGAGCTTTAAATGGGTGAACTGCATGGTATGGATTATGATTATGTGTACACATGCTTATGTGTATGGAGTATATATGCAAAATTGATTGCAATCATCACAATACTTTTGAATGCATTTCCTAAGAGTAAGGACCTTCTTTTACAAACCCACAATACCAGTATGACTCTTAGGAAAAGTAACAATAATTTCTTAATTTTCTATAATAGCATTAATTAGGTTTGGAGTGTTAAAACAATCTTACAGTCCTTATTTACCAATATTTTGTTTAGCATTTTGACGTTATGATTCTTGAATGAGATTGGCCTTTAATTTTCTTTCCTTGTATTGTGCTTTTCGCCTTTTTATAAAAGGCATACATAAAAGATGTTGAGAAGTGGTTCCAGTTGTCAAATTACTCCTCTCAGTTCTAAATCTACCTTTCTTTGCCCTCCTTTCTAATCTGGGGCTGGACCCTATGAATATTTCTCCTTTGCCAGCTGGCACACTGATGGGCTTTGTCAACAGAAGGCACTGGAAGGACTCTGCATGATAAAGCATAGGTAGTAGCTTTTGTTCCAGGTTCCAGATATTTTTCCTATACTGCAGCTACTAGCAGAATTGTGTGCAGAAGGCCCAGTGGCGGCATTCTCCAGCAAGTTGCCAGTCACACAGCAGGCATCTTCCAGTGGACCAGCTCTGGCCTGTGGGCACCTCCAGCAAGCTCCTCTACCACCACTGGGCCGCTTTCCACAGACCACCTTCAGCTTAGACCCTTGGACACATTTCTTTGCTCCTGATAGTCTACCTATTCCTGTAGCAGTTTCACCCTCTCCACAAAATCTAAATGCCAGCCTTGTGGGGAGGGGACTTTCTAAGTTCTTCCTTTTTATTTTTTGTCTATGCTTCCTTTGTCCCAGAAGTAATAGCTGCTTCCTTCTTTTGCTATTTTTGCACTTTTTAAAGATTTATATTCTTTATTTATTGCCCCCCCACACCACCATAGTTGCTTGTACTCACTGCCTGCTGTCTCTGTCTGTTCATTGTCTGCTCTCAGTGTCTGCTCATCTTCTTTTTAGGAGGCACTGGGAACCAAACCCAGGGCCTCCCATGTGGAAGGGAGGTGCCCAAACGCTTGAGCCGCATTTGCTGCCTGCTGGTTATGTCTCTCATTGTGTCTCCTTGTTGTATCACCTTGTTGTGTCAGCTCACCACACCAACCCATCACATCAACTCGCTGTCTTTTCTTCTTAAGAGGCACCAGGAACCAATCCCAGGACCTCCCATGTGGTAGGTGGGTGCCCAACTGCTTGAGCCACGTCTGCTTCCCTATTTGTGCATTTTTAAAATCTTTTACTTCTTTAGTAGTTAATAACTTACTAGTTAATTATTTATATTAAACTATTATTGGGGAGACCTGTTCAGATTACTAGCATGGTTTGATCACCTAAATAGCCCCTGACTGATGCAGAATTCCTACAGGGAGTGATCCCAGGAGACGGACCCTCATAGATGGCATCTGGGAATTGGTCTGGTCATTCTCTTGGGCTTAAGCACATTGCTCAGCAACTAGACAAGGGGAAATGGGATACTGGCAACACGGCACGCAGGGACATCACAACGAATCAAGCTCATACCTGGGGTTGGTTGTGAGGGAGTGCCTAAGACGGCTAACGCCTCAGGAGCCCAAGCTGTTGCCCTTGACTCTGACAGCAGCCACGGTGGATTTTCCTGGGGGCTCTCGAGCACTTACAGAGAGAAAACGGTCAGTTCAGATCTTTTGGCTCTCAGCTCCATGTCACACTCTGAGAACCAGGACGCTTCCATGACAACCCTAAAATTATCTCTCATTTTTTGCAGCCACAGGGCTAATGTTGCTGAAAACCAAGAATGATAGTTAATTATGCATATTTCCCTGTCCATCATCATGGTATTCAGCACAGCATTGCTTCTCATCCAGGAACTCGCTTCACAGCAAAGAACGTGCAGAAATGGACTGTGTCCATGGAATTAACTGGTCTCACTACATATCCCACAGCCCAGGAGAGACTGCCCTAAGGGCCAGTGGAACGGCATACTGATCTCTCAAGTGTCAGACCGGTAATTTCAGCAGAGAAAATAAACATAAAGGATTACTGATGTGGTTTCTGTATCCTAACTGGACTCAGACTATACCAAAGTGTTTCCTCTGTTTCTTTTTTTTTTAAAGATTTTGTACAAAATTGGTGTTAGAGTTTCTTTAAATGTTTGGTAGATTTCACCAATGAAACCATCTGTGCCTGTGAGGGTTTTTAATGGGAAGTTTTTAATCAGAAATGGAATTTCTTTAAGATACATAGAACTATTCATATTTTTAAAATGTTCTAAATAATATTCTAAATATTCTAAAAAATATCTTCTTATGTCAGTGTCAGTTTTGGTAGGTTGCATATTCTAGAAATTTTCCCATTCTGTATGCATTTCCAAAAGTATTGGCATAAACACGTCCATATTATTATTATCTTTCTAACATCGGTAGGACCTATGGTGATGGCCCCTTTTTCATTCTTTACATTGACTATTTGTATTTTCCCTCTCTCTTTTTCCCCTTTTGATTAATCTCCTCTGGAGTCAAAGAAGCAGCTTTTTTGCTTTATTGAGTCTACTTATTGAGTTTTGTAGCTTATTAATTTCTGCTGTTGTATTTATTATTTATATCAACCTATGCTTTTAGGTTTCATTTACTGTTTTCCCTTACTTGTTGAAATGGATGATTAGCCCACTGATTTCCAGTCTTTATCTTTTCAAATATTAAAGATCATTTTTATTTCTTTTTCTGCAAACTATATGCTCATATCTTTTGTGCATTTTTCTGTCAAGTTTTTTCCCCAAGATTTAGGGACTTTATGGTAAGGATGTTAACTCTTTGTATATGATACAAGTTATATCAACTAGGATTTGTCATTTGTCTTTTGATGTTGTTGCTTATTTCCCTGCAAAAATTCAAATGTATACATCAATCCTTCTTTCCTTGCCTCTGAATTTTTACATATAATTTACCCTACTCCCAGTTTATAAAAGAATTCACTGGGAAGCAGATTTGACTCAATTGATAGAGCGTCTGCCTACCACGTGGGAAGTCCAGGGTTCAAACCCAGGGCCTCCTGACCCATGTGGTGAGCTGGTCCACACACAGTGCTGATGCGTGCAAGGAGTGCCCTGCCACGCAGGGGTGTCCCCCACGTAGGGGAGCCTCATGCACAAAGAGTGCACCCCGTAAGGAGAGCCACCCCATGTGATAAAAGTACAGCCTGCCCAGGAGTGGAACCACACACATGGAGAGCTGACACAGCAAGATGATACAACAAAAAAGAGAGTAGTTTCCCAGTGCCACTGACAGGAATACAAGCGGACACAGAAGAACACACAGTGAATGGACACAGAGAGCAGACAACTGGGGGGGAGGGGAGAGAAATTAAAACTTAAAAAAAAATTCACTCATGTCTTCTTTTGGTAGTTTATTTCATATCCTCGATTAATTAAATTTCATGAACATTAAATAGATACCATTTTATCATTTTTAGAGAAGATGCTTTAGAATGATTTCTTACAAATACACAAAGTGGGAAGCAAATTGGCTCAAGTGGTTGGGCTCCTGCCTACCACACAGGAGATTCTGGGTTCAGTTCCTGGTGCCTCCTGGAGAAGGCAAGCAAGAGAACAAGCTGGTGCGACAGGCAGGCACAGGGAGCTGATGCAACAAGATGACGCAACAAAGAGGAAAGACAATGAGAGACACAACAAAGCAGGGAGCTGAGGTGGCTAAGGTGATTGAGCACCTCTCTCCCACATGGGAGATCCCAGGTTTGGTTGCCCGTGCCTCCTTAAAGAGAAGATAAAGAGACACAGAGAGCACACGGCAAATGGTCACAGAGGGCAGACAGCAAGTCCAAACAAAGGGTGGGGGGAGGGCCGGGGATAAATACGTAAAATAAATCTTTAAAAAAGTAAAATACACAAAGTGAATGACTCATTTTAGAACCTCGGTGGCACATGGGCCTATGAGGGAACACGGAAATATTTGTGATCTAAGGGGTTTTTTGGAAACTTATCAAACTGTAAAATCTAGGCAACTCTCCACTCTATATAAAGATGAGGCCATTTACTTGTTCCCAGATACAGCAGTCAGTAAATTTTCCTTTCCTTCCAGAACACACGCTCAGCTGCATTTCCCCGGCTCCCCTAGAGTTAGTTAGGCAGGCTGTAAGCTGAATTCCAATTAAAGCGATGTGAGTGGAAGAGCTACATACACAGTTCTGTTGGACAACAACTAATATTTTCATATTTCATGTTTCTGCAAGGTCAGAGGCTTCTGGAAAGTGTGCTGGCTTTCTGGGCTAAAGGATGAGTGAAGGAGGAGGTAACCCAGTTTGGGAAGTTCAAGATAAGTAATTCTGAAGAGATTTGCGGGTTTATCTCCCTGGAGACATTCATTTACATTCCTTTCCAAAGCCTGCAGAAGCTTCCTTCCTCTCCTCAGAGAAGATTTGTTTACATTAGAAAGATAAAGTCTCTCAACTTCCTCCTCCCGGGAAGCTGCCTTCTGTAATCTCTGAGATTTATAGTTTGGGGCTCATTTCTGCAGGGCAAACCCATTCTGTTCAGGTGACAGTTGCCCGCCTCACGTCACCCTGTGGGGGCTTTAGTCTTGCGGAACTAGTGCTAAGATGGTCTGTAAATAAATAAATAAATGGTCTTTTCCCCTGACCAGAGGTCTAGTTTTCTGGTAGCGTGTGTATGTGTGTGTGCACGCGTGTGTACAACTGTGTAAGTGAGTAACATCCCAGACCCTTCACAGCTTCAGAACTTTCTGGAGGGTGCCAGCAGGCCAGACTTGGTCCCCTGGAAGACGCCTGCAACTTGCTGGAGAATGAGGCCACTGGGCTGCACTGTAGGGAGAAAGGCTGGAACCTGAAGGAAAGCCGGAGCTGCGCTATGGACACGCAGTGTCCTTCCAGTGCCACTACTGACAAAGCCCGTCGTGGGCCTCCAGCGGGCAGAGAGAAACATTTACAGGGCCCAGCTCCAAGAGCATGAAGAAGAGTGCATTTAGAACTGAGAGGAGCGACGCGATAACTGAGCAACATCTCAACATCATTCATGTGCCCTTTCTATAAAAGGCGAAAAGAACATGACACGGAGCTGAGATGAGAAGCAGCCAGGACGATTTTCTCCTCACCTGCCCCAAGCGGACACCCCTGGCTCCGGGCCGGCCATTCCACCGTTCCTGCCCGCTAAGACGGCCGCGTCTGTCCTGACCTTGGGAGCCCAGCGTTGAAGGTGGCAGGGCCACCGCCAGCCCGACTTCCTGAATGACGCGTGGAGGAGAGCCAGCTGGCCCGAGCGCGCCCTCTGAACCGCAACTTGAATGCAAAACAAACGGCTGTCTTGTTTGCGTCACTGTATTTTGTGTAAGCAGGTATTAGTACCCCAACAAATATAGTAGTCTCCAGAATTACCAGGAAAGGAAGCTGCTCTCTTCTACATTCTCTCCTCCAGTATTTAGTGCAAGAAAATAAATTCCTCACTGGCGTTCCCAGTTTTCATCAACGAGGAAAATGAAACTCAGAAGCAAGGAGGATTTGAAGCAGCGACTGGAAAGGGGAAATGACTTGTGCACGCTCAAACGCCCGCCCTAGGTTCCCATCCACCCACCTGGGAAGGGCTCTGCTGTCTTACTTGCAGTCATCTTACCTTTTCTTCCACAGAAACAAGAACTAGGGACTGTCATTTGTACTGTAACAACGAGGCGACAAGTTAATTTTTTCCCAAGCAGATCTACTTTGTTAAGTAAATATTGACCCTGGTTCTCAGGATTGCTTCTTTTACTGCTCTATTTAATTCTGTATGTCCATGAGCGGATTTAGACTGCATGCACAAAGGTGACTGAGCCACTTTCCATGACACCTGGCTGCTTGGCCAGTTTTCATTAACCGGAAGTCCTAACACTCCTTGTTTTCTCACAAGAGTGGAGGAACCCCAGGTTTTCCCACTGGTACTTGGCATATATCCAGAGGTATTTTAAAACAGTCTGAGACTCTCATGGAGGGCTATTTTTTAAATATCTGAACCTAGTCAAGAAGGGTGAGTGCTTGTGAGTATGTATTTTTATTTGTAGAATGTCTCCAGAATTGCTGAAATTACATTGCAATCCTAAAATCCTTTTTATTGGTATATGGGCCAAAAAACCCGTAGATAGTCAGAATCCAATATGAAGCCACATGCAACCATATTTCCTAATATTAAGATACCATGAAAAAAAAATGACATGAGAGCAGGATTCATTCCTGCTAGACACACATTTGTACACAGATGAATGCTGAATCTCATAATTTCATAGTAGAGCTTTCTGGCTGCAAATCAAAAACACAACAAAGTTTCATCTTGCCCCCTCTTCCTGTGTGCCCTAAACAAATAGCAACCTTTAATCATCATTTCATTATCTCGGACAGAGGAATTTCATCAAATATCTGTAGCACCAACTACAAAATTATGAAGGTAAAGTCTCAGTTTACTTATTTCCAGGCAATAATCTACAAATACAGTTCCTCAATCTCCAAAAACTTATAAATATTCAATGCCTTAGAGCCTTTTCTCACGTTCACCTGAGAATAAGGCCCATTTTGCTTTTTAGAGTAAATTTTAGACTGAAATTTATAAATAATGGACACTGTCAGTGAAGGCCAAATAGTCATCTTTCCTTTAGTCTAAACAAAAAGCCTTGGGAATCAGCCTCAGAAGAAAAATTCTTGAAGACATGTGGAGAAGTCTAAGAATATATATCTGTGCATGTCTATAAATATAGTTATATCTACCTACAGCTGTTGCATAAGTTGTACATTATATTACACTAGAGACTTTTTAAGAGGTGATTTTTCACGTGTATGTAAGTTTAAAACAAGACATTTTCTGTGTTCAATAAGTTACTAGCCTCTGAGACCCATAAGAGATATTCTGAATTGACAATTTTCTTCCAGAAAAGGTATGAAAGAAGAACCCTGGCAAGCTATAACTTAATTTTCCCTTCTGTGTAACATGATAAATCCAGTTATTTTCTCTAACAAACATCTTTAAGTACAATAAAGGTAAATGATACTGCATCCACAGGACATATTTTATGTATATTCTGGCTGAAGAACAAACGCAATCTAATTTCTGCTATAAGTGAAGAATAATTGGCAAAGTTATGCATCTTAAAGCTTTATCAGTTTGTAAGGATTAAAGAAAAATATGTAGAAAAACAACTTTTACCAAGCCTATAAACACTAAAAAGTTTCTTTTAAAAGCCGAATCTAGTCTGAAAGGTAATAAGTGAAAGGCAAACACAGGAAAATATGTGGACTGCAAAGATAGTTCTCTTTACGGGCTGTTAAAGTCTCACCAGAAAGCCATTATTAATACAATAATTAATCCTTAGAAGAGAAAACTAAGCACAAACAAAATGCAAATATAGCACTTATATACCACAATATGACAGGCTGAGGCTCAACAATTTTGTAACTGGGGCTACTTACCAGCTTTGCCCACTCTGAACATCAGAATCTTAGCCGTGATGTTCAGCCAGAAACCTTTCGACTCAGGGTTTTTGTATAACAATATATTACAGTAGTTTTCTAACCCGAGACTTTGTGAGGTTTGCAAGATGAGGTTTGATGAGAATGACATAATGCTCACTCTGAAATGAGAACTTCGTGCATTTACAACTAACTTGAGCATCACCATATATAACTAAGAAGGAGCAGTGACGTTCTCTTATCAGCATTCCCACGTCGAGAGTTTTGGAATGGACGTTCTGTTTATTTGCCCCAGCAATTCTCTCTTTCAGCTGAATTTTTCATTTGGCCCTTGATTTCTCTGAAATGATCAACTTTATGTAAGCTGCAGTGACTGGGAGGCAGTTCAAATTCTTTTGGGGGGCTGACCCACCTCAGATTAAGGGTCTGAATTAAAATACAGTTTCTGCTATTGTTCATAGCTCATTCAAAAACCACTTATTCGTCAATTATTTGCTGACGTAGGCACTGTTCTATTCACTTGGTATACAGTAATGAACTCAACAAAGCCTCTGCTCTCACAGAACTTACATTCTGGGTGGGGGAGACAGAGAAGATAATAAGCAAATGAATTGATAATATTATGGGGGGATTATCAAGGCTCTGAAAAATAAAACATGGGAAGATAGATCTTGAAGTGCAGGTGATGAAGTGATTTATAATAGAATGGTCGTAGAGTATTCTGTGACATCTGAATAGAGAGGTAAGGAAAAAGAGCAAGCAAGCCAAAGAGATACCTGCAGAGAGACCCAGACATACTCTGTTGGAGTAGCTAGTCCTGGTCATGCCCTCCTATTATGCACAACTAGAAAACTGAACAAAATATATGAAGCATCTGTTTTCAAATTCAGATATTGAGGAATAGGTATCACAGGACTTTGATCCATGCAGGATGGGGAGTAAACATACTAAGTCTTACAGGTACCTCAGCTCTCTTCCTGGAAACACCTTCCAGACCCAGACCATGGAGGGAGAATCCAAGAAATCCACGATGACCTTCCTGAATGAGATGAGGGAAGGCAAGGCGGCTGTAATTTCCAAGGGTAGAGAACTGGAGAGGAGGGTCTACGTGGAGAAAGTGATCCAGAAATCTCCATAGGTGTCCCCTTGAGTCTACTGGCGATGGATAGGGTGAATCTTCACCAGACCAGATAAAGAACTACTTGATTCCCAGAGGTCACGCTGCCCTAGAAAAGAATCAAGTCATTACTAGCCAGCATGGGAAAAACTCATTAAATAAGAGGGTAGTCACTAGAGAGTCCAGAAGAATCATTCCTTAGAAATAGAGCTAACCTACCCTAACAAAGATGAAAATATCCTTCAGAGGGGTTGAAATACAAGTTACTTAAGTGACTACAAAAATAAATTACATGTCTTAAAGAAACTTAACAAAATATAAACACTAAACAATGTACTATTCAAAACGTCCCACATCCGATATTTTTATTGGATACCAAAGTACAGAGAAATATAACACAAAACCAGGAGAAAAATCAGTCAATAGAAAGAACCAGAGAAGACAAAGATGATGGAATTAGCAGATAAGAAATTTTTAAAAATTAGTATAAATATGTTCAAAGATTAAAGGAAAACATGAACAAAATGAGGAAAGAAATATGGAAAACCAAATGGAACTTCTAGACAGAACAAAATATCTGAAGTGAAAAATTCACTAGATTGGACACATAGCAGATTTAACACTGAAAAAGAAAAGATCAGTAAACATGAAGACATAACAATGAAACTACTTTTAAAAATATACAGAAAAATTAAATAGAAAACATGACCAGATCATCAGTACCATCTAGTCTAACACACATGCAACTGAAGCCCTTGAAGAATATGGGGCAGCTGAAAAACATTTGAAGGATAATAGCCAAAAATATTTCAAATTTGATGAAAAATATAAACCCACAAATCCAAGTATCTCAATGAAACACAAGCAGGATAAATAGAAAGAAGCACACACCAAAGCATATCATAATCATCTTATTGAAAATAAAGAGAAAAAAGAATATCTTAAATGCAGCCAAAGACTAAAAGATACATTAAGCACAGGGGAAAAAAGATAAAACTGACTGCAGACTTTTTATTAAAAACAATGGAAGCCAAAAGAGTGCAATATTATCTTTAAAATGCTTAAAGGAAAAAAACTACCACTAGCCAGTAAAAATATATTTCTTTTTTCTATTTTTATTTTTAAAGATACTTAGATTACATAAATGTTACATAAAAAAATATAGGGAATTCTCATATGCCCCACTCTCCACACCTTCCACACTTTCCCACGTTAACAACATCCTTCATCAGTGTGGTACATTTGTTACAATTGATGAACACATATTGGAGCATTGCCACGAAGTGTGGATTATAGTTCACATTGTACTTTACACTCTCTCCCACACATTTTTGTACATTATGACAAGATACATAATGGCCTGAATCTGTCACTGCAACATCACTCAGGGCAATTCCAATGTCCTGAAAATGCCACTATATTACACCTCTTTTTTAAAAAAAGATACTTAGGTTACATAAATGTTACATTAAAAATATAGGGTATTCCCATATGCCCCAATCCCCACACTATCCACATTTACCCACATTAACAACATCCTTCATTAGTGAGCTACAATCATTACAATTGATGAACATATTTTACAGCATTGCTGCCAAGCATGGATTAAAGTTTACCGTGTAGTTTACACTCTTTCCCACCCATTTCAGTAGGTTATGGCAAGATATATAATGACCTGCATCTGTTGTTGCAATGTCATGCAGGACAATTCCCAAGTCCTGAAAATGCATTACATCTGTTTTTCCCTCTCCCTGCCCTCAGAACGTCCGGTGATCACAGCCTCCACATCAGTGTTATAATTTCTTCCATTGCTCGAATCACAGTAAGTCTACAATAGAACACCAGTAAGTCTACTTTAGTCCATCGTTCATTCCCCAGTCCTAAGGATTCTGGGATGGTGAGAGGGGGCTGTGATCCCATAGGGCCAATGGGCGGGACTCCCTTGCTTGCAGCTGTAGACTCTCTCAGTTCCATGTTATGGTAGTTGTCCATCATCACCTCCATGTTAGTTGTTCTGGGTGAGACCCATGAACTGGAGAGTAGGTGTTGCGAGATTCTGGGCCTAGCTGGCACATGGACAACCTAAAGATTTAAGTCTCTTGGATGTACACCTACCAACTCTAGTACTAATTATAGGTTCAAATAGGACATGTGTAGGGAAACCACAACTGAGTCCAGTCTGTCACTCTGGGGAGGATAAATTCCAAAGTAGGGCCCACTGGCAAGGCCCCAGACTCCTGAGCTATCTGCCCTGATTATAGTGTCTGGATGTCTCCAGAGCCCTCAGGAGTCCTGCTGTTTGGGGTAGTATCTACTTTGGCAGTCAGCGAGATCCTGCTGAGATGTGCACAAGCCTAACCTCTGGAATGACCTCCCAGCTCACTTTGAAGTCTCTGAGCCATAGAAACTCATTTGTTGTTACTTTTTCCTCCTTTTGGTCAAGGTCTTTTTCTAACTGCATTGCTAGTTGGTGCTTGGTAGTGATCCCCCGTGCGAGGGAGGCTCATGTCCCACACTGGGGGGAAGATAGTGTATTTATACACTGAGTTAAGGTTGGAGAGAGGCCACATTTGAGGAACAGGGAGGCTCCCAGGAGGCAATTCTTAGGCACCCTATAATACCAGACTAAGTTTCCATTTCAAGAGTAAAGGTTCATAAGCCCAGTACTGCATCAATGTCAAGAGCCCATCAGTGGACCATTCTCCTGCACTAGTCATTACTCCTGTATTTGAGGGATTCCTGGTCAAAAATATATTTTAAAAATGATATAAAGATTTTTTTTTCAGATGAAATTTGAGAGGACTTGTTGACAGACTGTGCTAGTACAAATTGTAAAGGAAGTCCTTTTGGAAAAAGGAAAAATTATACTAGACCAAACATTAGATCTACAAAAAAAGGAAAGAAGTACAATCAAAATGGTTACTGTTTGAGGAAATACAAAATGTTTTTATAAATATTTATAAATATAAATTTTATAAATATTTATAAATGTATATAAAATAATTGATTAAAGCAAAAATAATAACAACAATATTGTGTATAAGCAAAATATACTAGAGCAATAGTCAAAGGATGGATAGGAGGAAATGGAGAGTTCTTAGATTATCCATGAATGCACATTGTAAGTCCTAGAGGGACCTCTGAGAAAGTAGAAGAAGAGATATATCGAATAAGTCAATAGGAGAGATAAAATGGAATACTGAAAAATAGGCAATTAGAACAAAAGAATACAGGAAAAGGGGAGAAAATATATGTGTAATATAATTGTCAATAACACACAAACAATGTAGATGGAAGTAAAACTGTATTAGGCTAAGGAAATTACTACATCTGGTAAATAATAACATTAATAAAAGGGGGAAAAGACCATACAGCTATGTAAGAGTAACAGTTCTACATATCATTGTAATTAAGTTTGTATAAATCTGAAGCTGATTTAGGTAAGTTAAGATGTATCTGGCAAGCCCCAGATTAACCACTAAAAAATTATTCAAAAAATATTGCAGGAATGGTTGTGGCTCAACTGATAGAGCGTCCACCTACCATATGGAGGTCCAGGGTTCTATACCCAGGGCCTCCTGCCCATGTGGTGAGCTGGCCCACGCACAGTGCTGCCGCGCACAAGGAGTGTACCACACGAGGAGAGCTGCTCCACGGAAGAAAGCACAGCCCGCCCAGGAGTGGCACCACACACACAGAGAGCTGATGCAGCAAGATGATGCAACAAAAAAAGCAACACAGTTTCCCAGTGCTGCATGAGAAGAAGGCAAGTGGACACAGAAGAACACATAGCAAATGGACACAGAGAGGAGACAATGGGGGTAAGGAGAGAGAAATAAATAAAATAAATCTTTAAAAAATATATGTATATATATATATATAGCAAAAAAATCAAGAGCTAGTGTAGTTAGGTGGTTGAGCGCCTACTTCCCATGTATGAGGTCCTAGGTTCAATCTCTTGTCCCTACTAAATATATATATAGTGAAAAAATTAAAGAAATTAAAATGCTAAATTATAAAATATTCACATAATACAAAAAAAGCAGTAAGAAAGGACTAAAGGAACAAAAAGACATAAGACATATAGAAAATAAAATGCTAAATAGCAGGTATACGTCCAAACTACATCAATATTAACTTTAAATATGAATGAATTTAATAATCCAGTCAAAAGAAAGAAATTGTTTGACTGGATGGAAGAAACATGACTCAACTATATCTTATCTTCAGGGGACAAAATTTAGATTCAAAAATAAAAATAAATTGAAAGTAAAAGGATGGGAAAAGATATATTGCATAAGCAGTAACCACAAGAAACCTGGAGAGGCTATGCTGATATCAGACAAAATAAAGTTTAAAGCTAAAAATATTACTAGAGATAAAGAGGGACATTTTATAATGAGGAAAGGAGCAACCCATCAGGTTGATCTAAAAATTATCAACATATACATCTAATAACAGAACACCAAATGCATGGAGCAAAAACTGACAGAAATGAAAGGAGAAATAGAAAACTCAACAATAATAGTTGGAGATTTCTGTACACTATTTTCAACAATGGATAGAAAAAAATCAAACAGAAGATCAACAAGGAAATAGACTTGGACAACACAGTAAACCGTCTAGACCTAAAAGAAATCTATAGAACTTTCCATCCAGCAACAACAGAATGTACATTCTTCTCAAGTGCACGTGGAACATTCTCCAGGATAGACCATATGTTAGGCCATAAAACAAATCCCAATAATTTTTTTTTTCTGCTTTAAAATTTTTATTATGGTAACATATATACAGCATAAAATTTCCCATTTTAACCACCTTCATGCACATAATTCAATGATATTAATTACATACAAAATGTTGGAATACAATCACCACCATCCATTACCAAATGTTCTTTTCTTTCTTTTGAAAAAAAATTTTTCTGAGGTACCAGGGAATGAACTGGAGGCCTTGTACTTGAGAACCAGGCACTCAATCACTGACTCACATCGGCTTCCCTGAATTGGTTTTTTTCTCATTCGTTTTGCTTGTTGTTGTTTTTTTTTCCAGGAGGCACTGGGAACCGAACCCATGACTTTCCATGTGGGAGGCAGGTGCTCAGTCACTTGAGCCACATCTGCTCCCCTCTTTTTAACTTTTTATTTTGAAATAAATTCAAATTTACAGGAAAACTTCAAAAGTAATACAAACACATAGAGAGAACATACCCCCCAGATACCAAAATTCACCAGCTTTCAGCATTTTGCCACATTTGCTATATCAATCTATCTATTATCTCTCTGTCTAGTTCCAGTCCAGGATCCTCAATTGCATTT
This sequence comes from Dasypus novemcinctus, assembly GCF_030445035.2. NCBI lineage: Eukaryota > Metazoa > Chordata > Mammalia > Cingulata > Dasypodidae > Dasypus > Dasypus novemcinctus. The sequence continues at coordinate 5,617,813 of NC_080673.1, read as the reverse complement.
GATTATCATTGTACCTTTATTTATTTATTTTTTGTTTCTTTATTTCTTATTTTTCCATCATTGTCTCTTTAGTTACTTTTTATTTTAATTGTGGAGACATATATACAACATAAACTTTTACGTCTCACAACCACTCCCAAACATGCTGCTCACTGGGATTAATCAAATTCACAATGTCGTGCTGTGTATAACTTTCTGAGGACCTGCCAAGCTATTTTCCATAGTACCTGCAATTCCCTCCAACAAAGAACAAGTGTTCTTATATCTCCGCATCCTCATCAGCACTTATTATCCGACTTTTTTATTCTAGCCATGTGAGTAGGTGCAAGTGTTATCTCATCGTGCTGTTCATTTATGGTTCCAGAGGACTGATGATACTGAACACCTTCTCATGCACTTATTGGCCATTTGTATATATTCTTGGAGAGATATCTGTTTGATTCCCTTGCCAATTTTTAAAATTGGGTAGTTTGTCTTTTCATTGTTGAGTTGTAGGGGTTATTTATATTTTCTGGATATTAAACCATTCTCAGACACATCATTTCAAAATATTTTCTCCCATTCTGTAGGTGGTCTTTCACTTTCTTAATAGTGTTCTTTGATGCAGAAAGGTTTTTAATTTTGATGAAGTCCTCTTTATTTTTTCTTTTGTTATTTGTGCTTTCGTTGTCATAAAAAGACCCTACATGTTTTACTATATGCATTCTTGTAAAAGATGTACGATTTTAGCTCTTATGCTTAGATTCTTAATCCATTGTGAGTGGATTTTTATATAAACACTGCATTCTTTTCAAGAAAGGGAGAAAGATAGCTTAATTTTCTGTTTAATAATTTTGCTGCTCAAAAGTTCCACATTATTAGTGATTTTTTCAATTTGAGAAGTTGTAGGTTTACAGAATAATCATGCATAAAATATTGGCTTCCCATATGCCACCCTAATATTAACACATTGCATTGGTATGGTTCATTTGTTATAATTCATGAAAGCACATTTGTGTAATTATACTATTACCTATTGTCCACAGTTTAACTGAGGGTTAAAATCTATGGAACTGTGTTGTATAGTTCCATAGATTTTATAAAATTTTATTCTAGTAACATATATACAAAAGAAAATTCCCCTTTGAACCACATTCACACATATAATTTAATTCTGTCTTCTGCTACTTCCATTCTGCCCTTGAAACCTTCTGGGCATTTTTCATTTCAGTTATTGTACTCATCAATTCCAGTAGTTCTGTTTGGTTCCTTTCTAAACTTTCTATTTACTAAGTCTCTCATCTTGCTCATTCATTGTTTTCCTGATATCCTTTAGTTCTGTCTCTACGTTTTCTTCATTTCCTTGATCCTTTTTTTAAAGACTCTTTAATATGTCCACATTCTCATCTTCATTGGTGTTCCCTAGAATTTTATCCTCTTCCTTTTGATGGGCATCATTTCCTGTTTCTTTTCCTGCACACTTCACAATTTGATATTTAAAATGTTAACTCTGGGACTTATTCCCTAAGACGACTGTCTCTTGGTTTTGTAACCAGCTGGTGATACGACAGATTTTCTTCAATGTCAGGTATCTCCTATCAGGAAAGTCTGCCCAAGGCAAATAAAAAGTGCAGGGTTCTCTCTCTCTTTTCTGGGCTGTGTCTTGTGCTGAGCTTGAGCTGTTAGTTGCTTTGGAGTTCCCCTGTTTACAGGAATTTGAACGCCCCCTCTATTTCCCAGGAGTCAGATCTCCCTCTTCCTAGTGTTCAAGGCAGGTAATTCTTTGCGCCTGGCTGTCTGTCTCAAGAGTTTCTTACATTGCTTTCTTATAATCTCAAGCTCTTTTGCCTTTTGGGGAGGGGGCACACTGGAGGGGGGTTTTCCAAGTCAGTCTTTTCCAGCTGGAACAAGGCCAAGGACTCATAAAGGGCATGCGGACTCGCTCCAAACTGCCCTGGAAAGGATCAGGAACAGTACCTGGGGCTTCTCCCACAGCTCCTCAAAGGCACATTTTCTTGAACTGCTCAGCAAATACAACCCCTTAACTATTCCCTGCTTCTTTAAGTCTTCTTGCCTATCTCCGTCCAGGGCAGGTTTAAACAATGGCTGCCCTCAGAGCCATGCCCCCAAAGAACTGAAGTCTCTAGTCAAGAGCCACGATCAGGAGACATTTGGGAAGTTGGCATCAGATAGGTAAGCATGGCTCAACTCTCACAAAAACAATGGAAGGGCACTGTACCTACAGGGTAATACCTATTAACAGTGATGAAAGGCAAAATTGTCAAAAACAAAATTTTATGATATTTTTCACTTTTTAATACCCCAATTTATTTTTTACTTTATTTTAGTTTTTCTAAATTATTATGTATTCTATTTCTAATCTTTAAGCCTATCATTACTATTTCATTTTCATAGTAATTGAATTTGGCAATATATTAGGGTTCTTTTTCTAAGTTTTGGATCACAGATGGGTTCAACTATGGCAGGGGAGGAGCACTGGTGTGGGGTGTCATTGAGGGGGGATGCATTTGGGAGGGACTTGTCCAGGGCTTGCATATAGGGTATATAGATATGTTTGGATGTTTGTTGTGTATTGACATAGTGGGTAGGGTTTCACATGACAATTGAGGGAGTGCTGAGTTCCTAGACACAGAATGTCTGTGACATTCCCCAATGGAACAGCAACAATTCCCCAAGTGCAAGGGCAAAGACTAGTGAAGAAGGGTGGTCCAATGATGGGCCTTTGATACTGATGACTATGCTTATGAGCCTGTGTGCTTGAAATTTCAACTGGGCCTAGAGCTGCAGGATGCCTAAGAGTTACCTCCTGAAAGCCCCCATGTTGCTCAAATGTGGCCACTCTCTAAGCCAAACTCAGCATGTAAATGCATTACCTTCCCCCCAGTATGGGACATGACTCCCAGGAATGAGCCTCCCTGGTGCTGAGGGATTACTACCAAACACAGCTGGTGATGCAACTAGAAAAAGACCTTGAATGAAAGGGGGAAATGGTAAAGACAAACGAGTTTATATGGCCAAGAGACTTCAAAATGAGTCAGGAGGTCATCAGAGGGGTCGCGCTTATGCACATCTCAGCAGGATCCCAGAGACAGTCAAAGTAGATACAAGCCCCGGTACTGGTGCTCCTGAGGGCTATGGAGATACACAGGTACAGTCATGGCAGATGGCTCTGAAGTTCAGTAGGGCCCTACTTTGGAATTTGTGCTCCTGAGTGTAATGGAGTTGGACTCAGATGTGACTTCTCTACACATGCCTCTTCTGTCACTTTTCCTGAACTTGTGGTTGGTGCTGGGGTTGTTGTATGCTCAGGAGATTGAATCTGTTTTTTCCATGTGCCAGCTGGCCCCTGAGCCTCCATGGAGTTGCAACACCTATAAGCCGGCTCGTTGGACTTACCCAGTTCAGCTAAAAGAGAGGTGAGGATGGTCAGCCACCATGCCAGGGAACCAAGAGAGTCTACAATTGCAAGCAGGAGAATTGCATCCATCAGTCATGTGGATCTAAGCCCCCTCTTGATTTAGAGGTGGAGTGGGCATAGCCATCCCAGGGTCCTCAAGATGGAGGAATAAAATATGTATTAGAGTGGACTTACTAGTATTCTACTATAGAACAATTATGACCTTAGCAATGGAAGAAATTGTATCATTGATGTGGAGACAGTGGTCACAGGAGTTGCTGAGGCCAGGGAGAAGGAAGAAGAGGTGTGATATGAGGGCAATTTTGGGACTTGCAGTTGTCCTGAATGATATTGCAGGCACAGATGTGGGACATTATATATCCTGCCATAAACCATTGAATGGACTGGGGGAGAGTGCAAACTACAATGTAAACTATAATCCATGCAGTGTAGCAGTTCTCCAGAACGTATTCACCAAATGCAATGAATGTGCCACACTGATGAAAGAGGTTGTTGATGTAGGAAGGTGGGGTGGGGAGTGGGGTTTATGGGAACCTCTTATACTTTTTAATGTAACATTTTGTGTGATCTATGTATCTTTAGAAAAAGACAATAAAAAGTTGTTAAAAAAAACAATGGAGGGATGACAAAAAGCTATCTGTGGGAGCTGCTTTGGGGATCTGCAGACCAGGAGAGTGCTGTGCATCCTCCAAGAGGGTGAGAGACAAGAGGGCTGAAGAAGCCAAAATGAAAAGTGTGAACTAATAATCCCACAGCAAGGAATGGCACCCATTCCCCCACCTCATGGCAAAAGCCTGGATAAAATCCATGGCTCACTGCAGCCAACTAAGGGGGGAACAGGCAGCTTATTCCCCGGATGGGGAGTAATCCCATTCAGGGAGGGAGCAGTGGAGGGCAGAGAGTGGTTTATCTTTAGCTTGGCCAGCAGAGCCCACTTTGAATCTTGGCTCTGGCCAAGAATCATGGGCAAGTGGAGGTGGAAAGAGACACCTCTGTGGAAAGACTTGCTGATGAGCACCATCTGCTGGCTGACTAGGAATCTACAAAAAGAAAAAAGAAAAAAACATGTTTTCTGGAGCCTCTCATCCCATAACAGTTGGATCAGGTCTGCACCCATTATGAGTCCCTGGTCCTATTTTGAGAACTTAAGCTGGGCAATTTTAAATACTGAGAATAAGTTGAAACAAAGAAAATCTATGAAACAAAACCACTAGGCAAGAGAAATTGACCAGCAGAGTAAATTTATCAACATATTCAGATGCTTAGACATCAGCAAAAAATTACAAGTCATACTAAGAAACAGGAAGAGATGGCCCAGCCAAAGGAAAAAAAACAAAAATCCTGATAAAACACAGGATTTAAGACAACTACTCAAAGATAATCACAGAAATCTCCTAAATCAATTCAAGAAGTTGAAGGAAAATATGACTAAAGAGATAAAAGGTATTAGGAACACACTAGGCAAGTGTGTGTGTAAGCCTGCAAAGAAAAGTAACAGAGCTTATGGGAATGAAAGACACAATGGAGAAGACTAACAATACATTGAAGGCATATAACAGCAGATTTGAACTGCTGGAGGACAGAATTAATGAATTAAAGGACCAAGCGCCTGAACTTGAAAAGACAGAACAGAAAGAGGAAAGAATAGAAAAAATGGAACAGGGTCTCAGGGAACTGAATGACAACATGAAACGCACATACGCATTATCAGTGTCCCAGAAAGATAAGAGGACAGAAAAGGGGCAGAAAGAGTTTTTGAGGAAATAATAACTGAAAACTTCCTAACCATTATAAAAGACATAAATATCAATATCCAAGAAGGACAACAAACCCCAAACACAATAAATCTGAATAGACCTACTCCAAGACACCTATCACTCAGAATGACAAGTACCAGAGATAAAGAGAGGATTCTGAAAGCAGCAAGGGAAAAGCAAAGCATCACATGCAAGGGAACCACAATAAGACTAAGTGTCAATCTGTTCTCAGAAACCATGGGGGTGAGAGGAAAGTGGGATGATGTATGTAAGGTACTGAAAGAGAAAAATTGTCAGCCAAGAATTCCCTTTTTAAACAAATTAATTTTATTGATACATATAAATAAAGCTTAAATCCATCCAAAGTGTACAATCAATGGTAATTGGCATAATCACATAGTTGTTGTATTAGACAACCAAAGGGGTGCTGATGCAAATTACCAGAAGTCTCTTGGCTTTTATAAAGGGTATTTACTTGGAGTAATAGCTTACAGTTACAAGGACCTGAAGAGTCCAACTCAAGGTTGCTTTCTCACCAAAGTTAGTTGCCACATGTTGAAGCGAGATATTTACTGATCTCTATATGGTCTTTTGGGCCTTCTTAGCTGCTTGGCAGCCCTGTTCTGTTTGGCTGCAAATTGTCAGGCAAATAGTGCATCTCTCTTCCTGGGGCTTTATCTCTTTGAGTCTTCTCCTTTCTATCACATGGCAGGACTGAAATAGCCGAGTTCTCTCCTCTTCCGCGTGTCTTCTTGAGTGAGCGTCTATTCTCTAGGCTCGCCAGCAGGGCAGGGGCTCACCCTGAGTCACGCCTTACTGATGTGGTTGAATCAGAGCCCTAATCTTCACAGGTAATTTAATCAAGCACACCTAAACTGAACCCAAAATAATCAAAAAGTGTCACACCCAGAGTAGATTATTTTACGAACATAATCTTTCTATTTTGGGGATTCATAAATAATCTCAAAATGCCACAGTCCACCCTCTGAAACCCAAAAAGACGTTACAATATTCCAAAACCTTAAATCCTTTCAGTAGCAATACTAAGTACAAAATCACATCACAGTTATAGAAATACAGTTAGTCTTGGGGCAAAGTCACCTCTGGCTGTAGACCTGTGAAACTTACAAAGCATGTTATCGGCTTCCAAAGTACAGAGGGACAGACATAGGATAAACGTTTGCATTACCATAAGAATTTGGGAGGGAAACATGAGGAACCAGACACCAACAGCTCTGAAAACCTGTAGGGCATACTCCTTTAGATTTCAAAGTCTGAGAGTAGTTCTTGAGAGAACGGTGTCTTGTTCTCCTGGGGACCTCGCGGGGGCCCACCCTTTCCACCGGCGTGCCCCACGGCCATTTTCGTGGTCCCACCCTCATCAAGCCTCTGGGAGGTGACCGAGCTCCAGACTTCCCCTCCAAGAACTTTGGGGTGACGGCCACACAATCCCCAATCTCTGGGAAACAGTCTCAGCCCCTCAGTACAGTGCGGTGGCGGCAACATTCTCCCTCATCTCTGGCCTAGAGACCCAATCTCTTCAGAACGGTGAGGTGGCAGCCTGGCCTTCCCTCATGTGTGGAAAATAGGCCCACCTCTCAGAGCAGTGGAGTGGTAGCCTCACTCTCCCAGCCTATGGGGAACAGGCTTACCGCTTCAGAGAAGTGGGGTGGCAACCTGTCTCCCCAACATATGGGGACTGTGCTCCACCCTCTCTGTAGCCTATTACAGCCAAACTCTCCCTAACAGCGGCTGGAACATCCACCCTCTTCAAATGCTGGGGCGAACTCTCCCTCTCCATCCACGTGGATGGGGTCCTGTCTTGGCCCAAGGAGATGCCTGAATTCTAGGCCTCAGCCGCCACAGTTTTTCTCTTACAGCCATTTTCCCTTCCATCTCTCCTGTCCGTGTCCTTTTTAGTCCAGGTTTTGTTCGTATAGATCTTGCAAAAAGTTGGTTGGGTCAGCATGCAGGAAGCAGGGGTCCAAGCCATCGGACAGTAAGACTTTCCACAAGTCCTTCCTGCATAATTGCATTTTCAATCCTGACTTACGAGTTCCATGGTTAATTAATTCCTCAAATGGGACACTTTCCTCAAGGGGCTTGATTTCCAGAGGCTCGAAATTTCTGGAATCAGTTTCTGTTTGCTTTGTGCCCAACAATTCAGTTCTCAGCTTAGCTCTTTCCTCTAACCTTTTGCTGTAAGCTGCAAGGAGACGCCAGGCTGCATCCTCCTAGTTTACTTTGGAAAGCTCGTCAACTAACTGTCCAGGCTTGCCACTTTAAAATTCTGCCTCCCAAACAATATCAGGAGTCACTTTTGCTAAGTTCACTGCAACTTTGAAACAAAGATCACCTTTCCTCCAGTTGCCAATGATTGTTTCATCGTTTCCTCTTAAGGCCTCATCAGAATTAACTTTAGGTGCCATATTCCTACCAACAGTCTCTTCAAAGCAGTCTAGACCTTTTCCATCAAGCATCTCACAATTCCTCCAAAAAATACCCCTTACCCATTTATAAAACCATTCCAGCATTTTTTTTTGTAATTGCAGTAGACTCTCCCCACTCCCAGTACCAAATTCTGTGCTAGTCAGCCAAAGGGGTGCTGATGGGTAGTAAGTCTGTCAGTTTTTATAAAGGGTATTTATTTGGGATAAAAACTTACAGTTACAAGGCCCTAAAGAGTCCATCTCAAGGTTTCTTTTTCACCAAAAAGTCAGTTGCCAGGAGTTGAAACAAGACGGTTGCTGATCTCTGCCTGGTCTCTGGGGAGTTCTCAGCTGTCTGTTCTCCTTGGCTACAAATTATCAGGCGAATGGCTCGCCTCTCTTCCTGGGGCTCTAGCTGTTTGAGCCTTCTCCTTCCTGTCACGTGGCAGGACTGAAATGACCAAGTTCTCTCCTCCATTTGTCTTCTTGAATGAGCGTCTGTTTCTATCGGCCCACTACGGGGCAGGGACTCAACTTGAGACACATCTTAGACATGGTTGAATCAAAGCCCTAATCTTAACAGGAAATTTAATCAAGGGCCCTTCAACTGAATCCAAACAATCAAAGGGTATCACACCCACAGTATATTAGTTTATAAAAATAACCTGGGGAAGCGGACTTGGCCCAGTGGTTAGGGTGTCCGTCTACCACATGGGAGGTTTGCGGTTCAAACCCCGGGCCTCCTTGACCCGTGTGGAGCTGGCCCATGTGCAGTGCTGATGCGCGCAAGGAGTGCCGTGCCATGCAGGGGTGTCCCCCACGTAGGGGAGCCCCACGCGCAAGGAGTGCGCCCCGTAAGGAGAGCCGCCCAGCGCAAAAGAAAGTGCAGCCTGCCCAGGAATGGTGCCACCCACACGGAGAGCTGACACAAGATGATGCAACAACAACAAAAAAGAAACACAGATTCTGTGCCGCTGACAACAACAGAAGCGGACAAAGAAGACGCAGCAAATAGACACAGAGAACAGACAACTGGGGGTGGGGGGAGAAACAATAATAAAAAAATAAAAATATAAGAAAAAGAAAAAGAACCTGTTTCTTTTTGGGATTCATAAATAACCTCAAACTGCCACTGTTGTGATCACAACCAACAGGTCAGGGAAGATGGCATTGGAATAGGCAGGCAAGACTCAGCTAATGGAGAAATAGCCAAAAACTGCCTGAGGGACCTGCTTTGGGTGACAGCGGACCAGGACAATTCTATGCATCTCCCAGGAGGGGGAGGGACAGAGAGACCAAGACGCTGAAACAACAAACATGAATGACTAACCCATGTGGGAGCCAGGAAGGGTTCCCATCCCCCGCCCTCAAGACGTGAAGTCTGGAGAAAACCCCTGGCTCACTGCAGCACATTCAGAGGGGAACAGCTGTCTCTCCCTGTCAGCTGTTACAAAGGATGAGGGGAGCGTGAGTTAGTGAATTTCGCCAGCATAGCCTGCTTTGAAGCTCAGTTCTGCCAGACCAGAAACACAGGATAGCCGAGGCTGAAAGACAGCCCTCTGTGGAAAGGGTCTCCAACAAGCGCCATCTGCTGGCCAGCCAGGAAATTGTACAGATAAAAACTGCTTTTAGGTCTCTCTTTAGTCCCACCCCTGGGAGAAAATCTGCACCCCATTAGTGAGTCCATGGCCTGATTTTGATAATTTAAGCTGGGAAATTTTAAAGACTTAAAAATAAGTTGAGGGAGCAGATGTGGCTCAAGTGGCTGAGTGCCTGCCTCTCACAAGGGAGGTCCTAGGTTCGGTTCCTGGTGCCTCCTGATAAAACAAAAACAAACAACAAGCAAAACAAATGAAAAAAAAAAAAAACAGCTCAAGGAAGCTGCTGTGGATCAGGGGTTGAGTGCTGACTTCCCACGTAAGAGGTCTCAGGTTCAATTCCTGGTCCCAATACCTAAAAAAAAAAAAGTTGAGCCAAAAGTCAGAGAAGAGCTGTAGGAAAATAAAAATACTAGGCAAGAGAAAGAAATTGACTATCGAAGTAAATTCACCAACATATTCAGAATGCTAGACATCAGCAAAAAATTATAAGCCATACTAGGAAACAGGAAGAGATGGCCCGGCCAAAGGAACAAAACAAATATACAGACAAGAAACAGGATTTAAGACAACTAATCAATGATAATCACACAAATCTCCTAAATAATTTCGAAGAGTTGAATGAAAATATGTCCAAAGAGATAAAGGATATTAAGAAGACAGTGGGAAATGGGTGTGGCTCAACCAATTGGGTTCCCGTCTACCATAGAGGAGGTCCAGGGTTCGATTATCAGGGCCTCCTGGGGAGGGCAAGCTGGCCCTCACGGAGTGCCGGCCCACGCGGGAATGCAGCCCCACGCAGGAGGGCCACCCTGCCCAGGAGGGCTGCCCCGCTCAGGAGTGCCGGTGACACGGAAAGCTGGCGCAGCAAGATAACGCAACAAGAGATGCGGAGGAGAGAAAATAAGAAGAAATAGCGAACAGGGGAGCTGAGGTTGCGCAAGAGGGTAATTGCCTCTCTCCCACTCTGGAAGGTCCCAGGATGGGTTCCAGGAGTTGCCTAATGAGAATACAACAGGCACAGGAGAACACACAGTGAATGGACACAGAGAGCAGACAACAGGGGAACAGGGTGGGGGGAGAAATAAATAAAATAAATCTTAAAAAAAAAAAAAAGAGGACAGTGAGTGACCATAAAGAACAATTTGAAGCTAAGAATTCTTTATATAGCAAAAAACCGTCCTTCAAAAACGAGGGTGAGTTTAAAGACTTCACAGACAAATATAAACTGAGCGCGAATGTTACCAAAAGACTGGTTTTACAAGAGACACCAAAAGGAGTGATAGGACCTGAAACAATGGCAAGAGACTTGGAGAAGAGAGTAGAAATGGAGATTATTAGGAAGGGTGATTTAAAGGATAAAAAGACAGATAATAGTAAGATATGACAATGAAAAGCCAAAGGAGAAAATGGACAAAATAAGTAATGCTTTTACAGTAATAACATTGAATGTTAATGGATTGAGCTCCCTAATTAAAAACATAGACTATTAGAATGGATTTTTTTAAAAAAAGAGCCATCTATATGTTGTTTACAAGAGACTCATGTCAGATGTAAGGACATATCCAGGTTGAAAGTGAAAGTCTGGAAAAAGAAATTCCAAACAAATAGTAACCAAAAAAGATCTAGAGTAGCAATACTAATACTGGACAAAATAGATTTTAAATGCAAAACTGTTATAATAAATGAAGAAGTTCATTATATATTAATAAAAGGGGCAATTCGCCCAGAAGAAATAACTATAATAAATATTTATGTGCCAAACCTGGGTGTCCCCAGATACATGAGGCACACCCTGCCAGAACTGAAGGAAGAACTAGACATCTCTGCAATAATAGCTGGAGACTTCAATACACCATCTCAGCATTGGATAGAACGTCTGGACAGAGGGTAAACAAGGAAACAGAGAGCTTGAATAATATGATAAATGAACTAGAGCTAACAGGACATTTCTAGAGCAATGCACCCCTAAACAGCAGGATATACATTCTTTTCAAGTGCTCATGGTTCCCTCTCCAGGAGATACTATACGCTGGATCACAAGTCAGGCCTCAATTACATTTTAAAAGCTTGGAATTATACAAAACACTTTCTCTGATCATAATGGAATGAAACTGGAAATCAATAAAGGATGGCAAAAGGGAAATTTCTCAAATATAAGGAGATTAACCAACACAACCTTAAATGATCAGTGGGTCAAAGAATAAATTGCAAGAGAAATCAGTGAATATCCTGAAATGAATGAAAGTGAGATCACAACATAGCAAAACCTTTAGGATAGGGAGCAGATGTAGCTCAAGTCATTCAGCGCCTGCTTCCCATGTACAAGGTCCTGGGTTCAATTCCCTGTACTTCTTTAAAAACAAAACAAAACAAAACAAAAAAACCGGTGGGACACAGCAAAGGCAGTGCTGAAAAGGAAATTTATAGCCCTCCATGCTTACATTAGAAAAAGAAGAAAGAGCTAAAATTGAAGACCTAACTGCACACCTGGAAGAGCTAGAAAAAGAACGGCAAACTAATCCCAAACCAAGCTGAAAGAAAGAAATAATGGAAAGGATCAGACTAGAAATGAATGTAATTGAGAACAAAAACAAAAACAATAGAGAGGACCAACAAAACCAAAAGTTGGTTCTTTGAGAAGATCAATAAAATTGACAAACTCTTAGCTAGACTAACAAAGATAAAAAGAGAAAACAAATAAAATCAGAAATGAGAGGGCAGACATTATCACTGGCGCTGTAGAAATAAGAGAGACAATAAGAGAATATCAGAAACAACAGCGTGCCAATAATAAACCAGGCAACGTAGACAAAATGGACAAATTCCTAGAAACACATGAACAACCTGCACAGACCCTAAAAGAAAGAGGGGGAAGCGATGGGGCTCAAGTGACCGGGCTCCCATCTACCAAGTTCAATCCCGGAGGCCTCCTGGTAACAGCCTGGCCCACGTGGTGAGCCGGTGCTGGCGCAAGTGAGTCACGCAGCAAGATGATGACTCAACAGAAGAGAGATGAAGGGGAGAGGCAAGGCGAGATGCAACCAACACCAGCAACTGAGGTGGCGCAAGTGACGGGGAACCTCTCTCCACATCAGAGGTCCCCAGGATCAAAGCCCAGTGAATCCTAGAGGGGAAAGACAAGAAGAGAAGACAAAAAGAAATACATACACACAGCGAAGGGACACAGGCAGCAAAAACAGCAGAGAGGGGGAGGGGGAGAAAAAGAAAGAAATAGGGGACTTCAGCAAACCAATAACTAGTAAAGAGATTGAAACAGTCACCAAAAACCTCCCCAAAATGAAAAGCCCAGGACCAGATGGCTTCACATGTGAATTCTACCAGTCATTCAAAGATGATCTAATATCTTGCTCAAGCGCTCCAAAAAATTGAACAGGTAGGAAAGCTACCAAACTCATTCTATGATGCCAGCATCACTCTAAATACCAAAGCCAGATATAGATGCTATGAAAAATGAAAATTACTGACCAATTTCTCTAATGAATATAGATGCAAAAAACCCTCAAAAAATACTTGCAAAGTGAATCCAAAAGTACATTAAAAAGATTATATACCACCATCAAGTAGATTCTGTTTCTAGTATGCAAGGGTTGTTCAACACAAGAAAATCAATTAGTGTAATAAACCACATTAATAAATTGAAGAAGAAAAAATCACATGATCCTCTCAATTTGATGCCAAGAAGAAAAGCAGGTTCTTTTGTCCCAAAGTGCCTTCAAAAGCAATTCCTGAGACACTGGAGTTGCAAAGAGAGAAAGAATTTATTTGGTTACACAAACGAAAGAGGTCAGTTGCCTTAGATGGCCTAAAAACTGCCTCCCTGATCTACAAAAAAATGCTGATATTGTATAACATCAAGGTGCTAACGAATAATTGGGGTGGAGCTGGACACAGGTTCCTTCATAATAAACATTAAGGGGTTGAACAAGATGGGGGTGGACCCCAAACCAGTGGGAGTTACGAAGTTGCAATCATTTTCAGAGATCAAGTTTCTGAGATAGGAAAATACAGAGTAGAAGTTGGTCACCAGGTTTTCCATACTGGATACTAAACAGAGGACAGTGCTGTTACCATCCCAATAGTAAGCATTCCCACGGGTGAGTCCAGTCTACAAACGAGGGGAAGGTCAGGCTAGAATTACCATCACAACGGTAAGCCAGGAACAGGGGTGAGACCTCTTGATAGTGTCAGTAATTACAGGTATTAGCCTTTTGCTGTTTTATAATATAAAGACATTTTATATAATGATTTAATCATCATAATTATTTGTTAATTCTTAATCCTTTGTTATAGATTGAAGCAAAAAAGGCATATGACAAAATACAGTGGGGAGCAGCCCTAGCTCAGTGGTTGAGCTCTTGCTTCCGCTATACAAGGTCCCAGGTTGGGTCCCCAGTACCTCCTGAAAACAAACAAACAAACTCATTGGGGAGTGGATGTCGCTCAGCAGTTGAGTGCCTGCTTCCCATGTACAAGGTCCTGGCTACCTCCTATAAAAACACTCTAAAGGACAGGAATACAAGGAAGCTTTCTCAACACATGCATTTATGAAAAACCCACAGCTAGCACTGTACTCAAAGGTGGAAGACTGAAAGCTTCCCTGCTGAGATCAGGAGCAAGACAAGGATGCCCACTGTCACCACCGGTATTCAATATTGTGCTAGAAGTTCTCCTAGAACGATTAGGCTAGATAAGATAAAAAGAAATAAAAGTCACCCAAATAGGAAAGGAAGTAGTAAAACTTTCACTATTCACTTATGATATAATCCTATATGTAGAGAATCACACACACACACACACACAAACACTACAGAACTACTTGAACTAATAGATGAGTTCAGCAAAGCGGCAGTGTATCAGTCAGCCAAAGGGGTGCTGATGCAAAGACCAGAAACTGGTTGGTTTTCATAAAGGGTATTTATTTGGGGTAGGAGCTTACAGATACCAGGCCATAAGCATAAGTTACTTCCCTCACCAAAGTCTATTTCCACATGTTGGAGCAAGATGGCTGCCCATGTCCGCCAGGGCTCAGGCTTCCTGGGCTCCTCTCTTCCCAGGGCTGGCTTCTCTTTCCTCTGTGAGCTTACTTCCTGGGGCTCCAGCTTAAGACTTCAACATCAAAACTCCAACATTAAGAACCCCTAACTCTGTCCTTTGTCATGCCTTTTATATGTGAATCCCCACCCACCAAGGGGTGCCTACTGGCACGAGAGGTTTACATAATTACTTAATCAAGTAAACCTATGATCCGATATAATCTAATATGCCCAGTGGAAAAGATCAGTTTACAAACATAATCCAATATTTCTTTTTTGGAGTTCATCAATAATATCAAGCTGCTACAGGCAGTATACAAGATGTTTGTTTTGTTTTGTTTTAGTATACAAGATTAATATTAAAAAATTGCAGTGTTTCTGTATACTACTGGTGAGCAACCCAAGGAGGAAGTAAGAAAAAATTCCATTTATAATAGCAACTAAAAGAATTGAACATTTAGGAATAAACTTAACCAAGGACATAAAGGACTTGTATTCAGAAAACTACAAAACATTGCTAAAGAAACCAATGGAAGGACATTCTGTGCTTATGAATTGAAAGACTAAACAGCATTAGGATGTCAGGTCTACCCAAACTGATTTACAGATTCAACACAATCCCAATAAAAATCCCAACAGTGTTTTTTAAGGAAATGGAAAAGCCAATTATCAAATTTATTTGGAAGGTACGGGGCCTCAGATAGACTGTGGTTAGCAGAACAAACATGAGAACATTCTCTCATAAATTATAGTAAATACATAATACTAATACAAGGTGTTAATAATTGGTTGGGTTGGAGAAAAATATACCAAATGTAGGATATGGGCTCTAGGTAGTAGTATTTTGGTGATGCTCTTCCATAGTTTGTAACAAATATTTCACAACAGGGCAAGTTACTGGTGGTGGAGCAATGTATCGGGGCCATGTGTGATGAGATGCATGTTCTTTTTATAAGTTCACAACTTTTACTACATACATATTATTGGTGTATGTTCATGTATGAATGAATGATACACTTAAATAGATTTTTTTTTAAAAGAGCCATGATCAGCAATCCGTGCCCATCCCTGATCTTCGGGAAGATTATTTTTATGTGCCTCTCTGTCACCAACAAGGTAGCCAGCGGCCAGAGCCCATGGCAGCTTGACGTGAGAGCGGGGGACGGGCTCTGGTAACCACCACAAGGTGACAATTTATTAGTCTTCACCATAATTTACCAGTCCCTTCTTCTTGCTCTTCCCTGGATGCTGTACAGTGTTCTACTGGACTCCAAAGTTTCGAAACGGGTTTTCTGGAAAGTTCCTGCCCGCTTCATAGTTGTTCTGGGGGAGTGACTTACTCCTGGAGCTTCTTACTCTGCCTTCTTCCCACAATCCCTCCTTATGATCATTGGTTTCTGCATGTTAAATTGACCTTGCACTCCTGGAATCTATCCCACTGGTTCACTATGCATTTGCCTTTTTTATATATTCCTGGATTCAATTTGTTCATTTTTAAGGGATTTTTTTCACCCATGTTCAAGAGGGGTATTGGTCTTTAGTGTTCTTCTCTTGTAAAGCCTTTGTCCCACTAAAATTTTTAACAACTTTATTGAGATAAAATTCATGTACCATACAATTAACCCGTTTACTGCCATGTCAGATGGCCCTTCTCTGGAGCTGGTGTTCCTGCGTGATGAAATCGGACTCAGATGGGATCTCTTTTCACAAGACTTTCATGCTACTTTACTGTAATTGTAGTTGGTGTTGGGGTTGAAGATATATTTAGGGGATTTGAATCTCTGGACTGACAATATGATAGCCAGGCCCTGAGCCTCAACAGACTTCAGCTCCTACAGTCTGATTTATTGGACTCACCTCAATCAGCTAAGATGGAGTTGAAGAAGGACAACCACCACACCATGGAGCCTAGAGTGCCTACAACTGAAAGCAGGAGGATTGCATCCAGTATCCATATGGAATCTGAGCCTCCTATTGACATAGATGTGCAATGGACACAACCAATCCAAGGTCCACAGAGAAAGTGTGGCATTGGAGTGGGAAAAGTGGACATGGTGGCTGATGGGTATGGGGAATGGCAGGAAGAGATGAGATGTGGAGGCACCTTTGGGACTTAGAGTTGCCCTGGATGGTGCTTCAGGGGCAATCACAGGACATTGTAAATCCTCCCAGGGCCCACTGGATGGAATGGGGGAGAGTGTGGGCCATGATGTGGACCATTGACCATGAGGTGCAGAGGTGCCCAGAGATGTACTTGCCAAATGCAATGGATGTGTCATGATGATGGGAGTGAGTGTTGCTGGGGGGGAGTGGTGGGGTGGAGGTGGTGGGGTTGAATGGGACCTCATATTTTTTTTAATGTAATATTTTTACAAAATCAATAAAAAAATAAAAAATTAAAAAAATAAAGTACACAGTTAAATATTTTTTTGGTGTATCACAGGTATGTGCGTGCTGGTAGTTACCACAATGGTCAGTTTGTGAGCACTTTTATTACCTCAAAAATATGTTCACACCCACAGGAATGGATTAGATTTAAGAACATGTTTTTCTGGGGAACATATAGCTTCAAACTATCACACCGTGTTTCTGATCATAAAGGGGATACTTTCAGTATTTCAAAATTAAAGATGATGCTTTCTCAGTTTTCTTACGGGTAGGTCCTTTATCAGGTTGAAGTTGTCTTCTATTCCCGTTATGAATGGAATTTCAATGATAGAAAATGATTTTTCTGCTTCTAGGTTTAATTTTCTTCTTTAAAGACCTATTTTGGTGAATTATATT
This sequence comes from Dasypus novemcinctus, assembly GCF_030445035.2. NCBI lineage: Eukaryota > Metazoa > Chordata > Mammalia > Cingulata > Dasypodidae > Dasypus > Dasypus novemcinctus. Next base: position 5,600,770 of record NC_080673.1, on the reverse strand, counting down.
AAATGACCTTATAGTCTTAGAAACAACTCCAATTATATAGTAATGAATTATCTTTTTTATATATTGCTTATATTTTGGTCAAGATTTATGTCTATCTAGCCTCACAAGGTGAGTTTTCCTTCCTCTTCCATTTGCTGAAAGCGACTGGGATAATCTGTCCTTATGTGGTAGAATTAGAACAAGCCATTTGAACCTGCTTTTTCTTTGGGATAAAGATTTTCTAAACTAGCAATTACGAGAGTAACTGCAACAGGGACAGACAATCAAATAGTAGAACTGAGTGTAGAGTTTGCAATAGATCACACAAATACTGAAATGCTTTACGACAAAACACACATAGCAGAGTAGTGGGGTAAGTGTGGCCATTCAGCAAATGGAACAATGAGTTAGCCATACGGGAAATAATTTCATTTTTAAAATAGCACACCAACACACGCACACATGCACATGTGGACAAATACAAAACAGACTCAGGTACACTGAAGCAAAATTATAAAACTTTTAGAAGACAAAATAGGAAAAATATTTATTACTTCTGGTAAAAAAAGGATTTCTTAAACCCCCAAGAACACAACTATTTTAAAAAGACGTTGTTAAATTAAAATTTTAAATGCTATTTGTCAAATGATATCATATAGAAAATGAAAATAAAAGCTGTGAGAGAAGATAGTCAAATATCCACCAAATGATTAGTAAACAGATTATCACTATTTCCTACTAATCTTTAAGATAAAGACAAACTTCCCAATACAAAAATAGTAATATACATATAGCATTTCTCAAAGAGTAAATATGAATGGCCCGTAAATATGTGAAAAGATGTTCAACCTAATTAGTAATCAGGGAAACGCACATTAAAACCACATCAAAACAAACAAACAGACTGGAAAAAATTAAAAGTTGAACATTGCCAATGGTTGGAAAGGATTCCAATCAATGGGAAATCTCGCCCTTGCTTCAAGGAGAATAAATTGAAACAACTACCTTGAAGAACAGTTTGGCATTGCCTAGTGAAGCTGAACATGAGTCAGCCCTGTGACGTGATGCATCAGTTTCACTTCTAGGTTTATAATCTAGAGAAACTTGTGTGTATGTGTATATATGTGTGTAGTAGGAGACATAGAAAATGATCCAAGCAGAAGAGCAGGCAAGTACAGTGGGCGAGAGTGTCAAGGACTGGAGCCACCTAGCTGGGACTCATATCCTGGCTTTTACTGGCTCTCTAACCTTATCGTCTCCACACCTTGGTTTCCTCATCTTTAAAATGAGATAATAATAGTACACCTACCTTATAGCATTATCAAGATCTTGAAAGAGTTAGAACGCTTGAAAGTGCTTAGAATAGTGCTTATCACATAGTACTGCTATATAGGTATTAACTGTGAATACTATTATAGCAACACTATTCATAATAATAGAAAATTCCAAACAACATATCCATCAACAATAAAGTGGAAACAAAGTGCTAGAAATTCATGTAAAAGAACACTGCCACTGTTTTAATTTCCTTGGCTGCCCAAGCAAATACCATGAAATGGAAAGCAATGGAAATTTATTAGCTCCCAGTTTTGAAGCCAGGAAAATGTCCATATCAAGGCATCATCAAGGGATGCCTTTCTCCCAGTGACTGGCGTGCTTGGAGCTGGCTGCCAGCCATCCTTGGTCCTTCATGCCTCCATCACATGGCAAGGCACATGGCATTGAATTTCAGGTTCTGGCTGTTCTCTGTGGCTTTTGCTACTTCTGTCTGATTTTCATTCTGCTTATAAAGTACTCCAGGAATAGGATTAAGACCTGATTGGATTGGGTCACACCTTAAGTGAAGTCACCTCATCAAAAGGTCCTCCTTACAATGGATTTATACCCACAGGAATGGATTAATTTTAAGAACATGTTTTTCAGGACTACCTACAACTTCACCACAACCACTATAAAAAAAAATGAATGGACTTCATCTACACATTGTCACAGATGACGCTCTAAAACAATAGTAAGTGGAAGAAGAAAGTCATAGGCGTACACACAGTATGGTTCTACTTATAGAATATATGAAGTTTTAAAGCAGGTAACTAGAGGGAAGAAGAGGTATGATGTGGGGACATTTTCGGGACTTGGAGTTGTCCTGGGTGGTACTGCAGGGACAGATGCTGGACACTGTATGTCCTGCCATGGCCCACTAGGTGGACTGGGGCAGAATGTAAACTACAATGTAAGTCATTATTCATGTGGTGCAGCAGTGCTCCAAAATGTATTCACCAAATGCAATGAATGTGCCACGACGATGAAAGAGGTTGTTGATGTGGGAGGAGTGGGGTACAGGGGCTGGGAGCTATATGGGGACCTCATGCTTTTTGAATGTAACATTAAAAAAAAATAAAAAGACTAAATAAATAAATAAATAAAGCAGGTAAACTAAACCACTGATTTTTTTAAGGGATGTATGTATAGATGACAAATATAAAAGTAAATCAAAAGGAATCATTACCACAAAATTAGGATAATGATTACCTCGAGTGCATCACTATCCATAAGAATTTTCTGCAACCGTAGAAATGTTCTCTGTCTGAACTTTCCAGTATGGTATCACCTAGCAGAGGTGGCTATTAAGTCCTTGGAAAGTGGCAAATGTGACTGGGAAACTGAATTTTAAATTTTATTAATTTCAGTTAATTTAAATTTAAGTAACCACACCTGGTTAGTACCTACCATCTTAGATAGTGCAAGTCTACATGCAAGCGACTCAAAATGTGGCTCACAGACCATCAGTATTAGTATCACCTAAAAGCTTGCTGCGCATTTGAAGCACCTGAGAAGATTTTTAAAAAACCAACTGACAAGGCCCGACCTGATGCCAATTTAATCCAAATTTCTGGGAATAGGATCCAGGCATCAGTTATTAAAAAATCCCCAGGTGATTACAATGTACAGCCAACTATCAGACAACCTGCTATTAAAAGTGTGGTTGTAATGGAAAATGACCTTGGGGGGAAGAGGTAAAGACAAATGGGTCTGTATGGCTAAGAGACTTCAAAGTGAGCTGGGAGGTCATTCCAGAGGTTAGGCTTAAGCGCATCTCGGCAGGATCCCTTTGACTGCCAAAGTAGATACTACCCCAAATAGCAGGACTCCTGAGGGCTCTGAAGACATCCAGACTCTATAGTCAGGGAAGATAGCTCAGGAGTCTGGTGCCTTGCCAGTGGGCCCTACTTTGGAATTTATGCTCCCCGGGGTGACAGAGCTGGACTCAGTCATGGTTTCCCTACACATGGCTTCTGCCTCTTCTATTTGAACCTATAGTTAGTACTAGAGTTGATAGGTCTATGTCCAAGAGACTTAAATCTTTGGGCACTCCATGTGCCAGCTGGGCCCTGAATCTCAACAGAGTTGCAACACTAACTCTCCAGTTCATGGGTCTCACCCAGGACAACTAACAAGGAAATGATGATGGACACCTCCCATACCAAGGGACTGAGAGAGTCTACAACTCCAAGCAAGAGAGTTCTACCCATTGGCCCTATGGGATCACAGCCCCCTCTCAATTAGAGGTGAAGTGGGCATCACCATCCCAGAATCCTCAGGATTGGGGAATGAACTATGGACTAAAGTAGACTTATTGGTATCCTACTATAGACTTATTGTCATTCTAGCAATGGAAGAAATTACGTCATTGATGTGGAGTCAATGGCTGCTGGAGGTTCTGAGGGCAGGGAGAGGAAAAACAGGTGTAATGTGGGGGCATTTTTGGGACCTGGAATTGTCCTGAATGTCACTGCAGCAACAGATACAGGCCATTATAAATCTTGCCATAACCTACAGAATTATGTGGGAGAGAGAATAAACTACAATGTAAACTTTAATCCACTCTTAGTGGCAATGCTCCAAAATGTGTTCATCAATTGCAATGATCGTACCACACTAATGAAGGAAGTTGTTAATGTGGGTAAATGTGGGTGGTGTGGGGAGTGGGGCAAATGGGAATCCCTTTATATATATAAATGCATTTTTTAAAGTTTTTTTTTCTCTCTCCCCTTTTCCACTCCCCCCGCCCCCAGTTGTCCGCTCTCTGTGTCCATTCGCCGTGTGTTCTTCTGTGTCCGCTTGTATTCTGGTCACCGGCACTGGCAATATGTTTCTTTTCATTGTATCATCTTGTTGTGTCAGCTCTCCGTGTGTGCGACGCCATTCCTGGGCAGGCTGCACTTTCTTTCGTGCTGGGCTGCTCTCCTTATGGGTGCCCTCCTTGCATGTGGGGCTCCCCTATGCGGGGGACACCCCTGCGTGGCAGGGCACTCCTTGCACATCAGCACTGCGCATGGGCCAGCTCCACACGGGTCAAGGAGGCCCGGGGTTTGAACCGCAGACCTCCCATGTGGTAGGCGGACGCCCTAACCACTGGGCCAAGTCCGCTTCCCCCTTTATATATTTTTTATATGACATTTGTATAATCTAAGTATCTTTAAAATTTTTTAATAAAATTTTTAAAAGGTTGTTGTACAGCACTAACATCACCAGGACCTTGTAAGATATTCAGAATCTCTTGTCCCATTTGAGGCTGCAGACTCAGAATCCACATTTTAACAAGATCTTCAGGTGATTTGTATACACAATAAAGCTTGAGAACTCTCGTGCAGGGCTCGTCACCCTTGGTTTTTCAGTAGAATAAAAACTAATATGGATTATTCTCCACCACTCTGTAATATTATGTACCAGTTCCTGGATTCCTTCTGCTGTCACGTGAGGCCGGGGTTACTGACACTGCTTTAGAAGTAGGGAGGAGGGTGCGCTTGAAGGACTCGCGGTGGGTTCCCAAGCTCCTGGTAACGCTCCAGGTTTCATGTGGGCAATGGATAGGACACGTTAGTCTTTAAGTCACACATACATGTCTTAAATACTTTTTGCATTTTAAGTTGTAGCGTAACACAGGTAAATATCCCCTTGGCGGTAGTGAAGGGTTTTATTGTTTAGTCACAGGCTTACCTGTTAGAGGACGCATTGATTTCCTGGTTTCCTTAATCAAGGCAGAAAGCTGAGAATGCTTGAAGTCACATCACTCATCTAAAAGGACGTGGCGGGTTGTGGGAGTTTTGAGGTGAAAACACAAGCATTTGTGTCTGCCGTTTGAACAAATGAGCCCGCCTGAGAATCGGAGCGCCCAGGCGGCACGTTGGGGCTTTCATGGCATCATCCTCTTCTACCACGAACCTGGCGCAGACTTCAGGCAATGAGCACGTGACTCTAAGACTAGCATTGCTTTTCTGTCCTGCAATTTAAAAACTCATCAGCAGGTTTCACCAGTGGTCCCTAGAAATTTCAACCAGCCTTTGGGCACCAGGGATGTAGTTTGCCAAAGGGCTGCAAATACAATGTCCCAGAAACGGCGGCTTTTACACAGGGGATTAATTTAGTTACAGCTCCGAGGCCGTGGAAAGCCCCGCTCAAGGCCGTAAGAGGTGCTTTCTCACCCAAGTCGGCCGCGCGGGGTGAGGGGAGAAGACGGGTGCTCTCCACCTGCCTCTGTCCTCCGCCGGGGTGCCCCGTCTCCCAGAGCCCAGCTCTCCTAACGCTCCCTGCGCTGCCACTACTCCAGGGTCTCGGGAACCTCGGTGTTGATTCGCAGATTCCAGGAGAATTCAGTGTTTCCTCTTTGGTTCGGACAGTGGCTTCTACTCTGTTGCTGTCCTTGATCTAACATTGAAGGTTGAGTGTTCACTGAAATGGGGAAACGAGGCTCATCCGGGCGTTTCGCATTCTGCACTCTAACTATCCAGACACCTGCTGTTTGGCAGCCCTATGGACAACAATGCCATGGCGAAAAGTAAAATCCACTTCAAAATATGTGGCCTGCAGAACCATTTTACGCTCACAAAATATTTTCTTGGAATATCCAATAAAGGCACAACACAGATTTAAGTTACCAAAAAGGGGGACATTTTCCCATTTCAGATTTGGAGTTGGTGCAGAAGAAGACATTAATGGAAAGGAAATATTAGAAAGCGCTCACTTCTAAAGAAACGAGATATTTCACTGAACCCTAATTGTGTTTCTCCTTCTCAGAGGCTGGGAAAGAATGGATGCTGAAATGTAAAGCCGCGCTTCCACACAGCCGCAGAAGAGCGGAAGGAGAGCATGCTATCTTGATCTCTGTCCCTGAGCAAATCTTCTCATGTTTGTTGTCACACTTTGATGTATGCCCCCAACCAGCAAACTACCCCACGTGGCGGGTAAACTGCAGTCTTGCCCCTGACCTCAGGGGCGACCTGGGGTGGTAGTGACTCCTGGCCGGGGTAAATGATACCGCACGGCCATAAGACAACCGTCAGATCTCTCCTTTTGATCTGCCTCCATCCTCTGTGAAGTGTCCCTCCCCCTGTCCCTCCTACCAGATATCAAACACCCAGATAAAGGGGAGCGGAGTTATCTGAAGCATTGTGTGCCCCCTGTATGAAATCCAATTATTTATGGTCACTGGGGACATTTTCTTTTAAGTGTGCTAGTGAGTGACCTAAATGTATCGTGCTCCTCCTTCCATTAGCAGAACTCTTCTTTCATCCTGCATTTAAAAATCTTAAATGGCCTTCTTCAAGATGAAGACAAAAGTTAGTGAAAGCACGCTGTAGCCGGTTACAGTGCAGAAAAGACACAGATGAGGATATTGGGACCCTGCATTTAGGTTTAGGTGTTTGCTTTGGTTCTTCAAAAAAATTTTTTTTTGCCCGGGACAGGGGCTGATGTCGTTTTTAAAATGCCAGAGGGGCAGGGCCCCGTTTCCAGCAGCTGTCTGTTCTGCGGAAGGCAGGGCAAGGTGCAGAAGAGGAGTCAGTGGTGGCCGCCGCTCCCACCCGGTCCGCACGGGGGACAGGGCAGACCCCGAGGCCGCAGGAGGCAAGCCTGGAGCCCCAGCGTGGCGGGGGGCTTCAGCAGGACCTCGGCCTCCCTCTTCTGAAAAGCCGTCAGCCAGGCCAGCCTTGGTGCCACCACGCAGGAGCGCTGGAGCGCCACGCCCCGCCTGCCCAGGGGCCAGCTGCAGGCTGCGTGTCTGGGGACACTTGAGGGCCCTGGAGCCTCTCCCTCGGGGGTGTTCCCACTCCAGGTGGCCCTGAGCTGCTTAGGGGAAGGAGCTGCTGCCCATTTCCTCGACACCTCTGGCCACTGCTGCGTGTGAGCTGAGTCCCCTGAAGGCCCTGAGGAGCAGCTGGAGAGACGGGCGGCTGGAGCCTGCGCGGCTCTGCGTTCCCCCCGGGCCCAGCCTTCCCAGCCGCCCGGCTCAGGAGGGGCGAGAGCAGCAGGGCCGGCCCCCGGCCTGGCCACGCCGCGGCTCCCTGGAGAGCAGCGTGGCCCCCGGCCCTCCGGCCCCTCCTCGGCGTTCCTCGACCTTGCTCTTCCCTGCTCGCCCCGTAAGGAGACGTCTTAGACACGCTGTCTCCGGCGCCCACTCCCCAGGAAGGCCGGTGGCCCCAGGCATTGCACACTCGTGTTCCTGTGCTAGAGGAGGATTCCCAGCCCCTCCCGAGAACCCCTTCTTGCCTCCTGGAGGGCACTACCGCCCTGGGTGACAACACAGGCCCCCAGTGCCCTGGAGGGCCCGTGGGGACGGGCGTGCCCAGGAGACGAAGTGGCCCGGGGCATTGGCCTGCGGCGGGTGGCAGAGTGGGCAAGCCCGGGACCCGGGGCCACGCCAGGGTCTGCCCCATGTGCCTCCCTCCCTGCCAGCACCAGCGGCTGGACTTTGGAAATTCTCTCCATCTCTCCGGGCTCAGTAGCCTCCTCTATAAAATGGGAATAACTGCTACCTTTAGGGTTGTAGTGAAAATAAAAGGATGAAAAGTGTATTGGAGCAACCATCATCTGCCGTGTTACATGCTTAACATTTTTAGTTCTTGTCTCTCCCTCTTCCCTTTAGTTTCTGTCAAAAATATAATGTCCTGGTTTATGAGAGCTGATTTATGTTCTTCGGCGAGATTTTATTCCCTTTTCTAGAGATGTACTGGATTGAAAACCAATTTGCAAATGAATGTAAAATGTCTTCCTAGTCCAGCTGGTGTGTAAATGCTAACTCTCAGGAGCTAGTAAACCTAATCATACATCAAGGGAAAATAAAAGTGATCCACATCTTCAAACCTGACAGCTCACAGAAATTTCTTTGCACTTGAGAAACTAAAATATTAATCACTCTTTTCTCCCTACTTTCCTTCCTCAGCCAATTTTCACTATTCTTTGTTAAGGTTCCATGGTGAGGATACCAAAAAGTAGAAAAAGGTGATCTTTTTGAGAATAGGCAGCATCAGGTATGCCACTCAGAAGAATTTTAAAAGAAATGAGTCTCTCAAATGAAACTTTAGAAGATAATTTGGTCTGCCCACCCACCCCCTTCCTATATACCCTAAAGTAATAATTCATTTTAAAATGTAGCCCTCTGGTGGTGACGGCACCAGGATGGGGTCCTTTGGAGATTTTGTGATGGCAGCTCGATGGCAGCCTAATTGGGGAAGAAAATGAGAAGTCTGAAATTACTTTCAAAATGATGTGTTTCAAAGAGATATTGATCTTCCGGCAAGTACAAAATGTACTTTAGCTGTGTGCTTAAGACTGAAGAAGTCATGGTTATTTTAAATAAGTAAATAGATAAGATTAAGTGGCGTTAAATATCAAAAGCTAATTTGAGTTTCTGGCATCAGAGCCAAAGCTTCCTCCACAGAAGTGGGTGGTGGGTGACGGATATTTCTGAATTGGATTGTCACCAGCCTGCACAATTTGGGATTGTCATCAGGCCTCTGAGAACAGTGAACAGTGAGTCAGAGCCCTCCAGAAAGAACAAACTTCGCAAGTAAAGGAGTTCACTGCTATGTCCCCTTGAACATAATAGAAGCTCAAGACATATTTATTAATTTGTCATTTGTTCTTGCTCTAAGAAAAAAAAAAAGATAAACAGTGTCTACTAAGGTGTGTTGGCTACAACATGCTAAGACAACAAATAAACCCTAAAATCTCAATGTTTTAACTCCACAGAGGTTCCTTTCCAGCTCACACGAAGTCCACCCGGGCCTGATTCTCCATGGTGGTGTCCTCCACATCGCTGACCAGGTGGCCTCCAACAGTCGTCTCCACCCTGATCCTCCATGGTGGTGTCCTCCACATCGCTGACCAGGTGGCCTCCAACAGCTGTCTCCACCCTGATCCTCCATGGTGGTGTCCTCCACATCGCTGACCAGGTGGCCTCCAACAGTCGTCTCCACCCTGGTTCTCCATGGTGGTGTCCTCCACATCACTGACCAGGTGGCCTCCAACAGTCGTCTCCACCCTGGTTCTCCATGGTGGTGTCCTCCACATCGCTGACCAGGTGGCCCCCAACGCTGTCTCCACCCTGATCCTCCATGGTGGTGTCCTCCACATCGCTGACCAGGTGGCCTCCAACAGTCGTCTCCACCCTGGTTCTCCATGGTGGTGTCCTCCACATCGCTGACCAGGTGGCCCCCAACGCTGTCTCCACCCTGATCCTCCATGGTGGTGTCCTCCACATCGCTGACCAGGTGGCCTCCAACAGTCGTCTCCACCCTGGTTCTCCATGGTGGTGTCCTCCACATCGCTGACCAGGTGGCCCCCAACGCTGTCTCCACCCTGGTTCTCCATGGTGGTGTCCTCCACATCGCTGACCAGGTGGCCTCCAACAGCTGTCTCCACCCTGATCCTCCATGGTGGTGTCCTCCACATCGCTGACCAGGTGGCCCCCAGCGCCGTCTCCACCCTGGTTCTCCATGGTGGTGTCCTCCACATCACTGACCAGGTGGCCTCCAACGCTGTCTCCACCCTGGTTCTCCATGGTGGTTTCCTCCACATCACTGACCAGGTGGCCCCCAACGCTGTCTCCACCCTGATTCTCCATGGTGGTGGCCTCCAACGCTGTCTCCACCCTGATCCTCCATGGTGGTGTCCTCCACATCACTGACCAGGTGGCCCCCAGCGCCGTCTCCACCCTGATCCTCCATGGTGGTGTCCTCCACATCGCTGACCAGGTGGCCTCCAACAGCTGTCTCCACCCTGATCCTCCCTGGTGGTGTCCTCCACATCGCTGACCAGGTGGCCTCCAACAGCTGTCTCCACCCTGATCCTCCATGGTGGTGTCCTCCACATCACTGACCAGGTGGCCACCAGAGCTGTCTCCACCCTGGTTCTCCATGGTGGTGTCCTCCACATCGCTGACCAGGTGGCCCCTAACAGCTGTCTCCACCCTGATTCTCCATGGTCGTGGCCTCCAACACAGTCTCCACCCTGATCCTCCATGGTGGTGTCCTCCACATCACTGACCAGGTGGCCCCCAATGCTGTCTCCACCCTGATCCTCCATGGTGGTGTCCTCCACATCACTGACCAGGTGGCCTCCAACGCTGTCTCCACCCTGGTTCTCCATGGTGGTGTCCTCCACATCGCTGACCAGGTGGCCTCCAGCGCTGTCTCCACCCTGGTTCTCCATGGTGGTGTCCTCCACATCGCTGACCAGGTGGCCTTCAACAGCTGTCTCCACTCTCTCTCAGCACGCGTCTTCCAGGAAGGCTAAGGCAGAAGGGAGCATGGAGAATTCACCCTTAAATCCCTCAGTCCAAAGGACACTCATCCACATCACTTCTGCCTAGAGCTAGTCACTGCCCAAGTGCAAGGGGCTGGGTGTGCAAGGGAGACGGGGAACACCTGGCGAGTACTGCTGCCTCTGCTCCGTGCAGGGAGGCCTCCAAATCCACCTGTCAGCTGTCAGCCGAGGGCTTTCCTCCTCACTGGGTTCCTATTGAATTTGTGTGTGGGGGGGAGAGAAAATAGCCAACATCATTTATGAAAGGACTAGAAACCTGTGATGGTCTGAAGCTGTATATACCTCCAGAAAAGCAGGTTCTTAAAGGTAATCCATTCCTGTGGGTGTGGACCCATTCCAGGTAGGCTCTTCGGGTGAGTAGGATCTTAATTCACTAAGGTGTAACCCCCTCCCTCCCCATTCAGGGAGGCTCTTGATCCTCTTCCTGGGGTCCTTTGTTGGGAATGAAAGTCAAAGAGAGAAAAGGCCGTGGAAGCAAGAAGCTGAAAGCAACAAAACGGGGAAGAGAGGGCAGAGCCCCAGGGGCCGCTGGGTGCCTTGCCCTGTCACAGAGGAGCCAGGACCGCAGGCAGCTGGTCTTTGGGGAGAAAGTGTCGCCTGATGATGCCTTGATCTGACATTTTTCTTAGCCTTGAAACTGTAAGCCTGTGTGCTGATAAATTCCCACTTTTAAAAGCCAACCCATTTTATGGTGTCTGCTTTTGAGCAGCTTTAGCAGACGAGAACAAAACTCATTTCCCTCCAAAATGTGTAGCATGGAGGGTTTAGGGTTTTTGAGCAGCAAAAACTCAGAAAAGTCAGCTACAGCAGCAGACACTCGAGCCAGCAAGCGCTGAGATATTGTGCAGACCACTCGAAGCTGCCATTTGAGGGATAACTTTTTTAAGAGATCAATCAACATTGCCTGTTCTAAAAAAAATTTCCATCAGCTGACACATTTAGTATCTTATTTACCAGTGTCTACTTTCTTCCTCAAAGTATTTCTGGAATCGATTGGGATTTGGTCTCCCAACACTGTGTTCCTTCTGGTAAAAGCCAATACCCAAACCCAAGTGTTTATCTGCAACGTCCAGACATCTGGGACCCCAGATAGTGAAAAATGGGACTGTCCCAGTAAGCGCAGATGGCTGGTAAGCTTGTGGTACCATAGAGTCATTTTCAGGTATGAGATCAGTCATAATTGAGCCAAGTTATTTTCTTTTATGAACTTTTAATGTTTTTTGGCATACTTGAAAAGTGCAATAAAAATGAAAAAGTATTCATCAATATTAGTGTATTGCTGTCGTCCTCCTGTTGCATGGTAATATCATCAATTATGTATGTCTCCCACAGGGTAGTGTGTTTCAAAGGAGAGGAAATTGAATACCAAGTCTTCTGTTCTTGTTTTCACTCCAACCCAAGTCATTAGTTCCCCCAGCACCCCGCCCCCATCCCTGCCCACTCACAGCAACTTGCTGGCAAGCCAGATTGCTATACCTTGAAGTGAATCGTGGTTTCCTCCAATTCCCGGCAAGTGAGCATCCCTATTTTAAGAACCAACTCAGTCCAAAATAGCCAGTCATTTCTCCAAATGCCGTCAGCTCCATCGTGTTTGGAGTGTGACTTACAAAGTCAGCTTTGGAGCAGTGTAATTGCTTGACCTTCTGGCTGTCTAGGACACAGTTGTGTTTCTGACCCCTAACCCCCCACTCAAAGGCAGAGGCAGGCTGAGACTAACATCTAGGAGAAAATACTTTTCTCTTCCACACAAGCTGCTTCCCCGGCAGCTCTGTTCCCTTCTCGAGACGCTGCTTTTATTTTCATCTCTGGCAGGCGAGACCCCTCCTGGCAGCCACCCGCAGGGCCGTCCCTCTCCTGGAGATGGCAGGCTGAGCAGAGGAGCAGGGCGGCTGGGGCCCGGGCTACAAGCAGCTTTCCCTCCGCAGACCCCAGAGAGAAGGAAAGGTCCTCCCAAGGGAAGAAGCGAGTGGGAGATGGGAGGGAAAGGGCAGAGGGAGGAGAAGAGGCTGGGGCGCGATGCCCCCAGCAAGATAAACGCAGTGGGAAGAACTTCCGCCTGAGCAGGAGAGGGTGGAAAGGCAGAGCAGCGCCCCGTCCTCCTCCCGGGTTTCTGCAGACGGGGCCTGCACCCTGGCCGGCCTCCGCCTCGGCCATCTAGGGAGGCAGAGGTGCGGCCGCTGCTCAGCCGCCCCCTGGGAAGCCTCCTTCCCATCCCGACCCACGGGCAACCACCTGCGGCTTCTCGGCTGGCTCTTCCCTTCCACCCAGACACAGGCTGACCGGGCAGCCCCTGAAGATTCCGACGTCCCCCGCGGTAGATGCTGCCTCCTCTGTGAAGCCTTCCTTGACTGCAGGTTGTCCTTCCCCCCCTCCTGGCTCTCATCCCCGGGTTGTGCCTTGTCCCTTGACTGCCCGCCGGCGGCTCAAGGGCAGGGACTGCGCCGCATCCCCAGAGTGCCTGGGAGTCGTCGTAGTCCATTCATTCATTCACTTATGCACCAACCCAGCGCTGAGTGTGGCACTCTTCAACATAGAAGAGAGAGACTCGAACCCGCGGTGTGAGGTTTCTCCCTGTTCTGGAGACCGTGGAGGAAAAGGTGGTCAGCAGTCCACCTCGTCGCTGTTTCCTTCGCAATGCCTGTGGCCACACACTGTGACTTCCCTCATCCTGTGAATCCTTTTCTTTATTTTTTTTAGGTAACATGGATACTAAACCATAACTGAGTTTTCCAACCCGTCTGGCAGTTTGGTGTCGTTTATGAATTCTAAACATACATATTGGATTGTGTTTGTAAACTGGTCAGTTCCCCTGGTGTGATTACCCTTTGATTGTATTAGATTCAGCTGAGATGTCTAACTACATTATGCTGAGATTAGGGCCCTGATCCAACGTGTCCTTAGAGTGCGACTCAGCATCCCGGCCCCCTTGGGGATAAAACAGACTCTCACCCGGAAGAAGACACACAGAGAAGCAGGAAGAGAGAGTGCGCCAGACACTCGGCCCGGGGCAGAGAGATGAGCCCGACAGTCTGCAGCTGGCCTTGCGGAGAGAACAGAGCAGCTGAGCCCAGAGAGAAACGAGCCCAGGAGAAAGAGGATACTTCTCCCAGCCTACAGCTGAGGTTGGAAGGAGCTGGGGCCATGGAGACTAAGGAGGAAGAGGAAGGCTGAGCCCAGCAGACATCGCCCGCCATCTTGTGTCAACACGTGGCAACGGACTTTGGGTGAGAAAGTACCTCTCATGGTACCTTGAGTTGGACTCTTTAGGGCCCGGTGACCGTAAGCTTCTACCCAAATGCATACCCTTTATGATAATTTCATCGGCTGGCATGCACCCCCCACCAGCTGGCAGGAGCCCAGGCCAGAGGGATTGCTGCTGTGATCCCTGACAGCCAGACTGTGACGGACCTGGTCCGTACACTAACCTCAACTTCAGACACTGTTTTTAAAATGTGTCATCTTCTAGACCACAGCACATCACAACAGAGCCTGGGTGCTCTGGTGTCACCATCTATAATGGGTAAGTTCATGTGTCAACTTGGCCAGGCTACGGTGTTCAGTTTGGTCAAGCAAGCACTGGCCTGACTGTCACCGGCATGGTGTTTCCTTGATTGAAACCGTCAGTCGGTTGATTGCCACTATGGCTGATTACACCTACCATCGCCTGAGGAGGTTGCCCTCAATAAGTGAAGACATCTCATCCAATCAGCTCAAGTCCTTAAGGGGAGAACTGAGGACTTCAGCACTCGGGAGGAAGAGTTTCTCTCTCTCCTGCAGCCGACCCGCTCCTCTTGAGGAGTTGCTTGATACCTTCATCAGCGTTTCCAACTTGCAGCCTGCTCTGTGGAATGCAGATCTGACAATCCCCCCAGGATTGCCTGCCAGCTCCTACCATAAATTCTAAACATTCGCAGTCCTGTCGGTTCCATTTCGCCGTACAACCCTGACTAATGCACCATCATAGAACTGTACATAAGTATATGATCACTTTAATTGCCAAGAAAACTTCTAAAACTGACTTACATGCTCAGAGCTATACGTTCTCCATGGATGATTTAAGGACTTTGGTTTCTGGGAATGGAAATCTTGGAACTTTCCTTAGGCATTCAATTCCTTTTTGTTTTAAATAATTGCCTCAAATTGTAATCTTTAAAAATGAGAAGAAGAACGCATGAGGGATATAGTGCCTAACAGAATTCTTACCAGCAAGCAACAAGATGGAGTGGGCTAAGCCAGACCTATCAGGTAAAGCCTATAAAAGTAGATGCTCAGGAAAGTGGACGTGGCTCAAGCCATTGGGCTCCCGTCTACCGTATGGCAGGTCCAGGTTCGGTTCTCGGGGCCTCCTGGTGAAGGGAAGTTGGCCCTAGCGGAGCGCTGGCCCATGCAGAGAGCTGGCACAGCAAGATGATGCAATGAAAAGAGACACAGAGGAGAGACAATAGGAGACACAGCAGACCAGGCAGCTGCGGTGGCACAAAAGATTGAGCACCTCTCTCCCACTCTGGAAAGTCCCAGGATCAGTTCCTAGTGCCACCTAAAAAGAAGAGAAGCAGACACAGAAGAACACACAGTGAATGGACACAGAGTACAGACAACGGTGGGTGGGAGAAACAAATAAATAATTAAATCTAAAAAAAAGTACACGCTCAGGGGCTGGGTCTCTTAGAGGCAAATTAGACACAGGGGAAGTCCAACTGGCGCAGTCCCGCCGCTCCGCTGAACGCTGTGGTCCTTTCCCCGTGGCTCTGCCTCAGGATTCCCCCACCCAAGGGCACGGACTGGCTCTGATGGGCTGAATATGGCCCATAGACATGTTTTCTTTGGCTCACTCGTCCCTTGTGCAAATTTGCATTAGGTGCTGACGTTTAAAAATTCAGAGGCCTGGCATTCTAAAAATCCAGAATTCCAGCTTCTTTTTAAAATTCAGCAGCTAGAGCAACACTGGGCCTGAGGTCTGGCATGGCCACATTGAACTCAAGCAAAGGAGCAGCCGCCTCTTACAACAACAGTAATAATAACTGTAACGATGGCCAATTAGGTAACGATAATGGCACATACCGTGTGCCTTGGGCTCTTCTTTATTGCGTGTTCAGCATCTTCGTAACGGGGGATCCTGAGGTTTCTGGGAATGAGGCGAGGGGTGAGGGCAGGGCAGCCCTGATGATGCACCTGGGCCAAGGCCCTGGGGGGCTGGCTCAGCTCCAGGGGCAGCCCCGAGAGCAGCAGCCTGGCGGAAGCAGTGGCAACCCAGCCTGGTCCCTGGCGACTCGAAGCTTCCCACCAGCTAAGCCGGGGACCTGCCACCTGGCAGCAGGGACTTTATCACGGGCCCTCCTGGGGGATTGATGGGTGGGGTAATCAATCAAAACAGCAACCAGCTGGAACCCCGCCCCTGCCATTAGCCAAGGGGTGCAGTAATTAATAGTGTATAAAGCAGACCCCGAGGCCTGAGTGCTTGCCCCACTCTCTCACCTCTGGACCGTTCCTGCCCTTTGTGCCCCACTCTCCGTTTCTCCTCTGCCCTGTGGCCACGCAAGTAAACCTGGGCATTTATAATCTATAATAGGAATTGTAGTCTGTAAATCAGCCCTCTTTATCACTTTTAAACCCCTTCCTCTCTACCTGGGACCCCTGATCTGTTATTTTTTCCATTTCTCATCC
The DNA here is from genome assembly GCF_030445035.2 of Dasypus novemcinctus. Lineage (NCBI taxonomy): Eukaryota > Metazoa > Chordata > Mammalia > Cingulata > Dasypodidae > Dasypus > Dasypus novemcinctus. Next base: position 5,584,525 of record NC_080673.1, on the reverse strand, counting down.
CTCCCTACTTGAATAAACTACTGGCCAAACTCACCCCACGTGCTCTAAATAAAATCCAGTAACAGTATTTCTGCAACTTTCTCGATTATCTCATTCCCAGGAAATTTCTATTACATAAGGGCCACCTAAGGAGAGAAGGGCTCATCTTTACACTGGTACCTGTAATTTTTGAATGATGCTGGGTAAGAGTGCTCTGCTGTAGGCATAAGGATGTCAAAATGTAAAAGCTGTTGTGAATAAAACAGTAACTAAAGGTACTATGGAATCTGGAGTCAGGTTGCCTTACCTGACTGGGCTCTGCTATGTTTTACCTGTGAGAAATTAGGCATGGTGATTCATGTTTTTAAGCCTTACTCTCATCTGTAAAATGGAAAAATAGCACCTTCCTCATGGATTATTTAGGTTTTAGAAAATTGAGTGAAACAATGAATATAAAGTCCTTAACATAGCAAGTGCTAACACATATTAAGTGAGCAATTTATGTCCACTGTTATTATTTTATTTGAGTAACTCTTAGTGCTAAGTTAAGATAGGTACTGGCCGAAGAAAAGTCTTAAAGTAATGCAGCACACTTTTTCTAATTTCTAACATTTTGTAGTTTAAAGGAAATATTTAGAGACAAATCATATAGTTCCAGGTTTAGGAAATAATGATCAAGTACTATGAAGCAAGGGAACACCATTACATGAAATAAAATAGGGTTTAATTTTAGCAAGTACTTACTGAGCACCTACTATATTGTATTCTTCATTGGATCCCTAATTTTTAGCCTGGCACATAGGAGGAGTTCAAGATGTATTTCTAGAATGAATAAAAGGTAAAAGTGAGAAGTTATCACTGGGTTTGTTTCCTAACAGGCCACAAGCCAGATAAAAATTCTGAAAATCAGTTCACGGAGAATAAGACAAACAACTGAAAACGTATAATCACAGAAGATTTTTTCTTGTTAAGGTGAAAATGCATTAATACTAATGAAAACAGGGAGCAGACCACTCCTGACATATTTTACACTGTTTAAAGATAAACATTTGTGCACTGCAAGTCGCAAATGGATTTAAACTCCAATGAGGACTTTATAAGCCATCTGCTAGTCTCCTAATGAGGCTAGTAACTATCATTGTTTACAGTTAGGCACCAGGGGTCATGGGTATTTGTTGTAATGAAAGCTGCGATGCATCATTGCAGAAACTGAAAGAGCCTTTCTTCACGAGGGCTAATTACAAATATAATACAACAACATTAAAAAAAATCTCTTTAAGTCCGTAGAGAAACAAGTACAAAACATAGTACCTGCTCTGTTTTCATTTAGTGAATTCTGATTATAGAGGCCAAATCATATTTAACTACTAACAATACAAGGCCACCGATGGGCCCTTTGCTCTCGATCACTTAATCACGAGATGGTTTATGAACCATCTGGATCTCTAAGATGCTTGCTCCGACATTCTGCATAGAGCAGCAAACTCGTAGCAAGACCCACAGTTTTTTTTTATTGTTTGTTTGTTTGTTTTTTAATGAGGTTTGCCTCCCTGGTGCCAGAACTGGACTTGCTGACTTAGTTCATTTAGTGTAGGGGTGGAAATGTGAGGAATGAATTGTTTAGGATCATGGAAACAAAGAAGGCAGTGGGTTGATGAGTTTTTTTACTTTTCAGTAGACAATTTCAGCATCCGGACAATGTAAGCTGACTCTTACTTGTTTGGGTCCTTATATTGTGTCAGTTTCTCCATAGACTACTGGAGAAAATGTTGGCATGTTGCCTGAGTTCATGATATCCACGTTCGTTCTTTCATTCTCAGCATCCCAGCCTAGGAAAACTTAAAAACGTGAAGGATTTCTTATAAAATGTTTCATATGGGTTGCACTAGGTTTAAATCACTATCAGAACCTGAGATGTCAAAAATGAAATAATGTTTTCTTATTTTGTTAAAATGGCTTATTAATAGTAAGGATAAGACTACAAGAAGAAAAATACCTCATATCCATAGAATGCTCCCCACTGATAACAAAGCCTTATGCATAAAAACCAAAACCAAAAACCACTAAGTAGTATAGGCATTCCTTGGGAATGAATAACCAGTAATTTTTTGAAAGTAGATGAGAAAATAGGTGGATCTTGCACTACCAGATATTAAAACATAGCAAACTTTTTTTTTAAGATTATTTTTTTATTTATTTCTCTCCCTTCCCGCCCCCGTCCCAGTTGTCTGCTGTCTGTGTCCATTTGCTGTGTATTCCTCTGTGTCCGCTTCTATTCTTGTCAGCAGCACCTGTTTTTGTTGCGTCATCTTGCTGCGTCAGCTCTCCCTGTGTGCCGCGCCATTCCTGGGCAGGCTGCGCTTTCTTTCACACTGGGCGGCTCTCCTTATGTGGTGCACTCCTTGTGCATGGGGCTCCCCTACGTGGGGCACCCGTGTGGCACGGCACTCCTTGCACGCATCAGCACTGCGCATGGGCCAGCTCCACACGAGTCAAAGAGGCCCTGGGTTTGAACTGTGGACCTCCCATGTGCTGGACGGACACTCTATCTGTTGAGCCAAGTCCGCTTCCCAAACATAGCAAACTTAAATTAGAAGGGTGCAGATGTAAGAATAGAATGATTGATCAACGAGGGGAACAGGAAGTAAAAAAAGACCCCCGTGCAGGATTCCTGTGAGTGAAGCCCCTGGAACTGTCCCTAAAGTATAGAAGAAAGTATTATGTGATCAAAGCAACATTTGAAATAAGTGGAGAAAATGAAAATTATTTAATTATAATATATTATAAAAATTATAATGCTAACATAATAGGTTAACTGACGGTTAATTTTATGTGTCAGCTTGGCTAGGTTATGGTGTTCAGTTGTTTGATCAAGCACTGGTTTGCTTGTTAATGTGAGGGTTTTTCGAGATGGGATTTCCATAATAACGATACAATCAACTGATGGTCTTCAGTAATGAGGAGAGACTCCTCATCCAATCATTTAGAGGACTTACAAGCCAGAATTGAGGATTTCAGAGGACAGAAAAGGAATTTGAACTCATCTTCAGCTTTTGAGCTGATGGAATTTCCAGCCAACCCAGCTTCCCGTCAGGAATTTGGACTAAGTACTTTGGCCTCACCCTTACTGGTGAGGCCTGCCTTATGATATGGACTTGCCAGCCCCTCAGGTGGATGAGAGGTTCCTTTAGTATCTCAATAGACAGATGACAGACAGACAGGTAGATAGAGTTAGATTAGATTAGATAGGTAGGTAGGTAGGTAGGTAGATAGGTAGGTAGGTAGGTAGGTAGGTAGGTAGATAGATAGATAGATAGATAGGCAGGTAGGCAGATCTCCTGTTAGTTCCATGTTTTTGGACAACTGTATTAGTCAGCCAAAGAGTTCCTGATGTAAAGTACCAGAAATCTGCTGGTTTTTATAAAGGGGATTTCTTTGGGGTAAAAGCTTAAATTCCAAGGCCATGGGAAGCGGATGTGGCTCAAGCGATTAGGCTCCTGTCTACCATATGGAAGGTCCAGGGTTCAATTCCTTGGGCCTCCTGGTGAAGGCGGGCTGCCCTGCGTAGTGAGTTTACCCGAGTGGAGAGTTGGTCCAGGTGGAATACTGGCCTGTGCAGCGAGCTGGCCCAAGCGGAGAGCTGGTACAGCAAAAAGAGACACAGAGGAGAGACAATAAGAGCCACAGCAGACCAGGGAACTGAGGTGGCACAAGAGACTGAGCGCCTCTCTCCCACTCGGGAAGTCCCAGGATCGATTCCCAGTGCCACCTAAAGAGAAGACAAGCAGACACAGAGGAACACATAGTGAATGGACACAGAGAGCAGACAGTGGGGGACGGGGGAGTGGAGGGAGAAATAAATAGATAAATCTTAAAAAAAAATCCCAGGGCCATGGAAAGTCCAAGCCAAGGCACCATCATAGACACCTCTCACCACGTCAGCGCCGCTGACCCAGGCGTGCTGCACGTGGCAAAGCAGGACGGCCACTGATCTCTGCCCAGGTCTCCGCCTTCCCCTCCCCCTCCGGGCTCACCATCTCCTCTTGAGTCACTCTGTGGGCCCAGCCTCTTGGGGCGTCAGGCTCCAGCCACCCTGTAGTCCTCTCTCTCCTGGCATAGGGCTTCTGTCCTTGCAGCTCGACTGTGGACAAAGCCAGTCAGGTGAACACCACAGACGCCTCACTGAGTCCACACTATCCTGTGGATTATTTAATAAACACCGGCACGTCCCCACAAGAACAGCGTTTTTCTCTAATTCAGTTCAAGCTCCCAGGCCCCTGTTGAGAAGCCCTGTCCTACAGCAATCTTAACAGGTCATCGAATCAAAGCCTCCTCAGCTGGACTGAATGCAATCAAAGGGTAGCACACCCAGAGGAACAGGCTGGTTTATAAACATAATTTTTCTCTTTTGGGAATTCATAAAATAATCTCAAACTGCCACAAGAGCCCTCACTAATGCAGAGGGGAAGATTCTTACATCTTGTCATATACCAAACTAAAGTCCAGAGAATTAAAGAATAAATTGCAAAAAATGAAACTAAAAAAAAAAACCATTTTAATAATATAGGCAGGTATTCACGTATTCTCTGGAACAAAGAAGGCAGTAACCATAGCGCAGTGTGGCACTCCCCAGCAGCCTCAGAGGAAAACGCTGTAAACCAATTTTGCTCATATACATGTCATAAATTTGAAATATGGGATAAACTATGATCTTCACAGAAATACCATTATAGTATTAAAAATTACTATGGGTTTAGAGGTTGCAATAAGCTACAAACCCTCTGTTGCTCATTTTACGGGGAGCTATTTTCTATCTTATATATTTCCAAATCATTTACATGGTACTGCTTACTTTATTAAATGTGCATTTTATTTTTACTTATTTGTTACATTATAGCAAGAGTGAATCAGGGGCTCAAACTGTTTTTTTTTTTTTAAAGTATAAAGATAATAAAGAAAATAACATCCGTATTACAGTTCAGAATAGGTAGAACACGAATCTGCACGTGCTGGGACAAGGGAACCTGTGAGGGTGATGATTTCATGCAAGCAGTGCAAAAGGAAAGTGTGAATAGAATGATGAATATCTGGAAATTGGATTTTTGTTCAAGTGATCCTTTTGTTTTTGTCCCTAGTGTATTGTCTGTATTGCAGTTTTGTCACATAATGGCATACAGCCTTACAAATTTTGTATCATTTTCAAATAAGCTCAGTGACTTTTCTAGTGTCCAGTTGAGTTTTTCTGAAATAAAAGCAAAATATTGCATCCCAAATATGAAACCGATGAATTTTATCACTAAAGGCCAAGAAAATGCAGTAACAGTAACACATATCAGTGGCATTCCCATAAGAAACTTACAAAATGAACCCCAAGGTTAATGACCAATATTATGCTTAAAGAGAAAGCAGAGCAATGCCCGGCAAAGGCCTCTATTCAAAGGACACTGGTGAGCATGACACCAGAAAAATGGCAGACAAAGTGGGAGAGTGATTATTGCCATGTGCTCATGCTAGCAGATATTTCTCTTTCCTGTTGGATGAGAGAACCGAGAAATAGAGCACAAAACTGCTCCTGGCGTAGGTGCAACACATCCATAGGGAAGACACTCTATGACTTTTGGTTCTATTTGTCTTTGAAAAGCCATGCAATATACACAGGCATTTTCTTGTTTAATTAATGATTTTGTTGTGACCTGTAGGGCCCTTGTCACTGAAGGGGCTTTGGGATCAGGGCTACATAGCATCGGCTGTGCATGAGGAGTCACAGCTCTCCTACTTCTCTGGTGTTGTGATTTTTTTAATCTTTGATTCAGCATTTGTGGAATCCTTCTCCAGCCTCTGTTGTTCTCCAGAGTTCCAAACTAGAGGGATTTGTCCTCTCACTAGTTGCGCCTGAGGGTCAGTTTCTCGGAGGGATACCTCTTGTTGCCATCTTGGTGACATCGCTCCATGCATTTTTTAAAAACTAGAAGTCTATTCCTCAAAACAGTGACAGTGATCATGTCTGGATGGTGGGATAACTAATTTGTATTTTATCCTTTTTTCTTATTTGAATGTAAAGGAATTCTCCACCTTAACCAAAACTTGGAGCAAAAGCCAGCTACGTCCTTGTTTCAGGAGAAGCATTTTGTTGCATTCTTTTTTTAAAGATTTATTTTATTTATTTATTTCTCTCTAACCCCTCATTGTTTGCATTTGCTCTGTCATTTGTTGTGTTGGTTTTTTTTTTTTTTAGGAGGCAGCAGGAACCAAACCTGGGTGTGAAAGAAGTGCCTAATTGCTGGATCCACCTCCACACCCTGCTTTGTTGTATCTCTCATTATGTTTTTCTTTGTGTGTCTCTTGTTGTGTCTGCCCATCACGTCAGCTTGCTGTCTTACTCATCTCCTCTAGGAGGCACTGGAATGGAACCCAGACCTCACGTGTGGTAGGTGGGTGCCCAATCACTTGAGCCACATCTGCCTTCCCCCAGTGGATTTTTGAGTTATGCAAATGTCAAGCCAAGATCCTATTCAGGAATGAGGCCATTTCAGGTGCTAAATTTCTTTGCAAAGTAGGGTAAAAGTGCTATGTACTCTTATGTCTATGTAAACATATACGTTTTAAATAACAAAGGATAAAGAGGAAAAATTCAATACAGAGAGATAGTCTTATAATATGTTTATTACAAGATTAATGATATTTTAAAACTAAAGGTTAAATCTTTAAATAATTTCATATATCATTATATAGTATGATTGTATGTATACATTTATTGGTAATGAATACATTTTAAAGTACATTAAGTTAATCAATTTTAAAGAGTTGCCGATATGCAATAGAGAGGAAAAGACGGATAGGTCAGAAGGAAAAGTCCTTAGGGATGTAGTTTATTTTCAGCATGAGGGAGAAGTACATTAGAATTTACATTCTGTATCTCCTACAGAGGGTAAGGAATTTTGTTCACCAGATCTATATGTATGCTCTGAAACGGGTCTATTAACTTTCAGGTTTTTGTGCTGCATTTGGGTATTTCTTGACGGTAGACGATTGTAAAAACATACATACAGACAGAACAAAGGTTCCTCACTTCTAAAAAGCTAAAAATATCAATGTCTACTATATTATCTTTTGTTGTATAAAAACCATGGTCATATCTTCTCTATGGGCTCAGTACTCTTACATGACTTTTCAGGGTGGATTGTAAGACAGTTAATGCCGTCACTCTCCATTTGCATTAGGGTTCTCTGGAGAAACAGAACCAAGAAGATGCTATACACACAGAGAGAGTGTAAGAATTGGCTCAGGCAGCCGTGGGGACTGGCAAGTCCAAATTCGCTAAGGCAGACCACAAGGGGAATTCTGAGAAAGGCCAGAGACTGGGTCTTTCGTAAGGAAAGTGCTTCCTTAGAGCCTCAGTAGAAAGGACTGTCCTAAGAACTCCAACCTACTGCTATTACAAGGAGCAGACTCGAGGGCAAATGCCTCTCAGTGGGCTGACATCACTGAAATGTGCAGAACAAACTGATCAGGAAGCTGACACTTGGAATTTGCAGGACTACTTCAGCCAGAAATAGCTGACGTAGGAAATAGTCTGCTCTACTGACCTTCTATGGTACCTACAGAAACTAATGTAAGCTGAGGACGCAACAGAAACCCTGAGAAAAATCTTTGCGCCCCAGGTCACTCTGAGCAAAGGCAGTAACAGCTCACTGATGGAGGAATTTGAAAGTAATTACAGGTCACAAGAAAATCCAAACCCAACTCAACTCCTGACTACTGGACTCACCCCCCACAATGATCACTAGTGGCCTGAGTGAAGAAAAGTGCCCATTTCTGCGCATAAATATCATTTACCTCAATCTCTACTCTTCTACGCACGATGTCTGGCATTCACTAAAAAATTACAAGATAGGCAAAAAAGTAAGGAGAAAGAAACCCACGTAATCAACAGATCCAGACTGCAGATGACTCAGCAGTGGGAACTACCAGATAAGAGTTTTAAAATAAATTACTAACATGTTAAGGGAGCTATGGAAAAGGTGAGCAACATGCCCAATCAGCACACTTCAGCAGAGGAAGAACTGGAAACTTAGAGTCAAATGCAGAAACGAGATTAGAGTTACCAGGAGCTGACTTAAAGTGTGCACTGGATCCTGGAGGACAGCAACCCATTCTCAAAGGGCGCAGTCCCAGGATGGCACCTCTTGGTGCTAGCTCCATGCTCCTCGGGCCAACGTCTTCTGCACGGTGTGGTGTGTGGTAAGATGAGCGGATGTCACGGGCATATGCCCATTGCCGTCATTCACAAAGTGGGTCACTTGGTCCAAAACAACGTTACACAGGCCCCCTTGCCCCGAGGTCTCACACACTGCGAGTTCTCGTTGGTGTGGGCTGGGGGCCCTGAAGGCTGGAAAGGCAATTCTTGCCCAGAACACATGTCGGTACCAATCGGTAATAATCACTTCCCTTTCCAAGGGGAGAGGGGTTTGATGTGGTGGAAGGGGTTTGATTGACGTGCCGCCAGTGGCTGACTGAGCTAAGCGTTGCTGGCATATCAGGGGTTTAGCAGTGGCCTCTGTTGTTGGCATGCAACAGCAATGTAGGAAGATCACCCGCCGTGAGCAGGAACCCTTGCTGTTAGGCTCCTGTGTGGCCTCATTTCTGCCAGCACACTACATGATAAACAAGACTATCGTCCAGGCACTCAGATACTCAAGACAAATCCTGGCTGATGTCTCCTGGCTGAGTCATCCTGCCCATGTGGTGGTTTAGAGCCTCTTGGCAGTGCTGTTCTCTCGTGGGCGCTAACGTACAGAGCCTCATGCTTTGTGTCCACTCCCAGAGGTCCTCTGACATGTCACCTCCCCAGCCTCCTTGTTGTTGAACTTCCACCATGCTCCTTCCAGGGCACTGACCGACCATCCATACCATTTGTTTCTGCCCCTACGCCTGTGATAAGTTCCCCTCAGGCCATTCATTGCTCCACGCAAAGTAGATGAACAGATAACTGCACAAAGCTCTGCCCTCAAGGAGGATTTTCCCTCATCACTGTCTTTCAAAACCACCCTGAGTGGAGCTGCAACGCAACAGCGGCCCATTTTGGGCTTGCACCTATGTGGTAAAATGGTGCACCCATGTTATAAAAACGTTTTAGTAATGGAAGACGGTAATGGTGGCACAACATTGTAAAAGCAAGTAATGCCACTGAATCGAACACTTATAAATTGTTAAAAGGGAAATGTTAATACACATTATATATATATTTAACTACAATAAAAATGCAGGTGGGGGAGTGGATGTGGCTCAAGAGGTTGAGCACCTGCTTCCCACATGGGAGGTCCCGGGTTCAGTTCCTGGTGCCTCCTAGTTAAAACCAAACACAAACAACAAGCAAACAAACAAACAAAAAACAACTTAGGGGAGCTGATGTGGCTCAGTTGTTAAGCATCGGCTTCCATATACAAGGTCCTGGGTTCAATCCCCAGCCTCCAGTACCCAAAAAAAAAAAAATGCAGGCAGGAAATAGATGTAGCTCAGTGGTTGAGTCCCTGCCTCCCACATACAAGCTCCTGGGTTCAATCCTGGATATCTCCTTCAAAAAAAAATGCGTGTAAATAAAATTGACAGCTTTTTAAAAATTGCAAAAAAAACTATCCATCCAAGAAGCGAGCATAGGCTCATATGCTCTGAGGCTGGACATTGGAGGCCCTCATAAGGCCATAGGTATGGAGCTGAGGGAGAAGCATCACCGCAACCATGAGAGATGGGTTAGGCGCCTGGATCACCAGTTTTTCCAATTTAATTGTGGTTTTTGGACCTGCTCAAGCCCAATCCCACACTTCCGTTTTACTATGGATAGCTGCTGGGCTCACCAAAATTTCTGATTTCGTGGGTCTGAGGGTAGCCACTCCCTGCGAGGGGTTCTGGCCACGTGGTCTTTTGATGTTCCGTGGCTTCACGCTCAGTTTCAATCAGGGCTCCACAGCCAGCCAGTAGCAGGTTTTCAAATATGTATACTTTTTTGCGGCAAATGGCACGGTCTTGCTCCAGAACCCTAGAGATCTGCCCCGTGCGCGGCCTCTGCACAGGCTCCACGTGGCGGCCTTCTCTACCGTGGCTTCTGCGATGCCCTGGCTTCCGCTGGGGCACCTGGCTCGAGCAGCGCTGCCATAGCACAGCCGGGGCCGCTGAGAGCGTCCTTGTGCTGGGGCCCGCTCAGAACTAGCAGCCTCATGCCACCTGGTAGATTCATCAGAGCCCAGTTCCAAGCACAGGCTATACGGTCCCCCGCACCTGAAAATGCCTACAGAGCTTCCAAGCGGCTGAGGTAAAAGGTGCAGCAACTTACCCTTTGCTGTGGAGGACACGTCTCGGCAAGCCAGACCCTAAGCACGTCATGACTGGGGCGGGCAACTGAAGTTCTCTGCGGGTTTCTCCTCCACCCTTTGACGTGTCCACGGTACTGGCCTTTTCTTCTCTGTGCAAGAAACGGCATTGCTATAATATCACTCCAGTGGACCAGTGAAGTTCTACCAAATGCCGGGGAGTCCAGGGCCCTCTGGAGTACGTGGTGACGGACAGTGGGGGATTGGAGTTCTGGGACGAGCGCACCGACGTGCGCTGTGGTCATCGCGTGTGAAAGCCCGTTGCTCCTCCTTGCTGATGAGTGCTGAGGGAAAGTGACTTCCGGGGCGGTAGCCACACACCGGATACCCAGGCTGGCTGTGTCGCTCAGCCTGCAGCTTAGACGGGGCTGTCACATGGCTACGTTTGTGACAGTCCACTCACTCTGCCGTGATTCGTCCAGATTCTGCAGGGGCCAGACTGCGAATTAAATGGGGATATAGTGAAGACCTCTACCATTGAACTGGTTAAGTTTTTGAGGGTGAGACTAATCTCTGCAGACCCCTGAGATAAGCTATTGCTTTGGATTCACTCTCTTAGTAGACAGAAACATTTTGGAGGCTTCCACTGGCCTTCCTACCTTCAGTCCCTAGTCCACGTCAAGGAATCAGTGCAAGGTCCTGCCAGCGGCCAGAGGTGATCATCCTGATTACAGACTCTGGAAACGGGGAGGGTGGGTGGGATCCATGAGCCCACTGGGAAACTGACTTCACAAAGACTTTATTTCCAGGTACCCACATTCCCCTCCTTTAATAGGGGATGGAGAGGGAAGTGGTTGTGGCTCAACTGATAGAGCATCTCCCTACCATATGGAGGGTCCAGGGTTCAATACCCAGGGCCTCCTGACCCGTGTGGAGCTGGCCCATGCACAGTGCTGCCGTGTGCGAGGAGTGCCCTGCCACGCAGGGGTGTCCCCCATGTAGGGGTGCCCCACGCGCAAGGAGTGCGCCCTGCAAGGAGAGCCACCCTGCGTGAAAAAAGCACAACCCACCCAGGAGTGGCACCGCACATACAGAGAGCTGACACAGCAAGATGACGCAACAACAAAAAAATGGCAACACAGTTTCCCAGTGCCACATGACAAGAATGCAAGCACAAGCAGACACAGAAGAACACGCAGCGAATGGACATAGAGAGCAGACAACAGAGCGGAAGGGGAGAGAAATAAATAAAAATTAAATTAAATTAAATTAAATTTTTAAAAGTTAAAAAGTAGGGGATAGAGGATAGCATATTGACATCTGGCTCCCTGGGTATCAGTGTCAACTCCAACACTGTGTCCCTGGAAATACCTGGGTATTCCCTTTTCCACTAGATGGTACCAGAGTAAATGGCCATAGGTTCCTTAGAGAAGCACTGGGGAAATCAGTACTGAAGATACTGTGCATATGAGAGCTCCAATATAGCCCATACCTAAATACCCAGATTTACCAACTTTTAGCATTTTGCCACATTTGCTCTATCAATCTCTCTCCCCATTATGTAAACGTTTCTAGTAGACGGCAACATCATGCTCCTGCAACACCTAATACCTCCATGTGTATTTCCTAAGAACGAGGATGCTCCCGAAGGCACCACGTTACCTACAGCCCTCAGTGAGAACACAGGCTGCTCGCCAGGTGTCTCATTGTCCCCGCGACATCCCACCGCCCTTCGTCCCTCCTGCCCCTGGCACCACGTGAGGAACAGGGAGAGAGGAAGGGCCCTTCCATCCTGAGCCGAAGCTGCCGCGGCCGGGAGGCACAGGTGGACGGCGAGGCTGCGCCACGGGCCACCTGCCCTCCTCGGGGACGTCGTCCACGCCCAGGGGACTTCCTCCATGGCCAAAAGCGTCTTCGCTGCCTTGTGGATACGGCGAAAAGGCAAGCAGATGCTTTCAGCGTCTCCTTCAGAGCACTCCTAGCACGGAGGCCCCTTTACCCAAAGTATCCGAGCTCATCCTCCCCTTCAGTCTGGACGCGTGGACGGCGCCTGGACAGCCCGGTGTCTTGGAGAGGCAGGGTGGGGGCTGTTCTCCCTCAGGGCACCGCGGCCCCGTGGCACCTGCCCCGCTGGCTGGGTGAAGGTGTCCGCTGGGACGCGCGTCCTGAAGGCGGGGAGATTGCGCTCCAGGGATCCAGCCTAGAACACGGGTAGATGTGGAAGGGTCTGCAGGGCGCTGGTAAAATGCCTGCAAGCCCAGGCCTGGGTGTTGCTGATAGCCCTCCCACACGGGGAAGGGCTTTTCAGGCGCTGCTGCCGTGGATCCTTGTTCCTCGAAATCTTTAACAAGCAGCTTCTCTCCTTAAAAACGTGAGCACTGGCCCGCCTTACGCTGGCCCCCCGGGGGACGGCATGCAGGGTAAAGTTTGGAAAGCGCTGGCTGAGTCATCCTGAGAGGAAGCTATAAATCACCTTCTCCCAACCCCCAACGAGCTTGCCCAGGAAAGACAAACATTACAATTTTGTTTATTCTAATACTAGTGTTGATGTCAAGCAGGTCAAAAAATACCCCAATTATTTCCCATCAATATACATGATCCTACTGGTTACACTGTATCTCTTCAGTCCTCAAGAAAGATATTGAAGAAATTTAGTGTGTTAAAAGCCAAACTAGGCCCTGGTTTGCAATATTCACCCTATGGAAAGTATATTGAAAACCAAACCAATATTTCTGAATGCAGATTATTAAAAGTAAAACACCTCCTAAAAAAGCCTCAGTTTGTCATATCTTATTTTTCTTGTACAAGGTCTTATACATTAAATGGATGAATATTTGTGAATAAATATCATTCCAATTTTTAAGATCCAAAGGCAGATCATTAAAGGACTTTACTGATAATTACAGAATTTTAATATTTATAGACATCTGTCACTTTACATTTTAAGATAGTCTTACCATATGTGCTGCTTTCTTTTAATTCTGGTAATTAAAGTTTATTAACATATACTGTGAATATGTAGCCGCTAAAGCTCTCAAACTGATTATTTATCAGTAGGTTTTCTTACTGACAAGCTTTTAGTTTTTAAGAGGTAATCATTACAAAGGTTGAATTTGTGCTAGAAAGTTATTCCTCTTTTGGTAAAAATTTGTTGTGCACATTTCAGGTCTCTTAAATCGGGTCTAAAAATGTACCTTACAGCACTTCAAGTGTGTGGCTGTGTTTAGGTTACAGCTCGACTTGATATCATTATTTATTATGTGAAATAGATCAGTAATTTGCTAGAATTTCTGCCTAATAAGTACAGCTTTTTTTTTCCCTTTCTAATCTTCACTAACTTTTCAGTTTTGCCTGCGGCAACTCTGAAGACACAGTGCTCCTGTTGGGAAACGCCCCTGGCGCCTCCAGCTTCCTCTCACATCAGGTACAGTATCCAGATTGACTACTGCGTGGTTGGTCTAGAGAGAGCTGCATTTCTCTTTTGAGTCTGTCTAAAGATCGCCATAGGTTGGCTTTGATTCTGCACTATTTTGATCAGCCTTTAAACTAGTAAAAATGCTAGATTTTTTTTTTTAAGTTTTAAGTGCTATAGATAACAACTCCCCAATTTTCTTAAAAACAGTCTATCATTTGAGGTAGGCTGGGAAAGGGAGAGTAACTTACCTAATCACTGTCGTATGTACGCGTTGCATGTCCTCTAGATGTACATTACGGCTGAGGAAACCTAAGACCTGGACCCAACAGAGCAGAATATCTGGCTGGGAATGAAACAATAACATGTAACACCCAATGGTCTTGGAGGTGATATCATAAAATAACGAGACCGATGATCATGAGCTCGGACTGATTTTTGCTGCATCATGAACTCTGTTAGGACAGAGACCACGACTACATCATTCAATAAAACACTCAAAGTGGCTTAACAGAAATCAGAAGCTATTGTTTCCCGTAACCGAGACGTCCATTGGATCTGCTTCCAGATTAGCCTGAAATAGTGCCGGCAGGCTTCCTCTCTCAGTAGGGCTTCCTCTGGGTTGGCTCTTTCTCAGATGCTCAGGGTGGCATCTTCTAGCTCCAGTTCCCCGAAGCTCTTGTCTTTCTCCTCCCGGCGGCAAGATCCAGCAGAGGAAAGGCATCGCAAGCTTCATATCCTTGGAGCACTAAATCCAGTAGAGAGGACAAGCTGCTCTTTCTCAGAAGCCTCAGTAGTGCCTTCCTGTCCTCTTGGCTCTAGCTGGGTGAAACGCTGACCCCTGAACCCATCAATGGGTAAGAGAGATAGGAAATGCTGATTAGCCTGAGCCAAAATGAACTCATTCCTACCATCAGAGGTGGATCAGTCCCATACAAACCTCAGCAGTGGACTGGAGCAGAGGTTTTCCATGGGCATTGGGAATAATGTTTCCAGAATGAGATAACATGGAGACTGGACTACCAACATTACCTGTCCTCTACAATGACTTCTATTCATTTGCTCAACAAAATATGCTAAGTTGTATCTACTTGTGCTGAACAGTCAATGTGCTGCCTTTTGAAGAGTCACATATAGAAGACACACCATTCCCACGCTCACGGAACCTCTACGAGATGGCTCTTTCACATCGGTGGTAACTGGGGCTGGCTGTCAGCTGGGAGCTTGGCTGTTTGGGTGGAGGGGGTGAAGGTAAGACCAAGCTACCAGTGATGTGGACTATGGGTAGAAGGCTCTTTGTCTCTTCAGAGATAACCCAAACTGTTTGACTTGTGGGTATGGAATGGTAAGAGGCTGCAGTCCTGCCCTTAGGGACAATGGCAACTGCTCCAGTCCCAGGAAACAGTTTAACAATGCAAGGGCTATAAACTTTAAGTATTTAGGGAAATGCAAAAAGTAAATATGCTAAAGGCTTATCTAGAATGTCTGGAGTCCATGCTAAAAGCTTACCTAAGATGTGGAAGATATATATGCTAATTGAAGCCTATTGAACTGAAACAAAGCGACCATTTGGCCTTTCCTCGTGGTATAAAAGACATTTGAAAATCTTGTTCAGGGCTCGGGATTCAAACAGAAAGCTCCCGAGTCCGGCCGGCCGTCAATAAACCATTTTTCCTTCTCAAAATCATTCCTGAGTCCTGGCCTCTCTATACTCAAGTAATTGAACTTCTCTCAAATTCTACAACACCAGCATTTCTAGCTTGGGGTAAACCTGGGATGGCACAGCCTTCAGGTCTTTCCTACCCTTTCTCACCCACGCCATTTCCTCTCATTGTAAGCTCTGCCGTGCTCTGGTGCATATCTTGGCCCCACCAGTATGGAAGATCACCGCAGCAGGGGCTACTTTGTCCAGACTTGGCAACTCAGCCCTTGATCTGGATCCACATAGAATAAATCTGATTCTTGGCAGGTAGGGATTTAAGGAGTCCTAACATGCTACCTAAATGATCTAGCACCTTAAATTCTTCTTTAATTCAAGTATTCAATAAATGTTTCTTGGGAAGCAGATGTACCTCAGGCAACTGGGTTTCCACCTATCACATGGGAAGCCACTGGTTCAGATCCTGGTGCCTCTTGAAGAAGACAGCGAGCTGGCACGATGGGCAGGGGTGGCAAGCTAACACAACAAGAGACACAAGAAGAAAAAACATAATGAGAGACACAACAAAGCAGGAAGCAGAGGTTCCCAGTGCCTCCTAAAGAAGACAGCGAGCTGACACAGTGGGCAGGCAAAGCAAGCTGATGCAACAAGATAATACAACAAGAGATGCAGGGAGGAAAAACATAATGAAATATACAACAAAGCAGGGAACAGAGGTGGCTCAAGCCATTAGGCACCTCCCTCCCATACCAGAGGCCTCAGGTTTGGCTCCTGGTGCCTCCTGAAGAAACAGGGAGGGAAGTGGATGTGACTCAACTGATAGAGCATCTGCCTACCATATAGGAGGTCCAGGGTTCAAACCCAGGGCCTCCTGACCCTGGTGGTGAGTTGGCCCACGCATAGTGCTGCCACACACAAGGAGTGCCATGCCAAACAAGGGTGTCCCCCATGTAGGGGAGCCCCCTGTGCAAGGATTGCACCCATAAGGAGAGGCGCTCCGTGCGAAAAAAGCACAGCCTGCCCAGGAGTGGGGCCGCACACATGGAGAGCTGAAGCAGCAAGACGACGCAAGAAAAAGAGACACAGATTCTCAGTGCTGCATGACAAGAATGCAAGCGGACACAGAAGAACACACAGGGAATGGACACAGAGAACAGACAATGGCGGGGGGGGGGGAATAAATACATAATATAAATCTTTCAAAATAAATTAAAAGTCATTATTTCTCCTTCTCTTCATTTTCTGGTAATGAATTTAGGAAGCCCTAGCGTGCTGACTTTTTATTTGGTTTGGTAATCGGATTCTTGGTTTGTACCTTGACACTTCCCAGTACCTAGCTTTCTGGTTTCCCTTTTCCGGAGTCGTCTTCTGCCTGGTGCTGCTCTTGGCTGGAACCAGCACCCTACGTGCACCTGTCGCCTTGGGGTGGGGGGTGGAGGCGCTGCTCCTTCAGCCAGCGGGCTCTCCATCAGGCCTCATGACCTCGCGCTCCTCGTGCGCTCCGTGTGCCCGAGCCGCCGACTGCCAGCCCTGCCCAGCCCGCCCCCGCCGGCCGTCCCGGCCTCGGCGGTCCCGGCTGCTTCCCGTTCCTGCCTGCTCTGGCAGGAGTTACTCCAGTTCTGGGCTCCCTGTGGTTTGGCCTGTTTCCGTGGCTTACCCTGAACTCACACATGCTGGAGCCGCGGACGCCTCCAGGCAGTGGGAAACGTTTCCTGCCTGCCCTTCTGCCCGAGGAAGGCGTTTCCCACCCAGCCCCGAGCGAGCCGAGGGGTTTGAGGAGATGCACACACGGCTTCCACTGTGCTGAAGGAAACGAACGAGCAAGCGCTTGTGCAGAAAGAACTGGGGGAGGCAGCTGTGGCCCAGTGGTTGGGGCGTCCGTCTACCACATGGGAGGTCCGCGGTTCAAACCCCGGGCCTCCTTGACCCGTGTGGAGCTGGCCCATGTGCAGTGCTGATGCGCGCAAGGAGTGCCCTGCCACACAGGGGTGTCCCCCACGTAGGGGAGCTCCGTGCACAAGGAGTGCGCCCCGTAAGGAGAGCCGCCCAGCGCGAAAGAAAGTGCAGCCTGCCAGGAATGGCGCCACACACACGGAGAGCTGACACAACAAGATGACGCAACAAAGAGAAACAGATTCCCAGTGCTGCTGACAAGAATGCAGGCGAACACGCAAGACACACAGCAAATGGACACAGAGAGAAGCAAATAAATCTTAAAAGAAAGAAAGACCTGCGGGGGCGCCGTCTGGGCGCTGAGCAGGGCGCCGTGGAGCACCCCTGAGGGGCGCCTCTGTCAGGGGGACTCCTTCACCCACACTAGCTCCGGCTCTCGGCTCAGGGCCCGCGAGCCTGCGCCCTCCTGGTCCGTTCTCGCCCCCTGCCCTTGCTAGTTGGAGCAGCTGTTCTCTTCAGTCCCGGTCGGCTTCCGGTTCCGGTTCATCCGCTCAGCACAGACCACGGGCCCTGAGCTGACTGCTCCACAGACTCCCGGCGCCAGCGTCCCGGGCTGCGGGTCCCTGGGGTCACAAGGCCGCGGCTCGTGGCCGGGCGGCCCCTGGGGAGCCGGAACGGCTGGGGCGGCCTCGGGTGGCCCTCTAAGAGGGAGAGGGCCAGTGCGTCCCGAGCGGCCTGCGGGCGGCGCCCGGCGGCGAGGAGGCGGCGGGAGGGAGGGCCGCCCGCCACCCGCGGCTCGGAAGCGGGGTGCGAGGGCGGCGGGGCGGAGCGCCCCGAGTCGCGGCCGTGGCTCTCGTCGCGCGTGGCTGCCCCGCGCTGTGGGCCTCGCGGCCGTGTGCGCGCGCCCCAGGGGCGGGCAGCGACGTCGGCGGTCCCCTGCACGGCCGCCCTCGCGCTGCCGCTGCTCAGTGAGTGCCTTCTGCTCTCACGGCGCAGCCCCCCGGAGACGCGCCAGCCCCCAGCTCCTGGCGTTCCCACCGCTCAGCCCAGCACCTGCATAAACACGTCCCTTCCACGACGGGAAAGAATGAAGGAGGGAGAAGTGCGTGGCGGGAAGGGAGACCAGAGTTCTAACAGCGCGGGAGCGGGGGAAAACCGGAGTTTCAGCAGGGAAGGCGAGGAATGCTAACGCTGGGACGCGGCCTGTCTAGGCGGAAGCGCCGGAAACTCCACACTGCTGCGTTCGCTGGAACGTCTGGGCCTGCAGACGCGCCCGCGCCCCCCGGCTGGAAGCTAGCGGGCTCCCTCGCGTTAAGACCCTGGGTGGGGCAGTGCTTGCCTCCGCGGGAGCTGCCTGCGCGTCTGCTCCCGGCCCCAAGAGCCGTGATGAGGGGCGAATACCAGCTCCCGCTGACCGGGAGGCGCTGGCCCGCGCGGGGACTCTCTACGGGCTCCCAGCAGGTGCTGGCCAGGGTCCCTGGACGAGCACTGGGGGGGGCTGGGTCAGTGGGCTAGCTCGTGAAGCTGCTTGAAGGGGCTTGTCAATACGGGGCTTCTCCTAGACAGAGGCGGTAACACCCTGGCAAGGGTCCCAGGAGTCGGGCAGAATAAGCCACTTGAACAACAATCAGAAACTTGGAAAGCATCTTGGCATGCGTAAAATGAAGATGGAGAAAAGAGCCAAAAGGCTCCAGAAGTGGGCCTATGGAATTCATCTACCGAATGAGGCCGTGGCCGTGCTCCCTGGGGGACACCGCGTTTCTAGAGGTGATAAGGAAAGCCTCGTGAGGCGTGCAGCATGCTTAGAGCCCAAGGGTGGCGTCGACAGGAGACGCTGTCACAAAACTGAGCTCTGTGGGCACGTCGGGGATAAGGGCACCGCCAAATGGCTGGGGTCCTCTGGTCAGAATCTAGATGGCCTGATTACTGGGAGGACAGTAAGTCTGCAATGACAGCGGAGGATCCACACAGATGTGTAGCAGAACCTGGTGTTTCCAGGGCCAAGATAAATGTACAGCCAAAAGGGGTATGGTTTAATATACAGGGCATGCTAAGAGTCTCAGGGGGAAGCGGATGTGGCTCAAGCGATCAAGCTGCCGCCTACCACATGGGAGGTCCCTGGTTCCGTCCCCTGTGCCTCCTAAAGACTGCAAGCTGTTGCAGTGGGCAGACATGGCCAGCTGAGGCAACAAGAGACACAAGAGGAGAGGCATAATGAGAGACACAACAAAGCAGGGAATGGAGGTGGCTCAAGTGATAAGGCACCTCCTTTCCATATCAGAGGTCCTGGGTTCAGTTCCTGGAGCCTCCCAAAGAAACAAGGAGGATGAACAGACACAACAACTGCAAATTAAAAGGGAGTGGGGAGAAATAAATTTTTAAAATCTTTTTTTTTAAAGTCTTAGGGTACTATAGCAGTTTGATATGGTTATGAATTCCAAAAATAGATATTAGATTGTGTTTGTAATCTGGTCTGTACCTGGGCATGATTGAGTTATAATTGGGGCTTTGATTGGGCCATGTCATTATGGCGTTGAGTCCCTGGTGGGACTCACAGATGAAAGTCATGGTAAAGGACAGAGTCGAGGCTTTTAATGTTGGAGTTTTGATGTGGAGGTTTGATGCTGAAGCTGGAGCCCCAGGGAGAGAGAGACAAAGCTGTTTGCCTGATAGTCTACAGCTGACCTTGTGGAGAAAACAGAGGAGCTGAGCCCAGAGGAACCCAGGAAGCCTGAACCCTCACAGATGTCGGCAGCCATCTTGCTCCAACACGTGAAAATAGACTTTGGTGAGGGAAGGAACTTATGCTTTATGGCCTGGTATCTGTAAGCTACCCCAAATACATACCCTTTATAAAAACCAGCCAATTTCTGGTATGTTGCATCAGCACCCCTTTGGCTGACTAATATAGGCACCAACTAAGAAAAGGCCAGGACCACATGGCTTCACTGGTGAACTTTACCAAACATTCCAAGATTAATACGAATCCTGTTCAGACTCTCCCAAATTTTTGAAGAGGAGGGGTCACTTCCTTACTCATTCTATGAAAACAGCATCACCCTAATACAAAACCAGATAAAGGTATCACAAGGAAAGAGTACAAACCAATAACCCTTAGCAATGTAAATACATTATTGTCTCATTTGATGAATTCTCTGTACCATCACTTCCTCTATTGTTTCCATTTATTTTTCCATTTAACATCCAGATGATCCAAACAAAACAAAACAAAACAAAAAAACAAGTTCAGAGAATTAGATCACAAACACCTGTGGGCCCACTACTCAACTCTTGCTGAAATTTTGCTTTTTGATTTCTTAGGAAATAAAAATTAGGTCAAAGAAATTCTTTTCTATTCCTATTTTAGTTTTAAAAAATGTTATCACGAATTGGTCTTGAGCTTATCAAATGCTATTTCTGTTTATTCCAAGATGCTCTCATTTTTTCTCTTTTAATCTGTTAATGTGGCAAAATAACATAAACATAGTTTTCTAATTTTAAACTATCTTTGCACTGTGGGATAAATCTAATTTGTTCATGATGGATTCTTTTATTTATATGTTGCTGAAACTCGGTCAAAATTTAACTGTTCAAAAGTGAGATTATAATTTTCCTTTCTTGTACAGTTCTGGTCAAAATTGTATTAGGTAGTAAAATATATTGGGATGCATTCCCTCTTTTTATATTTAAAAAGAATTTTTTATATCATTCAGATCACCATTTGTTGCACACTTAAAACTCCGGGGTCAGTGGGTTTTTTGATGGGTTGATCTTTAACTACTGATAAAATTCTTCCATCATTATTGACATAGCCAGAGTTTTTGTTTCTTCTTTTTTTAGTCTGTTTTGATAAGTTTTATTTATTTGAGGAAATTGTCTATTTTATCGGTTTTCCCATTTATTGGTATTAAGTTGTGAATAGCATTCTCTTATGGTTTTGACAAGCTCTACCGTTCTGTGGCAATGTCTCTCCTTTTAGTTCTAGTAGATTTATGTGTGTGCTTTATCTCATTTTTAACTGCTTAATCTTGCTTGCTGGCCTTCCCGTTTTAATAGTTTTTTCAATGAATCAGCTTTGAGTTTTATCACCTTCTCTATTGTTTCTTTGTTTTCTATTTTATCAATGTATGCTTTCTATTAATTCTTTGCATCTACTCTTTTGGGGTTAACTCTGTTGAGCATTTTTCTCAATAATTCTGAGTCTTTTTTTTTTTACCCAGATATAAGCATTTAAGATGAAAATTTTCCCACTCAATGTCACTTTTGAAAAACTCTGTACATTTTTATGTGTATTATTTTCATGATCATTCAGTTATCTACATATTTTCTAACTGAAAATATGAAAATAACTGAAAAGTTGTTTTGGGTTGTGATAGGCGGGGTTCTGCTTCTCGGACAAGTTATTAGATCATTCTGTGCCTCTGTTCAATTATCTATAAAACAGAGGTAAGCAGAGTTCATATCTCATGGGTTTGTTATGAGGACAAATTAGCAAATGCACGCAAAATATGTAGAAGTGTGCCTGGTTCATAGTTATTCTTTGATTACTCTCGATGATTATCATTCCATTATGATTTTTTTCTTTGATTCCTTACTTTTTTAAAAATTTCCAAAAATATGGTACCTTTTTTGCTTATTTTTTATTGTTTTCAAATTAATTGCATTGAGGGAAGAGAATATGGCTATTATGACACAAATGTTTTGGTATTTGTTGATATCTCCTTTGTGACTCCAAAACATGTTGCACTTATCCTAAAAATAAATTCTGTTCTCTAATTGTGGAGCATAGGATTTTATCTACAGGCATTAGATGGTGCTTGCTCTGTTAGTAAAACTTATTTGTTCTTGCTAAACTTTTGTTTGCTTGATCTATCAATTAGAGAGACAGATGTGATTTTAAAAACCTTCCATTATGATGGTGCTTTTATTTCTCACACCCTTCTGTCAATATTTATACTTTACATTTGAGGCTATGTTAATAGGCTCATACAATTTCAGACTTATATTTTTAGATGAACTGTTCCGTTTTCATTATTTAGCTATTTTCTTTATGTCTAGTAGTTCTTTTGCCTTCAAATTTTTTATGCACAGTATTGATATAGCCCCATCAGTGTTGTTGGTTTTATTTTATTTTTTCTAATATTTGCTTGGTTCCATATCTTAGATTCTTTCCTTTCAACCTTTCTGTGTCATTATGTTTTAGGTATACCTCTTGTAAATAAGAACACAGCAATTCAGCTTTTTTAAATACAATTTTTAAATAATGGTGGGAAGCGGACGTGGCTCATCTGATAGCACATCTGCCTACCATTTGGAGGGTCCAGGGTTTGATCCCCAGGGCCTCTTGACCCATGTGGAGCTGGCCATGCGCAGTGCTGATGCGCACAAGGAGTGCCCTGCCACGCAGGGGTGTCCCCCGCGTAGGGGAGCCCCACACGCAAGCCTCACCCGAAGGAGAGCCGCCCAGCGCGAAAGAAAGTGCAGCCTGCCCAGGAGTGGTGCCACATACACGGAGACCTGATGCAGCAAGATAACGCAACAAAAAAGAGACACAGTTTCCTGGTGCCACCTGATAATACAAGTGGATGCAGAAGAACACACAGTGAATGGACACAGAGAGCAGACAACAGGAAGGAAAGGGAGAGAAATAAAATAAATCTTTAAAAAAATAAAATAAACGATAGTGTATTCTCTTTATGTTTATTAGAACTAATGATATATTGTATTTATTTCTACCATCGTGTTTTTGTGCTATTTTCCAAGCTGAGTTTTTGTTTGTTTGTTTGTTTTTGTTTTCATAGTAGCAGGAGAATTTAGTGTAAAGTGAAAGTACACACTTAAGACAGGAGTGTGGGCGTGCTCTTATGAGTTGCATGAGTCGCCCCTCAGCTCTTGTTTATCTGAGAATATCTTAATCTCTCCCTTGTTTTTGAAAGAGAGTCTTGCAAGTCTTGACTGGCAGTCATTTTACTTCAGGATTTTAAGTATTTCAAGCTACTGTCTTCTCGCCTCCACAGTTTCTGAGAAGAAATCGTGTTCAATCTATTGGGATTCCCTTGTACGTAACATGTTGCTTTTCTCTTGCAGCTTTCAGAACCTGCAAATTGTCTTTTACATTTGATAGTAGAATCAATACGTGGCAGGGTGTATTTTTCTTCATGTTTATCCTGATTGGTGTTTTCTAAGCTTCTTGGATGAGAATGGCCACGTCTTTTGATAATCTTAGGAAGTTCTCCATCATTATTTCTTTGTCTATTCCTTTTTACCCTTTTTCTCTTCTTCTCCTTCTGGGACTCCCATATTGTATATATTGGTGTGCTTGAGGTGTCCCATAGATGTCTTAGGCTATTTCTGCTTTTGGTATTTTTTCCTTTCCACTCCACAGCTGGACTCATTTCAAGTGTCTTGTCTTCAAGCCACTTTCTGCTGCTAGCTTCATTCTGCTTTTGACACCCACCTTCTTCATTCAGTTATTGTGGTGCTCAAACTCTAATAGTTTTGTTTGGTTCCTTGTTAAAATTTCTATTTCTTTACTTAGATGCTCATGTTGTTCATTCATTACTTTCCTGATATCCTATAGTTCTTTCTCTGTACTTTCCTTAAGTTCCTTAAGCATTTTTATAAGACGTATTTTATTTATTTATTTCTCACCCCCACCCCCACTGTTTGTGCCCACTGTCTACTCTTCATTGTCTGTTCATTGTATGCTCTCTGTGTCTGATCATTTTATTTTTTAGGAGGTACCAAGAACTGAACCTGGGACCTCCTATGTGGAAGCAAAGCACACAATTGCTTGAGCCACATCTGTTCCCTGCTTGTTGTGTCGCTCATTGTTTTTCCTCATTGTGTCTCCTCATTGTGTCATCTTGTTGCATCAGCTCACTGTGCCAGCTCATCATGCCAGCTTGCTGTCTTGCTTATCTTCTTTGTGAGGCACTAGGAACTGAACCTGGGACCTCCCATGTGGTATGCAGGCACCCAACTGCTTGAGCCACATCCACTTCCCTCCTTAAGCATTTTTAAAATGTATTTTTTATTTATTTCTCCCCTCCCCCACCTTGTCTGCTCTCTGTGTCCAGTAGCTGTATGTTCTTCTGTGTCCACTTGCATTCTTATCAGTGGCATCGGGAATCTGTGGCTCTTTTTCTGTTATGTCACCTTGCTGCGTCAGCTCTCTGTATGTGTGGCGCCACTCCTGGGCAGGCTGCACTCCTTTCATGTGGGGTGTCTCTCCTTGCAGGGTGCACTCCTTGCTCATGGGACACCCCTGCATGGCAGGGCACTCCTTGCACACATCAGCACTACGCATGGGCCAGCTCCACACGGGTCAGGAGGCCCTGGGTTTGAACCTTGGACCTCCCATCTGGTAGGCAGATGCTCTATCAGTTGAGCCAAATCCACTTCCCCTTAAGTATTTTTAATACCATTTTTGAAAGACTTTGTTTGGTATGTCTACATTCTTGTCTTCTTCATTGGTATTTTCTGTGTTTTTATCCTCTTCTTTCAGATGGTTCATTTCTTCTTTCCTTGTTTGCCCTTATACTCTTTTGCTGCACACTGTACATTTTAACTTTTAAAAATGCTAACTCTGGTTTTATTTATTTGCATCTTCTCTCTTTTTTTCTTTGTCTAACTAAGGATCTTTTGATTTTGTTGATCTTTTCAAAGAACCAACTTTTGGTTTTGCTGATTCTCTATTGTTCTTTCTTCCTAATTCCATTGATTTCTGCTCTGATCTTTACTATTTCTTTCCTTTGGCTTGCTTTGGTATTCTTTAGCTGTGCTTTTTCTAGTTCCTCCAGGTGTGCAGTTATGTCTTCAATTTTAGCTCTTTCTTTTTTAATTCAAGCACTGAGGGCTATAAATTTCCTTCTCATCACTGTCTTTGCGGTGTCCCATAAGTTTTGATATGTTGTGTTCTCATTTTCATTCATCTCAAGATATTTGCTGAATTCTCTTGCAATTTCTACTTTGTTTTTTTTCTTTTTAAAAAAATTAAAGTTAATAGGTCACAAGGAATGTTGTTACATTAAAAAACATATAAAAACAAAAAATCTAAGAGGTTACCATATAACCCATTCCCTATCCCCCACCACATCATTTTTGTAAATTGTATTTTTTTGATCACATGTACATCACACACAAAAAAATGTTACACTAAAAAATATGAAGCTCCTGTATACCTCCCAGCCCCCCAGCCCACTCCTCCCACACCAACAACCTCCTCCATCATTGTGGCACACTCGTCGCACTCGGTGAACACGTTTTGGGGCACTGCTGCACTACACAGATGATACCAAGCTGGGTTTTGTTTTGTTTTGTTTTTGCTTTTGTTTTTTGCTTCTTATTTCTCCTTACTGTCTCCTACTTCTCATCCTTAAAGATTTAGCCAAAAGTGTATATGTTTCTCTGTTTTCTATTTTTCCTTGCAACTTGCTCTTTCCCTCTAAGTGCAATTTTCTTCTTGCTGAAAAGGAAGATTGAGGCTTCTTTCAGCAAGAGTCTGTCACGCTTATGATCTCAGCACCCCTAAACTAAGCCATGCCCAGAGCCTGGGAGCCTCGGCCTGGGTCCGTGGGCTTTTCCCTAATCTACTCTCACTAAGGGACCGCCTCTCAGGGTCGCAGGTTTATGGGAGAGCTTGTCCACGTGGGCCTTAAGCCTGGCTCTTGTGCTGGAGACAGGTAAACCCCAGGTCCTGTTCCGAGGGCGCTGCTCCGCTGCCACATCACAGCACGTGCTCACAGCTCTGGCTTTCAGTATTTCAGTACTCCGCCGTGTACTGCTTTCTGCAGCACTCAGCTCTACTTTTAGGAGATACTAGTTCTATTTTTTACCAGCATTTGCAGGAGTTCTTTGAGGGGCAGGGGAGTGTCAATATATTAAATTCCCAAGTCTTAAGTCTCAATTTCACTTAGTTTTAACTTCCCAACTAGCAGCTAACTTAGAATCAAGCATCTATGACACTATCATAGAAACCTTTTCTCTTAAATAAATACTAGTCTTAAATAAAGACTTAAATAAATACTAAAATAAATTACATTGAAATAAGATCTTTTTAAATAACTTTTTCACACTAAGCAACACACGCCTCTACTTGGGAAGGAGATCATCTTTTCATTGGAGAACTTGTATTACAGCTTTTATTTTGTAACACAGGACACAATTTCAGAAGCAAGTGTGTTGCTCGCTATGATAAAACTTGGATTCATTATAACATTTAAAGTACTAAAGGTTCATAGAAATAAAATTTTTCTGCACTTAACGGGTAGGTCACCAATTGTTTTCAAGTATAGGTTCTAGCAAATCCCTTTTTCAAGCACTTTATAAAACCTGGTATTCCTTGTGTGGAATATATATTACAAACTCCTGAACACACTGAAGATGCTAATTGCTTTTCAGAAGATCTGTTCTCTAGCAGTAAGTTAGCTACAGTGAGAGTCTCCAAAGGATCTAATTTTACTTTACCCTTTCCTGAGTCAAATGCACACACTTTTTAAAAAAATCAAAGTATCTGGAAAGGTGGGCTCAATTCTCCCTTTTGTTCAAGGAAAAAACAACAGCAATAGAGAGAAAGAGTTTTAAAAGATGTATTTTAAGAATTTAAATGAAGCCCTGCTGTGGTCAAGCTAAAGAAAAGGCTTTTCTACATGAGGAGAGCCAGCATCTTACAGGGTCAGGGGAGAGCTGTGGGAAAGTCCCCATAGTTGGGGACCCTCCTTCCAGGTTCCCACAGAAACTAAGCAGCCGTGTGCAGAGCGGCTCCACTGCCTTTCTGTTGTTGCTTTGAGCAATATAACAGATATAAATGTAGAATTCAACAAATAGGTACAAAGCAGGTACACGTATAACCATGGCCCAAGTCAAGAACTACCACGTGACGGTTGTCACAAAGGCGTTTGCTGCCATGTGCTTCTCCTGATCCCTCTGCCCTCTCTCTTCATGGAGATAACTGCTCTGCTGACTTTTTTTTTTTAAGATTTATTTATGCTCGCCTCCCCCCGCCCTGTTGTTTGCTCTCGCTTTCTACTCTCTGTGTCTGTTTGTTGTGTGCTCTCTGTGTCTCCTCATCTTCTTTTAGGAGGCCCTGGAGACCGAACTTGGGAATTCCCATGTGGAAGGAGGGTGCCCAATCACTTGAGCCATATCTGCTCCCTGCTTATTGTATCTCTTGTGTGTCTCCTTTTTGCATCATCTCATTGTGTCATCTCATTGTGTTCTTGCTGTGCCAGCCCATCATATCAGCTTGCTGTCTTGCTCATCTTCTTTAGGAGATATCAGGAACCAAACCTAGGACCTCCCATGTGGTAGGCAGGCACCCAACTGCTTGAGCCACATCTGCTTCCCTCTCCTGACTTTTGAGGTAATAATTTCCTTGCTTATTTCCCCCACATATGCATTCCCAAACAATATAGAATAGTTTTGCCTATTTTGAACTTGATATGGAATTTTCTATAAAGTCATACTGCTGATATTCTTTTGTGACTTTTTCCCCCTTTGTATTAGGTTTCTAAGTTTCCTCCCGGTCGCTATGTGTAGTTGTAATTCATCTCTTATCATTGCTATGTAATACTCACACTATGACTATAGCATGGATTACTTATTCATTCTATTATTGCTCGATCATATTTTATGACAATTACCACTGCGAAATCCTCTCTTTACCATCCTTCTCCCAGCCTCCTTGCCCCAAGGGAAAACATTTAGCTCTTTAAATACTTTGGACATATTGTCTATTACTTTTGTTTTTGGCACACAAGAGAATCTGAAGTTGTTTATACTCTTCTTGAAGTTCTTGGAATGCAAGGAGTTGCTTGGTTACTAAGGATGTTTTAAAGGCCATTTTTTCACCTGCAGTCTCAGCTCTCATTTCAGGTAAGGTACGTGGTAAGTGGACAGCAAATTCTTGTCAATAATACTGTGGCCCACCAGAAACACTTTAAAACAGACTCTTTTTTTTAGATTTATTTTTATTTCTTTCTCCTTACCGCTGTCATTGTTTGCACTTGCTATCCCCTCTCTGTTCATCTTCTTTTTAGGAGGCACTGGGAATCGAACCTAGGACCTCCCACGTGGGAGGGAG
This sequence comes from Dasypus novemcinctus, assembly GCF_030445035.2. Lineage (NCBI taxonomy): Eukaryota > Metazoa > Chordata > Mammalia > Cingulata > Dasypodidae > Dasypus > Dasypus novemcinctus. The sequence goes on along the minus strand of NC_080673.1, from coordinate 5,556,191 downwards.
GCACCCGACCACTTGAGCCACCTCTGCGCCCTGCTCGTGTCTCCTACTGTGTTTCCTCGCTGTGTCTCTTCCTTGTGTCAGCTTGCTGCATCAGCTCGCGGTCTTGCTCATCTTCTCTAGGAGGCACCAGGAACTGAACCAGGGGCCTCCCGTGTGGTAGGTGGGCGTCCAGCTGCTTGAGCCACATCTGCTCCCCTACAACGGGTTTGAGTTAAATATTTTTAAGGCCCAGCTTCCTTTTCTACATCAAACTGAATAATTAAGGTTAAAGAAATTCACTTGGTGCCTTTTACCAACTCAAGAACTGGGAGTGTAGTGTTATGAAATAAAAACCAGGCCCGGAAGCCCTCGAGACCAGTCTCGGTGGTCCCTCCCGCCTCTGCCCTCCTCCCACAGCAGGAGGCCAAGCCTGCGTGAATTTGGTTGCGGGAGGACGGCTCCCAATTTCACACCCCCCGGGAGAATAAAAGGGGAAATCCTAGAGCTGCTTCCGGGCCAGGCTGTGAAGTTTCCAGCAAACCATTGTTTGCTGTTTTCCATAATATTGTCTGGTCGAGTGGACTCATAGAGTAGTGAAGGGCTTTAAACATTTCCTTTCCTTTTAGGACTGCGAAATCCACCAAACTGTAGAGAAGAACACCTACAATACGCGGAAGTTAAAGAGCCGTAAAGCAAACATCTACGCAACGACCCACCTCAGACGACAGAGCCGACACCCCAGAAGTCCTCTCTCCTCTCCTCCTTGCACACTAGCGATAAGAGTCACTTATCCTGACTTTTGTGAGGATCATTTCTATGCTTTTCTTGGCAGTTTTATCATCTAATGAATGCATAGTTTTGCCTGATTCAAATTTTGTATCAATGGGATATGATTTTCTGTATTAGCCGTGACCTGTTCCTTCTGCTCGGCCTTATGCTTGCATGTTGCATGTCGCTGCAGTTCTTTTGCTTGCGTGGCCACATTTGGCCAGGCTACTGCTGGGCACTGGACCCTGTTCTCCCCCCGCGGCTATCAAGAACAATGATGCTAGACGCATTCTTACACATGTCTCTTGACACAAATGTGTACGAGTCTCTCTAACGTCTAGGAGATATATCTAGGAGTGGAACTGGTGACTTACATAGTACATTCATGTTCAATTTTATAGGGCAATGCCAAACTATTTTCCAAAGAATTTATACCTATTTATGTTCCCGTTAACACGGGAGGGAGTGGATGTGGCTCAAGAGGTTGAGTGCCTGCCTCCTAAAAACAAAAGCATCAAGCAAACACATGAAAAAGAACAACGCGGGGGGGCCGATGTAGCTCAGTGGTTGAGCACCAACTTCCCACAAACAAAGTTCTGGGTGCAATCCCCAGCCCCGGTACCTCAAAAAACATAGAAATGAACAAACAAAAAAACAGTATATGAGATCCTATTACTCCACATGTTCATGTATTCACCAAGATTTGGTTATATAACGAAAAAAAAAGAAGCCCCAGAGAGTAGACAGAGAGTGCAAACAAGTCGGGGAGGGGGGAAGAGGGGCTAGGAATAAATAAAATAAACCTTTAAAAAAATGGAACCAACCTAAGTTTCTATCAATAGTAAGTTGGCTAAATAAATTAGAACACAGCTATACAGTGGAATATTTTACAACCATGAAAAATGACAAAGACAGCTAACTTTTATTGAGCTATATAGCAGGAACCTTTCTAATTGCCTTACATGTACGTGTAATTTAATCCTTACAGTGCCCCTTGAAGTAGATATTATTCTACCCATGTTACAAGTGTAGGAACTGAGGAACAAAGAGATTAAGTTACTTCTTCATCATACCACGGATGAGTGGAGAAGCCAAGATTCAAACACAGGAAAGCTGACTCTGTAGCTATTAACTGGTCAAAAATGAGACGACAGGGAAGCGGATTTGGCTCAACTGATAGTATCCACCTACCACATGGGAGGTCCAGGGTTCCAACCCAGGACCTCCTGACCCGTGTGGAGCTGGCCCACGCGCAGTGCTGATGCGCGCAAGGAGTGCTGTGCCACACAGGGGTGTCCCCTGCGTAGGGGAGCCCCGCGCGCAAGGAGTGCACCCGTAAGGAGAGCCGCCCAGCGCGAAAGAAAGTGCAGCCTGCCCAGGAATGGCGCCGCATGCACAGAGAGCTGACACAACAAGATGCCGCAACAAAAAGAGACACAGATTCCAGATGCCACTGACAAGAATACAAGCGGACCCAGAAGAACACACAGCGAATAGACACAGAAAGCAGACAATGGGGGGAAGGGGAGAGAAAGAAATAAAAAATAAATCTTAAAAAAAAAAAAGAGAGATTACAAAACCAAATAACAAATGTACCACATGAATGCAAAATATAAATAATAGGAAAAATACGTGTGTGTGTGGGCATATATGGGATATATGGCATATATGGGAGCACTCTACTTTCTGCATGATGTTTTTGTAAACCTACAACTGCTTTAAACTTTTTAAATTGTTTTTAATCAAATAAAAATAATCAAGAAAATTAAAAATAAGTAAATCGTGTTAGTCACAAAGCTATTTTACCTTTATTTGCAGTTTGGGGCATTTCTTTGGATCAAAGCTCAGAAAAGAATGATAAATTTAGGCCCATGGCCACTCTCTTGAGGCCCAGGAAAAAGCACCAGATTATCAAAGTTAAAATAATGCCAGAAATGTCTTTATCTCTTATGCATAACACAGAACCATGCAAAATTCTTTCTGTTTGGGAAGCGGCTGTGGCTCAATCAGTTGGGCTCTCGCCTACCACGTGGGAGGCCCTGGGTTCACGTCCTGGGTCCTCCTTGTGAAGGCAGGCTTGCCCGCACACTGCAGAGCGCCCCCCAGCCCGCCAGTGCCTCAGAGAGCCGACTCAGCAAGGTGACTCAACAAAAAGGGAGACAAGCAAAAAACACAGAAGAGAGTGCTGCGAATGAGCACAGAGAGCAGACAGCAAGCAAGCCGCAAGTGGGGGGAGGGAAAATACAAATAAATACAGACACAGAAGAATGCACAGCAAATGGACACAAAAAGTGGGCAGTACACAAGAAGCCACAGGGGGGAGGATAAAAAAAATTCTTTCTGTTTGTAGTATACTCAAAATATAATGCATTTATGCCTTTTTCTTTATCAACTCCAGCATTTAAGTAGTTTTTATAAATTTAAACAATCAGTGAGAGAAGTGGAAGTGACTCAAGTGACTGAGCTCCACCTACCACACAGGAGGTCCTGGGTTCGGTTTCTGGCGCTTCCTAAAGAAGGCAAGCTGACACAACAGGCTGATGCAGTGAAATGACGCAACAAAGAGACACAAGGAGGAAAACACAATGACAGACACAGAAAAACAGGGAGCAGAGGTGGCTCAAGTGATTAATGCCTCCCTCCTACGTGGAATGTCCTGGATTTGGTTCCAGTGCCTCCAAAAAGAAGACAACCACACAACGAACAGACGCAGCAAGCACAAACAATGATGGAGGGAGGGAAATCAATAACTCTTTAAAAAAAAAGGTCAGTGACTCTTTCAGAATATCCCTCTCTGCAAGCCTCTGTTCCCTTCTTTTTTTTTTTTTTTTTGAAGATTTATTTATTTATTTAATTCCCCCCCCTCCCCTGGTTGTCTGTTCTTGGTGTCTATTTGCTGCGTCTTGTTTCTTTGTCCGCTTCTGTAGTCGTCAGCGGCACGGGAAGTGTGGGCGGCGCCATTCCTGGGCAGGCTGCTCTTTCTTTTCACGCTGGGCGGCTTTCCTCACGGGCGCACTCCTTGCGCGTGGGGCTCCCCCACGCGGGGGACACCCCTGCGTGGCAGGGCACTCCTTGCGTGCATCAGCACTGCGCATGGCCAGCTCCACACGGGTCAAAGAGGCCCGGGGTTTGAACCTTGGACCTCCCATGTGGTAGGCGGTCGCCCTAACCACTGGGCCGAAGTCCGTTTCCCCCCAGCTTGCTCACTTTATGAAGACTCTGTCCTTTGCCAGGGCAACTCAAGCATTTCCACTTAGCTGACTGTTGGCTATCACTTTTTTCAGACTTCTAATAGCCACCCTAGAAGGGAATTCTCCTTATCCCCTGGAATCCTTGCCAGGGTATTAGATCCTGTCTCCCAAGAAATTGCTTATCCAGTTTTACATTCCAGGAGTCTTGATCGAGCACTCTTAAAATGCAATTCCAGGGAAAGCGGATGTGGCTCAACTGCACATACTGGGCTATACTCCCCTGCACATACTCCCCTACACAGGGGCGCCCCACACACAAGGAGTGCACCCCGCGAGGAGAGCCTCCCCGCATGAAAAAACTGCGGCCCGTCCAGGAGTGGCGCTGCACACAGAGAGCTGACACAGCAAGATGACACAACAAAAAAGAGACAGTTTCTCAGGGCTTCTGGATAATGCAAGGGAAGCAGAAGAACCCACAGCGAATGGACACAGAGAACAGACAAAGGGGGAGAAGGGAAGAGAAATCAATAAAATAAATCTTTAAAAAAAAAAAATCCAATTCCAGGGAAGCGAATGTGGCTCAAGTGATAGGGCCTCCGCTTACCATATGGGAGGACCCGGGTTTGACCCCTGGGACCTCCTGGTGAAAAAGAAGAGAAAACATGTCCACACAGCCAAGTGCCTGCATGGCGAGCCATGTGCCCACATGAGTGCCCGTGTGGCGAGCCGAGGGCCTGTGTGGCAAGCCACGTGCCTGTGTGAGTGCCCGCATGGCGAGCCAGTGCCCAGGCGGCGAGCCAGTGCCCACGTGCCCGTGTGAGTGCCCGCGCGGCGAGCCAGTGCCCGCATGGCGAGCCAGTGCCCACGCGGCGAGCCTGTGCCCACGTGGCAAGCCAGTGCTTGCACAAGTGAGTCATGCAGCAAGGGGATGATGCAACAAAAGAGAGACAAGGGAAGAGTCGAGGAGAAGAGCCACAGAGACCCAGAACTGAGGTGGCACAATTGACAGGGAACCTCTCTCCACATCAGAGGTCCCCAGATCAAATCCCAGTAGGTCCTAGAGAAGAAAGATGAGAAGAGAAGACAAAGAGAGAAATAGATACAGAAGATCCACAGCGAATGGACGCAGACAGCAAAAACAGCAGGGTGGGAGAGGGGGAGAAGAGAGAAAAAAAAATTTTTAAGGGAAAAAAAACCAATTCCAGGGGAGCAGATGTAGCTCAAGTGGTTGAGCGCCTGCTTCCCATGTACAAGATCGATCCACAGTACCTCCTAAAAAACAAACAAACAAAAGAAAAACCCAACTCTCATTGGGGAGTGGCTGCAGCTCTATTGAGTGCCTGTTTCCCCTGTATAAGGTCCTGGGTTTGATGCCCATTACTGCCTGAAAAAAGATAAATCCAATTCCAGGGCTACTCCCCTGGTTCCTGACAGTACATGCTAGCTAATTCCTGCAATTCTGTTGGTTTGTTGTCGCTTTCCTCCTTTACCATGCTCAGCATGTCTCCCGCTGAGTTATATTGGGATTTAACCCTGGTAGCCAAGAGAAGATCGGGGTACTCATAAAGTGGGGGCAGAAGTGCTGGCTCTCACTAGGGGAGAGAGGTCCGTCTCTGCAAGCCTGAGGATTGGCAGGGGGCGGACTGCAGCCAGCATCCCCAGGGCACTCACCCATGTTCCAGAGCTCCCCGTTTCCCTCAACGGCACCCTAATCTTTACGCAACAGACCTGACTTGGCTGAGCGTGGAAACGTCTTTAACGATTCCATCTTTAGCCTACTGCCCAACTGTGCTGGCGTCTCTGCTGCAGGAGAGAAGAGCCTCTTTGCAAGTTACAGCTGCAGCTCTCTGACTCTCACACTCAGCCATTCACTGCTTGTTGTGGTCCTCAGTTTCTCACTGTTGTCCGTAGGACCTCAATATAATTTAGCAGTAATGAGCCTACTCTACTTTCTTGGTGGGCATATTTCTCTCATATCGTTTGAATGGCTGCATCACTGCCATAGCCTCTTCACTTTTTTTCACTTTTTCTGCTTCACTTTTCCAGATCACCATTGGTGAACTCTTTAGCAATTAAGCCTTCACTTTGTTCCAGGGACTATCTGGCAACTTTGCCTACTTGGTAGTGACAGAGCAATCTCAAATCCCCATTTACCATCTTTTTTCTTCGATTACTGCTGGTACACGTGTACAATTGTGTTAGCACAGGTCCCTAAGAAGCTGACACCAAGATAGGACGAGAAATGCAAGAGATTTATTAGAGGAAATGCCTGTAACAGAAAATGGGGAGGCAGCAAGGGAATCCTAGCTGGCTGGCTGTCCCACCACAGTGAGGTTCTGGCCCTGTGATAGAGAAAGGAAAAGGAAGATTAGGGTGGAGAGTCTTAAACTACAATGCGGTTTTAAGAATTTCAGCAAAGTTGACCGGAGAGTCCTTGGACCAGTATCACCGACAGGGAGCGTGTCATGCCTCCCAAGCATGAGACCTCCCTAGAGCCCTCCCGTGCTAGTCATTGAGGGGAGCAGCCCGAGCGTGGCACGGCCTCTGCGAGGATGGAGATCAACATCAGAGCAAAGCAGCTGGGGCCAACTAGCAATTATCTTCCCAATGGCCAGAGACCTGAGAAGCACATCATCATGGCCACCCTAGCAGATAACAAGAAGGGGTCACACAAACACCTCGGAGGTTGGAATTCTCAGTCACAGCCTATAAAACAACTGTTTTTATGTATTAAGAAAAAAAAAAAAAACTCTGGGAAACTAGAAACTATGAACATTGCATTAACAAGAAAAGAGTAAAACATCTAAAAATGAACAAATCTGTAACTGGGATAATGAAGCAAATATAATTGAATGGCAGATTAAACATAGCTAAAGAGAGAATTACTGAACTGGATGTTGGTTAGAAGAGATCATCTAGAAAACACAGAAAAGAGATTAAAAGACATAGACAAAATAAGAAGGCCTAATAAATATTTAATGTGAGTTTTTTAAACAAATCAATTTCATTGATACATATTAAAGCATAAATCCATCCCAAGTATACAGTCAATGGTACCCAGTATAATCAAATGGTTGTGCATTCATCAGTTCAATCATTACTGAAGTATTTTCATTATTTCAATAATAATAATAATGAACAAAATACAGACAGACAAACTAAAAACTCATTACCTTTCAATGTCTCTATGATTCCCCTGCTGTACATAGTTGCTCTTTTGTTTCCATCTCTCTAGTTTATTTGTATTTTTATTTTGTAAAAACCATCTTATATATACATTACCCATATTCATATTTCATATAAGGTTTCACTCTGTTATACAGTCCCATGTTACATTTTTCAGCTTTCCTTCTGGTAATACACATGTTCTTAGACTTACTCTTTCAATCACTGTCATACCCATGTAATAGCTCTGCTAATTACAAACACTATGATGTGCTTTCAGCATTTCTATTCATTTCCAAAGATTTACAAACAACCTTTAAACAATTGTGCACAGATTAATCCTCAGCTTTCCATTCTCTACCCTCATTCTATTTTCTGGTGTTCTCTATTCTAATTATTGACTCCATGAGTTTACACAATATATTTAGTTCATAATAGCATAATCAGACAGTATTTGTCCTTTTGTGTCTGGCTTGCTTCACTCAACATAATGTCTTCTAGATTCATCCATGTTGTCATACGCTTCACGATTTCATTTCTTCTTACAGCTGCATAATAGTCCGGCATTAATGAGAGTTTAATGGAGAAAAAGAATAAGAAAAATACAATATTTGGACTGGTGAAAGAAACAAATCCAGAAATTTAAGAAGCTTATGAAATCTTAAGCAGGAAAAAAAATCTACATCTAGACACAAGTGAAACTAAAGACACCAAAAGAAAACAAACAAATAAAACAGAAAAAAAACTTTAAAACACTTAAAATAATTTTTTAAAATACAAAGAGAAAAATCTTAAAAGCAGTCAAAAGAAAAAAAAAAGATTACTTTCAAGACAGTCTGCAGGAGACCTGACTCCATAACAACAACAAGGGAAGGCAAAAGAAAAAGTGTGATTTTCTAGGTTCTGAAAGAAAATAATTGTCAACCTAGAATTATTTCATGGAAGAGAGGCAATGAAGACATTTTCAGACAAACAAAACAGGGAGTTTGCTACCAGCAGACTCTCACTAAAGGAGAAATCATAAAGGATATACTTTGGAAAAGGAAAATGATCCCATATGGAAAGCCAAAGATGAGGAAGGAATGAAGAGGAAAGAAAGTTTTAAATGTTTGGGTAAATCCGGTAAACACTGACTGCATAAATTAATAATGATGATGTCTTTGGGAGTATATTAGTTGGTCAAAGGGGTGCTGATGCTAAGTACCAGAACTCTGCTGGCTTTTGTATTCAGGGTAGAAGCTTATAGTCACAAGGCCCTAAAGAGTCCAACTGAGGTGCCATAAGAGGTACTTTCCCACCCAAAGTCATTGGGCACGTGTTGATGCAAGATGGCGGAAACATCTGCCAGGGTTCAGCCTTCCTTCTTTCTCTTGAGGCTCCGTCGCCCCAGCTTCTTCCAATCTCAACTGAAGAGAAGTCTAATTTTCCCCACACGACTCATTTCTTTCTGAGCTCAGATGCTCTGGTCTCTCCACAAGCTGTAGACTCTCAGGCTCTCTCTCTTCCCAGGGCCTCTGCCATGTCTAATGAGCTGCTCTATTCCTCTGTGTTCTTCTTCTGTGTATCTGCTTCTCTGTGTTCTTGATCGGCTTTCAAAGGGGAGCGGGGACGCAAATCTGAGCGGCACTCTAATGCTGTGTTTGAATTAAAGCCCTAATCTTAACATAATTTGATCAGATGTATCAGCTGAATCTAATACAATCAAAGGGTTATCATTCCTAGAGGAACTGACCAGTTCACAACCATAATCAGTATCTCTTTTGGAATCCATAAATAATAAACTGCCACAAGGGGTTAAAAAACAACAATAGAAATGCAATCAATATCATCTCTATGGAGAGAAATTACAAATATACATACCCTTTGATTTAGCAATTTCACCAGAAATTCTAGGGATTTGTCTTGAAGGTCACAGTCTTACTGTAATAAGTCTTCACAATTGTTTTTTTATCACAAGTAAGGATATTTCATTTATGTGTGCACTTAGTAGAATTAAAATTCTGACATTTTGTAATTTTTCTCATATCCTTTTCTTTGTTCTTCCTGGTTTTGTCTGTATTTACTGCCACTGAATATCTGCTCTTATTTTAAGGTTTTAAAATTGAATCACAATTCAAGTGTATTGAGGAGATGATATTATTTAGTGATTCCATGATAAGTTATTCTATAGGGTAAATCTTTTTATATTATAAAGAAAATAGCCCTTAATTTGTCTGTTTTTCAATTGCAGAAAATACTTGTGTTGAAGTAGACTGGCATTTCAAAAATTTTTAAGTTATTTGCTTGAACTCAGAATGAATTTTCCCCTAAAACAGTCTTATTAATGATGATTATGCTTACAAGTAATCTGAAGAAAGCAGATTTAGCCCACAATCAGCTGTGTATAGAGGTGAAATACCAATATTAATGATGAATAATAGCAAAAAAACACTTACTATTGCTGTAAAATATAACAGAAAGCAGATGAAAAGAGCAATAAATCTTTTTCTTGAATGCCCATGCCTCAGAAAAAGAAGGTAAAAGCAGTGTACACACAGAGAGTTCTTTTTGTGGACTCTGAGCATTTTCAAGGCCTTTAGAAGTTTATGGAAAGGTTATAAAATTTATGATTTCCTTTTTCCTTGAAAAAAGTGTCCAGCAGCATAACACTTTCACTTTAAAGTTGTGATTAGTGTGGTTGTTGGTGCACAAATGGACCTACGGAAGAAAAGGAAGAGAAATAACCATTTCTAAGGGAACTGCACACGAACCGAGAGGAAAGAGGGGCGGTTAAAGAAGAGGTAGGCCTGCAGCAAGAAAGCAATGACATGCGATTAAATCAGCTGCACGAGGAATGATCAATGACAAAGGACAGGAGAGAGAGAGAGGTCTGCCCTCTGAGTGAGTATCACAGTGCCTGGCCCTCCATAAGCTCAATAAATGTTTATTGAAGAGCAGAGCTGAACTGCTTGGAAAAAACAGCTGGGGGTAGATGCTAGTTACCCATGTTGACCACAAGGTGGCAGCAGCAGCGCATGACCCCTAAAGTGAGCCAGGTAAACCAGGTGGGCAGGAGACGCAAGTCTAGAGGTAGGGCTTTCTATCTACCAGTGTTCGTTAGTCAAGTGTTCACAACGTGAGAAGGATTTGTATGGATTTTCTCAGATCAGGTGAAGTAAGGCTGGAGTAATCTTTCTGATGGAATTTTGACCTCAAACTCCCACATATCTTAACCTGAAATCTTTGCTCTTCAAAAATTGTCAAGAAACTGTATTTCTACATTACGGACATTAAGATCAAGTTGAAAATGCATGGAATAAGTGATAGAGCAATATTTTTTTTTTTAGAGAAGTTGTAGATTTACAGAAAAAGCACATAGAAAGTACAGTTTCCCATATATCATGCTCCTCTCCCACAGTTTTCCCTGTTATTGTTATAAGAGTTTGCTTTAGTATCGTACCTTTGCCATAATTAATGAAACAGTATTTTTATAATTATACTATTAACTATGGTACCTAACTTGCACTATGGTTCACGGTGTTGAACGATTCTGTTTGTTTTTTTACATTCTTATTCTGGTTTAATGTATATAGCTTAAAATTTCCCATTTTTAACCACTTTCAAATATACAATTCCATGGCATTACACACATTCACAGTGTTGTGCTACCATGCACCATCATCCATTATCACAACTTTCTCGTCACCAAAAGCAAAACTCCATAAAATTAAGTATCAGTTCCTCCTTCGCCACCCACGCTGGCCCCTAGTTACCTAAATTCTAGTTTCTGGCTCTATGAAATTGCATTCTCTAATCACTTCATATCAGTGAGACCGTACAATATTTGTCCTTTTGTGTCTGGCTTATTTCACTCACATGATTTCTTCAATGTTCGTCCATGTTGTAGCATCAGTCAGAACTTCTTTCCTTTTCACAGCTGAATAATATTCCATTGTATGTATAGACCACATTTTCTTTCCCTGTTCATCTGTTGATAGACATTTGGGTTGCTTCAACCTTTGACAATTGTGAATAATGCAGCTGTGAACATTGGTGTGGAAATAATTTGTTCAAATCCCTGCTTTCAGTGATTTGGGGTATATACCTGGAAGTGGGATTGCTGGTAATTCTATATTTAACTGTCTGAGGAACTGCCTCTCTTCATTTCTCAGCTGCTAAAACAAATCCACACAATGGATTGAACAACAGGAATTTATTGGCTCATGTTTTCAGAGAATAGGAAACTTGCTTCCTCCTGAGGTCAGCAGCATTCCGACTGGCCAGCAGTCCCTGTGGTCCCTGACTTCTCCGTCACGTGACGAGGTCCTCTCCTCTCCCTGCCGGGCTCCGCTGTCTTCCAGCTCCGGCTCCTCTCTGTAGCTTCCTCTCACTGTTATTGAATTTCTTCTGCTTAGAATGGACTCCAGTAATCCAAATTAAGACCCAACCTCACCCATTTGGGCCACACGTTAACTAAAAGCAACATCTTGAAGAGACCCTGTTTACAGCAGTTCACACCCACAGGAATGGGTTAAGAGGAAGAACTCATTTTTTTCAACCGACCACACCACCAAACAGTTTTCCACTGCAGCTACACCATTTTATAGCCCCTCCAATAAAATGAGTGTTCCTATTTCTTCACATCCTCTCCAACACTTGTTATTTTCCATTATTTAAATTTTAGCCTCTTCTAGTAGGTGTGAAATGGTGTCCCATTGTAGTTTTGATTTATATTTTCCTAATGGTTAATGACCTTCAGCATCTTTTCTTGTGCTTCTTGGTTATTTGTATGTATTCTTTTTAAAATATATTTATTAGAGAAGTTGTGAACTTACAAAACAGTCATGTGCAATGTGCAGAACGCCCATCCAATACCCCTAGGCCAACACACTACCTTGTTGTGGTACGTTTGTTACATATTATGAGAGACGTTGTCTGGGTTGTTTGTCTTTTTGTTTTTGAATTGTAGGAGTTCTTTATATATTCTGGGTATCAAACCCTAATACTATACGGCTTCCAAATGTTTTTTTCCCAATCTGTAGGTTGTCTTTTTATGTTCTTGATTAAATCCTTTGATGCACAAAAGTTTTTTAATTTTGATGAAATCTCATGTGTCTATTTTTTTCTTTTATTGCTCATGATTTTGTAAAGTCTAAGAAACTATTGCCTAACACACAATCCTGAATATATATCCCTATGTATTCCTCCAGGAGCTTTATAGTTTTGGTTCTGATATTTAGGTCTTTGATCCATTTGGGGATAATTTGTGTATATGGTGTGAGGTAGGGGTCTGCCTTCATTCTTTTGCAGATTGATATCCAGTTTTCCCAGCACCATTTGTTGAAAAGACTATCCTTTCCCCATTGAGTAGACTTGGCATCCTTGTCAAAAATCAACTGGCCATAGATGTGAGGGTTTATTTCTGAACTCTCTCAATTTAATTTCGTTCATTTATGTATCTGTCTTTATATATAGCAATAATTTGGATGGCCAACATTCAGAAAGAATTATTTGCTACAAAAGTCTGCTTTTTAATGGTAGCTGTGAGCTGACCTATTTCCCGAAAATACAATTGTCCCAAGCTTTATTACCTGAGGCCTATTCATGTATGAATATTCCTCCTGGTATTACTAAAATAAAAATCAAGTGAAACAGATTAAAAACTATATTTAATGGTCCCCAAAGAAACCTCTTTTAAAACTTCCTTCTGCCCATGCTAGATAATGATACTAAAATAGTCTGAAAGATTAAAGCAAGTAATTAGAAAATAAAATAAGAGGTTCTTATGACATACTGACAAAAGATTTGGGCAAACTCATAACAGGACAGGAAAACATAACTGAGAGATAAGCTCTTCAAAACTCTCTCAGGGAAGCGAATGTGGCTTAAGCAGGTGGGCTCCCGCCTACCACATAGGAGGCCTGGGTTTGGTTCCCATGGCTTCCTAAAGAGGACGAGTGAGGCAGCAAGCTGACACGATGCACCGATGCGGCGGACCGACGCAACAAGATGATGCAGCGTGACGATGCAACCAAGAGACAGCGAGGAAGCACAATAAGAGACACAGCAAACAGGAAGCAGAGGCGGCTCAAGCAATCAGGTATCTCCCTCCCACATGGGAGGCCCAGGGCTCAGTTCCTGGTGCCTCCTAAAAAAGATGATGAGCAGACAACGAGGGGAGACAGAAATAAGTAAAAATAAGCAAAAACAAAAAACAAAAGAAAAACTCTCATTTTTTAAGTGCTGACTGCGGGTCACCTAGAAACCTTTCAGAGCCTTTTTCACGAATTCTCCTTTCTGCATGGACACATAGAAGATTCAGGCCCTCCTCTCCTCCCGTACCCCATGCCTAACGCTGCACCCATCGGCATAGTTCTGCTATCGCCCTGCTGTGGAGACTACTCAGACCTCTGGCCCTTCCTCTACCAAGACTACCCATGGATCTTAGGGCCTCCAAGAGCAAGATCAAAGGAAGATTCCGTTTCGTTTCTCCTACCATGCAGAAGTTTAAGGATTCTAACGATTTATGGAAGGGTCGTTAGCCTCACTGAAACAGCATTTGGTTGCAATGCATTTGAGTCTTGCAGTCTTGCCATTTGCCAAGGAGTGGCACTGGGCTGTGACATTAGAAACAGTGGGTGCAGGGCCACGGTAAATGTGAAGGTTTGTAAATAGACCTCAGATGAATGATGGATGCCTGCACCCAAATTATTATCCTCAGCTCCCAAGACCCATCAGGATGAGAGGTTATGAGGGTCTGTGAAGTTAAAAATAGCACTTGCATAAAAAATCATAATTCTCCCTCTGTCACTTGCCATATGGGAGCTACTTCCTAAAGAAGTCTCATAATATACAGAAGACAAGGACAATATTTTTGCAAAATATAAATGATGCTCTTTGCAGGATTAAGAAAGCTATACTGATTGTGAAAACATCAAATATGGCAGCAGTGTAAAGGATTTTGGATGATTTGGTGGAGGCTGGAATTAAAAAAAAAAAAAGAATCCTCTAAAGTCCAAAAGAAAGGCTGTTTAACAGCTCATGGAAAAATATGAACGCCACAGAAGAATTTTGGGCTTTATTTGTTAAATTATTAAGCAATAAAATCCACTAAGATATTTCAAGAGAAAAAAAAATAACATTTAATTTATGTTTTAAGAAAATAATTCCCTGAAGGATGCATATTCAAAACTGGAGGTAGGGAAAATAATTAGGAAGTAATTGCAAACTATTAGGCAAGAGCTGATGAGTCCTAAATTCACACAGCACTGGGAATGATGCTGTACCAGCCTGGATTCTCCAAAGAAACAGAACCAATGATATATATGCATATATGTATGTATATGTATATATTATACATACATAATTTTATATATTTACACATGTATACACATGCCTAACGTACTGTTAGGGACTGTCGGATCTGCAAACTACACTGCTCTATGGTTTCTAACTCACCGCACCAGAGATTATATCAACACTTGCCAATATTTTCCGTTTTTTTCCAGTTTCACTTTTTAAAACTTTTATTTTAACAGCATACATACCACCCGTGATTTCCTCTTTTCACCACATTCATGGTGTTAATTTCATGTCCAATGTTGTGCTACCATCACCACCATCCATCACCAGAACTCTTACATCCTCCTGAACAACTGAAATGCTGTTCCAATCAAGCACTGCCGCCTCCATCCCCTCCCCTTTCACGGCCTCCGGTAACTCGCAAGAAAATACACAGTGGAAGGGGAGGGTGCTGAGGAAAAGCCTGGGGAATATCTACATTCTGGGACAGAGAAAGTGGTGGGTGGAGAATCGGAAGGGCCCAAGGACCTGAGTCCAAGATTGGGGCCAGTTTCAAGCTAGAGCTTGCGCTAAGACTCGAAGGTCCGGGCGCGCCTCGCCGCAGCTGAGGAACCCGTGCGTTGTAACTGCAGTAACCGGCCCTGACCACTGCTGGCCACAGCCCTGAGTCCTCACACGTGCTGGCTCACTTGATACACGCCATCCCCAGGAAGCAGTTATCACTGTGTTATCACCCCTCTTTCCAGGGAAGAAGAGGTTCCCAGCGAAAGCCTTTCCAGGATCACCTAGCAAGTAGCTGAGAGAATCCATGAATTTAGCTTCCACACAATACTGGTGGCCGATTTTTTTTTTTTTTCAGATACTGGGGCCAGGGCTTGAACCCAGGACTTGTGTGTGGGAAGCCAGTGCTGGGCCACTGAGTCACATTGGCTTCTCTGAGTTGGTTTTTTCATTTTGTTTTGCTTATTTTTCATTTTTGTTTGTTTTTTTCAAGAGGCACCCAGAACGGAAGCCGAGACCTCCTGTGTGGGAGGCAGGCACTCAACCGCTCGAGCCACATCTGCTCCCTGATCTCTTAGTTAGCCATCAGCAGAGAGCTGAAGAAGCAGTGGTGGTGCTGAGTACTAATTCGAACAAAACGTTTTAACAGTGGCTACCATTGATTTGGGGCTCTACCTGGGGTATAAAGTGAGTTCTGGCTGTTAGGTGTGGCAGCTTGAGGAGAAACAAAAAGAAACAATGGTTAGGGAAGCAGATGTAACTCAAGTGATTGAGCTTCTGCCTAACACATGGAAAGTCCCAAGTTTGGTTCCCAGTGCTTCCTAAAGAAAACGAGCAAGACAGCAAGCTGATATGACAGGCTGGTGTGACAGGCAAGTTGACGCAATGAGACACAAGGAGGAAAACATAATGAGAGATATAACAAAACAGGGAGTGCAAGTGGCCCAAGCAGTTAGGTGCCTCCCTCCCAAATGAGAGGTCCTGGGCTCAGTTCCTGGTGCTTCCTAAAAGGAAGATGAGCACACAATGAACAGACACAGCAAGTGCAAACAAGGAGGGGATGGGGAGAAATAAATAAAATAAACCTTTAAAAAAGAAAAAAAAATGGTTAAAATGCCTCAGATAGAAAATGCAAAGAAAGCAACCCTATTATGACTTCAAATATTTACGTTTACTTAAGTTGTTCTTCTTACCTGTGGGGTTTTGGTTACCTGTGGAATCGTAGTCCCAGTATGTACTATGTACTTTAAAATGCAGTGAAAAAAATATTCAACCTTGCATATATATGCTTAGAATAAAGATTTGTAAATTTAACAAACTTGTGGCATACAAGAGCATCTTTTAAATTCTTGGTTTTCGATTGATTACTGGTTTTTAAATGATTTTGTGAACTGTTTTGGCTCCAGCTTAGACTTTTACAGCAGACAATGGAGGAGAAAGAAAATAAACACACAGATACATGTGCACACATGCACACATGAAAATACAAAAGTGAAATGAAAAGAAATTAAAATTAGATTACTAAAATTAAAATCAAACAGCTGGGAAGCAGATGTGGCTCAAGCAGTTGGGCACCCACCCACCACACACAAGGTCCTGGGTTGGGCTCCCAGCGTGTCTGAAAAGATGAGCAAGACAGTGAGCTGACGCAACAAGGTGGTGAAACAAAGAGACACAACAAGGAAACACAATGAGAGACACAGCAAAGCAGTGAGCCGAGGTGGCTGAAGCGATTTGGCGTCTCCCTCTCACATGGGAGGTCCCGGGTTTGGTTTCCTGTGCCTCCTAAAAAAAAGATGAGCACACAATGAACGGACACAGAGAGCAGACAGGGAGTACAAACGACGAGGCGGGGTGGGGGGAATAGATAAATAAATCCTGAAAAAAAAAATTACAAACGGCTCCCACCACCGAGAGCAGCTTGGTGGCTTGCGGCTTTTGTGTAGGAGCGGGGGATCCCCAGGACAATGGCACAAGTCCAGCAAGGTTTCAGGCAAACTGCAATCTTGGCTTCGTCTCCAAGAAGTGGCCCAGTGCAAAGAGCCACGAGCCCAGCAAGGACACTGCCCGAGGCGGAGGGGGCTCTCCAGCAGAGCCTGGGGGGAGAGAGCCCTGCCCGCCCCTGCTCCAGCCCTCCCTTCCCGCCCGCAGTGTGCAGACCTGGGCAGTGAGCCCCAGGGGAAAAGTCACCCCACACCGCCGGGCACTGTAACCTGACCATGTTGTCGCTGGTCTACCCGACAGCACCCGAGCAAAGCCCCCTCTCTGCTGGAGGGCGACTGGAACCCATGGAAAAGCCCACCTGCAGCCCACCGTGGACGCCCACCGGCCCGTGGGGATGGGGGCCGCCGCCCCAGCGCCCCCTGCTTGCCCCGAGTCATCCGCCCCGGGCCACGAGCCAGCGGGAGCATCTGCCCGGCTGG
Organism: Dasypus novemcinctus; assembly: GCF_030445035.2. Classification (NCBI taxonomy): domain Eukaryota; kingdom Metazoa; phylum Chordata; class Mammalia; order Cingulata; family Dasypodidae; genus Dasypus; species Dasypus novemcinctus. Next base: position 5,538,883 of record NC_080673.1, on the reverse strand, counting down.
TCCGGCCACGGATTCTCCTGCTAGCATCATTCCCACCTGCCCCAAGGTTCGCCGAGGCTGTCCCCAGACTTAAGAAGAGGGCTCAGAGGCTGGGGAGAAAGAAGCCGCTAAGGGGGTTCAAATTTATTGCCAGAGACACTGAAAAGTTTGAAGTCACAAGATTTCTAAATTCGAAGCTGACTTTTTTTAAAAAAGATGAAGCTGGAGTTTTTCTTTAAAAAAGATTTACTTTATTTATTTGTTGCTCCTCCCTCCACCCACCCTCATTGTTTTGCACTGGCTGTCTGCGGTCTGTGTCCATTTGCTGTGTGTTCTTTAGGTGGCACCAGGAACCCATCCTGGGACCCTCCGGAGAGGGAGAGAGGCGCTCAGTCTCTTGCGCCACCTCAGCTCCCTGGTCCGCTGCGTCTCTCATTGTCTCTCCTCTGTGTCTCTTTTTGTTGCGTCATCTTGCTGTGTGGGCCAGCTCTCCTGCTCAGGCTGGCTCTCCACGTGGCCAGCTCTCTGCACAGCCAAGCCTGCCTTCACCAAGAGGCCCCGGGACTCAACCCCGGACCTCCTGCATGGTAGACAGGAGCCCAATTGAGCCACATCCAAGAAGCTGAAATTTTTAAAATGTGCCAGCACTCCTGCATGGGGCAGCACTCCCTGTGGGCCAGCTCTCCACTCCAGCCAGCTCGCCTTCACCAGGAGGCCCCAGGAATCGAACCCTGGACCTCCTATATGGTAGACGGGAGCCCAATCGCTTGAGCCACATCCAAGAAGCTGAAATCTTAGAAATGTATTCAGTAAGGACAAACTATTTTAAAACATACTTTTTTCCTGAGATAAAGCAAATGACCCGTTGGGATAAGGGACAAGCGGAAGGAATGGCAAAGAGAGACAAGATGGGTAGAGACCAGAAAGAGAGGAGAAGGGGAAGTGAGCTGAGCGCTCTCGCTCTGACGTCAGGCGCACTGTCTCAGTTAAGGCCTGTACAAGTCTGCGAGGTGACCCTTTTGTTCCCACGGGCGTCAGGCAACGCTCTCCAGAGCAGCGCAGCCAGGAGGACGCTCTAGATCAAATGGCTCATGCAGTGGCGGGGCGGGGGAGCGCCACACTTGTAGGGCCCACTGGAGGGCCACCGCGGCCGTGACGCCGAGCTCCTGAGTCAGTTCCTGGGGGGGCAGAGGCAGAGGCAGCCCTGCTCTGGCTGCGGGAGCGCCACCTGCCAGGCCACGCCCGGGACGCCTCCACTGAACGACTAGGCCAGTGCTCCAAGCCCCGGCCCCAGCCGAGCCAGCACACGCGTCAAATCAACCACCGCGCCCCGGAACCAGCAAGAAAAGGAGGGCTCGCAGGCACGGCGTCAGGTCGCCCAGGCAGGGCGCGGCGGGGCCGGCGAGGAGCTCAGCCAAAGCCCACGTCGCCCCCAGCTGCCGTGTTTCATCCAGTGCTCCCCAGGAAAGGAGCTGGGAGCCTGCAGAGAGACAGACAGACAGAAAAGGAGCGCGTGCTCTTGTACACGTCTCTGTGTTGGTGAACCATCTCCATGTTCATCGACAGAGAAGGAGGTAAGAGGGGGAAGTGCAGCAGATGCTGAAAGAACAGGGGCACTCTGGGTGCTCTTTCCATGTGCAGGGCTGGGGCTCAGCGTCGCTCTGCCTTGTCCTTCCTTCCCACTGCCCTGCCCCGCACGCCTCCTCAGCAGCTCCTCACACCTCCCCTGGGGCCCGGCCGCTCACGAGGACCCACAGGCGGGGTTCCCGGCCTGCTGGAGCCGGGGTGGCAAGGCCGTCCACAGCCCGGGGGCCCTGGAACACCAAAGCCTGCGCCCCATCAGGGTCGAGGGCCGCGCCCCGCGTTCGTAAGGAGGGCCTTGGGGCTTGAGACTTCTGAAGACTCCAAACGTCCTCTCTGATGAAAGCAAAGGGCCCTGCCGTTGTATCCCCACCGTGTCTCTTGTCAACACACCTTTTTTTTTTTGCATTGAGTAACCAGAGCAAAACACAGGAGTGAACTTTGTAGCTCTTTGACTCAAAAAAGCAAAGAATGGCCAGACTGCTTCGACGCCAGCAGCAACGGGACGGCCGAGACTTTTAGCTGTGACTTGACGTTTTACTACGGACACTCTACAGTTCAGTGTAAATCAATACTGGTGCTGTGATAGATTTCTCGGCCTCGAGTGAATTAAAAAGAAACCCACCAAGAGGTTCAGCTAAGGTGTAGGTCCTGAGAATTAATTTAAGTCAACAGTACCTCAAGACGCGATTCCCCTGGGCAATGAGCCCATATTCGTTTTATGGTGCTCAATCTGCCACATTTATTTTTAAATGGATGTTTTATAAACTATTATTCTATTATCCATGATAGGGATTTTGATGGGTCAATTATAAAAATGAAAACGTGTAAGGCTTATACAACTTATAAAACTACAACGGCAGAAGAACAGACTTTTTCGTGCCAGTTACAATTTAAGAGCCAAAAGAGTCAGGAGGATTTTCTGGCCTTTATGGCAGGTCAGAGTCCATCTGTCCCGTCTACTAGCTGGCTGTCTAAACAGTTGGACTTTATTTCCTCTACATCAGGCTGAACTTTTAAGAACAAACAACAGACTTTTATCTAAGGACTGTACATAGTTTATAGATTTAAATAGGCATCTATGTGCACCTCATTTTTATATCTTAAATAATTTAGTGCATTTCACCTTTCAAATTATATTTTTTGCATATTTAACCTGTGGCTACTGCCAATTCACCAAATGTATACACACCATGCCTTGCACAAAACAGCTATTCAAGAACACTAGATTTTTGAAAGCCAATATCATTCCACATAAATTGGAAAAGCAAGCAAAAGTATTCAGAATTAGTGTTACTTTTGTCTGTGTTTTTATAAACCCTCATGATTCTCGTTTGTACTTTTTATGAGATTTCGTTGTAAAGCATTATAAACATTACATAGTAATATGCACTATTTCAAAATAGTCCATATGACATATATGTTTCTTGACATTTACAGATCACTAGCCAACATTGCATGAATTGAATTCAATCAAAATTTTATCAAGCCAGAGTCCTATATCTGGAAGAAATCTCAAGATGGCCCATGGTCCAGCCTTTCCCGATTGCAAACGGCCTCCCAACCAGCTGCGAAAGGCAAGCATTGCCTTCGAACATTTAAAGAAGTCTCCTCAAAGGAGATTTCACATCACCACCTAATTTCCTGTTCCAGTGCAATATTTGATCTTACAGAAAAGAAGATGTCTTAGGTGTACCTAAAGTATTTCTTTTTTAAAAGATGTATTTTCTATTTATTTCTCCCCCTTCCTCCCCATTCCCCTTCCCCAGCTCCCCCTCTCTGGGTCCATTCGCTGTGTGTTCTTCTGTGTCCGCTTGCGTTCTCATTAGACGGCTCTGGGAACCCATCCTGGGGACTTCCAGAGTGGGACAGAGGCGATCACTCTCTTGTGCCACCTCAGCTCCCCTATTGTGCTACGCCTTCTTACTTTCTTTCCTGTGTGTCTCTTGTTGCGTCATCTTGCTGTGCCAGCTCCCCATGTCAGCCAGCACCCTAGCACGGGGCGGCTTTCCCGCGTGGGCGACATTCCCACGCAGGGCAGCTCTCCTGCATGGGGCCACATTCCCAAGTGGACTGGCACTCCGCGTGGGCCAGCTCACCATGCGGGCCAGCTCATCTTCACCAGGAGGCCCTGGGCATCGAACCCTGGACCTCCTTTGTGGTAGACGGGAGCCCAATTGGTTGAGCCACATCCTTTTCCCATAAGCTATTTTTTTAAAAGATTTTATTATTTTTATTTATTTCTCTCCCCTTCCCCCCCCCAGTTGTCTGTTCTCTGTGTCCGTTTTGCTGCGTGTTCTTCTTTGTCCACTTCTGTTGTTGTCAGTGGCACGGGAATCTGTGTTTCTTTTTGTTGCGTCATCTTGTTGTGTCAGCTCTCCGTGTGTGCGGCACCACTCCTGGAAAGGTTGAACTTTCTTTCGCGCTGGACAGCTCTCCTTACGGGGCGCACTCCTTGCACGTGGGGCTCCCCTATGTGGGGACACCCCTGCGTGGCATGGCACTCCTTGCACGCATCAGCACTGTGCATGGGCCAGCTCCACACGGGTCAAGGAGGCCCAGGGTTTGAACCGCGGACCTCCCATGTGGTAGATGGACGCCCTATCCACTGGGCCAAGTCCATTCCCATAAGCTATTTTTTTTAAACAAACTTTTTACTTTGGAATAATTTTAGACTTACAGAAAAATTAAAGAAAGTACAAGCAGCTCACAAAGTACCATTCACCTACTTTCTTCTAAGGTTAACATCTTTTATTACTATGATACATACATTAAAACTAAGGAATTAACATTGATACACTACTATTAACTAACTCCAGACTTTATTTGGATTTCATCAATGTCCTTTTCTTTCCAGAATCCAATCCAGAGAACATTTAGTGGTCATATCTGCTTGGTCTACTTGAAGTATGACAATTTCTCAGTCTTTCCTCACCTTTTATGTAGAATGTTCTTCTGTCTGGGTTTTTCTGATGTTTTTCTCATGATTAGATTAGGGTTAAGGATTTAGGGGGAAAATACCAGAGAGGTGAAATGCCCTTGCTGTCACAATGACTTACTATCACTGAGGTTAACCTTAATCACTCAGTTATGGTAGAGTTTGCCAGGTCTCTCCATTGTGTAGTTATTTTCCCCTTTCCAGTCTCTACTTTTGAAAATGGAGTTGTTGCCGATTTTATTTAGGCTCTTGACTTATGCTGCAGAAATGAATTTCAAGAGCATGTCAGGTGAGTTGGCCAGTAATTTATTCAGGTAGGGAGGGAAGGGAAATGGGAGAAAATAACAGATCAGGGGTCCCAGGTAGAGAGGACAGGGTTGAAAAGTGAGAAAGCAGGCTGATTTACAGACTACAATTTCCCATTATAGGTTATAAATGCCCAGATTTTACTTGTGTGGCAGAAGGAAAATGGTGAGAGCAGCACACAGAGGGCAGGAACGGGTCCAGAGCCGAGAGAGCACAAGAGAGCGAGCGCGCCTAGGCTCTGTGCCTGCCTTTCTAACTGCTGATTATCCCACCCCTTGGCTAACGGCAGGGAGGGGTCCAGCGACTTGCTGTTTGATTGATCACCCCACCCATGGCTCCCTGCGAGCGCCCAGTGGCAAGTCCTGGGGGAACATCCGGGGCTTCTCCTGGCTGCCAGAGGAAGGCTTTGTTCTGGATGGCGGAGTCCTGGGGAGGGTCCTCCAGCAGCCACTTGGGGGGCTTGATGTCCACGTGGACTCCCTGCCAGGTTCCACATCCACATGTTGATTCCCTGTCTTACTAGCCTGCTTCAGAGTCACTGCTCCAGCCCTTGTTCTAGGGAAGGGGATTAAGCTTCACTTTCTAGAGGGAGAAATATGTTATCTGGAAACCTTCTGTAGGAAGATTTGCCCCTTCTCTCCATTTATTTCCTCTTCAATAATTCATTTATGATTGGGCTCAGGTATGTTATTTTATTTGTAAAAAAATTTGTAATCCAATATAAGCTATTTATTTACTTATTTATTTATTTATTTATTTATTTATTTATTTATTTATTTATTTATTTTGTTACTCAAATTGTTCTAGCTTTGGCTACTGTAGGCTTTTAATTTTTATTTATTTATTTATTTCTCTGCCCTCCCCCTGCCCCCCTCCCCCATTGTCTGCTCTCTGTGTCCATTTGCTGTGTGTTCTTCTGTGTCCACTTGCATTCCTGTCAGGTGGCACCAGGAATCTGTGTCTCTTTTTGTCACATCATCTTGCTGCAGCAGCTCTCCATGTGTGCAGCTCCATTCCCGGGCAGGCTGTGCTTTTTCGCAAGGGGCAGCTCTCCTAATGGGGTGCACTCCTTGCGCGTGGGGCTCCCCTATGCGGGGGACACCCCTGCGTGGCAGGGCACTCCTTGCGCACATCAGCACTGCACATGGGCCAGCTCCACACGGGTCAGGGAGGCCCTGGGTTTGAACCGTGGACCTCCCATGTGGTAGGTGGATGCTCTATCAGTTGAGCGAAATCTGCTTCCCAAGGTTTTTTAGATTGACTCCAGTGTCACTTTGATATACCCCCATTTGTTTATTTTTTTTTAGTACTCCCTTACCTTCTCACACTACAAGAAGCTCCAGGGAAGGTAGAAGATGGTGGACTAGAAAGACTCCCTTCTCTCCCAGAAAAATAGCTAGAGGGCAGGCCTGGAAAAAATCTTCTAGGACTCAGGACACCAGGGAAGGCTGGCCACCACCCAGAAGAGAGAGGGACAAAGGAGAAGAATTGTGGAGGCAAAACTGAGTTAAAACCAGCAGCTTCTACGGCCAGCCCTGTCCCCCACACAAAGACACCTGCAAATTCTCGGGCCTCTGAGCTGGCTACAGCAAAGGGGGCCAGGGATCCAGCCTCCAAGAAAGCGGAGAGAGAGGGGCCCAGCCTAAGGCCAGCTCGGCTTCTGACCCGCAGATCTGGTCAGCTGTGTCCAGGAGCCCTTCAAGATGGGTGAGGCCATGCCATGGCCTCAGGACTAAAGAGTTCCTTCCAGGAGGGAAGAGATCCCACCCTCCGGGCTCCCTCTCTACCAACTGGGACTGATTGTCGAGCGCCCGGAGGGGAATAGAATTACTTCCTACCCGGGAAAAGGGAGGTGGCGGCCAGCGAAGGCTGGAGAACTGTTTCTGAGAATGTTGGAATTAAAGGCTCTTAGCCTCCATCACCAGGACTCAGTCCTTGAGCAAACGCTCCCACCAGGCGCTGGACTGAGAGGGTTGCCAAAGAGCGCCACCTGCTGGCAGACCAGGGCAGTGCACAGGAGAAAATGAAAAGTCAGTCCGGAAGCAGATGTGGCTCAAGCAATTGGGCCCCCATCTGCCACGTGGGAGGCCCCCGGCTCAATCCCCAGGGCCTCTGAGTGAAGGCAAGCTGGCCCACGCCACAAAGAGCTGGCAGCCCACGTCCCAGAATGCTGGTGGCTCGAGTCGCTACAAGCTGACAGCCACACCATGGACAGCTGGTGTGGCAAGATGATGCCACAAAGGAAGAAGCAGAGGACAGCCAGTGAGAGAACAGGAGAGCAGGGAGCTGAGGTGGCTCGAGCAATCGGTACCTCTCTCCCACACCGGAGCCCTGGCATTGGTCACCAGTGCCTCCTAAAGAGAAAGATGAGAAGAGAAAGACAGGCAGTCGTGGAAGAACACACAGGGAGCAGACAGTGCACGCAAAAACAATGGGAGGGTTTTTTTTTAAAGCAAGTAAGTCAGAGAGCCTTTTTCTGGCCTTGACAGCCTCCCTCCCCAAGGCCCTGGGAAGCAGGCCTGTAACACATTACCGAATCCAGAGCCCAGTTTTGAGCTACTAACAGGGACAATCCTAAAGACACAGAACAGGTTGAACCCAGAAGCAAAGAAGAGCAGTAACACACAGCCTCCTGCCACTAAACCCCCACGACAGAGAGACACCGAGCATCTGAGTAAACTACCAACCTAATCAGGAGGGACATCAGCAAAAAACTAAAAGCCATACTAAGAAATAGAAGACATGATCCAGGGAAAGGAACATATCGGAGTCCCAGAAGAGACACAGGAGTTGAGACAACTAATTAACAAGAGGCACATGAACTTCCAAAATCAAAATAATGAGCTGTAGAGGCATACAACAGCAGTCTCAAAATGATTAAAAGATGATAAAAGAGAGAATAAGTTGGGAAGCAGATGTGGTTCAACTGACAGAGCGTCTGCCTACCCTATGGGAGGTCTGGGGTTTGAACCCAGGGTCTCCTGGCCCGTGTGGAGCTGGCCCATGCGCAGTGCTGCCACGTGCAAGGAGTGCCATGCCACACAGGAGTGTCCCCCGTGTAGGGGAGCCCCACACAAAAAGAATGCACTCCACATTGAGCTGTCCTGAGTGAAAAAAGCACAGCCCACCCAGGAGTGGCGCCACACACATGGAGAGCTGATGCGGCAAGATGACGCAACAAAAGGAGACACAGATTCCTAGTGCTGCCAAGAATGCAAGCAGACACAGAAGAACACACAGCAAATGGACACAGAGAGCAGACAACTGAGGAGGGAGGGGAAACGGGAAAAAGAAAGAATAAGTGATACAAAAGACTGGCCAACTTAAATTGAAGAGAGAAAAGAATGGGGAAAAAATGAGCAGGGGCTCAGGGATTTGAATGACAACATGAAACACAACATACATGTCATGGGAGTACCAGAAAGAGAAGGGAAGGGTAAAGGGACAGAAAGAGTATCTGAGGAAATAACAGCTGAAAATTCCCAACTTCATAAAAGAAATGGACTTATATGTCCAAGAAGCATACCATACCCCAATTAAAATAAATGCAAGTAAATCTACTCCAAGACACATACTACACAGAATGTCAAATGTCAAAGATAAAGAGAAAATTCTAAGAGCAGCAAGGGAGAAGCAAACCATCATATGCAAGGGATGTCCAGTAAGACTTGGTGCAGAATTCTCATCAGAAACCCTAGAGGCAAGAAGACAGTGATATGATGCAATTAGGATAGTGAAAGAGAAAAACTGCCAACCGAGAATTCTTTATCCACCAAAATTGTCCTTCAAATATGAAGGATAGAATAAAATATTCACAAACAAACAGAAACTAAGTTCAAAAAAAAAGAATGCACCTTTGCAGGAAATATAAAGCCTAAGAATCTGAAAGAAAAAGACAGGAAGGAGAGGCTTGGATGAGAGTATAGAGGAAGGAATAGCAGAAAGAATAACCAAACGAGTAAAAAGACAGATGAAAATATCTTATGACATATGAAAACTAAAGAATAAAATGGTGGAAGTAAATAATGCAGTTACAGTAATATCATTGAATGTGAATGGATTCAACTCCCCAATCAAAAAATATAGGCTGATAGAATGGATAAAAAACACGAGCCATCCATATGCTCCTTACAGGAGACTCACCTTAGACCCAGGGATACAAACTGGCTGAAAGTGAAGGTTGGAAAAAGATACTCCATGCAAATAGTAGCCAAAAAAGAGCAGGGGTAGCTGTTCTAATATCAGACAACACAGACTTTAAGTGTAAAAAAGTTCTTAGAGATATAGAAGGCCATTATATATTAATAAAAGGGACAACCCTCCAGGAAGATTTAACAGTCATAAATATGTATGCACCTAACAAGGTTGCCCCAAAATACATGAGACAAACTCTGGCAAAACTGAGGGGAGAAACAGACATCTACACAATAATCGTTGGAGACTTCAACGCACAACTCACATCATTAGATAGAACAACCCGACAGAAGATCAACAAAGAAACAGAGAACTTGAGCCATATGATAAATGAGTTAGAACTAACAGACATATACAGAATGTTGCATCCAAACTCAGCAGGCTATACATTTTTTTCAAGTGCCCATGGATCTTTCTCCAGGATAGACCACATGTTAGGACACAATGCAGCTCTCAAAAAAATATAAAAAGATTGAAATTATACAAAACACCTTCTCAGATCATAATGGAATAAAACTGGAAATCAAGAGTAGACAGGAAAGAGGTAAATTTGCAAATGTGTGGAGGTTAAACAACACACTCCTAAATAATCAGTGGGTCAAAGAAGAAATTGCAAGTGAAATCAGTAAATATTTTGAGACAAATGAAAATGAGAATACAAAGTATCAACATTTATTGTATACAGCCAAGGCAGTCTTGAGAGGGAAATTTATAGCCCTAAGCACCTATATTAAAAAAGAAGAAAGCACTAAATTCAAAGATTATCCTGAACTAGAGAAACTAGAAAAAGAACAGCAAACCAATCCCAAATCAAATGGAAGGAAAGAAATAATAAAGATTAGAGCAGAAATAAATGAAATTGAGAACAAAAAAGCAATAGAGAAAATCAACAAAACCAAAAGCTGTTTCTTTGAGAAGATCAATGAAATTGACAAACCATAGCCAGACTAACAACAACAAAAAAAGAGAGGCATGATGCAAATAAATACAATCAGAAATGAAAAGGGGGGAGTTAGGACTGACCCCACAGAAATAAAAAAGGTCATAAGAAGGTATTATGAGAAAATGTATGCCAGCAAACTAGTCAACCTAGATGAAGTGGACAAATTCCTAGAAAAGGACAAACAACCTACACTGATGCTACAGGAAATACAAGAACTTAACAAACCAATAACATTTAAAGAGATTGATTCCATCATCAATAATCTCCCAACAGGAAAGCAGATGTGGCTCAAGCAGTTGGGCACCCACTCACCACATGAGAGGTCCTGGGTTCAGTTCCTAGTGTCTCTTAAAGAAGACAAGCAAGAGAGTGAGCTGGTGTGGCAAGCTGACACAATAAGATGGCACCATCAGATTACACAGCAAGATGATGCACTGAAGAGACATAGTGAAGAAACAGAATGAGAGGCACAACAGGCGGTGAGCAGGGTGGTTCAAGTGATTGGGTGCCTCCCTCCAATTGAGAGGTACCGGATTCAATTCCCGGTGCATCCTAAAAAAAAAGATGATGAACAGAGAGCAGGCAGTGGGTGCAAACAATGGGGGGGGGGGGGTTAAATAAAGTCAATCTTAAAATTTTAAAACATCTCCCAACAAAGAGAAGGCCAGGACCAGATGGCTTCACAGGTAAATTCTACCAAGTATTTCGAAAAGAATTAACACCAATCCTGTTTAAACTCTTCCAAAAAATTGAAGAGGAGGGAAAATTACCCAACATAATCTATAATACCAAAGCCAGATAAAGACACTACAAGAAAGAAAATTACAGACCCATCTCTCTAATGAACACAGACATAAAAATTCTCAACAAAATACTTGAAAATCAAATCCAACAGCATATCAAAAGACTTATACATCATAACCAAATGGGATTTATTCCTGGTATGCAAGACAGGTTCAACATAAGAAAATCAGTCTATGTAATATATCACATTAACAAACTGAAGGGGAAAAAAATCACACGATCATCTCAGTGATTCAGGAAAGGCATCCAACAAAATCCAGCATCCTTTCTTGATAAAAACACTTCAAAAGATAGTAATAGAAGGAACATTCCTCAATATGACAAAAGGCATATATGAAAAACCCACAGCCAACATTGTACTCAACGGGGAAAGGTTGAAAACCTTTCTCTCTAAGATCAGGAACAAGACAAGGAGGCCCACTGTCACCATTGTTATTGAACATTGTACTAAAATTTCTAGCTAGAATAATTAGACAAGAAAAAAATTAAAGGCATCAAAATAGGAAAAAAGGAAGTAAAACTCTCACTATTTGCAGATGACATGATCCTATATTTAGAAAATTCTGAAATGTCTACCACAAAGCTACTTGAGCTAATAAATGAGTTCATGAAAGTCAGTAATGTTTTTGTACACTAGTATTGAACAATCTGAGGAGGGAATCAGGGGGAAATTTCCATTTACAACAGCAACAAAAAGACTCAAATACCTGGGAACCAATTTAACCAAAGAAGTACAGAACTTATATGCAGAAAACTACAAAACAATGCTAAAAGAAATCAATGAAGACTGAAATAAATGGAAAGACATGCTGTGTTCATGAATTGGAAGACTAAATATGGTGAAGATGTCGATCCTACCCAAACTGATTTATAGATTCAATGCAACACAAATCTAAATTCCAACAACCTGGGAAGCAGATCTGGCCCAATGGATAGAGCATCCACCTACCACATAGGAGGTCCAAGGTTCAAACTCAGGGTCTCCTGACCCATGTGATGAGCTGGCCCATTCACAGTGCTGAGGTGCACAAGGAGTGTCGTACCACACAGGGGTATCCCCTGTGCAGGGGAGTCCCACACGCAAGGAGTGCACCCTGTAAGGAGAACTGCCCAGCGTGAAAAAAGTACAGCCTACCCAGGAGTGGCACTGCACACACAGAGAGCTGTTGCAGCAAGATGATGCAACAAAACAAGACGCAGATTCCAGATGCCGCTGACAAGAATACAAGCGGGCACAGAAGAACACACAGCAAATGGACACAAAGAGTAGACAACTGGGGTGGGGGGTGGTGAGGAAGGGGAGAGAAATAAATAAAAAATAAATCTTTAAAAAAAATGTTCCATGGGAAACTGACTTTGGCCCAGTGGTTAGGGCGTCCGTCTACCATATGGGAGGTCCGCGGTTCAAACCCCGGGCCTCCTTGACCCGTGTGGAGCTGGCCATGCGCAGCGCTGATGCGCGCAAGGAGTGCCGTGCCACGCAAGGGTGTCCCCCGCGTGGGGGAGCCCCACGCGCAAGGAGTGCGCCCGTGAGGAAAGCCGCCCAGCGTGAAAAGAAAGAGCAGCCTGCCCAGGAATGGCGCCGCCCACACTTCCCGTGCCGCTGACGACAACAGAAGCGGATAAAGAAACAAGACGCAGCAAATAGACACAGAGAACAGACAACCAGGGGAGGGGGGGAAATTAAATAAATAAATAAATCTTTTTTTAAAAAAAATGTTCCAAAGGCCTACTTTACAGAATTAGAAAAGGCAATTAACAAATTCATTTGGAAGGGAAATTGTACCCAAAAAGCCAAAAGCACCCTAAAAAAGGAGCAGCATGGGAGAAATTTCACTGCCTGACCTTGAAACATATTACAAAGCAACACTAGTCAAAACAACATGGTATGGGAAGGTGCAGAGGGGCCCAAGGTGTGCAGGTTCAATTTTCAGGCCCCCCTTTTATTGAGTTTGGAGAAGCATATCAGCTGACTTGGGGAGAGCCGACAGAGAGAAGAGAGGTAAATCTGCTGAATGAACCCAATTTACCTAAATGCCCTGGGATAGCAAACTTGGTCTGGGAAAAGGTGGAGTCAGAATATCAACTAGCCCCCCTGTAACACACCTAAGGGAGAGGGACAGTAGGACGTGCTGTGCAGGCTTCCAATAGCATATTAAGGTTTCCTGGCAAGGGGTGGGTGCTCTCTCTCAAGAAATTAAGATATTGTTTTCTGAGGTGAGTTGGTTCACCAGGGACCCACTTGAATTCCCTACAGGAGCTCTCACACAGCCTTCATACTGTCCTGGGAGAGAGGGAAGGGAGGAAGGGAGAAAGGGGAAAGGTCAGACTCCTAAGCAGTTCATTCAATTGCAAAGAGGATTCCTTGCCTGAGGCCTTGTCTGGTCTTTTTGTTGGTTTGTTTTCTTGTTTTTCCTTCCTCTTTATTCTCCCATGATCCTCCCCCCACCTTTTTATTTTTTTTCTGTTCTCTTTTTCTTGATTGCTTTTTTCTTCTTTTTTCTTTTTTTATATTAGGTGCTGCAGGCAACACTTCTTATTTGCTGTGCTTCCTCATCCTCAATTTCCTCTTTTCTGTGTGTACTGATTTTGGCTACCAGTGCTATCCCCTTTCCTTTACATCTTTCTATCCTCCATCATTTATTGTTCTCTTACATTCCACCTTTCTTTGTTTAACCCCCAATATTTCTGACTTTTTAACTCTAATACCTCTATTCTGTTTCCTATCTTTTATTCACTCTTTATATTATTGTCTTCCTTTTCTCTTTCCCTCTCTCCTGACCACACTGACCTTTTAATTCATACTATATTCCTCCCCATTTGGAGTTTACTATCTCATTATAGGTACTCCACTTTTTTACTGTTATAACTCCACACACTTTAAATCAGTTCAACATCCATTCTCCTAGATCTCACATGGTTCTTCTGCTAACATTCACTATCTAGACTACTATTTTATTTTCCTTTTCTTACCCCTTTTGCTTTCTCTGGCCCTAATATTTTCCTTCAAGAGAACTTAGCCAACAGCTAGGAAATAGAATAAGAAGAACAAAGGGACAAAGAGAAGATTTAACATGCACACAAACACAACAACTAATTAAACCCCAAGATGAAGAAACTAATAGACTGAATAAACACAACAAGATAAAATGATGAGCAGACAGCAACAAAAAACTATGGACCATATCAATAATCAGGAAAATTATTGGCCCAATCCAATGAACAAACTAAAAACCAGGAAGAGGAGTGGAACACCGAACAACTAATTAAAGTTCTCAAAACATGTATCATGGACCAATTTAATGAAGTGAAGGAAGAGATTAAGCATATTAAGAAAACACTTGGAGAGCATATAGAAGAAATTGTAATCATACATAAAAAGATAATGGCTATGATGGGGATCAACAACACAATCCAAGAAATCAAAAACACACTCTCAGCAAATAATAGCAGATTTGAAGAGGCAGAGGAAAGAATTAGTGATGTGGAAGACAGTACATCTGAAATCAAACAGATAGTGGAATTGATTGATAAAAAGATAGAAAAAATCCAGCAGGGACTTAGGGACATGAATGACAATGCAAAATGCACAAATATAGGCATTATAGGCATCCCAGAAGGAGAAGAGAAGGGAAAGGAGACAGAAGGGGTGTTGGAGGAATTAATGGCTGAAAACTTCCCAAACCTATTGAGGAAGAGGCATGTACATGTCCAGGAAGCACAACGCACCCCAAACAGCATAAATCCCAACAGGCCAACCCCAAGACATATACTTTTCAAATTACCCAATGCACAAGACAAAGAGAAAATACTAAAAGCAGAAACAGAAAAGAGAACCATCACATACAAGGGAGGCGCCATAAGATTAAGTGCTGATTTCTCATCTGAAACCATGGAGGCAAGAAGGCAGTGGTATGACATAGTCAAGGTACTAAAAGAAAAGAATTTCCAACCAAGAATACTCTATCCAGCAAAGCTAGCATTCAAAAAAGATGGAGAGTTCAAAATATTAACAGATAAACAGAAACTAAGAGAGTATGCCAACAAGAAACCTGCCCTTAAATAAATACTAAAGAGAGTTCTGCAGGAGGTAAGAAAAAAAAAACAGGAGAGACAGAGTTGAAGGAGATTGTAAGAACAACTGAAACAACAAAAAAGAGAAAAAAAATCAAGCAACATATGACAAACACTAATCTATAGAAAATATGGCTAATATAAGTAATTCCTTGAAAGTAATAACACTGAATGTCAATGGATTAAACTCACCTGTTAAGAGACACAGATTGGAAGATTGGATAAGGAAATATGACCCATCTATATGCTGTCTACTAGAAACACATCTTAGACCCAGGGATTCAAGGAGATTGAAAGTGAATGGCTGGAAAACAATACTATAGGCAAACAATAACCAAAAAGGTCAGAAATAGCTATATTAATATCAGAAAAAATAGACTTTAAATGCAAAACTATTGTGAGAGACGAAGATGGACACTACATATTAGTGAAAGGGATAATCTTTCAAGAAGAAAGAACAATCATAAACATTTATGCCCCTAACAAGGGTACCTCCAAATATGTGCAGAAAACACTGGAGAAACTAAAGGAAGTAATAGATGCCTCTACAATTATAGTGGGGGACTTTAATACACCACTATCACCATTGGGCAGAACATCTCAAAAGAGAATCAATAAAGAAACAAAGACCTTGAACAATATATTAGAGGATCTGGACCTAATAGACATATACAGAACTTCTTAAGTGCACATGGGTCATTCTCCAAGATAGACCATATGCTAGGCCACAAAGAAAGTCTCAATGAATTCAGAAAGATGAATTCATACACAATAATTTCCCTGACCACAGTGAAATGAAGCTGGAAATCTGCAAGGGCCAGAAACCCAGATTTGACACCAAGGTATGGAAGTTAAACAACACACTCTTAGAAAAACAGTAGGTCAAGGAGGAAATCGCAACAGAAATCAATAACTACCTTGAAACTAATAAAAATAATAACACAACATATCAAAACTTATGGGACGCAGCAATAGCCATACTGAGGGGGAAATTCATAGCCATAAATTCATACATCAAAAAAGAAGAAAGAGCTAAAATTGAAGAACTAACTGAACAATTTGGAGGAATTAGTAAAAAAAAAAAAAAAAAAAAAAAAACTAACCCCAAAGAAAGAAGAAAGAAATAACAAAGATCAGAGCAGAAGTAAATGAAATAGAAAATAAGAAAGCACTTGAAAAATAAAACAAAGAGCTGGTTCTTTGAGAAGGTCAATAAAATTGACAAACCCTTAGCTAGACTAACAAAGAAAAAAAGAGAGAAGATGCAAATACAGAAAATAAGATATGAGAAAGGGGATTTCACTACTGACCACATTGAAATAAAGACTATCATAAGAGAATACTTTGAAAAACTATATTCCAACAAGAAAGACAATTTAGTGGAAATGGACAAATTCCTAGAAACACATAAGCAGCCTACCTTGATGAAAGAAGAAATCGTTGATCTCAGCAAACCAATTACAAGTAAAGAGATAGAATCAGTCATTAAAAACCTCCCAACTAAGAAGAGCTCTGGGCCAGATGGCTTCACAGGTGAATTCTACCAAACATTCCAGAAAGATCTAACACCAATCTTGCTTAAACTCTCCCAAAAAATCAAAATAGAAGAAACATTGCCTCACTCATTTTCTGATGCCAACATTACCCTAATACCAAAGCCAAACAAAGATACCAGAAGAAAGGAAAATTACAGACCAATCTCTGTAATGAACCTAGATGCAAAAATACTCAACAAAATACTTACTAATCATATTCAACAACACCATGACCAAGTGGACTTCATTCCTGGTATGCAAGGATGGTTCAACATAAGAAAATTAATTGATGTAATACACCCCATAAACAGATTGAAGGGAAAAAAATCACATGATCATATCCATAGATGCAGAAAATGCATTTGACAAAGTACAGCACACTTTCTTGATAAAAACATTGCAAAAGATAGGAATAGAAGGAAACTTTCTGAACATGATAAAGGGTATATATGAAAAACCCACAGCTACAATGGTGAAATCCTAAAATCTTTCCCTTTAAGATCAGGAAGACGACAAGGATGCCCACTCTCACCCCTTCTATTTAGCATTGTCTTAGAAGTACTTGCTGAAGCACTGAGGGAAGAGCCAGATATAAAAGGGATCCAAATAGGAAAGGAAGAAGCCAAAATTTGCAGATGACATGATCCTTTACATCAAAAGCCCTAAGAAGTCTACAACAAAGCTTCGAGAACTTATAAGTCATTTCAGTAAAGTTGCATGTTATAAGATCAATGCACAAAAATCAGTACCATTTCTGTACACCAAAGATGAGCAATCTGAGGAGGAAATCAAGAAATAAATACCATTTACAATAGTAAATTTAAAAATCAAATACCTAGGAATAAATTTAACTAAAGATGTAAAAGACTTATACACAGAAAACTACACAACACTGTTCAAGGAAATCAAAGAAGATCTAAATAAATGGAAGAATATTCCCTGTTCATGGATAGGAAGACTAAATATTATTGAGATGTCTATCCTACCAAAACTGATCTACAGATTCAATTCAATCCCAATAAAAATCAACACAGCATTTTTAAATGACCTAGAAACACTAACTATGAAATTTATTTAGAAAGGAAAGAGGCCCCGGATACCCAAAGACATAATGAAAAAGAAAAATGAAATTGGAAGAATCACACTACCTAACTTCAAAACATAGTACAAATCTACAGTAGTGAAAACACCATGGTATGGGCACAAGGATAGACACACTGACCAATGGAACCGAATTTAGAGTTCTGATATAGATCCTCACATATACAGCTATATGGTATTTGACAAGGCCACAAAAATCTCTCACCTGGGAAAGAATGGCCTATTCAACAAATGGTGCCTGGAGAACTGGATATCCATATGTAAAAGAATGAATGAGGATTACCATCTCACACCTTATACAAAAATCAATTTGAGATGGATCAAAGACCTAAATATAAGAGCCAAGACCATAAAGACTTTGGAAAGCAGTGTAGAGAAGCATCTACAGGACCTTGTAATAGGAAATGGCTTCATGAATTTCACACCAAAAGCACAAGCAGCAAAAGAACAAATAGGTAAATGGGACTTCCTCAAAATTAAAGCCTCTGCACCTCAAAGGAGTTTGTCACATAAGTGAAAAGAGAACCTACACAATAGGAGAAAATATTTGATAACCATATATCTGATAGGAGACTTATATCCTGCATATATAAAGAACTCCTATATCTTGAAAGTAAAAAGACAAACAACCCTTTTAAAAAATGGGAAAAAGATTTGAACAGACGCTTCTCCAAAGAAGAAATACAAATGCCTAAAAAGCACATGAAAAAATGCTCAAAATCACTAGCTATTAGGGACGTGCAAATCAAAACTACAATGAGATACCATCTTACTCCCATTAGATTGGCAGCTATCAAAAAAACAGAAGACTACAAGTGCTGAAGAGGATGTAGAGAAATGGGAACACTCATCCACTGCTGGTGGGAATGCAGAAGGATCCAGCCATTCTGGAGGACAGTTTGGAGGATTCTCAAAAAGTTAGCTATAGATTTGCCATATGACCCAGAAATTCCACTGCTGAGTATATAACCAGAAGAACCGAAAATAAGGTCACAAACCGATATATGCACACCAATGTTCATAGCAGCATTATTCACTATTGCCAAAAGTTGGAATCAACCCAAATGCCCATCAACAGATGAATGGATAAATAAAATGTGGTATATACATACAATGGACTACTACTCAGCTATAAGAAGGAATACAGTACTAACACATGGATGAATCCTGAGGACTTACGTTCAGTGAAGCAAGCCAGGCATTGAAAGACAAATACGACATGACCTCTCTGATATGAAACAAGCAAACCAAGCTGTCTCAGATAGCTAGAGACTGGAAGATAAGCTTAAAGGAAATTGTGGGGGAGAGGAAGGTTGTGAGCTGATGCCTACATTGGTGAAGTCTATGATAAGCTGGAGGTAAGTATTTGTACAGGGTGGGAATAAGATGGGGGCATAGGGATATCTTTGGGTGGGGCTTTGTGGGCTTGAGGGGGGCTAAGATTGGGAGGATGGGTCAGATGGCCCAAGGAATTGGGGGGAGAGATGAGGGGAACAGTTGAATATGGGAGACTGTCAGGTATATGGTTGAAACTATAATGTTGAGAAAATTCTTTAGAAAATATAATAAGGAAGAATTACATTTTTAAGGTGCTTAAGGGGGGGCATCTGGTGCAGGGGCAGGTTTCTAGGGAGTGTGAGTGCTCATTTTGTCATAGTGTGGTATATCATTCGGTGGAGACCCATACAATGAGTGTGAAGGTGTGCCCACATCCTGGGGAGGACTGGTGTTCTCAGAGGGAATTGTCTCTCGAGAGAATTGGTGGTTCACAGTAGGTTAGGGCAGTCTAGTATGTCAAGCCCTCAGCATTGTTGCAAGTATTTGTAAATCTGGTCCCTCAAGTAGTGAAGATTGATTGTCACTGTGGGCCCTGAGGGAAGAGGGAAAGAGGTATAGAATAGATGGAAGCAGGGCAACTGTGGCAATGGAAGTGCTCCACAAGATCATGTAATGATAGATATAGGACAAGTTAACTTACACCAAAATTGTATAAAAGTCTATAAGCTAAAATGTAAACCATAATGTAAAACATAAGGAAACTAAAAATTTAAAAATGTGTACAATCTAAAATATAAACCATAATGCAAATCAAAATTGAGCCATGTTTGATAGCTATGTTTCAAAATCTGTACATCAGCTGCAGCAAATATAACATGAACATGTAAAAAGATCATTGCTGGGGAAAGGGGAAAAGGGTTTGATGTTGGATATAGGGGAGTCCCCTATATTGTACTTGTGAATTACTGTGATCTAAAACTTTTTTGAAGACAAAATTAAAAATTAGGAAAAAAAGAAAGAAAGGATGTAGACACTGAGGAAGAAATGAAAGAAAGTGCCTTGCCACTGTTCCTACAGGGCAACACCTATTACAGTGATGAAAGGCAAAACATTAAAAACAAAGCTGTATAATATTTTTCATTTTTTAAATACACCAACTTATTTTTACTTCATTTTAGTGTTTCTAAATTAGTATGTATTCTACTTCTAAACTTTAAACCCATCACTATATTTCAATTTCCTATTACTTGAATTTGGCATTATATTAGGCTTCATTGTTGAAGAAGTTTTGGATCACAGAGAGTTTCAACTATGGCAGGGGAGGAACACTGGTGTGCAGTGTTATTGAGGTGGGGCACATGGGTGGGAGGGAGTTCTCCAGGGCATGTATATAGGGGACATAAAAATGTTTTGATATATGTTGGGTATTTTCATAGTAGTTACAGTTACAAACGTTGACTGAGGGAATGCTGAGTTCCTATCCAGGGGAGCTCTGTCACATTCCCCAATGGAACAGCAGTAATCCCCCAAGTGCAATGGCAAAGGCCAACAAGAAAGGATGGTCCAATAATGAGCCCTTGATACCGATGACTATGCTTATGAGCCTGTGCCTGAAATATGCACTAGGCCTAGAGCTGCAGGGTGCCTAAGAGTTACCTCCTGAGAGCCTCCATGTTGCTCAAATGTGGCCACTCTCTACGCCAAACTCAGCATGTAAATGCATTACCTTCCCCCCAGCATAGGACATGACTCCTGGGGATGAGCCTCCCTGGTGCCAAGGGATTACTACCAATCACTAACTAGTGATGCAACTACAAAGAGACCTTGAATAAAAGGGTCAGCTCAGACCAGCAGAATATTTCAGCCTACATGTAGGATCATGTGTTAAAAACTGCTTTTTGACCTTGAATAAAAGTGGGAAATGGCAAAGACAAATGAGTTTATATGGCTAAGAGACTTCTAAAAAGAATTGGGAGGTCGTCAGAGAGGTCATGCTTATGCACGGCTCAACAGGACCCCAGAAAAAGCCAAATTAGATACAACCCTAGGTACTGGTTCTCCCAAAGGCTGTGGAGACCCACAGGGTATATGGTCATGGCAGATGGATTTGGAGTTCTGTGCCATGTCAGAGGGCCCTACTTTGGAATTTGCGCTCCTGAGTGTGATGGAGCTAGACTCAGATATGACCTTTCTACACATGCCTCTTCTGTCACTTTTACTGAACCTGTGGTTGGTGCTAGGGATGGTTTATACTCAGGGGACTTGAAGCTCTGGATTGTCCATATGCCAGCTGGGCCCTGAGCCTCAGCAGAGTTGCAACTCCTACTCTCTGGTTCGTTGGACTTCCCAGGTCATCTAATAGGGGGTGAAGATGGTCAACCACCACACCAGGGAATCAAGAGTGCCTACAACTGTAAACAGAAGAATTGCATCCATCATCCATGTGGAATCTAAGCCCCTTCTTGATCTAGAGATGGGGTAGACATCACCATCCCAGGGCCCACAGAATGGAGGAATAAAATATGGATTAGAGTGGACTTACTGATATTCTACTATAAAACTATTGTGGCTAGTAATAGAAGAAATTGTAGCATTGAGGTGTAGAAAGTGGCCACAATAGTTGCTGCAGGCAGGAAAAAGGAAGAAGAGATGTGATGTGGGCTATTTTTGGGATTTTGAGTTGTCCTAAATGATATTGCAGGGTCAGATGCTGGACGTTATATATCCTGCCAAAACCCACTGAATGTACTGGGGGAGAGTGTGAACTACAAGGTAAACTATATTATCCATGTGGTGCAGCAGTGCTACAAAATGTGTTCATCGAGTGCAAGGAGCGTGCCACAATGATGAGGGAGGTTGTTGGTGTGGGAGGAGTGGGGAGGGTGGGGAGGTGGGGGATATACGGGAACCTCTTAGTTTTTTAATGTAACATTTTTTGAGATGTATATATCTTCAAAAAAATACAATTTACAAAAATGATGAGGGTGGGGGGTGGGGAGTGGGTTATTTGGGAACCTCATGTCTTTTAATGTAATGTTCTTTGTGATCTATTAACTTTAATAAAAAATTTTAAAAAACAAAAAACTGCATGGTATGGGCATAAAGATAGACACATCGATCATTGGAATAGAATTAAGAATTCAGAAATAAACCCTCACCTCTACGGTCACCTGATTTTTGACAAACCTACCAAGTCCATGTTAATGGGACAAAACAGTGTCTTCAACAAATGGTGCTGGGAGAACAGGATATCTATAACCAAAAGAATGAAAGAAGACCTCTGTCTCACTCTCTGTACAAAAGTCAACTCAAAATGGATCACAGACCTAATATAAAAGCCTGGATCATTAAACTACTAGCAGGAAATGTAGGGAAACATCTTAAAGACCTTGTGGTAGGTGGTTTCTTTGACCTTACATCCAAAGCATACAAACAAAAGAAAAAGATAAATGGCACCTCCTAAAATTAAAAACTTTTGCACCACCCAGGACTTTGTCAAAAGGGTGAGAAGAGAGCCAACTGAATGGGAGAAAATATTTGGAAATCACATGTCAGATAAGAATTTAATATCCAGAACATATAAAGAGATGTTATAACTCAAGAGTAAAAAGACAAAAGACCCCATTTAAAAATGGGCAAAAGACTTGAATAGACATTTGTCCAAAAAAGAAATACAAATGGCAAAAAAAAAAACCACACACACACAAAAAACAAACACAACACACAAAAAAATGTGCAACATCACTAATGATTAGGGAAATGCAAATCAAAACTACAATGAGATATCATTTCACACCTATCAGAATGGCCACTATTAAGAAGACAGAGAACTACAGGTGCTGGAGAGGATGTAGAGAGATGAGAACACTTATTCCCTGCTGTGGGAATGCAGAATGGTACAGTTACTGTGGAGGACTGTTTGGAAGTTCCTAAAGAAGTTAATATAGATTTGCCATGTGACCCTGCAATACCACTGCTGGGTATATACCCAGAAGCACTGAGAGCAGCGACACGGACAGACATCTGCACACCAATATTCTTGGTGGGGTTATTCACAATTGCCAAAAGTTGGAAGCAGCTCAGGTGTCCATCAACCAATGAATGGATAAACAAACTGGTGTATTTACTCAATGGAATATTATGCAGCTGTAAGAAGAAATGAAGCTGTAAAACATATGACAACATGGATGAAATGAAGGGCATTATATTGAGTGAAGCAAGCCAGACGCAAAAGGGCAAATACTGTATGATTGTGTTCCTATGAGCTAAATATATTGGGTAACATACTGCATGATTCCATTTATATAAAATGTAAATATAAATCAATTTAAAAAGAAGCTCCAGACTCATCTTCTATTTTCCCCACTTTATCACTAGAATCAGCATTTCTTCAAGCAGCCCTGTTGCCTTTTATTGGAGAATGGTATTTAGAAACTAAGGTCTGGTGCTGAGTATTCTCCTTGCTGCTGGTGTGCCATATAGAGCTAAACATCTGTTTTTCTTCTGTTTCCATCACTACTCCAGTACCCCAGTTTTCATTCTAGACCTCCCCTTGCTTATTTGTAACTTCTTTCTCTGACCGTGAGAAACGTGGCTCAAGTCTACTTAAACCTTTGCGAATAATAATCACTCGATTTTAAATGGAGACAGAAAGTAAAGATGTAAGGTACTCCTTGTAAAAACTGGCTACACGAACCACTGCTCTGCTGTCACATGGCTGAGAATGCAGGCTTTCCTGTCAGTCTTCTTGGATTTGAGTCCCAGCTTCATTGCTTACTAATTGTGTGACTCTGGGTAAATACTCTCCATACTCCAGTTTCCCCACCTATCAAAAAAGGAGTCATGATAGTAGATCCCCATTAGGTTGATGGAAGGATTACATGCATTCCTACAAGTCAATCACTTTGAAGAAGTGCCTAGCATGTGTAAGCGCTCAATAGTTGGTAACTTTTTTTTAAGTTTATACGAGAAGATTTATTGACCAATATATACAGTAGCCAACACTGACCCGATGACTTTAAATTTTAACAGTGTTTGCAAATAAATAGTTTATAAATCAATATAATAGATAAAACAAAATCACTTCAGTATGGAAAATCCTCAGCATTTTAATATTTGCTCTATATAAATCAATACATTCCTTTGTGACAAATCCTTTAACCGTAACTTCTCCAAATTACACATCATTCCTTTAGAATCACAGGTTCTATTTTCAATTCTTTTTATCATTTTTATTTTTTTCTTCTGGACATATTTCCTTTTCACTGAGAAGCAAGAAAAAAATTTTTTTTAATTTCAAGTGTGATCTTTCTTCGGGTCTGAAGTTTTTATTTTATTATGTAGCATTACATCACTTTAATATTTCTGGTGAGAAAGAAGCACAGAAGTATACATATGCATCCATGACATTTTAGGAATAGTTTAAATCTTTGCAGTGTCAGTTTCTTTAAAAATGCAAAAATATCTGAAATATTTAGCCTTGACAAAGATATAAAAGATATGTTCTGAATCTATGATTCATACGTATCTCATTTGAGCTTTTTAGCTGCTTTGTATGCAGTTTGAACTTTTCCCTTTAAAGTTCATGGTTATTGGTTCATAGTTAAATAAATTCCTGTAGAATTCAGCAAAATGAAAATGACCTGGAGAGTACATTTAGAGCCAATCGGGACAATATTTAGAAATCTCACTTAAAGGAATAACATGGAGCTTACTCAAGAGACACTCAGGATGTTTGTTAAACACACAGATTCCCACTCCCTTACCCTGGAGATTCTGATGCAATAGAACTAAGCCTGTGAATCTGAATTTTTTTTTAAAGATTGATTGATTCCTGCCCCCTTCATTGTTTGCACTGTCTGCTCTCTCTGTCCATTTGCTGTGTGCTCTCTGTATCTGCTCATCTTCTCTTTTGGGAGGCACCAGGAACTGAACCTGGGAACTCCCATGTGGAAGAGAGGCATTCAATCGTTTGAGCCACTTCAGCTCCCTGCTTTGTTGTGTCTCTCATTGTGTTTCCTCTTTGTGTCTCCTTGTTGCATCATCTTGTTGGTCAGCTCACCACACCTGCCCATTGTGCCAGCTCACTGTCATGCTCATCTTCTCCAGGAGGCATTGGGAACTGAACTGGGACCTCCCATGGGGTAGGCAGGAGTTCAGTTGCTTGAGCCAAATTGAATCGGAATTTTTAATGAGTTGCAAGTGATGCTCATCATCGGGCAAGATTGAGAAATGCTGATTTAATCAAAGATCCTGATTTTATATATATAAGGGCACTTAGCCCAGAGGGAGGAGCACCCACCCTTCCATCTATCCATCCAACATTCATTAGGCACCTCTTTTTTTTTTTTTTTCAGAATAGCCCAACCAGGTTTTTCCTTTTTTTTGAAGTAAAAAATTTCTTTATTTGCAGGTGCCATGACTGTAGAAAATCTGCAAAAAGTTACTAGGAACAAATGGTCTTCACAATGGTTTGGTGTGTTGGTGAAGGGCTGAAGAGTTGTTGCATGGGAATTCTACACATGTTTGTAAGTTCACAACTTATCTAAAAAATATATGTATATATATATCATATGCATTACATATATATATATTTTTTTTTTTTTTTTTGAGGGACCGGAACTGGGGATTGAACCTGGGACCTTGAATGTGGGAGGCCGGCACTCACCCACTGAACCACACCGGCTCCCCTGACTTGGCCCCCTCATCTCTTTGCTCATTGTTTTCTCGTTGTTTTGCTTGTGGTTTGTTTGCTTGTTATCTTTAGGAGGCACCAGAAACTGAATCCAGGACCACCCACATGGGAGGCAGGCACTCAACTACTTGAGCCATATCTGCTCCTTAAAAATATATTTTAAAAAAACAACACACAAAAAACAATTAACCTTTTACAACTTTTTTAAAAAGTTACTAGATGTTGAGTTTAGCATGGTTGCAGGATCCAAGACCAATATAAAAAATTGATGAGCAAAAAGCCCAATCAGATCAAAATACTCCCAGGCTTAAGACCCTGGCCTGATTCGTAGCATAACCCTCCCACTGCCTGTGAGACCTCGTATGTGCTTGCTCCCCAGTTCCTGCTCTGCTCCAGCCGTGCTGGCCCAAACCAGGGATCTACATTTTTCCTATCAGCTGTTCTGGGCCAGAGGCGAAGTTGAAACCCATTTAAACCCACTTACTACACAATGGCTTCAACCAGGTATTTTTTCGGTCTGGCAATTGCAAATTATACAAATTTCTGAAAGGCTTCCCTGTTTGAAAGCTAGCGTACCTTCATCCAGGTAATTCAAACAAATACACAGAACATGGGTAAGTCCTAAGTCACGTGTAAAAGGTCCCCCAAATCTATTAACAACTAAACCCCATCTTTGCAGTCATTATGTACTTCCAAGGGGAGTGTACCAAAAGGCTTGGGAAAGTGCATGACAGTTTGACACTATGTATCAAAATATTACCCGTGCTTATCCACCGATCCAGTAATTTCAGATGAAAGTACAGTATTTCTAAAATCGTCACTCAGGCCAGTTGCATTAGAATCACCTGGGGTTGTGTTGAGAATGTAGATTTGAATGTCTCATTTCAAACCCTTTGAAACAATTTTTGGGACCCCTGTGAATCTTCCTTTCTAACAAGCTCACTGAGAGATTCTTCTGTTCACTGAAGTTTAAGAAATGCTGTCCTACCAGAGTGGAGAGTCAGCTCCCAGCGGGGTGTGCAGTCATTTCCACAAAGGGACAGCCTGACATGGGGCAGCAGAGTCCAAAATGGGAAAGGAGAGTGTCCACGTGAGTGGTCAGTAGAGCAAGCAGAGGGACTGCAGTGTCCCTCCAGAAGGCGGTGGCCCAGCCGGGGGCGTCACAGCCCAGGATCCTCCCTGCGGGGTTGGCAAGGCGGCTCGGATGGGATGTCGGAGCCAGAGTGGGGCGGGGACGGTGTCTATGCTGGGTGTGGCCAAGCGCCAGCTGTGGGGCATAGAGGCCTGGGGGTACGGAGGCCCGAGGGGCCGGGGGCATCCTGCTGGGAACGAGCAGCGGCAGCCTGGGGAGACTGCTTATACTCAACAGTACTGATCAAATATGTAAACATATCAAGTATAATGACAGTAACTTTTCTCACTCTTGGAGAAATAAATACAAGTACAAAAATGGAATACTCATGATGGAAGGGGAACAAAACTAGAAAGAATGCTGTAGTGTTGGTTTTGAAAGGAAGACATCAGTGTGAACTCATAGCTTTTGATGGATAGATAGATAGATAGATAGTAGATAGATATAGATAGATATAGATGTAAATAATAGACTGTCTACTAAAAGGTCCTGGGATAGTGACATCCACATGGCAATTAATCCACCTAGGTACCCAGATCTTGGTTTCTAAATACCATCCTGGGAGGTGGATGTGGCTCAAGCAGCTGGGCACCTGCCTATCATACGGGAGATCCTGGGTTCAGTTCCCGGTGCCTCCTAAAGAAGAAGAGCAACACAGCAAGCTGAGAAGTGGATGTGGCTGAAGCGGTTGGGCACCCGTGTGCCACATGGGAGGTCCTGGTTTGGTTTCTGGTGCCTCCTAAAGATAAAGAGCAAGACAGCAGGCTGGTGTGGTGAGCTGATGCAACAAGACGACACAGGGAGATGATGCAACCAAAAGACAGTGAGGAAACACAATGAGAGACACAACAAACGAGTGGAGGTGGCTCAAGTGATTGGGCACCTCCTTCCAACATGGGAGGCCCTGGGTTTGGTTCCTGGTGCCTCATAAAAATAAGCCCTAAACCTTAACCCTAACCCCCAACCCTAAACCCTAACCCTAATCCTAACCCTAGAGTTCTCTTGGCTATTGCTCAAGAAGTAAATGGTTCAGATTTCTGATGTTTAAAATATCAAAATAACAGCATTACACTAACAAAATTATAGATATTTAAAGACATAAAAGCAGCACTGTCTTGGGAATGTCCACATACTGAGAATCAGTATTGCAATCTAGCAGGGACCTCGCTCTTACTCACCTTTAACTCTCCAGAACCCTGTCATAATAACTGATTGGATGTGAGGAATTTATGTTATTTTGCATTTTGGGGGTGTGGGTAACAGCTAATAGAAGAAGAGGTGATTTTGATTTTTTTTTTTTTGCAGGAAGAGGTGAGGTGAGCTGAAGGGTAAGGGCTATAAAAACTGCTGTGCATGGCACAATTCAGGAAAGCACTGGCCAATCTACAATACTACCCATGATCCCTGCTACCACCACAGGACAGGATGCTTGTGGAACAGTATTCAGGCCACTTTTAAACTGTTTCTTAATCAGATAGAGCATTTGCTATGCAGGATTATCGCTGTACAAAACTTATGGTTTTACAAAGGTCTGGTCCAGGATAACAACTTGAAGGATGTGACTTGGTGCTCCAGTTTGCAAAAGCTGCTTGAGTAGATACCATAAAATGAGTTGGCTTTTAACAATGAGAATTTACTAGTTTACAAGTTTATGATTTTGAGGCTGAGAAAAATGTTCAAATTAAGGCATCATCAGGTGATGCTTTCTCCCCGAAGACCAGCTGCTGGCAGTCCTGGACTCCTCTGCCTGCCACATGGCAAGACACAGGGTGGCATCCGCTGGTCTCTCCCTTTGCTTCCAGGTTTCTTTGCCTTCAGCTTCTTGTCTCTGTGGCTTTCTCTCTTTGTCTGAATTTCATTCTCCTATAAAGGACTCTAGTAAGAAAATTAAGGCCCACTCTGAATCAGGCGGGTCACATCTTAAGGTCCTACTCACCCAAAGATTCTTCTTACAATGGGTCCACATCCACAGGAATGAATTAATTTTAAAAACATACTTTTCTGGGGTCCATACAGCTTCAAACCATCATGCTTTGCTTTACAGAATTATTGTAATTGGATCTTATTTGTATATATGTCCCCAAATTTAAGTAAATAAATAAGAGGACTCACAGTTTATTTCAGAAAGAATAACCTTTAGCGAAGCATTTGTATTCACACTCTAAAGGTGCTAATTATCAGTAAGTTTTCCATCTGTTTGTTAAAGCACGTTCCCGGGTGTTGAGATAGAGGTTGGGTAATCCTCACACTTCATGATGAAACTGTATTGGCTCTGTGTGTGTGTATGTGTGTGCACGTGAATGTGTGAATGAGAGTCAGAGAAAACACACATGCAGAAAAATATATTATACATGCACATATAGTTTTTGTTTTTTTTTAAAAGATTTATTTTATTTATTTATCTCCTCTTCCCTCACGCCCATTGTCTGCTCTCTCTGTCCATTTGCTGTGTATTCTTCTGTGTCTGCTTGCATTCTTGTCAGGTGGCACCCGGAATCTGTGTCTCTTTTTGTTGTGTCACTTTGCTGCATCAGCTCTGTGTGTGTGCAGCGCCCCTCCTGGGAGGGTTGTGTTTTTTGTGTGGGGCGGCTCTCCTTGCAGGGCGCACTCCTTGAGCATGGGGAACCCCTATGCGGGAGGCAACCCTGCGTGGCAGGGCACTCCTTGTGCGCAGCAGCACTGCGCATGGGCCAGCTCATCACACAGGCCAGGAGGCCCTGGGTATCAAACCCTGGATGTCCTATGTGGTAGGCAGATGCTCTATCAGCTGAGCCACATCTGCTTCCTGATGCACATACAGTTTTACAATAAATATAAAGGAAACCAGTCAAGAAATAGAACATCATCCCCAAGTTCAACATCATCCCTTTCTCTAGAGTAAGAACTCTTTTGACCTTTGTGATCATTATTTTCTTAAAATTAAAAATTTTAACGCTTATTTATGCATCCTTAACCAATATGGTTTAGAGTCATCAGTTTTTTTTTCAAACTTCATATGAACGAAATCATACTGCATTAATGTATTAGTCAGGGTTCTCCAGACATTTATTATAGAAATTGGCTCATATGCATATTGGCAAATCTGAATTCCACAGGGCAAGTGGCACATTGGGAATTCTGATAGAAGTTTCAATGAATTCCCCAAAGAAGCAGGTTGGCTGAAGAAGAGATGGAATTTCTTTCTAAATGCTGAAATCATCAGTACTCCCTTTTAGGCCTTGAACTGATTACATGCAACTTCTCTCGTTGCTGAAGGCAATCTCCTTAGTAGATTATAGATATAATCAGTCATAGATAATAGCAGCCCAAAAACTATTTCACTGTATTTATTCTCTAAATAAAAACAATAAAAATCATGCTTTTGGCTAACATAATTGAACTGTCCTGCATACACCAGATACATAAATCTTACCCTAGAAGAGGATACAAGTCCTTGGATGGCATGTCCTCTTATCCTTGACATTCTGTAACTCAAATACCATAGCCTGAAGTTAATGCAACTTACGTTATATTATAAGGAGGTAAAAGAGGGAGAAAAAAAGACATTTTATTTTTGTACATATTAGCATAATTATAACAAAACAAGGAAGACATATTCATAACCATTACAGTCTTCATTTCTGCAGCTGGTCATGTGGTGGTAGCTCTTATTTGTAACTAACTTTTTCTGCTACCCACTTCATATTCGCTTAACCCTCAGCAAGCACCTTTATGGTTGTGGTTCTTTGCCCAGGGAGGTGAACCAAACCTTCATTCCTGAAGTGTCTGGGTCACTCGTAGTCCTAGGTAGACTGGGTTGTAGTTTTCCACTGACTTTACGCACAGGACTTTGTCGTTCTAAGAGACACTCTAAGAGATCTCCTATATTCCACACTATGGGAGAGATAGCACTCCAGAACTGATGCTGATTTAGACACATCCAGCCTCCTGGAGAACATTGCCCTAGTCCGACAAGATACTGGTATCCAGTTGGCACTGTAATTGAGTCTTCAAAAGACCATTCCACCGTTCTACCAACCCAGCTGCTTCAAGATGATGGGGATGTGGTAGGATCGGTGAATCGCATGAGCATGTGCCAATTCCTGCACTTCATTTGCTGTGACATGGGTTCTTTGTTCAGAAGAATGCTGTGTGGAGCACAGTGGTGATGGACGAGGCAGGCTATAAGTCTGCAGGTTGGAGTTTTTGCAAAAGTATTGCATGTAGGGAAGGGAAAGCCATATCTGGAGAATGTGTCTATTCTGGTAAGATCAAAATGCTGCCCTTTCCATGATGGAAGTGGCTCAATGTAAGCAACATGCCATTAGGGAGTAGGCTGATTACCTGGGGGAATGGCTTTGGGGAGAGTTGATCTCTGCGGCTGGCAGACTGGGCATTCAGTAGGTTGGCCTTGATGAGTGGTCATCCGTGCTGGGCCCATGCAGACCTCCATCATGGTCACTTTGCGCATGAGCCCACTGGGCAGTAAGTGGTTGAGGACACATATATACCACTTCCGTTTGACATATACTCAACTTGATGGCTTGGTGAGTCAGACAACACCCACTTCCTTAGGGCAACTCAGGTCTCATGGTAACTTGGTGGTTCCTAGTCAAGCGTTCAGCAGGCCAAAAGCTATTTCTCAAAAGGAGAGTAAGCTATAGAGGATGGCTGAGCTTTGCTCCAAAACCCTAAGAGTCTGTGCTGTGGATTCTCCCACAGTGGGCCAAAGGCTCCAAACAGAATCTCATTTACCCGTGACACCTCCATTGCCTTGCATCTGCTGGAGTAAAGGAAGACTAACAGCATACGTTTACCTGTGACACCTCCATTGCCTTGCATCTGCTGGAGTAAAGGAAGACTAACAGCATACGTTTTTGGCAGTGTGGTAGGAGCCTTCCCTAGTACAGCTCATCCTTCCCTCCATTCCAGGGGTTCTGGGTCTGTAAACTCTCAAGTTTGGAAATGGATTGAGGGGTTGTGGCTCTGTTTTTGTGAACAAGTTAGACTTTTTTCACTTGACTTAGAAATCTTCTACTTAGACAGATCAAGTAAGAACTTAGTATGCTGCCATCTATTTCACTTCTTGGAACCCATGATCAGCTAGCCAACGCCACTCATCTCTGCAAGTCAGAGTATTCTGATTACTGCTTTGCCTCTGCTGTCTATAACAGTAGCCATGCCCACTTTCTCTTTGATCATTGTATGGGGCTACTTGGCTCCTGCCAACCTGAAATCTAATTATCCCTCTTGTATTTAAGGATTCAAGAACAGTGGCAGCAGTTGCTACAGAAATATTAGCCATTGGGGAAATGCAAAGCCAAGCCACAATAAGATACTACCTCAAACCCACAAGAATGTCTATTACAATAAAAAAGGAAAATCACAAGTGTTGGAGAAGATCCAGAGAAATAGGCATCCTAATACATTGTTTGGTGGGCATGTAAAATTGTACACCTCTGTGGAAAATAATTTGGTGGTTCTTCAAAGAGCTGAGGATAGAACTACCATATGAGCTGGCTGTCCCACTCCTAGGTATACACGCGAAAGAACTGAAACAGGGACTCACACAGATATCTGTACATAATGTTCATAGCAGCATGACTCATGACAGCCAAAAGGTGGAGGCAACCTGTTTTAGTTTTCCTGCTGCCAAATACCATACAATGCGTTGGCTTAACAGTAGGAATTTATTGGCTCACTGTGATAGAGACCAGAAGGCTTGCTTCCTCCCACGACTGGGATCTTCTGGCTGATTGGCAATTTTTATGGTTCCTTGGGTTTTCTGTCACATGGGAATGCACATGGTGGCATCCTTTCCTTTCTCGTCCAGGTTCTGCTGCCTTCCAGCTTCTGGCTCTTCTCTATAAGGACTCCAGTAATAGGATTAAGATCCATCCTGATTTAGTTGGGGCATACCTTAATTGAAGAAAACTCACCAAAAGGCCCTATTTACAATGGGTTCGCACCCATAGAAATGGTATAAGATTAAGAACATATTTTTGGGGGATACATAACTCCAAGCCATCACACCACTCCATTCTGAGTGGAGAGACAAAATGTTCTACATACATACAATGGTATAGCATTCAGCCATCAAAAGGAATGTTGTTGTAATACATGCTACAGCATGGATGAACCTTGAAGACGTTGAGTGAAATATGCCATAAAGAAAAGGACAGATATTGTATGATTTCAGTCATAAGATATAATTAGCATATGCAAATACATAGAGTCAGAAGGTAGGTTATTGGTGATTAAGGTCAGAGAGATGGGGAATCGGGAGTAACGCAAAATGGGTAGAGTTTCTCTTTAGGATGATGAAAAAAGATTGGTAATTGATGGTGGTTATGATATAACAACAAGTGAATATAATTAATACCACTCAATTGAAATTTTAAAAGAAATTTTATGTTGTATTTGTTTCCACCATTTTTTTAAAAGGTTGCTGTTTTTAATTTATAGACTGTAAAATTGAAGTGGAAAAAAGATGCAAATTAAAAATGGTAAAAAGAATATAGAACCTCATATTATTTCATAAATTAAGAATGTGAATGAATACTTACTTCAAGAGTCTACCTATAGAGTATACAGGAAGTGCCCTCTAAGAGCCTCATACATATAAGGATGACATTTGAGCTTCTGTTCCTTTTCACAAATAATAAAGAGATTTTAAATGTGAAGTATCTTTTTAACAACCACAGATTTGCTCCGTATGGATTCTTCTATCTGTAGTGAATAAGGTAAAACCTAATCTGTTTGATGTTTCTTATTATAGAAATTGGAATGATTGTTTTTGCCTGAGGAGTGGGTATAATAATTAACTGGAGGGAAAGTAGTTATGGTAATTGAGATTTCTGGTTTGGTCTAGCACTGGAGATTTTTTTTAAGTTCACACGTCTGTCTTCTTAAAGATTGTCTGGACAACAACATTTAGGAATTGTGGAGTAGCGTTATATATTTGCAATAATTAGGGATATTATTTATTTTAACCAATTCAGTTTCAGAAGAGCCAGAAAAGGGAAAAAAAAGTCACTAGTTTGGTTCAGAAAAAAAGGAACCTTCACTTTATTTAGAATTTTCAGTTTATATAATCTCTATGTCCTTGAGGAAATAAGGGAAATTAAAATATTGAAAACCAGTTCATCTTGTCCCACACATAAATTGATTTACTATCATAATAAAGGTTATAACAATTATTCATTCAGAGATGATTTATAAACTTGCGATTCTTACATCACTGAGAATGGAGACCACATTTAAAAAGAAATAAACTAAATCATATCAAATTACCGAACAGTGATAGCTAAAAATAGGATTTTAGATAGATTACTTAATTCTGTTTTGATGTGCATGAAGTTTCTATACTCGATCTTAGCCGAAGGCGGAGAAGAGATGTGCGTGAAGTTTCCTTCTCAAGACTCAGTCCTGAGTCCTTAGCCCTCTACAAACCTTCAGGTGGCTGACGTCCAACCATAGATCTGCCGTCCTGACCTTTATCTTGAGCTCTAGGCTTGGCCTTAACTTTCTGCTGGGTATCTCTAATTTCTAAAATGAAACCCCATATCGAATCTCCTTTAGTTTCTTTTTTCCCCCCCCAGTTAATTGATTCTCTTTGACAGACTAAAATCTTGCAAGTATCCCAGACGAATCCTTCTTTTCAGCTCTCCCTTTGTAATCTCATCAGCTGCAAATTCTTGCCAAATAATCTTTCATTCCCCACTGCCTTATTTCTAATCCAGTCCTTTGTAGATCTCATACCTATACCATCAAGATAGCCGCTGAACCTAGATGGTTCCAGGCAGCTTTGGCTCTTTCGCCTCAGATTTGAACTTTGCACATCAATGTCTTTGCAAGAGCATGCTCTGTCATGCCTGTCCATTTCAGCATCATGTCTGTGCTCATCTCTACATCATCCTTTTTCTTTAATGTTCATTTATCTCATGTATGCTTCTTTGATGGGTCTTGCCTGACAGCTATCCTGCTCTGTAACCCCTCCCCCTTACTTCACTTCTGTCCTCCTCCTTTGACATGAAGTGTTTAAGACACAGTCTTGTTCTTTACATCAAAAACATTTTTTAAAATTACATGTAGAAAATACAGAAAATACCTTTGTTTCTTTTCTTCACTCAATATTTCCTGGACATCTTTCCTTATTATTACATATATGTTTATTGAATGTTTTATTAAATGCTTGCAGAGTACGGATGTACCATAATTCATTTAATCAGTCTATTACTGATGGACATAGGAAGTTTTTTCAGTTTTATTATAAAATATGCTGAAAGGAACATCCTTGCACATCTTGGGGAACTTTAATATCCATAAATAAAATCATAGCATGGGGATTGCTATATTTAAATGTCTTTTAAAATTTTGATAGATTTAACTTATCGTCTAAATTAATTTTCACTGAATACTTCCATTTCCGATATCACTAATTTTCCCGATACCCAGGATTTTGGCATGGACAGTGAAAGCTTTGTTTATGGAGGCTCATTCCCATGCACTATTAGTGCTGGAGAAAATGTACAACCAGTAGAAAAGGAAATTGGAGGCCAGAGATTAAACTCTTTAGTGGCTAATACATGATTTCAGAATCTGGCAACTGGAACAATGGATCAACTGGATCTCTGCTAAAGACCACCTGGATTCCAAATCAAATTTAAACGTATGTATCTATAAAACAGGGATAATCTTCACATTTTTACAGATATGAATGTAAATGAAATTTCATTGTTGTAACTGTTAAAGAGGTCTCTGAACTAGTAGTACTATGCAAATTGTGTGAACTCCACAGAGCAGAGTTCAAATTTGATCGAAACAAAAAGGAGCGTAGAGCAGCTACCTTCCTGACATTTTAACTTCTTTAGTATGACCAAATGGTTTCTGGGTCAGTCACCTGGGAAAGAAGTGAGCTTGTCGCTTAATTGCTTTAGAGTTTTATTTGCCTGTTAACCTAACTTTTTGAAGTCTTAAGATTTATGGAACAATAAATGCCATTAATTCTGTGTGCTATTCTGAATTCCTCATGGGTTTTAGAAGCTGGGTTGAAACATTTGGCTGAAAGCTTATCACATTTGAAAGTACACTGAAAACTACTGTAAACCAGCGTATCCCTGAGAAACAGATTAAATTATGACACCAACAAAGTCTTATTTCGGTTTTTTTTTTTTTTTAATAGTAGGATGTAGACATTTTAGAATAATAAAGTTATTCTAGCTGTTCGGGGGAAAAAACCCAAAAAAACTTTGGCCACCCAAATGGACTAATTTAGAACGTCAAAAAGCACGCTCGGTAGCGTGAGATTAATTTGAGGCAGGCCCCACCTTTTTCAGTGTTCACAAGTTTACTCTGAAGACACCTCGGAAGCTTGGATGCAAATGAGCAAGTCTTAAAAAGTTCATTCGTCTTGGGGACCCCCTTCCCACCTCCTGCTAACTCCGGTTCCCCGGTGTTCAAGCTTTCCCCACTTCGGGGCGATTTAAAATTGCGGCTTTGGGCCCCGATTGCTCCGAGTGCAAATACGCCCCATCCTCCTCCTCAGCCCCTCACCCGAGAAGGCCTGCCCGTCCTCTCCCCGAGGACGCTGCTCCGCGCCGGCCTCGGCCTTTCCTCCAGGACGCCCCCTCCTCCCTCGGGCCCGAGGCCCGCGCCGGCCGCGGAGTCGCCGTCCCCGCGGGGCAGCTGCTCCGCAGGCGCGAGTGCAGCGCCAGTCTCGGTTCCCTCGACTGCCTCGCGGGCCTGCCCCTGGCGGGAGGAGCGGGCGCCCGCCACACGGGGTCCCGGACGCGGCGGGACGCCACGCCTGATCCAAAGGAGCCGGCGAGCGCACGCCCAAACGCCAACGCCCGAGAGCCGAGGCCTTCCTGGGGCATCTGTGGAAAGACGCGGTTTAGTCACCGGGGAACAGAAACGCGGGGCGGCGGGGAAGGTCTGGCCGCGACGGCTTGGGGGCAGGAGGTCCCCTCCCGGGCCCTGCGGGAGCTGCCCCCCGGCCCCAGCGCCGCGGCCCAGAGCTGCTGCTGAGTAGCGTTTGTTGACGGAGCCCCGACGCCGCGTCCCGTTCCGGAGCCGAGGGCAGCCTGGCTCGGGCCGCCGTGGGCTCCCGCGGCGAGCACGCCTCCGCCGCCCCCGCCCCGTCGGGGCTCTGAGGCTGTGCGCGCGGGCGGCTGGAGCCGAGAGCCTGGACGCCGTGGCGCGGCGGCCCACGCGCTTCTCGGCCCGGGCCAGGAGGGCCTCCGCGCGCCGGGGGCGGCGTTCACGTCCAGCCGTCCTCGGCCCCGCAGCCGCCGCCCGCCACGCCAGGGGCCCCGCGCCCAGGCCCGCGCGCGGCCTCGCCTTCCGCCGCCGCCTCTCGGCTGAGGTCACGGAGGGCAGGCGGCCAGCGGAGGCCCGCGCGCCCCCGCCCCGCGCGCTGCCGGGGCTGTCCGCTCCCCGCCGGCCCGAGCCGCACGCGGGGCCCGAGGGGCGCGGGGCCGGCCTGGTGGCCTGGGTGCTTCGCGGGCACTTTCTCTTCCGAGGAGAGCACCCCCCCTTCCTCTTGGAAGTCTTGTGGTTTCCCTAGAGGACCGAGAGGTTGAGGAGGTGGCGGAGACTTTTTGCTGTTGCAGTCTTTTCCCGTGCCCCGACTTTGAAAAAGCCCGCGGCGCTCTAGCGTTTGGGAGGTCTGGGGGGGCCCCGGGGGGCGCCCCCGCCCGGCCGCGCGCCCCGCCCGCGCGGGGGCCGCGGGAGCTGCAGGGTTAAGCCCAGGAATGCGGCGGCGAGGAATGTGCATGCAGATGAGGGGGGGCGGGGCGGGCGCGGCGCCCGCGATGCTAATCGCATGCTAATCGCATGCTAATCGCACGCTGATCGCACGCTGATCGCCAGGCCCGTCGCCGCCGCCGGCGCTCGCGGCGCTTCCCGGATCCGAGCCCAGACGGCGGCGGCCCCGGCAGCCTGGGCGCCGCGACCCTCGGCGGCCGCGGGGCTCGGGGAGGCGGCGGGGCGGCGGCCGGCGGCGGCGGAGGGGGAGGGCGCGCGCGGGCCGCGGCCATGGTGGACTGAGGCGGGCGCGGCCGCGAGCAGCGCTGCCCGAGCGCCCCCGCGCCCCGCGCTCCCGCCGCGCCCCGCGCCCGCTCCCATGGAGGCGCCGCCCGCCGGCGAGGCCGCCCACCATGCCTAGGAGGGCCGGCGGCGGGCAGCTGCCGCTACCCCGGGGCTGGGAGGAGGCCAGGGACTACGACGGCAAGGTCTTCTACATCGACCACAACACCAGGAGGACCAGCTGGATCGACCCCCGGGACAGGTGGGCGCCTGGCGGCCCGGGGCCCCGGCGCGGCCCGCGGGGCGGGGGGCGGCGGCCGCCGCGGGCGCGGGGAGGGGTTCCGGGAAGGAGGCGCGGGGCCGGCCGCCGCCTCCAGGCCCCGTCCCCCGCCCCTGCCCGTGCCCCGGGACCGCCGGCCCCGCTCGGCCGCGGGGACGGGGGGCGCTGGCGCCCTGGGCCTGCGCGCCTCGTCCGGCTGCCGGGCCCCCGGGGCCGCCGGGCTGCCGCTCCGAGCTCCTCTCCGCCTGGAGTTCGAGGCTGGAGGGCACTCGGCGCCTCGGGAGGCGGGGACAGGCTCGGGGCGCCCCGAGGGTCGGGGCGCAGCCGTCCAGGCACCCCCCCCGTGGCGTCTCGGGCCGTCGAGGCTCCCAGGCCGGGGCGGCGAGTTCTCCAGGGCGCTCCCGTCCTGGCCGCAGGGTCGCCGGTTCTCCCGGGAGCGGAGAGGGGGCTTCCCGGCACTCTGTGCCTCACTGCGCCCCGGTAGGAGCGAGCTGGCTCTGCCCCTCGGACCCCAGAAACGGTTGCTTTGGGGTTTTGCTGTCTAGTGTTAGTCGCCACGCGAAAACTTGGGCACCCAGACCTTGGGAAGGGGGGTTCCGTTTTGGAGTAAGGATGGGCATTGGAACTGGATCTTGAGCTTTGTAGACCGCCGACTTGGCCTTAGCGGGTTCAGTTCTCGGTGTGCGCTTCTGGGTAGTTCTGAGAAGTTCAGGAGCTGAAGTTTGGCTGACTGTTCCCCAGTGCTCTGCGTCTATCTCATCTTTCTTTTCAACTCATTCTTATAATTCGTCTATTAATGAAGTGTTTCTACATTTAAATTTAAATAATTTGCCATGAGGGATAACTCCAACCTTTGGACTCCTATCGTTTCTGAAGCACAGTTCAGCTCTTTATGGAAGGTGGCCTTAGGGGTTTATAATCCTTTCAGGTGCTTTAAATACATCCCTCCTTTTCTCAATTTGAAGCCGAAATAATTTCATACTTTATATTCTCAGTCGCTTTTGTCCTACGAATATTGTTTTTGAATGCTATTTAAAGCAATTATAAAGAAAGTCACATATGGCATTATAAATTTATGGAACAATCCTTGTTAAATTATCCATGAAGGTATCAGCTTAGATTTCCCTCCTGAAATGAGAAAAGACACTCGTGCCAAGAGTTCCCTCTGGCCACAGCCTGGCTGCCTGTTGCTGGCTTGATGAAAGTTGCGACAAGCATGACACCTTCACAGCCTCTGCAGACGTGCTGGTTGTTGTCATAAACTTCACACGCCAAGCCAGTTACTTGACTTATGCCTCTGCACTTTGAAACTACTTAACAGATAGTAAATGTCAGTGCTGATGGTGTGCGCGGGACGGTGGCTTGTCAGGCACCTGTATAAGTATTTGACTTCTACAGTCGTGTGGCAGTTCTTATTTTCTGATACTTGAAGTTTCTCTTGAAATATTTAGGCATTTCAGGTTCTCCTCTGCTTCAGTTTACCTGTCTTATTTTATTGTTTCAACTGTGTTTACTGTAAAGGATTACAAGAATAGGTAATGCCTGGGTAAGGCAAATAGAAAGTGAAGTAAAATTATATGGCTTGGCTTATCAATATCACTACTCTCCAAACAAGTCTTTTATTTTAAATTGTTAATGGGTTGACAATTATTATGAACACTGTTTTCAGGAAACTTGGTAACCAGTTTGTTTGATGGGGGCAAAAGAGTTTCGACTAAAATGACTTATTATTCCGATTTTCCTTGAAGCTGTTGGGTCTTTAGGTTGTTGAAGATATAAATTTGACTGGTTATAAATATATCTGGGTCTGAGTATTAAAATTTTAAAAACATGTTCTGTGAGATGTCACCATGACATTCCTAGTTTAAATCCAACTGTTTTCTTTTAGGACAATTAAGTGACTATAAGTCTTGCTAAATGGGAGATGATATTTGGTGTAACTATTAACTCAGTCAATTTTATTACACAATTACCAAACATATGGACAGAGCGATGTTACACAGTCCATTTGCAGTGTGTGAATTCTACAGGATCAAATTACGAATCCTGAAAGAAAACTGACTTGATACACTGTGGATTTGCAATATTTTTGAACTTTTAAAGCCATTTAATTAAAATGGTTATGATGACTTAGTCATGTTTGTTTTGTTATTCTGTAAAGAAAAAGAATTTTGTGTTTTCGGTAGTCTATCAGAATTTGTTAAAGCTTTTCTGATTTTGAATAGATTATTATGCTGATTTGGGGAGAAGCTGA
This sequence comes from Dasypus novemcinctus, assembly GCF_030445035.2. Classification (NCBI taxonomy): domain Eukaryota; kingdom Metazoa; phylum Chordata; class Mammalia; order Cingulata; family Dasypodidae; genus Dasypus; species Dasypus novemcinctus. The sequence goes on along the minus strand of NC_080673.1, from coordinate 5,498,783 downwards.
GGGATTTTTTTGTAAAATTTAATTCAACAAGTAGTGATTTTAGATCCTGAAGCATTTAAAAATATTTGTAAACTTTTGGAGGTAGATGGTGGGATGTGATCAAAACTTGAATTCTCCAACACCCTCACTCCTCATGATATATAGGTGAATTTCTGAATCTCTTTAAGCCTCCATTTTTCAACTCTAAAATAAGGATACCTCCTATCTTGGGATGTTGGGTCCATAATTAGGGCTCGGCCAGATAGTAGTAGTCAAACGGTGTAATTATTCCAATTCTGGAAATGGGTGGTAGTTTAGGTTACCCCTGAAAATACTAGATGTATCTGAATGCTTGTGTGTCAGCCACTGGGTTGCTAAAATCTTTAACTTTGATATCATTTTGTTCTTCCATTAGTCTTGTGAGGTAGGGTTTTATATTATCTTCCAGTTACAGATGAGGAAATTGAGTCACAGCGAGGTTGTCTTTACTGTTGGAGTGGAACTAGGATTTAAACCAGGCAGTCTAACTTGGGAGGCTGTGTGTGCCCTTCTTAAAGATTTTTAATTTATTTTAACTTATTTTTGTTCTGTGTGTGCCTGCCTCTTGACTGCCTTAACACCAACACCTGGGCGTGCTCGGGGTCTCGGGATGGATTACCTGGGGCGGGGAACCGCTTGGCCCAGGCTTGATTTTGCAGGCTGATCGACCCTTCTTTATTGACCTTCAAAGGTTCCTGTCCACTTTCTCAGATTCTTTGATCCCTGAGTTAGCCCCACACAGGTCTGGTTCATAAAAGCTTTTGCTTCTGGTGGAAGAATGGTGGCAGTTGACTTCTGAACCACAGCACAGACCCTTCTCGAACTTGGAAATTCAGTGTACTCATGAGATGTTCTTTTCCTGGAGGCGTTAAGGGCTTCTGTCTTTCCCCTGGATAGAATACAGTTTTACTCCAAGGGTCTCTCCCCGCTCAGTAATCCTCGAGAAATCCCCCAGTCCGTGATTCTTGGGCCCAGTTGGGCCCCCTTCCCCGAGAGTGTTGTTTTGCTCTCCGTAGACACCGCTTGGCCACACCAGTTGGTGTTCATGGCAGGCCATAGAACGGGGCCAAATGGTCTGGTGCCTTTTTTTTTTTTTTTTTAAAGCAACTGTATTTAACATAGATGGCAAAGGTAAGACGGATTCATGTTGGAAGAGTAGGCGGTCATGGGACAGTCTGTCTGAGACAGGTTGAGTAGAATTTGCCCCATTTTCCATCCTTGGATTGAATGTTGCCCAGAGATGTTTTAATAACTTTGTCTAGGGCAGGGGCTCGTAACCTTTTTTGTTACACTGACCCCTTTGCCAGTCAGGTGAAAACCACAGACCCCTTACCAAGTCCACACTGTACTGTGTGTTATTTAATAAATATATCACACCTGCACCAACACATCCCCACAAGAATAATGTTTTGTTTTTTTTAAAATTTCAATTCAAGTTCACGGACCCCTTGTTGAGAACCCCTGGTCTAGATGAACTGAAACGAATTACCACCATGCAAAGCGACTTTACATTGAAATCTGAGAGTCCCATCTTTGGCTTTTGGTTAAGGCCAGGTGTTGAGAAACCCTCCTATTTTCTAATTAAGGGGGAGGAATCCTAGGTAGTGAGGAAGAAGGGGATGTCAGCTGGGTTTCACTGATGGCCCAGTTAATTTGTAGCTCTCCAGGCTCAGTTATGTCACCTGATTAGTATCTGAGGCACTCTGTATTGTCTTTTATTTCTAAGTCAAAGCAAGATACTTAGCTAACCCCACTGTTAGAGTATCAACTCAAGAGTCCCAACTGTTGATTACTGCTTTTTGTATCCTTTGTACGAGGTAAATGTTAAATGAATGTTGGTGAAGTCAATTAATGAAGTTTGTTAAGTTATTGAAAGACATTAATATTGGTTGTGCTACTCTCGTATTTCCAGTTTCCTATTGTTAGGCTTCTGAAAAATATACCCACAACTGCCAACAGCCAGAGACAATTGATTTTCCAGTTAGATTAAAAATAATGAGAGAATTAAGCTACTGCATTTTGAGTAATAGTATAAATATGTGAATTATTTATAAGTGCAAAGGAAACAAAACCAACTCTGATAGTCTTTTAACCACAACTGCCATTGTCCTAGGTGGCTGGAAATCATTCTCCAGCAGGCTCAGAGTCTGGGTGCCGAGTGGTTAGTATGAATTATTTTAGTGATTATGGTATTTGAAGTGTGGAGAGGGTGTTAAAAAAGCCTTTTTTAAAAACTACTCTAGGAAACACTAATTTAAACTAAATTATGCTGTCTTCCAAAAATTCCAAAGGTAATATTTCTTGTTTTCAAAACACCGCTGTATTGCTTGCTGTAGGGAACAGTAGTTGCTTAGTATATTGGCATGACTAAGATTTATTTAATGACTTTAGTGGCCCATAGTTTGCAGTTTAATTTGTTTGGAAGACTCAGGATAGTAATTGGGCTTTCAAGAAAGTCTAGGATTTATAAGTGAGTTTTTTTTTTTTTGAGCTCAGATCACTAAGTTGCAAATTAGCTGATAACAGCCACAAAATCAGCCGTTGTGACATGTAGCCTTCAAACCAGACAGTATTTTAATTTCCTGGGAAGGCCCTGATCCTTCAGTTATCATTGTTTATTAATTTGTTCCACAAATATTTTGAACTCTAGCCACTGTGTTGTGTATAGAGTTGAATCTGAATCAGACGTGGGTGCTGAATTTGAGACATCGCCTTGTTTCTCATAGTATTTTTCTTCCAGTGAATGCAATACTTAAAGTTTTCTAAATCCATTTTTCTCTAGAGTTGGGAGTGAGTTTGTGGATCCTACATTAACTATAGCTGCCTGCTGATAGGGTATGCCTAATTTTCTGACATGAAACCAAGGGGCGTCTTTGGGAATTTGACTGCCGTGGCAGGAAGGGAAGTATAGTTCGTTTTTGTGGTATGAAGACTGCTCAGCAAAGTTGTAGTCACTCAGTAAATTACCAGATATCAGGCACTACTAGTAATGTTCAAAGAGTAAATATTTCCTAAAAAGAATTATAGGGGCATGAGAAAAATAGATCATAATGAACTTTTGTGGGACCAGAGTTATTTGTTTACGGTTTACCATTGGAAGTATACTATAGTAGCATGTTCTGATAGTTGGAAATACTGAATTTCCTGTGGCATATTGGTAGTCTTTATAAAACCAGATTTGGTGATGTGGTCAAATGGAAAATAATTTATGTATTATCCTTACTGTGCAAAGTTGGTTCTACTTAGTCTCAAGGAATGTTATAAAGAGCTAATTTTTTTGTGCCGCCAGTTATTTATCCTATACTGATAGCCCTGATCTCAGGAAAGAAGTCATGGTTCTGAGAGGCATACAGAGAGCAGCGTTTGAAAATGGAAGCAGGGAAGCGGATGTGGCTCAGTGGGGAGTGGACGTGGCTCAACTGACAGAGCATCCATCCACCATATGGAGGGCCCAGGGTGTGATCCCCAGGGCCTCCTGACCCGTGTGGTGAGCTGGCCCACGTGCAGTGCTGCCGCACACAGGAGTGCCGTGCCACGCAGGGGCGCCCCCACGTAGGGTTCCCCACGTGCAAGGTGTGTGCCCCGCAAGGAGAGCCGCCCCACGTGAAAAAAGCACAGCCCGCCCAGGAGTGGCGCCACACACGCGGAGAGCTGATGCAGCAAGATGACGCAACAACAAAAAAAAGAGATGCAGTTTCCCAGTGCTGCCTTATAATGCAAATGGACCCAGAAGAACGCACAGGGAATGGACACAGAGAGCAGACAACAGGGGGAAGGGGAGAGAAATAAATAAATCTTTAAAAAAGAAAAAAGAGAAAGAAAATGGAAGCAGCTGGAAAGTGGGGCAGTAACAGTTAAGCTTTGGCAACTCTTCTTTCACTCCTGTAGTATAATGAGGAGTTATTATGACCCCCAGAGAATTTGAACAGAGACATACGTTTAATGTACTCACTGAGGGTGGAGGTAGGAAATTTAATTTTAATTTTAAAGTAATGTAGACATTATTTTCATTACTAAACCAGTGACTGACTTTTAATTAAGTGTTACTGGTATTTTTGTAAAAAGAAGTATGCCAGGGTTTGGAAGTCAGACACTTTTCTTTGGTGTGAACTGCACAGCTTCTGCACATGCTGTATTTTTTTTGGTGTGGCCTGTGTCATATTGGTCACCAGCTCTGAATGTGACTGCCAAGAGCAGTAATAAATGTTGAACTACTCAGATTTGCACTATAAACTCCTGATTAAAAGTCTGGCTTAGTAATAGACTGTGGCATATGTTATGTTCTTTACTGACATTTTTTCCATTTTATGAGGAGGTCATTTTATTAAGTGTCCCTGATAGTAAAGTTTCAAATGTGGTAAACAACTTTTACTGCAAAAGATTTGAAAAGTACACAGTTTCATCTAGTGCAAAACTTTAATCTACTTTGCAGTTTTCCTTAGCCTTATGGATTCTAATAGCGATGAGTTAAAATGTTAGTCTTTTGCTTTGAAATTGTGACTGTGAATGACTCTGTGGAATCCATATTGTACATGGTGTCGCTGGGTTATGGAATTTGTTGGCTTTTGGTCTAGCGTAATGTTTGGCTGATCAGTAAATCCATCCACACTATGTGTTTTTTCCCTATTTACTGATTATTAAGGTGTTTGCATGTGGTAGAGACAGATCATTTACTTTCCTCCCTCATTGCCTCCCTTCCTGCTTTTATGCTTAAATGACACAGCTAATGACCTTTTTCATAGAACATTATGACTAAAACCAGTATTTAACTTGGCTAAATTTTAACATAACATTAATGCCATGGTTTGCTATTGCAGATCCAAAGACTACAGAAGCAAACTTGGTTGTCTAATGCCCCTTTCATTCCTTTTCTAAAAGGATACATGTAGACATGTATGTAGATACAGTCTTTAAAAAAAAATAACTTTCAAATTTAAAACAACAATAACGACAACAGAAAAAAGTAGCTCAACAAGTTATGGAAGCATTACTCCTAAAAAGTTCTGACCCTGGCACTTTTAATCTCATCTAATTCCAACTGCTAACTTAAATGTTTCTCTAGCGTTCAGAAAGATAACACAGATGAACACAGATAAGTTAAATGACGTGGGTCTTCTTAAAAGAAAAAAAAATGAAGAGAAAAAGTGCTTAATTATATTCATATCTCACAAAACTCAAACCCATATTCCTTTTTTTGACCTTTAGCTTTAATGTAGTGCCAACTTTGCTTTTGCTACAAAGACATTACAATGTTGTTGTTAACTATAGTCTATAAATAACACAAATTATTTTCCTCATCACCACACTCTTAACACCTTGTAGTAGAACATTCCTGTATTTACGTTATTAACCAGTCTTATCTCCTGCCAAAATCATTGGTACACATTCCCTGTATGATTCTCCAGCTTTAGATACAGTCTTAAGAGATTTCCTAATGTTTCACATGTAAGGAGTATCTGTGTGTCTGCATTGCTAATGTTTTCATAAAACTGATTTCTAGTCGGTTGAGGGTCAAGGCCTGTTTTGCATGTGCACCATTCCTTTGTGTCTCTGCTTAGATTTGCCTGTCCCCATGGGACGTTGGTGAACAGCTCCATATCCATCTAAAGGAAATCAGTGTTGAAGGACTCTTTCCTTTTTCCAGGAGCCTGCGTAATCTGTCCCCAGCCTGCTTTTCCTGATATGACCACCTAATCATTCACTCACTCATTTGTTCACCAGACATTTATTGAACACATTATATGCCCGGCACAAATATCTTGGGGATAGAGCATTGGACAAAATAGGCAAGGCCTTTATTTTCATGGATTTTTCTATTTCACTTTTGGGAAGGCAAGCATAATGGCAGTAGTGAATGCACTTTGATGAAAGTAAAACAAGGTACAATGATGCTGTGTCCATGGGGAGCTACCTTGGGTTGGCCTCCTTGAGGAGGTCTGATATTTAATTGGTAAGGAAGGATAAAAAAGAGTCAGCTGGGGGAAGAACAGTCTACGCAGCGAACAAAGTTAATCCTATTCCTTGTCCTGATGGAAATCCTGTTTCTAGTCCTGTGCAGCCTGGGGACATATGGCTATTTAAATTTAAGTTGATCTAAATAAAATTTTTAAAAAACTTATTTAGTTCTCCATTTTCATTAGCCACATTTCCAGTGTCCAGTAGCAACATGTGGCTGGTGGCTTCTATACTGGAAAGTGCAGATGGAGAATATTTTCATCATTGCAGAAAGTTCTGTTGGGCTGTGCCGTCCTAAATCACCAGAGAGGTTGACGAGTTCAAGGAACGGCAAGGCAGCCAGCGTGACTCCAGAGAGGAGGAGAGGCTTAGGAGATGACAAGTAGGAAGAGGTCTGATCATGCATACCTCACAGACTCTCAGAAGGATTTGCATTTTAAGGTCACTTGGGAACCACTGGAGAGTTCTAAGTTGGGTGGAAGTGTGTGTGTGTGTAAAGCATCATTATTTATTTTATTATTCTTTTAAAGAGATGATTGTTCTCTGGAGAGGAATCATAGACGCTACTGCAGTGAGATAACCTAGGTGAGAAACCCTCAGAGTTGGACTGGCATGATAGCTTTGGCAATGGAGAGCAGTGAATGGGTTTGGGATGTGATGGTAGGTAAAAGTGAAAGAACCTGCTCATGATGTAGATGTGTGAGGCCTGGGGGAAAGAGAGAGACCAGCTTTACTGACGGGGAAAGGCTAGGGAGGAGTAGGATAGGTTGGTGTCCACTCGAGTCATTAATCCAGAGTTCTGATTTGGATTTCTAGATATGAGGTGTGCCTACCAAGACGTGAATGGAGGTATCGAGTAGGCAGCCAGACACAGAATTGAATTTGGGAGACTGCTTGGACCTGTTGGTACTAAATTTGGGTTTATATGGATTGTGTTTAAAGCTGTGGGATGAGATGAGATTCCTGGGAGAGAAGGAAAAGAAGAGATTCCAGAACTGAGTCCTGGGAATGCTAACATTTTTTGAGAACCCTTTTTCTAGCTTTATTTGTACTTACTGGAATATATTGCATACTTTCCTCCACTGTACTAAAGGTGAAAATGAGAAGGTGGGTTAATACCATTTATTGTGCCCCTTACATATAATGTTTCAAACTCTGTGAGGGCAGGTCCTGTATCCATCTTGTTTCATTGTTGTGTTCCAGTGTCTAGCTCTCTGCAAGCTCTTGATAAATATCTTTTGAATACCTGAAACCTTTTTTCTTTAAAGATTTATTTTTTATTTATTTCTCTCCCCTTCCCCCCATTATCTGCTCTCTGTGTCCATTCGCTGTGTGTTCTTCTGTGTCTGCTTGTATTCTTGTCAGTGGCATGGGAATCTGTGTCTCTTTTTGTTGCATCATCTTGCTGTGTCAGGTCAGCTCTCTGTGTGTGCAGCACCACTCCTGGGCAGGCTGAACTTTTTTCATGTGGGGCGTCTCTCCTTGTGGGTCACACTCCTTGTGCTTGGGGCTCCCTACGCAGGGGACACCCCTGCGTGGCAGGGCACTCCTTGTGCCCATCAGCACTGCACGTGGGCCAGCTCCACACGGGTTAGGAGGCCTGGGGTTTGAACCCTGGACTTCCCATGTGGTAGGTGGATGCTCTATTAGTTGAGCCAAATCTGCCTCCCAAGTGAAACCTTTCAAAGGCACTATTATTAGGCCTATTTTAGGAAACTATGGCCTAAGAGGTCAGTGACTTCTGAGGGCACATAGTTCTTAAGCAGTGGTAACAACGCAGCCTTTTCTGCCGGCCTTCAGAGCCGAGCCCTTGGTTGGGTTCTGTCCCTCCTGCTCAGAAGGGCCCTCGGCCTCCTGCTTGCAGTGCCTGTGTTATTCAGGGCTCTCCAGAGAAGCAGAACCCACTGGAAGTGTTAGGAGATAGAGGAGTTGGTCCATGTAACGTGGGGGTGGGCAGGCCACAAATTGGGAGCTCCTCCGAAGTTCCCAAGAGAAGCCAGAGGCTGACTGGCTGAAGGAGAGCTGGCTGTTCCTCCTTCTGATTCCTGAGACCCTCAGAGCTCCCTTGTAAGCCGGAGGTTCTCAGCCTTGTTTGTTCCACGGACCCCTTTGCCAGTCAGGTGAAAACCACGGACCCCTCACTAAGTCCACACTATCCTGTGTATTATTTAACAAATGTATCACACTCACACCAACAAGAATAGTGTTCTTTCAAATTTCTGTTCAAGCTCAGGGACCCTTTGTTAAGAACCCCAGCCTTAAGGCCTTCAGCTGATGGGGTGAGACTTCCCTCCTTGTTGAAGGCAGTCTCCTTTGTTGACTGTGGCTGTAATCAGCCATAGATGCAGTCAGCTGCTAAAGATTTAAATCCGTGAAATACCTTCACAGTGAGTCAGGCCAGTGCTTGCTTGACAAAACAGCTGGACACCATAACCCAGCCGAGTGGACAGTGACTTGACCGTCACGCTGCCCTTCAGGATTTACCTGAAGTCCCATCACGGGAGGCTCTGCCTGACAACTTAGTTACAGGTAATCTTCCAGGGCCTTAATTTTTATGGTGCTTGTTTGTTTCTAGCATCTGTATTAAAGCTAAATGCTTACTGTGTTTTGACTTATTAAACTGAACTTTTACTTTTTAGAATTTATTTTTCGTTTTCCCGTCCTAGGTAGGGGGCCCCAGTTAGTTAAATCGTGTGCAGTGTTATTTGCTTCTGTCTCCCCACAGGACACCCAGCACAGTGTCTTGTCTGTATTAGGTGCTCAAGTAAAACCTGATCTGATGCTGCCTTACTCTGGTGCTTTAGTTCTTGCAGAGGCTGAGGTTGGATGTGCTGTGAATCCTCTCCGTGTTTCTGAAAACCCTGTGGCCTTGTAGTGCAGCCTTCTTCCAGGCCAGGCTTTTGAGAACCGCCCCTTTACAAATGTCCCCTTCCCCATTTGAGGAAGTTAGGCGTGGAGAAGTTCAGGGTTGGTAAAGCTGAATCCCAGCTCTTCTGATTCTCTTCTAGAGCTCTTTTTCATTGATTTTTTTTTTTTAAGCCCTGATGGATGATCTGTTTTCTGAGAATGCCTTGGTTGTACCCCAGATGTGTAGATTATAGACTTCGAATGGGATTTTTTTTTCACCTGGACTCTCCCTAGCTGTGCCTAAGTCCCTGGGGGTGGGGTGGGGTGGGGAGGGGGGAATCTCTGTAAATTTCCAGGCTATAGTTTGCTGTAAATTGCTTTCATTTGGATTTAGACTAAAGAACCTTTGTAAGTGGGCAGTGAGAGAAACTCAGAGGGAGAGTGGTGTATTTTTGTTTGATTTACTCATGCCACACAATTTACCTGGAAGAATATAAGCAATACTTAAAATGGTGGTTAAAAACTTTTAACTTGTACATCTTTATCGCTGCCACAGGTTGCTGCACTTTATCTTGCTAAACAATGTCTTTTGTATCTTATTCTGTATGGGAATGCTAGTATTCTTAAATTTTTATTTTTGAGTTGGTTTGAGATGCAGTTTGTGAATTTTAATTAAATGCCTAGATTATGCATGTGAAAAATCTTTTGTTCCTGTGTTGCTACGAGCAACAGTTGTTAGCGTTTGCTTTTTCAAGAAAATGTGGACAAATAAATATATGAATTCTAACAGGTGATGAAAAAAAAAGGTCATTTGGCATTGTGATGCTCTACCTATAAAATAAATTGGTAATATTACCAGAATCATCATGGTGAAGGGAAGAATGCATTGAAAGTGAATAATCATCTGACACACTGACGAAACATTCCTAAAATACTATTCAAATGAGGAAAGACTTTGCGGGCTGCAGCGAGTAGCCTAGCGTTGAGCCGGTTGTCTGACTAGGTTTACTATTGTGACCAAAACGGAGCTGCGTGGAGTGGTTTGCCTAGAAAGGCCACGACTTATCTGAAATTTCTCAACCTTTTTTTTCACCGGGTTTTTCCTCCTCCCCACAACCACAGTTTATCTCATTCCTGAAGACTTCTTTTGTCCTGATGGTATTTGTTTCACTGCTTTTCCTCCCTACTTCAGGCTAAATTTTACTGACTCTTGGTGATTGCTTTGACTTGTTACTTGATTCTCTTGTGTGGTTTTTTGATTGTAGTCCTTTGTGTTATTTAAAATAGCCTTGTTTACCCAAATTAGTGGTGATAGTAAAGGCCACAGGTTGCCCGCTGGACTGAAAATTGAGAGCATCCCGGGCCCTGCTGGAGCACTGCTGGATGAATTCCGGAAATCCACTCTCCAGAAGGGAATCCACTCTCCAGAAGGGAATCCACTCTCCAGAAGGGAATCCACTCTCCAGAAGGGCCCTGGAAATGTGGCCGTGCTCCTGAGGCCAGCCTCCCTGTTAAAGACACGGGTCTGGGAACAGCCGGGTTCAGGAATTTATAGTGATAAAGTAATTCATTTGCGCTCTGAGCACACGGGACTCAGCGGAGAGACTCTCTTTGTCCTCCTCCTGCATTTCTCGCCTCCACCCGGCTCACTCCTGAGAACCAGCCCTGGAGCACTAGGCTCCCAGAGTCTGCGGGAAGAAAACAGGACTTTCTTCTGGTTTCAGGCTTCTTCCCACATTTGTGTCGCTCAGTAGACAAGCATATGGGAGACTGTAATATTTTAAAAATATAAGTATTTCTAAGTTTGAAAATTGAAATAGAATTTTTATATATTTTTGTTAAAGACTTCAGTGTTAAAAACGTATAGTTGTAGAAAGTGAGTTCTGACAGATCTTCTGGAATCAAGGGTGGAAATTGAAAAGGAGCATGTGGTACCTGAGAGATGTATTCATTTAGCCCATTAAGGAGAGTTTTTCTGTAATCTCATTTTACTAGGATCCCTTACTTCCACTGTTCTCAACACTTGTTCCAAGATCAGCCCTTAATTTCCAAATTCTTTATTTTGTTATTTATCCCCAGTGATAAGCATGTGGTCCTTAAGCAGTCCATCCAAAGAACATAGATTCGTTTGTTGGCAGGTTTTAGAGACAGTTACAGTGGAAATGGAAGTAACATAAACATCTGGTTTTATCACGATAGCAGAAGTGATGTCCTGGCAGGGGAGATGAAGTTACCTCAAGTATAGAAAGGATGTTTTTGCTGCTTTATGATGGAATCTTTCTAAGTTAATTAATAATTTGGAGATTAAAAAATCGGTAAAGCTAAAACCAATTATTCAGAATCTTCAAGGCCAGCTGCCTGAAAAGGTGGTATATATTATTGAAAAACACTCTTATGCATGTTAAATAAATCATGACACATAGAATGAAATATTATGAATTGATGAAAAAGAAAGGTAAAAGTGGATTTCGAGATACAAAGATCTCTATATTATTAAAGAAAACAGACATTATTTCGGTTGGATTAAAACATTAATAAACACACACATACACTTGTGCACCCACTCATACGCTTGTGTATTTGTTTACAAGTAAAACCTTTCTGACATTTGTGAACTAGAACTGTTTTTGGATACGGAACCTTTATTAATGATTACATCTAGGAGTGGGACTGCATGTTAAGAGAAAGAGACTTGGATTATGTAATTACTTAAAAAAAAACTAAAAAAAAATTTTTAAATTATTTATTTATTTCTCTCCCCCCCACCCCAGTTGTCTGTTCTCTGTATCTATTTGCTGTGTCGTCTTTGTCGGCTTCTGTTGTTGTCAGCAGCACGGGAATCTGTTTCTTTTTGTTGCGTCATCTTGCTGTGTCAGCTCTCTGTGTGGAAAGCACCATTCCTGGGCAGGCTGCACTTTCTTTCGCGCTGGGCGGCTCTCCTTACGGGGTGCACTCCTTGCGCGTGGGGCTCCCCTACGCGGGGGATACCCCTGCGTGGCAGGGCACTCCTTGCATGCATTAGCACTGCGCGTGGGCCAGCTTCACACGGGTCAAGGAGGCCCGGGGTTTGAATCGTGGACCTCCTATGTGGTAGGTGGACGCCCTAACCACTGGGCCAAGTCCGCTTCCCCTAAAAAATTTTTTTACAGATAAAAAGTTCATATACTTATAAATAACGTGGAACACACAAATAGTTGTTAAAATCATGACAAATATTTGTTAAAATCATACTCCTATATTTCTGTTCATTTAATTTTTTTAATCTGCACCCCCCCCCCCATTGTTGTTTGCACGCGCTGTCTGCTTTCTGTGTCCATTCTCTGTGTGTTCTTTCCTTGTCTACTTGTTTTCTCATCTTTCTCTGTAGGAGGCGCTGGGAACCCATCCCGGGACTCCAGTGTGGGAGAGAGGCACTCGACTGCTTGTGCCACCTCAGCTCCCCGGTCTGCTGCGTCTCTCACTGTCTCTCCTCTGGGTCTCCCGTCGTTGTGTCACCTTGCCGTGCCAGCTCTGCGTGGTGTGGGCCGCCAGCTTGCTTTGGGGGCCGTCTTGCCCTCACCGGGGACCCCAGAAATCGACATGGAAATCTACCCATATGGTAGACCGGAGCCCGGTTTCTTGAGCCACATCCATTTCCTGTGTTCCTTTAATTTTCATTTTACCTGTCTTTTTTTTTTTCCTGCTCTTAAATTCTTGTAAAAGCTGGGGGTGAACAGGTTAAAACATAGTTATAAAATAACGTTGTAAAGGAAAATAATGACGATGTGTATAATTTTTTGTGATGCTTAATGCCCTATTACAGAGGCAGAAAAATGTCTAATGAGTAATCTGTTAATTGTGGAGAGAATATTTTTCTGGTATGTATTTTAGTTTTGCTAGGTAAAATAGTGTAAGCATTATTTATGATATAGTTGCAAAATTCGTCTAAAACTTAAAACACTTTATGTAGTAACCATCATCTAAACACAAAATAGCTTTCTCTCTTTTTTTTTTTTTAGCTTTCTTTTTTCATTCAGTGAAAACTATGTTCTAAAGGCAGAGGTTGGGAAACAATGGCCTTAAGGCCAGATCCTCCCCTTGCCTGTTTTCGTTATGGTCTGTGAGCTGTCATAACAAATATGATGGGTTTGACATTTTTAAAGGAGTAATGTTTCTTGACGTGAAATTTGTATAAAATTCATATTTCACTGTTCATAAGTAAAGTTGTTTTTCTTTTTTCCTGTATGAAAACACCATGTATCGTTTACTTTTTTTTTTTGCAACACTGTACAACTGGCAGGCGAGGTTTATATGGTAGCACAAACGAGGTGGGACTTTGTAAAGAAGTGATTAAATATTTCTAAGGAGTCCATATAGGTTTGAAGGCAGCAACTGTAACATGGCACCAAACACCCAAAAATGAAAACATGAAAAATAATTTGGAACTCCGAACAGAGTATGAAACACCAAAAAAGAAAGTTCCAGAAGTAGCTCTGGAGTGGCTCTCCTGATATAACTTCCAGTTGCTGAATAGTCTTTTGACACTGATGTTCTTTCTTCACATAAATAAAGTTTTATTGGAACACATCCATGCTCATTCACAGAGAACATTTATCTGACCCTTTGTAGAAAATGTTTGCTCATCCTTCATTTAATGATATTAAAAAAAAAACTAATGTATTTCTTGGTGGGAAAACTTGATTACATTGAGCCTTCTTGGTAAATCATTTAACTTAATAACTTGACCTGACACTGGCAAGTGATTGTGTCTGCAGCATGTGCATGTGTGTGTGTGTAAACTAACCTGCCTGCTTTTCTTCTTTCTCTTTGCCTAATTTTTCTCCTCTAATATAAATTTTATTTTGCTATTTAGTATCTTTATAAGTCACCATTGAGCTAGCTCTCAGAATTGATAATCATAATATCCCAGTTATTTGTTGAGAATCTTCTTTGTGTTAAGTGAATGTGGCTCAAGCGATTAAGCTCACACCTACCACATGGGAGGTCCGTGGTTCAGTCCCTGGTGCCTCCTAAAGAAGACAGTGAGCTGGGAAGTGGACTTGGCCCAATGGATAGGGCATCTGTCTACCACATGGGAGGTTTGTGGTTCAAACCCCGGGCCTCCTTGACCCGTGAAAGTGTAGCCTGCCCAAGACTGGCATCGCCCACATGGAGAGCTGACACAGCAAGATAACACAACAAAAGAAACACTGATTCCCTGCTGCTGCTGATAAGGATAGAAGCGGTCACAGAAGAACACACGGCGAATGGACAGAGAGAGTAGACAACTGGGGGCGGGGTGGGAGAAATAATAAAAAATAAATCTTTAAAAAATAAAAAAGACAGTGAGCTGGTACAACACAACAAGATGATCCAACAAGAGACACACGAAGAAAAACTTAGTGAGAGAACAAAGCAGGGAATGGAGGGGGCTCAAGTGATTAGGTGCCTCCTCCCACATTGGAGGTCCCAGGTTCAGTTCCTGGTGCCTCCTAAAGAAACAAGGAGGGAGGTTGACTTGGCCCAGTGGTTAGGGCATCCGCCTACCACATGAGAGGTCCGCGGTTCAAACCCCGGGCCTCCTAACCTGTGTAGACCTGGCCCATGCGCAGTGCTGATGCACTCAAGGAGTGCCATGCCACGCAGGGGTGTCCCCCATATAGGGGAGCCCCATGTGCAAGGAGTGCACCCCATAAGGAGAGCCGCCCAGTGCAAAAGAAAGTGCAGCTTGCCCAGGAATGGCGCTGCACACACAGAGAGCTGACACAACAAGATGACGCAACAAAAAGAAACACAGATTTCCATGCCGCTGACAACAACAGAAGCGGACAAAGAAGAACATGCAGCAAATAGACACAGCGAACAGACAACTGGGGCGGGGTCGGGGGAGGAAGGGGAGAGAAATAAATAAATCTTTAAAAAAAAAAGAAGGAAGACGAACAGACATAAGTGCAAACAATGAGAAGTGGGGAGAAATAAATAGATAAAATAAATCTTAAAAAAAAAAATCTTAAAAAGTATGGTAGGTAGGCCAAATACATTATCTCATTTAATTATCAGAGCAGTTGTGCAGGGTAAGTGATGGCCCTGTAGACAAGAAAACAGGTTTAACTAGAAAGTAGGGAGCCAGAATTTGACCCCAGGCTTTGAATTTGTTTGCTGTGCTAAGCTAGTTTTGTCACTTTTCCAAATCAAAAGGTCATTAGTACTTATCCAGTACAGGAAATGTCTGAAAATACAACGTGTTTCACTTTTATGAATGACCATGTATGTGTACATAAGTATGTATACAGATTTCCTGTCCCTCCTGCTAATTTATAAATTCACTGAGAGTTGGAATGAAATGTTTTTGTGTCTTTCAGCACTGCATATGAGCATTACCTAGATTGCATAGTTATCTGACATTTATGGACTGTTTACTATGAGCCCCTAGCACGCCCCCCCTTCCCCCCCCGCATGTTTTAGCTCATTTAATTCTTGCTCCACATGTGGCAGTAGATATGATCCTGTTCTTTAGTGTTAGCTTTCTAAATTCATTTGCTTGCTTGTTCATTTATTTGTGAAATTATTGTCTTTCCTGGGCTCTGGAGCTCCCCTGTTATATGGTCCTGTCTTTAAGGGCACAAGGAAATCTCTTTCTTTTTTATTTGTTATAGGTAATACATTTTCATGTTATAAAAGTCAAATGAACAAAAAGATACTCATTGTAAATTTCTTTCCCACCTGTCTTATACCTCTCCCCAAAGGAAGACAGCTCTCACCAGTTTCTCACATATTCTCTACATATACAAGCTTGTATTTGCATATGTGTTTCTGATGGCTCCATACCAATGCATATAGATCTGCCTCTTAATTTTCCTAAAATATTTTTAATCACTCATTGATGGATGTTTAAGATCCTTCCAGTTTTTATGTCCTAAACAATGCTTCACTAACCCCAGCGTGTATATACAAGTCTCTGTCTCAGTTTCCCACGGCTGACATAACACAGTACCACAAACCAGGTGGCTCGAAACAATTGAAGTTCATTGTGTAGCAGTTGTGGAAGCTAGCCGTAAGAAACCAAGGTGTTGGCGGGCTGTGCTTCCTCTGAAGTCGGCAGGGAAGAACAGGTCCCGTGCCCCTTGCTGGTGTCTGGCATTGGCTTGCCAGCAGTCCGAGGTGTGTTCTCTGCCTCGGTTAGCACATATGTTCTCCACTGTGTCCACATTTCCTCCCCTTATAGAGACACCAGTCATAATGGATTAAGAGCCCAGCCTATTCTAGCATGACCCTGTTTTAATTTGCCTGTTTCTATCTGTAATGACTCTATTTCCCGATAGGCCACATTCTGCTTTACTGGGGATTAGGATTCAACATATCATTTTGGGGAGCACGATTCAATCTATAGCAGTCTCTTTAATGCATATAAATTCCTGCAAGTCAAAAGACTGGGTCACAATGTACGTAAACATTTGTAATTTTGTTAGGTTGCTTCAAACTGTTTTCTATGGAGGTTGTACCAGCAACCTATGAATTAGTACCTATTTCCCGTATCTTTGCCAAATATAATGTTTTTAAATATTTTGATATTTGTTACTGATAAATGCAAATCAGAACTAAGATGAAATAGTGCTTTCTGCCACTCCAATCAAGAGTCTTATCCACAGGAATGGATTCGTTCAAAAACATTGTAATTCACCAAATTCCAATGTCATAAATGGAATGCTATGTAGCAGTTCAAATAAATGAACTAGAATCTTCCTAAGTATATCAACACTGGTAAATCTTAGAGAAATACAGCAAGTTTCAGAAGTGTATGTATAGTAAATCATTTATATACATAATAATCCCCACAAAACTAAACCGTACAGCATTACCGGGTACCTATGTCTGTGGTCA
Organism: Dasypus novemcinctus; assembly: GCF_030445035.2. Taxonomy (NCBI): domain Eukaryota; kingdom Metazoa; phylum Chordata; class Mammalia; order Cingulata; family Dasypodidae; genus Dasypus; species Dasypus novemcinctus. Next base: position 5,482,103 of record NC_080673.1, on the reverse strand, counting down.
AGATTTAAAGTTAGGGGTGAACTATGCCTTCATGAGGATATAGTAATTGTGTCTGGAGGAAAGAGGAAGGAATGGGACCATGGACAATGCGAAGGGATCGGTCTTAAAAGATATCTGTAATGTTTTATGTATTTAAGTATGAAGGCAAGTGTGGCAAAATAAATTTCTTAAATTTTGGTGTTGTAGACATAGATGTTCATTAGACCCCCCCTCCCCTTATTTTGGATATGTTTGATAGAGATTTTGAAATTTCCAAATGCCTTTTTACAATGTAGAGACAGGTTTGTGCCCATAAAGCTATTAGCATGACAAATTATATTAACAGATTTCCTAATTTTGAATTACCTTTATGTTTTGATTGGAAGCCCACTTAGTTATTTTTTTAAAAGTATATTGCTGGACTCTGTTTCCTAATATTTTATTTATGATTTTTATATTGATTCAGAGATAAGTGAATGTATTCTGTAGCTTTTTTTTTCTCTCTTCTCTTTTGATACTGTCTTTTTTTTTAAGATTTTGTTTTAAAGTTATGCTGACCTCTTGAAAAGAATTTGGAAGCTTTCATTTTTTCCATGTTCTGGTACACTTCAAGTATCATTGAAATTTTATGGTCCTTTACAGTTTGGTAGATTTCACATTTATACCTTGTTTGAGCTTGTATTTTCTCTGAAAGTGGGACAGGGAGGAATTCTTGGATAACTATTTTGATATCTGTGTGGTTGATTAGATTTTCCTCTCTTCAGGGGTCATTTTTGTTTTTATGTTTTATATTGGAAAATCCTCAAGTGTTTTCAGATTTATTAGACAAGATAATCCCTTAACCTTCTTTTTCTTTCTAATGTATCTGTGGTTATTTTCCTTTTCTCATTATTTGCTTAGTGTATTTTTATCTTTTATTTTTTTTCCTTTTGTTTCTAGTTTAGGTTATCTAATGGCTTAGTTATTGGATAGTTCTTAAAGAAACTAACTCTTGGATTTATTGGTATTAACTACTATTTTTCTAATTCATTACTTTTGGCTTTTTATCTTTATTCCTTCTGCTTACTCCTCACTTTTTAAAACTTTTTAGTTAGCTTAATTTATTTTCATTGTTACTTATTTATTCATATTAGCATTTAAAGCTGTGCATAGTCATTGGATCACTGCTTTAGTTGAACCAGAGCTTCTGATATGTTGCAGTTTCATTGTTTCATAAATATTCATCAATTTGCAGTTTTTACTTTGTCTTTATATCAGAATTTATACCGTAATCTATCGTAGCTCAAACTTCTTCATAAACATAGCAATGACTATAGATACATGAAATTTTTCTGATGGACTATGTAGTCAAAGAAATTGTCCCTAGTGCAGAAAATGATTCCAGTACTGGATCTCTGCCAAGGTGTCTGGAGACGACCTGGGGGTATTAGGGCTGCTTTTTTCTTTCTTTTTTTTTTTTTAAAGATTTATTTTATTTATTTATCCTCCCCCCACCCCACCTGCCTCTGCACTCTGTGTCTATTCGTTGTGCGTTCTTCTTTGTCTGCTTCTTTCCCTCTGTTGTGTCATCTTGCCGTGCCAGCTCTTCGCGAGCACGGGCCGTCAGCTCCTCGCGGGCATGGGCCAGCTTGTCTTCACAAGGAGGCCCTGGGAAGGGAACCCAGGGCCTCCCATAAAGTGGACAGGAGACCATTAGGGCTACTTTTAATCTGTGTGTGAGGTATTGGGGTTAGGCTGGTCTGGAACTACAGTCTTTTCTTCCAGGCCTGTTGATGCTGGCGATGGCTCAGGGCTGGAGCTTCCTATATGAAATGAGGTATGCTTTGCCCTTGATATCTTAGAATTGAAGATTTAGGTGGGTCCTCCACTTTTTCCACTTTGGTTTTGAAATGATGAAATGATGGCTCACACTTCAATGGCCCTGTGAAATCTTTCTTAGATGCTGAGTTAAAACATTTTCAGCTATATGTGGGTGCTCCCCAACAACCATTCTGTTTTGTTCTTGTAGCCTTTCTTTGCTTATAAAGCACTGTTTTTATAATTATTGAAATATTTTAAGTAAATTTCTCATCATTTTATAAAAATGTGAAAAAAAATTGAAAATGCTAATACTAATGAAAAAAATGTAGTGAATCATTAGTTTAGTTAGGAAAGAATAAAAATTAAAGATATGTGGGTTGGTATTACGTTATCTAACCCTGGGTCTAATTTTTATAAAATCGTCTAGTTCTCTGGCCCCCTTCTACTCTCACATCCTAACATTAAGCCTGTTGAATGCTTTTATATACTCTACTTAGTAATTTTATTTTATTTTTTTAGGAATTCTTTTTTTTTTTTTTAATGAGGTACTGGGGGTTGAACCTGGGACCTCGTATTTGCAAAGCAGGTAGTCAACCATTGAGCTGCACCCGCGCCACAGAAATTCTTTTACTATCAAAGTAGAAAACTCTGTACACTTATTATTATTATTTTTTTAAAGATTTATTTTTTATTTATTTCTCTTCCCCCCACCCCGTCATCTTCTCTCTGTGTCCGTTTGCTGTGTGTTCTGTGTCTGCTTGGATTCTCAGCAGCAACACTGGGAATCTGTGTCTCTTTTTGTTGTGTCATCTTGCTGTGTCAGCTCTCCGTGTGTGCGGCACCACACCTGGGCAGGCTGCGCTTTCTTTGCGCAGGGCAGCTCTCCTTATGGGGCGCACCCCTTGCTTGTGGGGCTCCCCTACACAGGGGACAGCCCTGCGTGGCACAGCACTCCTTGTGCGCATCAGCACTGTGAGTGGGCCAGCTCACCACACGGGTTAGGAGGCCTTGGGTTTGAACCCTGGACCTCCCATGTGGTAGGCGGACGCTCTATCTGTTGAGCCAAATCTGCTTCCCTAAACTCTATTTTTAAAGAAGTTTTAGGTTACAGAAAAGTTACATAAAAAATATTTGGGATTCCCATATACCGTCCTCCTCCCCCCTCACATTTTCCCTGATTAAAACACCTGACATGAATATGGTACATTTATTGCAGCTGATGAACAAATATTGAAATATTGCTTCTAACTGTGGTCAATAGTTTACATTATGGTTTACTCTTTGCACCGTGCAATTTTATAGGTTTTGCAAAAATATATAATGGCCCATATCCATCATTGCAAAATCATGCAGAGCAATTCCAGTGCCCTAAATATGCCCTATGTTCCACCTATTCTTCCCTTCCCCTCTCCTCCCCTCCCTTCAGAGTCTCTGGTAACTACTATCTTTATATCAGTGTTAACAAGTTCTTCCATTCCTACAGCCTACTTTGGTCCATGGTTGTATTCCCCCCTTATATTTGTTTGTTTATCAGTCGTGAGAATTTTGGGATGGTAATGCCCGCTCTGCTTCCGGTTGAAGACAGAACTGTTTTGCTTGCAGTTATACTCTTTGCTTTTTTGGATAGGCATTGTCCATCATCATGTTGTTAGTTGTCCTGGGTGTATCCAATGAACTGGAGAGTAGGTGTTGGCTGTAACTCTGGGCTTCACTGGCTTATGAACAGACCAAAGATTTAAATCTCTGGGACATATATTTAAGGAATATGGTGCTATATATAGGTTCAGATAAAAAGGGAAGAAGAATCGTGTGTAGGGAAATGATAAATGAGCCTAACTCAATTACAGCAGGAGAAATAGGTTATCATATATTCCAAGGTAAGCCTCACCAACAAGGTGCTGATTTCATGGGGTTTGTGCCTTGCCTATAGTGTCCAGATGTCTCTAGAGCACTTGGGAGCATCCCTGTTTGAGGCTTTGTTTGCTGTGGCAGTTAGTGAGATCTGCCTGAGATATGCATAAATGTAATCTCTGGAATAACCTACCGACTCATTTTGAAATTTCTTAGCCATAAAAACTCTTTTGTATTAATTTTTCCCTCCTTTTGGTCAAGGTCTTTTTCCAAAAGCATCATTGGTTAGTGCTTGGTAATAATCCCTTGGTGCCAGGGAGGCTTATCCCCAGGAGTCATGTCCTTTGCTGGGGAAGATAGTGAGTTTATTTGCTGAGTTTGGCTTAGTGTGAGACCACATTTGAGAAACAAGGAGGTTTTCAGAGGGTTATCTTTAGATATTAGGCTAATTTTTAGTTTTACAAGAATAAGGTTCATAATTATAAGCATTAATATTGAAGGTGTGGTGTTTTGGTCTGTTTTCTTTTATTAGGCACTGCCTATGTACTCTAGAGATTCCTGCTACTCTAATAGAGAATGTAGTAGTACCTCCCAGGATGGGAATTTAATATTTTGTTCGTTATTGTGGGTTCTCTACTGAGACAACACCCTGTGATAACATGAACACATTTATATTCCACAGAGGCATGCCCTAGGTGCACCCTTCCTCACATATCCTCCACCACCAACATCCTGCACCACTGACCCTGCCCTGCCATGGTTGCCAAAAGAACACTCCCACAATTGTATCCTCTGCCTCTGCAGAGTTCCTTCCTATAGTCCTCCCCCCAGCTCTTTGGATAACAACCTCCCAAAGCTGTGCACACTCAAATTCCAGCATCTTTGACCCCACTCATAGTGCTGCACCATCATCACCCCCATCTACTGCCAGAAACACTCCCATCCACCTTGTCATAGATTCTACCCAGGTTGAGTATCAGCTCACCTCTCTCTACTTGTTTTTTCCCCCCTGGAAACCTGTCTTCCAGACTCTACCTCTGTGAGTCTGCTCAATATTCTTAGTTCATGTCAGTGAGGTCACTCAATATTTGTTCTTTAGTGACTGGCTTATGTCATTCAACATAGTGTCTTTGAAATACATCCATGTTGTTGCATGTGTCAATACTTCGTTCCTTCTTAGATGAGTAGTATTCCATCATATGTGTATACCACATTTTCTTTATCCATTCATCTGTTGATGGACATTTGGTTTGCCTCCGACTTTTGGCAATTGTGAATAATGCTGTGATGAATATTGGTGTGCATATATCTGTTTGTGTCCTGCTTTCAGTTCTGCTGGCTGTATTCCTAGTAGTAGGATTGCTGGATCGTATGGCAGTTCTATACTTAGCTTCCTAAGGAACTGCCAAAATGTCCTCCACAGTGGCTGCACCATTCCCCATTCCCACCGGCAGTGGCTGATGTTCCTATTCTTCCGCATCCTCTCTGACACTTGTAGTTTTTTTTTTAAGATTTATTTTTTATTTATTTATCTCCACCCCCCCCCCCAGTTGTCTGCTCTCTGTGTCTATTTGCTGTGTGTTCTTCTGTGACCGCTTCTATCCTTATCAGCGGCACCAGGAATCTGTGTTTCTTTTTGTTGCATCATCTTGTTGTGTCAGCTCTTTGTGTGTGCGTTGCCGTTCTTGGGCAGGCTGCACTCTCCCTCACGCTGGGCAGCTCTCCTTACGGGGTGCACTTCTTGTGTGTGGGGCTCTTCTACGCGGGGGACATCCCTGTGTGGCACGGCACTCCTTGCGCGCAGCAGCACTGTGTGTGGGCCAGCTCATCACATGGGTCAGGAGGCCCTGGGTTTGAACCTTGGATCTCCCATGTGGTAGGTGGACACCCTATCCATTGGGTCAAATCCGCTTCCCTATATCTGATTATTTTTAAATAAACTTTAGATTCCATCAGTGATACATCAGGAATATAGGGAGATTTCCATATTATGTCCCCCCCCCTTTTCCTCATTAAGATATATTATTTATTTATTTCTCCCTATCCCCTTGTTGTTTTGTACTTGCCTTATCTGTTGTCTTCCTTGTTTCTTTAGGGGTCACTGGGAGCCGAACCCGGGACCTCACATGTGGGAGGGAGATGCCTAATTGCTTGACCCATCTCTCTGCTCCTGGCTTTGTTGTGACTCTCATTATATTTTTACTACCCGTATCTCTTGCTGCGACATCTTGCTGCATCAGCGTTCCGTGCCCGCTTACTGCGTCAGCTCGCTATCTTCTTTTGGTGGCACTGGAAACCTCTGCTCCCTGCTTTGTTGTGTCTCTCATTATGTTTTTTTCTTGTGTCAGCTTGCCATGCCTGCCTGTTGGCGCCTAAGGCACTGGGCTCTGAACCAGCAACCTTCCATGTGGTAGGCAGGAGCCCGGCTGCCTAAGTCTCATCTGCTTTTATATCAGTGTTGTAAGATCTTCCATTGCTAGATTAATAGTAAATCTTCTTTGGTCTGTAGGTGCAGTGCCCCCTTATGTTCATCCTTCTATCTTGAGGATTTTAGGATGGTGATGCCTCTTGTAGTATGCTTTAAAGTTAGGTAACCTGATTCTTCCACTTCCATTTTTCCTTTCCAAGATGTTTTGGCTATTTGGGCTCCCTACTTTTCCAAGTAAGTTTGATAATTGGCTTTTCCAGTTCAGTAAAAAATGCTGTTGGAACTTTTATTGGGATTGCATTCACTCTGTAAATCTGTTTGGTTAGGATAGATATATTAATGATATTTTGCCTTCTAATCCATGAACATAGAATATTCTTCCATTTATTTAGGTCTTTTTTGATTTCCTTTAACAGTGTTGTGTAGTTTTCTGCAAGTCCTTTATATTCTTAGTTAAGTTTATTCCTAGATGTTTGATTCTTATATTTGCTATTGTAAATGGATTTATTTCTTGATTTCATTCTCAGATTGCACATTATTAGCGTATAGAAATGCTACTGATTTTTGCGTTTTGATCTTATATCCCACCAGTTTACTGAACTCTATCAGGTCTAGAAGCCTTGTTTTAGATGTTCAGGATTTTCTATGTAAGGGATCATATCATCTGACAATAGTGAAAGTTTTACTTCTTTTTCTTGCCTAAGCACTCAGTGTTAAATAAGAGTGGTGACGGTGGGCATCCTGTTTTCTTCTAATCCTATCAAAGTTTTTTTTTTTTTAATCAAAACAGGATACTATATTTGTCAAATGTCTTTTCTACATCGATAGAGATGATGATGTGATTTTTTCCCCCTTCTATCTGTTAATGTGGTATATTACATTGATTTTCTTATTTTGAACCATCCTTGCATTCCTTGGATAAAACCTTTTTTTTTTTTTTTAAGATTTTATTTATTTCTCTCCCCTCTGCCCCCCCACCCCGGTTGTCTGTTCTCTGTGTCTATTTGCTGCATCTTCTTTGTCCGCTTCTGTTGTCAGCAGCACCGGAATCTGTGTTTCTTTTTGTTGTGTCATCTTGTTGTGTCAGCTCTCCGTGTGTGTGGTGACATTCCTGGGCAGGCTGCACTTTCTTTCACACTGGGCGGCTCTCCTTATGGGGCGCACTCCTTGCACGTGGGGCTCCCCTATGCGGGGACATCCCTGCGTGGCACGGCACTCCTTGCGCGCATCAGCACTGCGTGTGGGCCAGCTCCACACTGGTCAAGGAGGCCTGGGGTTTGAACCGTGGACCTCCCATGTGGTAGACGGATGCCCTAACCACTGGGCCAAGTCCGCGGCCGATAAAACCTTCTTGATCATGGTGTATAATTCTTTTGTCTGTTGTTGGATTCGATTTGCATCTAAATTCATTAGAGAGATTGGTCTGTATTCTTTTATTGTAGTGTCTTTATGTGTCTTTGGTATACAGTATGTTGACATCACAGAATAAGTTAGGTAATGTTCCCCCTTCTTCATTTTTTGGAAGAGTTTGAGCAGAATTGGTATTAGTTCTTTCTTGAATGATTGGCAGAATTCACCTGTGAAGCCATCTGGTCCTGGGCTTTTCTTGGTTGGGAGGGTTTGCATGACTAGTTCAGTCTCATTACCTGTGATTGGTCTGTTGAGTTCTTCTATTTCTTCTTTTCCTTTTATTTGTTTTTTATTTTTTTAATTTTTTAATATTTTTTCGAGGTATTGGGGGTTGGGCATTGAACCCAGGACCTCATATGTGGGAAGCCGGCGCTCAACTACTGAGCCACATTGGCTCCCCTGAGTTAGTTTTTTCTTTTGTCTTGCGTGATATTTGTTTTTCTAAGGAGGCACGGGGAACTGAACCTAGGACCTCCCACATGAAGCAGGAGCTCAACTTCTTGAGCCACATCTGCTCCCCTATTTCTTCTTTTGTCAGTGTAGTTTGCTTGTGTGTGTCTAGGTATTTGTCCATTTCATCTAAATTGTCCATCTTGTTGGCATACAATTTTTCAAAGTATCCTCTTTGATACTCTGTTTGTCTGGGGTCAGTGGTGATGTCCCCTCTCTCATTTCTGATTTTATTTATTTGCATTTTCTCTTTTTTTTATGTTAGTCTAGTTAATTGTTTGTCAAGTTTATTAATCCTCTGAAGAAATTAGCTTTTGGTTTTGTTAATTCTTTCTAGTGTTTTTTACCCCTTGATTTCACTTAATTCTGCTCTAATTTTTGTTTCCTTCCTTCTGCTTGCTTTGGAATGAGTTTGTTCTTTTTCTGATCCCTCCAGGTGTGCAGTTAGGTCTTTGATTTTAGCTTTTTTAATGTAGGCATCTAAGGCTATCAATTTCCCTCTCAGCACTGATTTAGCTGCATCCCATAAGTTTTATGTTGTGTCCTCATTTTCATTCATATTGAGGTAGTTACTGATTTTCTGGCAGTTTCCTCCTTGACCCCTGATTGTTTAGGAGTGTGTTGTTAACTTTCATGTATTTTTCCTATTTGAGTTCTCTGTCCTTCATTGATTTTTTTGCTTCAGTTATGCTCAGAGAAAGTGCTTTATATAATTTCAGTCTTTCTGAAATCATCGAGACTTGTTTTATGACCTAACATGTGGTAGATCCTGGAAAATGATCCGAGACCCCTCAAGAAGAGTGTGTATCTTGCTGCCTTTGGGTGTAATGCTCTGTTTCAGTCCATTAGGTCTGGTTGCTCTAGCCTAGTACTCAGGGTCTGTTTCTTTATTGAGCCTCTGTCAGGATGTTTGCCTAAAAGCAGTAATGGTTTATTGAAGCCCCCTCTGTGACTGTAGAGACCTCTACTTCTCCCCTTACTTTCGCCTCAGGTATTGTGGGGCTCCCTGGTTAGGTGCATAAATAGTTGTGGTTGTTCTTTCTTCTTGGTAGAGGACTCCTTTTATAGTGTCCTTCTTTGTCTCACGTAACAATTTTGCATTTAAAGTCTATTTTGTCCGATATTAGTATAGCCGTTATTGCCCATTTTTGGTTAATGTTTGTGTGTAAAATAGTTTTCCAACCCTTTCACTTGCAACCTGTTTATGTCCCTGGGTCATGGTGAGTTTCTTGTAGACAGCATATAGATGGGTCATATTTCCTTACCTATTCTGCCAAGCTGTATCTTTTGATTGGGGAGTTTAAACCATTAACATTTAATGTTTTTACTGTAAACATAGTACTTACTTTAGCCATTTATTTTTAGGCTTAATATGTCATTGTTATTTCTTTTTTTTATTCTTTTAGTAATTCTTACCAATAATCTTCCTTCCTACACTTTCCTGTACCCCTCTCTTTCCTGTTTTTTCCTTTCAACCTGCAGAACTCCCTTAAGTATTTCTCGAAGGGCAGTATGCTTGTTGACCAATTCTCTCAATTTCTGTTTATTTGTGAATATTTTGAAGTCTCCCTCATTTCTGAATGACAGTTTTCCTGAATACAGAATTTTTGGCTGTCAGGTTTTTTCTTTCGGCACCTTTTTGTCATATGTCATATCACTACCTTCTTGCCACCATGGTTTCAAATGGGAAATCAGCCCTTAATCTTATTGAGTTTCCCTTATACATGATGGACCTCTTTTTTTCTTGCTGCTTTCAGGATTCTTTGTTTTGAGTTTTTGGCAGTCTGGTAAGTATGTGTCTTGGGGTAGTTCTACTAGGATTTATTGTACTGGGAGTATGCTATGTTACCTGGACATATATGTCCACATCCCTCGTAAGAGTTGGGAAATTTTTGGTCACTATTTCCTCAGACACTCTTACTACTCCCTTTCCCTTCTTTCCTCCCTCTAGGATGCACATAATGTGTGTGTGTGTTTCATGTTGTCATTCAAAACCCTGAGTCCCTGCTGAATTTTTTCTTTTTTTTTTGGTCTATTTGTTCTATCTGCGATTTTGGATGGCCTATTTTCTTTTTTTTTTAAAGATTTATTTTATTTATTCCCCTCCCCCCCCAGTTGTCTGTTCTCTGTGTCCATTTGCTGTGTGTTCTTTTTTGTCCACTTCTATTGTCAGCAGCACGGGAATCTGTGTTTCTTTTTGTTGCATCATCTTGCTGTGTCAGCTCTCTGTGTGTGTGGCGCCATTCCTGGGCAGGCTGCACTTTCTTTTGTGCTGGGGGCGCACTCCTTGCGCGTGGGGCTCCCCTATGTGGGGAGGGACACCCCTGTGTGGCAGGGCACTCCTTGCATACATCAGCACTGTGCATGGGCCAGCTCCACACGGGTTGGGAAGGCCCGGGGTTTGAACCGTGGACCTCCCATGTGGTAGGCAGACGCCCTAACCACTGGGCCAAGTCTGCTTCCCGGCCTATTTTCTGAGTCGCTAACTTTTTTCTCTTCCTGTTCAAATCTGCTGTTTTGTGCTTCTAGTATGTTTTTAATTCCTTGCATTGTGCCTTTTGTCACATAAGACCTGTTATTTTTTTGTATGTTTACAGTTTCTTCTGTATGTTACCCTAGTCACTTCTTGATATCCTTTATTTCTTCCTTTATTTCATTGACTTGATTAAGGATATTTGTTTCGACATTCTTGATTAGTTGTACCATGTTGTGTGTCTCTTCCTGCTTTTTAGTTCATTAGGTTGGGCCATGACTTCCTGTTTCTTAGTATTGCTTGTAATTTTTTTTATGATATCTAGGCATATGTTTATCTTGATGTGCTTATTCAGTTGATTGGCTTTTCTTTCTAGTCTAGATTTCTACTTTTGTTTGGTTCCGTGTTATTCTGTGTCCTTGTAGTTGCCTGTGCTCAATTAAAAAAATATTAAATCCAGAAAAAAGGAAAGAAAGAAGAGACGAAAGAAAAAATAAAAAAAGGAGGAAGAAAAAAATTAAGGAAGGAAAAAATTAAAAAAGGAAGGAAAAAGCACACACACAAAAAAGGAGCCAAAAAATAATAAGGGAAAATAGTAAACAGGAATACCAGTTTTTAAAGGTAAAAAAAAAACAAGAAAAAAAAAAAAGAATAAGTGAAAAGAGAAGAAAGACAAAACAGGGCCAGGCAGGAAGCTAGAAAAGAAGGGAAAAAAAGAGAGAAAGACTTAAGAAAAAATAAAAAGAGGAAGGAAAGAGAAAAAAGAAGAAAGAGGGTGAAATAATAATAATAGTAATAAAAGATGAGGAAAAAAGAAAAAGAAAAAGCAGGGAAAATTTGGGAAGAAAGAAGAAAAACAGGAAAAGGAATGAAAATGAGGAAAAGGAGAAGAAACAAGCAAAACAGAACAAAAAAATGAAACAAAAATCTGGGTTTCCCTCTCAGACCACCAGGACTGGCTGAGCTCTTCCTCTCAGACTGCCTGTTTGGCTAATTGATCACCCCACACAGAGAAAAGTTACGTAAATAAATAAACAATAAAAAGGAAGCTCTCCCTCTCAGGCCACCAGCAACTCACTAGTCTACTACACTCCAGCTGCTTGTACCTGTCGGTCTGCCCCCCACAGCCAGGCTCTCTGCCAGTACCTGGATCCAGGAAAAATAAATAAATAAAAATTTTTAAAAAAGGAAATAAGAGGAAAAAAGTGAGGGGGAAAAAGCCCGCCTCCAGCTAAGTCCCCTCAGCTCCCCCTGTGTGGCGCTGCCTGCCCCCGGCAGGCTGGGAACAGGCCCCACTTGGGGAAGGCTCTGGCGGCTCCGGTCCCCCTCAGAGCCAGCTGCAGGCTCCACGTCCCCCAGGGCTGGCTGGGCCGCTCTTCTCCTCCCCTTGGGCGGTCTGGTAAGCTCCCTTCTTCTTCTCCGGGGCTGGTGAGTGGCTCCTGTTTTCCCGGTGCCCAGCCGGGACCCTTCCCCTCTAGTCACCCCCGGGACACCCCGGCTTCCCTTGTGCCTGGGAATTCTGCCTACCTTACCACAGTTTCCAGAGGAAGAGTGCAGCCTGCTGTTCTTGCGTCGCCATCTTGGAGCCTCTCCGATCAACTTCTTACCTGAATTTACTTCCTTCTCTGCGGGTATTTTAGCTCTCTCCAGTTTTCCAGAATAATTTTTGCTCATTCCCCTTATCCCTCCATCCCACAGTCCCAGCTACACTGCTGGAATTTCCTTAGGACTGTCAAATAAATGCACGCAGTTTGTGAGATGCGCCATGTTGGCCATTTTTCATTTCCAGGACTGAACTCGGGCAAGACAAGACATGCCTAGGGTACAAAACTTACGGAGGCCCTCACTTTCAGTCCCTGGCTGAGGCGTGGTTGGCGTTGCGTGGCCCTGGCCGTGAGGTTGTGGTAATTCCATTTTCTGTTGAGGTCTGGCTCGGGGATGGGCATGTGACCTCTTCTGGCCACTGAGATGTGAGAGGAGGCCTGCTTTAGCTTACAGGAAGATGTCAGAGGAGATGGCTTGTCTCGTTCCTTTCCATGGTGTTTCGTCTGGAGGTGCTTCCCGGAACTCTGGCTGCCACGTTACTCACCAGCCTGGGGTGACGCTGGTGTGGAGGGCCGAGTGGAAGTGGACAGAGGCTGCGTCCTTGCCGATGTTGTTGAGCCACGAAGGAATCCACCTTGCAACTATCTCTGGACGGCGTGTTAAGTGGGATAGTAAGTTACCTTGTTCTTCAAACCAGTTCCACACCAGGAACGTTTATGTGCAGCAAAAAAAGGCCAGCTCACACCATGGCCCTCTGCCTGGTGTTGGGTTCTGGAGTGTAGGCTTTGGAATCTAATGACCTGCGTTGGTGTCCTGGTTCTTCGCTCACTTACCGTGCAGCTTTGTGATCTCAGGCGATGACAATGTTAACTATTGTTTAGTGAGGGCTCGCTTTGTTTGGCACTCATGTAGTTATAGCACTCTTTCCTTTTGTTTTTTGTTTTTTTTTTAAAGATTTATTTATTTATTTCTCTTCCCTTCTCCCCCTCCCCAGTTGTCTGCCCTCTGTGTCCATTCGCTGTGTGTTCTTCTGTGACACTGGAAATCAGCGACACTGGGAATCTGTGTTTCTTTTTTTGTTGCGTCATTTTGCTGTGTCAGCTCTCCGTATGTGCGGCGCCATTCTTGGGCAGGCTGCCCTTTTTTTTGCGCTGGGCGGCTCTCCTTATGGGGTGCACTCCTTGAGTGTGGGGCTCCCCTACGTGGGGGACACCTCTGGGTGGCTCAGGACTCCTTGTGCGCATCAGCACTGCACATGGGCCAGCTGCACACGGGTCAAGGAGGCCCAGGGTTTGAACCGCGGACCTCCCATGTGGTGGGCGGACGCCCTAACCACAGGGCCAAGTCCGCTTCCCACCCTTTCCTTTTGTTAATCTCATATCACAGATTAAGGAAACTGAGGCTCAGAAAGGTTAGTGATTTGTCCAGAGGTATTGAGCTTGTAAGAGAGTAGGGCCTGGAATAAATAAAAATCAGATCATTTTAACCTAACTTCTCAAAGTCCCTTCGTTTAATCTGAAAAATAGTATTTTCTTTATGAATGCCATTCACAAAGGATTGTTGGTCAGATTAAAAGAGATAATTTAGAGCATCTTAGTATAGGGCCTATTACCTTGATACCATTCAATAAATAGTGGCTATTATTATTATTCCTATTGCTATTTTAGTCTTCATTATGTTTCACTTAGTATGATATCTGGCACATTGTAGGCCCTTGATAAATATTTGTTGAGTCATGAATGATTGTAAATAAAACACTTGGACATGTAGTGCCTCATTGTGCATGCTATTTAATTGCTGCACTAAGAGTCTTGATTTTCTCACTGATGTAAGTTTCACGTTCCTGGATAGTAGGGAGCAAATCTTACCCTGGGTATACTCTTCACCACCTGGTTCTGTGGCAGGTGTTAGAAGTTCTTTTTAAAAAGAAATACTTGGCGTATTAGGAACTATTTTTCAAGAGTTTCTGTTTGGAACAGTTGACCACTTTTGTTTATTATCAACATTTTCATAGGATATGAAAGTCTTAGAAAGTATTCCATGTTTACTACTTTTAATAATAGATTGAAGAGAGCTTATTTTAAGGATCACTTCTGAAGTTCCTATCAGCCATATATATTCACAGTAGGGCTGTTTGCCATATGTAGCAACTAAACATCAGTGTAAAAACTACGCTATGACCCTTTCACTTAGCAGATTCTCAGTGAGGCATAAATATAATTATAGTATCTCCACTTTGTAAGTTTGTCAATAACTTTTGTTTCTTGACAGCCACCTCAGTCTGAATTACAGTCTTAATTTCTGACTTCTAGCATATTTTCTTCTTAAGCACAAAATCATACTTACTCTCAGAAGCTATAAATCTGTATTTCTTCTCATGACAGTGCATGGGAACAATGGACATTCCATTCTGCCTGCCCTCTACATGAGAAGGTCATGGTACAAGTACAATGAGACCTTTGTAGACTTAGGTAAGATAAATGTGGTTAGACCTGCCCAGGAAACTTAATTTTCTCCGTTTTAATCCATTACTTTATTGTTGTGACAGTCTTTTTTCTTTACTAAATTACAGTGCTATGCCAAGATTTACCTTGCTGTGTTTGTGTTACACCTGAATAGGGAGGTGTTGTCATTTTGTCTGATGTATAAGTGATTAACAAATACTTTAAGAGACTGTCTTTCTCTCTCTCTTTCTTCTTTTTGTATTATATGAAAAATATGTATGTATTTTCTGTGAGGAATTAAGTCTGATTTGCTAATAATGGTGTGGGTATAATATACAATGATCTTTTATTTTTCCTAGTATATGGAAGACAAATTCAACACCCATTCAAGGAAACCGTGGCCATTTTTTGGTCTGAAGGTTCATAACTGAAAATGGCTCAAGAACCTTTAAATAATTTGATATTTCTCTTTCTTTTCACTGCCTGACCTCTTGAATTAGTTCTTCCATAATTCACATTCAATAAATATTTATTGGACATACACTCAGTTAGTGGTATGAATGATAACCTCACTGCTTTTCTACAATCTAATTTTCCTTCCCATTGCTTTATAAAAATCTGACTTTTCAAAAGTAAGGAGTAACCTTAATAAATCCAACAGTGCATCAGTCGGGATAGTTCATGTAAACAGGAGGCACGTTCTGTATTCCACGGTAGAAAGCGTTTAATACTAAATTAGCTGCTTGTTCAGCTGTTGCTGAAGAAGTGGAGGGAGGCTGGTGTTGAAGATCTGGGCATGGGGCATGGAAGTGGTTGCTTCCAGAGCTTGCCTGCAAGTTGCCACAGTTCTGCCTGGGTTAGAGCCTCTGGGGAGCTTGCACCAATTCCTCAGCAGCGAGGTGGTAGCTCTCCTCTTCCTGTGGCAAATCCCTCTGTGCTCTGCCTTCAGGTCTGTCTTCCAAACCCCACATGAGCTCCTATCCTTGACACACTCACCAGAAACCACAGGGAAAGGAGTTCTCTGTTGAACCCAAAGGGTGTGCGGTGACGGCGAAGCCTGAGCCCACAAGCTGTCCCCAGTTTTCATTCTCCTCACAGTTGCTTTCATGTGTGACCACGTGACACTATTCCTTCTCTCGTCGGCTTGCAATCTGCAAGTGTTTCTCTTTCTCTCTGATTTTGCCTCCTTTCCCTTCAGTTGTGTCTCATGTCTTTGTGCCCTGTACTCTTCCTTTTGGGACTCACGATTATCCTCCCGTCAATGCACCTTCTTCCCTTTTTCTTTTCTTCTTCTCCTCCCCTTTCCCGCCCTGCTTGTATCTGTTTCTCTTGTTGTCTTCTCTTCTCGTCTTTCTCCTTCACTGGGATTCGATCCTGGGGACCTCTGATGAGGAGAGAGGCTCCCTGTCACCTGCACCTCCTCAGCGCCTGGTCTCTGCTGCGCTTCACCTTGACCCTCCCCTTAGTCTCTCTCTTTGTTGTGTCATCATCTTGCCGCGTGACTACTTGACGGGCACTGGCTCACCACGTGGCACTCAGCTTGCCGCGCGGGCACTGACTGGCTCGCCATGCGGGCACTGGTGTGTGCACTTGGCTCGCCACGCCGGCGCTTGCGCAGGCTTTCAGGCTCGCTGTGCGGGCCCTCGGTTTGCCGCATGGGCACTGGCATGCCACGCAGGCACGCTTTCTCTTCTTTTTCACGAGGTGGCCCCAGGAATTGAACCCAGGTCCTCCCATATGGTAGGCGGAGGCCCTGTCACTTGAGCCACATCCGCTTCCCTGTTCTTTTCTTTTACCACTATTCCCTTTATTAAATATATTATGCAGAAAACGCAAGTCCTTTGTAGTTTCAACTCAAAAGGGATTACATTGTTAATAGTATTCTATATATCTACTCATTAAATGCATGTTCTGACCTATATTTAATTTTTTTTTTGAACCCGGGAACCTCGCATGTGGGAAGCTGGTGCCCAAGCTCTGAACCACGTTGACTTCCCTGAGTTGGCTTCCTCATTTGTTTTGCTTGTTTTGCTTTTGTTTTTTCAGGAGGCACGGGTAACCAAACCTCGGCTCTCCCACGTGGGAGGCAGGAGCTCAATTGCTTGAGCCACACCCACTCCCATATTTAATTTTTGTAAACAAGAATGGGATCCTGGTAGACATATTTTATAACTTGAGCTTTTCACTTAATATCTTAGACCTCTTTCCCTATTAATTCATGTAACTTTACTGCATTCTTTTAATTAAAAGTATTGTAGAAAAGTTTCTTGTATGTGCTGTAATTTATTTATGTTACTATTGTTAGAAGTGGGATTCTTTCTCGATTTTTTGTGCTTTTAAATATAGCACACTGACTGTCGTTATGTACAACTTTGTGAATGATTTTAAAATTTTAACTTTCCATTATGAAATACTTTCAGACCTTCAGAAAATTTCCAAGAATAGTAGACCTTCTGTTTATTCTTTACCTGGAATTGCCAGTTTTAAACACATTTTGCTATGTTTGCTTTATCATTGTCTCTCTTCTCTCTCAAATTTATATATAAATTTGTTTTTTTAAGGTACAGTTTAAGAGTTGCATATCTTAATACACCAGTGTGTATTTTCTAAGAACAAAGTTATTTTCAGATATAGAAAACTTATAACTTTTCATTTAATATACTCTCCACAGGTTAATTTTGTCAGTTGTCCCAACAGTGTCCTTTTACCCCTCTAGTGCAAGAGTTCCGAATCATGTATTGCATTTAGTTGCTGAGTCCCTTTAGTTTCCTTTAGTCTGAAACATGTATCAGTCTTTTTAAATGTTTTGTGACATTTACATTTTTAAAGAATACAGGTCAGTTATTTTATAGCATGTTTCTGATGCTGCCATATGATTAGATTTTAGATTATGTGTCCTGGCCAGAGTACTATGTGAGTTATGTTGTGTCCTTTTCCTTATCTCTGTATGGAGGCACATCATGTCTGTCTGCTGCTCCTTGATGAATGATGATTTTTTTTTTAAGGATTTATTTTTGTTTATCTACCCCCGACCCCATTCTCCCATTGTCTGCTCTCTGTTCCATTCGCTGTGTGTTCTTCTGTGTCTGTTTGTCTTCTCATTAGGCGGCTCCGGGAACTGATCCTGGGACCTTCTGGAGTGGGAGAGAGGCGATCACTCTTTTGTGTCACCTCAGCTCCCTGTTCTACTCCGTCTTACTATTTTCTTTCCTCTGTGTCTCTCGTTGTGTCCTCTTGCTGCGCCAGCTCTCTGCGTCAGCCGGCACTCCATGTGGGCGAGCTCTCCACACGGGCCAGCTTGCCCTCACCTGGAGGCCCCGGGCATGGAACCCTGGACCTCCTGTGTGGTAGACGGGAGCCCAACTGCTTGAGCCATATCGATTTCCCTTGATGAATTTTTAAAAAATTTAATTTCTATGTTATTGTCCTCCCCCCCCCACCGGCACTAGTTTTTCTCCAGTCCTAAGGACTCGGTGCCTTACGTGGGTCTCAGTGGACCTGTGCCCGCAGGTCTGAGTTGGGGTGGGGTGTTTGGTCCTTCCTGCCTCACGAGAAGGGCTTCCGACTGCGTGCTGTGTGTGCACAGCTCACAGTGATGCAGGCTCCCTGTGCGTGGAGGATGCTTGCTGCGAAGGACTCGATGGTGCGGCCTCCCCTGCGTTTCGAGTGAAGGACTTAAGGCCTTACCCTTGGGCGCTGGCGCTTTGCGAGGTGAATAAGCCGCTCGCGGCTGCGGCCCTTTTGGGCACGACTGTTCTTTCTTTTGTCATCTTGGAAACCAACGCGGGAAATGTTTGTTTTCGATGCTAGTTTTGATCCCCTAGTCCCGGTGTTGTTTTGTTTCTCCACTGTATACTTACTCTTTTTCACCTTGTGGCAACAAGCAGTCTGTGGGGAGACACTGAGATCATATAAAAATGATGTGCCTTGTTAAACTTTTCCCCTACATTCAGATCATTGATATATGTTGCCTGCTCCAGTTGTAGGCTGCAAAGCGTTGACCTTCTATCTTTACTGTTTTTTCTACTTTTATTAGTTGGCATTCTAGTATGAAGAGGAACCCTTATCACCTATTAATATGTATCCATTTATTATCATTGTGGTTGATAATTCATTACTGCCCTGTGGATGCTCAAATACTTTCTGATTTGTCTTTTTCAATGTGCATGATTTTTTTTTTAATAGGATGAATTTCTGGACATGAAATTGTAAGCCATGTAAATTAAAAGTTTTCATACAATAAAAAAAGTAAATGCTCATTAAAAAGAAATTGAAAATGTTCTAATGGTCAGTTTTGCTCTCCACAAAGTGTGTTCATTCCAATCTGCAGTGTTTTAGAATGATTGCTTCCGTGCAGCTCTGCTGCTTTGGGGGTCTTCCATCTTTATATCTTTCCAGATCTGGTGGAAGAGGGGATGAGGCAGGAATGGATAGCCATGATGTCTTTTTTTAAAAATTTATTTTATTTATTTATTCTCCCCTCTCATTGTTTGCACTTGCTTTCTACTCTCTGTGTCCATTTGCTATGTGCTCTCTGTGTCTGCTTATCTTCTTTTTAGGAGGCACTGGAAACTGAACCCAGGACTTCCCATGTTGGAGAGAGATGCTCAGTTGCTTGAGCCACCTCAGCTCCCTGCTTTGTTTTGTCTCTCATTGCCATTCCTTTTTGTGTCTCCTTGTTGCATCACCTTGCTGCTCCAGCTTGCTGTCTTGCTTCTCTTCTCTAGGAAGCACTGGGAACTGAACCTGTGACCTTCCATGTGGTAGGTGGGAGCTCAATTGCTTGAGTCAACATCTGCTTCCCAACTCTATTATCTTAATGTATAGCCCTTTTTTCTTTTTTATTAGAGAAATTGTGGGTTTACAGAACAATCATGCATAAAATACAGGATTCCCTTATATCATCCTATTACTAGCACCTTGCATTCATGTGATACATTTGATAAAAGCACATTTTTATAATTGTACTATTATCTATAGTTCTTGGTTTAATTTAGGGTTTACTGTTTGTGTTGTGCAATTCCATGGATTTTTATTTAAATTTTTTTTTATTAGAGAAATTGTAGGCTATGAAATATAGAGTTGCCATATACCATACAATTTTTAACGCCTTGCAGTAGTGTGGTACATTTGTTACAATTCAAAACATAATATTTTTATAATTGTACTATTAACTGTAATTCCTCATTTACAATAAGAGTCACTGTGTCATACAGTCCTATTTATTTTTCTTTCAAATTTGTCTTCTAATAACGTATATACAACCTAAGATTTTCTCTTTTAACTACATTCAAATATATAATTCAGTGCTGTTCATTATGTTCACAGTGTTGTGCTACCATTACCAAAGTTTGTGTCTTCCCAAATAGAAACTGTACATTTTAAGCCTTAACTCCCTATTCCCTACCTTCACAACATCCCTTGGTAAACGTGCGTTCTAGATTCTGACTCCAAGAGAATGTTTATTCTAATTATTAGTATTTCATATCAATGAGAGCATACAATATTTGTCCTTTTGTGTCTAGCTTATTTCACTCAATGTGATATCTTCAAGGTTCATCCAAATTGTCACATGTATCAGAACTTCATTCCTTTTTATGGCTGAATAATATTCCGTTGTGTGTATTTATCACATTTTGTTTATCCATTCAACAGCTAGCTGATGGACACTTGAGTTGCTTCTGTCTTTTGGCAATTGTGAATAATGCCGCTGTAGATATTGGTGTGCAAATACCTGTTCGAGTCTATTCTCTTAATTCTTTTCGGTGTATGTATAGTAGTGGGAATGCTGGGTCTTAGGGTAATTCTATCCTGAGCTGTCTGAGGAACTTCCAAACTGTCTTCTGTGACTGCTAAATCATTTTACGTTCCCACAAGCAATGAATGAGTGCTACTGTTTCTCTGCATCT
Source organism: Dasypus novemcinctus (assembly GCF_030445035.2). Taxonomy (NCBI): domain Eukaryota; kingdom Metazoa; phylum Chordata; class Mammalia; order Cingulata; family Dasypodidae; genus Dasypus; species Dasypus novemcinctus. The sequence continues at coordinate 5,461,814 of NC_080673.1, read as the reverse complement.
TCTTCAACACTTGTAGTTTTCCAGTTTTTAAGTAGAAGCCATTTGGTTGGCTGTGAAATGGTGTACCACTGTAGTTTTTATTTGTATTTCCCCAGTGGATAATGAGGTTGAGCATCTTTTCATTTGCTTTTTGGCCGTTTGTTGAGCTTCTTTGGAGAAATGTCTGTTCAAGTCTTTTGCCCATTTTTAATTGGGTTGTTTGTCTTTTTGTTGTTCAGTTGCAGAATTTCTTTATATATTCTGGATATTAAACCTTTATGAAGTATATGGTTGCTCCCCGTTGTGTAGATTGTCACTTTACTTTCATGACAAATTTTTTGAGACAATAAAGTTTTTAATTTTATTGCTGTTCCATTTATCTCTTTTTTCTTTTATTACTTGTGCTTTGGGTATAAAGTCTAAGAAACTATTGCCTAACACAAGGTCTTAAAGATGCTTTCCTGCATTTTCTTCTAGGAGTTTTATAGTTCTGGTTCTACTATTTATGTCTTTGATCCATTTAGAGTTGATTTTTCTCTATGATGTTTAGGTAGGGGTCCTCCTTCATTCTTCTGCAAATCCGTTTTCCCAGCACGTTGTTGGAGAGACTTTTCCCTAATTGAGGGGTCTTTGACGGCTTGTCAGTGGTTCAGTTGGCTGTAAATGTGAGGGTTGATTATTGGCTCTAGTAGCTGTGTTGTAGATTTTTCGGGATGTTCCACATTTAGGATCATGTCGTTTCCAAATAGTGAAAGTTTTCCTTCTTCCTTTCCAAGTTGGATGCTTTTTGTTTCCTTTTCTTGCCTCTGACTAGAACTTGCAATGCAGTGTTGAATGGCAGTGTGCGTCCTGTTTTATTCTAGATGTTAGAGGCAAAGCTTTGAATTTTTCACCATTAAAGTCAGATGTTAGCTCGAGTTTTTCATATATGCCTTTTGTCATGTTGTGGGAGTTCTCTTCTATTCCTAGTCGTTTTTATAAAGAAGAGTGCTGGATTTTTTCAAGTGCCTTTTCTGTGTCAATTGTGAGATGACCATGTGTTGTCTCCCCCCCCCTTTCTTCTGTTAATGTGGTATATTACATTAATTGATTTTCTCTTGTTGAACCACTTTTGCATACCTGGCCTAAATCCCACTTGATCACGGTGTGTAGTTCTTTTACTGTGCTGTTGGATTCAGTGTTAGTATTTTGCTGAGAACTTTTGTATCTATATGCATAAGAGACCTAAGTGTGTAATTGTCTTATGTTATCTTTGTCTCACTTTGGTATGAGGATAATATAGGCCTTTGTACAATGAGTTAGGCAATATTCCCTCCTCTTCAGTTTTTTGCAAGAGTTTCAGCAAGATTGGCGTTACTTCTTCTTGCAGTGTTTAGTAAAATTCCCCTGTAAAGCAATCCATCTTCTCCTGGGCTTTTCTTTGTTGGGAGGTTTTCAGTTACTGATTCCATCTCTTTATTGGTTATTGGTTTGTCGAAATCGTCTACTTCTTCTTGAGTCAGAGTAGGTATTTTTTGTGTTAATCTCATCTAGGTTATCTAAATTGTCGGTGTACAGTTGTTCATAGTGTCCTCCGATAGTCCTTTTTATTTCAGTGGGGTCAATAATGTCCCCCTTTTTTATTTCTGATTTTAACCATTTATGTCCTCTTTTTTTTCTTAGTCTAAGGTTTGTCAGTTTTATTGATCTTTTCAAAGAACAAGTTTTTGGTTTTGTGGCTTGTCTCTATTATTTTGTTCCTTCTGTATTTCACTTATCTCCATTTTAATCTCTGTTATTTCCTTCTGCTCGTTTTGGGTTTAGTTTGTTGTTCTTTTTCTAGTTCTTATAGTTTTAAGATTAGATCTCTGATTTGAAATCTTTTTTTAATATAAGCATTTTGAGCTATTAAGTTTGTCTTAGCACTGCCTTTGCTGTGTCATGTCGTAAGTTTTGGTATGTTTTATTTTCATTTTATTCACCTCAAGATATTTTCTAATTTCCCTTGTCCTCATTGGTTGTTTAAAAATATGTTAATTTCTACATATTTATGAATTTTCTGTGTCTCCCTCTGTTATTAATTTCTATTTCATTCCATTGTGATCTGAAAATATACGTTGTATAATTTCAGTATTTTTATTTCTTTGAAGCTGTTTTATGACCTAAGATGTGGTCTGTTCTGGAGAATGATCTATGTGTCCTTGAGATAAATGCAAATGCTGTTGTTGTTGGGTGAAGTGTTCTGTATATGTCTGTTAGGTCTGGTTCAGGGGCTCTTAACCTTTTTTGTTCCACACTGTCCTGTGAGTTATTTAATAAAATAGATCATACCCGCACCAAATGTCCCCACAAGAATAATGTTGTTTTTTTTTTAAATTTCAATTCAAGCTCATGGACTCCTTGTTAAGAATCCCTGGTCTAGTTAGTCTGTAGTATGGTTCAAGGCCTCTTGCCTTTGTTTTGTGGCTTTCAGATATCTCTCCTTGTCCTATGCATTGATCAGTATCTGACATTGTGTAAGTTTTTTCGAGTTTATCTTGTTTGATAATCTCTGGGCTTCTTGGATGTGCATATTCATGTATTTCCCTATGTTTGGAAACTTTTTCATTTCTTTGAATATGCCTTCTGCCTTTCTTCTCTTTCTGGGACTATCGTAATACATACATTGGTATTCTTGATGGTGACCCAAAGGTCTCTTAGACTGTATTTGCTTTTTGTAATTCTTTTTTCTTTCTGCTTCTTGGCCTGACTCGTTTCAGTTGTCTTGTCTTACAGGTCACTGATTCTTTTTTCTGCCAGCTCCAATCTGCTGTTGAACTGTCCTTAATATCTTTCATTTCAGTTATTGTGGTCTTCAATTCCCTTGGTTCTGTATGGGTCCTTTTTCAAGCTCCTTTCTCGTTAGTGAGATTCTCATATTGTTCATTCTTTGTTTTCATGGTATCCCTTAGTTCTTTTTCTGCATTTTCCTTCATCTTCTTGAGCATATTGAAGATCACTTTTTAAAGTCTTTGTCCAGCGTATTCACAGGTTGGTCTTCTTCCTTGATGTTTTCTGGATTTTATCCTCTTTCTTTGGTCAGGCCATCATTTCCTCTGCCTTTGCTTGTCTTTTAATTTTTGCCGCACACTGTACATTTTAATGCTTTTAGCTGCTAGCTCTTGGGTGTATTGCCTGAGATGTCTGTTCTTCGAGTGCGTAACTGGCAGGTTATAGAACGGAGGTGGTCCTGAGGGTCAGTCCTCCTGCCGGGAGGGTCTGCCCACGGCGGATGCTGAGTGCAGGGTCCTCTCGGCGTGTCCTGTGCTTGCACTTGCTAGTGGCCCTAGGAGGTCTCTGCCTACAGGAGTTTGTGTGCCCCTCCTTCTTCCTAGGAGACACATCCCACTCCTGGGGGTTCTACTCTGGCGCTTAATGCAGGAAAGCCTTTGCCCCAGCCTGCCTTCATCTTCTCAAGCCGCTTTTACTTGAAGGGCAAATGCCTGAGGCATGCTTGAGGAATTTCCCAAATCAGTGTTTCCCAGCCAGGGACCCACAGAGGGAGCAGGCTGGCTGTGGGGATGGGTGCTGGGTATGTCTTCCACAGGTCCCCAGAGCTGCAGTTGTTAACCTACAAATGCAGCCCTTCCACGGCCCTGAGGAAACATGTTTGTCTCCTCTGCCACCTTTGTCCAGGACAGGTTGGAATGGTGGCTGCCCCAGGGCCAGTCCTCCAGCAGTCTCAAGTAGCTGATGAGAGCCATGCTCAGTGACCAGCCTGAGCCTGCTCTGCTGTGGCGATGTGGGTTTTTATGTGCCTTTTCTAGCACCAGGAAGCTTCACCAAGGGCCAGACCGCACTGCTGTGTGCTGTGAGAGTAGGGGCTGGGCAGGGGTAAGGCTGTGTGGAGAGGGTGCTTTATGGTATTTACCATAATTTTTTTAAAAAAGATTTATTAGTTTCTAAAATTTAATTCTCTCCCCTCCTACCCCCCCCCAGTTGTCCGCTCTCTGTGTCCACTTGCTGTGTGTTCTTCTGTGACCACTTCTATCCTTATCAGTGGTGCCGGGAATCTGTGTTTCTTTTTTTTTAAGATTTATTTTTTATTTATTTCTCTCCCCTTCTCCCCCCTCCAGTTGTCTGCTCTCTGTGTCCATTTGCTGTGTGTTCTTCTGCGACCGCTTCTATCCTTATCAGCAGCACCGGGAATCTGTGTCTCTTTTTGCTGCGTCATCTTGTGTCAGCTCTCCGTGTGTGCGGCACCATTCTTGGGCAGGCTGCACTTTCTTTTGCGCTGGGCGGCTCTCCTTATGGGGCGCACTCCTTGCACGTGGGGCTCCCCTACGTGGGGGACACCCCTGCATGGCACAGCACTCCTTGTGCGCATCAGCACTGCGCATGGGCCAGCTCCACACGGGTCAAGGAGGCCCGGGGTTTGAACCCTGAACCTCCCATGTGGTAGGCGGATGCCCTATCCATTGAGCCAAGTCCGCTTCCCTATTTACCATAATTTATAATCTTCTTTCAGCTGTTCCCGAGATGCTGTAGAGTGTTCTTCTGGACTCCAGAGTTTTGAAATATTTGCTGTTTCATAGTTGTTCTGGTGGAGGGACTGATTCCCGGAGGTCCTTAATTGTTAGATTGGATCCTTTCAATATCTTCCTTAGAAAATGTTTTGTTTTTATTGTTTTATGATCTGTGAAAGCTCTTATTTAAATAATTTAAGGCATTTAGTCCTTTGTTATGTGCTGTGTTAGATTTTATAGAGTCTACTAGGTGTTTAATGTTTTATATTTTTATTTCGTCAAATTCCATCATCTTTACCTTTATGCTTCTGGGTTTTGAGAATGCCTAGAAGTTCCTTCTCTGTGTGACAATTATGACTATATTCATATTTTTTTTCTAGTCTTTTTTTAAAAAATGAATTATTTTGTACATTTAATTTTTAATTCATCTGGATATTTCCCCCATCATTATTTAACATATTCAAGGCCAAACTCATACCTTTCCTTTCTAAAGTAGTCTATCTTCCAGTGGACGTTTGTACCATTGTAATTTCCATGATGCAGGCTCATGGTACTCTTTGACTCTTTGCCTAACAAAAGCTCTCTTTCCTTGGCTTTTGGGAGAAGATCTCCTCCTTCTCCAGCCACATCTTTGATTCCCTATTTAGTTTTTTGGATGGGTGTTCCAGCCCTTTTAAATGGGTGGTTTTCAAGTTTCTGTGTTGATAGGGACTTATACTTGTTATTGTTGTACCCCAAGACCAGCCTCAATGAGTGGCACATACTAGCAGCTATGTTTATTGAATGAATTGATGAATAATGGGTGAATGCACTTCTATCCTTGCCCTCCTATTTTTAGGACATGTCCACATTGACATCCAGATGTCATCTATAGAATAACATGCCACAAAATACCTCATGCAACAGGCATAGGGTGTCTGATCAAGATATTTTGTAACATTCTTATAAAGAACATTAAAGATAAGAACTTGTTAACCTTTTAGCTTGGCATAAAGTAATTGCACCACCATACCTGAACCTGTCTATGAAGGGATCAGATTAGTTGTACCTGGCAAGATGATTCTTTTTGATTATTCCGGGGTTTTGACCACAGTTCTAAGTTCAGCCTTTTTTATTAATAACTAAGAGGAAAAGATGTTTCTCATATTTTGATGAAATAAAGCTGGGAAGGATAAAGTACATAACAGAATCATGATGCTTACATATTGTAGACTTAGATGAAGTAATGAACTACATGAAACCTAATGCAACAATGTAAGTTCTCGCACCAGGATCCAAAAACCTATTGTGGAAGCACAATATCATCTGGAGACATCATGAAAGGAAAAAATGTTATATTAGTCAGGGTTCTCTAGAGGAACAGAATCAACAAGAGATATCTGTCAAGAGTATGCGATTCTTTAAGAGTCTCTCATGCAGCCGTGGGGATGCACAAGTCCAGGTTCCGCAGGCAGGCTGCAACCAGGGGCTGCGAGGAAAGTCCAGGGAAGGTTCTTGACGAGTTCGAGAAGCTGTTGGCTCTCTAAAGACAAGCTGGGAAATTCTCTCTCAATGCTGGAGTCACTTCTCCTGTTAAGGCATTCAGCTGATTGGGTTAAGTGTCACTCATTGCTAATGACAGTCTCCCTGAATGATGTACTTAATGACCAGCTATGTATGATTTACCACTGCAGTAAAGTCAATGGTGACTAAAGTCCATAAATGCCCTTGTATTATGGTTAGCCCAGTGCTTGCTTGGCCAAACAGCTGGGCCCAGTGACCTGGCTGAGTTGACACAATGGCCTAACCATCACAGGTGTTAAATGCGTTAATTGATAACTTGAGTCCAACATAAATAAAAAGTATGATGTGATTTCTGAAAAGGCTAATAAAGTGCGCTTATGCTGAGTTAGAGTGATCAGAAGAATAAATCCTGCTTTTTCCCAGTGATACCATCCCTGGAATATTGCATTTGCTTTGAGGATACCCATCACCTGAGTTCATGCAGAGCTGAGGATGATGAAGGACCTGGAGGTTATGTTACAGGAGATGTGGTTGACAGGAAGGAGAGCGCTTAGTCTGAAGGAGAGAATATTCAGGGTTGGAGAGTATCTCTTACAACGGGGTGATCATACAATATATTTGTCCAAACCAGAACACACTGAAGGTGGAAAAGGATAGTATTAATAATTATGCCAGGACGACAAACATAAAGACTGAGACTGTCAGGCACATGGGGACATATGGTCACCCTGCTACTAATAGTCTTAGAATATTTGACAGTCTGTCATTTGAGAGAAAGATTAGGCTTCATCTGTGGGAGCGTTCGGGTCTGTGGAGAAACCCACAGGAAGACTTGTATCTTTTTTCCTTATAATGAGGCAAAGTCTAATTCTTTCAGTTGTTGAAAAATGGAAAGAGTGGTATGTTTCTTATCACCGATGATGCCAAAAATTTGCATAGCTGCCCTTTGGAAGTCTTGATAATCTGTAGGTTAAATGAATCAATTTGTTCCAGTCCATCAAATACGTGTGTATTCATCCTTTCCAAGTACTGTGCGGGTGTCTAGCTTAACCATAGATACACCCTGGTACTGGCTTTTCACGAGACAAGGCTGGAATCTCTGTCTTTAATGACTTTTATGGCAGATCTTGCTGTGCAGTGTGTTTGATCTCTTGTACTCGCTGCAGAATCCAACCATCCTATATTATGGCGAAGCCCACTGCAAAGCCCTACTCCTGAACTGATGCACCTGGACGGCGTGTTCCAGCGACGCACATCAGGTTGCACTGTTCAGGCGGCACAGATGCCCTGTGCTCCTGGCTACAGCGCCAGCTCTGGAGTCTGCTGGCTTTCTGACCTCATGCGCCCAGAGCGCAGTTCTGTCTTGTCTTTGTCTCCAGGCAGCATCTGCTGTTTCTTCCCTTCCTGCTGCGGCCTCTACTGCTGTCACCTTTCTCTCTGTACCTACATATCTTTATTTTTTCTTTTTAAAAAAGATTTATTTATTTATTTACCACCCCCCCCTTGTGGCTTGTTCCTTTCTTTGCTGTCTCTTCTCTGTCCATTCGCTGCGCGTTTTTTCTGTATCTGCTTGTCTCCCTTTGTTGGGTCATCTTGCTGCGCCAGCTCTCCATGGTGCACAGGCCAGCTTTGCCTTCACAAAGAGACCCTGGGACGTGAACCCAGAGCCTCCCATATAGTAGACAGGAGCCCAAGTGACTGAGCCACAGCCACTTCCCTTTCTCTTTTATTTTTGTGCGTCTTGGTTTGTTTGCTGAGCAAAACGTGCCTCTTCCTTCCATATGCCAGGACAGTCTCTTAACGGGGTGTGCACTCTGAGATCTAGCCATTTCTCTTGGTGTGAGTGCTACAGTAATTTCTCCGCTTTCAAAGGGCACCCATTATGTGCTTGATATGTTCTTTAGTCCTTTGAAACAACTCTTAGTAGGCAGACATAATTTTAAGTGAGGAACTCATTTTGTGAATGAGGTTTGTAGCAGTTAAGTGATCTGCCTGAGGTGACCCAGCCAGCGGGTGTCTTAAGCTACCTCTCCCTTCATTTGGCCATGGATGTATCCATTCAGCAAACATCTGTTTTGTGCCTGGCGTAGTGCCAGGTCCACATACCGGGGAGCCAGAGTCATTACCAGCCATGCTCCCCTCCCCACTCACTCACTGTAGTCACACGGGGCACTTTCTAAACCTTACAGGGGCCAGGCTTCTTCCTGCTTGGTGAATGACACAGACCCTGCTCTGCTCTCGGGGAGACCGGGGTCTGCCTGCGTCAGCAGAGCGGCAGGAGCACGTGATACGTGCTGGGTGGGACGGGAGTGCGGGAGTGCGCTGGGTTGACCTCAGCTTAACTCTGGGAGTCAGGGCGCTTTCCCCTGGGGGCAAGGAAGTGGCATTTTAATGGAAACCTGAAGGATAGATAGTGTGAGCTAGACAAGGGATGGAATAAGACCATTTTGGAGGAGAGCAGGAAGGAGGTGTGCGGATTCTCTGGGCAGGGATGAAGTTGGTGCCTTGGAGCTTCAGAAGGAACCCAGTGCATATGTGAGTGTGCTGGGATGGGTGGGTGAGGGGAAGGAAGGGAAAGGACGTGCTGAGAAAAGCGCTTCCCGGTCCGCTGGTCCGCGTTGTCTTGAGGTAGTCGTTGTCTTGAGGTAGTCGTCGTTTGCAGTTGCTTCTGTTGCTTTATGATTATTAATTTCGGCTAATGTCATTATCTTTAATTGTTTCCTCTGAGATATTTTGTTAATGTAATGATGCATATATGGAATTTTTTTTACCTATACTTTTCCAATAAAACTTTAGACATTTATGAATTGTGGTTAAAATATGAAACATCCATATTTGCTTACTGCTAAAACAGATATGTATATATAATCCTCTCAAACTTTTCCTACATAGCCACATTTTTCTCTCTCTCTCTTTTTAAAAGATTTATTACCCCCCTGCCGCCCTTGCTGCCTCTGCTTGCTGTCTGTGTCCTGTGTCCATTCGCTGGCGTTCTTATGTGTCTGCTTGTCTTCTCTTGTTGTCCTCTCTTTACGAGGCACCAGGAACTGATCCCAGGACCTTCCGATGGGGAAAGGGGCGCTCCCTTGCTTGAGCCACCTCAGCTCCTGGTTTGGCTGTGTCTCTCAGTGTCTTCTGTGTCTCTTTCTTGTTGCGTCAGCTCTCCGCGGGGCCAGCTTGCCTTCACCAGGAGGTCCCTGGTTTGGTTCCCGTAAGGTAGGCAGGAGCCCAATTGCTTGAGCCACATCTGCTTCCCACATCTTTTTCTCCTCATACTGAGTTTATTTTGGTTTATTTTTTTCTTCTCTTCTCCTCCACAAAAGAGTAGAAATGGCGAATAGAGGAAGATGGGTGGTCTGTGAGAAATGTGGCTTGTGTATGGTGGCTGCAGTGAGAATTTCCAGAGCTGTTGACTTAATAAAATGGCTGTCAGCTCTGACCCAAGGATCAGTTTGAAAATTGCACATGCTTTCTTTTTATCCTAGAAGGATGGAAACAGGAAACAGACATATTACATAACTCTCTAGGCACTATAAATATTACTGTAGTTAAAGTGTAATAGTTTTATAAAGTAGTATGCTACATGCGAATAATATTTGATAGACTATTCCCTCTTTACAGAGCCCTCACTGTGTACAGAAATTCTTCATTAACCACATTAAAACTAACTTATTTCTTACAAATCAATAAGAAAATTAAAAACCCAATAACAGGGAAGTCGATTTGGCCCAATGGGCGTCCGTCTACCACATGGGAGGTCCGCGGTTCAAACACCAGGCTTCCTGACCCATGTGATGAGCTGGCCCACGCGCAGTGCTGATGCACGCAAGGAGTGCCCTGCCACGCAGGGGTGTCCCCCTCATAGGGGAGCCCCACGTGCAAGGAGTGCACCCCATAAGGAGAGCTGCCCAGCACAAAAAAAGTGCAGCCTGCCCAGGAATGGTGCTGCACACACGGAGAGCTGATGCAGCAAAAATGAGACACAGATTCCAGGTGCTGCTCACATAGGCGGACACAGAAGAACACACAGCAAATGGACACAGAGAGCAGACAATGGGGGAGTGGAGAGAAATTAAAAAACAAACAGACCCCAATAACAAATGGACGAAAGATTTGGATAGATTCTTGGCCAAAGAAAGTGTATACATGGCAAATAAATACAAAAAAAGATGCTCAGTATCATCAGTTCTTAGGGAAATGAAAATTAAAACCACAATAAAATAACATTATATACTTCTTGGAATGGCTACACAAACAAACAAAACAAGGAAAAAAAATCTATAATATCAAGTGCTGGTAAAGATAAGGAGCATCTCTCATACGTAACTGGTGGGGGTGCAGTATGGTACAGCTGCTTTGATAAACAGATTAACATATGCTTACTGAGAAGTAGATGTGGCTCAAGTGATTGAGCTCCCGCCTACCAGCGAGCTGATGCGACAGGCAGGCACAATGAGCTGACGTGGCAAGATGACGCAACAAGACGACGCAACAAGAGACACAAGGAAAACACAATAACAGACAACAAAAACATAGAATAGAGGTGGCTCAGACAATTTGGTGCCTCCCCACGTTGGAGGTCCTGGGTTCTGTTCCCTGTGCCTCCTGAAAAGAAGACAAGCACACAAGCAGCAGACACAGGAAATGCACACAACGAGGGGGTGGGAGAAATAAACAAGTTTTTAAGCAAAACAAAACAAAAACAAAAAAAACCACTTACTGCTCAAATCAGCAATCTCAGGTTTTTATGTGTCATTAACTGAATGGATAAAGAAGCTAACACTTCTGTATCATGGACTATTACTCAAGAGTAAAAAGGAACAGATTAATGATATATGCAACAACATGGGTAAATCTCAAATGCTTTATGTGAAGTCAGTGCTTTTCAACCTATTTTTCATTATTACTTCTTTCCCCTAGAAGCTTGTTTAGATATATTTTTTCCTAATCGCCCCCTTCCTTAGGAAATTTTAATACCACAGATATACTGTAAGTCTATTTTTGTATTGTATTTTGTATGGTTATTTGTATTTTCAAGATTGGAAGTCCTAGGTTTTCCTTAGTGACTAGAACCAAATTTAATTTGAACAAAGAGCAAGAATAGAAGAAAAGCTGCCTTCTGTTTTTTAGTGGCAGCTGACTTGTTAGTCTGGCTTCTTGATAAAAGTTCCTTACCTCCTGTGGCATCCAGTAGGGAAAAAAGAAGTTTTTAATTCTGTCTTTACTTTTTTATAGTTAAAGCTGGGAATTTTTCCCCTTCCTGTAGGCTCTAACTGAAATATGGCATCATTTTATGTCACGAGGAACCTTGAGAAGCAGGGTGGTGAGATACAGGTTTTGCTTTTGGAATACCTTTATTTTTTAAATTTTAGTTAATTAAATTTATTTCTCCTCCCCTTCCCCTTCCCCCCTGTTGTCTGCTCTCTTGTGTACAATCGCTGTGTGTTCTTCTGTGACCACTTGCATTCTTGGTGGCACCCAGAATCTGTGTCTCTTTTTGTTGCATCATCTTGCTGCACCAGCTCTCCGTGTTGTGTGGTGCCGCTCCTGGGCAGGCATCTTTTTGCACGGGGCAGCTCTCCTTGAGGGGCGCACTCCTTGCACATGGGGCTCCCCTATGCAGGGGACACCCCTGCGTGGCATGGACTCCTTGCACGGCAGCATGCGCATGGGCTAGCTCGCCACACAGGTCAGGAGGCCCTGGGTTTGAACCCTGGACCTCCTGTATAGTAGGTGGATGCTCTGTCAGTTGAGCCACATCTGCCTCCCTGGAACACCTTTAACAAAGGTATTTGAATTTGTAAACTTTGCCAAGAAATGGAGCTTCCTTCTCCATTAGAGTTCTTACAGGTCATCATTGTGTGCCATCTGGTTCTGGGCTAAAATATTATATTTTAAATGCCCTGGTGACAAATAAGCTATTTTTTCTTTTGAAAGTCCCTACTGAATAGTCACAGATTTTGCAAAGTTTCCCAGGTTATGTACAAGGAAAATTCTGCCCCCTGTGATCTTTATGCTACAGCAGTAGGTATTGGGGTATTAGTAAAGGCTGTTAATGCAGATAATAAGAATATGCTTTATGGGCTGTGTTAGTGTATCTGACAGTCACGAAGAAGATATCATGGACTTGACCAGTCATGGAAAGACAGACATCTTGTTGTCAGTTAGATAATGATATCTACAGCATTTCTACTGAGAGTAAGACAACACTTTTTCTAGAAATACAGAGAATACAAATGAAACTGAAGATATGCGGTCTTCAGTTTACATTACTCTTTTAACTGGACTCATATATCATGGGTCTCCTAAACATACCACCTACCACATTTCCATGGTGCTTCTGTAGGAAAATACAGAAATTGTGGGCTGACTGGGGAAGAACGAACAAAACAATGAAAAGCAGGCATCTCTTAGCAACGAGTTCTTAGACTTAACACCAAAAATTTGATCCATAATGGGAAATATAAAAAAGGTAACTTGGACTTTATCATGATAAGTTACAGTCTAGGAGAAAATATTTTGCAAATCATAAAATCTAACAAAGGATTTATATCCAGAATTCAGCCCTCAAATTGAGAAAACATACAGCTCAGTTTAAAAATGCCTAACAAAGACTTTAATAGACATGTCACCAAAGAGGATTTGGTGACAACAAAGAATATCTTTTCATCATCATTAGATATTCAACATCATTAGCCATTAGGGAAATGGAAATTAAAACTACAATGCGATCCCATCACTTACCTATTAAAATGACTAAGATAAACAGTGATAATAATACTAAGTGCTGATGAAGACATGTATAGTAACTGGAACTCATACATTAGCGATGGGAATACAAAACAGTACACTTACTCTGGAGAAAAATCTAATAGTTTCTTATGAATTTAAGCATACTTACCCAGCACTATAACCCAGTAATTCTACTCCTCAGTACTAAAAATTTAACTTCACGTAAGAACCCTTGCATGAGTGTTTATAGCAGCTCTGGAAATAGTCTCCCCAAACTGGAAACAACCCAGCTGTCCTTCATTGGCTGAAGGGATAAATAAACCGAGGTACCTGTGTGTAATTGAGTACAGCTCAGCAGTGAAAAGGAAGGAACTGTTGATACACGCGACAGCAACAACTTGGATGAATCTCAAAAGCATTACACTAAGTAAAAGATCTCAGTCATAAACCGTTGCATGTATACGACATCCTCACAAAGACAATCTTACAGTGATGGAAGACAGATGAGGGATTGCAGAGTTTATCGTGCTGGGGGCTGGGGTGGGGGTGGGATGTGATTACAAAGGGTCGAATGAGGGGACTTTCGCTGTGATGGCACCATTCTGCGCCTGGGTTGTGGTGGTGGCAACGCTCATCTCTGTATTTGTTAAAATTCATAGAACTATACACCCCCCCAAAATTTTACTGTATGTTAATTAAAAAAAAAGTTTAAAATTTAAAAAATATATTAAGATCAACACAAAATAAAAAAATTGAATGTATCCACGCTGGTGACATGTTTATAATCACTATTGTATATTTACAGTTATGTAGGCGTTTAGTCTATTTACATTGACATTTTTTCACTGTTTTGAACAGTGCTGCTATAAACTTTTTTTTTTGGGAGGCGCTGGGGATTGAACCCAGGACCCCATGCATGGGAAGCAGTGCTAAGCCACTGAGCTAAACCTGCTCCCCTACAAATATTTTTTATGTCTCCTCAGGCACATGTGCAAGAGTAGATTCTTTGGAATACATACTTAGAAGTGTGTTTGTTGGATTGTAGGGTTGCATGTGGAACTTTATGAGGTAAGGTAAAACCAACTTCTCTTAATTCCCCTTTTTTTTTTTTTTTAAAGCGGTTTACACTCACCTACAATGAATGAGATTTACCAGTTCTTCAAGTCCTTGGCAACATTTGAAGTCTGAGTTCTAATTATTTTTCAATTGAATTGGTTTAAAATTGTACCTTATGGTGGTCTTAATTCATTTCCATAATTATCAATGAGGTTGAACGTATTTTCATGTGTGTATAAACTATTTGTGTCCATTTTCTTTGAAATTCCTTTTTTCCCTCTCATTTTCGTATTGGTTTGTGGAAATTCCTTGTATATTCTAGAAACATACCCTTGTGAGTTATATGTACAGCAAATATTCTCTGCTAGTTTAGAGTTATTTTCTAAGTCTTTATGAAGTGTTTCAATAAATGGTAGTTAAGTTAATATAGTTAGATTTATTACTTTTCATTTATAATTTGTGCATTTTGTTTCTTAAAGAAATCCTTTCGTATCCTGAATTTATGAAGTTATTCTACTATAGGGTCTTTAAATCACTAGGGTTTGGTTTTAGAGTATGGGTTGTGGAAGAGACCAGTTTCATTTTTTTCCCTTATGTGGCTAACTAGTCGTCATAGAACTATGTTTGGAGAAGTCTACCTTTTCTTACTGATTAGCAATGATACTCCTTACATATCAGTTTCCATACATCAAGTACTGGTTTGTGTGGGCCTATTTTTGCATCGATATTCATTTCCTTTAGCCTGTTTATTCAGTCCTTTTGCCAATATTCCAGTCTTAAATATTAGAGTTTTATAACAAACCTTGATACTTGGTAGTGAAGGTCTTGCTCAAGATTATCTGAAAGTGTAAATAAAGACTCTCTTGTTCTTTCTCGCTTATCCTTAATCCTTTTATTTCTTTTTCCTGCCGTATTGTAGTAGCTTGGACTTGCAATGTCGAGGTAGTGTGATAATAGGTGGCTTTGTCTTGTTCCAGTCCTACAGGGTTTCACTTTTTCACTTTTTATCAGGTTGAGGAAGTTCCCTTCTGTTCCTAGCTCCTTTTTTTTTTTTTTTTAAGGCTCTTGACTTAAAAAAAGAAAAAAACCTTTTAAAGATTTTTTTTGTTCTTTTTGAGGTAATCAAATGATTTTTTTTTTTTGTAGTTAATGGCTGGAGGTATATTAATTTTATTAATTGGTAGTTGAATGTTAAACCAAGCTTGTATTCCTAGGATAAAACCTGTCTGTAATGAATTATTGTTATTTTATTTTTTTTATATTTGTTAGGGTTTGGTTTGTCAATAGTGGGTTTTTGTTTTTTTTTTAGTTTCTCAGATTTATGAATTATTTAAGATGCCATTGATGTAAGATGCATCCCTATTTTGGGGATGTTAATTTTTCTTTTTTAAGAGGCTAATTATGATTTAGGATGCCATAGATGTTAAGATATGTTTTGCTGTCAGAGATCCGAAAATGTTTTAAAATGTGTGTTTTAATGTCAGTTAAATTCTCTATTTCGTATTTTGTATCTATGTTCACAACAGAGATTATTGTATGTTGTTCCTTCCTCCTTTTCTTATCAGATTTTGGTATTACGGTTATACTACCATTGTAAAATTAGGTAAGAAGCATGTCCACTTTTTCTATGCTCTTGAATAGTTGGTGTAACATTGGCTTTATTTCTCTCCTGAATGTTTGGTTGCACAAGTCTATAAAATCACCTGGTTACAAACTATTCTGGTTTAATATTTTATGAAACTTTATATTTGTGCAACTATTCAGGTTTTTTTTTTTCTTTAATTTCTTCTTGATTCAGTTCTCTGAATTCTAGTTTCAGGAATTGGTTCATTTCATTCATATATCCAAATAGGTTGGCATGAAGTTATTAAAAATGAATTCTTATGTGCTTAATATCAGTAGGGGATGCGGATTTGGCCCAGTGGATAGGGCATCTGACCACATGGGAGGTCCAGGTTTCAAACCCCGGGCCTCCTTGACCCGTGTGGAGCTGGCCCATGCGCAGTGCTGATGCACACAAGGAGTGCCCTGCCATGCAGGGGTGTCCCCTGCATAAGGGAGCCTCACAGGCAAGGAGTGCCCCCTGTAGGGAGAGCTGCCCAGTGCAAAAAACGTGCAGCCTGCCCAGGAATGGCGCCACACACGCGGAGAGCTGACACAACAAGATGATGCAGCAGAACGAGACACAGATTCCGGGTGCCACTGACAAGAATCCAAGCGGACACAGAACACACAGAACACAGCGAATGGACACAGAGAGCAGACAACTCAGGGTGGGGAAGGGGAGAGAAATAAATAAAAAAAAAAAGAAAAAGAAAAAAATATCAGTAGCATCTCTTTGATGTATATAGGTGTGGATTACTTCTTTGTTTTCTGAAGATTTATTTTTTATTTCTCTCCCCTTCCTGCCTCCACCTCCCAGTTGTCTACTTTCTCTGTCCATTCTCTGTGTGTTCTTCTGTGTCCACTTTTCAGTGGCACTGAGAAACTGCATCTCTTTTTTTTGTTTGTTTCATATTGCTGCGTCAGCTCTATGTGTGTGAGGCAGCACTCCTGGGCATGCTGCACTTTTTTTGCACAGGGTGGCTCCTTATGGGGCGCATGTCTTGTGTGTGGGGCTCCCCGACATGGGCGACACCGCTGCATGGCACGGCATTCCTTGTGTGCATCAGCACTGCATGTGGGCCAGCTCCACACGGGTCAGGAGGCCTTGGGTTTGAACCCTAGACCTCCCATGTGGTAGGTGGATGCTCTATCGGTAGAGCCACATTCGCTTCCCTGGATTACTTCTTATTTATCCTGCTTGAGATTCATTAGTTCTATTGAACCTGTAGATAGGTGTCTTTATGAATTCTGCAAAAGATTTACACAGTATCTGCCTCTGTCCCATTCTCTTTCTCCTCTTAGCTGGACCCTTGTTTAGACAAATGTTACAACTTCTTACTCTATTTTTAAATTTTAATCACTTAACCAGTTTTTCATATTTTCCATTTATTTTCCTCTTTGGGATTCATTCTGGATAGTATCTTCGGTTCTGACTTTCAGTTCACAAGTTCTCTCTTTGGCTGTGTCTTATTTGCTGTGAAACTGGTTGCTTTTTTAAAATTAATTAAAAATTAAAATATTTGGTTGCATCATCATCTTTTTTGGTGTGTTGCTTCACTGCGCGGTGGCCTGTGCCTCTCTGCCCTGTGCAGGTCTGGGGTGCTTTTTTTCTCTTTTTACCAGGAGGTCCCAGGGATTGAATGCAAATCCTCCATATGGTAAATGGGAACCACAGCCGCTTCCCATTGGTTGCATTTTTAATTTCAGTTATTATATCTTTCTTTTCTGGGAGTTCTCTTTGGTTCATTTTCAAATTTGGTAATTGTCTTCATTTTAAGTCTCTTATTTCTTGAAACATTTAAAACAATCATTTAATACTGTGTGTTTGGTAATCCCTGTGTATCTATCTGTGGTCTGATAATGTAGACTGCTGTTTCTCTTGAGTCTTGCTGATGTCTCTATTTCTCTGTGTATTTAGTGATTTTGCCTGTAGGCTGCTTATTTTCAGTAGAACTTTTGATATTAATTCTTTGAGGCCTGGCACAGAAGATGGATTATTTCAGAAGGGGATAATATTTTCTTTTTCCAGGTAAATGGGGTTTCCATCAGTATGGAATCACTTAAATTCCTTTTGTTTGTTTGTTTTTAGCCACTAAACAGTATACAGTCGGCTGTAAAACCTGCCTGCAGGCTGTGTTGCTACTATGCATTCTTTGGTGAGGTAGGTTTCTATACTGTAACCCCATTTTTATGCCAGAATTGCAGAGGGTCTCTTTCTTTGCATTCTCCTGGAGTCCTGGGGTGGGCAGGGGTGGAGGTGGGAAGAAAGTTATAATTTCCCTTTATAATGAGGACTTCATCTCTTTGACCTCTGAACTTGTTGGTAGGATTTTGTTAATAGGCTCCCCACATTGGTCGGCTTCTGAGTGGGGTCCTTGGACCCCAGGTGGGAAAACTCATGCTTTAGTTCAGGAGTTGGCAAACTGTGGTCTGTATACTAAATCTCCTGTGCCTTTTTTTTCATTTAAAAAAAAACTTTTTTGTTTGGTTTTGTATATATTGATAGGCTTAATGGCATCATATAGATTCTTGAGTCTTTTTTTTTTTCTCATTCTTTTTCCTTTCTGCTCCTCAACCTGAACAATTTCAGTTGTTTTGTTTTTGAGTTTCCTGATGCTTTCTTCTGCCCCCTTCAATCTGCTCTAGAGCCCCTCTGTTGAATTATTTTTCAGGAGGCACTGGGGAGTGAACCCGGGCCCTGGTGCGTGGGACGCAGGCGCTCAGCCGGCCGAGCTGTCCCTGCTCCCTCTAGTGAGTATGTAATTTCAGCTGCTTACTTTTGAGTTCCGGAATTTCCATCAGGCTTTTCCTTATAATTTCTCTCTCATTATTGTAATCCTCATTTTGTTCATGTATTGTTTTCCTACTTTCTTTTTGTTTTGCCCGTGTTTTCCTCTAGTTCGTTCATCCTATTTACTAATCAAGATCTTTGATTAGTAATTCCAGAGACTGCATTTCCTCCAGAGTGCTTTCTGTCAAAATCTTTTTTCCTGTGACTGGGCCATATTTTCCCGTCTCCTTGTATTTTTTAATTTTTAATTTATTTTTTTATTTTTTGAGGTACTGGGGTCAGTACCTCGTATGTGGGAAGCCCGTGCTCCACCACTGAGCGACACCAGCTCCCCCGAATCGGTGTTCTGTTAGTTTTGTTTTTAGGAGGTACCAGGGTCAAACCTAGGACCTTGTATGTGGGAGCATTTGAACTACATCTGCTCCCCTCCTTGTATGTTCTGTAATTTTTTTGTTGGAAATCCACTTCTGAGTATTACGTTGTAGTCACTTTGGATATCTAATTCACCCACTTTTCATTCTAGTAGACTAAGAACAAGAAGAAAAAAATAAGAGAGAAAGAAAATAATAAGAAAAAATATTAACAGACAAAAAAACACATTAAAAAGTGCACTCCTTCTCTGAGTCTCCTTTGTGATGTGCCAATGGGAAGGCAGTAGCTGCTGCTTTCAGGGCCCACAGCTGGGCCGGTGTTTCTGCTGGTCTCTCAGGAATCTGCCAGACCCAAAAATATAACACAGAAAAAGGAAATAGCCACCCCTCCCCCCAAAACAAAACAAAGCAAAACCAAACCAAAACAAAACAGAAAAAAAAAAAACAGAGAAAGAAAAAGAGGGTCACTGGGTCTTTATGTCCTGTCGGTGCTGGTACGTAAGGCCAGGGGATACTATTAATACTTCTTAGGAAACGAGGCCAGCATCTGTGTTGGGACTCAGGTATCCTCCAGACTAAACAGCACAGAAAAAAGAAAGAAGAAACTCAACCAGTGAAAAGGTGCCCTGGGCGGGCGTCGGCTGGAGAGAGGGCTGAAACCCAGGCGGGTCTGTGCTGCGCCCTCAGGGGTCAGCCAGACCTACCCGAAGAAGGGAGAGAAAACAGTAAAGCAGGTGCACTTGCCTTTTACTTGCAGGCGGA
Source organism: Dasypus novemcinctus (assembly GCF_030445035.2). Taxonomy (NCBI): domain Eukaryota; kingdom Metazoa; phylum Chordata; class Mammalia; order Cingulata; family Dasypodidae; genus Dasypus; species Dasypus novemcinctus. The sequence goes on along the minus strand of NC_080673.1, from coordinate 5,442,531 downwards.
TGCCGGGAGGAGGCAGAAACGCTGCTGCCTGAGGGCTGGATGGGAGGCCAGCTTCTGAGCTGACCTGTCAGGGATCCCCAGCCTGACCTTGACCCACAGCCCTGAACCCCAGCTTTTGGAGGAGGTGGTTTCCTGTGTTGGCGCTGGCCCAGCCAGCCCCTCCCAGTCCCTGGCTGGGCTGGGGTCTGCGCTGTGCTGCTGCACCCGCAGCTGCTGTGGGCTGAGAGCAGGGGCTGGCCGCTGGCACGTGCATCCGCTTAGGAGCTGAGTTCTCTGCAGCCCCTTGCTTCCTCTGGCACCCCTATCTCCTAAACGTCCCTTCTGATTCCAGCGTTACCATTGAGTTAATTTTAGTCTCTTTTCCTCGCTTTTTCATTTGTCTAGGGGAGGGAGTGATTCATATAACTTCCTACTCTGCCACTTTGTGTCTGTGTTATTGATTTATTTTTAATAAATTTTTATTGGAACACACATTTCTTTTAGGTATTATCTCTGGTTGCTTCTGTGCTTCTGTTGGCAGAGATGAGTTTGTCCTCCCTGCTTTAACTCACTGATTGGATAAACACCCTCCACGTGAAAGCCTGCTCATTAGGGTCCCACTTACTTTTTTGGTTCCTGCTTTCTCTCAGTTCCTGGCCTGAAAATACTTTATTTTCTTGTTAGTGTATGGATGAAGGTAAGATTAAAAACCCCCAGCATTTTTAGTTGTCTTAAACAGGAGAGTTGGTCTGGGTACTTAGTTCTTCATGTTGCTGGAAATATATAATCTGACCAGAAATATCGGCGATATATAATCTGCTTTATTGCCAGATGTGAGATTCACTGCAGGTAACAGCTGGATAAATAAGTTTGTAGAGAATGATAGCAAATATCTCTGTGCCTTGAGTTTGGTCCAACTTGTGGTAGCTGTGGGAGCTGGGACAGTGACAGCCAGCTGTGGCTGGGCTTATATTAGTAAATGTAGGAGCTCTTGAATCTGCCTCGCAGTGGCCAGGGGCATTAGTAGGGGTCCCTGTGTTTTGGCCTTCGACTTTGCCATCACAGCTGTGACTCTTGCCGCCTTCCCTGAGTGAGGCTCCCCTTGGGAGTCAGGGCCTGGAAGCTGGATGTCCAGGCATTATTTCCAGTTGAGCAGAGAAGGACACTCACTCCCTTGGTCATTCATTCAGCCACAGTATTCTCAGGGTTCTCCAGTCTTTGTTGCTGACCTGGGCACTACACTCCAGTTGCCTACTTGGCACATCCGTTTTGATGCCTAGTAGGTGCCTTATCCGTAGCATGTCCAAAACTGAACTCCTGATCTGTCCCTACAAGCTGCTCATTCCTCTTTCTTTTCCATCTCAATAAATGCCCACATTTTTCTACCCGTAGCTCAAGACAAAAACCTGAGTCATTCCTCACTCCTCTCTTTCTACATCCATTCCTTAGGCATGTGTATTACTCAGCCAAAGGGGTGCTGATGCAAAATAACAGAAATTGGTTGGTTTTTATAAAGGGTATTTATTTGGGGTAGGAGCTTACAGTTACCAGGCCATAAAGAAGAAGTTACTTCCCTCACCAAAGTCTATTTTCACATGTTGGAGCAAGATGGCTATGGATGGCTACAAGGGTTCAGGCTTCCTGGGTTCCTCCCTTCCAGGGTCTTGCTTCTCTCTGGGTTCAGGGCTCCTCTCTTCCCAGGGCTTGCTTCTTCCTGGGCTCAGGGTTCCTCCCTTCCTGGGGCTGGCTTATGTTTCCTCTGTGAGCTTACTTCCCAGGGCTCCAGCATCAAACTCCAACATCGAAACTCCAACATCAAAAACCCTCAACTCTGTCCTTTGCCATTCCTTGTATCTGTGCCCTAATGGCCCAATCAAAGCCCTAATCATAATTTAATCATGCCCAGGTACAGAACAGATTACAAACATGATCCCATATCTATTTTTGGAATTTATAACCATATCAGACAGCTACAGCATGATACATCACGTGCTCTCTGCTCTGATGGAATGCTGACTTTGCACACCACTGCCACCTGGCGCTAACTGCCAGCATCGCTCCCCTGAGTATTGCAGTAACCTCCTGCCTCTCGCCCTCCCCTCTGCCCCCTCAAGTCTGGTTTTCCATGTGGCTAGCGTAGTCCTTTAAAGGTAATCTCAGTTCAGAACCACCCAGGCGCTTCCACGTGCACTGAGCATAGCAGCCCCGTCCTTCCAGGAGCCCCACCTGATCTGGCCCAAGCACCCTCTCCAGCTCTCTACCACCGTCTCCTCCTGGCTCAGCCCCTCCAGCCACCTGCCAGCCACCCGCCAGCCGCCCGCCAGCCATGCCGCCTGCCTCCTTGTTTTTCTTTTTTTAAAATAGATTTATTTCTCTCCCGTTCCCCGCCCCGCCCCCCCTTCCCCCATTGTCTGCTTTCTTGTGTCCATACTGTGTGCTATTCTGTGTCCACCTCTATCCTTAGCAGCAGCATCGGGTATCTGTGTTTCTTTTTGTCGTGTCATCTTGCTGCGTCAGCTCTCCGTGTTTGTGGCCCCACTCCTGGACAGGCTGCCCTTTTCATGCTGGGCGGCTCTCCTTGTGGGGCTCCCCTATGCGGGGACACCCCTGCGTGGCAGGGCACTCCTTGCACGCATCAGCACTGCACATGGACCCAGCTGCACACGGGTCAACGAGGCCTGGGGTTTGAACCGCGGCCCTCTATCCTATATGGTTTGTGGACACTCTCAGTTGAGCCACATCCGCTACCCCTTCCTTGTTTTCTGAACACTCTGTCTTGCACTTGCGCTCCTCTGTGCGGAGAACTCCCTTCTCTCCAGCCTTTGCCTGCCTTCCGCCTTCCTTAGGATGCCGACCCACGGCCCACGTGAAACACCGTCCTTTCTCCACCCTGCCTCTGCCCTGGGGTTGCCTCGCGGCTGCATGGCTCTTAGACATGGGCCACGATGACGGGTCTCGAAGGTTCTCCGCCTTCTGGATGCAAGAAGAATGGAAGGCACGCACGGACGCGCCGCCTGAAGGCTTTCAAGGTTATTGGAGACCGTCTGACTTTTCCCACTGCAGGCAGATATGGCATCCTCTAACCCTCAACAGATTTTCTAGCACTTCCAGTGTCGTTAGAAATGTATCTATTATTATTTTTTAATTGTCCACCAGAGTGTTAGGTTACACTTGATCCCTGAAGTACCCGGCCCTCCTGTCGGCAGGAGGGGGCTGGTGTGCCTGCCAGCGCAAGGCAGGCGGTGGCGGTGCTGTGGAGGCTTGGGGAGATGTCTGTCCTTATGTGTCATTAGGTAGCTGTACAGTTATGCTAGTGTCACCGACGGCCGTTCTGGTATCTTACTTGCCTCATAGTATACATTCCTGAAAAGGAAGATAGGTACAGTCTAGTATCTTTCATTCAACAAATGTTAATTGATCCCTTGTTACATGCTGGCACTGTTGTAGGTACTGATAATTAGTGGAGAGCGTAAAGGGGTGAGGTCCTGTCCTCGTGGGGTGTATAGTAGGGGGCATAGATGATTGACAAGTACACACATGAATTAATAATAGCACAGTGTCAGTATGTATTGTCAGGAAAAGGAAAGAAAGGCACGGTGACTGAGGGTAAGTCTTGGTGGTGGCAGGTGGATGGGATGCTGTTTCAGAAGAGTGAGGGACCGTTCTGGATAGATGTTGTATGATAGAAATACAAAGGCCTCCTACCTGGGATATTCTTGGCAAGTAGTGTAGAGGTGACACCCCAGGTTCTGGGGTCATATTGCCTTTAAATGCCCCCCCAAAATGCTAAATATTGTTATTAATGTGATCACGGTCCAGATTTAGCTGCAATAAACAAAAATATTTTCTGTCCAAATGTACTTTTTTTTTTTTTTTTAGCAAAGTTGTTACAAGGATCAGTTTCCCACTCCTCTCCCTTTAAGAATCAAGATAACTGATCCGTGTTCTATGAGTCAGACCTCAGTGCACACTTAGTGGAGTGATGCGTTTCTCTGAGTTTTCACCCAAGAATGCTAATGCGGAGAGGACTGAGCCTAAGCCTGTGTGTGTGCCCAGGTCCTTCCATAGGGAACCTGTCTTTGAAATCTTGTTTCCTTCTACAGTTGTATGCCAGTTTGGGTTCTTCTGAATGGTGATAATGTATCCATGTAATTTGATATTGAAATGACATTTTAAGTTACTCAGTGCCTCCATCCTTCACATCTTCTTTTGGTTCTGGGGCAGGCCCGTCTGTCTGTGTCTGAGTCCCCGTGCCCCAGCAGGCTCTCTGGCCTCTGCAGCGCGGGAGCCTGCGGGAGCCGCTGTGCGAGCCTGCACGCGTGCGGCGTGCGCGTTCTTTTGGTTCTGGGGCAGGCCCGTCTGTCTGTGTCTGAGTCCCCGTGCCCCAGAAGGCTCCCTGGCCTCTGCGGGGGCGGGGGGGGGGGGCCTGCACGCACGCGGCCCGCTCGTTCTGGCTTACTTCCAGCAGCTCGCGGATGTTACCCGAGGGCACTGGCTGCGCGTTTCATACTCTTCTGTATGCTATAAAGCCACACACGAGAAAACCAACTTCCTTCCATAAATTATAAAGTAAAAACTAAGAAAATGCAGTTTTCACTCCCAGAATGAGCAGTATAGAGTGAAGCATAAGAAAATCCAATTGCTTGTCAGAAATGCACAGTGAAATTCGTCCTGTCAGCAGAGGAGAATCACCAGAGAGAAGGTGTGGCAACAAGCACTTCCCCAAGTCATTGTTAGGGGACTGTGGAATTCGTTTTCCTTTTAAATTATTTTTAAATGAATCAGTATTAAACTTAACTTGGCAGTCTCTGACTATTTAATAGTGGGTGTAGATGACTCGTAGTTGGCCCCTGGGGTTGGTAGAAAGGCAAACTCAGGTGACGTTTTACCAGAAGACCTGCCTTAAGTACAGCCAGTGTGCTGCCACAGCGCCACAGCGTCCGGGGAGCTCTGGCCGGAGCTACTTTGGGATCCTCGGTGAGTGACGCGCTAAAGGTGAAACTCGTTGGCTGTACTCTGTCCTTTAAGTATAGATGAATCTTGTTTGGATAATTGGGAAGCAGCCATAAAGTAGTGATTCTGGTTATTAATCTTTTACTTTTATATACTTTTAATAATTTACCAACATTTTAATGCAAGAATTATGTTACTTTTTATTGGTAATGGTATGTATTTTGAGTTACTGATGATTTTGTATGGTTTGATGTTCCTAGAGTGAAGTCTTTCTTAAGAGAAGGGCCAAACTACCAGTGTATATGAAATCAAGATAGTTAAGAGAAGTAAAGAAGATTATAATAAACTGTTTTAAGCTTCTTCAGGTACCTTTATTTCAGAAACCTGTTTAAATATGAATAATTGGTATGCTGCTTACATGTCTTCAGAACCTCTGTGGAATGATTTATTTCCAAATTATTGTAACAAAGTTATGTTTTTAAAAAAATAGTTGGTGTGATTGATTTTATTACTTTACTTTTTCAGCTGTTTCACTAAATCTGAATCAGGGAGCTTTTCCTCTAGTGTATGTAGTGTTGTGTATATGTATTGAATAGAAGGGGTTGCAGATATAATGTTAGGTAATAGTTTGAAATATGAACATTTTGATTTGAATATATACTTACTGTGAAACCTTAGTATTTAATTTTTGTAACCGTTTTGGAATTTCAGTTGCAAATTGCAAAATTAAAAAAAATGACAAAGTGAGTATTTTGCTAGGAGATTTTAGTACTAGAATGAAGAATATTGGTTGGCATTAATTTCATAATTTTAGAACATTGCTAAATCATTCCTTTGAAGGTTAAAATTAATATTTCAATATAGTAATTAAGGCCGTGACTGCCAGGACTAATTGAAATTTTTGTAGAGAGAAAAATATATGACCCCAGATGTCATTATTCATTTGTGATGTGCCTAACTAATAAGAGGTAGTTCTAGTTTCAGTTGTTTTCATATAGCTGTTTATAATAGGACAAGATTTGTTTAATGATGCTTCTTGTATTTAGAATGTTATTGATTGTAAAAACACATTGCATTGGTCTTTACGGAATAATGTGGATGTTTCAAACACGAAGGACTCCACACAGTATCTTTTTTTTTTTTTTTTTTTGAGGTGCATGGCCCAGGGGATTGAACCTGGGACCTCGTATGTGGGAACCCTTGCTCAACCACCGAATCACACTGGCTCCCCTGCATTGGTTTTTTCGTTTGTTTTGCTTGTTTGTTTTTGTTTTTTTTAGGAGGCTCTGGGAACCGAACCTGGGACCTCCTATGTGGGAAGCAGGTGCTGAGCTGCTTGAGTTACACCTCCTCCCCTTGACACAGTATCTTTAAATATCATATGTATTTTTTTATTACCTTCCAATAAACCTTTCTAAAAAAAGGAATTAACAACACACTGATATTAATGCATTTTATAAATTATATACAGTTTCTCATGTGTCTAGACTATACTTTTTCATTCCTAAAGTACTCCTTAGGGATCTTAGAAACAAAAGCAGAACTTTACATATGTGTAATTTACAAACTATTTTCACAGTCAAAATCTCATTTGATTTTCATAATATGCTGCAAGGTGAGAGGATAGATACTATTTTGTGCATTTTATTGGTGGGAAAATCAAACCTCAAAGTTACTTGATCTAGTCACAGGAAGGGAACTTAGGATGTTGTGCTGCTTTTCCCATGCTTTAAGAATTTTCTTTTTGTTCATTTAAAGATTAAAAAAATAAATAAAAAAAATTTTTTTTAACTTTATGCTGCCACTCCCTCTGGTGTCTGCTCTCTTCTGTCCATTTGCTGTGTGTTCTTCTGTGTCCACTTTCATTCTCGGCAGCACTGGGAATCTGTGTCTCTTTTTGTTGCGTCATCTTGCTGTATCAGCTCTCCTTGTATGTGGCGCCACTCCTGGGCAGGCTGCCCTTTTTTCACGTGGGGCAGCTCTCCTTGTGCGTGGGGCTCCCCTACATGGGGACACTCCTGCATGGCATGGCACTCCTTGCGTGTGGCAGCACTGCGCGTGGGCCAGCTCACCACACGGGCCAGGAGGCCCTGGGTTCGAACCCTGGACCTCTTGTATGGTTTGTGGATGCTCTGTCAGTTGAGCCACATCTGCTTCCCTTTTTGTTCAATTTAGATATTAAAAATATTCCAATTCTGTTGACAATAGGTTAGTAATGTTTTTTCCTCTGATAAAATTACTATTTAGACGAAAATTTAACTTAGAGAGATAGACATCCCTTTGAAGCAAAAAAAGAAAATTAGGCAGTGTAACTTAGTTTTTACAATGAGAAAAGTGTCCCTTTGCCAGTCCTTCTCAATCATGATAACTGAAGAGAATTAAATTAAGCCCCTGTGCCCTAAGGTATCCATTGTCGGTGAAGGGTTAACTTCTCTCTTTTGCGTGTAGAACGGTACCACATATGGAATGGTGCTAGATGTTTTCTAGATGCATCTAGAATGTGCTGTTTGTGAAGGAAGCAAGCAGAGTCCTTCCCGTTATTTTCTGTAGGGCTTCAGTCTCTCGGGGAACTTTGGCTGAGATCTGCTATGACACTCTAGACCAGGGCTTCTTAACAAGGGGTCTGTGAGTTTGAATTGAAATTCAAAAAAACATTATTCTTGTGGGGACATTTTGGTGCAGGTGTGGTGTATTTATTAAATACTATACAGTACAGTGTGGACTTAGTAAGGGGCCCATGGTTTTCAGGTGACTGACAGAGGAGTCGGTGAAACGGACGCCTGTGAGCTAGTCCAGCCTTAAAAAGAAGTGGCTGACCCAGAATATTATATACATCCAATGACTTACCAGCTAGGAAGACTGCAGTTTTGCATTTATTAGAAATAGTTGTACCCTGTCTCTTCCCCCTTGTATGAAAAACTCTAGATGTCTACATTGCCTCAGGAAAAAGTGTTGCCTTAGTAATATCTAGAATTTTCTTGAAGTCACTGTGCTTTCCTGTTATTTCCAAGTACTAGTTAGGATTGGTCTTGTTGAGTTGAAATCTGACAAAATCACAACCCAAGGAAATATGGCCACAGGCAACATATGGTGCTCAGCGATTTTGCTGGGCTGCTTTAGAGTGTTTTGGTGCTCTGTGGATGGAGAGATTTAGTGAATCCAACTACCGTAGTTGAGAAGCAGCTTGGCTTAGTGGTGAGAGCTTGGCTCTAATCTTTGCATTGTGGGACTACTGACAGTGTAACTTTGTGACAGGTTTCTCTGCCTCTTTCCTCAGGACTGATTGTAACAGAGAGTGTTATTTTGAAAAAATTTTAACTGGCTCCTAGTATGTGACTGTAAATGGCTATTAAAGAATATTTGTTAATATTTATTTTCAAGCTTCTTGAATGTACATACATCTGGCGTTGTTTTTTTATTGTTGAAAAGATGATAGATCAGCAGTATTAGAAGAATTTTGAAAATTCATTTTCCCAGTGTTTAATAATGTTTGTTTGTATAATATTTTCTAATTACAATTTTCCTACATGCATATCTTATATAATTGAAACCATAATATCTATAGCTACTGTCCCAATTCTTTGGACCAGTTTCTGTGGGCAGTGGGATGTGATAATATATTTCTGGAGCCAATAGCATTGAAACAGAATAGTTTTCTCTTCTGAACTTAACTAAAATATAATCTCTGATTGGCATTTTCCTGTATCATTCAATATTCTTCTGTAACAACTGAGTTTTTCTCTTGGAGTTTATGGGGCAGGTCTGCCTTCATCTCTTAACCTTGTTTGAATGCATTGCCCTGTCTTCACTGTCAGAAATACTGTAGTTCCCCAGGTTTTGAAGTTTGGATTGATTGATGTGTCTACTTTAAGGATTTACAGTGACACATGCAGGATAAACACCTCAGTTGGTTATCTCACTGAAGTTAGGAAGTCTTGGTCCAGCTCTTGTTTGTGTCTCTCCCAGACTCCACCGGGCAGGAGTTTAAGGACCTGATCTTCTAGAGGGAGCTGGCAAAATTCATTGCAGGATGGTGGTCTCAATTCTCTGCTACTATAGGGCTGGGGATCATCCTCTGCTGGCTTTTATGGAACGAATGAGCAGGTGCTAGTAGACGGCTGGGCTCTTGTTGCCTAACGGGCTGGGCTGTGATTTCATCTGAATTGCCAGCCTTGAGTATTGGTAGAACTGGACTTTGAGAGTGCCATCCACCATTCCAGAGAACTCTAGGAATCTACAAAATTGCTAGCCCCTGGAAGTCAGTCATGAAATAAATGACGGCATTTCTTCCCTGCCTGGCTGATGCTCTCAGTCCAAGCCAGGGCACGTACATCTAGGACAAGAGCCCGTCATAATTACCGTGTGAGTGTGTGTAGGAGTGTGGCTTCCCTTGACTTGACTCGAAATGGCGTGGTCTGAAAAGATGTAAGCGTAGGGAGCTGCCTCAGGAACCCTGGCAGTCTGTCCACCTCAGGAGTTGAACCAGTCCTTTCTGCAGCGGGGCGAAGGTATGGGTGTGGATCGGTTACGGTAAGAGAACGGCTGGTTCTGTCAACGTCCTTGCTGATCTTGCCGACTACTGCTCTCCATGGTTTGCTTCCTGGATCCTGGGATGGGGTAGTTCAGAGTCTTGGGGAGTTTTTCCATGCCTCTGGTACCATGGATTTGTGGAATCAGGTTTGAAGCTTCTTTCTGGGACAGGATGATCACGAGCCTGCTCCTGAGGACTGTGTACGTCCTGGGAGGTACTGGTGCTTTCTCGGTGTGTGTGTGTGACGGTCTGTGCCCATCACCACACTGGCAGCGGGAGGGTCTCTGTGCCGGCACGGGTAGCAGCCCGCTGTGGCCAGGTGAGCCCACGAAGTCAAAAGTCGAATCTCGCCAGCTGGGTAGCTGAAGGCGCTGGCTTGAGAAATAGGGAAGGAGAGAAAGGCAAGCGAGGATCAGAGAAATGGGATAGTAACCACGAGAGCATGCTGCATATACATAATTTGTTTTTCTAGATCTAGATTCTCAAACTTGAACTTTCTTAAGGAGCACTTGCAGAGTTTATTAAAGCTTGATTTCCTGGATCCTCCCCCAGAGATTTTGATCTTTTAGGTTGGGCTGGGAGCGGTTCCACAGGGGTGTGTCTAACCAGCTCACAGGCGATGGGCAGAGCTGCTGATCCCGGGATGACGCTCTAAGAGCCACTGTCCCAGGGTAGTGTGTACCACAGAGAACTTTACTTACCATAGCCCTCTAATCTCAGCAGTTCTGAAGAGAAACAAGAAGGAAATAGGAACTTGCGAGTTCTTGTTCTCTCAGATGCTTATATAGGTCTAGCATCATTTACTCTTCACAAACAGAGTATTAGGATCTCTCTTTTCTGTCTGGATGTGGAGACTCAGAGAAGCTAAGTAGCTGGGTGGCTCTGGACCACCCACCTCGTCTGTGTTATAACTGGGCTTTTTAGTTAATGCCAGGTCCTTATTGTAACTTTTAAATTATTTTCCTCACAAGTCACTGCACGACAGGTTAAAATTCTAGGCAGCTGAGGGAGCCTGCTGGGGATCGAATCACATGCCGCACAGAAGATTATGTTCAAGTCAGAACCACCTTCCATGTGTAAATATATCTTTGAAGATGTTCTTATTACTTAAGGCGTAGATTCATATGTGATAGGATCTTCAAAGATCCTATTTAGATGAGTCAAATTGAATCAGAGCATGCTTTAAACCATGTGGCTGAAGTCTATTTAAAAAAACAAAAAACAAAAAACTCCCCCCCCCCCATTGTCTGCTCTCTATGTCCATTCACAGTGTGTTCTTCTGAGTCTGCTTGTCTTCTCTTTAGGTGACTCCAGGAACCGATCCTGGGACCTTCTGGAGTGGGAGAGAGGTTATCATTCTCTTGTGCCACCTCAGCTCCCTGGTCTGCTATGCCTCTTATTGTCTCTCCTCTGTGTCTCTCTTTTTTTCTTGTGTCATCTTGCTGTGCTAGCTCTCTGTTGTGGGCCAGCTCACCTTCAGCAGGAGGCCCCAGGCATCGAACCCTGGACCTCCTGTGTAGGAGACCGGAGCCCAATCGCTTGAGCCACAACTGCTTCCCTAAAGTTTTTTTAAACAAAGGAAATTGCACATGGAAGCCAGGAAGTCAGAGGAGACCCGGGAGACAGAAGAGCATCTCGCCGTGTGATGTAGGCAAGGCAGCGCACCCCATGGATTGTGGCAACCCAGCCCCAGAAGCTCGTTTTCTTAGGAGGCACCAGAAACCAAACCTAGGGCCTCCTGTGTGGGAGGTGGGCGCCCACCTGCCTGAGCCACATCTGCTTCCCCGTGGATTTAGTTTTTAAAGAAAGGCAGATACAAACTTTTAGGGACTTCAGGCATTACAAAGACATGGTGGGTCTTTCCAGTACAACTCAAAATAAAGTGTACTATGGTAAATGAAGTGTAAGAACCTCCTCATAGTTTTGATTTTTCTCATAATAGCCTTTTCAATTCCTTTTTTTGGAAATATCAAACAAATTTTTTTTTAAAAATTAGGGTAAGTGGGGGAGGGGAGCTGCTCTCTTTGGCTAATGGGTAATCTAGAATTACCTTTAGAATTTTGCAATTTTTTTTAAGTCTTTAAAAAAACTGTTAAATAGCAAGCGTACAGAAAACTGCTTAAAACAAATGTATAACTTAATGGATGGTTATAAGACAGACACTTCTGTAACACCATCTGAGACGTAAGAACTTTGCCAGCCACTCCAGAAGTCTTCTCATAAAAGCAGGTATCTTGACCTTTATGGTAATCGCTTGTTTTTTTCCTGGATGATAAACCTATAAATATCATCTTTGTTTGTTTGTTTGTTTTTAAGTGTCTTCTAAATATTTTTATTTTTTTATTTTTAAAGATTTATTTATTTATTTAATCCCCCCCCCCGTTCCCCCGGTTGTCTGTTCTCTGTGTCTATTTGCTGCGTCTTGTTTCTTTGTCCGCTTCTGTTGTCGTCAGCGGCACGGGAAGTGTGGGCGGCACCATTCCTGGGCAGGCTGCACTTTCTTTTGCGCTGGGCGGCTCTCCTTACGGGGCGCACTCCTGGTGCTTGGGGCTCCCCTATGCGGGGGACACCCCTGCGTGGCACGGCACTCCTTGCGCGCATCAGCACTGCACATGGGCCAGCTCCACACGGGTCAAGGAGGCCCCGGGGTTTGAACCGCAGAGCCCCCATGTGGTAGACCGACGCCCTAACCACTGGGCCAAGTCCGTTTCCCCCTCTAAGTATTTTTAATGCACAAGTTCTCTCTTGGTCACTTTATATTTTTTCTTGGCAGATGCATCCACACTGTGCAGTTCTGTATTTCTTGCAAATGGATAGTGAATCTAGTGAAATGATCACAGTCAGGACATATGTATTCATGAATGAATATTTTGGTCATAGAAAGCATACAGTAGTGTCAACCCATGAATTAATTAGGAGTTGCAAAATGATGATCTTCTTAGTCCCTTCTTATTCACTTGCAAGCTGGAATATTCCTATACAGAGGGATTCCCCCTCATCTACTCTTTGGTTCCCCAGCAAAAAGGGTACGTGGGAGGCTTCTGGAAGTGCTGGGACACTGCTGGCTATGGGTTGTCCTGGGGCACCTGGCAGGTAGAGAAGCTGAAGATACTGGAACAGCCATTTCATAAGGATTAGTCCAGTGATGTATCTTTCTTCTTGTTTTGGATAGGGTTTACTATGAGAATTACGTGATTCAGTACCTGCTGAAAATGAATTAACTAGTACAATGATAACCTTGAGTTCTGAAGACTGTGTGTTAGTGTTTCGTGACTTTCCTGAAGATCCCAGTCTCCAGGGAATGGCTTGCAAGTACCTTGAAGTCTTGTTCCTGAATACGGGAGAGAGGGCTTAGGTATAACTTTGAGATTTCTCCATTGCTAGGTTTCTGAGTTCACCAGAAGTCTTTTTTCTTTAATTATAATCCGTCTTACTCTTCAGAAGGACTTCACCAGAAAGTACACATTGGAAGAACAGTCAAAGTTTATCCCTTTATCTCTCTTTTTATCTCCTTATTTTGAAATAATTTCAGCCTTACAGAATAGTTGCCAAATGGAATGGCTATATCTTCCGTAGATAACTTATTCTCTGTTACTGCTGTATTTTGAAGACAGGGTGGCATTTCATTGATTTAGATTTATCTATTGTAACTCTAAATTATTCGAGCTGGATCTGGATGCAGTTTGCCCTTCTGTCTGTGGCAGCATTGTCTGCTAACTGACTGTGAGTCTTCCCACCGCTACCCTCTGCCTGTTTGTGGAGCCAGGGGCAGCCCTTCCCAGGTATAGCGCGACCGGGAAGGGAGGCGTCTTGTGCTGCCTGCGATGGCGTGCTAGAAGAACAGTGCTCCCCAGGGGCGCTGGGTGCAGAACTGCCTACTGCCCTACCAAGACACTGGACCCTCTTGGAAGGTCTAATTCCCAATGTCCTTTTTGCTTTCATGCATCAAGAACTTCAGTTCCTTTATCTGTTTTCAGAGCTGCTCTAGCCCATCATTTGGTAGAATAAACATGTGCTACGGTTCCTGCAAAGCAGAAGCAATAAAAAGATTGAAAGGAGGGTAAAAATGCATATTGATGAGCAGCAATTAGATCATTGATATATATTCAAACAAAGGAAAAACCACAACTTTGCGGGACTTTCCAAGGAGAGAGAAATGCTCGTGCTGAGGTGGTAAGGAGAGGCTTCATGGAGTAGGTGGACTCCAAGCTGAGTTTTGGGGGTCAGAAGGGTAGGGGTCAGCATCGGTATTGTAGTTAGTTTTGATGGGAGGAAGATTAGAGAAAGCGTTTGGAAAAGAAGCTGAAGACTGGATGGGAGGAGACCTTTTATATTGAGGGTAAGGTGTTTGAACCAGGGCTTTGTTCTGAGTGTCCCTTGAAGGGTTGGATAAAGGAGTGCTGGATAGAAGGGCTGTTTTAGAAGGAAGGATCTGGAGAGTGTAGCTGGAGAGATTGCACGGGAGAGTGATTGAGGCGGGGAGGAAGGCAACTAGTTTGGACAATACCATAATGATCTCAGGATGATAAGGGCTTGGGGTTGAGTGCTGGGATTGGGAGGAAGTTATTTAAGACTTTGTCCATAATCCTTACCTCTTAGCAATTGGTTGGACTGTATGCACTTGAAAGTGATGTGATGTACTTTAAGAAGACATCATATAAACTCCTCTAGATGTGAGTACCTGCTGCTAATACAGAAGCTACTCACAGAATCAGTGACCCAGGAACACCTGCTGAGAAGAGGCTGAAATAATTTTTCCCTGTGCTACCTGGCAAGATAGGTAGTTTAAGTCGAGCTTTTTCGACCTATGTTATGGAGCCTGAGTACTTTACACATTATTTTTTAAGTTTCTGAATTCAACTTTTAAGATGATGTGACGGTATTATTTCTGAATTTCCAGTTCCCTTTTGCTCTTTCTTCTTTCACTGTAATCCTGTCTCTACTCTGTAGTGACCTTGTTGTTCTCAGTGAATGAATTAAGGACTTGAACGGAAAGTACACATTGGAAGAAAAGGCAAAACTTATTTCTTTATGTCTCTTTTTATCTTATTTTGAAATAATTTCAGCCTTACATAATGGTGCTAAAAGAGTACAAAGAATTCCGACATACCTTTCACCCAGATTCCTCACGTTTTATCAGCTTGCTGCATTTGCTTTACGGTTGTCTCGTCACACGCACCGTCTTACTCTGTGGGTGTGTTCGTCTGCGTCCTTGGAGAGTGTGCTGTGGGCAGGGTGCTGCTCAGCCCTGCCTGGGTGCTGCCTCCCCACGGACACGCCCGGTCCCTGGCCCCCGGCGCCTGGGCATGTGGCCTTCTTTGGAAATGGGCCTTTGCAGATGTAATTCAGGGTCTCGAGATGAGATGGTCCTGGATTTAGACCGCACCCCAAGTCCCATGGCTGGTGTCCTTATGAGAGAAAGGAGAGGGAGCCTTGACATGCCCAGGGAAGAGGCTGTGTGAAGATGAGTCGTCCTGACAACAAGCCCAGAAGCACCTGGCCCACTCAGCGCTTGAAGAGTCAGCAGGTTTCTCCCTTGGCCCCTCGGCAGGGAGCGTGGCCCCTCGGCAGGGAGCGTGGCCCCTCGGCACCTTGATTTCAGGAACAGAGAGAGAATACATTTCCGTTGTTAAAACTACCCATTTGTGCTGATTTGTTGCAGCAGCCCTAGGAAACTACTATAGGAGTTCAGTTCGAGTTTCCTAAAAACCAGGACATTTTCTTACATAATCACAGTACAGTGGTCTATTCTGTGTACTTTATGTACTTTATTCAATTGTGCTAAATTGTCCCACTGTTGCCCTTTGTAGCACGTTATGTTTTTTTCCTGGTTTACTGTACAACTCAGGCCCCCGTGTTTTATTTAGTTGTCATGTCTCTGTTCTCCTTTAATCTGGAACAGTTTCTCATCGTCTTTGGTGAATTTAACATTTTGAAGAGTGCAGGCCATTTATTTGGTAGAACATCCCTCAGTTTGGATTGGTCTGATGTTTAATCCTGATTAGATTCAGATTTAGCATTTTTGGCAGAAACACCCTACAAGGGTTCTGTGTCCCTCTCTCTGCATCATATCAGGAGCATTTGTGGTCTGTCTGTCCCGTCACTGGTGATGCTAACTTTGGTCTATTGTTGATCCTGACATCTACAAGATTCTGACAGTGGAACAAAGTATGTGTTAGTTTCTGTATTGGATGGTTTTTGTGGGGGGTAGGTTGGAGTGGATGTGTGTGTTCCTCAGTTTTTAAAAAGAGCTATTTTATTGAGATATATTCATACATACCACAAGCCATCCAAAATGTATAATCAGTGACTTTTAGTATAACCGGTGTTTTGTATTCATCACCACAATGAATATCCCTGTTTTGTTTTTAATACTTTTATTAGAGAAGTGTGGGGTTACAGAACAATCATGCATAATGTTCACAATTCCCATGTATCACCCCACTACCAACACCTTGCATTGTTGTGGAACATTTGTTACAAATTATGAAAGAACATCTTCAAAATATTACTGCTTACTATGTTTACACTTGGTGTATTTTTTACATAATCCACCCTATTATTAACATTGTGTATTGTACATTTGTCATAGTTCATGAGAGAACACTGTCATATTTTTGCTTTTTTTTTTTTTGCATGTTTTCCTCAACTTTTTTTTTTCTTCCTGCTTCCCCGAGTATCTCTGAGGCTCCAGGTGCCAGTTCTGTCCACTCTAAATGCCATTGCCTAAAGTTGCACTGCTTCAGGGTCGCCTTTCCTGGGCGACTGATTTGCACTTCTGGGTCCATCCCCAATGAATACCATAAGGCAAATGCTCATTTCACATAGCACAGACCTTCTCGCGTCTGGACATTGCATACCTCTCTTTCTTCAGCCTGGAAGTCACTCTTAATTTTTAAAATTTTTATTATTTATTTATTTTTTAAAAGAAGTTTTAGATTATATAAATGTTACATCAAATATATAGGGGATTCCCAAACACCATTGCTGTGGTACATTTGTTACAATTGCTCTGGGCTGCACATTTATAGGTTTTGACAAAATGTCTAATGGCCTGAATCCATCATTGCAGTGTTGCACAGGACATTGCCAGTGTCCCCCAAATGCCCGTGTTGTAGCTGTTCCCCCCTTCCCTCCCCTCAGAACATCTGGCGGCCACTGCTGTTGTTTCAATGATCAAGTTCTTCCATTGCTAGAATAACAATAATAAGCCTAAACTTTAGTCCATAGTTGCATTTCCTTCGTATGTTTGTTCATTCCTCAATCTTGAGGGTTTTGGAATGGTGATGTCCACTTTATTTATTTCTTTCCCTTTTTTATTTTTAAAGATTAACCCCCCCCCCCCCCCATCCTCTCGTTGTTTACATTTGCTGTGTCCATCAGTTGTGTGCTGGTCTTTTCTTTCTAGGAGGCACTGGAACTGAACCCGGAGCCTCCCCTGTGGGAGGTAGGTGCTAGTCACCGGAACCACCCCTGCTCCCTGCTTTGTTGCCTCTCTTCTTGTGTTTCCTCACTCTCTCTTGGTTGCGTCATTTCACCTAGTCATCTTGCTCTCTCGTGCGTCCTCTCCAGGAGGCACTGGGAGCCGAACCTGGACCTCCCATGTGGTAGGCAGGAGCCACATCCACTTCACGCACTCTATTTCTGATTGAGGAGGGGCCTAGATCTATGGGGCCGATGGACGGAACTTCCTTGCTTACAGTTATACTCTGTTTTTTGGAATGGGCCGTGTCCTGGGCGAGGCCAATGACTTGGAGAGTAGGTGTTGCAAGTCTGCTGAGATTCAGGGCTCAACTGGCATATGAACAGACAGAAGGTTTGTCTCTGGGACATATATTTACTGAGTATAGTGCTAATTATAGGTTCAAATAAGAGAGGCAGAAGAGCCATGTGGAGGGAAATTATGAATGAGTCTAGCTCTGTTACACTGGGGAGCATATATTCCAAACAAAGGCCCATTAACCGGTGCCAAATTCCTGAACTGTCTGCCCTGCTTATAGTGTCTGATGTCTCTAGAGCCTTCAGGTGACCCCCTCTTTGAGGCACTGTTTACTGTGCACTCAGTGAGATCCTGCTGAGATGTGCATATGCATAATCTCTGGAATGACCTCCTCTTTGAAATCTCTTAGCTGTAAAAATTCATTTGTATTTAATATTTCCCCTGTTGCGGTGCCGTCCAGTGGCGCCGCTCCCGAAGAGGTAAGGACAAACAGAGCAAGACAACACACAGTAACCACTCTGGAGACGTAGGCTGGTGGCGCAGGTCTGATTTATTGAGAAAGTGTAGTAGCTTTTATAGAACGTGAGACAATGTGCAAGCAGCTTACTGGCTATGCTAATTTAGCGAGGCTGATTGGTTCATGCGCTCTAGTTGCTGGGGGGAAGGCAGATTTCCGAGGGACATGCCTGGGCATGCCCCGGCGCCATTTTGGGTGGAACCCCAAATGCCTTATAGTTAGAGAGGTTTTCCTACGTCTAACAAGGCATCGGCAGCTTGCCCACATTCCCCCTTTTGCTCAAGGTCTTTTTCTGAATGCATTGCTAGTCAGTGCTTGGTAACTATCCCTCAGTGCCAGGGAGGCTCATCCTCATCCCCTGGAGTCCTGTCCCAGAATGAGGGGGCGGGAGGTAGTACGTTTATATCCTGAGTTTGGTTTAGAGAGAGGCCACTTTTGTGCAACAAGGAGGCTTTCGGGAGGTAACTCTTAGGCAATATATATATATATTTTAATTGACTTTGTAATAATATTACATTAAAAATATATATATATGTGAGGTCCCATTCAACCCCACCCCCCCACCCCCCCTCTCCCCCCCCAACAACACTCGTTCCCATCATCATGGCACATCCATTGGATTTGGTAAGTACATCTTTGGGCACCTCTGCACCTCATAGACAATGGTCCACATCATGGCCCATACTCTCCTCCATTCCATCCAGTGGGCCCTGTGAGGATCCACGATGTCCGGTGATTACCTCTGAGGCACCATCCAGGGCAGCTCCATGTCCCAAAGACGCCTCTACCTCTTATCTCTTACTGCCTTTCCCCATACCCATCGTCCACCATGTCCACTTTTCCCAATCCAATGCCACCTCTTCTATGTGGACATTGGATTGGTTGTGTCCATTGCACCTCTATGTCAAGAGGAGGCTCAGATTCCACATGGATGCTGGATGCAATCCTCCCATTTTCAGTTGTAATCACTCTAGGCTCAATGGTGTGGTGATTGTCCTTCTTCAACTCCATCTTAGCTGAGTGTGGTAAGTCCAATAAATCAGATTGTAGGTGCTGGAGTCTGTTGAGGCTCAGGACCTGGCTATCACATTGTCAGACCAGAGATTCAAATCCCCTAAATATATCTTAAACCCTATATTTTACTAGGCTAAGTTTCAATTTCACAAGAACAAGGTTCCTAACTGCAACCATCAATGTCAAGGGACTGGCATAACGGTCTGGCCTTCGCTAGGCACTGCCCATGTATTCAGGGGTTCTTGCCCCCGAATATACTAGAGTATGTAGCGGGACTTCCCAGGATGGGAATTCAGTATTCTTTTGGTTATTGTGTGGGTCTCCACCTACTGAGACAATGCACCATGACCACTTGGACATGTTCATATACCACAGAGACATGCCCCAGGTGTACCCCTCCCCACATGTCTGCCCATCACTGATACCCCATACCAGTGATCTCCCCTGCCACATTTGTGACCCTTCTGTGATCCAAAACTTCCCCAAAAACAAAGCCAAAAAATAAATAAAATAACCAAAATACAAATAAAATACAAAAATAAAAAGTAAAAAATTTTTTCATTGTGTATTTCATCACCGTAAGATCTGTTATCTTTTATGTACTGCGACAGTTTCTTCCATATGTTCCCTCAGTGTCTTATTTTTTCCCCCACTTTATCTTCAAAGAAGCTTAAGGTTATAGAAAAGTCACATAGAAAATATAGGGGATTCCCACATGCCCTACCCCTTTCCCCTCTCCTACTCTTCTTTATTAATAACATTTACGTGTGTATGGTACATTTGTTACAATTGATGTACAGATATTGAAGCATTGCTGCTTACCATGGTCAGTGGTTTATATTATGGGTCACATTTTGCACCGTCCACTTTATATAGGTTTTGACAAAATTTAAAATGGCCTGTCCCTGTCATCGCAAGATCCAGCAGACAATTCCAATGCCCTAAAAGTGCCCTACGTTCCATCTCTTCTATTCTTTCCACCCCCTTCCCTCAGAACCTGTGGTAACCAGTAAGTTTCAGTTTTTGAAGAATAAGGTTCATAGTTACATGTAATAGTATCGAGGACCTGACGTATTGGTCTGTTTTCTTTTATTAGGCACTACCTGTGCTTTTGAGAGAGTCTTGCCCCTCTGATTGAGAACATGGCAGGACTCGCCATGATGGGAATTCAGTATTTTCTTGTTTACTGTGTGGGTCTCCACCCACTGAGATAACACACTATGACAAGATGAACATTTTTGTATATCAGAGCAGCAGCTCCCAGATGAGCCCTGTCCTGCATGTCCCTACTGATGCCCTGCACCAGTAACTTCCCCTGCCATATTGGCCCAAAGAACATCCCCACAACTGTAGTTTAACCACAGACCTACAGATCCCCAGTTTACCTATTCTTTCCTCCAGCCCTCCCCAGTTCCACGGATAGTCCAACCTCCCACGACCTACTCCCCTTCACTCTCCAGCACTGTGGAACCCAGTCCCGTCACTGTACCCAGATCACCCCTGTCCCCTGCCCAGCCACCCCTTCCACCTTCTTTTCCTCAACTTTCAAAAATAGCTGTTTCTCTTGCAGGATCTTAAATTTCCATTCTTGATTCTTTCCTCTTCAACTTTCTATATTAGTCTGCCAAAGGGGTGCCAGTGCGAAGTACCAGAAATCTGTTGGCTTTTATAGAGGGTATTTATTTTGGGTAGAAAGCTTACAGTCCCAAGGCCGTGGAAAGTCCAGCTCAGGGTACCGTAAGAGGTACTTTCTCACAAAGTTTGCTGCCCCTGTTAGAGCAAGACGGCGGTCAATACGAGCCTCCCCTCTGGCTTCCTCTTCCTCTTGAGGCCCGTGGGCCCAGCTTCTCCCTGAGCTCAGCTGTGGGCTGGCAGAGGGCTCGTCTCTCAGGGCTTCCTATATCGGTCTCGACTTTCTTCCCAGGAACAGCTGTAAGCTGTCGGGGTAATAGCTCATCTTTTCTTGGGTCCCCAGGAAAAAAAAAATGACAGCGTTCTCTCGTTTCCTGAGTGTCTTCTTGAGTGAGTGTCTGTTCCGGCCCACCAAGGGGGTGGGGACTCAGCTGAATCAAAGCCCTAATCTTTTTAAAATATTAAATTAAATTATTTATTTCTCCTTCTCCACCCCCTCATTATTTGTACTTGCTGTGTCTCTTTGGCTTCCTTTTTCTTTAGCAAGCATCAGGAACTGAACCTGGGACTCTGATATGGGAGGCAGGCACCTAATCGCTTGAGCTACCTCCATTCCCTGCTTTGTTGTGTCTCTCATTATGTTTTTCTTCTTGTGTCTCTTGGTATGTCAGCTTGCTACGCCTTCTGCCTGTCGTGCCAGCTTGCTCTCTTCCTTAGGAAGCACCAGGAACCAAACCAGGGAACGCCTGTGTGGTAGGCAGAAGCCCAATCGCTTGAGCCACATCCGCTTCCCAAAGCCCTAATCTTCACAGTTAATTTAATCAAAGACATCTCAGATGAATGTAATGCAGTCAAAGGGTATCATACCCAAAGGAAAAGATTAGTTGACAAACATAATCTTTCTCTTTTTGGGATTCACAAAACTAATCTCAAGCTGTCATACTCTATTTTCTGAATCCTAAAAAGATATTATAGTATCCCCCAAAATGTTAAAACCTTTTAGTTAGCAATACTAAGAACAAAATCACATCATAGTTATAGAAATACAGTTTGTCTTGGTCAAAATGTCCCCTCTGTCTTGTAGACCTGTGAAACTTACAGAGCAAATTATCTGCTTCCAGTACACAAGTGAGGCATAGCTAGAGGATGAACATTTGCATTACCACAAGGAGAATTTTGGAGGGAAACGTGTCACCAGTCCCCCGTAGTGCCAGATCCTCCAGGACAGTCTCCGTTAGGTTTGAAAGTCTGAGAGCCATTCTTAAGGTGACGGCTTCCCTTCTCTCCAGGGCCTCGTGTGCTCCCACCCTTTACACTGGCTTGCCCCACAGCTCTTGTCTTGGTTTCACCCTCTTGAAGCATCTGGGTGATGAGTTGGCTCCAGACCTCACCCTCCGAGAACACCGAGGTGATGGCCCAATCCCCCCAGTCTCTGGGATACGGCTCAGCCCATTTAGTGCAGTGTTGTATAGAACAGCGAGGTGGTGACGTGGTTTCCCCTAATCTATGAGGAACAGGCTATCCCCCTCCCTCAGCAGTGGGGTGGCAGCCTCACTCTCCCCAGACTGTGGGAAACAGGCCCACCCCACCCCCCACGAGGAGTGGGGTGTTGACCTCACGCTACCCAAACACGGAGGAATGCGCTTCACCCTCCCTGTGCCCTGGGCGCCACACTCTCCCTGGCCAGCTGGCTGGAACAGCCACTCTCTTCGAGTGCTGGGACCAGTGCCTCCTCTCCATACACGAGTGAGGGTCCCTCCTCTTCGCCCCAGGAGAGGTCTTAATTCCAGACCTCAGCGTCCATGGTTTTCCTCTTACAGCCATTTCCCTTCCATCTCTCCCTTCCGTGTCCCTTTTAGTCCAGACTGACAGTGGTTTTGTTCATACAGATGTCTCAAAAAGCTGGTTGGTTTACCATGCAGGAAGCAGGGGTCCAAGGCGTCAGACAGTAAGACTTTCCACAAGTCTCTCCTGGATAACTGCATTTTCAATCTTGACTTCTAAGTTCCAAGTGTAGTTCATTCTTCAAATGGGCACTATTATCTGGGGGCTTGATTTCCAGAGCTTGGGAGTTCTGGAATCAGTCTGTGGTTTCTTCGTGCCCAACAATTCAGTTCTCAGCTTATCTCTTTCCTCTTTTCAGTTTGCTATAAGCTGGAAGGAGAAGCCAGGCTGCATTTCCAGTTACTTTGGAAAGCTCTTCAGCTAAATGTCCAAGCTCGTCATTTTCAAATTCTGCCTTCCATGTAACATCAGGAATCAATCTCGCTAAGTTCTCTGCAATTTTCAAACACGGATTAGCTTTCCTCCAGTTTCCAATAATAGTTTCATCATTTCCTTCTAAGGCCTTATCAGAAATAACTTTAGGTTCCATATTCATAGATCTCTTAAAAGCAATTTAAGTATTTTCTAAAAAGCATATCACAATTCCTCCAAAAAAAGTACTCCTTACTCATTTATAAAACCATTTCTGGTAATTGCAACAGACTGTACTCCACTCACCTGGTACCAGATTCTGCCAAAGATGCAGCCTCAACTTAATCTCCAGCTGGCCCAGGTTCTGAAGGACGCCTCTCCTTTCCTCCCATCGCTGCCTTCTCAGAAACGCCTCCTGCAGTCCTAAGTTCTTCTCTGTAGTCTGCTGCACCATCCCCTCACCCTCCCTCCTCTCTTCCAGTATTTTCACATTTCCATGGATTTTCTCTTTCAGGAAATAACTTTAGATTACTCTTAAAACTACAGCTAGCTCCTACCTTCTTTCTTCCATTGTTTTTCCTGGAATTCCCTTGCTCCTGTCTTGCAGCAGAAGCATGCGATTTAGTCACTTCTGGAACAATGCACATATGCATCTTTATAAATTGTGCTGTGCAAAATCACAAACTAAAAGCCACAGAGCTTATGGGAAAAAAGGGGTTTGAGGCATGGTTCAAAAAGATGGTGTAGCAGTTTGATATTGTTGATGAATCCCAAAAATAGATACTGGCTTGTGTTTGTGAACTGGTCTGTCCCTGTGGGCGTATTAGATTGGACTGGGTTCAGAGGCTTCACTTACGCTGGATTAAATGATGATCAAGGCTTTGATTGGGCCACATCACTTGGAGGTTGAGAAAACGACGTAGCACAGGGGTCAGTTGGAGATTTGATCCTGGAGCCGGGGAAGTAAACTCACGGAGAAGCAGGTGCATGCAGAGACCACGGGAAGAGAGAGGAGCTGTTCGCCTGCCAGTTTACAGCTGGCCCTGTGGAGAGGGCGGAGCAGCTGAGCCCAGAGAGAGACGACGTGTCCCATTCTGTGGCTGAGATTGGAAGAAGCTGGGAGCACGGAGCCTCAGGAGGAGGAAGGCTGAGCCCTCGAGACAGCGCTGCCTTCTGGCACCCACACGTGGCAACGGGGTGGAAACGTGCCTCTTACGGTACCTTGAATTGGACTCTTTAGGGCCTTGTGACTGAGCTTCTAACCCAAAAAAATACCCTTTATAAAAGCCAACAGAGTTCTGGTATTCTGAATCAGCACCACTTTGGCTAACTAATACAGATGGTGACACATTAAAAAAAAAAGATAACCTAATAAAAACTGTAGCAGTGTTTTATATATGTTAAATAGTTAAAAAATATAATACCACAATGAATATGGAGAGAAACCTCAAGTTTGCGTGTGGCAACTTGTGAGTTTCCTGTGAGGCGGTAGAGAGAGGGCTATCTGAAATTGGATAGAAAGCCCTAGAAACACCATCCAGCACGAGAGGTGGATGGGCACAGTGAGTGGGATGAGCTGGTAGACATTTGAACTGTGAGTATACATATGTTTTGTGTACTCCTTCAGCTGGGTGCACTTTTCTGCATTCACCTAGTGTTTCTTACAGATCAAATTGTGCATAAGCAAACGCAAAATTCTTATGTTCAAGTTGTTTCCTTATATGTTAGTCACACTAAAACAATTGCATTTTCAAAACAATGTTAACAGCAGAACTGACAGTAGCTTGCCTAGGATTCGGAGTTTATTTTTTACTTATAGATAATTTGAAATTATCTGTGTCATCTTATCCTGTGGGCATGGGTTTTATGTAGTTTTATTTGTTCTTGCCTATTTTAATTGTCTTTTTATGTGTTTGGAGACTGTGTTGGGAAATTCAGTTTTATATAGCTACCATTAGTACTGCTACAAAGATTCTTCTCATAGAATTTCTTTTTTAAAAAACTTGAATCAGAGTAAATTAATTTCGACAATGTTGTACTTTAAAGATAAATTTTATAACGCCTTATTTTCCTCTCCTATTTTTATGTCTTATTTATAGATTTAATTTCTCCTTATTTGATCAGGGCTTAGGGTTCCTGTTTATTTTTCTCTAAAGTTTTATTGTTTTGATTAGATATTAAAATCTGTAGCCTAAATTGGCTAAATAATTTTTAAGTAAGGACTGGACTGAAATAAGGCAGTCCTCACTACATGATTCTGAGATGCACAAATCCCAGTTATGGTTTAGTTAAGGAACACCAGGCCTTTAGCAACGTGGTCCTACTTTCAGTTACCACAGTTTATGGCCTGTAATTGCAGAGAGTCCTGATTTTGCTCTTGGCTCTTTAGCCCACAGATCACTGCATAACTAACACATGTGCATCGGGATCGATGACAACCCACACCACTCTTTACAGCTCTGTCCATGATCGGTCACTGGATGTCTTTACTCAGTTCATCCGCACACAGCAAAAAAAAAAAAGCATGTGGTTTTATTGCCTCCTTGTCTCCCAGTGTTAAAGCCAGACAACATTTTACAGTAATGGATAATCAAGAGAGGGAATCGGAAAACAAAGATGAAAGTGCAGTGAAGCGATAAGCTAGAAGTGAACTTTGAAGTGATTAGCGAGATTTGAAAATGGTGACAGCAAGACAAATGTGGGAAGAGAGCTAGGCCTGCACGAGCTGTGATACGAACCATGTTGAAAAATCTGATGAAAATTAAAACGTGGGAAAATTGCTTCAGCATCTTTTAGTTTAAATTGTACCTAGAAACAGAAAGCTGCTGTGGTTGAAATAGAGTGTTTACTTCTGCTTTGGGCTAAGGACAGTAATTAAAAAACAACCAACAACCCAATCAGTTTGGCTCTCATTCAGGCCAGTGTGTTAAAGTGAGTTGCCGCATAAAGAAAACAGTAATTACAAGGAAACTTAAGAAGAAATATTGCTAATAAAGACTGGTTTAATCATTTCAGATGTTGGCGTGAATTGATAAATGTTGAACTCTCCTCCAAAGCTGTTGCACACTTAAGGATGCTGCTGTGAAATTTGCATCCAAATTCTAAGCATTAGTTAAGGCAGGTGAGCAGGATATTCATCAGATATTTAATATTTATGAGACAGGTATTTGGAAGGCAACCCCATCAAGAATTTATGCACGAAATGATATAAATAAGATTGCAAACTCTTATTAGGAGGCAATGCAAAGGATGACTTTAAATTAAAGTCTGTGCTTACCAGAACATTAAAAAATCATGACAGAGCATCTCTACCAGTGATTTGGCATGCACATAAAAGATCATAGGTTACGATAATTGTTTTCAAACTGCTTGCAGTCATATTCTGTCCAGTGTCAGGCAAAATAATTTAACTTTCAAAGCACCGTCTACTGTTGGATAATGCTCCATGTCATTTGATTCTCTTGGGGACTTACTTAATGAAAATGTGAAAATTTGCTTTTTACTACAAAACACAATTTCATTAATCCAGCCAATAAAGCAAGGGGTTATTTCACCTTTTAAAGCCTATCTTAGGCAGACTTCTGGATGGGCCATTGATGCTACAGCTGTTGATATACAATTTAGCAGAGTTTGAGAGTCAGTATTACGTAAAGCATGCACATGAAGGCGTTCAGCACCATGGCAGGAAGTATAGGCAAGTAACACGTGCAGGATGGCAGGAACTTTATGGCACCGTTCAGGTAACTTTGCAGGATTTGAATTGAGTGTAAATGGAGTTGTAGGAGAAAGAGTTGACCACATGAGTGTTGACCTGGCTGCCATCTGAGAGCTATTAGACATGTAGCTTAGGAACTTGGTGAAGGCAACCTTCAGTGCATAAAGCGGAAAGTGTCTGTGACAAAGGATGCCTGAGGAAGCAATGCTGGCATAAAACCTCACTGTGAAGGAACTGTTGGGTTCATGACACTGAGAGCAGAAAGGAGAAAATGTTGATAACTTTAATGCAGACTTGGAAGGGACTATACCTTTTACAACCTTGGTATGGTATAAAAGATGCTTGCTCCTGATTGCTAGTTTATAAGCCATGAAGAAGGCATCCTCTGTTCAGATTACTTTCAAGTCTACAAAGAAATAGAACACTTTAATTCTTAATGTTTCTAATGTATTAAATTGCAGTATACTAAATATATATCAGTTTTACTCTTCCGTTTCCATATACATTCAGAACTGACAGAGAAGAGTTATTCCCAAGTTTTTTTCCCCACAGTGCTTTGACAGAAAGTTTTAAAGGTCATAGAAAATTGTAATTTTTCTCAATAGTTTTTTATTTTTTCTCAATAGTTTTTAAGACCACCTTGCACAGTTTCAGCCTGCTCGGTCGTTTTTATTGTCCTACACTAGCATGCAAAGCGAGGACCATCTGTATTAAATGTTCTCTGCCTTTCCCTCAGCCACCATTATCAGCCATTCGGGTTGTCTCTGTCCAGCTTGATCCCACACCCTCCGCTCTCTTCCCTGTGAACAAGTGCCTGCGACACGTCACTCTGTATGGCAGCTTGTTCCTCGGCTGCCCCTTGCCTGGCATCGCCTCATCTTCCTCTGCTTGTTTCTGGTCTGCAGACTTGGTAGCCGCTTTTGTGGGAATCTCAGGTTGTCTGTCACATGGGAAACCCCTTAGTACTGTTCCCCAACTCTTGTCCTCACCCGCCCCTGGGCCGTCTGACTCCTTCCTCCCCGCCACTAGAGCCTGTATCTTTTCTCCTCCTCTAGTTCATCTCATTTAGTGGTTATCTTGGGTTTCTAGAACTTGTGCTTGGTGGCGGCTTTTGCTTTCTAAATGCATTCCTCTTTTGTGTTCCAGGTGGAATCGTTATTTCCTGTGTTTAATTCTTATAGTATTTTTTTTTTTTTTAAGGAGTTCCTGGGGATTGAGCCCAGGACCTTGTACATGGGAAGCAGGCATTCAACCACTGAGCTACATCTGTCCCCAATGACAGTCGGTTCTTGTTTGTTTGTTTGCTTGCTTTTAGGAGGTAATGGGAATTGGACCCAGGTCCTCCTACCTGGGAAGCAGGTGTCTAACCGCTTGAGCTACATCTGCTCTCCCCTCTTTTTTAAATTTTTTTAAAAAGATTTATTTTTATTTCTCTCCCCTCCCCTCCCCCACCTCATTTGTCTGCTCTCTGTGTCCATTCACTGTGTGTTCTTCTGTGTCTGCTTCTGTTCTTGTCAGCAGCACTGGGAATCTGTGTTTCTTTTTGTTGCGTCATCTTGCTGTGTCAGCTCTCCGTGTGTGCGGCACCATTCCTGGGCAGGCTGCACTTGCTTTCGCGCTGGGCGGCTCTCCTTATGGGGTGCACTCCTTGCATGTGGGGCTCCCATCCGCGGGGACACCCCTGCGTGGCAGGGCACTCCTTGCGTGCATCAGCACTGCGCGTGGGTCAGCTCCACACGGGTCAAGGAGGCCCAGGGTTTGAACCACGGACCTCCCATGTGGTAGGCGGATGCTCTATCCACTGGGCCAAGTCTGTTTCCCGTCCCCTCTTTTCTATAGAATACGTGATGGGATGGCTTCAGAGAAAGGAGCTCTTTTCCTTTAGTGATTTTTGCGGTAAAAAAAACAAACCATGCTTGGCATTAGGGCAAAAGAGAGGCCAGAAGCAAAGCTGTAAGACTGTTTCCTCAGTGAACTAGTAAAGGAGGAAAAGTCTGGAGTCAGAAAAAGTGGTAACCATAAAAGGAAAGCAGGCTGGCTCATCCTAGTGGCCACATGGAGATTAGGAATAAGTGTGGACTACAGTGTGGACCACTGGCCGTGCGTGCAGTGGTGCTCCAGAATGTATTCGCAGGTGCAGTGGATGTGCCGCGATGATGGAAGAGGTTGTTGATGTGGGAGGGATGGGGTGGGGATATATGGGGACCTCATATTTTTTGAATGCAACATTTAAAAGAAAATAAGTGTCTGGGGAGATGTATATTATTCCGAGTGAACGGGGTTGTACTGACAGGCAGTAACTCCTTACTCTAGTCCACACACGACACTCCTTGCTTCTCCAGCCTTGGGCTGCAGGAATCACCGTTCATGAGTGGACTGGAGCTGGGAAACCTGTTTTTCAATACAAGCAAAAAATAAAAAAAGCCTGCCATATGACGGGAAGGATCCAGAAAACTCAATTTAGGTAAACCTTAAAGTAAGAGACTTGTGTGTTCTGGTTTGGGGCCTAACCACATGAATAACCTGAGCCTAAACAGCTGATTCACGTTGAGCTTTTGGAGCATAACCCCAATGTGAGTTAGGATCTGCCTCTCTTGCCTTTCGTTTGCTGTTTGTTTTGGCTTTTTTACTTGACCCAAGTTATAAGTCATTGCCAAATTACACTGGAAGTATCCTTTGTCTTGATTGTGTTATTATGTGCTCATGGTGCTCAAAGTTATTAAAATTAACGGAGATACCTTCAATTTTGTGAAGAGTTGGCAGGCATTTTCTAGGTCATAATACAAAACTGACTTATAATCTAGCTCTTGGGTGCCTTATAATTTTAGAGCATAATTATATATAGAATTGAATCATCAAATATGGTGGTAAGATTAGTGGAGGTGGTTTGCATTATAATATACAGGTTGTGTTAATTTTGAATAAAAATGTATTTAGTGTTCATATGGACAGTTTAGCCAAGTTCCTGAATTACTGTATTCAGTTGAGATTGACTCATTTTAACAAAGTGGTACTTTTAGAGTTTTTGAGGGTAATAAAGAAAGAGAACCTAAATTAAAATTCTCTCTTACAGTTTGGACAAAATTTCTGTGAGCAACAATTAAGAAGGTCCAGATAGAAGATCTGCTCTCTGCCCCCAGTGAGATTTTACAATCTCCCTGTCCTTTTACTTAGAAAATGTTATGACTTGATGCAGATTAGTGTCCTCTGCATTTATATGATTTGACCCTTTTTTTTTTTTTTTTTACATAATGGCAGGCACAAGAAGAAGAGATTGGGAGTGGTCTTTAGAAGGCAGGGGAGGTTAGACGTGAAGTTAGGGATTTCTGCTTTTTGCTTACAAGACTATCTTGGGAAACGCCTAAGCCAGTCTATGCCACGGGAGAAAAGCCTTGTGATATGTACAGCTTTGACGATGGCAGAGAAGTAGGTCCTTCCTTTGTGGGCTAGGCTGGGAATTGGATGTAGGCCAGCTTAACCCACCTGTGAGGAGGATGCTCTCGATGGAGCCAAATCTTCTGGGCACTCCTTGACATCAGCTGGTTTCTGGGGCACATGGAGAGATGCCTTTGAAAGGCCAGGCAGATTACCGCTGGCTCTGTGCCAGTTCTGGGTGGCACCTTCCAGTGTCGTTACCGTCATCGTTTTTCTTGAGCCGTAGTATCCTGCAAAAAAGGCACATTGGGGGCATTTAATAAACCCAAGGACTAATAACCTATTGTTAGGCTCATTTAAGCACCGTATTAAAAATCTGCGCCTCAGATAGATCACATACGAACATTTTTGGCCCATGCATTTTATAGTCTGTGTGTTTCAGAGGCTTGCACTTACTGGGTTGTAAACTGCCACGGGAATTCAAACCATGGCTGTGTGCAGTTAATTTGAGGGTGGGTCAGGGAGCCAGGGCTAAAGAGGGCAGAGAAGGGCGAAAGGGCCCTTCCTGACATGGAGAGTCAGGGCTACATTCATGTCAGATGTTGTAAGTGCCTCTTGAGTGGGGTTTGGTATGTAGAGAATGGAAAGCCGAGTTGGTTCGCTTTCTTCTCTTCCTCCCAAATTCCACCCTGATAACAACAGAAAAGCATGTTTGACCTGCTCGGCATTAAAATACTTGAGCCTTAAGGGTCAGGTGCTGGGCTTGAGAAACTATGTGAGCCAGGCTAAATACGACTCGAGTGGGGAGGTGGTGTCTGAACAAATGAAGGGGTAGGGGCACTATTTCTGTTGGTAACTGACGTTTAATTTTTAAAAAACACAGCAGGCCTTTTGAAGGCAGTTTAAGGAATGGGTGTGGAAGGGGGTGTGGGGGAAGGAAATCTCAGCAGAATGCTTTTAGATATTTCCTGTTATATAAATGCTACATACTTCTCATGCCTTCAGACTCCTAGCAAATGGGACCGAGCCCACTGAGCCTTTTTAATTATTGCGCGGAGAAAGAATGTGGAAACTGTAGAGGTTATGAACAAACCTTAAAACTGGCTCAAAGTACAATTATGCATTTTTCATCCAAATCCTATATTTTGGCTTTGCATGCAGTATAATGAAATCGTCTTGGCTAAGAAATAGGGTGCTTGATTTTTAAAAAAATACTTTTGTTTAAATTTACGGGGCTTTTCTGTTTTAGGAAAAGAGTCCACCTCTAGGTAGACATTCCAGATGATAAAGTGCCTCATTTACGGTGCCCCCAAAATAGCTTCATGCATTTATGTAGCACTGTTTTAATGCGTGCTTGCGATGAACAGAGTGCTATACTGATGCTATGATACTTTTGGTATCTGCATTTAATTTAGAAAATTGGGACTTTGTATTAGTAATGGGAGCTTAAAAAAAGTAATGCTTTCTGCCTCTAATTTTGTTTCTTATTTATATTTCTTTTGTTCTCTGGCAGATCCAGATTTATTTGTACTAGTGGCTGACAGAAGCAGCCAAGGAAAGTCCCTCCCCCTACTTTCCCCTTGTTTTTAGGAAAGTGACAGAGCCATGCACGACATTTGGGGCAGATGTCCTTTGTAATTTGTGGATTCAGGGATGAGTAGCCATTGGGTTTTAGATGTTTTCTGTTTAATATAAAAATGACACTTCCCATCAAGTACATTGCAGTGATACCTGAGCGATGATGAGAATGCTGGGATTCAAGACCTGACACCTCATTCTGGGCAAATCTCTTCATGTCTTTGAACCACAATATTTTCATCTGTAAAATGGGGGCTTATTAACTCTACCTCGGGATTTTCTGCACATGAATGAAGCACACCGAAATCAGTGCGTGTGTGAACCATGTTCCAGCAATGCCACGGGAATTCTTACCTCATTTGCTGCACAACCTCAAGGCATTTACTCGTATAGAGACTTCACCTCATTCAGTCAGTATTCATTGAGTGTTTTTTATGGACTGGAGGATACAGAGACTGGGTAAAGGTCTGGGCTCAGGGCATCTGGAAGGTAGTTAAAAACCCTAAAAAAAGGTGTAGGTAGAATACTTTGAGATTTCAGGGCAATCAGAATCCTGCTAGATAAAAAATAAGCGCTGCCAAGGTGGAGCAATGCTTTTCATGAAATATCTCCCACAGATCAGGAGCACAGAGTTCTATGGATCTTGTGTTAGAGCCAAGACACTTAGCTGTCCCAGGGCACCAAGTGGCTGGGTGGTGTGAGAAGTGGTTGACAGTGGTTTCTGTCCCAGCCTGTATGATGTCCTTTAGGAATCTGTCAGATGCACCGGGGCAGCTTCTCATCAGCACAGGCCATCCTTGTTTGTGACCATCGGGCATCTGTGAGGGAGGTGGCTCTCTGCTGTGGCCGAGGAGGGTGTTTCTTCCCCGTGTGAGCTACGATGCTGATTACAGAAAGGCATATGCCGATGGGAGGAACTTAATTTTATACACCACTGTCGGACATACCCAGAAAGTCATTCACTGGTCATGTATTTAGTGAACCTTCTATATTCTAGACATGGCATGGAATATAAAGCAGAATCATTTTATGACTCACACTGGTTAGGGAGATAAGTCCTGCCATATACATAGCTCAAATTCAGGCAGAAATGACAAGTGAAAATACAGATGAAGTGCCATGGAAACTTAGAGAGATTATTTCCAGTAGATGTGCCCCCTTTGAATTCTTGAGTTAGCTTTAGGAGCAGCAAGGGAATCATTGGAGAATAAAGGTTGGGAAAGTTGAGTCGAGGTCAGATTATGACCATCCTGAATTCCAGATCAGACACCTTGGAGTTTATGTGGTTGGCAAAAGAATGACTTGCTATTATTATTTTCTAAGATTTATGAAGATCCTCTTATGTCCTGGCAGATACACTGAACAAGTGTTTCTGAGGCACAAGGATTTAAAGCAAAATTCTTAGGGTCCACTTCTTATTAAGGATCATTTAGATCTCAAAGTTAGTGGGAAAAGAAGATATGAATTACCACAGTCTGTGGTAAAGAGCCTCAGAACCTAAAAGTCCGTTTAGCTTTGGAGTATGACTCGACTTTGAATCAAATCCTAAATGGGACGCAGTTGTGGCTCAACTGATAGAGTGTCCGCCTATCATATAGGAAGTCCAGGGTTCAGTATCCAGGGCCTCTTGACCCGTGTGGAGCTGGCTCATGCACAGTGTTGTCGCGTGCAAGGAGTGCCCTGCCACGCGGGGGTGTCCCCCACGTAGGGGAGCCCCACATGCAAGGAGTGCGCCCCACAAGGAGAGCCACCCAGCACGAAAAAAGTGCAGCCTGCCCAGAAGTGGTGCTGCAGACATGGAGGGAGAGCGGACACAGCAAGGTGATGCAACAAAAAAGAGATGCAGTTTCCCAGTGCCACATGACAAGAATGCAAGTAGACACAGAAGAACACACAGCGAATGGACACAGAGAGCAGACAATGGGGTGGGGGGGGGGGGAGAAATAAATAAAACAAATCTTTAAAAAAAAAACAAACCATTGTTTTATAGGTGAAGAAAACTGACATTCAGATTATCAAATGTCAAAGTTAGTACCTAGACATGCTCATTCCTTGTGCAGTGGGTATTCATTATAGAGATGTATATTGGGGACTCTGCGATTTACTTTTGACCTATCACATCAGTGTCTGTGGCCTTGGCTTAGCTGTGATAACGTAAAGGAGCCTACTCTACTCCAAGAGTGTTGAACCTTATTTTAAAAATGGCCAGTGCTGGTGCCTAGAAAAGTCCTTGAAGAAAACACACTTTAAGAAGGGGACTGTGACATCATCCACCCACTTCTGTGTGCCACTGGGTGTCAGAGCCCGTGCTGCTGTGGTGGAAACGGTTATGGTCATGGAGAAAAACAGTGGCAATAACAGCTTTCTCATACATCGAGATAAGGTTTTAAATTATGGCAATTGTAAAAATTCAAGACGCTGTCTTTAAATATGAAACCTTTTATTTTTTTATGCCATAAAGTATTATAAAGTGTATATGTATTTTAAAAAACATTTGGACAGGCCCTGCCCCTCTCAAGATGACAGAGTGAAATGATTTAGGTCTGTCCTCCCCACAGAAACTTGGAACAATCAGCAAGAATTGACAGAAACAACTTTCTCCAGATTCCAGAAAACAATTAAAGGACTGCAGGAACAGGACAAGTGCCAGATCAAGGAAAAGGCTTCTTAAAAGCGGTGGGGTCTCGTGGTGCCCTGGCTTGGCAGTTCCCAGTGTGGGTCCCTGGTCCTGGACCCCGAGGGAACTTGTGCCCATGCTGGGCGCACGTGTCTGGCCCACACCGGTGGAGGCTGAGGGCCTGCCTTCCTGGAGCTTGCCCCGCGGGGGGAAGGCAGCTCCCAGAGCTCTCTGCAGAGCGCTGTGGACAGCAGCCAGGCTGTGCTGCCAGGGGCAGGGAGTGCCGCCATGGGACGCACGGTGTAGTGCCCTGGACGGCGGGGATGCTTCCTAAGGAGGGGACAGTTACAGCTACACACCCGGGGGAGTTCCCAGGGCCCCGCACAGTGCCCGGACAAGAGCGTGAGCGCAGAGGCCCAGGGAGGGCCCTCTGCTGGCCGACCAGGAACTGCTCTCCTTACAACCGATTGCGTGGATAAGCCCTGACGGAGAGAGCACTTACATAGGCCAATCTGCAAAGACCGGGGAAAACGTTTGCTTGTTTTCCTTTCCCCTCCTCCTCCTTCCTCTTCCTCCTCCTCTTTCTGAGCTTCTGGCATTTAAGGAAAACTGAGTCATAAGACTAGCTGGAAGAGGTGCTGCAGAGTCTAAATGCCAGTGACAATGCCTTAAAATATCAAAATGTCAAGGTTTCCAACAAAAGGTTATGGAACATAGAAAGAACCAGGAAAAATGGCCTGCAAAGGGGAAAATTAAATCATTAGAAAAAATCAATGAGGAGGATCCAGTCTAGGACATCCCAGCCAAAGACTTGAAAAAAAAAGGTCCTGAATATACTTAGAGAACTAAAGGAAAACCTTGGGCAAAAAACTAAAGGAAATCAAGGAAAGGGTAGATGAACACAAAAAGAATATCAATATGAAGATAGAAATTATGGAAAGGAACCAAACCAAGCTGAAGACCACAGTAACAGAAATTAAAAGTTCTCTAAAGGCATTCAAAGCAGATTGGACCTGGCAGAAGAGTCAGAGACTTGAAAATAAGACAATTGAAATCATTTAGTCTGAGGAACAGAAAGAAGAAAGAAGAAAAGTGAAGAGCCTAAGGAACCGTGGGACACCATCAGAAATACCTCACTACTCAACTGGCCCTGCAGGAAATCCTAAAGAGAATTTTGTAGGTTGAAAGGAAAGGATAATAGACAATATATCAAAGCCACACGAAGAAATATAGATCTCTGATGCGGGTAATAACATGGGTAAATAGTCATGCCAGTACTATTGTATTTTTGGTTTGCAACTCCACTTTTAACTTCCTACAGGATCTAAAAGACAGATACAGAAAATGTAATGATAAATCAGTGGTTTTAGACTCGTAATATATAAACATGATGTAATTTGTGACAAGCAGTACATAAAGGAGGGGGAATGGAGGGTATAAGAACAGTGTGTACTGTGGAAATTAAATTGGTATGAATGCAAATTAGACAGATTTGTTAATTTAAAAAAAAAGTTTTTTTTTAGGGTACCAGGTTTGGGGATGAACCCAGACCCTCCTGTGTGGGAAGCCAGTGCTCAACCTCTGAGCCATATCGGCTCCCCGAACTGGTTTTTTCTTTTGTTTTGCTTGCTGTTTGTTTGTTTGTTTAGGAGGCACTGGGACCTCCCATGTGGGAAGCAGGCGCTCAGCCGTTTGAGCCACATCCGCTCCCCTGAGATGTTAAATTTAAGTTCCATGATAACTACAAAGAAAATATTGTATACCATGCAAGCTAACAGAAACAGAAATTAGAGTGCAGGTTGTTAGGAGAGGGGACGGGGAAAAGGGAGTTAGTGCATAATGGGCACAGGGTTTCTGTTTGGGGAGCTGGGAAAGCTTCAGTCGTGGAAGATGGTGAGGGTGCTGCAGCGTGGATGTGATTAATCTCACTGAATGGTGGTATGCTTGGAAATGGTTGAGACGGGAAAGGCTTCTGTTGTATATATGTTCCATAATTAAAAACAAGAGAAAGAGCAACTAAAGAGACAATGACAATTACATGCAGTACATACTCTTGGATGGATGATCTAGCAAAGGAAAGGAATAGACTCAAGGGGACTTTAATGAGGTGGTAAAAAAAAGTGGAATATAGACTTTATGTGAATGTTAAATTTCTTGACCTTGATAACTGCACATAATTGAGTAACCTTGTTCTTAATAAATGTGTACATGGCAGTATTAAGTGTTCAGGGAGCATGATGTATATACAATCTACTCTCAAGTGTTCAGAAAATGGATAGATTGGGAAAAAGTTAATATTGGTGGGACTGGATATCTGGGAGGGGTGAGGGTATATTGGAGTTTTCTGTATGGGGTTTACATTATTTTTGTAACTGTCCTGTAAACTTGAACATATTCTAAAATAAAAAGCTTTGAAAAATAAAAATGAAAAACCTGGAGATCGTTTTAGTTTCCTAGCTGCCAAAGCGCTATGCATCGGGTTGGCTTGAACAACTGGAATTTATTCACTCATGGTTTGAGGCTAGAGGTCTCAGCATTGTAAAGCGCCATCAACATGATCCTTTCTCTCTCTCAGAAGACTGTTTTGTTTTGGGGCTGGCTGCTGGCGATCCTGGTCCTTGTCTTTTCTCTAACATTGCAATGCACAGCCTCTCCTGGCTTTTCTGAGTTGCGTTGACTTCCAGCTTCTGTCTTCTCTGTGGCTTCCTTAGAAAAGGCCTACAGTAGGAGGACTGCGGCCCATCCTGAGTAAGCTGGGCCAGACCTTAACCAGAGTACCCAAAGGTCCTTTCACAATGGGCTCACACCCACAGGAATGGATCACGTTTAAGAACATGTTTTTCTGGGGGTAGATAGCTCTAGGCCACCGTAAGCTATGAAACATTAACAAAATTGTTTAAATATCCACAAGCTTACAGGTCTTTGGCATGTGAAAATTTAATTTTACTTTAATTGTACTTAATCATTATCAATACTGGCTGAAATTAGATGAGTTATTATGAAGCTATTACAGTTGTAGGAAGGACTGACAAGTACGTTTTATATGTTTTTTACAACTTTATGGAGAATTTAAATTTTTTTATCTTTATATTTTTGACTGTCCATCAGAGAGACCCAGCAAAAATACAATTTAGGAAAGACCATAGCATGTCCAAATGGTGGGGTGGGTATTTTTATGCATACAAACCTGACATGTTTGTATCACATAGTATTTATATTAAAGGAAGTAAGTAATTTTGGATACACGAGACCTGGTGTTAAGAAATGAAGCATTAATGGCATAGAATTTTCTCTCTTGAATTGGTGAATTATTGAATCCATAATATTTGTATTATCAAATAAATATATCATGAAATTACGTTTTCATCCTAGAAACACTGTTAAAACTTGATTGCAGCTTAAGTTAATGTCTACTTGATTGTTTAATGTCCCGGCCAGCGGGACGATCAACGGGAGCTCCGGATCCTAGTAGGGAAAGAATGGTATGGGACAAGAGAGACACAAGGAAGGACAGCAAGACAGTATTCTGATCAAGCTGCAAAACTTTATTGAGGGGACTGAGCATATATACTCTAGGGAGGAGGGGGGGTGGTGGGTAAGGATAGGTGGCGGTCTGGGATTGGCCACTGCTGTTGCTAGGGCGGGAGGCAGATTTGAGGTAAGAACTTTCGGCGGGAACTGGTTCTGTAAAGAAGGGGAGGATGACCTAAGCTATTGTTGTATCAGCTCAGGCGGCCGTGTTACAGGCATTGCTGAAAGGTAGATTCTTTGCATGCTGCCTTAATCGCCCACAACAGTTTAATATTAAGTAAAGAAGTCGCAAAATCAATACTTTCTCATGGACACTAATTTGAGGTTCAAAGGAATAATTTTTCCTTTGGAAAATAAGTTTTTAAGCTACTTAGAAAATAATAGGTATGTTGGCAAAATGAACACTTATGTTGTAGAAATAATACTGAGAAAATAAATGTCTCACATGCTTATTAACTTGAAAAGACAGAAACATCAGATTAACAGTTGCTGTGCCCTTGGCTAGAGAATGGTTTCCATTCTAGCAAATAGTGGGTCCTCTTGAAATATCATCTGACCTAGATCAGCAAATTCAGGAAGCAGACACCCGAAATCACAGTGGGGTTTCAGCTCGCTAGGCCAGCCTTTTTAAGGCACATAGCGCTTGGAAATGAAACACTCAGTCACCTTACATGAGTAGGATATTCAAGGATCTGGCGGTTTCAGGGCTTCTGTGAACATCTTTCCAACTCTGAGGCCCTAGACTTTTAGACATTTGGAACCCTGTGGATGTTTAGGTGGGGAGTGAGTGGAGGTAAAGAAGAGAGCACTTTTGAGAGGTTTGGCAGCTCTGAGTATTGCAAGGGGTGGATACAGAGAGAGCCAGAGCAAAATTCTAATGGTGAAACAGGTGGAGAATGGAACCTTCGGTAGACAAATGTGCTTTTGGTAATGTGAGTTTGCATTTGTCTTGATTTTTATTGTTTGAAATAACTGCTGAGAAATAAACATTATATGACACTTTAAAAGAGTAGTCTTCAAATTAATTTGTTTTTCTGCTTTATAAAATGAAGAGAAAAGGTAACTAATGAGCGCTTAGAATGACAACCAACCACCTTTTTTTTGGTTTTAAGTTGAGTTGGGGCTACTTAATCACTGTAATTGCTGTATACTTTCCTTCCTGGGATCTTTATTTTTTCATCTTGCCAATTTCATTTGTTTTTTCCCTGTGTTGGATTCTCTATTTTATGGATCCCATGGCTTCTAGTTTCTTAGTTCACTTTCTTGTTCTGGTAGAGTTGCCTTAGAAAGAGGGCATAGGAGATAAATTTGTTATAGCTTCGCATCTCTGAAAATAGCATTATTCTGTTATCATACCTGATTGATAGTTCAGCTGGGGATATAATTCCAGCTTGGAAATAATTTGCAATGCTGACTTAGAGCTTCCAGTATTGTGCTTGATAAGTCTGATTTTTTTTTTTTCTGGGGCGTGGTTCCTCTCTGGAAGCTTTTAGGCTCTTCTTTCTGCCCCCGTATTTTAAAATACCACAGTATTTTGCTGTGATGTAGGTCTTTTTTTTGACCATTGTGTTTGGTGGGCCATATATATCAAGGAACCTTTATCATTCACATCTGGGAATTTTCTTGAATTAGTTTTTGACAATATCTTTCCTTTCATGTTTGCTTTGTTCGTGCTCCTGCTAGTCAGATATGAGACCTCTTAGACTATTCTTCCGATTTTCCCATTTTTCATCCCTCCCTCCCTCCTAGTGAAGTTGTGTGTTTATAGGAAAATCATGCATAAAATACACAGTGCCCCCCTATTATTGTACTGTTGTAACAATAGTCCATGGTTTAACTTAGGGTTTACTGTTTGTGTTATGCAGTTGCCTGGATCTTTAAAAATTTTTATTCTTTTTTTAAAACATTTATTTTATTTATTTCTCCCCCCACGTGCATTCCCCCTGTTCCCCCTGTTGTCTGCTGTCTAGTACATTCGCTGTGTGCTCTTCTGTGTCTGCTTGTCTTCTCATTAGGCGGCTCCGGTAACTGATCCGGGGACCTTCCAGAGTGGGAGAGAGGTGATTACTCTCTTGTGCCTCCTCAACTCCCTGTTCTACTACATCTTATTTTCTCTCCTCTGTGTCTCTTGTTGCGTCATCTTGCTGCAGCAGGTCTCTGCATCGGCCAGCATTCCTGCGCAGGGCAGCTTTCCCATGCAGGGCAGCACTCCTAAGCAGGTGGCATTCTTGCATGGGCCGGCACTCCGCGTGGGCCAGCCTGCCCTCACCAGGAAGCCCTGGACATCGAACCCTGGACCTCCTCTATGGTATACAGGAGCCCAATTGGTTGAGCCACATCCGTTTCCCTAAAATTTTTTTTAATCATATTTTTTGAAGATAAATAGATCACAAAAAATGTTACATTAAAAAATATAAGAAAAAAGCAAAAAATATATAAAAAATAAATATATGTAAGAGGTTCCCACATATCCCACACCGTGCCCCGCCCCCCCATCAACAAGCTCCTTCATCTTTGCGGCACATCCATTGCATTTGGTAAATACATCTTGGAGCACTGCTGCACTGCATGGATTATAATTTACATTGTAGTTTATACTTTGTCCCCAGGACATTCAATGGGTTGTGGCAGGATATATAATGTCCAGCATCTGTCCCTGCAATATCATTTAGGACAACTCCAAGTCCTGAAAATGCCCCCTCATCACATCTCTTCTTCCCTCTCCCCACCCTCAGCAACTACCGTGGCCACTGTCTCCACATCAATGCTACAGAATGGCAGTAAGTCCACTCTAATCCATATTATTCCTCCATCCTGTGGACCCTGGGATGGCGATGTCCACTCCACCTCTGAGTTGAGAGGGGGCTTAGATTCCACATGGTTGATAGATGGTATTCTTCAGCTTGGAGTTGTAGACACTCTCGGTTCCCTGCTGTGGTATTGACCGTCTTTGCCTCCCTCTTAGCTGACCTGGGTAAGTCGAGCGAACCGGAGCGTAGGTGTTGCAACTGCTGAAGCTTAGGTCCCAGCTGGCACGTGGCCTGTCCAGAG
Organism: Dasypus novemcinctus; assembly: GCF_030445035.2. Classification (NCBI taxonomy): domain Eukaryota; kingdom Metazoa; phylum Chordata; class Mammalia; order Cingulata; family Dasypodidae; genus Dasypus; species Dasypus novemcinctus. The sequence goes on along the minus strand of NC_080673.1, from coordinate 5,402,122 downwards.
ATTCAGGTCTCCGGGGTATACGCCAACCCCAGCTCCAACCACAGGTTCAGTAAAAGGGATAGAAGAGGCATGTGTAGAAGGGTCACATCTGAGTCCAACTCCATCACACTCAGGAGCAGAACTTCCAACTTGGGACCAACTGACAAGGCACTGAACTCCAAAGCCAGCTGCCATGACCGTAGAACCTGTGTGTCTCCGTAGCCCTCAGGAACACAAATGACAACTGAGGGAGTACTGAGTTCCTAGCCAGGGAGCTCTGCCACATTTCCTAATGGAACAGCAACAATCCTCCAATTGCAAGGGCAAAGACCAGTGAAGAAGGATGGTCCAATGATGAGCCCTTGATACTAATTACTGTGCTCTGAGCCTGTGTGCCTCAAATGTGAACTAGGCTAGAGCTGCAGGGTGCCTAGGAGTTACCTCCTGAGAGCCTCCAAGGTGCTCACATGTGGCCACATCCTAAAATTTTTATTCTAATATCATATGTACAACCTAAAGTGTCCCCTTTTAACCACATTCAACATATAACTCAGTGGTGTTACATTCACAGCTTATACTACCATCATCACCATCCTTTCCCCAAACTTTTCTGTTGTCCCAAAGAGAAAGTCTGGACATATTAAGCCTTAACTCCGTTTTTTGATAGTAACCTGTCTTGTTATAGCTCTCTGAAGATACTAACTCATTAAGTGTGTTCCTCTGTTCCTTGCAGTTCTGTTTCCTTTTTTTCTCTGTGTTTTGGTTTTTGCTTTTGTTTTGGAGGCCTCGTGTTCCCAGCTTTTGCATTAGAGGCATCTCTAATACTAACCGTCCACTCCTTCTGGGCACACGGGAAGATCAAGCTCTCTGCCTCCATGTGACTTGTTTGGCCAGTAGAAAGTGAGCAGAAGTGATTTCCGTATCCCCTGCCGTGGAGGTTGATGCTGTGTGGAGGTGGAGGTGGCACAGTCACCCAAGCTGCAGTGTGGGATGCTGAGCTGCACTGTGGAGGCCAGATTCCTGCAGAGTCATCCAGATCCACCTTGGGCTTGGTCGAGGGGGAAATAAATGTTGCCTTCGGTCACTGAGACATTGGTATTGTTTTTCATTGTGGTGTCACGTCCTGTCCTGATAAGCTTTCAGTCATATGTAAAATGAGGCATAAGTTGTTTGAAAGCTCTGTAGGAGTTTTTTTGGGCATCGTCATTTAGTGATGTGGCTTAACCTTTCTGTTAGGGCACTTCCAGATGTTAATGTCGCTAGATCTTTTCTCTTGGGCTTGTGAGTTTTCCCAGGAAAAACTCTTAAGTCAGTCTCCCGAGTGGCAGATACAAGCCCAGTCACCAGGATTCTCACACTGAGCAAGAAACAGGGGTTTTGGAGGCGCACTCTTCAGTATGGAGACTTTCCCGTAATCTTCCTGCTTTCGAGAATGCATCTATGCCAGCTTTTAGATGTTCATGTGTACATGGTTGGGAGGACAGGAAACCGGTACCTGAACACTCTGTCTGGGCTTCTGAATTTGAGAGGACTCTGAATGTGGGGGCTCTGTCTCAGCTGAGGAGATAGGCCCAGCCTGGCAGGGAGCCATGGAGTGGACATAGGGTAGCAACATGTGTTTGAACGAAGGGGCAAGCTCAGAGGGCCATTTCTGGAGAAATGTAGTAGGTAAATACATGTAATAAATCTGTGTGTGCGGGGAGTTCCTTAATGGGGAATATTATAAAGTAATTTTAATGGTTTGTTTTTCTACTAATCTGAAACCACCAAGCAATGCTTTGCACATTCAGTTCATTAGCATTTTATGTAACGAAAAAGCAGCACTTATCTTTGCAGTGATGAACTGTATTTAGAGCCTTTCCCAGCCCACCCCACTTTACTTTGCCCACTTTGCCAGCATTCAGCCTCGTGACCTTTGTTTGCCTCAAACTAAATTTGAATCTAAGCTCAAAGGGCATGCATTTTGTTTATGACTAAGGGCTGGTCTCTGAAGTTTGTATAGTTATCAGACACTCCTTACATTCCTTATTTCTAATTGTTAGTGCTTTGGAGGACATGGTGCTATGTTGGAGACAAAGAGAGACTCCAGAACACAAAGAAATACCACTAAAGAAAGTTCTCATGTAAGTTATAAAAATTCAATCATATGCCTAACTAGTAAAACAAATGCTAGGTGTGGAATTGATTTGTAGCCTGTTAGTTCCGTTCCTTATGCTGCTTAGGGAATAATTCTTAATTTTATGACATTTTATTCTTTCTCAGTTCTCGAAATTCCAATCCTTGAGTGTTTAAAAAAAAAAAAAAAAATCTGTGATTCTTTCAGTTTGTGTGTTAGTTGTACCCAGAGCCAGGATGAGGTGTTTTCCAAAGAAAAGCCTAAAATCCCATGAGTGGACTTAGTGTCTGTTTGATGGTGGTCCTGCGTGCAGGTCTGTAGCCACAGGAAATAGACGTTCAGTGAACACAGGTTGGTGGAGCCCCTGGCCCTGTCCTAGGCACCTGAAGACCACGATGGTGGCCAAGACAAGTGGTGGGGAGATGGGAAGAAAAGCCTGCATCAGTAAACAAGATAAATTCAGGCATGATAATGCTGAGAAGGAAATAAATCGTGTGACGTAATGGATCTCGGCGGCTTCCACTACGAACATTTCCTACTTGCTCATCTTACGTGGTGGACGCTGTGACCCAGCAGCGGTGGCTCTTCCTCACGTGCCTTCTCTTGGCAGGGCTTGGATTGTAGCAGTTGCCCTGTGTAGGAGTGCTGTTTCTGTGGCAAAGCCAAACTCGGAGTTGCTCTTCAAGCTTCTGCCCAGAGAGGAGTGATCCACCTCCACTCACTCCCATGGTCGTGCCCAAGAGTGGAGTGGAGATGTGAACTCTTCTTACAGTGAGAAACCACAAGGCTCGTATCATAGCACATGGTGGGAGGGATAATCCCCCTCCTGGGAAAGGAGCAAATAGCTGGAAACAATAATACAGTCTACCCAGGTGGTAGACCCGGCTCTCCTAAGGGGGTGATTTTTGAGGTGACTCATGATGTCCTGGTGCCATCCATGGGGCTGGGAGCCATGGCCTGGGGACTGATGCCCTGGGGAAGTTGGGCTGGCTTTGGGTGCCCTACGGAGAGCGTGGCTGCGTGAGGGTGCGGGAGAGCCTTTTGAGTGGACCAGGGTTGATGGTTGTAGGGCCTTGTAAGGACTGATGAGGAGTCTGGATTTAAGTGCAAAGTGAGACCAGTGGAGGGCTTTAAACAGGAAATGCCACACTCCAGTGTACGTTGTTGCCTTTTAAATTTTTAAAATAAATATTTTATTGTATACCTTTAACACTCGAAGGGAGAAAATGATTTCAAAACGTGATCTTTGAATTCAATATTCTTTGTAATTATACTCAGCTTTTTTTTAATCTCTAGAAATGTACCAAGACGTCTAGTCAATTAAAAGTAAAACAAGTAAAATAATTGCATGAACTATAAATCTCAGGGATGAGGCTGTGCATGATCAGTTAAATTATTTTCTAAAAATGTGTGTTTAAAAAGCAGTTCAAATTTGTCTTGGTAAACTATGCACGTCACAAAAGAGTTAAATTAGATTCTGCTGTTAATAACCTGAAATTATAACCTTTGTACAGTTAATAGAAAGCAGTTTAGTACACAGAAATTGGAGAAGAAAATTGTAGGACCCATGGTCAGAAGCTTTAAATGTGTTATAATCCTTCGGTATACACGAAAGTTCAAGTAAGGCTAAATATGAAGAATGTTTCCTCTTCTTAATGAAGACATTATATATAAAATATTTGAGTAGACATTCTATAGAAACTGGTTGTAGTGAGGACTTATAACTAAGCTTAAAACGCCTTAACTAATGTTACAAAAAATTCAGAGGAATACTTATGAAGGCAAGCATAAGTATTCTGCACACTGATAAACAATCATCTTTAAAACACTAGGCATGCTTTCCAGCACTCGGCTTCTCTCTGAGATGAGAAGCTGCAGGTGCGCTGCTGACTCACTGGCGTACCCTCTCCGAGCAATCTGGAAGCGGGCGTGGCTCACGGCGGGGGTGTTTGGTAGGTGCTCCATGGTAGTTCACCTCTGGAAGGCCTGTGTGAAGCTGAGAGTCTCTGCCCCACTTCGGTCCCCTGGAAAATCACTGACAATCAGATGTGTGTCAATTATGAAAAGAGACCTTATAGCCTCAGGAAATTTGTCTAGCTAAATCTGGCAAGAATTCAATGTTCCTATGACCCAAACCACCATACCTTGTTGGAACGTTTATCCAGGCAAGATTGACAAAGTTGGCATCCACTGAAATAACACCAGTTCACATGAAATTATCGAATTCATTTGCTCTGCCTCTGAATGTGACTGTAGGATATAAAGAAGTGAAAACCAGAGGATAAAAGGGAAGCAGCAGGCACTTCCCCAGAAGTCTTCAGGACTTAACTCTCCGTTGCTAACAGCTGTGCTCTGAGCCTCTGAACGAGGCGGCCTGCTGCTTGACAGCCAGAGCTCAGCGTGGTGGAGCCCAGCTCGCCCTCCAGGAGCAGCAGGCCCAGGGCTGCAGAGCCCCAGACTCCCCGAAGCAAGCAGCTGTGCCCCTAAGTCACCCTCCGGAGGGGCTGCCGTCTTTCATGCACTCGTGCAGCTGAGGAGCGGGCATACACTTCCTCTGGTTAACTTTGTAAACTTGTGCCCGAACAGAATGCTTGTCAGTGTCGTACTCCTTCAAGGCTCTTCAGTACAGTGTTGTTTTAAGCACAGTCTAAATGTCCATCAGTGCTGTACTGTACTAGCATGGCTAAATAAATTGTGGTCTAAACTCACTCCAAAAATGGAGTTTGCAGCGTTAAAGGTCTTTTAAATTATATTTTTGAGTGGAAAAAGCAAACTGCAGGATGACAGGCACAGTATTTTATTTATGTTAAAGCATACCCCACATTTTCTAGGCTTTATGTAGGAAAAGATCTGGAAAGACAGGCACTGCCCAGGTAATAAGGGATGCTTTTGAGGGTAAAAGCTAGAGGATGACCAGACCGAGGACGAGCCTGGGGTGGGGGTGGGGGGACTTGAGAACCCAAGCAGGGGCAGAGATGACACGAGCTATGTGCGAAGGAGTGATCTGGTTCTGCCACCCAGGTGTGCCCCTTGAGTGAACCGTTTAAATCCTTGAGCAGCAGAGGCCTCCGTGACCCTCGCCGCAGGCCGAGGCCCTGCCCAGCTGAGCTTCTCCGGCATTCCAGCTGCCTGGCTGTCCTTCCCTAGAACACTGAGCTCCTCAGGCACGGACTAAATCCTTTTCTTGTTACATCCCAGCCATGAGCACAAGCAGAGTCTGAAACAGGAAGGTGGGATGCATGTTTTATGAAGGAGTTAAAGCTGTAACGGGAATAAGAATATCCCCTTCAAAGGATTTTTGTTAGATTAAGCGAGATAACATAGGACATCACCTTGCATAATTTCTGGCACATAATAGACAATCAATAAAATTAGCTTCCTTTCATAGTATTTCATTAGTATTTCATAGAATGATATTCAAAATATTGGGTACCCTTAAGCGATTCATACCTAAAATCCACTCATAGAAGGAAGCAGAGAATATTGGGGTGAGGATAGATTGGAGCCTTGAGAAATTGCCCAGTCTGATTGTAAAAGTATTCTAGGGAGAAGTTGATTCTCCCCATTATGACCTATTCTAATACCTTCATTTTCTGGAAATTATTCTGTCTTAGCCGATTCCATTCAAGAATTTAAGATGATTTGCTTGAAGACACAGAACTAACCTTGTTACTGTCTCTGAAAGTGGTTTTGCATAATTTCTCTTTAAAGCCATTTTCTTCTTGTAGCCTGTGTTCATTATTTCCCATTATTGTCCCTCTCTTTTTGTTCCTTTGAGTTGCTACTTTTCTGTGACTAGAGTGGCGATAGAAACAGGAAGAATTGTTTTGAAGGGAATAATCAACACTATTATAAATTATTTTTCAGAACTATGGAAAGATTTCTGGTATTTTACCCTCTTTAAAATTCAAATTGTGAACCACGTCTTTACTTCTTCCTGTTATTTTAGAGCAATTCAGTAATGTTTGTGTGGGCAGACTCTAGTAATCATGGACAGTGACAAAATGAACTGCTTGGAGTTAGCTAAACAATGAGAACAACGGATGTGATAGAGTAAAAATAACTGTTAATATCTTTAGCGTTCATGCTGAACTGTACAGTTGGGAAGCTCTGAATTGTGTCGAGTTTTATTAACCTGAAAATTTTTTTCAGATGTTTTTTATTTCATACAATTAGTACAACCTCAGTTTTTCTGAATTTGTGCCTGCATACATACACAGTATGTACCATTATGAAGAATAAATACATAAATGTCATCTCATGTCATAGAACAAGTATCCTTGATTTGACAGTAAATACTAATCAAATGATTGTGTAAAAGAATAATATAATGCCACTGAGTAGGGGAAATAGGCAAAATTCAAATTCTGTATGTAAATTTCTGTACAGTGCTGCAGTAAATTACCAGATTCTTCACATTAGGCATGGTGCAAAGGAAGACTTTTTGAAGCAGAGTACTCTCTGGAATTTAGCATAAAAACTCTTTAATGCCAGGAACCATCAAAAAACACACTCCATCTATTGTTACTTCCTTCATATCAAAAGGAAGAATTGAACAAATTCAGAGATTCCTTATGCACAAAGAGAAAGAAACCTTAGAAGCTAATCAACATTTTTGTTTGCTGTTCTTGTCCTAATTAATATTGTTTCTAATTTTGGAATGTATCTGTTATTTCTTTTTGTTTTGTGTTACTTCTTAATATATTATAGACAGATTTTCCCTTTATCAGGGTAACAGAATAAGTAGTTTCTTAGTTTTATTTGTGTGGTACTTGAGAATATTATTCTATTTATGTTTTTTGTAATTTGTATAAGAATGAATTCCTAACATTTTGAAATTTATAAATATGTGTTCTGTAGATTTACTTACTGAAAGAGTATAGAGAAAAGATGTGTTTGTCCAGATACGTGAAATAATAAAGTACTAAATTGATTTCCGAAGGAATGCTGTAAAGAAATTTTTAGCATACCCTTCTCAGGAATGGAAACTTTTGCGTTTTTAACTGAGTTCACAATTGTGTATATATATATATGGTGAGAGATGTATTTAAAGATAAATATATGTATTTATTAGTATAATGGCTATTAATAAAATGTTATCATCGAACAATTAATGGGAAAAATGGATTATTTCCTAATATAGTCAAGTTACCATAATGTGTAATCATAGCACATATTCTGAAGCTTTTATAACTTGTCCTAATTGTAAGAGTACATATATATTTTTAAAAAAACTCTTGCTTAAGCATGTAGATTTGGTGCCAGGGTGAATACCTGTCCAGTATCTTTCTTTCTTTTGTAACTTAAACTTACTTTCTTCTGGTCTCCTTCTTCTTAATTTCTTTAGGATGCATGTGGCTTTTATAACACTGATAAAGGAGTAAGGGAAAGAGAATCCTCAAACAGAATATGCAGGGTAACCTGCGCAGGGCCTTTATCTAATCAGCTTTATTGAGGTTGTCAAAGAGCTCTTTCTCAGAGTGTTTAGACAAGGCCACTTCCTGTGGCAGGGGTGTTTTGGATATGGTATCTAATTCCTTTGTCAAAAGAAAAAAATCAGTTTTCACGTGCAGTTTATGATATAGGATGGAGTTTGAGAACAATTCTAAGAGCACAGATTTTTGAGTCATACTGAATTCAAATTCAGGTTGCTTAACATGCATAACATTCATTTCACTCATCTAACATGCATTGAAACTTCGCATCTGTCAGACATTATACTGTTTAATTCTCATTTAAACTTCACAGCACCCCACCCCTTTTTAATGGATTAGGAATCGGGCTTTTAAGGCTAATAACTTGCCTAGGTCATACAGTAAGTAAGTGGCAGAGCAAGGGTCTCTTTTGATGCCAAATTTTAATATCTTAGCCTCTGAGCCAGTGGTTCCCAAACTTTAATGGATAGCAGAATCACTCGGAGAGTTTATTTAAACGTAAATTGCTGGACCTTAGAGTTTCTGATTTTGTAGACCTAGACTAGGGCCCCAGAATTTGCCTTTCTAGGTGTTTCCCAGGTGCTGCTGCTGGTCCTGGAGACCGTACTTGGAGGACTACCACGTTGTGGGCTGCTCTGCCCTACTGCTTCTTCATTTGCAGGGCTTGTGTTACTAATAGCTGACATCTGTTGAGTGCTCTCCATGCCCTACACACTGTTCTATGTTAATGCCTTTTTATGCTCTCATTAATCTTAGGAGGTAGTTAGAATGGAGGAAGAGGGTGCGGGCTGGGGCAGGTGATGGCTCCTTAAAAGAGAAGGAAACTGAGTGTGTTAGTCAGCCAAAGGGGTGCTGATGCAAAGTATCAGGAATCCGTTGGCTTTTATAAAAGGTATTTGTTTGGGGTAACAGCTTACAGTTACAGGGCCCTAAAGAATCCCACCCAAGGTTGGTTTCTCATCAAAATCTGTTACCTCGTGTTGAAGCAAGATGGCAGGTGGTCTCTGCCTGGTCTTTTGGGCCTTAGCTCTCAGTTGCTCTGTTCTCTTTGGCTGCAACTATCAGGTAAATGGCTCAACTCTCCCTAGGGCCACAGGGTCAAAGTTCTCTCCTCTTTTGTGGCCTGACCAAGTTCTCTCCTCTGGCATCTGTGGAGCTCTTTCTCTTATCTCATATGTCTTCTTCTGTGTCTTCTTGAGTGAGTGCCCGATTATGTCAGCCCTCCCAGGGGGCGGGACTTAATTGGAGTTACACCCTTCTGACATGGTCGAATCAAAGCCCTAATCTTAACATATTTTAATCAAAGACATCTCATCTGAACCTAATACAATCAAAGGGCATCACACCCAGAGGAACAGACCAGTTTACAAGCGTGATCTCTTTTTTCTAATTCATAAATAATCTCAAACTGCCATACTAAGGTAGAGAGAGGCCCAGTAAAGCAGTCTTCTTTGAGCCAGAAGTGGAGCTGGTGGTTGTCCTCGTTGTTAATTCTGTCAGCCGGCTGTGTTCCTGGGCCAGTATCCCCAGGGCCCTCTCCAGCAGCAGAGTTCTTGCTAATGGGAAGGCTGAGAGAGGAGGAGACCGAGCATTCCTTTCATCTGTGGGTGTCTTAGAACCTTGGGCACCCTTCTTTTCATAGCTTTCTCCCAGGGTTCTGAAGTGTGTAGGTGATAGTTATTCTGATGAATGATGTGATTCTGGAAGTAACCAGTATTTCAGTTGAGTAATGAGATCTTTGATGATCATTAGCATGGATGAAAGGGGTTTCAGTAGAGTTTGTATGTAAGAGCTACACTGGTGATGCCAGTGCATTAAATTAGAAGATATGTTGACTGACAGGTCCCCTACATGAGTGTTATGTGTAAGACACTTACAAAACAAGATATTTTTGTCATCCTCCATGGAGACCTCACTGTGGACCTGACAATTGAGTGTTTAGTTAATTTATATAAAAGTATCCAAATCTGAAATTAGTGTAGCCTGATATACTTCTTGTCTTAGATCTCCCACAATGATGATTTCCATGATGCCAATAATTGAAGTCTGGCACAGTTTAAAAAAATTTTTTTTATGGGATATCTACTTAACAGCCGAGCCAGAGCTAGGTCCCAGGTGTCCTAACTTTTATTTGGAGCTCTCCCAGGTTTAAGATGGCTTAATTTATTAATTGTGTAGATCTGTCCCCCAGTCTTAAGCAGTGAACTTTTAAGAAGGAATTATGACTGTTAATACTTTTTTGACTATTCCCCTCTGTATTCTGTCTCCCTACCCCCTCTTTTTTAAGATTTTGAACTATATTGTGCAAATCCTAAAAACAATCAAGGACAAAAAAGAAAAACAGCCTAGGCACTTCTGGTTAGGATGCTGAATTTTGACATATATGGTTTGATGGAAAGAATCACTGGTGTATTTATTCTGATTTTTTATAGGTTAACGAAGCCCTTGTCATTTGCTGATTGTGTTGGGGATGAGCTGCCGTGGGGATGGGAAGCAGGGTTTGACCCTCAGATTGGTGTCTACTATATCGATCACATCAACAGTAAGTTTTTCTTTTGGTGAAAGTAAACACATCAGAAAAGTAATTCCAAAAAAACTACATTGTCATACAAAAGGGTAAACAGTTTACAAAGTGAGTTTCCTTATTTTAAGCTCCACGTCCTCATGACTGACCTTGAACTGATGACCTTGAACTGAAATGCGCAGTTTGGCACTGGGGGCACGAGTGTCGAGCTGGGCTCCTGGGGCAGACAGGGGGAAGGGCGTTTGGTCTGCCGGTCTGCCTGCAGTGAGCGAGCGCGCTTCCTCGGTGCAGGCACGGGCTTCAGGGAGCCGCTTCTTGGGAGTCAGGGGCCTAGGGCTCCCCTTTCCCACGAGCACTGCACCTGCACATTGGAACTCCTCCTCGCCTGTGTTCAGAGGAAGGGCATTGACTCAGCATGGCCTAAGGCACAGCTGTGTGTGTTTTGGGGAAGGGGGGGAATGAGGTGTTAGCATGTACCAGCACCTCTGGAAGACATAGTTGTAGCTGTTCAAGAGACCTACACTGTTCACTCTATTCTCCTTTTCCTTGTCCTTGTCCTCGTCCTCCTCCCCCTTCCTCTGCCTCTCCCTCTTCCTCTCCTCCTCCTCCTTTCCTTCTCTCCCTGCCTTCGTTGTTTGCGCTTGCTCTCTGCTCCTTGTGTGCTCTGAGTCTGCTTGTCTTCTTTTTCAGTAGGCATCAGGATTTGAACCTTCAATGTGGGAGGGAGGTGCCTCATCACTTGAGACACATCCACTTCCCTTTTCTTATTTTTGTTTCTTGATTTCTTTATGGTAGGGAAAAACCTCTCAATAGCTTTAAAATCTATCATACCACTGACATGATAAACTAGATCAGGAGATTATGGCCAGGAATAACTTTTTTAAACACATCCTTGAAGTATTTTATGTATATTTCTGTGTGTGTATGTGTGTGTGGTTGTACGTACGTAGCTCTCTATCCGTCCCTTTAAAAAATTTAGTTAAATGGTAGCATACAGTTCTCAGTTACTCATTTTGCTTATTTCACTTAATAATTATTTCATTTTCATAGATTTGGAGGAATACATAATTGATTTATTCTCCATTGTCTTATTTCCCTTAGGTCTATTTGTATATTAAAAATTGTTATATAATCAAGCACTCTTTAATATCTTTAGGAATAATATCACTATAGAAAAACATTTTATTTGATACTTATTTATTCGTTATAGCTTGCAACTGCCCTTCTGTGATACATGATAGATATTTTTGAGGGGCCAAAAAGCCTAGATTAATAGCAGTGATTTCTTAGAAAACCAGAATATTGAATATGTAAAATATGTTCACATCAGATATCTAGTTTGTGAAAATATCCTTGCATTGATTCCCTATCAGTGTCTTTCTTGCTGTTTGCAAATGTTCATTTCCTTGGATAATTGGGAAGGGTTTCGGAAATGACTGAGCTGCACCCCTCATGCTTGGAATCTGGTGATAGCTAGGTTAGGTGAGAAGGCTTTCTGCCTCCAACTGATTGGGTGTAAGGCTCCAGTAGAAGTGAGGTCACGATGAAAGGCTTTATTCATTATGACTCATAAAATGCTCACCCCAACCCACTGGCGGACAAGGAGCCAGAGAAGATGACTAGTAAGAAGCATGACATGATGAACGTTCCTGATACCTCTGCCGGCACGCAGGCAGCATTGCAAATCACCACGAACTATGGCGAAACAGAATCGAGGGCTGTGAAATAGTCTAAATCTCAGAGGGAACTGAGGGGGTGGTGTTGAAAGGAGCAGGCACTCGGAAGGTTTAAGTCATTTTCAATAAATGCGTAGCAGTAGTGCCCCATTCTTCTCTCCTATTTGCTGTCTTTATCATTTTTCCCTACTTTTAAAAATTCACCTTTCCCAGTGATTCTTTTGTCTTAGTGTATAAACATCAACAACTCTCAAAATGAAACCAAAATAAGCCAAAACTACCAAAAGAAAAAGCACACAAATAATAGCAAACACACACACTCAAAACCATCTTTGAACCCAAATCAGTGTCCAGCTGTGGTCCTCTCTTTTCCCTTTCACAGTGAAACTTACTGAAAGCTATAGTCTGCAGGAATTTCACTTCCTCCATTGTTTTCTATTATTCCATAGAAATCGTTCTTGCCAAGGCCACCCAGCACTCCACAAATTATCCAGTTCAGATAACACCTGACCGCGTTGTCTTCCTTGATCTGAGGAGTCGCTGGTTGCTCCCAGTCCTTTTGTTTGCTGGTTTGGATTTCAGGGCACCATCTACTGGAGTTTTCCCCGCATACCTGCTCCTGCCAGTTGTCTTCTGTGAGTCCTTCTTCACGTGGACATGGAATTCAGATTTCTGTGGTAGTCTTCTGATCCCCTTGGGCAATGGCTTCAGTTGTTTCCTTGAGGTTGGTGGCTGTCAAATTTGTCCCTTAAGTCTTCTCCAGAGTTCCAGATTCGTAAGTTTGATTCCTTACTATCAGGCCCTTCCCCTCTGCCCCCAGCAGGCGTCCCATCTTTCTTTTTCAGAGGAGACCCCAGTGTTGAGCGCCCTCGAGGTCTCTGCAGCAGGGCTGAGCTGCCTCGGCTTCTGTGTGTTCCAGCCTGAGCTCTCCTCCAGCCTTCCGGCAGCTGAGCTTACTCTGCCTTTGGAGGCCGTCTGCTTGGGCCCTCTTCTTCCCAAGGCCTTCTTTGATACCCGGTTCCGCCGTGCCTGTCTCTCCGACTCTGGATTAGGTGCACAGCCCCTGTATTTCTGTAGTGTCAAGTACTTGGGTGTTTTTTTTTTTAAGCACTCATCATATTACATCTTAATATTTATTTGTATGTATTCCTTACTGAAGTCTGGGCTTTTTGAACTTGTGAGCTTCTTGAGGGCTTCCTGCATCTTTTATTTCTCTCTCGGTCTGGTGCCTGGTATGATAAACTCTTACATATTAGAAAGAAAGAAGAGCTGTATTGTTTAACTCACAGATTAAAAGCTTTCCAAGAAAAAAAAAAAGATTTCTGCTTGTTTTTCAAGAAATTAAGTTCATTTCAAGTATAAATTATGCTTCAGGAAGCATGATCCTGAATATTTAAAAGCCTGATTGTCAGAGTATAAATTTTTCAATCTATTATTTTGCTTTAGTGCTGTAATGGTATCCTAGCAGCCTGATGGATTTAATGTGCCCTAAAGTGCCAAATAACCCATAGACATAGTTGACCCACTTAAAAGGATCTAGCCCATAATCTCTTTAATCTTCAAGGCAGTCCTGTGAGGTAGTTTAAGGAGCAAATTGTGTTATCCTCTCATAACATCTGGTCCATGCATATGTTATATCTTGACTTTGTATAGTTTTTAGTAGTAGTTTCTCAATTTAATAAAAAATGAAATAAAGAATGTTTGGTTGTTTAATACTATTTCTATCTAATGCTATAAAATATTTAGAAGTAAAAGATTTGGTCTTGATTATTATAATTATGATGTTAGGCCTTAAGAGTTTTTGGATAGAATTCATCTTTTAGTGGGTATGCAGAGTGGTGGCATAGAGATTGTTGGAGCATATTTGTAACAAACTAGAAGGTAATTATGAGGCACTGTTATTGCCACAACCAGAAGTAAATCATGTTTTGGTAGGCTTGTACCTTAATTTTTTTTCTTTCTTTTAGTAGTTGAGTTTTGTTTAATATTCAAGAAAATGTGCAGGTTTAAGTGTATATTTTGGTGAATTTCGATAAATATGTGCTTGTTATAATTGCTACCCTGGTTAAGATGTAAAATATTTCCGTCATCCCTTTCCACTTACCACCATATTAGTTTTGCCCATTCTAGAACTGCATATAAATGGTGTGTTTTTTATTTTGTTAATAGATTCTTTCACTTAACATGTTTTTGTGGATGTCCTACTGATACACACAATATGGATACATATTTATATACATGTATCTAACAAATGACTCTTATCCAGAACATATAAAGAATTCCTGAAAATCAACATTAAAGCAACAAACAACTGAATTTAAAAATGGGCCACAGATTTAGACTTAGATATTTTATAACTGAAGATACACCAATAGCCCTATTTATATTCATCCTTGCTATTTTGTGTATCAGTAGACTATTCCTTTCATTGTTGAGTGGTGTTCCACTGTATGAACAAATCACAGTTTTAAAATCCATTCTCTGATTTCAGTTATTTCCTGTTTTGGGCTATAATGAATATGACTGTTTGAACACTCTTCTGTAAGTCTTTTTGTGGACATATATTTTCATTTCTACTGGATAAATACCTAGGAGTGTAATTTCTAGGTCATAGGGTAGATGTATGTTTAACTTTTATAAGAAACAGCCAAACAGCTTTCCAAAGTGGTTGTGTTATTTTATATTCCTACAACTGGTGTTTTTATATTTTAGCCATTGTAGTGGATGTGAAGTGGTATCTCATTATGGTTTCAATTTGCCTACCTCTGATGAGTAAAGATAGGTTGAGCATATTTTGTTTGTTTATTGACCATTGGTATATCTTTGTTTGTGAAATGTCTGCTCAAGTCTTTTGCCCATTTTAAAATTGGGTTGTTGTGTGGGAAAAACATTGAATAGGATGGTCCAAGAAGTCTCTTTGAAGAAATGACGTTGACGTAAGACCTGAGTTGTTGTTGGGAGAAAGTGGAAGTGGAGGTTGGAAGACCAGGCAGGGTCTGACCTTATGGGCATTGTATGCAGCTATGGCAAGGTTGATTTTTACTTGTGTCCATTGGGAAGAAACAACAAAGAGGTACAAGCAGGAAAGGAACAGAAACCAGCTGTATATTTTAAAGGAGTCAGTGGCTGCTGTGCAGAGAATGGAGGGGTTTCCAATATGAAGTGAAAGCTTTTTAAGTTGAGAAGGTTTGCTCATCAAAATCTGAAAGGAAGGAATGAAGTGGTGGGGGAAAGAAAAGAAAGGTGGTTCCTGTTATAGGATAGACTTGTTTTGCTCCCTTCCTTTCTGTGGGTTAGAAGCGAACCATTTGGTACGTAGTCGGCCCTTTGTGGCTGGTGGAAGTTTTCATTGTAGTCTTGGAGCGCGTTGGGGTGTCGACATCACCCACCCCATGCATAGCTAACAGATGAATATGGCTTCGAGTCCTGGACTCTGACTTAGGTTTTGTAACTTTTTACCACAGCCGTTTTATAGCTCCCTAAGTCACTGTCCTATCCTTTGAGTATAGATAGAGAAATCTTCCTTATACTGTTAAAATCAGTGGATAGTTTACTTTTGGGCAACTTTTAAACATCATTCCTAATGGGAGACTATTTTTTGAATGCAGTTTTAAGTGATATTTTAAAATCAACTTTATTGAAACCTAATTTAAATACAACAAAATATACAAATTTAGAGTGTGCTGTCTAATGCTGCAGTCACGATGGAGAATCCTTCCATCATTCCAGAAATTTTCTTTTCCCTTTTAGTCCTCCCTCAACCCCAGGCAACCTGATTTTTAATAGTAAAAATTAGTTTTGCCTCTTTCAGAAATAAGTGTGAATGGAGTAATACAGTAGGAACTTATTTATTAGCTAATGCTTTAGATTTATTCATGTTGTTGCATTTACCAGTAGTTTGACTCTTCTTATTCCTGAGAAGTGTTTACTTGTATGGATATAACTAAATTTATTTATTCTTTAACTAAGTGATGAATATTTAAGTTGTTTCCGTCTGTCTATTGTGAATGGCTATTGTGAACATCTTTTTGTGAAAATATGCTGTAATTTCTAGAGTAAAGATCCAAGAATAGACCTGCTGAGCCATATTGTAAATGTAGGTTTAACTTTGTAAGAAATTACCAAACACTTCCACAAAGCAGTTGTACTATTTAATATTCACACTATCAATATTTGAGCATTCCAGGTGCTCCACATTCTTGACATTTGAACTTATCATTCTAAATCTTAGCCATTTTAAAAGGGTGTGAAATAGTATCTCATTGTAGTTTTAATTTTCTTGTTTCTAATGACTAATACTGTTGTGCGTCTTTTAAGGTGTTTATTGGCCGTTTGAATATGTCTTTTGTGAAGTGTCTGTTCAAATCTCTTGCCCCATACATTTGTTTTGTGTGTATGTGTTCTTATTTTTGAATTACCATTTGTATTTTCTAGACATAAGCCTTTTTGATGGTGAATATTTTTTCCCAGTCTATGACTTACCTTTTCATATTCTTAGTGGAGACTATGAAGAGCTGCAAATTTTAATTTGAAGTCCACTAAATGGTTCTTGTGTTTTTGGTGTTCTAAGAAATCTTTGCCTACTTAAAATTCTCAAAAAAAGAGTTCCCTAAGTTTTATGGTTTTAGCTTTTATGATTTAGGTCCCTAATACATGTCAGAATTCATTTTTTAGCATGGTATGAAGTACTGTTGAGGTTCATTTTCTTTTAAACAGATGTCCATCCACTCCAGCCCTCGTTTTTTGTTAGGACTGTTTCCCCACTGAAATAGGTTGATGCTTTTATTCACTGTTTATGGGTCTATTTCTGCATTTTCCGTTCTGTTTGGTTTATCTATGTATCTGTCTTTCTGCTTATATCACATGTTTTGTCTCGATTGTTGGGCATACATATTAGGTCTTAATTCAGGAAGTTTAAGTCTTTCAACTTGGTTCTTTGTCAAAATCGTATGTTTTAAAAAATCAGTTATTGGTCTTTACATTAGAATTTCTGTATGAATTATAAAATCATTAATGGAGTTATAAATAGGTTTGTGTTGAATCTGTAGATTAGTTTGGGAAGAACTGGCAATAGTATTGAGTCTTCCAAGGTATGAACATGGTTTATCTCTGTTTTTTAAAGGGTTTCCAGAATTTCTCTCAGGTTTATCTTATAGTTTTCAGTGTAGAGGTCTCCTACACCCTTTGATAAATTTGCTTTTTTTCTGTTTTCTTTTTTCTGAGATACCAGGGGCTGGGGATTGAACCCAGGACCTTGTATGTGGGAAGCTGGTACTCAGCCGGTGAGCCACATTGGCTCCCCTGAGTTGGTTTTTTCATTTGTTTTGCTTTTTGTTTGCTTTTGTTTTTAGGAGACATTGGGAACTGAATCCGGGACATTCTATGTGAGAAATAGGTGCTTAATCACTTAAGCCGCATCTGCTTCCTAAACATACTCTTTTTTTAAAAAAAAAGATTTTATTTTATTTATTTCTCTCCCCCCTACTCCCCTCCTCCATCGTCTGCTCTGTGTGTCCATTTGCTGTGTGTTCTTCCCTATCCACTTGCATTCTTGGCATGCAGCACCAGGAGTCTGTGTCTCTTTTTGTTGCATCATCTTGCTGCATCAGCTCTCCGTGTGTGTGGTGCCACTCCTGGGCGGGCTGTGTTTTTCACATGGGGCGGTTCTCCTTGTGGGGTGCACTCCTTTGCAGGGGGGCACCCCTATGCAGGGGGCACTCCTCCATGGCACAGCAGTCCTTGCACGCAGCAGTGCTGCATGTGGGCCAGCTCAACACACGGGCTAGGAGGCCATGGGTTTCAACCCTGGACCTCCTATATGGTAAGTGGACGCTCTATCAGTTGAGCCATGTCTGCCTCCCCTAAATTTGCTCTTAAATATTTTTTTTTTGGTTGCTGTTATAAATAGGATTTTTAGAAAATTCCGTTTCTAGTTATTTTTGTTTCATATATAGAAATACAGTTGATTTTCTTACGTTCATCTAGTATCTTACATCCTTGCTGAATTAACTTTTTTTGTTGTCATTTCTGTAGATTCTTTTGGACTTTCTATGTAAAAGTTCCCATCTTCTGCAATTAGTAAGTTTCACTTCTTCCTTTCCAATCTGTTCATCTCTTCCCTCCCTCCCTCCCTTTATTAACTTGAAAACTATGATATTGAATGGAAATGGTAAGACATTCTTACCTTTTTCTTGATATTAGAGGGAACACATTCAGTGTTTCACTATTAAGTATTGATGTTAGTTGTAGTATTTTTTATATACAGGTATTTTCTAGCTTCTTAGAAGTTTTGTTTGTTTTATTTTTCTCACAAATGGGTATTGAATTTTATGAAATAATTTTTCAGTATTTATTGAGATAACCTTATGATTTTCCTCCTTTATTTAATGGGGTGAATCACATTCATTTTTGAGTATTGAACCAACCTTGCGCCCTCAGGTAAACCCTGGTCACGGTTTACTCTCCTTTCATGTACTCCTAGACTTAGCTTGCTATATTCACGTGAAAGTTTTTGTCTTTGTTCATGTGGGATAATAATCTATTATTGTCTTCTTTAATAATATTGTCAGGTTTTTGTTGCTTAGCTTCAGAATATGATTTATCTTGACAAATGTTCCTTGTACACTCTAAAATGTTAATTTTGCCATTTGGGTCTGTTTGGTCTATTTTGATCCAGTGAAGTGTTTTTTGTTTGTTTTGTGTTTTTAGGGTAGGCAAGGGAGTAAAGAGTTTATTAAGAAACAAGGAAAGAGGACGTAATCGGAGGCGTGGACGGTGCGTGTGCGGCAGGGCGAGGTGCACGTGGGGCCCTGGGCCAGGCGGTGTCGCAGCCTCTCCTCCACCCTCTCCGCAGTGCCGGGCAGGGCCCGCTGTGGCTGCTCTGGTTGGTTGCCTAGTGATCCCCGCAGCTTCTCCCCAGGGGCCCAGCGCGGAGGCCTGTCAGGGTTATCCAGGGCTTCTCTCTGACCCTGAAGAGTTCCCGGCGGCCAGGGTCCCGCAGGGTCTTTCCAGCTTTGCTCTTAGTAGCAGCCTTCCCCTCGGGAGGTTTCTGGGCGGGTCTCAGGGCCATGCCGTCTGCCGGCCGTGTCGTCTGCCCTCTTCCCTGCACTAACCTGCCTCAGTGCCCCCTCAGAGAGTTTACACCGTATTCTTCAGGGGAGCTGAAGGACGATGGCCATTGGTTCATAGCTGCTCCTGCTGGTGAGGAGTAGCCTGCCTTCTGGCTCTTCTCCTGAGGTTGAGGGAAGATGGTTCTGGCCCCGTGGTTGGTCCTGGATCAAATCCCCACGTAACTAATACCTTGTTGGAGAAGATGCAGATTCAGGCCTCGTCGGGCGTCAGGGAGTGTTACCTGCCTCCTTGTCTCCTGGCTTGGCTGGCCAAATAAATTAGCAGAGCACTGTGGGTCCTGGGCTTCTGGGTTCTTGGCTTATGTTGCATAGAAGAATTTAAGGGGTGGCGGACTTGGCCCAGTGGTTAGGGTGTCCGTCTACCACATGGGAGGTCCACGGTTCAAACCCCGGGCCTCCTTGACCCGTGTGGAGCTGGCCCATGCACAGTGCTGATGCACGCAAGGAGTGCCCTGCCACACAGGGGTGTCCCCCACGTAGGGGAGCCCCACGCGCAAGGAGTGCGCCCCGTAAGGAGAGCCACCCAGCGCGAAAGAAAGTGCAGCCTGCCCAGGAGTGGCACCGCACACACGTAGAGCTGACACAACAAGATGATGCAACCAAAAGAAACACAGATTCCCGTGCCGCTGACAACAACAGAAGCGGACAAAGAGGACACAGCAAATAGACACAGAGAACAGACGGGGGGGGAGGATAAATAAATAAAAATAATAGATCTTTAAAAAAAAAGAATTTAAGAACATGCCATAGGTAGGCAATTGAGGAAAGAGTTTATTAAACAAAAAAAAGAATACACAATCTGAGACCTGTCTGTGGGTGTGCTGCAGAGTGAGATGTGCCAAATGAAGTTTTTATTTTAGATGCTGTATTTTTCAATTCTGTACTTTCTGTTTTCTTATTTTGCATTTTCCAAGTATTTCCCCCAATTCCCCATCTCATCTCCTATTATATACATGCTTTTGTTTGGTAGTCACTTTCACATTTTTGTCATTATTATTTTAAATTCCTTGCCTTCTAATGCCAAACTGTGGGTTATTTGAGGGTCTGCTTCTAATAATATCTATTTTTCTTGACGTTAGGTCACATTTTTCTGTTTCTTTGTAAGCTTAATAAATTTTGCTGGAATGCAAGACTGTGATTTACACACTGTGGAGACTCTGGATTCTATTTTCTTCATTTTGAGAATATTGGATTTTATTCTGTTAAGTAGTCCCTCTGTCATTATGTTATTGAACTCCTACTGTAAATTTTTTATTTTTTACTGTATTTCTCAGATCTAAAATAGTTACCATCTTTTTAATATCTTCTGTTTTCTGGCTGAGAGTGCCTTTCTTTCTGTTCATTTAATAGTGTTACCCTTACTTCATAAAGCGAGCATGGTTATAGTAACTGCTTTGGGTCGTTGATAATTCCAATGTCTGCACCATGTTGAGCTCGGCTTATGCTGATTGCCTTTGCTCTTGAGAATTGTGTAGGTTTTCTTGGTTCTTTATACATCAAGTGATTTTGGATTGTGTCATGGAAATATTGAATATTATGTTATGAAACTTTGGGTCCTCTTAAATTCTGTCGGAGAATGTTTACTGTATTGTTTTAGCAAGCAGCGTGGCAAGTACTGTCCTATAGTCTGTGTGCTGTTGAGCTAGGGTTAGTTTTCAGACCCTGTCTGGCTCTTCTCGTCTGCCCTGTGTGTGTTCCACCTAGGGCCAGCTGAGGACCTGCACAGCTGACTACACCATAGTTTATCATTCCGTTCTCACATTCTTTAGTGTGTTGATTTCAGGCAGGGTTCTTTGTGCACAGCTCAGGGGTGAGCCTAGGCCAGGTTTAAGGGATCCCTTTCTCAATCGTCTCCACTGTGATCTCCCATATTCTCTCGCTACCTGGGGCCTCCTTTATGATATTCTGGCAAGTAAACTGAGATTTTAGCATTCCTACACTATTGTGTACTTTACATGACTGCATCTACCCAGGGACAAAGAGGGAGAAGAAGAGCTTTTGGCGGGCTGCTGCCGCTGCTGCTGCCGCTGCTGCTGCCGTGCTGTTGGCTGCTGCGGAGACGCAGGTTCGTTCCTGGCTCACCTGGAATGGCCCTGGGCGACTCAAAAGAGCTGTGTACGCAGGCTGTCTTCTGGGAAGGTGGCAGACTGGAAAGACACAGACTCTCTTCCCCTCCAGAAAAACAGCTAGAGGACAGGCTGAAAAAGCCTAGAAAAAGGTCTTCTAGGGTTTAGGACACCAGGTGAAGGCTGGACACCGCCCAGGGGAGAGAGGGACAAAGGAGGGAAATCGCAAGGACAGAACTGTGAGTTGATACCAGCAGCTACTGCTGCCGGCACCCCCCCGGCCCCCTTCCCCCACTAAAGACACTTTAGAACTCTCAGGCCTCTGGGCCTGCAGCTACAGACAAAGGGGGTCCAAGAATCCACCTCCCCAGGAAAGAGGAGAGAGAGGGACCCAGCCGAAGGCTGACTCAACTTCTGACCCATAAATTTGGATTGCTGTGTCCCGGGAGCCCTTCCAGTCCGCGTGTGGTTGTGCCATGGTTTGCCTTGGGAGCCAGCAAGGGGCTAAAGAGATACGACCCTCCCAGTCTCCTCCTCTGCTAACAGAGGCTGATTGTTGACGATTCAGAGGAAAGTGGAAATATTTCTGACCTGGGAAAAGGGAGGGGGGGCTGCCAGAGAAGTCTGGATGACTGTCTCAGAGGAAGTTTGAATTACAAGGCTCTTAGCCGCCAGACAGGAAGCTCTATCACATTGCTCCTGTGTTGTTACAAATACACTCCCAACAGGTATTGAACTGAGAGCTGCCAAAGAGTGCCATCAGCTGGCAGACTGAGAAAGTGCATGCAAGAAAATAAGAAATAAGTAGGAGAGGCTTTTTCTGGCCACTGTAGCCTCCCTCCCCAAGGCCCTAAGAAGCAACATTACAACCAGTTACTGGGTCCAGTGCCCAGTTTTGAGCAATGATCAGGACAATCCTAATAATCCAGCTCAATCCAAGAATCAAAGAGCAGTGGTAACATACAGCTTCCTAAATCCCTACAAAAGAGAAAGAAATTAAACATCTGAGTAAACTACATCCTAATCAGATGCCTAGATATCAGCAATCATGAGCCATACTAAGAAAATAGAAGACATGGCCCAAGAAGAGGAATATATCAAAGCCCCAGAAGAGATGCAGAATGTGAGATAACTCATCAGTGAAATGCACACAAATTTCCAAAATCAAACTAATGAGTTGAAAGACAAAATGGTTAAAGAGATAAATGACATCAGGAAGACATTGAGGGAAGTGGATTTGGCTCAATGAATAGAGCATCCACCTACCACATGGGAGGTGTAGGATTCAAACCCAGGGCCTCCTGACCTATGTGATGAGCTGGCCCACGTGCAGTGCTGATGTGTGCAAGGAGTGCTGTGCCATGGAGGGGTGTCCCCTGCATAGGGGCGCCCCATGCACAAGGAGTATGCCCCTAAGGAGAACTGCCCATTGTGAAAAAAGTGCAGCCTGCCCAGGAGTGGCACCACACACACACAGCGCTGATGCAGCAAGATGACACAACAAAACTACACACAGATTCTGGGTGCTGCTGACAAGAATGTAAGCAGACACAGAAGAACACACAGTGAATGGACACAGTGAGCAGACAACTGGGGGAGGGGGAGGGGAGAGAAATAAAAAATAAATAAATCTTAAAAAAAAAAAAAAAGAAGAAGACATTGGGCAAGTGCAAAGAAGAATTTGAAATCCTGAACAGAAAAGTAACAGAGCTTATGGGAATGAAAGACACAATAGGTGAGATCAGAAACACATTTGAGGGCATACAAGAGCAAATACAGAACAGCTACAATGGAAGAGAGAAAGGAAAAGGAGGAAAAAATTGATTACAGATTCAAAGAGTTGAATGACAACACAAAACACAACATATGTGTCATGGCAGTTCCAGAAGGAGAAGAGAAGGGAAAAGGGGCAGAAAGAGTATTTGAGGAAATATTAGCTGAAAATTTCCCAACTTTGATGAAAGAAATGAACTTTTATATTCAACTGTGCCCCAATTATAACAAATCCAAATAGACCTACTCCAAGACATATACTACTCAGAATGTCAGATATCAAAGATAAAGAGAAAATTCTCAGAGCATCATGGGAGAAGCAAACCATCACATACAAGGGATGTCCAGTAAGACTTAGTGCAGATTTCTCATCAGAAACCATGGAGGCAAAAAGACAGTGGAATGATACAGTTAGGATACTGAAAGAGAAAAACTGCCAGATGAGAATTCTTTATCCAGCAAAATTGCCCTCCAAATATGAAGGTGAGTATAAAATATTCAAACAGAAACTAAGAGAGTTTGCAGAAAAGACTCCACCTTTGCAGGAAATGTTAAAAGAAGCCTTAGAACCTGAAAGAAAAAGATAGGAGAGACAGGCTTAGAGGAGAGTATAAAAGAAAGAATAGCAGAAAGGATAACCAAAAGAGTAAAAAGACAGACGAAAATATCATATGACATATGAAAACCAAAGAATAAAATGGTGGAAGTAAATAATGCATTTACAGTAATATCATTGAATGTGAATGGATTCAACTCCCCAGTCAAAAGGTACAGGCTGACAGAATGGATAAAAAACATGAGCCATCCATGTGCTGTGTACAAGAGACTCACCTTAGACCCAGGGATGCAGGCTCTGCCTTGCACTCCTCTGACAAGAGAGGGTGGGTTTTTCAGTTGGAGTTTTTTACAGTTTGTGAAGAAATGGGAGGTATAAAACAACAGCAACAAAAGGAAGGACTTCTCTGCCGTATTATTATTCTGTGATTTTCAATTTCCTTCCCTGATCTGTCTTGTTCTTATTTAGTTTTCTGAGTCCTCCTTTGAGTGTCTTATGTATCTGTCCATGGTTTTTAGATTCTTAAAATATCAAAATAAAACTTACTATGGAGGAAGCAATATTAGCTTTTTTTTTCTTTAATTTGTTCTGCTCTCCCCGTTGTCACTTCTGTGTTTGCTGTCTGCTCTCAGTGTCCATTTGCTGTGTGTTCTCCCCATGTCTGCGTGCCTTCTCTTTAGGAAGCACGGGGAGCCGATCCTGGGACCTCCGGAGTGGGAGACAGGTGCTCAGTTGTTTGAGCCACCTCCGCTCCCTGGTCTGCTGCGTCTCACTGTCTCTCCTCTGCGTCTCCTGCTGTTGTGTCATTTGCACTAGCTAAGCTCTCTGCGGTGCGGGCCATCAGCTCTCCATGGCATGGGACAGCTCGCCTTCAGCAGAAGGCCCCAGAAATCCAACCCAGGGCCTCCCATGTGATAGACGGGAACCCAATTGCTCGAGCCACATCTGCTTCCCAAAATTTGCTCCTGAAAATGTGATAATTTACACATATGCTCTTAAACTTGAATTTGTTACTTTACTTACTTCAGACTCTCCCTTCTTTCTCTCCTCATTCGACCCATATTTCTTCAGAGAGTCCCTGGGCATATTCCGCCCAGAGTTGTGACCTAGCCATCCTCTCTGTCCTTCGGCAGTCTGGCCTGTGACAGCAGGGCCCTTTGCCGTTACCTGTGGGAGAGGCTCTCCTGTCTGTGTTTTGGGCTGACTGTTCTAAGTTCCTGTCACGCATTTGTAGCCATAGACCACTTCTCCCTACTTTGCCGTCAAAACTTCAAAACAAACATGTTTAGAATGGAATTCCTCGATTTTCCCTTTGATTTTATTGTATTTTGAAACAACATTATAATCTTCATGGTACTAAATGGAAAAAACTGAAGATTCATCTTGAATCAAATCCTGTTGATTTATTTTATCTCTATAATCTCAAATTTGCTCATTTGTTCTCTTTTCTATGGCTATTTTCCTCATTCAGACTCTATTTCCTTGTGCCTTTTGTTCCTTTTTCTTTATTTTGAAATTTATTTTAGTAAAATAATGAATGTGCATAGGCGAAAAGTGAACCTAAACCAAAGGAAGAAAAAATCCATTGCTGTGTCTCTTTCCCCACTTTTTCATACACACACACCCAGACACACAGAATTTTAAATATATTTTATCCACAAGTGGGACTATATTACACATACTGTTTTATAAACTGCTCTTTTGGCTTTATGTATATGCCTTTCATATCAGTAAACATTTCTGCACCTATCAACTCTTTCGATAGTAGAGTCTTACATTTTTGTCAGGTGATCTTCCTAAAATATAGCTAAAATCCTGCTGTTCCTTGTTTAGAATACTTCTGAGGCATGCCATTGCTTCCAAAATGAATTTTGCATTTATTAACCGATATTCAAAGACCCAAGGTCAGTGCCTCATGGAGGGTCCAGTCCCTCAGAGGAAAAATGAGATGGTGTAGTCGAGAGTGGGCAGCCAGCCGTGGTGCTCGGGGGACAAGGGGACACTCACCAGACGCTGTGGTCGCTTAGAGAAGGGGCTCTACGCCGAGAACCAAGGGATCTGAACTGCCCTGGCCGGGAGCAAGGGGAGATGGTTAGAGCTGAGGGCTTGGGAGGAGGAGCGACTTTGGTAGAAGTGAACTGCAAGGTCTAGAGAGGCCAGGGAGAGCAGGGCTTGGGAAGAGAAACGGGAGACTCAGGCTGGTAGGACTGGGGAAGTGGTCTGTGGTGGCAGGAGCAGTAACTGGCGAGGTCCCGAGAGCCTCTCACCTGGGGTTTGTCAAAGCCCTGTTGAACCGTCGTCTGCTCCATGGGCCTTCCTTTCTCCAGCCAGCAGAAAGCCCTGTGTCTTTAAACGACCATGCCACGACCACTCTCCTCTCAAAGCGCTTGCCCTTAGCGTATAAGAGCGCTGCCTTGTCTTGTCCATTAATGTGTCACAATTTCTCCTGTTTTTCTTTAAGTTCCTTGGAAACCTCATGCCCTTACATCTTGTTTTCTCTCTTGCATGAAGTATATGGCCAATAAATGCCTGTAGAAGAAATGAACAGATAATAAGTAAACATAGCAGAGACTTTATAAAAGTGAAGATAAGGGAGGTCACTCATTCATTCCATTCATTCTTTCTGAACACAGCAGGAAGAACAGAAATGTGCATTATAGGCAGAAATAATATTCCTTTGAAGAGTCTAATGTTATCTTCCATGATAAGCTCTTGTAACTCACAGTATGTGCTTTATCTATAAAGTTCTACATCTATAAACCTGGTGGAATGTGAATTCCCTTGAGGTATGTGACATTTTATCAGTATGCGATATATTACTTCTTTCATATGCTAGACAATATGCAAATTATATTGCTTTATAATGCACTGATCTTCCAAAGCCATCAGGTCTTAATAAAAATACCACATTTATATAATACACTTTCTTTGAGTATTTACATTTAATAAATATTCTTTACAAATCTATTCAGCAAATATAACTGGAGATGAATTACAATTCTGCTTTATGAAGCCTTCTAAGGTGCCTTTGGGAGCCCTCTTTTGTAATTCATATTTGATTGTGCAATATTTCAGAAATGTAAATGTTTTCTTGCTGAATCTCTTGTAACTTACAATATTGAGACCACTCTACTTGAGTGTTCTGCTGATCTATCCAAAACAAATGCTGATGGTTTATTATTATTATTGTACTTATTCATTTAAGTGAATAGTCAGTGTTGCTTTCAGTGTTTTGTGGCAATTTAGCTGTTAACAAATATTTTATTGAGAGCATACCAGTTCCCCAATACAGAGGGAAATAGGATTAGATCAAATCTTTACAGATGTAGAGAAGTATATATCATACTATAACTATTATAACTTGAAAACATTTTTTAACTTTTTATATCCATTTTCAATTTGTGTTATCTCTTTATTTGGTAAATCATTAGTTATGTATTACTCCATAACAAATTACCCCAAAACTTACTGGCTTAAAATAACATTTATTGTCTCAGCGTTTCTGTGGGTTTAAGAACACAGGCATGGCTCAGTTGGTCCTTTTTAGCTCAGGGTCTCTCACAAGGTTGTAATCAAGGTGACCCAAGGCCTGACTGGGGACAGATCTGCTTCCAACCACACTCAGGATTAGCTCCTGTTGGCTGGAGACCACCATCATTCCTTATCTTGGAGGCTTTTCCAAAGTACAACTTACAGCATGGGGCTTGCTTCATCAGAGCAAAAAAGCCAAGTGTTAGATATAGAGAGCAAATGAGACGGCAGGCGTAATCTCTTGTAACCTAATCTCAAATGATATTCCACTACTTATCCTACGTACTATTCATTAGAAGCAAGTCACTAGGTCTAACCCATACTCAAGGGGCATGAATACCAGAAGGTGGGGATTTTTGGGGAGCTATCCACAATTATGAAAACTTTCTTTTATTAAAGATTTATTTAGTTCTCCCCATCCCCCTCGTTGTTTTTGCACTCGCTGTCTGTTTTCTTTGTCCATTTGCTGTGTATTCTCTGTGTCTGCTTGTCTTCTCTTTAGGTTGCACAAGGAACTGATCCTGGGACCTTGCGGAGTGGGAGAGAGGTGCTCAATCTCTTGTACCACCTCAGCTCCCTGGTCTGCTGCGGCTTTTATTGTCTATCCTCTCTTTCTCTTTTTGTTGCATCACCTTGCTGTGCCAGCTCTCCACGTGGGCCAGCTCTCCTGTGCGGGCCAGCGCTCCTGCACTGGTCAGCACTCCACATGGGCCAGCTCTCCTGTGCTGGTCAGCACTCCACGCGGGCCAGCTCTCCTGCACGGGTCAACACTCCACGTGGGCCAGCTTGCTGTGCGGGCCAGTTTGCCTTCACCAGGAGGCCCCGGGAATTGAATCCTGGGCCTCCTATATAGTAGACTGAAGCCCAATTGCTTGTGCCACATCTGTTTCCCAGTTACAAAAACTTCCTTTACATCTGTAAATATTTGTTAGAGGATGAGTTCTGTACTTTGGGTTAGGTTGCATTTGAATATATAAATTTTGGAAAGAGTTATACGTATTAAATGTTAGGTTAACATTATCCTGAATATTGAAAATGGAGAAGTGTAGACATTTGGAGGCTGCTCTCAGCCCACCTTCCACACTCCCCAGATTCTAGGGTGCCCACCAGTGACGACGTCCTTGAAGAGCTTAGCCAGAGTGGCCCTCGGCCCAGGACTGCCCTCTTCTACAGCTCTTCTTTAGACATGGACTCTGGCATCTTTTTTTATTCCCCTATGATTACATGAGTTATGCTTGTTCTGCATGTTCAAATATTGACACCTTGAAAAAGTAGTGTTCTGTAGAGAAAGGTCACAGTGTTTTACCCCGGAGTTGTGCAGGGAGAGCGCTAGGTCTACCAGGCAGTGTTGCAGAGGGCCTGGTGGACCCGGGCCAGCCCCTTCCTCACCCAGGACCTCTCTGGGCCCGGCGGCACCCAAGCTTCCTGGCCCGAAACACTGGGTATTCTGAGTTCCTGCCTCCAGGGACGATTGAACAGCCCCACCCGGGGCCCTGGGCTCCACAGCCCGAGCCAGGCCGTTTAAACTCCACCAGCACCTGCGGGCCCTCGTGATGCTCACGGTCCAGGTCAGGTCTGGACCGGCTGCAGCTCTCAGGGCCACCCAGGAACACTGCTTTCTGCTACCTTCAGACAGAGTCACACGCAAAGCGTCTTGAAGGCAGTAGTGCATTCTGTTCCTGAAAGCCCTCCTCATGTGACGGCGACCTCCGTATTCCCAAGTGGAGCCCATTAAGCCATCCAGGCGCCGGGTGGAAGGAAGTATCCCTGTCCTTTTCCTGTTTGGCTTCTCACAGTGCAGGCCGTCAGCCCTCCTGTCACCACCTGTAAACTGCATGTTCTTTTCCTCTCCTCCTGGACCCCAGTGCCTCTTCCTTCCTCGGGTGAAACCTGAGGCTCCAGCTGGAAGGCTCTCCTCCTGTGTTCCATGATCCTCCTGTAGCCGCCCCTTTCTCTTCCACCGTGGCTCCTGGGGTCACACATGTACACTCTACCCCTAGGACAGCAACTCAGAATGGACTGGGGAAGTGTTTTCAGATGTGATAGGAGATCACTGTTTATAACAGTAAGAGTGCAGTCATTAATAGAGCACAGAAATGGTCTTCATGAAGCAGTTAGGCTGTGTCTTAATCTAATTTTACTTTTTGCAATAATCGGGGCAACTTATTTATTCAGTTCCTTAGTATGGTCCTGGAGAAAAATCAGTAGACTCTGTTGTTACATTTGTCTGTTAATAAAGGATTTATTTTCTCTTGTATTTTCAAGAGTGAGTCTTCCTCTTTCTCTCTTCTGCTTTCTCTTACATCCCCCCTAAGAATTTCTAAGACTATCACGTAAGGATATGAGAAGTGCCTCCGTTTTTTTTTATACTTTTTAAAATTAAAGTTAATAGATCACAAAGAACATTACATTAAAAAACATAAGAGGTTCCCATATAACCCATTCCCCACTCCCCACCCCCATTATTTTTGTAAATTTTATTTTTTTTAAGATGTATACATCACAAAAAATGTTACATTAAAAAACATGAGCTCTTCCCATATCCCCCCACCCCACCCCACTCCTCCCACACCAGCAGCCTCCCCGTCATTGTGGGGAAGGGCCTCCATTTTATCCATTTCAGTTTCATAGATTTAAAAGTTTAAAGTGGGTTGGGTTCTCACAGAAGTAGACCCTAACCAAGAATTTAAGTGATTTATGAAGGAAATCTTAGGAGAAACCACTAAGTGAATGGAGAAAGGATAGAGAAGGGGAAAAATCAAAAGAAGATGTGATTTCCTTGAAAGCCCAGACTCAGCGTGATGGGGAGTGGCTCTGAGGTGTAAATGACACCTCACTTTGCTCTCCCTGGGGCATTTTCTTTCACCAGTGGTTCATTGGCTACAGGCCAAGACTCTCCAGGGCCCAAGATAGTCTGCTGGAGAAGGATGAACACACTATTAACAGAGAAGAATGTATGCATCTGGAGGGCAGGCGCACAGACAGGGTTCAGCAAAATCCGAGGAAGGTTTGGATAGAGCACCAGTGTCTGCTACAAAGACTAAAGAAAAATAAATTTCCAAACTATTCATCCAATACGCCACCGTCCTTTATATTGGAGAGATTCACCAATCAGAGAGGCAAAACAATTTGCCCAGAGTCTCACAGCTGGCTTGTAGAAACAGCACTAGAACTCAAATGATCTGACTCCCCGACCTGTGCTCTCTGTACCATCTGTGAGTGGCAAGGAGCGATAGTTGAGATGTTATAATTGTTCCCATCACATGTCAGTTCTCTTTAATATCATACAGTAAATTGCATCTATTTTAAGTTTTCAGTCCCATGAGTTTTAATAAATGTATACCACATATGCATTGCAGTAATCAAGTTGTAGGGTATTTCCGTCGTCTCAAAAAGATCCTCCTTGCTCCCTTGTGTAATGAATCCTTCCTACTACGCTGGCCTCTGGCAGCTGCTGATCTGCTGTCAAAATGATGGGATTTGCTTTTGGCTGCATTTCACGGAAATGGAACCATGCAGCATGTACTGTTTTGTTTCTGGCAACTTTTACTGAGTATGATTTTGAGATTCATACACACTGTGTATCAGTATTTCTTTTTATTGCTGCGTAGTATTTCATTGTATGAATATGCAACAGTTGTTTGTCCATTACATGTTGATGTACGTTAGGATTGCTTCCAGGCTTTGCCTATCGTGAATAAAGCTGTTAGGAACATTTGTTTACAGGTGTTTTTGTGGACACATATTTTTCTATTCTTGGGTAAATAAGTAGAATTGCTGGCGTATATCACCAAATTGTTTTCCTAAATGATTGGGCCATTTTACATTTTTTTTAGCAATAATTGAGAATTCTGCTTGTTCCGCATCCTGTCCAGTACTTGACATTACTGGTTAAAAAAATATTTTGGTTATTTTAGGTGATGTGTAGTGGTATTACATGGTGTTTTTAATTTGCATTTCCCTGATGATTAATGATGTTGAGACTCTCTCTATATCCTTCTTGGCCATTGATATGTATTCCTTTGTGAAGTGACTGATGAAACCTTTTGTTCATTTTTTAATCGGCTTTTCTGTCTTATTATTGAAATGAAAAAATAAGAGTTTTTAAAATAAATCATGGCTAAAATACTTTGTCAGTTATGTGTATTAAAAATATTTCCTTTCAGAATGTCTAATTTTTTATCTTTTTTTTTCTTTTTCTCTTAAAGGCTCTTGCTTTTCGCATCCTAAGAAACCTTTGTCAGTCCAAGGTGAAAAAGATTTTTCCTATGTTTTCTTCCAGAATTTTTATAGTTTTAGCTTTCACTATTTGGTTGATGGCCAATTTCACGTTAATGTTTCTGTCTGGTGAGTGGTAAGGGTCAGTGCTCTGCCTCTCGCCTCCCTCTCCCCTCCTCTCCCCTCCAGTCGCGTGGATGAACTGATTCAGCTGGCTGCACTTCACCTAAAAACCACCTCTTCCAGCGGTCCTGTTTACAAATGCTTTCATACCCACAGAATGTAGATGAAGTTGAAGAACGTGTCTTTTTTGGGGGGCACATAATTTAATTTACCGCAGTCATTTTTGCTCAGCCTTTTTTATTCAGCTCTTCTCCCCTTTGTTTCTGCTTGTGTAATGTCTGTTGCTATGCCTTTCAGGTTCACAGATACTTTCCAGGGTTTAGTCTACTTCTAATCCAGTACAGTGAGTTTTTCATTTCAGACATGTTATTTTTCATCTCTAGATGTTCTATGTGGATCTTTAAAAAATGTTTCATTTCCCTCCTCATTTTGTTCATGTTTTCCTTCGTTTCTTGAATTTATACTAGCTGTTTTATTCAGAGTTAGCCTATTCCATCATTTCTTCCTTTGCAGGTTCGTGGCTTTTGACTTAATTGTTGGGCACACTCAGTATTAATGTTGTGTTGGAGACCAGGTTTTAAGTCATAACCCCATTAACTTTCACTCCTTTAAAGGACTGAATTATGTATGACTGTTCTTTCTTCCTGGTGGATTGTCCCTTTTATTAATATATAATGGCCTCTGTATCTCTCATAACTTTTTTGCATTAAAAATCTGTTTTACCTGATATTAGTATAGCCACCCCTGCTCTTTTTTGGTTGCTGTTTGCATGGAGGATCTTTTTCCAACCTTTCACTTTCAGCTGGTTTGTTTTCCTGAGTCTAAGGTGAGCCTCTTATAAGCAGAGTGTGGATGGCTCACGGTTTTGTTTTGTTTTTTTTAAAGATTTATTTATTTATTTCTCTCCCCT
The DNA here is from genome assembly GCF_030445035.2 of Dasypus novemcinctus. Classification (NCBI taxonomy): domain Eukaryota; kingdom Metazoa; phylum Chordata; class Mammalia; order Cingulata; family Dasypodidae; genus Dasypus; species Dasypus novemcinctus. The sequence goes on along the minus strand of NC_080673.1, from coordinate 5,370,085 downwards.
TCCCTCCCCACCCCGGTTGTCTGTTTTCTGTCTATTCGCCGCGTGTTCTTCTTTGTCCGCTTCTGTTGTTGTCAGCGGCACGGGAATCTGTGTTTCTTTTTGTTGTGTCATCTTGTGTCAGCTCTCCATGTGTGCGGCACCATTCCTGGGCAGGCTGCACTTTCTTTCGCGCTGGGCAGCTATCCTTACGGGTGCACTCCTTGCGCGTGGGGCTCCCCTACACGGGGGACACCCCTGCATGGCAGGGCACTCCCTGTGTGCATCAGCACTGCGCATGGGCCAGCTCCACATGGGTCAAGGAGGACCCAGGGTTTGAACTGTGGACCTCCCGTGTGGTAGATGGACGCCCTAACCACTGGGCCAAGTCCCCTTTCCGGCTCACGGTTTTTAATCCATTTTGTCAGCCAATGTCTTTTGATTGGGGAGTTGAATCCATTCACATTTAATGACATTACTGTAAATGCATTATTTTTCCACCATTTTATTCTTTGGTTTTCTTTTTTCTTTTTTTAAGATTAATTTTTTAATTTGTTTCTCTGCCCCCCTCACCCCCTGTCCGTCATGTTCCCCCCATTGTCTGCTTTCTGTGTCCATTCGCTGTGTGTTCTTCTGTGTCTGCTTGCATTCTCATTAGGCAGCTCTGGGAACCGATCCTGGGACCTTCCAGAGTGGGGGAGAGGTGGTTATTCTCTTGCATCACCCCGACTCCCCTGTTCTGCTGCGTCTTCTTTTCTCTCCTCTGTGTCTCTTGTTGCATCATCTTGCTGCGCCAGCTCTCCACATCAGCCGTCACTCGTGCACGGGGCAGCTTTTCCTGTGTGGGCCAGCTCACCATGGGGGCCAGCTCGCCCTCACCAGGAGGCCCTCAGCATCGAGCCCTGGACCTCCTACATGGTAGGCGGGAGCCCAATTGGTTGAGCCACCTCCGTTTCCCTCTTTGGTTTTCATATGTCATATGATATTTTTGTCTGTCTTTTTACTCTTTTGTTATCCTTTCTGCTGTTCATTCTCCAATACTCTCCTCTAAACCTCTAACTCCTGTCTTTTTCTTCCATGCACTAAGGCTTCCTTTGATATTTCCTTCAAAGGGGGATTCTTTTTTGAAAACTCTCCTAGTTTCTGTTTGTGAATATTTTATACTCATGTTCATATTTGAAGGACAATTTTGCTGGGTAAAGAATTCTTGCCTGGCAGTTTTTCTCTTTCAGTATCCTCATTGTATCATACCACTGTCCTCTCGCCTTCACGGTTTCTGACGAGAAATCCATGCTAAACCCATGCTTACTGGACGTCCCCTGTACGTGATGGTGTGCTTTCCCTTACTGCTCTCAGAATTTTCTCCTTATCTTTGACATTTGACGTTTTGTGTAGTATCTGTCTTGGAGTAGGTCTGTTTGGATTTAGTCTGATTGTGATATGGTGCGCTTCTTGGACATGTAAGTTCATTTCTTTCGTCAGAGTTGGGAACTTTTCAGCTGTTATTTCCTCATACTCTTTCTGCCCCTTTTCCTTTCTCTTCTCCTTCTGAAACTCCCATGATAGGTTTGTTGTTGCATTTCATATTGTCATACAACTCACAACTTCCTGAGCCCTTGCTCAATTTTTTCCATTCTTTTCACTCTTCAATTTCAGTTGTTGTGCTTCAATATATATTTATTCTTTCTTCTGTCATTTCAAGTCTGCTATTGTATGACTCTAATGTGTATTTTTTTAACTTTAAAAAAATTTACTACAGTATATCACTCATACATAAACATCCATAAGCAGTAAGTGTATAGTAATAGTGAACTTACAAAGCAGACATACATAGCATCATACAGGGTTGTCATCCCTCACCCTGCTACCAGTACCTTGCATTGTTGTGAAACATTTTAAACTAGTGATTAAAGAACATCCTCAAAATATTACTACTAACCAAAGCATCTTACGTCTGGTGTATTTTCCCCCAACCCACCCTATTATTATTATTATATAATTTTTACCTGAACATACATAAACAATAAGTGTATTGTAAAAGTTGTGAACTTACAAAGCAAACATGCGTAACATCATTCAGGGGTCCCGACATCAACCCACCACTGCTGCTTTGCATTGTTGTGACATTTATTACAAACTATGAAAGAATATCAACCAAGTCTTAATACAAACAATAGTCCTTATGTTACATTTGGTATATATTTTCACCCCCAACCTACCCTTTCTTATTTTAAAATATATGTATATATTTTTAAAGATTTATTTTATTTATTTCTCTCCCTTTCCTTGCCATTGTCTGCTCTCTATGTCCATTTGCTGTGTGTTCTTCTGCTTCCACTTGCATTATCAGCGGCACCGGAAAACTGTGTCTCCTTTTGTTGTGTCATCTTGTTGTATCATCTTTCTGTGTCAGCTCTCCGTGTGTGCGGTGCCACTCCTGGGCAGGCTGCACTTTTTTCACACGGGGCGGCTCTCCTTACGGGGCACACTCCTTGCACGTGGGCACCCCTGCGTGGCAGGGCACTCCTTGCGCTCATCAGCACTGTGCGTGGGCCAGCTCCACACGGGTAAAGGAGGCCCTGGGTTTGAACCCTGGATCCTACATATGGTAGGCAGACGCTCTATCAGTTGAGCCACGCCTGTTTCTCTTTACATATATTTTTATGACAGAAGTTGTAAACTTACTGAACAATCATGCACATATACAATTCCCATATAATCCCCCTCTATCAATATACCACACACCATGGTGGAACATTTGTTACAGATTATGCGATAATATCATTAGATTATTACCAGGTCCATAGTGTACATTTGGCACACGTTTTCCATACTCCCCCATTATCAACACAGTGCATCTTTGGCATAGATGCATGAATATTACATTATTACTGCTAACCACAGTCCATAGGTCACGCTAGTTGTATTTTTGCCATGCTTCTTCATTTTCCCACTGCCCTGCAGTAGTGATATACATCTGTTCTAGCTCACAAAGGGCACTCTTGCATCTGTTAACATCAACCGTAATTCTCATCCACTTCTGGGGTTACTGTGTTATTCAGTTCCTAGATTATTTTCTAGCTTTCTGTCAATTGACATTTACATCCCTAGAGTACCCTTTTCAGTCACACTTCCATTTATAAACCAGCTGTTATTCATTATAATGCATTACCATCAACTGTATACATTACCACACTTTTACAGTAAAGTTAATTAAAACTTCTACCGGGAAGCAGACATGGCTCAACTGATAAGGCATCTGCCTACCACATGGGAGGTCCAGGGTTCAAACCCAGGGCCTCCTGACCCGTTTGGTGAGCTGACCCACATGAAGTGCTGTCGTGCGCAGGGAGTGCTGTGCCATGCAGGGGTGTCCCCTGTGTAGGAAAGCCTCACACGCAAGGAGTGCGCCCTGTAAAGAGAGGTACCCAGTGTGAAAAATGTGCAGCCTGCCCAGGAGTGACACCACACACACAAGAGAGCTGATGCAGCAAGATGATGCAACAAAAAGAGACACAGATTCTTTGTGCCGCTGATTAGAATGCAAGCGAACACAGAAGAACACACAGCAAATGGACACAGAGAGCAGACAATGGGGCAAGGGGTAAGGGGAGTGAAATAAATAAAAATAAACTAAAAAAACACACACAAAACTTCTACATACATTAAATATCAGTAGTCCACCTCAGTCCTCCTCTTATCTCCTTTAAGAATCCACCACCTATCACTAGGTCTTGAAGATATTTTCTTCTGGAAGTTTTATGGTTCTTGCTTTCAGATTTAGGTTTTGTTCCATTTTGAGTTAATTTTTGTATAAGGTATGAGATAGGGGTCCTCTTTCCTTCTTTTGGTGTGGATATCCAGTTCTCTCAGCACCATTTGTTGAACAGACTGTTCTGCCCAAGCTGGGTGAGCTTGATAGGCTTGTACAAAATCACCTGGCTCTAGATGTGAGGTTCTGTTTTTGAACCAACAGTTTGGTTCCATTATTCTACGTGACCACCTTTAGGCCAGTGCCATGCTGTTTTTACCACTCTAGCTAGGTAATAGGATTTAAGGTCTGGAAGTGAGACCTCCTCCAACTTCACTTGTTCTTTCTAATTGTTTCTTGCTACTCAGGATCCCTTACCCTTCCAAATAAATCTGATAGTCATGCTTTCCATTTATTTAAAAAACGCTGGTGGAATTTTTATCGGAATTGCATTGAATGAAAAGTATATCAATTTGAGTAGAATTGACATCTTAATGATATTCAGTCTTTCAATCTGTGAATATGGACTACTCTTCCAATTATTTAGGTCTTTTTTTGATTTCTCTTAACAATGAGTTATTACAGTTTTCTGAGTACAAGTGATTTACATTGTTGGTTACATTTATTCCTAAATATTTGGATTTTATCTGTCATATTTTATTTTCTTTTGCCATTTTTAGTTACTTTTACTGATACAATTTTCATTTTTAGACTCTCTTCCAAACGTTCTCTCCTGTCTTTTTTTTCCAGGCTGTAGTGCACCCTTTAGTATTTCCTGCAAAACTGGTCTCTCTTAGTTACAAACTCTCAGTTTCTCTTTATCTGTGAATATTCTAAACTTGCCCTCATTTTTGAAAGACAATCTTACTGGATATAAGATTCTTGGCTAGAAGTTTTTTTCTTGCAGTATCTTAAATATATCATACCCCTATCTTCTTGCCTCCATGGTTTCTGATGAGAAATTTACACTTAATCTTATTGGGTATGGCTTATGTTATGCATTGCTTTTCTTTTGCTGCTCTCAGAATTCTCTTTGTCTTTGGCATGTGACATTCTAATTAGTATGTGCCTCAGAGTTGTTCTGTTTGGATTTTTTCAGGTGGGAGTAGGTTGTGCTTCTTGGACATAGATATCTATGTCCTTCAATAGGGTTGGGAAATTTTCTATTATTATTTCTCCAAATATTCCTTCTGTCCCTTTTTCCTTCTCTTCTCCTTCTGGGATACCCATGACATGTATTTTTTTATATCTCTTGCTGTTGTTTAGTTCCTTGAGACCTTGTTCAATTTTTTTCATTCTTCATCTGTTCTTTTGTATGTTCGCTTTCAGAGGCCATTTCTTCAAGCTCACCAATTCTTTCTTCCTCCTCAAGTCTGCTATTTTATGATTCCAGTGTTTTTTAAATTTTACTTAACTCACCTTTTATTCCCATAAGATCTGCTATTTTTCTATGTATGCTTTCAAATTCTTCTTTGTGCTCATCCAATGTCTTCTTAATATCCTTAATCTCTTTACACATCTCATGGAATTTATGATGGAGATTTGTTTGAACATGTATGATTAGTTGTCTCAACTCCTTTATGTCATCTGGAGGCTAATCTTGTTCCTTTAACTGGGCCATAGCTTCCTGTTTCTTGGTGTGGATTGTAATTTTTTGTTGGTGTCTTTGCATCTGGCTTATTAGAGTATTTTTTCTGGGTGCAGTTTCTCTCTTTAGTTTAGGGCTTCCTATCCTTTCTCCCTTGCTGGTTGCACAGTAGGAGCCAAGCATGTAGTTGGTACTGTAAGCTGTGGAGGCTCAAGCTGCCCTCATTGCCCCAGGGACAGATGAAGCTTCTCCCAACTTTCTCCTTTGCCAGGAGTAGGACAGAGTCACAGCTGTGTGGAATAATCCAAGTCATGCAGGCCTAGACTGTAGTTGCCCAGAGAGACTGGTGAAGCTTCACATCCCTTTCTCCCCTGCCTGGGGCAGGGATGGAGCTGCAGGTGTGGGCTGCAATCCAGGCAGTGCGGGTCCAAGATGACCGCAGTTGCCCAGTAGACTTCTGATTATTCAGTCTGTGCCTGCCAAATGTACCTGCAGTTACCTGGATAGGTTGGTGCAGGGCCCGCCAGCCTCCTCCCTGCCAGAGGTGGGGCTGGGGCCTAGGCTAGACCTGCAATACGATCTGGATGGAAAGAAGCGGGTCCCTATCAAGACTGTGATTTTCAGGCCACTCTGCTTCCCTTCCTGCCACGGATGGAGTTAAAATGGCAGCTGCCTGCCTCTTTCTGACTTGGACAGGTTTAAACTACCTGTTCTTAGGATTATACTTGTGCCCGATTAGGATTTACTAATCAGCGGCTGAAGTTGTTTCCCAGTTGTCTCTTCCTCCCCATTATTGGGAAGTGGAGCTTCCAAGTTCAGCCCTGGAAAAGCTCCCAAGGTGGCTGGTGCCTCCAGTGGAGGGAGTACACCCGCCTCCAGGGCATGGAGCCTCTACTTACGGATCTTCTCTGCAGAGGGTCAGTCTCCTCCTTCCATTCTTTAAAGGATGTTGCAGGATGCTCTTTTGGTCTCCTGGAGCTCCCAAACAGGTACTTCAGCTAGCTCTGAATGTTTACTACCTGCCCTGTGGGATGAACAGGCTCTAGGAGCTCCTTACTCCACTGCCGTCTTGCTGGTTTTCTCTGATGTGTTTTTTATCTCATCTCTTGTGTCTTTCATTCCCATGTGCTCTGTTACTTTTCTGTTCAGGATTTCACATTATTCTTTATGCTCACTCACTGTCTTCCTGATGTTTATTTCTTTAGCCATATTGATTTTCAACTCATTATTTTGATTTTGGAAATTTGTGTGCATCTCGTTATGTAGTTGTCTCAAATCCTGCATCTCTTCTGGGGCTTTGATATATTCCTTTTGTTGGGAAATGTCTTCCGTTTTCTTAGCGTGGCTCATAAATTTTGCTGATAGTTAGGCATCTGATTAGGATGGTAGTATACTCTGATGCCCAGTTTCTCTCTTTCCTAGGGGTTAGGGCAGGAGGCTGTGTGTTTCTACTACTCTTTGATTCTTAGTTCAACCTTCATTGTTAGGATTGATCCTGTTAGTTGCTCAAAACTGGTCCTGGACCCAGTAATAGGTTGCACACCTGCTTCCTAGGGCCTTGGGGAGAGAGGCTATAAAGGTTGCAAAATGCTTCTCTTATTTACTTTTAATTTTCTCACATGCATTTCCTTAGTCTGCCAGCAGATGGAGTTCTTTGGCAGTCCTCTCAGTTCAATGCCTGGTTGGAGTTTGAGTTTTGCTGTTGGGATTCTCCTCCTTTGTCCCTCTTTCTTCTGGGCAGTGTTCAGCCTCCGCCTGGTGTCTTAAACCCTAGAAGATCTTCCTGGCTGTTTCAGCCTGTCCTCTAGCTACTTTTCTGGTAGAGAAGAAAGTCCTGTGTCTTTCTAGTCTGTCATCTTCCCGGAACTCCTGATGAAGTTTAATAATTTTACTTTTTAAAAACATTTGTTTAAATACAACATATGGAAAAGTACATAGACAGATGTATGTAAGTTGAACAAATATTTATAAAGTGACTATTGATGAAATTGCAACAGGTGAAAGAAATAGGACATCGTCAGTGCACTGAAGAAGCCTCCTTTTTGTGTGCCGTCCCAGTCACAACCTGCTCTCCTGGGAACTAGCCACTGACCTGTCTTCAGTAGGGGGCTACGTGTCTGCAGGCATAGGAGGATGTCTCTCACCCATTCCATACTGATCTTCATATGGATTCACATGCATTCTTCATTCCTTTGCACCCGATGATAGAGTTCAGTACGTCCCAGCTCCTTGACCCGACATCTGACAAATACATTTATGTGTCTTACAATAAAATAAAATATGGTGATCTAGGTACCTTCCCCCCCCCCCCACCCCTTTGTGCTTAACCATGCTATAGCTGCTTACATGATTAAAAACGTGTTTTAAGTTTATAAAATAAATATAAACTACTGTGGAGGACAGGATGAAGAGATGCTTTTCAGGTAAGGCGGCTGGTGAAGCTTTGTGGAGGCAAAGGCCTTCGAGCTTTGTCTTAGAGGAGGGACTCTCAGCCTCACCTGCTCTTTGGAGTTGCCTGAGGAGCTTGTGAATACACCGGTATTCCTAGGTTCCATGATTAGAGAATCTATTTGGCCTTGGCTCAGCTCAGCTCATGGATTTTTCATGTGCTCCCTAGATGATTCTAATGTGTAGAACCAAGAACCAGTTCCTCTTACTAGAACATTCTCCTCACCCCAGGGCCAAGGTTTGGATTTTTGTTTGTTTTTAAATTTCTACTCTATCATGTACTGACTTATTTTAGTAAAATAACCCTAAAAATTATTTTTAGAAAAATAGGAAATAAAGCCATATAAAATGCAGGTCCAAACATTATTATTAGATTTGACAGGTGTGTAAGAACTGTTAGCAAATTGCTCTAAACATTTCAAAATGTTTATTCTTCTTTAAAAAAAAGATTTATTTATTTATGTATTTCTCCACCCCCCCCACCCCCCTACCCCCGGTTGTCTGTTCTCTGTGTCCATTTGCTGCGTCTTCTTTGTCCGCTTCTGTTGTTGTCAGCGGCACGGGAATCTTTGTTTCTTTTTGTTGTGTCATCTTGTTGTGTCAGCTCTCTGTGTGTGTGGCAACATTCCTGGGCAGGCTGTGCTTTTTTTCGCACTGGGCGGCTCTCCTTACGGGGCGCACTCCTTGCGCGTGGGGCTCCCCTACGTGGGGGACACCACTGCGTGGCATGGCACTCCTTGAGCGCATCAGCACTGCGCGTGGGCCAGCTCACCACACGGGTCAAGGAGGCCCGGGGTTTGAACCGCGGGCCTCCCATGTGGTAGGCAGACGCCCTAACCACTGGGCCAAGTCCGCCACCAAAATGTTTATTCTTGATTTCTGTACTTACTCTGCGGACATGCGACAGAGTTCGTGAACCAGTGCTGCTTTGCAGATCACACTTTGTGTAGTGCTGGTGTAGAGGGCAACATGGCAAGAGTGCATTAAATGAGCAGAAACCAGGTACCATGGGGAGTGGGTTGGGTTCAATTCGTATAGGGTCTTGAATGCTGGGTTAAATAGTTTGGCTTTCATTCTGTAGGCATTGGAGAGCCAGCGAATTCTTGGAGAGCAGTGACTCGATCACAGCTATGGAAGCTTACTTTTGGCAGTGTCTTATAAGATGGGTCTACAAGTGAGAATAAATTATTGACAATGACCTGAAAAGGGTAGGGCAGGGTACTGGTGAAAAGAAAATAATGTATCAAATTTCTGGGGAAGTCTCTCCAGAAATGCTAACAAACTCCTTAGAGGATGCAAAGTTTTAAACTATCTATTTTTTAAGCTTAAGTGATCCAAAGACTATATTTACATTTTTAAAAACCCAGCAACTACCCAATATATTTTCAGAAACTACACAGATAGAGGATCCAAGGAAGCAATGGCGGGGGGAGCAGGAGAAGATGCTGAAGGACTACCTCTCGGTGGCTCAGGACGCCCTGAGGACCCAGAAGGAGCTGTACCACGTGAAGGAGCAAAGACTGGCCTTGGCCCTGGATGAGTACGTGCGACTGAACGACGCTTACAAGGAAAAGTCAAGTTCTCGAACCAGCTGTAAGTACCGTTGCTTATTCAGACCTCAGAAATGGGAACCTGACTGTAGACAAGGAACGCCTCTTGCTTTTCTGTGGCATTTTTGAGTCCTTTTCCATCCTAACCAGGAAGAATTCCTGAGAGCCATTAGAGAGGGTGATACACACTGCAGATTTCCTGGAAAACTCTGTACCCCATTCTACATACAAGTCTCCCATTTGGGGATTATGTGTACCTTCTGTTTCCACTCCTCCCTCTGCCTTTGATTCATTTATGAGTTAATTTTTACCTTTTAGAACAGGGCAAATGATTTGGTTCTTTTTGCTATTCTCGTGCACTATTTTTAGTGATGATATGGATTAGCTGGAAGAAAGTTTTTAGTCACCATCTCTCATCCTGTAAATAGACAATCTGGAGTTGACCACGTTTTAAGGTGTGGTTATGATAATTGCAGAAGTTCTATTTGAGTTTTAAGTTTCTGAATAATCCATAGCTCTGATGAACTGTATCTGTTGTATCATAAAATACAGAGGAAATTAAGCACCAGGGGCTTTATGCTGTCCCTCTTTCCTCTGATTTAAAAGAAGAATAGGGGTTCTCAGATTACATTTTATATTTTACAGTGTCTGAGGAATGACAATAAAGGAATTATAAAAAACAAATATCCACAGTACCATGTAAATCTTGTTTTTAGTCTTGGTAAATTCTAAACTAAGAACTATTTATGTAATTTGCAAAGTGTTACTTTTGTTCTTCTTTTTGTTTTTCTCTCAAAAGTATTCTCAGGATCTTCATCCAGTACCAAATATGATCCCGATATTTTAAAAGCTGAGATCTCTACCACACGATTAAGGGTAAGACTATTTTACTGTGGTTCTGCACTGAACATACACATAGAAGTTGACGGCTGTGGGAGAGGTTTCCGTGGTCATCGTCCGTGCCTGTCCAGTAGGAAACTCCTCCACTCGGACCCAGTGGGTGGCTTTTCTCTTTGCTCGAACAAGCTCAGTGATGGGATTGTTATTTGTATTCCATTGTTGGGCAGCTTTTATTATTAGCAGGTAGTATGTTGAATTAAACTTAGAGTCTTCATAACAGATTTCCCCTCATTTTTTTTTTTTAAGATTTATTTATTTATTTATTTATTTATTTATTTATTTATTTCTCTCCCTCCCCCCCCCAACCCTAGTTGTCTGTTCTCTGTGTCTACTTGCTGCATCTTCTTTGTCTACTTCTGTTGTTGTCAGCAGCACGGGAATCTGTGTTTCTTTTTGTTGCGTCATCTTGTTGTGTCAGCTCTCCATGTGTGTGGCGCCATTCCTGGGCAGGCTGCACTTTCTTTCACGCTGGGAGGCTCTGCTACAGGGCGCACTCCTTGCGCATGGGGTTCCCCTACACGGGGGACACCCCTTCGTGGCAGGGCACTCCTTGCGCGCATCAGCACTGCGCATGGGCCAGCTCCACACGGGTCAAGGAGGCCCGGGGTTTGAACCCGCAGACCTCCCATGTGGTAGGTGGACGCCCTAACCACTGGGACAAGTCCGCTGCCCCAGATTTCCCCTCATCGTGTAGCGTTACATCCTTCAGGTTAGTGAGCTCTTCCCTGTTACGTTAAACAGCCCAGTATTTAAAGAGTCCGATAGTCGGTGTCCCAGGTCATTCCTTATCAAAGAGCCCAAACTTCCCTAGTTCCTTATCCTAAATCTTTTAATTAAAATATGGTTATATAAGTGGACCTTAATTGTCTTTGATTTTTTGAATCTTAATAGCTTGTTTGCAAAGTATGTAGCTCATGAAGCCGATACCAGGTCCTGAAATAGACAGTGCCCTGACCCCAAAACCCAGCTGGGTCTCCTCAAGACCTGGCTCTCCTCTTTCTCCCCAAAGGTAACACCGACTTCATCGACGGTGTGGACTGGTTTTTCTGCTCTGAACTTCTTGCGATTAGCATGGTACCTTGTGCTTTATTTGACGCCTGACTTCTTCTGTTCAGGAATATTTTGAGGTTCATTTGCGTTCACTTCTTTTGCTATGTTGGATTGCATTTTTATGTACATGCCATAAATTCTTAATGCCTTCTACTATTGCTGGGCATAATTGTTTATTCCAGTTTTGGTCACTGAAATCATGCCTTCGTGTACATTTTTATACATCCCTTTTAGTGTACATATGTATAAATTTGTGTTGGGTCTGTAACTAGGAGTGGACGTGCTGAGTCAAGAGGTATGCATATCTTCATCTTTAATTGATATTGCTAAAGAAGTTTCAGTCCTTATTTCTTCATATCTCTACTTAGGTCTCTAAATAACTTCCTGAGCATGGCTTTAGCCTGCATCTGTTAGTTTTGGTATTTTGTATTTTCATTATCATTCAGTTCAAATATTTTCTGACTTTGTGATTTCTCATATGAATATATTGGCTAATTTTCACAAAGTAGGAAATTTCCTTATATTCTTTTATTTTTAATTTCAGCTTAATTCTACTGTGTGTTTTTCAGTTCCGGAATTTCTGTTTAATTCTTTTTCTTTGTTTCCAGTTACTCATTGTGCCCAAAATCTGCACACTGGTATACAGGTTTTGAACAGTACAGTCACGGTTGTTTTTAAATTCCAAGTCAGTCAATGAAAGACCTAGACTTCCGATATGGCGTTACTTTGGCTCTTTCCTCTTATTTTTCAGTGGGTAATTGACTTCTTTAGCTGCTCTTTTTGTTCAGTAACATACGTTATGTAAGAACACATATAAAGATAATCTGAGACTCTGGGTGAAGTCTACTTCAGGGAGGACCTCCTTTGCTTCCTGTAGGCAGCTGGCCATGGGGCGGGGCGTCAGGTTGTTTTAATCCGGTCTGTGTGGTGGTGCTACTGAACCGCGGTCCTCCTCCTCGTCCCAGGGCAGGGCCCTTCCAGATTCCGGGTTGAAGCCCTCCTGGTTGGGGTCCTGGGCTCCCCTCTCCCTTCCCGCAGCTCTGTGGACTGCTAGCAGTTGCCCTCCCTGGTGCAGCCTCCTGCCACTGCGTTCTGCCCAGCTTCCTGACTCTTCTAATGGGTAGGCAGAGGAACTTCGGAAAAACACTGCCAGGGGTGGACGGTGACTCTGGGTCCTCTCACCTTGTGGACCTTGCTTCCGTGGTGGTTCTCCAAGCGCTTGTTGTTGCTGTTGTTTGAGGCACTGGGAATTGAACCTGGGGCTTCATACGTGGGAAGCAGGTGCTCAGCCACTGAGCTACACCCACCCCCTCCGCGGTCTTTAAGTAGATGCCTTTTTTCTCACAATTTTTCAGTTTATTCTCTGGAAAAGACCATGAAAAAATTTATCTAAAATTACTGGAAACAAAATCTTTCTTCAGTTTGGATTTATTGTTTATTGTTCTAATTTATTAATAGAAGTGTTCTCTGTCACTCGACCTTAGTTTTCCCTCCAGTGGGCCATGGGCCCATTACTTTGTCAGTCACTCCTTATTCCCCCTGGTATTTCTCAAGAATATCCAGGGGTAGTTGTCAGATGCCTTGCTGCTATATCTCCCTACTGTGCCTGTACATTTCTGTGATCTACTAGATCCCTTATCTGAAAAAAAGGCAATGAAAGTATTTCATCAAAACTTACTCATGTAAACTCCCATGCTCGCTTGGGCTGAGCACTCTAATTTATTACTTACTGCTCTCCGTCGAAATTATATTCAATACATTTTCACTTCTTAACTTTATAAGCCACTTTGTAATTGGAATAATAACTGCAGTCGATTGTTATAGCCTATCTATTTATATCCCTTTTTGGAAAAGATGGAAACTGAGTGGGGGTTTTAAAAAACAAATTAGAGTATCTCACACGATAGCCTTTTAAAGGGACACGGAGCCCCACCTCGAGCAGCGGTGGCGCAGAGCGCTGGTGTCACGTTCCCAGAGCTGTCTCCTCACAGAGTGGGGGCAGTGCAAACTCAGCCAGTTCCACGCCACCTCGGGCCTGCCCTCGTATCAGAGACTGAAACGCCATGTATTCATTTACATGTTTAGCTCTATGGGAACACAAAGCTGAATCAGACATACGTGCCCTCAAGAAGGTGCTTCCTTTGAAAAGGAGACTACAAGACACGGCTAAATAATATTAATAATATAAAATATATTATTTATTAATGTAATAAAACAAATATTCGTTAATAATAAAAGGTCCTAAGTGACACTGTCTTTATCTCTTTCATCAATGTGTGGGTGCTTGTTAAGTACTTCCTGGCAATGTAAATGCCTTTTCAGAAGTGTTCCCTTAGCAAATTGGCCCTTGTAGTCTCTGTTGCTTTGGTATTGCTTCAAGCCATGTCCTGGTAAAAACTTTGGAACAGATGGTGCTGTTACTCTGGTATTTGCACATTTGGCTGGGTATCATTTTCAGAATGCTCTGGCCATTCACAAGTAGATGGGTAGCTTGGCAGAGTCTCATGGATTTGATAACTGGGTCTATTGTGGCTTGGCTCTGCTGTGGAAATCCCTGGGTATACAAGTCCCTTTCACAAATTAATACCATGAAGTAGTAACTCATGAATGAACCAACTCTTCGTTGCTTTACTATCTCAGAGTACCTGCTTGCATTTTTGGGTTTCAGGAAGAGTTTTCAGGCAGAGCCAAATGCTTGTATCATACTCCACTATTGTGATATGACATTATTACCAGGTGTGTCCCCTTTGTTAGACCTAGGGGTCCCATGGTCAAGAACATGTATCTAAAGCAACTATTTTATATTATGGTCGTACGTTTTGGTTGAACTCCGGCAAATGGGATAACCGACTTTCTTTTTCTCTTCATATTAGATGTGGGATTTTTCTTTTAGGATCTTCAGAAATGAATTTGTGTTGTAGTTGGTGTGTTAAAAAAAAAAAAAGTACACCTGTCTTAGTGAGTTTGGAATTAAGAATGATTATGACTTGACTCATATTTGCCAAGGAAAAGTGGAAGTGAGACTAAAGCAGAGGATAACAGAGAGATACTGTTTGCAAGAACTGGTGCAATTTCTATTATGGCATGCCAGAAAGTTGAAATAATTAAAATTCATGGCACAGTAGAGTCTTTTTTCTAGAAGCCTTTCCAGATCTTGAATAGGTTAAACTAGAACACTTCATCACATTTGTAGATTTCATAATGTTTCATTCTTCGGTCTCTCTCACCTCCCCCTCATAATTTTGGATTTCCTTTCTAGCTCTTATGGGTACCACGTTACAAACTAAAAATAATCTACTTCAGAAGAAATCTTTCATTGATGTTTTTTCATTGGGAGGAGAGATTTACTTTCTCCCTCACCTAGGAAAGCCACTGTATGCATCTCTTCTGGTGTTGCTTCCAGTCTTCTCCTTCTTAATTCTCTTTTTTTCCTCTTTCTTCCCCTCCCCCTCCCCCGCCTTGCTGTTTTTGCTGTGTCCATTTTCTGTATCTATTTCTCTTCTTGTCTTCTCTTCCCGTCTTTCTCCTCTAGCATTCACTGGGATTCGATCCTGGGGGCCTCTGATGTGGACAGAGGTTCCCCCGTCAGTTGCACCACTTCAGTTAATAGTCTGCAGTGCTTCACCTTGACTCTCCCCTTCGTCTCTTTTGTTGTGTCATCATCTTGCTGCGTGACTCACTTGCATGGGCACTGGCCACCGTGCGGGCACTGGTTTACCATGCAGGCACTCACGTGGGCACTTGGCTTGCCACGCGGGCCCTTGCGCAGGCACTCAGCTTGCCACACGGGTTCTGCCTTGCCATGCAGGCACCCACATGGACCCTCGGCTCACTGCGTGGGCACTTGGCTCACCGTGCAGACACTTGGCTTGCCATGTGGGCACTGGCTCGCCACGCAGGCTCGTTTTCTCTTTTCCACCAGGAGGCCCTAGGAATCAAACCTGGGCCTTCCCATATGGTAGGCGGAGACCCTGTCACTTGAGCCACATCTGCTTCCCCATCTTAATTCTTAAACACACTTATGTCCATAGTGTTCATGGACAACTTATAAAATTAAATACAATTAACTCCTCCTAATGGAGATTTACAGTCTAACTAGACAAAATTGACAGGAAAATAATCATTTACCTTTGATCAATTTTAAATGATTCTATAAAGACCATAAAGCTTACTCTCTCATATTTTGAAGAGCCTTGGGAGTTAAGCTTTGTGGAACTGCATTAAGTAAAGATATGAACACATTACATTCAAACCACTACTGCCTGTATTTCTATATTTTTCCTTGACATCTATATACAATAAATACATTGGCCTAATATGCTCACATTAAGTCTGGAGAGACTCTTCTGAGGCTATGACAATGAAGCAGTGAGAATATGAAATAGCTATTTATGTTGCATTTGATTTTGCAATCTTCATTTTCGTAAGGTGCATATTTATTTCTAGAACTGAGGGTAGTAGGCATAATATGTTCAGCTTCAACCTAATCAAAGACCTAGACTCTCAGGGTTCTTCTTTAAGATATAGAGGAATTGGGAAGCGGACTTGGCCCAGTGGTTAGGGCGTCCGTCTACCACATGGGAGGTCCACGGTTCAAACCCCGGGCCTCCTTGACCCTTGTGGAGCTGGTCCATGCACAGTGCTGATGTGTGCAAGGAGTGCCCTGCCACGCAGGGGTGTCCCCCATGTAGGGGAGCCAAGGAGTGCACCCCGTAAGAAGAGTTGCCCAGCACGAAAGAAAGTGCAGCCTGCCCAGGAGTGGCGCCTCACACATGGAGAGCTGACACAACAAGATGACGCAGATTCCCGTGCCGCTGACAACAGAAGCAGACAAAAGAACATGCAGCAAATAGACAAAGAGAAGAGACAACTGGGGCTGGGGTAGGGAGGGGAGAGAAATAAATAAATTTTAAAATCTTAAAAAAAAAAGATACAGAGGAATAGAGTTGTGTAAATTTGGATAAGAAAATTTGGGCCCAGTTTTAGATGTTGTGCTTTTAGGAAGCACAACATAGTTCCAACAAGAAGATATTCTTTTCAAAATTAAGACTGGTGAAATCATGTGAATATCTTTTAAAAATTCTTCAGCCTTCTGTTTTTGCCTGTGAAGGAATAACTGCTAAAGGGATTGCCTTCTGGTAGTTGACAATTAGAAAGCTGTACAAAATCTATGAAGCAACTGTTTTTAAATTTTGAACCAAGAAGGCTGTAATTCCCTAAGAGCAGGGAAATGGATGAGGTGGACCCTGAGATTACTTTATTTGCAGTGCAGGGAGAAGGACCCAAACATAATGTGGAGTATCCCTGAGTTAAAGAGATGGAAGAAAAAGCTGAATAAGGTGGAAGTGGCTAGAATTTGTGTGGAAGAATACTGGAGAGAACATAAGAACTCACACATGGGTTCTCAAGTACAGACTGTAGAAGGGTCATGCCTTAGTAGTGGGTTCAAATTAGCCATAGACTAAAAACTGTTTTGGACCCACTCTAAGAAAAATTAAAAGCAAACCTCGAAAGGATCAAAGTTAGAACAAAGTCCAGTATTCCTTAAAGGAATACAACAAAATCCAGCATCCAACGCTGTAAAATTCACAATGTCCAACATCTAACTAAAACATTTTCAGGCATGTTGGGATGATCGGTAAGGATGGGGAGTTGTGGAAGAGAGGGATTACCAAGGGGCATGAGGAAACTTTGGGGAGTGAAAGATATATGTTCGTTATCTTGATTGTGATGATGGTTTCATGGGTATATACATATGTCAACATTTATCATAGTATATAGTTTATATATGTTCAACTTATAAAGACAATTACACATCAATAAAACTGTTAAAAATCTATCAAGTATGCAGGAAGCATAAAAATATAACCCACAGTAACAAAAAGAAATGACAGATATTGTTTAATTAGCAGACAAAAATGTTAAACATATTTTACACATGCTCATGAATACAGCGAAAACATGAAAATAATGAAGACAGAAATGACCAAAACGCAACTTCTACAGATGAAAGATACAATATGAGAAATGAAAAAAAAATGCTGTATGGGTATAACAGCAGAATATACACTTCAGATATAAAGATCAGTGAACTCAAAGACGTAGGAATAGAAAGTATCACAAATGAATTATGCAGAGGAAAAAAATGACAAATTTAACAGAGCATCCATTGTCATATAGGACAATATCAGGTGGTCTGATATAGTTTTTTGAAGTCACAAGAAAAGAGTAGGAGGAAGAAACTACAAAAAAAATACAAAAAAGTGCTAACAGATCTAGGGAGTTCAACAAACCCAATAAAGGAAAAAAATATCACACCAAGATACATCATAGCCAAATTGTTGAAAACCAGTAATAAGAGAAAATGTTTAAAGTAACCATGGGAAAAAAGTATACATCACACACAGTGGGACAGAGATGACAATTTCAACAGACTTCTATCAAAAACTATATAAGCCACAAGATGATGGGTTATCAACTTAGGTTTCTCTACCTTTCAAAAATGAAGGCAGGTGCATTTGCCCCAGCAGTCCCACCTGTAAGTCTCTGTTGTAGATGATGATTTTTTTTTAAACAACAAATCAGTTTTATTGATACATATTTATAAAGCATAAATCCATCCAAAGTATACAATCAATGGTATTTGGAATAATCACATAGTGATCCTGTCCAGGCACATTTATCTTATTTAATCCTAAAAACAAACTCAGTTGTTTCTCCAGTGTTCAGAAAGATACATAAACAGGCACAGGTTGGTTAAATGACATGGTCAAGGTCTTCTTGTTAATGAAGAAAATGAAGGGGAAAAAAATGCATGATCATATTCATATCTCATAAAACTAAATCCCATTTTCTTTTTTTGTCCTTCAGCATTGATATAATACCTTCTTTGCTTTTGCTACAAAAATATTACAATATTACTCTTACCTATAGTCTACAAATTAAATTAGTTGTATTTTTCCCATGTATCACCATATTCTTAACACCTTGTAATAGAGGAACATTCTTGTCTTTCTATTCTTTAAAACCACAATCCTCATCTGCCACCAAAATCACTGTCTTATACAGTCCCTGTATTATCCTCTGGCTATCTTTCAGTTAACATTAACCTCCCTGGACTACCCCATTTGAAAAATCTCCTTCCTCCCATTCAGCTCTCAGTTATTTGCTTACTCTTAGCTCATAATGGAAAGATGGATAAAATATTTGATATTTTCCCTTTTTTTACACCAGTTTATGTCCTAGCATTTACCAGAGATGATCAGTGAAGTTGCATTTATTTTTTTTAAAGCATCAATAAATTCTCACAGATTTAAATGTATTTGATGTGTTTTAGGTAATTGCAATTATCGATCTTCATATTGTCCCATCTTGGGCATATGGCAGCCTTTTCATATTGGATTCTGAGGCCTTTTGATTAAATCTCAATATTCTGATACTTTTCTTTCTTGCTTGTCTGAAAAGATGTTCTTGACTTTTTTTCCCCCCTCAAACCTGGAGTTAGACATTTCTCAAGAAACTGGTTCTTTTTAGTAAACAATGCTATTTAGAGACCTCAATCTCATATGCACGAATAGTCATTGCAGTTGGGTTAATAAGTGTGTATATTACAAAATCCAATGGATGTGTCATGATGATGGGAACGAGTGTTATTGGGGGGGGGAGAGGGGGGTGGGGGGATGGGGTTGAATGGGACCTCACATATATATTTTTAATGTAATATTATTACAAAGTCAATAAAAAATAAAAAAATAAAAAAAAATGTGTATAGGTTTTTTTCTTAATGTATTTAATATACATAAATCTCCAGTAATTAAAACAATGTGATATTGACATAAATGAGGAAGATCAGTAGAACTGAATATCTAGAAATAGACAGAAACACTTTCTTGAATTTAAATTATGATAATAGTTGCATGCTGTACATTTAGGGAAAAATGAATTATTCAATAAATGCTTATGTATACTGGTCTGCCCATTTTGAAAGAAATTAAGGTGGAAAAAGAAATTAAGGTAATTATACATTGAGCAAGATTTAAATCTAAAAAGTCCAGTCATGAACTTTTAAAATTATGTTAGCTAAAGCATTTAAAGCAAAGATTGATAGGGAAGAAATTGACAAAGCCAATATCATGATGAGATATTTTAATAATCAAGTCCAATAATTGACAGGGTCAAAAGTATTTGATCATTTAAGCATTAAACCATTGTTTTTTAATGCTTCATATATACCATCTTCTTTTTTCCACATTTAATATAGCAGAGAGCAAATGGAATGCCTACTGCATGTCAGGTACTGTTCTAGGTATTGGGATGTAGTGTAAATGAAACAAAGTAGCCGTTTTTACAGAGTTTAAGTTGTATTTAGATGGGAAAAATTTGAACAACTTAGTTAACAAGGTTAGCCTAATTAATGTAGGTAAAGCCTACAAATTAATGAATGCAAATTTATTTCTAGCATGGACTCATAAAAATTTACCACATGCTATCTGTAAAACTGCCCTTTAAAAAATTATTACAATGAATTGTTAGACTGTGCACATCGCTTGATGATGATGCCAATTAAGAAATTAATAATAAAAAGATAGCTAAAAATATAGAACTCATACAGTTGAGACCTTTAAACACATTTTTAGTTTAATTCATGGGTTAACAAGGTCAAATGGATATAGAATTATATAGTGATAAAAATACATATAAAATTTGTGGACTACACAACTAACACAATTTTAAATAGAAATTTATATAGTGAAATGAGAAATATTAAAAGTAAAACTTAATCACATTTAGAAGGATATGGAAAGAGCAGACTAAACTGATAGAAAATGGAAGGAAATAAAGACAAGAGCAATAATTAAATAAAAAATGGAGATAGAATAGTTCATCATTAGTTTTAAAAGCTTAAATTAAAGGAAATCAACCTTTGTAAAGACATCTGAAGAACAGAACAAAGAGAACACAGAAAACCAACAGTAGGAAGTTGTAACAGAATGTAACAGAATGATGGACTGTATGTCTCATTTTTTAAGATAATTAATGGTGAATATGATATAAATATGGTAACAAATAGAGCATGGATGAACTGCCAAGAAAGAAATTCCTAGAGGTAGTAAACCAGTTCCAGAACCAAGAATAGTAAACAGAAGACTAAAGTTGGCTTTGCCCTGAGAGAATTTGACAAGCTAGGTGCACATTGTTTCTGCCTTTTATGGTCCCATGGGGACAATGCTCAATTGCATAAAGTAGGGACCCAAAAGAATTAACCCTCAGTGTAAGAGAATACTAGAATTAAACCCTACACCCCAATATAACTGCCACTGTAGCACTGCTAGTTCTAGAAGTATCTGGAGAAACATTGCTAGATATGGAGAGGAAAAGAAAACGTTCCTATCTTTAAATTTATCAAAGACAGAATTCTTCACACAGATTTGTAACCTGAATTTATAGTACTAGGGTGGATTCAAAAAGCTGAAGCTGAAGATGTAGTTTAGTAATAGGTGTAAGTAATGAGCAGTGGTTGTGTCCAGTTGCTTGCAGATGTAAAATCTCTCTGGAGGAACATACCTCCAGCTTGTGCCTTCTACAGATAAAGTTCTAAGAGTATGACGTCATAGTCAAAAATAAAAATAAAAAAAAACACAAAGAAAAACCAGTGTGTCATGAATGAGAAACAGCAGAAAACTAAAAGAACTAAAAGAACTGGACTTCAAATGCTTCAGATTTTGGAGGTTTTGGATATGGAATATGAAATATCGTTAATAAGTTTAAAGGAATTTTAAAAAAGGATTGAAAATACAAGTAAAATACAAGTAAGGATACTATGAAAATGCCAAGGAGATTAGGAAAAGTACCATGAAATATATAATGATTAAAATTCACACTGCCAGAGAAAAAGGACAGATTATTTGCAAGCAAATGTTCAACAATGGGAGAGGGGGGATGATTTTTCCATAGCAGTTGTAGATGGAAAATAATATACAATAATACTTACTGTGGTCTAAGACATTTCAGACAAAATGGAAGTGTAACATATACCATTAATACTTTCTCACCACTGGAAATACTAAAGGAAAAACATCAGGCAGATGGAAATGATTCAAGTTGGAAGGTTTCAGATGAAAAGAATGATAAGCAAAGAAAGTGGTAATGAGTAGAATTGAAATAAAATGGCAACAGTCACTAGGAAATAAGCCAGGCTTAGTTAGGGAGGTCAGATTTTAAAGTATTTGTATTTTTCCTTTTTTCTTTGAGAACATGATAAAAATATTCAGTTTACTTTGGAAGTCTTTATGGTTCTTAAATTTTTAAACTTCTTACATTTTCTTGTGTATTCACCAAAGGAATAGAAATAGTGGATATGGGGGAATGAGATAAATAAAACAATACAATCCATAAGCAGGGAAAGAATAGAGAAGGCAGACAAAACGAAGGGCAGCAAATAAGATAGTAAAATTAAATCCATATGTATCAAGAATTAGAATATATATAATTGGATTAAATGTTTTAGTTAAAAAGACAAGGATTAACAGAGTAGACTTGGAGAGAAAATTCCACCTGTATGGTGCTTCCCTAAAACATAAAAATATGAAATAGTTAAAAGGATTAAAAAAAGATATACATCAAATTCTAACCAGAAGAAAGCTGGTACTGATTTGTTAATGTCAGAGAGAGAGATTTTAAGACAAAATACATCACCAGACAAGAAAAGGGGTCCTAAATTATAATGTAGCTATTAGAATATGTATAGGCCCTAAAATATGTAAAGCAAACATTGGCAGAAAATGCAAGGAGAAAATGACAAATCCACAATCAAAGTGAGAAAGTAACAATTGTAATATAGAATAGGTGAATAACATGGTCGTCAAGCTTAATCTGCTTAATATATGTTAACATTCCATAAAAAAGTGGGGAATACAATTTTCAAGGAAACTTGGAACATTCATGAAAACTGACCACATAGTAGGGTGTTAACCTAGTTTCAGAACGTTTCAAAGGACTATTCAGACCACATTCTCTGACCATAATGAATTTATTAGAAATCAGTTTAAAAGGTAAAAAGAACAAACAACTGATTTACAAACCTTCTGGAAAACCTAAAATGAAAAAAGACCAACAGTACACAGGGTTGGCAAAGATATGGCACAAATGAAGCTCGGTGCTGCTGATGGGAGTGGAAAGTAACAAATCATTTGGAAAACTAGTTTATCTACTAAAGCTGAGCATACGCATGCCTGTTACCTGGCGGCTTCGCACTTACCGACAGAATGTTCATCTCTTGAATGGCCTAGCCTAAGGTCAGAAATGTCTGCCAGTGGCAGACTGGGTAAGTGTGCAGTAATGTTGTACGACGCTGAAAATAAACGACCCCAGTTGCATGAGCTAATACAGTGTTGAGTGAATGAAGCTAGGCACAAAAGAATATGTACTATCTATACTATATGATTCCATTAATATAGAGTTCGTAAAGGACAAATCTTTACAGGGTTAGAAGGCAGGAGAGTGGCTGCCTTCGGGAGATGGGAAGGGTTAGTGTTTGGAGCGGCACAAGGGTGGCTTCTGGGACTCCGACTATGATTTTTTGAGCTGGTGGATGTTATATGATGTTTTTACTCTGGAGATTTTCATCGAGTGGTTAACTTATGATTGTTTTCTTTTATATATAATTGTTATACTTTGAAGTTTAAAATCCTTAGAAAGCTACATAATTTTGAAATTCAGAATCATTTATTTCTAAGAAATGGACGAAAGACTATGAATGTTCTTTGCTGATATTAGTGAGTAAACCTTTAAGGAGAAACAGGATATTTGCATGGACCCAAAGTATCTCTGAAAATATTCCTTACTTTCTCTGGTAGTTTCTCTTACTTTCTCTGGTATGTCCAAAGGGGTGCTGACGCAAAATATCAGAGATCTGTTGGCTTTTAGCAAGGGTGTTTATTTGGGGTAGAATCTTACAGTTACAAGGTCTTGAGGAGTCGTGTTCCTTCCCTCATCAAAGTCTGCTGCACGTGTGGGAGCAAGATGGCGGCCGGTCCCTGCGAGGGTTCAGCCTCCTCTTCCTCCTAAGGCTCAGTGGTCCCAGCTCCTTTTGATCTCAGCTGTCGGCTAGCATAAGGCGTGTCTCTCTCCCCAGGCTTGTTTCTTTCTTGGCTTTCTCCGCTGTTCAGGGCTCTGGTCTCTTCAGCTACAAACTATCAGGAGAACGGCTCAACTCCCCATGGCTCCAGCGTCCAAAACTGAACCTGCTTTCTCCTTCTCCGTGAATTTACTTCCCTGCCCTTGACTGACTATCCATTTATGTAGCCCACAAAGCCGGGGTGGGGGGCGAGTTGCCCTAATGACGTGGTCAAATAAAAGCCCAATCTTGATTTAACAAAATGAAAGTAAAACCTCTGAATCTAATACAGTCTAATATACCTAGAGGAACAGACCAGTTTACAAACACAATCCATTATCTGTTCTTGGAATTCATAAACAATACCAACCCACCACACTCTTCTCCCCTTCTTTTGTGCGAGCTGGACCTAGTGATCAATTTCTGAGTATGAAAAGGGAAAGATAGTCATTTTACAGTGCAGAAACCTGGCCAACACCGCCATACCAAGGATTAAGGTAGTATCATCAGCAGTGTCATGCAGGCAGCTTGTACCCAGATGCGTGATGAGAAGGACCCAGCCCCTCTGTGGCCTTCTCCCCCCAAATCTGTAACCTTGGTCTTATCATTAGGAAACACCAAACAAACCCAACTGAGGTACATTTTACAAAACATCTGACCAGTACACTTCAAAAGTGAATAGGACATCAAAAATAAGACTGAGGGAAGCAGACTTGGCCCAGTGGTTAGGGCATCCGTCTACCACATGGGAGGTCCGCAGTTCAAACCCCGGGCCTCCTTGACCCGTGTGCAGCTGGCCCATGCGCAGTGCTGATGCACGCAAGGAGTGCCCTGCCACGTAGGGGTGTCCCCCGCGTAGGGGTGCCCCACGCACAAGGAGTGTGCCCTGTAAGGAGAGCCGCCAGCGCGAAAGAAAGTGCAGCCTGCCCAGGAATGGCGCGACACACACGGAGAGCTGACACAACAAGATGACGCAACAAAAAGAAGCACAGATTCCTGGTGCTGCTGACAAGAATACAGGCGGACACAGAAGAACACACAGCAAATGGACAGAGAGAGCAGACAACTGGTGGGGGTGGGGAAGGGGAGAGAAATAAAAAGTAAATAAATCTTTAAAAAGAAAAAAAATAAGACAAAGGAACTGTCACAGATTCGAGGAGACAACAGAGACAGGACAACCAAACAGTGTGGCGTCTTAGATTGTATGCTGGAACAAGAAAGTGATAATAGTGGAAAAACTGGGGAACTCTAAATAATGTCTCTAGTTTTAATAATCATGTTTTAATAGGGTGGAAAGACATAGAAACTTAAAACCTTAAATGCATATTCTAGAAAGTAAGAAAGTCTTAAAATGAATGAGCAAAGCATTCAGCTTAGGAAGGAAAGCGGAATAAATCTAAAGAGAGTAGAACAAGGGACATGAAATTAAGGACAAAAATTATTGCGAAGAAATCATGGCCATAAAAGAGAGTAAAAGAGAGGGTCAATAAAGACAAAGTTTAGTTTTTAGAAAGAATAATAAAATTAAGAATATTAATAATAAGTTTGAGTTGACTTGAAAATGGGACAGAACATGAACAAATAAAATACAGAGATGAAAAGGAAGTAAAACTATAGGTGCTTAAGAAATAAGGCTATTATGAGCAAATTTATGCTATTACATTTGAATTTTGAGACAAATAAATTCCTATTAAAACATCATTGACCAAAAATTATTCTAGAAGGAAGAGAAAATCTGAATAGACTTGTTATTGTCAATAAAATTCTAGAGAAACCCTCAAGATTAAGCTAGCATAATAGTAACACCAAATCCTGACAGGATAATATGAGCAAAAAAGTATAGGCCAGTAATATATGCAAGCTTAGATGTAAAAATCCTAAGCACAGTATTGGAGACCTAAATGCAGCAATGTATTTAAAAATAATAGATCACAACCAAGTAGGGTTTATTCTGAGAATGTAGTTTAACATTTGAAAATTAATTATTCACTATACTGAGTCCAGGGGGTTCATTAATCATTGCAATGATACAGAAAAATCATTTTGATAAATTTAGTTTATACTCATGTTCAAAAAAAATTCCACCCAACTTGGAGTAAGTGCTGAAGAGCAGGGCCCGGGGAATGAGGGAGAGCTGGTTGCACTTTGGAGTCAGGTCATCGGGGTAAGACTTATGTAGGAGGGAACGTTGGCAAAGACTGGAGAGGGTGGGGAAGTGGCAGGGTGCAGGGGTCCCGTGGAGCAGGGCGGCGCTCCACGAGGAGCGAGAGGTCAGATGTGGCCGCGGCCCAGGGAGAGCTCCCGCCTCGCCAGCCCCTCTGAAGACTGGGTGTCAACCTGAGTTGGAAAGCCATTTTCGTCATGCGTTTCTCATTTGTATTTTTTCTTTACTAGTGTAATTAGTATAGAATGCTACATAATCTTTAGTTTTATCTTTGTTAGGAGGTGATTTGTTTTTTTCCTTCTTTTCGAATTCCTTTTGCTGTGTTGTTTTTTTTAATTTAGCAGCTTTATTGAGACATATTCACATACCTACTTTGTCAGTCAGCCAAAGCGGTGCTGATGCAAAATACCAGAAATCGTTTGGTTTTATAAAGGGTATTTATTTGGGGTAGGAGCTTACAGATACCAGGCCATAAAGCATAAGTTGTTTCCCTCACCAAAGTCTGTTGCCACATGATGGAGCAAGATGGCTGCTGAGGTCTGCCAGGGCTCAGGCTTCCCGGGTTCCTCTCTTCCTGGGTTTCATTTCTCTTCTTGCTCAGCTCCTCTCTTTTCTCCACAAGGTCAGCTGTAGATTATTGGGCAAACAGCTTGTTTCTTTTCCTAGGGCCTTCTCCCTTTCCCCACGACCAAGCTCCTCTCTGTGCTTCCTTCCCAGGGCTCCAGCTCAAGACTCCAGCATCAAACTCCAACATCAAGATCTCCAACTCTGTCCTTTGCCATGCCTTTTATCTATGAGTCTCCACCCACCATGGGAGGAGACTCAACACCCTACCAATAGGGCCCAATCAAAGCCCTAATCATAATTTAACTGTGCCCAGGCACAGACCAGTTTGCAAACATAATCCAATATCTATTTTTGGAATTAATGAACCATATCCAACTGCTGCACATTTCATATGATTCACCCATTCCAAGTATACAATTCAGGGTATTTAGTATATTCACAGAAATGTTTGGCCATCCGTAGAGTTTAACCTTAGAACATTTTCATTGCTTCATAATGAAATCCCATGTCCATTAAGTCACTTACCATTTCCTCCCAATCCCCTAGCCCTAGGCAACTACTAATCTCTTTTCTGTTTGTATAAAATTACCTGTTCTGGACATTTCATATAAAAGAGATCATAGCATTTGTGGTCATTGTGAATGTCTTCTTTCATTTAGCATAATGTTTTTATGATTCATCCATACTGGAGCATGTATCAGGACTGCATACCTTTCTATTGCCAAATAATATTCCATTGTATGCATGTACGACATTTATTTGTCCATTCGTTATTTGATGGACTTTGAGTTCTTTCCACTCTTTGGCTGTTATTAGTTGTTGCTATGAACATATGTGTACATGTTCTTGTGTGGACACAGATTTTCATTTCTCTTGGGTATGTACTTAGGAGTGGACCTGCTGGGCCATATGGTAACTTGTCAATTTATTTCATTTTGATTCCTTATGGAGATCTACCTTTGTATATTTCGTAAATCTTCACATGGGTTTTCATAGTTTTTTTTGTTTGTTTGTTTCCTTGTTTCTAAAAGTTTTGTGTGTATGTTTTAAAATATTGAATGCAACCATCTTGTTTCTGATGAGAGAATCCACTTACTAGTCATCAAAAATGGTTCTGTGAACATCTGGGATTCTGTTTCTCTCCTCTTGAGGGAAGTTAATTTTTTTATTTTTATCCCTTGTCCTTTGGCTATCTGGAGCTATTTCTCATTTTCTTTAAAGGTGACTTTAGAGATGAGGCAGGGTGATGAGGATTTTTAGTAAGGTCGTAACAGTAGTCAAAAGAAAGATTTGAGGAAGGAACAGGTTGACGGTTGCCCTTTATTGGCTTGCTTGAGGAGCTTCCTGCAAGACAATGAAGGGAATGGTGAAGAGAGAAGAGAGTCATTAGTAAAATACCATTTTGCTCATTATAGCTTTAATGTTGAGAGGTGCACTTTTAGGCCAAGCATGAAACCTGCCTGTCTTGTGATCCTTCTAAAGTCCACAAGGTTTCTAGAATTTATTTTTCTCTTAATTGTCATTTTCTTCCTTCTCCCTCTTTTAAATTAAAACTTATCACACTCGGATAGTAAGAGAAGCTGAGAAGCTCTATGATCTCCATTCACACCATTTAATCACAATATTTTCCTGTTTTTCAGAGATAACTTTAAAGTCATTTAAAATCTCAGTTGCCTTGGTGTAGTCAATGTAGAAAGGAGGAAATGTGCGAAAGTCGTAGCTCTCTTGCCTCCAGTTTGGTATTCAGTGTTGTGAGATTTGATTCCGTAGAAACAGGTCTATAAAACTGGATGGTCTGGAGCAGAGGGGGCTCAAGCGATTAGGTGCCGGCCTCCCACATGGGAGGCCCTGAGTTCAGTTCCAGGCTGCCTCCTGAAAAAAAAAGACGAGCAGAGAGTGAGGGCAAACAGGGGAATAGAAGTAAAGAAATAAAAATAAATAAAAAAGAAACAAAACTCAACAGTAAAAGAATCCAGTTAGAACAGGGAAAAAAGGCAAGAAGAAACACTTCACCCAAATAGAAATACCATTGATTGCAGGCTTTGGATGGAGTGTGTGCTTTACTATAGTAAATAAATTTGATTTGTTTTTAAAATTTTTTTATTTTAAATAAAATTGATTTATTATTATTTTTTAATTAGATGTTTGGCTATGGCTGCAGAAAGTTCAATACTTAAGAGAAAACATAGGCCGTTCCTGTGGCTATTCATATTTTCATTTTGGGTGGGATATGGCCATAATGAAAACTTTTAGCTGTAAGGTACAATTAGGGCCTTAGATTGTATTTTGGTTCTTCTGGTGCATTTCTAGTTTGTCTTTTATCTAAAACTTTTTTATTATTGTAGTTTTAAAAAAATTCTAGGTTTTAGATATGTCTATGCTGCTTAGTAGCAGTGTAATCTTCAGCGGGTTATGTATTCGTTCCCTTTAGGTCACAAATTCTTCCCCTATAAAAAGAAGATTAATACTGAATCCATTGCATCAAGATGGTAGGGTGAGACTGCCCAGGTTCTGGAGCTTTGCAAATGATGGTTTGCTAGTTCTTGTGTGTTGCTTCAAGCTTCTGTGAACAGTTAAATGGTTGTGGTAACAGGGTGGGCACTGAATGAGGAAAAGTGCACCTAGAAATAGTCAGATCTCCTGGAGCCCTTACTTTCCCTCCTCTGCCTTCACCGGCTTGGCGTGGAACTGCCCCCTCCTCCAGGGCGGGGCCCTGGCCCCAGTTCTGAAGGAGTGGGATCGCCTTTGTGTGCATACTAGGATAGCGGTCTGTCTGTGCAGTATCTCCTGTGGCACCTGGAGGACAGATCGGGAAACTCACCACAGTCCCATTGTCCCAGACTTGCCCTCTGTGCAGAGGTGGCTTGCAGAGCTCTTATACAGAACTCTGTGAGAGAACAGTCCATTTGTAGCTACATGGGACAAAGGATAGTGGCTGTAAGAATACACTGCAGCAGTTTCCCAGGGCAAAGAGGACATTTGGATCCGTGTAAAGGGAGAATTGCTAGGCCCTATGTGTAAGTCCAGCACAAGGTGCATGCTCAGAAAAGACCAGGGAGGACCTGATACTTTTACCTGAGGCTCTTCTCTGAACTTACTGTTAGCAAGTCTAAATTCTGAAGAGGAGCACTCCACAGGCCAGGCTGCCAAGAGCGAGCAGAGTGTTTTCTTCTTCTCTTTCTTTTTTTCTTGTTAGCTCCTGGTATTCCATGAAATCATTCATAATAGTAACTATATACAAGGATCAGATGTCTCAGTGTCTAAACTTCAGAGATAACAAATTAAAATATCAAAGTGTTCAGGTTACAACCAAAGATTATAAAACATACAAAGCAATGTCCCTTGTACCAGAGCAGGATAAGGCGTTCGAAACCTGCAGTGAGGAAGACCAGATTTGGACATACCAGAAAATATTTCTTTTACAAAGACCCTAAATATACTCATAGAGCTGAAGGAAACTGTGGACAGAGTACTAAAGGAAATCACACACACACACAATAAAAAGAAAAAAGAAAAACAGAAAAAATAAAGGAAATCAGAAAAGTAATGGATGAACATAAAGAGAATTTCAGTAATGAGATAAACATCATAAAAATGAGCCAAACAGAGTTGCAGACCACAGTAAGAGAAATTAAACATTCCCTTCAAGTTTTCGACAGTAGATTGACACTGGCAGAAGAGTCAGTGATTTGAAGAAAAGATGATTGAAATTATGGATTTCTAAAGCAGAAAGAATAAAGAATGAAGAAAAGTGAGGGGAGCCTGAGGAACCTGTAAGACGTCATGAAACATTCAAGTTACACATTGTGGGGGTCGCACAAAAAGGAGAACAGGGCAGAGAGAATATTCAAAGAAATAATGGGTGAATATTTCCCCAGACTTAATGGGAGACACCAATTTACTCGTCCAACTAGCTCAACACCACCAAACTGCCCAGTGCAAATATGGAGACTCCTGAAAGCTGCAAGAGAGAAGCAATGCATTTTGTACAAAGAAGCCCCAGTAAGATTAATTATGATTCCTTATCATAAATCATGGAATCAAGAGCAGGGGGATGACACTTTTATATATATAAGTGCTGAAGGGAAAAAATTGCCTACCAAGAATTCTATAATTGGCAAAACTGTCTTTAAAAATGAGGGAGAGTTTAAGACATTCACAGATAAGCCGAGGAAGTTTGTCACCACTGGAGTGGTCCTCCGTGAAATGCTAAAGGGAATCTTCTTAGGTTGAATGAAAAAGATGCTAAATGACAGAAATAAAGGTATCTGGTAAAGGTAATAACATGGATATATAAGTATCATTACTATTGTATTTTTCATTTGTAATTCTACTTTCTACTTGCTACAGTACCTAAAATGCAAATTCATAGAAAATAATGTTAAATCAATGGTTTTTGAGCTCATAAATTATAAATATGTAATTTGCAACATTAACTAAATGAAGATCTGGAGTTAGAGAGGTTTAGGAACATAGTTTGTGTGTATGCTATTCAAGTTAAGCTGGTGTCAAACCAGATGAGATTGTTACAGAATCAAGATACTAAATTTCAGCCAATGGAACCATTAAGAAAATATTGGAAAAATACTCACGGAAGGAAATGAGAAAGGATTCTATAGACTTAATTATGAAATATCAACCAGATACAAAAATAAGCAGTAATGAAAGTATTCAGGGACCAAAAAAAGCTATAAGGCATAAAATAACCAAATTGCAAAATGGCAGAAGAAACTCCTACATTATCAGTAGTTGCTTTATATTTAAATGGGTTAAACTTGTATAAAGAACTCTAGAAGTCATTACTGGAAGAAATTAAAGATCTCAATAAAGAGAAATAATATCTAGTTGGCATATATCTGTTTTCATTTTTTAGTGAATGAACTTTTTCATAGTTAACAAAATGCATCATTTATTTTGGGAGCTGAAAATCATTTAGATAATCTAATGAAAAGACTCCTACAAAATACAATTATTAAGTTACAGCCAAATTTAGGTCAAACTAAATAATGTGGGTGAAAAAAAAAATCATATCCTTTAAGCACATCCACATTAGCTTCCTATACCATTGTCACCCAACAATGTACAATAAAATCTCTTATCAGTTAAACGGAGGAGAGTCTGTGTTTGTCATAGTTGAATTTTAGAATTTTTTGTGATAATTTGGAAAAATTGTAAATTGGTCTTTCTTCCCATTCCAAATGATTTAAGATGAAATATGATTTTATGTCCATGAAATGCACTAATTCTTTTTATTCATTTCTTCTATGTGGGCTCAGTATTGCCATTGTTTTTTATCAGTTGTCTTTTCAAAGGTAAAGACAAGTTGCAGACCAGCTATTTTGATTTGCTATTGATTTTTGGATTAACTGGTTGGTTTTGTTCAGTATTTAAATAAAAGCATTATTGTCTTTTCTGTAAAAATCACTTGATAATATGTCAGAAATAGAAGTACCCGTGGAATGAGCTCTTGATTGCTGAGAACTCCTTTGCCATGCCACTCTTCTGGAGCTCAGCCTGTAAGGCGATGCACTGTCAGCGAGGCCCTTGCTCTCTGCCAGGGTGGGAGCACTGTCAGTTATCTCTTCCCCCTGAGAGCGGTCCAGGTGCTCAGGCTGTGGCCAGTACTTCCTCCTTTGCATCCCAGTTCCACTTTGTTTATACCTCTCTTTGTACTTGTACACTGGGCTTTGCAATAGAATTATTTGTGTTTACTTTTCCCTAATAAAATGTAAGTGTTTTAGGGTGCAAGCTGTTAAAGATCAAATGAAAGAGATAAATTATTGAGTATCTACTTCATCCAAAGTACTGTGCCTTAAGTATACAAACAGGAGCATTACACAGCTGTTGTCCTTGTCGTTTCATTCCTCATAGTGGCTCTCTCTCCTGACTTTTTTCTCTTCTCCTCCATGATGCTCTTTCTTTCCGTAATTCTTCTTTTACCACTACTTCACAATATTTTGCCTCTTCTTCTATTAGACTTCTGGATGATGAAGATGCCTGAAGCTTGTTCCTGGAATTTCTTCTCTTTTTAGTATGCAGACCATCTAGGTGATCTAATTTATTTTCATGCATCTAAATGTCTCTGATTCTTAATTTTGTATCTCTAGTCCAGACACTCTCCCTTCCACTACCAAGTGAACCGCTGCTGATGTCTCTCTCCACTTAAATATCAGCAAGGCTTTATATCCTACAGGACTTCTATCTAACCCCTCAAACTAAATTAGGTCGTGTACCCCTTTTATCCTAAACTTTTCCTTTATTGCACCTTTGGCAATTAATAAGGTTTCTATCATTGGATGATTATTTACTCACTACCTGGCTTCTCCTGTCTTATAAGATCCAAGAGAGCCGGGTTGATGTCTATTTTGTTCACACTTCAGAAACAGGACCTGACACATCGTGGAGAGTCAATAAGTATTTGTGCAATGTACAAATGAAATAGAAAATAAAGTTTAAAACCAAATTGAAATATTGCACATTAGAACATTTTTAAAATTTGACTGGTTAATACATGTAAATGAATGCCTGACTCCAGTGTAAAGATCTTTAATTCACGACTAAACCAGGCATGTGCTGTGTTTGCCATCATCAAATTTTAGTGGCATTACTACCAAAGAATGTATATGGCATTAGGAAAAATATTTTTTACCGTTTGAAAACAAGTATTTATTGCTCACCTACTGTTTGCCTTGTATGTCTCCAGATACAGCTGGTTTGCAGCTAGCTTCCTTTCCCATGGGGGACAGACAGTAAACAAGCACACAGACAATTTCAGTTCATCAATAGAGCAGAGCCGTGTGAGAGGGGGTGACTGGGAGTGGAGGTTAAAGAAGTCCTGTTGAGCAGGGCACGGCTGGCCTGGGAGCTGAACGCCAGGAAGGAGCCGGCCCCGGCGCTGTGTGGGTTGAGGCTTCTGGGCAAAGGGCGGAGCGCGTGCGGAAGCGCTGAGGCGCTGCTATCATCAGCCTGGCATGCTCTCGAAACGGGTGGCCAGTCACCCAGGGGGAAGTGAGTGCAGAGAAAGGGCACAAAACACAGGCAGAAGATACCTTGGTTTGAAATTCTGACTCTGTCCCTTACTGGCTGGTTATTGTGAAATAGAGCAGTAATGATAGCCAGCTCACAGGACTTTTGCTAAATATGTAAATATTTATGTTGAACATGGTTAATATACTTTCCATTGAATTTATCTCAAGGAGAAACTGGTGAAGTATATGCTGCTTAAACTTAGGCTTTGTTTGTATGTTTAATATTTTACTTATGGATGATCTTTAAAAACAATGCAAAAAACCAATGTGATAATGCCAGTTATTTACATTCATATATGCTTTGGTTTCTTACAAAAGGTTAAAAAGCTGAAGAGAGAACTCTCACAGATGAAGCAAGAATTGCTCTATAAGGAACAAGGCTTTGAAACATTGCAACAGTGAGTATAAAAATACTGAAGTTGACTTTAGAATAACTGAGAGTCCCCTAACTAATAACCAAAGAAACTAGAAGTTCAGGCAACATAGGAGATTTCTCAAAGAAGTTTTTAAAAAAGCACAGAAGTAAAAAGCTCAAAGCTTTGCACCAAAAAACTACAAGTAATCAAACAACAAAAAAGCTTGGGGAGATCTATATACTTTGAAAAGGTATGAAGTTTTATTAATCATTGGAGAGTCAAAGAAACTGGAGTCGAAAAACACAACTTTGTCTCCTGGGCCCTGCCAGCCTGCTCTAAAATGTGGTAGAGAGCTAAGATAATAGGCGCAAGAGCCTCCTCTCCGTCTTCCGCTCTAGAGACTGGACTGGATGGGCCTGCCGCTTAATCCCCGAAGTGGGGGTGCAGCCCCGGGGCCCCGAGCCCGCCAGGGGTGGCCCAGCACCTAGCCCCGGCTGATCTCGGAGGAGATCAGTGTGTCTTCTCTTCTTCCCAGTTCATTACTGAAATCCGAGGGCTCCTTGGCACAACTTTGGGGTGGAACAAGTGTAGAGAAAGTGTAGATGACCACGGCGAGCAGGGTCTGGAGCCCCCGCCTCGCCGCTGGCGGCCCCCGCCCTCCCTGCTAGTGAGGCCCCGTCACAGCCCCCCCACCCGGTGTCAGGCCGAGGAGGAGCCTGTGGTTCTCAAGCCCCGGGGCCTCCGAGAGGAGCAGAGGTTCAGACCGTGAAAGGCGTCCCCCTGCTTCTCCTGCCTCCTCCAGTGCAGGGCCAGGCTCCACGGATGGTGGGGCAGTGTTTGTAGGTGTCTGCCTGGTCGGCTCTGCGTTCAGGCAGGCGTCCTGTTCTGTGTGCTTCCCTCGGTAGCACCTCAGGAAGCCACGCTGGTCCCGTGGACCACTGTGAGTAAGGACCCAGCTCTGTCTCTTTTCTCTGGAAACTGCTCCGACCTCTACTTCTGCGCAATTGAGGATAACCTAAGGCAGGGAGGTAGCTCCCCTTTAAAGAACCTGTGCGACTCTGGCTCCGAGAACGTAGGCTGGTTGTTCCCTGAGTCTGGACGATGAGCTATGTCGTGGGACACCCAGTCAGTCTTTTGGCCACTGGCCACATGATTTGAGTGTCAGGCTTGGGTCTTATGGCTCTGTCGTTTTTTTTCCTGCTCAGCTCATTTAATCAAGACCATGTTATTCTTTCAGACATTTACAGTTTGCAGGTCTTAAAATCTGACTGCATGTTAGACTACTGCGGAGAGCTCTTAAAAGAATACCTGTTTCTGGTCTCCATCCCAGAGTTTAAGAGATCCCAGGTGGTTCTTGAGTCTAACCATGCTCTAAGAGCCTCATCTGATTGCAGCGCTCCCCTGAAAACCAGGCAGATCTACAGTTATGTGTACATGTTTTTAAAATAATCGCGTATCAATTTAAAGGGGGCTTTGTGGTGGGGATGGGGAGAGAAAACAAACTTTGAAGAATGCCATAAAATCTTGAGCCATACATACATTAAACCTTTTTAATTGAAATTATACTTTATGCCACTACCTGGGATTAAAGGTCAGCCGTGCTTGCTGTTTTTGTTATACTGATGTAACAATGCTGTATTGTTTCAAAGTAGTTTCCTTGCAAGCAGTTTTTATAGGAATCTGAGGCATGTTTAAGAATCTGTCAATAACATTCCATAACAAAACAAAAGACATTTGTTGTAGAAATTCAGGCCTTCTCTTGGAATGAGTCTAATCCCTTAAACCAAGAGTGGAGAGATAGGATACCTAACGTCAGAGACCTCTCTTTGTCCTAACTGTAGACAAAATAAAGCCATTTCACTCAGATGTGGACCATCTTGGTACTAAAACACTGTATGGTAACTGATCGAACCCAGAGCCGAGCTTTCAGGAGAGCACATCCCGGATACTTCAAAGGGACTTTGTGGCTGTGACAGCAAACACATTTCAGGAAGAGATTTAACTGGAATTCCACTGCAGGCTTTTATAGCTTTTTCACTTATTTGCAATAGAAGGTAATATTTTTTGTTGAATCTGGAGCTATGGCATTTAATTAAACCCAGGCTTTCATTTTACTTGGTACAGTAGTTTTATGCTGAGTACAGTAGTTTTATGCTGAGTGACAAGCATAGTTCTGTTGTCTCTGTTCCTCATTGCAGTTGGGGGTACCATATTTTGCTTTGGCGAGGAATAGCCAAGGAGTGTAACATAGCTTTTATGTCTAGATGAATACCAGAAAAATGTATATTTCCACAGTGTCTCCTCTAGTGTGCACTCAAAATTGGAAAATGGGAAGTGCTGAAACACCTGGCAAGCTAAAGGCATATACAAATTTCATGAAAGCTTGCTGTACACATTTTCTGTCGAAAACATGTAAATGGTAGTCTTTTCTCTTTCAGAGGAGGCTAAGACTTAGGGAAAAAATTACTATAATTTTATTTATTTTAAGGAAAATACATTTGTTCAACTTGATACTTTTCGAATTAAGAACAAGGAGCACAGTACTTTGTTTTTAAAATTAGCAAATAATGCTGCCATTTTATTTTATGGTCAGGGTCAGAAGAGACAATGTGAGAGATGAAAAGTGAAGGAAGAAAAAGGAGAAGTATGGAGATAATGGGAAAAAGTGATACGTCAAGTAAAGTAGAGAAGCTCAGAGGAAGCAGAAGAAAGGGAAGGACTGAAAAGGGGCTTTGTGACAAACGCTGATTTTTTAGGAGGTGCTGGGGATTGCAACAAGGGCCTCATACGTGGGAAGAGGGCGCTCACCCACGAGCCGCACCCGCTCCCTGGACTCTCATTTGAGAACTTGTGCTTGCCATGTGGAGGATCTTGGGCAGCACGGATGGCTGGGGAGAGCCAGCAGCATGATAGTGAAGAAAGTGTTAAGCCTTTTTTAAAAAAGAATCAGGTGGGGAGCAGATGTGGCTCAGCCCCTTGGGCACCTGCCTGCCACATGGGAGGTCCCAGGTTCAGGCCCCGTGCCTCCTAAAGAAGACGAGCAGATGCCTTCTCCCTCCACAGCAGAGCTAAAAAGCGCCACCTTTGCTCCTACAGAGCTAGACTCTGCCTCTGCCGCAACAAGCAGAGGCCACGAGCCAGCAGACGCCGCAGCCCGCAGGGGGCGGGTGTGGCTCAGGCCGTTGGGCACTCGCCTCCCGTGTGGGAGGCCCCAGGTTTGGTTCCCAGTGCCACCTGGAGAAGGCGAGCAGACAGTGAGCAGACAGGTGAGAGCCACCTGGGGCAGGGAGGGATAAATAAAGACAAATCAAGTTAATAAAAAATAAGTCTTTAAAAAAAAAAAAGAATTAGGTGACATGCTTGGGCTTTTCAAACACAAAGAATTAGGTTACACAAAATCCTGTGACATAGGGTGATAAAGTGAAACATAAGGACATTTGGTAAGCAGAGCTGCAGGATCTCATTGAAGAGCTGTTTATTCAGTGCGAGTTGACAGCCTTATTCCTACTTGTGAACTTACTTAGCATGGCAAGCAGTTTCATCTTAATTCCTAACTTTTATACAAATAGAATAAATATTTAAAAAGAACTAAGTAAATGTGGCTCCAGCAGTTAAGCACCTGCCTCCCACATGAGAGGTCCCCCGTTTGGTTCCTGGGCCTCCCAAAGAAGACAGAAAAATAACGAGCAGACATTGAGTAAAAATAACAAGCAAATAGTGAGCAAAAACAAGGGAGCAAGCAGTGGATGTGGTTCAAGCAGTTGAGCTCCTGCCTCCCAAACGGGAAGTCCCAAGTTTGGTTCCCAGTGAAGAAAAAACAAAAAGCAGACAGTGAGCAAAACAAACAAACAGACAAAAACAATGCACACAATGAGCAAACAGATGAGGAAGCCATCTCAGGTGGGGGAGGGAAGAAAAAAGGGGGAGCGACCATAGCTCAAGTGGTTGAATGCCTGCTTCCCATCTACGAGGTCTTGGATTCAATCCCAGTATCTCCTAAAAACAAATGGAAAAACCATTTCTCACTGGGAAGCAGATGTAGCTCAGTGGTTGAGCACCTGCTTGCCATGTATGAGGTCCCAAGTTCAATCCCCGGTACCTCTTAAAAAAAAAAAAAGTAAGAAACTAACTACAAATCCAAATACTGTAGGTAATAATTACTACCATTTATTAACGACACTGGGCTAGCTTCTGCACAAACCTTATGGCGTGTAAAATAGGCAGCGGCGATGAATCCTATAGCTCCTTTAGCTGTTCAGTTAGTTCATTGGCATTACCGTTTGCTGCTAAAGCGTGTTTACCTGTGCCTGCCTGCCTGCCTTAGGGAAGAGATCAGGATCTGCATGTGAGCGAGGTTTGAGTTCAGCCAGAGGGATCCTCCGGGCAGAGGGAAGACAGAAAGACATGTATTTATTTCAGCCTGAAAGTGAGGAGAAATGGGGTTGGTGTCGAGTGAGGGGTTAGGGAAATCTTAGCTAGAAGCGACTAGAAGAGAAAGGAGGGGAAGCGATCAGCTTGAAAGGATGCTACTTGTATGAGAGTCAAGAAGTAAGATCAACTGAGACAGTCCAAAACTCAAAACCTGTGTCTCCTGCCAGCTCAATTTGTTCTCTGTCATTCTTTGATTTTTTTTCCCTTTTTTAACAGAATTGATCAAAAAATGTCCGGCGGCCAGAGTGGGTATGAACTAAATGAAGCCAAAGCCATTCTAATTGAACTGAAATCTATCAGAAAGGCTATTAGCTCAGGTGAAAAAGAAAAGCAAGATCTGATGCAGGTATGTTGTAAAGCACTTTTATTAGGCCAAGCTACTACCTTTTGGGGTTTCTGAGGCAAACCTCAGAGTCTGAGCGGTCCTTTATCACACCCGGCCCATTTGCACAGAATTTTTTCCCCTTAGGAGAGTGAGTGGTAAAGGCACTAAGGCAAACAGACTGCCCAGGAGGAGAACAGACTGCTTTAGAGGTTCTGATATGCTTCTTTGGAAGCAGGCTCTGGATGGCCTTCAAGACAGCGGGGTGGATTCTGGGACCCTGTGAAGAGTTAGCATCTTGGTGCACCCTGGAACCCTGAAAACTTCACGCGGGACCCGGATAAGCAGTGATTCTCAGCCCCAGATAAGTGTGGAGAAAGTCAGCATCCTGCAGGCAGAAGTTATGCCCTGGGGGCTGGGGGCAGGCGCTGAGGAGCTTAGCCGAGCTTCTCCTGCTGCCCCGCGGGATTCTGAGACGCTGAGAGTGCAGTGGGGAATGTTCCCACTGAGAACCACCTGCAGAATCTCCCTAGAAAAGCTGCCCATGGCAGTAGATGCCCAGGCTGTACCTGACACTTCCAAAGCACAGGTTTTAGCTCCAAAAGATCCAGTTGCGTTTGTGGTTAAAAAAAAGGCAAAACAGCCTTCAGCGGTTAGTATTCTGCATTTTGAATATCTGTACTTAGCAGATATTGTCATGTTTTTAAAAAAGGGTACCATCTCTTCTTCCCGTCTCTCCATCTCATAGTTGTCACTAGCACTGAGAAGTCTTTGTATTTATATTTGGAGTTTTTTACTGAGTAATGATTCAGTCTAAGTCTGGTCAGGTATTCGAGCCAATAGTGATGTTTGCATTCTTAACAGAACCTCTACATTTTAGTATCATGTTCAGATACTTCATGTCAGTTTTTTAAATCCTAGTTGAATAAAGATAAATATTCTTAAACCCAGATAATCTTGCATTTTGGGAATTTGATTTCTAAGAAGAGATACAGTAGAAAATAACAATCATAATAACAAAGTACTTGTGAAAGCTGACTTTGTGCCAGGTACTCTGCTAATTGCCTCACATATAAATAGCTCATTTAATCCTCAAAACAGCCTTAGAGGTAGGCGCTATTATTATCTTCAGTTAACAGAGAAGTTAAATAACTTGCTTAAAGTCACACAGCTTGTAAATGGCAAGACTGGGGTTCAAACCCAGCCACTCACTCCAGAAGGTAAGTTTTTGTTTTTGTTCCACAATGATCCTTCTGATTAAATCAGTAATTCCTAAAATACATATTTTTTAAAAGTTAATAGGACTTGGACAAATTTATTTTGGAGTGTAATAGTTCAGCAATTTTAGGTCATCTTTGATACTTCCATGTAAACTTTGGATTTATATACTGGTCAGATTAAATTAAAAGGTTGGATTCCTTTTCAATTACCCAAGTACATAGAATAATTAATTAGTAGATAGAGATGGAGATAAGAGACCTCAAAAGGGACATCAAATATCTTCTGTCACTTTCATACCTCTTTGACCACAACCCACAGTAGGAAATATATTTGAGGGAAGTGGATGTGGCTCAAGTGACAGAGCTTCTGCCTACCACATGGGAGGACCTGGGTTCGGTCCCTGGGGCCTCCTGATGAAAAAGAAGAAGAGAAAGCATGCCCGTGTGGTGAGCCAGTGTCCATGCAAGTGAGTCACGCAGCAAGATGATGATGCATCAAAAGAGAGGCAAGGGGAGAGTCAAGGTGCACCAGGAACTGAGGTGGCGCAGTCAACCAGGAACTGTCTCCCCACCAGAGGTCACCAGGATTGAATCCTGGTGAATCCTAGAGGAGAGAAAATGAGAAGAGAAGACAACACAGACAGCAAAAAGAGCAGGGCAGGAGGAGGAGGGGAAGGGGGGAAATAAATCTTAAAAAAAAAAAAGAAAAGAAAAGAAATATATTTGACATCAAAATCCAGTAATACAAATCTGTGTACTTATAGATGCAAATACAAACACACACACACATCCCAAACAAACTTCACAAAAATATGCCTTTGCTTAATACTGGTAATGCACTCTGATTTTATTTTCTAGTCCCTTCGATTTAATTAAAAAGCATACTAATCACAGTCCACTACATTGACTTAGTACGTTGTCGGCATAGTTAGGTTACCGTAGTTGGACTAACGTAGTCCAGCCTTTCTGCTTTACAGTGAGAAAATAGAAAAGACTTGCCCAAGGTCATGAAAAGTTTTCTTTTTTCTTTTCAGTAATAATATGTTCTTTGACCATTTCTAATGCTGTTTGAAATCCCTTTTGTGTATGCAATTTGTATAAATATCCTTTTGAGAGAAAATAGAGATGATGGTTAGGTTAAAAAACACATATCAAATCTCTGGTATTTCTGATTCCTTATGAGAATTTAATATTTGAGGATTTAATCCCGGCTTTTTTTTTAAGTTGATAATAATGAGTTTCTTACTATTTTTACTAGTGTTTTTGCGGTTTTTTTGTTTGTTTCGGTGCTTTGGATAACGTTTTCCCTAGTACTTTCACACTTGCTCACATCCTTCTTCTAAGCTAGCTTGCATTAAACCTGGGGTGCAGGCAGCTGGCGCATTCAGTTGTTGTTTTTCTTTCCCCTGCTCACTGGCTCTTGATTATTTCCGTCACCAAATCAAACGTGTTGCCATCGGTGGTTCCACGCGGTAACACATACGAACGGGCGCAGTGTGGGCCCCTGCCGCTCTGCGCCTCGGCCTCTGGGCTGCCGTTCCCTGCTCCCTAAGGTGATGCGGGCTAAATAATCTCTTGGGTGCTGACCTAAAGTGGTATCATTGGCGAAGTCTTCTTGCCATGTCTAAAATGACGTTACATTATATAGGTGTTCATGTTTCCATTATTTTTATTGCATAATGTGAGCAGTTCCTAGTAAAATACAGACTTCATAATAAAATTTTTTAGATAAAAACACATGTATGCATGTATTAAATATAAAGAAACCATTTATGGGGAAGCACTGTCTTGGGAAAGATAAGTTGTTTAATATGACATCTCATACTTCCAAAGTCACGTGTTTGCATGTGGAAATTATCTATATATTCTTTTTTTTTTTTTTTTTTTGATAATTTGAAGTGATACTTTAAGTACCAAAACAAAGTAATTTTTTTCCCACTGAGTCTAGCCCTTTCGATTTAATTTTGCCTGGTGAGGAAGGGTCACCCTCTTGAATGTCAAGGTTTATGAAATACATTGTTTCCCACACAGAGTCTTGCTAAGCTGCAGGAGCGATTTCTTTTGGACCAGAGCATTGGCAAATCTGAGCCAGACCTGAGATCCAGTCCTGTCAATTCTCATTTGTCTCTCTCCAGACAGACTCTAGATGCTGGGTCACAGACAAGCATTTCCGGAGATGTAAGTTACGTGTGTGGGAAGGTGGGCCTCACTGCTGTCCTTTGTGAGCCTTAATTACAGTGTGGATGGCACACTGGGACAGGAGCTGGATATGCGGGTGGGTTTGGCTGTGTTTCCTAAGTACGACTGGTTTTAAAACTCATAGCCCTGTCTTTTCTGTGTGGGTGCCAAGTCTATCAGGCTCTGTCCGTATGAATAGCTTTGTCATTTTCCACATATTCCTCATACCGTATTTATTCAGACACTGTTGAACGGCCAGAGACACATAAGAATTTAACTTGTTCCTGTCAAGTTTAGAGCACTTTCAAGTAAACTTTAAGACTAATGGGTATCATAAGTATGTACATTTTTAAAGTGACAATTCAATTTGTATCGCTGAATCTAAGTTGATTACATTAAAATATTTGATTTGTGATTTATACCTGACATTATATAAAACATTATTTAAGGTGACTTAGATATTATTAACTATTTTGTCTTGTCCCTTTTGGGATCTCATTAGTAGGTACTTATTTTTCAATAAGTTCCCAATTATTTTTGTATTCTCTTATGCTTCTTTAAAGTGTATGTCATGAATATAAAAGATAGAGAGCAATAGTAGGGCTCAGCTGTTGGGAAAATTAATTCTTGAAGTTACTTAGTTTATATTTTATTTAGTTGAATGCTAAATGATGGAAATTTTGGCCCATAGAAGCAAAGAAGTTCCAGTTCATAATTTTTATTGACCCTTCACAAACTCTTAGATGCAAGAAATGTTTACCTGATATTTTAAAATTTTGAATATGAATGGAGAATGTGGTGTTAAAAACTTAGTCTGAAAAAAATGGACATGTTTGAATGAAAAAGAAATGTTTTTCCCCTACAGAGTCTATAAAGTTAGTGGCTTTTTAAACCAGTGTTCCCAATTTCAGTCCCATCTTCTTTTGCTTTTCAATTACTTGTACTTCCTGGGAACAAAAGCAGTTTTTTCATTCTTTAGCAGAGTTAATTGCCTTTTTTCCTTTTGTTTTTTACTAGATTGGAGTGAGAAGTAGATCAAGTTTAGCTGAAAAGGTCAGGCTAAGCCTACAGTTTGAAGAAGCCAAAAGAAGGTAATGACAGGGGAGCTGTTTTGTTCGACTGTTGGTGGTCTCCATGTTTTTCTTCCCAGCATTAATCTTTTCTCCTCTAGTGACATCTGCTGGGCACTTGCACTCAAGATCGTGGTAAGTGTATGTACCTAGATTACCCATCCAGTTTTTAGAAGGTGAGAATGTTCTGGTCTCTGCCTCTTCCCGCTCCCCTCCCCACCCAAAGCTGAATGCTGAAGAGCAGGGAGAAATAATGTAAAGTTGTGTTGGAATGAAATTGTCCCCTTCTCTCCTGGAAAAAAAGGAAGCTTGGAGCGTGTACAATATTTGCTCACAATTAAAAGTGAGAAGATTGCCTTCTCAGATAGAAACATGATACAATGGCTTAGGTATAGGGGCTTAATAGCTACTGAGGCACTCTGGGGTAGTATCTGTAAGTGCCTGCCTTTGCTTTGAAGTGAAGACTAACTGCTAATGTCCTTGAAGGTGCTGACGTGACTCTTCTCCTTTATTATTTCATGGAGAAGGAAGAGTCTTATTTCTCTCCATTATCTTATAGACACCTTTGAACTCCTGTGCTGTCTTTTTCTTGCTCTGTGATGGCTTGGTGAGGCATAAGAGTCGTCATTGTCCTTACCTCTTGTTTCATAATATACAACACCTAATTTTGAGGAGAGTTAAAGATGCTATTGATTATTTAGGAAAACATTGGGAAAAACTGTATTATCACCCTGAAGAAGACAGGGAATTTATCACATTTCTCCTCCTAAGCACGAAAAGCTCAGCAGAGAACCTCCTTGAGTGTCATGGTTTCCTACCACAGGGAAGAGAATTTTAAAATAGAGAGCACAGAACTCAGAATTTGAAGTATACTTGTTATTGTTGATGATAATTAAATTTTAGAAGTAATTGCTCCAGGTTCTTAGAGGTTATCTGACTTTAACAAAGTGATTATTTGCCAGCCTACATATAATACTTGCCTCTATGTAGCTTTACTTGCTTCTTTGATTTACTGAAAGAAACCCGAGTTTTGCTCTACCAATTATTAGCCATGTGAGCTTAAGCAAGTCATTTAGTCTTTCTGAGTAGTAGTTTACTTAACAAATTTAATGCCTCTTGAGTTTTATAAGGTCAGTTATGAATTTCTTGAGTTGAGGACGATTCTCATATACTTTATTTGCCCCTTTGTTGGTTCATAAACTAGTGCCTTGCCCTCAGTGAGCCCTGAGGGTTGATTTGTTGCTTTGTGCGCTGGTGCTGTGAAAGCTTTCAGGTGGACACCATTTGTGTCCTTTCCATTAGAAGCATGCTAATAACCCTTTAGCAGCCAGAACTCCTGGGTTCTGCTCTGAACAGGGTCCAGGATTTGTCTGTTTTTCCGAAGGATAATTGCCATAACTCAGTTAATCTTGGAGAGCCAGGCCGTATGCCTCTGGGTTCTTTTTGGCTTTACTCTATTACCCGTGGATCTGCTGGAGCATTTGCTTTACTTTGGCTGCTGACAGTTAATTCCATCTGGAGCTTACACAGCATTTCTCACCTAGGTATTCCTGGAAATTTTTTTTTTCTTATTGTGCTCCCCAGATTTGGCGCACACTTTTCAAAATGAAATCCAAGATCTACCTAATACCTGCTCACATAAGCAGTAGGCCCCTTTGTTTCCTTTCTTTTGTTGTTGCTCCCAGTTCAGTTTGTTAATTAAGTTGCATCAGAATGTTCGGCAGTGTTGCTTTCCCATTTGGTTGCACTGCTATTATATTACCATTCGGGGTTTTATTTTAAAGTTATTAGTGATGCTGAGGATAAGATAAATCTCAAGGGTGTGTGCATATGTTGAAAATGCTTTTTCCTCCTCAATTCTGAATAAGTAAAGAGGCGTGTTGTGTTTCTCTGAAACCTGTTTTCTCCTCCAGCCTTTGTTTTATGTGCTTAATGAAGCTAATAATATCATGCTTATTTAGCATTTTGATGATTAATTTTCCAGTACGTTGAGACAGTTGTTTATGGTTTTGTGGTTAAAGCTGAAGAATAGCTGATGTTACATCTATCACAAG
Organism: Dasypus novemcinctus; assembly: GCF_030445035.2. Lineage (NCBI taxonomy): Eukaryota > Metazoa > Chordata > Mammalia > Cingulata > Dasypodidae > Dasypus > Dasypus novemcinctus. Next base: position 5,325,317 of record NC_080673.1, on the reverse strand, counting down.
TGCAGACGATGGGTGAAAATCAGAAGTGCATTATGTATGCAGTGCCAGTTAAGACGGCAATTTTTATTTTTATATAAAACAAGGAATTTTTGGCACAAGGTTGTAGAACCCTTTCCATCTTTAATTCTAATTATGGTTTTGTTCACCTTTTCCTTTCCTTGTATAATTTCCCTTGTATCATTTTGACCGTCACAAAGGAAAACAAAATTCCCCTTTTCTCTGTGGTTTTCCTATTCTGGTGTGTGCTGTAACATATCCAAGGTAATCAACAACTTTTTTTTTTTTAATAGGAACATGATTTCTGATTTCTTGTGCCAACATCAGTCTGTTCATACATTGCCCTGATCTTATGCTTCTGGTCAAACAGGGTGTGCCTTTTACCTTTTGAAAAATCCTGATTGTCCTCATGGGACCACAGCAAGTTATTTGATTCAAGTGGTAAAGAAATTCATTTCAAATCAAGCATCAGTTAACTTTACCACTTTGTATAAAGCTCTGAACAGTGAAATCTGGGGTCAGGCAAAACCAAAAGCAGCTCAGGCTGCCTTTGGTGCTTTTTCTTCTGCTTGTATCCCTGGGCCCCTCGTTCTCAGCAGTGCCTGTTGTCTCTCCCTCTGTGTAGCTGAAAAGTGGCACCCAGGTGGAGATGAGGGGGACTCAGTACAGGGTGAAGTGCCAGCACAGTGGGTGCGCAGGACGTGACGTACGTGCCAGCGAAGGCCCCAGCAGGAAAGAGACCTTGCTGTGCGCAGTCGAAGGGGCTGTGGGGTGGGAGCCAGGCCCAGCCCCCTTTTCCTTGACGGTAGCGGCTCCTTCATGGATTGGCTTTGCCTTCAGACAGGTTGGCCAAGCCATTCTTTCTTTCCCCCTTTCTTCCCTGACTAGCTCATGCCCTCGTAACTGCCCAGCCCGTTCAGGGAAATTAATAATTTAGTGGGGGACAGTATGTGTACCCAGAAGAACAAACTCAGTGATAATGGCATTTGCGGTGCCGTTTGCCTCCGTTTCGTGTAAATAGAGGTGCCCCGGCTGTCCCTCACGTCAATCCCATGGCCAGCCTCTCATAGCCAGCCTGTCCGTGGCACCCAGAGCTTGCTTTCTGGGCATTTGTCTACCTTGACCTTCACCTTTTGCCAGCTAGGAGGTGGGCATGCTTACATGTTAAAGGTGAGGAGAGATGAAATGGACGGCAGCTAACCGTAACCAGCCAGGCCCTGCGGAAGGCGCTGCCACAGAGGCCCTCGGGCCCTGCCCGGCTCCAGCAGGTGCTCGGGCTCCCGCTCGGGCCCCGCTCGGCTCCAGCAGGTGCTCGGGCTCCCGCTCGGGCCCCGCTTGGCTCCAGCAGGTGCTCGAGTTCCCGGTCGGGCCCCGCTCGGCTCCAGCAGGTGCTCGGGCCCCACTCGGCTCCAGCAGGTGCTCGGGTTCCCGCTCGGGCCCCGCTTGGATCCAGCAGGTGCTGGCGCCCCTTTCTGGTCAGTGACACCAGGAGAAGCCAAACAGCATTCAGCCCCCAAATTTAGCTTGGCTTTTGTTTCCCCTCTCCTGGAAGTGCTAAATGTGTGCATACCTCCTTTATCTTTTTATTTTAGCATGGCCAACCTGAAAATCGAACTGTCGAAACTGGACAGCGAGGCCTGGCCTGGGGCCCTGGATGTCGAGAAAGAGAAGCTGATGCTGATCAACGAGAAAGAAGAACTTTTGAAGGAGCTTCAGTTTGTCACTCCCCAGAAACGCACTCCCGACGAGCTGGAGCGCCTGGAAGCGGAGCGGCAGCGGCTGGAGGAGGAGCTGCTGTCCGTGAGAAGTGCCCCGAGCCAAGCCCTGGCAGAGAGGTTTGTCCCCCGGGCAGGCTGAGCTGACCTTCGAGGGTGTCTTAGCTGTGCCTGGGTGCTGCTTCCCTGGTCAGCCGTCCTTCGAAACCTCGATTGCGTCTGCTGTTAGGGGATCAAGGAAGAGCACAAGTACACTTTCTTTCTGTGCAGCAGTGAAGCACATCCTCTTAGTGGCCTTCAGTTTAGTTCTCCTGTGTCTGCTAGGAACACAGAAATGCCCATGTCAGATGGCAGTAACTAGGGGGTGTTGACATAAAACCAAGAATGCAGGACACCGTTGACCGAGTGATAATAATAGTTATCAACTATTGCACTCTGATAAGAAAGATTATCTAGAACCTCACAGAGACTGAAGCTTCCTATTCTGGGTTTTATTACTCACAAGAATGCAAAACCTTTATTGCTTTTTGTTTCACAAGGAAAAGACAACTTGCTCCCTCTCCTGTCTTAACAGGTCACAAAGTGTCCACTGGGGTTTTGTCTGTCAACTGAAAGCCTCCTTTGAAGCAGGTGGAATGCGAAGGAGGGTAGTTTCTGGACTTTCTGTGGGAAGGTGTAAATTTAATCTAAGAAGTCCGGTTCTGTGAACAGATCAGCTGGGGTGTGCAGCCAGGGAGCCGCTGTGTGTCGGCCTGACGTGCTCAGGCCTCGCTGGCTGCGTGACACCTGTCCCAGCTGCACACCCGCAGCCCTTTGGAACCAAGGCCTGCAAGTTAGGAGCAGTGCCTTTCTCAGAGGGCAGAAAAATCCACGTTGGTGTACTTTCCAGTTACCTGGAAGTAACTGTAGAACAGCCACCCGTGATTCCATTGCTTTTTTTCTCTTCTTTTTAAAAAATTCTTGGCTCCCTGCCTCCTAATTCCCTGTCCTCTATAAATGTCTGAAGTTGCATGTCTACATAATTTCAGAGCAGGGGAGGAGGGAGAGGAAAATAGCTTGGACATTCCTGGTTAAGTATCAGCATGTGGACTTGCCCACCCTGAGCTGACGAGTTTTGGCAGAGTTGGCTTTTGTGAGTTACAGCAGAGATCACGAGACCGTAGAGCTGCAGCCCCGGTGCTTTAGGGAGCATGAAAAAGTGTTGGAAGGAAGAGCCTCGACAGATGACGCCCTTGCTCTCTTACGTGATCCTCCTCGTGGCCCCCGTTTCCCGCTCTCTTTCTCGCCTCCTTGTTCTGACCTGTCTTGCGGTGCTGATCGAAAGGTCAGCCTGAAGGTGGGTGTGTGCAAGGAGGGCCACGTAGTGATCCACCTGACAGATGAAAAAGAACAGAAAGTCAGGGTGAAGAGACAAGGCCAAATTCAATGGCTCTTGCTGAACTAAATTTAAATTAAACTTATTTTCTGACTTACCATCGATGCTGTGAGTTTCTTCATTGGTATATCCTATGTTTCTAGGGTAAAATTTTGATAATCATCAGTAAATACAGTGAAATGGATAGCCTTTGTGTGACCCATATACAAAAAATGGAGGTATTTTGGGTATTTTGTAGCACTTAATAAATGTCACTTAATCATACCCACTCATTGTGCTATTTGAGTCCACCTCCGGCTCTTCTACTTTTGATGCATGTGAATCTGGGAATGGCCTATAAACATTCTTTAGATTTGTTCTGTGCGAGAGAAAAGTTATTTGTTTTTATTAGCTTTTATAGGCATGATGTCTTGCTTGTCTATTTTATTAGGCCCAGAGCCTCAGAACAAATGACAAAAAAATATAATTTGTTCCTAAGTACCTAGACTTTTATACTTTTGCTTGCATAAACATTAGGCTTGAATTGATCAGGAAGAGGATTTTATTTAATTCTCTCTTTAGTCGGAGCCACCCATGGTTTGTGCCATGTGGAAGGCAAGCAGTGTGGAAAGTCTATCTAATTTATGCTGCCTCCAAGGCCCTGCCACCCCCCTAAGGATGCTAGCAGCAAGGGAGTGTTCTTATCTTGTATTTGTAACATGTTGGCTTTCTGAGTCAAGTCATTTAGCATTCCAAAAAATGAATGTTCATTTCCTTGCCAATGTCCGTGGCCCAAGTCAATCCCCATAATCGTGTTACAGTGAAAGGGATCTCAAACTTTCTTGTAAGATCAACATAAAGTTTCCTCACTGCTAACCTTAGAAGCTTAAAATGGCCCGCTGTTTCACGTGTCTAAAAGACTTGAGCCAATTGCCAGAACGAGCCCTCTGTTTTCCTAGGAGACACAGCGCAGGATGGCCTTGGGTTTTGTTGTTATTTGCTGTCTTTGTTGACGATTTCACGCTCTTCTCCGGTACGGTCACCTTGCCTTCGTCTTCACTCTTCATTGTTTCCTCCTATTATATGATTACATGTTTGCTTTGCTTCCTGCTATTGTTGAACTGAAAACAGGGCACCTTGAAGGCAGACTACCCCAGCGGGCAGCACGCCTCCTCGGTGTTACAGCCAGTGGTGGCGGCACACTTCCAGGAAATGGGATCCACCGCGTGAAACTAATAAGTTCCGTCATGTGCGAAAGTCTGCTCCGCCGACACCAAATCCCTCCATTTCTTCTTGGCACCTCACGACTCTCAGAGAAGTCGTGTGCTGTTTTTCTCCAAATTTCCTTCTGTTTTCATTTATGTTGTGGGTTTCTCATTATTTCAGGGGTGGCCTCAGGCAAGATTCTGAGCCATTACTGAAAAGGAGCTAAACCCACAGGAACTTTCAGCTGCTGTATGAGTCACAGCCCCCAGCGCTGTTCTGCCAGCTCTGCACTGTCTCCAACTTCTGCCCCTCAGCAGTGGCCAAGCTCTCCACCTGGAGGTGGTAGAGCACACTGCATGAAGAGGCGCTCGTTGTGAGAAACGGCCAGGTCAGAAGAGAAATTGAAAAATCGCTCCTGAATTGAAAAGGAGAAAACACCATACATATATTTTTCATATTACTGTACACAGTTATTGAAATTCCTTAAGCTCTGTGCTTTTCTCTTCTATAGTTGATATACTATTAACATTACCCCTTATTTCCTCACAAAAATTTTAGGGTTTTTGCCTTGTCATTACCAAGATGTCTGAATTATTTCTTAATAATGAATCATTTCCAAAACTGCTCCTAAAAGTTTTTATGAGCAACTGGGTCAAATAAATGGGGAGATGAGTACTATTTATTCGTTTATGGCCCCCCCCCCCCCCCCCCGGCTGTTCTCTGTGTCCGCTCGCTGTGTGTTCTCCTGTGTCTGTCTGTGGTATTCTCATTAGGTGGCTCTGGGACTTCTGGAGTGGGAGAGAGGCGATCATTCTCTTGCGCCTCCTCAGCTGCCTTGTTCGCTGCGTCTCGTGTTGCTGCGTCATCTTGCTGCGAGCGCTCCCGTATGGGTGGCCCCACTCCTGGGCGGGCTGCACTCCTTGCCCAGGGCAGCACTCCCCGTGGGCCAGCTCGCCACACAGGGGCCGTTTATTTTCTAATGGGAAAGTGCCTTTTGACTTCTGTCGGTCATATGCAGTTGCCCTAGGTGGAAATGGGGGTCTGAGTCAGGAGAGGTGAGGAAGGTCGGTGCTTCCCTCGTTGAGGGCAAAGGTGGGAGAACACGCAGGACGTCAGCCTTGCAGAGGGCAGCCACCCACGGGAGCCGTCTTTAGAGGGAATGAGGAGGACAGAGCCAGGAGAAGAGCTCAGGAGGACAGGGCTGCGTTCCTGCAGGGGCTGGCGACAGCGAGGCAGTCTAACCCCCGGTGCAGGGGCCGGGGGACCAGGAAGGGCAGCTGGAGTGTGAGGAAGTCCCCTGCTCCCAGCGGAGGTGCTGCAATGACAGCCCAGGAGTCGGGGAGCTAGACCAGGCCAGCCGCTGGTGCCGCCAAGGGGTCCCTGCTTCAGTGCACCCCTCCCAGCCAGGCGTCACCCAGGACAGCAGGAAGGAGGCTGGGGAGGGATCCTGTTCTCGGCAGCCCTGGTGGAAGGAGGACGAGCTCGGCACCCGCTGGCGTGCGGGAGCGGGCACGGACGAGCAGTCAGAGGAACCGTTCACCCAGCACCAGCCTGTGAGCAGGCCCCGGGGGCTGCCTGGAGGAGGGCTGAGGAGGGAGCCGCCACTTCTGACGGGAGGGGAAAAGCGCCGAATTTAAATTGCAACCCGAAAAGACAAGCTTTAGATTAAATTCTAGAATTGTATTCTAGATAAAATTGAAATCTTCTCAAGTCACTTACAATAGACTTTATTTGTGTGCTCTTTGGTTTTAAAACTTGTTTCAGAAGCCTTTCTCCTGTTTCAGCAGACATGAATTTTGGTAGATTTTTGAGCTTTTTACAGACCTTTAGGTACATTCTAATCCAGTTAATCTACTTTGTATTTATATTTTCCTTGTTGAGTGTTTGTTTATATTTGAGATATTAAAAAATAAGTACTGTGCTCCTTTAAAAAAATACACCTATGAAAGCTGTGAATTCACCCTTTGTCATATTAAAGAAAATGGCAAGAATTTTAAAAAATTTTAAAATACAATGAAATTGTGTTGTTGACACATCAAAGGATAGATACTTATAAATACCAACATTTATATATAAGTTTATATATAAATAACAGTTTTTTTCCTGCCTAAAACATACAAAACATTTCAGAGAGTTTGGAAACTAGGGATATTTTTCCTCCAAAGAAAAGTAGCTAAATTTTATATATCACTACCTTGCAGGACATGCTAAGGCTTTGAACAAGTAATATTTTTTTTTGTCATCTGAAGAGTTCTTTCTCATTCACGGCTCCATTTTATCCCTTTAACAACCTTGTAGGCAGTAGGATTATAATCCCCATGCACAGGTGATAAAAGTGCTAAGGGTGCATGGCTAGGCAGGTACAAATCCAAGACTAGAAATCATGGTGTTTTTCTGAATCCCATTATGCTGCTATCTACCTAAGACATTCAAGATACTGAGAAACTAAGAGCTCTTAGCTTCCTAAACCCCTGGGTGTGCAGTATATTTAAAAACGACTTGTTATTCACGTATGTAATTCTAATACATTCTAATTTTTTAAAAATAAATTTTTGCAGTTGAATGTGCATAAAATTTTATGATAAGTGGTACAGGTGATGAGATGTACTGTAGGAAAGGAAATCACTTTTATGTCTTTTTCTTACTTGAACAGTTAAACCCAAATTAGTTCACAATGGCAGTAGGGACTGATTTGTTTCTTAATTGCTAAAGTTCCCATCAGATTAGGGATTGTAATTTTCAACACTAAATATTGCTTTGGGACAATCCTTACTAAATTCAGTGCTTAGGATGACTTTTTATTATTCTTTGTTGTTGTTGTTTTCCTTTATTTTTTAAAGAAGCTTTAGATTACATAAATGTTATATTGAAAATATAGGGGATTCCCATATACCCCACTTACAATTCTTTATTAATACCACCGTAAGTTTTAGTAATGTGAAACCAAGCCACTGACTTGTATATGGATTCCGTAGTCTGTTGTTTTTTTGTGTGTGATGGTTTTCCTCCTTACCATCCTTCCCTAGTTAATAAAAGCAAGTAGTTTTGGTTTTTTACCCATTTAAGAAAATTTTAGAATACCCCCAATTTTAAATTCCAAGTAATTTTGTAGAATTGGGTATAGATCTCCCCGCTTCGTGTAGCTCAGCTGTGTTCAGTGCGTCCACATTACTTACTGCTAGTTGTCACATTTTCCCTCTGTAGCGTTCATTTGGATGTCCCCCTTTTAATATGTAATGTTTGCATATTAAGAACCTTTCTTTTTTTAATCTTTTCTTTCAGTTATCAGGATTGTCCTAATCATTTGAAAATTAATTCATTTCTGTATGTTTTTTTCTAGATTGAAATTGGAAGAGAGAAGAAAAGAGCTGCTACAGAAACTTGAAGAAACTACTAAATTAACTACTTATTTGCATTCACAACTTAAAAGGCAAGTTTCTGTTAGGTTCTTGAAAGGAAAAAATATTTTTTGACTGCATTCAGGCATGATCTTTGGTCTGAATCTTTGATCTTTGGTCAGTTATCTTTTCTTTTCAAATAGTTGAAAATAATGAAAGTAGTTATACTTTCAAATAGTTGAACATAACTAAAATGGTTATTATACTAGTACAATTAAAACTTGGGTAACCAAATTTAAATTTATGTGTTTTTTTGTTGTTTGTTTGTTTTTTAAGGAGGTACAGGGGGTTAAATCCAGGGAAGCAGGTGCTCATTTAACTGAGCTCCATCCATTCCTCAAAGAGAGTTGCTTTTTTCATTTGTTTTTTTTCAGGAGGTTCTGGGGGGATTGATCCCAAGACCTCAAACATCAGAAGCAGGCGCTCATCCACAAGCTCATCTGCTCCCCTGGGTTTTGTTTTGTTTTTGTTTTTTTTACTTTGTAATAATATTACATTAAAAATATATATGTGAGGTCCCATTCAACCCCACCCCCCCACCCCCCCTCTCCCCCCCCCCAACAACATTCGTTCCCATCATCATGACACATCCATTGGATTTGGTAAGTACATCTTTGGGCACCTCTGCACCTCATGGTCAATGGTCCACATCATGGCCCATATTCTCCCCCATTCCATCCAGTGGGCCCTGGGAGGATTTACAATGTCCGGTGATTGCCTCTGAAGCACCATCCAGGGCAGCTCCATGTCCCAAAGACGCCTCCACCTCTCATCTCTTCCTGCCTTTCCCCATACCCATCAGCCACCATGTCCACTTTTCCCAATCCAATGCCACCTCTTCTATGTGGACATTGGATTGGTTGTGTCCTTTGCACCTCTATGTCAAGAGGAGGCTCAGATTCCACATGGATGCTGGATGCAATCCTCCCACTTTCAGTTGTAATCACTCTAGGCTCCATGGTGTGGTGGTTGTCCTTCTTCAACTCCATCTTAGCTGAGTGTGGTAAGTCCAATAGATCAGATTGTAGGTGCTGGAGTCTGTTGAGGCTCAGGACCTGGCTATCACATTGTCAGTCCAGAGATTCAAATCCCCTAAATATATCTTAAACCCCAACACTAACTGCAACTCCAGCACATTAGCATGAAAGTCTTATGAAGAGAGATCCCATCTGAGTCCAGATTCATCACACATAAACACCATTTCCAAAGAGGGGCCATCTGCCCTGGTAGTTAACCCCATCGGCCATGACCATAACTCCCCCTGGGTTTTTTTTCCCCCCATGAATCCCACGGTCATTTTTGGATTACGTTTGAAGTATGTTGTGGGAAAAATAAGATATATTTTAGCTACTAATATACTTAGGAAAATAACACATTCCTTCTTTTAAAAGGGAAGTTGGGAAGACTTGCCTTAAGATGATATTCTTATGCCAATTAGAAAAAATATTTACTCCTTGGAACACACACAGAGTAAAGATGAGTGAATCCAGGGCCTTTTGTGTAATGTTGTTGTCTTTATAAGCTTACCCTTTTTCTCTCTAAAAAAATGTAAAAAATTTTATTCTTTAAGCAAAATAATTGCATCAACACTTTGTATTCTTCACTCATTTTACCCCCTTCCATACTTTTAAATGTCAAGTTGCTTTGGAATAGGTAGGCATGTAGGCTTATCAATAGGTATTTGATTTTTTTTTTTTTTTTGGAGCAGGAAGATAATTTTTAAGAAGCGTTGCTTCTTGAAGGGTATATAAAGAGCACAGTTGAAAATGTCAGTGAGTAAACCTGGAAGTGTGTGGCATAGCAGCAAGTTCCCCTCCCTGTCATTAACTGCGCTCCTCGGCATCCCTAGAGCCCCGTGGGCCCCCGCACCCCCGGTCTGACCGCCCCGTCTGTCTCTGCAGCCTCTCCGCCAGCACCCTGTCCATGTCCTCCGGGAGCAGCCTGGGCTCCCTCAACACCTCCAGCAGAGGCTCGCTCAGCTCGCTCAGCTCCAGCGAGCTCTACTACAGCGGGCAGGGGGACCAGCTCGACGCCGACTGCCAGTACAAGCTGGACTTCCTCCTGCAGGACAAAGGGGGCTACGTGCCCGCGGGGCCCATCACCACCATCCACGAGAACGAGGTGGTCAAGTCCCCCAGCCCGCCGGGCCACGCCGCGCCCTGCGGGGCCGCCGCCGCCGGCCGCGCCCCCCCGCCGGCCGAGGCCCCCAAGTCGGTGACGTCCCTGTCCTCAAGGTCCTCGCTCTCTTCCTTGTCCCCCCCAGGCTCTCCCTTAGCCCTGGAAGGCCCGTTCCCTGTGTCCCCCCCTGACACCCATCTCCATCAGTTCACTGCTGACTTTGAGGACTGTGACTTGAGGAGCCGTTTTGCCGACCTTGGCCTCGGTGAGAATCAGATACTGCTGGAGCCCGAGTCAGGAGGAGCTTCGCAGTCTCTCTTAGAGGACAAAGACTTGAACGCCTCTGCTCGGGAGCCGCTGTACGACGGGACTGCAGGTAATGGACTCCCGTGCTTTCCTGGAGTCCCTTCTAATTCTTTCCATGAGGATGATCAGAGGGTTACTTTTCACCGTACACACAGATTTGTATTTTTTTAAAAGATTTATTTTTTAATTTATTTCTCTCCCCTTTTAATTTATGTCTGCTCTCTGTGTCCCGCTGTGTGTTCCTCTGTGGCACTTCTATCCTTATCAGCGGCACCGGGAATCTGTGTTTCTTTTTCTTGCGTCATCTTGCTGTGTCAGCTCTCCGTGTGTGCAGCGCCATTCCTGGGCAGGCTGCACTTTCCTTCCTGCTGGGTGGCTCTCCTTACGGGGCACACTCCTTGCGCGTGGGGCTCCCCTACGCGGGGGACACCCCTGCATGGCAGGGCACTCCTTGCACACATCAGCACTGCGCGTGGGCCAGCTGCACATGGGTCAAGGAGGCCTGGGGTTTGAACCGCGGACCTCCCATGTGGTAGGCAGACGCCCTAACCATTGTGCCAAGTCTGCTTCCCCACAGATTTGTATTTGTTTGAGAAAGAGTTTTTATTCATATACCTAGGCATAAAATAAAAATTACCTTCCCTAGTTAATAGATTTAGTTATTATGTACCTGTTCTGTCATCCAGAAACTCTGTGTGGCAGCTGACTGGGAACACATTTTGTGAACACACTTCATGCTTCCAAAGAGATTCTCGTTCTGAAATAGCAAGGAAAGGAACAGGGCTTTCTTTTTAAAGTTGGCCTAAAACAGATTAAAACCAAGGCAATTAGCATACCAGCTAATTAGTACCAGGGTTTAATGTTTAGATTGCTTAGGGAATTCTATATAAATGTAATTTTTGTTTCATAGCAGACTCTCCTTTTGTCCAAAGTTAATTTGAAGACGGTGGGTTGATGTATAGTATTGCTCTGCCCTCTTCTGGCCACATCAGGAGTTGCAGCCCAAGAAAGACTGCAGTGGATGGCGTTCTCGCCCTGCATTTGTACTTAGAGACGGAAACGGGAGTTCCACTTTTCAGAATTGTGTTCCTTTACAGGGCAGCAACTTTTAATATAGTAGACGTGGTTGTGAGGGCACAAAACATACCCGTTTTGGCAAATGGTCACAGTTGTGGTCCAAGGAAGAAGATCTGCCCCAGAGCTCGCCTGAGACTAAACTGAACAGAAGCCCAGCGCTGGTGCGGGAGCCCTGCTCAGGCCCCCCGGTGCTGCTGCGCGTCCCACCCCCAGAGGACGGCGGGCCTCTAGGCGTGTTTTGTTGCTACTTTCTATTTATGATCCTAGAAACTCTTAAGCATTAATCGATTGGCCAGTTCAGACGTTTAAAAAGATTATATGAGTCCAGCTTGTTTCTGTGCTTGCAAATACCGTAAACTGACCTACAGCCCTGACGGTGGCCTGGGCAGTGACTTGGTTTGCCTGAGCCCTCCCGACAGCACCCAAGCTGCCAGGACCGAGTCCTGTGGTACTCACCTGCACAGCCACAAAGAAACGCGCGCAGGGTTGGTGTTCCCGTGAGGCTCCAGCAAGGTGGAAGCCCCCACCAGGCCTCAGCCCTGCGTCCAGGAGGGAGGCTGTGGCTTCCTGCTCTGCCTCCGCCGCCAGCTCAGCCAGGCCTGGCTTTCTGCCCGCGAGCACTTGTCCATTCTCTCAGAACTTGGCGTCCCTCATCAGCAAAACGGGGGTGCCGCTGTATCTGTCCCCACTGCTACAGTGGAGGTGCAGCATCACTGTGTGAGGACAACTGAAGGAAGTCACAGGGAGTTGCTAAACTGTCATTGCCACAAACCACGGAAATGTGTGAAAGGAAGAGAAGAAAGTAGAGTGGGTTTTGGTCATTCTTCTACATTTGGACCTAAAGGATTTTGTGTTTCTTGAGCATTTCAAGCTGTTTTTGCTCTCCCTATATCTGGAATCTTTCCTAGTGAGCACTTCACAACATTCAGTTAAGAGGGGCCAGTAAGGCCGGAAACTGGAGTAAAGGGAGGGCTCGGTGAGAAACTCTCCCGAGACACCTTGGCCTGTCTGACCATCACAAGGCGCTGAGGTCCCTGGGTGCAAGGGACTTTGCCCGGTCACTGCCTTGCTGCGGCCACATCTGACAAGTCTGTGCCGGGCACCAGTGTTCATAAAGTTCCCAGGAAGGAGGTGTGAACTTCTAAAACGCGCCATTCGTTAGGAAGCTGCTGTTAGCAAGCCAAACTAAGGGAAACAGACCCGAGAGCTTGGCTTGCAGGTGATACTCCGTTCCAGGTCTGAAAACAACAGAAAGCACACACGCACCCGTGCGGGTGAAATTCTCATAGGTCGCCGCCGCGCCGTCTCTGGTGGGATGTCTGACCTTCACGTGGGTGCAGGCGGCTCCCGCTCGCGCCCCTGCTCCCCGCTCGGTGCTCCAGGGCTTGCGGGTGACGCGGGTTCCTGCTGTGTGGACGTGGCCCTCAGCGCGGTCCCTGCAGGAGGACAGGAGCCACGCTGGAAGAGCTGCGCGGTCCTTCCACAGCCGCCGCTGTCACCGTCGAAGCCAGCTTCAGGCTGCTGTGGTTGCTCCCGGGGTCATCAGTAAGTCGAGTCATCACCCTCGCCCTCACGGGGGGGAGTGGAGAGAAGGCACTTGATCGTCAAGGAAAGCCCCTACCTCCCGCCAGAAATAAAAGGGGAAATGCAGCCATCAGCCCTGCAAGCTGAAGCCTTAAAACCAGAACATCTTAAGAATATGTGAAGTCACGACTCAGAAGGGGGGCGAAATGCATACCAGCACCGACCCCCTTGCTTGACAGAACTCTCTGGGCTTGCAGCTTATTCCAGTAGGAACACAGCTTGAAGCGAATGCTCCTTGTTCGCTGCAGGACACTGGGGTATGAATATGAGTTAGAGATAAAAGTTAAGTGGGAGTTTGTGCTGAAGATTCAGTAGCACAGAACATTTTTAATGGTATTAGCTGGTGAGGAGTTCTTCTAAGTCAAAGACAATTTATTTAAAAATTTCTATTAGAGTAGTAACACAGGAGATGTAGAATGCAGCATATGGAGAGAAGGGGAGCGCAAAAGAGATGGAAACCTTTCTTGCTCTCGAGTTGCTCAAAGCTATGCCAGAAATATCACTAATACTTGAGGGAGGCAGATAGTTTCTTACCCCCCAGTGCACGGTAACTGCAGCGATTGCTTACAAGAGAAGCAAGGGGACAGTGGGGATTTGTGCGAGTCATCCTTTCCTAAAAATACTTCATGATTAAAAAAAAAGACACGTTCTCACTCACGTAGTGACTGAAATCATGGTGTCCCAGGAATCTTGTAAGTCACAAGCCCCGAATCATCTCCACTGTCGGTGCGAATAGGAAGGTCCCTGATTCTCAGAGGACCATTTTATTCTGGATTTCTCATACCCAAGCAGTGTGTGTATTTTATACTTTTTAACCTTTCCCGTGAAGAAATCCTCATTAGTGATACCACTCTCTCCTCCTTAGATGTGGAGAAAACTTCACCAAGAAGAAGAGCAAGCCGCTTGCTTGGGGAGAAAACAGCTTGCGTGTCTGCTGCTGTGTCTGACGAGTCGGTGGCGGGAGACAGCGGCGTGTACGAAGCTTTCGTGAAACAGTAAGTGTTCAGCAGTGCTGCCCCTTAGCCACCACGCGTCCTCACAGCCACGCACCCACGTTCTCGGGTGGCAGGTGCACGCCCCTCAGTCACTCTTTGGACGGGTAAAGGCTTTAAGCCATTGAAGAAAAGCTGTGCCTGAAAACTCAAACATCCCACCCACCAAGGCAACAGTAAACGGACAGGTCAGTGCAAACAGGGCTGACTGTCTCTGCGGTCGAGAACTTGCTCTGAACGGGAGCGTCAGGGTGGCGGCCGGCGCCTGCTTGGCACGTGGAGCGCCCCCCCCCCCTCTGCATCTCTGGAGGCCTAGGCCGGCCGTCGGGCGGGGCCTTGTCCTGAGGCTCCGAGTCAGAGGCAGGCCGCCCCTGAAGGCCGAGGCAGGCCCCCGAGAGAGCGCGCTTCCCCCGGGCGCCGCAGGCCCGCTCAGGCGTCAGTGGAAATCCCGAGGTGGGCGCTGGACCACGGCCCAGTGGCCTGAGCACTCTTCTCTCCTGCCTGCCCTAGGCCCAGCGAAATGGAAGACGTCCCGTACAGCGAAGACGACGTGGCCGCGGCCGAGACCGCGCAGGTGCAGATAGGCCTCAGGTGAGGGCCTTGCCTGCGGAGGGGCCTGCGGGGAGGACCGGGCCCTGTGGGAAGGCCCGTGGCCGTCCTGAGCTCACGCGGCTTCTCTTGACAGATACGATGCAAGAAGTTCAAGCTTCATGGTGGTGATGGCACAGCTCCGGAACCTCCACGCCTGCTTGGTACCTCATACTTTCAAAATGTAAGTGGAGTCTTTGAGCGACAAGTTGAGGCGCATAGAATTTTCCATGTGACATAGTTTTACATTTTAATCAAGCAAGGTATGGAAAACACATCGCAGGACTGATGATATCTAAGTTGACAATAGAGAAAGTGGAAGAGAAGGAAAACGTAAGCATGCGTACTGAGGTTTTGAGCCTAGTCGGTGGACTCCTTCGTAAGGGGAATCAAGACTGTCTCCTTTTTCAACCAGAAAGTCTGTATTATACTGTGCTGAGGCCTGACTGTTAGAAGGATACTTAGAAATTTTGTTATTGCCTGATTATCACTATTTTTGTCGTGGGGGAATTTTCTGGACTTTTTACATGAAAATGTAGTGATTAAGTTTTATTTATCAATACATTGTCAGTCAGTCATCTACCTCTAAAGAATATGTTTACATTATCAAGTATTTGCTTCCCTGTTCCAAGGTAATTATAGTATACTTTAATTTCTTGGATATTTAGTTATCTTATTTCATCAACTCCAGAATCACAACAAATGCTTCACAGTCCACTGTATAGGGACTATTTGTTTCCTAACAAATGTTTCTAGAGATTTTTACTAGCTACCCTTGTTCCTTCTAGAGTCAGTCTCAGTGCTTTGTTTTAAGGCTCACGGCTAGAAAGTGGTAGAAAGAAGCCAGTTTTCAACTTAGCACCTCTGACAGGAGTAGAACTTACATGTACCCCCTGCATTTATACTTGCTTTAAGAGGTGGTTATTGGTAGACATTGAATATGGTAGTAGAAGGGCTTTGAAATAAAAAAAATAGAGATATTCAGGGATGATCCCAAGACTGTACGCAGCCGATGGGTGTGTTGTTGGGTTTTTTTGTTTGTTTGTTTTTTGAGGTCCCAGGGGATAAGGGGATAAGGGAATAAACCCAGGACCTCGTATGTGGGAAGTTGGCATTCAACCACCCAACCTTCAAACCGTATCAGTTCCACCGAGTTAGTTGTTTTTGTTTGTTTGTTTTGAGATGCCACTGGGAATCGAACCTGGGACCTCCCATGTGGGAAGCAGGCGCTCAACCACTCGAGCCACATCTGCTCCCGCGATGTTTTCTGTTTTGACGGAATGCATTCCTCAGTGAAAGTACCTTTAATGAAATAAATGTAAGAGTTCTGGATTTTTTCTTTCCAGGTTACTTTTAAGTTCACAGCATATTATTTCTGGAATTGTCAGAGAAAAGAAACTGGATCCAGAGGGGAATAAATGCTAGAAGGAGATTATTTCATAGGCAATAAAAGTAGAGCTAGTAGATGTCTATATATTACTATTGGTGACAATCAAAGCTGGAGGAGAACAAAGAGGGGAGGCGGCCGCAGAGGAGCTCCTGAGATCAGGGTGGGGTGGAAGGGGGGGAGCCACAAATCCTAGTGAGCCCAGTAAAGAGAGACAGTGTAGTGGGGGGCTTGCTTTCCAGGTCTTTTGATTAAAAATACCAGTCAGCAGTATTCAGGGGTGACTGCTTGGTAATAGTATTTGCGGCTTCTCCCTACCAATAAACACACCATGTATTGGATTATGTTGGCAACCTTTCTGTAAAGATTTCCATGGCAGTTCAGGGAGGAGGCAGGGCAGCCAGGTTTGAATCGGGAACGGCGAGAGCCAGCTCAGCCCTGGAGGAAGCGCGGCACGCCCCGAGGACACGCGCGTCTCTAAACTCACGCTGTAGGGGCACTCTTCCCGGGCACTGTGGCCACCAGGCCGTGGCAGGCATTCTCACTCTCCCCCCAGGGCGTTACCGGAGCCTTCTTAGCAGGGCAGGGGTTCTTACCAGGGCGTCCATGGGCGTCAACTGATTTCAAAAAGAACGCTACCCTTGCGGGGACGTGTGGGTGCAGGGGTGCTGTATTTGTTAAATACACAGGGTGGTGTGGACGTAGCAGTAGTAAGGAGTCCGTGGTTTCCACCTGACTGGCAAAGGGCTCCGCGGAAGGAAAAGGCGAAGAAGCCTGTTCTAGAGGCACAGCTCAGCCCGGGCGCACAGAAGTCTCTCCTGCCGCCAGGTGGGGCGCAGTCACTCACCCCGCTGTCTGAACATTCCTGAGGCGGATGGTAACAGTTTCTTAAACCCATTTTTAAAAATCTTGACCTAAATAATGACACTACCAAAAAGGACAACCTGGCCTTGAAATAGCCACAAAATACCTCCAACTTCACGTCTTACTTTTATTAATTCCAATAAACAAAGCTATGTTCAGCGAGTTGGCAGCAGCCACAGCGTTTCTGCGAGTTTGCCATGGCTTGCTGGCTTCCAGTTTGGGGGAAGCTTTTAGAAAGAGTCCCCTCTCTCCCTCAGCATAATGAGAAGAAAAGCACGTTTAACCATTTAAAATCAGGCTTTTTTTCCCTTTTCTCCCATGTGGAAGCATTTTTTAGATCCCTTAAGTTGTTTGGCCATTGGTGACGGAGTGAATTGAAAGCTGGCAAAACAAAAAAGTCCTTCCCTCCATTTCGACTCTCTAATAAACTTCTCCTTTATAGGTTTTAAATAAAGGCAGGAAAAGAAAAGGCTTTCTGGTACTGAATCTACAGCTCTCAGAGAGAGTGAGACCTTTAAATCAGCAGCAGTGGCCCAAGGCCCACTAGGTTTTGCATGTTGAATTGCCATAATTAATCTTGATATACACAAATAATATGGCTTTCCTCCGTTCATATTTGAATGTACAGTTTCTATAATTGGAGAAAGGCCCCCTTTAGCATATACATTAGACAAGCCTGGAAAGGGGTGGGAAAATGTAGTGGGTGTTCTCGTTCCGGGATTTAAAAGAAAACACTTCGTGCTGTTCCTAAGAATTGTGGTCCTCATATAATGTGCGCTTAGAAAATCCACTTGAAAGTAGTATTAGAAGTTACTGTTTTTCTATAATTCTTCTGAACTTTGTCAAGCATAAGACTTTTTAAACAGTTCGCCATATCTGACACTTCTGAGATTCTAGACAATGGTATTTTTGAACTGTTATTTTCTTTTTAAATTTTCTTAATAGTATGCTACTTACCCTTTTTCTCCAGTAGGATCGTGTGTTCCATGCCTAGGAAATGATTGCCAGCATCTGCTGTTTAATAGTCAGGCTGAGGATTCTTAGGGATAAAGTCACCAGTATCTGCCTGGTGTGTTCCAGCCATCGCAGGCTCAGAATAACGGTTTTGGAGTTGTCTGTATTTGGGCCAGGTGGGAAGTTAAGTCTACCCCAATCCTGTGCCTTTGCGGCAGCCCCCGGCAGGCCTCGGCTGCGGCGCGGCCATGGGGTCCCCCTCTGTGTGCTCCGTGTCCCAGCCAGCACCGAGAAGAACAAGGCTCTCTGTGGCGGAGCTCTCATCCGTGAAGGCAGCAGAGCTTTCCGGGCGATAACGAGCTCCACGTTCACTCCTGTTTCTCTCTTCTGCGGTTAATTTCAAACGATAGTGTGAATTCAGCATAATTGAAGTGTCTATGACGTTCATCTTACTCTCATTTTTTGCAGCTATTTTAGGGTTGCAGTACTTCCCTCCTCAACTGATGTCAGCTGTCTGTTTCGAACAAAGGTCCATCCGGCCACAGAATCCATTTTATTCAATGACGTATTCAGAGTGGCCATTTCCCACACAGCCTTACAACAGAAGACACTGAGAGTAGACCTGTGCTCTGTCGGTAGAAACAGAAGGGAAGAATGCCTGGTAGGGTATTTCATAATCACTGCTCCCCAGTAATGCATGTTAATTGTATATTCTGAGAATTTATTTTATAGTTGCTGTTTTGCCAGCCCTGAAATGACCACAGTACTACACAATACCTTGATATACAGCCAATGGTTCTCATTTTTTCTCTAGTAGTGATTTCCTTTCTTCATTCTCTTATTCTAGACCTTTCAAATCGGCTAATAAATTCTGGTTTTCTGTGAAAGCTCTTTTCCATTTCTCTCCTTTGACTGAAGCAGGACTTTACCTTTGTTACGAGGTGTGCTTATTACTCCAGTGCAGAGCACTATGCTCAGGGCTTTGTACACCTCACCTCATTTACTCCTCGTAGGAAAAAGGTGTGGTCACCCCCCACTCTTGCATAAAGAACTGCTGAGAGAGAAGATGTGCCCAGGGTCACCCCGCTTGTGAACGATGGAGCCAGATAGCAAAAAGGCAGCTCATTGTTGCAGATTTAAATTAAGTAAACCCTAAGTATACAGCTCTTTCTTTCAACTCATTCTCCGCCTTTCTCCTGCCATGGTATTAAGAGCTCCTGTATATTACTGTTTAGAGTAACATGGTATGTGAATACTAAAGCAGAAGGAATTTAGGCATAATGATAATGAATTTAAAACACCATTTTACACAATAACCAGGAAACCTTTACATACCAGTAAAGTTACAGGTGTTCCGATGTATAAGAGTGCCTATGTGTTCAAACATTATTGTGTTTATCTAGTAGAACTTTTCTCTGCAGCCCAATAGGAAACACAAAAACACTTGTGTTCCATTTTGAATGAAGTTTAAAAGGGTGGAAAAGAAAAGAAAGGAAACTGTTGGGTTGTCAGAAGTAATAGGTATATGTGTCAGAGTTCCAAGAAAGTTGAATATACAAAATAATAGTCATACAATCCATGAAATAGAAGATACTTTTAGATATCTGTCTAACTAAAATGAAAAATCTACAGATGAAAATTGGAATAGTCCTATTTGTCACAAAGAAAATGTATGAGTAAGTATCTCAACTGACAGCCTTTAAAAAGTTGGTACAGTTTACTTTAGGTTCTGACTAACAGTTATATGTGATTTGGTAGAATATGAAAGCCTTTTAAGCTTTCCAATGGATAATGGCTTTTTGAGTAATAACCAAATCACTTATGACTTTAATAGTACCATGGTTTATACTTACTAATTGTTAACTTTATGTCTATAAATAATTCCAGAATTGCAAAATAGTTGCATGCTTAGTCTTTTCTTAAATAATATAATAGGTATTGACAAAATAGTATCTCACAAAATAATCCCAGGGTTAGCTTTAAGATTCGGGACTACTTTTTAGTCAGACCTGAAAATATAAGGGATCTCTAGGTTTTAAAAAAGGTTCTACCAATGCTTTATATAACATAAATATTACTTTTTAACTTGAAACAAGCTCACCAATAATCTTAATTATATTAAAAAGTATTTTCTCCCTTCTTTTTCTTTTTCTTTTTCCTTTCATTTCACATAGGCTGGAACTCAGATCAGCCTGGCAGATTTACCATTTTCCAATGAGATTTTCACTCTGTGGTATAACTTGCTTCCTTCCAAGCAAATACCTTGTAAAAAGCATGAAGAAGAAAATGAGGATTTTATATTTCAACCAAACCAGCCATCAGTAGACTCTATAGATTTGGTGAGTCAAAATTAGAGAAAAAGTCATTAAAATTGAATAAAAGAAAATGAAACAGAATGTTATGATACCAGTGTGTTTTTACTTGATATCCCTTTATTCACTGTCCTTCCTTTTTCTCTCTTCACTGCTTTTCCTTTCTCCCCAGCTTCCCCATATGGAAAAAAAAAGAAAAGAGATAATTTCCAACTTTCTTTCAAGTATGGTTTCTGCTCATATTTCTTTCCATAAAAATAAATTAATATGAAAGCTTCATTGTTTTAGGTGACCATGAAAAAGCTTTTGATTCAAATTTATATTTTCATACATTGTGTTGACATATTTCCATTGCCAGGTTATACATTTGGAACTCTTAAATTTTGTAAATTATAAATTATTAAGCATTAACAATGTCTTAGTTTTTGGGTTTTTTTTTTTTCTTTTACAATGTACCTTTTAATTTTTTTTAAATGGTACTTAGATTACATAAATGTTACATAAAAAATATGGGGGATTCCATATGTCCCGCACCCTAACCCTCACACATTTTCCCACATGAACAACATCCTTCATTAGTGTATTATATTTTTTACATTTGATAAACAGATTTTGGAGCATTGCCACTAAGTGTGGATTATAGTTTACATTGTAACTTACATTCTCTCCTGCACAATTTTGTAAATTATGACAAGATACATAATGGCCTATATCTGTCATTGCAATGTCATTCGGGACAATTTCCTGAAAATGCCTCCATATTACACCTATTTGTCCTCTCCCTCCCCTCAGATTCCAGTGGCCGCTGCCCCCACATTAACGATAATAGTTCTTCCATTGCTAGAATCACAGTAAGTCTATAGTAGAATAACACTAAGTCTACTCTCGTTCATTGTTCATTCCCCAATCCTGAGGATTCTGGGATGGTGATGTGCACTCCGCCTCTAATAGAGAGGGGGCTGTGATCCCAGGGGGCAGATGGATGGGACTGTATTGCCTGCAGTTGCAGACTCTCTCTGTTCCTTGGGATAGTTGTCCATCGTCATCTCCTTGTTAGTTGTCCATCGTCATCTCCTTGTTAGTTGTCTTGGGTGTTCCAGTAAACTGTAGAATAGATGTTGCAACTCTGTTGAGATTCAGGGCCCAGCTGGCACATGGAGTGCCCAAAGATTTAAGTCTCTTGGACATAGACCTATCAACTCTAGTACTAACTATAGGTTCAAATAGAAGAGGCAGAAGCCATGTGTAGGGAAACCATGACTGAGTCCAGCTCTGTCACCCCGGGGAGCATAAATTCCAAAGTAGGGCCCACTGGCAAGGCACCAGACTCCTGAGCTATCTGCCCTGACTATAGAGTCTGGGTGTCTCCAGAGCCCTCAGGAGCCCTGCTATTTGGGGTAGTATCTACTTTGGCAGTCAAAGGGATCCTGCCGAGCTGCGCTTAAGCCTAACCTCTGGAATGACCTCCCAGCTCACTTTGAAGTCTCCGAGCCATACAGACCCATTTGTCTTTACCTCTCCCCCTTTTAGTCAAGGTCTTTTTCCAGTTGCATGTCTTAGTTTTACATTTGTAACATTTCCACAATTATTCTCTGTCAAAAAGTTTGTTGTAACAGTCATATTTTAATACCTCAAGAAATTTACAGAGGGATATTTTATGAGGCCATTCATCACTGATCTGACAATTACAGTCTTTATTACTGAGTTTATTTTAGATTTTCTGTGAAGAAAGAGTTTAAGCAAAAGTCAGATAATTAAGCAGCAGTGCTTTGCTGATCATCTGCTATGTGCAAGAAACTCTACTGGGCATTCTGGTAAGGTTTGGAAGGGAAACAGACATGTCAGTAGAGCTGATGTTACATGCCCACGTCTATGGTAGATAGTAAAGCACACAAGACAGTAAAATACAATTTCATAGTCATAGGGATAGGTAAGATATTTTAACAGTTTTATTGTTACATAATTCAGATACCATACAATTCACCTGAAGTGCACAGTTCAGTAATTTTTTTTGTATATTCATGAATTTCTGCAACCACTACCACAATCAATTTTAGTACATTTTTATTATTCCAAAAAGAAGCCCTGTACTCCTTAGGAGTCATGCCCCATTCTCCTCAACAACCTCTCCATCCCACCTTTCCAGGCAACCACTACTCTTCCACCTCTATAAATTAGCTTAGTCTGGACATTTCACATGAATGGACCCATACAATATGTGTTCTTTTGTGACCACCTTATATCACTTGCATGTTTTCAAGTTTGTAAATGTTGTACTAATATGGATCAGTACCCATTTCTTGTATGGCCATATAATATTCTATTGTCTGTATATACCACATCCATTCATCAGCTAGTGGGCATTTGGGTTGTTTCCACTTTTTACTCTTATGAATAATGATACCATGAGCAAGTTTTTACATGGACATATGTTTTCATTTCTCTTGGATATGTACTTAGTAACAAATTTCTGAGACATACAGGAACTCTATTTTTAACTTTTGAGGAACTGCCAGCCTGTTTTCCAAAGTGGTCGCACCATTTTATTTTCCTTTCAAGTAGAATATGAAGGTTCCAATTTCTCTACATCCTCACCAAGACTTGTTATTGTGTGTCTTTTGGATTATAACCATTCTAGTGGATATGAAATGGTATCTTACTGGGTTTTAATTTGCATTTTCCTAATGACTAATGATGTTGAGTGGTTTTTCATGGGTTTAACTGGCCATTTGCTTATATATTTTTTGATAAGTATTTATACAGATCCTTTGTCCAAGACTAAATGGATTATCTTTTTATTAAGTTTTATAAATTTTGGATATGTCCCTTAGAGATAAATGATTCACAGATATTTTCTCTCATTCTGTGTACTGTCTTTTCACTTTCTTGATGGTTTCATTTGCAGTATAAATCTTTTAAATTTTGGTGGGAATCCAATTTATTTATTTGTTCTTATATTGCATGTGTTGGTGCCATATCTACGAAGGCTTTCCTTAACCCAAGATTCATTCCTCTCTTTTTTCTAAGAAATTTATTGTTTTGTCCTACATTTAGGTTATGTAAAGAAAAGGTCCAAATTCATTCTTTTTGTGTGGGTAAGCAATTATCCCAGCACCATTTATTGAAAAGACTTTTCTGTCCCCATTTGAAATTTCTTGGTACACTTGTCAAAGATCAGTTTACCACTAATATAAGGGTTTATTTGTGAATTCTCAATTCTGTTCTATTTATCTATGTATCTGTCCTTATGCACTATAATATTATCTTAATTTCCCATAGCTTTGTAGTGTGTTTTGAAACCAGGAAGTGTGAGTCTTCCAACTTTAACTTTTTCAAAAATTTTCTGGCTATTTGGGGTCCTTTGCATTTCCATATAGATTTTAGGATTGGCTTATAAATTTCTTCTAGAAAAGGTAGCTGGGGTTTTTGGTAGGGATTGGTATAAAATCATATCTTCTGCAAATAGAGATAGTTTTACCTCTTCTGTTCCAATTACATGTCTTTTATTTCCTCTTTGTTTTTTCCTTTTGCCTATTTGTCCTTACGAGCACTTCCAGTAGAAGTGAGAGTAGATGTCCTCCTTGTCTTGTTTCTGATCTTTGACAGAAAGCTTTCATCTTTGAGTCTTCCTTCTTCTCTGTGGGATATTCATAAATGCCCTTTATCATGTTGGGGAAGTTCCCTTCTAGTCCTGGTTTTCTGAGGTTTTTTTTTTTCTTTTCTTTTAAAGATAGAAAGATTTTGACTCCTTATTTCTTTAGCTACAGAAGTTTTAAACGCAAATACTTAGGAGAAAGCAAGTTAAAATTACATTATTCTCCAACTCATTACTAGTAAAATATTGCAAAGCAATTTTCTTTTTTTGTGTTGCTTTTATCTGGCACTGGTACCAGGATAATACTGGCCTCGAAGAGTGAGTTAGGAAGTGTTTCTCGGGAAACGGACTTGGCCCAGTGGTTAGGGCATCCGTCTAACCCTCGGCCTCCTTGACCCGTGTGGAGCTGGCCCATGTGCAGTGCTGATGCGCACAAGGAGTGCCGCCCCACGCAGGGGTGTCCCCCGCGTAGGGGAGCCCCACGCGCAAGGAGTGCACCCGTAAGGAGAGCCGCCCAGCGCGAAGGAAAGTGCAGCCTGCCCAGGAATGGCACACCGCACACACTTCCCATGCCGCTGATGACAACAGAAGCAGACAAAGAAAACAAGAGGCAGCAAATAGACACAGAGAACAGACAACCGGGGGAGAGGCGGGGATTAAATAAATAAACAAATCTTTAAAAAAAAAAAAAAAAAGGAAGTGTTTCTCCTCTTCTGTATTTTTGAAGAATTTGAGAAAGGTAATGTTACTTCTTTGAATGTTAGAATTCACCAGTGAAGCCATCTGATCCTAGCCCTTTCTTTGCTGGGAGGTTTTGATTACTGGTTAGGTAATTTCTGAGTTTCCAGGTCAAGTTTGTTAATTTTGTTTTTCAAAATTTCTGTATCTCTACTGATTTTTCAGTTTGCTTGTTTTTGTTGGTTGAAAGGAATTTTAAATGTTCAACTTAAGATTGTAGATAAGTCTATTTCTACTTTTAGTTCTGTTAGGTTTTTTTTTAACTTTTTATTTTGAAATACCTTCAGACTTACAGTACAGTTACAAAAATAATGCAAACCCCATAGACTCCAACATGCTCCTGTTCTCGCCCTCCTCTCAGATACCTAGGTCAACCAATTCTTTTTGCCGGATGTGCCCTTCTATCTATCTATCTATCTATCTATCTATCTATCTATCTATCTATCATCTATCTATCTATCATTGTTTGCTTGAGTGTAGCTAGTATAGATGTTGCTCCTAGAACATTTAATATTGCCATATACATTTCTTGTAAACAAGACTATTCACTTATGTAACCATCTTAAGCATAGTTAAAGAGATTTAACATTAATATAAGCTTATAGCCTATATTCCAAATTTTTCATATGTCCCAATAATGTCCTTTTGAGCATTTCTTCCTCCCTTGCTAGATCCCATCCAGGATTATGTATTTTATGTATTTATTTCTTTATTTACACACATACACACACACACACACCCTGTTGTCTGCTCTCTGTGTCCATTTGCTGTGCAGTCCTCTGTGTCTGCCTGTCTTCTCTTTAGGTGGCACCGGGAACCGATCCTGGGACCTTTTAGAGTGGGAGAGAGGTGCTCCATCTCTTGCACCACCTCATCTCCTTGGTCTGCTGCGTCTCTTATTGTCTCTCCTCTGTGTTTCTTTTAGTCACATCATCTTGCTGCACCAGCTCTTCACTTGGGCCAGCACTCCTGCACAGGCCAGCTCTCTGCATGGGCCAGCACTCCATGTGGGCCAGCTCTCCGCTCAGCCAGCTTGCCTTTACCAGGAGGCCCCGGGAATCGAACCCTGAACCTCCCATATGGTAGACGGGAACCCAGTGGCTTGAGCCTCATCCACTTCCCTGTATTATATTTAATTGTAATTATCTCCTTAGTTGTATTTTTTTGTGTGTAGGAATATGTATACAACATAAACTTTCCCATCTCAGCTCCTTCCAAACCTAGCAGCCAATGGAATTAATCACACTCAAAATATTGAGGTACTCTCACAACTTCTATTGCTGAAACTGCCCCATCTCCTCAGTTAGAAACCCTGCCCATTGTGCAGCAACGCCCCCATTCCACCTGGCCCCCAGCCCTGGCACCCTGCCCTCTAATCTCTCTTTCTTTGAGCTTGCATTTTCTTTGTAGTTACCATGGAGCTTCAATTTAACATCCTAAATCTATAACAACCTTGTTTACTTTGATACCAAATTAGCTTCAATACCATACACAAACTATATTCCTATGCATGTTGATTTATTATGACTCCAAAACCACTTATTTATCATTATGTTTTCTACATTTGCCTTTTAGATCCTGTAGGAAATAAAAAGTGGAGTCACCAACCAAAATTACAGTTGTACTGAGATTTGTATTTACTCACGTCATTACCTTCACTGGAGATGTTATTTCTTTAATAAGCAGCTTTGTCTGTTGTCCTCATGTTTTAACTTGTCTCACTCTCCCTAGCATTTCTTGTAGGGCCAAGTCCATGATGACAAGCTCCCTCAGTTTTTGTTTATCTGGGAACGTCTTAATCTCTCTTGAAAGACAGTTTTGCTGAATATTCAGTAAAATTCTTGGGTGCCAATTTTTTTATTTTTAGCACTGTCATGCCTCCTTGCCATTATGGGTTCCCATGAGAAATCAGCGTTTTTTCTTAGTGGGGCTGTGTTGTACATGACACGTTGCTTCTTTCTTGTGGCTTTCAGAATTTCCTCTCTACCTTTGGCATTTCACATTTGAATATAACATGGTGTGGTGTGGATCTATTTGGGTTTATCCTGTTTGGAGTTCACTGAGCATCTTGGATGTGTATTCATGTCTTTTGTTAAACTTGGGGCGTTTCCGGCCATCATTTCTTTGAATAGTCTCTCTGTCCCTTTCATTCTGCTCCTCCTTCTAGAATTCGCACAGTGCATATATTGGTATGCTGCCCACAGCTTCCTCATGCTATGTTGTTTTCTTCATTCTTTCTTCTTTGTACACCTCAGACCAGATTGTTTCAATTGTCATATCTTCAGGTTCTCTGATTCTTTCTTCTGCCAGCTTCAATCTGCTGTTTAATCTATCTGGGGAGTTTTTAGCATCTGTTACTGTGGTCTTCAACTCTGTTTGGCTCCTTTTCATAATTTCCATCTCTCATAGTATTTTTTTTTGTGCTCACCTATTTTTCTAATTCCCTTTAGCTTTTTGTTCATGTTCACCTATCCGTCTTTTGCATATTTAGGGCTATTTTTTAAAGTCTTTGTCTGATATGTCCTAGGTCTGGTCTTCCTTTGTGAAGGTCTTTAGTGCTTTAACTCTGTCCTTTGCCTGGGCCATCACTTCCTGCTTCTTTGTATGTTTCATAACCTTTTGTTGATTCCTGGATATTTGATATTTTAATGTGTTATTGCTGGAAGTTAGATTCTCCAGCTCTCTGTTCCTTAACCTTATATCTATCTTGTATTGTGTCGGAATTTTCCTTGAATGGCAGGGGCTAAACAGCAACAAAAAAGGAAAAGCTTTTCCCAGTATTTGCAAATTGACGGGTGGGAGGCTGTCCTTCAGGGCTTATCCACACAGCGAAGTTAGGGAAGACCAGCTCTAGGGCAGAGCATATGGTCCTCCCTCATCCTTGCCTTTCTGGTCTTGCCTCTTGTCTTGCCTTATTCTGCTCCTTCCAGAACTGGCTCTTGGGACCCACCCTGGGAATGTGGGCTCCGCAGCAGGCCAGTGAGGGGGAAGGGCCAGCTAGGGTGCCACGATACCCTACTGCTTTTAAGTGGCTGTATTGTCAGCCAAAGGGGTGCTGATGCAAAATACCAGAATTTGGTTGGTTTTTATAATGGGTATTTATTTGGGGTAGAAGTTTACAGATACCAGGCCATAAAGCTAGTTTACTTCCCTCACCAAAGTCTATTTTCATGTATTGGAGCAAGATGGCTGCTGATGTCTGCCAGGGTTCAGGCTTCCTGGGTTCCTCCCTTCCCAGGTCTTGCTTCTCTCTGAAATCAGGTCCTCTGTTTTCTCTACAAAGTCAGCTGTAGACTATGAACCTCTCTATACTTTACCTCTCTCCACAAGGTCAGCCTAGACCATCACGCTGAATGGTTCTCTCTCTCTCCCTGGGGTTTCTCCCGTGTCTAAGGAGCTGTCTCTGTTCCTCTGTGTTCTTCTCCTGGCTCAGGGCCTCTCTTCCCAGGGCTTGCTTCTTCCTGGGCTCAGGTCCTCTCTTCCTGGGGCTGGCTTCTCTTTCCTCTGTGAGCTTACTTACTTCCCAGGGCTGCAGCTTAAGGCTTCAGCATCAAACTCTAGCATCAAAACTCCAATATCAAAAACCCTTAATTCTGTCCTTTGCCATGTTTTTTATCTGTGAGTCCCCACACATTGGTGGGTGGGGCCTCAACGCCTTAATGACGTGGCCCGATCCAAGCCCTAATCATAACTTAAATCATGCCCAGGTACAGACCAGATTACAAACATAATCCAGTATCTATTTTTGGAATTCATAACTATATCAAACTGCTACAGTGGCCTTTTCTTTTCTTTCTTTTTACATTAATGTTACATTAAAAATGTAGGGGATTCCCATATGCCCCACTCCCTACCCCTCCCACGCTTTCCCTTTTTCTTGATTCAGTACTCACCCTGTCACATTCAGTACTCACAGTCCTTTTACTGTTTTCTGCAGCATCAAGAAAAACCCGTTCTCGCTGGTTGGTGAAAATTTCTGTGCAAGGACAGAACCCCGAAGTTTCTCACTTTTTTTTTTTTTTTTTTTTTTTTTAAAGATTTATTTTTTTTATTTTATTTAATTCCCTTCCCCTCCCCCGGTTGTCTGTTTTCTGTGTCTTTTTGCTGCGTCTTGTTTCTTTGTCCGCTTCTGTTGTCGTCAGCGGCACGGGAAGTGTGGGCGGCGCCATTCCTCGGCAGGCTGCTCCCTCCTTCGCGCTGGGCGGCTCTCCTTATGGGTGCACTACTTGCGCGTGGGGCTCCCCTACGCGGGGGACACCCCTGTGTGGCACGGCACTCCTTGCGCGCATCAGCACTGCACATGGGCCAGCTCCACACGGGTCAAGGAGACCCGGGGCTTGAACCGCGGGCCTCCCATGTGGTAGACGGACGCCCTAACCACTGGGCCAAAGTCCGTTTCCCAGTTTCTCACTTTTTTAAACTTCATTTCTCCCTCTGTTAACTCATGAGTAATGTAGTCTTCTATATTTTGCAGTTACCCTGGAGATTATAGTGTCTGACTTAATAGAAACACTTTAGTTAATACTTTTCTCCTTTTTCTTTAAAATTTTACACTTCTTGCTAGACATAAAGTCTAGTTGGGCTGTTATTTTCTTTTACCACATTAAAAATATCGTCTTGTTGTCTTCTGGTTTCTGTTGATTTTGTTGAGATGTTGAAGGTCATTCTCACAGTTAATCCTTAAAACGTATTGCATCTTTTATCTCTCACTGCTAAGATTGCCCTCTTTTATGTGATTTTTTAGCAATTTGGGTTTTCTTTGTTTAGACCAGTGACATTTTCCAATTTTTCATCCATTTTTGCAAACACAGTGAAATTTAAATTTCTTCTTTAAATAAGCCCAGTTTATAGATCAGACATGTCTGTTGCCTGTACCTTCTCTTATCTTTCGGTCATTAAGTCCTGTTTCCAGTGAAATGCTGGATACTTAAGTATGAAGAATTGCAGTGGCTCTTGTTGTAGCTTCCTTCAGAAAAAGATTCAGTATTATTCTGGCAGGAAAATTACAATATGGGCAGATCACCTGGGTCACCTAGAGGACCTGAATTCCAATTTTTGTCTCCCAGGACCATGACACAACGGAAATACTAGAGCACTGTTTTAGCCTCGTAGCAGGTGTTTTCTGTGTAGTGTCTCCTCCTCTTGTCTTGCGCGTGCCCCGCCTAGGGGTGGCACACACTTGAAGAAGAGTACCACGTTGGCTGTTGGGCTTCCTGTGCAGCCTGGTTTCTCTCCCCTACTGTCTGCCTTGCTGGACCTGACCTTAGCTTTGGTGTTCCCACCCAAGTGGCACTGCCACAAGTCCCGGGAAGCCGCTGTCTGTTGAGCTGGCGTTCATCACCGCTGGAACTGACGGTGATCGTTGCCTCCCCTGCTTGCATGTCCCTTGGGTTCTCTGTGACCTTGGCCTCTACTCCTGACTGCCTTTGTCGTTCTTCATTGCTTTAATCAGCTGAGGTTTTGTTTGTTACGTTGCATTTTGTTTTATTTAGCTTTTATAATTGGTCTCAGCCACAGAATTCTCTCAGCTGCTTTTTCACAGCCAGAAGCTTAAGACTCCATCTGATGCGTTTTCCATAACTTCTCAAGCCACGTGATGTTAATTGTTTCACGTTTTGCTTCTGCAGGACGCCGTGTCGGCCTTACTCGCGAGGACCTCGGCTGAGCTTCTGGCCGTGGAGCAAGAATTGGCCCAAGAGGAACAGGAGGAAGCAGGGCAAGACGCGCCGAGGGGCCCAGACGGAGACTGGTAACACACGTGCCTCCTTTTGCCGCTGCAGAACTCAGAGAGGCCCTGTCTGGTTTCTCATGAGAAACTTTCAGAGAAACACTCGGAGGGTCCTGTCTTATTCTGGAACCACGGAAAGCAGTGCAGCCCACAGACCTTGTCGCTGGGCAAAGTCCCCTTGGCCGTTAGAGAGTTGAAGGAGGCCACAGGCAGGCTGGTAGGCAGAGTTGGCACAGGAGCAAGATTCTCTGTTCTTTCTTCAATAATTTTTAACACTGCTTTCTGAAGTGGTTTTTTTTCCCCCAAGTCCAAACTGGTTTTGAAAGGTATGGTAGTTTATTGTAGAGTCATAGACAAATGAAAAAGACCAATTCTTTTTCTTTAAACTTTCAGCAGTACCATTTAGGCTTATGATAAGCCAAAGCAGATTATTTAGAAAACAGCTTCTGAATATTCATTTTGAATACTTTTGCCTTCTTTCTTCTTTCTCTTCTCTTCTCTTTATCCCTATCTAATCCTTTAAAAAGGGAGGGAAATGTTATTCTAGCTTTCAGCCAGAGTCACCTATGTGTACAGAGCTGTCTTTCCTGGTTTGTAATATTTCCAAAATCAAATTTTAGTGGCAGCTTCAGTTTTTGAAGTATATATGTAAAACCATTTGTGTTAATTTTGTATACACAGTTGCTTAAGTTGTATTTACATTTGATTGGACTACCGTTAATATATATATGCATATACATATGTAGCATGCATTTGTGTGTGTGTGTGTATGTGTGTAAATTTATAAGTTCGGGGTGACAGGTATATCATAAATAACACAGCCATGGACATTTGGAAAGAACAGTTACTACAGTGGTGTAAAAGGTATAGATGTGCTTTATAGTGAACAAAAATCTATGTGTACATAAATACCTAGGAGAGTGATTATAACAGTGCCTGTATTTACTTCTCTGGAGTATGCCCGCTTGACCTAACGTGTGTTTGGTTCTGTTTTGTTTTACCTAGGTTAACAATGCTAAGAGAGGCCTCTGGTGAAATTGGGACTGAGAAAGAGGCTGAAGTTAATTTGCCAGAGGGCGGTAGCTGTACAGAAGACTTCGGTTCCTGCACTAGTGTGCCTGAGGGCAACGAGGACAGAAGGAGAGAAAGCAACTGTGCCAAAGACCTTGGAAGTCAGCAGCCCGCTGGAATTCCCATCCTGGTGGGCCTCTCCTGGTGCATTCTTCTGAAACAGAGACTAAGGAAATGTTTGTTCATCTCTTTGAGTACAACTTATAGAATTTTGTGCCAAGAGCCGATAGTGAAAGGCATTTGCAGGAGTAGGCTCTATGCAGTATTCTAAGTGCTTTAACATTTTCAAATGGGCCCAAAATATTAATTCCTCACCTACATTTGATATATGAGGAGAAATAATGCAACTTTAGATCTCTATAAATGTTCTATGAATATTTATTAAGAGTATTGCATGAATTTCCTGACACCTCCAGATGACTACTTAATTGTATTGTTTTATAAATGTAAGTTAAATTTCAAACATGAGGTAAATATTTAAAGTTCATTTTGGTTAGCTGGTGGACTGATGGAAATCTCTTCTGGAAGGTGGCAGATCCCTCGGTTTAGCCACAGGTGCCACCCGAGTTACAGCAGGTAATTTTGCAAGTTGAGTGAGAAACACGTTGAGGCAGTCATTCCTAAGGGGGAGCGTTGTTTCCTAGCTCTGAGGATGCTGGTAAACTTGGGATGTCGGAAATAGAGGTTAGGACATTTTAATTTTTTATTCCTGAGAAAATAATATTACGCCGTCATTGAGGACTTCCCTTTACTATGGAGCAAACCAGCATGAACAAGGCTGGCATCAAGTTAAACTATAAGATCAAAAATAGATGCCTGTGTTTGCGTACAGTTTTGTATTTTAAGGTGGTTTTTTAACTTAAATTTTATTTTTTATAGCATTTCCAAAAATTCAATAGAAATCCAAACTTAGCTTCATGTTAGTGATATATTTAGATATGTATATGTGATTATGTATTCTATTCAAATCTACAGTTCTTTAGCATATTTTCATTTTCTTATATTTAATTACTTTTTATCATTTCTTCTGAAAAAAAAAATCAGAACGTTGAATAATGTTTAATGATGAAATATTCCAAATAGGAGTCTTTAGAGACTCCTATTTACCCTCTTAAATCTAAACTTTCATCTTTAGGTCTCATCTGTTGGGCGTGTCACCTGTATTTGGGTAACCTCCTTAGAATTCAGTAGAAAACCGTTCTCCCCCATTTTCCATCAGAAATACATACATTCTATAGTATGAAGCCTTCCTCTCAGGCACGGCCATAATACGAGATGAGATGCTATTGTCAGATGAGATATTTCTTTCAGGGAGCGTAAGCGTGCACACACCTGTCAGCTCCTGACAAGTCCCTTGTGTTGCAGGTGGATAAAGAGACAAACACTGAGGACGCAGCTGGCGGCAGCATGGCCGTCCGCCCCAAGGACCGCGGCGGCCTGGGCTCCCGGCAGCGTCCTTTCGTGAGGAGCAGCGTGATAGTACGCTCACAGACCTTCTCTCCCGGCGAGCGGAACCAGTACGTCTGCAGGGTAAGGCGCGCTGTGCTCACGGGGAGGGCCGGGAGGGGCAGGCACTGGCTTCTCTTCCTCTCGCTGGGAAGTGGCACGGCAGTGACAGTAGACCGTGCGCTTGGAAACTTCAGTCTCTGCCCACAAATACCAGTGACTAGAAATTACACACACACAGTATCACATGCCTAGTGTTTATATTTTGGGTTCCCCCTGCCAAATTTATTGTCTCATTGTTTCTAATGCTATTTAATTCGTTTGGCAAATAAGTGCAATTTAAGCATCTGCCTGCTATATATTTGGACTATATGCAGAAAATTAAAGTGGCTTGAGGTAAATAATATCGTTTACATTTCTGCTCTATGTCATATATGCTTCAAGCAATGTTAGTTCAGCTCAACTGGAAATTGTGAACTGGTTTAGATCAAAAGTCATCTCTTTAATGCCCTGCAGTCACCTAATGCACAGTCTATGAACCAGAGACCGAGAACACTGCCCTGGTGGAACTTGGCGCAATGGCCGTAATGAGCAAATGGATGCGCTGTGAAGTATCGAGGGTGTGGGGAACAAAGGTGTGAGTTAAGGGGATCAGAAACGGTGAGGATGAGATATGCAAGTTTAAGCAGGGGTCAGAAGAGGCTTCACTGAGAAGGTGACGTTTTGGCAAAGACTTGAACCAGGTAAGGAAATGAGCCACGGGCATTTGGGCTGAAAGAATTCTAGGTAGCTAAACTGTGTTTGAACTCTGACATGGAGCTCTGTGCATTATGCAGACCTTTTTTAAAAAAAGCAAATATCATATAGCCAGAAATGAAAAGGGTTTGAAATATCATTTAAAGAATGCATATACATCTTAATACATGACTTCAGATAAAACTGCCATCAAAAGGCAGTTATTGGGAAGCGGTTGAGCTCATGGTTGGGCACCTGCTTCACATGTATGAGGTCCCAAGTTCAATCCCTGGTACCTCCTAAAAAAGCAGTTATTTGAGTTATTTAAGAAAAACATAGAAAAAGGGAAAACTTAGTTGTATATGAATGTTTTCTTTTTTAAGAAATAAACTCATTATCACTACCTGCTTTACTCGATAAACTTAGTTCCAGGCTTCTGCTAATACTGTTATGCAGTGACTCTTTTTTTTTTTTTTTTAATCTTTTGTTGCCAGTTAAATCGGAGTGACAGCGACAGTTCAACCCTGGCTAAAAAGTCATTGTTTGTGCGAAACTCCACTGAGCGGCGCAGTTTGAGAGTCAAAAGGGTATGTATTCTCTTAGAAACATCCCTCTCTAGACCAGTCGAGAATCATGAACTATGAGGTATAAACGCCACACTGCTCGGTGCTCCCATGCTGTTGCATTAAGCCATTGTAAGTGCAGAGCGATGCAAACGCTATGTCAGCCGTAGAGATGGAGGAGAGAATGTGCTTGAAGACCGTCATTCATACTGGTTTGGAAACTGTAGTAATTAGGCTGGAATTTTAGTTTTTAGTATCCACAAAGAAAGGGCTTGCAGGACCCCTCAGCGTGTTAGACAGTGGTCGACTGTTTCTGATGAAGGCTGCCAGCTCAGCGTCAAGCTGGCTCCTGAGTAACTGTGGGTGAGTGCAAAGCCCAGTACCTGCTCTGAGGGAGCAGCCAGTCTGGTCAAGGAGTACCACACACAGTTTTAGTACTTGCTTGAGGTGAATAAATGGGAACTTTTAGGAGATTACAATTAAAGTGGGAGGGACAGATTGGGTAAAGTTTTCCTCGACACCTTAGGTCTCCAATTGTGATTTAAGGGCCAAGTCTAAGAATATACTTAAATAATTAAAAAAGTTGAACTGTTAAGTAGTTAAAAATTCCTGTTTACTTTCCAATAGCTGAATCACTAATGGAAAGTTATTTGCTTAAAATGTGCTGTTTGCCAAGGTCCCAGCACTACGTGCTAAACTCTGGATGATACTTTGTTTTCCAGGGTGTACAGTCTAGAGGAGGGATCCAGAGTCCCTCGTAGGACTGTTAAAAGGGTGGTGGGTTAAAAGAGGAGAATGCACTCATCTAGTTGGGATTGCCAAGGAGCGCTCCACGGACAAGGTCTGTGGCCTGACGCCTGGATAAAATTTCAGAAGAAAACAGTAGCTCTTTGGAGTGGAGAGGATGCCGGGGCCGTGTGGGAATGGCATAGAAAGGCACGGGCAGAAAAGCACGTGCAGGGGCTAAGGAGTGACCAGGCTCAGCCCAGGCTCTGGCACTGTGGGAAGACTGGCAGGGGAGGCTGGAAAGGTCAGTCAGAAGGGGCATCTTCACCAGTGGCTCGGGTCGAACGCAGCTGTGTGCAGAATACTAGATGCATGACGAGGCAACGTTGGTCCCGCTGGCTCAACTTCCTCGTTAATTTGAAGGTAATAAAAACGTATTTCTTTTTTTCTAAAGGTGTATATGCTGGCATTTATTTAGTATTCAGCATTCTCAGGAAATTTGAGGTGTTCTACAGTAAGTGATCTTTCTAGGTGACCACACCGCGTGTCCCTAACTCTTCTTAGCCCCTTTAGAAGTCTCCAGCCTTCTTTGTTTGGTTTGTTTGTTGCTTTTTTAGGTACTGGGTCCAGGGATTGAACCCGGGACCTTGTATGTGGGAAACTTCAGCCTTCTTAAATAGCATATGCTTTTAGAGGGGGGTAGGATTCTTCAGAGAAGTTTTAACCCAAAAGTGTTTGTGAATTGAATGGAACTGAAAAACAGATGGGTTACTGATAAACTTAGTTAGCAGAACACAGGAGTAAGGTGAGATTAATCCTGAAACATATAAGACATGATTTTTAAATGGATTTTAAAGTAGGCAGCTATTGTTTGGTAGAAATGAGTAGGAAATGGTGTTCTGATTTAGGAATTATAACATGAAAAGGGTGTAGAGGCGTAAGAGAACAAAGCACCTGCAAAGTCAGTAAGAGGTTGGACAACCCTACAAATCAGTGCTTTCCCCCTGGAAAGCCGGTCCTTAAGCATTTTCCAGCACGTCAGTGCATATTGGAGGCTTTAGGGACACTCCATGTGCGAGACAGCTAGGAAGGATTTCTGATTCTGAAACATGAATAATGCAATCAAAGAGCGTGTGTATCTTTTACTGTGTAATGAATTTGTTGAAAGGTCAGAGGTAGCATAAAGGGAGCCTAATACGAAGAACGTTCCAGAAGCTTGGCACCTAAGTTGTCAGTGGACGTTCAGTATGTTGGTAAGGAGGAGGAAGAGCAGGAGGAGGAGATGGTGAAGGCGCTGCCACCCCGGGCTAGGGATGTGACGGGAGGTCCTTTCCCGTCTGTCGTGGGCACCCTCACTGTTCCTCATCTTCAAACCAGAGCACCTGTCACGATGAGTCCCTCTTTCACCGCATCAGACAGTGCTCGTGCTTGTTAGGGTCTCTTATTGTCCACACTCTCTGCCAGGAGTCCCGGCAAGCAATGCCCCCCGTTCCTCTCTGCTTAAGCACTCTTACCCAGCCTACTCCACATTCCCTTCCTCAGGTGAGCCTGACCTGGCCCGGGAACGGTCTCTCCTTTCCCTGACATTTTTGTTTTTTGTCTTTATTTTTTTAATGTTACATTTAAAAAAATGAGGTCCTCATATACCCCCCCAACCCCTCCCCCCACTCCTCCCCCCATAACGACAACCTCCTCCATCATCATGAGACATTCATGCACTTGGTGAGTACATCTCTGAGCACCCTGCACCTCATGGTCAGTGGTCCACACCATAGCCCACACTCTCCCCCAGTCCACCCAGGGGGCCCTGGGAGGACACACAATGTCCAGTAACTGTCCCTGCAGCACCACGCAGGACAGCGCCAACCCCTGAAAATGCCCCCATTTTGCGGCACTTACAGGTGCTCCTCCACGGCTCACCCTTACTTACTCTCTCCCTCCGTTCTCTGGTTGTGAAGTCCTCAAGGTCAGAGGTCAGGTCTTTTCAGTACTTTGTCTGCAAACTGCCAGCAGGCATTGATCCCTGCATCTCAGTAGTTACTTCTTGATGAGCGGATGCACCTGGTGACAGGAAGAGCAGCTATGATTCAGTGGGGGAGGTGGGGCTCAGATAATGGGGCCCTAGTGGGGGAGGTGGGGCTCAGATAATGGGGCCCTAGTGGGGGAGGTGGGGCTCAGATGATGGGGCCTTAGTGGGGGAGGTGGGGCTCAGATAATGGGGCCCTAGTGGGGGAGGTGGGGCTCAGATAATGGGGCCTTAGTGGGGGAGGTGGGGCTCAGATAATGGGGCCCTAGTGGGGGAGGTGGGGCTCAGATAATGGGGCCCTAGTGGGGAGGTGGGGCTCAGATAATGGGGCCCTAGTGGGGCAGGTGGGGCTCAGATAATGGGGCCCTAGTGGGGCAGGTGGGGCTCAGATAACGGGGCCCTAGTGGGGGAGGTGGGGCTCAGATAATGGGGCCTTAGTGGGGAGGTGGGGCTCAGATAACGGGGCCTTAGTGGGGGAGGTGGGGCTCAGATAATGGGGCCCTAGTGGGGGAGGTGGGGCTCAGATAATGGGGCCTTAGTGGGGGAGGTGGGGCTCACATAATGGGGCCCTAGTGGGGGAGGTGGGGCTCAGATGATGGAGCCCTAGTGGGGGAGGTGGGGCTCAGATAATGGGGCCTTAGTGGGGGAGGTGGGGCTCAGATAATGGGGCCTTAGTGGGGGAGGTGGGGCTCAGATGATGGAGCCCTAGTGGGGCAGGTGGGGCTCAGATGATGGAGCCCTAGTGGGGGAGGTGGGGCTCACATAATGGGGCCTTAGTGGGGCAGGTGGGGCTCAGATAATGGGGCCCTAGTGGGGGAGGTGGGGCTCAGATAACGGGGCCCTAGTGGGGCAGGTGGGGCTCAGATAATGGGGCCCTAGTGGGGGAGGTGGGGCTCAGATGATGGAGCCCTAGTGGGGGAGGTGGGGCTCAGACAATGGGGCCCTAGTGGGGGAGGTGGGGCTCAGATGATGGAGCCCTAGTGGGGGAGGTGGGGCTCAGATGATGGGGCCCTAGTGGGGCAGGTGGGGCTCAGATGATGGGGCCCTAGTGGGGGAGGTGGGGCTCAGATAATGGGGCGGCAGTGGGGAGGTGGGGCTCAGATAATGGGGCCCTAGTGGGGCAGGTGGGGCTCAGATGATGGAGCCCTAGTGGGGGAGGTGGGGCTCACATAATGGGGCCTTAGTGGGGCAGGTGGGGCTCAGATAATGGGGCCCTAGTGGGGGAGGTGGGGCTCAGATAACGGGGCCCTAGTGGGGCAGGTGGGGCTCACATAATGGGGCCCTAGTGGGGCAGGTGGGGCTCACATAATGGGGCCCTAGTGGGGGAGGTGGGGCTCAGATAATGGGGCCCTAGTGGGGAGGTGGGGCTCAGATGATGGGGCCCTAGTGGGGGAGGTGGGGCTCAGATAATGGGGCGGCAGTGGGGAGGTGGGGCTCAGATAACGGGGCCCTAGTGGGGGAGGTGGGGCTCAGATAATGGGGCCCTAGTGGGGGAGGTGGGGCTCAGATGATAGAGCCCTAGTGGGGCAGGTGGGGCTCAGATGATGGGGCCCTAGTGGGGGAGGTGGGGCTCAGATAATGGGGCGGCAGTGGGGAGGTGGGGCTCAGATAATGGGGCCCTAGTGGGGCAGGTGGGGCTCAGATGATGGAGCCCTAGTGGGGGAGGTGGGGCTCACATAATGGGGCCTTAGTGGGGCAGGTGGGGCTCAGATAATGGGGCCCTAGTGGGGGAGGTGGGGCTCAGATAACGGGGCCCTAGTGGGGCAGGTGGGGCTCAGATAATGGGGCCCTAGTGGGGGAGGTGGGGCTCAGATGATGGAGCCCTAGTGGGGGAGGTGGGGCTCAGATAATGGGGCCTTAGTGGGGCAGGTGGGGCTCAGATAATGGGGCCCTAGTGGGGGAGGTGGGGCTCAGATAATGGGGCCCTAGTAGGGGCGGTGGGGCTCAGATAACGGGGCGACAGTGGGGAGCTCCGGCATTGTGGAGATGGAGCTCGAGCACTTTGACCCCAGGAGGGAGTCAGGCTCCCAGCCTTGCTGACCTGCTCCATGCCGGCTGGAACTCAGAAACGGTAGCCAAGGGCCTGAGCCGTGGGGAGATCGCTACCGTGTGCCCAAAATGGAAAGTATTTGTTTTGCATGTGGGGCTTTGTGTAGTGAGTTGGCCAGGCTAAGTTAGGATACACTGTGGAAACAAACAACCCTGAAAACCTTGATGGCTTAAAATAGCAAAACTCATTTCTTGCTTGACGACCTGCTCACGGTGTGCCTGCTCGATGCTGTGCCCCTCGTGCACAGCCGGGACCCAACTGGGGAACTCCGGTGTCCCTGTAGCAGGGGACAGCAGAGTGGCCGATCTCACACAGGTTTGAAAGTCACATCCACTCACCTGTCACTGGCCCACACCAGTCACGTGGCCACGGCAGCCTCAAGGTGCAGGGAAGCACAGTCCCGACATGCCAAGGAGGAGGAGAAGTGGGTGTCGGCAAGCAGCGCTGATGACCGCCCATGTGTGTCAGGCGGCCAAAGGGGTGCTCATGCGAAATACCAGAGATTGGTTGGTTTTCATGAAGGGTCTTTATTTGAGGTAGGAGCTTGCAGATCCCAGGCCATAAAGCATAAGTTACTTCCCTCACCAGATATTTTCCTGTGTTGGAGCAAGACGGCTGCTGACGTCTGTGAGGCTTCAGGCTTCCTGGGGTCCTCTGGGCTCAGCTCCTCTGTTTGCTCCACAAGGGCAGCTGTAGGCTAGGAGGCTCTCTAGGCTTTGCCTCTCTCCACCAGGTCAGCTATAGACTATCAGGTGAAGGGCTCTGTCTCTCCCTGGGGCTCCAGCTTCAGCATCAAACTCCAACATCAAAACTCCAACATTAAAAGCCCCGACTCTGTCCTTTGCCCCCTTGGTGGGTGGGGACTCAGCGCCCTAATGACGTGGCCCAATCAAAGCCCTCATCGTAACCTAAACACGCCCAGGTACAGACCAGGTTACAAACATGATCCAGCATCTGCTCTTGGAACTCATAACCATGTCAGCCTGCTCCAGCGTGTGATCAGGGTGTTCTGTTTGTGTTTCCTTCCGAATCCTGAAGACTGTTTGCCAACCAGTGCTCAGGAGGACCACCCAGGAGTGCCCAGCGCGCACCTCTCTGGACCTCGAACTGGACCTTCAGGCTTCGCTGACCCGGCAGAGTCGCCTCAACGACGAGCTGGAGGCCCTGAGGGGCTTGCGGCAGAAGCTGGAGGAACTGAAAGCTCAGGGAGAGACCGACCTTCCCCGGGCGGTGCTGGAGGACGAGCGCTTCCAGAAGCTCCTAAAACAAGCCGAGAAGCAGGTACAGGCCTCCGCTCCCGCGCTCTCCACGGGCTTCTGTAGGGGTCATAGAAGGTACCCAACCTATACCTCAATTTGCTTAAGTCTTCAGATCTTTTTTCTAGAACTCAGAACATTTTCCCAAAATTATGAGCCAGACTTCCCTCCCTCCCTTTCTTCCTCCCTTCTTCATTATTTTTTACTGCAAATATCGCTAAATGAGTCGTACTGCCCCCAGTCCCCTGCTCCTCCCCCGCCACACACACGCACCTCGCAGCTGCAGCTGCAGTGGCCGGGACACCTGGAAGGAAGGCACATGGTAACGGAAGGGAGTGAGTGACTTGATGTCTCCTCAGCTTGGTAAATGAATTGTGTTGATAAGTGAATGCAGCATAACATTTGACATAAACAATGAGTTTCATGTGGATTTCCTATGAGTAGTTAAGGTTCACTGACCACATCGAATTGTGAATGTGTTTTGTTTTTGTTACCTTTTTCTTATATTGCTAATTTTAATGTTTCTAAATTTTCACATTCTTTTCTTACCTTCAAGAAAGATCTCATTTTGCTTATTGGCCTTCTTCTTACTTTTCTCCGTACAAACAACTGTAACAAACTAGGATGAAATCACTGATGCTTTTTAATATGTGGGGTTTTTTGTTTATTTGATTTTTGAGGTCCTGGGACCTCATACAAGGGTAGGCGGGAAGCTGGTGCTCAACCACTGAGCCACGTCAGCTCCTCTGATTTGGTTTTTTCATTTGTTTGCTTCTTGTTTGTTTTTGGTGTTGGGAGGCACTGGGGACCAAACCCGATACCTCCTGCTTGGGAAGCAGGTGCTCAACCACTTGAGCCATGTCTGCTCCCCAACAGGGTGTTTTGTAAGGAAACGTTTTTTATTGTTCTGCCATCGGAATTCTCAAGAACCCAGATATTTTCAAAGTTGGCTTATTCTTTCAAGGTCAGAATTAATGTTTTGTTACAGGGGTATGTGTTCATATCCATATGTGATGCACAAATAGGATTTTCTCTATAGCTGAAATATTACAAATGTCAAAACATTTTTTTCTATCTTTTTGAAGATGAAAATTTGAAAAAGTTTAGGCACATCTTTAAATTAATAGAAAATCTTGTGCATAATATCAACTTCTTTTTTGTCCCAAAGTTATTTTTTGATCATATAGCATATGATACCGTAGAGAAAGTTTGCGTCACTTAGCAGACTGGCACTAGTCATCCTAGATGTAACTCAGAAACTTAGTGAATGAGTTTCAAGAATCAAGCTGACACCGGTACTTTTTTTAAAAGACAGTTTAAAAAAATATATATATGTGTGTGTATGTATATACACACACACACATATATCCCATTTCTGTATTACACCCATCTGTGAAAGGAAGTCTTCACGCACAGTAGGAACTCTAAATGTCTCTCAAGTGGTGGAGTGTCCGTGTGGCCTGACGTTTGACGCTCGTGACCGCCGTCCTGTCCTCCGAGAGCTGATGACTTGGTGAACGTGCCAAGCCAGGCACACCAAGTCCACAGTAGACATCATTCTCTGAGATCGGGTGCCGTGGAGGAGGTGCCATGGAGCTGGTTTAGGAGACGGGGGGTGAGGTTTCACAGCAAGGGGTAGAGGCCAGCGGGCGCCGGGCCCTGCTCGGGGAAAGCCCTGAGAGCGCCAGGCAGTGAGGGGGCGAGCATGCAGGAGGGCCGAGCCCTGGCCCTGGCCGTCACCGAGTTAAAGGTGGAAGTGACCTGCTCTGGTGTTTGTGATCTCAGTGCAGCCCTAATGTTTTACTCCCTGGACCTTTTAATTCAACATTAGCAATAGCTTCAAACTCTTGATTGGCTTTGACCCACTTTATTATATTATTTTTTAAAGATTTATTATTTTTTAAATTTTTTTCTCTCCCCTACCATTTGCTGTGTGTTCTTCTGTGTCCACTTGGATTCTTGTCAGCGGCACCGGGAATCTGTGTTTCTTTTTGTTGCGTCATATTGTTGTGTCAGCTCTCTGCGTGTGCGGCGCTGTTACCGGGCAGGCTGTGCTTTTTTCGCGCTGGGCGGCTCTCCTTACGGGGTGCACTCCTTGCGCGTGGGGCTCCCCTACGCGGGGGACACCCCTGCATGGCACGGCACTCCTTGCGTGCATCAGCACTGCCCGTGGGCCAGCTCCACACGGGTCAAGGAGGCCCAGGGTTTGAACCCTGGACCTCCCATTTGGTAGGCGGATGCCCTATCCAGAGCCAAATCCACTTCTCTGACCCACTTTAATATCATAGAGAAGCATCACAGTTTTGTGGCCCATTTGTGTCAGAGATTTTTAAAGCTGGATTAGAATTTCACAACCATACATATAAAGAGAACTTTGCATCTTTGGATTTTTACTGTCTGTTTCTAGTTTGTCATGATATGATATTGCAGATCCCTGGGTGTCAATAATTATAAAAACTTGGGGGCTTTGGGGGACTTGCTTTTTTCATTTAAAATTGTATTGCTAAGATTCATCTGTAAATTGCTTGTTGCTACAGTTTATTTGGTTTGACTGCTTTCTAATCTCCACTGTGAAGCTCAATAAGACAAAATGTTGATTCTTTGAGAAAAAAATTGAAAGCAATAAAACAAACAAAAGGCAACATTTGGCAAGACTGATGCAGAGAAGATACAAATAAACAATAATATAAAAGTAGAGAGGGAAGCACTGCAGGGTAAATTGGAGATTTTTGTTTCTTTTTCTTTTTCTTTTTATTTATTTTTGAAATTTGAGATTTAAAAGCCAAACAAATAATATAAAATATATATGCTCAAAATATGGACAGATATCTAGGAAAATATAACACATTAGAACTGATAAGAGATGGGACGATTAAAAACCCTATATCTCTTAAAGAAATAGAAACATCGATTAAAAATGTATCCATAAAGTAAATATAAGGCTTTCAGATGTTTTATAAGCAGGATCCACTAAACTTTCAAAGAACAAATTATCCCAATTTTATATAAACTCTTCAGACGCTAGTAATAGAGAAAACACTCCACAACTCTTTCCATGCAACCAACATCCCTAACAAAACAGGACAAAGATATTATAAAAAAGGGAAACCACAGGCAGTTTTATTTATGAATGTAGATGTGAAAATCTTAAAACATTAAAATAGAATCCGACAATGTATTGGAAAGATAATACATTTTGACCACAGTGCAGTGTCGCTGCCCCTTTTGTCCTGCAGGGGCAGAGTTGGGTGGTAGTAACTCATCGGCTGACGAATGGCCCCGAGCCTACAGCATACACGATCAGCAGTTGGCAGACTCATCAGTGGCATGCAGTAGAGAGCTCAGCAGACTCCCATGGGGAGAGAACGCTGTTAGAGGACGGAGGTG
This sequence comes from Dasypus novemcinctus, assembly GCF_030445035.2. NCBI lineage: Eukaryota > Metazoa > Chordata > Mammalia > Cingulata > Dasypodidae > Dasypus > Dasypus novemcinctus. Next base: position 5,282,144 of record NC_080673.1, on the reverse strand, counting down.
GCACGTAAGCCAGTGAATAAATTAAACAGAAAAAAAAGACTATCCATATGGAAAAAGATGCAGTTAGATCGCTGCCTTCAAGCATATACAATTGTCAGCTCCAGATGGATTAAGGACTTAAACGGCAAAAGTAAAACTTGAAAACTCATAGTGAAAATATGGGACTGTATCTTTTCACATTTTGATTTTTGCATCTCTATTGCCTGTCAGAGATAAGATCAGTTGGGGCAAAACTGTTAAGAGCCTTGGATGCCTAAGTAATGGGGAGCCACTGACGGTTTCTAAAGAGGTGCTCTTGGGAAGTGGAGTGTGTGGGGTCATGTGCAGCAGATGGCTGGAACAGGGCTCCTTCCAGGCCCCCACACAATAGAGGGAGAGCGGCTTTGGCAAGATCCCAGCAGAATGCCTACTACTGACTGAAAGAAACAGAATTAAGGCATTCTTTGAAAAGTACAAGTATCGTAAGTACAGTTTTCCTTAGTGTTTCTTAAATTGTTTTTCATTATAGAATTCTGCTAAGATTTTTGGTATTGTTGATGGGTGATTCGAGGTTTGGGGTTTTTTTTCGGTTGACTCGTTTTCTTTCTACACTAAAGAAATCCTTGATTTGCTCTTAGTAGAAGCAGATGAACACTGGAAGGAGAATAAAACCCAACAACCCAAGGAAGTCTTAAGGGCAAACATAGATACGTTGCTCAGTCTCTGAAAAGCTGCACATAAGATTTTGATGTTTGAGGCACACGTGTTCATTTTAATTGGTAATTTAACAAGCCACTCAGGAATGTGTGTTTGCTTTCAGCTGTAGCAAATTCTGGGAAGGGTTTCTTGGAGGAAATTGAGCAAGTGTTCCCTGTGAAAAAAGGAAACCCTTCCATGCAAGTCCTCTCCCTCGAACTTCTGGGATGCCTTCACCTGGCTGGGAAGCTTCCGAGGGCAGCGAGGGAGCCGCCTGTTTTGCTTCCGGCATGTTGCTTTATAGTAGGTGCTTCACCTAATGGGGGTGAAAGTCTCCACTGGAAGGCCTGCTGATTTTTTCACCAGCCGTAATTTTATCCTATTTCGAATTTCGCTTGTCCCCTTCCCTGCCCCTAGAATAAAAGCGTTCACCTTGACTTACTGGCAAATAAGTACAAAGTGCAGCATAAAGAGAGGGATGGAAAACTGGTTGGTGGGCATGTCCACAGCTGGCCACGTGAGGCCCTGCCCGGCCGGATCCTGGATCAGCCTCCGCTCTTCAGGGAAACTGCTCTGAAACATGAATTTTATAGCATCCCTTCATGATATTCATCACAATCTAGAAAAATCCTGGCAGTGATATGGAGAAAGTGGGCAGTTCACACTTCCCCGAGAGCCAAGATCCCCGATGCCCCTTGCTTGTTTTGTTTTTTGTTTTCATGCCCATCATACTGACCTTTCATCCCGTTCTTAGTGACAGAAGTAATCCTGGGAATGAGAATGTCCGGTAGGTCTTCCAGACGTAATAGGAAGTTGAGTTGAATTCCCTTGTAAATGACCCCTTTGAACACTATCATCTCTGTCATTCTGTGCAACCATTTACGTGGCATGGGTAGTATTCGCTTTCAGCTCCTAATTATTTACATTGTGATTATCCCTATTGCAAGTCACTGTCTAAAAAGTGGACATTGGCAAAAAATGCCTGACTGACGTGCCATCGTTTCCTGTGCTCACCTCAGGAACAGTATCTGCATCTAGGTACTGCCGTGTATGTGTTTTTTGCTCACAGAGCAGACATTCTATCTCCCACATGACAGGGCTCATTTCGATAAGGTAAAAACACCAGTCCTTGTGCTCAGAACTGCCCAGGAGAACTTTAAAGATTATGGGCCTTTCCAGTTTGGATCAAAATACAAAGACTTGGCAGCGGGTATATCTCAAGTGGTTGAAGCTCCTGCTTCCTACCTGGGAGGTCCCAGGTTTGGTTCCTGGTGCCTCCTAAAAACAAAGACAAGCAACAAGCAAACAAGTGAAAGCAGCAACTCCGGGGAGCTGGTGTGGCCGTGTGATTGAGCACCAGCTTCCCACTTACGAGGTCCCAGGTTCAGTCCCCGGCCTCAGTATCTCAAAAACAACACAAAAGAACAACACAGACTCAAGGACCAGGTCTCCTGAAGGAGAGGTACATTTTAGAATTCTTTTTTCTTTTTTGGGGGGGGGGCGGTGATTAAGATAATGCTTTATTAATTTGCAGTTTGTAGCCACTTTATGGAAACCAATTTATGCATGAGTCTGGCCTCATAATATGCTTTTTTTTAACTCTTTTTTTTTTTTAAGATATAGATCACACAAAACGTTACATTAAAAAATATGAGATTCCCATATACCCCACTCCCCCCATATCAACAACTTCTTTCATTAGTGTGGTACATTCCTTTCATTTGATGAATACATTTTGGAGCCCTGCTGCACAGCATGGATTATGGTTTACACTGTAGTCTATACTCTCTCCCAGTCCAGTCAGTGGGTTAAAGCAGAATGTATAATGTCCTGCATCTGTCCCTGCAAAATCATTCAGTATATGTCCAGGTCCCAAAAAATGCCCCCACATCACACCTCCCTGCCTTCAGCAACTCCTGTGGCCACTGTCTCCACATCAGTGATACAATTTCTTCCATTGCTCGAGTCACAATAACTCTATAGTAGAATACCAGTAAGTCCACTCTAATCCATGTTTTATTCCTCCATCCTGAGGACCTTGGGATGACAGTGCCCACTCCACCGCTAAATTGAGAGGGGCTTAGATCCCACATGGCTGATGGATGGAATTCCCCTGCTTGCAGTTGTAGATGCTCTTGTTTCCTTGGTGTGGTGGTTGACTATCCTCACCTCCTCGTTAGCTTATGTGGGTAAGTCCAACAAACCAGAGAGTAGGTGTTGCAACTCTGCTGAGGCTCAGGGCCCAGTTGGCACATGGACAGTCCAGAGATTACCGTTTCCTGAGCATACGCAAACCCCAGCACCAACCACAGGTTCAGTAAGAGGGACAGAAGAGGCTTTTATCTGATCAACCAGTCCGCACACCAACATAGTGGGGGAGAAGTAAGGCTCAAGGACATTTCTCTTGTGACTGTGCCAAAGCCAGAGGCACAGCTCGTGTTCTGTTCCACTTGTCCATTAAGAGGGCACAGTCCCAGGGAGCAGAGGAGGAGCAGAGAGGGAGATGGCTCCTAGACGAGCTGCTTGCTCGCCCTGCTAGGGCCCGCCCCTAGAAGCCATGCAGGCTGCCTCTCCGGCAGTCCCTCGAGAAGGCGAGGAGGAGAGAAACGGTCTACCAGTAGGCTCCTCTTGGCTCAGCAGGGACGCCCCGGGGAGATGCCCGTTGTGCCTTTGTGCAGGAGAGTTTGCGCCTGTACATACCAAATTCTCTCACTAACCTACTGGTACCTCATGAAACAGTCCTCGGTACGCTTTGTTTAGTGTCTGAGTGGAAAGGAAAAGCAGTACTAGGCGGAGACCCATGAGTGCTTGCAGAACCAGAGCCTCCTTCTGACAGTATTGCCAACTTTGCTTCCTCGTTTCCCCTCCCCATTCCTTTCATTCACAGTTCCTTCCTTTTTCTTGTCAACAACAAAAAAGATACTAATTTTAAAAACAAATCAGCCTTATAAAATGCTATAAAAGTCTGCGTATCTGTAGCATCTATGTTTTCCCCAGTTTGATGGGATTTCACATATCTGTAAAATAAGGGCTGGACTGGATAGCCACCAAGGCCCTGCCTAGAACGTTCTATGATCTCTGAGATCAGAGCTGGTACTGGAAGGGAGGATTCAAAGAGACGTGTGGAGCTTAGGGTCCACACCCTCAGGGTACGTTCAGTACTTCACTAACTCCTGAAGTCCAGGGTGAGATGGGATTCCTTACAGGCGCTTTGACTGTCAGGCTGCCCGCAGTGCCTTCGTCCGCAGGTCACGTGGAGCAGGGGTTTGACCCCGTGGAGGAGGCAGTGCCCCTGCTGTCCACCCTCCAGTTCTCCTCCCTCCTGCCTGATGGCATTTGCATCAAGCAAGGGTGACGAAAGCGCTCCCAAAACACGGTGTGTCTTAAAACGATTTGATGTGATGTGAGTGATTGGATTCCCCTGAGCTCAGATGGTTTTATCCTTTTTTTTTTTTTTACCAACTCTGTGGGTATATAGACTATTTGAGTTATGTACTTTTCTTTCTCACCGCTGAAGTTTGTAGTAACCAGCTCTGTGAAAACACAGACTGTTTTAAGTGTGTGCCTTTCATTGTGGTCACAGAAGTTGGTAATGACCATCGACTTACCGCTCCCGTTTGCACTCCCGCTCCTACTCCCTGATACACGTGTGGACACACACGCACACACCTTTCCACCACCTCCTTGCAGTGCTGAGGATTTGTGAGAGGTTTAGCAGGGTGCTCATGAAATGGCTACCCAGGAGCAAAGAGCCTGCCAATTGCCATGAAGAATGTAGCTCCCAGAGGTGCTAGCAGGTAGCTGAGCCCAGCGGCACAGGCTGCTTTTGGTCTTCTGTAAGGAGAGCCGTCGGGGCTCAGCCCTGTACAGCTCTGCCTCCTCCTCTGTAGCTGAAAGTCTGCTTTGTGGCTTGGCATAAAATGGAGTCACGGCCAGTGCCCCTTGTATTGTACCGTCCTCCTTGGGAAGCACCGGAAACTGAGGGCTGTAATGAAGACTGGTCTGTGTTCCTTATTCCATTAGGCTTTTTCGCGTACTTCAGGTAAATCACTTTACCTCCGTGCAGGTCGGCTCCCAGCATGTGAAATGAAGGTCCATCACAGTCCCCTGGAGTCTGGGAGGAGAAAGTGATTTCCCATTCTTGCGGGCCAGGCAGCGTATCATGACTTGGGGTGAGAAGGGGAGAGGCTGCCCTGGGAGGAATGGGACTCTTCCAGAGGAGCCTAGTGTTGCTTGCACAGCAGAAAGCTCTTTTTCTTAGAGTGTTTTTCTGTCAAAATGCCAAGGTTCTGTGGCACTAGACTTTTTAAGAGCATAAGAGAGTACAGATACATTTTAAAAATTAGACTCTGCTAAGAAAATTGTGCATCAAAGATGTCAACACCCCTCACTCAAAATAAATCTTAATGATTACAATTCAGCATTCAGATTTAACTGTCACAAAGTTGATTACTAATGATTATTAACAGCTGATAGAGATATTTAAAATAAATTTTGTCATCTAGATTTTCTGAGAGAGCTGTAGATACACTTACATATAAACGGAGAAACAGATACATAGACAAATAGAGCCTCGTGCTGTTGCCCATCCGTAGAAGAGATTGCAGGGGGGAAACTGGGTCAAGTTTTCTGACTAGATATATCCAGTTTCTACTTTCCTCCTCTGCCTTTTCCTACTTTATCCGTTATTCAAGTTTAGTTAGCGGGTGACCTCTTTAATATTGATTTACTTGTGTGAAAAGTTAACGAAATTTTGTATAATTAATACTGTTTGATAAACGAATCACGGTAGAAGCAATTTCTTTCTATAGATGCTAGGAAATGTTGCTGTAATTCATTATTTTAAAGTATTCCCCTATATAGGTATATCATAGTTTTTAAATCATGCTGCTGGTGGCAGTCGGTTTCTCAAGTTTTCACAGCTATAAGCAATGTAGAAACTGACATTCCCGTGTGTATATCTTTGCGCTGGTAGGTTGTTGCTGTGGCGGTGTTTTCCAAGCGTGGATTTTGAGCGGTGGAACTGCTGGCAGCTCCACAGGGCTGTGAGCCGCAGTGAGGGTCGTGTAGAGACAGGTCTCTCAAGCCGGAAGACCTCTTTGACTTTCTGACCAGTGGTCCGGCCGGCCGGGAAGGCGAGGTCCTTGATTCCTTTCTTGCCAGCACAGTCGTATCTCCCTCTGAAGTTTGTAACTGCTTAAGTTAAAACAGAAGCAGCTGGCTTTTTCAGCTCTGCCAGGATCCCAATTATGGGCTTGTCCATCACCCTAGACTGCAGTTTGCAGGCTACCACCTTGAGCAAAGCTGGTTTTTTCTAACACCTCTTTGCACTGACTGCTTAGCTTTGGCCTGACTTGATCTCTTTCTTGTAAATCTTTTCTGCAAACTGCAGAAAAGCAACATCAGGCACCAGTATTCTAAATTTCCCCCAGCCTTTCCTTTATGGCATCGACTGCCCCCGGCACGGCTGCTGGCCCTCGCTAAGCAGTGCTGCATTCTAGACCGTGTTATTGTACGTCACCCCCTATGGAGACCAAACTTTGTATCATTCAGGGAAAACAGGAATAAAAGCTTGAGTAAAATAGATTGCTATTCCCATGTTTGAAAAAGAAAGAAGAGAGATAGAAATGCAGCTGTGTTTGGCGGCCTGTGGAGCCAGGAGCTGAGACTGGCTCACCACGTGCTGTCTCCGGCGGGTCACGGCGGTCACTGAGGGCTGGTGGCCTGTGACCACGTGCCAGAGGGCAAGGAAGGAAGGAGGGTGTGCCCATCCTTGGAGGATCTTTCCCAGGAGTCATCCCCTGCCCCCGCTTTTGCAACCCGTTGGTCAGAACTTAGCCTTACCCAGCTACCAGGCAGTATGGGGCTCTGATCTACTTGGTGGCATGTGCCGGTTAAAAATCAGAATTGTTATTTCTAAGGAATGAGGGGAGAATGGACATCGAGGATAATGAGCAGTCTCCACCACACAACGCCTAAAGGAGGCACTCTTTACAGTTTGGAAGATACCGCGGATGTGTGAAGGGGTCTCTTTTCCAATAGCCCAACTAACTTTCGTCTTTCACCTTTCCTCCCATCTGGGGTTCATACTAATTAAGTACAAATACTTTAATCAAATGGGGCAAAACGTGCACCTTACTCAGGACTTTGGCAGTGGCAGATTGGAGAAAACAGTGGGACCCCTAGTTTCCCTCCACGGTCCTCAGTGTAGGCCTTGAGCTCATTTAAACACCGCCTGGCCACCCAGGCACTGGTGGACGAGCTGGAAGAAAGCCGAGCCCTGCCCGGTGGCATCTGGCAGGAGCAGGCACTGCACAAGGGGGGGCCCGCCATGCAGGTGCCCACCCTGCCCCCGGGGCCGTGGAGAGAGGCTGGCCGGGGCGGGGCGGGGGTCCGCCAGCTGAGCCAGGTCCCCCAGCGCCAGCTCCGCTCAGCAGTGAGCCCCCACGCGAGGAGCCAGGAGCTCCCCTTGGAACGCGTCCTGCAGAGCAGGAGAGATGCCGGCTCTGGCCGCTGGGAACCTGAGGCCTGGGGGGCAGGCCTTCCTCCCCAGCGCTGCCGTTCCTTGAGCACGTCCACAGGCCTGGACCGAGCACCATGGTGGCTGGAAGCTACACGCCCAGAGAAACACGTCCTCCAGCTTAGTCCACTCCTGAGGCTCCTTAGTCCACACATAAGGCCTGGGACGCAGTTATTTATTTTTTTTAATGTACTAGACATCTATAAAATTTTTTGAGTCATACACTGTGTTACACAATATATTTAGTTCATAATAGCGCAGCCCTACAGTATTTGTCCTTTTGTGTCTGGCTTGCTTCGCTCAACATAATGTCCTCCAGGTTGTCATATGCTTTAGGACTTCATTTCTTCTTACAGCTGCATAGTATTCCTTCATGCAAATAGACCACCGTACGTTTATCCATTCATCTGTTGACGGACACTGGGTTGTTTGCAACTTTTGGCAGTCATGGATAATGTCGCCATGAACATCAGTGTGCACATGTCTGTTCATGTCACTGCTGTCAGTTCTGGGTATATATTCAGTAGTGGTATTGCAGGGTCTATATTCAACTTCTTTAGGAACTGCCGAACAGTCCTCCACAGTGGCTGGCCATTCTGCATTGCCACCAGCAGTGGATAAGTGTTCCCATCTCTCCACATTCTCTCCAGCACCTGTAGTCCTCTGTCTTTTTAATAGTGGCCATTGTGATAGGTGTGAAATGACATCTTATTGTGGTTTTGATTTGCATTTCCCTAATCATTAGTGATGTTGAGCATTTCTTCATGTGTTTTTTCCATTTGTATTTCTTCTTTGGACAAATGTCTATTCAAGTCTTTTACACATTTTTTAATTGGAGCGTTTGTCTTTTTATTGTTGAGTTGTAACATCTCTTTATATATCCTGGATATTAAACCCTTACCGGACATGTGATTTCCAAACATTTTCCCCCATTGATGCAGCTACTTCGGTTAAAACGCGACCCAGCTGAATCAGGACAGGTCTTACTCCCAGCACTAAAGGCCTTCTAGGCAAGGCCACAGACGGGACCTCCAGAAGCCGGGGGCTGGCGGAACCTGGAGGAGAAAGGAGCAGCCCGGAGGCTGCCGTGTGCATTGCCAGGTGCAGAACAGAAGCAGCGACCAAGATCCAGGGCAGCCAGCCCCAGAGGGCAGCAGCCTCCTGGCAGAAAGGCGTACCTTGGTGGCGCCTTGAGTTTAGACTCTCCTAGCCTTAAAACATGAGCCGGTAAATTCCCACTGTTTAAGCCAACCCATAGCATGACATTTGTTTCAGCAGCTAGAAGACTAAAATGAATGTCATCTAAAAACATGGTTCTCCCTCAGGCCCATTCATTCGTTCATTCATTCTTTCATCCTTCCAGCACATACTTGCAGGGCAAACCTCCTCTGTGCCCGGAGGGGAGCAGCAGTGATGGCAGGGGGGCACATGTAGGAGGCATTGGAGATTCTGGCACTTAGGAGGCAAGGCAGATGAAGTCCCTGCTCTCAGGGTACCCACGTTCTTGGGGGACAATGGGGGGGGCAGACAATGAACGGAGTGCTGGGAAGGAAACTAATGTAAGGGACTCTTTCCTGCCATGAAGAATGTCTGGGACCAAAATAGCACTGAGAAGCGGATTTGAATAAACCAAGAAGTAGTCGGTCTTGGCAGGGATGAAAGTGGCGGTGGTTTCTATTACATGGAAATTAGACTCAGCATAGCGGGACGTCACTTGTAAAGCACATGGCAGCTTCCCAAAGCACTGCTCATTTTGCTAAGTTTCCCCCAACATCTCTAAAGAGAATTGGGAAGGAACGTGAAGAGGTAAGTTACCCAGTATGAGCTCCAAAAGTTCTGCTTACAATTCCTTTTCTTAAAGCAGCTTTCCAAACAAATGCCAAAAACAAACTCACATATTTATAACATTCCACTCTCCCTCAAAACACAAGTAAATGAAATTAGATTATTATTTCTGTCAGATGTGGATAACATACCATTTTAAGTATGCATTGTCTAGACTGCTTAAGTCTCCAGCCATTAGATTTAATATAATTTATTTTATAAGGCAACATTGCATGCAACCCCTGCAAATGTGTAGGGAATTGTCAGAAACACTGAATCAAAAATCTTCTCTGTGCTCTTAAGCCTCTATTAATTATATTAAACAGCTTCCAGCCCTACCCTCCTGAAGCTCATGAACCCAGGGTAATCAGCTCAGACAGCCAGGCAGGTAGTGAGCCACAAGCTCAGCTCGCACCCGGGCCGCCCTCGTGTCACCTGCCAGGTGAGAGCCAGCAGCTAGTGGAGGGGACGGCACCGGGCCGTCCAGCCAGAAGGAGGGGCCCCAGCAGGAGTCGCAGCTTTTCACAGGTGGACATAGGGTAGCAGCACAGTTTATTTAGGTGGCCAGGGAAGCGTCCTTTTATTTGATATCTCCTAATAAATACAAGTTTGGATTTCATATCACGGAAGCTTTATTTAGTATTTTACAACAGTAAAGTGAGTGTTTTTAAAGTGCAAATTGAGCATGATTTTGATCATTTTCTCTGGTAGTATGGTAATATAACCTCACAGTCATAGGTATGTGTGAATACATGCTTATTGTGGATATTTTTTTAAATGTTTAGTACATGCCTCTTTTTATTCCTCTCCAAAACCTGTGTGACCACATGTTATTTACCTGGATTTTTAAATGCTAAATCCCTCTTGAACCCTAACTTCACACCTCGAGAACCTAGGAAAAGAAGGGTAATCTAAAGCCAAAATGGGAAGCAGACATGACTCAGCTGATAGAGCGTCCGTCTATCATATGGAGGGTCCAGGGTTCGATCCCCAGGGCCTCCTGACCTTTGTGGTGAGCTGGCCCACACGCAGTGCTGCTGCGCGCAAGGAGCGCCCCATGTAGGGGTACCCCATGCACAAGGAGTGCGCACCGCAAGGAGAGCTGCCCCACGTGAAAATAACACAGCCCACCCAGGAGTGTGCCACACACACAGAGAGCTGACACAGGAAGATGACACAACAAAAAAAAGAGATGCAGTTTCCCGGTGCCGCCGGATAATGCAGGCAGATGCAGAAGAACACACAGTGAATGGACACAGAGAGCAGACAGTTTGGGGGGGGGGGGGCGGGGGATAAATCATTAAAAAAATAATAACATAAAGCCAAAATGGGCAGAAGAAACGAAATAAAGGTTAGAGCAGAGACAGAGAATAAAAACAGTAGAGGGAATCAACAAAACCAAAAATTGGTTTTTTTAAAAAGTCAATAAAATTGACAAATCTTTAGCTAGACTGACCATAAAAAAGAAATAGACCGATAGCATTAGAACCTACCAACGAAGAAAAATGAAGGACCAGATGGCTTCAGTGGTGAATTTTACCAAACCATTCAAGGGTAATGAACACCAATCCTGCCCCAAGCTCTTCCAGAAATTTGAGAGAGAATACTTCCTTACCAAAGCCAGATAAAGATAACACAAGAAAAGATGATTATAGAACAGTATCACTTACGAATATATATGTAAAAACCTTCAACAAAATACTAATGAAGCAAATCCAATAGCTCATTAAAAAGAATTATGGGTCATGATCAAGTGGGATTTATCGGGAAGCATATTGGATAGGACTTCTTCTACCACATGGGAGGTCCACGGTTCAAACCCCAGGCCTCCTCAACCCGTGTGCAGCTGGCCCATGCACAGAGCTGATGCACGCAAGGAGTGCCCTGCCACTCAGGGGTGTCCCCCGCGTAGGGGAGCCCCACGCGCAAGAAGTGCGCCCCGTAAGGAGAGACGCCCAGCGCGAAAGAAAGTGCAGCCTGCCCAGGAATGGTGCCGCGCACACGGAGAGCTGACACAACAAGATGACATAACAAAAAGAAACAGAGATTCCGGGTGCCGCTGATAAGGATAAAAGCGGTCACAGAGGAGCACACAGCAAGTGGACACAGAGGGGAGACAACTGAGGGGGAGGGAAGGGGAGAGAAATAAATATATATATTAAAAAAGTGGGATTTATCCCTCATATACAAGAGTGGTTCAATATAATAAAATTAATGTAATATACCACATAACAAAGGAATAAACCACATGATCATCTCAAATCAATGCAGAAAAGGCATTTGGCAAAAGCCAGAACCCCTTCTTGGGTGAAAAAAAAAAAAAAACACGCAGAAAACTAGGAATAGAAGGAAATTCCTCAATGTGATAAAGGGCATTTATAAAAAACCCATGGCCAACAGTGTTATTTAACAATGTACAGGAAGTTTTAATCAAAAAATGAAGCAAGAAAAAAGGCATCCACATTGGAAAGAAATAAGTAAAACTTTCTTCATTTGTAGATGACGTGGTCCAATATTATAGAAAATCCTGAAAAATCCAGGACAACTGTACTAGAGCTAATGAACGAATTCAGTAAAGTGGCAACACAAAAACCAATAATGTTTCTGTATACTAGTAATGAGCAATCTGAAGAGGAAATCAAGGGGGAAAAAATCCATTTACAATAGCAACTAAAAGAATCTAGTATTTAGGAATAAATGTAACCAAGGATGTAAAGGACTTGTACATAGTAAACCTACAAATCATTGCTACAATAAATTAAAGAAGACCTAAAGAAATGGAAGACCATTCCATGTTATTGGATTGGAAGACCAAATATTAAGATGGCAATTCTACCCAAAGTAATTTACTGATTCAGTGGTATCCCAATCAAAATTCTAACAGTCACCTTGCAGAAATGCAAAAGCCAGTTATCAAATTTATATGGAAGTGTAAGGGTTCTGAATAGCTAACCCATCTTGAAAAAGAACTAGTTGGAGGACTCACGCTTTCTGATATAAATACTTACTGCAAGAACCTCATGTAAAACATAAATATGGGTGATATTGCATACATAAGTCTGCTTTTACAAAATATGAATACAAATATATTGGAAGGAAAAAGACGAGCCCCTATGAACAGCAGGGGAAGCAGAGAGATTGAGAGGTGATGAGTTTGTTTGGAATAATCAAAGTGCTCTAAGAATGATTGAAATGATGGGGGTATATGTGATTATACCAAATACCATTTGTATTGGTCAGCCAAAGAGGTGCTGATGCAAAGTACCAGAAATCTGTTGACTTTTATAAAGGGTGTTTATTTTGGGTAGACGCTTACACAGCCCTACAGAGTCCAACTCAGTGCACCATAAAAGGTAGTTTCTTATCAGAGTCACCTGCCAGGCGTTGAAGCAAGGTGGCGGGTGATCTCTGCCTGGTCTCTCCTTCCTTTTTCCCCCTGAGGCCCGTGGGCCCAGCCAGCTTCTTGTGCTCTCAGCTGCAGGCCGGCCCAGGGCTCATCTCAGGGCTTCCCGTATCAGTCTGGCACAGGGCTCGTTTCTTTCCAGGCTTATTCAGCTGCGACCATCAGGTGAATGGCTCGTCTCTCCCCAGGGCCGACAGCGTTCTCCCTCTCTCCTTCCTGAGTGAGTGCCCATTCATATCAGCCCACTGAGGGGCTGGGACTTAACCCAAGTCACGCCTTGCTGACGTGGTGGAGTCACAGCCCCTAGACTGATTTAATCAAGTAAACTTAAAACCTTTGTTTTCATACAATCAAAGGGCATCACACCCAGAGGAATAGACCAGTTTACAAACATAATCCTTCGCTTTTTGGGGATTCATAAATAATCTCAAACTGTCTCATCATACATTTTACACTTTGGATGGATTTATGTTTTATTGATATGTATCAACAAAGTTGATTTGTTTAAAAAAATAACTTATTACAGGGTTTCAGTAATCAAAACAGCATGGTACAGCACAAGGACAGACACATAGAGCAATGGAATCGAATTGAAAATTCAAAAGTAAACTACCAATGGCCAGTTGATTTTTTTAAAAAGATTTATTTGTTTATTGCCCCCTCTCCTTGTGGCTTGTTCCTTTTCTTTTGCTGTCTCTTCTGTGTCTATTCACTGAGCGTTTTCTGTGTATCTGCTTGTCTCCCTTTCATTGTGTCATCTTGCTGCACCAGCTCTCCGCAGCGCACGGGCTCTCAGCTGTCGCCTCTCTGCGGTGCACGGACCAGCTTTGCCTTCCCAAGGAGGCCCCGGGACGCAAACCCAGAGCCTCCCATATGGTAGGCGGGAGCCCAACTGATTGAGCCACAGCCACTTCCCTGGCCAATTGATTTTTTATATGGGTGCCAAGTCCACTCAGAGGGAAAAGAATAGTCTCTTCAACGAGTCATGCTGGGAAAGTTGGATATCCAGATAAATAAGAATGAAGGTGAACCCCTACCTAGCACCATGTAAAGAGATTGTATGGATCGAAGACCTAAAAATAAGAACTAAAACTATAAAACACCTAGAAGAAAGCATAGGGAAGCATTTCTAGAACCTTGCCTTAAGCGTACGCAGCGGTTTCTTAGACTTTGCACCAAAAGCACAAGCAACAAAAGAAAATAGAGATATATGGGACCTCATCAAAATAAAAACTTTTGTTCCTTGAAGGACTTTATCATGAAAGTAAAAAGATCACCTACACGATGGGAGAAAATATTTGGAAACTACGTATCAGATAGAGGATTAATATCTAATATATATATATAAATACTTCAACTTAACAAAAAAAAAACAAAACAGTTTTTAAAATGGGCAAAAAACTTGCATAACCATTTCCCCCCAAAAGATAAATCCCAGTAAGCACACGAAAAGTTTCTCAACATAATTAGACATTAAGACAATGCAAATCAAAACTACAATGACACACCATTTCACACTCACTAGAATGACTACTCTTAAAAAATGGGAAATAACAAGTGTTGGAGAGGATTAGAGAAATATGAACATTTATTGTTTGGTGGAAATGTAAAATGGTTCAACTGCTGTAGAAAACAGTTCATCATTTTTTTTGAGAAAGTTGCCATATGACCTGGCATTCTCAATTGTAGGTATATAATCAAAAGAATTGAAAGCAGGAATTTAAACAGATATTTGCACACTGATGTTCATAGTGGCATTATTCACAATTTCTAAAGGATAGAAAAGTGACCATCAGGAAGTGAGTGGATAAACAAAATCTATGGGAAGCGGACTTGGCCCAGTGGTTGGGGCGTCCGTCTACCACATGGGAGGTCCGTGGTTTAGACCACGGGCCTCCTTGACCCGTGTGGAGCTGGCCATGCTCAGTGCTGATGCGCGCAAGGAGTGCCCTGCCACGCAGGAGTGTCCCCCGCATAGGGGAGCCCCACGCACAACGAGTGCACCCCATAAGGAGAGCCGCCCAGTGCGAAAGAGGGTGCAGCCTGCCCAGGAATGGCGCCGCCCACACTTCCCGTGCCGCTGACGACAACAGAAGCAGACAAAGAAACAAGACGCAGCAAATAGACACAGAGAACAGACAACCGGGGGAGGGGAGGGAATTAAATAAATAAATAAATCTTCAAAAAATAAAATCTGTGTACATACAATGGAGTTTTTTTTCCTTTAAAATGCATTTTATTAAATAAGGATAATTACAAAAGCTTTACACAATAATTCGAAGTAGTGAAAGACAATTTCCTTTAAAAACAGAAAAAACAATTAGTTTATATCATGTTTTGCTATTTTATGCGCAGGAATGACTTACTGTATATACTGCCTCATTAGCCTGTAAGATTTAAAACTGTTGTTAATACATACGTTGGAATTTTATTCATCCATGAAAGGGAATGAAGTTCTGATACATGTGAGAACATGGATGAACCTTGAAGACCTCATCTTAAGTGGAATAAGCCAGACGAAAGGACAGGTGATGTCACTGAGAAGAAATAAGCGAAAAGTCAGAAACTGGATTACAGGCTCACAAGGGCCGGAATGGGGCCTGAATGGGGATTTAATGCTTAATTGGTACAGTTTCTCTTTGGGGTGATGGAAAAGTTTTGGTAATGGGTTGGTGGCGATGATAGCACACCATTGTGAATGTAATTAGCTGTACCAAATTTTAAATCTGAATGTGTTTAAAGGGGGAACTTTTAGTTTGTGTATATGTTACTAGAATAAATGTTTTAAAAATTGTAGTAGAACTGTATAACAAACATTAAACCTTAATGTAAACTATGGACTACGGTTAATATAATAATGTTTCATTGATTGTAGCAAATTTAATACACTAATGCTGCAAAGTATTAGTTGTAGGGAAAACTGTGTATGTGATGGTGTATTTTAGTTTCCTTGGCTACTCAAGCAAGTATCATGAAATAGGTTGGTGTGAACTATGGAAATTTATTAGGAGAAAAGTCCACGTCAAGGCAGTATTTCCTTCCCAAAGACTGTGGTGCTTGGGGCTGGCCCTCGGTCAGTGGCAGTGCACCTGGCAGCCTCTGCTGGCCTCTCCCTTCTCTGTCATTGACATCTCTCTGGCTGCTGCCTCTGTGGCTGACCCTCTCTGCATTGTATTCCGCTTAGAACGGGCTCCAGTCCTAGGATTCGACCCGTGCTGGTTGGGCTGGGCCACACCGTAACTGAAGTCACCTCATCAGAAGGTCCTGCTTACAGTGGGCTCCCACCTGCAGGGTAGATTAAGATTAAGAACGTGTTTTTCTGAAGTGCACAGCTCCAGACCACAAGAGGGGGTGGAATGGAACTCTATTTTCTGCATGATTTTTCTATAAACCTACAACTTCTCTAATAGAAGAAAAAAAAATGTCATTGTGAGATTGGATGACCTGAAAAAGTGTTTGAAGTGTTAATTTTTAATAATTATAAACAATTTTTTACCATTGCTGCTATTTTTCTTTAAGCACTAGACTTCATCTGTCTTGTTGACTGCTATTTCCCTGCTTTCTAGTACAATGTCTGGCATATAGTAAAAGCAACAGGAATATCTAAACTCTGAAATAGTGCATTTAATGATGTGTAAAGGGAATCAAGAGTGCCTACAACTGCAAGCAGAGGAATTGTATCCATCATCCTTGTGGAATCTAAGCCCCCTCCTGATCTAGAGGGGACATCACCATCCCAGGGTCCACAGGATGGAGGAATAAAATATGGATTAGAGTCGACTTACTGATATTCTACTATAAAACTGTTTTGACGAGTAATAGGAGAAATTTTAGCATCGAGGTGGGTAAAGTGGCCACAGTAGTTGCTGAGGACAGGGAGAGGGAAGAAGAGATGTGATGTGGGGGCATTTTTGGGACTTTGAGTTGTCCTACATGATATTGCAGGGTCAGATGCTGGACTTTATATATCCTGCCATAACCCACTGAATGTACTGGGGGAAAGTGCAAACTCCACGGTAAACTGTTACCCATGTGGTGCAGCAGTGCCCCAAAATGTGTTCACCGACTGCAATGAGTGTGCCACAATGAGGGGGGAGGTTGTTGGAGTGGGAGCAGTGGGCTGGGGGGTGCAGGGTATAGGGGAACCTCTCATATTTTTTAATGTAACATTTTTTATGTGTTGTATATATCTTCAAAAAAATAAAATTTACAAAAATGATGTGGTGGGGGATGGGTTATATGGGGGGAAATGAATGAATGAATGAATGAATGAATGAATGAATAGAATGACGCGTGAAACACTTAAGTCATTTAAACTCCACAGCGACCTTTTGAAGTAAATACTGTGTTTTCATTTTACAAATGAAGAAATTTAAGAGAGATCAAGCAACTTGCCCAAATTCACAAAGCTGGCAAGAGGCAGAGATGGAATTGGAACCTCAGAAGCAGTGTTCTAGATTTCACACTCTCAGTCACCAATTTATACTCCTTTCCTTAGAAGGCAGTCAACAAGCATTTGTCACTGGGTGAATGAATGAATGAATGAATGAATGAATGAATGAATGAATGAAAGAAAAATTTAAAAAGCAACTATTAATATAGTATGATTATTTGTTTTTTATTTTTTAAATGTGTTCATGCATACTACCCAAATGTTCATCAGGAGTAACAGCAATTACCTGGCAAAACTGTCTTTCAGAAATGAGGATGAGTTCAAAGTCTTCACACACCAAGAAAACCTGATAGAATATTTTACCAAAAGACCAGAGCTAAAAGAGATACTGAAGGGAGTACTGTAGACTGAAAGGGGGATAAAAAGGGTGAGAGACTTGGAGAAGAGTATGGAAATGGAGATTATTTGTAAGGGTAACTCCAAAGGTAAAAAGACAGACACTAGAAGATAACAGAAAACCAAAGAACAAAATGGGTGAAACAGTAATGCATTACAGTAATGACAATGTTAATGGCTTAAAATTCCCAATTGAAAGACACGGACTGATAGAAGGGTTAAAAATATATGCGCCATCTATATGTTCTCTGCAAGAGACTCACCTCAGACATAAGGACACAACCAGGTTAAAAGTGAAAAGTTGGAAAAAGGAATTCCATGCAATAATAACCAAAAAGGAACTGGAGTAACAATACTAATATTGGACAAAATAGATTTTAAGTGCAAAACTGTTAAAAGGATGAAGAAGTTCATTGTATAAAATGGGCAATTCACCATGAAGAAATAATTATACTAAATATGCACCTAACCTGAATGCTCCAAGATACATGAGGCAGACGCTTAGCACAGCTGAAGGGAGAAATAGATCTCTACAGTAATAGTTGGAGACTTCAGTACACTATCTCAGTATTGGATAGAACATCTGGACAGAGGATAAATAAACAGCTTGAATAATATACGTGAACTAGACCTCACAGACATCTGTAGAGCATTGTACCCCAAAACCCCAAAAAAGAATATACATTCTTTCCAATGCTCATGGATCCTTCTCCAAGGTAGACCATATGTTGGATCACAAGACAAGACTCAATAAATTAAAAAGATTGAAATTATGCAAAACTTTCTCTGATCATAAAGGAACGAAGCTGGAAATCAGTAAATGAAAAAGGGAAAATTCATGAATATATGGCGATTAAACAATGCACCTTAAATAATCAGTGGGTCAAAGAAGAAATTGCAAGAGAATTCAGCAAATATCTTGAGACAAATGAAAATGAGAACACAACATATCAAAACCTATGGGACACTGCAAAGGCAGTGCTGAGAGGGAAATTTATAGCCCTCCATGCCTACATTAAAAAGGAAGAAAGAGCTGGAGTTGAAAATGTAACTGCACTCATGGACGTAGTAGAAAAAGAACAGCAAACTAATCCCAAACCAAGCTGAAGGAAAGAAATAGTAAAGATCAGAGCAGAAATAAGTAAAATTAAGGACAAAAAAATAATACAGAGAATCAAGAAAACCAAAGCTGGTTATTTGAGAAGATCAACAAAATTGACAAACCCTTAGCTAAACTGACAAAAAAGAGAAGATGCAAATAAATAAAACTAGAAATGATGGGGGGACATTAGCACTGACCCCTCAGAAATAAGAGGGATCATAAGAGGATACATGCATTTGGAACTCAATGCCAAAAATGTGTTAAAAAAGAATGAATTTGGAGGACTCTCAGTTCCTAACTTTAAAGCATATTACTTAGCTATAGTGGTATAAGAAAAACAAAAAACAAAACAAAACCAGCATGGTACTGGCATAAGGACAATACAGACAGATTGACCAATGGAACTGAATCAAGAACTTAGAAACAGACCCTCACATCTGCAGTCAAGTGATGTTTGACAAGACTGTTAAGCCCACCCAGCTGAGCCAGAACAGTCTCTTCAACAAATGGTGCTGGGAGAACTGGATACCCATATCCAAAAGAAAGAAAATCTTATACAAAAATTAACTCCAAATGGATCAAGGGCCTAAATATAAAAGCAACAACCATAAAATTCCTAGAAGAAAATGTAGGAACATCTTCAAGATCTTGTGGCAGATGGTAGTTTCTTAAACCTTACATCCAAAGCACAAGCAACAAAAGGAAAAACAGACAAATGGGACCTCCTCAGAGTTAAACACTTTTACACCGCTAAGGACTTTCTCAAAAAGGTGAAAAGGCAGCCAACTCAGTGAGAGAAGGTATTTGACAATCACATATCTGGTAAGGGTTTAATATCCATGAAATATAAAGAGGTCACACAACTCAACAATAAAAAGCCAAACTTCCTCCCGTTCAAACTACCCAATTAAAAAATGGGTAAAAGACTTGAAAAGACAGTTGTCCAAAGAAGAAATACAAATGGTGAAGAAACACATGAAAAAATGTTCAACGTCATTAGCAATTAGGAAAATGCAAATCAAAACTCCAGTGAGATTCATTTCACGCCTCTTAGAGTGTCCACTGTTAAAAACTCGGAAAACTGTCAACGCTGGAGAGGATGTGGGGAGAGGCAGGCGTACTCGCTGCGGGCGGGAATGTGGAAGGGCACAGCCGCTGTGGAGACCTTTGGCAGCTCTAGGGAGGTTGAGCCCAGGCTCTCCATGTGAGCCAGCAGTACCGTTACTAGGTGCATACCCAGGAGGACTGAGAGAGGCGCTGCGAATGGACATTTGCACACCTGTGTTCAAGGGGTATTACTCACGATAGCCAAGTGTTGGAAACAACCAAGGTGGCCATCAGCGAATGAGTCAGCTGTGGCGTGTACACACAATGGAAAGTTACGCAGCAGTAAGAAGAAAGGACGCCATGAAGAGGTGACAGCATGGAAGAACCTGGAGGGCATTGTGTTGACTGAAGCCAGCCAGACGCAGAAGGGCAAATACTGTACGATTGCACCATTTTACGTAAACTCATCGAATTAATAATTAGAATATAGGCCACCAGATAACAGAACGAGGGTAGAGAGTGAAAGCTGAGGGTTACTCTGTGCAGAACTGGTTAAAGGTTGTTCGTAAATCTTTGGAAATGAAATGTTGAGAGCACATCATGTCATTTGTGACCATCAGAGCTATTTTACGGGTCTGACAGTGGTTGAAGGGGAAAGGCCGAGGTCATGTATACTACTAGAAGGAAAGCTAAAAGTGTACCTTGGGACTGTGTAGCATAGTGATGCCTCATGTAAAATACAAATAAGGGTGATAATTGCATATAGAAGACTTCACAAAGTGTAAATACAAATAACTAGAGAGATGGAAACAATAGCAGCTCTGTATGGCAGGGGAAGCATAGAGAGATTGAGAGATTGAGAGGTGATGAGTCTTGTTAGTTTAGTTTTTGTTTTTTAGTTTTGTTGCTGTTGTCCTGGAATAATGAAGATGCTCTAAAAATGACCAGAGTGATGAATGAATGCACAACTATGTGATTGTACCAAATACCATTGATTGACACTTTGGGTGGATTTATGCTTTATTAATATGTATCAATAAAATTGATTTGTTTCTGAAAAAAAAAAAGAAGAGTGAAAGAGATAATAACTTGTGGTAAAGTTCCACAATGGAATACTATGTAACAGTGAGAATGGGAGTTTCAACTACATGTGCTAATGTGAATTAGTGAAGTCAGTCCTTAGAGTTCTCGCTGTGATTCCATTCCTGGAAGAACAAAAGTAGGCATTGTTGATCCATGCTGTTAGAAATCAGAATGTGGGGGACCCCGGGGGCGCCCGAGAGGGTGCAGGGGCTGCTCTGGGAACTGGACGGCCCGTGGCTGCTGGTTGCATGGATGTGTTCAGTTTGTAAAAGTTCCTTGAGCTGTGCACATAAATGTGCACCTTTTTGTATATGTATATTCTACTTCAATAAACTGCTTTTAAAATGGAGGACAGAAAGAAAAAAGTGTTTGAAATGATGACTAAAAAGTTAACAGTATATTTGCCAAAATGTTAACCATAAATTCTTGGAAACAGTTATAAATAGTTTTTGCTTTCTTTCCCGAGTCTTCTTAGGTTTTTCAGATATAATAAAATGGACACACATTGCTTGTGTAATAACATTTTCAAAATATGATTGGGAAGTGGATGTGGCAGTTGAGCTCCTGCCTACCACACGGGGGGGGGGTCCCAGGGTAGGTTCCGGTGCCTCCTAAAAAGGATGAGCAAGACAGCGAACTGACATGACCGGCTGGCGCAGTGAGCTGACGCAACAAGAGACCCAAGGACGAAAACCTAACGATGAATACACACAAACCAGGGAGGGAGGTGGCTCCAGTGATCAGACGCCTCCCTCCCACGTGGGAGGTACCTGGTTTGGTTCCCGGTGCCTCCTAAAAGAAAGACCAGCAAACCGACACACAAATGCAAACAGTGAGGGAGTGGGGAGAAACAAAAAAATAAATGTTTTAAAAAAAGAAGTGGAGTGGCTGCTCCGATCCCGCTGGTGCTGGCCCCGCTGGGAGGAGCGACGCCCGCCTCGTTGCCCAGTGGGGTGCCCTCCTGTCTCTAGCTCACGGCTCTTCGTGCCTTGAAGTATGTCTGCAGGGATTTCTGAGTGATGTTTTGTTTTCTTGGTTTTTTATTTCCTTTGCCAGGCTGAACAGTCAAAAGAAGAGCAGAAGCAGGGTTTGAGTGCCGAGAAATTGATGAGGCAGGCCTCCAAGGACGTGTGCCGGCTCCGGGAGCAGAGCCGGAAGGTGCCTCGGCAGGTGCAGTTCTTCAGGTGAGGCCGGCCGCGTCTGGGTCCCGCGGAGTCCGCCTCGGGGGCAGAAGCCTCTCCGCGGGCAGGAGGCGCCAGCGCCCCGGGTTGAATCTGAATCTTGCATTTCCCCTCCTACTGTGTCCACTCAGCGGTTAGCTGTCGCGGTTTGAAGAAAGCCTTGCTTCAGGTCCTTTCCTCCAGGCCCGGGGTGTCCTCAGCTCTTAGTCGCAGTCAGTGCATCTCCTGAGAAGCTCTGATGCGGGATACAAGAAGGTGCCAAAAAGCCATGTGCCTATGACACTCCCGCCTCTGACGCCCCCATCAGCCACGCTGCTCCCCGCAGTACGCGGCCAAGGAGCTCTCCCGGAGGGGAGGCCGACAGACACACCACTGCAGCCGCACGGAAAGGGCCCTTGGAGCCGGGACCTTGGGGCTCAGGCGGGACCTGGGGGGCTCAGGCGGGACCTGGGGGCTCAGGCGGGACCTGGGGGCTCAGGCGGGACCTGGGGGCTCATGCGGGACCTGGGGGGCTCAGGCGGGACCTGGGGGCTCAGGCGGGCCCTCGGTCTGTGGCGCTGGGGCTGGCGGGAGAAGCACGCGCGGGAGCAGCCTTCGAAGGCCGGAGGGCAGTTGTCACGCTGCGGGAGGCAGGGCAGCAGGGCGTCGAGGCAGGGGCCAGCGTGCGCCCGGGCGCCGGGCCTCAGGTCTGCGTGAAGCCCCCTGTGCGGGCAGCTGAGGCTGGGGCGGGGGAGGCGCTGGCCAGGAAAGGCCGTGCCCGCTGTGCTGGGAAATGTGGGCTTTAGACGCTGGCCCAGCTTTGGTGATGGAGCTATGGGGTCTCCAGGCACAAAAGGAGGTGCTGGGATGGGTTCTGTGTGGGGCCGACGCTGGGGCTTGGTGGGGAGGGCTGCAGAGCAGCTGGTGGAGGGCAGCCGGCGGGCGCAGTGGTGTGAGCCCAGGCAGCATGGCGCTGGGGGCGCTGGCGCAGCGCCGCGGTGGCGAGGCGGCAGGGGGCCGTGCCTTCCCACGGGCAGGTGAGCAGCGCCAGCGGGACATCCCGGGCCAGGAGGTCAGGGGGAGTCAAAACCTAAAGCCGGGGTTCGCGTCACAGGTCTGGATAGCAGATTAAAACGTGAGCCTCCGTCCCACAGCTGGTGGCTGCATTGATGGACTCGGGTCAGACAGCCCAGAAGACGGGCCGAGGGGGCCAGGAAGGCGGCTGGTGGGCCGGGCAGCGAGGGCCGGGCAGCAAGGGGCCCGCAGCCTGAGCGCAAGCGGTGGGAGGCACCCCCCCCCCCGCACTCCCAGGTGGGTGGCCAGGAGGCCACTGTGACGATCCCGGGGCGTTTTCAGCCCAGGAGAGGATGCACGCTTGGCCGGATTGGATGTCGAGGCCGGAAGTC
The DNA here is from genome assembly GCF_030445035.2 of Dasypus novemcinctus. NCBI lineage: Eukaryota > Metazoa > Chordata > Mammalia > Cingulata > Dasypodidae > Dasypus > Dasypus novemcinctus. The sequence continues at coordinate 5,259,135 of NC_080673.1, read as the reverse complement.
TTGAGAAAAAGAGAAACGGGGCCGTTAGCCTAAGGGAGAGTCGAGTGAGAAACCCCGAGGTTTCATTCCATCAGTCTGTGTGTGTGTGTATTTCGTGTAGAAGAATCTTTAGAAAGCTTTTGTGCTCAGATGGGACAAACCGCCTGAGGAAAGCGAGTGATTTGAAGGGGGGGAGAGAAGCAGGGCAAATGAGGGACAGCTGTGGTTGGGGCTGGGGGAGGGCTTTGGTGCCAGGTGGGTCCCCAGACCAGAGGAGGAAGCGAGGGCAGACGCTGTCCTGGAGCAGTGCGGGAGGGGAGGGCGGTGGGCATAATGGGCTTGGGCTCCTCATTTTCCTTGTGACGTTTTACAGTAAAGACTTGGGTTTCCCGCCTCCACCCTGCTGAGGGAGCCCCCGCAGCTCTGCGGGAACGATGCCTCTTGGGTTTAGACCTGCAGGTAATGAGGCATCGTTTCATGCCCTGGGCAGTGTGATCGCGCTGAAGAGAAACCAGTGCTGTCCAGCGTGGAAAATGATACAACTCCTTGTTTCTTGTTAAAACTCAAAACAGAATTCCTAACGCCCCCAGCTCCCATTAAAGTACAAACCCACTCACACCGTCAGACAGGCGACACGCATGAGGTGGCGGGTGTGGCTGGCGGCTGCTGCAGGCCTGCGGCTGCTGGTGCAGGCGGACGGCGCGTCGGCTCGGGGACGCCAACTGGTCGCTCCACGTGGAGCCGAGAGCACGGTGCTCCCGACCTTTCAGCTTCTCAGGGAAAGTCAGAAATCAAGAATTTCACCTGAACCATCTTAGGTGTAAACGCTGTCCGCTCATTCTGGTATTTAAAAGCACCGAGTGAGCCAAAGAAAGCAGGCCCGGCCCCTGGTCCTTGCCCCTCTGCCGCCAGGACCGCCCTCTCTCGCCGTCCTTCAGTCTTACCTTTATCTCTTACGGAGTTGAAAAAATCAGAAGGACACCACATCACAAAACAACGATCCTTTCACTTCCCACGGTTTTTCCGCTCGTCCTTTTCTTCTCTACCCTTTTCCGTAGACCGCTGGTGAATGTGGTGACTGAACCCTGCGTACAGTGTGGATATCCTGTAGCGTAACTGGCATGCTGCTCCTGTCTTCAACGATACAGTCTCACTAATCTCTCTTGACCACGTCCTTACCCTGGAACCACTGGCCTCAGCTTCCCTCCGTGAGGCTGTCCTCGTCCCTGCTCTGGCATACAGGACAGTTTCCACCTTTAGTTCTCCTCCTCGCTGCCCACGAGCCATGGTCTCACCCGTCAGGTGGTCCTTGCCTTATGCCTTGATTTTAAAGGATTCCCCTGGCATCCTGCGCCTTTCTGGGCAGTGCTGAGAAACTGCCCTGTGGGACGTGGGCGCTTCACATCCTCTGCTCCCGGGCTTAGACCCTAAAGCCCGAATGGCTCGGGAGCCGTCTTACTCCGGGGACCCTGGCCCTGGCTGGCTTGGTTGGCGGTGTTTTCCCACAAGCCGGGGTGTCTGCTTTCCGTGCTAGCACCCTTGAAAGGGCGAACTCAGCCTTGATTTTAAGTGGAGTTCTCGTAGGCAGAGCCGGGGGGGCCCAGGCTGTCGCGGCACCGCTGGAGTTCTCGGGACTGGCATCATGTCACGGGGCATTTCAGCGTCACGTTAAGTTGATTTTATTTTTCACCCCTGACTCTAGGGAGAAGATTGCTTACTTCACCAGAGCAAAGATAACCATCCCGTCCCTGCCTGCTGACGATGTATAATTACATCTTCCAAGAAATTATTTTTTTACCTGTTCACTTTCTTAGGGAAGGTGGAAGAGTGAATGTGTGTGTTGTAACATAATTGTCAACTCTTAAAGAGCTTCTGTTTCACATCGGATTTTCAACATGTTTGTAAAATACCTTGAATGTAATTTCTTATATGTTTTTTTAAAAAATCAGATAACCAAAATGGAATAGCCTGGTACACAGATGTCGTGCAGTGCGTGCGTACCGCCTGGGGGCTTTCTTTTGTAGAAGTGGAATAGTGGCAATGTCCAGGGAATGTCCTCTTGAGCTGACTGTTGAGAAATAGCTCAGTTTAGCAGAAGACAGATTTTGCTTTTCCTTTGTTTTCTCGTGAGTAGACTGTGAAAATGGCAGCAGGGCCATGTGATATTTCTGTACCATAGTGCAGCTGAAAGGTTTGAAGATAAACCTGCATATAAGCTTCAGTTCAGAGTTCCAAGTCTACCTGAAACAGGTGCTGTGTTCATTTCCGTCACCTACGTCGGAACACTTTGTTTCCTTAAAACCATTTCCTTCTTGTCCTTTTATATTTGTCTAAAGAAAACAAAAACGTAAAATACTGAGTGCAAGAGTAGAAAAATGCAGAGAGGTACTTCTGGCTACACTAAAGATCTTGCTGATTTATTATATTGAGGGTAAGGGATATTAAATAAGAAAAAGTTACGCTAAAATATTATACACTTAACTCATCACATGAGCAGCTGCTGCTTCCAACTCAGCCTGAATTTGTGGTTGTTCAAATGTGAGTTTCTGGTTTGCACCAATCCTCCTTTGTGCCAGGAGTGAGGACGGTGTGCGCAAAGCACGCTGTGACCCCAGGTCTGGGGACAGACGGTCCTGGGACACGGGGGACACGCCGGGGCGCTCATCCAGGCAAGCCAGACCCGAGAGGAGGATATGGCCCAGCTGAGCCAGAGGTGTCCAGAGTGAGAACATACTGTGTCAGATGTGTAACATTTACTAGAAATTGTGTCGCAGCTCTCATTTTCACAGGGCTTTATCTAAATGTGTAATAAAGAGTTGGGAGGCAAAGGGAAGAATGTGCCTGGGGGACTACTAATTTGCAACTTAGCTAAGTGGTTAAAATATGTATTTATATATATGATCTTAGATGAACAAGGGCAGAGGTTAAAACGGACTGAGGCGTCGTCCTCCAGCTTAGAGTCTTCGCTCACCCAGCCCAGGCACTTCTTAAAAGAAGCAAATCCTCAGCGGCTTGGCCAGCATAAAGGCTTTTAAAATAAATATTTTTAAAAATGCAATTTAAAGCATACATTATTACTCATTATTCCTGGAAGAAGCAATTTCTGGTTAGCCATTTTATGTAGCAAACTAAATCAATTTTGTTTTTTTAGAAATAACAAGAATCATCTTAAAGGACTAGGCCAATTAAAGAAAATAAAGTTCTATCCTAAGCTAGAATCCTCACTAACGAGAATTTTTATTCCTTGAAGGTAATTATACATGCTTTGGAAAGTTCATTTTGTCTGAATCAAAATTTAAATTAAGCAATTTCTGATTCTAAGACTCTAATTAATAGACACCATGACTTTATTTTTCATAAGTGTCCCACTTATGAGCAAATTTCTCTGAAGATATAACTGGACATGAGAAACCTTGAACCAAGCTATTGTGTTGATGGGTTGCCATCCTCGGGATGGCCCAGTCCATTCTCTTAGATGACTAAGGAAAACTACAAAGGAAGACGGCAAGGTCAAATGTGAAGGGCAGAGGTTTCCAAGTTTATTTAATATAGAGTTAAATGAAGGTCAGCTGTTTTCAGCTTCTTAGTTTGACCATGAAAATGTTTATAGAGTTACGTGTAGTTGTACCGTACGATTTTATTTTCTTCATTTATTTATTTACGGTCTTATTTATGTTCTGTTTAATATATAGTTTGGTTTGGGCCATTTTAAATGTTTGGCATAGAAGAGGTTATATTGGAATATTTGCAGCTTTATAAATCTTCCAATTAGCTGTTAACTTTTTATAGTGCAAAAAGTTTCAGACAAGTATTAAAGAATAAAATCTGTCTCAGGCTGGTAGTTAAGAGTTGTGACCAAGAGTCTTTTGGGTTTTTTTTTTTGTAAATTTGCTCATTTCTGACATGAGGGACAAACTAATTTTAATATAATCTTTTTCCACACTTTAAAAATCAGCAATAGTGTTTTGTATTTATAGGCAGCTTTTAACAATCCTGTCATATTTGTACTAACAAATGATTCACATGACAAAACATTTTAATAACTTGATCACAAAACTATATGAACAAATATGAATTTTAATATTATAAATACTGTTTTTAAAAATTAGAATCTTCTGCACAGGGTAAAAAAATGAAATATTTAGTTCTCAACTTTGAATTATCAGTATGTTATTACCATTTTGTATATCAGAATCTAAGTGTTACAGGTACAAAAAGAATATTATTGCTAGCCAAATGAACAAAGTTTAGCTGAATCTTTGTAGCATGCAAATCAAATGAATTTAAAATCTTTTTTTGTTGTTATTGCTTTATCTGTATTGTATTAAATATTAAAAGCTCAGGACTGAACTAAATATTTAATCAGGTTACATTCTGAACATTTTTCTGTTCTAATTTGTCTTGTTTGTAAAAGTAAGCAAATACATCACAGATTAACTTTGGTTTCTGCACTTTCCATGTGTTTGTGGGTGGAAAAAAATTCAGTGGGTTTTTTTTTTTTAAACAAAGATACATATTGCCTAATACTTTATTTCAGTGTCATTTATTGTTCCCTTGATTTCCCTGATTGGCCCAAACACAAGAGTTTATTTGAACCATGTACCGTGCAAATGTAAAATCTTTCATGAAGAAATCCCTAAACTAGCAGTTTGTTGTGAATAGTTCTTGGTTGGATGATATGTACTGCTGAATTAAAAAAAAAAAAAGGCAAAACAAAACAACTTCTCACTGTGTGAGTAAAAGGATTCTGGAACATGCGCTCTGTCATCACGCCACCTCGACTGCCAGTGCCGAGAGGCGTGGCCGTGGTGCCCGCCCTGGGCTGGACGCCCCCGCGGCTGCCGCGTGGCCGGCGGCGGTGTGGCCATTAAGTGCTGGCAGCTTCTGTGTCGTCCTCCTCGGTTTCTGACACAATGAAGGAGACACGAGTGAGTGTGGCTGACTTTGGGAGGGACCTCAGGGAGCCCTGCGGCCTTTGATGAAAAGGGAGGTGATGCGGCCCTGTCCTTCACTTGCCGGGCTTTTAAAGAGCAGGCAACTTTTTTCCCCCAAATAATCAGATGTCAGACATTTTAAATAAATATGCAATGAGACTTTAGTTTCATTATAATAGGTTTCTCTTCACACTTGAAAGAAGTAAATGATTAGCAGTAACATTTCCAATTGCCACAATGATTCATCTCTGTATGAATTTCGCTTGTAAAAACACATCAGTACTAATATAATGTCTTATTTCCAGGTCTGTGCAATCACTGAACCCATTTTAAAATTGAGAAAGCTCATCCATAGTAATGACTCTGATTACTCTCAAGTCTTCATGGGTTTTGGTCTCGGAGCAGAAGCTAAAACCGGTTTACCAGTCTTAGAAAGAAATTACAACTTAAGGACCTAATAGCCAGAGAGGGGAGAAAAGCCATTTTAGGAAATTAAAAGCATAGTGAACCAGCGATGCTATCGCAGGAATCCTACCAAATCCAGAGCTGAGCGAGCATCTCCCGAAGAGTGAGTACCACAGACCCCATCTGGCTTAGATTTTCAGGTTGGTATTTTTTATCTCCAGTTGTTGACACTGATCTTGCGTCCCGGCCACCGCGTAGCGGCCCGTGGCCGGGGGAGCTGGGCCCGAGCAGGCGGCGCAGCCGAGCAGAGAGCCCCCCAGCAGGAGAGCGAGTCCAGCAGACCAGCCTACGAAGAGGGCTTCCCCGAACTCCCACCGCGGCACGATCTCCGGGATGCTCTCGTCCCAAAACGCCCGCACCGTGCAGTGGGCGACCCAGGAGACGGGAGCCAGGGCCGCGACGCCCGCGGCGCAGAGCAGGCCGCCGCCCAGCAGCAGCAGGCGCCCCTTGAGGCCCGGCCGCGCCTCCGCGACCCGCAGGCAGTCCAGGCCCGCGCCCGCGGCCAGCAGCCCCAGGAGGCCCAGCCCGCTGGCCAGCAGCATGAGGAGCCTGGCGGCCCTGAGCTCCACGGGCAGGGCCAGGAAGGAGTCGAAGGCCTTGCACTGCCTGCCCACGTCCTCCTGCACGACGCAGGCCTGCCACAGGCCCAGGGTCCAGGTCTCCAGCTCATTCAGCTCCAGGTTGAGGCTCTTCCAGTGCGGCAAGTAAGTCGTCACCACCGACAAAACCCAGCCCAGCACAGAGAACAAGAGTCCAGCTACTTGTGCCGCAGTTCCGAATGTGAAAGCCATTGCACAGGTCCGGGAGCTGAGCAAGCTAACTCCTGCCCTTCTCCTGCTGGAAGGAGGTGACACTGGTGTTATCACTTGCGGAGCTCAAATATTTTTTCATTGTGTACATAGGAGGATTCCTGCCAGAGCTGCTATTGTTTGATTCCATGTTGAATAGGTTTCAGAAAAGGACAGGGAAATAATGCCGCAAACCAGCCATGCCGAGGTGTGGCTAAGCTCAGGTTCCTGCCCTATGGGCTGAATTCTGTAGAAGCAGCCTGTCATTGAAACAGAATTAAGTAGTAATAATCCTCCTTTCATTGTTAAAGTTAAATGGCTTTCATGTCGTTTCCAGCCTTTCTAACAAGTCAAAGAAGTAAGAAGTCTAAATTCATAATGTTTAATTGACGGGGTTGGTTCAACTCCCACTGCTTTATAGCTTACTAATTGAACCTGTCAGGTTTTCATCTGCTCCAGTTCTCACATTTCAATTCGTATTTTGTGGTAATCCTGGGTGTTATCATTTTTTAAAACTAGGTTCAAGGAAAGTATTTCTTAACCAAATAAATCAAGCTGATCAGAAATCGCTCTAAAGTCTGGGCCTATTTTTAAAAATCCCTCAGGCTACATATGCCAAATAATACAGAACAAGTCTGAACTAAATACCATATCTGTTTATCTACATGTCTTTCTGTCAGATTCATGCACATGAGCACAAACATTTTTTTCCTTGGCTTGAATAAACTTTCCGTGCTATGTAAAAGCTGCCTAGGACTTTGTGGTTAGACTCAACCTCTGCGTTCCTCCCCAAAGTATATACCCCCATGCTGGAAATTTCCCTTTGAAGAAATGAACATTTTCAGTGGGGCAAAGTAGCTGGCAATGCCTCGATATCAAAAGAGAAATAGTTTTGTAATATTTTTTTCTTTTTTAGATATAAAACTTTTGAGGAAAGAGATGAGAGATCACATTAATGAGTATTTTGAATCTGAAAGTCCTAAGAGTGATTGAATGTCTTCAGTACCATAAAACCCTGTGACAAAGGGTGCCTGGTAATTTCTGAAACAACAACCCACCTCTTCAAAGAAAAAGTAACTTGTGGAAATAACACTTAGGGATTGGCTTAGCATGAGGTTTTGCATAAAGATTTCAGATTGTTAATTTTTTTCTTTAGGAAACAAGAACCAAGCTACTAACAAGAATGACGTTTTCTAATGCAAAATGTAGCACATTAAAGCTTAACACTGACTATATTGGACAACCACCACAAACATTTTGATTTTTAAAAAAAAAACATTAAGGGAATTCTTTTGCTCATACCTATGTAATACTTATCACAATTTTCGTTCAAGTATAAGATTTCCTGCCATTCTTGGGGGAATAAAGAAAAATAGTTACTGAACGTGAGCAGCACAGATTTCGTCCTATGACAAAGACCCCTTTGTTCGCAAAGCTGATATAGAGAGACACTTCACGCCGGCTGTCACCGTCTCACACTCGAGGCTCTGCAGGTCCGCTTTCCAGGTGCCAACACCGAGCTGGCGTCCCGGCCACCGCGTAGCGGCCCGTGGCCGGGGGAGCTGGGCCCGAGCGGGCGGCGCAGCCGAGCAGAGAGCCCCCCAGCAGGAGAGCGAGTCCAGCAGACCAGCCTACGAAGAGGGCTTCCCCGAACTCCCACCGCGGCACGATCTCCGGGATGCTCTCGTCCCAAAACGCCCGCACCGTGCAGTGGGCGACCCAGGAGACGGGAGCCAGGGCCGCGACGCCCGCGGCGCAGAGCAGGCCGCCGCCCAGCAGCAGCAGGCGCCCCTTGAGGCCCGGCCGCGCCTCCGCGACCCGCAGGCAGTCCAGGCCCGCGCCCGCGGCCAGCAGCCCCAGGAGGCCCAGCCCGCTAGCCAGCAGCATGAGGAGCCTGGCGGCCCTGAGCTCCACGGGCAGGGCCAGGAAGGAGTCGAAGGCCTTGCACTGCCTGCCCACGTCCTCCTGCACGACGCAGGCCTGCCACAGGCCCAGGGTCCAGGTCTCCAGCTCATTCAGCTCCAGGTTGAGGCTCTTCCAGTGCGGCAAGTAAGTCGTCACCACCGACAAAACCCAGCCCAGCACAGAGAACAAGAGTCCAGCCAGTTGCATTGCTTTTCTAGAGACTAAAGCCATTTTAACCAATCTTAAAACTTTTTGCAGCCCCTCTAGGAGCTGCTGTCCTTTGCAGTTGATGGGAATCGGACGCTCCTGGTTCTGTGCGGCCCAGAATATAAGCTTTGGCCATTCATGCTTTGGGCACTCTGAAATGGCGTTTTGTTCCTCTTGCATATAATGTTTCATGTAAAGGACGAGGGACTCTGTTAAAGCTCTGAGCTGGGCTTTCCGATAAGGATTTGATCTGTTAGCTTCCAATTTGCCTGGTAAAATTATATCCCCAATGCTTGATGGTTATAAGTCTAAAGATGAACAAAGAGGGCTCTATGACCCCTCACCCTAAAATACAACAGAAATCTTTGTGCTTCGATATGGATTAATTAGATTTTAAGTGGTGATAAAAGGCCAGCTCTTTCTGCAACAGGACTTCATTGTAATGGCTAAATCTGAGATTTCAGGGATGTAAAACAAGGCCTTGTAAGGAAAGGTAGACTGTTCCCTAGAACCTTCATTCTTCTCGGGCTTCCTCAACCTACACGGGCGCTTGGCCCAGGACCCCGAGTGCCACAGGGACTCAGTGCGGACTTGGCAGAAGAGTCGCCCTCGTGGGTCCTTTGAAAGGGAGAGGCTGATTCACTTGGTTAATTAAAATGGAAAGCCCCAAGACCGATCCCCAGGGGCACTAAGTGAAGTCAGAAGCACCCTGGGGAGCTATGGATGCAACTCTTGGGATCTCCCATCTTCCTTAAGGGCTTGTGTCAAGTGCGAGCTGTGGGTCCTTCCAAGAGGCCGTTTGTCCAGAGCGGAGTCTCTTGGTCGAAGTTCTAGGCGCAGAGGCGAGCAGAGCAGGCATCCAGCCTCCGCCAGTTCCAGGACAAAAGTCTCTGTCCAGAAACGGTAGACGCAGTGGGGCTGACCTTGGGGGCATCAGCCTGGGGTTTCTGGTTGGTTTTGGTGCTGGCTTTGACTTAGGCCACCCTGAGAACACATGTGGGCAGGGAAGGCCCTCAGCCCGCCGTCTCTCCAGCCGAGACAAGAGGCCGCATGCACCCCCTGCCCAAGGCCGCTCTCCAGAACTGGGCGCTCAGCCAGGGGGCCAGCGGGCCGTGCTGGCCCCTACAGTGGTACCACTGCCCTGGAAGATTCCAACTCAGTGACCCGAACCACTGCCCATCACATTTCAACAGTTGAGGCTAGTCTAGAATCAAAGGTGACTTTTTTATAAAGATTTTATTTATTTCTGCCCTACCCCCCCACACACACACACACATCGTTGTTTGTCCTTGCTGCCTGCTCTCTGTCCATCTTCTTTTTAGGAGGCACCAGGAACCAAACCCAGGACCTCCCATGTGGGAGGGAGATGCCCACTCACTTGGGCCACCTTTGCTCCCTGCTTGTTGTGTCTCATCGTGTTTCCTTGCTCTCTCTTCATTGCATCAGCTTGCTGGATCATCTTGTTGTGTTGGCTCGCTGTGCCAGCCTGTCATGTCAGCCCACTGTCTTGCTTGTCTTCTTTCAGGGGGCACCAGGAACCGAACCCAGGACCTCCTCTGTGGTAGGCGGGTGCCCAGCTACTTGAGCCACATCCGCTTCCCTGATCTTTCATGATGTTAAGTAGGGGCTCAGGAAGCAAAAAACCCAACCCCGACGCATACCAACTAGAATAAGAGTCTGGTTAGAGGGATGTTACTTTCTCCACATTTTCCATCATTTTTATGTTTGCTACCATACTAATTATTTTTTGAATTTTACACGTTTGCGAAATCCCTTAGGACGTGTTGAGATAACTCAGTGTACTGAAATGGAAAGTTGTTCCTGACTGCAAAAAGACGTGTGGTCGTGGTGAGCTGGAGCTTTCCTTCCCAGCGGCAGGCGGCCGTGGAGGAGAAAGTCAAAGGTAGAGGGAGCGGAGGGGCGGGGCTCCGTGGTTGCGTGCCTGCTGCGCACACACCAGGTCCCGGGTCCAACCCCCGTGCCTCCTCAAAAGAAGAGTTAGGGGTGGTTATTAGTGCTGCACTGGAACGTGTGTTAGCGAGGGCGGAACCGGCTGCGCTGCAGGCAGGGCTACCACGGTGGGAACCGCTGCCATATCAGGAGTGGGACCCCGGGAACCTCCGGTGTGAGGCCAGGCGTGTCCCTGGCCTGGCCGTGGGCTCGGGCCCGGCCCGCACTCTGGGGCGGGCATGGACCACTGTGAGCGAGTGCTCTTGAGGTTGGGACGTCGGTTAGCGTGTGGCCCCACTGAGCCAGCGTGGCCTTTATTCTGGATTACTGCCATCCTTTGTAAGCCGAGCGAGAGACGCACAGGGAGCAGCCCGGAGCCGGAGTCAGCGGGGCCCCGCGGAGAAAGGAGAGGGGCAGGTGCATGGCCGTGTGACGGAAAACCCAAGCAGCCCCAAAGACTGCCAGCCAGTCAGAAGCCACCAAGCCCAGCGGGGCAACCGCTGGCCTCCAAGTGAGCCAACACATGCCTGTCCTTAGGACAACCCACAGTACTTCTTCCAGCAGCTAGGAAACTAAACAACCCTAAGCACACTCCCAACTCATTTGTTTTTTCAACGTTAAAAATACATATCTTGGGAAGCAGATGTGGCTCAAGCAATTGAGCTCCCGCCTACCACAGGGGAGGTCCCAGGTTTGGTGCCCAGTGCCTCCTAAAGAAGACGAGCAAGACAGCAAGCTGGCCCAACGAGCAGACACGAAAATGCAATGAGAGACACAACAAAGCAGGGAGTGGAGGTGGCTCAGGTGATCAGGTGCCTCCCGCCCACACAGCAGGTCCCAGGTTTAGATTCTGGTGCCTCCTGAAAAGAAGACGAGCACACAGCAAACAGACACAGCAAATGCAAACAGCGAGGGGGCGGGAGGAAATCAATAAACCTTTGAAATATATATATATGTGTCTTGGGAGCAGATGTGGCCCAAGCACTGGAGCGCCTGCCTTCCACGTGGGAGGTCCCGGGTTGGTTCCCAGTGCCTCCTAGAGAAAGAAACGAGAAGAAAGTAACAAGCAAGCAGATGAGGACGCCATGGGGGGGTATACATATGAATATATCATATATATATATATATATATATATCTTTGTGGACTTCCTACATGCATGGCACAAAGTGCTGAAGAAACACGTCCCTGCCTGTGAGGCTCACATTTGAATGGAAATAAGCAATCAGTAAGGAGGTTAATAAGATAATTCAAAGAAATCAGAAGCGCTGGTGAGAGCCTTCAGGAGAGGAAGCGCTGGTGTAGCTGCACGAGGAAGGCGTCTGCTTGGTGGAGGAGCTGGGAAACGGCGGCCCGCGCCCGAGGACGCCCCCAGCGCCATGGCGACGTTCTTGGACTAGCCACCTAGACCACGTCGCTCCCAGACTGGGAGGCTGGAGTGAAATTCAGCCAGAAAACAAATACTGCCAACGAATGGTTCCTCGTGAGGGGAACCACGTCGCCTCTGTATAAGGAACGTTGATCTAAAACAAAAAAAGTTTCTCTAATAAGCAGAGCTCGGCCGGCCGGCAGATTATGCGCAAACGCCCCTCAGAGACGCAGGGCCGGCGGGCAGCCACCCCAGCGTGCCCAGCTGTCCTGGAGTTGGCACCGGAGCTCCCACGTCCCTGCAGACCTGCCAGTCTGGAGCCAGGGGTCACCTCTGTCTCTGTCGTGTATTCCTGCATGATAAACATCCCAAACGCAGTGCCTTAAAACTGCAGTCCTTTCTGTCGATTTGCACGTGAGCCTGCAGTTCGGGCAGGGCTCCCGAGGGCGGCAGGGCCGCCGCGCTGGCGCTGGGGGAGGCTCAGCGGCCGGGCCCGGCGCCTCGCTTGCTCTCCTCTGGCCTGGGTTTCTTCACAGCCTGGCGGCTAATGGCACGGGCAGGCGTCCAGCAAGGCTGTGTCGTCGGGAGGCACAGACTGTCACTTCCGCCTCCTCAGGCGGGACACAGGTCTGCCCCGCTCCAAGACGAGGAGCCGAGAGCCCCTCTCGGGGGGGAGTAGCAAGTGCTGGGAGAGCTGTGGGACCCGCAATGATTTTGTGACCCTTTGTTTTTTTTTTTTAAATAAACCTGCCACGATAAGATCAGATTGACCTGTTAAGGAAATCTTGATGAGCTCTAGATTCTGGACAGTGCATGGTAAACATTGTACAGGAAAGGTAGCCCTTCTTTGTGCCCCCGACTTTATGATTTTATGCTCAAGATTAAATGTGTGGTCACAACCAAACTGCGCTATGTGGACCTTGGCAGTTAGGTTTAACACAAAACAAACTCCTGCAACTGGTAGGTAGCCCGTGACAGTTCACCTCAGGGGCTTGCTGTGCCCTTTCCTGTAGTCCATGGCCTGATAGCAGAGAAAGGAGCCCCCGAGCTTTCGCTCATCCAACCTCACAGGTGCCGTTTCCTACCCTGTGCCAGTGATTTTGCCAGAACTAGGGGTGCAAAGATTTGCTCTTAAGCAAGACAAACCCGTATAAAAAAATGTTAGACATTCTAGTAGAGGTAGTGTTAAGGAAGGAGTGAATATATCAGGGGAAAAGGGCCGTCAAGGGTGTTTTGAAAGGAAGTGTTGCTCCTGAAACATAAATGGAATAGGGAGTGGGAAATTGAGTTTCAAAGGCTAGTGCATGGGGCGAGAGAGAGGAAACCTGTGGGCACTGAGCCTGGGCTGTGGAGCCAGGCTATGCAATGCTGAATTGTTGAAATTCTAAAATACAGATAAGGAAGAGCCTTGGAGGATTATAAGTAAGGGTGTGACATCATTTTTGCGTTTCAGAAAACTGGTGGCCACAGTGATGAACTTCTTTGTATCAACTAAAACACAAAAGGCACACAAAGCCGACCGAAACCAAGCTGTGGCCTGGCTGCTGCAGCAAAGCTGAAATCGGGACTCAATGCAAAAATGCAAGATACTGTCCGCACTGACAGAAGTTTAAGAACCACGCCTGCAGATCAGATGATTCTCCCCACCGGGTTGGGGTACCACGGGAAATGTCCTGGGCAGGTCCTGTACATAAATTCACAATGTATGCATGTCCATCCTTAACGGATGGGAGTTCCAGGTCACAGAACCATTGATGGCAGTGCCTGATGCCTTTCCCAGAGGGCAGAGGTGGCCTGGGGCCGGCCCGCGCCGACACTGACCCGCGTGCCTCCCACAGCTGCTGCCCAGGCAGGCCCCCCTGGGGAGACTGCCAGGCTGACTCGGGGCTCCAGCCGCAGGGCTGGTCCACGTTCCAGCGCGGCTCTCGGGCACAGCCTGGCTGCCAGCCTCCGCCAGCTTCTGGGGTGCCAGGGCCCCAGCATGGCCCCTCACGCTGCCAGGGAGAACCTGAGTGCAGCGCTGGGAGATGCTCAGCCGCCCACCGCCGGGTGGTGGTCTCATCATTTGGCTACAGTAGTTGAAAAGAACCTTAAGAGCAGAGATAGCAGCAGAATGAAGTAAAATAACTAGACAGGATAAGTGTTTGATATAATTTAACGACAAGTTTATATAATTCAATTTTTATTGACATTTCAATTTTAAGGACAGCCAACACCCTAATTTCCCCAGCTTTTAACAATCGGCACTCTTTTGTTTCCTTTTTAACCTCTGGTCGCGTCATCGTCTCTCCGTGCCACGCGGGGACCTGGGACGCCTTGTTTCTTTTTTTCACCAGGAGGGCCTGGGGGTGGGACTGGGTCCCCCATATGGGACACGGGGGCTCAATCGCTTGAGCCGCTGCTGCTTTCCTGGCGGCTGTCTTGACTCCAGATCACCACTGTCAGCTGCCCACACCTCACAGCCCAGAGTGCCGGCGGGCGGCGGCTCTGCGGCTGCACCAGCGCTCCTGGGGCTCGCCCACCAGCCCGAAGCTCGCCGTGTGGGTAAGGGGCACCTCGGCTCTGCTGCAGGAGCTCGGGGCTGGCGCCCTCAGAGGCCCCGCTCAACCCCACCAGGACAGCCCGGGGTCAGGGCCGTGGGGACGGCGGGCCAACTGGCTGCTCCGGACTTTGCCATCCGCTTTCCTAACCCACCTAATTTTTGCTGTTGGGTGCAGGGTGGCTAGCCTGAAACATAGTTGTGCCTGTCTGTTCTAACCCCCCCAAGACCCCCCAACATTGAGGCCATGTTTTTAAGCTCATAGCATTTGTCAGTGACTTGAATTGGTGGCGGTTGAGGCACTGCCAGGCAGTCTATTAGTTGAGTGCCTCTGAATTTTTTTTTATCTTTTTTTTTTTTTTTTGAGGTACTGGGACTGGGGATTGAACCCCGGGACCTTGTATGTGGGGAGCCAGCACTCAACCACTGAGCCACGTGGGCTCCCCTGAGTTGGTTTCATTGTTTGTTTGCTTCTGTTCTTGTTTTTTCAGGACCTCCCATGTGGGAAGCAGGCGCTCAACTGCTCGAGCCACATCCGCTCTCCTGAAACTTTTATCAAGGAGTTTTAGGGAGAAGGAAAAAGAAAGACCTTGCCCATTGGAGTCAAAACAAAAAAAAAGGCTATCAAGAGAGCATAAGGGAAGATACATTAACAAGTGCAAGCTGGTGCTGCTCTGCAAGCTTGACGGCGCTGCCCGGGGCTTGCCCGTCGGGGGCCTTCGGGGCGTCCGCCGGGTCGCTGGGCTGGCACGCTTGCTTCGGGCTGTGGGGAGGGGTCGCCGCTGAGCCCTGGGTGGGGCTGTCGGCGCCCCCCACGGCCCGGGCTGCGCGGTCATCTCTGCCCTTCATGATCCTCCTGGTGTGTGGGGGTCTCCGGGGGTGCCCTCGCAGGCTCGAGGGTGACTCAGGGGAAGAGGGGCCTAGCCCACCCGAGGCTCCCCTCCAGCGCCCCGCGGGCCGCGCCCTGACCGCCCCGGCGCGGGGTGGGGGCTGCTGAGGGGCCTCCGCCCCCTGCCCCCCGCCGGGGTCTCCTCTTCCGGCCTCGAAGGACTTAGTGCTGCGGAGGGGCTGCGGGACCCAGCTGCAGAGGGGGCGCCGGCCACCTCCTGCGCGTGGAGGCGCGAGCCCGGGGCCGGGTGGAGGAGCCCCGCGGGGCCTGCGGGCGGCCGAGGTCTCACGGCCTCCCCCACCAGCCCGGGGGCCCTCAATCCGCCTGCCGCCGGGCGCTGCCGCGCGCTCCTGGCAGGGGGCCGGGGCACGGGCCGGGCGCGAGCGGGGCCGGGGGCGCGAGGGGGCGCGAGGGGGCGCGAGGGGGCGCGAGGGGGCGCGAGGGGGCGCGAGGGGGCGCGAGGGGCGGGGCGCGGCCGGCCTCCCCCTGCTTGGGGCTGGCAAGCCGGGGAGCCGAGGGCCCACCCGGGAGCGGCCCGCGCGGACACCGCCCCCCACCCGCGCAGATGAAGGCCTCGCCTCCGGGCCGGTTCCTTCTTCCTAGATCCTCTGCAGATAGGAACCCGGCTCGACCCCCGCCGGCGGAGCCAGCTCCACCACCGCCGGGAGCCCCTGCGCCCTGACCCCTGCCGGCCGCAGCCCCGTCGCCGCAAAGGAGAGGGCGCGGGCAGCCCCTCCCGCGTTCACCAAACCCCCCTTCCAGCGCCCCGGCGCTGGGTGCCAGGCCCAGTGCGAAAGGAAGAGCAACCGCAGATTCCAGTAAGGTTCACAGAGGGCCATCTAGCCTAACCCTGAAACCTGAAAAAAAGTCCCCCTCTCCCCCTTTTAAGGGATTGCACCCAGGACCTCCTGGGGAAGCAAGTGCTCAGCCACGAGCACGCCCACTGCCCAAGGAGAGTGGGGTTTTTTTGATTTGCTGTTTTTAGGGGGTACAGCGGAGATTGAACCCCGGGCCTCGATGGGAAGCAGGCTCTCAACCTCTGGAGTTCCGTCTGCTGCCTGGCCTGGGTCCTGTTGAGAAGCCCATGTGAGCGGAGGACAAAATGAGGAGACGGTCAGTCCTGGGAGACTCTGTGAGGGAGTCCAGGCAAGAGGAGCCGTGGGTGCTGACGGCGCACGTGGGCGCAGGCCTGGCACGGCCCTGGAACCGCCGAGAGCGGGGGGCCGGGGGCAGGAGCTCGCGCGCCCGGTGAGGTCGGGGAGGGGGGCCCAGAGCGCGGCTGGGGCCAGAGGCGGGGGCTGTCCTGCTCACGCCGCGTGCCCAGGCCTGGCCCCCCGCGATCCATGCGTGTTCTTAGAAGGTCACTTTTGAAATGTTTAAAATGGGAAAACACAACAACAGCAAAAGTATGTGCATGTGCACCAGGCGGTGAGGACAGAAGGAGAGGCCTCGTTTCACAGGTCGTTCCCTACTGGACACGGCCCGAAGAGCCTGATGAATAAATAAATTAGGGATACAATTGGAAGGGCAAAATGTTTTAAAGAAAGATGCCGTTGGCTGTTGGAAGGACGGGCTGGGGCAGGCAGGGAGCGGCCCAGGCCGGGGGTCCTTGCCGTGGAGCTGAGGTTCCGGGGGTGTCGGCGGAGAGGGTGAGAAGAGGAGGAATTCAGGGTGTGTGCTCCAGGCAGGCTGGACCACAGGGTTGAGTGTACCGGGCTGAGTGGTGACCCGTCCCAACTCAGGTCACCCGAAGCCTCCGAGCGGGCCCTTCTTGGGAGGCAGGTCTTTGCCCGTGTAATTAAAGATCTCCAGGTGAGATCGTCCTGGCCTCGGGAGGGGTCCCCCAGCCAATGGCTGGTGCCCCGCGAGAAAAGGAGGGGGCACAGGATGTACAGGGGAAAAGGGCTGTGAAGACAGGCAGAGGCTGGAGAGGCACTGCCACTGCCGAGAAGGCCTGGGCCACCACGGCCAGAGGCCAGGAGGGTCCTCCCAGCCTGCAGACAGAGCACGGCCTGGCCCGGCCCACACTTTGATTTCAGACTTCTAGCTCCAGCACTGGAAGACGAGAAGGTTCTGTTGTCTTAGTCCACCCAGGGGAGCGGGTGTAGCTCGGGGGTTGAGCTCCTGCTTCCCAGGTACGAGGTCCCAGGTTCCGTCCCAGTACCCCCAAAGGGAGGGAGGGAATCTTCCCTATCTAATCCACCCCGTTTGTGGTGCTTTGTGACTGCAGCCCTGGGAAGGTAACTGGACAGTGGCACTAGGATCTTGGCTCTAGCTGTGCGGTAACTAGTGGGACTAGGAACCAACGTGGGAGAGACCAGAGAAGAGAAGGGAGAAAAGGACTGGGAATTCTGCTCGGGGTGTGTTACCTCTGAGATCCTGTTAGACCCTGGGTAAGCGTGCCAGGTGGGAGCCCCAGTGCAGAGTCTGTGGCTCAGAGATCTGAGCTCGGGCTCAGGAGGGCGAGGAGAGAGCTCGCCGTGCGGCTCTGAGGACGACCGATGCTCTGGAGGGGGACAGGAGGAGGAGCCCGCGGAGGCGACCCAGCAAGGAGCCCGCGTGGGAAACCGGGCGAGGGGTCGCAGAGGCCGGGAAGGAGCATGCCTCGAGGCTGGTGGCATGCCGAAGCTGGAGACAGCCCAGGTCCACCAACCGATGACGGGATAAAAACTGCAGAGTACAGACACGATGGACTGTGAGTCGGTGCTAAGAAGAAACGACGTCGTGAAGCACAGGACGGCACAGGTGAACCTGCAGGGCGTCGTGTTGAGCGAAGCAAGCCCGGCCCACAAGGACAAGGGCTATGTTGCTTGAGCCAAATATACTGTGTAACACTGTATGAGTCAACAATAACCAAAGACGTGGCATGACCCGCTTGCCTGACGCTGCTGAGAGGCGGAGTAGGAGGAGCACAGAGGAGGTCCTGAGCGTGGCGAAGGCCTGACTCGCCTTCCCTACGAAGGAGCGTGGCTTTGCCCCAGGGAAGGGGGAGCAGGGTGCTTTGACTTGGGAGATGAACGTTGTCAGGTCTGAGATGAGCATGAACTAGAGGGAGAGGGACCAGTTAAGGGCCTTAAGAAGTGCAAGTGAGGCCCTGAGCATCTAACCCAGGGTGAGACGGAACACGGAGGGCCAAGGGGCATCTCCAGGTTCTGGTGACCCGTAGGACGCAGGGAGAGCCTTCAGTTGGAGCAAGGCAATGGCCCTACCCCAGGTGGGAACCCGAGGAGCAGCCGAGAGGGCAGGAGGGGGGGTGAAGTGGGGCAGCCGCAGAACGTGCTCCGTCTCCCACACAACGAGTTGTTGAGTTCCAGGTGCCTGACCCTGTGGCTCTGTGAATCTGGTGCTCAGTGAAGAAGCTGTGGCTTGGAGGCAGAGTTTTAAGGGAGATCAGCAAATAATAGTTGAAGCCCTGGGCTGGATGAGATTATTCACAGACAAAAGGAGGAGCAAGAAAAGCCGGGAAGCAGGTGTGACTCAAATGATTGAGCTCCCACCTACCACACAGGAGGTCCCTGGTTTGGTTCCCAGTGCCTCCTAGAGAAGGCAGCAAGCTGACACAACAGGCAAACATGGCAAGCTGATGCAACAAGAGACACAAGGAGAAAAACATAATGAGAGACACAACAAAGCAGGGAGCAGAGGTGGCTCAAGTGATTAGGCACCTCCCTCCCACAGCAGAGTTCCCAGGTTCAGTTCCTGGTGCCTCCTAAAGAAATAAGGAAGACAAATAGACACAGCAAGTGCAAACAATGAGGGGGTGGGGAGAAATAAATAAAATAAATCTTTAACAAAAGTAAAGAAAAGCCGAGGGCCCAGGAGGACTCACCGGCCGTGAGAGGCCCACCACACTGGACCCCGGACGCTGGCCTCTTCAAGCCTCTACACCGCTGAGCGGGGCTGACGGCCTTGCCGTATTCAGGACGGTGCCTGTGGGATCCTCCCTGCATCGTTCAGCCACTCGGGTTCTTCTCTGGGTGTAGACTCCTCCTGGCAAGTTCCTGGGTTTGGTTGGGAAGATTTGGGGTTCCACGTACCAGCACATCAAATGCTCCAACCTTGGGGAACTCTGGCTTCCATGCAGGTTGGTTTGTTTGTTTGTTGGATACTTCAATTACATAAATGTGACAGAGAATACAGAGGGGATTCCCATGTGCCCCACTCCCCATGCCTCCCACGTTCTCCCCCATTAGCAACCTCCTTCATGCGCGTGGCACATTCCTCGCGACAGGTGAACACATAGTGGAGCATCGCCACTAGGCTCAGATGAGAGTTTACATTGTAGTTTACACTTCCTTCCATTCGACTCTGTCGGTTATGGCCAGATAGATAATGTCATTGTATCTGTCACTGTAATATCATTCGGGATGACTCCCAAGCCCCGAAAATGCCCCCCCATTACACCTGTTTCCCCTCTCCAGAGCACGCATGGGTCCCTGCCTCCACCACAGAGGTATTTCTTCCAGTGCTGGAATCATCATCTGTCTATGGTAGAGCTCGGCTAGGCCTGCTCTAGTCCATCGTTGGTTCCCCAGTCCTGAGGACTCGGGGGCGGCGATGCCCGCTCCACCACTGGTTGAGGGGGACTTCGATCCCAGACATCCGATGGCTGCGCAGGTCTTAGCGCACCAATCCCTGGCCCTGTTTCCAGAATGACTAAAGGAAACAGCAGCCCGAGGACTGTGGGAGCGTCTCAGCCCCAGCCAGTTGAGAGAAGAGGAATTCGGGGGAACAGAAGCTGACGTTCTAATGTGTCGTGACTCAGGCCGGGCCGTAGGGAGCTGCGCCGCCGCCTCGCACAACTGCAGGGGGTGCTGTCTGCGTGCAGTGCCCACTGCCTCGCACAACTGCAGGGGGTGCTGTCTGCGTGCAGTGCCCACTGCCTCGCACAACTGCAGGGGTGCTGTCTGCGTGCAGTGCCCACTGCCTCGCACAACTGCAGGGGTGCTGTCTGCGTGCAGTGCCCACTGC
The DNA here is from genome assembly GCF_030445035.2 of Dasypus novemcinctus. Taxonomy (NCBI): domain Eukaryota; kingdom Metazoa; phylum Chordata; class Mammalia; order Cingulata; family Dasypodidae; genus Dasypus; species Dasypus novemcinctus. The sequence continues at coordinate 5,239,141 of NC_080673.1, read as the reverse complement.
CTCGCACAACTGCAGGGGTGCTGTCTGCGTGCAGTGCCCACTGCCTCGCACAACTGCAGGGGGTGCTGTCTGCGTGCAGTGCCCACTGCCTCGCACAACTGCAGGGGTGCTGTCTGCGTGCAGTGCCCACTGCCTCGCACAACTGCAGGGGTGCTGTCTGCGTGCAGTGCCCACTGCCTCGCACAACTGCAGGGGTGCTGTCTGCGTGCAGTGCCCACTGCCTCGCACAACTGCAGGGGTGCTGTCTGCGTGCAGTGCCCACTGCCTCGCACAACTGCAGGGGTGCTGTCTGCGTGCAGTGCCCACTGCCTCGCACAACTGCAGGGGTGCTGTCTGCGTGCAGTGCCCACTGCCTCGCACAACTGCAGGGGTGCTGTCTGCGTGCAGTGCCCACTGCCTCGCACAACTGCAGGGGTGCTGTCTGCGTGCAGTGCCCACTGCCTCGCACAACTGCAGGGGTGCTGTCTGCGTGCAGTGCCCACTGCCTCGCACAACTGCAGGGGTGCTGTCTGCGTGCAGTGCCCACTGCCTCGCACAACTGCAGGGGTGCTGTCTGCGTTCAGTGCCCACTGCCTCGCACAACTGCAGGGGTGCTGTCTGCGTGCAGTGCCATGTGAGCGTCGCTCCCTGGGCTGGGCCGCCCGGCTCCCCGGTCAGTTCTGCTCCTCCTCTTTCAACAAAGCCATGGCAGACAGGTGCAAAGGGTGACCAGCCAGCGATCCCCGCGCCTCGGGCAGCCGCGCTGGCCTGCCCTGCGGAGGGGCTCGGGCAGATCGGAGCCGGGGACCTGGCCGAAAACGCAGGCTCGGCGTCCAGGCGGCCCGGGGAGGACGGCACGCGTGGAGAAACGACCCCGGAGCCGCGTGCCCCCGCGCGCACCCCCGGCCCGGGCCTGGGCTCCCGGGGAACCGCGGCCCTGGCCCGCCAGGGCCACCACGCTCGGGCCCGTCCGGGAGAGGCGGGAAGAGCGCCAGCGTCCGAGCAGGCGCCCTCCTGAGGCCGGCGAGGAAGGCCCTTCGCGCTCGGGCCTCCTGGAGGAGCCGCGGTCAGGGAAGCCCGGCCTCCGCGTGCGGGCCCCGGGCACAGGGAGCACAGGGCCGCTCAGGCGCCTCGCTCACAGACTCTTCCAGAACTGCCAGCCCTGCTGGAGCCGTCGGCGCGGCGGGCTGTGTCCCCGGAGCCTCAGAGCGCGCCTGCGGCCAGGGAGCTCCCACTGCACCCAGCGCCAGCCGGCCTCGCTCGCCACCGCTGGGTTTGGGGCAGCGAGGCCTGGGGCGGGGTGGGGGGAGCTTGGGTCCTGGGGGGCGGCTCGGGTCAGGGCCCCCGTTTACACGCACCTGCGGTTGCCAGGTGCCCCGCGTCCCTGAACACAAAGGCCCTTTGTTCTCGCAGCAGGCCTGCTCCACTCCGGCCTCCCTGACAGCGGCGCTGGGCATGGCGCCGAGGGGAGTTGGCGCCCAGGGTCCCCTGCAGAGGAGATCGCGCAGCAGAGCGACCGCCGCCGTGTGCTGTCGTGGCCCTTCCTTCCTGAACTCCTCGCCACCTGCTCACACACCTGCTCACACTCACAGGGGCTGCTTCCCCTGCTGAAAAGGGGGACTGCAGGGGGGGGGGAGAGCAGGGACCCCGACAATCCGCCCACGGAGCCCAGCAGGACAAAGCCGCCCTGGCAGGTCCCAAAGGGGACGCCACCTCACCAAGTCAGTGTAAAAGGGTCTTGAAAATACTCACCTAACAGCCTTGAAAGTGGTCTCACTTCAGAAGTGTTGCAGGGATTTTACCCTCTGAGAAAAGATTTTTTCAGAAATCAAAGATTTATTTAAGGGAAACAAGAACGCAGGCTCTGGAATCAGAAAGGCCTGGGTCAAATCCTAACTGCTGCTCATAACCCAAGAGGCCTTAGCAACTAACTCACCTTCCCTTCGCCTCGTTCTTCTCATCTGGAAAATAGGGATGATGATGATAATAGCACACCAGCACTCACAGGGCGAGAGGAAGATGAGGGACAATGCACAGAACCCTCACAGCACACAGGAGGAGCTCAATAAGTGATTTACTATTTTCATTTTTTTTAATTTATTTTAAAAATTTCCTCCTACCTCTTCTCCACCAAGATGTCTCTGTCATCTGTTTGCTCATTGTTTTTGCTTGTTGTTTATGCTCGTTGTCTGCTCATTTTGTGTGTGTGTGGTTTTTTCTCTTGTCTGTTTTCTTCTTTAGGAGGCACCAGGAGCCAAACTCAGGACCTCCTAGTGGGAGGCAGGTGCTCATCTGCTTAAGTCACATCCTCTCCCTGCTCCTTTGTCTGCTTGTTGTTTTCTCTTGTTGTCTGCTCATTGTTTTTGCTTGTTGTTTTTGCTCAATGTCTCCTCATCGTCTGCTTGTCAGTTGTCTTTTTTAAGAGGCACCAGGAACTGAACCTGGGGCCTCCCGTGTGGTAGGTGGGCGCTCAACTGCTTGAGCCACATCCGCTTCCTATTTCGTATTTTATTTTTCAAACCCGTTTTCAGCGGATGATGTGAAACTGCATTTCTTCTGCAATTAGGTTATTTGTTACTGTACACCGGCTGAAATAGATGCCCTTTTCCAAAGTCTTTGGACAACTGAATTCTTCTAAAATTCGGGTTTGTGCCATCAGAAAGAGCCTGGCAGGCAGGTTTGACTCTTGCTTGCCCATGAAATCCATTATTTCTCCTCAGATGCAAGGGAGTGGTACTCTAGAAGGGCGGCTCCTCTCTCATGCTGTGCCACCCATGGCAGTTTCGCTTTGCTGCCCAAGTCGCCTTTAGAGGAAGAGGCTCAGATGCCCTGAGCATCAGGTATGGCTCCTGTGGCTGCCGCCACCTCTCGACGTGCGGCCGAGGCTGGGAGGCTGCAACCAGAGCCAGTGTTCTTGCCAAGTTTCCCTCAGATCCTGTTTTGGGAAGGGGGGCTATAGATATTATCAGCACCCAGATTTCCATCAGCCTTAGCTGGAAGGAAAATTCCATTTCTAAGAGAAGAAAAGATATAGCCAACGTGAATATTTTTGCATCTGTTCTTGACTCGTTTGTCCGCCCACCCCTCAGCGCCCCACTCCTTCATTCCTGCGCCAGGTGCTACGTGCTGAGCGCCTATAGTAAGCACACGAGCCGTGAGGCGCAGGCGGTCACAGGTAGGGAAGGTGGATTCTCCCATCAAGCAGGGGACCGATAGGGGAGGCAGGTAAGGAAAGAGGCAATCATAGTGCAGCGTGGTAAGTGTGGGGCAGGGGAGGAGAAAAGGAGAGAGAGCCTGAACAGAAGCTGCGGGCGCGCATCCTGGGGCCCCATGCCAGGGGGCAGCCTGGAGTTATGTTTCACAGCCATGCAAAGCCCAGTGGGAATCAGCCAGGCGGAGGGGCGAGCAGGTCACCCAGGCAGCAGGAAGAGCGAGTGGGAGGCCCAGGGCTGGAGGACACAGCCGCTCCCGCCCGAAGAGGCCCGGGGCAGCCCCAAGGGAGCAGGGCTCAGGGCTGCCTAATCTTTGTTTTTTTAAGATTTATTTACTACCCCCGCCCCCTATTGTCTGCGCTCTGGGTCATTCTCTGTGTGTTCTTCTGTGTCTGCTTGTCTTCTCTTTAGGCAGCTCTGGGAACCGATCCTGGGACCTTCCAGAGTGGGAAAAAGGCGATTATCCTCTTGCGCCACCTCAGCTTCCTGGTCTGCTGTGTCTCTTATTGGCTCTCCTCTGTGTCCCTTTTTGTTGCGTCATCTTGCTGCGCCAGCTCTCTGCGTGGGCCAGCACTCTGCTGGGGTCAGCTCACCTCGTGGCCAGCTTGTCTTCACCAGGAGAGCTCGGAATCAAACCCTGGACTTCCTGTATGGCAGACGGGAGCCCAATCACTTGAGCCACGTCTGTGTCCCCCTGATCATTTTACAGACATTAACACATTTTGCAGTTGGGTAAGACCTGTGGATCCCCTTACAGAATAACGTTTTTATATGCATAGAACAAAATGAAATAAAATGTGTAGGATTACAAAAGAGAACAATTATACTGAAATAGTTACCAAAATATTTTTAAAGAGTAATGGATGTGCTTCTTTATTGACACATTAATTCACTAGCAGCAGATCAGCAAGTATTACAGTTTCTAAATGGTGGTAAATGTAAATCTTTCAAGATAACTGCAACAACTGCAAAATAATATGAAAACGTGTGGTTTTCATGGGTGTCCAACTGCAAGTGCTGCAAAGCCACCATGGTTTGATGCCTACATTCACACTTAAATGAAATGTTAAATTTCAGTTAGAATTTAGTAGAAAGTACAATATTTTCCCCATTGGAGTTAACAGACTCCAAGTACAAACACTCTCCCCCGCACAATTAGCTCCACCTGCCCTAACCTTCCACCCACACTCTGTTAACACTTCTTAAGATCTATAGCTGGGAAGCAGATGTGGCTCAAGCAATTGAGCTCCTGCCTACCACACGGGAGGTCCCAGGTTCAGTTCCCGGTGCCTCCTGGAGAAGACGAGCATGACAGTGAGTCGGCACGACAGGCAGGCACAGCAAGCTGACACAACAAGATGACGCAACAAGGAGAACAAAGAGGAAAGACCATGAGAGACACAACAAAGCAGGGAGCTGAGGTGGAACAAGTGATTGAGCGCCTCTCTCCCAGAGGGGAGGGCCCAGGCTCAGTTCCCAGCGCCTTCTAAAGAGAAGACGAGCAGACACAGGGAGCACTCAATGAATGGACACGGAGAGCAGACAGTGAGCGCAAACACAAGGGGGGCTTAAAGAATAAAATAAGTCTTTAAAAAAAGCTCTGTAACTATACCATTGATACATGGATGTCATCATCCATCTCTCTCATTAAAATGCGAGGCCCTGCAGGGAGGGCTCCACCGCCACGTCACACTGCACTCCAGAACCTGCCCGAGGCGGGCCACACGTTCGTTTCCTCTGTCCATGTTTGTTGAATGGATGAATGAATACTTGTCATACTAACAATTTTAGACTTTGGAAAGGGATTGGGGAAGTGGGGTGCATGACGGGCTTTACCTGAGGATTTCAAACAGAGGAGAAATGTCTGAGGTGTGCTGCGTCTGCCGGATGGGTCACGGCCCCGGCGAGGCGCCGAGAGGGATGACGAGGAGTCCAGGGCTGTCACGGTGTGTGATGACCCGTTCCTGTTATCCGTTCATTCAGCCGACACTAACTGAGAACTTTCTAGACGCAGGGCACCGCCTCGCCCAAGGATGGATGGTATGGCCCACTTGAGTCTGGGGAACGGCCGGCAAGCAACGTTTCACTTTCAAGAATTCCCTTGTTAATTACCTGGGTACGTATGTAATGTGCGCTCTGAATGCGCGTGGCAGGGGTCTGCAGCCCCTCCTTAAAACACATTCGGCAATCTTGTAGGGAAGCCACCTAATGAGTGTCATAGGAGCTAAGTGCTCAGTGACATAGGCCAGGTACAAGTTAAAGGAGATGTGTCCAAGGGAAGAGAGAGCCAGCTGCTGAAAAGGAAGAAACGCATTGATTTGGGCAGGTAGCATCGGGAAAGCAGCCTGCGCTTAGCCCAGGAGGTTGGGCGGGGTTTGAATGAAATTCATTTTGACTGGTTTATCCCTTGCCAGCAGAGATGGTTCCAGATTGGAATTCTTTGTCTTACTACTTGATGTTTCCTTATTAAAGGCTCACTTCAAACTATTAGACATATGAATAAACCTTCCGCATCCAAATTTTAATCCCACAAGTCTTGGGCATGTGGTTGGAATGTTAAAGCGATTATGACCCCGCATAGTTCTAAATTTATTTTGGAGGTTGACAATGTGAAGCTTTTCATAAGCTTTTCCTTATCATAAGGAAAACATACATATATTTTACTTGTGGAATTCATGTAACTCCATTTCTTGGCAAATTTTAAGATCCACTGTGGAAAACTAAAGTGTCTTAGGAAATAAAAATAGAAGTTCATCTTTTACCACCAGGGACTATAGTTTAATGTCAAGGAGATATTATAAAATATGAGCTGCAGTATTAAAGTATCATTCATTTGAAGTTCACAAAGATGGGAAGAGAACAGACAATGGATTATAAGGATGTGTACTGGAGAAGTTTTTTTTAAACTCTAGGAATTCACAGGTAAATAATTTTTCAGTCCTCTCACAATATGCTCTTGAACCCCAGTTTGACTTAAGAAACTTAAGTCTTTTTTATGCAAATATCACATGTAAATCACCATTGTAAATTTTTTTCTTTGAAACTGCTGATTTTGAAATATTATCACTGGGGAGTGGGTGCAAATATCACATGTAAATCACCATTGTAAATTTTTTTCTTTGAAACTGCTGATTTTGAAATATTATCACTGGGGAGTGGGTGTAGCTCAGGTTCAATCCCTGGTTCCTCCTAAAAAAGAAGAAAGAAAAAATTATCACTAAAATGAAAACACAAAATTACAATCTTACAGATGTATGGACATCTATGATACCCAGGTTTGAGAAAACTATTTTAGAAAATTGTAATTAAATCAAATATGATATCATTACCTATTGCAACTACTTATATAATTTGTTAACTAGGTGTTATGTTAAAAAAAATTAAGTTTTAATTGCAAGTGACTACAAACTATGGTAGTGAGAAAATAGAATCAAGGGTTCTATTTTTATTAATTTATTATTTGTATCCCATCTCACCTGCTTCTTTAAAGAATCCGGATTTGGCTAAGACAACTATAAACTCTGCACATCAACATTGTTGAAAGAATTTTTATTTCTATCGATTGAGCTCTTCTCTACAGAGTATGTGCAACTTTAAAATTTTGAAGATTAAATGAAAAGATTGGTTTATGCAAACTTCTTTAATGTCAAAGACATTACAGTAAACTCTTTGCTTAAGTGAAGACTAATGTGCATTATGTTTAGATTATTAAATACAAAGTTAGTGTATTCTCACTGTAGAAATTGACATGCACGAAGGGGAAGTATCCCTCTTTGCCATTCAGTTCTGGGTTTCCTGCAGACTGGGTGTTTGACGGAGGTTCCTGAGGGCACCGGCCACGTGTCTCTCCTTTCTGGAAGTCCTTTCCGTCCTGGCATGTAAGGAGACCATTTTGCCTTGGGCACCCTAAAATAAGACGTGGACAATGCGCCTTCCCTTGCCTGACGCCACGCACACGTTTTGCTCTCTTCCACTGCTTCCTGAATTCTTGAGACTTCTGGTTTGGGCCACTCTGTATCCCCTTCTTGTTTCTAGACCCCGCTTTCTGCGCAGTCCTCAGCTCTAATCATTTTTTGTTTGTTTGTTTTTGTATTCCCTGCTACTGCCTCAAATCCGTACCGCCCTCCCCCCAGCCAGGCTCCCACCAGCCCTTCCGCGCTGTCCTCGTTTAGTTTGAATGAATGAAGGAATGAATGACTGGAGCATGGTGATGAGAGGGCCTGGAGACCTAAGATGGATTGTGATACTTACATATTTTATAAGGCCTTTGTGGATCAATGTAAAAGGAAAAGGACATTTGCTCCTCACAACAACTTTTGATGGAGCATTTTTGTTTATTTTTCATTTTCTCGTCTCATCCCTTGAAGGGACTTTGAGGCAGCTGGAAGGAAGACGATAGCCTGCCATGGTGTGGAAGAGATGATTCTCATGTCACTAAAGCGGAAGAGTCCAGAAATTGCCCCTTGTTCCCCCATTTTGAAAGTCAGTCTCACCGCTCTCCAGGATGTAGCTCTGAAGTGGAGACCCTGAGAGCGGGAAGTGGTTGTGGCTCAACTGATAGAGCGTCCACCTACCATGTGGAGGGTCCAGGGTTCAATTCCCAGGGCCTCCTGAACCATGTGGCAAGCTGGCCCATGTGCAGTGCTGCAGTGTGCAAGGAGTGCCCTGCCACGCAGGGGGCCCCCGTGCAGAGGTGCCCCGTGCACAAGGAGTGTGCCCTGCAAGGAGAGCCGCCTAGTGCAAAAAAAGCACAGCCCACCCAGGAGTGACGCCACACATATCGAGAGCTGATGCAGCAAGATGACGCAACAAAAAGAGCAACACAGTTTTCCAGTGCCGCATGCCAAGAAGGCAAGCAGACACAGAAGAACACACAGCGAATGGACACAGAGCAGACAACGGGGGGAGGGGGAGAGAAATAAAAATAAATAAATCTTTATTAAAAAAAAAAGCAAAGAAAACCTGAGAGGGCTCACCGTCCTTGCTCCCTAACAGATGTCTCGCTCGGCCCGGGATCACCGCGAACCTGGGGCCTGGCAATCCCTGCGGATCCCAGCGCTAACTCCCTCGCCCGCACGTGTACTCCTTCAACAGGCGGGGCCCTCAGCAGGGCTGTGGCGAGGGGCCGGGGCAGCAGCACGGGGGCAGCTTACCCCGCACCACGGTCCACCTGACAGGGGAAGAGGGAGGAAACAGTGCTTTGGGAGCACGGGAGAGCAACGCCTAGCCCAGACGGGGAAGGCAGATCAAGTTTCCCAGGGGAAAAAAAATATTTGAATTAAGCCCGTTTTTGCAAGAGGCTGGGGTGGGGGGCGGCGTCCTGAGCCGAGGAGATGGAGACGGAGACGGAAGCACGAGGCTGGAAGGCGAGGTGCTTCTAGGGGTCTGGGGCTCCCCAGTTCGGGTCACCTTAGGCTGACCCCTGACAGGAGCTTGCTCCAGGCCTGAGGCGGCTGCTCGCGGGACCACCCAGCCCCCGGGCATCTGCACGAGCTCGTCCCGCCGTGGGCAGGTGCACACAGCAGCGCAGGGCTCTGGGGAGGCTGTTTGCTGCCGGGTGCATCAGGGCTGCGCGCAGACACGCACGGAAGGGGGGTTCCTCTTTCTACAGGTGGGAGGAGGAGACCTCATCTGGTTTTCTAGAGCACCCCACCGAAGCCCCCTTTTTTAAGGAATGTGAGGCACTTGTTACCCTTACTTTAAAATATTGCTTTATTAGAGAAGTTGCGAGCTTCAGAGCAATCGTTCTTACTGTGCGGACTCCTGCACATCGCCGCCCCTACACTGCTGTGGGACGTCTGTTCCAGATCGCGAAGGGCGTCAGCGAGGTGGCCTCCTGGCTGCGGCCAGGGCTCTGGTTCGGCACGTCTCTCCCCACGCCCCGTTATCACCGCGTGTCTCGGCAGGTCCGTGCGTTACGCTCATGAGGGAAGGCCGTCACGTGTGCTCTGCTGCCCACAGTCCATCCCCACGCGCGGCTCCCTGTGCCAGCCCTGGCCTGTACAGTCTACCCAAAGGGCACGCTCCGCGGCTCTCGGCTTAAGAACTCCATTTCAATCCCCTTTCATAACAACCAAACTTGTCACACTAACCCCAAATACCTTTTGGGAAGGTGGAATTGGAGAGTCTCTTCAGGGAGAGTTTGCAGGTCCAAATTAATATAAAGAATCCTTGGAGTCCACCTTCGGGGCAAAAAACGTGCGTCTGCCTTCGCTGAGAGCCAAGTGTGCACTTCCCGTGTGTCAGGTTTATATTAAAGGAAAGCTGCAAGATGTTGGCTGGGTTGCCTCTTTTTTTTTTTTAAGATTTGTTTTATTTATTTACTTCTCCCCACTCCTCACTGTGTGCTCTTTGTTTTTTAGGAGGCACCAGGAACCAAACCTGGGACCTCTCGTGTGGTAGGCAGGCACCCAACTGCTTGAGCCACGTGTGCTTCCCTGGGTTGCCCGTAGTTGGGTCTTTATTCTTCCCTGGTGCAGCCTGCTGCATTCCATCATGCTGCATCCCTAGGCAGGCCTGTGGCTTCTAGACCCATTTGAAACGGATGGATTTCAAACCCCCAAATGACAGAAATGTCGATTAGACAATCCGCCATCTATTAAGCTAGCACAATTTTTAAAAAAGGATAAAACACAACGCTGGCCGGACTGCAAGGAAATAAGTGCATGCATACACTGCTGGTGGCTCATCATAGTGGTTCTTCTCTTTTTTGAGAAAAAATCAGACACTATGTAGCAAGAGTTACAGAACTGCCTGACTCAGTAATTCCGCTTTGGGAAATACACTACAAGAAAAGAATTTCGAAGGTAAAAACCTAATATACAATAACATACAAATAGATACCTAGCAGCTGCAAGCTGACACAGTATAAACCTGGACCAATCCAGACCCCAGACAAAGGAGAAGTGCCTAAGCAAGTCACGCAGTGCCACGGAATGCCTCCCGACCATTGAGAAATGACAAACGCGCACAAGGTTGATACATCGAGATCTGACCATTAAACAAGGCCGGAACGTGGGAGTGCCATGCAGAACGTAGCACTGTTTTTAGGTTTGTGAGTGTTTACCAGGGTTTCAAACGATTCTAAGGGGAAACAGCTTGGAGTGTTCGTTGGGCCCTTTCCCTGGATGGTCGCTCCAGCCATCATTACGAAGCGCGTCTCGATGGAGCAGACGCGGCCTGGCCTCGGCGCGCCTGAGGACAGCGGGCAGCTGTCGGCCGCGGCGGCGTCCCTGCCCTCCCGGCCTGTGCACGCACCTCCCTCGGCGACCGCGCCTCTCTCCTCCTGGCGCTGCAGGGCAGCCTCACGCAGAGGGAGCGGCGTGGCCCGAGTCTGCTCCGCAGGGTCCCCGCAGCAGCGGACAAGGGCAAGGCAGGAGAATTCCAGGCGGGGGCCAGGAGGGCCTGCCCTCCCGGGGCAGCTGGTCTCGATGCTCTGACGTTCGTCGTGCTGGAACGCAAAGGACTCCGCTAAGGATGCGGACGAGCAGCTGCCTGAGATTTAGGACATGTAGGGTCTAACAACGAGGAAGTGTACGATCGATGATCCGGTGCCGACTGGGGCTTTCGAGACACAGCACCCACCAACTCTCTTTTTGCCATCGTGGTATTATTAGATTCCAAGCTCTTTCTTTGGTAACAGCTTTATTGAGATACAATTCATAGACCAAACAAATGCATCCATTTAAAGGGCCCAATTTGGGAGCAGATGTAGCTCAAGGTGGTTGAGCGCCTGCTTCCCATGTACAACGTCCCGGGTTCGATCTCCAGTATCTCCTAAAACAAAAATAAACAAAAAAGCCAACTCGCACTGGGGAGTGGAGGCAGGTCGGCGGTTGAGCGCCTGCTTTCCGTGTTCGAAGTCCTTGGTTCAATCCCCAGGACATCCTAAAAAAAAGGTACAATTCAATATTGTTATAGTATATTCACAGGGTTGTGCAACCATCACCACAATCAATTTTAAAGTATTTTCACCACCACACACACAAAAAATACTCTACCCCTTAACCCTCACCCCTCAGTCCTCCTGTGGCCGCAGCCAGCCACTAACCCGCTTTCTCTTTCTGTAGATTTGCCCGTTCTGGACATTTCCTATGAACGGGAGCCTGTGGTCTGTGGTCTTTGGCGGCTGGCCTCTTTCGTGTAGAGCAGTGTTTAAGGTTCACGCATGTTGCACACACAGCGCCCGCCATTCCTTTTTCTGACTGGACAATGTTCCTTCGTGGGCCTCTATAATATTATGTTTTTCCACTTATCATTTGATGGATAAATGGCATTGTTTCCACTTGTGGCTATTCTGAATAATGCTATGAACAGCATTTGTGCTCGCCTTTCTCCTGGTACTGTACAGCAAGGAGTGGCGTTGCTGAGGCCCACGATAACACTGGCCCACCTTTCGCCAGACTGTTTTCCAGAGTTCCATGTGACTTTCCTACCAGCAGGGTGTGAGGGTTCCAATTTCTCCACATCCTCCCCCACGCTTCTTATCTGTCTTTTCAGTTACAGCCATCTTAAGTGAGAGGCTTTTTCATGGTGGTTTTGACTTGCATTTCCCTGATGACTGAACATATTTTCATGTGCTCATTGGCCATTTGCATATCTTCTTTGCAGAAATGTTTGGTCAGACCTTTGCCCGTTTTAAAACTGGTTTATTTGTCCTTTGGCTCTGAGGTGCAGCAGTCCTTTTTATTTTCTCAATGCAAGACCCTTATCAGATATGTGCAATAATTTGCAAATATTTCTCTCATTCAATGTATCCTCTTCTCACTTATTTGATGGTGTCCTTTGAAATGCAAAACCTTTTAATTTTAATAAAGTCCGATTTATCTGGTTTTTCTGTGGTTGCTTGTGCACCAATGACTCTTGCATAGCTTGGTCCTACACGAACATTCTGTGCTGAATTTTCTGAGGCAGTCCCAAATTAAAAATCCCTATACAGTTATTATATTATAAATCCAGTTCTGGATTCAGAAAGTAATAACCTCTGTTCACATAATACCCCATCATGATTCGCTAGAAAGTCAGCTTGCAGTGCTCTGATTTTTGGGAAAGTCACTCTGAGTGATGAATACATTCTCTCCCCAGGGCAGCCTCTGAGCTGGCCTCCTCCATTGCTTCCTGGACTCACTTTCCAAGGTCTCTACCCATATCAAAAGGTGCTGGAATGGAAGCGGATGTGGTTCAAGCAGTTGGGTGCCCACCTCCCACATGAGAGGTCCCAGGTTTGGTTCCTAGTGCCTCCTAAAGAAGACCGGCGGATGCAACAAGCTGATGCAACAAGCCAGTGCAATGAGCAGGCACAACAAGCTTATACAATGGGCAAATACAATGAGCAGGGAGTGGCTATGACTCAAGTGGTTGGGCACCTGCCTCCCAAATGAGAGGTCCTGGGTTTGGTTCCCAGTGCCTCCTAAAGAAGATGAGTGGAGGCAATGAGCAGACACAATGAGCAGAGACAATGAGCGTACAGACGTGCTGATGACGAGCAAACAGACGAGCTGACAACGAGCATAAAACAAGGGAGCCACCTCAAGTGGAGGGGGTGGGGAAACGCTAGCAGTACCTCAAAATTCCACTTTTGGAGATTGATTGTGATGACATACTTGCACAGGATAGCTATTCAAGGATGTGCGTCATAGCACTGCCCCATAAAAGACAAAGCATTGAGCCTCAGCTCCATCAAGGGAACTGATTAAAGTTTTAGTAAGGAGTCTAAGGGACAGTTTAAAAAGGAGACAGATCTCAAAGTCCTGCTGTAGAAGGATATCCGCCGTGTGTCGCTCAGCAAAAGAAAAAAGCAAGTAGAAATGCCACATATAAAGCATACTCTACCTTTTGTTTAAAAAAAATCAGCCGTGTCAATATTAATAGCAGGATAACAACTGTGTTAATAGCAGGATAACAACTGTGCAGACAAGACTCCGCCTTCCCAGCCCGCTTTCAGAGCGGATGGGCTCTTCCTTGGGGCCGGTCCCCGGGCGAGGGAGCCCGCCGTAAGTCGTCCAGCCGACAGAATCTCGCTTTTCTCCGGCTTGACCTGCCGTGCTGACTCACCCCAGGCCCTGCACAGTAACTGCTCTGCCGGCTCGGGGTTCGAGTGCGCACGAGGGGCGCTGCTGTCAGCGCCCCCGCCTGCCTGGCCCCGGGCCCGGGCACCCGCAGCCCCGCCGTGGGTTCCGCTGCGGCCCCGGCGAGGGCCGCCCTCGGCCTCGGGGCTGGGGGTGCACGGGCGCTTCCTCCGGGTGCCGGGCTCCGGGCCCGCCCTCGCCGTCTGCGGGGGTGAGGATGCGCCCAGGCCCGGCCCCCCGCCACGCGGGACCGCGGAGCCGCCGCGCCCTTCCACCCGCGCGGGCGGCTGAGCCGGGGCGCCCCAGGTGCCCCTGCCAGCCGCCCCTGCCCTGCGCGGGCCCCGCTGCCTCCGCTCACCCCACGAGCCCCCACGGGGCCCCAGCCCGCGGGGGCCAAGCACGGCTCGCCCCACGCGCCTTCCGCCTGCGCCGCTGCCCACAGCCCGCGAGCGGGGCCACGGCCCTGGCGGAGCGAGACGGCGCTGCCCCGCACGCGGACAGCAGCAAGGGCTTAAAAAGATTTATTTATGCATTTCCCCCTTCCCCTCCTCCCCCTGCTCTTTCTGCTGCCTGTGTTCTCTTCTCATTTTTCTCTCCTCTAGGATTCACCGGGATTCGATCCTGGGGACCTCTGGTGGGGAGAGAGGCTCCCTGTCACCTGCACCTCCTCAGCGCCTGGTCTCTGCTGCGCTTCGCCTTGACCCTCCCCGTGTCTCTTCTGATGCGGCCTCGTCTTGCTGCGCGACTCACTCACGCGGGCACCGGCTCACCGGCGGGCACTCCGGGCACCCGCGCTCACCTGCTCCCAGGGGCCCTCGTGCAGGCGCCGCCCGCTGTGCGGACTCGCTTCCTCCTTCACCAGGAGGCCCCAGGGATGGGGCCCGGGCCTCCCCGTGGCAGGCGGCAGGGGCAGCGCTGGAGCCCCGTCCTTCCCAGCAAGTCGGTGCCACTCCTGGCGCCGTGAGAAGAGGGAGGGAGAGGCAGAGGCTTCCCACGTCCCTTTCCCATCTGCGACTTTCTCCAAACGCGTCCCTTTCCGTGCGGGTGGCTCTCACCCTTGCCCGGCCCTGGAGCCCCGGGAGGAGCAGGTGCGGGGAGCGCACCCGGCCCCGGGATCAGGAGGGGGCGCGGGCAGGGCCCCCGCGCACTCTGGGCAGGCGCCCGAAACACGGCTTCGTAGATGGGCCCGTGCGCAGAGGGCGCCTGAAGGACGCGCCGCAGAGGCGAGCAGAGGCGATGCCCGGCCGTGAGGTCTGGGGGGCAGGTGGCGGGGGGCCTGCACGCCCCCTCGCCCGCCCGCCGCTGTCTGAGGGTTTTAAAGGAGCGTGTCCACTGGCAGTGGTGTGCAAACCAGTGCGTCGCCAGCCTGCGGGCGGGCGTGCGGGCAAAGGGGCGATTGCAGAGGGCGCGCTCCCTGGCCTCTCCCCCTGGCCTCTCCCCCGCAGCTGCCCCCTGCCGGGACCGCCCGCGAGGGGGCCACGCACGGCCAGCGTTGTTGGCTTTCTCCCGGGGGCCGCCTGCCCACGCGCCCCGGCCCGGCAGCCTCCCCCTGCCTGCTCCAGGCTCCTGGCCCCCTGCATGGGGACCGCTCCTGCCCGCCTGCTCCTCCCCGCCCGGGGCTCCTGCTCTGCGGCTCGCAGCTGCCGTGCGCCTCCCGACCCCAACTCAGGGGCCCTCAGGTCGGCCCACCGTGGCCCAGCACGAGGTCTCAGCATGGTGGTCCCAGCACGGGGGTCCCAGCACGGGGGTCCCAACACGGGGGTCCCAGCACGGTGGTCCCAGCACGGGGGTCCCAGCACGAGGTCTCAGCACGGTGGTCCCAGCACGGGGGTCCCAGCACGAGGTCTCAGCACGGGGGCCCAGCACGGGGGTCCCAGCACGAGGTCTCAGCACGGTGGTCCCAGCACGGTGGTCTCAGCACGGTGGTCCCAGCACGGTGGTCTCAGCACGGTGGTCCCAGCACGAGGTCTCAGCACGGTGGTCCCAGCACGGGGGTCCCAGCACGAGGTCTCAGCACGGTGGTCCCAGCACGGTGGTCTCAGCACGAGGTCTCAGCACGGTGGTCCCAGCACGGTGGTCTCAGCACAGTGGTCCCAGCACGAGGTCTCAGCACGGTGGTCCCAGCACGGGGGTCCCAGCACGAGGTCTCAGCACGGTGGTCCCAGCACGGTGGTCTCAGCACGAGGTCTCAGCACGGTGGTCCCAGCACGGTGGTCTCAGCACGGTGGTCCCAGCACAGTGGTCTCAGCACGGTGGTCCCAGCACGGTGGTCTCAGCACGGTGGTCCCAGCACGGTGGTCCCAGCACAGTGGTCTCAGCACGGTGGTCCCAGCACAAGGCCTCAGCACGGTGTCCCAGCACAGTGGTCTCAGCACGGTGGTCCCAGTACGGTGGTCCCAGCACGAGGTCTCAGCATGGTGGCCCCAGCATGAGGTCCCAGCACGGTGGCCCCAGCACGGTGGTCCCAGCACGGGGGTCCCAACACGAGGTCCCAGCACGAGGTCCCAGCACAAGATCCCAGCACGGTGGTCTCAGCACGGTGGCTGGCCCCAGCACAGTGGTTTGGGGACAGGTCTCCTGTCTCTCCTGACCCTCTCAAACAGAAGCCCCCTCGGAGGCTTGGGGGAGGTGGGGCTGCCCCCCACGTCTGCCAGGCCCTTCCCGGGTTCAGGCCTGTGGGAACCAGGACCCAGCCACCCCCCTCGCCCCCGTTCTCCCCCCCCCCCCCCCGCGTTGCCCGCATCTCCCCGGCACAGTCCGCAGAGCTCCAGCGGGCCGGGCCGCGGGCAAGGCAGAGACGCTGCGCCGCCGAGCAAAAGCTGCCTCCAGGGCTCGCCGCGAGCCGTTTTGGCCTGGGACGGGCCTAGCAGCCCGCGACTCGGTCGTTTCGGGGGTAAAATTTGTGGGAGTCATCGCTGTCGCCTACAGCCGTCAGGGCGCTGGCTCCTTCCAGGGGACTTTCTCCTCGTCACCCTCCCCTTCATGCTGTGAGCATCGGAGCGTCTGCTTTTCTGAGGTTCCATGACAGAGAAAGGAAGTGGGGAGATATTTAGGTGAGGTTAGTGGAATGTGTTTCTGTGGTTCACAGATATTTCCATGGATTAGGTTATTAGTTTTTGAGCCATTTTTTTCTTTTTTCTTTTTTAAAGATACATAGATCTCACAAATTGTTACATTAAAAAATATAAAAGATTCCCACACACCCCATTCCCCACGCCCCCCACTCTTCCCACACTGACTTCTTTCATCAGGGTGGCACATTCATTGCGATTGATGAATACATTTTGGAGCCCTGCTGCACAGCATGGAGTATAGTTTACATTGTAGTTTACTCTCTCCCAGTCCATTCAGTGGGTTACGGCAGGATATATATGTCCTGCATCTGTCCCTGCAATATCATTCAGGACAAGTCCAAGTCCAAAAATGCCCCCACATCACATGTCTTCTTCCCTCTCCCTGCCTTCAGCAACTCCTGTGGCCACTGTCTCCACATCAGTGATACAATTTCTTCCATTGCTAGAGTCACAGTAATTCTATAGTAGAACACCAGTAAGTCCACTCTAATCTGTATTTTATTCCTCCATCCTGAGGACCCTGGGATGGGGATGCCCACTCCACCTCTCAGTTGAGAGGGGCTTAGATCCACATGGTGACGGATGGGATTCCCCTGCTTAAGCTGTAGACTCTCTCGGCTCCTGGTGTGGTGGCTGACCATCCTCACCTCCTCGCTTGCTGACCTGGGTAAGTCCAACAAACTGGAGAATAGGAGCTGCAACTCCACTGAGGCACAGCACCCAGTTGGATTATGTTATTAATAGCCGTCCCAGTGTGGAAGTTTCCTAAGAATCATCCTACTGCCCACTGTGCTGATTCCTCCAGAGTCATGGCCTGAAGATGCAGGGCCAGAGGTTAAATGACAACAAAACTGTATCCTGTGGAGCCTGGCACCAGAAATATGTGGACAGCATGAGGAGAAAAAGGCTTGACATGTACAGAGCCAGAAGTTGCTCTGTGGAAAATCCTTTTGATCCCCAGACATATAAAACTATAAGTAGGGATGCAGATGTGGCTCAAGTGATTGAGCTCCTGCCTACCACATGGGAGGTCCTGGGTTCAGTTCCTGGTGCTTCCTAAAGAAGATGAGCAACGGGAAGCAGACTTGATCCAATGGATAGGGCGTCCGTCTACCACATGGGAGGTCCGCGGTTCAAACCCCGGGCCTCCTGACCTGTGTGGAGCTGACTCATGCGCAGTGCTGATGCATGCAAGGAGTGCCCAGCCACGCAGGGGTGCCCCCCACATAAGGGAGCACCACGCACAAGGAGTGCGCCCCATAAGGAGAGCCGCCCAGCGCGAAAGAAAGTGCAGCCTGCCCAGGAATGGCGCTGTGCACACGGAGAGCTAACGCAGCAAGGTGATGCAGCAAAAAGAAACACAGATTCCCAGTGCCACTGGCCAGAATCTAGGTGGACACAGAGGAACACACAGCGAATGGACACAGCTGACGGCAGGGGGAGGGGAAGGAGAGAGAAATAAATAAATCTTTAAAAAAAAAACACAAAAAAACATAATGTATCTCTTAAAAAAGTAAAGAAAAAGAAAGCACAAATCTCCAGCAGTACTTCAAAGAGCAAGTGTATCCGTGTGTTAACTTGCCTGTTTTTATGCATCCAAAGTATCAAACCTTGACGTATCTGACACTTCCTTTTTCCTGATAAAGTCTGGCAGTTCCAAATAAAAAAGCATGCAAAATTTTACTAACACTAACTTGAAGAAACAAGGAAACAAGTTTTCCGGAAACAAAACTGAACATACTCATCAATAAGTCAATGTATGTAGTCTGTTACTTGATTTCACGTATTTTTTTTTTTTTGTGTAGTTCAACACAAGAAAGAACAATTTAAAATGCATTTGATTTGCTCACTGAGCATGGTATAATTTTGCATTTCTTTTCTTAAAGAAGGCCCCACAAATTGTGTCTGCTACACTCAATTGTAGCATGGGTCATAGTTGACACTGTATTTTACACTCTCTTCCACTCAGTTCTGTATATATACGGGCCGCATATATAATGTCCTGTATCTGTCGTTGCAGTGTCACTCAGGACAGTTCCAAGTCCTGACATTGCCCCCAATCACACCTCTTTCTCCCCCTCCCTGTCTTCATTCAGCACCTCCTGTGGCCCCTGTCTCCACATCAATGACACAATTTCTTCCTGAGTGTTATTCTTGGGAGTGGCTGAGATGGGGAAGTTTATGTTGTATATTTGTTTCCACAATGAAAAAATAAAGGAGAAGGGGCAACTAAAGAGACAATGACTATTAAATGCAGTGTGTGATTCGGGACAGGCTCTAACAAGGGAGGAGAAAAGGCTCAAAAGGACAAAGGGACATTATTGGATATGAGGAAAATTGGAATATAAACTTTATGCTTCAGGTCAGTGTTAAATCTCTTGAACATGATAACTGCCCTTAAGGTGGATACTTAGACTCTTAGAAAGTGACCTTAGGAAGTGCACACGGCGGGAGGAAGTGCTCAAGGAGCGCGATGGTTACAGCCTTCGCTCACTTGCTCAGAAACGGACCGATCACTAGACACAGCTCATACAGAGAGAGAGAGGGGTTTGCATTATTTTTTATAACTGTCCTATAAATTTGAAAGCATTTCAAAATAAAGAGTTTAAGAAAAAACTGTAAACAAATATTGAACTCCAGTGAATAATATGCATGCTGAAATATTTGGGGGAAAGTATTAGGATGTGTGCAACTTACATTAAAAAGCATCAAAAATAAGATGAATTGATACGAAAAGAGTGAATAGATGCTTGGTTTTGTGATAAAGTGACAGTAAAATGTTAATTGCAGAAGAGGTAGTGGGTATATAGATGATCATTGTGTCCAGAATCCAGCCGCTCCTCATCGCCTTGCTTTTTATCACGTCATCTCCTGCCTGAGTTACGCGAATGCCTCCTACATCTTCCCCCACCCGCTTCTGGTCTCTTCTCTGCACAGTGGGCAGATGTACCCAACAGAAACTTAAGTGACATTCCTATAGTGGGGCTTCCTACAAATGCCTTAGTAGTACTCTTCAAAACTGCCGACGTCATCAAAACCAAGGAACCTCAAAGAAACTGCCACGGCCAGAAGTCTAAAGAGACATGACAACCACATGTAACGCAGATCCTGAATGGGCTCCTGGAACAGAAAAAAGACACTAGGTAAAAAACTAAATAAATCTAAATAAACTGTAGAATTTATTGAATAATAAAGTATCAATCTGGGTTCATTAATTATAACAAATGTATCATATTAATATAAGATATTCATAATATAGGAAACTGTGTATGGGGTAGATGGAAGCTCTCTCTACTATCTCAATTTTTTCCATGAAGCTAAAACTGTTCTAAAAAATAAAGTGAGGAAGCAGATGTGGCTCCAGTGATTGATCACCCGCCTACCACATGGGAGGTCATGGTTTGGTTCCCAGTGCCTCCTAAAGAAGACAGCCAAGATAGCAAACTGATGCAATGTGCTGGCACGGCAAGCTGACAGAACAAGGTGGCACAACAAGAGACACAAAGAGGAAAACATAATGAGAGATCAAAAAGCAGGGAGCGGAGGTAGCTCAAGTGATAAGGCGCCTCCCTCCCACATGGGGGCCCCAGGTTCTGTTCCTGGTGCCTCCTAAAAAAGGAAAACAAGCACACGACAAACAGACAGTGAGCTCAAGTAAGGAGGGGCTGAGAAGAATTAAATAAATAATTAATCTTTTTTTTAAAAAGTCTACTAAAACAAAAACAATACAAATCATTTCAGGTTACTCCTTTGCTCAGAGCCCTTTTTTGCTTCCCACGCAGGCCTGCGTGACGCTCTGGTTAGACCTGGCTCGGGTGCTTTGACTCCTGCGTCTCTGCACTCGAGCCGCCCAGGCGTCCCTCTGCTTCCTTAACCACCTAGGCGCCTCCTGGCCCGCCTTCGCCTTGCAGTGCGCTCTCCCCAGAACACGCCCGCTTCAGCGCGCACGGGCTTCACTCCCTCACCTCACAGCTCTCCCCAGACATCCCTAGTCAGTGAAGCTGCCCCTCACCTCCTGTTTGTAATGGCAACACCCCCTAATCCCCCTCAGACTTGACCTGCTTCGTTTTTCTCCATGGCCCTTACCAACATCTAACAGGCTTATTTACCTTCTCAACAGCCTCCACCCCCAAACAATGTAAGTTCCGTGAGGGCGGGAATATTTTCGTTTCCTTTGTTCTCTGTGGTATCCTCAGCACCTAGACTGCTTCCTGACACACAGCAGACACTCACACCTGCCGGCTGAATGAATGAACGGGACGTGTGGGAGCAGGAGGGTTCCTTGGACTGAGGGTGGGTCATGAGAACCCAAGGCAGAAGCAGCAAGACTCAGGCGAAGGACTGAGTGGGGCTGTTCCGTTGTCATATAACAAGGAGTTTTCAGGATTGTGATTCTAAACTACAAGGAATGTCAGGAAGTCTGAAACTCAGTCAGCTGAACTCTTGGGATTCCCAGTGGTGGCAGATAATCCAGGCCTTTAGGGGAAGAGGGTCCCAAGGCCCAGAGGCCACCCAAAAAACCAGGAGGCATGACCAAAGATTTGATCGATGATTCTCACTACTAACAAATTCAGGGCAGGGCCATGGCAGGACTCCCTGCAGCAACCCTCCCTGACCCGGGAGCTGGCCCGGGCTTGACTCGGTGGACAATGCCCTTCATTCTGGTGAATTCATGTCTGCAACATTCTTAGAAAATGCCAAATTTTAAGCAGCATGTACTTGTGCTCATCGTTTGCCATCTAGTGATTTGAAGCAGGCCAAAAAAAAATGTATCTAGCCTACTGCCACTTCCCTATTTGTCTGATGTATGTAACTTTTGGACTCATCTCTAGATTTAGATGAGATGAAAAGAAATTGATCAGATACCATCAAAACCACCGATGCCACAAGACAAGCTTTCTGTTGGGAAGCACTTTCCCAGATGGGCTTCGGATACATTTCAGCAAGATGCACAGGTGGTGAGACTAGGTGTTAGTGTAACAGGCAGGGAGGTTCATGGCACAAATGATCTTGTACCCATCGTACTTTTTAAAAAAGATTTATTTATTTTAATTACTTAATTAATTTTTATTATGCCCCCTCCCCCAGATGGTTCTCTTGTCTGTCTGCTCATTGTCTGCTCGCCTTCTCCAGGAGGCACCAGGAACTGGAGCCAGGACATCCCACACGGGCGACAAGTGCCCAATGACCTGAGCCACATCCGCTCCCCGCAGGCTGCAACGAGCAGATGCCCACGCCCACTGCAACAAGCTAGATGCTGCACACGCTGCATCTGCTGGCTTGTGGCATCTGCTCATTGCAGTGTGTGCAGCATCTAGTTTGTTGCAGTGGGCGTGGGCATCTGCTCGTCTTCTTTAGGAAGCACTGGGAACCGAACCTGGGACCTCCTGTGTGGTAGGCGGGTGCCCAACTGTTTGAGCCACATTTGCTTCCCCATCTTCAGTATTTAAAAATTTAGTTTATTTTACTGAGGTGATCACATCTCTTATGTTACCTGCTTCTAGCACAGGAGATGAACGGAAATACTCTCTGCCTAGGAGCAAGCACACAGAACCCCGTGTCCTAAGCATAGGCTCTCGTCCTAGCTTCATTGCTTCCTAGTTATGTGGGGCCTTTGGCAAGAAACTTAATCAGGATGCTATTAGTAATTTTGGCTCAGGAGTCAGGATTCCTTCCATTGCAAATCATGGAAACTTATCACAGACTACCTTAATCAAAAAAACGAAATTTTCTGGCCCACAAAGCTGGAAGCCCCAGACCGGAGCTGCCTCAGGGTGGGCTGGATCCAGGGACCCAAACGTGTGCTCCGCTCTCTCTCCTTGTGCCTGTCTCTAGTCTAATCTGCTTCATTTTCACCTGCATTGCCTCTTACCCCTGAAGTTCAAGTGCAATGGCCTTCTCTGCTCCTTTTCTCTTCTGTATTTTTTTAAGATTTTATTTTTTATTTATTTCTCTCTCCCCTTCCCCCATTGTCTGCTCTCTGTGTCCATTCACTGTGTGCTCTTCTGTGTCTGCTATCTTCTCATTAGGCGGCTCCGGAACTGATTTTGGGACCTTCCAAAGTGGGAGAGAGGCGCTCATTCTCTTGCTCCAGCTCAGCTCCCTGCTCTGTGTTCTTATTTTCTCTCCTCTGTGTCTCTTGTTGGGTCATCTTGCCGCGCCAGCTCTCCACATCGGCCGGCACTCCTGCGTGGGGCGGCTTTTCGGGGGGCAGCATTCCCACGGGCCGGCGCTGCACGGGGGCCAGCGGGCCTTCGCCGGGAGGCCCTGGGCACGGAGCCTTGGACCTCCTCTGTGGGAGGCGGGCTCCCAGGTGGTTGAGCCACACCCGTTTCCCTTCCCTTCTGTGCTGAACTGACGACAAACCCGTGGGGCCCTCCCCAACCGCGCGAGACAGTGACTCTCTCATGCTGTGCAACTATACGGGCCCTCCCCAATCGACAGACGTCACCAGTGCCACGTTCTGCCAACCTTCTGAGAGGCACCCATCTCCCTGCGTGGACGAGGCGGCGCAAGGACCCGAGGGCAGAAACCAAGATTCAGAAACAGAAGCAAACATTCAAGAGGCACAGTTGGGAAACGGAAACGCTTTTGAGGACTTGTTGCAAATGTTTGAAAACAAAAAAGTACCCTGGAATGGCAGGCGGGCGTCCAGTGCCTGGAGCCTGCTTCGGGGCGGCCGGGGCCAGCGCGGGCGCAGGCGTGGGGCGGGCGGCTGCCGAGTGTGGGCCGCCAGCCCGCGCCCCCTGCTCCACGGTCCCCGCTCCCGCCGCGCGGGGCCGGCCTGCCTCCTCCCCCGGGGATCCTCTCCCGCCGCCTTCTCGCCTTTTCCCAGGGATCCCTGTTGTTGGAAAATCCAGGATGCTCTCCTCTCGAGACCCTCAGCTCAATTCCAGATACAGTCGCACTCACACGAGTGTGAGTGAAGCCACGCGCACGCACGCCGGGCGTGTTTCCTGAGGAACTCCATCCCGCCCACTCCTCAAGCACGCCCAGGGGGCGAGGGGGGCCGAGTTCCTGCTCAGACCGACCACCGTTACAGGCCTTTTCTTTTCTAGTCTTTTCTCCTCAGTGCAGCGAAAACACAAAGATTTTAGAAACTAAAACCATTTCTGAACGCCTCCTTTTTCTAAGGGGTAACGCGATACGTTCATGTCTTAAGAAGCGGCTTTCAGTGTCTTGGGGACAAGGACGTCTGGGGAAGGAGGATGCTTGCAAGTGGTGGTGGCCCGCGGCAGGCCGTGGCGTGTGTAATCGGGTGGGGGATGACCCCAGTCTTCCCGCCGCTGCTCGTAACCCCCCTCTTTTCCTTTCCCGTTGTTCAGAGACACGTCGGTACTGGAAACGTGATGTTGGCACCTGCTTCTTTAAGCAGGGGTCCTCCAGCTTCTCCAGTCCTTGGAGCCACGCAGAAGTAGATTAGAAAACTCTTCTGCGGCCTTATTGTAATTACTACAACAGTGACCTCACCAATCCCGAAGGGAAAAGAAATGAAAAGCAGAGACTCTCAGTCACTCCCATGCAAAGATTAGTTGCAAAAAAGGTAGCTCATGGGAAGCAGATATGGCTACTGAGCTCCTGCCTACCACATGGGAGGTCCCAGGTTCAGTGCCTGGTGCCTCCTAAAGAAGGCGAGCAAAACAGAGAGCTGATGCAATGAGCAGGCTCAGCAAGCTGAGGCAACAAGAGACACAAGGAGGAAAACATAACAAGAGACCTAACAAAGCAGGGAGTGGAAGTGGCTCAAGCAATTAGGTGCCTTCTTCCCACATGGGAGGTCCCGGGTTCTGTTCCCAGTGCCTCCCAAAAAGAAGACCAGCACACAACAAACAGACACAGCGAATGCATACAATGAGGGGGTGGGGAGAAATAAATAAACTAAATTAATCTTTTTTTTTTTTAAAGATAGCCTGATTTTGAAGGGATGCCAAGGGGAATAGGCGGCTTGTTCCTGACTAGACGGAGAAATTGTCTGAAGAGCAAAATATCTCCTGTGACACTGAGCGAAGGGGTAGCGCCCAGCTGGGAGCACTTAGGCACCCCCGCTCAGTCCTAGGGGCACGCTCAGCGTCACAACCTTCTTTCCAGGACGCAGGCCCCCGTGTGAGGGACGCTCTCACCCTGCGTGGTCTAGGGGCGAGGGCACGTCAGAGCATTCCAGCACCTGCAGGCGCGGTGGTTCACAGGCCCTGCCTTTGACTCAGGCAAACACAGTCCAGCCCGTCCTCTCACAGCCAGGACACGGCCTTGCCTCTTTGTTGGGATGGGGCGGGAGCCAACGGCTGGGGACCCCACAGAAGACAGGAAGATTGCTTCTGGACTTCGGGGCTAAAGCTAGAATGCCCTTTCTCCTTTTGTGTTATCAGGAGGGCCATTTGGTTCAGATTACAGTGCATAGAGCTTGACCACATTTGGGGATGTTTATTATATTCATTTATGTTGGCAAACTCCTTTCTCTCTTTCATGGGATTGTAACGCCGGGTGTCAATCATTCAGCTTTTGTTCTACTTTTTTTTTTTGGACTGGTGCTATTTGCTTTTCTTATTATAAAAAGTAATACAACATCGATATTTAATTCAGAAGCTGTAAATAAACTAAAGCAAAGAAAAGCCATCGTCAATTCTACCGCAGAGGGCCATGCTGAACATTTCTGTGCATGCTCTTGCAGGCACTTTCCTAGCCCTAGATACTGGCATACACTGACTGCTTCTGCTGACTGCTTTTCCCGCTCTCTTCGCCCTCCCCTGTGTGTGCCCCGTGGTGGGCAGGTATCCACCTCCCCTCCAGGCCCCTTTCCCTTCTCCTCCGCTTTTCCACCTCCCTCTGGCCCAGATGAGCTTCCTCTAAAGGGTTCACGGCCTCGTTGGGGTTAGCCGGGCCACAGAAGCCCAAGGCAGAGACGGGAGGCGTGGGGCGCCCGCTCTGTTCATTAGGTCCTGCCCTTGACCCCGCGGCCCCGCTCCTGCCCTTGACCTCGTGGCCCCTCTCCTGTCCTGCTCTGGCCCTTGACCCGGCGGCCCCACTCCTGCCCCACTCCTGCCCTTGACCCGGTGGCCCCGCTCCTGCCCTTGACCCCACGGCCCCGCTCCTGCCCTTGACCGGCAGCCCCGCTCCTGTCCACGGCGCTGAGCTCACGTCTGGCCGCCTCCCTGCCCCCGGGGTCCCCTGGGGCCACTGGCGCGGCCCAGCCTGCCACTGCTTGCCCCGAGTTCCCGCACTGCCCCTTGTGGTTCCCTGCACCACTCACGCTTGCACAATTATTTCTTTTTATAAAGAAATCCCCTTAGATAACCCTAACACAGAACCTTGGCTGATACTGAAAACACTTTTTCACCAGTCGTGTCTACTGGCCACACACCAGGTCATTGCGTGGTTGTGCCCTAAAATTTTTATTTGTAATCCATGAATTAATTTAACCAGCCCCTATTATTGTGTATTTAGATAAGTTTTTTCACTTTTATAAAGAAGTCTCAATGAGCATCTTTATAGTATATCACTTGACATAGACTTGATTATTTATTTAGGATAAACCCTAGGAAATGAACATATTTGAACAAAGAGTATACATAATTCTAAAGCTTTTGATACGTAATTCCAAGACTTTTGATAGGTACAATAGGCTCTCCAGAAATTTGTGCCCGTCAGGAGTGAGCAAAGAAACATGCCTTTTTCCTAGCACCAGCTTTAATCAACTTTGTTGGATAAAATAAGGTCTCTTGTCACAGGCTATGTCACTAAATGCAGGACTCTTGGTTTTAGAAGTGAGGAGAAAAGAAATCTGCTTTCTCAGCGGTGCTTAGAGCTTCCTGGAGTGGAAAAGCATCTTTAATGAGAGAAAAACAGGTGCCAGCCTGGTCCAGGGTTATCGAGAGCTTGTCTGAAATACTCTGTAATGAATGGTAGGTCAACGAGAGGGTGATTCCAATTAAGGAATCTTAGCAGAGAGGAGAAGGCAGCTGCTGGCTGGAGGAAGTGAATGGGCATTATTGTCCGAGATTAAAGTGGCAAACCCTTCAAATAGAGAGCGCATTGTTTGGGAGAACTGATTAAGAACATGTCTGGAAATGGACGTCAGCTTATAGCGGATGGTTGTTCTAACGGTGGAGTTTGTGATTTACTTCATGACATTGACCTTATCTTGAGTGAGTTATGGCATTTTCCGGGTTTCAGTCATGAGATCTCTCCATGAGCTGACCTCATTGTGATACAATAGTCAGAGTTCAGGCCATTCCTCCACATCTGTGTGGGCACACCAAGAAAAAACAATCAACGGGCGACTCCGCAGTGCTTGGATGGGATCTTACCGGGAAGCCTTGGAGCTGAAACTGTGGGAGCTGGATCACAATGGACTAGTTCCATAGCCTGCTCTGTAATCTCAGAACCATTCTCTGCTCTTTAAAAAATAGCCCTGCCTAAAATGAAGATATCCTGCTGTGGACCTCCTCTGTGTTTCAAGTGGCATCTCGAGCGGATCTGAACTACAGGGCTCTGAGCGAGAAAAGAGGTGCGGCTAAGGTGCCGGGACCCGCCTCTGAGCCCCCGTGGGGCCTTCGCGGGCAGCCTAAAGACCAGCAGACAGGCCGCTCGTCCGTAATCCAAGTCCCGCACAGAGGAGAATTAACACGTCTGCAAGACCCAAAAGAAACCAAGCGACGGGAGCAGGAAGATTTTGAAATAAAAGTTGAAAACAAAATCCACCATATTCAGGTGTGAGTCTGTCTTGAGTTAACCATGACCCACTGGCTCAAATACGTCTTTTCTGATGTCTCAGCCTGGCCTGTACAATGCCCGAGCTCTGTATCCTCCTGGTTATGAGTCCTCAGTCCCTCCCTTCCTCCCTCCCTCCCTCCATCCTTTCCTCCCTTCCTTTCTTTCCTTCATTCTCTTGCTTCCACAGGCAATTAAATGTGCGGCAGGGCGTGCTAAGTTCCAAGCACTGTCCTGAGCACTGAGACGTTAGAAACGTCCAGACAAGGCAGGCAGCCCCAGGAATTCAGCTCCCGGTCAGCGGCCTCACCTTGGAATATGCGAAAACCTCTCCCCCAGTCTACCGGAGCTGGGCTCAGTTATAACTTCCCTACACGTGGCCCTTCTGCCTCTTTTATCTGAACCTGACTTAGCACTGCACTGATGAAATACGTGTCCCAGAGACTCGAGGCTGTGCCTGTGCCAGGTGGGCGCTGCAGCCTGCACCCCCCTCCCACGCATCAGACTCAGCCACGACAGCGCCCACCCCAAAACAGAGAGCACCTGCAACTGCAGGCAGGGCAGTCCGTCCATCTGCCGCGTGGGATCTGGGCCCCTCTCAACCTGAAGCAGAGAGGGCATCGCCACCCCCAAGCCTCGAGATTGAGGACTGAACACACACAGGGGGACTGCGACTATGACTCAAGCACACGTTGTTACTCTAGCAGTGGGAGAACTCGTAACACTGAAACAAAGGCAGTGGCCACCAGAGGTTCAAGGGCAGGGAGAGGGGAGAACAGGTGCAGCATGGGGCATTCCGGGGGCACTGGAATTGCTCTGCATGATACTGCGGTGATGGGCACAGGCCACTATATGCTGTGTCAGAACCTATAAAATTGGGCGGGACAGAGTATAAACCATAGTGTAAACTGTAGTCCACGGCTAGGAGGGACGCTCAGCATGTGTCCATCAGTTGTGACGAATGTCCCACACTCCTGAAGGACGTTGTTAATGCAGGAGGCGGGGGGTGAGGTATATGGGGATCCCCTACATTTTCGATGTAATATGTATGTAATCTAAAGCTTAATAATAATAATAATAAAGAAATGTCCAGAACGCACTGTCTGCCCCTCTACGTCTTTTCAGGAATAGTGTCCAATAGTCACTCTGTCCGGGGGAAAGCGGGGAAAAGTCCTGGAGGACCAGGTGGCCCCGGGAAAGCCAGCTCGGCTGCCTCCGGTCGGCTCCTGCCCCTCCTCTCCATCTCCTCTCCTCTCACCTCGCACAGGGATCTGAAGGAGCGCCACTGGGCCTGGAAGGCGGCAGTGCTGTGTGCCTGAGACCCCAGAGCTCGCGGGAGGGAGCTGTGCAAGCGTTTCAATCTGAAGAGTGGACGGGAGGAGGAGGCGTGTTTCCATGTTGGAGTAGCAGCAGTGCGGACTGGTGGGACTGGTGACTCACAGCCTAAGGCAACAGCTCTGCCTCCTCCAACAACCGATAGCTTCTTACCCCGGGGGAAGCCCTGGCAAGGAGTCAGAGAGCAGGGTGCGAGTGGGAGAGCCGCTCCCTCGCCCTCCCGCCCGGCCACCCTCCCGCGCGCACGTGGGCTCCCGGAGCGAGGCGCTGGCTCCCTGGGGGCCTGTGACAGAGCTCCAGCTCCTCTTCCCCTCCCTGCCCTCTCAAGAAATCTCATGGAGAAGCGTGCCGTCCTGGCATGTATCTGTTCATGCATTCATTACCCAGCCCGGCACATTTAAAGAGGGGCTCGGAGGCCGGCGGCTGGGGTCCAGCTTCTGGGCCCAGCGCTCCCTTGCTGTGTGCCTGCGCTCAGGGAGGTTGCTCAGACGTGCGTGCTTCAGTCTCCTCGCCTGCAAAATGGGGCCGCCACTGGGCCCCATCGCAAAAGGACTGTTGGAAGCACTGAATGAGATGCGGCATACAGAGGGCTTAAGAATTGTGCCCCGGGGAGCAGCCGTGGCTCAAGCAATCGAGCTCCCGCCTACCACGGGGGGGGGTGTTCTGGGTTCGGTTATGGGCACCTCCTAAAGAAGACAGGTAGGGCAGCAAGCTGACGGGACGGGCTGGCACGACAAGCTGACGCAACAAGGCGACTCGACAAAAGAGACACAGGAGGAAAAACGCAAGGAGAGACACACCAAAGCAGGGAGCAGAGGAGGCTCAAGCAATGAGATGCCTCCCTCCCACACGGGAGGTCCCAGGTTGGGTTCTGGCGCCTCCTAAAAAGAAGACGAGGCGAGCACACAGTGAACAGACACGGCAAGTGCAAAACAAGGGGGCGGGGGGGGGGGGGGTAGAAATAAATAAATGAATCTTTAAAAATGAAATTGTGCCTGGTATTTTTTAAAAAGATTTATTTATTTATTTTTATTCCCCCCCCCTCCCGCCAGTTGCCTGCTCTCTCTGTCCATTCGCTGTGTGCTCCTCTGTGACCGCTTCTATCCTTATCAGCAGCACAGGAATCTGTGTTTCTTTTTGCTGCGTCATCTTGCTGTGTCAGCTCTCCGTGTGTGCGGCGCCATTCCTGGGCAGGCTGCACTTTCTTTCGCGCTGGGCGGCTGTCCTTATGGGGCGCACTCCTTGTGCTTGGGGCTCCCCTATGCGGGGGACACCCCTGCGTGGCACGGCACTCCTTGCACATCAGCACTGCACATGGGCCAGCTCCACACGGGTCAAGGAGGCCTGGGGTTTGAACCGCGGACCTCCCATGTGGTAGACGGACGCCCTGACCACTGGGCCAAGTCCGCTTCCCTGTGCCTGGTATTAATACGTGGTGAGAATGAGATACGTTATCTCTCATTAGTCAGGAGTGTTTATCGAAACCTACTGTGTTCCAGCATGAGGGATAGAAAGTCAAACAAGACACAGCCTCTGCTTCCAGCCTGCTGGAAGGTGGACAAGCAGCCAGCTGTGCCCAAAGGAGCAGGGTGGGTTCACCCAAATCAGTCTGGGAGGGGAGAGAGCTCAAGGAAGTCCTCCCAGATGAAATGGCCTGTCAGTGGAATTCTTAATGACAAGTTAAATTTCACTAGGTAGAGAAAGGTGGGAATGGAAAGGGCAGAAATCTCCAGGGTGTGAGAGACATTTGCTAGAGCTTCTAGAAGGCTAGAGTGTATCTGTGGCAAAGAAAAAGGAGCCACCTTGTGAAGTGTCTTTTCAGCCAAAACTTATCCTAAAAGCTAAGGGGAAGGAAGCAGATGTGGCTCAAGCAATTGGGCTTCCTCTTGCCACATGGGAGGTTCTGAGTTCAGATCCTGGTGCCTCCTGAAGGTGAGCTGGTGCATGCAAGCAGGCGTGGCAAGCTGATGCAACAAGATGACGCAACAAAGAGACAAAGAGGAAAGACATGAGAGACACAACAAAGCAGGGAGCTGAGGTGGCTCATGTGATTGAGCGCCCCTGTCCTACAGCACACGGAAAAGTAGACACGGAGAGCAGTGACCTCAAACAATGGGGGTGGGGTGGGATGGGGGGTGGAGGGGATAAATAAAATAAATCTTAAAAAAAAAAGCTAAGGGGGGACCTGAAGGATTTTAAATACGCTGACCCCTCAAGGACTAGCCAAGCAGGTTCTACCGTCCACCCTCATCATGATCGTCTATCTGAAAGAAAACTTGTTTTCTCTCTTTTGACGTCTCAAGAATATTTGTGGGAATACTTGTCTGGGATCTGAATTGCGGGCAGATTTTTCCTGGAGCAGCAGTTATGATTTCATTTAGACAACTGGCTGGATAAAAAATGCTGGCTCCTGCAGGATTTTCTTTGCCCATTTCTTTTCTTGCTTTGGGTGGTCGTTTCCAGAAAGGCCCACTGGTTTTGTTTCTTCACCGGAGGTCCCTGGTGTAGATGGACACCGGCTGGCTGGGCCTTCAGCTGCACTTAGGGCAAGCCATTTGGCTGAGCTGTCAAGTCAGGGAGAGGACAGCCAGCAGAGCTACGGGAGGAAATGTATTTATGGGACTAAATGGATGTTTGAAATGGGGCCATTATCTGGCCTTTTCTCTGTTGCTCTGAGCGACCCTCCAGCATGTGGACACCCACAGCAAGTCCATCACGCTCCCCGGACACAACTTCGGGGCAGCGTTTATGTCAGCCCCAGGCAACGCACATGCAAGTAGTTGGGTGATTTCAGCTGTGTTTCTTGCACACTTAGGCATAAACTCAGGGCCAGGTGCTATAGTCAACATTTCCAGGGCTATCAACTGCAGAAAGAGGAGGCGGAAAGCAGAGGTTTCTCTGAACAGTCAGTGGGGACAAGGGGTTGAAAGGCAGCCCCAAATTATTCATTCATATTCAGCTCCCTGATAAAAGCCAAGGAGAAATCCTAACGAATATCTCGGGACCCGAGGGTGTCCTCTCCACGAGAGAGGAACAGCCCAGCTGGGTGGGCGCTTGCAGGACCCCACCTGCAATCTGCAGGCCCCATAGAGGCCCCCCCACAACCGAAGAGAAACTGCCAGACTCCACGGCCCCAGGCCCGGCGCTGCGGATCCCCTTTGAGATGCAGACACTTTGGGATTTATAATAAAACCTCTGTGCCCAAATCCAAAAATAACTCTCCCATCTGTCCTTGCTTTGCTTCCCCACCTCTAAACCTTATGCAACAGACATAGGAAAAGATTCTTCAAGAATGCACCCATTCTTATTCATTTTTAAAAAATGAATTGTGTGTGTGTGGGTATAAACATGTATGTACAGAAATAGAGAAAATTAGCAAATCTCAAGGTCGTTAGGTGCCCCTGACATCTGGTAACTCTACACCTACTGGAAGGGGGAAATCCCCTGTTTTTCACAAATGAAATTACTATAGAAATTTTCACATTCTAGGAGAAAAAAAAAACTTGATTCAAAGTAGGTTGGCCCATACACTTGAAATACGTACGGAACTTTGTTCAGGGAAGATAAAGCCCCGTGGCCAGTTCAAGGAAGGTCAGTTTTGGACAGGGAAGGGCAGGGAGTGAGGCAGAGAACCAAATTGCTCTGCTTAATAAAGTAATGAGAAATCAGGGCTGCCCTCTGGCAGCCCTGGAGGAAATAGACTTTGTGGGCCTGGAAGAAGGAAAAAAGACCACACACAGGAGAGATGAGTCCTGGAAAGACTCCGTGTCAATAAATACGGAGCGTCGTTTTAAATGGTTCCGTAGCATTCCGTTGTATAGATTCCAATATGCTGTTGAACAAGTGTCTCATTTTCAGACGTTTTATAAGGCATGCAGAGAGCAATGGCCTTTTACCAACGTTTGCACACTTGTCCAGCTGTCTCCTGGGATGCCTTCCAGCAGGGGGATGCGCTCGCTGATTCATTAACACCCGTCTCTAATTGCTTGACACGGGATAGAACAAGGACCAAGGGAGGGAGAGTTCCTCCTTCAGAGAGTTTTCAGTCTGGCAGGGAATTGAGGTATTAGAGCAGGAATTAAAAAGAGTGGAGGGTTTCCATGGGGGAAAGTACAGAGTGTTTCGGTTCAAAGGAAATGCGCTTTCAAAAAGACTCTTGCTGCACGTCAGCTAACGGTCCCTCCCTAAACCTTGTGTCCACACACTCTCCCCCAGCGGGTGAGTCCACCCCGTGCCCCGAGTCCCAGAGGCACCTCGTGAGCGCACCGTCTTCCTCATCTCTGCCAATTCCAACGCCAGAATTGTCTCTCATTATGGCGTTCACAGCAATTACTTATTTGTGTAGGGTTCCGGTTACTTCTCTATTGTTCTGTCCATTGGTAAGAATAGACTTAGTAACCCCACCTTCCTGGGGGGACCCTTTCCACATACTAACGTCCTGACTTCCCAAAGGTACACGTAAGTTGCACAACTCCAGCACCCTGTGCAGGAGATGAAGCTTGCCCTTTGTATGCTCCTTTGTCCAAGCCTACCTGACTTTGCTCTGCCCCATGTAACCCTGACTTTTTTTTTCAAAGATTTATTTATTTGTATTTATTTCTCCCCACCCTCTTGTTGTTTTGCACTTGCTGTGCCTGTTTGTTGTGTCCTCATCTTTTCTTCTTTTTAGAAGGCACTGGAAACCAAATCCAGGACCTCCCATTTGGGAGTCAGAGGTGCCTAATCTCTGGAGCCACGTCCCCTCCCTGCTTTGTTACGTCTTCCTCTTTGTGTCTTTTGCTGAATCATCTTGTTGCGTCAGCTTGCTGCCTTGCTCGTCCTCTTTAGGAGGCACCAGGAACCGAACCCAGGACCTCCCACGTGGTAGGCAGGAGCTCAGCTGTTGGAGCCACATCTGCTTCCCCCAGGCTTCCTTCTGTCCACAGAGGGGTGGCTCCCAGCCCAGCTCTTCCTGAAGGATGGCCACCTCTGCTTCGGAGAGCTCAGGGCGCGCACCCAGGCCCTTTCTCCATGACGTGTTCTACCCAAAATGCATCCACACGGGAGGCTTGGGGTGGGTAGAAAGACAAGCAGACGGGGAAAGGCTGAAGTAGTGACCGGGTCTGGGAGGAACTGGGGAGCTGAGAAACCCCGCAGCAGGCGCCTTCACCCACGCTGGGAGTGAACACAGGCCGTCCGCGGCTCACCCGCTCCTGTCTCCTGAGCACCACCTGTGCGGGCGGCGTCTGCGGATGCCACGCGCGCACCTCGCTCACAGAGGCAGGCGCTGTGGTGGCCGCATCTCCCTGGTCACACGCGCGGGCTGCGGCCTGGATCGTGGGTTTCCACGGGCGGGTTGTGGTGCCTCCGAGAGGCCTGGCCTCGCCGTGTCGATCCTCAGGCTCGCAGGGAGGCCCTCTCGTGGACACCAGAGCCCGGCGGGGAGCCGCGGGAGGTCCGGGCAGCACCCAGGAGGGGACGCGCGGCTGGCCGGCCGCCCCTGGTGCCCTGCCTCCAAGGACACCCACCCGAGCACGGCCTCCTGCGTGGGCTTGCCCCCTCCTGGGGAGTGAGCCTGTCATCGCCGTGGGGTCAGAAACGCGACTTTGGGACACTCTGACATGTTCTGTAGCTATTTCCTTTGTGCTCTTCTTTGTGCCTTTTTGAAAATGCCAGCTGTCTCTTTTGTGCTAAGAGACACCAAGGAAAGGGACTTCTGCGCACGCCCGGGCTAGACTTCTCTTTTTGGGGGACGGAGGCTGCGCCCGGGGGACAGCGTGGCTCCGCAGAGGACCTAAGGCCGTGCACGACAGGACCCGCGCGGCCCACTCTGTCTGTGTGGTTCCTTCCCGGAGCCGTGGAGACTCCTCTCCTCGCAGTAGCACCGTCTTCTCCTCCCTCTCCCCCTTCCCCTCTCCCCCCCTCCTCCTGCTGTCTCTCCCCCTCCTCCTGCTTTGGCCCTGCATTGCCCTCTCTAGCCCAGGGCTCACCGGCCCCCCAGGCCGCTCTGCAGGGCAGGAAGCCTGAGCGCCTCCTAGCAGGGGCTCTTCTCCTTTTCTGTTCCACTTTCCCAGGCAGGTGAAAGCCACGGGCCCCTCACGGAGTCCACACTCCACTGTGTGTTATTTAAACACGTATCACACCCGCACCTGCTGCGGCCAGCTCAGCGATGGGCCGGGTCCAAGGGAAGGCAGCGCAGAGCTTACAGAAACGAAGGACAGAAAGAGAAACACGAGAGAGGAGGTAGAGCTGGGACCGGGGGCTCGCAGCGTCTGGGACTGAGAGCCCGGCCCTCCTTTCCACTCGTGTCGATTAGGAACTCCAGCAGCTGCTCCGCATCAGCGCGGCAACGCTGGCAGTGACTGGGGGCGAGGGCGCAAACAGGGACGCGAGCCGGCTCCCCCAACGCGCACCCCGTCCCCCCAGGAGGAGCGGCAGAGCCCTGGTTAAGCGCCCTGCGACCTGCGCGCTGCGGGGCAGGAGCTGTCCTTGCCCAGCCAGGACGGCCTCTGCCCGTGACCCCCGCTCTTCCTGTTCTTTACACTTCAGAGGGAGCATAATGTCATCCTTTGATTTAATTATAATAGAGCTTTGTTCTCGCAAGGCCAGGAATCCTTGGCGTTAGGGCCCAGTGAGAAAATATAGAAGCTGTTCTAAGCAGCCCTGACAGCTGCGGCCTGCGCCACATCCGAAGGGCAGTGTCTTGGGTTTTTAATTAATTTCAATACAGTTCCTGTACGACTGTGTTTTCCTTGTGTTTCTGTAAATGAGTTTTGCACGGCTGGCCGGGTTTTTTGGGCCGTCCCTCTGACAGGGGAGATTTGGGGCTCTGCACAGAAGCCACACAGCACGCCCACGCGGAAGCCAATCGCGCCAAGACGAACCCCAGGCCGAGCAAGTGGCCGCCCGGGGCTCTGCCCACAGCCGGCAGCTCGCCGCTGCCCTTCCCCTGCGCCGGGGTGGGAGGAGCACGCCACGCCACGCGCCGATGTTGGGTGCAGGCCGCCGGAAAGAAGTCTATTGAAATTCAGAGAAAGACCCGATCACGTACAAGTTATTAGAGCTTAGCGATCTCCATTATTTTTTTTCTTGATGTTCATTTTTAGACTTTAAAAACATTCCTGTTGTTCACCCGCCCAGGCCCATGTACAGTAACAGGATAGTTACACAACGAGCAAACTCCCCACAGCCAGCCAGAGAGGCAGCTCCGGGAAGTGCTGGGACCAGCCCCAGGGACACGGATGTGGCTCAGGCAGCTGGGTTCCTGTCTACCATATGGGAGGTCCAGGGTTCCATGCCAGTGCCTCCCAGTGAAGGTGAGCTGGCCCGCATGGCGCAGCAAGGTGACGCAACAAAAGAGACACAGAGGAGAGACAATAAGAGACGTAGCAGACCAGGCAGCTGAGGTGGTACAAGAGTCTGATCGCCTCTCTCCTAGCCTGGAGGGTCCCAGGTTGATTCCTGGTGCCGCCAAAAGAGAAGACCAGCAGACACAGAACGCACAGCGAATTAATAAATCAATCTTTAGAAAATTAAATAGATAAATAAAATCAATCTCAGCTGCCACTTCCTCTCAAATAAAATCCAGAGTAACTGTCCATATCCTTGACTCTTGGCCACTAAGGGTCAGAATATGCCCCAGATTTGGAGTCCGGGAGACCACGCTCTGCTCTCGGTCTAGGGGACTGCAAAAACGAGCGCGGCGCTGTCCTGGGAAGCCGGCCCCTGGCCTTGGAGGGCCCCTGGGATTCTGGCCGCGGCCCCAGCAAGCGGCGGGGACGGTGTGAAACAGGGGGTCAGGGGCCCTTTCAGATGCGCGACGCCGAGAAAGTCGGCCGCACAGAGCCTCAGGTTCCCATCTGAGCAGGGGAGGAGCGACACGTGTTCATAGAGCTGGGGTGATTCGTCGTTTATGGAACGCCTTCCTGGCAGCGGGCCAGGGGCTGTCGCCGTGGTGACCGCGGGCAGTGGGGCATCATCTCGGTGCTTAAGGCCGCGCTGGTGACGCTGAGGAACGAAGAGAAGATAACAACTGCGATCAATGCGGCAGGACAGGAGAAACCAAGAAGCCGCGGCCCCCGTGCCACGCAGAGCCCCCACCCCTCTTCCGAACCCCGAGTCCTCAGCTCCGGGCTGCCCGGGGCTCCTGCTCACGGGCTCGGGCGCCGCGGGACCCCTCGCACGCCCCCGGTCCCTGCCCTCTTCTCCTCTTCTCTGGACCCACCGGCAGCCTCCCGTCCTGGTGAGCGCCACTCTCGCCAGCTCCACGTGCTGTCCACGCCGCTGAGCACGGCCGAGGGAGGCGGCCACGTCGCTGGGCCCGCTCTAAAGCCGCGCTCGGCTCCTGCCTCCTGTCCCTGGGCTCGTCGCCCCGCGTTTGATGAAGCCTCCTCCCAGCCTCACGGGGACTCCGAAGAGTCACCCCCAGGTGTCCCCTGCCCACGTCCACCCCGCTGGCCTACGCGCCCTCCTGCCGGGCGCTGGGGCGAGCCGCCCTCCCCCGAGGCCCGCGCCCCACTCTCAGGCTAACCCCCTCCGGCGTGGGGGATCACGCCAGCTGTTGGCCCCGCTCCCCTGGCATCACCAGCTCTTCCCTTTCTCCCGGGCCATTCCCACCAGCGCACAAACGCTTCCCATCTTAGAAGAAAACCTCTCCACTCCACGTTCCCCTCCCAGTCTCACTCGCTCCTACTTACAGCAAAACTCACAAGAGTTTTCTCTGGAACCTGTCTCCAAATCCAAGCTGTCATCCAATCCTGCACTGGTTCTACCTTCAAAATGCACCCACCTCGTCACCAGGTCTCGCCGCTGCCGCCTCCGCTGCCAGCGCCCACGGTAAGGCCCTGCGGGCTTGCCTGGTTACTTC
Organism: Dasypus novemcinctus; assembly: GCF_030445035.2. Taxonomy (NCBI): domain Eukaryota; kingdom Metazoa; phylum Chordata; class Mammalia; order Cingulata; family Dasypodidae; genus Dasypus; species Dasypus novemcinctus. Next base: position 5,201,922 of record NC_080673.1, on the reverse strand, counting down.
ACCAGCCTCCTCACTGCTTTCCCTGCCTCCATGCTTGCCCGTTTCAGCCACTCGCGAGGCTGCTCAGAGCCTTCCAGTGGCTTCCCATGTGCATTTTTAAAAATATTTATTTTATTTATTTCTCCCCACCCCCTTTGGTGTTTGCACTTGCTGTGTCTGTTTGTCTTCCTTATTTCTTTCTAGGAGGCACCAAGAGCTGAACCTGGGACTTCCGACATTGGAGGGAGGTGCCTAATCCCTTGAGCCACCTCCACTTTCTGCTTCGTTGGGTCTTTCATTGTTTTCTCTCCCCACGTCTCTTGTTGCATCAGCTCGTCGCGCCTCCCATCGTGTCAGCTCACTGTCCTCTTTAGGAGGCACCAGGAACCTCTGCTCCCTGCTTTGTTGTGTCTCTCATTATGTTCCCTCTTCTTGTGTCTCCTACTGTGTCAGACTGCTACCCATTGTGCCAGCTCGCTGTCTTCTTTAGGGCACCGGGAACCCAAAAGTGAACTCCCATGTGGTAGGCGGGAGCCCAGTTGCCTGAGCCACATCTGCTTCCCACCCCCATGTACAGTTAGAGTAAGTTTTCTGTAAGTAAAAAGGCTTACTGGAGCCTCGCAGCCCCCCCAGCCCTCCCACCGACGCCACCTGCTCTCTGCTAACACCTGTCCCCCCCATCCCCGTCATTCACAGAGCTTCAGCTCCAGGGCCTCCTGGCTGTGAGGCTCTTTCCCAGTGCCCGTCTCTCTCCCTCCCCTCCTTCAGGTCCTTGCTCAGATGCCACCTTATCAGGACGCCCTTCCCTGACCAGCCTGTTTTACGCAGCTTCCTTGCACACACTTCCAAAGCCTTTTCTCTGCTTGAGTTTTCTCCACAGCGTTTATCACCATAATGTGTATTTTTCTTTTTTACTTCACTGTCTCCGTCCTCCACTAGAATGCAACCTCTGTGAGAACGGGAGTTTTCCATTTGTTTTTGCGCTACCCTCTCTCCAGCAGGAGATGCAGCAATTGCCCCATGAATGGCAGAGATTATTATTATTACTATTAATAATAGATGTTCCCAGGGAACTGAACTGGAACAAACGGCTTTATCGCTAACTAACCCTCTTGACAGCAGGACAATGCGCTGACACACAGGAGAAGGCATCCAGTCACCTGTGAACCATCTTTTCTGGGATGCACTAGCTGAACTCCAGAGTGGACTCCCCACCTCCTGGGACCCTTTCTCTCCTACAGTTCCTTTCCCTAGAATCTGGGCTGGCCCCGAGACTCGCTTATAACCAGCAGAAGGCAACGCTAAGTGACTCCGCCTGCCTTCCGAGGGCAGAGAGAAGAGCCTTCTGCCCTGCTCTGTTGGACAGCTTGCTTTGGGGAGGCCACTGCTGTGGGAGGCGTCTCTGTGCTCCAGGAGACCTGGCTCGCCGTGGAGAGAGGCTGTGGGGAGACCCAGTGCCTCCAGCGGGCCCGTCGTCCAGCCCAGGCTCCAGACTTGTGAGGAAGAAGCCTCCTTGGACGTCCAGCCCGGTCAAGCTCGAGGCACTCCTGACTCAGCCAGCATCTGATTACTGGGGAGGTGCCAAGAAGCATCACCCAGCCAAACCCGGGAGAGAGAAAAATGAACTCTTGTTTTAAGTCACCAAGTTTTGGGGTGGGTGTTAGAGTAGTAGACAGGCAGAACATAGGACAAACTCAGTAGTAGCAGCGCCTCTGAGTGAGTGAACTCTCTTGGCTTTTATACAGGGTATTTATCTGGGGTAGAAGCTTACAGTTACCAGGCATAAAGCGCAAGTACTTCCTCACCAAAGTCTGTAGCCGCGTGTTGGAGCAAGATGGTGCCGACGTCTGTTGGGGCTCAGGCTCCCTCTTCCCATTAAGGCTCCGTGGTCCCAGCTTCTTCCAATCTCAGCTGGAGGCTGGGAGAAGTCTCATCTCTCTCCCGGGGCTCATTTCTCTCCAGGCTCAGCTGCTCCGCCCCCTCTACAAGGCCAGCTGTAAACTGGCAGGTGAACCGCTCCTCTCTCTTCCTGGGGCCTCTGCCGTGTCTAGTGGCGCCTTCTCTCCTTCCTCACGAGTGTTTACTGAATCCAGTCCAACCTAATACGCCCAGAGGAACAGACCAGCTCACAATCATAATCAGTATTTCTTTTTGGAACTCATCACTAATATCAAACTGCCACAGTACATATAGTGGGGTTGCATGTGTGGAGGCAACGCAATCAACATAGCTGTGCCCTGCTTAAAAAACTCCGATGTGAGAAAAATTGTTTAAAATAAATAAGAAATAAATTAAGGCCTTATAAAAGCATTATCTTATCACAAGTGCAGTCCAAGGCACAGTGAGCATTCATTTAAAGAGCAATAACTTCTTATCAGAAACTTAAAAGCAGAAAAACAGAAAGGAAAGTGCTAGAAAAAACTACCATTAAAGATAATTAGGTGCCAAGGTAAAGCATCCAAGAATTTATAGTGTAAGCAAATGAGAAAATTATGCAATGACAAAAATTAGATTCACACACAACCTTTCAGGAACAAACACAGATATTAGACATTGCTAAGTATACTTGTAATTCAAAAGTTAAATCCCAGGAGTGGATGTGGTTTAAGTAGTCGGGCATCCACCTACCAAATGGGCTCGGTTCCTGGTGCCCCCTGAAGCAGACAAGCAAGACAGTGAGCTGAAGTGACCACTGACACAATGAGACGATGCAATGAGATGACGCAACGTGGAGAAACAAGGAGAAATACAACGAAAGGGAGCGGATGTGGCTCAAGTGATTGGGCACCTCCCTCCCACATGGAGGTCCCAGTTCCATTCCCAGTGCTTTCTAAAAGATGATGAGCAGACACAAAGAGAACACAATGAACAGACAGAGAGCAGACAGCGAGCGTGAACAATGAGGGGGTGGGGGAGAAATTAATTAATTAATTATTTTTAAAAAGTTAAATCTCAGAACCATAGTAATCTAGGTCATTTCAACCCCCAACCTGCTTTAGCACCCATTAACTAGCCTAGGATATAAACAAGGAAAACAACATTGAGATGAATTTCCTAGCCCAATTCACCGGACACTTGCCAAGCTACCCGTTTATCTAACACCTCTGAAAGGAAATCTTTACTGCTTATCCTAGATTTGTAAACCAATTTGGGATTCTCTCAACCAAGCATCAAAATACTATAGGGGGGGATTGGGAAGCAGTTGTGGATCAACTGATAGAGCGTCCACCTACCACATGGGAGGTCCAGGGTTCAAACCCAGGGCCTCCTGGCCAGTGTGGTGAGCTGGCCCACGTGCAGTGCTGCCACACGCAAGGAGTGCCGTCATGCAGGGGTGTCCTCCGCATCGGGGAGACCCACGCGCAAGGAGTGTGCCCCACAAGGGGAGCCACCGCTCATGAATAGAGCACAGCCCGCCCAGGAGTGGCGCTGCACACACGGAGAGCTGACGCAGCAAGATGACGCAACAAAAAAGAGACGCGGTTTTCCGGTGCTGCATGACAAGAATGCAAGCAGACACAGAAGAACACACGGCAAATGGACACAGAGAGCAGACAACGGGGGAGAGGAAAGGAGAGAGAAATAAATCTATTAAAAAAACCGTTATGGGGGAGCAGGTGTAGCTCAGTGGTTGAACACCTGTTTCTCATGTATGAGGTCCTGGTTCAATCTCTGGTACGTCCTAAAAATAAAAATAAAAACAAATTAAATAAATGCTATGGACGAATTGTAGTGAGTGAATTGGAGAAAAACTAATAGCATTCAGTTCTGATTTAGAAAAATGACCCGTCACCCCACACAGAAGCCTTGTTTGAGGAGAGCAGTGAGAGGCACCCTGGCTGGGTGGAGTTTTGATGCGCATGCCTTGGGAAACAAATCAGATGGCCTAAGGATCCTGATAAGAAAACGTTCTGCCAGGTTGGCTTGCCCTGCGGCTGAGGAAGGATAAGGAAAAGGATGCTTTGATGTTTTTATTTTAAGCTTTTGCTCAATAATTCAACAAGAAGATCCTCAACATGTCAAGAGTAGAATAAAGTTACAAGCTGCTTGGATATTATTGAAAATTTAGAAAATATTTACCCTTTCTGTTATTTGCCATTTCGCCACAATCAAAGAGCGTGTGTGTGTTGAATGTGCTTCTTCTAACTGAGAAGAAAAAAGAGGGAAATCTGTGAGAAGTGGGATTTTCTTCCTTTTTAGACTGTTGCTTACATTCCCTTTATTTTAAAAAATGATGTCTTCTGGTCACTGTCTCTAGGGGAAAATGGTTGTTTCTGACACAGAATTCTTCTGCTTTAGAAGTGCTGGCCATGCTTAGTTTTGAGAACTAAAATGTAAAATAACTGAGATAGGAGGACTGGTCCAGAAGAAAGAAAACTACGCAGGAGCTGAGCCAGCCCCCTGCCAGCTCCACGCTGCGTCCACAGGAAGGCTGTCCATGGCCCCGCGAGGCTGCGGGGGGCCAGGGAAGGGCTCATGAATGCTCTGAGGACTTCCAGAAGTGTCAGACGCTTGAACAGGGAGCATTTCAGAAATAAGACAACGACAATAAGAGAGCCACTGGAGGACAAATGACTGAACTGAGGCCACAGAAAAGACGGAGCTTAAATGCCCACAGAGAAGAACTGGAAAGAAAAATGTAGCCAGAGAAAATGAGGGAAACGGTGCATGGCAATGGAAAGCTTTACAGCAGCTCCACCGTCAGCACTGCCTCCAAAATGAGAAAAATGAAACAGAGCCCATTCTAAGCAAAAATCAACCAACAGACCGGAGAAGAACAGTATTTCAATTCTTCAATCTCATTTTGTTTTTGATGACTATTTTTAGTATAAGATGCAGGAAACTATCTTCTTAGAACAAAGATTGACTTTGTTTCTTCCTTCCTGCCCCCTCACTGTTTGCCTTTGCTGTGTCTGTTTGCCAGATGCTGCTCTTCTCTTTCTGGGAGGCACAGGGACCCCAACCCAGGGACCTCCTACGTGGTGGGAGGTGCTAATGTCCTGAGCCACCTCCACACCTGCTTTGCTTTCTTTCTCATTGTGTTTCCTCACTGTCGTGTCGACTCACTGCATCACCTTGTTGTGTCACCTTACTGTCATGTACAACTTCTCAGGAAGCAGCAGGAACTGAACCCAGACCTCCGTGAGGCAGGCAGGAACTCAGTTGCCCGAGCCACATCCGCTTCCCAGAAAACTCCTTATAAAAATCTTTCTGATGGCTTCCCTCCCAACACCGGTGATGGAAGGGAAGCCACTACCTACATCGCCATCATCAGTCTCAGAAAGCACTTTGGGGGATTTCTGAAAATTGCACAGCTGTGGTCAAACTGCTGGTTTTCCAGCTGGGATGGGGCGGCATACGTGTGCATGTGTGTGCACACACGTGTGGGAGGGGAGGGGCTGGTTGGTATGACATCCCTGGCCCCCAAGCACGGCGTGGGACTCCCCAGGAGGCAGGAGAGCCTCCTGCCTGGTCGTGTGCCGTGCTCCTGGAAGAGGCAGGTGTACTCCGGGGAGTGGCAGGACTGCCAGAGGTCCGTGTGTGCAGAGAGCTGGCCTCCAAGAGCAAAATGAGCTCCTAGAGGGAGGCAAGTCGAGACGGGGTAAAAGCAAAGACTTCCGGGCTGTGAGCCATGAGGAGAAAGGAGATTTGACCTTAAAGAGCACTGATGTTGGGAGGCGGATGCAGCTCATGATTAGGTTTCCGTCTACCGTACGGTGGACCCTGTTCAATCGCTGGGGCCTCCTGGTAAAGGGAGAGCGCAGTGAGCCAGTGCCCGCAGCCAGGCGAGCCACGCCGCGAGGCGATGACGCAGCAGAGAGATGCAGGGGAGAGATGCAGGGGAGAGGCAGGCGAGACGCAGCAGAAACCAGGAGCTGAGGTGGCACAGGTGGCGGGGAACCTCCCTCACAGCAGAGGTCCCCAGGATCCAATCCCGGTGAATCCTAGAGGGGAAAACAAGAAGAAGAGACCAAAAAAATAAAGAATACACTGATTCCTGCAATTTGCCTTTTATATGCATAAATGCACTAAAATAAGATAGAGGGATACGTAGATAGGCAGGTATGTGATAAAGCGTAAATGGTAAAATAGTAAGGACAGAACCTATGGTAAGTACATGGGGTTTACTATAAAACTCTTTCAACTGTTCTGTATGTTTGAAATTGCTCATAATAAAATTTCGCAATAAAACCGGACAAGATGAGCATGATTTTAACTGGAATCAGCATGTGTTCTCTCCCAGGGAGCTCTGCTTCAGTAGCAGCTCTTTCGAAAATGTACCAGTTTCCCATTTACTCATTTCCTCGGGGCAAATTCTCAAGGTCCCTCTGAATATATTCTACCCACCACAGAGAAGAAAAAACCAGTAGAATTAACCAGCATGACGTCTCACAAGAGAGTCGTTCACAGTAAAACCTCTTTTCCCACCTCGCGCTGCTGCACTCTCATGCCCACCCCGGGAAGCGCCTCCTTTCCTTTCGGAATGGAAGACGATTTAACCGCTGCGTTCGAAGCTGCTTTCGCCCAGCACGGACTTTTGCACGTGGTAGGCGTTGGGAATTTTTGCTGAAGTGTTTGATTTTGTGTTTCCTAGAAGTCTCTGTCCTATCCAGGCTGAACGCTGACCCATCATCCAGAGAGACGTGGACGGTGGACAGCCGCAGTGTTTGTACCCAAGACATAGGAGGCCCCATGCGGGAAATGAGGTGTTAGGTTTTAGCACCGGTGGTAATACCAAGTGCAGTCAAATTCAGGATGCCACATCCAAGAGTCCGCTTCCACTGTCCTCCTGTGGGTGTTAAGAACAGAAGAGAAGCACTGAACTAGACACAGGGTTTATGTTGTTCCCTCCACTTACCAGCTAGGTGGCCTTGGGCAATAACTGCGTTATTCTTAGGTTGCTTGCCTGTGGTAGGGAGAGGATCACGCCTGCTCTTCAGAGATGTGACGAGGGTCAAACGAGATCACAAACAGAAGGGCGCCCGTGCGTCCTGATGTTGACGGGTGTCAACCACTGATCCACACCGAGCCTGCCTTGTGCGGCAGGGGTTTCCGGGAGCTCCTGGAAGAGGCACATTCACAAGTCTGGAAACTTGAAAGATGGTTCAGGGGAGAAGGAGGAAGGAGTGCAAATACGGAGTGAGGAGAGAACCCATCTGGAATGACACGAGGTAGGGTTTGCAGGAAGAGCGACTGAGGGAGGTTTGCTTCTGGTAACGTCGGAGGAACCTCCTCGTGGGCCAACTCCTCACAGGTAACAGCTCTGAATCCGGACAGAATACAAAAGAAAACAACAACACTGGAAAGTGACAGCAAGCCAGTATATTCTGGAAGAAAAGAATGTCACTGGATGAGTTTTTTTGTTTTCCTGTCTTCTACCCTGAGGGCAAGCCATAGTCTGCAAGCTACAGAGTGGCTGAAAATAGTGACCAACCAACACAGCTTTCCCAGAACTGTCCTAGGTTTAGCATTAAAAATTTCATGTCCCAGGAAACTCCTCAGTCCTGGGCAAACCAGGATGGTTGGTCACCCTACCAAACCCCCAAAAGAAACCCTGTAATTCCTTGGCCGGAAGATACAGTAGACAGACTTTGGGACAAACACAGATACGGTAAAGTGAAAGGGAAATGACAGACAGGAGACACCCAGTGAAGGGGAGATGCATTCCTAGTATAACTCTGCCCAAATCTCTGGCTGACCCCTGAACCCACATGCCAAGCGCAGACTTAAAACAGCCTAACTAAAGAGAAAAGGACTGAGCTGAGACCTCACCCGCCATCTAAGATATAGAGTTGAATCTAAACAAGTGAACTGCCTACTAATACAACAACAACAACAAAGATCTTTCGAGTTGCGTAACAGAAGCCAGAGTCTCCACAGCTTAACGTTGATAATGTCTAAGACACAATCCCATATTACTCAATGTACCTAACTGGAAAAAAAACAAGAAATTTGATCCATTTTCAAGAGAAAAAGACCTCCCTGAGATGTCCAAAATGTTTAAATTATCAAACAAGCATTTTAATATTAATGATAAACAGCTATAATACTTATGCTCACAAACTAAAGGAAAATATGCGCAAAATGAATGAAAAAATAGAAAATCACAAAAGAAAAATAGTAATAACGGAAAGGAACCAAGTGAAATTATGGGCAAAGAGTATTATCTGAAACAAAAGAAAAGCATGATATGTGAAACAAAATAAAAGTGTAATACCTGGGACCAAAAAAAAAACAACAGTGTAATATCTGAAACAAACAAAAAAAATCATTGGATGAACTTAATAGCAGAATGTAGATGACAGAGGAACAAGTTAGTAACTTAAGAGAGAAAAAGAATTGAAAAATAACCAGACACTCAGGGACCTAAAAGACAATATCAAAAGGTTGAACAGTGTGGTGGTTTGAAGCTGTATTGAACCCAGAAAAACATGTTCTCAAATCTAATCCATTCCTGTGAGTATAAGCCTTAGTAAGTAGGATCTTTTGATGAGGCTACTTCAGTTAAGGCGTGGCCATCCTCATTCAGGAGGGGACTTAATCCTTGTACAGAAGTCTTTCATAAGAGAATTAAATTCAGACAAAGAGAAAAATCACAGAAGCAAGAAGCTAAAGTCAGTGAAACCCAGAAAAGAAGGGAGAGACCAGAAGCTACTGCCACATGCCTTGCCATGTGACAGAGGAGCCAAAGATCACTTGCAGCTGGTTTTGGGGCAGAAAGGATCACCTTGATGATTCCTTGATTTGGACATTTTCCCAGTCTCTAAACCATAAGCAAATAAATTCCCATTGCTTAATCCAAACCATTTCATGGTATAGCAGTTTAATATTGTTTATGGATTCCAAAACTAGATATTGGATTGTGTTTGTAAATTGGTCTGTTCCTCTGGGTGTACTAGATTGTATTAGTTCCAGAGGTTTCACTGATACTTTAGTAAATCAAGATTGGGGCTTTTATTTGGCCACATCATTAGGGCGCATGCAGGTTGAGTCCCCACTCCCTTGGTGGGGATAAAACAGACTCTCACAAAGAGGTAAACACACAGAGAAAAAGGGCACAGAGGAAGAGAGACAGCTCATTAGACAGACGTCCCGGGAAGAGAGATGAGCCAGATAGTCTTACAGCTGACTTTGAGAAGAGAACCGAGCAGCTGAGCCCGGAAGGAAATGAGCCCAGGCAGAGAGGGGAGCCTTACCCCAGCCTACAGCTGAGATCAGCCTGAAGAGGAAGAGGGAGAGGAAGAGGAGAGGAAGGCTGAACCCTTGCAGATGTCGGCAGCCACCTTGCTCTAAAACGTGGCAACAAACTTTGGTGAGGGAAGTAACTTACTTATGGCCTGGTAACTGTAAGCTTCTACCCCAAATAAACACCCTTTATAAAAGCCAACAGATTCCTGGTATTTTGCATCAGCGCCCCTTTGGCTGAGTAATACTCATGATATTGCTTTGAGAAGCCTAGACAAACATACAAGCAATTAAGTTCCCAGAAGGAGAGGAAAAAGAGAATGGGGACAAACAATTTGAAGAATCAATGTCTGAAAATTTCCCAAATCTGGTAAAAGACAGGAATTTCCAGATTCAAGAAAAGCAATAATATCAAGCAGAATAAATCTGGAGGAAGCCATGCCTTGACATAACATAGTCAAATGTTGATAACCAGAAGTAAAGAGTAATCCTTAAAACAGAGAAAAATAGCACATGAGGAAGGAAGGAGGGAGGGAGGGAAGGAAGGAAGGAAGGAAGGAAGGAAGGAAGGAAGGAAGGAAGGAAGGAAGGAAGGAAGGAAGGAAGGAAGGGAGGGAGGGAGGGAGGGAGGGAGGGAGGGAGGGAGGAAGGACCATTTAACCCAGTCAGATAAAAGAAAACTAAGAGAAGTTACTGCCAGCAGACCTGTAAAAAAAGAAATGTCAAATAGGTTCTTCAGACAAGAGGAAATGATATTTCATGCTAGACATCATTGATCAATTCCAAAAAGAAATATTGGATTATGCTTGTAATCGAATCTGTACCTGGTCATGATTGAGGTATGATTAGGGCGGGATGGGGACTCACGGATAAAAGGCAAGGCGAAGAACAGAGCTGAGGGCTTTTTAAGTTGGAGTTTTGATGTTGGAGTTTGATGCTGAAGACTTATGCTGGAGCCCTGGGAAGTAAGCTCACAGAGGAAAGAGAAGCCAGCCCCAGGAAGAGAGGAACCCTGAACCCAGAGAGAAGCAAGCCCCAGGAAGAGAGGAACCCAGGAAGCCTGAGCCCTCGCAGACGTCGGCAGCCATCTTGCTCCAAATAGACTGTGGTGAGGGAAGGAACTTCTGCTTTATGGCCTGGTATCTGTAAGCTCCTACCCCAAGTAAATACCCTTTATGAAAACCAACCAATTTCTAGTATTTTACATCAGCATTCCTTTGGTTGCCTAATACACATGGAAACTTAGATCTTCAGAAAGGAATGAAAAGAATCAAAAATGGTTGCTATCTGGGTAAATGTAAAAGGCTATTCATCCTTTCAATTTCTTTAAAGTACATATGACAAGCAAAAAGCATAATGCCTTCTGAGAGACACGATAATATTTACATAAAGCAAATAAAATCTATAGCATAAAGCAGGGATTGGAAAACCGTGGCCCACAGTCCAAATCAATCCATGGCCTGTTTTTTATGACACCAATCTAAGAACATTTTTTGATTTTTAAAGGATTGTTTTAAAAATATTAAGCAAAGATGTGTTGGAGACAATACGTGGCCCAAAAAGTCTAAAATATTTACTATCTGGCCCTTCCTAGAAGAAGTTTGCTCAACCCTGGCAAATTATCTGGGGAGAAATAGTAGTAAACAGAGGTACATGGTTGCAAGTTTTCTATACTTTAAATGAAGTGCTATAATATTAATTCTAAACGGACTGTGAAAAGTTAAGGATCTATATTACAAACACCAGAGCAGCCACTTAAAAATGGAGGGATAGATTAAAAAACAATAGATAAATTAAAAAGGAAATCTAAAATACATTCAAAAGAAGGCAGAAAAGAATGAGTATAGGAATAAAAAAAACAGAACACACAGAAAACAAACAATGCAATAGTGGAGCCTTCGGTAGCCTGGTAAAGGGCGCGGATGAAGAGCCCAGCCCGCCCCGCCCAGCGGTGGAAGGCCGACAGCTTTCCCTCCCAAGTCAGGAGCAAGGCAGGGAAGCCCAGTCACCGCTGGCACTCGACTTGAAAGTTCTTGCCAGAACAATAGGCAAGAAAAAGAAATAAAAGGCATCCGAATGGGAAGTTCCCCTATTTTCAGATGATATGGTTCTATACAGAAAATCCTGAAAAATCCACAAAAGCTCCTTGAGCAGCTAAGTGAATGCATCAGGTTAGCAGGGCACACAATGAACACCAGAAAAGGAGAACAGGAAATCAAGAAAAAAAATTCTATCCACAATACCAACTAAAAGAATCATGTATCTGGGAATAAATCTAGGCAAGGATGTAGAGGACTTGTACATAGAAAACTACAGAACATTGCTCAAACAAATTAAAGAAAACCTAAAAAATGGAAGGATAGTCTGTGTTCATGGATTGGAAGAAAAAATATCATTAAGATGGTGATACTAAGCAAAGCATTATAGACACAATGCAATCTCAGCCAAATTTCTAACACCTTTCTTTTCAGAAATAGAAAAGCCAATCATCAAATTTATATGGAATGGGCAAGAGCCCTGAATAGCTAAAGCCATATTGAAAAAGAATGAAGTTGGAGAACTCACACCTCCTGATCTTAAAACTTATGACAAAGCCACAGTAATCAAAACTACTGGTAGAAAGACAGACATATAGGTCAATGGAATAGAATTGAGAGCTCAAACTGATTTTTGACAAAGTGACAAAGATTACAGAATTAGGAAAGAGAGTCTCTTTAGCAAATGGTGCTGGGAAAACTGGATCTCCATCTGAAAAAAAAAAAAAAAAAGGATGACCCGTACCTCGTACCATACACAAAAATCAATTCAAAATGATGAAAAACCTAATTAGAAGAGGCAAAGGTATCAAATTTCTAGAAGAAAACATAGAGAAGTATCTTCAAAACATTGTGGCAGGCAATGGTTTCTTAGACTTTAAGCCCAAAGCACAAGCAACAAGAGAAAAAATAAAAACTTTTGTTCCTCAAAGAATTTTATCATGAAAGTAAAAAGACAACCCACAAAAATGGGAGAAAATATTTGGGAACCACATATCTAATAAAGGATTAATATCTGGTATATATAAACAAATCCTTCAACTTAACAACAAAAAGGCAAACAACCCAATTACAAACTGGGCTAAAGACTTGAACAGACATATCTCCAAAGAAGATATATAAATAACCAGAAAGTACATAAAAAGATGCTCAACAGATGCTCAGCCATCAGATCACTGCAAATCAAAACCACAATGAGATACCATTTCAAACTCATTAGAATGACTGCTCTTAAAAAACGGAAAATAACAAGTGTTGGAGAGGATGCAGAGAAATAGGAACACTTACTCATTGCTGGTGGTAATGTAAGGTGGTACAACTACTGTGGAAGAGAGTTTAGCAGTTCCTGGGTAAGCTACATATAGAACTACCTGGCAATCCCACTGCTAAGTATATACCCAAAAGAATTGAAAGCAGGGGTTCAAATATATTTGTACACCAATTTTCATAGCAGCATTATTCACAATTACCAAATGATGAAAGCAACCTAAGTGTCCATCAACTAATGAATGGATAAAGTGTAGTATACACATGTAGCAGTTTGATATGGTTATGAATACCAAAAATAGATATTGGATTATGTTTGTAATCTGGTCTGTACCTGGGCATGATTAAGTTATGATTAGGGCTTTGATTGGGCCACATCATCAGGGCATTAAAAGGTACAGTGAAGACCCAGCTCACAAGTGCCGCGGAGAGCTGATTCAGCAAGGTGATGCAACAAAAAAGAGAGACAAGTAAAAACACAGAAGAGTGCACAGCTAATTGGCACAGAGAGCAGACAACAAGCAAAGCCACAAGGGAAGGGAATAAATAAAAATAAATACAGACACACAGAAGAACACACAGCAAATGGACACAGAGAGCAGACAGCAACCAAGCCACAAGGAGAGGAGGAATAAAAAAAAAGTCATGACAAAGAACAGAATTGGGGGTTTTTGATGTTGGAGTTTGATGCTGAAGTCTTAAGCTGGAGCCCCAGGAAGTCAGTACAGAGGAAAGAGAAGCCAGCCCTGGGAAGAAAGGAACCTTGAACCCAGAGAGAAGCAAGACCCAGGAAGGGAGGAACCCAGGAAGCCTGAACCCTCACAGCCATCAGCAGCCATCTTGCTCCAACATGTGGAAATAGACTTTGGTGAGGGAAGTAACTTATGCTTATGGCTTAGTATCTGTAATCTCCTACCCCAAATAAATACCCTTTATAAAAACCAACCAATTTCTGGTATTTTGCATCAGTACCCCTTTGGCTGACAAATTCAACAAAAAAATGAAATATTATCCAGCCATAAAAAGAATAAAGTCTTGATACATGTGACAACATGGAAGAACCTTGAAGATAAGTTGAGTGAAATAAGTCAGACACAAACCACTCAGTTCTCTAATAAAGGGAAAAAAATAGTAACCCTAAATCCAATTCTATGTAATAATTACATTAAATGTTAATGGCCAATGCTACAATTAAAAGGCAGAGATCAACAGAATGAATTTTAAAAAATAATAAGACACAACTACAGGCTCTCTACAAAAAACTCACTTTCAATATAAAGATATAGATATGTTAAAAGAAACATGGGTGAGAGAAAAATACACCATGCAAATATAGATAGATGATATAGATGATATAGAAACCATGCAAACTGAAAGCAGAAAAAGGCTAGAATGGGTGTATTAATGTCAGATAAAATGGACTTCAAGAAAAAGAACATTACCATACGGGAAGTGGACATGGCTCAACTGATAGAGTGTCTGTCTACCATATGGAGGGTCCAGGGTTCAGTACCCAGGGCCTCCTGACCCATGTGGTGAACTGGCCCACATGCAGTGCTGCTACATGCAAGGAGTGCTGTGCCATGCAAGAGCGCCCCTGCAAAGGGGTACCCCATGTGCAAGGAGTGCACCCAGCAAGTAGAGCCACCCTATGTGAAAAAAAGCACAGCCTGCCCAGGAGTGGCACCACACACAGAGAGAGCTGATGCAGCAAATGACACAACAAAAAAGAGATGCTCATTGTTTTTGCTCGTTGTGTGCTCATTGTATTTTTTGCTCATTGTCTGTTTGTTTTCCTTAGGAGAGGGGCCAGGGATTGAACCTGGGACCTTGTATATGGGGAGCCATCGCTCAAACACTGAGCCACATAGGCTCCCCTGAGTTGGTTTTTACATTTGCTTTGCTTGTTGTTTGTTTTTGTTGTTAGTTAGGAGGCACCGGGAACTGAACTCAGGACATCCCATGTGGGAAGCAGGTGCTCAACTGCTTGAGCCACATTCATGCCCCTATTTTTAAAAATTATTATTTTTTTAATTAGAGAAATTGTGAACTTACAAAACAAGCATGCAAATGTGCAGAATTCCCATACAACATCCCTGCACCAACACATTACATTGTTGTGGAATATTCGTTACAGATTATGAGATGACATCATCTGACTAATTATGGTCTATAAGGTACATTTGGTATATATTTCTTCATACCCCCCTATTATTAACACAGTACTTCTTTGACATTGATGCAAGAATATTACAATATTGTTGTTAACTATTTTCTTTAGGTTACATTAATTGTATTTGCCATGCATCTCCATAGCCTTCTCACCTTGTAATACATTTGCTATACATCTGTTCTATCTAGCTCACAGAAGGACACTCCTGCCTCTGTACCCTCAACCACATTTTCCATCCACCTCTGGGTTTGCTGTGTTATTCAGTCCCTAGACACAGTCCATTTTTATAAAGATAATCCCTTACTTTATAGATAAGGAAACCAAGGATCTGAGACACTAGTTTCCTCAACTCCAATCTGGTACTGACAAAATCAATTTTCCAAACCAGACTTGTCTGATGCTACAGCCCAGCACTTGTTTAGGCCTGGAAAGAGCTTGTCTGTGCTCTGACACTCCCTACCTGCTTCACCTGAGGACACTGAGTATTTCTCTGTGCTTTGGTTTGTTTTCTGTGAAATTGGGATGATACGACCACACGAAATGTTTATAGTGAAGATTAAACAAATTGTAACATGTAGAGTGCACAATGCCTGGCAGGTGCCAAATGCTCAGGGAATTTAAATATTACTACAAATACAATGTCGTTATTATTATGCCACACTGTTACATAGCCTCAAAGAATTCCATAGTTTTCCTTTATTCTGCTTTCTGACATCAAAATCAGGTTATTAAATCTACTTAAGCAATGTTCGGTGTGTGTGCTCGTTTCACATCTGTCCCCACGGCTGGCTCTAACCTCCGTGAGCGAGCCGCCCATCCTTCCCGTCTCCTCTGTGTCCCGGGTGCCTCGCCCCCGTTAGGCACACACAGTAAGACACGGTGAATGCTCAGGGAATTAACGAGGAACGAGCAAACGGCCTCTCCTTCGCTCATTCGTCCACCCACGCTCGCTGCCTGGACACTCAGGAAGGCTAATCTCCCCGTGCAACAGCCTTTCTCGGCCACGTCAGGGCATGGCTTCTAGGGCCACCCGGAGTCCCTGGAAAGACTTAAGGGGGAGAAAATAACCCCGTGCGGCTGCTGTGGGCAGGGGTGGGAGAGCCCGTGGGACTGGGGGGCGTCTTCTCATTATCCACAGGTCCCGGCCTTCCTTTGTAACAGCGAGAATGCGCGTGCAGAAAGCACACGGGCCTTCCTCTCGACCACCCGATTTCAAGATCCCCCTGGTTCTCATTCCTGAAGGACAGGCGGATCCCGGAGCCTGGGAGGGGGATTCAAGCTGCGGTGAAGTCCTGAGGGGCCCCGGCCCCCTGTTTGCTGCGGAAGCTGGAACCTGAGTCCCTGATCTGCAGGGACTGCTGAAAAGTCCCATCCAGCTGCTAAGAGTTTCCTTATCGGTTGAGAGCCACCGCTTAAGAATTCTTGTGCAAGATGTAATTTGATTACTCACATTAATGAATCCCCATATTGTGAAACCGTAGAATTTGCCTTAAGTTCATAAGCATACTTTTACCCCTGTAAATGCTTCAGTGTAACTTGTTACATTCTAGAAGATTGCTCGCCTTGGAATCCATTTCTTCCTCTGTAATTTGCATATCACTCCAAAGGACAAAGTGCCAGTGATTTGTATTTCTTTCCCATTTTTCTCATTTACCTTACCCGAGACACTTCCTCTGAAGTCTGTAAGGGCTCCACTTGTTAAATAAGAATTTGGCAAGTCCTTCCTTGTTTATTTTTCTTTTAAAGTGCTTGTGGGGAGAATTATTGAGAAGAACTTTATGTCTATCTGTTAATAGACCAGGTCTTGAATCGACTTAATAAGCAGAGAAAGGAAGGAGCAGAAGAAGGTTAACTACGTGTGAATTTATAGATGTTTGGGTGTCTGGAGTCTGCGTAAATAATATATCACCTCGCTGTAAATATTAACTCCGCTAGAGCCCAGGTCTTTAAACACAAATTAACAGGCGCTGCGGGGAATGAAGAGATGCTCTGCTCTTAACGATCTCTTCAGCACTAGCTGCAGGTACTCAGGGCCCTGCAGGGAATTCCCGGAATGAGCAGTCCTTAAAATGCCGGTCTCCAGTGCTGAACAGTTTATAAAGGAGAAGAGAAAAGGAACCTTCTGTCTCCAAAATAAAAACCAAAACGCTCAAGCAATTAATCCTCGAGAAATGATTACGGTAATTGGTGTTGGCCTGGAGACCCCCGGCTTTTACACATCCAGTAGGTCGTTTCTCTTTAGTGCAATGAAAGTGGAACATTCCATCAGGATCATTAGTGTTGGCAAGTCTGGCCTGGGGGCCCAGGTCCCGGGCTGAGGCAGTCCCCGCCGGCTCCCGGCTCTGCTGCCCGCTGCCCGCCTCTGCCCAGCCGGGGTTCTCCACCCTGGAAGTGGCGCGGGGGCTCTGGGGCCCTTCCCGCCTCCCCTCCTCGTGACCCCCCACCCCACCCCTGTCCCCGCCATGGGAACCACTGCCCCCCCCCAGCTGCCCCTGCCCTGGAGTACACCTTGGCGCTTCCTAGGCTGGGGCCGCTGGGCCGCCCTCGTGCCTCGTCTCATGGGAGGTTCAGACCTGCACACACCTGCTGCATACGAGACACCTGTGTGGCCTTCGCAGTTGGCTTGACTCCTCTGAGCCTGCTTTCCTTTCTCTTTTTTGATATACTATTGTTGTTTTTAATTTTACTTTCATTATCCTTTCTTTCCTTAGGAGGTACTGGGGATTGAGCCCAGAGCCGTGTACATGTGAAACGGGTGCTCAACCCCTGAGCCCCCTGCTCCCCAGGCTCGCGTTTCTTAATTTCCGTGAGGCTATGTGGAGGGTCAGGCCTGCGTTATTAAGTGCCCACTGTCCCAGAGGCAGAGGGTCTGCCCTTGACGGATGAGCGCTACCCCTAAGTGCCTGGCACTCGAAGGATGCCCCGAGTCAGTTCTTCCGCCTCCCCGCCCATCGCGCCCTCCTCGTGGCTGTCCTCGGCCCATCCCACCGCGCCCGATGCAGGCCTTTACAGGCAGAGCTGCGCAGTTAAACGACGGCCACAGCCCTGGGCAAGCTGAGGCCGCACGCGGGGTAGGCGGCCCGCCTGGCGGGTCGGGCCAGGCCACCGCAGGCCAGGCAGCGGCGGAAAGCGACGTCGGTGTGTTTAAACATGGCTTATGAGTTTAAACACAAAAACAGCTCTACTTTTAAAAAATAACACATGTATAGTGGCTAGCCAGTGTACAGTATTGTGGGTGGAATGGGCTTACTTTTTTTTTTTTTAAAGGATGTACCAGGGATAGAACACTAGACCCCGTACATGGGAAGCAGGTGCTCAACCACTGAGCCCCATCTGCTCCCTGGCTGGCTCTCTCTTTCTTTCTCTCTCTTCTTTCTTTCTCTCTCCTTTCTTTATTTCTCTCTCCTTCCTTCCTTCCTTCCTTCCTTCCTTCCTTCCTTCCTTCCTTCCTTCCTTCCTTCCTTCCTTCCTTCCTTCCTTCCTTCCTTCCTTCCTTCCTTCCTTCCTCCCTCCCTCCCTTCTTCCTTCCTCCCTTCCTTCCTCCCTCCCTCCCTTTCTCCCTTCCTTCCATCCTTCCCTTCTTCCTTTCTTTCATCTTTCCTTCGTCCCTGCCTCCCTCCCCCCTCCCTTTCTCTCTTTCACTCCTTTTTCTTGTCTGGAAACCAACAAAATAAGAAAAGTTGATTGCCAGATACAAGACATAACCCAAATTTCCCTAGCCCAGTGTTTGGAGGGGGTAATATTAAGAGAAAAAAAAAAAAAGCCTTTGCTTCTCCACGCCAACAAAGGAAGCCCAGGCCTCTGCAGGCCCACCCAGGAAGCGGGGCGCCCTGGGGAGCGTCCCCTAAGTGTCCCTCCCCTCCACTAACGCCCACCTGCTCTAGAAGCTCCTGCGGGCGCCCGCCAGGCCGCAACACGCTGCGCCGCGGGCACAGCGGTCCTCACCGCCGACGTCCAAGCCCTCAGGAGACTGAGCCAAAGGGCGGGAGTCCTGTAGCACTGCCGCTTCAGCCCCAGTTTTATGTTAAAATGGATCTTCCAGGGAGGGGCAGCCCGGGCCAGGAGCAGTTTGGAGTAACAGGCTCCCCGGTACATTAAGAACCTTTTCGTGCCCAACTGCTTCTTCCCGTTGCATGAGGCCCCTTCCAGGAAGCCCTCCAGCTTGGCAGGTGAAGTCTTGTCAGGCACCACACCAGTCCTTCAGCAGCAATCCAGGCGGAGCTCCTTCCTGAGAAGGCCTTCAGTCTCCAAAAATAGCTTTCCACTGGGCCTGCCCTACCTGCCCATCAGGGGCAATGGAGGAACGTCGTTCGAGCTGAGAGCTCCACAGTGTCTTGCAAATACTCTTTTAAGAATGCTCATGTTTATGGAAAACTGGCAACTGCCCATTGACTGTTCCATAAGGTGTCCATGTACTGCGAGGGGAGTCAATGCGGCTCAGCGGTTGAGCACTGGCTTCCCACATTTGAGGTCCCGGGTTCAATCCCCAGCGCTGGCACCTCAAAATAAATAAACAAAATGCACTATGATAAATGATCTAAAATAAAAAAGAAGAGTCCTTGTTCTGTGCAAATGCACTATGATAAAGAATGATGTAAAATAAGATAGAATAAGGCGTGCACACGCGTCGGGCTCCTCAGGCGCCCGGCTGGGGAGGAGCTCGCAGCTCGGGCTGGAGGCCGGCTCGCCGCGGGGAGGCTCCCCGGCTGCTGCGGGTGTGCAGGAGTGCTCCCCGCAGGACGCGCAGGAGTGCTCCCCGCAGGACGTGCAGGAGTGCTCCCCGCAGGACGCGCGCCGCGATCCGCTGCTGACCGGGCATCTTCAGCCGCAAACCCTTTCAGGCCCCAGAAGGTCTGTGCCTTTTTGTAGTAAAAGGAATCTTCAAGGTTTTCTAAATTAAGCTTCATGGACAAGTGAATACTCAAAGGAGGGCTGAATTTGAAGCTTGCCCCTGTAACCCATGGGCCATGCTACACAAATGTCCACTTTCGTCAGTCTCTGACCCCCACCTCTGAATTGTCATGAGTTTCTGTTTCACAAGGGCAAGTACTTTAAACCACCGGAAACAGGTACAATAAAATGCTTAGAATAAGAAAAGAAAAAGATGAAACCACTTAAAAGATAACTGGTTGTAGTACTCCTGTATTTTATGGGGTCTTTTTGCAAATAATGCTGTGATTCCATCCACATCGTTGATGAATCTGAAAAAAAAAAAGGTAGAGTGGGAGCATCCAAAATCATCATTCAGAGCTACGTCATCCACCACAACGAGACACCATTTCCCACCCACTAAGACCATTGTCAAAAGAACAAGTGCTGGCGAGGATGGGGAGAAATCGCAACCCTCGCACATGGCTGGTGGGAAGGAAAACAGTGCAGCCGCGGTGGAAACCAGTGTGCCGGTTCCTAAGTTACACTTAGAATTACCGTATGACCCTCAAATCCCACTCCCGGGCGTATCCCCAAAGACTTGAAGAGAGAGTCTTGAACAGACACGTGTTCACCAATGGTCATAGCAGCGCCATTCACAACAGCCAAAAGGAGGCCAAACCGCGTGCCCATCACCAGATGAATGCATAAACACAATGCGATATACACACACAGTGAAATACTATTCGGGTATTAAATGAAATCAAGTTCTGACACATGCAAAACGTGCAGGAATCTTGACAATACTGTGTTAAGGGAAATAAGCCAGACAGGAAAGGACAAATAGTGTATGATTCCACTTAGACGAAGTATCTAGAACAGACAATTCATAGAGACAGAAAGCAGACTGGAGGTGACCAGGGCCTGGGAAGCAAGCGGAGTGGGAAATTGTTTAATCAGGTCCAGAGCTTCTCTTTGGGGTCGCAGAACAGTTTTACTAATGGCTGGTGGTGATGGTTGCACAAAGTGGTGAAAGTAATTAATGCCACTGAATTGTATACTTAAAATAGCAAATGCTGTGTTATATATATTTTACCACAATAATTTTTTTAAAACCCAAAACCTACACGGTTCAGAAAACTATTCAGTACTTCCACTAACAGAATTAAAAGATAAAGACTATGGGAAGCAGAAGTGGCTCAAGCAGTGGGGTGCCTGCCTACCACATGGGAGGTCCCAAGTTCAGTTCCTGGTGCCTCCTAAAGGAGATGAGCAAGACAGTGAGCTGACGCAACAAGATAACGCAATGAGATGACATAACAAGCAGGGAGTGGATGTGGCTCAAGTGACTGGGCACTTCCCTCCCACAGGGGAGGTCCAGGGTTTGGTTCCCAGTGCATCCTAAAAAAGAAGATGAGGCGGCAGACTTGGCCCAGTGGTCAGGGCGTCCGTCTACCACATGGGAGGTCCATGGTTCAAACCCCGGGCCTCCTTGACCCGTGTGGAGCTGGCCCGTGTGCAGTGCTGATGCGCACAAGGAGTGCCCTGCCACGCAGGGGTGTTCCCCACGTAGGGGAGCCCCACGCGCAAGGAGTGCGCCCGTGAGGAGAGCCGCCCAGCGCGAAAGAAAGTGCAGCCTGCCCAGGAATGGCGCCACGCACACGGAGAGCTGACACAGCAAGATGACGCAACAAAAAGAAACACAGATTCCTGTGCCACTGACAACAACAGAAGCGGACAAAGAAGAACACACAGCAAATAGACACAGAGAACAGACAACTGGGGTGGGAAAGGGGAGGGGAGAGAATTTTTAAAAAAATACATAAATTAACTGGTTTTTAAAAAAAATAAAAAAGACGAGGAGCAGGCACAGAGAGCACACAATGAGCAAATGAGCAGACAAGGAGCACAAACAATAGGAGGGGGCAGGGGGGAATAAAGAAAGAAAACAAATCTTTTTTTAGCGAAGGTAAAGACTAAAGGAAAGACTTGTAAAAGGATATTCACTGATGAAGTATGTGTTAAATGCTGAGGATGGCAGAGGAGGTTTTTTTTTGTTGATTTATTTTTTGAGATTCTAGAAGTTTATTGGACATTATTTCATTCCTTAGGGAAACCACTCTTGAATGCCAAAGATAAAGCTATTTAGTTGCACCAAACCTTCTCCTTGGATCCTCCACTCTTATTTTGCCTCTACAGAGGAGTATTTCTCTGTATCTGGAGTGAATTAAAAAAGGATTTCGGGCAGTACCTCAGAAAAAATAGGCTGTGGGTACCGAGTCTCCTAACAAATGCCCGCTTGTTCTCAGAGGCTAGGAAAATGCAAATGCGCAGACTGGCGTCGTTCACCATCGAGCTGGTGGGTCAGCACCAGCCACTGTCGTCGGCCAGCACGGGGATCTCCCCGCCGGGCAGGCGCCATCCCTGCGCTGGAAGGCTGGTGGCACGTGGGGCGGGGAAACCACGGGCGACAACGCTGTGGTGCCCCGTGGGGCACTTGCAGCGTGGGCTCACACCCAGAGCAAGCCGCCGCCCAGGGCGGCCTCCTCATCCGCCGCGCCTCCGGCCCATCTCCACGGGCGGGTTCCAGGGGCCTGGGAGCCACGGCCTGCGAGGCAGGAAGGCTCTTCCCCCCGGGGTGTCCCCCTGCACTCTGCGGCCTGGGCTGCGAGCTGCTGAGGACTTGCCACGGCCAGCACACGGTCCTAAGCAGCCGCTTCTTCCCTGTGGCCCGAGCCGCCTCCGTCACAGGGCCCCACCTCTGCCGGAGCTTGTGGCGAGGGGAGAGGAAGTCAGCAGGCTGCCCTTCCCGAGCCCCGGCTGTGTGCCCCGGCCCTCTGCTGGCTGCACGAGGCACACCACCCCTGAGCCCCCAGCACCCGGGGTGGATAGTAACACTCCCCTCCATCACCGAGGAAACTGAGAACGGGGGAATTTATAGAGTTTCCCCAACATCTCCCAACTACAGAGGTGCAGAGGCGAGATTCAAAGCCAAGTCTATTTAATTCAAAGGAAATAAATATACCAATCCAAGTCTAGAAGCGCCTGAGAACGAGGCTGGTGGTCTAGGTAGAAACAAGGGAGGACAGTCTGTGCTTTCCTTTTTCCACAGGTATGTCAGGAATCCTGACTATTGCACACACCTGGGCGACATCCTGCAGAGAGGAGCCACTGATTTAGTGGGTCAGAGGACAGTCTCCTGGGGAAGCTACCGTCATCCCACTCTGTGTGTGGCGAGCTTGCGTTGACACACTATTTCCCAAGACTTCGCATATCGCACACGTTCACATATTGATGTGCCCAGGGCATCACGCAGGAGATGAGGCCATCCTTCCCTGCTGCATGGGCTGCCTTTGAAATTTCCCCCAAAGTGACCTCGACAAATTCATCAAAATCAGTGCAGAAGGGGGAACGGGTGTAGCTCCATGACTGAGCGCCTGCTTCCCAGGTATGAGGTCCTGGGTTCAATCCATCCTTTAAAAAAAGAAAAGAAAATCAGCAGATAAAATCAGTGTAGATATCCTGCCTCGGATCCTTGCCACTCCGGTTCCAGGAAAGAGGAACAGCCAAAATTTACTGATCCAAATCCTGATCACCCGGGAGGGAAGAAGAAGAAAATACGGTTTTCTTTCGTTAGTTAACACTCCTGGCTAATTAAAAAGGAATGGCCATTGGAGTGGGAGGAAAATAAGCCGAGGGGAGGGGACTGTTTTCGGTCCGAGGCTTGCCTAAAATGCAACTCTCTACTTGTTCTTTAGAACAACCAGATTTCATCTGGCCCAATATTTGATAGAGAAACCGGGCGACTCAAGCCATTTGCGCATGTTTCTGCCTCTTGTATAAAAGTTGAACAAAACGAGAGTATCCTCTGCAAACCTGCGCGGTCCTCAGGCCACCCAGGTGGCCTCCAGAAACGCAGCTGAGCAGAAGGGAGCCCCGTAGCTGCTCGTGACACTCAGAGTCCAGCTTTTGTTTTAAAACTCACGCTGCCTTTCACGCTTGAGTGATCATCCTGGGAACTAAACAGCCATGACCTACCCGAGGCAAGGAGCTGTTGAGTTGCTCAGAACCAACCTGGGATTCTGACTCACTGAGAGTGATGGAAACTTGGATCCTGGCTGCCCTCACAGATCTTATCCTGCCTGCACTCAGCAAGATAGCGATCCCGTTTTCGGGGGGGCCTGGAGCGCCAGCAAGCGGGAGGCGTGGGGAAAGACATGGCATGCAGTGGCGTGGGGAAAGACACGGCATGCGGTGCTGACCCGCCATGTCTGCTGGCGCCAAGTAACCCGTCCAGCTGCTGGCGTCTCCTGCACTAACCTCGCCTCATGGCCTCCCGGCCTCTTGGGTGGCCTGATTTTTTTTTTTTTTTTTTTTTGGTCCAGGCCTGATATGTCCTGGTCCCTTTCTCCTCCTTTGGCATATTTACCAAATTTTACATTTCCTTAAAGTTTAGCTCTGCCGCAGATAACCTCGTTTTCTGGCCAAAGCTCCGAAAGCCTCTCTCCTACCCACACAACTGCCCAGTGACCTCGATGCACCAGAGTTTCGGGTGCCAGAGATGGAAGGACAGGTAATTAGTTGTAAGACTATTGATCCGTCTCTCCAGGTGGATGTGGCTCAGGTGATCGGGCTCCCGTCTACCATATGGGAGGCCCCGGGTTCGATTCCCAGGGCCTCCTGGTGAAGGTGGGCTGGCCCACGCCGCCGCGGGGAGCTGGCAGCAGGCAGCAAGCACAAACGGAGGGGGTAGAATAAATAAACGAATTAAAATACATCTTTAGAAAAAAACAAAAACCAGTCTCTCCAAATGTACCAGAGGCAAAGAACCAAAGGTGTCTGGGCCCTTTTGGGTGTTTGCCTCTCTGTTAAAGCCGTCGCCACTTCCATCCACAGCGATGACGATTTCCTGAGTGCTGATCAGCGGCGTGGTGCTGTATTAAGCCCACCTAGAACTTGTCAGACCGTAGAGTACGTGAAGTTTCTGGTCTCAGCGAACATCCCATCACAACCCAGACGTGGCAATTCATTAGGAAATATTTACAAACGTGCTATTTAGCCTCAGCACTTGTCTAGAAGCTGTGTCACAGTTGGAGGCTGCCCAGTTACGCAGCCCTGAGCCGTGCTTCACAGAGCAGGGCCGAGTTCTGGCTTCCACGCCTCCAGCGTGTCATTCCCCTGGGGCAGTACTGCTCCCAGGGGTCTGGAAACCGAGGGGAGCCTTTCTAATTAGCTTTGGGTCATTACAATCTAGTATTTAATGGATGGGGCCCAGGGAGGCTAATGTGCTACAATATGCTGAACAGCCCTAACCACCAAGGACTTTCCCACTGAAAATGCCAAAAGAACCCCTGCCGACCTGGTGGAACAAGGGCTGTGGAAGAGGAGTGTTGGGGAGTCTTCTTGGGGGGTCTTCCCTCCTCCTGCCAAGGCAGGAGGCAAAGGCCAGTTTAACCCCAAGTCCCCAGAAGCCTCTGGCATTTGAGATCCAGCCTCTGCGGTCAGCTCTGCTAACACGTCGGGAAGACCACGTGGTGTAGTTTCCTAGTTGCTGAAGAAGTGCCACACCCTGGGTTGGCGTAAACAATGGGAATTTGTTGGCTCACGGTTTTGAGGTCAGGAGAAGCCCAAACTGGAGGCGTCAGCAAGACGACGCTTTTTGCCAGAAGACCGTGGCGCCCGGGGGGCTGGCTGCCGGCGGTCCCTGGCCCTCTGCTTTTCCGTCACATGGCAAAGCACACGGCCATGTCTTCTGGGTTCTCCTGGCTTCCAGCCTCTCGCAACTCCCAACCCCCGTCCATCTGACTTTCGCCCTGCTTGTAAAGGACTTCCCTAATCCAGATTAAAACCCAGCTCTTCAGCTGGGCCACACCTCGACTGAGGCGACATGTTGAAGAGATCTTATAATAGTGGGTCCACCCCCACCGGACACAGGCGAAGGCCAAGCACATGTCCAAGCCGGAGGGCACACTAGTTCAACCCACCCGCCAGGTCTGTCATTCTTATGGTCACGTCACCTTTTGGGGACGAGTTAACCAGGACTCTAAATATAGATGATCATTTTTTCCTTGCTTTTAACTCAACAGTTATACCACAATGTCTTTTCTTAATAATATGATGAAATAAATGAGAGAAGTATAAAGGGGACTGTAGCATGACCTGAAGTGAAATGTTCATCGGAGACTCCAGTCACTGTCCTGGGCACTCTCAAGATAGCCCATGTGTTAGCAGAGCTGGCCACCAGACTCGCCGCAGCAGGCTGGCAAAGGTCTACCTGAAAGCACAGAAGGAAGCGGAACAAGTTGTGAGTGACTGAGGGCAGGAAGCACAGTGGACTGACATGGAAGGAAAGGGGCGTGACACACAGCAGAACCAGAATGTGCAAACAAGGCTGAACCTGCAAGATGGGGAGGCTTGGGTGGGAAACAGGACAGAGTTCAAGTCCATTTGGAGCAACGCACTTCAGGACCAAAAGAATGACCTTAGAGAATAACATCTGGCTCCAGGGAAGGCTAAGGAAACCTTCAGAAAGAGCGGTCAACAGAAGATAGGTGTCATTAATTCTGTGTTACCTTTATCGAAGAACACCCCGTAAGCGTGCCTTCCCACGGGTTCTCTTAAAATAAGATTTAATTCCACAGTGCTCTTCCATACGTGGGGCTTTGTAAAAAAGAATTAATTCTATGGGGCAGAACACGTTTTGTTCCACCTCTTTCCAAGACATGTATAAATGATGCAACGCCTCGCTTCAGAAACTTGCCTTCTTTTATTCTCAGCTTTTGGGGCCTCAGTAATGAAATAGGAAAGGAAGTACCGTTTATATCCTGAGTTCCATAAAATGAAAACTCTCCTGCTACCAAAAGCCAATCAATTTCTCTGCTTCTAGTTGGGATCCCATTCCCTGTTGTGTTTTTTTAACTTGTGTACATGGTATTTTATTAGATAGGTGGTAGGTTTACAAAAAAATCATGCTGGAAATACAGAGTTCCCATATACTACCCTTATAATTAACACTATGCATTACTGTGGTAACTTTGTTACAATTGATAAAAGAATATTATTATAATTGTACTATTAACTATAGCCCCTAGTTCTCATTAGGGTTCATTGTGCTATGGAGTACTGTGTTTTTTATTTAATTGTTATTTTAGTAACTTACATACAACCTAAAATATGTATTTGACATATTCGGTTCCAAAGAAGTGATTACAGAATAGCCAATTGGAAACATTACAGTAAGTTACTTTATCACAGTAACAGTATCAGAGATCACAGTTACCAGGGACAGAAAATCCCATTCCAAACAGGCTTAAGGAAAAAAAGTGAAGTTTATTGCCCTGTGTAAACTGAAAAACACGGGGCTGCATGGGGCCGGCTTTAGGCAGCCTGGTCTGTGGCTCAGGGAAATCGCCAGCGCTTGGGTTCTCCCATTCCAAACTGGCTAAAAGGTTCTATTTTAATGACTGAACACCAGTTTTCAGAGTTCAGGGAGTCTCGCCCTCTTGGGGGTCGAAAACAATGCCAGAAACACAGTGAAAATATCTGTCAGCTCATTTGCAGGAATACCTCTTTCCATATAGGGAGACACATCGATCAGAGCGAGCGGCATGAAACCTGGTGGCAGCTTCAGAACCACAGCCAGAGAAGTGTGTCCCCCTTGGATTTGACCCTGTTAAGTAAAAATGGGATCTGACTGAGCCATCAAAACTCTCACCTTAGTGTACATGCAGGTCTCCAGTTATTCTGCTTTCAACATCCAGCACAGTTTTTATGTTCTTTTTATAGCAT
The DNA here is from genome assembly GCF_030445035.2 of Dasypus novemcinctus. Lineage (NCBI taxonomy): Eukaryota > Metazoa > Chordata > Mammalia > Cingulata > Dasypodidae > Dasypus > Dasypus novemcinctus. The sequence continues at coordinate 5,174,625 of NC_080673.1, read as the reverse complement.
TCCTTTTTTGCAAGTCTGCATAGCATTTCATAGTGAAAATTACTGCCAGACAAAGGCTTATGAAGCAATTTTATTGCCACTTCTGTTTTCTGAGGGATCTTTTTATACATACAGCCCAAGACGGCATCAGTCTTTTTCTGCTGAGGCGATATTATGGTTTCATATCTACAGCAAGTAATTACTCACTATTACTCCCTGGCTTTTTTCTACATTGCTGTTTCCTAAATAGCAGCCTTCCTTTTTATATCTTTGTGGATTATTATTTCTCCCCAGGTGGATTGCCTTACATTTATCTATATTAAATCTCTTCCATTTACTTCACTTCTCACTAAGCTTGCCAAATTGGACTACGATTTAATCTCTCTCTTATCTCTTGCTCTCACTTTCTTTCTATCCTCCCTACTTTCCTTCCTTTCCTCTGTTTTCTTCCTTCCTCCCACCTTCCCTTCTCCTCCCTCCCTCACACCTTCCTTCCTTCTTGTCTTTCTGGCTTTCTACCTTTTCTAGTTTCATGGCAGCACGCTGTTTCCTTCTTCCCATTAGTAGACAGACTGCTGGATATGGGTCTTGTCCGCGATGAATCCCCGTGGTGTGACATGTTATACCTCCCCCATTCGAGAGGGAACTGTTAATAAGTACTTACCTTCAGCATTCTGACTGCCAGCAAATGTTTTCCTTTATTAAGGGGATAGCAGCAATGGCTGTGGATTTGGTTTTATTGGAGTGGGATTAGTTTCATATTTGGACTCTTAACTGTTGCAGTGCTCTTTTTCCCTCATTGATTGATTTGGTTTCCCTTATGATAATTACATTTTTGAAAGTCAGCAACTTTGCATTTCCTCTCCTCTTTAAGATCGGCATTGATCTGAAGGGGCTCCCATTCATATGCATATTTAGCACACGTCCACCTTTGCGTTTTACCACATTTCCCAGGCTTCGCCAAGACTGTTGTTGTAAACAGCAGCATTCCGTGGGTAGCAACTTGATTTTGAGTCAAGATTCCTGCTTCTGGGAAGTGGATGTGGCTCAAGGATTGGGCTTCCACCTACCACGTGGGAGGTCCCAGGTTTGGTTCTCCGTGCCTCCTGGAGAAGGTGAGCTGACGCAACAAGACGACACAACAGAGAAGAGATACAAAGGGGAGAGACAATGAGAGACATAACAGTCAGGGAGCTGAGGGGGCTCAGGCGATTGAGGGCTCTCTCCCACGTGGGCGGCCCTGGGTTCATTCCCAGTGCCCCCTAAAGAGAAGACAAGGAGACACAGCGAGCACACAGCAAATGGACACAGAGCAGGCAGCAACCAGCAACGAGGGGGGATAAATTAATAAATCTTTAAAAGAAAAAAGATTCCTGCTTCCTTAGTCACACTTAGTCGCACTAAATCACAGATTCCACTGGTGCAGGAATATGAGCACAAACTACTGTCTGAGAAATCTCCAAGAGGCTATGATTTTGAAAAAACAACTTCAAAAATCAAATTACTGGGAAACAGACTTGGCCCAGTGGTTAGGGCGTCCGTCTACCACATGGGAGGTCCGCGGTTCAAACCCCGGGCCTCCTTGACCCGTGTGGAGCTGGCCCACGCGCAGTGCTGACGCGCGCAAGGAGTGCCCTGCCACACAGGGGTGTCCCCCGCGTAGGGGAGCCCCACGCAAGGAGTGCGCCCCTAAGGAGAGCCCCCAGTGTGAAACAAAGTGCAGCCTGCCCAGGAATGGCGCCGCCCACACTTGACCTGCCGCTGACGACAACAGAAGCGGACAAAGAAACAAGACAACAAGACAACAAGACGCAGCAAAATAGACACAGAGAACAGACAACCGGGGGAGGGGAGGGAATTAAATAAATAAATAAATCTTTGGGGAAAAAAAATTTAAAAAAAAGAAAAATCAAATTACTATGAAAATATGTAACAAGAAGAGATCGTTTATAACTGGAAGCGCAGAGCTTGTGGCAGAGAATACAGGGCCTGGGTCAGTTAGTCGTGCTTGTCTCTGACGTACGCCTGAGCCCTCCTGCAGCTCTGGTTAGAGCCTGCTGTGGGGATGTAAGTGTGGGCCAGTCAGCAGGCTTGCCAGCCCCTCTCTTCCGTGTTTTCTTCATTTCTTCCCGTCCTGATGCACACGCCACTTTTGAAATGTTGCTGAATTCTTGGGATAATCCCGGAATCAAGTAAGCTTGGGCCACACTGAACATTCAGGCCAAAAAAATTTTTTAATTTATTTATTTATCCTCCCCCACCCTGGCCCCTGTTAGGCTTTTGCGCTCGCTGCCCGCTGTGTCCATTCGCTGCGCGCACTCTGTGTCTCCTTGTCTTCTCTTCTCTTCAGGGGGCACCGGGGACCTAACCGGGACCTTTGATGTGGGAGAGAGGCACCCAGTCGCTCGAATCCTCTCAGCTCCCGGTTTGCCGTGTCTCCCGTTTCCCAACTCTGTGCCTCCTTTGTTGCATCATCTTGCTGCACCAGTTCTCGGCGCATGCGGGCCACCTCACTTTCACCAGGAGGCCCCGGGAACCGAACCCGGGACCCCCCATATGGAAGAGGGGAGCCCAATCACTTGGCCCACATCCACTGCCCAAAGATTTATTTTGTTCATTTATTCTCCGCCCCACTGCCCATTGTTTGTGGTGGCTGTCTGCTCTCTGTGTCCATTCTCTGTCTGCTCTCTGGACTCTCGTCTTCTCTTTAGGAGGCACCAGGAACCCAACCTGGGACCTCCCATGTGGCAGAGAGGCCCTCAATTGCCTGAACCACCTCAGCTCCTAAATTTTTTAAATTATTCATTTCAGAGCTGGAATGGACTTTAAAAGGAACTAATCAAACTCGTTTTCAAAATACGAAGTGCCTTCCCTGGTCTCAAACAGTTAAATCACTGCTCGGTCCACACCGCGATCCAGGGTGCAACGTGGCATGGTAGCTAAAGCGTGGGCTCTGGTGTCTAACCAACACACGCTCCAGAACCAGCAGGAAGAAGTGATGCGGGTATTTATTTGTAGTCTACATGGGAAACCCAAGAAAATTGACTAAAGAGGAGCCAGCTCTTCCTAGTCATGTTTCTGAGTGAAAAGAATGAATATTATTAAAGTGTCAATTATGCCTCATTAATTTTAGGTTGAATTCTGTAGGCAGAACAGACAACAATCAAATTCTGAAAAGGAATATTGAGGGCAAATGTGTCTTAAAGATATATATACATGAACATAATAATTATTAAAGGATGTGCCAGACAAAACAGGGAAAGAAAGGGTACCCTATTTAATAATTAGCAATGAAAAAACTTAATGATCCAATTAGAACAAAGGCATTTTGTAGCTGCCTTTTACACCATGGGAGAAAATAAATTCCAGTTGAATTAAAAGCAGGGAATGTAAATTTGCCACACAATAAGAAAACTAGAAAAAAGAAGGTGGGAAACGGACTTTGGCCCAGTGGTTAGGGCGTCCGTCTACCATATGGGAGGTCCGCGGTTCAAACCCCAGGCCTCCTTGACCCGTGTGGAGCTGGCCATGCGCAGTGCTGATGCGCGCAAGGAGTGCCGTGCCACGCAAGGGTGTTCCCCGCGTGGGGGAGCCCCACGCGCAAGGAGTGCGCCCGTGAGGAAAGCCGCCCAGCGTGAAAAGAAAGAGCAGCCTGCCCAGGAATGGCGCCGCCCACACTTCCCGTGCCGCTGACGACAACAGAAGCGGACAAAGAAACAAGACGCAGCAAATAGACACCAAGAACAGACAACCAGGGGAGGGGGGGGAATTAAATAAATAAATAAATCTTTAAAAAAGAAAAAAAAAGAAAAAAGAAGGTAAATATATGAATTTTTACTGGGAAAGGGCTTTAAAAATATAAAACATGAAACCTGCTAAGGAAAAGATAAATACATTTGGCTACATAAATATATAAAACTTATGTACATAAAAAAATTGAGACCCTATGATTAATGAGAAAATGACAGACAAGGAGTTAGTACTCATTCCTTCCTTTACCCACCATGTTATGCTGTTGAACACCTGCCATGTTACGTCCTTTCTCTGTGCTTGTTGTACAGCAGTAGGCTACAGACAAAAACACCTGCCCCTGTAGCAGGGAGAGCTTACAATAAAAATAATTAGGAGACCAAGCAGTAACCCCCTCCCTTACAGAAAAATGTGCAAAGGACAGGAGCAGACCATTCACCTCACGTAAAAATGGCAGCTAGTAAGTCTGTATTTGTAATGGTCTAAATTCTGCCAGCAACTGGCACCACCGTGTGGGGCCTCGCTGCTGGCAGGTCAAGCCTTTGCCAGCAGCTGCTGATCTGTCCTCGTGCCTTCAGCCGTGCCTGGCCATCTCTGCTTTCAGGGACCCAGGTTCTGGAGCCTACAGCCTGCTTTGGTACCTGGTTCCTGCATGCGAAGTCCATATAACCCTGGGCAGATTGCTTCACCTCTCTGTGCCTCAGTTTTCCTCATCTATCAAGTGCAGATTAAAATAGCACCTACTGGGAAGCAAATGTAGCTCAAGCAAAAGTAGGTCCAGCAACCACAAACCTACCACGTGGGAGGTCCGGTGACTCCTAAAGAAGATGCACAAAACAGCGAGCTGGCATGGCAGACTGATGCAACAAGATGACACAACAGGATGATGCAACAAGGAAACAATGAGAGACACAACAAGCAGGGAGTGGAGATGGCTCATATGGGAGGTTCTCAGTTCAGTTCCCAGTGCCTCCTAAAAAAACAAAAACAAAAAAAAAAAAACGAGCAGACCGTGAGTGCAAACAACGGGGGTAGGGGTGGGGGTGGAGAAATAAATTTTAAAAAATAAATCTTAAAAAAAAAAAACTAGTACCTACCTCAGTGTTAGGATGAACTGCCAAAATATGTAAGCTAATACATGTAAAGTGCTTGCTTACACAGTGCTTGGTGCCGAGTGACTTATTTTTTCTTCTTTTTATTTTTTTTTTGAGGTACCCGGGCCCCATTTGTGGTGGCTACCCTGAGTTGGTTTTCACACTTGTATGTTGTTTGTTTGCTCGTTGTTTCTTTTTAGGAGGCAACGGGCCGAACCCGGGACCTGCCACGTGGGAGGCAGGGGCTCAAGCACTTGCACCAGCCCCGCTTCGCGAGGGAGTTCTTAGTAAATAACAGTTAACGTGGTCCCCCCAGGGAGGTCCAGGGGCGGTCCTAGATGGGCAGTTGTAGGGGTAGAAGCTAAACACCCCTCCCCACAGGTCGTGGGAGTGGGGTCCCTGCTCACGGCGGCCCCACAGCCCTCCCCGCCGGGGAAGCTCAGGCCCAGGAGCCAGCGCCTTCCCTGGGTGCCGTCCCGTGCGGAGGCTGCATCGTGGGCCATGCAGCGCCTGCATTCCCTTCTGCTGACCTCGTGAACTAGCTCTTGATGGTTCACTGCGTTCTAATAAGCCCCTACCTTGCCTGTGTCTCGAGCCAATGAGAAGCAATGGAAGAGACTCGACGGAAGGCCTCTAGAAACCACCCAGGCAACAAGTGAGCAGAGAAATCGGGGAGCTTTCCTCCCACAGCCTTGCTGAAAGCACCCCTCGTCCTTGCGTGTTCTTCTGCCCGCGGCTCGAGCATGCCCACAGTGAACACCACAGCCCCAGGTGGTATTTCCATACAGCGCATCCTGCCTTGCAAACGGCCGAGGTAGCAAAACCGCCGTTCTCCCAGGTGAGAGGGAGATGGAAGGTTCACATTCCAAACAGCTGATAGGAAACTGCAGGGTCTCTTGCATCCTTGACTCAGGAGCAAGGCCGTGAATAACTAAAACTTCTGAGACGTCTTTATGACCCTGCTCCTTTATAAAGCTCCTTAAGGAAGGAGAAAGCACTGCATGGAGAATTGTGACCCTGGTATAACTCTAGGGCTATCATGGCTCACAAAACCAAGCTATATTTCAATGTGACAATAAAAACCTAGCTCCTGGCCACAAATATAGATGTCCAAAAACATAGAATATGTCCAAATTCTTGTTTTCTAATTTGGAAATTCTCCAACTCTCAAGATTTGCAAACAGGAATATTATACTTCAGCAAAAATTCATATTCAAGTATATTAATGCAGTTGTAAAACATAGGACAGATAAGATATATGGCACTGGTACATGAATATAAAATTAATAGAAATCTTTTGAAAATGACTCCTCATTGCAGATTTGATTTTAATTGTAGCAGAGCCTGGTTTCACCTTAGTTTTTCCTGAACTCATGTTCTCTGTGATAGTCCACAATTAAATGAAGCATTTACATAAGGACAGTTTTGCCTAGTGAACAATACACAGAGAACTATTAACTTCATAGAATATCCCAGTGATAAACTATAGGTCAGTTGTATAAATGAGTAAAACTGACTGTTTTAGAAAAACAGTAAGGACTGGTAGAGACTGTAAACTAAAGATAAGCCTCCCTACCTAAAGGGGGCAGCATCTACTCAATTCCCACCAATTGTTCCATTTAGGATGAGTGTCCACGGATGCAAGATCTTCCAAGTTTTTTAAAGCAAATCAGAAATCCTGATTTCTATGAAAACATTCCCAATTTTTAAATTTTAAATCCTATGCAAAAAAGCAAACTAAATCACTATACAAACAAATGAAACACACCTGAAATCCAGAAATGGTTCATAGGTTACAGTTTCCAAGCTCTGTGGCTAGAGTCGGATTTGAAATTTTTTTAGGTGATTTACTATTTCAAATGTCATTTGTGTTTCACAGCAAATGGAGAATTCTCCTAAAGCATTGGATAGGAAAATATAAATGCATAAAGCAATAACATTGATTGCTTAAACCAGAACATTTTATCCATATAAGAACCATCATTAGAAACTTTAATAAGCCACAGAATGCAGAATTTTCTGGCATTTTATGAATCAAGCTAGCTGCATGGGGCAGCCTAACCAAGTTTCTTTCTTTCTTTCTTTCTTTCTTTTTAAGATTTATATTATTTATTTCTCTCCCCCTCTCCCTTGTTGTCTGCTCTCTGTGTCCATTCACTATGTGTTCTTCTTCGTCTGCTTGCATTATCTGGTGGCACTGGGAAACTGCATCTCTTTTTTTGTTGTGTCATCTTGCCGTGTCAGCTCTCCATGTGTGTGGCACCATTCTTGGGCAGGCTGTGCTTTTATCATACAGGGTGGCTCTCCTTATGAGGTACGCTCCTTGTGTGTGGGGCTCCCCTACGCGGGGGACACCCCTGCGTGGCACGGCACTCCTTGCGCGAATCAGCACTGCGCATGGGCCAGCTCCACACGGGTCAGGAGGCCCTGGAGTTCGAACCCTGGACCCTCCATATGGTAGACAGATGCTCTATCAGTTGAGCCACGTCTGCTTCCCCTAACCTAGTTTCTTGAATAAGGATTTCCCATGATGCCCTATCACAGACCTATTAAATTATGGAGTTCCGAAGAACAAACCATGGGTAGCTGATGAGTAAATACTTCAGTTCATTTAGCACTAAAAGCTATCTGAAGCATAGGTTAAATGTGTTCTAAGGCAATTGCTTCAGATTAAGAAGCTGACACTTGCCCTTCCTGCCTATTTCCATTTCCACTTTGTGTCCTAACTTTCTTCTTCCAGATCAGTCAGTTCTCTCTTCCTGGTCCAACTGCATCATCTCTATGATACCAGTAATTCTTCTTAATTATCTAAGCAGATCATTTCTATTGGTTGTAAAATACATTATTCCATTTTCTTCCCCCAGACTTACATAATCTGCAATATTACCCTCAGGCTAATATTTAAAAATGAGTCTCAGGAAGCCTTAGCACCCTGTCCTCACACCCGCTACCTCCTGCTGCTGAAAAGCTCCCCTGCCCCTTGTCCATCTGCATGAAGACAGTGGCGGTCCTTGCGGGGAGTGCCGGGCTGGCTTCCGATTCACGGCACAAATGGAAGCAAAACAGGCTTCTGGCTTTCTTTCCCGCCTCCTCTTCCTTAGTTTGTTCATCTTGCCGTGTTCAAGAGCTACAGAAGATTCCTATTATAAATGATGAATTAGAGTCAGGCCTTCAAAACCAAAAAGGAAAAAAAATAGTTGGGGAATCCCTGTGGATTCAGCACTCACAGTAGAAAGCCATAAGAAATTTGGTTTTCCCATGAGTAGACCTCTGGGACGGGGGTGAGGGAGGTAGGGCAGGGGTGAGGTGTGCAGGAAGTGACAGGATCACTCTGCCCTTAAAGAAGCATCGTGTGGAAGTTAATGACTACGTTTAGAAACGTTCAGAGAACAGGAAACCAGAGGCCAGCTACTGTGTCTGGCCCTAGAAATACTAAGATGGAAAAGACAATACTAAGTTATCTTATTGAGATAAGGTAGATAAAATGTGAGCTTGTCCTCAGGGATCTCAGAGTCTTAGAACAGATAATTTAAATGTAATGTTTACAGTAGTCACAGTGTGTACCCGATGCGGAGGAAGTACAGCGAAGCAAGAGTGAAATCCTCTGTGAGGGAGTGAGGGAGGGCTTCAAGGAAAGTTTAGCTGCTGGAACAGGGTTCTGAAGAAAGAGTTGAGTGGAAAGACTAATGAGGAGGGGCCTTCCAGGCATGATGGAGAAGCGCCGATGTAACTAAGGAGGAAGAGGCGGCAGATCTGCCCCAACCTAACAAAGACGTGGGCTCTTCCCAGTCCCCAAATGTAGACATGTCTGCGTAGGGGGCCTTGAAATCATGAGACTGCTCAGAGCCAGTCAGGCTAGCTGGGGTCGATTAGTAAAGAGGAGAATTCTAAGCAGTGGACGGTGCAGGTTGACCAAGGCAGGAGAGGGGGCCCCTGAGGCTGGGGCGGACGTCTGGGGGAGGCCGAGCAGCGAGAGCCGGTGAGTTCTGCTCGTTGGAGCCCAGAGCCGCTCGTTGGTTGGCAGCAACACGAACCAGGGAGTGATGAGAAATTAGAGCAGGGTTTTTGTTTCTATTTAAGATTTATTTTTATTTATTTATTTCTCTCCACTCTCTCCTTATTTTGCATTTGCTCTGTCCGTTTGTTGTGTGCTGATCCTCTTTTTTAGGAGGCACTGAACCTACCGCGGATCTCTGGTGTGGTAGGCAGGAGCCCAAACACAGGAGCCACCCATTTCCCTAGAGCAGGGGCTCTTAACCTTTTTTGTCCCACAGACCCCTTTGCCAGTCAGGTGAACACCAAGGACCCCTTACTAAGTCCACGCTACATTGTGTATTGTTTGATGATTATATCACACCTGCACCCGCACAAAAATAACGTGTTTTTGAATTTCAATTCCAGCTCAGGGACCCCTCGTTAAGAACCCCTGGCTTAGAGTACTTAGGGCAGGACCCCCTGGTGTAGAGCCTTTCAGCCCACCTGCCTCGGGGAGGTGTGAACCATCCAAACCAGGAGGGCAAAGGCACAGGCGGAGCGAGAGCTCACCTGCAGCGCAGGTACAGAGACCCACAGGTTCTATGGTCATGGCAGATGGGGTTCAGTGCCATCTCAGTTGGCCCTTCTTTTGAGTTTGTGTTTCTGTGTGATGGAGCTGGACTCAGATCTGAGCTTGGTCCACAAGCCTCTCCTGTTACTTTTACCGGAACTGCAGTTAATGCTGGGGTTTAATGTATACCCAGGGGACGTCAATCTCTGTGCTAGCCAGGCCCTGAGCCTCAACAGACTTCAGCTCCTACGCTCTGGTTTATAGGACTTACCCCACTCAGCTAACATGGAGGTGAAGAAGGTCAACCACCACACCAGGGAGCCAAGAGTGCCTACAACTGAAAGCAGGAGAATTGCATCCAGTATCCATGTGGAATCTAAGCCCCCTCTTGACATAGATGTGGAGTGGACACAACCATCCCAGGGTCCACAGGATGGAAGAAGAGTATGGATTAGAGTGGACTTACTGATATTCTATTCATGAACTATTGTGATTAGTCATCGAAGAAAATGTGGCATTGGTGTGGAGAAAGTGGCCATGGTGGCTGCTGGGGGTAGGGAGTGGGAGGAAGAGATGAGATGTGGAGGTGTTTTGGGGACTTGGAGTTGTCCTGGGTGGTGCTGCAGGGACAGTTACTGGACATTGTATGTCCTCCCCTGGCCCACTGGGTGGACTGGGGGAGAGTGTGGGCTATGGTGTGGACCACTGACCATGAGGTGCAGCAGTGCTCAGAGATGTATTCACTAAGTGCAATGAATGTCTCATGATGATGGAGGAGGTTGTTGTTGTGGGGGGAGGAGTGGGGGGGGAATATATGGGACCTCATATTTTTTTAATGTAACATTTAAAAAATAAAGACAAACAAAGAAGATGCAGTGCTGGCTGGGGAAAACAGGAGAAAGGCGGGTCGGAAGGATCGGAGGCAGCGAGTGGGGGCGAAGGGACAGGAGCAGCTCTGGCCGACAAGCCCGCCCACGGCCCACTGCGGGGGAGCCCCAGCGCAGGCGGGAGGGGGGAGCCGGGGCTGCGGCTGAGGGGGGCCCGCGCACCCCGGTGGCCGACCCGCGGGCCGCAGGCTGCCGGGCACCCGCCTCTGCCGCCCTCGGGGACCCCAGCCCCAGCCCCCGGCGCCAGGAAGCCCCCCCGTTAGCCCCGGCGGCGCCCGTTCTCCCCGCGTGCGCGTGGCGGAGCGTGGGCGTGAATCCCCTCCCCGAGGACGCGCGGCTCCGGCCGCAACACAGGCCCCAGCGCAGCGAGGCGGGGCTCGGAGGCGCGGGAGGGCGCGGGAGGGCTCCGCGCCAGAGACGCCTAGCGGCGGGGGCCGCGCCCCTGGTCCCGGCCGCCCCCCAGGTCCTGGCCGCCCCCCCCCCCCCGCCCCAGGTCCTGGCCGCCCCCTCAGGTCCTGGCCGCCCCCTCAGGTCCTGGCCGCCCCCCCCCCCAGGTCCTGGCCGCCCCCTCAGGTCCTGGCCGCCCCCTCAGGTCCTGGCCGCCCCCTCAGGTCCTGGCCGCCCGCCACCCCCCGGGTCCTGGCCGCCCGCCCCCCCATGTCCTGGCTGCCCCCCCCCAGGTCCTGGCCACCCCCTCAGGTCCTGGCCGCCCCCTCAGGTCCTGGCCGCCCCCCCCCCCAGGTCCTGGCCGCCCCCTCAGGTCCTGGCCGCCCCCTCAGGTCCTGGCCGCCCCCACAGGTCCTGGCCGCCCCCCTGCAGGTCCTGGCCGCCCCCTCAGGTCCTGGCCGCCCGCCACCCCCCCGGGTCCTGGCCGCCCGCCCCCCATGTCCTGGCCGCCCCCCCCCAGGTCCTGGCCGCCCCCTCAGGTCCTGGCCGCCCCCCCTCAGGTCCTGGCCGCCCCCTCAGGTCCTGGCCGCCCCCCCCCCAGGTCCTGGCCGCCCCCTCAGGTCCTGGACCGCCCCCTCAGGTCCTGGCTGCCCGCCCCCCCCGCCCCCTGGTTCCTGACCACCCCCTCAGGTCCTGGACCACCCCCTCAGGTCCTGACCGCCCCCTCAGGTCCTCGCCGCCCCCCAGGTCCTGGCCGCCCCCTCAGGTCCTGGCAGCCCCCCAGGTCCTGGACCGCCCCCTCAGGTCCTGGCCGTCCGCCACCCCGCCCCCTCAGGTCCTGGCGCCCCCCCCAGGTCCTGGCTGCCCCCCCCAGGTCCTGTGCTCCCCCCCAGGTCCTGGCTGCCCCCTCTCAGCCAGGCCGCGGGTCCCCGGCCCCCGCAGCGGACGGGCGGGGAAGAGGCCGGGCGCGGGACACACTTCGGCCTTTCAGCTCGAGGGCCCCGCGGCGGGAGCCACAGGCCACTTGAGGCTTAGGAGGTATCGCGGTGGGCCAGGGGGAGTCCCAAGGGCTGGTGTGGGGGGCTCAAGTACCCCCACCGCCCCCTCGGCCCGGCGCCTGTCGTGATCCCCCTACATGGAGGAGGAAGTGGAAACGAGAGGGAAGGAACAGGCCGAGCTCACCCAGCCAGGGGGCCTGCCTGCAGAGGCCGCGCCCTCGTCACCCGTCTGTCCTTCAGGAAGTGCAGCCGTCCCAGGTCCCAAGTGACAGGGCAGCTCCCCACCGGCAAGGGTCCACGACTTTCAAGCCACAGTGAAGTCAGAAGCACCGCTGCCAAAGCATGGGTGCATAGTTTTAGAGCAACTGAGAAAGAAATACCACTGCCTCTAAGCACGTTTCAAAATTCCTCTAACATAAAGGCAAAGTAAGACAGGCGTGAACAAGTAAAAGGATTTTAAAAATCTGCTTGACAATAAAGCAACCTAAAAATGAAAAACGGGGGAAATCTACATGATACTCCTTAGAAAAGCATGGCTAAATTTACTAACATTCCCCAAACCCTTAATGGAAGAGATGTTTTACAGAGAAGGAACCAAAAATGAATGACAAAAAAATGGAAAAGACACCCAACCTGTTTAATCATTTTCTAAATGTAAAGTAAGCCAACAGAGGGAGAGTGTTTTTCACCTGTAAAGTTTGCAGCCACGAGCCCCCTCAGTTTCTCCATTGTCAGTTCCATACCCGAGAGGTCAAGGTCGTTTTCTCCCTTTTCAACGGCATAACTGCTTTCAGCAGTCATGAGAAACCTGGCTCCGGGGTCCTCACATTTGCTCATCACCAGTCCCTTCTACATATCCAGTCTCCCGTCACCCACCGCCCAGCCCCTTGTCTGCTGGGACTCTGACACCCTGTGCAGGCTGCCACCTCCCCCGCCCCAGCCTGGTGCCCGCTTCACCCCTCGTGGGTTCGTACACCCTGCGCTCTCCCGCCCTCCCACCCGGGCACCCTCCGTGGCCACCCTCCTTCCCCGCTGGGCTCTGCCATTCCCCTCTGCGGATGCCCACTGTTTGATCCCAGCTTTAATTCAGACACTTCCAAAATGATACATCTGCTGGTGTAGATAACTGGCTCAAGGGCCTAGGTGTTGTTTTCTTTAATTAGAGAAGTCGTGTTTTTACATAAGGAGCATACAGGACATACAGGATTCCTGCACACCGCCCCACCACCAACATCTTGTGCTGGTGTGGAACATTTGTTACAATTGACAATAGCACTTTTTAAACAATTGTATTTTTCAACAGGCGTTACCCTTTGTTGCAATTGATGAAAGATCATTAAAATAGATCTATCACCCATTGTTTGCATTAGATGTATTTTCCCCCATAGGCCGTAGTTCTTTTTTTAAAAAAAGATTTATTTATTTCTACACCCCCCACCCCCACCCCACACCCCTCATTGCCTGCTCTGTGTCCATTTGCTCCGCGTTCCTCTGTGTCTGCTTGTCTTCTCTTTAGGCGGCACCCGGAACCGATCCAGGACCTCCAGAGTGGGAGAGAGGTGCTCAATCTCTTGTGCCACCTTAGCTCCCTGATCTGCTGTGTCCCTTATTGTGTCTCTGTGTTTCTTTTTGTTGTGTCATCTTGATGCACCAGCTCTCCACTTGGGCCAACTTGCTGTGCAAGCCAGCACTCCTGTGTGAGCCCGCACTCTGCTCAGCCCAGCTCGCCACATGGGCCAGCTCTCTGGGTGGGCCAGCTCGCCTTCACCGGGAGGCCCTGGGATTTAAACCCTGGACCTCCCATATGGTAGATAGGAACCCACTTGAGCCACATCTGTTTCCTGCCATAGATCTTTTAATATGAACTTCCAAATTCTTTCTTTATGGACTCTGCAAACTCACCCTTGAGTGCCTGTCTAACCACATTTTGCTGTCATCGAGTGTGGTCATTTTTCCCCCAGTGTCTTTCTCTTGTGGCTCCTTCCCATAACGGATACACCAAGGACAAAGAGATGGAATCTTAGAGCACTTTACAGAACTGTCTCATCTAGCTCGACACGCCCAGGTCTGCATTTAAACAGCCTACAGCCGATGGGTTTGGATCCTCTGAGTTGGTGAACCCAGTACAGTTACCACCTTTCTTCAGCGAGTTCGCTCTCTCCACACTCCAAAAGGAGGAACTGAGCACTCGTACCGCGTGCTGGGCTTTGCAGGGTTGGCAAGGATACATGGCTCAGTCTCTACCTTCAGAGACCTCAGATTTTTTAGAAGACCAGATGATCTCACTAACACAGTGTTTGTTACTTCAGTTTTCTGGTGTTTCAAGTTACTCATATGGAAAGTGGAACATCCAGAATCTTCTAGCACCAATATTCTGAGTGATTCCAAAATCATAACCCATTACCTTTTTTGTTTTTAAATTAGAGCAGTTGTAGGTTTACAGAAAAATCATGCAGACAGTACACAGTTACCATATATCACCACTGCCACACCCCCACATAGTTTTCCCTATTGCTAACATTTTGCATTACTGTGAAAACCTTGTTACAATTGATGAAACACTATTATAATAACTATGCCATACACTATAGTTCAGAGTTGACGTTATGGATCGCTCTTTATGCTGCACCGTTCTGTGGAGTTTCTTTTTCTTTCTGGTAACTTACATGCAACCTAAAATACCCCGTTTTATCCACTTTCAAACATGCAATTCAGTGAGGCTGATTACATTCACCAAGTTGTGCCTCCATCACCATCATCCATTGCCAACACTTTCCATCACTGCAACCCCATCTCCCTGTACCCTGGTCTGCCTCTCCTCAAACACAAAGGCTGTGCTCCAACCGGACCAGCCTCCCAACCTCCAAATACACACGTGTCCTCACAGCCGTTAGCATAAGTCATACTATTAGCTCCTGCTCACTAAGCAGCTGCCGTGCACACATTATCTCATTCAATTCTCACAATTCTACTGCAGTTATATTTTTAATTTTTCTTTATTTATCGCCCCCTCCCCCCAGCGCGATGATTCTCTCACCTGTCTGCTCACTGTCTGCTCACCTTCTCCAGGAGGCACCAGGAACCAAACCCAGGACGCCCCACATGGGAGGCGAGTGCCCAACAGCCACAGCCACATCCGCTCCCCACGGGCTGCGGTGCCTGCTGGCTCGCGGCCTCTGCTCGTTCAGGCCTCTGCTCGCTGCGGCAGGTGCAGCGTCTTCTTTAGCAGGCACTGGGACAGAATCAGCACCTCCCCTGTGCTAAGCAGGCACCCAACTGGCTGAGCCACATCCCCGTCCCTGTTGCAGCCATTTAAATCCTCACTCTTCGTATAATCCTCACTCTTCTTAAAGAAGATCTCGGTAAATAATAATAATAATAATAATAAAGCTGAGCCCAGTCGAGTCCGACTCCCAAGGGTGTGCTCTCCCATGGCTGCAATGCGTCGCCTCCCCACCTTTTATTTGACCCCTGCATTCCTCCCCCTTTCCCTTCCTCTTTGTTTTGCCAAGTCTGAGCCATCCATCAAGGTCCAGCCGACATCCCCACAGAATTTCCCGACTCTTCCCTGGCCACGATCTCTCCAAGGAAGCGGAATCACAGCCTGACAGACTCTTCACAAGGTCATTTGGTGAGTGGTTGGCAAAGTGGAAGGGGTCGTGTCCCCAAGGAATGCTCGAGGAACCCCAAGCTGACCTCGGTGACGTCCCTGGCGCTCTCCTCCCTCTGGGTGGAAACTTCTCAGGTAAACCGTCCTCCTAACCGCTGTAGCTTGGAAACGCCCCCTGGGTGAAGGCCTTCTGAGCTCCCCACCTGATGGGTGTGGAAAGGAATGTGGGTATGTGAAAAGAAAGTGTTCAGTGCTTGGAAGGGAAGAAGACTGTATCAGGAAAATGTACAAGTGGGTGTACGGAGGCCACTGCGGTTGTGGCTCTGAGCCTCTCCAGCCCTCCAGGCCTGGGTGCTTAGTGCAGTTATGTCCTCTGCCGCATTCATAGTTGGAGGAGTCACTCCCCTGACCCACTATCCCTCTCCTCCTCATAGGGCGACTGCGGGAGGTACAATGTGACTCAGGGTTGTGGGCTCAAAATTGATCTGCATCTGGAGTAAGAGGCTCGTTAGCCCCGAGAGCTGCCTGGCAGCGTTTTTAGGTGAATTAGTGGCTTCACCTGAAGACCTGCTGCGCAGATGTCAGCCTCAGTTGACACAATATCCTACTTCCTCGTCAGCAGCCTCGGAGGAAGCCCGGGGACTGGCTGAGCCTCGTGGCTGTTAATTCCTACTATTTTTGAAACCCAGTGAAAGACCTAGGAAGAGCAGCCTGCCCTCCTTCCAGTAGGAACACCCCAGGAGACAGCACCGCAGCAGCAGGCCCGGCTTGGACTTGTCCGGAGGCCCGCTCTGCGCCGCGCCTTCCTCGACGTGCCCCAGCGATCCCGCTTCTCCCTCACCAGTCGGCTCCTGCTGGCGCCAGGGGAGCTGCTGGTGGAAGCTCCTGGGAGCTCCAGCACGCGTCTTTCCACCCTCCTCTCCAGGCTCGTGGAGGCACGGTCAACTTCCTGCACCTCTCACCTGGCACCACTCAGGGGACGTGGTCCTAAAACTGGGGCGGAGGAAGCGGGCGTGTGAGACCACGGCCATAACCTCCGGGCCCAGCTCCAGCGACTGTCCCCGCCCGCTCCCGCCCTGAAGAGGACAGGAGGGCGAGGAAGAAGGTGGCGGGTTCGCCCCTCCTGTCCTTGCGCCCTGCAACTTCTCAGCCAGCAGAGGGCAGTGGAAGCAACGCCGGGCCACTTTCTGGGCCCGACTTTTACGGAAGAGGCCACTTCACTTCCTGTCCCTTGGGACTCTCACCTCGGAATCCAGTCATTTATTATGAGAAGCCAGGCGGTCCACGGAGAGGACTGGGTGCCCGGGGAATAAGGCCGAGCGCCCAGCCAGCAGCGCCGGTTCTCCAGCCGCGGGAGAGCCGTCCTGGAGGGGCCTGCGGCACCCAGCTGAGCCGCACCCAGCTGAGCCGCACCCAGCTGAGCCGCACCCAGCTGAGCTGCGCCAGCTGAGGCCACGGGGCAGAGCGCGGCCTCCTCCACCCCATCCCTGTCCAAACCGCACATCTGCCTGCCGCTGTGCGACGATTTCTTGGGTAACAACAGATAGCCACGGCTCCAGCTTCCCTTGCGGGAGCTCAGGGAGGTGTGCTGGCACTCCAGCTGTCACGAGGGAGTGCCACGAAGCCTCTCTGTTCTCCTGATGAAGTGAGGCTCGGAGACTGGGGCCAGCACTCAGCATCTTCAGCACTCTTTCCAGCCTTCTCTCCCCCTAGCCTTTACGTGTATCTGGTCTGGGGAACCTACCCAATAGTTGTCACTAAAAATAAATGGGGGAAGCAGATGTGGCTCAAGCGATTGAGCTCCCACCTACCACATGCGAGGTCCCCAGTCTGGTGCCCAGTGCCTCCTGGAGAAGCCGAGCAGGATAGCGAGCTGACGCCATGGGCAGGCGTGGCGAGCTGATGCAACAAGATGACACAACAGGGAGACCCAAAGAGGAAAGACAATGAGAGGCAACAAAAGCAGAGAGCTGAGGTGGCTCATGAGCTCGAGCACCTCTCCTCCACACAGGAAGTCCCTGCTTTGGTTCCTGGTGCCTCCTAAAGAGAAGACGAGCAGACACAGAGAGCACACAGCATACCCACACAGGGCGCGGACCGCAAATGCCAACATGAAAGGAGTGAATAAATAAAATAAACCTTAAAAACAAGTAATGGACCTCAGTCATCTTATCTCCCAGATCCAACTCTTCCCCAAGGGGGGGGGGGGCCTTAGGGGACCGCTTCTCCACTTAGCACAGGCTTTGCGGCAGGTGGAAAGCCGCGCACGGAGGAGGAGATCCAGGGGAAGAGGGTGTCTCGGGAGCTGAGGGGGAAGGAGTTTGAGATCAAGGTCATGAGCATCAAATACACCAGGAAACCCAAATAAGGTGACGAGGGCCGGGGCCTTCGCTGGCAGGTCGCTTGGTGTTTAACACGGAGGGAGCTACGCCGCTTGCAGAGCCGGAGCGGCAGAGGGGAGCGGGTGGCCACTAGGCGGGGGGCGGGGGACAGGGACCCAAAATTAGGCGGGTGGAGGGGGGGTGCGCGGGAGGCGGGCAGCGGGAACAGAGGAGAGCGCCCAGTCCCCCGCGTGGGAGAGGCGGGCGGGCCGCGGGAAGCGTCCCCGCACCAGCTGCCTCCGCGCGCTCTGCTCCACGGCCTTCCACGGAGCGGGACAGAGCGCTTCCCAGCACCAAGGCCTCCTCCGCGCGTGCGCCCGTTCCCTTCTGCAAGAGGAGAAAGCATCGCCTCCCCCGGGGGGACCTGGGGGGCTGCCCACGCTTCCCGCCGAGCCACCCTGCGCCCCCGGGGCGGCCGCCGCGGGAACACGCGCCCCGGGCCGCGCGGGGAACCCGCCCCGGTCGCCGGAAGGGCTTTTCCCGCCGCAGCCACCCGCCGCGGGCCCCCAGCCGGCAGGCACGCCCGGGCGGCTAAGCCCGGGGTTTCTCTGTTTTTAGGCAACAGTGGAAAGCAGAGCCCGCTTCCTTCCCGCAGGGTCGGGGCTTTCCTGGGTGGGGGGAGGGCACCCTGTTCAGGGGCCTGCAGCCGAGCCCCCAGGGGACCCCGGGGAAGTGCCCCCGCCCTCGCGCGCGGTTCCCAAGGCGCTTCTGTTCGGTTACCCAGCTATGACAAAGGTCCCTCTTACGGATCTTTCTTTTTCTTTCTTTTTCTTTTTTTAAAGTGTTTAAATAACACTGAGCTTGAATTTCCCTTCCCTGCCCGGCTGAGAGCACGCCGGCTCGGAGGCAGGTGACGGCGGCCCCGAGGTGTCCTGCGCCCACCTGTGCGGGAGGGCGCGGGCTCACCTGGCCGCAGGGCGCAGGTGCGGCGGGCGCCGCCGCGGGAGGCCCGCGGGGAAGGGCCCCGGCCCTGCGTGGGCCACGCGGTGACTTCAGCTCCTCGCGAGGCAGCTCGAGGGACGCCGCGCCCAAAAAGGCGTTTGCCAAGGTCAAGGACCGAGACTCCCTCCGCGGGAGTTTCTGCGCGTGGGGAGGGAGCAGGGGCACAGCGAGATCTCGGAGGCGGGCGGCTCCAAATCGCTAACCCTGGGAAGTCTCGACGTCCTTCCTTCGTAAAGTGCGGATGGGTGACAAAAACGCCTCCTTCATAGGGTTATTGTGGGATTTTAGTAAGATGATATACAGGTAATGGTGAGGAATTCTACTGTAAAGCATGGAGCGTAAAAAATGCCACACTGAGCTTTTCTAAATCTTATTAAAACAACTTATCCTGTTATATTTTTAATGTAACATTTTGTATGATTTAATTTTTTTTTAATGTTTTTAAATCTCTTAAAACAACAACAAAAACCCGAGTGGCCTGTGTGGTGAGAAGCTGCACTGCGGCCCTGTCTGGGGCCCCTCGCCTGCCCTGGGGCCCCCGAGGACCCCGTGGGGCCTGGAGACCGGGGCTGGGCCTGCAGCCTCAGGCTGTGAGGGCTGCCGCGGGGACCCACCTCGTGTCCACGCCAAGCTGTCCCTCAGCCGACCAGCCTCCGGCCTCGGGCCAGCCTCTTTGGGGTGCCCCTTGCAGCCTCGCCCTCTGAGCCCCCACATCCCCAGCAGGCTTGGGTCATGGGCGCTGCTTGTCTTCATTCCCTACAGAACTTACGAAAAGCTCTGTCCTTAGCCAGCCTGGGGGAGCGCTGGCAATCTCTTGCCACTTGGCACCTTCCACCTCGTCCCCTCTGGAGACCTCAAACCCTGTCCAGTGCCCCGCAGGAGAGATTCCAACAATCCCCATCGCCAGGCAAGGAAGCCCAGGACCGGGGACAAAGGGGGACCAAGCCCCACACGACGGGGGCCACCCTGGAAACCGCGTCAGCACCTCGCACTCGCCCTGCTGTCTGCGGGAGGTCCCACACGAGTTTAAGGGAAGCCTTCAAAGAGTCGCCGGGGCAGGGCCGCGGGAGGCTGGCCCGCGGTGTAGAAACCATCGTGGGAGAATCGCAGGGGGTTTTGGGGTGACTGTCCAGGTATTTGTCGTCGTCGTCGTCGTTCTTACACACGGGGTCGGCAGCACAGGGCAGAGCAGCTCGCCCGCCCTGCCTAAGCCTTCGTGAGGAGCACGTCTGTTTCCTCAGAACCTAGAGAGGAAAACCAACTCAGGCTGTGGTGTTTCAGTGGTCTGCTTAAAAAAAAATTTACTTTCATTTATTTCATTTCTTTATCCCCACCCCCCACCTCCGTTGTTGTGCACTTGCTCTCTGCTCCCTGTGTCTGCACGTCCTCTTTTTAGGAGGCACCAGGAATTGAACCCAGGGCCTCCCATGTCGGAGGGTGGTGCCCAATCGCTCCAGCCACCTCCGCTCCCTGTGTGTTGTGTCTCTCATTGTGTTTCCTCGCCGTGTCTCTTTGTTGTGTCGTCTTGTGCCACTTTGTTGCGTCAGCCTGCCGCGCCAGCCCGATGCGTCAACTGGCCATCTCGGTCTTTAGGGGGCATCGGGAACTGAGCCCGGGATCGCCCACGTGGTAGGCGGGAGCCCACGGGCTTGAGCACGTCTGCTCTGTGACCTGCTCTGGATGAGCCCCTCCCTGCAGCCTTCTTTCAACCCCAAGCGAGCCGGGGGACGTGCCCGAGTGCGAGAGCTGCGCTGGGGCCGAGGCCGGGGCTGCGCTCCGCCGCCAGGGCTCCTGCCTGCGCCCTCCCCGGGCTGTGACTTAGCCTTAGGCTCGCGGCTAGGACGCGCGGGGCCTGCGGAGGGGGACCGCCGCCTGCCTTGCTGGTCACAGGTGTTCAGGGACACGTCCTGAGAAGGCCTGTCCCTGGTAGTCCTGTGCGGAAGGAGAGGCCCAGCTGACACAGCAGGCGTCCCGAAGCCGCTGGGTGCGCAGGCCGGGGGTACGCCGGGCGCCCCCGGCTCCCGCCCGCGGATCCTCCCCTGGAGGGCCCTGGGCCCCTGGCCTCCCTCTGCAGCCCTTCCCGCCCGAGCCTCCCGGCGGCCGCTGCAGGCCCCGCTCACGGGCGCGGCGCGAGGGGCGCGAGGAGCTGGAGCGCGGGGCTGGCGCGGGGTCCGCGTTCCCGGCGCTGGCTCAGCACGTCGGCACTTGGGCGCCCGCGGAGGCGGCTCTCCCCTTTTCACAGGGGAGGAAACCGAGGCTCCGCGGCGGGGCCAGCTTTGCGCCCGGGTTCACGCAGCCATCAGCCCCGCAAGCAGCCGCCCTCCAGCTCCGCGACAGGCGTCACCCGGGCCCCCGCCCCTCCTGGAGGGGCCTCCCCGGCCCAGCGGCGCGGCGGGCACAGCGAGCTGCCCCCCCCCCCCCCCCCCGAGAGTCGCCGTGGGGGGCTTGCCCGCCCCGCCGAGGCGCCGGCTGCGCGCAGAGGCTCGGAGAGGGTGCCCGGGAGCGTGCCGGGGGCACGGGGGCGGCCGGGAGCCAGCCGGAGGGCCGCCTGCAGCCCGCAGCGACGCGTCCACAGCGCAGAGCGCAGCCAGGAGCGGCGCCGGGCCTTCTCCCCGAGGAAACGAAGTCGCCCAGTGGCAGGTGAGCAGCGCGGAGTTTCTTCCTGGGCCTACTCAAGTTTCTGCCCCTGTCTTTTTTATTTTTCTAGGTGCCAGGGTCCTGGGATTGAACCCAGGATCTCGTATGTGGGAAGCCAGGGCGCAACCACTGAGCCACATTGGCTCCCCTGAGTCAGTTTTATCATTTGTCGCCCCCCCCCCACTTGTCTGCTCTCCGTGTCTATTCGCTGTGTGTTCTTCTGTGTCCGCTTGTATTCTTGTCAGTGACACCAGGACTCTGTGTCTCTCTTGGTTGCGTCATCTTGCTGTGTCACCTCTCCGTGTGGGCAGCACCATTCCTGGGCAGGCTGCACTTTCTTTCGCGCTGGGCGGTTCTCCTTACGGGGCGCACTCCTTGCGCGCATCAGCACTGCGCATGGGCCACCTCCACACGGGTCAAGGAGGCCCGGGGTTTGAACCCTGGACTTCCCTTGTCGTAGGTGGATGTTCTATCCATTGAGCCAAATCCTCTTCCCTATCATTTGTTTTTGTTTTTTTCAGGAGGCACTGGGAGCTGAACCTGGGACCTTCTATGTGGGAGGCAGGTGCTCAACTGCTCGAGCCAGCTCTGCTCCCTCAGTTTCCATTTTCGCAGAGAAAAATGTTTTGTGAGGCTCAATCATGACCAAGAGACCACAAGATGACTAGGAATAGATCCAGCATGGAAAAGAAACATCTAGAAACTTCCCAACGCTTCTTAGCCTCCATGAATCTTGTAAATATTAATTTAACCTGTTGGGTAAATTGGTAATAAAATTCTCTTTGTATTAGGGAAGTGGTAAAGTTAATAGGCTGCAGGCCAGAATAATTCTTCGGTGGCTTTACTGCCAGGCAGGCCAGCACCTCTCACTGCACTGAGAAGGGCTGAGCTGCTGCGGGACGCCGCATGACTGGAATAGCTGTATCGTTGGTGACTGGTGTTCCAGTACTGAGACGCAGCCTGGCACGAGGTGGCCCTTCAACAATAAGAGACCACGATAACAAGTCTACAACGCGGTCTCCGTGGCACGAAATGAAAATTTAGAGGCTACAATTAATCTTATTGAGTCTCGGTAGACTCTGATAAATATTTTTTCCATGTCCATAGCTCAGGAAGGGGGCTGGAAACGTCTTCCTTGATGCTCAAAAGCACAGATCCTGAAGAGCCTTCCCAGGGCAGTTTAGAGTGGGAGGTGTCCTGGCCCTTTGGATGACCCAGCTGATAGCTGTCCCCAGTGGTCAGTACCGTAATAAATTCTGACTTTTGGACATTCAACGAGAAAAATCAAATTTTACCATTGAACTCAACAACAACAACAACAAAGCAATCTCAGTGAAACGTCTAGTGATGTCAGGATATGTTTAACAAAAGCTTATCACCTGACACTAACCTTCGGGAGTCCAAGGCGCTGGCTCACTTGCTCACCACGGTCCCTCTAACAGCAAAAACTGTTCCGTATCATCACTGTGGAAAGCTCGTCTTCCACGCATTTCATCCCTTCATTATATCATCAGTCAGGCTGGGGAAGGGAGAAGTCAATGGGGGGAAGCAGCTGTGGCTCAGTCAGCTGGGCTCCCGCCTACCATACGGGAGGCCCTGCGTTTGCGTCCTGGGGCCTCCCTGTGAAAGCAGGCTCGCCCGCACGCTGCAGAGAACCCCCCAGCCCACAAGCTCCGTGGAGAGCCAACTCAGCAAGGTGACGCAACAAAAAGGGAGACAAGCAGAAAAACAGAAGAGCACGCAGGGAATGGATACAGAGCAGACAGCAAGCAAGCCGGAAGGGGAGGGGAAATAAAATAAATAAATACAGACACAGAAGAACACACAGCGAATGGACACAAAGAACAGGCAGCACATAAAAAGCCACATGGGGGGATTAAAGAAAATGAACAAGAGATTTTTTAAAAAGTCAGTGGGAAACTGGCCCCTTTCCTATTAGACCATGGGAAAGAACTTTTTTTTTCCTGAGGGACCAGAACTGGGGGTTGGGCAGCAGACTTGGCCCAGTGGTTAGGGCGTCCGCCTACCACATGGGAGGTCCGCGGTTCAAACCCCAGGCCTCCTTGACCCGTGTGGAGCTGGCCATGCGCAGTGCTGATGCGCGCAAGGAGTGCCTGCCACGCAGGAGTGTCCCCCGCGTAGGGGAGCCCCACGCACAAGGAGTGCGCCCCATAAGGAGAGCCGCCCAGCGCGAAAGAAAGTGCAGCCTGCCCAGGAATGGCGCTGCACACACGGAGAGCTGATACAACAAGAAGACGCAGCAAAAAGAGACACAGTTTCCCGTGCTGCTGACAACGACAGAAGTGGACAAAGAAGACGCAGCAAATAGACACAGAGAACAGACAACCAGGATGGGGGCGGGGAGGGGGAGAGAAATAAATAAATAAATAGATCTTTAAAAAAAAAGAACTGGGGATTGAACCCAGAACCTCATATATGGGAGGCCGGTGCTTAACCACTGAGCCAGGCAGCTCCCGAGTTGGCTCATTGTCTGTTTGCTCACTGCTTGCTTGTTTTCTTTAGCATGCGCCGGAAACCAAACCCAGGACCTCCCACGCGGGAGGTGGGTGCTCAGCTGCTTGGGCCACGTCCGCTCCCAGGCCCCCGTTTCTGCCGCCACAATCTGAGTGACCCTGATGGCCCAGCTGGCCCCAGCTTCACTCCCTGCTTCACGTGTGGGTTGGGGTCCTGGGTTGTGTCGCTGTTGTGCTGCTCTAACTCAGGGCCTTCCGGTCACATCTCGTCCAGCTGGCGCTCTACGTGTTAGTGGCGGCTGTGTGGTAGGTTTGGGTTTTCCCTCGCGCTTGAGTCACCGCAGCTAGTGGCGCTTCCTGTGCAGACACGAAGCAAAGCCCTGGAGGAGCCGGAGGCAGGCTGCCGTGAGGAGCCGCCCCTCGGCTCCCCCACTGCCGGGCTCGGCCCTGCCTCCCTCGTTTCCTCTCGGGGGGCTCCTGCCTCCTCCCCCCGGCGGCCCTGAACTCTCCACCTGCCGGGCATCGTCCTGTGGCATGCACGCTGTGTCGTACTCGTGATCTCTGGGTTTGAACCCGCAGCCCGCTCACGGCTTCCCAGGGGCTCCCTGCTTTATCACTCTCCTTGCGCTGTCGTTCGGCTTCGGGTTTGACTAATAATCTCTGCGTGTCACACATTTCCCAGAGGGGTAATT
Source organism: Dasypus novemcinctus (assembly GCF_030445035.2). Lineage (NCBI taxonomy): Eukaryota > Metazoa > Chordata > Mammalia > Cingulata > Dasypodidae > Dasypus > Dasypus novemcinctus. Next base: position 5,150,248 of record NC_080673.1, on the reverse strand, counting down.
TGTTGGACGCTGGCAGAGCTTCCCACCTCGGGACACGCAGGCGATGGCCAGCCCGGGGGGGCACCCATCACAGGTGCTGAACGAGACCGCCCGTGCCAGGGACCTCTTGGGTCTGCACAGGCAGGGCTGCGTTTTGGAAGGGGGCAGCATGGGGGTGCCACAGTTGACACGTGAGGACGATGGCCACGTACACTGGACTGTGCGAGCCACGCTCCTCCTCTGCGCCTTGGTATCTGATTTTATCCACGCTCTCATCTGTGTACACGGGGTCACCACCGGCCTCCGTGCTGCTAGCCCAGCGGCCAGCCCTCGGGCCTCGTTCTCTCCGACACACCGCCATGGGCAGAGGCAGCCGCTCCGCGGAAGGCGTTCCTTCCCGTGGCGCCCGTCTCCTTTGCACCCCCCTTCTGACCGCCCCTTTCTCCGTCTTCTCTGCTGTTCTTCCCTCTGAGCATTCCAGAGCCCTCAGACCTTGTAGCAGTTTGATGTTATTGATGAATTCCCAAAAGAAATACTGGATTACGTTTGTAAACTAGTCTTTTCCTCTGTGCATATTAGACTGTATTGGACTCAGAGGCTTCACTTTTACTTGATTAAATAATGATTAAGGCTTTGATTGGGCCACGTCAATAGGACGTTGTGTTCCCGCCCCCTTGGTGGGCCGGGACTCACAGAGAAACAGCGCCGCAGGGAAGGACGTGGGGCTCTGAGCTGGAGCCCGGGACGTGAGCACACAGGAGAAGAACAAGAGGACTAGAGACGGCTCCTTAGACACAGCAGAAGCCCCGGGGAGAGAGGCTCACCTGACAGTCTACAGTGGAGAGAGCAGAGCAGCTGAGCCTGGAGAGAAACGAGCCCCAGGAAGAGAGGAGCCCGGGACGCCTGAGCCCTGGCAGACGTCGGCAGCCGTCTTGCTCCAACACGGGAAAATAGCCTTTGGTGAGGGAAGGAAATTATGCTTTATAGCCTGGTAGCTGTCAGCTCCCACCCCAACTACATACCCTTTATAAATGCCAACAGATCTCTGGTGTTTTGCATCAGCACCCTTCGGCTGGCTGCTATGGGACCTCTTTCTACTTTGCATGTGTTTATTCCCTCCGTGCTCTCGTTGGTCTGATTGCTTTGAATGCCCTCTCTGTCTGGTGACTCCTAAATCTGCCTCTTCAGCCCAGACCTCCCCAACTCCAGGTGCAGATCTCCTGCTCAACACTTGGTTGTCCAGTACTCATCTGAACTCAAAATGCCCAAAACTCGATATCCATTTTTATCAAACACCCCTACCTGATAGAAAAATCAACCACAACAAAAACAGCTCCTCTGGCAGTTTTCCCCATCTCAGCAACAACTTTATTCTTCAGGTTGCACAGGAAGAAAAAAAATCAATGAATGAATATATATATAATATATGTATATATAATTTATTTTTTACTTTTTTAAATATTTACTTTATTTCTCTCCTCCTCCACCTGTTGTTTGCTCTGTGTCCATTCGCTATGTGCTCTTCTGAGTGTGCTTGCATTATCCAGCGGAACTGGGAATCTGTGTCTCTTTTTTGTTGCGTCATCTTGCTGCGTCAGCCCTCTGTGTGTGCGGCGCCACTCCTGGGCAGGCTGCACTTTTTTTTCACGCTGGGTGGCTCTCCTTGCAGGGCGCACTCCTTGCATGTGGGGCTTCCCTATGCAGGGGCGCCTCTGCATGGCAGGGCACTCCTTGCACATGGCAGCACTGCATGTGGGCCAGCTCCACACAGGTCAGGAGGCCCTGGGGACCGAGCCCTGGACCCTCCATATGATAGGCAGACACTCTATCAGTCAGCCACGTCCACTTCCCTATGTAGTTTAAATAATCCATATGACATGATTTATTATGTTAGCATCTATTTTATATAGTCATTCTCAACTTCTCTTATTCTGTCACCCCTTATATCCAATCTACTAGCAAATCCTGTCCGTTTAACCTTCAGCTATGTCCAGAATCCAACCACTCCTCCCCGCTCTGTGCCTGGATTATTCTGCTTGCCCTCTAGTGGGTCTCCCTGTTCCACCCTTGCCTGCCGCAGTCTGTTCTCAACACAGCTCAGCCCAAGTGATCCCACTCAAGTGAAATCAGATCATGTCATTCCTCTGCTCCAAACGGGGTGCTGATGTGAAACACCAGGAATCTGTTGGCTTTTATAAAGGGTATTTATTTTATTTGGAGTAGGAGCTTACAGTTACCAGGCTATAAAGCATAAGTCACTTCCTTCACCAAAGTCTGTTGCCACGTGTTGGAGCAAGATGGCGCCGACGTCTGCCGGGGCTCAGGCTTCCTCTTCCTCTTAAGCTCCGTGGCCCCAGCTTCTTCCAGTCTCAGCTGTCGGCTGGGAGAAGTCTCATCTCTCTCCCGGGGCTCGATTCTCTCTGGGCTCAGCTGTCTGCTCTTTCCCATGTGTTGACTTCCCAGGGCTCCGGCTCAAAACTCCGACCTCCCTTCTCTCCGGTGCGGTTTCTCTGAGTCCCCACCCGCCTAGAGGCCGGGGACTCAACGTCGTATGACGTGGCCCACTCAAAGCCCTGCTCTTAATTTAATCATGCCCGGAGGAACAGACCTCTTTAAAGCATCACCCAATATCTACTTTTGGAATTTGTAAACGATATCAACCTGCTTCAGAAACTCCCTCTTTCGCTGAGAGTAAGTGACCAGCGCCCTGCGCGCCTCCCAGGCAGCCCCTCTGGACCCCTCACGTCTCTGACCCCTTTGCGTCCTCCTCCTCCTCCTGGGTGACTCGATCCGCTTCCTCGAGCGCACGGGACGCGCCCCTCCCTGGGCCTTTGCTCTTGGGGGCTTCGTCCTAAGAGATCCTGACTGCCCCGCCTTCGCGCCTTCTGGTCCTTACCTGGCTGCCACCTCTTCTGCCCGCCCTGTCAAAGTTGCTGCCACCCAGCCCTCCCACCAGAGCGCCTCTCTTTTCCCTCCTTCGTTTTGTTCCTTGGCGCAGACCACCACCAAACACCCTGTACGTGTCACTTGTTTGTCTTCCTTAGCGCCTGCCTCCCCTCTAGAACGAAAGCTGCACGAAGGTGGGGATTGGGGTCTACTTTGTTATCTATCGCAACCGCAGCACCTTGGAGAGCACCCGGAATGGCAATGTTTACCACTTCTTGAATAAGCGAATCCACGTCAATCATCGTCTCAGAACAAAGCACACTCGTATTCACCAGAGCTTATGGGTCAGGTGCTGTACGTGTGTGCAGTGTTATTTCATGGCTGTCGGCTATGGAGTCCTTTTTTTAAAAAAGATTTATTTTATTTCATTTATTTCTCTCCCCTTCCCCTTTGTTGTCAGCTCTCTTGTGTTCATTCACTGTGTTTTTCTGCATCCGCTTGCATTCTCAGCAGCACTGGTAATCTGTGTCTCTTTTTGTTGCGTCATCTTGCTGCGACAGCTCTCTGTGTGTGCAGTGCCACTCCTGGGCAGGCTGTGCTTTTTGCGGGGGGGGGCAGCTCTCCTTGCGGGATGCACTCCTTGCATGTGGGACTTCCTTATGTGGGGGACACCCCTGCGTGGCACGGCACTCCTTGCACGCAGCAGCACTGAGCATGGGCCAGCTCCACATGGGCCAGGAGGCCCTGGGTTTGAACCTAGACCTCCCATATGGTAGGTAGATGCTCTATCAGTTGAGCCATATCCACTTCCCTGGCTATGAAGCCTTTAACCAGAATACTATTGGAGACTCTGTTTGCCTTGATAATGCTTTGCTCAACGTGTCTGTTGTAGACCAGCTGAGAGAGAGACTTTTTTTCTATTGTTCATAAGAATTTGTTACATTTTCTTCATTTGTAAAGTATGCAAATATTGAGAGAAGCAAATGTGGCTCAAGTAGTTGAGCTCCTGCCTACCATATGGGAGGTCCTGAGTTCAGTTCCTGGTGCCTCTTAAAGAAGATAAGCAAGACAGCAAACTGATATGATGGGTTGGTGAGGTGAGCTGACACAACAAGATGATGCAACAAAGAGACACAAGGAGGAAAACACAATGAGAGACACAACAAATGCAGGGAGTAGAGGTGGCTCAAGTGATTAGGTGCCTCCCTCCCACACAGGAGGTCCCTAGTTCGGTTCCAGTGGCTTCTAAAAAAAGAAGATGAGCACACAACGAACAGACACAGCAAGAGCAAACAACAAGTGAGGGAGTGGGGGGGGGGATAAATAAATCTTTAAAAAAAAAAAGAAAATATTAAGAACATTCACTTCACCCTGTAGTCCCATTGACATCTAAAGATGATACTGTACAAAATGATAAGGCAATGGAAGGTTCTTTGTCAGAGACCATTGGTTATTCACTGTTAAAGATGTTAAATTTCAGAGAAGGTATAATTTCAGAGAAGCAGGTCATTCTTCTTTGAGACCCCAAAAGACCCCTGTGGACAGTTTACTGGCATTGAATTTGTAGGTCTAATCACGAAATTGCAGGACTACCTATCAAAAAGCAATTACTCCGTGTCAGTACTATTCCAGCCACATTGTAATCGAAAGTAAATCTTGATCTGGTCATTTGAAACCATGTCAGAATGGCATTTAAGTCGCAAGCCCAGAGGTGAAATTTAGAAGAAAAACTATGTAATTTGGCTTAAATGTCCATGTATTGAGGTGAACTGTGTTTAGTAAATGACATACGCACGGAATATTTGCCAGGCTCTAAGTGAAAAGAAGGTCACTATCACAAGTCCTTTGGGGCTGCTCTTCTCTCCTCCATCCATTCTTCTCACCCTCACAGCACTTACCTAGTCCATCCAGCAGGCACAGGTGAAACTATAAAACAGGCAAAGGTTTTTTATTACTTTCCAGTCCCATTCAAAAGGGAGTTAGTGACAGCAGCGCCTGTCAACCTGCTAGTGATAAAACTTTTCACGTGAAACCTTCTCTTCTGCAAAGATAAAGAAAACTAGATTCGCGAGTCTAATTTCCTTGCCTTGGGTAACCTTTTTGTTCTTTTAAGGATTGACTGAAAACATTATTTTTAAAGCCAACGGTGAAACTCTGCGTTTCCAGAACACAGCCGTGCCCTCATACACACAGAGGCTGCCCCCTCTGAGCCTCGGCAAACAACGCAGTTTAAAGGGATGTGAGTGAAGGTCTGTTGCTATGCTATTTGCTGTAATTGGTTATATTAAATCTAACTTGGCCTTGCACTCTCTTAAAATTTGTAATTTCTTCCAATCTATTTTTCTATTTATTTTACAATTTTACAATAAAGGACTCTTTACAGCTAAAAAGAGGCCATTGATTACACACTTTGTATAGATCATAAGGTATGTGAATATATCTCAGTAAAACTGCTTAATAAACAAACAATTGTGCAAGAATAGCCAGAAATAGCAACAATGAATAGCAGAGGAAACAGAGATTGAGAAGTGAGGAGTTTTCTTGTTTGTTTTTTGTTTATTATTATTATTGAAATAATGAAGATGCTTTAATAACGATTGAAGTGACAAATGTACAACTTTGTGATTGTACCAAATACCACTGATTGAACACTTTGGGTAAATTGTCTGCATTATTAATATGTATCAATAGAATTGATTTGTTTAATAAGAAAAATAAAGGAAGGTGAGGCCTGGTCTCCACTCGCCCCTACCTTCCATGGCGTATTGCTCATGGACACAGCTTAGGGAGATGGCATGGGCATTTACTTGAGGATTCTTGAACATTCTGACAACTGAGCTGTGGGGTCACTGGCGTTTACCCTCTAAGCCAGATGGGAAAGTAGACACACAGCCTGCTTCACACTGTGCACATCTGGAAATAGAATGATCCGTCTGCTAGTTTGAAAGATCATCCCAAGGGAAGCAGATGTGGCTCAAGCAGTTGGGCACCTGCCTACCACATGGGAGGTCCCGGGTTTATTTCCTGGTGCCTCCTAAAAAAGAAGACAAGCACACAATGAACAGACACAGAGAACAGACAGCAAGCACAAATAATGAAGGGGGGAGGGATAAATAAATAAAATAAATCTTTAAAGAAAAAAGACCACTCCAAGCAGCATTTCTAATTTGCTTTTATGGGCTATTTCTGCATAAAGTCATTGAGGCCAGCACAAGAGATTGTTAACTAAATGCCCTTGCTTTATGACTGCCCCAGCACACAGAGAAAGAAGGAAAGCTTTCCAGTCCATTTCTTAAAGTCAGTATAACCCTGGCACCAGCATCTGACAAATATCTTCATGCACACATACACACGACCAGCATAGTTTATGACAGGTGCACATATTCTAAATAAAAGGCTAACAGAGGTATTTTGAGCAAGAGGGAAGACAGTGCAAAGGGGTCCCAAACCAAAGTCTCAAAGGCACCCTCCCCTTTCCAGCACATCCCCACGCCCTCTTTGGCTAAATGAGGTTCTTGCAGTGAGGGGTGAGAGACTTCCCTGCCGTCATTCACCTCAGGAGGGAGTGGGCTTGATGTGCTTTGGGGAGACAGAGCCGCAGGTGGACAGGGGACTGAGCATCAAGGAAGCTTCCCCAAAGAGAGAGCATCTGATGGGTCACCTGGAATCCAGAGCAGAGGAGGAGCCAGCACTCTCTGGGGTTCAGCCCGCTAAGCTGTCAAAATGCAATATACCGGAGCGGATGCAGCTCAGTGGTTGAGCACCTCCTTCCCATGTACAAGATCCCAGGTTCAATCCCTGGTACCTCCTAAACAAAAACAATGTGCCGGCAAAAAGTAGTTTGGAAATGAATAGAAATGGTGAATGCACACCATAGAATTTGTAATTAGTAGCACTAACATATGGGTATGACAGTGGTTTATCGTTGATTTTTGGAGTAATGAAGATGCTCTAGTTCTAATGAAGATGATGAGTGCACAGTTCTGTGATTGTGCTGAATGTCACTGTTTGTACACTTTTGGGGGAAAAAAACAGGGTGGGTTGGGGGGAAATACACCAAAGGTCAGATACAGACTATAGTTAGCAAGAATACTTTGATGAAACTCTTTCATAATTTGTTACAAATGTCTCACAACAATGCAAGATGTTTGTGGTGGGGGGTGCTGTATGTATGATGTTATGCATGTTTGTTTTGTAAGTTTGCAACTTTTACTATACACTTACTGTTCATGTGTGCTCAAGTATGAAAGATATACTTCAAAAAGTTGCTTTTAAAAAGAAAAAAATAGAACATACCAGAAATGGGTTAGCTTTTACAATGAGGATTTATTAAGTTGTAGTTTACAGTTTCAAGGCTGAAAAAATACCCAAATCAAGGCATAAGCAGGTGATGCTTTCTCCCCAAAGATTGGCCGCGGTGACCCTGACTCCTCCATCAGATTTCGAGGCACATGTGGCGTCTGCTGGTGTATTGTCAGGTTCTCTGGGGAAGCAGACCTGACAGGCGAGATCTGTGAGGAGTATGAGACTTTATAAAATTGTCTCATGCAACCATGGAGAGGCACCAGTCCAAATTCTGCAGGGCAGGCTGCAAGGAGCTCCAGTGAAGGGCCGGGATGAGCTCCCTGGGAGAAGCTGGCTTTCTGAAGTGGAGATGGGAATTCTCTCTCCTGGAACCACTTCTCCTTTGATCGAATGAGATGTCTCTTACTGCTGAAGGCAATCTTCTCAGTTGATTGTACATGTAATTAGCATAGATGCAATCAACTCACTGATAAGTTAAGTCCATAAAATGTGCTCTCAGTAATCATTAGGCCAGTGCCTGCTTGACCAAACCACCGCGCAGCATTCCCTGGACAGGCGGACACGGGAGCCCAGCTGGCACAGCTGGTCTCGCCCTTCTCGTCCATGTTTCATTGCTTTCAGCTTCTGGCTTCCTCACTGCAGCCGTGGGTTCCTATCTGTGCTTCTGTGCGTTCCTCTCCATCTTCGTCCCCTTAGAAAGGACTGCAGGAGCACCGCAGAGCGCCACCCGACCCACAGCACTGTGGAGAGCCGACGCAGCAAGGTGACGCAACAAAAGAGGGAGACAAGTGGAAACACACAGAAGAGCGCACTGCGAATGGACAGAGAGCCGTCAGCAAGCAAGCTGCAAAGGGGCTGGGAGGGGGGACAAATAAAAGATAAATACAGACACACAGAAGAGCAGACAGTGAATGGACAGAGAGCAGACAGCAAGCAAGCTGCAAGGGGGGGAATAAAAAAAAGTTACCTTTAAAAAAGGACTGCAGGTGGAGTGGCTGTAGCTCAGTGGTTGAGCACCTGCCACCCATGTACAAGGTCCTGGGTTCAATCCCCAGTACCTCCTAAAAGTAAAAAAAAAATTTTAAAATTAATAAATTAATACATTTTTTAAGAACTCCAATAAGAAGATTAAGACCCACCCTGGGTCATGACCTACTGAAGTTACCTAATCAAAAGAAGGTCCCACCTACAATAGATTTACACCCAGAGGAATGGATTAGCTCTAAGGACATGATTTTCTGGGGTCCATAAAAAACCACACTTGGGGCAAGGTCAGCACAGTCTTCTTGACCCTCTCCTTAAATTTATCCAAGGGTGAGATGGGGAAGAAAAGGCTAAATGTAAATAAAGATTTAATCTAAATAAAAGATATACCATTTTTCTGGGTGAGAAGACTCAACAGTATGAAATGTCAATTCTTTCCAAATGAATTTCTGAACTTACATTGAATTTTTCTCAACATCCCAAATGAGATGGGGTTTGCAGTGGTAATGGACTGTAGTGGACTGAAATAGGTCCCCACAAAGTCATACTCAAATATGTCTGATGCTGAGGGTGTGGATGTGTTTGTAAATAGGGTCTCCAAAGATCTTATTTGGATGAGGCCAAGTTAAATCAGGGTGGGCCTTAATCTGACATGGTAAGTCCTTATAAGTGAAGGAAATTCAGGTACAGTCAGTTAGAAGAAGCCAAAGAAGGAGAGAGACATTTCCATGTGACAGGCAAAATGCTTCTACGAGATAAGAGACCCCGGAGATTGCTGGCAAGGCCAGCACTGGGACAAGCCATGGCCTAACCCTGAGTGTGGACTTCCAGCCTTCAGAGCTGTGAGGCGATAAATTCTTGTCGTTTAGGTCAACCATTGTGGTATTTGTCATAGCAGCCCTGGCAAACTGAGACCTGGACTGCAACAAAAATGAGGCCCAAGGAAAGTGGATGTGGCTCAAGTGATAAGGCCTCTGCCTACCATATGCGAGGACCCAGGTTCCATCCCTGGGGCCTCCGGGTGAAAAAGAAAAAGGGAAAGTGTGCCTGCGTGGTGAGCCAGTGCCTGCACGGCAAGCCGAGTGCCCACATGGGTGCCCATGCGGTGAGCCGAGTGCCCATGCAAGTGCCCGCGCGGTGGGCTGAGCGTCCGCGCGGCGAGCCAAGTGCCCATGTGGTGAGCCGAGTGCCCACATGGGTGCCCATGCGGTGAGCCGAGTGCCCGCACGGTGAGCCGAGTGCCCGCACGGTGAGCCAGGTGCCCACATGGGTGCCCATGCAGTGAGCCGAGTGCCCATGCAAGTGCCCGCGCGGTGGGCTGAGCGTCCGCGCGGCAAGCCGAGTGCCCGCGCGGTGGGCTGAGCATCCGCGCGGCGAGCCGAGTGCCCGCGCGGTGGGCTGAGCGTCCGCGCGGCGAGCCGAGTGCCCGCACGGTGAGCTGAGTGCCCACATGGAGAGCCGAGTGCCCGCGCGGTGGGCTGAGCGTCCGCGCGGCGAGCCGAGTGCCCGCGCGGTGGGCTGAGCGTCCGCGCGGCGAGCCGAGTGCCCGCGCGGTGGGCTGAGCGTCCGCGCGGCGAGCCGAGTGCCCGCGCGGTGGGCTGAGCTTCCGCGCGGCGAGCCGAGTGCCCGCGCGGTGGGCTGAGCGTCCGCGCGGCGAGCCAAGTGCCCATGTGGTGAGCCGAGTGCCCACATGGGTGCCCATGCGGTGAGCCGAGTGCCCGCACGGTGAGCCGAGTGCCCGCACGGTGAGCCAGGTGCCCACATGGGTGCCCATGCAGTGAGCCGAGTGCCCATGCAAGTGCCCGCGCGGTGGGCTGAGCGTCCGCGCGGCAAGCCGAGTGCCCGCGCGGTGGGCTGAGCATCCGCGCGGCGAGCCGAGTGCCCGCGCGGTGGGCTGAGCGTCCGCGCGGCGAGCCGAGTGCCCGCACGGTGAGCTGAGTGCCCACATGGAGAGCCGAGTGCCCGCGCGGTGGGCTGAGCGTCCGCGCGGCGAGCCGAGTGCCCGCGCGGTGGGCTGAGCGTCCGCGCGGCGAGCCGAGTGCCCGCGCGGTGGGCTGAGCGTCCGCGCGGCGAGCCGAGTGCCCGCGCGGTGGGCTGAGCTTCCGCGCGGCGAGCCGAGTGCCCGCGCGGTGGGCTGAGCGTCCGCGCGGCGAGCCGAGTGCCCGCGCGGTGGGCTGGGTGCCCACATGGAGAGCCGGGTGCCCATGTGATGAGCCAGTGGCCGCACAAGTGAGTCACACAGCAAGATGAAGATGCAACGTAAGAGAGATGAAGGGGAGAGTCAAGGTAAAGGGCAGCAGGGACCAGGAACTGAGGTGACACAATTGATGGGGAACTCTCCACATCCGAGGTCCCCAGGATTGAATCCCCATGAATCCTAGAGAAAAAAGACAAGAAGAGAAGACAGAAAGAGAAATAGATACAGAAGATCACACAGCAAATGGACACAGCCAGCCAAAACAGCAGGGCGGGGGAAGTGGGGTTGGCCCAGTGGATGGGGCAACCGCCTACCACATGGGAGGTCCATGGTTCAAACCCCGGGCCTCCTTGACCCGTGTGCAGCTGGCCCACGCGCAGTGCTGATGCGCTTAAGGAGTGCCCTGCCATGCAGGGGTGTCCCCCGCATAGGGGAGCCCCACGCGCAAGGAGTGCGCCCCGTAAGGAGAGCCGCCCAGTGCGAAAGAAAGTCCAGCCTGCCCAGGAATGGCGCCGCCCACACGGAGAGCTGACACAGCAAGATGATGCAACAAAAAAAAACACGGATTTACATGCCACTGACAACAACAGAAGTGGACAAAGAAGAACACGCAGCAAATGGACACAGAGCACAGACAACGGGGGTGGGGGGAAAGAAATAAATAAAATAAATCTTAAAAAAAAACAGCAGGGTGGGGGAAGGGGAGAGGAGGAAGAAAAAAACAAAATGGTTAACTTTAAAAAAAAAATGAGGCTCAAATAGAGTATTCAAATAGAGTATTCCAAGTACTCAGAGTATTCTAAGTTCGCTTGGAAGGCATTTTTGAAAGGACTACTGAGGAGGGACTTACATTACCATATATTTTTTTCTGGATACATATAAACTTTTTTTTGAATCATACAATATGTTACAAAATATATTTCGTTTATAGTAATGCAATCATACAGTATTTGTCCTTTTGTGTCTGGCTTGCTTCACTCAACATAATGTCCTCCAGGTTCATCCATGTTGTCATGTGCTTCACGACTTCATTTCTTCTCACAGCTGCATAATATTCCATCGTGTGAATACACCACAGTTGGTTTATCCATTCATCTGTTGATGGACACCTGGGAAGTTTCCAGCTTTTGGCAATCTTGAATAATGCTGCTATGAACTTTGGTGTGCAGATGTCCGTGTCGCTGCTCTCAGTTCTTCTGGGTATATACCCAGCAGTGGTATTGCAGGGTCACATGGCAAATCTATATTCAACTTCTTTAGGAACTGCCAAACAGTCCTTCACAGTGGCTGTACCATTCTACTTCCCACCAACAGTGAATAAGTGTTCCCATCTCTCCACGTCCTCTCCAACACTTTAGTTCTCTGTCTTTTTAATAGTGGGCATTCTGATAGGTAAGAAATGATATCTCATTGTAGTTTTGATTTGCAGCTCCCTAATCATTAGTAATGTTGAGCATTTCTTCATGTTGTTGTGTTTTTTTTGCCATTTGTATTTCTTCTTTGGTCAAATGTCTATTCAAGTCTTTTGCCCATTTTTAAATTGGGTTGCTTTTTATTGTTGAGTTGTAACATCTCTTTATATATCCTGGATATTAAACCCTTACTGGACATGTGATTTCCAAATATTTTCTCCCATTTGATTGCCTTTTAATCCTTTTGACGAGCTCCCATGAGGTACGAAAGTGTTTAATTTTGAGAAGGTCCCATTTATCTATTTTTTCTTTTGTTGCACATGCTTTGGGTGTAAGGTCCAAGAAACCACCACCTACTACAAGGTCTTGAAGAAGTTTCCCTACATTTTCTCCTGGTAGTTTTATGGTCTTGGATTTTATATTTAGGTCTTTGATCCATTTTGAAATAGCAGTCCTCTTTCCTTCTTTTGATTATAGATATCCAGTTCTCCCAGCATCATTTGTTGGAGAGACTGTTTTGTCCTGTTAACATGGACTCAGTAGATTTGTCAAAAACCAGTTGATCATACAGGTGAGGGTTTATTTCTGGATATATTACTATATTAAGTTAAAATGTAATTTTAAAAAATGACAATAGGAGTTATACATTTTTAGTAGTAATAGCAATTGCTACTAATAGTAGTAACACATCTTAGTGAACTACAACAGTAATAAAACAGCAATACTGCTGCAATATTGAACATACAGATCAATGAGCAAAATTCATTCATTCATTCATCCATTCAACAAAGATATACTGAGTATGTAGTATGTGTCAGGCATTGAGTTAGGCACTAAAACTATATATATAGTTGTCACTCTCAGGGTTACATTCCAGTGGAAGAGACTGACATTAGATGATGATGCAAATAAATAACTAATGGTGTTGGTGATAGGTAGAAAAACCTTTTAAAAAATCTTTCGCCATTTTGCTTTTTGAAACCCAGACAAGCACATATGTATTCATGGATTAAAAAATAAATAAAATATTACTGTTTTTTTTTTTTTGTATACTCTAGCGTGCTTTTTTTTGTAGACTAAATACTATATTGGGTATAATCAGTACATACAGAATAACTTTTTTTTAATAGCTTCATAGTGTCCCATAATTCAGATGTCCCCCTACTTGAACAGTTTTGTCTCTTTTGTCCACTGCTATAACATCAGAAGCTAGGACAGTGCTAGACATAGAGGAGATGCTCAAAATTATCTGCTGAATGATTAAACAGCTAGCCCATAGTGTGTTTAACCATTGCCATATCAATGAACATTCAGATTATTACTTCTTTTTATTTTCAAACAGTGCTTTAGTAAATGTCCCTGTACCTAAGACTTTATGCATTTGAATTAGTTAGGATCAGGTCTGGAGAATAAAACAAAAACTCAAACAATGGTGCCTAGCCAAGATTGACATCCACCTTTCTCCATTTGGCTTAAAAAGCCTGGAGGCGTCCGGTGGGGCTGGTGTGGTGCGCCACGGAGTCGGAGTCGGGACCCAACGCTGCTCCCACCTTGCTGGTTCTGGAATTCATGGTTCCCACTCCCAAGAAGGTCTCAGTGCAAAATAGTGCCACAATTTCCGCCAGCAATCTGCCTTCCCGACAGAGAGAAGCAGCAGGGCCTGCGACGGTTTCGAGGCCTCTTCGTGGAAGCTGCTAGCTCTGTGTGCTGTGGTCGAGAACGGCAGTGGTCATGCTAATCCAAGGGGTGGTGGGAAAGGCAGCCTGCACTCCAGGGGGCCACGTGCCAGCTCAGCATCCGGGATTTCCTACTGAGGAAGACAGGGAGGTCAGATATGAGGAAACAACTAGTTTTTGTATCTATCAGATAAATTACCAGAAGTAAAATTGCTGTTTTGAAAGGCATATTCATTTGAACATTTTAAATAAATATGAGTTTCTACAAAGATCTTAGTAACTTAATCCTGCCAACAGTGTATGAGAGGGTCCATTTCCCTACTCATTCACCTTGGATATGGGCAAAATTTTAAAAGTCACAACTGATGAGCAAAAGAACTTACCCCGTTGTTTGACCTTGTTTGTACATGACTGCTAGTAAATTTACTAGCCATTTCCCATTTCTCTTCTATTAATCTCTTTTTTGTATCTATGTCCATATTACTATTAGATGCAGTAAAAATAATTGATTTTACAAAAATGGGATCATGCTATACATTTGGTTGCAGCTTGCTTTTTTTCATAGACTTTTTTCATATCAATACATAATTATCTGACTCTTTTTAATAAGTAGTACAGCTCTCTCACCCTGCTCTCCTGCCTCTGGACCTGTCCTGCCCTCTTTGCACCACTTTTGCCATTTTCCCTCGGCCATGTGGCCACACAAGTCACCCTGGGGGCTTATCATCTATAATGGGGAATTGTAGCTTGTGAATCAGCCCTCTTCATCCCTTTCCATCCCCTTCCTCACTACCTGGGACCCCTTCTCTGTTATTTTCTGTTATTTTCTCTCTTCCCTCCCTACCTGAATAAATTACTGGCCTAACTAAAAAAAAAAAAAAAAATTAAATAAGTAGTACAGGTTTAGCAAAATTTATTTAACAATATCCCTATTGCTGAGGGTTATTAACTGTTAATGTTGATTCAAATTTTCAAGGCAATTTTCCAATTTTTACCTACAGCAAAAAGTGCTGCAATAACCCCTCATCTGTTCATTCTTGCACACAGAAGTGTTGACAGATATCATTCATGCATGGAAACCGTTGAGAGTATCTTGGGCTCTTATTCACAATTTCCTGGTTCCTGACTAAAATGCATTTAAAAATTCCTGATTAGAGGAATAGATGTGGCTTAAGCCATTGAGCGCCTTCTTCCCACATGTGAGGTCCAGGGTTTGGTTCCTGGTGCCTCTTAAAAACAAAACAAAATGAAACAACAACAAAAAAAACAAACAACAAGCATACAAATGAAAAAGCCAGCTCAAGGGTGACTCAGTGGTTGAGCAATAGCTTCTCACATGAGGTCCCAGGTTCAATTTCCACCCCCCACCCCCCCGAAAAGTTCCTGATCATCACAGTATCAGTCAGTAATCCTTTGTTTGCAAGTGACAAAAATCCGACCCTAACTGGCTTACACACAAAAAAATGTTCAATAACCACACTATCTAAAACAGTCTTGGGAAGTGAGGAGAGGAAGCAGGCCGAGGTATGGTTAACCTCTGTGGCCAGCCCGGGGCAGCTGTAAGGCGCCACAGCTGCCGGGGAGGGGTGGCGGGAATGGGTGACTACGCCCTCCGCCTGGTACGGGTGACTCCGCCCTCACATTGCCCCTGGCTACGCCCCCTCGCTGGCCCACCTCCGCCCCGTCTCCACCCACTAGTCTGCAGCGCTGCATCTCCTGGCCATATAAGGGAATTCTGCCCGTGCTCACCAATCCTCTCTCACCCCATGCTAGCCCCACCCCCTTTCCCTCGGGCTTATATTGTCAAGCACTTCCTCATTAAATCAGACCTGCGCCATCAGCCTCGTCTCCTGTGGGTTCTTCCCCTCGTCGTTACTTGCCTGCGGCCCCTCTGTGTACTCCTCACCCAGTGAGCCGCAACCTCAGGGAAGCAAATATGGTTCAAAGGATAGAGCTTCTGCCTACCATATAGGAGGTCCAGGATTCGATACCCAGGACCTCCTGGCCTGTGTGGTGAGCTGGCCCACCTGCAGTGCTGCCGTGCACAAGGTGCGCCCCCACACAAAGAATGGCCCCCGCACAAGGGGTGCAGCCCCATGCAGGAGAACAAATCTCCCAGAAGTGGAGTCACCCACACAGAGAGCTGATGCAGCAAGATGACACAACAAAAAAGAGAGACACAGAGAAGAGACCAGATGAGACATGGTGAACTAGGGAGCTGAGGTGACGCAAGAGAATAATCACGTCTCTCCCACTCCAGAAGGTCCCAGGATGGGTTCCCGGAGCCACCTAATGAGGATACAACAGACACAGAAGAACACACAGGGAATGGACACAGAGAGCAGACAACGGGGCAGGGGGCGGGGGAGAGGGTGAGAAATAAGGATAAATAAATATTAAAAGAGGGTGTTAAAAAAAGTCTTTAAACAATTATACCCTTATTTTGGTCCCTTCCCTTTAATATAACTTAACACTACCATACCATTATCTATATGCCTCTCTATCAATCCATTCATCCATCCATCATATTTTTCACTGTATTATTTTTTTATGTTTTAAAAGATACTTTGATTACATAAATGTTAGAGAATATATAGGGGATTTCCGTATGCTCTGCTCCCCACACACCCCCACATTTTCCCATATTAACAACATCCTTCATTTGTGTGGTACATTCATTGCAATCGATGAATACATTTTGGAGCATTGCTACTAAGCATGGATTATAGTTTACATTGTAGTTTACACTCTCTCCTGTTCAACTCTCTAGGTTATGGCCGAATATATAACGGCCTGTATCTGTTGTTGTAATGTCATTCAGGATGATTCCCAAGTCCCTAAAATGCCCCCCTATTACACCTGTTTTTCCCTCTCCCTAACCCCAGAACATCCGTGGGTCACTGCCTCCACAACAAGGGTATTTCTTCCATTGCTAGAATAATAATAAGTCTATAGTAGAATACTAGTAAAGTTATTTTAGTCCATAATTCATTTCCCAATCCTGAGGACTCTGTGATGGTGATGTCCACGCCACCACTGACTGAGGGGGCTTTGATCCCATACATCCGATGGATGGGATCTCTTTTTTGCAGTTGTAGTCACTCTCGGTTCCTTGATGTGTTGTTTGTCCATCATCTCCTCCCTGTTAGTTGTCCTGAGTGAGTCCACTGAACTGGAGAGGTGTTGCAACTCCACTGAGATTCAGGGTTCCATTGGCACTTGGACAGCCCAGAAATTTAAGTCTCCTGGATGTACACCTACCAACTCTAGTACGACATCCATCCATCTTAATGCTTCCCTTAACAGAGCTTCATGAGGATAGGGACTTAGTCACTGCTGAATCCCTAAACCTGGTACAGAGCAGGCACTCAGGACTTGCTCTCACTCTCAGTTTCTGGTTAGATGGCTGCTGGCAACTTCAGGATTACATTTCATGGTCTGCCTCCTATGCACCCAATGGGTAGACATGCCCTTTTTCCAGCTGCTCCAACAAAAGTTTCCCACTGGCTCTCAGTAACCAACCTAGATCATGTGCCCCTGGATATGGGGATTGGACACAGACACATGGACTGCAAAAGGGGAAGGAATGGAATCCCAGGCAAGTCAGAGAACTGTTATCAGACGTTGGACAACATACATCCATTATATCTGGACAGCCTGACTTCAACAATTTAGGAAGTAGGAGAGGTTTATAAAGGCAGACACACTGAGGACTCTAAGAATTGACATCTGGCAAACAGTGTGGTGAAACACGTAGGAAAAGAAGCACAACCACTCCTGACCAGACTTCAGTGATAATTATTCCCTTGTAAATGTTCTACATTTCCTTCTTTTCTCACTATTATTCTCTCTTAAGTTCTCATCAACTAACTCCAACACACTTTTTTTCTCAAAATTTATTTTTTATTTATTTCTCCCCCACCCCTCTTTGTTGTTCGTGCTATCTGTTCAATTCCTTTTTGGGAGGACCCAAGAACCAAACCCAGGACCTCCCATGTGGGAAGGAGGCATCCAATGGCTTGAGTGACCTCTGCTCCCACTTGCTTCTCTTATTGTGTTTCCTTGTTGTGCTTCTTCACTGCATCATCTTCTTGCACCATCTTGTTGCATCAGCTTACCCATGCCAGCCTGCCACATCAGCTTGCTGTCTTGCTCATCTTCTTTAGGAGGAGCTGGGAACTGAACCCGGGACTTCCTGTGTGGTAGGTGGGCACCCAACTGCTTGAGCCACATCTGCTTCCCAACACACATTCTTTAAGGCAAAAATCCATCTATTATCACTATTAGTTACTGTCAAGATTTGTGTAGGTTGTCCTACATTTATACTCACAACAACTTTACAAGGCAATCACAACTATTTCACACATGAGGAAGCGAGGCTCATAAAGCTAAGGAACCTGCCCAAGGTCATACAGTGAGTATGTGGTAGAGCCAGTCTTTGTTTCCTTCACAGCTCTAAATGCTCCTCTCTCCAGGCTCTGCTCACTGTGCTCCCTGTGCTCCCAAAGTCCAAGATTTCCTTCAAGGTCCAGATATTTCTTTCTTCAAGACATCCAATAGCCTCTCTCATCTATGGCCTTCTAAAGCACATAGAGCATTCATTTGATATTTATAAGTATTTCATATAAATGTTTTAAATATATTTAAATTTAAATGTAAAGGCAGAGACTATGCCTCAGCATCTTTGAGACTCCACTGCTAAGTCCCCCCCATCACACTACGTGGACGACACCTCAGTGGAGTCCACCTATTGTGGCCCAAAAAGCAATGGCTAACACTCATGATAGTGACTCAGTTTCCAAGAAAATGGTGAATTGCATTTAGAGATATCTGGGAAGGTTTTTATTCACATCATTGAGGGAACTTGCTTCAAGATTTTTATATATTTATATGAAAATCTTTACTCACTTATATACACAGGCTCAGTTATCATCTGGTACTTATCTAAAGTCATACAGGTAAGAGGGTAATTAAATGACTACTTAACACCAATTCCTTTACCACCCTTGTGATCTCATTACTCACAGAGTTCTCCAATCCTAAAAAACCCCAGAACCAATTCAGAAATTTCATCCTCAAATCTACATTTCTCAAGAACCACTCTCAGTATTAAAATCTGTATTGGTCATGGTTCTCCTGATACACACACACATGTACATATATATTGTAAATATTAAGAAATTTGTGATAGGAATTGGCTCCCAGGACAGTGGGGATTAGCAAGTCTGACTCTGCAGGGCAGGTTGCAAATTGGGAACGACAATGAAGGTTTCAGGGAATTCCACAGGAGAAGCTGGCTGGCTGAAATAGAGACAGAAATTCTTTCTGACTGCTGAAATCAACAGTTCTCCCTTTAAGGTCTTCAACTGATGAGATAAGACTTCCCTCATTCCTGAAGACGATCTTCTTGGTTGATTACAGATGTAATCAGACATAAATGCAATCAACTTACTGATGATTTAAATCCATGAAGTACCTTCACAGTAACAATTGGGCTAGTGCTTCCTTGACCAAACAACTGGACCAGAACCTAGCCAAATTGACGCATGAACTTAACGATCAAACCCATCAACCAAGTTAGACCCACTATCCTACCATCTTAGAGAAAAGGACATCAGGGGTTGTCTAATCCAAGTTCTCCAAATTGCAGATGAAAAAAGGGAATTTGCCCCCCCACACACACACACCCCACTGTCATCAGATGCTACAAATTAGCCCCTTTCCTTCTGTGTACACTGTCCAGTAGCCCTGAGACAACTATCTCAAGGACATTTAAGGATGTTGGTAGCCTAGAGGTGATTTTGACCAAAGCTTCCTGGCCCCTTGTTGTGCTCTGGAATGTGGGAATGAAGGCTGCCCCTGGGTTTCCCACCACTCGAGACATAAGGGAGACTCGGTATCTCTGGGCATGGAAGCTAGTCTGCCTGGCTGGGGTTGGACCACAGCACTGTGGTCCTAAAACAGGGCTCTGTGGGTCGGCACTAGAGGGACAGCTTTCCCAGCCCCAGCGGGTGTGAGCTTGGGGGTCTCCCAACTCCTCAGTGGGGCTCAGGGCTTGGTTGGTAGACCTGAGCACTACCCCTATGCAACCATAGCTCTCCCTCGCCGCCTCTCTCCTCCCATTCCCTTCTGAATCCAGAATTGTGAGAAAGGCAAGGAAAGATGGAAAACCCCAAACCTGTGTTTCAGAGGGAAGCTACAATTGGTGTAATTTCTTCTGTACTCCTGCTTATATGGGCCCCTTACACTGTTGGAGTCCTGGCATTTCCTGCCTGACAGGATTTCATGAGTCTTCTTCAAAGGAGGCACACAAGTGAAGTATTAAGCAGGTTGACTAAGGGCTAATAAAGAACTAAAGCCTAGAACAATCAGAATTTTCCCTCTGATTCCCAAGAGCTGGGAAAGCGCAAAGTAACCCAGAGGGAAACTGAAACATCCAAGAGCATATTCTATAGCAGTATTGGGACAGAGGTCATGGGATATTTCTATTAACATTTAAAGTTACTCCAGCTTGCTCTCAGCTGTGTTTGTAGAGCCATCACTACACCCAGAGAAAAATTAGCTAACATGCTAAAAGTTCATGTATATTATCATACATATTATTCTGAAACAAAATAAATAGAATAATATATTTTATACTTCTAGAGTGGTTTTTTTTAAAGGATTTCAATAGACCAGAGCACTTTGAAGTACTAGAAAAACCCAGTTTAGCTTAAATAGAGGCATTGTACTGAACCTTTGTAATCAAAGGTTAAGAAGTATATAGAGCCTTTTATATTACAAAAAAATAGCAAAATGTTAATATCTGAAATCACTGAAATTGACTGGATTTAGCCTAGACCTGCTGTTATGACAGTCATTCTATGGTTACTCAAAACTTAACCACTCCCTTGTGTATACTTGCCATTGTGATGGTAATTCTAGACTGAACTTACCTTTGTTCAGGGTTATTTCAGAACTAGGCTCACCTCCTTTGTGTTCTTGCCATTGTAATGGTAACCACTCCACCTTCCTGTTTAATATCCATATGGAAAACCCTGTGACTGACCTCGACTCTGTACTTTCCTATTCCAGAAGCTTCATCTCTGATCATAACTTTGCAACTCACTTTGGTTTGGTACCCACCATACCATGTTCTATCCCTTAATGTTTATTAATGAAGGAACCTGTGTCCAGCTCCACCCCAATTACTCATTAGCACCTGATATATAAAATATTAGAATTTCTGCAGTGCAGGGAGGCTGATTTGAGACTGTGCATCTCCAGTCTCCTGCTGGCAAATAAACCCTCTTTTCCTTCCCGTGCCTAGTTTTGTGTGTCTGTCTATTCTGCTGCACCAAGCAAACAAATCCAACCAAGGACCACCCTGGCCCCTCTTCAATTTGGTGCCAACGTGGGGCTGGCATCCTTGTGAGAACAACACCCTTGCTTGGATTCCTGGACTGCCTAGGTGAGATATACACGAATTCCAGCTCTGCAACCTTCTGAGTGTTTTACTTCCAGGCAGATGGGAATCTCTTGCCTCAGGCGTCCAGGATCCCTAAAGAATGCAGGCTAAGAAGGAAAACAGGTTCGGTTTCGTGTGTTGTGTGTGTACTTGTTATTCTTGGTATGCTCAGCAGCAAGTTAGCTCCTGCCAAAGCTGTAGGTGGTATTTGCCACACTTGTTTTTTAGGTTTGGTTTTGGAATAGGGAAAGGACTAGCCCCTGGCAAAAGTAAGTATTACTAAACTTGGTGACCTAGGTCTTGGTTTCTGTACTTGTTAACTAGAATGGGAAATAACCAGAGTTTGGAAGTGAAGGGAAAAAGTAAGTCACTGGGTTGCATCACAAACACTGGGATGATCGCATTGCTTTACCATGTTGCCTATTTTAAAATTTCTGTAATATTTTCAAAGACTTATTACTGCTTGCAGAAGGACAAGCAATAATTTATTCTTGGTAAGAATAAAGTTAACTTTCTAAATGTAAAAGCTCCCTCAAGGAAGGAGACTACAACACAGCTCCCAGGCAACACTTACCCTTCCTCACTGGATCCTGGGGTGCTCCACTTTGGAATCTCAGGTCTGTGAGCGTTCCCTGCACCACTGCTTTGGCAGGCATGGGGAAGGGAGCTCTGCCGCACGTGGCAGCTTCTGTGTAGTCATCAAAGTTCTTTGCATTGTGATATGTGTACATTTGGATTGTTTTCTCCTTGCCTTTTCAGGCACTGTGCATTCCCAAAACAATTTGACTATAAATCAACCTCTATCCTAGATGGACAGAGGTTTGATGGTTCTTCCTGTCTGACTTAGGAACTTTCACGTGGTTAGATACTAACTAACCTCTTCTCTTCTTGAAACCAAGGCTAGTAGAAAGAATGCCAGCCTGGAAATCATGCATTCGTCACTACTAAAGCGGCTCTCTGAGCCTGTTTCCTAATCTATTGAAATGAGGACATATCCTGTTTATTCCTTAAAGAGATTTTCAGTAGTAAGAGTTCTGTGACTCTGTGAGGTCATAAGAGAATTGAGGTAATTGAGAATTGAAGTGATTCTCTAATATTTTTTAATGGGTATTACATCCCCTTTTTCTGTACCAGTAACTTGAGCATTTATGATCTCTGTCTTTCAAGACAACCAAAAGTGATATTAGGTCCCAAATCCTCTGGCCTGAGTTTTCCATCGCTAAGCCACTGATGTGATGGCACTTGACCTTCTTGGGCACAAGGACCATCCAAGCATGCCAAGCTTCTCTTGTCACTCAAAGCTGAAGCCTTCAACTGCAATGCCAAATTCCAGTCATTGACTTACTGAAAAAGGCAATCAGATTGTTTCTGCCACAATAATGAGCAAATTCATTGTCGTGGAGGTAATAAAACTATGGTTTTTTGTGTGTGTTTTTATCCTTCCTAGGTACTAGTTTCAGATGCCACTGATAAAAAGAACATCCTGATCCTCTTAAGCTCTAGCTTGGAAAAATAAATGTGAATAATAATTTCTCACTCTTCATTCTGTACCAAAGCCCTGTGGAATCAATTTTACCACACCAAGTCCCACTGAAATCAATGGGGTAAGCTCCTAGATTCACTTCCATGGAACTTCACACATTGTAAAAATAATTGGATTGCACTGCATTCTTACACTCCTTTCAGGAAATAAAGAAAATGTGCCTTTCCTAGTAGGTGGGGGTGAAAACCAGTGTAAGCATTGATAGGTTTCCCCCGTGTTTTCAATATTGTCCTGTCAAGAGGAGCTATTATCAAGTCCCAAATGAGCCTGGCATACTACCCTCAATGAGGTGTTTAAAACTGCCTTCCCTGGTGAGAATGAAAACACTTCTTTGGTTCCCATCTTTAAAATTAACTGCATAGTATTACCACTAGCAATGAGGTGTTTAACATCAAAATTGCCTTCCCTGGTGAGAAGAAAAACACTTACTTTGTTTCCTTCCTTAAAATTAATTGAGGTTTTTAAAAACCCATCCTTATTCAATCAACAGTTGCATAGAAGGAGAAAAGAGAGGGAGATGGGATTTTTAAATGTTGTCATTGGTAGCCCACCAAAGGTTTTGTTGTTGTTTAGCACTTTCATTCTGTTTTGACTACTAGCCGAACACTTTCTTGTACCTTTGCTTTATTTTTCCTCAATTATATTTTATAACATTGGCTTCACTGGTTTGACCCTTGGTATTGAGTAAATAGATACTTAGAGCAAGGATGAAGAAATTACTCTATTAGCCCAGATATTCATGATTAGCTTGCAAATTTTCCACAAGTCTACTCTGCTTGTCCTATGAGGTTAATGAAATTGCTTATTAAAAATTATAATTGGTCTTAGTATTAATATATGAGTGCTTTGCTAGATATGACTAAAGAGCCTTTCCTTTTTCCATTTCCTTAAGGGGATACCAGAGGCATCTCTAGGTTTTATCAACATCTGACTAGTATTTGACATCTAAAGCATTCTGGGGTCACTGCTTCAGAGAAGGCAAGATGCAGCAGAATGTAGACCACAAAGAGGCATGTCTTGGCTTTTAAAAGTCAGAAGTCCAGGTTAAGGCATCATAACAA
The DNA here is from genome assembly GCF_030445035.2 of Dasypus novemcinctus. Classification (NCBI taxonomy): domain Eukaryota; kingdom Metazoa; phylum Chordata; class Mammalia; order Cingulata; family Dasypodidae; genus Dasypus; species Dasypus novemcinctus. The sequence goes on along the minus strand of NC_080673.1, from coordinate 5,126,758 downwards.
TAGGTTTACTAAAATAAAGAATCAAGCTACCTCCTCTCCAGATAAGAAATTCTTTAAGGAAAAGGAGAACTTGGAGGGTAAAGGGGAACCATGAGTATTAGACTACTATGTTTCTCTGAGGAGACCTACGTCCTGCCTCTCCAAACATAATCTCCAAGGATTAACTCCAGCAGGATTAGGGGAGAAGGGAGGGAAAGTGGAGGGGAAGGATGACAAAAATCACAGTAGGTTGGGGGATCCCTTAGTAAGGGAAGCAGCAATACATCCTAGAGCATCCCCTCCTAGCTTTCACAGAAGAGTAGACTAGCAACAACTGCATGATGGACCTAGGTGCCTAGGCGAGTGGACTGGAGGCAGCCCCTCAGGCCACCTGCCTCCCCTACCACGATACAGGAAGTAGTGGATGACTACCAGTGCCTGAGGGAGGACAGTCCCCTGACTTCAACAGCCGTGCTGTAGACCTTGCTTGTGGAACCACCTGACCGAAAACTGATGGGAAAGATGGATATCTCAAGGGATGTCTGGAAGCCCTTCATTCTGGCCCCTGTTCCTGGCCCCAATGCCTCAACACTATGTAAACTCTGCAAGTGATACCGAAACTCGAAGAGAAGGAAGCAAAATCCTGAATTCACTGGAACGAAGTCTCCACCACTGAAAACAGAAAATAAATTTGATCACAGGAAAATAGTTATACTTCTTAGCATATATTGAGTTTATACTTGCTGAGATTTGTACTTGCTGCATTTAGAGTTCATTTGCAAAGATATTCTATGTATAAACCCAAAAGCCAATTATGACTGCACTAAAATTACCAAATATAACCTACAACCTATGTCTAAAGCTCTTTTATTGAACGTGAGCAATGTACCAGGGACTGACCGACGCCTTTTAAATACATTATGTCGTTTATTCCTGGCAACTCATATCCCAATTTTATGGGTGAGGAAACCTAGGCTTAGAGAAGCTAAATAACTTGCCCAAGGCTGCAATGGTAGTAAATAGTTGAGCTAGAATTCAAGCCCAGGAATGTCTGAATCCATATTCTTAGCCATTAAAGTTCAGCTACAAGTGCCCTCCCATTCGACTTCCCAGATTTCCCCTCTCTGCTTCCTCTAGCTACTCAACAGTTCCAAGGCATTCATGTTGTGAAGCACCTGGGTATAGAGAAGCACATGCAGACCCTTCCTCTTCCTAATTCCCAAATGGCCCAACAGCTAAATGGATTATTGTGGTCATAATCTTAGTGCCTGGACTTTACAAGTCTTAGCTCAGTTCCTGTTTCTTTTGCAACCCCACTGAGTGATTTAATCAAAACTGCTGACCAAGTTACTTCACTGAGGAACAATACGTGATAGGAGACAGAGTCCTAGACCTACAGAATCTGGAGCCTACAATGTCCCTTGTTCTGAGCTGCCATTTTCAAGGGCAATCACTTCGCTTTTACTTTTCAATTTATGCCTTTCTATTCTCTTAAAAAATTTCTTACATGTACAACTTACAAGTTTTTAAAGATTGGCCATGGGAAGCCGACTTGGCCCAGTGGTCTGTCTACCACATGGGAGGTCCGCGGGTCAAACCCCGGGCCTCCTTGACCGTGTGGAGCTGGCCCATGCGCAGTGCTGATGCGCGCAAGGAGTGCCGTGCCACGCAGGGGTGTCCCCCGCGTAGGGGAGCCCACACGCAAGGAGTGCGCCCCGTAAGGAGAGCTGCCTAGTGCGAAAGAAAGTGCAGCCTGCCCAGGAATGGCGCTGCACACACGGAGAGCTGATGCAGCAAGATGACGCAAGAAAAAGAAACACAGATTCCCGTGCCACTAACAACAGAAGCGGACAAAGAAAAACACGCAGCGAAGAGACACAGAGAACAGACAACTGAGGGGGGGGTGGACAGGAATAAAATAAATAAATAAATCTTTAAAAAATAAAGATTGGCCAGAACTATGTTTTCCTCGGATACTAGCTCTCCTGCTCTCTAAAATATCCAATTTCAAGCATTCTCTACTCCATCAAATGGACTCAATCTCAACTCCCCATCTCCAAACTTACAAGCCTTCTTTTAGTTTTGCAATGGCGGAAGCATCATTTTGTCTACCTGAGGTCAAACTCTTCACCTGTGTTAGATCCCAGCTCCTCCCACTTGTTCAGAAATTATTAGTTACCCTCTTTTTCTTCTGCTTCCTCAAACCCTCCCTATTAGCTTCTCTCAACCAGATGCACGTGCTCGAGCTTCACCCACCTTACATTTAAAAGCTACCTTGACCCATGATCCTCTCCAACTTACTCTCTTCTTCCTTTCTCAGCTAAACTTGTTTCCTACTCCTGAACTCACTGCAATATTGAGGCTGTCCACAACACTCCACCAAAACTGCTTTCACTAAGTTCATCAGTGACTCCAATCTCTAAATCCAGCTGCTGCTACTGTCTTCCTCCTGATTTATCAGCACCTCCTGACACAGGTAAGGACCACTCTCTTCGTAAAACATTCTCTTTTGAATTCCAGGACATCACAGCTTCTCAGTGTGATTTGGCTGCCTTGTGACCTCACACATTGTTTCCCTTCACTGTGGAGTATTTCTCAAGTCAAAAAATAACCTCAGTCATGACATCGACGGGGGCATTTGCTCTACGCAAACGTGTGCACTCCACATGCAGCTCTTCATACCAATTGCCTTGGTAACCCTCTGCTTCCACAGTAACAAATTCTAGACCTGTGGCGATGCCCTTCGGATTGCTCCACGGGGAAGCCATCTGTGGAGGGGCCGCTTGCTGGTGGTATTTTCATTGGATTTCTTCAGAGACATCAATGTAGCAGTTTCAGTGAATGTGGTTCTACCTATAGTAGAAAACTTAATGAAAGGTGGAAAACTCAAGGTGTAAAACCCAATTTGGGGGTGGTGGTGAATTATTTCTCAATTAAATGGGCTTTTCTTCTTTTTCTCCTCTGATCTAGTCTCTAGGGGTCCTGGCGAGGAGGTCGGAGGGGCAGGAGAGAGGCTTGAGGTATCATCCTGGCATCAGCTCTGTGCTTTCTTCCCTGTGGGCTCAATGGAGAGCACAGCTGTCTGTTCTCTGTGCACAGGCAATGCATGCTGATTGTTTCAGGAGAGTCTGAGCGTCCTCTCCTCGCCTGGCCTGAAGACTTGGGAATCACCTGCGTCCTTCTTTCCTGATCTGAGTTATCCACTCCCTCAGCCTCACTAGGATGACGTCACCCTGGACCACGGTGTGCCTGGCTGGCACTTCAACATTTAACTCTCTCAAGAATGTTTTGAATCTTTTCCAGGCCCTGTGAGAGACAGGACTTGTGTGTGTGCTGGGGTCTGGGAGGGGGGTCAGTAGAGCTGGATATCAAAGCTATAAAAGAAGTCATATTTCTACTCTTGTTAAGGCAGATCCATGCTGGCTCAGGGCACTCCTTGGGGCTGTCTTCTCCTGGAAATCCAGGCAAGAGCCAAGACCTTCTGCTTTTACACCTCAAAAGCTATCTGGCAATTTCTAGCAATCAACAACACCCTGCCCCCATCCTTATCCCGATTTTCCTACATATCACCTATCTTAAACCTTAGTTTCTAAGTTTGCTAGGGTTGGTTTAACAAAGAACCACAAAAACAGAAATTTCTTCTCTCCCTGTTCTGAAGGCTGGAGGTCTGAAATCAAGGAGTTGGTAGGGTCATGGTTCCTTCCCCCTGGAGGAACTAGGGAAGAATCCTTCCTTGCCTGTTTTGGTTTCTGCTGAGTCCAGCATTCCCTGGCTCCAATCTCTGCTCCATCTATCTTCACAAAGCCATCTTCCCTCTGTGTCCAAATTTCCTTCTTCTAAAAACACTGGTCACATTAGATTTTAGGGTCCACCCTAATCCAGCAGGACCTCATCTTAACTTGATTACATCTGCAAAGACCCTATTCCCAAAAAGTTCATATTCAGAGGTTCCAGGTGGGCATGAGTTTTGGGAGGATATTCTTCAACCCAGTACATAACCTAAGATCTCTCTCTCTCCAAACAACTCCTTCCCCAAGTTAGAAAGGAGTTTGTCTCTAAGGTGGGAAGGCTCCTTAATATGTAAATATGTGTCACACACCCACACAACCACTGGATAGTCTTAACTTTGTGGTCCGTGGTTTTATCCTGAATCTTTTTTTTGCAAAGCTAAATTATTAAGGAATCAAAACAAAAAACAAAAAAAACAAAACTGCGAATGGATGTAGCTCAAGTGGTTGAGCTCCTCTTTTCCACATACGATGTCCCGAGTTTGATCTTCAGTACCTCCTAAAAACAAAAGCAAACAAAACAAGGAAAACAAACTAAAAAACCAACTCAAGGGAGCCTGTGTAGTTCATTAGCTCAATAGTTAAGCACTGGCTTCCCACATAGATGTCTGGGCCTCAATCCCTGACCCCATACCTAAAACAAAACAAAACAAAACAAAAACTCATGTACCTTTTCTGCCAAGCACTCTAGCTTTCAGACTATATTTGCCATTATTATAATTAAAAAAAAAAATTATTTAGAAACCCAGGCTCTATTTTTCTCTCCCTTAAAGGTGACGAAGCCCAAGGGATTTATGGGTGGAAGGCTATAAGAAAAAATATGAGAAAACTTGGTTTAAAATGACAAATATCCTCCATCTCTACATAATCAAAAATTTTTTCCTTTGCTGCCCCACCCCACACCTTGCCAAATAAGTCACCAAAGGAGAAACTATAAAATTCTCCCAACCTTTTAAAGAGCCAGGTTTTTTCAGTCCCTTTGCCCCTCCAAATTCTTAGCAATTAACAGTGAAAACAGCAAAACTAGAAACAAAATCCCAAACAGTTGGTCAAAATTGCTTTGTGCCTACATTTAGTTTCTTTCAGAACGGCCAAGAAGTGAGCAATAGTGTTATTTTCCTATTAGTTGACTTTTGATTATTTCGTACGTATATAAATTACTTATTTTTGGTTATTTTTATCTAACATCCAGTGACTTTTTGCTAGATTGCTGATTCAGATATTTTTACATCACAGCTCCCCAAAAACTATAGGAAAGGAAAAATTCGTTTTAATTTTTAAGTTATCATTATATGGTCATTATAATTTGATTTTATTAATCTTAGAGTATATATAGAGCTAAAATTAGAAAACTAAAATACGCCGGCAGTGATAGTACCTCTAGTAAATGTGTAAATTCTAACTTGTAAAGAATACAGAGAAGAAAAATAGCTGTTAAGAGGGAAAGGTTTGGGGTGGTAGGGATAAACAAGCACATTTCTATGCTGGCTTTCGGCTATTGGTCCAGTGGGAGGTTAACAGTAAGCTGTCGGTGCAGAGTTGTTATGTTATTGACCAAAAAAAGAGAGCGAGAGAAGCAGGCATTGCCTGGGTTGAGCGGGAGACCTAAGAAACGCGGAACCAACGCCGACCCGTGTGGAGACAAGGACTGGCTTCGAAGACTCGGATCCTCAGGGCAATATCGAACTGGATTAAGCGTGTGATTTTGTTATTATTCAGCTAGCAAGCTCCTCTACATTCCTAAACTCCCTCTGAGGCCAACCTCAGAGCGCTTCGCTCGTCTACACTGAAAAAGGGCGAGAAGCAGCCTTCTGACAGCAAAAACATGGAGGGAAACTTTTCTCTACTTGGCAGGGACCAAAAACAAGGTCTCAGGGCGGAGACCCAGGGACCTCGCTTCCGCTCCGCGGCTCCCGGCCTACCAGGAAGTAAAACACAGTCTCGAGCCCCCGAGGCCTTTGTCCTCCCGGGCCCAGGGGGTGAGCAGAGCTTCCCCGCGCCCGGCGGGGCGTTGCTCGCCTCCGCTCCAGGCGCCACAGCGGGGGGCGGAGGAAGGGGCCCGGGCCGGGGCCAGCGTCACAAAGCCAAGCGGAACCCTCGGGTTTCGGCCCCCGTCAGGACGCCGGGCGAAGCCCCTCGCAGCCCACGCCCCGGGGCGGGAGGCGCCGAGCGCCCGCCCCCTCCACCCTCGCCGCCCAGGCGTCGCGGCCGCGGCGTCGCGCAAAGCTTCCTGGGAGAGGGGCCCGCGCCGCGCCGGAAGGACGCGCGGGAACGAGGTTATAAAAGGGAGGGAGCGGGCGCCGGGCGGAAGGGGGCGCAGGTGCGGCGGCTGCTGGTGCTGTTGTCTGGTGCGCGGGCCTCCCCAGGGGCGTTCTCCCGAGGGCCGCGGTGTAGGCCGCGGGGACAGGCCGCTCACCGCCGCGCGCCCCGCCTCTTGGCCGTGCAGCGTCCGCTCGCGGCTTCCGCGACCCGCAGGCCCAACATGGCGCAGGAGGTGTCGGAGTTCCTGAGCCAGAACCCGCGGGCGGCCGCCTGGGTGGAGGCGCTGCGCAGCGACGGCGAGACCGACAAGCACTGGCGCCACCGCCGGGAGTTTCTGCTCCGCAACGCCGGGGACCTGCTTCCCGCTGGCGGCGCTGCTTCCGCTCCTGCCGACGAAGCCGCGGACGCCGAGAGCGGGGCCCGCAGTCGGCAGATGCAGCAGCTCGTCTCCTTTTCCATGGCCTGGGCGAACCACGTCTTCCTCGGGTGCCGGTGAGTGCCAGAGCGGCCCTGATCGGCCCCCCGCCCCACTTTTGTCCTCCGCGGGGACGGCCCTCAGGTGAGGGGAAGTGGTTCTCGAGCGCGGGAGTTGGCGAGACCCGGCTGCCCTCTAAGGGTGGGAAGGGCGTCTCTGCGGGCAGCAGACGTGGTTAATATCCGGAAGTGCCCTCGTTGTGTGGGGGACTGTTGGTGGAGTCCCTGGCGTTGAGCCGACAAAGGTCTTGTGGATGGACGAGAGATTTAAAGGTAGGTGAGGAGAGACCCCTGCCTCCCGGGCCCTGGGGCATTTGCTGATGGGGGTGTCCAGGAAACAAAGTTTCTGGTCGTTGGTGCACTGCCTTGTTTGCGACTAGGAAGTGCAGTTGCTCTGGCCTGTTGCACACCCGAGATAGCTTTAGAATAAACTTTTAAAAAGTGAACTTTTACCTCTTTTTCAGGTACCCTCAAAAAGTTATGGATAAAATACTTAGTATGGCTGAAGGCATCAAAGTGACAGATGCTCCAATCCATACAACAAGAGACGAACTGGTTGCCAAGGTGAAGAAAAGAGGGATATCGAGTAGCAATGGTTAGCAGATCATAGCTGTGAACATACATAGGAGTTTAGAACATAAGCTTTATGTAATTAGGAATTATTGTTATTACTCCTTTTTTTAACAAGCCACAATTTCCATAATGTTATTAATCAAGTCAGAATGTTAAACCTAAAAATATATTTCTGTGTGTTTTAGATTCTGAATTTGATAGTTTTGATTTTATTTTGACATGTCAAGTATTGTCTGATGCTGTTAATTTTTTAATATTACAAATGCTCTTCAGCCCTGTTTTAAGATATTAATGAAATTAATACTTTCTAAAGAAACTTTTGAAATACTTTAACCTTGTATTTTTATTTTAATAAGTATCTAAAAAGTTTTAGCTGGAAATGTAATTGGTAGATTTTGTCACAAATCTGTTTTCCTTCTTTTCAGAAGGGATAGAGGAGCCATCGAAAAAACGAGTGATAGAAGGAAAAACCAGTTCTGCGGTTGAGCAGGATCAAGCAAACATTTCTGCCAAAACAGAACATGTACCAGCTATGCAGGAAAACAGTTCAGCATGTACGGGGCCTTCTACCAAATCAGAGAGTAGTGGGAACTCAACTAGGAGTCAAAATAACTCTACAGGTGATGGGGATGAACCTGGTTCCAGCCAGAGCAGCAGCAGCGTTTCCTCTCAGGTAACGCCAGCAGGGTCTGGAAAAGCTAATGAATCGGAAGGTTCAGATAAGCATGGTTCAGCATCATTTGTTTCTTTGTTGAAATCCAGTGTGAATAGTCACGTGACCCAATCCACTGATTGCAGACAACAAAGTGGATCACCTAAAAAGAATGCTTTGGAAGGCTCTTCAGTCTCAGCTTTCCAAAGCCGTTCAGAGATTCAGGTGCCCTTGTTGGGCTCCTCAGGAAGTTCAGAAATAGAGTTGCCACTGTTGTCTTCTGATACTAGTTCAGAGACAGCCTCAAGTGGGTTAACTTCCAAAACTAGTTCAGAGGCAAGTGTTTCATCATCAGTTTCTAAAAACAGCTCATCAGGCACATCCTTGCTCACTTCCAAGAGCAGCTCCTCAACAAATCCATCGCTGCTGACTTCTAAAAGCACTTCCCAGGTAGCTGCGTCGCTGTTAGCTTCCAAAAGCAGCTCCCAGACCAGTGGATCTCTGGTGTCCAAAAGTGCTTCCTTAGCAAGTGTGTCTCAGCTGACTTCTAAGAGTAGTTCTCAAACTAGCATATCACAGTTGCCTTCTAAAAGTACTTCACAGTCAAGTGAGAGTTCAGTCAAATTTTCTTGTTGCAAGTTAACCAATGAAGATGTGAAACAGAAGCAGCCTTTTTTCAATAGACTGTATAAAACAGTGGCATGGAAGTTGGTAGCTGTTGGTGGCTTTAGTCCCACCGTGAATCATGGAGAGCTCCTAAATGCAGCTATTGAGGCTCTGAAAGCAACACTGGATGTGTTTTTTGTCCCACTAAAAGAACTGGCAGATCTCCCTCAAAATAAGAGCTCTCAAGAAAATATTGTTTGTGAATTGAGGTGCAAGTCTGTGTATTTGGGCACTGGTTGTGGAAAAAGCAAAGAAAATGCAAAAGCAGTTGCATCAAGAGAAGCACTGAAGTTATTTCTCAAGAAAAAGGTGGTGGTAAAAATATGTAAAAGAAAATACAGGGGTAGTGAAATAGAAGATTTAGTACTCCTTGATGAAGAATCAAGACCTGTAAACTTACCTCCAGCACTAAAACATCCTCAAGAATTATTATAATGTGTCCAAAATATCACTGCATAAAATACTTAATATTTGAAGAGAAAAACTGGCTTACTTTTGTACAATATGAAACACAGGCTTTCACAAATTTTGTATTGCTTCTTTCCAGTTTTGCAGAAAATTTACATTCTAGTTCTCTTCATATAATAGAAGTTGTAAATAATTTATGAATGACAGTATACATTAAAAGTATGCATTAACAGCATATCAGTATGCTGGTTTATTTGCTGAAGAAAATACTGTCTTCTATTTTTAATGATACATTAGGTACGATGTGTAGTTCTGTAGTGTCTTAAAACTTTTGTACTACTTTCAATTTGGGTGAAAATGTGTTGTCTACCATGCTCTTTTTTCTTTTTTTTTCTGAATAAACTTTCACATCAAAGAAAAGGGACCACAGTATTTGAATGGCTGAAAGTCTGTGAAACAAGGTGTTTAGAAATGTTGCCCATAGTATTGAACATGTCTGTTAGAGAATAAAAGGAAAAATAGTTGCCTCAGACTATTTTTATGAGACGTTGTAAGCATTTTTAGATATAAAGCAGTATAAAGTACTTGATGTTTTATTCTAAAATAGTTTAAAATTCAGATTTTGATGGCTGCACATTCTTTAAGTGGGTTAATTTATGTTTTGAGGTAAAATACAATTTACACTTCTTGAAGACATAAATGTGGGTTTCTATATTAAGCATATTTTGTGACTACTATTATAACAACCGATTTGTTTAGATATTAAATGCTTTCAGCTATTTTACCTTTTCATGAAGTTGTGTTTTTTTTCCCCTATGTCAGAACCAATTCCTGCAAACAGGTTTTCTACTACCAGTCATTGTAAATTACAGTCAGGTAAATTGTTCATACACAATTCTTTATGGTAGGGAAATGAGAATTTTCAAATCTGAAACTAGATGTTTTTGTGTTTACAAATCTCATGGAAGACTATTGGAAAGAACGGAGAGCCTGTTCAGTTGTATTACCTTTGTTAGTAAAGAAATGGAATCTTGTTCTTGTGTCTGGGTGCTCCTGGCTATATTATTCTGTTGCATGTTTTTCATTTTTCTTCAAATTTGGGCCCAACATGTAGTCTTTGGCCTTTTTTTCTGGCTTTCTAAATATGTTTTAAAATAGGGCACATTGAGCAGTAGTAGTGATATTACATATGAAGAAAGAATCAGGAAATAATCTTTTATGTGCCAGTTGTATTTAAAAAGGAAAATTGAACATATCTGGCACAACTTAAATGTGTAGAAATTATTCCTATTTTATGACGACTACACAAGGATACTTCAATTAATTGTACTTAAATTGAAATAATCACGGATGTTTTTATTATACTATATAATATGGTCAATTTTTTAGGATGTTTAATGGGATACCAAAGCTAAAAATCCATATTCTGTGATTGGGTTGCCTTTATATTATGGGTAGCATTATCATGAATGTATTGTGGAAGGATTTTTATTATTTTACTTTGCTCCGTCTTGGAATGTGTATTTTGTGGGATAATGATTATCAGAAAAATGGGCTAACAATGACTACAGTAAATTTCTGTAGTAGTAGGTGGTTTGGTGATTTCCTAAATTGGTTTGTTTCAAGTTAATATAAAGGTTATTGAAAATCCTTGAAATTTTATAACTCAAGAGCTTGTATGTGGAAAGCTGGTGCTCAACCGCTGAACCACATTGGCTCCCCTGAGTTCGTTTTTTCATTTGTTTTTAGGAGGCACTAGGAACCGAACCTAGGACCCTCCCATGTAGGAGGCGCGCACCCAACTGCTTGAGACACATCCACTTCCCTTTAATGCCTTTTGATGTGGTAGAATTAGAGGAAGCTATTTAGTGTAAAAACAAATTGTTTTAGTTTATAAACATTCATTTACTATAGAATCTTATTTAAAAGCTTACTTTAGATAAAATAAAAATTTAAGGATCCCTGCTTTAAGAGGAAAGGGTGTTTTATTAGCTTCAAAGCTGTTGTGGTGCAGAAAAAAACCCCAGAAACTTGGGAATCTTATTCTTGAGGTAGAATCTTGGCTCTGCCTCTTCCTAGACATGTAACTTCCTGGAATTTAAACTTTTAACTTCATCTATAGAATAGGTTTAATAGCTTCTTCATAGAACTATTAAGATTAAATGAGATAATATATTTGAAATGCCTAGCACGGTGCATTCATACTACAGTTCACTAATTGTGTTGTTTGTGTGTACATTTAACCCTTATAGCCTTATGAATAGCTATTTTCATTTGGCCTAGGAATTTTCAGATGAAACTGAAATACAGATTAAGTAATTTGGTCAAAGATGACCTGATTCAAGCACTGATGCCAGAGCCAAAGCTCTTAACCATATTGTATTGTGTATTATCTTCTCTAAACGCTAAAATTTTGGAAACAACTCCTCAGGATGTGATTGTACCTAGTGAGCCAAAACATCTTTCAGAAGCCTCATCTTGAAACAAGTAACTTAAGAAGCTCTACTCTTTATTAATGTTTCTTTTATATGGTGAATATTCTCAGAATTAGTTCTCAGAACTCCATCCCATGTAGGTAGAGTTGAAGTTTGTTTAAAAAAAAAAAGCCTAATTTGCAATCAAGTTAGGTTATCGAACCAAGAACAACTGGCTTTTGTAATTGATGAGGTAAGATAGTGATATACTGAGATTAATCTTTCTTGATGGTGCTAAAATCAAGATTTTTTTTTTAATGGTAAAGTTGACTTCAAACAACAGTGTTGCCATTAGTTTTTTACCCAAGATTTTTGGTGCCTGCCACTGCTGCCATTGGCTGGGAATAATGATCAGAAGGATATGGGTAGCCCCAAAGCTTTTATCAGTTTTTAAAAAATCACCCCCCACCCCCACCCGTTTTTGCACTCACTGCTTGTCATAAGAGGGACTGGGAACTGAACCCAGGACCTCCCATGTGGGAGGGAGGGTAGGCACCTAATTGCTTGAGCCACAACCCCTTCCTGCTTGTTGTGTTTACTGTTTTTCACTGTCCTGTGTCAGCTTGCTGTCTTTGTCTTTAGGAGGCACTGGGAATCAAACCCGGGACTTCCCACATGGTAGGCGGGAGCCCAATTACTTGAGCCATATCTGCTTCCCAGTTCCAAAGCTTTTGATGTGTATTATCAAAAGCCCTACTCCAGTTTAAATTATGTATGAAAAGACCATTGTTTTCCCTGCAGCTTTTCTAGGTACAGAGTTATTGCTGTTTGGATTCCTGAGTAAAAGCAGTAAAAAACCAAAGCAAGCAGCAACTGAGAACAGGTTGGTTCTACAGGAATTGGGTTGTTAGGTAGTTCAGGGGGGAATTAGTGGGTCTTGTCTTCAAAAGTTGGGCTAAAGTCTCACTGACTCACATTCTAGACATGGCAAGTCTTTGGAGTGTGATTTTTAAAAAATGTTTTCTGTGACTAAAAAAAATTTTCCTTGTGGCTTTCTGCCATTTGAACAAGTAGATCAGTGCAGAATGTTGAGCCATTTGTTTTCCCACTACCCCTCAAGAAAAATAGATTTTTCACATTTTCTGACTTCCCTGAACAAAGTTTATTTGCTGTCCAGCTAGCATCATTCATTTTTCAGTTTTCTTCTCTTATTTACCAGTTTTAATATTTCTTCACTTTTGTTTTCCTCCTTTAAACATCTGAAGAAAGATCATTACCTGAAAATATTTATTTCTAAAGCTCTCTCTTTACATTCCTTTGCTATTTTCCAAAAGGAAAAAGTCTATAGTTAGTGACAAACCAAATTGACTTTAATTTGTGGGGGGGGGGGGGGGGGGCGGAAATGTTATACTTAAAAACAGACTAGATACAGGGCATTCTTTTTAGTAAAAATTTATGTAGATTCCATATGCCAGTATTTTACAGGAAGCAATCAGAAATACTCAAGTTTTGAAACTTGGGTAGAATACTTTTGGACATAGGAAGCAGCCAGCCTAATAGAACAGGAAAGGCATTGTGGGCTATAAAGCAGACGATGCTTTATATATGCCTTGTATTTTTTAAATTGAAGTACAACTCTTAATATATATAATGTACATAATATATTGAAAAGAAATATTAAGACATCCACAAAGAGCTGGATTGACAATTGACAATGTTTTCCTTATGTTTTTTTTTTCATGAAGTAAGCTTATCAGGGCTTGGGCACCTGTCTGAAATGATAAAGTCAATTCTGAATATATGGTCACTGGTTTTCTTATTTTTTTTAAAGATTTATTTCTCTCCCCCCCCCCCCCCCCAGTTGTCTGCTCTCTGTCCATTTGCTGTGTGTTCTGTGTCCACTTGTGTCAGTGGCACCTAGAATCTGTTTCTGTTGCGTTATCTTGTGTCATTTCTCCGTGTGGGCGGCGCCATTCGTAGGCAGGCTGCACTTTTTTTCGCACTGGGCGGCTTTCCTTATGGGGCGCACTCCTTGCGCGTGGGGCTCCCCGACGCGGGGGACACCCCTGTGTGGCATGGCACTCCTTGCGCGCATCAGCACTGCGCATGGCCAGCTCCACACGGGTCAAGGAGGCCCGGGGTTTGAACCGTGGACCTCCCATGTGGTTGGTGGACGCCCTAACCACTGGGCCAAGTCCGCTGCCCGGGACTGTTTCTTAACACTAAAAACAACCTTTTTTTTTTTTTAGTTTTTTATTGTGAAATAAAATTGTAGAAGTCCATAAGTCCGTATATGGAGAAAGCCAGTAATTATCCAGTGAAGACCCACATGGCAATTGCCTAGGTCAAGAATGAAAGCATCAGCACCACAGGAGCCCAGCATGTGAGAATGGGTGCCTACAATGTGCTGCTGATGCTTTGTATATGTCTCATTTAAGCTTCCCTAAATCCTGTGGTGTGGATTGGTATTGCTAATCCTGTGGTAGAAATGAAGAAACGGATTATTCTGAATTGCTTCTGTCAAATCCCAGAACTAGTAATGAAGTTAGGGCTCAAACCCAGAGTTCTTTTTTTTTTTTTTAATATTTATTTACTTCTCTCCCACCCACCCTCCCTCCCCCATTATTTTTGCATTCACTATCTGCGTTGATTGGCTGTGTGTTTTTCCATTTCTGCTTGTCGCTCTTTAGGCAGCACCGGGGAACTGATCCAGAGACCTTCTGGGGTGTGAGAGAAGCGCGCAATCTCTTGTACCACCTCAGCTCCCTGATCTGCTCCATCTTTTATTGTCTCTCTGTGTCTTTCGTGGTGCATTATCGTGCTGTGCCAACTTTCTGCATGGGCCAGCACTCCTGTGCGGGCCAGCTCGCCTTCACCAGGAGGCCTCAGGAGACGGGATCGCTTGAGCCACATCCGCTTCCCCCCAGAATTCTTGAGAAGACTGAACAGTGATTAGGTTCTAATTTGAGGGCACTGAATGTGAATGCCAGTGAGACCTATCTCATTACTCTTTACCGTTTGCATATTATTAAATATTTTTCCTACAATTGGTAAGAAGAAACTGATTCTCATGAAATAAAAACTGAGGGCCAGGAAATCATTTCTAGATTATTTTACCCATGTGCACTGAAAGTGGACCATACCTCATGAGCTATCATATGGTCAACAACCTGCATTTTGGAAACCAACATGGGTAGGAGTATGTGCAACTTTCTATTCTCTTTTTCATTTCAAAATAATATTGAATGCAACTAAGAGAAATGTGATCTTTCTAAAAAGGATAATATTTTGACTATACTCATTTTCCCTGTAACGTTCTCCAGTAGCCCTTCTGTCATGGCCTGGCTCATACAGGGAAGGCAAGAAGGATGATGTGATGTTTGGGAAGATCACATCAGGGAGAGCAAGGATGTAAAACTCCACCCATTCCAACCCTGGTAGACTTAGAGAAGGAGAAGGGGAAAGAGGGGAAGCAGGCATGGGGACATGTGGATCCTGACCACGACTCAATGGCATGAACTTCACCTGTGTCTGTTGCAGCAGTGGGAGTAATCGGCCTCTTTAATCCTTGGCTATAATCAAAGAATGCATCATTCCTTAGGAGGGTCCTGGAGAGCAAAGCAAAGCGCTTGAGGAAGAAATAAAGGCTTCAGGACCTTAAATCCAGAGCCACAGGGTAGCACACCACCAGAGGATGCAATTCACATGGAATATGATGGGTACCATTTAACAGAGTAAATGGAACAGAGTCGTGGTAGGAGGCTACCCTCTTTGGAACCCGAGATTGCTGTGTAAGTAAGTGTACTAGAAAGAAATCTTAATTTTAAAAAGTATTTAACTTGAAATAGATAAAAATTAGTGTTTCTGTGAAGTGTAGATAGCATGTAAGATATCAGGTAAAGTAAGATTACTTGGGTCATGCTATGGATATGTATTTTCTATTCACAAATTTTGAGGGAAATTCAGGAAGAAGGCAGGTGAATAATTTGTTAGCTCAGGTATGGAATAAAACAGGGCCTTGTTCTCTCTGACAGGTGAGGTTTCTTACATCAGTTCGCTTCAGAACAGCCCGTGTAAGCCCACCATCTGTGCTCAGTTTCCCTTTCATCTTCTCTTTCTTCACCTGTTACTTTTCTTGGTTGTTATATTTTACCGATGTGAACTGACATAAATTAGTGAAGGTTATAGGATTTACACTTCCTGAAATAGTGCTTCAGAAATTATATCCTATAAATTTCACTCTGGTAATGATTCTGGAAGAATAATGAGATAGAATACTGACACCTTTTGATGTCTGTCATTATAAAGCACGAGGGAGGAAAGAGTGATATGTGATAAATAGTGAAAGGTCAGCTCAACTCTGTTCCCATGAAACAAATCTAGGTTGTTTTGTTTGTAGACTTTAGTGTTGTTCTAGACTTTAAAATTCTATCCCTTCTGATTGTAAAGTAATCCATGCCACCATATATCAAAGCAGAGCTGCTCTACTGAATTTTGACCTAAAGCAGACACACTAAAACATTGAGTGTATTGCTTTTCTACTGCTGTTGTAACAAGTTACCACAAATTTGATGGCTTAAACCATACAAATCTATAGGTTAGAAATCTAACATGCATCTCATGGGGCTCAAATCTAGAAGTCAGCAGGTCTGTGTTCCCACCTGGAGATTCTATGGGAGAATCCACTTCTTGCCTTTTCTAGCTTCGAGAGGCCGTTCATAATCTCTTGGCTCATGGTGCCTTTCCTCCACCTTCAAAGCCATCAGTGGCGGGTTCAGTCCTCCTCACATCTGACTTTGCTTCTGGTCATCACCATCTCTCTCTCTGACCCTGACTTTTCTGCCTCCCTTTCCACTTATAAAGACCCTTAAGAGTACAGGATTTCAAACTTCAGAAATAGCAAGTGTTGACTGCCTTGCTGTGGAGCAAGCACAGTACTGAAAATGGTACAATTGAAAAATGGGTTCTGCAATACAACTGGATGCATATAATTATATATGCATATGAAGTGTCTGATCACAGGAAGTTTTTCTGCCATTTAATTCTGAAAAATACAGGGGACTCTTTCTACTCCAGGTACTTTTAAATAAGACTTTCTACTAAGTGTCAAGTAATAGAAATGTCCACATTTACTTGACACACAAGTGTCAAGTAAAATAAATGTCCACAGCAATGGCAAACAATGGCAGTTTTTCAAGATTGCTTTTGGGCATAGTAGACAGAATTGCAGCTTTGTCATAATGAGGCTAGAGAGTGTGATAATATCTAAAATTAAGTGCTTTGCAGCCATCCTCATTTATTTATTGCCTGGCTCTGACTTCAAAAATGTTAAATGTCAACTTCTCACTGCAGAGCAAAATACATCTTAAATTTAGAGTTCTCAGATATAGCTGAACAAAGAGCCAAAGGACACATAAAATTGTTGAAATACTTGATTGTACATTCTTTATAGGCAAGTTAGTTAAATATATCCTAGGCGTTTTCAAAATAACGTTGTCTTTAAATATCTAAAATTTCAAGTAAAAGGTAACAAAGAAATGTTAACAAGAAAGATGACAAATAGCACATGTTTCATTCCAGATAATATGTGTAATTCAAAAGGAAGGGAATTTTGTTTTGCTTTTAAAAAAGACAAATTTTAAAATTATATTTCAAAGAATCTCACTTGGAAAAAAATTTATTTTATTTTGCTCTCTCAAAGCATTTTATTTTATTTATTTTTTTAATGGAGAATTTTTTTTTTCTTCTTTATTTTCTTTTAAATGTTACATTTAAAAAAATGTGAGGTCCCCATATACACCCTACTCCACCCATCTCAAAGCATTTTAGAACACCTATTTTGGAATTTTCTTTTGTTCCAGAATCATATTCTTTGGAATTGTTTTGGTGACTTAGTGATAGAAAGTATTTGTATTTGTGGATTTATTTGAGTTTAGGGTACAAAATGCATTAAATAAATGTACTTCCAAATTCCTCATTAGTTTTAATGAATCACAAGTCCCCACCGAAGGGCTCTTGTGTCCTTCATTAACTCATTTCACAGGTGACTTGTCCAAACTTAACAATTCCTTGAGTGCCTATAGCAGTTAGGGTTCTTTGGTTACAAGATACAGAAATTGACTCTAAGCAAAACCAAAATGATCGCAATGATATTGGGTAGCTCATTTCATCAAAGGATTAGTTGAATAATCAGGTCTCAATAATTTAAGCAGCAGAGACAGCAGTTTCACTAAAGTCCTGTCATCAAAGCAATTCAGTCCCAAACATTTTATGTCCTGAAACTTAACTCAAGCTTCATAGTCTCAGCAAAGAGTTCAAGAGGCCAAGCTTAGATTACATGTGTGCTCTTGGATGGGAGAGAGTTAGTTGCATGGCCAATCTATTTACAAAATTTCAACAGTAGGATTGACTAGATGGAAGGTCCTGGTACAGATACCATCTGGGTAAGTCAGACAAAGTTTACTTTAAAAAAATGAAGTTAGCATAGTGAGAATACTCAGCAAAGGGATCAACAATATTTTCCAAAGACAAGTTTAAACTTCTGGACCCAAATTCTCAACAGATAGTGTCTTGAGTTAGTGAGGGTCACATCAGACCTTCTGAAAGCTTCTGAAAGGGATGCATCCCTCAGACCCACCCTTACACAGCAGAGACAAAAAATGTGAGATACAGACTTGTCTAGTTATATGTTGGAAGCCACTACACCTTGGCCAGCTGTACCCCATCTTAGTAATACTCTACACACTTCCATTGCTGAGTTTAACATATACTACTGTATGCCTGGACAAGCTTTTCGTCTGTTGATTAGCTCCCAAGCTAATATGGCTTCAGCCAAGAACAAAGCCGTGGGACCAGAACAAAGGGCAATTCCTTATCTGTCTCTGGGAGTTGGGCCAAAGGACCCTTGGCTCAGCTAAAGGCCCATCCTTCAGCTGGCCACTTGGATTGGCATCCCCACTGAGGTGGCCCGGTGTGGGAGGGGTGTGGGCAGTGTATCGTAGGGGATAGTTTGCCATGGGGAAAGAGGGATGTTTTAACCAAAAGAAGGACGGGCCAAGGTAATGGCCTGAACTACGACCAGTGAATAGCTAGCTCTGGGACCTCCAACAAGTACTTCCCGCTGTCTCAAGCATGAGAGGATGGCTATTGAAGCCACCCAGCCGCCCCACGTCCTAGAGCACGCTCTCCCTAGGGTCCTCAACAAGTGCCCCCCGCAATTACGCCCCGGCAGGAAAACTGGGCAAGAAACTTGCCTCAGAAGCTTCCAAATAACTGATCAAAACAGCATTGCTGGTGCTTTCCCATGATTTCCAAGGCCTTCCCTCAGCCCGGTTGCTGTGGTTTATTTTCTCCTGGATCTCAGACTGCTATCTCCAGCTGAAGCAGCTCTGCTATCAACACTGCCCCCACCGACAGACACCTTTCCCACCAGGCATCTACAGATAAAAACCACCAGGAAGTGGCTGCTAAAGAACGTCAACAATCTTATTGAATAGACTTACTGTGTCTCCTTTAGTTCCTTACCCTAATTTTTTGGTCACCACTGCCTTCCTTACATTTGTACTATTAACCTCAATTCTCATCCACCTCTGGGTTTACTATATTATTCAGTCCCTAGATTATTCTCTAGCTTTCTTTCAATTGACATTTACATCCTAGACTAGTCTTTTCCACCACAATCTCATTTCTAAACCAGCCTCATTAGTTCTATTCATTACAGTGTTACCATCAACTCTCTCCATTTCCACACTTTTACAGTCATTAGTTAAAACTTGTACATACATTAAGCTTTAGTACACCTTCTCAGCCCTCCTCTTATCTCCAAATAACCTTTATTCTAGGTTTTAACTGCATGTGTTTATTCTTCGTATTTAGTTCATATTAGTGAGACCATGCAGTATTTGTCCTTTTATGTCTGACTTATTTCACTTAACATAACGTCTTCAAGGTTCATCCACGTTATCATATGTGTCCCAATTTCATAAAATTGATTTTTTAAAGGTGAAAAAAAATGAGGATTTAAAAAATTTGATGACTCAGCTGAAAAGGCACACAAAATCCCAGACAGAATGAGTACAATTATATCCCAGACACACATCATGGTGAAACTAGCAGAACAAGTAAAAGATCCCAAAGAAACAGAAAAGATAATAAAACATTATAAAAGGTAATAATTGAACAATAGACTCTCAGTAGAATTTTCAGTCATTTCAGTAGAAGTAAAAAGTCAGTGATAAAATAATGGCAAAATATCATTTAAAAGAAACATTTGAATTTTATACTAACATAACTAAATCATCAAGTAATAATGAAGGTAAACTAAAGACTGTTTCAGACAAAAAAATTCAAATGGCAGAAAAAGAAGCTTAAAACAGGCTAAATGAAATTTGTAAAAGGAACTAATGCATTGATTTAAAAATGTATCAATAACCACAATAAATGCCAGCCTGATGTTTTCAAAAGACTTGCATAAACTTGAGAGCACCGTTTGTAAGCAGTAGAATGGGCAATTATATTTTATGAAAATACTAAAGGCAATTTAGCTATACTAATATCAGAAAAAAACACTTTAAAATAAATATATGTACACATATTGCCCACTTTAAATGTACTTAGGTTCCTGTTATGAAAATTTGAAAATAAATTTTTGAAAAATGAAATTGCTATACAGCAATGCAAAAGTAATATTGTTTTAAATTTATAAATTGGAAAAGAATTCACAAAGAAGAGCTATTGATAGGTATGACCCAATGGCAGCATGGAATGTTTATAGAGCTTTTGAACATAAAGAGTCAGATGGATTTGGCTCTTACTTGACTGTATATAATTTGGGAACAAGTATGATTTTATTATAATACAGGACAATTCCTGAGTTTGAAGTTGATTATGTCAAGTTGGCACATCCCTCTCGTCTCCATGGAAATTATCCAAAAGCATCAAAGTAATGAGAAACAAAATATAAAAACTATTATTTTTTTGGTGAAATTAGGAGACCAATAAAATGCCAGGTCATGAAATAGTAGAGGGGCTATGAAAAGCAGTGCGGATTAGTCCTGGGATGAGCGTAGAAGACGTGGAAAGAAAACCACAACTATAATCTCATAAAGCCAGCAAATTACACTTCTCAAAGTGAGGGACGCACCATGAAGTACAAAACTGAAATTCCTTGTTTGCAATAGTGGGAAGAGTGTGCATGCACCAATAGTATAAACCCTCACGGAAGAAGCAGTCTGTCTTTGTAGCAATGGGAGGGAATAGAGATTTGGCATTGCGAGAAAAAACCCACAGCCACTTTTTCCTACTGGCTCATGGGAATTTAAGTTAGAAAACCTACAAACAAAACTCTGGGGCATAAGAAAAATTCCATCCAGGCAGGAACATGGATTTGGTTCTCTCCCCCAACATAGCCATCTGTTTCAAAGATGAGTAAACAAAAGAAACCATAGAGGGAGAAGGGGGGTCAAGAAGAAGAAACACAGCAACTGGCATTCAGCACTCACAAAATAAAAATGTTTCCACAGAATGGGTTAAAAACAATAGCAGCAACAACTCAAAAAGTAATCAGTTCTATAAAGAAAAAACTTAAAGCAGAGATGAAGTAACTCAAGGAAAAAGATGGAGCAACAGGATCTCATAAAACATAAGCTGGAAGAACTCAGAAAACAAGTGACAGAAAAAGTCAAAACCATATGGAAATGAAAACAAAATTGGAAGAAACACATGGGAGAATAGATACTGTTGATGAAATACTTAGGGGCAAAGAGAGTATAAAGAATAATAGTAAGCAAAAGGTAAACAAAAATGAGCAAAATAAATAAAATGTTAAAAAAAGATTAAAGAGAACGATAGGGAAAATAAGCAATGGAATTTCAACACAAGGATAATTTGGAGTCTTCAAAACAATAAACTACCCCTAAAATACTAGGAGTTAGAACTTATTATCAGACAAAGTTGAATTCAGGTTAAAAAGTAATAAACAGGGAGCCAACGTGGCTCAGTGGTTGAGTGCCAGCTTCACAAAGGATGGCAGTTTATGAAGATAAGGGGCATAATTCCAACATAGATCTAATTGTTATGAATAGCTACGTACCAAGGAGTAGAGCATTAACATTCAACATTATAGGAGATACAAAGAAATCAAGTAAGTGGATTGACGAATTTTAGTTGCCTCTTTCAGTTCATGACAAAACAATTGGACAAAAAATAGGCTGCAGATTGGTAGCACTAGGCCCCATCCCTAGCCCCCATAACAGCCAGCACTTGCAGAAGCTGCAAGTTGATTATTACCCTGCCTCACAGTGGAAGGGTGACCAGCCATTTACTCAGAAGGTGTCACATGTCGTGACATAGAACAGACCCCATCCTGAGCCTACATGTCCACATGCAGTTCATTTACTTACAAGAATACAGAGAAGCCATGTGACCCCACCAGCCCCTCCTGCACCCCTAGAAGTCACTGCCCCTAGCCCACCACCCCCTAGCCATCCCTATAGGCCCTTGAGTCTCACCCAAGCCAAAACCCACTCACACTGACTAAGCATGTTCCCGCCTCTAGAAGTACTGTATAAATTCATGACTGCCTCTGCCAGGGGTGGACGGAAGTTTCTTTTCAGACCCCTGCCATGCTGGCAGGGAGGCTGAAGTTCATTCTTCAGACACCTTCTTTGGGGAGAGCTTCCCAATAAATCCTTGCCTGCAATCGCTGGTCTCTGTGTCCCAATTGTCTCACTCCAACATCTAACACAGATGAGATAAATAATGAATTAAATAGATAAAATTTACATATTTCAAATATATGTCAAATGATTCCTAGGGGGAGAAAAGGGCAATGGTCTTTTTTATTATTATTATTTGTTTGCTTATTGTTCTTTATTTTTTTATTTTTTCTTATTTCTCCCCCCTCCCTCCATTGTCTGCTCTCTATGTCCATTCGCTGTGTGTTCTTCTGTGTCTGCTTGTACTCTCATTAGGTGGCTCCGGGAACACACCCTGGGACCTTCTGGAGCAGGAGAGAGGTGATCATTCTCTTGTGTCACCTCAGCTCCCTGGTTCGCTGCATCTCATATTGTCTCTTCTGTGTCTCTTTTTGTTGCATCATCTTGCAGCGTCAGCTCTCTGTGTGGGCAGCACCACTCCTGCGCACTGTGCTCTCCTGCATGGGGCTGCACACCTTGCGTGGGGGCCACTCCTTGCACGGGGGGTACCCCTGTGCGGGGCAGCACTCCTTGCATGTGGCAGCACTCCATGTGCGCCAGGTCACCACATGGGCCAGGAGGCCCTGGGTATCGAGCCCTGGACCTCCTATATGGTAGGTGGATGCTCTATCAGTTTAGCCACATCTGCTTCCCATGTTGTTTGTTTTTTTGTTTTAAGGAGGCACTGGGAACTGAGTCCAGGACCTCCCATGTAGAAAGCAGGCACTCACCCACTTGAGCCACATCTGCCTCTCTCAATAGTCTTTCCCCCTGCCCACAATAGTGTTTTAACAAGTGCTCAGGGAACATTCATAAAAATTGGATATAACTGTACAAATTGTCTCTGATCACAATGCAAAAATATCTACCAACAGAAAATTTTAAATTGTGGTAAAATATATATAAAATAAAATTTGCCATCTTAATGATTTTTAAGTATACAATTCAGTGACATTAACTATATATAGAATATTGTGCTACCATCACCATAATCCATTACTAAAACGTTGTTATTACCCCAGACAGAAACTCTGTACCTCCCTCCCCCTATTAAGCAATAAATCCCCATTTCCCCTGCCTTCAAGCCCTAGTTACCTGTACTCTTCTTTCTGTCTCTGTGAATTTGTTTATTGTGTGTATTTCATATAAATGGAATTATACAATATATCCTTTTGTATCAGGCCTATTTTACTTAGCATACTGTTTTTAAGGTTCAACCATGCAGTAGCATGTATTAGTCAGAGTTCTCTAGGGAAACAGAATGAACAGGAGAGATCTGTCAATAGTAAGAGATTTTATGAGTCTCTCACATGACTGTGGGGATGCACAAGTCCAGGTTCCACAGGCAGGCTGCAAACCAGGGCTCCAATAAAAGTCCAATTAAGCTCCTCGATGAGTTTCCAGGAGACGTTGGCTGTCCAAAGATGAGCTGGGAAATTCTCTCTGAATGTTGAAATCACTTTCCCTTTTAAGGCATTCAACTAATTGGATAAAGCGTCACTCATTGCTGATGGCAATCTCCCTGATTGATGCAGATGTAATCAGCTGTTTATGCAGTAAAGTCACTAGTGACTAAAGTCCATAAAAGTCCTTACAATTAGCCCAGTGCTTACTTGATGAAACAACTGGGCACAATTACCTGGCTGAGTTGACACATTAGATAATTCCAATATCTTAAATTGTTCCAGCTGGATATCACCAAGATGGTTGAGTAAGATGCTCCAAGGGGGTTCATTCCCCCAGAAATTTTAAACAAGCAAAATCAGGGAGAATCATCTTTCTCAGAGCTCAATAAAACAGCTAACGGGTTGCAGTAACAGGGCATGTGCCAAGCAAGAAAATAGGCAATTTAAAAATGGTCGGAAAACTTCACAACACTGTTTCTGGTCTTTCCCTAAGTCCCTCTGGCTCAGTGTGGAATCAGCCTGTGCTCCTAGTATGGGTCCCTGGACCTGGTTCCAGAGGAGGGCGAGTGACCCATATGCATATACGAGGGTGCATGTACATCTATAACAGTCTGTCAGGTGACAGCCTGAAGGACTGAGACAGATGCTTACTGCAGAATAATATCCCACAACTTGCTCAGCACATAGACGCAGCCCACAGGGCAGCTAGTATGCTGTAAGAAAACAGTCAAACTGCAGCTTCCTAAGGCAAAGGATTACTGGCTTTAAGATACACAATATGGCAGCTGGGACTGGGATGAAAGACTATTTCCTGTAGGAAAATGAGACATTCAGATAAGTGTCCCAGAGGAATTCCTCAAGGCCACACATGCATATCCAGGACAAGATCATGCTCATAAAAGACCAGGAGGACCCTTCACTTTTGTCTTGGGTGGTTCTTAGAAAGATTATTAGGATGGTTAAGCTCTGAAGGAAAGTACTCACAGAGGTCCATCTGCAAGGAGTAGAGAATATATTTGCTTTATTCTTTTTTAAAAAAATTGTTAGCTCCTAGCATTCAAGGAAATCTCAGTCATTATACTAGCTGGACAGGAGCTTAAGGAACAGACACCTCTGTGACTATATTCTAGAGATAACATTAAAATATTAAAATGACCAGTGTACAACAAAAGATTACAAGGGATATAAAGAAACAGAAAATGCTGGGCCATGCAAAGGTGCAAGATAAAGTATTAGAAACCATCAACAAGGAAGACCAGGCTTTGAGTATACCAGACAAGAATTTTTTTAAAGATTGTATTAAATATGCTCAAAGAACTAAAGGAAAACATGGAAAAAGAACTAAAAGAAATAAAAATGTGATAGATTAGAAAAAGAGAGAGGGAGTGAAGGTGGCTCAAGCCATTTGGTGGCTCCCTCCTACATGGGAGGCCCTGGGTCCAGTTCCCGGTGCCTCCTAAAAAGAAGATGAGCACACAACAAACAGACACAGACAGCAGACAGTGAACAGGCATGAAACAATAGGGGGTGGGGGATAAAGAAAAAATAAACCTTTTAAAAGAAAGGAGAATTTCAATAAAGAGAGAAACATAAAAAGGAACCAAACAAAAATACAGTAATTGAAATAAATAAAAAAAATTCCCTAGAGCTGGCAGAAGAATTTAGCAAACTTGAAGATATGACAAACCATGGAAGAAAGAAGCCCATGGGATGACATATCTAAAGTGCTGAAAGAAAAAAATTGGCAATCAAGTATTCTACATCCAGCAAAACTGTCTTTTAAAAATGAGGGAGAGGGAAATGGATGTGGCTCAACCAATTGGGCCTGTCTACCATACAAGAGGTCCAGGGTTTGATGCCCAGGGCCTCCTGGTGAGGGCGAGGTGGCCCACATGGTGAGCTGGCCCACGTGGGAATGCGGCCCAGCACAGGAGAGCCGCCTTGCATGGGAATGCCGCCTCATGTGGGAAAAGCCACCTGTGCAGGAGTGCCAGCTGACACGGAGAGCTATGCAGCAAGATGATGCAACAAGAGACACAGAGGAGAGAAAATATGAAGATGTAGCAGAACAGGGGAGCTGAGGTGGCACAAGAGAATAATCATCTCTGTACTACTCTGGAAGGCCCCAGGATTGGTTCCCAGAGCCACCTAATGAGAATACAAGCAGACACAGAAGAACACAGAGAATAGAAAATGGGGGGAATGGGACAGGTGGGGTAAATAAATAAATAAATAAATCCTTAAAAAAATGAGGGAGAGATTAAGGTATTCCCTGGTAAACAAAAGTTGAGGGAATTCATTGCCAGTAGTCCAACACTGCAAGAAACACTGAAAGGAGTTCCTCAGGTGGAAAGGAAAGGACTGTACACAGTAGATCAAAGGCATGTGAAGAAATAAAGAGCTCTGGTAGAGATAACTACATGGGTAAGAATAAATGCCAGTATTTTGCATTTTTGTTATGTAAATCCAGTTTTTCACTTCCTACAGGATCTAAAGTGCAAATGCTTAAAAAGTATTAAGTTTATGGTTTTGAACACACAATGTATAAAGATGTAATTTGTGACAAGACTACATAAAAGTGGGGGCACAGAGGGCTACAGGAATTCAGTTTGTATTTACTATTGAAGTTAAATTAGTATCAAAACAAACATAATTGTTTTAGGATGTTAAATTTAAGCCCAAAGAAAAATCTGAAAAATACACACCAAAGGAAATGAGAAGGGATTGTAAAGATTTATTCCAACAGACACATTAAATACAAAAGAAGCCAGTAATGGAAGAATTGAGAGGTATAAGACTTAGAAAAACCAAATAGCAGAATGGCAGAAATAAGTCCTGTGTTATCTAAGCATTAATGTCTATTGGGTGTGACCCACTTTTGCACATCACAAAATCTTGCCTTCCAATGAGGAAGATAATGAATATGTAAAGTTTCTCTGGGAACAGAGGAAAGAATACAGGTGTACCAAGGAATGACCCAGCTCAAAAGGAAAGTATTTATTGAACCTTACCTGGTGACCTACTTCCAAACTGAAAGACAGGAAAATAAATTCAAATAGAGTCAAGACAGGAATTCAGATAAATATATCATATATTAATCCAACTTGGAATGGTGTTAGCAATTGTTTGCCTTGAATATAAACATCTTGATTTATGTCATCCATCAATTTATCCATGTGTGTATTCTAACTACAACTATAGCTCTATAGATATAGCTATATCTATGACAGCCTTTTTCTTTTCCTATCCAAAATGTATCTTTCATCAGTAATTCTTTGATGGTTCTTACTAGGGATGACAAAACATGAGATGTACTCTCACTTTTCTTATACTGCACGAGGACATGCTCACGATCTAGTGGCAATTCTGAGGCACCCCCACATCCATATCCAGAGTGATCGTAGCCTCTGGCTTGACTACTGTAGTGCTATTTTACAAAGCCATTGTAAGATGCAGTAGCCCACCCAAACACACGAAGAAAGCACCTGAAAAAAACAAGGACAGTAGTTGTTTGGGTCCTTCCTTGAATGCTGGGCTTTCCATATAAAAACAACAATATTCAAAGAATAACAAAATTTTATGTATATCTTTAGTTTGAAGTCAACGCCACACTTAAATATTTTCTATTATCACAAAATAATGAAGGGAAGTAAGGAAAACTAGGGGAAGAAACTACCCTGATGGATCAAAGACCTGATGGCTCATATCCATCAGGTCTCAATCAGAAGGCACTTCCCAGAGAGGCCCTCCTTGACCACGCTGATGAAGTAGTTTCCACCCAACTGTATCAGATTTCCCCTGAACCTTAGGGCTCTGCAAGACGTCACTAGGAGTTCCACAAGAGACCACAACTAGAAATAAATAACATTTTGAACTTTGCACCCTGGGCAATACTAGCACTCACAAGAATGGACAAGTAACTGAGCAGCCTATTAGCAAGTGGACTTTCAGCATTGTACGGCAGGGCAAGTGTTCATTAAAGTTCATTTTCATTTTTAGTTTCTGACACTATATAAAGAAGGCCATCGATTATTTGATAATTGTTAAATGCTAATGCAGGGGGCTTTTGAGGAGAGGGGAAGAAGGTAGAATTTTACATCAACATCTCATCCTGAATTACCTTCCTTCCTACTATCTCCCCTTACATGTCACCGACTGATTTAAAACAGCAGTGAACAAGTTCTACCCAGTTAGAAAATTGGAGGCAAATTTCATTTTAAAGAAGGAATTTTAATGCATTTTGACTCAGTTGCCCACCCTTGTTTTCCTGTTGTAAATATTGCAAAAATGTGGATTGCATAGAATAGGAATGAATTGCATTGTTACTTTTTTTTTTTTTTTTGCATTGTTACATTTTGATTTCTTTTTTCCTTTCCTTACTTTTTATTGTTTTCAGTTTTCTTGTTTGGTTATTTATTACACCCTTCTGATTTATGTTTATTATATTAGCATTTGGTTTTACAAAAAAAGGCTGATCATCCAATGGCGCACTGTTTTAAGAAGAGCTCAGAGATGAAAGAGGAACAATTTTCCAGTTCTTTGCACAAAACTACTCAGCATAATGTGACTTATCTGTGTCAACTTAAATAAAACCTTTTCAATTTCTCACATAGCATCTTATTCTAGCATTTTACTAACTATAATTTTACACACTGGTCTTATCAGGTTCTTACTAATGGTTACTTTTCCTTTTCTGAGCAATAAATTTAGCTACTAAATAAATTGCTTCTTAAGAAGGAAGGTAACTTTTTAATTCATTTTTAATTTTTGTTGTTTTTCTTTTTCCTTTTGAAATGTAACTTTTTTTCAATAAAAGTTTTGCTTGGTTTGTTTTGATTTTCCAGTAGCTGTTTAAAAGTGTGAGCACCTACTTGTCAAATAGCTGTGAATTGCAATCAAATTTTTTAGTCATTGCTGCATTTTCAGTTGTTAGATGACAAAATGAAATAGGCCAATTTAGACGACTACTTTATGTAAAACCCATTAAGTACCTTT
The DNA here is from genome assembly GCF_030445035.2 of Dasypus novemcinctus. Lineage (NCBI taxonomy): Eukaryota > Metazoa > Chordata > Mammalia > Cingulata > Dasypodidae > Dasypus > Dasypus novemcinctus. The sequence goes on along the minus strand of NC_080673.1, from coordinate 5,098,447 downwards.
CATTGTTACTTTTTTTATATCCTTCATTATATTATTAGTGCAGTGAAGTAACATCATCCATAGATACAGGCTCAGAATGTTCAAAAAAGAAAATAAACCCAAATCACAATAAAAACAGCTTTTCATTCCAGGTTGATCACTCAATTTATAATGCAGTAGCATGGGTAAGATTTGTAAATGATGGCGAAATCTTAAGACAACTTTGTTCTGCTACAAATATCCACCCCAAACAAGCAAAGGCCAAGGTATATTTATTATTCTGCCTTCCTACCCGGAAACGAAAATTGTCTTATAGGAACCGTGTTCAATCTGTACTGATGACTGTCCGTGACTGGATGGCTCCAAGGGAATTTTCATCCCTCTTATAAGAAAATCGTGGGAATGTCACAGCATATTGCTTTCTTTACAGAGAGGTGCTAAAGTAAAAAATTCTCAAAGATGAAATGACAAAAAATTCTGGATGATTCTATAAAAATGGTTAACTGTACTAAACAAAGTCCAGCTCACTTGAGCATATTTTAAAAACTGAAAACATGGACAAAGACACATAAATCTCCTAAAACATAGAGAAATATAGTGGCTGAGCAGAGGACGAGTTCTCAGCCAGGGTATTTGGGCTAGAAGGTGACCTGTAGCAGTACTTTCAAGAAAATAGTAAACCAGATTTTTCTGAGTACTTTGAAGATAATGAATCAGAAACTAACCTATTTAACAGACATTTGCCATTACACGAACTAGTTGAACAAGTGGTTACAAAGCCCTGAAAAAAATATTTTGACTTCCAGTAATAGGATTCTTGGATTTAAAAGGAAACTAAATTTTTTGAAAAAGAAAATCTTAAAATGTGTCCACTACTTTTGGGCCTAAGAGTGATGAAAGATATTAGCAAGTGTCAAGTTTATTGTAAACCGTCTGCAAGAGCTGAAGAACAAAATCAAACACTATTTTCCCTGCCTTTCAGTACCATTGAATAACTGGGTGAGGGACGTTTTCTCTGAATTTTTTACTCAGCTTGAAAACTTGACTTTGAGTGAAGAGGAAGAATTTGGCAAACTGCAGTCTGAAAGCACACTTAAGATGAGATTTACTGATCTGCCCTTAGACAAGTTCAGAATTTCTGTGAAAGATTATCCTGCCATTCAAAGGGAAACAATGAACATTTCACTGCAATGTTCAACTTTGTACACATATGACCAAGCTTTTACTTACTTAACAAGTAAGTAAACAAGCACAGAAATTGTTGTTTCAATTGGAAATAAAATCTGTGGGTGCTTATTTATTTCAAATTCAACCCAGGATTGGGTATATAGGTAGCCAAAAATAAGTATGGGTTTCCTATGAAGAAGGTAAATTTTATTCTCTATTTTAGTTTCAAAAATTTGTATGCATTAACACACCTATAAAAGAGATCAAGAAATCAACACTTCCACCATAATTTTGAAGCTGCTGAGCTTATATGTGAGTCTGATCATGACACCCAAGTAGAAAAAAATGTAATCTTCTAACATTATCAATAAATTTTCATGCTATAAATAACATTAATAAATAGATATACAACCTTAATTTAAGTTTAATCTTCTGATGCTATTTTTTAAAAACTGAATTCCAATTTTGACTTAAGCCAATTATTGACTTTATTATGTTTGCCTTATGAGTTTTCAAATTTATGAATAGGAAAACGATTAATTTCAAGAAAGGAAAGCTATATTTAATTGCTCTTTTATTGCTATATTTAATTGCTTGGCTGAAGTTATTTTTAGTTTCAAGTGGGGGAGAAAACCTAATCTTGCACATATCCTATATTATATAGCATATATCATATCTTATTACTCTCTTACATAGTAGAAATTTGACTTTTAGGCGAACAAGTGTAAGGTTAAAAAAACAACATAAGAAACTTGGAAGAAAATCGGATTTCTTCCATCTACACTCCTGGTATCCTTTCCCATCCTTAATATCCTTTGTGGGGAAGGGAAACACACAGTCCAGCAAATGGAGCATAGGTGTCCAGCCCATAGCGTTTCCTAGGCAGGTTTGGGCTTAAGTGGCGTGTCCAAAGCAAGGAACCTAGAGCCACCAGAGGGCAGCATTCATTAGGGCGCTGATTTCTTAGGAAATAAACGCCAAAAAAAAAAAAAAAAAAAAAAAAGAAAGAAAGAAAGAAAGAAAGAAAGAGAGAGAGAAAAAAAGGAAAAAGCAGATAAAATCTTATTCAACAAATATGTACTGGGCACCTTCAATGTGCCAAGCACAGAAGGAGTTTACATTTACTGGTCACGTGAGAACAGTTATCAAAAGCAAAGATGCCTACTTCCAATTTTGCCTATAATTTACCCATGTCAGCCTTTTAATAAACATAGTATTTTCTCTTCTTGCTCACTTCCAGCCCCTTTTCCTGTTAATAGTCTCACATTTGACGCATGGTAGTTCAGGTGAGGCTCTGATAATTTCCAAAGTGGAACAAGGAAACTGTCATATTGCTATTTTTCTTTCTCAAAATTATAGACATCATATCAGTTTTTTCAGTACCAATGCATCGTAGAAATTTCTTAGTATTAAAGAAATTATCTTATCTGGAGCAGATGTGGCTCAAGCTTTTGAGTGCCCTCCTCCCACATGGGAAGTCCTGAGTTTGGTTCCTAGTGGCTTCTGAAAAAGCAAAAACAAACAAGTAAAACAAATGGTGAAACCAACTCAGGGAAGCTGATGTGGTTGAGCACCAGCTTCCCACATAGGAGGTCCCGGGTTCAATCCCTGGCCCCTGGTTCCTCAAAAACAAATAAACAAAAAAGATCTTATCAATGGTGAACATTCCCTGAAGCTCTTAAATGCCATTTGATTTAACAGAGCTTTACATTTATAATTACAATCAATATACAGTTAGTATATGCTTAATTTTATATTTAAAGTGCCCACTAGCAAAACAAAGAGAACAATCTGTACAAACACTAAGGATTTTATAAGTCAGTCATTTCAAAGCATCAGGGTGAGAACTGTTTTTCCTTTCACTATTTTATTATGGAGTATATCAAACATTAGAGAAGTAGACAAAATACTATAATGAATCTCCATATAATTATCACCCAGTTTAACAACTACTAACTCATTGGTAATCTTATTTCATTTATATCTTCATCTACTTCCCTGCCTCCTACAATACTGTGAAATAAATCACATCATTTTGTCCGTAAGTATTTCAAATGTCTTCCTAAAAGATAAATATTTTTTAAATGGTTTGAATTTCTCAATGTTTTATTAGGAAATTTTTTTTAGCTAAATTTATGGTAGCATCACATTCATAACTAATTTTGTTATATAATTTGGTAGAAAGCATTTTATTAATAAACAAATTTTAAATTAAATATTTTTAAAGGCTTTTTCAATGTCTGATTACTTCAAGAATGCAAACCCTGAAGGGGAAAATTGCCAACCTTTAGCTATGAACAAAAATTAAAATGACTGGATCAAAGGTGACCACACTTAAAGTATTTGGCAACTGGGCAGGGAATTAAAGACCAGCTCCACGGGTCTCCACTTCAGTGAATGGAAGACTCAAGCGGAGCTTGTTTGAAAAGCAGATTCCAGGGCCCAGAAACACACATTTCTAATAATGTTGAAGGTAATTTGATGGAGGGGAACCAAGATCCCATTTTGGGAAACACCAACTAAAAGTCCTGTTTGCAACTTTGAACTGACTTGGGCCAGGCTTTGCACACTTAAACTTTTTGTCTTTTAATACTCCCTTCAGTGAAATTTTTCATGTTAATGGCCAAATAAATAAATATACTATAATCCAGGATTATTCCACTTTAAATGATGTATGTTTTCCCTAAAAATGTACATGATAATTTGTTTTATTGTCTCACTTGCAAGTGTGATTAGTTTTCATGACTTTTAGGGAGTTTTGATAACTTCATTGGTTTCCAAAAGCAAAATCTCACTAAATCAGGATGACACTGGTTTGAGCAATTTAGAAGGAAACAGTGTACATTCACTACTACTGAGGATAAGAAAAAAGGTAAGAAAATATCCATTTTGATAATATTCATGTTTTTTGTTTTTTTAAACTCTTTTTTGTACATTTAATAATTGAAAATATAAACAATTAAAAACTAAAAAGAGGGAAGCAGACTTGGTTCAACGGATAGAGCGTCCGCCTACCACATGGGAGGTCTACGGTTCAAACCCAGGACTTCCTTGACCCGTGTGGAGCTGGCCCACGCGCAGTTCTGATGCGCGTAAGGAGTGCCCTGCCATGCCGGGGTGTCCCCGCGTAGGGGAGCCCCATGTGCAAGGAGTGCACCCCATAAGGAGAGCGACCCAGCATGAAAGAAAGTGCAGCCTGCCCAGGAATAGCGTCACACACACGGAGAGCTGACGCAGCAAGATGACGCAACAAAGAGAGACACAGATTCCCGGTGCTGCTGACAAGAATACAAGCAGACACAGAGGAACACACAGCTAACGGACACAGAGAACAGACAACTGGGGGCAGGGAGGGGGGCAGGAAGGGGAGAGAAATAAATAAAAATAAATAAATCTTAAAAAAAAACTAAAAAGAAAACACAGTTGAATAAAAACATATATTTGTCAACTAAATGTACTGTATACCAATAATTTTTTAAAAATCATACACTATGTTACCCAATATATTTGGTTCATAGTAATGCAATCATACAGTATTTGTCCTTTTGTGTGTGGCTTGCATCGCTCACCATAATGTCCTCCAGGTTCATCCATGTTGTCATATGTTTTAGGACTTCATTTCTTCTTACATCTGCATAATATTCTATCGTGTAAATAGACCACAGTTTGTTTATCCATTCTTCTGTTGATGGATACCTGGGTTGTTTCCACCTTTTGGCAATTGTCAACAATGTTGCTATGAACATTCATGTAGGGATGTCTGTTCATGTCACTGCTCTCAGTTCTTCCGGGTATATTATATTCAGTAGTGGTATTGCAGGGTCTATATTCAACTTCTTTAGGAACTGCCAAACAGTCCTCCATAGTGGCTGTGCCATTCTGCATTCCCACCAGCAGTGGATAAGTGTTCCCATCTGTCCAAATCCTCTCCAACACTTGTAGTTCTCTGTCTTTTAATAGTGGCCATTCTGATAGGTAAGAAATGATATCTCATTGTAGTTTTGATTCGCAGTTCCCTAATCATTGGTAATGTTGAACTTATCTTCATGTTTGGGTTTTTTTTTTTTTTTTGTGCCATTTGTATTTCTTCTTTGGACAAATGTCTATTCAGGTCATTGGCCCATTTTTAAATTGGGTCTTTTGTCTTTTTTAAATTTAAATTAATTTTTTTAAATTTCTCTCCCCTTCCCCCCGCCCCCCCACCCCAGTTTTCTGTTCTCTGTGTCCATTTGCTGTGTGTTCTTCTTTTTGTCCGCTTCTGTTGTTGTCAGCGGCATGGGAATCTGTGTTTCTTTTTGTTGTGTCATCTTGCTGCGTCAGCTCTCCATGTGTGTGGCGCCATTCCTGGACAGGCTGCACTTTCTTTCATGCTGGGTGGCTCTCCTTATGGGGTACACTCCTTGCACGTGGGGCTCTCCTGCACATGGGGCTCCCCTATGCGGGGGACACCCCTGCGTGGCACGGCACTCCTTGCACGGATCAGCACTGCGCATGGGCCAGCTCCACAAGGGTCAAGGAGGTCCGGGGTTTGAACCGTGGACCTCCCATGTGGTAGGTGGATGCCCTATCCACTGGGCCAAGTCCGCTTCCCTCTTTTGTCTTTTTATTGTTGAGTTGTAACATCTCTTTATATATCCTGGATATTAAACCCTTATTGGACATGTGATTTCCAAACATTTTCTCCCATTGAGTCAGTTGCCTTTCCTCACTTTTGACAAACTCTATGAGGTACAAAAGTGTTTAATTTTGAGGAGGTCCCATTTATCTATTTTTTCCTTTTGTTGCACATGCTTTGAGTGTAAGGGTCAAGAGACCACTACCTACTACAAGGTCTTGAAGATGTTTCCCTATGCTTTCTTCTAGTAATTTTATGGTCCTGACTTTTATATTTAGGTCTTTGATCCATTTTGAGTTGATTCTTGTATATAGAGTGAGGTAGGGGTCCTTTTTCATTCTTTAGGTTATAGATATCCAGTTGTTCCAGCACCATTTGTTGAAAAGAATGTTTTGACCTGTTAACATTACCTTGGTAGGTTTGTCAAAAACCAGCTGACTGTATAAATGAGGGTTTTTTTAATGAATTCTCAATTTTATTCCACTGACTGATGTGAATATCTTTATGCCAGTACCATGCTGTTTTGACCATTATAGCTTTGTAATATGTTTCAGGGTCAGGCAGTGAAATTCCTCCCATATTGCTCTTCTTTTTTAGACTGCTTTTGGCTATTTGGGTGCACTTTCCCTTCCACATGAATTTGGTATTGCCTATTCTAATTCTGTAAAGTAAGCTGTTGGGATTTTGATTGGTATTGCATTGCATCTATAAATCAGTTTATTTTTTTTTAAGATTTATTTTATTTCTCTCCCATCTCCTCCCACCCTCCCCCCCGTTGTCTGCTCTGTGTCCATTAGCTGTGTATTCTTCTTTGTCCGTTTGTATTATCAGGCGGCACTGGGAAACTGCATCTCTTTTTTGTTGCGTCATCTTGCTGTGTCAGCTCTCCGTGTGTGTGGTGCCACCCCTGGGTGGCTGCACTTTTTTCTCGAGGGGAGGCTCTCTTTGCGGGGTGCACACCTTGTGCATGTGGGGGTGCCTTTGCATGGCAAAGCACTCCTTGTGCACGGCAGCACTGCGCATGGGCCAGCTCACCACATGGGTCAGGAGGCCCTGGGGATCGAACCCTGGACCCTCCATCTGGTAGACAGATGCTCTTATCAGTTGAGCCATGTCCGCTTCCCTATAAATCAGCTTAGGTAAGACTGACATCTTCACAATATTTATTTTTCCAATCCATGAACACAGAATGTCTTTCCATTTGTTACGGTCTTTTAAAATTTCTTTTAGAATTGTTTTGTAGTTTTCTGCATATAAGTCCTGTACTTCTTTGGTTAAATTAACTCCTAGATATTCGAGTCTTTTTTTGTTATTGAAAAAGGAACTTTCCCTGATTTCCTTTTTTAGTACTAGTGTACAAAAACATTATTGATTTTTGTGTGTTGATCTTGTATCGTGCCACTTTGCTGAATTAATTTATTAGCTCAAATAGCTTTGTTGTGGATATTTCAGGATTTTCTAAGTACAGGATCATCTCATCTGCAAACAGTAAGAGTTTTACTTCCTCTTTTCATATTTGGATGGTGTATTAGTCAGCCAAAGGTGTGCTGATGCAAAATACCAGAAATCTGCTGGCCATTATAAAGGGTATTTATTTGTGGTAGGAGATGGCTGCTGATGTCTGTGAGGGTTCAGGTTTCCTGGGTTCCTCTGGGCTCATTGTTTCTGTTTCCTTCACAAGGTCAGCTGTAGACTATCAGGTGAATTGTTCTGTCTCTGTCCATGGGGTTTCTGTCGTGTCTAAGGAGCTGTCTCTGTTCCTCTGTGTTCCTCTCCTGGCTCTTCCTGGGGCTTGCTTCTCTTTCCTCTGTGCGATTACTTCCTGGGGCCACAGCTTAAGACTTCAGCATCAAACTCCAACATCAAAAGCCCCAACTCTGTCCTTTGCCATGCCTTTTATGCCCTAATGACATGGCCCAATCAAAGCCCTAATCATAACTTAATCGTACCCAGGTACAGAACAGATTTCATAACCATACCAAACTGCTACAGATGCCTTTAATTTTTTTCTAGTCTAACTGCTGTAGCTAGAACTTCTAGTACAATACTGAATAAAAATGGCGACAGTGGGCATCTTTGTCTTGTTCCTGATCTTAGAGGGAAAGCTTTCAACGTTTCCCAATTGAGTTTTTCATATATGCCTTTATCAGATTGAAGAATTTCCCTTCTATTACTATCTTTTGAAGTGTTCCTATCAAAAAAGGATGCTGAATTTTGTCAAATGCCTTTTCTGCACTGATTGAGATGATAATGTGTTTTTTTTCCCTTCAATTTGTTAATGTGGTGTATTAAGTTGATCGATTTTCTTATGTTGAACCAGCCTTGCATACCAGGAATAAATCCCACTTGGTCATGATGTATAAGTCATTTGATATGCTGTGGATTCACTTTGCAAGTATTTTATTGAGGATTTTCATATCCATGTTTATTAGAGAGATTGGTCTGTAATTTTCTTTTCTTATAGTATCTTTATCTGGCTTTGGTATTAGGGTGATATTGACTTAATAAAATGTGTTGGGTGACTTTCCCTTCTCTTCAATTTTTCGGAAGAGTTTAAATAAGATGGGAGTTAATTCTTTTTGAAATGCTTGGTAGAATTCACCTGTGAAGCCATCTGGTCCTGGACTTTACTTTAATGGGAGATTTTTGATGATGGATTCAATATCCTTAAATGTGATTGCTTTGATAAGTTCTTGTATTTCTTGTAGCATAAGTGTAGGTTGTGCATTTCTAGGAATTTGTCCATTTCATCTAGGTTGACTAGTGTGTAGGCATTCTGTTTCTCATAATATCCTCTTATGATTCTTTTTATTTCTGTGGGGTCAGTTATAACTTCCGCCCTTTCATTTCTGATTGTATTTATTTGCATCGTCTTTTTGTCTAGCTAGGGGGTTGTCAATTTTATTGATCTTCTCAAAGAACCAGCTTTTGGTTTTGTTGATTTCCTCTATTGTTTTTTCTGTTCTCAATTTCATTTATTTCTTCTCTACTCTTTATTATTCCTTTCCTTCTGCTTGCTTTGGGATTGATTTGCTGTTCTTTTTCTAGTTTCTCTAATTGCTCAGTTAAATCTTTTGAATTTAGCTCTTCTTTTTTAATACAGGCATTTAGGGCTATAAATTCCCCTCCCAAGATTGCCTTTGCTGTGTTTCATAAGTTTTTTTTTTTTTTTAACAGATTTATTTTTTCTCTCCCCATTCCCACCCCCCATTGTCTGCTCTCTGTATCCATTTGCTGTGCATTCTTCTGTGTCCACTTGCATTCTTGTCAGGTGGCACTGGGAATCTGTGTCTCTTTTTGTTGCGTCATCTTGCTGCGTCAGCTCTCCATGTGTGCAGCACCATTCCTGGGTGTGCAGGGAAGCTCTCCTTGAGGGATGCACTCCTTGTGTGTGGGGCACTCCTACGTGGGGGCACCCCTGAATGCCAGGGCACTCCTTGCACAGAGCAGCACTGTGCATGGGTCAGCTCACCACACCAGCCAGGAGGCCCTGGGTACCACACCCTGGACCTCCTATATGATAGGCGGATGGTCTATCAGTTGAGCCATATCCACTTCCCTGTATTGCATAGGTTTTGATATGCTGTGTTCTCATTTTCATTTGTCTCAATATATTTTTACTGATTTCAGTTGCAATTTCTTCTTTGACCCACTGATTATTTAGGAGTGTGTTCTTCAGTCTCCACATCTTTGCGAATTTACTTTTTTCCTATTATTGATGTTCAGTTTTATTCCATTATGACCTTAGAAGGTGCTTTGTATAAATTCAATTTTTAAATATTTTTTGAGTACTGCATTGTGTCCTAACATGTAGTCTATCCTGGAGAAAGACCCACGGGCACTTGAAAAGAAAGTAGAACCCACTGAGTTTGGATGTAGTATTCTATATATGTCTGTTAGGTCTAACTTGTTTATTATATTGTTCAAGTTCTCTGTTTCCTTATTGATCTTCTGTTTAGTTGTTCTATCTAATGATGTGAGTTATGTGTTGAAGTCTCCAACAATTATTGTAGAGATGTCTATTTCACCCTTCATTTTTCCCAGAGTTTGTCTCATTTATTTTGGGGGACCCTGCTTAGATGCATAGATATTTATGACAGTTTTATCTTCCTGGTGGATTGTGCCTTTTATTAATATATAATGGCCTTCTGAATCTCTTAACTTTTTGCATTTAAATTCTGTTTTGGGCAGATGATGGCTTTTTCTCACAGTGGCCTGCGGATGCATCTGCAGGCACTGCCGATAATGCCATGGGTCAGCTGATGCCAGAGAGGGCAGGGCTTGGGGGGGTGGGGGAAATAAAGTCTGTTTTGTCTGATATTAGTATAGCTAACCCTGCTGTCTTCTGGTTATTATTTGCATGAAGTATCTTTTTCCAACTTTTCACTTTCAGCCAGTCTGTATCCCTGGGTCTAAGGTGAGTTTCTGGTAAGCAGCATATGGATGGCTCATGTTTTTTTATCCATTTTGTCAGCCTCCATCTTTTGATTTGGGAGTTTAATCCATTCATATTCAATGATACTACGGTAAATGCACTATTTACTTCCTCCATTTTTTTCTTTGGTTTTCATGTGTCATATTTTTGCCTGTCTTTTTACTCTTTGGTTATCCTTTCTGCTATTCTGTCTTCTATACTTTCCTGCAAATCTGTCTCTCCTGTCTTTTTCTTTCAGGTTCTAAGTCTTCCTTTAATATTTCCTGCAAATGTGTATTCTTTTTTGCAAAGTCTCTTAGTTTCTGTTTGTTTGTGAATATTTTATACTCATCTTCATATTTGAAGGACAATTTTGCTGGATAAAGAATTCTTGGCTAGCAGTTTTTCTCTTTCAGTATCCTAATTATATCACACAGTCTTCTCACCTCCATGGTTTCTGAAGAGAAATCTACGCTAAGTCTTACTCCACGTCCCTTGTATGTGATAGTTTGCTTCTCCCTTGCTGCTCTGAGAATTTTCTCTTTATCTTTGACATTTGACATTCTGAGTAGTATGTGTCTTGGAGTAGGTCTATTTGAAATTATTCTGATTGGGGTAAGGTGTGCTTCTTCTTGGACATGTAAGTTCTTTTGTGAGAGGTGGGACATTTTCAGCTATGATTTCCTTTTCTCTTCTCTTCTCCCTCTGAAACTCTCATTACACATATGTTGTTGCTTTTTGTGTTGCCATTCAACTCTCTGAGACCCTGCTCAATTTTTTCCATTCTTTTTTCTCTTCAATTTTAGCTGTTTCATCTTCAGTATCACTTATTCTTTCTTCTGTCATTTTGAGTCTGCTGCTGTATGGCTCAAATTTTTTTTTTTAAGATTTATTTTATTTCTCCCCCATTCTCCCCCTCCCCATCCCCACTGTTGTCTGCTCTCTGTGTCCATTCACTGTGTGTTCTTCTGTTTCTGCTTGTATTCTCATTTGGAGGTTCTGGGAACCAATCCTGGGTCCTTCCAGAGTGGGAGAGAGGTGATTACTCTCTTGTGCCACCTCAGCTCCCCTGCTTTTTTTATTCTCTCTCCTCTGTCTCTTGTTGCATCATCTTGCTGTGCCAGCTCTCTGTGTAGGCTGGCTTTCCTGTGCGGGGAAGTTTTCCTATGCAGCACAGCATTTCCATGCAGGGCGACACTCCGCATCGGCCAGTTAATCATGTGGGCCAGCTTGCCCTCACCAGAAGGCCCTGGGCATTGAACCCTGGAAATCCTATATGGTAGTCGGGAGCCCAATTGGTTGAGCCACATCTGTTTCCCTCAAATGTGTGCTCTTATTTATTTATTATTATTTGAACTACTTATTTGTTAACTTTTTAAAAAGATACATATACCACAAAAAATGTTACATTAAAAAATATAAGAAGTTCTCATAAACCCCACACTCCACCCCACCCGATCCTCCCATATCAACAACCTTTCATCATTGTGGCACATTCATTGCATTTGGTGAATACATTTTGGAGCACTGCTGCATCGCATGGATTATAGTTTACATTGCAGCTTACACTCTCCCTCGGTCCATTCAGTGGGTTATGGCAGGGTATATAATGTCCAGCATCTGACCTGACCCTGCAATATCACTTATGACAACTCCAAGTCCAGAAAATGCCCCCACATCACACCTCTTCTTCCCTCTCCCTGCTCAGCAACTGCTGTGGCCACTGTCTCCATATCAGTGATACAATTTCTTCCATTGCTAGAGTCACAATCATTCTATAGTGGAATACCAGTAAGTCCACTCTAATCCATATTTTATTCCTCCATCCTGTGGACCCTGGAATGGTGATATCCACTTCACCTCTAAATTGAGAGGGAGCTTAGGTCCCACATGGCCGATGGATGTGATTTTCCTGCTTGCAGTTGCAGGCACTCTCAGTTTTTGATCTCACCTATTGTGTTTTTCATTCCCATGAGCTCTGTTACTTTTCTGTTCAGGATTTCAAATTCTTCTTTGCACTCACTCAATGTCTCCTGGATGTCATTTATCTCTTTGACTGTATTGTCTTTCAATTCATTAATTTGATTTTGGAAATGTGTGCACATCTTGCTGATTCTCTCAAATTCTGCATCTCTTCTGGAGCTTTTTCTTTCTTTCTTTTTTTTTTTTTGAGACTAGTTCTTCCCCCCAACCCCCACAGTCTCTTTATTTTTTAAATGTTACATTCAAAAAATATAAGAGGTTGCCACATATCCCCCCTCACACCACTCCTCCCACATCAACCACATCTTTCATCATTGTCTTCTGGGGCTTTGATATATTCCTTTTTTTGGGCCATATGTTCTATTTTCTTAGTATGACTTGTAACTTTTCCTGATATCTAGGCATCTGATTAGGATGTAGTTTACTCAGATGCTCAATTTCTTTATCTTTTGTAGAGATTTAGTGGCAGGAGGCTTGTGTTATCACTGCTTTGATTCTTGGCTTGACTTGGATTGTTAGGATTGTCCTGCTGGTTGCTCAAAACTGGGCACTGGACCAGTAATTGGTTGTAGTGTTGCTTTTTAGGGCCTTGGGGAGGAGGCTATAGAGGCCAGAAAAAGTGCTGTCAAAGAGCGCCATCTGCTGGCAGACCAAAGAAGTGCATGCAAGAAAATTAATAAGTAGGAGAGACTTTTTCTCTTTACTTTTGGTTTTCAAGTTTAACCTGTTGCAACTATATGTGATTTTCATTAATTTATCCTGCTTGGGCTTCACTGAACTTCTTGAGTCTGATAATTTATGTTTTTCAACAAATTTGGGGAAATTTCAGCTATTATTTCTTCAAATATATTTTTTTCTGTACCATTCTTTTTTTGTCTTCTGGAATCATATAATATATGATCTTTTGGTAAAGTCCCTTAGGACCCTGAGGCTCTATTCATTAATGTTTTACTTTTGAATATTTTTCCTCTCCAACATTCAAACTGGATACTTTCCATTAATCTACCTTTAAGTTCACAGACTTTCTTCTTATTTCCACTCTGCTCTTAAGTCTGTCCAGTGAAATTTTACTTCAGCTATTGGACTTTTCAGTTATTTTGGTTCTTTATTATGGTTTCTTATTCACTTCTGAGACTTCCTATCTTTTCAGTCATTAAAAGTAATTTTCCTCTAAGCCCTCGAGCAGGACTAAGCTGCTTTAAAATCTTTCTCTAATTCCAATATCTGGTTTATCTTGAGGCCAGTCTCGATTGATTGACATTTTTTCTTGAGGTACTGGGGGCCAAGGATTGAACTCGAATCTTGTTTGTGGGAAGCAGACACTCAACCACTGAGCCACTTCAGCTTCCCTGAATTGGTTTTATCATTTGTGTTGCTTGCTGTTTCTTTTCAGGAGGCACTGGGAATTGAACCCAGGACCTCCCACGTGGGAGGCACTCAACTGCTTAAGCCACATCCTCTCCCCCTACTGATTGACTTTTCAGCCACATTTTCCTATTTCTCCATATGCCAAGTAGTTTTAGATTCTATCATTGATTTAAAGAATTATGTACTTTAGTGATAATTGATTCTGTATGTTTCTCTGAAGGGTTATCTTTTTTTTTAAAATGGGCAACTAGCTGGCTGAACTTAAACTCCAACTCAGTTTAGATCTAAAGGAACTAAAAGAACTGCCTGGAGTCTGTCCTGCACATGTGTAGTTTAGAGGTTAGCCAGAGATTTGGGCAGGTCCCACACAGACTTTATGGCTTCCTCTCTGTGGTTCTGGTAACTTCTCCTCCACTTTCCATTGCTGTGGTTACCCCAAACCCCAGCATCTGGTTCTTCAATTCAGTAAGTTGGTAGTTTCTACCTAGATTTTTTTTTTTAGGAAAGTTTTTCAATATTTATTTTACTTATCTCCTCCAATACTGCCTTGTTGTTTGCCCTTGCTACCTACTCTCTGTGTCTGTTCATTGTGAGTTCTCTGTGTCTGCTTGTCTTATTTTTAGGAGGCACCAGGAACCAAACCTGGTACCTCCCATGTGGGAGGGAGGCACCCAATCACTTGAGCCACCTCTGCTTCCTTCTTGTTGTATCTCTGTGTCTCTTCATTGCGTAATCTTGTTGCATCAGCTCGCTGCACCAGCCCATCACATCAGCTTGCTTTCTTGCTCATCTCTTTAGGAGGAATCAGGAACTGAACCTCAGACCTCCCATGTAGTAGGCAGGCACCCAACTGCTTGAACCACATTCACTTCCCTCTACCTAGGTTTCTGTCACTCCACATGGTCCTGATTAAGACTTCCTAAGGTTAAAAGCCAAGATAAGAGGAAACTCACAAAGTGCCATTTCCTTTTTTCAAGTGGTGACCTCCCTCCAGAATTTGCCTTCTTTTGTTTGCTCTCCAATTCTTTTTAGTAGTTTTAAAAATATTCTTCTCAGAATGTATAGTCATTCATGGGAAGGTTGATTTGATAGAAGCTATTTGGCCATTAGCAAAAGCAGGACCTTCCAAGTTTATTCTTAATCTTTGGATGCAAGCAGTTTGCGTTAACTAAATAACTGAATAAACTGCCAGATATGAATTCTAGATAACAGGAATTGGCATGGAGCATTTGGAATGATAATACATGAGACTATCAATGCACAGCTGAAATTTATAACTGGAGAGCTCAAAAAAGTTTTATAAAATAACACATTTCATTTTAGTACAAATGTTTTTTATCTTCAAGTTTAAATTTATGAAGACATTCAGCTATGTCTGTCAGTCTACACCTAAAATTGCTACTAAAAATAAGTCATGTCTTGCATTAGGAATACCAAGTTTGAAAAAATACTTTTTGAGCCAACCCTATTATATAAATAAATGGCTAGTTTATTTTCATATCAAAATTCCATAAAAATTACATTCCTCCCTCCTTGGTTCTACCTGTAGCCACGATGAATGTTAAAATTTAAGTATGACACATCCTTATCAAAGAAAAAGGTGCAAAGCCTATTAACAGCTTTAAAAGTGGAACTGCAAAGAGTGTGATCATACAATTATATACTCATTCCCAAACTGTAAATATTGCCATAATTTAAGTTTTGATTCAGTTGCAAGAAATAACATTACACAGTAAGGATTAAAAAATACACCTAAAGCTCTTCCCACTTTGGTCTCTTACACTATAATGGATTCCAAAGTGTTGATTAGAATTTTAGTTTACTTCACACACCAGCAGTGTCTATATTAACTAAAGTCTTACATACATCAACATATTGAAGATGCCATCATAAAGTTCAAGAGTCTGAAATTACTTGAGTGTACCACAAGGCCTAAGTACTCACCCTCCCCTCTCTTCCCTTAAAGTATGAGCCTGCTTCAATCTTTGAATACAATCAAGACTTTTATATCTTTCTCTGAATGAGTTCCAATTAACTGTGAGAAAGGGGACGGAAAAAAGGGCTGGTAACTGCTCACATTTCGTAACAAGAATGATTCTGTCCCATAGAAAGTGAAATGCTATTTCATTCTGCTTCTTCCCATGCTGTTCTTATACTCTTTATCCTCCTTTTCTTAGTGCCATTCAAACACTCAAATCTGATTTTATTTATCTCTTACAAAAAAGGGCAGTTTCTGACATTGAGGTTGAATTTTCTTGGCAAACCTCTACAAAACATCAGCATCAAATATGTAAATAGATTTTGCTTAGCAGATATTTCAAAATTACTCCCACAATGTCAAGGGGATGAGAGTAGGAAGGCTCTATTGAGAGTACTTCCTGGATTAGATCTTTGGAAAGTTTATGCCTAATCATCTCATGCATTCCTCAAATCTGAGCATGAATTTGTCCTGAGTTAAAGTCTCCAACACAAAATGAAAGTGTTATTCCTGCTTCTTTTCTTCTACGCTGAACTCAACAAGACATGCTTCATTTCTTGTACTGCAAGGATATTCCTTGGTATCACAAGTTCCTTCCTGCCATCTGATCTTCTGGCAATGTGTTCCTTCATCACTAGGACTTTCTCGTATCCTTGGCCCTCTAGGATGTTTTTGATTTGAGGGTTCAGAACTTTCCTGAAGTACAATATTTTAAGATGTGGACCTGACTCAGTTCCCAATCCTGGAAGCTGGAGGGAGTTTTTAAGGTGGCAGTGGCACAGAGGTCTCTTGAATATACAGTCATTTCTCAAGACAGCCAGCATGCAAGAAATGACTGAGGTATGTTCACAGAAGATTTCAGGTCCTGATAACAGATGGCACAAATATTGTGTTTCTCCAGCTACTCTTTCATAGCCACGGGTAATGATTTAATCTTATTCAGTGTCCCTGAGGGAAGAAAACTCTTCTACCCCAGCTGGGCCCGAAGTCACAGATCACAGTAGGAATGGATAAAGATGATCATTAAGCTCATCGCTATCCATTCTCCAAATTGGTCCTCAAGACTCTATAGGCCACCACACAGAAGGACACAAGAAACTGCAGCCAGTGGTTAAGTGCCATCCACACAGCAGACATCCATTTTTTCCACTAGCTCTTTCCTGACTTTCCCAACCATAAATAAGACATAAATAAAAAGTGTTTCTAGAATGTGGGGAGAGGTAAAGATGCTGCTGGAGATAATAAGAAACCAAAAATCCAAGTGGAAAAATTGGCAAATCATATAAGCCATATAAGCAAGGGATACCAGTAAATATAAACAAAGGCTCACAGCATGGAGGTTTTTTCATAAAATCTTATCTCTAGATGTTCCCAGAGCCAAAACAGTAGGACCTGTGGATGTAGGACAGACATTACCACAGTGAAAATAATGAGCAGGAATGTCTGGTAAATAACCTATAGTTCTGTCAGACCAGTCTGCACTACCAGGATTAAAGTTGTTTTAGCCAAAGGGGTGCTGCTGCAAGGTACCAGAAATCTGTTGGCTTTTATAAAGGGTATTTATTTGGGGTAAAAGCTTACAGTTACAAGGCCCTACAGAGTCCAACTCAAGGTTAGTTCCTTACCAAAGTCTGTTGTCACGTGTTGAAGCAAGAGGGAGGGCAACATCTGTGAGGCTTCAGCTTTCCTCTTTCCTTGTAAGGCTCCGTGGACTCACCTTCTTCGGATCTCAGCTGTAGGCTGGAGGACTTGTGTCTTTCTGGGCCTATTTAGCTGCTTAGGTCTCTTTAGTTGCAGTCTATCAGGTGAATGGCTTCTCTCTCTTCCTGGGGCCTCTCTGTGTTTATGGAGCTGTCTCTCTTCCTCTGTGTTCTTCTCCTGTGTATCTACTTCTGTGTGTCTCCTTGATTGAGTGTCCATTTATATAGCCCACTAAAGGGGCGGGGACTCAAACTGAGTTACACTCTACTGACATGGTCAAATCAAAGACCTAAGCTTAACATAATTTAATCAAAGACATCCCAGCTGAATCTAATACAATAAAAGGGTATCATGCCTAGAGGAACAGACCAGTTTACAAACAATCTCTCTTTCTGGAATTCATAAATAATCCCAAACTGTCACAACAGTGTCTCTCCCTCTGTCATGCCTTGATTCATGGCACGTGGAAGCTCACTAACTCTGCAAGTAAAACTTGCAGTGTCAGAACACTCAAGGCAACAAAAGAAACCATGAAGATCAAATCCAAAAGGGAATACAGAGTGCAGCAACATACCCGTCAGACAATGGAAAAGAAGCCTCTCACATGATGCAGGCTGATCTCTAGTACTGAATAGGAGTAAATCTAAAGAACAAATAAGACATGTCAGAAAATCATGAAAAGAACTGGGACTATCTACCAGCTGATTCCCAGGACATTCTTAAGGCTAAAAGGCCATATACTTCCACTACCTGAACCAATTATCAATATGTGGACTTAGCAAAATTATAAGGTACTAAGAAACTAGATCCAAGAAAATAGAGAACTTGTAGTGCAGTGTGGCAGTTTGAGATGATAAATTCCAAAGAGATTGTTTGTAAACTGGTCTGTTCCTCTGGGTGTGATCCCCTTTGATTGTATTAGATTCAGCTCAGATGTCTTTGATTAGATTATGTTAAGATTAGGGCTTTGATTCCACCATGTAAGTAGGGTGTAACTCAGGGTTGCCTCCCTGTCCCCTTGGTGGGCTATACAAACAGACACTCATTCAAGAAGACACAGAAGAAGGGAGAACTTGGTCATTTCACTCCTGCCATGTGACAGAAAAGAGAAAGCTCAAACAGCTAAGGCCCCATGGAGAGATGGGTCAGTCGCCTGATAGTTTGCAGCTGAAGAGAACAGAGCACTTAAGCAGCTAAGGCCCAAGAGACCAGGCAGAGACTGCTCACCATCTTGTTTCAACACATGGCAACAGACTTTGATGAGAAACCAACCTTGAGTTGGACTCTTTAGGTCCTTGTAGCTAAGCTTTTTACCCCAAATAAATACCCTCTATAAAAGACAACAGATTTCTGATACTTTGCATCAGCACCCCTTTGGCTGATTTATTATTATTATACAGTAAAACTCACAGCAAATTTATTGATAACAATAGTCTCCAAAGAAATAGGCAGAATCTTGCTGGCAGAGAAAGTACGTGAGCTGAGAAAAAGTCAAATGTTGTTTTATGACACAGGAGTGCACACCATTAACAGACCTGTTAAGGCTGTGGTGCACTGATTCATGGAGAGAAGTTCTAAATACATTGGTCCTTCATAGATGCGCTCCAGTTCACTCTTAACATAGTTCCTGGAGAACTCATGTCCAGCATATAGTAGAGACCTCAAAAAATATAAATAAAGCTGAAACAGATGCTGCTGAGGCAAGGTTCATAGCACAGCACTTATATAACCTATATAAAACATATTAAGACCAAATACATATATTGGAAAAGAGGGCTGTTACTGAGGCTAGTGCTTTGAATCTGTTGGGGAAAAAAAGCTGACATCCCATATGAACTAAGGACATCTAGTTAAGGATGGCTGGTGCCCTTTGCAGCCATTTTTTTTCCTTTAAGCAGATTTTGGGGTAGTCTCCATTCCTGTGGCAGTGGGCGAGCTCCTAGGGCTCTTGGCTCTCTACCCACTCTCCCGTGCTCCTTGGAGGCTGTGAGGCTGACAGCATGGCTCTTGTGCCAGGTGATGACTGCCGCATCTTGGGAGGTGGTGGCTGTAGCAGCTCCAGTGGCCCTACCTGGGTGGTAACCTCACAACTCATGTCAGTATCCATGGCCTCCTACCCAATTTAGTGACATTTTGATTCCATACAATGATATAGTCCAACTTGAATTGGATTTAGAATATACCAGATGAAACTCAGGAAAAAAATGTTTTTTTCCTTGGAGATTTGCCAGGACTCACAATACTCATAGCTAAAATGTATTAATATTAGGGCAAAGGTTACAGAGCAAAACCAGCAGTAAAAAGACAGGTACTGGAGGAGTCCAATGAAGTCCAGAACAGGCTTCTTTTTAAAAAGATTTTATTTATTCCGCACCTTGCCCCCAACTTTGTTGTTCTGTGCCCACTGTCTGCTCTCTGTGTCTGTTCATTGTATGCTTGCTTCTTTTTAGGAGGCACCAGGAACCAAACCCGGGACCTTCCATGTGGTAGGCAGGTGCCCAACTGCCCGAGCCACATCTGCTTCCCCAGAACAGGTTTCTGATGTCTTTTATCTGAAATCACACAGGCGTGCTCTCTCTCTCTAGCAGCAACATACAGGTACATGTGAAGTATCTCTGCCCATGGAAATCCATTTGAATCTCAGGTCTATGGCTTTCATGGGGGACTGCTCACATAGGCATTTACTGTTATGCATCCAGTCATGGCAAAAATCAGGGTTCCAACAATGAAACCAGGTCCACATCCACCTTGATTGTGCAGAGCAACCTGCCAAGCCAGAGTGGCATGGTTCATTGTTCTAGGTGTGTATATAACAAAGTCATCATCACTAATACAAAGAACACTACAGGAAGAGGATTTGGTTCAACTGATAGAGCGTCTGCCTACCACATGGGAGGTCCAGGGTTCAAACCCAGGGCCTCCTTGACCCATGTGGAGCTGGCTCACACACAGTGCTGATGTGTGCAAGGAGTGCCGTGCCACGTAGGGGTGTCCCCCGCGTAGGGGAGCCCCACGCGCAAGGAGTGCGCCCTGTAAGAAGAGCCACCCCATGCAAAAAAAGTGCAGCCTGTTCAGGAGTGGCACTGCACACACGGAGGGCTGACACAGCAAGATGACACAACAAAAAGAGACACAGATTCCCAGAGCCGCTGACAAGAATAGAAGTGGACACAGAAGAACACACAGTGAATGGACAGAGAGAACAGACAACTGCGGGGGGGCGAGGGGCAGAAGGGGAGAGAAATAAATAAATAAAAATCTTAAAAAACAAACAAACAAACAAACAAAAACACTACAAAGGCCCTATTCCTAGGAGCTAGCCATGGGTCAATCAAAGTTCTCTTAGGGACATGCAAGTACTAAGCAAACTGACATGCTGTGTTAATTAACTCTTTCCTCACATGGTCTGTATATCCTTGCTGTCACTGATTACTAATTCCTGGCTTACTAACAGGAATAATACAATGCTAATTAAGTTCTGATATTTCCTCTAGTCTCTCCACTCTTCCCAACACATAATTTCTATATCTAGCTATTCTTTACAAATAGGCTACCTATACATGAAAGCAGTACTTTATGCTGTTCAGAAGAGAAGGGCTAAAATGGACAGAGCCCAAAGATGTAAAAACTACAGCATTTATTATCCTTGTATGATTTAAATTTTATCTTTTGCCCACAAACCTGTTTTCCCTCCTGGATTCTGTATTTCACACAGTCTTGCCATGATGTACCTGTAGTCCAGGTCAAAAACCTAGATGACATCTCTTCTTCATCCCCTAAATACACAAACCCAGATGATATTGGCTCCTAAAATTTTGCTGAATCCATTTCCTTCTTTCCATATGACCTCATTTCCCTGTTAACTGCTCCTTTTTTGTGTTTCCTTCCTTCTTCTCCCAGGCCATTATTCATTGCAGCAGAGTTGTCACTCTCATTCTGTCCTAGAAAGCAACACATCGCACACTGAAGAATAATTTTCTGAATAAGATCTGATATAATGAGATATTGTAATAACTCAGGTCACCATTTTCTATTGTTTTCCTTTGTGTTATATACTAATTTCTATTTTATTGGGAAATAAATTAATCTCTCAAATTGAAAATTAATTTTCCATCTATTTCTTCAATTTCAATGGAAATAGCAAAAAATAAAAGCTGCTTCCTGTGTCTCACTTTTCCGCTCCCCTCCTCTCCCCCTCTTTCTCCCCCTGCCCTCCTCCTCCCTGCTGTTTTTGCTGTCTGTATCCATTCACTGTGTGATCTTCTGTATCTATTTCTCTTTTTGTCTTCTCTTCTTATCTTTCTCCTTTAGGATTCACCAGGATTCGATCCTGGGGACATCTGATGTGGAGAGAGGTTACCTGTCAATTGCACCACTCCAGTTCCTGGTCTCTGCTGTGCTTCACCTTGACTCTCCCCTTCAGCTCTCTTTTGTTGTGTCATCGTCTTGCTGCATGACTCACTTGCGTGGGCACTGGCTCACTGCATGGACACTTGGCTCACCATGTGGGTACTGGTTTGTCGTGCAGGCACACTTTCTCTTCCTCTTTTTCACCTCCTCTTTTTCAGGTATAGAACCTGGGTCCTCCCATAAGGTAGGTGGAGGCCTTATCACTTGAGTCACATCCACTTCCCCGGTGCCTCATTTTTCAGTTGCTTTATGACATCTGGACTCTTCTCTCAGTCTTTTTCCTTTCTCAACTGCTATGTTCCGATTGTTCTTCTTTAGATACTTCTGCTAAATTTCATCCCTATAGAAAACAGTACAAGCTCGATAAGAAATTACAGGAAGAATATCTGTGTAGTCATATTTCACAGGTCTTTTTTGAGATCATAAGCAGAAGTTATAGATGGCATTAATAAATAACATCTACATATGACCTTTAAAACATCTGATTCATAAAAATGATTTAAAAATTTATTCACCTGAAGCTAAAGAACTCAACTAAGATCCGCAAAACTTAAGAAAGGTTTTGACAACATATTGAGGGCTATATAAACTGGATGAGAAAAAGGCTACATAGAATGTATTAGTCAGGGTCATCCAGAGAAATAGAACCAAAAGATATATATTTGAAAATAATAATGGATTTATTATAGGAATTGGCTCACACAACTCTGCGGATTAGCAAGGCCAAATTCCTTAAGGCAGGTCATAAGTTGGAAACTGTGATGGAGATGACATTGAACTTCCCAGGAAAAGCAGGCTAGCTGAAGCAAAGATAGAAATTCTTTTCTTTGACTCCTGAAAATCTTCAGTTCTCATTTTAAGATCTTAAGATGATTGGATGGTAGACTCCTCTCATTGCTAAAGGCAATCTCATTTATTGATTGTAGATGTAATTAGCCAGAGATACAATCAACAGACTGAAATTTTAAGTCTATCTACAAAATACCTTGAAGTATTAATCAGGCCATGCTTGATTGACTAAACAACTGAACACCATAACCTAGCCAAACTGACACATAAAATTAACCATCACAAAATTATACCTAGACTGCAGTTAGATGATAAAGAACACTACCTATGTTTTATCAAGTAAAACAAAACAATTGAGGGTACTCTAGAAAAAGAAAATAAGACAAATTATTTGTATAAAAAGAATATTTTAATTTTCAAAACTCGTGTCCTCTTATAGAGTTCACATATTTAATTTATATGATGCAGCAAAATAAGATTTAAACACAAGTTTTCATAAATGCAAATATTGTATAAAGCAAGATATATAGGTTCCCATGTATAATAGTTACAGTGCTGAACCTCAACTTATGGAAATAAATTAGATAAGGAATTTTAAGATAAAAATTTTTAAGATAAATCAATATGCCTGCTTAAATTAACATGCCTGCTTAAATTAACCATGCCAAGAACAATTAATGTCACAAAAGCTCCAATAAAGCTTCATTAAATAATCAGTCATTTAAAAGAAAAGAAGATTTAGCAAAAAAGCACCCAGCTAATAGCATTAGTTTTTGTTTTTGTAGGTACTGGAGATTGAACCCAGGACCTTGTACAGGGAAGCAGGTGCTCAACCACTGTCAATGGGAAGCAGGTGCTCAATCACTGAGCTACATCTACTCCCCAGTGAGAGTTGGTTTTTTCGTGTGTTTGTTTTTAGGAGGTTCCTGGGATCAAACCTGAGACTTTTACATGGGAAACAGGTGCTCAACCACTGGAGCTATATCCGCTCCCAGTTATTATTATTTTTTAAAGATCATGCTTCTCTCAGCTAGAGCTAAGATATAAGCAATTTGTGCTTGAAAATAATAGTCTGTAGATACATGATTTCTAGCACTTCTAATTTTATGATTAGAGGTGATTTTTAAAAATACACTACAAGACTTCACAGAAAAAGTTATTTCATAATAAGTTCTTAATTTTTTTTCTATGGGAATTTTTCTCTTCTTCAGTAATCATTATCAACCAGGAAATAAGATGAAATACTACTTAGTTTTACTCTTAAATTTTTAGGTATATCACAAATTGCTATGTGACCTTGGGAAAATTACTTAATTCCTCTTATCGCCTGTAAAATAAGTTAGTCTAGAAGTTATCTGTAACAGCCTCTTCCCCATCCTTATATGCCTGATGGTCATGGTAAAACCTGCTGTCTTCTCTATTTTCCTTTGGGAAAATCAATGATCTGAGATCACTTTCAGCTATAAAGTCTCTCAATCTATAGTGACCAGGAAATAAAAACCACCACCTGAAATCGTGCAGCCTTTAGACGCATTTTTTTCCTTTTCTTTTCCTTCATCTAACTCCTATTTATTGAGCACTGTGCAGGGAGGATTCTGATACCAACAGGTGTGGTTCCTGGATAAAAACATCTTTAGTGAGGTACTTAGTAAAAAACAAACAAACAACATACAGTTTAAAGAAAGCATGAAGTCTATATTACTACAGTTTCCAAAGATTTCTTCCACACTATTTCCATTTGGTGAAATTAATAGGAAAATAGCTGTACAACAAATTAACAGTAGCATATGACAAGGATTCAAGCCTTTGTATCAAATCTTCCATTAAGGCTAACAGTTTGAAACTTCAGTTTACAAGGTAAGACAGCTCACTGTACCAGTTTGATATGGTTATGAATTCCAAAAATAGATATTGGATTATATTTGTAATCTGGTCTATACCTAGACATGATTAAGTTATGATTAGGGCTTTGATTGGGCCACGTTATTAGGGCATGGCAAAGGACAGAGTTGAGGGTTTTTGATGTTGGAATTTGATGCTGAGGCCTTAAGCTGGAGTCCTGGGAAGTAAGCTGACAGAGGAAAGAGAAGCCAGCCCCAGGAAGAGAGGAACCCTGAGCCCAGGAAGAAGCAAGCCCTGGGAAGAAAGGAATCTTGAACCCATAGAGAAGCAAGACCCTGGAAGAGAACAACCCAGGAAGCCTGAACCCTGGCAGATGTTGCCAACCATCTTGCTCCAACACGTGAAAATAAACTCTGGTGAGGGAAGTAACTTATGCTTTATGGCCTGGTATCTGTAAGCTCCTATCCCAAATAAATACTCTTTATAAAAGCCTACCAATTTCTGGTATTTGCATCAGCACCTCTTTGGCTGACTAGTATACCCACTAAGATAAAGGGATATCTACAAGGACAGGATAGATTGGTATCTCTATCATACTTTTGGATCTATTACATGATTTGTATAGGTTGAACAATTTATATCTACTGTATCAGCTATTTAATTTTGGACACACTTTTAAGTTTCACCTGCAAAATTAGACCAGAATTTCAATTTTGAATATATAGTAGAAATTTCTCCTCCCTTAATTTTAAACCCTTTCCCATTTTTAGGAAACATAATTGCATAATTCAAACTCCTTCAATACTGTGATCTAGTTTCCCCTCTTGATGTTATAAAAGGCTCATGTAACTATAGTAACGGTCTAGAGAAAACTGAATGCCTTTTTGATCAGCAATATGCAAAGTATACCGTATGTGTTATTTTTCTCTCTGGGATAACCAAAGTGGATAATATGTGTTTGTTCTTCTTCATGGTTATGGAGATATATTATTCAAAATTTCTTCCTGACTACAGTCCCAGTCATTCACAGTCCCGTCGTTAAAATGTTTTAGTATTATCTTTTGCTGCTAGTAGTCATTCTATAACCCAAAGTAATAGAATTGATTGTATACATCAATTTTAAATCTGGGTTCGCTGCCACTTTAACTACAAGTAGAGACTGACATTGCTCAGATTTCTAATACTTAGAGAATCTGGTATTTTCTAAACTTGTCCTTTGATCTTTTTTTAAAAAAAGATTTATTATTTTATTTATTTCTCTCCCCTTCCCCCTCCCCCAGTTGTCTGCTCTCTGTGTCCATTCGCCGTGTGTTCTTCTGTGACCGCTTCTATCCTTATCAGCAGCACGGGAATCTTTGTTTCTTTCTGTTGCGTCATCTTGCTTTGTCAGCTCTCCTGCATGCAGCGCCATTCTTCGGCAGGCTGCACTTTTTTCACACTGGGCGACTCTCCATAAGGGGTGCACCCCTTGCGCGTGGGGCTCCCTTATACGGTGACACCCCTGCGTGGCACGGCACTCCTTGCGCACATCAGCACTATGCATGGGCCAGCTCCACACGGGTCAAGGAGGCCTGGGGTTTGAATTGCGGAACTCCCATGTGGTAGGCAGATGCCTTAACCACTGGGCTAAGTCCGTTTCTCTGTCCTTTGGTCTTAAGCGCTTTCTTAAAGCAAAATAATTGCTAAAATAGATTAACATGTCACCAGAAAATAGAATGAGGGTAGAGGATGGAAAGCTGAGGATTAATCTGTGCAAAATTGGTAAAAAGGTTCTTCGTAAATCTTTGGAAATGAATAGAAATGGTGAAAGCATATCATAGTGTTTGTAACAGCTATTATATGGGTATGACAGTGATTGAAAGCAAAAGTCTAAGGGCATGTACATTACTAGAAGGAAAGCTAAAATATGTTAACATGGGACTATAACCTCATGTGAAATACCTATGAGTGACATTGCATATATGGCTGTTTTTACAAAATATAAATACAAATAAACTAGAGAAAGAGAAACAGAATAACAGCTATGTACAGACAGGGGAAGTAATAGATTGAGAGGTGATAAGTTATTGTTAGTTTGTTTTTTGTTTATTATTATTGGAGTAATGAAAATGCTTTAATAATGATTGAAGTGATGAATGTACAACTATGTGATTACATCAGATACCATTACACTCTGGATAGATTTATGCTTTATTATGATGTATCAATACAATTGATTAGTTTAAAACAGATTTACATCTATGAGAAGAATTTCTCCAATTTGTACAGATTTTAATATTTTTTCATTTTATCTCTATTTTCCACTTTTTCTACAATTAGTGTCTAGTATTTATGTAACAAAGCAATTCATGCTTTAAAACAGCTCAGTGGAAATGAAGAGCATTAATTAGGTGGGTTGTGTTTTTTTTCAGTTGTCTGTTACACTGATGACTTGATTTAAAGTTTTGGGTTTTTTCCCAGAATAATTTAAAGTGCTTCACTGGACCTTTTAGGGCAAATTATACTCTAAATTAATATAAATTCCTAGACTTTTAAGGATTTATTTGCATTAGGCACAATTATATTTCTACATTAGGCCATCAGTTGATGACCTTTTAATATGAGGATTTCCTTTAAAGTGATTAATTTTCTTGAATTCCCTTACAAAGGTGCTTTTCAATCATCCAAACATCTTCCTTAGAAAAGCACTGCTTTCTGCTTCCCTGAATCACATAGGGAATTAACTGCCTCTAGCTGGTTTCAAAAAAATCTCATTGACCAAATGCAATGTGTGTAAATTATTTGGATCCCTTTGAACAAACCAAATGTGAACTGTCTGAATATTAAATGATACTAAGACTTTTTTTTTAACTTGGGATAATAGTATTGTGATATGTTTAAAAAATTTATCTCTAACTGTTCATATTTAAAGTATTTACAAATACAGGCCCTATGTTGATCACTGTTCAAGCTGGGTATGTGGTATATCAGGATTTACTGTACTATTATCTCTACTTTTGTGTATGTTTGAAATTTTCCATAGTGATAAGCTATAAAATAACTAAAAGGAGAGAAAAGAAAAGGTTTTAAAATTTAATTGGCCTGACTCAAGCAGAAGCTGAATTTTCTTAGGAGATATCACAGTAAATATTTTGGGAATCTTTCAGAGTTACCTGCTAATTTGTTTTTGATCAGAGTTTGAAGTTGTTGCTCTGGCCTCTCATAGTATAAGGGCTACAGATATAGTGCTGGAGGCAAAAACATTTCCTACCAGGGATAACCTCTTAAAAGGTTAGAGTCTTAGAGGCCAAAAGCTAATTAAAGACTGACTGAGAAGTAATCCCATACAGGTCTGTCTAGTAATTTGGAAACATCATTACTTATCTTTTTAAGAGTTGCTTTATGGTGGAAAGTGCAATGAAGAGCAAATAAGGTGCCTCTTTGCTTTAGTCATGGAAGTAAGCATCACCAATTACTTCTGTTTAGAGAATTGGGACTTTTTAATTTTGCATTTAACAAAGAATAAGGAAACCCATCAGAAGAGACCCCAAATTTCCAGTTAAGTGACTGAGAGAAAAGGGCCATTAATAAGTAACCAAGGTCAAGAGTTGGGTTTCAGGAGTACGGTGATTTTTTTCTTTTTCTCCCTGTGTAAGTATTCTCCCCACACAGGCTGTTTTCATAAGTACAGCAGGAATAAGCCTCTGTTTAACCTTTATAAATTAATACAGCAAGAAGCGCACACATCTGAAATAATTTACGTACATTTATACTACCGTATTAGAGTGTGCATTACGTTTAGACCAATACAAGCTGAAAAACAATTATTTGAGCTTCCTATCAGCCTGTAGAAAAGACTTTTGAAAGGTGAATTTTGAAAGGTTCTATAAAGGGACTCCTAGCCCATGCTCAACCTTTTCTCTCATTTTGCTCTAGGTATTCAGCATCATTGCCTATTCTCATTTCTCGTTTCTTAACCACTTGCCATATCTGCCGGCAGATCACTTGTCAGACTGAATAAAATCCATAGGTAGCCCTCTAATTTAAAAAACAACAAAGCATCATGCACTATTTGGGGTCCTTCAGGAAATCCTAGTGTGATGCAAATCTGTGAGGAAACAAAAATAGGTAAAAACCAACAAAATTAAATTTTTACCAACAACTGGTTTTTGTCAACAGCTGGCTGGAAAGATTTAAAGATGACAACAATAAAATCTCAAGACTGACTCCAGAAACACAATACACTGTATTGCGTGAGTGAACGGTTACTCTGCAAGTGGCTGAAACCTCAAAGTGTCACATGATAGTAACAAACAATTTCCGAGGCCTCTGCAATATTTTCGTTGGTCCCAAGACCTCGAATTCCCTGGCGTGCTTTATTTTTATTTGAAATTTAAAGTTTCCTCTAGATTTCGCGGCATTTTAGGATCTGGTTACTTAGTATTAACAGCTGTTTCAAAAGTACTCTAGCTCATAATACAGGTGTACTACCAGCTGCAAACAAACTGAACATAAGAAAATCCAAACTTACCACCCACTCACATTTTCTCAAAGGCACACTCACAATAGGGTTTGTTTACATGGGCATTCCATTAAAATTCCCGTGTATTCGATCTATTTACACCCATTTCTTTCAAAAATACGTTATATGCGCCGAGAGTACATTTTTAACTAAAATGAGCTCCTCTGCTTGGCAGTTCATGGAAACATACAGTGTATAGAAATTAAACCGTTGGAGTCGACTTCACAGCTAAGGCTGTGAACATGATTCCTGATTAAGGTTTTTATCCCCATCTCCGTTCCTCCCTCCCCAGTGTTTGTCAGTCCTTGGGGAAAGTGGGTAAAAAGGGACGGCAAGGTGGTGGCGTGCCCTTCACTCCGCCAGTTTGCCCACGCCGACGTTTAATGCTTAAACGTTCTGAACCGAAAATTGTTTTGTTTTTTTTTTCTTTAAGGTTGCCTGTGGAACAAACACGTTTCCGGGACAGACGCGATGCTGCATCCCTCAACAGCGGGTTCCCGGAGAGCGGGAGGGACGACTCCCGCAAAGCACCCGGGCTCCGGCAGACCCGCCGCGTCTAGGAACGGCGGAAGCACGCCTGAGGCCGGGAGTGAGATTCAAAAATCGCGCGGACACAAGTCGCAGGGGGTCGAGGGGGCACCGCCTACCTCCCGATTAGCCCGGTTTGCTCGGTGAGCCCGAGGGCCGCGGCGGGAGGAGGTGGCGAACGCCGACCGAGCGCTGAGGCAGCGGCCCCTCGCAAGGCGCCCGCGCTCCGGCCGCGGCGCGAGAGCCCAGCCGCCACGCATGCCGGGAGCCGCGCGCTGCACGCTGGGCCGCGTAGTTCCCGCCCGCCTCACTCCGGGTGGTATCGAGAAGCGACCGCCCGCTGCTCCTTTCAAGTCTCCGGAGGGACGGCGCGACAACCACCAGATGGGAAGCAAGTCGGTAGCGCCGGGTCGAATGAGCTGGACCAAGTTCTCCCCTTCCTGTGGCAAGGACGGAAGGGAGAAGTCAGCCACTTGGCCCCTCAGGTCCCATTCAGACGTGGAGCCGAGTGGCGGGCTTGACAGTGCTTCCCCTTTAAGAAGGGGCGGGGCGCAGCCTGCCGTTTGGCCGTCCTCCGCGCCCTCCCCCCCGCCCCCCGCCCAGAGTTGACAGACCAATCGCCCGGGTGGCCGGGGGAAGGCGGGAGAATGCGAACCCTTCGGTAGGGCGGTAGGGGCGGGTCCCCGGCCTTATTAGGAGTGCGTCCTGCGCAGGCGCAGAGGCGGCCGCAGGAGGAGGGGCGGGAGCAGTCCAGAGAGAGACTCTCCGACAGCACGGAGGGGGATTGGGCGAGAGGGGGGCAGCGAGAGGCTTGTCATGGGGATCCGAGCCACGAGACGGCCTCGGTAGCATCTGGGGACTCGGACGGGAACAGGAAGTGTCAACGCCCGGGACCCCGGCGCCAGCTCCGCCGGGGGGATCCCCGCTGCTCTCGTCCTGGGGAGGGAGAGGAGAAAGGAGGGGGCCCCGGCCTCGCCCCGCCCCTGGGCTTGTTACCGCGGGGGCGGGGAGTGAGGGCTTCTTTTGGGGGGAGTGAAGATCGGGGGACTCGGCTGTGCCCTCTGGAGCGGCCGCCGGGGTCCCCGCGGTGCCGGGCTGCGGAGCGCCGGAGCGGCGGCGGCCGGGGCTGTTGCAAGTGTGGTTGCTGGATGCGGAGGCGGCGGCGGCGGCGGCGGCGAGGGGCGGCGGCGGCAGGATGTTAGGGCAGCAGCAGCAGCTGTACTCGTCGGCCGCGCTCCTGACCGGGGAGCGGAGCCGGCTGCTCACCTGCTACGTGCAGGACTACCTCGAGTGTGTGGAGTCGCTGCCCCACGACATGCAGAGGAACGTGTCTGTTCTGCGAGAGCTGGACAACAAATATCAAGGTAGGGGGCCCCGAGGCTGCCGGGGGGCGTCCTCCTCCCCGAGCCCGGCCCGCCGGACCCCCGGCAGCGGTTTCGTGGAGCCCGCCCGGGGAAGTACCACTTTCCGCTCCTCCTGTGACAGACTCCCCGGGAGCTCACGCGGGGGCTGTGTGGGGGCGGGGCAGCGGGGCCGCGGGACGGGTTCCTGGCCCTGGCCTGGCCGGCCGCGATCGGCGAGCACTTCGGCGGGGTGTCCAGGCGGGGCTTGCCGCTCGCCAGCCCCCACTGCACACCGGGCGGCTGCAGCTGCCGGGGAAGGCAATCAGCCATTTTCAGCAGCCCGCATTCGTCCTGGCGCCGGTCCGCCCCGCGCCGCCGACCCTCCTGCCCCGGCCAGCGAGTGTGCAGCCGGGCGGGGGTCTCGGGCGAGGCGGCGGATCGCGGCCGGCCTCCCGCCGGTCTGCGGGGCCCGGCTCCCCGCCCCCCCGGCGCCCACCCCCTGAGAGCAGATGCATTGGAACGTGCGGGGGGAGGGGGCGAGAGGGCCGGGGAGGCGGACTCCAGGGCGCTCCCTCCCGCCGCTCGCGGCTCCCGGCTCCGGGCTGGAGGCGTCCGCTCCCCTCGCCCGCCGCGGAGAGAGTTCCGGGCCGCAGCCTGCTCGCAGCTCCTCCAGTCCAAAGGCTCCGAGGGGAGGGGTCCCCCGCGGGGCCGGGGAGAGGGGCGTGTGTGGGGCGAGGAGGGCCCCCGTCCCCGGGGGCGGGGCCGGGGCGTGACGCGCAGGGAACGCGAGGGAGCGGGCGCGCGCTCCGCGGGCCGCGAAGATGGCTGGTGGCCGGGGGCTGGGGCGGAGCGGGCCGCTGCGGAGCGGGCCGAGGCCCCGCGGGCCGTTAGTTCAGCCCGAGCGGAGTGGTGTTGGATTGGGGACCTGTCTGTTAGGGTTGGGCGACTTCTTTCCCAACTACTGAATCACCACAGGGACACAATCGCTGCTGACTCTAGCGCCGCGTAGCTTGCGGGCTTTGCGTCATATCCGGGCACCAGCAGGAAGTGGGTTTGTTGACTGGGCAACCGCCTGGCGTCCCTTCATCCCTCGGTCCCTCTTCTGCCAAGTTTACGTGATGAGGCGAAAACCACCCAATGTGGTCAGACCCAAGAAGCTAGGACGGAATTATCCTTTCTCGTTGAGAGTAGCGTTTATCATCCACTCTTGGTTGACCTTTCGTCTGCTACTAGGAGAGAAGTTTAAAAGGGGAGTCGTTACGTCCCTAAGTTAACCCGGATCCAGGAAAAGACCTTAGACAGAATATGGAAACAGCAAAACGGAGTTTAAAGATAACTTCTTGCATGCATTCGGTGTTCTAGACAGGTCACTGAACTCCTGAGTTAGTCTGGAAGGATCAACCTCTCCGGTGACAGTTCCTGGCCTGTGGCATTTAACTGTATGACTTTGAATCCATATTTTATTTCTGCCCTTTGAGCCTATATTGTCAAAAGGATTAATCTTTGTTAATGGAGAAGGAAATTAATACTAATTGCTTATTATGTCACAGTCTCTGCTCCAAGGCCAGAACATCTCTCACTTAATGCTTGCAATAACCCTGTGAAGTAAAATGGGATTTTTCTCATTTTACAGATGATAAAATTTACAAAATGTTAAGAGTAACTTACCCCGTTATTTAGGTGAGCAGTATTTGATCCTGGATACTATTTCAGGTGCACATTTTCTTTTAACCATCTAAACTTTTTTTTTCTCTTTATATGAAAGCCCTCTAAGAGTATTTTCTACACACATGGAGCACGTACAGGAATGGTAACCCAATATAATACATATGTATTTAAAATTTTGTATTGAACATTTTTAGTTTTCAAGTAATAATAATGCTGCAGTTTGTAAAGCTTGCAGCTCTTTACATTTCTTCACAAAAGTGATTTTACTTTTGAAGTTGGGAATTACACTATAATTCTCTGACAGAGATCTGTATCCTTGACCATCTAAAATGGTAGCTCTGGCAACGTGAGAAACAAATAGGCTTTACCAGATGGACAGATTATAATAATCCTCAGCTCCATTAAAATTGTTCATTCAAGTTACTAATTTCATGATTACTATAAAAACAATGCTCTAACTTTCACTTTATGCCCTTGCTTACTAAGCTCACCTTTCAGTTTTATGTTTATTAAATTTATGTACTTTTATGCTCATGGTTCAGATTTCATAGGTTTTTTTCATCACTTGCTCAATAAATTAAGTATATATAAACACATGTTATATATATATGCATTTTATAGGCAAAGAAATTTCTCATGTATCTGAATCACTTTCAGAAATTACTGAACAACCACCATACTGCATAATTAAGGTACCTTAAAAATTGGAATTTAGATCTCATGTGCTGGTATGATATGTAATGTAATTAGTTACTGCCTGTTATTAACCTCATATTCTACATGAGGTTGATTTAAAAAAAATTTTTTTTTCCTCAAATGTCTGAGAAAATACGTAATTTCCTTATTTTACCTGGAGGAAAATTAGGTTCTTAAAAAATCCACTTAGGTGTTGAGGTGGGCACATGGGACAGAAAGGAGCTTTGTTCAAAAATAGTGAATTAGGGTATAAGTACACTAAACTCTATGGTGGCACTTCGTCATGTGTCCCAGGTTAAACAGTTGTCCATCAAATATGTGTATCTGGGGAAGTGGACTTGGCCCAATGGATAGGGCCTCCGCCTACCACAAGGGAGGTCAAAACCCCAAGCCTCCTTGACCCGTGTGGAGCTGGCCCATGCTGCAGTGCTGATGCACGCAGGGAGTGCTGTGCCACGCAGGGGTGTCCCCCGCGTAGGGGAGCCCCACGCAAGGAGTGCGCCCCGAAAGGAGAGCCGCCCAGCGTGAAAGAAAGTGCAGCCTGCCTAAGGATGGCACTGCACACAGGAGAGCTGACACAGCAAGATGACACAACAAAAAAAGAAACACAGATTCTGGTTGCTGCTGATAAGGATAGAAGCAGTCACAGAAGAACACACTGCGAATGGACACAGAGAGTAGACAACTAGGGGCGGGGAAGGGGAGAGAGAGAAAAAAAAAGTGTACCTGTAATTTCCAGGAGGAGCTACTCATAAGAGTTGGATTTAATATTTGCCTCACTTGCAGGCAGCCCCAATGTATGTATTTTACTTGTCTAACATTTCTGTTCTCATTTTTAGAGTAGTAATACTGAAATATAAAACAGGTAGGCCCATGTGGAATGATAAATTAGAATTAAATTTTTTTCTCCTGGTTTTCATAAGACAGAACTCTTAGATGGCATTATATCTCATAAAGGATAAGAAATAGAGCAAATTTGAATAAAACAAATCTTAAGAAAAATTTTGGTCCCATCTGAAACTTCTATTTCCACATTTTTTAAGTAACTTCTAGTGACTTAGCTATTTTTATTTTATTTAAATAAGTGTTCCACATGCTATAGAATCCCTAAATCAGCAATCCAAACAGCCTAGAACCAATTGCTGATTTGTCTGTAACGGCAGAGTGATCCAATGACTTTACTGCAATTTTGTTAGTGGTTTGGTCAGTTGATGGGAGAATCTAAACCTACTCTGGTTACGGTTTGGTTTTTAGAATTTCCCATGTCATGCTGAAATAAAAGAGCCATTAAAACTGATATGATGGCAGGCTAACAGTTGCTTATATCTGTGTTGTTTAATATCGAGGGATATATCATGAAATAAAGGCATAGTATCTTTATGCAGTCCTGTAGCAAGCCATTGAACTGTAAATCCTAGACACAGATGGACAGTAATCTGTAGCTTAGTCCTGGAACCTCTTCAAGTTTTACAGCTGGGGTTTGGAATGTAAATTTTATGTATAGAATTGTTTTGAGGTTCAAACAAAGTATAGATGATACAGCTCAGAATTAGTTCCAAAGGGGAATACAGTGTTCCTGCCTATGTAATATACTTTTGATTATTAATTAGACACATATCTCTTAACCTTCTTAATATAGATTAATGGGTATTAGAGTTTTGTGTTCTTTGTTTTCTTTAGTTTATTTGTAAATATAATTTCATACCGAGTACACGGTCTTGTATGAGAGATGTTTTTAGTGAATACTTACTATAGAGAAGTGTGGTTTTATGGTTTAAGTTCTAACTTCACCAATTCTATTAAAAATAACTTGAAAAATGTTATATGTGTTAGCATAATAGCATTCTGATTTTTCTTTTCCTTTTTTAGAAACATTAAAGGAAATTGATGATGTCTATGAAAAATATAAGAAAGAAGATGATTCAAACCAGAAAAAACGCCTACAGCAGCATCTTCAGAGAGCATTAATCAACAGTCAAGAATTGGGAGATGAAAAAATTCAGATTGTCACTCAAATGCTTGAATTGGTGGAAAATCGGGCCAGACAAATGGAGTTACATTCACAGTGTTTCCAAGATTCTGCTGAAAGTGAAAGAGCCTCAGATAAAGCAAAGATGGATTCCTGCCAACCAGAACGATCTTCGAGAAGACCCCGCAGACAGCGAACCAGTGAAAGCCGTGATTTATGTCACATGACAAATGGGATTGAAGACTGTGATGATCAGCCACCTAAAGAAAAGAAATCCAAATCAGCCAAGAAAAAGAAACGCTCCAAGGCCAAGCAGGAGAGGGAAGCTTCACCTGTTGAGTTTGCAATAGATCCCAATGAACCTACATACTGTTTATGTAACCAAGTGTCTTACGGGGAGATGATAGGATGTGACAATGAACAGTGTCCAATCGAATGGTTTCACTTCTCATGTGTTTCACTTACCTATAAACCAAAGGGGAAATGGTATTGCCCAAAGTGCAGGGGAGATAATGAGAAAACAATGGACAAAAATACTGAAAAGACAAAAAAAGATAGAAGATCGAGGTAGTAAAGGCCATCCACATTTTAAAGGGTTATTTGTCTTTTATATAATTCGTTTACTTTCAGAAAATGTTTTAGGGTAAATGCATAAGACTATGCAATAATTTTTAATCATTAGTATTAATAGTGTATTAAAAGTTGTTGTACTTTGTCTGTGACCTTAATTTTCTGCACTGAATTACCAAATATTTTAAACCAGGTAGTCTTCAGATCACCTGATAAAAGGAACAGGGAATAGGGAGAGGGTGGTGTGAGCATTATAGAAACTTGACAAACCATGCCTATTTCATTTTCACTTAAAACTGCAATATTGTGTTTTAGATAAACACCAAAGTTTTGCTAGCATTTCAGTTGTACGTGCTTTAAAAATTTAGATACAGTTGGATTTCTCTGTAAACATCAAATTATCTTGGGTAATTTAAAAAATGAACACTATACCATATAGAGTTTCTTTCTCCCCAGCCTCATTTATATATACACGTGTTCATCTCTAGTCTTCCAAGAATTTAAGGAACTAGAGATAAAAATAATTTGGGATTCCATGTGGAATAATGTGCTCTTTATTAGAGTATTTGCTGCTGTATTTTCCTTAGTAGCATTTTGATACACTGTCAGTAGCCCATTTGTAAAATGCCTTGCTGCTGCTGCTTCATAGATACATTTAACTAGTGCTTAAAAATGGAGGTTTTTTTGTTTTGTTTTGTTTTGTTTTAATTGGGATAGATGAGAGTAGTCAGAATACCAAAAATGCTGCCATTGGCTTATATTGGCACTATTTGGGGTATGCAGTATCATAGTTAAAGGATGAGCAGTTTTAAAAATGCATCTTAATATTTTCCATGTGACCCAGTGTTGAGATACCTAACAACGGGCCTAGAAATGGGAAAAGGGCATATATACTAGTCTTTAAATACTG
The DNA here is from genome assembly GCF_030445035.2 of Dasypus novemcinctus. NCBI lineage: Eukaryota > Metazoa > Chordata > Mammalia > Cingulata > Dasypodidae > Dasypus > Dasypus novemcinctus. The sequence continues at coordinate 5,062,016 of NC_080673.1, read as the reverse complement.
CCTTCATATCAACAATTGTTTTAAATAGTTTTGCTAATGGTGATAGTTCATTTCTGTCCCAATCAGTGATTATACATTATTTTAAATATTAGTGTATTTACCTTCTTAACTTTCTGGTATTGGTGCTGTTTGATGTTTTCACCTTGAATGAACTAATTTCATTATAACAATGCAATTGATAATGTATTTGTAAATTGAATTTTCCAAGATTCTAATATTTTAAGGGTCAGCATCTTGATGGATATATGTCCATGTGGTTAGAGAATTTGCTTTTGGGGGGAGGGCAGCGGATTGGCCAATCCTTTAAATCTATGTGTAAAATATGTCTTATTACTTATTTCTTCCTAATCTGATAATCCTGATTCTTTTTTGATTAACATGTGAAAAATCCTGTCTGCGTGTTTGGAAAAAAAAATATTTTTTTCTCTTCGAGCTCTCCTGTGTGACTTTTAGGCATGTAATTTCAGCTCTTCTGGGTATCAGCTCACTCACCTGTAAAATAAGGTTGGTTTTTATCACCAAGATTCTTTTTAAATCCATAGTTTTTAAGAATTGTAGTAAGAATTGTAGCATTTAATAATGAAATGACTTGTTTTTCTTTAATTTTGTCCTTATTCTGAAGTATGAAGACAAAAGTTTAAAGGTAACCATAGGGAGGGAGTAAATGCACACTATTTGATTCACTTCTGTCCTGAGGATATTTTGATAACTGGAGCCAGCTGATTATATTACTTCTTGAGTGAGGAATATTAGACAGCATGATTAAGATTCAGAATTTATTTTATTACAACTTAATTGGCTCATAAAGAAATACTTTTCTGTCTTACATATAACATTTTGTTTCAGCAAACATCCTTGTTACCCAGAATAGAGCTCCGGACCTGACACCATTAAATATATCAGTATATCCAAATCCCTCAAAAACTTTCAGATGTAACATAGGGAGGAGTCCATTCTTCTTAAATTTGCCTCAGTTTACAGATAAAATATATACTTCCAAGTAGAAGTGCCCACGTTTGTATTAGCATAGGAAAACAAACCTGAAATGTCTTGCAGGATGAGCTCTTTGTAAGACCTATTGTTTGAAGCAGTATTATTTTTACGAATTTCTTTTTGTTTTATATACTTCATAGGAGATAGAAGTATTAGGTTTGCATGACATTATGACTGGAATTTTTTTTAAAGTATTGTAGATTTTATATACTCTTTCATATCATGGTTACCAACTCATTACCAGTGGTTTCCATACTTAACCTCATGTTGGAATTACCTTAGGAGCTTCAAAAAATACTGATGTCTATGCATCACTCCCAGAAATTGTGATTTAATTCATTTGGAATGTTGCCTAAGCTTCAAGAGTTTTTAAGATCCCCAGGTTATTCTATTTAGAACCAATGCTGTATTTCAAAAATATGAACCTAATGAAAGCTGCTGGTAGGTTCTTTGCATTCAGGTTTGTGTGACTCAAATATATACTATATATGTACTGAGATAGAGATGAGATTTTACCTTCCGCTCCCAACTGTTCACCATCATGTAGCCGTGTTCATTTGTACAAGTACTTAGGTGCTTCTCATATGCCAGCCACTGTTCTAAGCAGTGGTGTTATAAAAAGAAAAAAATCTCTCTTCATTGACTACACTTTCTATTGGGAATGTCCAATAGCTACCATGTCAGGTATGGTAAGTGGTAAAAGGAAAGTGAAACAGAGTAAGCAGATAGAAAATGAATGGAAAGGAGGATAAGTCTTAATTACGGTGATTGAAGATCTCTCTCAGGAAGTGATCCTAGAGCAGGGACCAAAAAGAAATAAGGAAGTGAGGCAGGCAAAGATTTGGGGGAGTAGTAAAAAAGCTTGGCAATTTGACTAGAGCAGAGTGTTTTAACTGAGAGTAGAAGGAACTAGAAAATACATACTTTTGGGAAGCCCTGGTAAAAATTTGGGAGGCAATTGAAGGGTCTTGAGCCATGGTCTGATTTCTGTTTTTAAAAGATCATTCAGTGCTGTGGAGAGAATTTATTCTTGGGAGCTTAAGTGAAAATAGGGAGATTGACTCAGAAGCCTTGATGGCAAAAACGTTGGTGGCTTAGAGTAGAGTGGTAGCAGCAGAATTGTTGGTAAGTGGTGGGACTCTGCCTATATTTTGAAGGAAAAATTAAAGTTTCTGTTTGGTACTTAGATTTGAAATACCTGATAGATTTCGAGTGAATGCAGTGTAGAGTCCTGCATAAGACTGAAACTGGGGAGAGAACAGGAAATAAGCCATTGAAAGTCAGCCTATGAATCAAGTTAAAAGTCCTATGACTGAAATTATTCAGGTAATTCAATCAGTACTTCTCAAATTTTCATATGCATTGAATCACCTGGTGATTTTGTTAAAATGCAAATTATGCTTCAGTGGGGCCTGAGACTGCATTTCTAACAGGCTTCTCAGTGATGCTGCTGCTGGCTCAGACCCACATTTTTTGTAGCCACCCTGCAGATCCAAACCCAGGACGGGGGTTGGGGGGAGGCCTGGGGTAAGCCAACATTTACAAAGGGGAGGAGCTCTCTGAGAGAAAGCTGAAAAGAGTGGTACCCCAAAAGCAAAGGGGAAACGTGTTTAAACAGGAAGAGACTGATCACCTCAAGTACTGTTCAACTGAAATGATTAACCATTAGATTGGGGTAGTTGAGTTTGACAAGCCTCAAGTTTGGGGGTTGGAATGTATTGTGAGCAGACTTAAGTGGAGGCATCAACCAGAGACAACTCAGGTTTTGATGTAAACAGGAACAAATGACATGTAGCTGAGGAGGAGGTGAGCTAGGGGAGGATTTTAACTTTTAGGGAGATAGTATAGTGTGGTTGCATATTGACTGGAATATAGCAGAAAGTATGAACGGTGTAAGGGTAGACGAAATTACTGCAGGTATGAGGTGTGAGGGTGCACAAGGGGATTAATCTCAAATATACAGGGGGCAGTTCATTACCCTTGTCAATAGAGGAGACAATATTTTTGTTCACTTATTCAAATATTTATTGAGCACCCCTTTGAAAGGTGCTGTTTTAGATATTGGGGATATAGCAGAGATCAAAACAAGACATCTGTAACCTCATGGTGCTTAGATTCTGGAGGAAATGGGTGTAGATGCAGATAGATTGCTACGTTTGCTCTTGGGAAATGAGGTCCTCATAGCTTCCACTTTCCCAGTGAAGAGCTGAGAAGGGGGCAGGGATGTTGGTGGTTTGGAGGAATTGGTGAGAGACGTGTGTGAAAGAGTGGGAAAGTGAATGGACCAGGAACGCCATGCAGAGCAATGGGGCAGCTGGAACTTTTGGTCATAATTTCAGATGAGAGCAAAGAACTCATTCTGTTGCCTGGATGTAGGTGCCAAAAAGAACTGGGAGAGAAACACACGAAGTAAGTTAAAATGTCAACATCTCTCTACAGTAAGCCCAAAGGATTGCAGCTCCCTAGTCCTTTTATATACACAGCAGGGGCTGTCTCTAAGGACTCTGACCTGGCCCCCTCCTGAAATGCAGAGGAGCAAGTCTTTAAGGAGCGGTTAATATAAAAATGCTAGCTAGATCTTGAGTTCTTTCTGAATCAAGTCTGTAAAGTTTGAAGTCATCTTTGAAAATATATTTTAAGTAACATTACCTTAATTACCTTTACTATGGTTGCGTAAATTCTACACATCAGAGAAATGAAAGCTCCTTTTCCATAACCTCTTTCAGTGTGTGGGAAGTGCTCAGTCAGGGTTCCAGATAGGGACTGATCTATGATCCCTTGTCCTCCTTGGCCTGCAGTTTGTGCATCTGTAAAACGAGTGAAGACACAGTTATCCTAAAACTGTGTTTACTCTTCATGCCCCTTACCATTAGTTGTAAGAAGGAGTTCTCATGGTCATAAATTCACTAAAGGGATAGTTTAGAAAATAATAGCATTTAGTTCATGTTTGTGACAACTAGAGTCTTTAAAGGAGAGTTTCTCAACATCAGGCTCTGTAGAACTATCTTGATGGGTGTTTCCATTTCCATTTCCACATATTCTACTTTAACTTTTCCTTTTTTTTAAGGAGATACCAGGAATTGAACCCGGGACCTCGCATATGGAAAGCAGGCACTCAATCACTAAGCTATACCTACTCCCCATCTACTTTAACTTTTATACTTCAAAGTATTACTTCCATAATACTTTTCTTTAAATTGATTCATTCTTTGATGTAAACTTATTTTAAAAATGAAACTTATTACTTTGGTAAGTGGAAAAGTAGTCTCACCCTCTGAAAATAGAAGATTACCTTAAAATACAATGAAAACAAGGCAGTGTTACTACATTCTAGGTCAGTAGTATTACCTGTGAAAACCCTAAGCCAAAGCCCACCCTTCCTTTATTAAAAGAGGTGATTATTAAGTAAAATGAGGCAAAGCGAAGGACATGGAAGGGCCAGAGTAAGTCTTTGCATGATGCAGTCAAAAGAAATTGACAGCAAATTTTTATGAGTGCTAATTTACCATCTCTGAGAAACACTTTAAGCAACAGAAGGTTAACCACTGCAGTTTCTTAACTATCAGTATAAAACAAATCTTAACATTTCTTCATTTAAAGGCATTAATCTAGTTATATGCTGATAGATATTGACTCTTAAAAAAAAGCTTCTGTAAACCTCCTAAGGTATCAACTAGCATTGTCTCCATCAGTATTAGAGTAACTCACATTATCCTGACCCCACCAGAGTTTCTAGTCTGGTCTGTTTTCCATTCTGAGAATAAGTAAACTTTACTTCCTAACCAATGTCTCCCCTGGGCCAGCCTTGTCATACCACTGCTTTTGGACCCAGCATTTCAGACCCCCCCAAAAATTCTCAGGATTATCCTCGGTTGTTGGCTAGTGGACTCTTGATTTAGTAATCTCCATTATAAGAAAAACAAACTTTCTCTCCAATTTTTTAGTTGGATAACAATAACATACCCAAGTCTGTCATAAATGCTGAAGGAATGAGATTTTTGGTATAGTAATTATTTGCATAACTGCACCTATATGCACTAAAGCAATTTTACAAATTTTAATTGTATTGTATGAAAGTTTTCCTGCCTTCTTAAATATGTCCTTAAATTCTTGGCATATAGTAGGACATAAATATTTAATGTATTTCAACTTTGACTCAGCACCATGTTATTACATAGTGATATCCTTAAATCTTAGTCCAATTTGGAGGACTAACATTTACCTCTGTACTTGTCTCAGTATGGTTTTAAAAATTAGTTTGGCTCTTTCAAAATTTCTTCATTTTTCCTTGCTTCTAAAACTAATTAGTAGCTTGTATCCTTCTTTTAATTCATTGTGTATTGAAAAGCATTTGGTCAAATTTGTGTTTAGATTAAGAACAAAATAGATTCTCAGAGAGGACCTAGTACTTGAGCTTTGATATATGGTTCTGGTTTTTGAATATGTGGATTTCTTTTTCTTCTCCATTCTTGACTGTTCAGATAGCAGTGTTTTGCTACATACTTGCTTTGAACAGCAAGATCTAATTACTTCGTTTGATCAGAACCTCTAATTTGGGAAGTGGACTTGGCCCAATGGATAGGGCGTCCATCTACCACATGGGAGGTCCACGGTTCAAACCCCGGGCCTCCTTGACCTGTGTGTAGCTGGCCCATGTGCAGTGCTGATGCGCGCAAGGAGTGCCCTGACACACAGGGGTGTCCTCCGCGTAGGGGAGCCCCTCGCACAAGGAGTGAACCCCGTAAGGAGAGCCGTCCAGCGTGAAAGAAAGTGCAGCCTGCCCAGGAATGGCGCCGCACACACGGAGAGCTGACACAGCAAGATGACGCAACAAAAAGAAACATGGATTCCAGTGCTGCTGACAACAACAGAAGCGGACAAAAACAAGAACACGCAGCAAATGGACACAGAGAACAGACAACTGGGGCGGGGGACAAGGGGAGAGAAATTTAAAAAAAAACAAAAACCTCTAATTTATTTATTATAAAATTCTAACCTTAGAAACTTCCCACACAGAAACAAGGGTATTGGGCCAGCTGGCTAGCTTTCTCTCCAGGTGTTCAGGTTTTCGAGAATAAAATGGAATCCACTAAATGGGAAGTAATGATTTTGATATAGGTAGAAGAACCAGCTGTTGTATTTGCCAAGGATGTAAAAAAGCTGGATATAGCAATTCCAAATTTTCTTTAAGACTAACTTTTATTGCTCTTTTGTACCTTTTAAGACAACCTTCCCAAAATATTAGAAATGTTCTTTTATAATCTTTAGCATGTTTTGCTTTTTATTTGCAAACATTCATTTCCCATCAGTTTGAAAAAAAGTAAATTCTTATAGTTTAAGAAAAGTAATTCTAAAGCACTGTAGTAAAATAGTGACTGAACAGTTATTTATTTCTAACTTCAATTTCTTTACAATGGCTTTGGCTTGGACTTTGGGGTGTTTGAGCATTGCATAGAATTTTTCTACCATAATTTAATATTACCTCAGGAAAATTCTGACCAGGATTTAAGGTATAATTTGGTGGAATAGACAATCCAGTACTTTCCTAATCACACAGTGGAAATAAGGAGATTTTTCCATGGCTAGTTGAGAGAACAAAAAGAGATAGAGGATCTAAATCATTTTTCTTTCTACTTAAGTCTTCATTGTGTTATAACTAATCTGATTTCATTATATTTCTCTTTCCAATGATAGATTAAAAACTTTATCTGGAACTAAAAGATTAAGCAACTTTTAAAATACACTTTAAAGATCTCAAAATAAAACTTTTCATTCTTTTAAGTGAAGAGAGTGAGTTTAGGATCTTGGAAAAGTATTTTGTAGGAGTTTCGGGGTGTGTGAAAGTTTGCAGTACCTGCTTAAATACTTTGACAAGTGGCTAATCCTGTGAATTGCAAATAGTAGCTAAAGAAAGATTTTTATACTGTTTTACATCCAGGATTAGATACACATTTTTAAAAAATCCAGATGTTTAAATCTTTGTTTTAATTATTAAGCTCCACTGAGGTCTGTCCTACTGAGAGGGCAAGGGAAGCAAATATGCTTGGAAAAGGAACATTAGAGCATTTGTAAATAATCCCCACACATAAAACGAATCTCATTTGTTTCCTTGAAGTATTTTCTCATTTTAGATCTACGTCATCCTGGCTTTTGTCATTAATATGACAGTTCAAAGACAATTTAAGTAGAACGTGAAAAAGTAGTTTGAAAAGCATGCTATATAGAACTAGAAGGGACTTTGTATGGTAACTAGGCAACCCTCTTTCTTGGTGTGAGATTATATTCCAAACCAGTGTTTTCCAAAGTGTTCTGTGGATCTGAATGCTAACCAGTGAAGAAAGCTGGGGTTCTTTGCATACTGTATCCTCTCTCTTAGCAGACCAGAAGATACATATTAAAGATTCTGAGGGATCTTGCCACATTTCCCTCTATAATATCTACTCATATCCTAGGAAGTAGAATCCTTTCAAACAGAGTTTGAGATTATTACCCTAAACTACACTATGAAAGGGTGGAGCATATTCAAATACATTGGATAATCCTGCTGTATAAGAAGTTAACTCTCCAGCTCTTGCCTTCCTAGATCTCCAGTACTATTTGGTCTTAATGCTATTCGTACGATGTTTAAATATATCAGGATGGAATAGGGACGGATAGTTTCTTTCCATTTGTTAGAGGAAGTGTATGTGTTTAACATCTTCCAAAACAAATCTCTTGCAACAAATAGCAATGAATCGCATGTCAAATATTGATTGAGTTATGATGCCTATTAGCAAAAGCTTGAAAATAATTTAACTTTTCAGTTTCTTCACTGATAGAATTGGCCTAGATTTCATAGGCACACATGGAATGTAACCTTCCTATTGATCAGAGAAACTCAAGAAGAGATAATTGTTAATATCTTGTGCCCATTTTGGGAAAGCATAAACTACAGGAGGCAAATGATAATGGGGATCTAATTTCAAGTCACATTTTAATATTATCCTATAGGTAGAGCTATTGTGGGAAATGACCTTTGGAAAACACTCTTGTGCTCCCAGCGGCCTCTGAGGTTTATTAGGAGTTAAAGCCATGATGCTTCTTTGGCTCTAGAAAGTGTAAAGATCAACCAAACTGTTTTCCTTGGAGATTCTTGTCATTATTTCAAAGTAACTTATATGATTTCTTTCAATTAAATGTGTTTACTGAAAAGTCAAAATTATTAACCATGCAATACTCAAAAATATCTATGAAAGAGGGGGGAAATACTATCTGTAGGCAGAACTGAAACCTGAATCGTATATGAAGCACAGGACCTCCAGAGAAAAGGCGTAGCTGATGGCTTTGAAAGTTTTCCAACCAAGAATTATAACTCCAGATGGGGTCTCAGACAGGGTTTAAAATATGCCATTTTTAGTACAGTTAGTGAAAGAGGAGATCTTTTCGTTTGTTTTTAAGATTTATTTTTTATTTATTTTTCTCCATGTCCATTCGCTGTGTGTTTTTCTTTGTTCACTTGCATTCTTGTCAGCAGCACCGGGAGTCTGTGTCCCTTTTTGTTGCGTCATCTTGCTGCCTCAGCTCTGTGTGTGCGGCGCCACTCCTGGGCAGGCTGCACTTTTTTCACATGGAGCAGCTCTCCTTGAGGGGTGCACTTCTCGTGCGTGGGGCTCCCCTACGCGGGGGACACCCCTGTGTGGCAGGGCACTCCTCGCGCGCATCAGTACTGCCTGTAGGCCAGCTCACCACATAGGTCAGGAGGCCCTGGGTTTGAACCCTGGGCTTCCTATGTGGTAGGGGAATGCTCTATCAGTTGAGCCAAATCTGCTTCCCTAGTTTGTTTCATCTCTTAATTAGTTGGGATCCTCAGGAAGATCAATTGATCTGTGTTTTATTTTCCATGCCTATGAAAGATTCGATAATTAAGTCCATTCCCAGTGCTAGCAAATTAAGTTAAAGCAGTAGCTGATGCTTTGGTGTAGACTGGGAGGTAACAGGCTCCCTGCCAGTCTCCATAAATCTGTTAGGTGTGTAAAGCTATTTTGAAAATAGTTTGTCATTTTTTTTCTGATAAGAATAAAGTATCAAGTCCAAGTGAGGATGATGTACAAAGGGAGAATTTCTCTTCTCTCTTTCCATCAACATCCTCTTATATTCCAAAACAATAAAATAAAAGGCAAAGCACTCACCCTGACGCCTTCTTACAGTGATGCACTACCTCATGTTTCTTCTTTTCCTTCTCCTCTTCATTCTCCTCCTCTCCTCCCTTCTCCTCCTCCTTTTACTTCTTCTAAATTAAAGAAGTTGTGGATTTGCAGAAAAATCATGCATAAAATGCAGGGTTCCCATATACCAACCTATTATAATATTAACATCTTATATTAGTGTGGTAACTTTGTTACAATTGATGAAAGCACATTTTTATAATTGTACTATTAACTATAGTCCACAGTTTACCTTAGGGTTCACTGTTTGTGTTGTATAGTCCCGTGGGTTTTTGCTTTTCTTAATTTTTAAAATTTGTTTTATTTTTGTCCCATGAGTTTTTAAAGTTCTTTTTATTCTAGTAACATGTATACCACCTAAAACTTCCTCCTTTTAACCACATTCAAATCATAATTCGATGCTGTTAATTATGTTTACAATGGTGTACTACTATCACTACCATCCATTTCCAAAACTTTTCCATCATCCTAAATAGAAACTCTGTATGATTTATTGCCTTAAGTTTTACAGACCATTGGGCATTATAAATTCTAAATGAAAAAGAACTCGCTTTTTGCTCCCACTGCTTTGTTAGGGTTATGTACAACTTGAATGACTTGAACAACATGCTAGGTTAGAGAACAACCCATCTAATTCCTTCCAGTTTTAAAAGCTTCTGGGAGCCACGAGGATCATTTTAAATGCAGATATTGGAAAACTTACTTTACTCAAAGCACTATAAAATTTACCCCCTCATTTTTCCCATGTCAAATACAGTTTTATTTATTTTTAACAATTATTAAATTTTATTATGCTAAATCAATTGCAAATTAATAATTTTATTACTAATTCAATTTAGAAGAAAGTTTTTAACATCAAGATTTTGAATATTTTTGTTGCTAAGTACAATAGTGTAACCAATAAACAACTTTAAAGAACAAATTTACATGATGTTAGGATGCTATTCTGTGGGGAAAGTGGGATGGAAATACAATTTCAGTATGGGACTAAAACCACCATGGAAAAATACAGTGTTAAGCTTCTGTTTGTTTGCACATTTTCAAAATGTATGCTATGATATTTCAACTCTGTTGAACGTATTTCAGTCACACAATAGTTTAATTTTAAAATGTCAATAGAGACAATATGCCTTAAATTATACTTTTTGCAATCATTTAAGCTAGAGAAAAAGCATTTTTAAAAAACATTTATTTATTTATTTATTTATTTATTTCTCTCCCTTTTCCCCCCCACCTGGTTGTCCCTTCTCTGTGTCCATTTGCTGCATCTTCCTCTCTGTCCGCTTCTGTTGTTGTCAGAGGCATGGGAATCCGTGTTTCTTTTTGTTGCGTCATCTTGCTGTGTCAGCTCTCCGTGTGGGCGGCGCCATTCCTGGGCAGGCTGTGCTTTCTTTTGCGCTGGGCGGCTCTCCTTACGGGGCGCACTCCTTGTGTGTGGGGCTCCCCTATGTGGGGGACACCCCTGCGTGGCAGGGCACTCCTTGCGCGCATCAGCACTGTGCATGGGCCAGCTCCACACGGGTCAAGGAGGCCCGGGGTTTGAACTGCGGACCTCCCATGTGGTAGACGGACGCCCTAACCACTGGGCCAAGTCCGCCGCCTAAAGCATTTTAGCAGTCTACTTGTACATGTGAGAGGGTACATAGTTTTTCAAAAAATATTTTAGGAGCTGTGTGAGCACAAACGTTAGAGACCATTGACAGAGATAACCTGCTCAGTACACTGTCTTAACCCTCTCTACAAAGGCTCTATTGCTCCTCAGCCACCCACTTCCATGATGTTACCTTAGACGCTGCCACTACCAAATTTTTAACCCCTGCCAAAAACTGAAAAACAAAAAACAGAAAACAAAACTTCAAGTTTCTTACCCTCGGATCTCCAATTCCTATTTTTAAAATTGACTCTCTTTTCCTCTGATGTGAACAATACGATCACAATCCTTTTATTCTCTTAGGTAGACTTTTGTCTCTTTACCTGGCTCAGATTCCATGGCTCGTCATGCTCGTCACCCCCTAGCATACTTTGTCAACTCCTTTGCTTCTCATTCTCCCAACCCTGTTTAAATCCGGTCAGCCTGTTCTCTATCTGTAGCCGGATGGCTCGAAAGTGTGCTGACTCCACCGGGCTGACTGCTTTTCATTTGATTCCTAACAAACCTCAAGTAGTCCCTGAAGGTTGCCTGACAACCCTCCTACAATTTCTTAGTCAGTTTTTCTCTTCACTCTCAGAGCACTATCCCACTTTCTCTCCAAATCTCTTGTACCCCTCCTTCCTCCTCATTCTCAAGCTGATGAACTCCTTATTTTACTAAACACAAGAACAACAACAAAAACATAGTAACCAGAGGTCTTCATGTGCTTTTTCTACCAAAGTTACCATAGTTATTGCCTTCCAGCTTGTTATGATAGATGACTGTCTGTTCTAAAGGTCAAGCACTGAACTTATGTGCAGGGAGATTCACTCTTGCAACTATTCTCTTTCCGAAGTATCTGGGTGGACTCTTCTATTGTTATATAATGTTATATTTCCTATCTTAAGAGCAGGGAAGAAAACTTTGGGAAAGTTTGTGGAGTAGGGATCTCCAGTCCTTCTACCAAAACAGCTATTAAACAGACAGAAGCTGTCTGAAACAACTGTTTTGAAACTCCAGAGGCTAGATGAACACCGCCCAGCCTCCGGGGAAGAGCAGGGGAAGAGATGGATAAAACACAGTACAGACCTACAAACTGCTCTCTCCTCCCGGTGCCTACAGCACCCGTCCCCCACTCACGCGGCAGGCGCCCCAGGATCCAGTCGCCGGCTAGCTGCTGGTGACAAGAACAGGGCTTTGCGTGTCCGATCACCCATCACAGCTTTTTCTTAGCGAGTTCTGTTGCTGAGCACCAGCTCTGATGGCAGCAGTTGTCTCCACCCTTTGGGCAAAGGTGGCAGCAGCCACTGTTCCAGCCCTCCCTGACCAGGGCGGAGGTGGTGGGGATTTAAAGGCACAGGCTTGCTCAGGGCTGCAGGGGAAAGCTACCTGGAGAGCTACATTTGCTGGGCAGTCCAGGAGAGCTCGGTTTTGGGGAGCCATTGGAGAAGTTTTTGGCACCCTTCCTGACCCCTCCACAGGGCACTTGGGAGCTGGTCTGCACCCTCCTCATGAGTCCCTGGAAGGTTTTAGTTGGGAAAGACTGGACTGGGAAAGTCCTCCCTGGGATGGCCCTCGTTCCAGAATTTACCCTCCAGGCAACAAAAGAAGTCTTCAAAACTGTCGAGACAGACAGGTGGGGACAGAGTCATCAGATACCTGGGAGAAGGAGGTTTGTCCCCTGGGAAGCTGAGGGAACAGCTAAACTCCTGTAAACAGGGAACTCCAAAACAACAAACAAGTGAAAATTCAGGAAGAGGCAGAGGCTCCCAAAGACAGGGACACGCCCACACAGTGCATTTGTCTTGGGCAGGCCTCCCTGATAATGGGGCTAACGCTCAAGAAGATCTCTGTCTTATCCCCAGCTGTTCACAAAACCAGGAAACAGACATGCCAGGGAGTAAATCCCAGAGTTAACCTTTAAAATATTAAAGTGGACAGTGTGCAACAAAAGAATACAAAACAAAGAAACAGGAAATGATGGCCCATCCAAAGGAAGAGAATAAAAATACAGAAAAGACAATGGAGAAGGTGAAAATGTGGACACGGAACAAAACCTTTAAGGAAATGATCTTAAAAGTGCTTAGGGAGATTAAGGAGGCTACAGAGAAAGAACTACAGGTGACCAGGAAAACAATGAATGAACAATATGACAGTCTAATTAAAGAGGTAGAAGTTTTAAAAAGGAATCAGACAAAACTAATGAAGTTGAAGACCACAATCACTGAAATGAAAAATACCCAGGAGGGTTTCAAGAGTAGAATGGAGCTGGTAGAAGAAAGTCAGTAACTTGAAGACAAGACACTTGAAGTGCGTCAGGAGGAGGAATAGGAAAAAAAAAACGTTAAAGCAAAAATAGCCCAAGACAGCTATGGGACACTACCAAGCACACCACTATAAGGAGTCCCAGAAGGAGAAGAAAGAGAGCAAGGGGCAAAAGGAATAGTCAAAGAAATAATGACAGAGAACTTCTAAAACTTAGCAAAAGACATGAACAAGAAGCACAGAGAACACAGCACACGATAAACATGAGGAAAAATACATTCTGTCATATACTGATTACCCTGTCAAATGCACAAGACAAGGAGAGAGTTCTGAAAATTGTAAGAGAAAAAAGGAATGTGTCATGTGTAAGGGAGTTTAAGGGAGTCCCAATTAGATCGAGTGCCTATTTTCCATCAGAACCATGGAAGTAAAAAGGGAGTGGGTTGAAATACTTAAAGTGCTGAAGAAAAACAACTGCCAGACAAGAATTTGATATCTAGTGACACTTTCTTTCAAAAATAAGTGCGAGATTCGGACATTCTCAGATAAACAAAAGCTGAGGTAGTATATCACCACTAGATCTGTCCTACAAGCAATGCTAAAGGGAGTTCTTTAGACTGAAATGAAAGGACACTTGACAGTGATTCAAAGACGCATAAAGAAATAAAGACCTGTGGTGAAGGTAACCAGTTGGGTAATTATAAATGCCAGTATTATTGTATTGTTTGGTATGTAACTCCACTTATTACTTCCTATAGATGATAAAATGCAACTTCATGAAAAGTAATGATAAATCTAGGTTTTTAGACATTCAGTATACAAAGATATATATGTGGTAACAAGTGCAAGGGGACAGAGGGGTTTAGGATGTAAAGGATTTGTACACAGAAAACTGCAAAACATTGCTCAAAGAAGGAAGACCTAAATAAATGGAAAGATATTCTGTGTTCATAGATTGGAAGACTGCATATCATTAAGATGGTATAGATACAATACCATATCAGCCAAAATTCCAATAACCTCCTTTTCAGAAATGGAAAAGCCAATCATCAAATTTATATGGAAGGGAAAGGGGCCCTGAATAGCTAAAATCATACCAAAAAAGAAGAATGAAATTGGAGGACTCATACTTCCAATCTTAAAACTTATTACAGAGCCATAGTAATCAAAACAGCATGGCACTGGGTAGAAAGACAGACTTATAAACCAATGGAAAAGAGATGAGAACTTAGAATTCAACCCTTACATTTATGGCACTAATTTTTGACAAAGTGGCAACGACTACACAATTAGGAAAGAATAGTCTCTTCAACAAATGGTGCTGGGAAAACTGGATCCATTTGCAAAAAGAAGAAGGAGGATCCCTACCTCACATCATACGCAAAAATCAACTCAAAATGATCAAAAACCTAAATACAAGAGCTAGAGCTATCATATTTCTAGAAGAAAACACAGGAAAGCATCTTCAGGACATTGTGGAAGGCAATGGTTTCTTAGACTTTATACTCAAAGCAAAAGCAACAAGAGAAAAATTAGATAAATGGGACCTCATCAAAATAAAAACTTTTGTTCCTCAAAGGACTTTATCATGAAAATAAAGACAACCCATACAATGGGAGAAAATATTTGGAAACCACATATCCAATGGAGGATTAGTATCCAGTATATATAAACAAATCCTTAAACTTAACAACAAAAAGACAAACAGCCCAATTAAAAACTGGGCAAAAGACTTGAACAGACATATCTCCAAAGAAGATATATAATTGACCAGAAAGCACATAAAAAGATGCTCAATATTATTAGCCATAAGGTAACTGCAAATCAAAACCGCAATGAGATACCATTTCACACTCATTAGAATGGCTGTTATTAAAAAAATGGAAAATGAGTATTGGAGAGGATGCAGAGAAATAGGACATTCACTGATTACTGGTGGCAATGCAAAATGGTGTGGCCACTATGGAAGACAGTCTGGTAGTTCCTCAGTAAGCTAAGTATAAAACTACCACATGGCCTCACAATCCTACTAGAAGGTATAATATATACTCCAAAGAACTGAAAGTAAGGGCTCAAATGTATATTTGTATACCAATGTTCATAGCAGCATTATTCACAATTTCCAAAAAATGAAAGCAACCCAAGTGTCCATCAAATGATGAATGGATAAATAAAATGTGGTATACACATAAAATGGGATATTATTCAGCCATAAAAAGAATGAAGTCTTTATACATGTGACAACATGGGAAAACTTTGAAGATAGCATGTTGAGTGACTTACGCTAGACACAAAAGGGCAAATATTGTATGCTCTCAGTGGTTTGAAGCAATTAGAATAAGCAAATTCACAAAGTCAGAATCTAGAAGACAGGTTACCAGGGGATGGGGGGGGGGGGGGGGAAGGGGCGGATAAGGAGTGGGAAGTTAAGGCTTAAAATGTACAGAGTTTCTGTTTGGAATGATGGAAATGTTTTGGTAATGTTTGGTGGTAATGGTAGCACAACATTGTGAATACAATCAACAGTACTGAAGTATATATCTCAATATGATTAAAGAGGAAATGTTAGATTGTATATATGGTAACAGAATAAAAATTTTTTTTAAAATTCCATGAAACTACACTACACTGTGAACCCTACATTAAACCATGGACTTTAATTTTTTTTTTAATTTTTAAAAAAATATTTATTTCTCTTCCCTCCCCCCCCCAACCCTTCCCCCTGTTGTCTGCTCTCTGTGTCCATTTTGCTGTGTGTTCTTCTTGTCCGCTTCTGTTGTCAGCGGCATGGGAATCTGTGTTTTTTTTTGCTGCGTCATCTTGTTGTGTCAGCTCTCCTTGTGTGTGGCACCACTCCTGGGCAGGCTGCACTTTCTTTTGCACTGGGCGGCTCTCCTTACGGGGCACAGTCCTTGCACGTGGGGCTCTCCTACACGGCGACACCCCTGCGTGGCAGGGCACTCCTTGCGCGCATCAGCACTGCGCATGGGCCAGCTGCACACGGGTCAAGGAGGCCCGGGGTTTGAACCATGGACCTCCCATGTGGTAGACGGACGCCCTAAGCACTGGGCCAAGTCCTTTTCCCCATGGACTTTAATTAATAGTACAATAAAAATATGTGCTATCATCAATTGTAACAAATGTTCCATGCAAGGTTGATGGTGGGGTAGTATATAGGAATCCTATAATTTATTCGTGATTGTTCTGTAAACCCACAATTTCTCTAATAAAGGAGTAAAAGCAAGAAAGAAAAGACAATGACCAAACAAAAACTGTTTGCCACACCTTACCAACTAACATCCCATATTCACTTTTGTGGAGAAAGTCCCCAATAAAGGGTCGTCTATTTTTCTTGTCTCCTCTTTCACTCCTTCCATTCTTTCCAGAAGTTACTCTAATTTGGCTTTGTATCTAGCATGCCAATGAAACTGTCTTCACATTATCAAATCAATATCAATTCTCGTCATTTCTTTTGACACAAATGACCACTCTTTCTTAAAAGACTTTATTCACTAGGCCTCTAGGGCACAAAGTACATTTACTTTAGAATCTCCAAAAGTTTCACAGACTATGTCTTCTCATTCTTCTTTGCTGAATCTGTCCCTCCTTCCTGTTCTTCAAATACCTTAGTGTCTTCCACAAAGGCTTCAGAAATCTTTTTCATCTGTTTTCACTCCCTAAGTGATCTCAGCCTGTCTCATGGCTTAAACACCTGATATACTTTGGTGACTCCTAAATACATATTGACTCAGTCTTCCTATGTACTCTTATATCCAACTGCCCTCTCAACACTTCCCTTTGTACAGCTAATGGGACACCACAAGTTTAACAGGTGAGCTCCTTGTTTTTATAACCTCTCCCGGCCATGAACCTACTCTCTTCTAGTCTTTCTTTTTACAGTATACAAATTCCATCTTTTAGTTGTTCTGGACAAAATCTTGGACTCATCTTTGATTCTTCTTTCCCTTTCATACCCTATAACCAATTCATCTGGAAATTTTGTCATTTGACCTTCAAAATATATTCAGAAACCTGCTGCTCAGTTGCTCCTTGCCTTGTCTAGGCCACTATCTCCTCTGTCAGAACTATTGTAATTGCTTTCTAACCAATCTTCCTGCTTTCACCTTTGGACCTTATGTTTATTTTCCACACAGCAGTTAAAAATCTTCCAGTGGCCTACCATTTTAAAATAAAATCCAAAGTCTTTGCAATGGCCTAAATGGCCCCACTGGATCTGGCTCCCAGAAACCCCTGTGACTTTCCCCGCGGGCTCCTTTATCTTGTTCTGTCTCTGTCTCACTGACCTAGCTGTTACCTGAGTTTACCAGCTCATCTCTAGCTGCAGGGCTTTGGGAGACCTCTTCCCTCTTCCTGCAAGGCTCATCTCTCACATTTCCATTTCTCTTGTTCTCTCTTTCATATAACAACTCCAGAAACACCTGTTTTATTGTCCAGGATGTCCTAAGTTCCTGACCCATCACAACTCTTAAACGGTTCCATCTGGGTCAGGAGGAAGACCATAATCTGGGAAACTGTAAAAGATTGTTATCTGATCTTAACCTTCTCAAACAATTTTAATACCATTATGTCTGCTAATGTGATATAAATTCAAAGAAACCATTATTTTGTAGAAATTTGTGATAGTATATAAGGAGACACTTCAAATAGATAAAGAATACCAGTTAAAAGGGAGAGAGTTCCAATGATATGCTATCTATCTCTTTACCTTTTATTTTTCTTCATAGCATCTGGCTATTTGTCTCCTCCCACTAAAATGTAAACTTTCTGGGAGCAAGAAATAATGTCCATTTTGTCCACTCCTCTATTTTCCAGTGATACACAATATGCCATTTTCTTGGAATGAATGTTGTGAAACTTTTGTTAATCCAGTTCAGTGTCTTTGGTCCTTAAGCATATCATAAGAACAGTACATGTTCTGAGAATGAAGATGTTGATTGGACCAAGTGCTTGTACCTATTATTTTTTTTAAGCTTTATTTATTTATTCCCCTCCCCCCCCCCTTGTAGTTTTGTGCTTGCTGTCTGCTTTCTGTGTCCATTCTCTGTGTGTTTTTCTGTGTGTTCTTGTCTTCTCTTTAGGCAGCACTGGGAACCGATCCTGGGAGAGGTGCTCAATCTCTTGTGCCACTTCAGCTCCCTGGTTGGCTCTTATTGTCTCTCCTCTGTCTCTTTTTGTTGCATCATTTTGCTGCCCCAGCTCTGCATGGGCCAGCACTGCTGCATGGGCCAGCTGGCCTTCACCAGGAGGCCCCGGGAATGGAACCCCGGACATTCTATATGGTAGATGGGAGCCCAATCGCTTGGGCCACATCCACTTCCCTGTACATATTATTAAGTAATACTAACTGATTCTGGTAGGGAATCTACTTGGCAGGATATTATGGAAACATTTAGTGACTGTGTTATGTCTCTAAATTGAAAAACTGAACAAAAAAACCGAAAACCAAAAACCAAAACTATAATAAATTGAAAAACGGATGCATTTAGCTCAAATGGAGAAAAACCTAAGGATGTTTTTGGTTCCAAAATAAGAAGTCAAATTTGATGTTAAGTAAGGAAAATGAGAAATTAATTTTACAATGCTTAATTATTCAAGAAATATCACTTAGTGCTAGCCTGTTATGGAGTTATTACATGGGTAGTCACTGTCACAAACTATGTATTATCTATTGGACATTCTGGTCTGAATAAAACAACGTAGAGTTCTCTGAAGTTTTGCATGAACCTACTACGACCTCAAAAACAGATTTGCCAGAGTCTGGAGTGGTCCAAGCTAAACAAGCCTCGCTGCTTATCTAATGGGAAGAACGAAGAGTCAGCTGGTTAGACTTGATTTATTGTGTCGAATTGTGGAGAACCATTCTCTGCTATCAAATATCAAAACTGAATTACTCTAACTAGGGAGGACTTTTCCCAGGGGAAGTCTGCGTCAGGGTACAAATGCTTCCTTTTCCAAAGTCTTGTTTGCTCTTAAAGACGCTGAAGACCAAACAGAACGTGCAGGTTCATGGGCGTGTTCAAAACACCATGTGCCGGGAGGATGTTGACTGGGCACAGGCGTGTATGATTTGGGGCAAGAGGGGCCTAGGAAGAGCCAACACCTGGCAAGAAGCCGCCGCTGGCATACCTATGCAGGACAAGCTGGTTTTCTCACGACGACCTTCACTATGAGCTCTGATGAACTCTAATTCTTCTCAATACACAATGTTAAAGAACTGCTATCAATTGATCGAAGTTAGCACTGAAGATCGACCCCATCTATTTTTACAAGTCTAACGGAACTTTAAAATATTTTGACAGGCAGGAAATTCTGCTTTCTGATTGTAATTCTATGTACAAAGTTTTGCAAAAGATTAAAATAAGCACATTAAGTTATTATTGGTCAACTTGTCACAGACTCCGTTAAACAGGATCGACAAAGAGAACTTTTCTTTCTGTTTGCTAGATTTCAAAGGTTTTGTTTTTTTCTGTCTTTCTTAATATGTGCCTCTCGTGCGAAGTACCTCAAAACTTTCAGGCTACGTTGACTTGGGAAGGCAGAGACCAGTGCTTCTAGATTAAATCTCGTGTTGAGCATATAATATAGGTTTACCTCCAGCCAATTGCAAAGGGAAGGATGTGCTTGGCTTACCTACAGTCCTTACGCTGCCCTCATTAAGAGTTGTGACTCTTAAGACTTGGTGACGGTGGTGCTATGGCTTTATAAATACACTGACATTTTTTTGTACTTCTTTTAAAATGCCCCCATATTCTCCCTGACTTCTGTTGTACTTGGCAGTGTTGGTGAATTCTCTAAACTGTCTGGTTTTGCCTCATTGAAACCACACTCTCTTTTATTTGTTCTTTTTTTTAAATTTTTATTTAGAGAAGTTATGGGTTTACAGAACAATCATGCATAAAATATAGGATTCCCATATACAACCCTATCATTAACACCTTGCACTGGCGTTATGCATTTGTGACAATTAGTGAAAACTCATTTTTGTAATTGTACTATTGACTATAGTCCATAGTTTAACTTAAGGGTTCACTCGTTTTGTGCAGTTCCATGGATTAAAAAAATTTTATTTATTCTGGTATATACAACCTCACATTCCCCCTTTTAACCACATTCAAGTATATAATTCAGTGGCTTCATTTGCTTTTTACATCTTACCCCTTTTCTTATTTACATTCGTCCCTCGTCTTTCTTTGGCTTTGTTTTAGTTTCCTAGGCTGCTCAAGCAAATACCGTGAAATGGGTTGGCTTAAACAATGGCAACTTATTACCTTTTGGTTTTGAGGCCAAAAGAAGGTCCAAATCAAGGCATCATCAGAGCAGTGCTTTCTCCTTGGAGACTGCGGCCCTCTGGGCTGCCGCTGGCCATCCTTGGCTCCTCGGCACATGGCAACGCACACAGCAGTATCTTCTGGGCTCTCCCTTCTCTTCTGGGTTTCGTTGATTTCAGCTTCTTACTTCCTATGGCTTTCTCTCTCTTTATCTGAATTTCATTCTCTTGTAAAAGACTCCAATAATAGGCTTGAGACCCATCCCAATGAAGTGGGCCACACTTTAGCTGAGGGAATCTCATCAAATGGTCCTGCCTAACCATGGGTTCATACCATCGCAAGGAGGTGATTAGGTTTAAGAACACGTTTTTTTCTGGGGGTGTGTAGCTGTTTCATATTATTGATGAATTCCAAAAAGAAATATTGGATTATGTTTGTAAACCGGTCTTTTCCTCTGGGCATATGAGATTATATTGGATCTGGAGGTTTACTTGATTACTTGGTGGTTTGAAGCTGTATGTACCCTGTATTAGTTAGCCAAAGGGGTGCTGATGTGAAATACCAGAAATTGGTTCATTTTTATGAAGGGTATTTATTTGGGGTAGGAGCTTACAGATACCAGGCCATAAAGCGTAAGTCACTTCCCTCACCAAAGTCTATTTCCACGTGCTGGAGCAAGATGGCTGCTGACGTCTGTGAGGGTTCAGGCTTCCTGGGCCCTCTCTTCCTGGGGCTTGCTTCTCAATCCACTGTGTGCTTGCTTCCTGGGGCTCCAGCTTAAGGCTTCAGCATCAAACTCCAGCATCAAAACTCCAACATCAAAAACTCTCAACTCTGTCCTTTGCCATGCCTTTTATCTGCGAGTCCCCACCCACCAAGGGGTGGGTACTCAATGCCCTACTGACACAAGAATGTCATATGCCCAGAGGAAAAGACCAGTTTACAAACATAATCCAATATTTATTTTTGGAATTCATCAGCAATATCTTTTTTTTTAAAGATTTATTTTTTATTTATTTCTCTCCCCTTCCCCCCCGCCCCCCCCCCCCCCAGTTGTCTGCTCTCTGTGTCCATTCGCTGTGTGTTCTTCTGTGACCGCTTCTATCCTTATCAGCGGCACCAGGAATCTGTGTTTCTTTTTGTTGCATCATCTTGTTGTGTCAGCTCTCCGTGTGTGCAGCGCCATTCCTGGGCAGGCTGCACTTTCTTTCGCGCTGGGCAGCTCTCCTTACAGGGCGCACTCCTTGTGCATGGGGCTCCCCTACGCGGGAGACACCCCTGTGTGGCAGGGCACTCCATGCGTGCATCAGCACTGCTCATGGGCCAGCTCCACACGGGTCAGGGAGGCCCGGGCTTTGAACTGTGGACCTCCTATGTGGTAGGCAGATGCCCTAACCATTGGGCCAAGTCCACTTCCCATCATCAGTAATATCAAACTGCTACAATGCTCAACTCTTTTCCCTTCCTATGTTTGCAGTAATCAACTCATTCCTTACAGGTGACAGCTGTGCTTTTGTACTTTTAAGAGAAAAGGACTTTTAAAACAATCAGTTCTCAAAACATTTTAAATTCTCCAGAGGGAATTTTGGAGTCATCTACATGTAGATTCATTGCTCAGAGATCATTAAATGTTTCCATTTGAAATGGTTTGGGATGTTTACCCACCTATTAAAAAGGATCCCTGGAAGAGTAGATATTTACATGGTGCCAGAATATCACCCCACATGTTACTGATGAACTTCAAAGAGAAAATATACCAGCCAGTGGAGAGATCTGGCTCTCAGCCCCTTAACCAAACCGAGCATTGCTAAGAATGATTCAGTTCACTGTTAGGTGATTTGTCGTGTGATGCATTTTACTATATCCAACATCACCGATGAATACTTTTACCCAAAAGTTTGAGCTTAATTTAAATCAAAGCTCTCTAGATCTAACATCTACGTTTAGAAAGGAGAAAAGAACAAGTTAAATTACAACAGAAAGAATCAGACAAATCCAGAATGAAGGATAATTGTCCTGGACAATGTTTTCTCAAAAAAAAAAAAAAAAAAAAAAAAAAGGAAGGGGGGAATAGGAAAAATTCTAGGACATAACCAAATGCAGGGTGTGAAATTTACTTGGTTCCTGGCTCAACCAAAAACAGCTATAAAAGACATTCTTGGAACAAATGGGGAAATTTAACCATGATGGATATTATAGGATATTATGGAATTGTTACTTTTCTTAGCTGTCATCCTGTTATTGCGGTTATGAGGAGAACATCCTTACTCTTGAGAGGTGGATGCTGAAGTATTTAGGTGTGAAAGTTCAAGATGTCTGCCACTTATTTTCAAATGGTTTCAAAAACAACTACAACAACAAATATTAGTAAAATGTGCAGACACAAAATATGGCAATTATTGAATCTGGGTAGAGGATAAAAAGGTTCATTGTGCTAGCCTTTAAAAATTTCCAGTATATATGAAATATTTTGTAATAAAAAGTTGGGGGAGAAAAAGAAAACAAAAACAAAAACAAAAGCAATAAATAACCAAAACAATAAAAAAAAAAAGGAAGAAAAATTGGCAGAGAAAAATTTATAAAACAAATCAAAATTTCCTAAGGTGGCAGGGATAAGTGCAGCATTGTCAAATCTTCCTGCAAACTATGTATCTGTTTTTGCATGAGATTTTATCCATAAAGGACCACCAAAAAATGGTCTAATACTGCCCAGATACAGATGAGAGGATTCTAAGATCCTTTCTGTGCAAATACGTTCATTCCATGGAGTTAAAGGATCTTTCCCAATTGAGGCAGGAGTAATATGGATGTGATATGCTCTGTCATATAGTTTAACAAGTGTGATTTCTAAGTGCATTAATTTTGGAAATGTTTCAAGATGTGGTCTTGAACTTTCGGAAAATAGTATTGTTCTGTATTATTACAAAGCTGGCTCTAGAACAGAGGTACTTTAGCTAAGGGTCCATGCACCTGTGGTCCTTGGAAAGATTTCAGGGGATTCATGAGGTTGAATTGAAAAAAAAAAAACCCAACTTATTATCTATATTTTCTCTGACCTCTAACTGAAATCCAGCATTTCCTTCCCTTATGAATGTATGCAATAAATACATTACAGTAGTATTCATTTCACCTGACTGGCAAAGGGGTTCATGGAACAAAAAAGCTTAAGAACCCCTGTTCTAGAAAAATCTCCATTCTGCTTCCCATTGCACCATTCACATAACTTTGTTATAGCTTTCTGTCTCAGAAACTTCTTGATTTGTGAAGACCAGTGAAAGATCCTTGAAACCGGCAGATGATCTCCTCTGCCAAGTCAAGTCCCTCCCCCTTCCATTCAGAGAGAGTAAGGCCTCATTCCTTCCGTTTAGCATGAGAAGCCTGCATTTGGATGTCTGGCATTCTATTTGGCTCAGTCCAGGGAATTCATTCAGTGGGATTCAGTGTGGGTCGCTCAGATGCTGTCTCTAAACCTATCTAGAAACTGGAAATCTTTTGGAAGACAGACTGAAAAAGCACTGTGGTATAGAATCTCTATTTAATGAATTAATCTGGAAATTTCATCAGCTGGAAAGAAACTGATGGAAAAAAAACCTGAAAATCCTAGTAGGAGCCAACTGGACAACTCTCTGTAGCACTCTTCTCTGAAGTATCCTCCCTATAGGCACATAATCAGCTGGGGAAAAACCTGATGCCACAATCCTAGTAGGAGCTAGCAGGACAACTCTTCGTAGCACTCTTCTTTGAAGCATCCTCCTTACAGGCACAAATGTTTCTCCTACAGGTAGTTCCATGTCTCCCACCTAGAAGGAGGGAGTGATATTAAGGAGACTTTCACAGAAGTCTCACAGTTTGCTTTCCCTCATTCAGCTCTCTTCCAAATAGATTGCAATCGCTAGAGACTGAATATAACTCTGGGAAAAGCAGGTTATCCATAGAAGGTCAGCCCTAAATAGTCTAATGTATTTAGCTTTCGGTTTAATTCTTTCTTTTACCATGCTGTCTTCCATAATGTTTGCTCTACAAATAATAAATATTGTATTGTTATAGAACGTAATGGAGTGAAGAGGGAAGGAGCATTCCAAGCAGCAACCTGACTTCTGCAAGAAGCACTGGGGCCCTGCTCCCAATTCCTCTTTGCTCATCACTTTGGTTTGTCTCTCTTATAGCTAATACTGATATTTTAGCTCTTCCTGCCTGATCCCATTTAAAAAGAGTTGGCCATTCTAACTGCTGCTCCAGGCCAGTGGCATTTACAATTTGTAGTTACTCCTTGCTGCCTCGCTTTTTTTTTTTCCAGGAGATTTTTTTTTTTGGTTTTGAAATAGACCTGGGTTTTTTTGTTTGTTTGCTTGTTTTTTGGATAGGGCTAGCTGCCAGGTGGAACAATCCTGGAAGAAAGTATTATAGTGAATCAATTAAATAAATCCTCATCCCTTGAATATTCTATGTGTTTGCATTGTGAAAGCTACAAAGAAAAATGTCCTTTCAGAACTTATAATTTAAAAGGGTAGGTAGACACATATACCTGTAGAGAAATAACTAACCAGAAACTCCCTCATCTTTCCATCACCCAAACTATCAAACTACCTGTACTCTAGCCACTCTCTGTCCTCCCTTTTATAAGCTGGCTTATGTCCTTGTCCCATCTCTTGCCATCTTAAAAGCTCCCTTCATCAAGAATCCTTCTCTCTTCTCACCAATTTCTTTATCTTTGCTGTACCATTCTTCTCAATATATAAACCAGTCTAATATCATTCATCCTTAAAAACCACTGTACCTCTCACCCACTATGAGTAGTTTTTCCAACTCCTTAAATCCTCTTGCAGCTACTTTTCCATTTCTCTGCTCTTCTTCATGGCAAAGCACAATGAAAGATTTGTATACCGCTACAGTCTCCACTTCCTCCCCTCTCTTTCTTTCCTCATCTCATTTTATACGATTTTCCAATCCCAATGCCCCAGAGAGACTGCTCTTGTCAGTTTCCAGTGACCTCCATGTTGCCAAATGCAGTGGCATTTGTCTTGCTTGATCTCTCAGCAGGATTCAATTCAGTTCACCATGCTCCTCATTCTTGAAGCACTCTTATATTTCTTGACACCAGGCTCTTCTGGCAGGCCATAGTAAGGACTTTGGCTTTTATACTGAGTGAAGTGGAAATCTCTTGGCAGTTTTAAGCAGTCATGTAACATAATCAAATTTGCTTTCTAAAGCTTTTAAAAAATTGTTTGAAAATTATTTTTATTTTTATTAGAGAAATTTCATGTTTACAGAAAATTCATGCAGAAAATATAGAGCTCCCATAGGCCCCCCTCAGGGTCCCCCTCATCATCAACACTTTGCACTAGTGTGGCAACCCTCTTACTACTGAAAAAACATCCCCATAATTACACTATTAACCACAGTCTGTATTCTAACACCAGGGTTCACTGTTTGTGTTGTAAAGTTCTAACTTTAAAAAATTTCATACTACTAATAAGTACACAACCCATAATTTCCCCTTTCAACCACATTCAAATACACAATTCAGTGGTGTGAATCATATTCACAATATTGTGTCACCATCACTACCTTCTACTACCTGAACTTTTCTGTCATCCCAAACAGAAACCAGTACCAAGTGAGCATTAACTCCTCACTCCCCATCCCCACCAGGTGACCTGTATACTAGTTTCTAATCATGAGTTTACTACATAATTGTATCAAATCAGTGAGATCATACAAATACTGTCTTTTCGTGACTGTCTCATTTCATGCAACATGATGTCTTCAAGGTCCATCCATGTTGTAGCATGAATCAGAACTTCTTTCCTTATTACAGTTGAATAATACTTCATTGTCTATAAATACTACATTTTGTTTATCCATTCATTGTTTGATGGACACTAGGGTTACTTCCATCTTTTGGCAATTGTGAATAATGCTATTATGAATATTGATGTGCAAATGTTGTTCTAGTTCTTGATTTCAATTCTTTGGAGTATATACATAGAAGTGTTTTTTCTGGGTCATATGCTAATTCTATACTTAACTTTCTGAGGAACAGCTAAACTGTTTTCCACAATGGCTATACCATTTTACATTCTCACCAACAATGAACAAGCATTACTGTTTCTCTACATCTTCTTGGACACTTGTTATTTTCTATATTTTGAATAGTAGCCATTATAGTGGGTGTGAAATGGTATCTCATTTTTTAAAAGAACTAGTCAATTCATCATATTTTTTTTAGAGAAGTGGGTTTACAGATCAAGCATGTATAAAATACAGGATTCCCTTAAATGTGTTGCATTGGTATGGTACCATTGTGAAAACTTGTGAAAGCACACTTTTATAATTGTACTATTAACTATAGTTCATTGTTTAGCTTAAGATTCACTGTGTTGTGCAGTTCAATGGATAAAAATTTTTTTCATTTTAATACCATATGTAAAACCTAACATTTCCCCTTTTAACCACATCATTGTGGTTTTGTTTTGCATTTCCCTAATAGCTAATGATGTTGAGCATCTTTTCATATGTTTACTGGCCATTTGTGTATCTTCTCTGGAGAAATGTCTATTCAAGTCTCTTGCCCATTTTTAAATTGGGTTTAATAGGAGTTTGGTCATCCCCCCTGTTTTTCAGGAGACAGACTTCCTTCTCCAGGGTGTTTGAGGCCAGCGGGACTTTGTCCCAGACATTTTATCTCTATAGTTTGTTACATTCCTTTCGTTATCTCAAGCTGCTTTTGCCTGGAGGGCATATCCTACGAGTTGGGGCATGCTGGAAAGGACTTTCCCAAGTCAGTTTTTCCCAGTCAAAATAGGGCCAGGGACCCACCAACAGGGCACAGATCAGCTTCCAAAGTGTCCTCGGGAGGGAATCAGGAAGGGCGCCAAGAGCTTCTCTGATAGCCCCAACGCTGAGGCTTCCAGTCTGCCCAGCAAGTGCAGCCCTTCACCTAACTCTTCCCCATAGTCCTTAGGAGCACAGCATCTTTAAGTCTCCACTGCTGCTGCTTCTGTCCAGGGAGGTTGAAACAATGGCTACCCTCACAGCTGGGCCCCAGTGATCTGAATTTACCAATCAAAAGCCATGATCAGGGAGCAACTATGCCCCACCTTGTTTTGGGGGAAGAGGTTTTTTATGTTCCTTTCAGTCACCAGTGAGCTAGCCAGTGACTGGACACTGCAGTGACCTGCCCTGGGTATGGGGGATGGACACTGGTACCCACCGCAGGGAGAGAGCAATTTACTGTTGTTTGCAGTTTATCAGCCTTTTCCTCCTACACTACCCTGAATGTTGTACAGTGGTCCTCTGGCCTCTAGACTTTCAAAGTAGTTGCTCCAGACAGTTTCTGCCTGTTTAGTAGTTGTTTTGGTGGGAAAACTGAGCCTTGGATCTTCTTACACTGCCATTGTCCGACAGTCCTCTCTTGGGCTTATTTGTTGTGTGAAGTTTTTGAAGACTGGTTCAATCTCTTTACTTATTATGGATCTGTTAAGATCTTCTATTTCTTCTTGAGTCAGAGTAGATAGTTTGTGTGTTACTAGGAATTTATCCTTTTCATCTAGCTTTTCTTATTTGTTTGCATACAGTTCATATTATCCTTTTATAATCCTTTTTATTTCTGTAGGGTCAGTAGTAATATCCCCCCATTTCTGATTTTAGTTATTTGCATCCTCTCTCTCTCTCTCTCTCTTTTTTCTTTTGTTGTTGTTGTCAGCCCCTCCTTGATTTTTAAAAACATTCCTTTGGCTTCTGTGTTGAGAATAGATTCTAATAGAGAAAGGCAGAAGACTTGGAAGGCTGTTTTATCAATCTAAATTATGATGCTGACTTGGACCAGAGTGTCAGTGAAGAGGGTAAAAGTTTTTAGATTATGCATATATTTTGAAGGTAAAGCCAATGTAATTTGCTTAAAGATTGATGTGGAATATGAAAATCAAAGTGAAGGTTGACTCAAATGTCTTTGGGCTGAGCCATTGGAAAGATGAAGTAGTTATTCAGGGGAAGACTGTGGA
The DNA here is from genome assembly GCF_030445035.2 of Dasypus novemcinctus. NCBI lineage: Eukaryota > Metazoa > Chordata > Mammalia > Cingulata > Dasypodidae > Dasypus > Dasypus novemcinctus. Next base: position 5,033,632 of record NC_080673.1, on the reverse strand, counting down.
CTTAACATGTTAGGGTTGCCAGATTTAACAAATAAAAATGCAGGACTCCCAGTTAAATTTGATTTTCAGATAAATAATAAATTATTTTTTGGATAAGTATATTCCATGTGATATTATTTATACTTAAACTAAAAATATTCTTTTATTTGAAATTCAAGTTTTATTGACCACCCTGTAGCTTATCTAGCAATTCTAATTTTTGAGAGAAGTTTGAGTTGTCTATTAGAGAAAGAAGAGTGGTTGAGTAGGCAATTGGATATACGGGCCTGGAGTTTAAGAGAGAGGATAGTAACATTTGTGAGACCACCAGCAAATAAATGGTCTATAAAATCATGACATTGAAGGAAGACACCAAAGGAGTGAGTATGGATAGAGAAGAAAGGAACTTGAGACCCTTCAATGTGAAGAGATTGAGAAGACAAGGAGGTATCAGCAGAGAAGGCTCAGGAGAAAGAGCCGGTGAGGTGAGACAGAAATCAGTTTGTCTAATAGGTATCTACGATTTAAGATGGCCCAAACACAACCCCTGACTCCTCCAAACACCCCTTCCACATCCCATTCCTCCCAATATCTTATCCCAATTCAGGATAGCACTGTATCCCATCCATCCAGTAGCAAAGGCCAAATACCTTGGAATTATCTTTAATTTTACCTTCCTCTGCTCTGACCGCAGGTTCTGTCTCCTTTACTTCCAAGAGGTGCACTGAATCCATCCAGTTCTCTTTTGTCCATTACCAGCTACTGCCATAGTCCAGCCTCCATAATCCCTCAGCTAAACTGCTGCAAAACCTCCTGGCTCCCTGCAATCTTTGTGAATAATGATACACTGAATGATTTAAACGTGTGTGTGTGCGTGTGCGTGTGTGTGTATAAGCTCATGAAGTAGTCCAGAGCTGGGCACTTCTCTCATCGGTCAAATGGGAGACCACACTGGGTGATCTCCTTCGTCTCTTTCAGCTCAGTCATTCCGTAAATCTACAGTCAATTCATTTCAGAGTGGAAGTGTACATTCTGAACTCCCTGTCACTGAAGACGTTTCAATCACCATTACCAGTGAAGTTTCACCTCAAAGACAGGCTGAATGCTTGATTTCAGAGCTAAGCCACTGAGCCACAACAGCTTTCCACACCTGGGACGCTGGGGAACTTGCTGGGCAGCAAACACTCACACGTCTGCAGCTCGCCCATGACCCGCAGCCCTGCTCTTGCCAACCCACATGTGCTGAATGCGAATACAACTTCCACCCTCGGGAGCCAGCTCATACAGAAAATAGCCATGTTTCCTTTAAAGTGAAAATCTTTTATTTTCTCTTTTTGAAACAGATTTTTAAAGAAGATCCTAAGTACAAGAAAAAAAAAAATTCCAAACACCTTTGGAGTCATGTTAGTATCAGAAGCAAAGGAAAAAGAGTTTTTATTTAAGGGACAGCAAGTCAGACCCTTCGCTTTGACAGCTAAAAGTCTTTAGCCCTAACAAATGGAGTGTTCTATCTCCTTGAAACAAACCCAAGGTCATTGTTGTCAGCCATGTCAGCATGTTGTTTCATCTCTGTGGAGCTTCGTAGACTGAAACTCAGTCCTGTGTTCCTCACCTCTGGCCCTTACAGAGCCTTTCAGGACATTAATTTCAAGGGCTGAATCGCAGCCAACCCTGCTAAGGCCATATTGGATTAAAATGTAAACGCAAAACTTCTGAGACCAAGAAGGGCAGGTCTCAGGTAACCGTCAACTGCCTTCATTTCTTCCCTTGGAAATTCTTAATTGCTCTTGCTTAGAGTTCATGTTAAGGAATGGTTTTTCCAGTGGCCTTTTAAGGCTGTTAAATAAAGAATCTTTATGCCTATGAAATTACATCTAATTTTTCTCTTTCTTGTCGGCCAAAGCCTAATATTCCAATAAATGTAGTGAATATACCTAGACAACCGGCCCCTCAGTTCTCTTTTGCTGCATGGAGTCAGTTCTGATTTGGACTTCCTGGGTGGGAAATTTGGTTTGAAGGGGAGGGTCAAGGAAGAATTACTATCGTCTAGATTGGGCAAATTAGGATAAAACTCTGGATATCCCTGTTGAGAGAATTTCCAAAAAGCTGGACTAGTGGAAAACAGCTTCGAGAATTGGGTTTCAATCTTCAGCACTCCATTTCCCAAGAAGAATCTAGCTTCCTTGGATGTAGAGAGAGTAGCTGAGAGCTCAGTGTTTGTTCCCGTCAAAGTCACAGCCTGGGCTTGCCGTCATATAATAGATTGTTATTACATGAAACACAATATTATTATATTGTCATTATATAAACACAATCTATTATATGAAACTATCTATTATATGAAACTCAGAGAGAAAACAAACCCCTCAATTTCCCTTGTGGAAATATTTCAAGGGAAAAAATACATATATATGAGTACATAAACGCACAGCCTGCTGGAGCTTTCTCACTGCCCCTGGCAGCAGGGCCCCTTTGAGGGCAGTAAGGACTTCAGTTCTTACTGGGATCCTAAGTAGCCCCCTCCCTTCTTCTTCTACAATCCCTCTCTGTGTAGAATAAATACACAAATAAATAAAATTTCAGCTTGTTCCATCCCTGGGGACGCCAGGCTCTGTGGAAGGAATTCCAGAAATCTGAATTTCAGAGAGGCATTTTTTTTCCATGTCTTTTTCCATGTCGTCTTAAGAGTCATCCCTGTCACGTGACAGAGCCCGTGAAGAGTTCAGTTTTCCCACAAATCTGATTTCTATAACAGGCTTGGGAGCAAAGTCTTATTTTCTGTTTCAAAAGTTATTTGCTGCAGTGCTAAATACACTAATGGTGGGCACTGCATTCGTTATCAATTATGTACTAATTATACGGCTGTCTTCATTATCCTCCTTTGGAAAATATTCAATCTGTCCCAAACAATTAGCACTTAATTATGTTTCCATGTTGTTCGCTAATTGCTCCATATGTTCGTTTTTACTCCCCACTCAGTCTGCATGCCTCTGGAAGACAGATAGCATGACTTAAACGTCTTCTGAACTCCCAACACGGCAATACTTACCCATCCTAATTAACACAGCCACTGGAAGGACTGGTGTTTTAAGATAGAGGTGGTAGAAAAGACATCAAGTCGTTTGAATTCTTTGGGAAAACAATGGGCAAAGCTGAAACTAGGCTAATGTGGTGGTTTGAAGCTGTATGTACCCAGATGAACGTGCTCTTGAACTTGATCCATTCCTGTGGGTGTGGACCCGTTGTGAGTAGGACCCTTTGATGAGATGACTTCAGTTAAAGTGTTGCAGACCAGTCAGGATGAGTGTTAATCCTATTATTCGAATCCTGGATAAGCAGAGTGAAACTCAGAGAGAAAGCCACAAGGAGCGGCCAGAAGCTGAACATCAGAGATACCTAGAAGAGAAGGGAGAGACCAGGGGATGCCACCATGTGCCTGTCCTTGTGACAAACTAAGGACCAAGGATCACCAGCAACCAGCCTCGGATGGCCACAGTCTCAGGGTGGAAGCCTCACCTGGGTCATGCTGTGATTTGACCCTTTTCCCAGCCTCAAACCATGATAAATCCCCATTGTTTAAAATGACCAGTTTCATGAAATTTGCTTGAGCAGTGTGGGAAATGAAAACTATTTACAAAAAAAAAAAAAAAAGAAGCTTGAGGGATGTTGGGTACATTCATTCATCCTTCAAGTCCCTGGATTACAGGATTGCGGCTCTCTACCTCAGCTCCATTGCCAGCATCTAGCCCACGGTTTGGCATGCAGGACAAATGAAATGGCTGCTTTTAAAAGAATTAATGAATGCATTTATCGAGCTCTTGTTATGTTTATGTCCTGTGCAAGGTGACGAGGATATAAAGACAAATGACAGTCTTTTATCTTAGGAAATTTGTAGTCTGGGGAAGAAACAATGGCAGAATTGAAAACAAATAATTATATAAAACATGAAAGAAGTTACTAGTGAAGGAAGCTGGGACCAGTTCAACAAAGTCAGGGAAACAGCACCTAAAAAAACTGATGGACTTTGAAGGAAGAGTAAGAATGTTCCAGGTGGAAAATGTGGGGACATTCCAGGCAGAGAGAATAATTGGAGAAAGTTCAGAGAGCTTTGAAAGTCTGTGTTTTCTGGGGAATGTAGAGTTGTTCTGAAAGCTAAAGAATTAGGTATTTTGAGGGGATGAAGTAATTTTAACAGGTAATTTGTTTGGGACTGGTTTCGAAGGCCTTATATGTCATGCAAAGGATTTAAAGACTTATCCTTTTGGTAGTGGTGACCAGGGAAAGTCACCATTTTGAGTAGGGAATTGATGTGAATAGATTTGGATTTGGGGAAGTCTGTGTGGATAGTGTGGAGGGTAGATTGGCATGGTAGAAACTGAAGATAGAAGAACCCCTTTGAAGGTGGTTGTGTTACTTTGAATTAGAGATTGTAGGGGCAGGAATCAAGGCAGTGGCGTTGGGGATGGGAAGGGGTGGACTTACTTGAGAACTGTTTGGATAGTAGAGCCACAGGAGGACTTAACAACTGATTGGGTATGGGGAATTGGGCAGCAGGAAGAGAGGAGTTCAGATAATTTTTAGTTTCCAGTGTAAGTGATTAGAGAAAGCAGGAAGAGTAGCAGGATTGGTGTGGTGGGGAAAAGAGGTCTCTGCTTTGGACTGCAATGGAACAACCTCTTCTTTAATTCTGTGTTGACTTCAGATAGGTTTTTTCTCTTGAGGCTAAAGGAGACTCCCCTTTGTGGAGGAGGAGAAGTTTCCCCAAGGAAGTTAGTCCAGTGTAAGCCATCTTGGAAGTTCCTCAGCCAAGAATCTGTAGTTCAAAATGTGGGCTCAGGGAAGCAGATGCAGCTCAGTGGTTGAGCATCTGCTTCCTGTGTATGAGGTCCTGGGTTCAATCCCTAGTACGTCAAAATAAAAAATGCAGGCTTAAGCAAGAGAAAGATCTGAGCCCTCTCTTGATTCTACACCTCAAGAAGTACTCACCACATAGCTGCAAATCAGGGGTAAGATAGGTTGCAGCTTGTAAGATTCAGGGCAGGGCATGTTTTATAAGAATTTAGTTACATGGATCGTGGGCTTTTTTTCACTTTTCTTATCCTTGAGTGAAGCCTGATAAAAATACTCGAGTTTAATTGTAATTGTGCTAAAGCGGCTTCAAGAATATAAGTGGTGTAACCCTCCTCTTCACACCAGTGAGGAACAGCGGCAATGTGCAGGGAGAGAGTCCCAAAGGAAAGATGAAACGCGTGACTGCGGCAAGGAGAGTGGACTCTCTTTCGTAGGGATTCCCCCATAATTGGCGACATTGAAAGATGAAGGTTAATTCTATTGTTAAGGTAGGCAGGTATTTTCTTAAGTGTTTGTCACTTGAGATGCCTATGCGTCACCATTTAGAGTGCCTAGGAGGAAATACTATCCCTCCCCTCCAAAAAAAGAAATGTAATACCCATACTCCTTAAATTATCCTTTCTCAGCTCAATACTGACAAATGTGTAGTAAAGAGGTTGTCAAATGGGTCTCCAGCCTTTGGGTAAGGGTGTTCCTAGCCTGTTGATAGAAACATTATCTAACAATCATTTCAAAAAAGGCACCCGTTCCCTTGTCACCCTGACACTGTATCTCTTTTATCATATGTGGTAGATTGAGGCTGGATGAACTTCAGAAAATCATGTCCTTGGAGCTAATCCATTCCTGTGAGATTATCGTAGGTGGGACCTCTTGGTTAGGTTACTAAGGACCTTTTAGATTAGATTACTCCAATAAGGCATGGCCCAGGGTGGGTCTAAATCCTCTCCCTGGAGCCCTTTATAAATGGGATGAATACAGAGAGACACTCACAGAGAAAAGCCCAGAAGCTGCGTGAGAAAGCTCTCGAAGCCAGAAGATGAAATCCGTGGAACCCAGTTGCAGAGAGAAAGACATAAAGCAGGAAGCTGAAGGCGAGGAAGCCCGGAGGAGGCGGGAGAGCCCCACCGATGCCCATTGCCTCGCCATGGGAGAGAGGAGTCCAGGATCACTGGCAGCTGGACGTCGAGGAGGAAAGCATCACCTGATGAAGCCTCGATTTGGACATTTTCACAGCCTCAGAACTGTAAGCTTATAAGACAATAAATCCCAATTTTAGAAGCCAACCCATTTCTGGTATATTGCTTTTGGCAACTTTTAACACACTAGAACACTGTACTTTTCTTTCTCTGTAGCATTTATTACCACCTGATGTATTTTTTTTTTCTTTTTTTTTTTTTGTTTACTGCTAGATTGCAAACTTTTTAGGTCCAGGGACGTTGTTTTGTTCACAGCCATAGCCTCACGACTCAGGGCAGAGTCTGATATATGCTAGGTGTTCACCCAGTGTTTCTGTACTGAGTCCTATCTATTCTGTCACTGACCTTATTTCTAGGTTGAAGGGGGATTTTGAACAACGTTTTCAGTTAGATGATGCCCATTTTAAGGGTAAGGAAATGGGTATCACTCTTGCTATTGGCAATATTTGTAAACTGCCCTGCGTAACAGGTAGGTCTGCCCTGGATCAGCAGGCCCAGGAGTGTTGTATTTTCCAGCAGAGCTCTGGCCCTCTCACTGGAAGGAAAAGCAGCCTCTCAGGGTGGGGTAGGGGTTCTGAAGATTTTGTCTCCAGTTTACTTCTGTTGAAGATTGACAGCTTGTTTCTTGGATTCAGTTTATTTGAAATTAAGAAAAATAATTTCCCCCTCTCTCTCAGTGACATTCAGTGACAAAGAGATTTTCTCAAATTATTATCCTAAGCCATAATTAAATGAAATCATACTTGTACCAAGCTTGAGTCATATTTGTTACCACATATAAGCAATATTTTAAGTGTAAACTTCCCAAAAATTCACATAATTTTCCTCAAAAGGATGAATCATTTTTATAACATGTGAACCTTATTATTTCTGTGCGTTTTTGCAGTTAGCTTATTATAATGGGTTATTTTTAGAAGGCTTTGCCATGGACTCAGATGAAGTATGGTTTATTCAATTTGCTTTTTTTTTGGTATTTCATATCTGCTTCTCCCAGAGAAAGTAGGTTTATCCAAACTAGAGACTTCACGACTGGAGACTCTCATCAAAATTTAAAATCAAGAGCGATGAAGAGGGAATTCCCTGGTAGAAAATTTTACCTTTTTTAACTTCCTTGGTAAGAAGATTAAGAGCTTAAAATATTTTACCTATTTTCTGGTAGAGAGCCTCCATTAAGCATCCTACATTCAGGCTCTGGGAGGGTACATGTTAAAGACCAATTTATCGCTCACATTTTTCTTCTCACCAGGCTATAATCTTGTAATTTCTGGAAATTATAAAGGAGGGAAACGGACTTTGGCCCAGTGGTTAGGGCGTCCGTCTACCATATGGGAGGTCCGTGGTTCAAGCCCCGGGCCTCCTTGACCCGTGTGGAGCTGGCCAGGCGCAGTGCTGATGCACGCAAGGAGTGCCGTGCCACGCAAGGGTGTCCCCCGCGTGGGGGAGCCCCACGCGCAAGGAGTGCGCCCGTGAGGAAAGCCGCCCAGCGTGAAAAGAAAGTGCAGCCTGCCCAGGAATGGCGCCGCCCACACTTCCCGTGCTGCTGACGACAACAGAAGCGGACAAAGAAACAAGACGCAGCAAATAGACACAGAGAACAGACAACCAGGGGAGGGGGGGAAATTAAATAAAATAAATAAATCTTAAAAAAAAAAAAAAAGAAAACTCATGATATTTAAAAAAAAAAAGAAATTATAAAGGAAAACAACTTATATATTATTATTGACTTAGGAAATTCAGTAGAGTAATTTGGTAATGGGTGGATTAAAAAATAAAAGTCACTGCCTCTCTGTTTCCTTTAACCGAAGGTCACAGCTTCTCTCAAGGCGGACCTCTGCAAATGATTTGCTCCTTTCTGTTTTCGCACCCGCCTTCTGCTGACCGTTCAGGATTAGATGTGGTGCTGCAGGATCCCTTGTGGTTTCCCTGCATTTAAGGCTAAAAGGAGAAAAAGCAACATCTTTCCCAATACTTGCAGCCTGACCTGTGTAAGTGCTCTCCTTCAGGGCTTATCCACACAATAAGTCTACAGAAGAGTTCCTGGTCAAAGTGTAGGGACTTCTGTGCATGGGTCCTATCTGGGCCATGTGCATGTGGCCCTAAGAATTCCCCTCATTTACATGATCCCGAATGTCTCCTCTTCCCTAGGAAACAGCTTCCTCATGGTCCAGGCATCGCACTATATGTTTTATAGATAGCAATTCTCTGCCACTGCAGCATGACTAAGTGTTCTCTTACGGTGGGTGTTCTGTAAGAGCGCTAGGTGTGCCATCTTTTTTTTTTTTTCACATTTAAAAATAATTTATATTTATTTTTTAAAGATACTTAGATTATACAAATGTCACATGGAAAATATAGGGGACTCCCATGTGCCCTGCTCCCCACAACTCCTATGTTTTCCCACACTAACAAACTCCTTCATTAATCAGGTATATTCCTTGCAATTGAGGAACGCATCTTGGAGCATGGCCACTAAGCATGGATTATAGTTGACATGGAGTTTACCCTGTCTCCCACACAATTTTGTAGATTTATAATGGCCTGTTTGTCATTGCAATGTCATTCAGGACAATTCCCAAGTTCCAAAATGCCCCCGTATTACTCCTGTTTTTCCTTCTCCCTGCCCTGAGAACCTCCAGTAGCCACTGCCTTCACATCAGTGATATAATTTCTTCCATTGCTAGAATCACAGTAAGTCTATAGTAGAATACCAGTAAGTCTACTTGAGTCTGTAGTTCATTCCCCAATCCTGAGGATTCTGGGATGGTGATGTCCACTCCACCTCTAAGTGAGAGGGGGCTTCAATCCCATAGGAAGGGACTATCTTGCTTGCAGTTGTAGACTCTCTCAGTTCCTTGGTATGGTGGTTGTCCATCATCACCTTCTTGTTACTTGTCCTAGGTGAGACCAATGAACTGGAGAGTCGGTGTTACAATTGTGTTGAGATTCAAGGCCCAGCTGGCATATGGATCGCCCAAAGATTTAAGTCTCTTGGATGTACACCTACCAACCCTAGTACTAATTACAGGTTCAGATATAAGGACAGAAGAGCCATGTGTAGGGAACCTGCAACCGAGTCCGGCTCTGTCACTCTGGGGAGCATAAATTCCAAAGTAGGGCCCACTGGCAAGGCACCAGACTCCTGAGCTATCTGCCCTGATTATAGTGTCTGGATGTCTCTAGAGCCCTCAGGAGCCCCACTATTTGGGGTAGTATCTACTTCAGCAGTCACAGAGATCCTGCCGAGATGTGCATAAGCCTTACTTACCTCTGGAGCGACCTCTCGACTCACTTTTTTTTTTTCTTTTTAAGATTTTATTTCTTATTTGTTTCTCTCCCCTCCCCCCTTGCCCATTGTCTGCTCTCTGTGTCCATTCGCTGTGTATTCTTCTGCGTCCGCTTGCATTATGCGGCAGCACTGGGAAACTGCATCTCTTTTTTGTTGCATCATTTTGCTGCGTCACTCTCCGTGTGTGCAGTGCCACTCCTGGACGGGCTGTGGTTTTTTTCATGCGGGGCGCTTCTCCTTGTGCGTAGGGCACCCCCACACGGGGGCGCCCCTGCATAGTGCAGCACTCCTTGCACACAGGTAGCACTGCACATGGGCCAGCTCACCACACGGGTCAGGAGGTCCTGGGGATCAAACCCTGAACCTTCCGTATGCTAGATGGACGCTCTATCAGTTGAGCCACATCTGCTTCCCTCAACTCACTCTGAAGTCTCTTAGCCACATAAACTCATCTATCTTTACCTTTCCCCCCTTTTGGTCAAGGTCTTTTTCCAGTTGCAGATGCACCATCTTACACATGCAGGATAAGTTCTGGGATGGCAAGTCCCGCAGGCTGCCACCAGACAGATTTGGCCAGACATACATGCTTCTGTATGTGCACGAGGTTACTCTGACCTCTCCAGACCAGGACCATGGATCCACACTGCGAGCGTGGGTTGCCTCAGGGGCTGAACTGGTTAGGAATGTAGAGGGACCATAGGATAACATGTCCCAGATCAGAACTGCACCTTTAGCCGAGGTCCCAGGTTGAGAATACACGGAGAGCAGACCTGCTGCCAAACCAAACCTGGGAGCAGAGTAGACCAACAGGCTAAGACAACATGAGCAAGATGTAAAAAGGCTTTTGATTTCAAGCAACTGAGATTTTTGGAGTTGTTTGTTGCTGAAACAAGTCTATATACAGAAGTCACTCAGAATTCTTTTAACAGTGTTGTGTGTGTAGCTCAGTGGTTGAGTACGTGCTTCACATGTATAAGGTCCCAAGTTCAATCCCCAGTACCTCCTAAAAAAAAAAAAAGAAACAATCAACAAACTATTCCTTAATATGAGCCATTAGACCAAATACTAATAGAAGTAATGGAATTTATTGAAGAGGGAAAAACTTTCCCTTTGACTGATGGTGGAATAGAATAGTCAATTAAATAAATAAGCAAGAATTATTTATGTAGCAGTTTATTATTATTAGTTGCAATTATTTTCTGCCATTCCTGTAAAACTGTTACGCTTTTACATAGCATTGTCATCAGGCATGGCCATGCCACTAGATTTGACCATTGAAATGCGAATGGAAATGACATATGCCATTCCTGTAACAGAGAATTAAGAATTAACAAGTGATTGTGATTATTGAATCATTATATATAGATGGTTTTCCACTTTCTAGTATATTGTGGAATAGCCAAAAGTAAATACCTGAAGTTATTGAAACTTGCCGAACTAGAACTCAGATGCCTTGATCTTTGATAATGATTATAAAACTACATAACCTCTATCTTGTGATTATAAAAACCTTGTGACTGGCCCTGCCTGTTTCCCCTACCGCCTTATCCTGTCTAACAATTTTGAAGTCTCCATTATCACCAGGCAGCCCCCTAATGTTTATTAATGAAGGGACTCGAGTCAGCCCCGAATGACCCATCCCAATTCTTTCTCAAACTTACTCATGTAATCTGTGCGTGTTCAATAATTAGATCAACTCTAACGCCATCATTTCAAGCCACTACAGTCATTAGCACAAACCTGCCTGTCTTTGGATACTGTGAAACTATAAGCATTACCAAAGCTCACGGAGATGTATTTTAGGCCCGCCGGCCCTCTGCTCCCCTTCTTTGCACCCAGCAAGAAGCTGTTTCTCTCTTTGAAACCCTGGTGTCTCAGGCATTGGTCATTTGTGTGCATTGGGCAGAGAAACCCCCACTTTGCTCAGTAACACTTCTAAGCCGAAACTTTAATGAGGATTATTTGAGTAGAAAAGGTGTTCAGGAAATGGAGACAGTTATTGGTCTACACTGCTAAGTACTATGGACACCCTTTGTTGAGCTTTTAAAAAGAGAGGTGTCACCAGGAGGAAGTCTTCTGGTGGCTCTCCAGAGCTCTTAGCAGTAGTATTTCCTTTGATAGTCTCCTCTTCGTTGTGCATCCAAAAACCTCATCTATTTGTTTGACAGAATGATTCAATATATGGAGAATGGTTAATGCTATAACGACTTACAAGAGGTCAGAGTATAAATAAGATAATCAGTTTTAATTCATGAAGGGCAATATTCCTTTCCAATGCCTGAAATGCATGTACAATGTATATGGGAAGTTAACTATAAAATTGTTGGATAACCGTGGAAAGGTAATGGAAATAGCACCCCAACTTTATGGATCATCAGATGTTGTTTAAGGGAGACCATTTGTCTTTGTGGTTCCCTCAGAGTCACTGATCTTTCTGCAGTACAAAGCTAAATCCAATCCCAACTCTACCTCTCAGGTTCCTTTTTTTTTCTTTTTTCTGTGCTTTGTTGTTGAACATTCTCACTCATATGTTTCTTTGGGTATGTTTATATCATTAATCAGTTTTCAGTTATACAGTTTGTTCTTCTAGTTTCTGGAAGGTCTCTTGATTCCCAATTCCGAGATAGAGTGGAAAAAGCATGGATTTTGGAGCCAAAAAGATATGTTCTAAATCTAGGCTTCCCCACTTACAAGCTTATGCTATTTGCCATTCTGAGACTTACATATTCAACTATAAAAAATAGTGATATTAATATTTACATTTCAATGCTACTATGAAGGTAAAAAGAAATATATTACTAGCCTAGTTGGTGTACAACAAATGTAAGATTTCCTTATTTTCTAATTCAATTAAAACATAATTCAAGAGAATGTTACAATAATGATAACAAAAATAATATTAAGCTCTACTGTGTCACTAGAACTATGCTAAAATCTTTAGTCTTTTGTTACTATTCTCTGTTGAACTGAAAGTTATCATTTAACACTCTTTTCCTTTTCACCTCTCTGCTGTTCCATATAAACTTTAGTTTTCTATAGAAGCGAGGATTTCCAGTAGCTGGGAGCGCTCCTCATGCTGCTGGGAACCTTCATGTCCTCTTTCCGTCTTGTAATTACACAGCCTCTTGCCTCCACGGCTGAGCTCTTCCTGAGGCACCCTCCACTATGTTACTGCGCTAGTTTACCACGGCTCTTTAGTGTGATTCAGATTGAGGATTAACTCCCAATTCCCCAGTCCTGCGTTTAGCCCTCCAACAAATGTTTTCCTTAGGAAAGCCTGCCTTCTTTTTCGAACTCTGCACGGAAATCTCCATCTGCCCCACTTCCTGGCATGAACACATACCCACACGCCCATCTCACTCCCTATTTCCTTCATGTGAACTTTATGTTCTTCCTCTGCCTAGAACAAGAATTCTGTCCTTATCTCCCTTAATCTAAGACGCTTTAAATTCGAAGTTGAAGTCCATGACATGTTCTAAGACTAACCACACCTCAAACTTATGTAATTAATATTTGTTTTGCTTTGAAACATCTATTTTTTTTCTCCAGGTAGATAGGTAACATCTCAGTCACTACAAACTGTAATCCTTCAAGGAAAGGAAATTATAGTCTGTTACTTGAATGATTCTCTCCATATCTGAGCCTGACCAGACCCAAGGGAAACGTTAAAGTACTTTTAAAAAAAGTGTAGAAATGAATCACTGTTATAATGATTAGTAAATTACGGAACTGGCCACCACAAAAACTTCTTGGCCATCAAAAGTTTTCTAGTCAGTCTGTGAAGAAACCTTTGTTTAATCCATGTATGCTAAATACAGAGTTAATTTGGTTTTGAAATTTGTGTGTTTATTCTTTTTAAGCCAGCCTACTCCTCAAGAAGTTTCCAGGGGCGAAGTGGATGTGACTTAACTGATAGAGCATCTGCCTACCATATGGAGGGTTCAGGGTTCAAACCCAGGGCCCCCTGACCCGTGTGCAGCTGGCCCACATGCAGTGCTGCCATGACAGAGTGCCGTGCCCCATGTGCAAGGAGTGCGCCCCGCAAGGAGAGCCGCCCCGCATGAAAAAAGCTCAGCCTGCCCAGGAGTGGCGCCGCACGCATGGAGAGCTGACGCAGCAAGATGACGCAACAACAAAAAAGAGGCACAGTTTCCCAGTGCCCCCGAATAATGCAAATGGACACAGAAGAACACACAGCGAATGGACACAGAAAGCAGACAACGGGGCGGGGGAAGAGGAAAAAAAAGCACCTGTAATTATAAGTATAAATAAGTGATACATGTTAGAGGTCTCCCTCACAAGGTTTATAATGATTAACTGATCACAAGGTTTACAATGGTTAACAAACAGTGGCTTGCATTCCTGTGACACAGAACAGCCCCCATCCAGAGCCTGCATGCCCAGATACAGTTCATTTCCTCACAAGAATAGACAAAGGAGCCACAAGACACTCTCGACCCCTCCCGCGTCCCTAGAATTCCCTACCCCTAGCCCACCACCCCCGAGCCATCCCTGCTGGCCCTCGGGTCTTACCCCAGCCCCCAAACCCGCCCACTGGCTAAACCTTTTCCTGCCTATAGAAGTACTGTATAGATTCATGGCCACCTCTGCCAGAGACGGGCTGCCATGCTGGCGGGGGCACCGAAGTCTACTCTTCAGACCCCCTCTGTTGGGAGAGTTTCCCAATAAACTTCCTGCCTGAAATCATGTCAGTCTCTATGTCTCAGTGAGCACTGGTTTCCCCAACAATACGGTTTATTTTTTAAAAATATAAGTTTAAAGCACCGTACCACAGAGCATACTTTTTTCTATGTGCTGAATGGATGGGGTGATTGTTAATGAACCTCCAAAAGAGAGTGAGGAAAGCAAATCCATTGTGGACTGGAATCTTCCTGGAGCTCATTGTGGGACAAAACAAAGTGGCATCAATAAAATATTCATGCCTCACACACTTCTACAGTTTTACAGTACAGAAGTTGCAAACATGCAAATATTTGAGGCATGAATACTTCTTAAGTCAGGAATATCTGTGCCAAGGTCTAGGCTAAGGACAAATGTAATGGAGCCCAACGTTTAGCTCTGAGCTTCTTGGCAGGCAAGGAAGGACGATGATTTATGCGTCTCTCACAATTTGACATTAAAAAAAATCACTAGTGCTTTAAGAGATGAACTTTCCAACATCATACTATGAGAGAAGCTGATCCTGGGACACTGACCAACTAAGGCAGGGTCTTCAATGGAAATTTCAAAAACAGACGGCCTTTCTTGTACTGAAATTCTGCAAGGGACAAGTGCATAATGTTTCGCAATAATTCTGTAAGGCATTTTTTACAAGGAGCTAAAGTAATTTAATCTATGTAACCTTCTGATAGAGCAAGATTAATAGGAGGTCATTAATAAGACTCAAGTGAGTTGTTTTGTTTTCTAAAGTTGAAAATAGGGTGAAATAGTGGTTCAAAGCAGAGTTTCTGTAAGTCAAATTAGCAAAGCAATTACCTACCCTATAATTTTTCAAATCTTTTTTTTCCCCTAATCTTCTTTTCCTCTGTTTTATTTTGGTTTGTTGGTAGATTAAAAAGGGAGTTCTTTAGGTCATGTTCTGTTGCCATAAGAAATGTTTAGAAGTGCCGCATACTGAACGGCTCTGCTGTGTTTCTTGCGGGCTTGGGCCAGTTGTCTGCTCCCACACTGCTCCTTGGCTGCAGCGGCACTTGGAAGGAAGCCAACTCTCATATCAGCACAAAACACAGGCCCTCCAGGCTGCAGATGAGGGAGCACTAGAAGACGAGCAGGAGGGCGTTTGCTTGGGCTGAAATGTTCCTGTAACTTGTGTCCACACTCCTGCTTGGGCTTCACTCTCTTGGTGGGTCTCTCTCAATTGCACTGCCTCTATCACCTCCCAATCTGGGCACAAGAAGTGCTTTTCTGCATTTGAACTCTAACCCAAGCTTGGCCAAAACAATCTTTCTTTGGCTCCCCTGAGCATTCACTGTGTCCATTCATTTGATGATAGTAATTAAGCATCTTAACACTCCCTAGCTCTTGAGCAACAGGGATGAATGAGGCAGACAAGATTCCTTTCCTAATGGAGCTGGCATTTTAGTGGGAGAAGACACAATAAATACTATTAAGAGACAGTTCATTGTGTACAAGAAGAAACTTAACGTAAGTTAAGGGAGAATAAGAAAATAATTATGGAAAACATAAATAATGAAGTATTCACAGATGAAGACTTACTTTCACTTGTTGGGTTTTTTTTAAAAGGTGACCATGTTCTAAATTCAAAGAATTAGCACTTTTCAACCATCCTCTCTTTCTACTATGTGGTCTCAGGCATGGTTCAAGGTTGAATTGTGTTCCCCAAAAAGATATGTTGAAGTCCTTATCCTTGGCACCTGTGAATGTGATCTTACTTGGAAATCTGTTTATGGATATAATTAGTTACATTAAGATGAGGTCATGCTGGAGTAGGGTGGGCTCTAAATCCAATAACGGGGAAGCGGACTTGGCCCAGTGCTTAGGGCGTCCGCCTACCACATGGGAGGTCCGCGGTTCAAACCCCGGGCCTCCTTGACCCGTGTGGAGCTGGCCCATGAGCAGTGCTGATGCGCGCAAGGAGTGCCGTGCCACGCAGGGGTGTCCCCCGTGTAGGGGAGCCCCACGCGCAAGGAGTGCACCACGTAGGGAGAGCCGCCCAGTATGAGAGAAAGTGCAGCCTGCCCAGGAATGGCGCTGCACACATGGAGAGCTGACACAGCAAGATGATGTGACAAAAAGAAACACAGATTCCCGTGCTGCTGATAGTGATGGACATGGTCACAGAGGAACGTGCACCGAATGGACACAGAGAACAGACAACCGGGGGGAAGGGAAGAGAAATAAATAAAAATAAATCTTAAAAAAAAAAATCCAATGACGTGTCCTTATAAGAAGGCCATGCGAGGACACAGGGATAGAAAAACACAGAGAAAACACCATGTGATGATGGAAGGAGAGACTGAAGGCTGCCCCTGCAAGCCAAGGAATGCAAACGGTTGTGGGTAACCGCCCAAAGCTAGGAAGAGGCCGGGCAAGAATCCCCGTTAGAGCCTCTGGAAGAAGGTGACCAGACCAACACCTCCATTCCAGACTTCTAGCCTCCAGAACTGCAGGAGAAGGAATTTCTGTGGTTTCTGTGCCTTCAGTTTGCAGTAATTTTTTACTGCAGGTAATAAATACAGGCAGGAGACTAATACAGGCACTCTGTTGTTTTAGCTCTCAAAAGCTAACCGAATAGCTTGTCTTATCTTCTGGACTCAAAGATTTTCTCATTTCCAATATTATAGCCAGAGAGCCCTCAATTTCAAACAAGCCAATGACCTGGTAAATGGCCTAAGGCGGTCTGTAGCTCCATCGACTTCCTGTACAGTCTAAGAACGCTTAAGTGGAAAGTGCTTCTTGGGACAGGTGACCCCCGAGGACCTGGAAACGAGGGAGATATGATTGCTCTTTGAAAGTTCAACCATAAAATCCGAACTCCTCTGGGATCAGAATAAAGATATGCAAATCTTCTTGTTGACTCCCAGGCTGTTTAAAGATGCTAATTAATAATACAATAGAAGGTGTTTGCTTATCTAGATAATGTTTTCCTGGGTTTGCAGAATAGTTAGCTGAGAGGGTCCAAAAACAGCACTCAGAAAGGCTGGTGCTGGCAGTACCACCAGTGGACAGGCCGCATGGGTTTCGCCTGGCAGACGTACTCTCCTGTTACTACAAAAATGAAGGAATCAGGCGCTTAAAGCCACGTGTCATTAAACCTTTGAATCGCATCTTCCTTTTTTTGAATCTATGCTCATTAATAAACATTCTGTGATTTGGCTTCCTGAATCCACAGATAAAAGGAGGTCTACGTGAACACCGGAGCCACCTGTCAGCTTCATTGCTTACTGAAAATGAATCAGGTGGAAGGTTGAGTAATGTAATTTAATGTTTTGTGTGTCTTCCAAGTCTCAACTCTAGAATGGTGACCAAATCTAGCATCTTAAGTCCCACAACACTGTGGGATTCTTTGGGAATTTATTTGATCATGTATTCATTCAATTGAACATTTTAGGAAGCTTCTTACAGTCCAACCATCATGCTTAGGAATATAGGGTTGGACAAGATAGATGTGATCCTGACATTCAGCAAGCTTTCAGGCAAACGGGCACAATAAAATGTGACAAAGCTTTCTTTGCATCAATGTATGAGAAAAGAAAAATTTTAATCTAGAAGAAATGATTATGTTCAGAAAGGCATGATGGAGTAAATAGGATTCAAACAAGAGACCTAAATTAGGACTTAGGCTGGTGAATGGAGCGGGAAGAGGGAGAAGATAATGGAGAGAGGGAGAGGAAGGACTGGGGGGCTGGCGTTTTGAGTGCTGCGGGGAATGCTAACCAGGGCCAGATCAATGACTTGTGAGCACGCTTTAAGGAGTTTGCGCTTTTATCCTTAGGGCACTAAGGAACCATTGCAAGGTTAGCAGAGAACTCCTGTGGGCAGATTTGCATTCTGGTAATATCTTTAGCTATGCAGCTACTGGATGAGGGAAAAGTGATGGGTAGGAGGTGGGAAAGACTGGTGGCTGGGAGGCCCATTTGAAGACAATTGCAGCAATTTGCATGAGAAATGATGGTGGCCCAAGGTAAAAATGGTGGCGACTGAGAGATAGTTTGCATTTGGATGATATTTCCGAGGTAGAACTGAGTGTTTATGAACGGAGTAGGTGTGGGTGGGTGGCGAGGGAGAAGGTAGGGTCCGTCTGATACAAGGCTGCTGGCTTGGGCGCCTGAGTGGGTGGAGAGGGAGCCTCCAGAGTCAAGGGCTTCCTGGGAGGCCTCCTGGCAGGCACCCAGCTGGCCTTCTCAGCACCCTCCTGACCTAAAGGCTGGCCTTGTGCTTGAACACACAGAAGGAGAAAGAGGCGCACGTGTGCAGAGAGGAGTCGTTCTCCCAGGGATGCGAGAGGAAGGGCCAAACTCAAGACAGAACGATCACGGTGCTCAGAGGTGCACTCACCAAGTGCGGTGGGGGTCTCATGATGATGGAGGAGGTGGTGGTTATGGGGGGAGTGGGGGAGGGGTGGGGGTATATGGGGACCTCATATTTTTTTAATGTAACATTAAAAAAAAATAAAATAAATAAAATTTTAAAAAAGATGAGAATGATCATCCCATTTGAGGACTTAAGCTTCAGAAGTTAAGGAAATTCTATACTGCTGAGAATGAAAACAGCTGGAAAAAGGTTACTTGTTGCTTTTCTCCCTAAGACTGAAGGAGACAGAGATCTCCTAGTAGTGAGAGACCAAATGATAAAAATAAATATTGGTTATTTAAATATTAATAACATTTAAAATCTCTTATTCGGTTTCTGCTTGTTCCTCTTGACGTTCATATTCCTCTCAGAATATCTGTCTTTTATATTTACCACATTGCCCTTTGTTTATTGCCCTGTCAGCCTTCGGTGGTCTCATACTGTGCCTTGCAGTATGCCTCAGTCACAAAGGGACTTAGAGGCTTTCCTTTTCGGCATTCAAGTTCTTGAGTACGTTTAATTTTCTGCGTTTGGTTCTGAATCCTATCTCCTTAACTGCATCGTAATGACTCCTCTATTCGTTATGAACTACTGAATTCTGCACGCTTTTAGCTAACCCCTCTCCTAGCCCGCCTTGCAAATAAATGCCAATGTTTTCATGCTATGGTTTTAACTGTGTGCCCTCACCCGCATTCCAAATCTGATATTATTATTTTTAGAAGTTTCAAGAGTTACATATTTAGCCACTCTAGCACATTTGTTTAATTGTAAAGAAAAAAAACAAATTGAATTCAAATTACCTTAACTCTTTCTCATGGATTTGAATTTGATGTTCAAAAGTGATGAAAGAGCGAAGTGGGTGTAGCTCAGTGGTTGAGCACCTGCTCTGCACGTACGAGGTCCCGGGTTCATTCCCCCATGCCTACTAACGAAAAAAAAGGCGATGAAACAAAAACGTAGACAATAAAATATATGTTGCATCAGAAAAAAAACCACTATAGCTGTGATGTCCTTACAAAAGTGATTATCAGGAAAGATACTAACACTACTTAAGCTTTTAGCAGGGCTTTCTCTTAAGGTTGTGAAAAGGAAGGTTAGAAATTAATAGTCACCAATCTCAAATAAACCCTCAGTACAGCCTAGAAGTCCCAGGACATTTCTCTGGAACTCACTTTCCGTCTCTACTTATTTAATGATTGTTTCAAAACTTACCCACTTTCCTCAAACCTCTAATCTTTTCACCTCCCTCCTGACCCTTGGTAGATGATCTCACCTCTATCTTCTCAGAGAAAATTGAAGTCATCTTCCAAGAACTCTCTCAGCTTCCTATAAATTAATCACCTGGCCCCTGTATCTATCTTTTTCATGCTTTCTGTTACATTAGGAGATAGTCTTTCTTTCTGACCTGTGAATCTACACTTGAACCACTTTTGCAATTATTTCTTCACTCTTCTGTGCCTTCAACCTCTCTCTCTCAACTGGGTTCTTTCTATGACATGCTCAAGTCTCACCCATCCGTACTGCCTGATGAGGCAGTTTTAAAAATGCATATTTCTTAATTTGAACATGTTGTGTATTAAGTTTCCTTTTGTAATGTTTGCATTTAGTATTTATTTTTCTCTTAGTTTAAATTTAGTTCATGTAAAACAGGATTCTGCAGTCAATACTTGTTTGTGCACACCCTTCTAAAAAATCTGCTGTGTTCTATTTTGAGATTTTAATCTTTTACAATCCTCATTTGCCATTAAATAATTAATTAATGCTCAATCACACACTGAATTTTTAAAATGCCAGTCTTATTCAGGATAAAATGTGAGCAAAACCAAAACAAAAAACAAAAAAACCCAAACAAAAACAAACTATGCCTTCATTTTTCTCCAACAGTCTCCTCATTTCTTTCCTTCCTTTTATAACCTAATTTCTTTTGATTTCCTCACCTCCCGTTACTCAGTCCATTCCCGTCATACCCTTGTAGCCTCTGTCAGGTGCATCCCTCTTGACATCATTCTGTATTCGTTTTACCTGCCCTCTAAGCAGCACTTGACACATTAGCAATTAGCTTAGTATACTAGAGCTGCTGTAACAAAGTACCAAGTCACTAAAACTACAGAAATTGGGACTTCTGATAAGATGGAGGATTAGAGACACAGGATTCACTTCTTGTCCAGAAAAACAGCTAGAGGAAAGGAAGAAATGGCTTGGGAAAAAAAATGCTTTTAGGGTTTAGGGCACAAGAGAAAGCTGGATACCATGTAGAAGAGAGATGGGCAAAGGGACAAAATCTCAATGGGAAACCTCTGTGAGTACATCTTCAGCTGCAGCTGCCAGCACCCATCCCCCAGCTCTTGGAGTGGACAGCTTTGATTTCTCTGGCCTCTGGATTGAGGGTACAAACAGAGGGGTCACAGAGGCCCACCTCCTCAGGAAAGGGGAGCGAGAGGGACACAGCCTACGGGTGATTTAGGTTTTGGCCCACGAGTTTGGTCTGCTGTATCCCACAAGCCCTACCAGGCCAGGTGGGGCCACACCATTGTTAGCCCTTGGACCAGCAGGTGGCAAAAGAGATCTGATCTCACCAAAACCCTCCTACTGATGGGGCCTGCTTGGAACAGTTGTCTCCACTCCATGTAGAAGGGAGGGGAATTATTTCCTACCTGGGAAAAGGAAGGGGTCTGCTGGCAGGGGTTGGAGAACAGCCTCTGAGGAAGTTTGCTTTGCGAGGCTCTGAATAGCTTTGAGGCAGGAGCCTTGGTCACATTGCTGTGACTGGTGTTGCTATGAACATATTTTGACCAGGATTTGCCCTGAGAGGGCTGCTGAAGAGCGACATCTGCTGGTGGACCAAGGAAGTGCTTACAAGGAAATTAAAAGCGAATAAATGAGAGTCTAATTCAGGCCTTTACAGCCTCCCTCCCCAAGGCTCTTAGAAGCAGGTCTGCAATCCATTACTGGGTCCATGGCCTGGATTTGAGCAACCATACAGGGATAATCCTAATAAGATATAAGATGTTGAACCAAGAATCAAAGATTGTGTAATACACAGTCTCTCATCACTAAATCCCTATATAATAGAGAGAAATTGAGCATCAGAGTAAACTCACCATCATATTCAGATGCCTAGACATTGGCAAAAGATTACAAACCATACTAAGAAAATTTAAGATGTGGTGCAAGCAAAGGAATATATCAAAGCCCCAGATGAGACACAGGTTTTGAGACAACTAATCAATGACTTTCATACAAATCTCCAAAAGCAAATCAATGAGTTGAAAGACAATATGGCGAAAGAGATAAAGGACATTAGGAGGACACTGGAAGAACAAAAAGAAAAATTTGAAAACCCGAATAGAAAAATAGCAGAGTTTATGGGAATGAAAGACATGATAGGTGAGATAAAAAACATATTAGAGGAAAGCAGGTGTGGCTCAAGCAATTGAGCTCCTACCTACCACACGGGAGGTCCTGAGTTCAGTTCCCGGTGCCTCCTAAAGAAGATGAGCAAGACAGTGAGCTGTTGCAACGGGCAGGCTGGGTGAGCTGACACAACCAGATGACACAAAAAGGAGACACAAAGAGAAAGACAATGAGAGACACAACAAAGCAGGGAGTTGAGGTGGCTCAAGCAAATGAGTACCTCTCTCCCACATGGGAGGTCCCAGGTTCGGTCCCAGTGCCTCCTAAAAAGATGAACAGGGAAGTGGGTTTGGCTTAACTGATAGAGCATCCGCCTACCACATCAGAGGTCCATGGTTTATACACAGGGCCTTCTGACCCATGTGGTGAGCTGGCCCCTGCACAGTGCTGATGTGCACAAGGAATGCTGTGCCATGCAGGCGTGTCCCTTGTGCAGGAAAGCCCCATGCACAAGGAGCCCCATTAGGAGAGCCACCCCATGTGAAGAGCCTGCCCAGGAATGGCGCCGCACACATGGAGAACTGATGCAGCAAGATGATGCAACAAAAAGAGGCACAGATTCTGGGTGCCGCTGACAAGAATACAAGTGGACACAGAAGAACACAACAAATGGACACAAAGAGCAGACAACTGGGGGGGGGGGAGGGAAAGGAGAGAAATAAATAAAAAAATATTTTAAAAATAAATAAATAAAAAGAAGATGAACAGACACAGCACATGCAAACAATAAGGGGGTGGGGATAAATAAATAAATAAATCTAAAAAAACCCTTCACACATTGCCAGTCTACCACCTGAAGTGGTAGAAGAAAGAATAAGTAATGCAGAAGACAGAACAGCTGAAATGGAAGAGAAAGAAGAGCAGAGAGAAAAAAGAATGGAAAAAATTGAGCAGGGGCTCAGGGAGTCAATGATAACATGAAGCATATCAAGGTATGTGTCATTATTATTCTTGGAGGACAAGAAAAGGGAAAGGGGGCAGAAAGTTTTTGAAGAAATAATGAATGAAAATTTCCCAACTCTCATGAAAGAAACGAATTTATACGTCCAAGAAGCACAGCACCCCCAAATCAGAATAAACCCAAATAGACCAACTCTAAGACAAATACTACTCAAATGTCAAATGCCAAGGATAAAGAGAAAATTCTGAGAGCAGCGAGGGAGAAGAAAACAAGAGATGCCCAGCAAGATTTAGTACAGATTTCTTATCAGAAATTATGGAGGTGAAAAGACAGTGGTATGATATATTTAGGATATTGAAGAGAAAAACTGCCTGCCAAGAATGCAAAATTGTCCTTCAAATATGAAGGTGAGTTTAAAATATTTAGAAATAAACAGAAACTTAAAAAATTTGTAAAATTTGTAAAAAATTTGTAAAAAAAATTTGTAAAAAAAGTATCCAACTTTTCAGGAAGCATTAAAGGGAGCATTTCAGGGAAACAGATGTGGCTCAAATAACTGAGCTCCCTCCTACCATACGGGAGGACCTGGGTTTGGTTCCCAGTGCCGCCTAAGGAAGATGAGCAAGATAGTGAATTTGTATGTCAGGCAGGCATGGTGGGCTGATGCAACAAGATGATGCAAAAAGGGGACGCAAAGAGGGAAGACAATGAGAGACACAACAAAGCAGAGAGCTGAGCTGGCTCAAGTGATTGAGCTCCCCTCCCCCACATAAGAGACGCTGGGTTCAGTTCCTGGTGCCTCCTAAAGAGAAGATGAGTACAATGAGAAGGACACATAGAGCAGTGAGCACAAAGAATGGGGGTGGGATGGGATAAATAAATAAAATAAATCTTTTTTAAAAAAGGAGGAGACTTATAGCCCCAAATTAAAAGACAGGAGAAAGAGGCTTAGAAGAGTATAGAAGGGAAGGTGATCAGAAAGAATAACCAAAAGAGCAAAAAGAAAGAAAAATAATATATGACATATGAAAGCCAAAGAATAAAATGGTGGAAGTAAATAATAAATTTACAGTAATATCATTGAATGTGAATGGATTAAACTACCCAATCAAAAGACAGAGACTGGCAGAATGGATAAGAAAACATGAGCCATCCATATGCTGTCTACAAAAGACTCAATTTAGATCCAGTGATACAAATCTGCTGAAAGTGAAAGGTTGGAAAAAGATATTCCATGCAAATAGTCACCAAAATGAGCAGGAATAGATATACTAATATTGAACAAAACAGACCTTAAATGTAAAAAAGCTATAAGAGATGCAGAAATCCATTATATACTAATAAAAGTGAAAATCCACCAGGAAGAAATAACAGTCATAAATATCACCAAGGTGCTCCAAAATATATGAGGCAAAAGCAGGCAAAATTGAAGGGAGAAATAGACATCACTAGAATAATAATGGGAGACTTAGCACACCACTCACATCATTAGATAGAACAACTAGTCAGCAGATCAACAAGGAAACAGAATCCCTGAACAATATAAATGAGCTGGACCTAACAGACATACAGAGTGTTGTAGCCCAAACCAGTGAGTTATACATTCTTCTCAAGTGCTGATGGATCTGCCTCCAAGATAGACCACATGTTGCATCACAAAACAGGTCTCAATAAATATAGAAAGATCAAAATTATACAAATCACTTCCTCAGATCATAATGGAATGAACCTAGAAATCAAGAAGAGACAGGAAGAGGAAAATTTGCAAATGTGTGGATTCTAAAGAACATACTCCTAAACAATCAGTGGGCCAAAGAAGAAACTGTAAGAGAAATTAGTAAATATCTCAAGACAAATAGAAAACAAGAACACAATTTATCAAAATTCAGGGGATACAGAAAAAGGGAAATTTATAGCCCTAAACATTATTTTAAAAACAAAGAAAGGGCTGAAATTAAAGACCTACCCGAGCACCTAGAGAAACTAGAAAAAGAACAGCAAACCAATCCCAGAGCAAACAGAAAGAAAGAAACAACAAAAATGAAACAGAAATAAATGAAATTGAGAACAAAAAATTAGAGAAAAATCAACAAAACCAAAAGCTGGTTCTTTGAGAAGATTAACAAAATTGACCAACCCTTAGCTATACTAACAAAGAATAAAGAAAGAAAATACAAATAAATAAAATCAGGAATGAAAAGGGGAACATTACAACTGACCCCACAGAAATAAAAGGGATCATAAGAGGATATAATGAGGAACTGCATGCCAACAAATCAGACATTCCTAGAAATGCACAAGCAACGTACATTTGACTCTACAAGAAGTAATACAAGAGCTCAACAAACCAATTACAAGAGATTGAATTAGTCATCAAAAATCTTCCAACGAAGAAAAGTCCAGGATGAATTCTACCAAACATTTTGAGAAGAATTAATACAAATTCTGCATAAATTCTTCCAAGAAAATTGAAAAGGAGGGAAAACTACCTAACACATTTATGAAGCCAACATCATCCTAATATCAAAGCCAGATGAAATGCTACAGGAAAATAAAATTACAGACCAATCTCTCTAATGAACATAGATGCAAAAATTCTCAAGAAAATACCTGCGAATCAAATCCAACAAGCCTATTAAAAGAATTATATACCATGATCAAGTTTGTTTTATTCCTGGTGTACAAGGGTGTTTCAACACAAAAATATCAATTAATGTAATGCAACATATTATCAAAGGAAAAAGAAAGGAGTGGATGTGACTCAAGTGGTTGTGTTTCCAGTGAAAATGTTTTCAAAAGCAAATGAAAAATAAAGACTTTTTCAGCCATATAAAAGCTGGAATAATTCATTACCAGCAGATATGCACCTCAAGAAATATTAAAGGAAGTTCCCTATATAGAAATATAATGATACAAGATGGAAATCTTGATTTACACAAGGGAACGAAGAAAAACAGAAATGGTCATTATGTATGGAAATATAAATTTCTTTTGTTATTTTAAAAATCTCTTTAAAAGAAAATTGTGTAAAACCAAAATAATAATGATATGTTATGGTGTTTATGCCATAAGTAAAAGTAAAATATATGACAACAATAGCACAAAGGCCAGGCCAGGAGATTGAGGGAATACTGTTTTAAGTACATATGAAGTGATTAAATATTACTTGAAGGTAGACTGTGGATAAGTTAAAAATGTATATCAGGGGAAACGGACTTTGGCCCAGTGGTTAGGGCGTCCGTCTACCACATGGGAGGTCCGCGGTTCAAGCCCCGGGCCTCCTTGACCCGTGTGGAGCTGGCCCATGCGCAGTGCTGATGCGCGCAAGGAGTGCCCTGCCACGCAGGGGTGTTCCCCACGTGGGGGAGCCCCACGCGCAAGGAGTGCGCCCGTGAGGAGAACCGCCCAGCGCAAAGGAGGGAGCAGCCTGCCGAGGAATGGCGCCGCCCACACTTCCCAAGCCGCTGACGACAACAGTAGCGGACAAAAGAAACAAGACGCAGCAAAAAGACACAGAAAACAGACAACCGGGGGAGGGGAGGGGAATTAAATAAAATAAAAATAAATCTTAAAAAAAAAAAATGTATATCAGTAACAGTATGCATATAATAAGTACATAAAATAAAGCTCTTAAAATTATATATGTATCAATAAAATTGATTAAAAATTTAAAAAACAATAAAAAAAACTACTGAAATTTATTCCCTCGCAGTTCTGGAGGCTGAAATTCTGAAATCAAGGCACTGGCAGGACCACGCTTCCCCTGAAACCCGTGAGGGAGAGCCCTCACTTGCCTCTTGCTAGCTTCTGGCGGTTGCAGGCAATCCTGGGCACTTATTGGCTTATAGAGCACTGCAAGCTCTGCCTTAGTCACCTCATGGTGTTCTTGTTCCTTTTCTTATAAGGACACCAATCATACTGAGTTAAGAGCACAGCCTATTCCAGCATGACCTCATCCTAATTAATTCTATCTGCAATGACCCTATTTCCAAATAAGGTCACATTCTGAAGTACTGGGGTTAGGACTTGAGCACATCCTTTTAGAGGACATAATTCAACCCATAACAGCTACTTTTTTCCTTCTTGAAACTTTTACCTTTTGGGCGTCAGATAGAATTCTGAAACATTTGGTTCTAAGCCCTAGTTCCCCACTATACTTTCTTTGGGAAATTCTCAGTTCTGCCCATTGCTTCAATCACTGTATGCTCTTGACTGCTAACTTGTTATCTCCAGTCCACATTTCTATTATCAACTCCAGATCTTCTTTTTAAAAATTTTTTTGTGAAAGAAGCTTTAGATTACATAAATGTTACATCACAAATACAGGGGATTCCCATATACCCCATCCTTTCTCCCTCCCACTCTTTCCCACATTAACAGCTTCTTTCATTAGTGTGGTACAGTTGTTACAACTGATGAACACGTACGGGAGCAGACTGAAGTCTCCTTTAGTCTGTAGTCGCTTTCCACCCTTACGTTTGTTCATTCCTCAGTCTTGAGGATTTGGGGATGGTGATGCCCGCCCTGTCTCCGATTGAGAGAGGGCTTAGATCCCATGGGGCAGATGAATGGAGCTGTATTGCTTGCTGTTGCAGACACTCTCCACTTCCTGGGATGGGTGTTGTCCATCATCCTTTTGTTAGTTGTCCTGGGTGAGTTCAATGAACTGGTAATTAGGTGGAGCAACTCTGCTGAGATTCAGGCCCTCCTTGGCATATGAACAGAACAAAGATTTAAGTCCTGGGACATATGTTTAACAAGTATAGTCCTAGTTATAGGTTCAAATAAAAGGGGCAGAAGAGCCATGCGTAGAGAAATTATAAATGAGTCTAACTGTTACTTTGGGGATCATATGTTCCAAAGGAAGGCCCATGACAGGGCGCCCATCACCCACTAGTGGTGAATCTGGAGAAAGACCTTGACCAAAAGGGCAAAACGTTAAACACAATGAGTTTTTATGGCTCAGAGACTTCAAAGTGAGTCAGGAGGTCATTCCAGAGGTTATGCTTATGCACTTCTCAGCAGGATCTCATTGCCTGCCACAGTAAACACTGCTTCAAATAGCAGGACTCCTGAGGGCTCTGGGGACATCCAGACACTATAAGCAGGGCAGGCAGGCTCAGGAGTTCAGATCTCATCTTTGCTTCTCTATCTGGATGTCTCAAAATCATCTCAAGCTCGACATGGCTGAATTCACTGTCTTCCTGCTCAAAGCTGGCCTGAGCAGGTGGTACAGGTGCATAAGCAGGAAACTAGGTGTGTGGTTCCCAACCTCTCCCCTTTACCTTCCAAATTCAGTACCGCACAAGTCTGCTGCTTTTACCTCCTCAATGGCTCTTGGTTTTCTTCCATCACTACAGTGTAGTCTAAGCAGCTGACAAAGAACTGCGATGAACTGGGTACCATTCAGATTTTGCAGACCCCCAACTCCCTTGGACCCATCCTTCCACCCTCAGATTTAGTTAATATCAGTGATCATGGATCTCTATAGGATTTAATAATCAACCATGGGATAAAGTGATTACCTAGTGTATTAGGGTTCTCCAAAGACACAGAAACAGGATGTATGTATCTATATAAAGAGATTTACTTTAAAGAATTGGGTCAGGCAATTGTGGGGGCTGGCAAGTCCCAATTGCATCGAGCAAGCTGCATTCTGTAAGGCAGGGTTACTCCCTAAGAGTGAAGTTGAAGTTTAGAATCTGAATTTCTCAGGGGAAGCCTGCAGTAAAAGTGGATTTGAAGTGTTGAATTCATAATCTGTAGAGGAGGCCAGTAGGTTGGAAACTTGAAGAGGCATAGAGGGTGCAGTCTTGAGGCAGAATTTCTGCTCCTATCTGGAATCCTCAGTTCTTTGTTCTTCCGGCCTCCAAGCGATTGGATGAGGCCCACCCACATTTAGAGGGTAATGTCTTCTACTTAAAGTCAACTGATTATAGATGCTTGTCCCATCTATAAAATACCCCCACAACAACATCTTGGTCAGTGTTTGACCAAACAACTGAACACCATAACCTAACCACGTTGACACATACAATTAAAGACACAAGGCTGAGGTTGTCCTGCTTGTCCAGGCTGGAGAGGGGAGGCCAGCCTGCAGACGGTGTCCCCTTAGGCCAGGTCTTAAGACGGCTGCAGAGGGATGGAAAACACTGAGAATTGTACTGACACAAAGATTCTTATTGCACTTGGATGTTTTGTATCACAGTCTGCATGGTTTCTAATAAAGGATTAAAACACTTAAAAACTCACACCTAGTGACAACATTATAAGCAGAATTAAAATTGTGAAACTGTTAATATATAAATTCTGAAGTGATTAAGTGGTTACTTTGTACTTAAATTATATCCTGAATAAGGTCGACATTAAAAAAAAATCAGTGGGTAATTGAACAATAATGGCAAGTGATGAGAATTATAAAGGATTTTAAAAAGTCTAAAAATAATACAGAGTTTTTGAAAGGGTACGCACCAATAAACAAAAATTGATTGCACAATCATGTTTTACATAAACAAAATTTAGAGCTAAGAGAAAAGTAAATGCTAAATGCAAACATTTCAAAGGAAAACTTAAACACAGCAGACTCGAATGAAAAAATACATATTTTTAAAGGTGCTGCATCATGCGATTCAGTTAGAACACACACGTCGAGCACACGAAGAGTCTGTTCATATTTCCAAGTGCCCTCTGGGAGGTGGGTCACCAAATGTGTAGGAGAAGTTATAACATGAGAAACCTCTCTCCCAGCAGTGTCGCCTGGGCAGCCAAAGGCTCTTCACTATCACAACGGCTGGCCACCCATGAGTAACCATGGCGACAGCGTCTGTAATTGTTCCCAATGTCCCTCTTAAAAAAGGACATAATTCAAGGTCAGACTCTACGTTTGTGAAGAGGCCTCACCCTGTCGCTCTGTAGAACTCGTCGTTGAACAGCAGCCACAGTGCGAGGCGCTCTCTGCCTGGAGGCTGTGGGCAGATGGCCCTGCCGGCTGCCCTCCCATGGGCCCTGCTCAGGACTTCCTGTTCCTGCCCTTTCTCCCTTGGACCGCTGCGGGGTTCTCTGTTTCCTGGAAAGTGTTCTGATGGAGCCAGATTTGGGATCAGCAGCCAAGAAACCTTTTCCCTTGGTCGCAACATTGTTGAGCCTGCCGAGACAGGGAGCTCCAATGGCGGGGGACTTATTCTCTTCCCCTTGAGTACAGGCTGGACTTGGTAACTCTCTTCTTCTTCTTCTCTTTTAAAGATTCGTTTTTATTTATTTAACCACCCCACTCCAGCCCCGCCCCTGCTGCCTGTGCCCGCTGTCTGCTCTCCGTGTCCATTCATGGTGTGCTGGCTTCTCCTTAGCAGGCACCGGGAACTGAACCTGGGACCTCCCATGTGGGGCAAAGCTGCTCAGTTGCTCGAGCCACCTCAGCTCTCTGCTTTGTTGTGTCTCCCATTGTCTTTCCTCGTAGTGTGCCCTTGTGTCACCTTTCCACGTCAGCTTGCTGTGCCTGCCTGTCACGCCAGCTTGCTGTCTTGCCGTCCTCTCCAGAAGGCACCAGGAACTGAACCTGGGACCTCCCATGCGGTCGGCAGGAGGCCAATCGCTTGAGCCACAGCCACTTCCCAGTAACCCACTTCTAGCAAATAAAATGTGGGAAAAGTGTGGGTGTGGCTTCTGTGGGTTTGGCTTCCAAGACTAGGTCAAAAAGGTATTATGGAGGAACCAGACATGGCTCACATGATTGGGCTCCCATTGACCATACGGGACGCCCTGAGTTCAATTCCTGGGGCCTCCTGGTGAAGGCAAGCTGGCCCAGGTTGCTGACGGCGAGCATAAACAATGGGGGGGGGGGGAGCAATAAATAAATAAAGTAAAATAAATAAATTTTTTTAAAATTTAAAAAATTTATCTCCCCTTCCCCCCACCCCCACCCTAGTTGTCTGCTCTCTGTGTCTGTTTGCTGTGTCTTCTTTGTCCACTTCTGTTGTTGTCAGCGGCACGGGAATCTGTGTCTCTTTTTGTTGCATCATCTTGTGTCAGTTGTGTCAGTGCAGCGCCATTCCTGGGCAGGCTGCACTTTCTTTCGCGCTGGACGGCTCTCCTTACGGGGTGCACTCCTTGCACATGGGGCTCCCCTACGCGGGGGACACCCCTGCATGGCACAGCACTCCTTGTGCTCATCAGCACTGCGCATGGGCCAGCTGCACACGGGTCAAGGAGGCCCGGGGTTTGAACCGTGGACCTCCCATGTGGTAGACGGACGCCCTGACCACTGGGCCAAGTCCGCTGCCCTAAATAAATTTTAAAAAAACAAAAACCAGTTGCTAAAAAGGTATCATGGCTTTCTCCTTGGCCTCACTTTTGGGTCACTCACTGTGGGCTAAGCCAGCAGCCATGCAGTGAGGACCCTTGAGCAGCCCTAGGGAGAGTCCACGCGGTGAGGAACGGAGGTCTCCGACAACAGCCGCATGAGTACGCTTTCTTGGCAGGGGCTCCTCCAGCGCGAGGCGAGCCTTCAGGTGAGTGCAGCCCCAGCTAACATCTTGAGGGCAACCTTAGGTGCTGTAAGCACCAACCAAACCACCCCTGAACTCCTGGCTCACAGAAACCACAAGATAACTACTTGTTTAAGCCCCCGAGTTTTGGAATAGTTTTTAATGTAGCATACAAGTGTAAAAAGTTTACAAAAGCGTTATTCACTCATGATATAATTTTATACATGGAAAATGAGGCAAAATTATTTTCGTAATACAAATAAAATGTCAAGCTTGTTGACAGTAGATGCAGAGGTTTGGGTTGTGTTAAGTGTACTCCTCAGTTCATAGAACTTGCACTGTAATCGGTGCAAAATTCCTTTCTTTTACTTATTTATTTACTTATTTATTTATTATTTACTTATATCCCCATTACCACTTAGCCATGAGCAACTGTTGTAGTTTGTTTGATAGCGATCCTTCTATTGAAATGTGATGTGATGTTGCGGCTACATTTTAAACAATGGTATTGGGCTAGAGACCTTATTCTTTGCCTTGTCTTTTTACTTATGACTTAATGTATTAGTCAGCCAACGGGGTGCTGAGGCAAAAAGCCAGAAATCCATTGGCCTTTGTAAAAGGTATTTATCTGGGGTAGAAACTCATAGTCACAAGGCCCTGAAGAGTCCAACTCCAGGTACCATAAGAGGTACTTTCTCACCCACCGCCTGTTGCCACCTGTTGACACAAGAAGGCAGCACTGTCCGCGAGGGTTCAGCCTTCCTCCTTCTCCTGAGGCTCCATGGTCACAGCCACAGGCTGGGACAAGTCTCATCTCTCTCCTGGACTCATTCTCTCCTGGCTCAGCTGCTCTGCCCTCTCCACAAGGCCAGCTGTAAACTGTCAGGAGAACAACTCCTCTCTCTTCCTGGGGCCTCTGCCGTGTCTAGTGGAGCCTTCTCTCTTTCCTCACCTATCTGATTCTCTGTGTATTTACTTCCTGGGGCTCCAGTATTCAAAAACTCCAACTTTCTCTTCTGCCATATCGTTTTCTCAACATCCTACTGATGTGGCCCAATCAAAGCCTTAATCATTACTTAATCAAGTAAAAGTGAAACCTCTGAACCCAATCCAATCTAATATATCCAGAGGAACAGACGAGTTCACAGGTATAATCCAGTATCTATTTTTTGAATTCATAAGCAATGCCAAACTGCGACACTTTATAATTATTCATATTTTAGGGTTGCTGTGTGCATCTCCTCCGTGGCTGCCATTGCTTCGTTGTGTTGACTTACCTATTTGCCCAGGGGTGGACACCTAGATTGCCTCCAATTTCCTTGACGTATAAACTCCACAGTAATGAGCATCCTCAAGTGTATCTCATCTAGACCTGTATGAGTAATGCTATAACTAGGACCGAAATTGCTGGATTTTAGGGCATATACAAACTGATTTTGTCTAAATACTGGTAGAGTTTTCTCCAGAATGGCTTACCAGGAGACAGGATATGAGGACTCCTGCATCCTTTCCACTTTCCAGGTCATAGAGATAATCTCCTACATTATTTTCTGTGAGCTGTATAGCTTTTATGATTTATACCTAAGGCTTTAATCCATGTGGTGTCTACCTTGGCATATATTTCAAGATTAGAATCTATTTTCATTTTCTTCATAGATTCCTTTTATTTTCAGGGCAATTCATGGCTATACACACTGATTTCTCAGCTCTCTGCAGGTTTCTTCCTTCTCTATTTTAAAATTCTAAATTCTGAAGGCTCTCTCTGCCTTGGGAGCAGAAGAAACAAAGAGAGATTCATCCAGGCTCGAGGGTATGCATGATCACCGCCTTCCTGGCTGAGCCGGGCTGACCTGACCCTTTTAAAAAATAACTGAGATCATTGACCATGATGACATTCAATTAGAATTTTGACTAACAACAATGATATCCAATTAGAACTTTTCCTTCCTCACTGGCACATTGGGAGGAAGGCTTCCTCTGTTCTCTAAGAGAAATATTTCAAAATAGCTTGCATACTTCCTTGTGACCGAGCAAGTGAAAAAGTTTTGCAGAACTTCTCCTGCTTGGTATTTTTATTGCAAGTCATATTAATTATCTTCGGGGAATGGGACAGCCCAGGCCCTGTACACCGTGTTCTTGGAACTTTAACAATACTTGGTCAAGCCCATGTTTTCCCTTAGGAAGGAAGTAATTCCACAGGGCAAATGGCCAAGAAACCACGGGAAGGGCTTTTCCACGGATCCCTGGCATCTACGTCTCTTCACCTTTCCCCATGGGATGGGATGAGATGGGTGCAGCAGTCTCAGGGTATCGCAGATCCTTGCATTTGGCTTTGTCCGTGGGAAAATGAAAGCAGGGGGCCTCTGTCTGTCTGTCTGTCTTAGTAAGAGAATGACACCCAGTCCAGTAACGGCAAGCGCACCTATCAGGTGACTATGCTGGATTGTGAAGCGGGTTTTTGCGTTGTTTTAAAATAATGCAGGATAAGATTGCTCCAATTCACTTGCATCTTGATTAAAATGATCTTCAAACTCAGTCAGTCCCCACTTTGCCACGGCCTCTTGAGCCCACAGGGGATACCCCTGCTCCTTATGAGTTTTCCTAAACTTCATATTCTGATCTGCACTAGTTCCTTTCAGACAAAAAAAAAGTCATGTTAATTACTTGGAGTTCTCTTAGCTTGTTGGGCTGTGGCCCTCCAAATGGCACTGATAGCAATTTAATTAAGTTTAATGTAATTGGTACATACAATTTCTTGACCCCAACTTGGAATTGTGTGGAGTTTCCCTGCTGTCAGGAAATGGTGTGATATGTCACCCACTGTTCCTGAAAGAGGATGTAGCAGTTTGATGAATTCCAAAAAGAAACATTGGATTATGTGTGTAAACTGGTCTTTTCCTCTGGGTGTATTAGAGTATACTGGATTCAGAGGTTTTACTTTCAATTGATTAAATAATGATTAAGGCTTTAATTGGGCCACATCCGTGGAAACCACACTGCAGAGAAGGGAGGTTGGAGTTTTGAGCTGGAGCCCTGGAAGTAAGCACACAGAGAAGCAGAGCAACTGAGTCTTGAGAGAATCGAGCCCCAGGGAGAGAGACAGAGCCGGCCACCTGATGGTCAACAGCTGGCCTTCTGGAGAGAGCAGCTCAGACAGAACCCTTGTAGATGTTGGCAGCCATCTTGCTCTAATACATGGCAACAGACTTTAGTGAGGGAAGTAACTTATGCCTTATGTTCTCGTAACTGTACGCTTCTACCCCAAATAAATACCAACTGATTTTTGGTATTTTCCATCAGCACCCCTTTGACTAATACAGAAGACTAGATGTCTTTTTTTGTTAGTTTGTTTTTTCCTCTATTTTTTTTTTAATGTTACATTCAAAAAATATAAGAGGTTCCTATATATCCCCACCCTCCTCACCCCACTCCTCCCACATAAACAACCTCTCTCATCATCATGGCACATTCATTGTATTTGGTGAATACATTTTGGAGCACTGCTGCCCCACAGGGATAATGGTTTACATTAGAGTTTACATTCTTCGCCAGTCCACGCAGTGGGCCATGGCAGCACATACAATGTCCAGCATCTGCCCCTGCCGTATCACTCGGAACAACTCCAAGTCCTGAAAATGCCCCACGTCATATCTCTTCTTCCCTCTCCCTACCATCAGCCTCTACTGTGGCCGCTTTCTCCACCTCAATGCTACAATTTCTTTCGTTAGTAATCACAATAGTTCCATAGTAGATGTCTTTTTGTGCATCTCAGTGAAGATAATTCCAGGCACGTGAGGACACCCGTAAGACATATAATTGTGTACTAGTAGAGTACATGCAGGTGGTACAGACATGGTGGGTGGGGGCAGGAACAGGAGGGGACAGTGATAAATTTAGTAACGCAGAAAAGAGTAAGAATGGCTAAGAAAGTATGACGGTAACTTCCCAGGGAGAGCTCGGTTCTCACCCAGTGTTTGGTCTTTAAAAGTTTTAAACTATAAAACTTGGGCAACAGTTTTGGTCTGGTTCTTTCTTAACAATTCTCTAGCTATTACTATAATAATTATCTTCCCTTTTAGGACTTACAAATGATATATTAACCACGACCCACATTTCTAATCTGTCTGAATGAGTTTGTGGTTATTTATTTCCAGTGTGCAGTATTGAGTGGAGGGCACAGCTCACATAAGGGGCTAATGGTAACTGGGGGTCCACACTCCACGTCACTCTCCACCAGATAGAACTCAACATGTGAGAATTTAATAATTGACGTTTTCCCCTGTTAATACAAACATTCAACCTCAAATCATGTATGTCTAGAGGTTCTCCAGCATATGTTCATAGCAGTCCTTTGGAACTTCTCTGCCCAATATGGTGGCCAGCAGCTACATGCGGTTCCTGAGCACTTGCAGTGTGGCTGGTCCAAACCGACATGTGTTAGAAGTATAAAACTTGCACCAGATTTTGAACTTACTGTAAAAAAGGGAAGTAAAATATCTCACTAGTAATTTTTATATGGGTTACATGTAGAAATGACAGTATTTGGGATATATTGGATTGAGTAAAATTTACTATTAAAACTAACTTTGCCTATTTCCTTTTACCTTTTAAAACATGGATGCAAGAAAATTTAACATTGCATTTGTGGCTCTCGTTTTATTTCCATTGGTCAGCACTCATCTGGACGCTGACTTAGAGTTTGTCAGCACCAATTCCTCACCCAGATATTTCAACCAGAGCAAGGACCCCATCCACACTTGTCTGAGTTCTTTCCTGCGATTTAACTTCCTCCTTCAAAAGCTGTCCAAGTGAGCATCTGGGTGTTAGGAAAGAGCACCGCCTATGGCGACTTCCTAGTAAGGATTAGAGACCGTGACCGGTTCTGAGCACAGCCCACTCTGGCATGGGAAGCCAGCTACATAAGAGGTCACGGAGTGTGCTGTGAATTATGCAGCTTCCTTCTAGGGGAACAGAATAAAATGCCAAGGCCATTCATTTTGCTGAACTAAACTCTAGCCTTGAGCAGAAAATGTCCTCGTCACAAATGGCCAGAGTTTTTCCATACTTTGTGATAGAGAGACAGGACCCTAAAGTGCTGAAAACACTTGATGAATGGGTTGGGTAGAACTAAAGACCATCCTGTTAAAGCTTCAGCGTTAGTGAGGGCCCTGAGCTGTGATTTTTATCGTGTACTGGGATGTGTGTTATGCTCTTGTTGGGTGGAGTGTTTTCTGAGTTTCAATTAGGTCAAGTAGGTTGATAATTTTGTCCAAGTCTTTTATATACTAACTGATTTTACATCTATGTGTACTATCAGTTCCTGAGAGGGGGTGTTGAAATATCCAACTGTAATAGTTATTTGTCTATTTTTGTTTTCAGTTTATCAATTTTGTTTTATGTATTTTGAAGCTCTGTTATTAGGTGCACAAAAATTTTATTAGAAAAGTTGTAGGTTTCCAGAAAAACTATGCAGAAAGTACAGAGTTCTCATATACCCCTCTCACACACACAGTTTTCCCTGTTATTGACATTTTGCATTATTTTGGTACCTTTGTTACAACTGATGGAACAATGTTATTATAGGAATACTGTTACTGATATACATTTTTAACTTATCCACAGTCTACCTTCAAGCAATATTATATCACTTCATGTATATTACAACAGTACACCCTCAATCTTCTGGCCTGGTCTTTGTGCTATTATTGTCATATTTCACTTCTACTAATGCTGTAAACCCTACAACATATCATTATTATTTTGGTTTTACACAATTATCTTTAAAAGAGATTTAAGGGAAACGGACTTTGGCCCAGTGGTTAGGGCGTCCGTCTACCACATGGGAGGCCCGCGGTTCAAGCCCCGGGCCTCCTTGACCCGTGTGGAGCTGGCCATGCGCAGTGCTGATGCGCTCAAGGAGTGCCGCGCCACGCAAGGGTGTCCCCCGCGTGGGGGAGCCCCACGCGCAAGGAGTGCACCCATAAGGAGAGCCGCCCAGCGCGAAGGAGGGAGCAAGCAGCCTGCCGAGGAATGGTGCCGCCCACACTTCCAGTGCCACTGACGACAACAGAAGCCGACAAAGAAACAAGAAACAAGACGCAGCAAAAAGACACAGAAAACAGACAACCGGGGGAGGGGGGGGGAATTAAATAAATAAAAATAAATAAATCTAAAAAAAAAATAAAATAAAATAAAAGAGATTTAAAAAGTATCAGATGCCTTTTCTACATTAATCAAGATGATAATGTTTTTTTGTTTTTCAGGTACTGGGGGCTGGTGATTGAACCCAGGACCTCGTGTGTGGGAAGCCAGCATTCAACCACTAAGTCACATTGGCTTTCCTGGGTTGGTTTCTTCACTTGTTTAGCTTGTTGTTTGTTTTTGTTTTAGGAGGCACCAGGAACTGAACCTGGGACCTCCCATGTGAGAAGCAGTTGCTCAACTGCTTGAGCCACATCCACTCCTCTTGTGTTTTTTTCCTTTGATTTGTTAATGTGTTGTATTACATTAATTGATTTTCTTGTGTTGAAACACTCTTACATACCAGGAATAAGAACCACTTGATCATAGTGTATAATTCTTTTAATATGCTTGTTGGATTCGATTTGCAGGTATTTTGTTGAGAATTTTTGTATCTGTGTTCATTAGAGAAATTGGTCTGTAATTTTATTTTCCTGTAGTATCTTTAACTGGCTTTGGTATTAGGATGATGCTGGCCTCATAAAATGTGTTGGGTAATTTTCCCTCCTTTTCAATTTTTTGGAAGAGTTTACACAGAATTGGTATTAATTCTTCTTGAAATGCTTGATAGAATTCATCTGTAAAGCCATCTGATCCTGGACTTTCCTTAGTTGGGAGGTTTTTGATGACTGATTCAATCTCTTAACTGTAATTGGTTTGTTGAGTTCTTGTATTCCTTGTAAAGTCAATGTAGTTTGTTTGTGCATGAAATGGCATTTGTCCATTTCATCTAGGTTATCTGATTTGTTGGCATGAAGTTTCTCATTACATCCTTTCATGATCCTTTTTATTTCAGTAGGCTTAGTCATACTGTCCTCTCTCTCATTCCTTATTTTATTTATTTGCATCTTCTCTCATTTTTCTTCCTTAGTGTATCTAAATGTTGGTCAATTTCATTTATCTTTTCAACTTCATTTATTTCTGTTTAATTTTTGTTATTTCTTTCTTTCTGTTTGCTCTGGGATTGGTTTGCTCTTCTTTCTCTAGTTTCTCCAGGTGTTCAGTTAGGTCTTTGATTTTAGCTCCTTCTTCAATTTTAATATAGCAATTTTGGCTATACATTTCCATCTCAGAATTACCTTTACTGTATCCCATAAGTCTCGATAAGTTGTGTTCTCATTTCCATTTGTCTTGAGATATCTATTCATTTCTCTTGCAATTTCTTCTTTGATCCACTGACTGTTTAGGAATGTGTTGGCTAGCCTCCATATATCTGTGAATTTTCCCCTTTCCCACCTATTATTGATTTCCAGGTTCATTCTATTATGATTAGAGAAGGTGTTTTGTTTAATTCTAATCTTCTTAAATTTATTGAGAACTGTTCTATGCTCCAGTGTGTGGTGTGTCTTGGAGAAAGATCCATGAGCACTTGAGAAAAATGTATAACCTACTGATTTGGGGTGCAATGTTTTGTATATGTCTGTCAGTTCCAGCTCATTTATCATATTGTTCAAATTCTCTATTTCCTTGCTGATCTTCTGTCTAGTTCTATCTATTAATGTGAGAGTGGTGTGCTGAAGTCTCCAACTATTATTGTAGTGATGTCTATTTCTCTTTTCAGTTTTGCCGGGGTTTGCCTCATATATTTTGAGGTACCCTGGCTGAGTGCATAGATATTTCTCACTGTTAATCCTTCCAGATAGATTGTCCCTTTTATTAATATTTAATGGTGTTCTGTATCTCTTACCACTTTTTTGCTTTTAAAGTCTATTTTTTCTGACACTGGTATATGTACCCCTGCTCTCTTTTGGTTACTGTTTGCATGAAATATGTTTTTCCAACCTTTCCCTTTCAGTCCATTTGCCTCCTTAGGTCTAAGATGAGCCTCTTGTAGCCAGCATATGGAAGGTACATATTTTTTTTAATCCATTCTGTTAGCCTATGTCTTTTGATTGGGGAGTTTAAGCCATTAACATTCAATGTTATTATTGTAAAGGCATTACTTACTTCATTTTATCCTTTGGCTTTCATATGTCATGTCTTATTTTTGTCTGTCTTTTTAGCCTTTGGTTACCCTTTCTGATAGGGTTCACTTCTATACTCTCCTCCAAGCCTCCTCTCTCCTGTCTTTTCTTTTCTAACTGCAGTACTCCCTTTAGTGTTGCCAGTAGAGCTGGATTCTTTTTTATGAATTTCTCTTGTTTCTGTTTATCTGTGAATATTTTAAACTCACCATCATATTTGTAGGACATTTTTTCTGGATAATGAATTCTTGGCTGGCAGTTTTTCTCTTTTATTACCTTATTTATATCATACCACTGTCTTTTTGCCTACATGGTTTCTGAAGAGAGATCTGCACTAAGTCTTATTGGATGTCCCTTGTACATGATGTTTCACTTATCTCTTGGTGCTTTCAGAATTTTCTTTTTAGCTTCAGCATTGGTATTCTGAATATTACGTATCTTGGGATAGGTCTATTTGGATTTATTTTAATTGGAATATGCTGTGCTTCCCGGACATGTATATTCATATCTTTCATAAGAGTTGGGGAATTTTCAGCCATTATTTCCTCAAATATTCTTTCTGCCCCTTTCCCTTCTCTTCTCCTTCTGGAACTCCCATGACAGATATTTTAAATGACACTTTCTGCTGTCATTTAAATCCCTGAGCCCCTGCTCAATATTTTCCACTCTTTTCTCTTTCTGTTCTTCTCTCCTTTCTATTTCATCTGTTCTGTCCTCTATCTCAAGTGATTCTTTCTTCCTTGATTTCAAATCTGCTGTTGTATGCCTCTATTGTATTTTTTTTTAAAGATTTATTTATTTATTCATTCCTCTCCCCTTTCCCCCCCACCCCGGTTGTCTGTTCTCTGTGTCTATTTACTGTGCCTTCTTCTTTGTCCGCTTCTGTTGTTGTCAGAGGCATGGGAATCTGTGTTTCTTTTTGTTGCGTCATCTTGCTGTGTCAGCTCTGCATGTGTGCAGTGCCATTCCTGGGCAGGCTGCACTTTCTTTAGCGCTGGGCAGCTCTCCTTATGGGGCACACTCCTTGCACGTGGGGCTCCTCTACGCAGGGGATACCCCTGCGTGTCATGGCACTCCTTGCGCGCATCAACACTGCGCACGGGCCAGCTCCACATGGGTCAAGGAGGCCCAGGGTTTGAACCGTGGACCTCCCATGTGGGAGATGCCCTAACCACTGGGCCAAGTCCGCCGCCTCTATTGTATTTTAATCTCACTTACTGTGTCTTTCATTAACATAAGTTCTGTTATTTTCTATTCAAGTTTTAAAATTTTTCTTTGTGCTCACCCAGTGTCTTCTTAATGTTTTTTTATTTCTTTAGTTGTGTTGTCCTTCAACTCCATGATTCGATTTTGGAGATTTGTATGAATATCATTGATTTGTTGTCTCATCTGGAGCTTTGATTTTTTTCCTTTGCCCTAGTCATATTTTCCTTTTTTCTTAATATGGCTTGTTAATTTTTTTACTGATGTCTAGGCATCTGATTCTGGTGCTAAGGTTACTCTGATGTTCAGTTTCTCTCTCTTACCTAAGGATTTACTGTTAAGCAGCTGTGTGCTACCACTGTTTCTTCAACTTCTTCTAGGTATTTAGGGTTGCCCATGTTTAATTCTCAAACCTGGGCTAACAAACAGTGATGGGGTGCAGGTAATAGGGAGGGTATTTGAGAAGGCAAATATTCTTTAGCTTCCTGCCTGGTCTCAAGGCAAACAATGTCCCAGCCCCACCTGGCTCAGAAATGTGTGACCCCTCCAATGCAGCAGACTAAGTTTGCCGGCCAAAATCTGAATTTATTGTAGGTTGTCACTTCCTTTCCCCTTTCTTGAAGAAGAGGGCCCCTGCAACCATCTCTCTGAAGTCACCTGCCAGGGGTTATTGGGCCAGTGCTGCTTGCTCTGAAGGTGGGGAGACGGGCACCAGCAACTGCTGCTGCAGCTTTACTCAGGATTTTCCAGCGAGCCAAGATTCCTTCCCTCTCTCTTCTGGGTGTTGTCTAGCCTTCCCCTGATGTCCTGAGTGCTAGAACCGTTTTACAGATACTTTCTTCCTGTTGTCTTGCTATTTTTCTGGTAGAGAAGTGAGGCCCCTGCCTCTTCAGTTCTCCATCTACCTCGAAGTCTCACACTGGATGCTATATATTTTTGTATACCTTTAAATGCAGTTCAGTTACTTTAAAAGAGTTTGAATTTTTTGAGGCTTGATTTACACTTGTTAGATAGAACCAGAACCGTCCTTAGTGTAAGGATAATTTGGCCCAATTCCTGCAGCAATACCTAATGAGTATTCTGAGTGCTCTACCCAATACTCTATGTATTACAAGTTTTCTTCCCTCTGGCCAGAGAAGAGGAACTATTTCCCCCACCTTCCCATGTAAGCTTTGAAGATTGATCTGCTTGTTCTTTTTCAGTGATTCTTTCCCAGCTTCAGATAATTTCCTCATACCCATGTGCTATTTACTACTCAATTGAAGTTTTGAGGGGGACCTTTGCAGATATTAAAAGGTCTCCCTCACTCTGTGTAATTCTTTCCTCTATGTGCAGCTCTCTCCCCTTGGTACTTTGCCCTGCAAATTCTAGCCACCTTGGCCTTCTCAAATTGTCAACTGTCTCCTTAACTCAGGAAGATTGCCAGGCTCAGCTTGAAGTTCCCTTCTCTGGGCTATAGCCATGAAACTCTCTTCAGGCTATAAACTGGAGGAATGCAAGGAGAAAAGTTTAGTTTGTTTTGTAACTTTTTATTATAGAACCTGTCAAATAGTAACAGAATTGTATAATGTGTTCTTATATACCTATCTGCCATATTTAAACAATTTTCAAAACTTTGCCAACCTTATGCCATCTAAGTCCCCCCCCCCCGCAATTTTTTCTTGACTATGTTTAAACAAATTCCAAACAACATGTCATTTTTTAAAAAAGATTTCACTGTGTATGACTAAGCGATAATAAGAAATTTAAAACACATAACCACTATGCCATTTATCACTTAAAGGGATTACTAACAATTCTAAATAAAATCTAATGTCCAGATTATATTTGAATTGCCCCACTTTATTTTTCAAAAATGCCTTTTTCAGATGATTTGTTTGAATCAAGGTCCAAATAAATGTCACAAATTACATTTGATTTCTAGGTCATTTTAATCTCTCTTATTTATGAGATAAGTATTTTTCCCACATGCTGTGGTATATTAGAGAAATTGGGTTATTTGTTTCTCCCACAATCTATATTTGGCTGATTATTTATTCATGGTATTATTTACCTTGTTCTGCAAACCCTTGTATTTCCTGTAAGTTGGACTTTTATGTCTAAACAATAGACTCAGGTTCAACTTTACAGACAAGAATCCTTTACATGCAGTCTGTGTACTTTCTTCTGCATCACATCATGTGATACATAGCAGCATATTGTCCTACTTGTAGGAAGGTTGAGATTGACTAGTACATTCTAATGTGTCAGCCTAATCCCTCCATTCTGAAGTTTCCACCAACCTTTCATCTAATGGTTTTGTATACAGGTTATGAGAACAAACAGGGTCATTTTTATAGGCATGGAGCTGCTTGAAACAGTGTAGAGTCTGCTCTAAGAATATTCTAGACCCAGGCTAAGGCAACATCCCTTCTTCTATTGTTCTGTTCATTACCCATTTGCATGTCATGGCAGGTGTCTATTTGTCAAGAAAGCCACTGGCCTTTTAGACAACATTATTCCAATGTTGGGCCTCACCAGAGGTTCTGTAGGAATCCACATGGGAAACTAGGATTTTTAATACAGAAAATTAAGGACAATAAAGTGGTATATGTATATGTGTGCATGTAAGATTTCTAACTGTTTTGTCTTGGGAAAGACTGTTTTTTTTTTAAAGCTCTATTTATTTAATTATTTTTAAAATTTCTCTCCCCTTCCCCTCCTGCCCCCCTCTCCCCCAAGTTGTCTGCTCTCTGTGTCCATTCCCTGTGTGTTCTTCTGTGTCTGCCTATATTCTTGTCAGTGGCACTAGGAATCTGTGTCTCTTTTTGTTGCGTCATCTTGCTGCGTCAGCTCTCCGTGTGTGCAGTGCCACTCCTGGGAAGGCTGCACTTTCTTTCACGCTGGGTGACTCTCCTTATGGGGTACACTCCTTGCGCGTGGGGCTCCCCTACACGGGGGACACCCCTGTGTGGCACAGCACTCCTTGCACGAATAAGCACAGCACATGGACCAGCTCCACACGGGTCAGGAGGCCCGGGGTTTGAACCTTGGACCTCCCATGTGGTAGGCGGACACTCTATCTGTTGAGCCAAATCTGCTTCCCAGGAAAGACTATTTTGATGGTTAACTATGTATTCACTTGGCTAGGTTATGGTACACAGTTGTTTTGTCAAACACTGATACAAATGTGGATGGGATTAGCAACTATAATTAGTTGACTTTAAGTGAAATAGATCAGCTGGAGACCTTAAATGCAAAGAACTGTGGGGTCTTGAATAAAGAAGAAATTATGCCTCAACACTACACCCTCCACTTCTTCCTGAGTTTTCAGGCTCAGGACTTCATGGGAAAATGTGGGAGGGCTAGGGAGTGAAGCATATGGGAACCCCCCATATTTGTTGTATAACATTTATGTAATCTAAGTTTCTTTTTCTAAAAAAATATGTTTAAAAAAAACGTCCTTAGCATGACTCTTACTGGAATTTCCAGCCTCTGGAATACCCCATGGAATTCAGACTTGCCAGCCCCTATGATTGCACAAACAGTTCAGTATAATCAATCTCTTAATCCTCTCTCTCTATGTGTGTGTATGTATGTATGTGTGTATGTCAGTATCTTACTGATTTTGTTTCTCTGAAGAACCTTGACTGATAGAACAATCTTTTACCCTGAGATATTTCTTCTACTTTTCGAGTGTTAAATGCCCTTTCTTTGATGAAATTATGATTACTGAAGCAGATAACTGGCAAAATACAAATTTATTGTACATATCTGTGAAATCCAAAATTCTCAGATAAGGTAAGGTGATTTTCAACTTAGGAGGTACAATGAGAGCCTCAGGGTAGCATGACCTTTTAATATTTATCCAAGGAGGACATGGGTTAGGAAAAAGAGGATTTAGAAACATTGCTCTAAAAGATAATGTCTCACACTTCCTGATGTCAAAACTTATTGTAAGGCTACAGGAATCAAAACAGTGTGGTACTGGCATGCGGACATATAAACCAATGGAACAGAATTCAGAGTTTAGAAATAAACCTACACATCTATGGTCAGTTGATTTTTTTTAGGAGGTACTGGGAATTCAACCTGGGGCTTTGTACATAGGAAGCAGGTGCTGAGCTACACTCCTCCACACCTACTGACTTTTTTTTAAAGATTCATTTTTTAAAATTTAGTTCTCTCCCCTTCCCCACCCCCAGTTGTCTGCTCTCTGTGTCCATTTGCTGCGTGTTCTGTGTCCGCTTGTATTCTTGTCAGCGGCACCAGGAATCTGTGTCTCTTTTTATTGTGTCATCTTGCTGTGTCAGCTCTCCATGTGTGCGGCGCCACTCCTAGGCAGGCTGCACTTTTCTCATGTGGGGTGGCTCTCCTTGTGGGGTGCATTCATTGCACG
The DNA here is from genome assembly GCF_030445035.2 of Dasypus novemcinctus. Classification (NCBI taxonomy): domain Eukaryota; kingdom Metazoa; phylum Chordata; class Mammalia; order Cingulata; family Dasypodidae; genus Dasypus; species Dasypus novemcinctus. Next base: position 4,988,683 of record NC_080673.1, on the reverse strand, counting down.
TGGGGCTCCCCTATGCTGGGGACACCCCTGTGTGGCACGGCACTCCTTGCACACATCAGCACTGCACATGGGCAAGTGTACCACACGGGTCAGGAAGCCCTGGATTTGGACCTCCCATATGGTAGGTGGTCACTCTATCATATGCGCCAAATCTGCTTCCCCCAATTGACTTTTTAACAAGGGTGCCAGGTCCATTCAATGGGGAAAGAATAGACTCTTCAATAAATGGTGCAGGGAAAACTGGATAACCAATGCAAAAGAATAAAAATGGACCCCTACTTCACAATATATTTTTAAAAATTAACTAAAAATGGGTCAATGGAGAGAGGGAACAAGAGGGTGGCAAAATAAGGAACTCAAGAGTCAGCTAGTCCTAATGTGCAGTTAGAAATCAGCCAAAGTTACCTAAATCACCTGTCTGGGGGGCCTAAGAGACCAGAAGAGCTCCTGCAACATCCTTGGAAGAATGGAAGAAGGAGACCGCCCATCTGCAGTGAAGATGAGCACTGCATACCATGCAAGCCCGTCCCACACTGGCATTGCAAGCTGCCTCAGGAGCTATTCCCTGGCTGGAGTCAGAAGCTCCACTTCCCAAAAATGGGGGAGGCAGAGATGGTTGGGCACATATTTCAGCTACTGATTAGTAAATCCAACTGGCTAAAGTGTAATCCTAAGAACAGCTAAAGTTTGAGCCTGTCCAAATCAGATAGAGGCAGGTAGCCTCCATTTTGACCCTGCCCCTGGCATGAGGGGAAGTGGGGCTGACTGACAATACAGTGAAGGTAGGGACCGGCTTCCTTTCACCCAGGTCAGACTGCAGCCCCAGCCTAGGCTCCAGCCCTGCCTCTGACAGAGAGGACGCTGGGGGCACCATATCGTGGGTCACAAAGCAAATCTCAATACATTTTAAAAGAGCAAAATTACACAAATCACCTTCTCTGATCATAATGGAAATAAGGCTGGAAATCATCACCAGGCAGAAAGGGAAAATTCACAAACATATGGAAATTAAACAACACACTATTAAATAATCAGTGGGTCAAAGAAGAATTTGCAAGGGAATAAATATCTTGAGACAAATGAAAATGAAAACAACACATCAGAACCTACGGAATATAGCAACAGCAGTAGCGAGAAGGAAATTTATCACCCTCAATGCTTACATTAAAAAATAAGAAAGAGCTAAAACTCAATGACCTAACTACACAGCTGGAGAAACTAGAAAAAAACAGAAAACTATGCCCAAAGCAAGCAGAAGGAATGAAATAACAAAGATCAGACAGAAATAAATGAAATCAAGACAAAAAAGCAATAGAGAATTAACAAAACTGAGAATTGGTTCTTCGAAAAGATCAACAAAATTGACAAACCTTTAGCTAGACTAAGGTTATAGAATATGCAAATAAATAAAAAATGAAATGAGATGTTACTACTGACCCCACAGAAATAAAACAGTTCATAAGAGGATACAATGAACAACTGCACACTGACAAACTACACAGTGTAGACAAAATGGAAAAATTCCTAGGAACACATGAACAACCTGTACTGACCCTAGAAAGGAATATTAACAGAGGACCTCAACAAACCAATCACAAGCAAAGAGATTGAAACAGTCATCAAACAACTTCCCAAATGAAAAACCCAGGACAAGGTGGCTTCACAGGCGAATTCTACCAAGCATTTAAAGAAGAGTTTATACCAGTCTTTCTCAACCTTTTCCAAACAATGGAACAGGAAGGAATCCTACCAAGGTCATTCTATGACACCAATATCACCCTACTACCAAAGCCAAATAAAGATATTAGGAAAAAAGGAAATTACAGACCCATTTCCCTAATGAATATGGATGCAAAAATCTTCAAAAAATACTTGTTAATTGAATCCAACAACACATTAAAAGCATTATTCATCATGATCAAGTGGGTTTTATCCTAGGCATGGAAAAGCTGTTTTGGTTTTTCAAAAAGATTTTTCCTCCCTCCCTCCCTCCCTCCCTCCCTCCCTCCCTCCCTCCCTCCCTCCCTCCCTCCCTTCCTTCCTTCCTTCCTTCCTTCCTTCCTTCTTTCCTTCCCTTTTTTCTCTCCCCACCCCGCCCCATTGTCTGCTCTCTGTGTTCATTCACTGTGTGTTCTCCTGTGTCTACTTACATTACTGTCAGCAGCACTGGGAATCTGTGTCTCTTTTTGTTGCACCATCTTGCTGCGTCAGCTCTCTGTGTGTGTGGCGCCACTCTTGGGCAGGCATCTTTTCACATGGGGTGGCTCTCCTTGTGGGGTGCACTCCTTGAGCTTGGGGCTCCCCTATGCAGAGGACATCCTTGCATGACACGGCACTCCTTGTGCGCATCAGCACTGAGTGTGGGCCAGCTCACCACATAGTCAGGAGGCCCTGCATTTGAACCCTGGACTTCCCATGTGGTAGGCAGATGCTCTATCAGTTGAGCCAAATCTGTTTCCTGGAAATGTGGTTTAGCACAAGAAAATCAATCAGAGTAATATACACGAATACATCAAAGAAGAAAAATCACATGATCACCTCAATTGATAGAGAAAAGGCATTTGACAAAATCCATCTTCCTTTCTTGATAAAAACACTTCAAAAGATAGGAATAAAAGGAAACTTTCTCAACATGGGTAAAGGGCATATATGAAAACCCACAGCTAACATTGTATTCAATGGTGAAAGACTGAAAGCTTTCCCATTGAGATTGGGAGCAAGACAAGGATGCCTACTTCAACACTGTTGTTCAGTATAGTGCAATCAAACAAGAAAAAGAGATAAAAGTCATGCAAATTGGAAAGGAAGAAGTAAAACTTTTGCTATTAGCAGGTACTATGATCCTATACTTAGAAAATCCTGAAAAATCCACAAAAAAAGTTACAAGAGCTAATAAACAAATTCAGCAGAGTGGCAGGATACAAGATTAATATGCAAAAATAAGTAGCATTTCTATCCATTAGTAATAAGGGGAAATTTTCATTTACAATAGTGGCAAATAGAATAAAATATTTAGGAAAAAACTTAATCAAGGATGTAAAGCCCGAGTATATAGAAAACTACAATGCATTGTTCAAAAATAAAATTTTTTTAAAGACTTAAGTAAATGGGAAAGCATTCTGTACTCAAGGATTGGAAGACTAAATATTATTAAGATGTCAATTCTACCCAAATTGATAAACAGATTCAATGCAATCTCAATAAAAATTGCACCAGCATATTTTTAAGAAATGAAAAACACAAACATCTAATTTATTTGGAAGGCAAATAAAGGGGCCCTGAATAGCAGAAACACCTTAAAAAGGAAGAATGAAGTCGGATGACCTCTCACTTCCAAGACTTTAAATCATATCACCTAGCTACAATGGTAAAAACAGCATGGTATTGGCATAAAGATAGACACATTGACAAATGGAATTGAACTGATGTTCAGAAACAGACCTTCATGTCTATGGACAAGTGATTTTTGACAAGCCTGTCAAACCCACCCAACTGGGGCAGAACAGGCTGTTCAACAAATTGGTGCTGGAAGAACTAGACATCCATATCCACAAGAAAGAAAGAGGACCACTATCTCAAATCTTATACAAAAATTAACTCAAACTGGATCAAAGACCTAAATATAAAATCTACAACCATAAAGCTCCTAGAAGAAAATGTAGGGAAACATCGTCAAGACCTGGTGGCAGGTGGTGGATTCTTAGACTTTACACTGGAAGCACAAGCAATGAAAGACAACATGGAGAAATGGGACCTCCTTGAACTGACACACTTTTTTTCTTCTTCTTTATTTTCTTTTAAATGTTACATTAAAAAAATATGTGGTCCCCATATACCCCCCACTCCACCCAACCCACCCCTCCCACATCAACAACCTCTTCCATCATCGTGGCCCATCCACTGCACCTGGTGAATACATTCTGGAACACTGCTGCACCACATGGACAGTGGTCCACATTGTAATCCACACTCTACCCCAGTCCATCCAGTGGGTCATGGCAGGACACACAACGTCCAGCATCTGTCCCTGCAGCACCACCCAGGACAACTCCAAATCCTGAAAATGCCCCCACACCATATCTCTTCTTCTGTCTCCCTACCATCAGCAGCCACCGTGTCCACCCTCTCCACATCAATGCTACAGTTTCTTCCCTTACTAATCACAATAGTTCCCCAGCAGAACACCAGTAAGTCCACTCTAATCCATATTCTATTCCTCCATCCTGTGGACCCCAGGATGGTTATGTCCAGTCCCCCTCCACATCAAGAGGGGGCTTAGATTCCACATGGATGATGGATGCAATTCTCCTGCTGGCAGCTGTAGGCACTCTTGGTTACCTGGTGTGGAAGTTGACCCTCTTCACCTCCCTGTCAGCTGACCAGGGTAAGTCCAACAAACCAGAGGGTAGGAGCCATAAGTCTGCTGAGGCCCAGGGCCTGGCCATCACATGGACAGTCCAGAGGTTCAGGTATTCTGAGTATACACCAACCCAAACACGAACGACAAGTCCAGTAAAAGTGACAGAAGAGGCATGTGTAGAAAGGTCATATCTGAGTCCAACTCCATCACACTCAGGAACCACAAATTCCAAAGTAAGGCCAACTGACATGGCCCTGAACTCCAGAGCCATCTGCCATGACCATAGAACCTGTGGGTCTCTGTAGCCCTCAGGAGAACCAGTACCTGGGCTTCCAGCTTCCATCTACCTTGGCTGCCTCTGGTACCCTGTTGAGGCATGCATAAATATCACCTCTCTGATGACCTCCCAACTCTTTTTTGGAGACTCATGGTCATATAAACTCACTTGTCCTTTCCATTTCCCCCTTTTATCCAAAGTCAAAAAGCAGTTTTTAACACCTGATATTACATGTAGGCTGAGATATTCTGCCGATCTGAGTTGACCCCTTTATTCAAGGTCTTTTTCTAGTTACATCATCAGCTCGTGCTTGGTAGTAATCCCTCGGCACCAGGGAGGCTCATCCCTGGATGTCATGTCTTGTGCTGAGTTTGGCTTAGAGAGTGGCCACATTTGAGCAACATGGAGGCTCTCAGGAGGTAACTCTTAGGCACCCCACATCTCTAGGTCTGGTTCATATTTCAGGCACACAGGCTCATAATTGGAGCCATCAGTATCAAGGGCCCATTGTTGGACCATCGATCTTTGTTGGTCTTTGCCATTGCACTTGGGGGATTTTTGCTGTTCCATTGGGGAATGGGATAGAGCTCCCCTGGCCAGGAACTCAGCACTCTCTCAGCTGTCATTTCCAACTGAAACCACTATGAAAATATCCAAACCTTTCTATGTACCCTGTACACATGCCCTGGAGAACTGCCTCCCAACCATGTGCCCCCTTCAATAACACCCCACACAAGTGCTCCTCCCCTGCCATAGTTGAACCTCTCTGTAGTCCAAAACTTCTTCAAAAAGGAAGCTCAATATATTGCCAGGTTCCATTAATAGTAAAATGGAATATAGTGATGGGTTCAAAGGTTAGATATAGAATACATAGTAATTTAGAAAAATTAAATAAAGGGAAAAAAATGGGGTATCAAAAAATGAAAACATGAAAAAGCTTTGTTTTTGACATTTTGCCTTTCATCACTGCTATAGGTGTTGCTCTGTACGTACAAGGCCAAGGCAATTCCTTCCATTTCTTCCTCAGTGTCTACTTCCTTTCTTTTTTTTCCCTTCTAATTATTAAGTTTGTCTTTTTTTTTAATGTTTCTTTTCCTTTTTTTAAGATTTATTTATTTCTCTCCCCGCCCCCCCGGCCCCCCCCACCCCCCGGCTGTCTGTTCTCTGTGTCTATTTGCTGCGTCTTCTTTGTCTGCTTCTGTTGTTGTCAGGAATCTGTGTTTCTTTTTGTTGCATCATCTTGTTGTGTCAGCTCTCCGTGTGTGCAGTGCCATTCCTAGGCAGGTTGCACTTTCTTTCGTGCTGGGCGGCTCTCCTTATGGGGTGCACTCCTTGCGCATGGGGCTTCCCTACACGGGGGACACCACTGCATGGCATGGCACTCCTCGCACGCATCAACACTCTGCATGGGCCAGCTCACGGTCAAGGAGGCCCGGAGTTTGAACTGCGGACCTCCCATGTGGTAGGCGGACGCCCTAACCACTGGGCCAAGTCCACCACCTTAACTTTGTCTTCACATAAGTTTTAGATCATGGTAATTCACATATACAGTATATGGTATTCCCACATATCCAACATTAAACCCTTTGTCCCTTCCCCAGCAATGATCTTTTTACATGTTCATATTATATTTGCTGCAGCTGATGTACAGATATTGAAAGAATAGCTTTCAAACATGGTTCCATTTGGGTTTACATTATGGTTTATATTTTAGACAATACAATTTTCTAAATTTTTAGTTATCTTATGTTTTACATTATGGCTTACATTTTAGCCTATAGACTTTTTTACATTTTCGGTGTAATTTAACATGTCCTATATCCATTATCACATGACCTTGTGGAACAGTTCCATTGCTCCACAGTTACACTGATTCCATGTAGTCAACACCTCTTTCCCCCTCTGCTCAGGGCCCAACATGACAATCAATCTTCATTACCTGAAGGACCATACTCAGAGATATTTGCAACAATGTTGAGGGCTTGACATACTTGGCTGCACTAACTCACTGGGAGCCACCAATTCTCTCCACTGATACAATTCCCTCTGTTTGAGAACACCAGTCCTCCTCAGGATGTGGGTACACCTTCACTCTCATTGTATGGGTCTCCACCCAATGATATAACCCACTATGACAAAATGAGCACTCACACACTCCCTAGAAGCTGGCTCTGGGTCAGATGCCCTCCCTTAAGCATCTTAAACAGGTAACCTTCCGTATTATATTTTCTAAAGAGTTTTCTCTACATTATAATTTCAACCACATACCTGACAATCTTTTATGTTCAAATGTTCCCCCCACTATCCCCCCAATTTCTTGGGTCATCTGACCCATCCTTTCATCCCTAGCCCCCCTCAAGCCCACAAGCCCCACCCAAAGGTATCACTATGCCCCCATTTTATCCCGCCCTATACAAATACTTACCTCTAGCTTAATAGAGTTCACCCATGCAGGTGTCAGCTTACAACCTTCCTCTACCCGCCCCCCCCAACTTCCTTTAAGCCTATCATCCAGTCTCTAGCTTTCTGAGACAGCTTGGTTTAAATATTTCACATCAGAGAGGTCATGTAGTATTTGTCCTTCAATGCCTGGGTTGTTTCACTCAACATAAGGTTCTCAAGATTCATCCATGTTATCACATGTGTTTGTACTGTATTTGTTCTTATAGGTGAGTAGTATTCCATTGTATGTATATACCACATTTTATTTATCCATTCATCTGTTGATGGGCATTTGGGTTGATTCCAACTTTTGACAATAGTGACCAGTGCTGCTATGAACATTGATGTGCATATATCAGTTTGTGTCCTTGTTTTCAGTTCTACTGGGTATATACCGAGCTGTGGAATTGCTGGGTCATATGGCAAATCTATAGCTAGTTTTTTGAGAAACCACCAAACCATCCTCCAGAATGTCTGGATCCTTCTACATTCCCACCAGCAGTGGATGAGTGTTCCCATTCCTCCACATCCTCTCCAACAATTGTAGTCTTCTGATTTTTTGTTAACGGCCAGTCTTATGGGAGTAAAATGGTATCTCATTGTTGTTTTGATTTGCATTTCCCTAACAGCTAGTGATTTTGAGTGTTTTTCATGTGTTTTTTAGCCATTTGTATATCTTCTTTGAGAAGTGTCTGTTCAAATCTTTTGCCCATTTTTCAAATGGGCTGTTTGTCTTTTTATTTTTGAGATATAGGAGTTCTTTATATATGCAAGATATAAGCCTCCTATCAGATATATGGTTACCAAATATTTTCTCCCATTATGTAGGCTCTTTTCACTTTCTTGACAAACTCCTTTGAGGTGCAGAAGGCTTTAATTTTGAGGAAGTCCCATTTATCTATTTGTTCTTTTGCTGCTCATGCTTTTGGTGTGAAGTTCATGAAGCCATTTCCTATTACAAGGTCCTGTAGATGCTTCCCTACATTGTTTTCCAAGATCTTTATGGTCTTGGCTCTTACATTTAGGTCTTTGATCCATCTTGAGTTGATTTTTGTGTAAAGTGTGAGATGGTAATCCTCTTTCATTCTTTTGCATATGCATATCCAGTTCTCCAGACACCATTTGTTCAAGAGGTCATTCTCCCCAGTTGAGAGGGTTTGGTGACCTTGTCAAATACCATATAGCTGTATATATAAGGATCTATATCAGAACTCTCAATTCAGTTCCATTGGTCAGTGTGTCTATCCTTGTGCCAATATCATGCCTTTTTCACTACTGTATCTTTGTACTATGTTTTGAAGTCAGGTAGTGTGATTCCTCCAATTTCATTTTTCTTTTTCAATATGTCTTTGGCTATTTGGGGTCTCTTTCCTTTCCAAATAAATTTCATGGTTAGTTTCTCTAGTTCATTAAAGAATGCTGTGTTGATTTTTATTGGGCTTGTATTGAATCTGTAGATCAGTTTTGGTAGGATAGACATCCTAATAATATTTAGTCTTCCTTTGCGTGAACAGGGAATATTCTTCCATTTATTTAGGTCTTCTTTAATTTCCTTGAATAGTGTTGTGTAGCTTTCTGTGTATTAGTCTTTTACATCTTTAGTTAAATTTATTCCTAGGTATTTGCTTTTTTAAATTTAATATTGTGAATGGTATTTGATTCCTGATTTTCTCCTCAGATTGCTCATTGTTGGTGTACAGAAATGCTACTGATTTTTGCGCATTGATCTTGTAACCTGCAACTTTACTGAACTCATTTATAAGTTCCAGAAACTTTTTTGTAGACTTCCCAGGGTTTTTTATGTATAGGATCATATCATCTGCAAATAGGGAAATTTTGACTTCTTCCTTTCCAATCTGGGTGCCTTTTATGTCTGGTTCTTCCCTCAGTGCTCGAGCAAGTACTTGTAAGACTATGTTAAATAGGAGGGGTGATAGTGGGCATCCTTGTCTTGGTCCTGATCTTAGAGGGAAAGATTTTAGGATTTCACCATTGTAAATGAGATTAGCTGTGGGTTTTTCGTATATACTCTTTATCATGTTCAGAAAGTTTACTTGTATTCCGATCTTTTGCAGTGTTTTTATCAAGAAAGAGTTCTGTAATTTGTCAAATGCTTTTTCTGCATCTATAGATATGATCATGTGATTTTTCTCTTCAATCTGTTTGTGTGGTGTATTACATTAATTGATTTTCTTATGTTGAACCATCCTTACATATCAGGAATGAATCCCACTTGGCCATGATGTATAATTAGTGTTGTTGAATATGATTGGCAAGTATTTTGTTGAGGATTTTTGCGTCTAGGTTCATTAGAGAGATTGGTCTGTAATTTTTCTTTCTTGTGGTGTCTTTGTTTGGCTTTGGTACCAGAGTACTGTTGGCATCATAGAATGAGTTAGGAAATGTTCCTTCTGTTTAAATTTTTTGGAAGAGTTTAAGCAAGACTGGTGTTAGTAGTTTCCAGAATGTTTGGTAGAATTCACCCGTGAAGCCATCTGGCCCAGGGCTCTTCTTAGTTGGGAGGTTTTTAATGATTGATTTTATTTCTTTACTTGTGATTGGCTTTTTGAGATTGTCAATTTCTTCTTTTGTCAATGTAGGCTGCTTATGTGTTTCTAGGAATTTGTCCATTTCCTCTAAATTCTCGTTTTTGTTGGAATAAAGTTTTTCAAAATATTCTCTTATGATAGTCTTTATTTCTGTGGGGTCAGTGGTGATATCTCCTTTCTCATTTCTTATTTTGTGTATTTGCATCTTCTCTTTTTCTTTGTTAGCCTAGCTAAGGGTTTGTCAATTTTATTGATCTTCTCAAAGAACCAGCTCTTGGTTTTGTTTATTTTTTCGAGTGCTTTCTTATTTTCTATTTCATTTAGTTCTGCTCCAATCTTTATTATTTCTTTCTTTCTTCTTCCTTTGGGGTTAGTTTGTTGTTTTTTTAGTAATTCCTCCAAGTGTGCAGTTAATTCTTCAATTTTAGCTCTTTCTTCTTTTTTGACGTATGAATTTATGCCTATACATTTCCCTCTCAGTACTGCTTTTGCTGTATCCCATAAGTTTGGATATGTTGTGTTATCATTTTCATTAGTTTCAAGGTAGTTATTAATTTCTTTTGAGATTTCCTCCTTGACCCACTGTTTTTCTAAGAGTGTGTTGTTTAACTTCCAAATCTTGGTGCCAAATCTGGGTCTCTGGCCCTTGCAGATTTCCAGCTTCATTCCACTGTGGTCAGAGAAATTATTTTGTATGAATTCAATATTTCTGAATTCATTGAGACTTTTTCTGTGGCCTAGCATGTGAGCTATCTTGGAGAATGATCCATGTGCACTTGAGAAGATTGTATATCCTGCTGTATTTGGGTGTAAAGTTCTGTATATGTCTACTAGGTCTGGCTCCTCTAAAATATTGTTCAAAGTCTTTGTTTCTTTATTGATTCTTTTTTGAGTTGTTCTGTCCAAAGTTGAAAGTGGTGTATTAAGGTCCCCCACTGTAATTGCAGAGGCATCTATTCCTTTGCTTAGTTTTTCCAGTGTTTGCCTCATGTATTTGGAGGCACCCTTGTTAGGAGCATAAATGTTTATGATTATTCTTTCTTTTTGAAAGAGTATCCCTTTCACTAATATGTAGTGTCCATCTTTGTCTCTCACAATTGTTTTGCATTTAAAGTCTATTTTGTCTGATATTAATATAGCTACTCCTGCTCTTTTTTGGTTATTGTTTGCTTGTAAGATTGTTTTCCAGCCATTCACTTTCAACCTCCTTGAATCCCTGGGTCTAAGATGTGTTTCTTGTAGACAGCATATATATGGGTCATATTTCCTTATCCAATCTTCTGACTCTCTTGACAGGTGAGTTTAATCCATTGACATTCAGTGTTATTACTTTCAAGGAATTATTTATATTAGCCATATTTTCTTTGGATTTGTTTTTCATATTTTGCTTGATTTTCTTTCTCTGTTTTTGTCTTTTTAGTTGCTCTTACACTCTCCTCCAACTGTCTCTCTTGTTTTTTTCTTTCTTCCTGCAGAACCCCCTTTAGCATTTCTTGAAGGCAGGTTTCTTGTTGGCATACTCTCTTAGTTTCTGTTTATCTGTGAATATTTTGAACTCTCCATCATTTTTTAATACTAACTTTGCTGGATAGTGTATTATTGGTTAGAAATTTTTTTCTTTTAGTACCTTGACTATGTCATACCACTGCCTTCTTGCCTCCATGGTTTCAGATGAGAAATCAGCACTTAATCTTATGGAGCCTCCTTTGTATATGATGGTACTCTTTTCTCTTGTTGCTTTTAGTATTTTCTCTTTGTCTTGTGCATTGGGTAATTTGACAAGTGTATGTCTTGGGGTAGGCCTGTTGGATTTATGCTGTTTGGGGAGCGCTGTGCTTACTGGACATATACATACATCTCCCTCAATAGGTTTGGGAAGTTTTCAGCCATTATTTCCTCCAAAACTCTTTCTGTCCTCTTTCCCTTCTCTTTTCCTTCTGGGATGCCTATAATACATATGTTTGCACATTTTGCATTGTCATTCAGGTCTCTAAGTCCGTGATCAATTTTTCCTAACTTGTTATTGATTAGTTCTACTATCTGTTTGCTTTCAGATGTACTGTCTTCCACATCACTCTTTTCTCTGCCTCTTCAATTCTGCTGTTATTTGCTGAGAGTGTATTTTTGATTTCTTGAATTGTGCTGTTCATCACCATCATATCCATTATCTTTTTGTGTATGATTGCAATTTCTTCTGTATTCTCTCCAAGTGTTTTCTTCATAATCTTAATCTCTTCCCTCACTTCCTCAAATTGGTCCCTTGTTCGATGTTCTGCTCCTCTTCCTGGTTTTTAGTTTGTTCGTTGGATTGGGGCATGTTTTCCTGATTATTGGTTTGGTTTGTAGTTTTTTGTTGCTGTCTAGTCATCATTTTATCTTGATGATTTTATTCAATTACTTAGCTTATTTGTCTAGTTTGGGGTTTAATTAGTTGTTGTTTTTGCATGCATGTTAAATCTTCTCTTCGTCACTTTGTTCTTCTTATTCTATTTCCTTGTTGATGGCTAAATTCACTTGAAGGAAAATATTAGGGCCAGAGAAAGCAAAAGGAGTAAGAAAAGAAAATGAATAATAGTAGTATTGATAGTAAATATTAACAAAGGAACCATGTGAGATCTAGGTGAATGGATATTAGACTCATGTAAGGTATGGAGAGTTATAACAGTAAGAAAAGTAGAGTACATATAATGAGATAGTAAACTGAAAATGGAGAGGAATATAGTTTGAATTAAAAGGCCAGTGTGTTCAAGAGAGAGGGAAAGAGAAAAGAAAGGACAATAATATAAAGAGTGAATATAAGATAGAAAACAGAAAAAAGTATTAGAAATAAAAAGTCAGAAATATAGGGGGCAAACAAAGAGAGGTGTAATGTAAGAGAAACAATAAATGATGGAGGATAGAAAGATGTAGAGGAAACAGGATAGTGTTGGTGGCCAAAATCAATACACACAGAAAAGAGAAAATGGAGGATGAGGAAATACAGCAAACATGAAGCGCTCCATGCAGCACCTAATATAAAAAGAATAAAAAGAAGAGAAAGAAAGAAAAAGGGACAAAAGGGAAGGGGAAGCAAGCAAGAAAAAGAAAAAGAGAAAAAAAGAAAAAAGGGACTTGGGGGATAAAGAGGAAGGAAAAATAATAAGACAACCCAACAAAATACTATACAAAGTTTCAAGGAAGGATTCCTCTTTGCAGTTAAATAAAACACTTAGTGATCTGATATTCCCCCTTTCTCCCTTCCTCACTTCCCTCTTTCCCAGACAGCTGCCTGAGAGTTCCAGTAGGAGATTCAAGTGGGTCCTTGTTGAACCAGCTCTGCACAGAAAACAATGACTCTTAATTTTCAGAGAGAGAGCACCCACACCTCACCAGGAACCCCAAGTATGCTACTGGAGGCTTGGAAAGCAGCTCCTACAATCCCTCTCCTTTAGGTGTGCTATGAGAGGGCTAGCTGATATTCTGACTCCCAGACCAAGTTTCCTATCCCAGGGTATTTAGGTAAATTGGGCTTTCTTAGCAGATTTGTCACTCCTTTCTTCCCAGGCTCTCCCCAAGCCAGCCGGTATGCTCCTCCAAGTCCAAAAAAAAAAAAAAGGCGGGGTAGGTGGGAGACCAGAAAATTGAACCCACACTCTCCCAGCTCCTCTGGTACACCCCCCACTGAATCCCTCCCACCCTGGAGTCAGTCTAAAACCGGAGGACTAGGGCAATCCCAGACCTCTGGGAGCACTGGACTCAGAAAAGGGAAGTCCAGGATACTGCAGACTCAGGGTATGTACATCTGTGGAATGCAGGCTACAGGGACTTAGGGGACATGGACCTAGGCACCATGCATCTGGGGATCATGGGGCTCAGGAACGCTGCCGCACAACCGACAGTTCTCGGGGAACACCACGGCAGCCAGCCCTAGGGGAAAGGGTCCCACCTCCCCACAACCTCCAACCTCTGTACTTGCAACCGCAATTCTGTCTTTAGCTAGTACTACCTCTGTCACTGTCTCTCCAAATTGACATCCACACACCTCCTGCCTTGCAAGCCCCCGAAACAGCCCGCTCAGACAAGACTCCAACCCCACTCCACTGCCTCTTTGCAGGAGAGACTGTGAGGTGCACTCACTCTGATGCTGGCTTGTCCCACCTCTCTCCCCTGTGTAGAACTTAAACACTTTTGTGATTCAAAGTACTTTGCCAAGAAGATGAAAGGACTGCCCACTCAATGGGAGAAAATATTTGGAAAACATGCATCCAGTAAGGGTTTGATTTCCATTCTATATAAAGAGATCATACAACTTAACAATAAAAGAGCAGGCAATCCAGTTTTAAAAAAATAGGCAAAAAACATAAGTAGACATTTCTCCAAAGAGGAGAGGAAAGGAGCTATTAGGGCTCAGAATTCATGTGCACGTATTTTAGCACTTAACAAATTTAGGAATTTACAAGGGTCACCAATATAAAAAAAAAATAAAGAAGAGAGACAACCAGACTTTATGTGCCCTTTGACTGAAGCACACAATACCACCTACAAAAGAGTCATGCCAAAAAAGTTGAGCCTGAATTTGATTAAGCCTTGAGTTTCAACTGCCAGTTTTTAGAAAATACAGAGGACTGAGCCCTTGATACTAATGTGAGCCTGTGTGCCTGAAGTAAGAACAAGGCCTAGAGCTGCAGGGTGCCTAAGAGTTACCTCCTGAGAGCCACTGGATTGCTCAAATGTGGTCAGTCTTGAAGCCAAACTCATTATGTAAATGCACTGCCTTCCCCCCAGCATGGGACATGACTCCTGGGGATGAGCCTCCCTGGTGCCAAGGGATTACTACCAAGTACCAGCTGATGATGTAACTAGAAAATGACCTTGAAAAAAAAGGGTCAACTCAGACCAGCAGAATATCTCAGCCTACATATAATATCAGGAGTTAAAAAATGCTTTTTGGCCTGAATAAAAGGGGGAAATGGAAAGGACAAATGAGTTTATATGGTTATGAGTCTCCAAAAAAGAGCTGGAGGTCATCAGAGGGGTCGCCCTTATGCACACCTCAGCAGAGTCCCAGAGACAGATAAAGTAGATACAACCCCAGGTACTGGTTCTTCTGAGGGCTACAGAGACCCATAGGTTTTATGGTCATGGCAGATGGAGTTTGGTGCCATGTCAGTTGGCCCTACTTTGGAGTTTGTGTTTCTGTGTGATGGAGTGGGACTCAGATGTGATCTTTGTTCACAAACTTCTCCTGTTACTTTTACTGGACCTGTGGTTGGCGCTGGGATTTAGTGTACACCCAGGGGACCTGAATCTCTGGACTGTTCATGTGATAGCCAGGCCCTGAGCCTCAACAGACTTGCAACTCCTACACTCTGGTTTATCGGACTTACCCCACTCAGCTAACACGGAGGTGAAGAAGGTCAACCACCAAACCAGGGAACCAAGAGTGCCTACAACTGCAAGCAAGAGAATTGCATCCATCATCCATATGGAATCTAAATCCCCTCTTGATATAGATGTGGAGTGGACACAACCATTCCAGAGTCCACAGGATGGAGGAATAGAGTGTGGATTAGAGTGGACTTACTGATATTCTATTCTGGAACTATTGTGATTAGTGATGGAAGTAAATGTAGCATTGATGTGGAGAAAGTGACCATGGTAGCTGCTGAGGGTAGAGAGTGGGAAGAAGAGATGTGATGGGGCATTTTTAGGCTTGGAGTTGTCCTGGGTGGTACTGCAGGTACAGTTACTGGACATTGTATGTCCTCCCATGGCCCACTGGGTGGACTGGGGGGGAGCGTAAACTCGAATGTGGATCATTGACCATGTGGTGCAGCAATGCTCAGAGATGTATTCATCAAGTGCAATGAATGTCCCATGATGATGGAAGAGGAGGATGGAGAAGGAGTGGGGTGAGGGGGGTGGGGGATATATGGGGACCTCATATTTTTTTGTAACATATTTTTGTACATATTTTTAATGTAACATTAAAAAAATAAAGAAAAAATAAAGCTCAAAAAAATAAAAAAATAAAAATATATGCACATACAATCAGTCAAATCCAGATTATGACTATGAAGGACAAAAGACATAGTTGCAAGGGGAAAAAGGGAAAGACAGGCGAAGGGGGCTAAAGTATAGATCAGATTTGAAGAGTCTTAAAATACATGTCAACCAGTCACAAAGTGTGAACTTTATTCAAACAAATTATTAAAAGATGCTACTTGTGAAAAATCGGAAATTTCAACACTGCCTTATATATAGAACTGTTGTTAATTTTTAAAAATATGATAATAGTATTATGTTACATTGTTTTAAAAATGAGTATTTTATAAAGATATACTACAATAATACTGGGGGAAATTACATAATATCTAAAAGTTGCCTCCAAATGTATAGATTTCATGTCTATTGATACATACACACTCCCATGCAGGAGTACAAGTAAAATTGGGGAAATCTGAATAAGATCATTGGATTACAACAATTTAAATATCCTGCTTGTGATATTGTACTATAGTTTTGCAAAAGGTTTCGACTGCAAAAACTGATTTCTCTGTATTATTTCTTATAACTGAATATGAATCTACAATTATCTCAATAAAATTATTAATAAAAAATTAATATAGGAAATGATGGTGGAGGAATAGATGAAATAATATTGCCAATGTTGCAGATTCATTTATAATTGATGAAGATGGATTCAGAGTAGTTCATTATACTATTTTATTCATACTTGTATACATTTGAATTTTCTTATATATATTTTAAATACACACACAAAAAAAGATCAACAATGAAATCAGCACCCCATCAGAGGGGCTAACCATGGAATATACGATAACTTATTTCCTCAATGTAACAGAGTTAGACTCATTTATAATTTTCCTACACCCTTTTTATTTGAACGTATAATTAGCACTATACCCATTAAATATTAGTCTCAGAGACTTAAATCTTCTGTCTGTTCATATGCTTTCATAATCTGTAACAAACGTTACTGTCTGTTCATATGCTGGTTGAGCCCTGAATCTCAGTAGAGTTGTGGCCAACACCTACTCTCCAGTTCATCAGATTCATCCAGGACAACGAATAAAATGATGATGGAAAACACCCATCCCAAAATCAGAGAATACCTATAACTGCAAGCAATACAGTTCCTTCCATCTGCCCCATATGGTCTAAGCTCTGTCAGCCTGAAGTGGAGCAGGCATCATCTCCCGAAATCCTCAAGATTGAGGCATGAACAAACATAAGAGGAGAATACAACCATGGACCAAGGTATACTTATTAGTGTAGTAACAGAAGAACTTGTAACGTTGATATAGAGATAGTGATTACCAGAGGTTCTGGGATGGGTGTGTGGAAGACAGAAGAATAGGTGGGACATGGGGGCATTTTTAGGTCATTGGAATTATTTTGCATGATATTGCAATGATGGACACAAGCCATTATACATTTTGTCAAAACCTATAAAATTGTACAGTGCAAAGTGTAAACCATAATGTAAACTATAGACCTTGGTTAGTAACAATGCTTCAATATTGGTTCATCAATTGTAACAAATGTACCACACTAAGATAAGATGTTATTAAGACGGGAAAATGTGAGAGGGGGTGGGGGTGAGGTATATGGGAATTCCTTATATTTTCAATGTAACTTTTCTGTATGCTAAGACTTCTTTAAAAATAAAGTTTATTATACAAAAAAAAATGGATCAACAACTTGAAGAGCTAAAACTTTTTACTCTTAAATGAAAACACAGGGAAATATCTTCAGGATACTGGCTTGTATTAGGCTACTTAGATTTTGAACCAAATTTTCTTTTGCTAAAGAAAAATTAGATAAATTGAATCTCATCAAAATTAAAAACTTTTGTGCATCAAAAGACATTACCAAGACAGTGAAAAGACAACTTACAGATTGGGAGAAAATATTTGGATACCATATATTTGATAAAAGTTTAATTTCTGGGAAACGGACTTTGGCCCAGTGGTTAGGGTGTCCGTCTACCATATGGGAGGGCCGCGGTTCAAACCCCGGGCCTCCTTGACCCGTGTGGAGCTGGCCATGCGCAGCGCTGATGCGCGCAAGGAGTGCCATGCCACCCAAGGGTGTCCCCCGCGTGGGGGAGCCCCACGTGCAAGGAGTGCGCCCGTGAGGAAAGCCGCCCAGCGTGAAAAGAACGAGCAGCCTGCCCAGGAATGGCGCTGCCCACACTTCCCGTGCCGCTGATGACAACAGAAGCGGACAAAGAAACAAGACGCAGCAAATAGACACCAAGAACAGACAACCAGGGGAGGGGGGGGAAATTAAATAAAAAATAAATAAATCTTTAAAAAAAAAAAAAAAAAAGATCTCCTTCAAAACTTAGGAAAACTTGTTAAAAAAAAAAAGTTTAATTTCCATAATATATAAAGAACTCCTACAACTCAACAATAAAATGACAACCCAATTTAAAGATAGGCAAAGGATTTGAATAGATATTTCTTCAAAGAAGATATACAAATAGCCCATAAGTACATGAAAAGATGTTCAACATCATTAGTCATTAGGGAAATGCAAATCAAAACCATGTGATATCACTTCACATCCACTAAAATGGCTATTTTATATATACATATATACACAGAAAATGACAAGTGTTGACAAGGAGGCAGAGAATTAAGAATCCTTGAGCCCTGGTTGGAATGTAAAATGGTATAGTTGCTATGGAAACAGTTTGGCAGTTCCTCAAAAAGTAAAACATAGAACTACTGTATGTTCTGACTATTTCACTTCTAAGTATATACTTACAAGAATTCAAAGTAGGGACTCCAAACAGGTGTTTGTTCAGCAATTTTCATTTCAGCATTATTCATAATAGCCTAAAGATGGAAACAGCTTGTGTTCATAAATCAGAGCGGATAAGCCAAATTTGGAATATACATCCAATAGAGTATTGGTAAGTCAAAAAAGGAATAAAGTTCTGATACATGTGAGGACATGGGTGAACCTTGAAGATATCATGTTAAGTGAAATAAGACACACCCAACAGGACAGAAACTGTATGATTCCACTTACATGGAGTAACTAGAATATGCAAATTCAGAGACAGAAGTTAGAGGTCAGGTAACCAGTGGCAGGAGGAGGACGAATGGGATGTGAATGCATAAGGGGCACAGGATTTCTCTTTGGGGTGATGAAAAAAGCTTTGATAGTGGATGGTGGTGATGGTAGCACAACACTGAACGTGATAATGCCCCTAAATTATAGGCTTGGGAGTGGTTGCGATGGGGAAATTTATGCCTGTGTATGTTACCATAATTTAAAAAGAAAAGAGAGAGACTAAAGAGACAATGAGAATTAGTGCAATATATAATCTTGGACTGCGTCTAATAATGGAATAGAAAAATGCTAAACTAACATAATTCGGACAATTGAAATAATTGGAAAATGGGCTATATGCTTTTATCAATGTTAAATTTCTTGAACTTGGTAACTGTACATAAATTGGTTACATACGAATATTCTGTTCTTAGAAAATATCCATGGAACTGTTAAGTGTTAATGGAGCATGATGAATGCAATCTACACTCAAGCATTTAGAGAACAGAGAAAGGAGAGGGTTAAGGAATGATAAACAAATATGGCATAATGTTAAAAGTTGGTAAATCTGGGTATCGGCATATCTGGGTAGGAGGTGTATCGGTGTTCCCTGTATTGTTGTTGTTTTTCTTTTTTTTTTAGGAGGTACCAGGAGGGCTCAAACCAGGGACCTCATATATGGAAAGCAGCGCTCAACCACTTCAGCTACATCTGCTTCCTTGTATTATTTTTGAAATTTTCCAATACGTTTGACATTATTTCAAAATAAAAAGTTTTAAAAATTAATGAAATCAACACAAGAAACCTAAATTCTATCAAATGACAAAGGTTGGCAAAGTCTTTTCTTTACCTGGAATGGTTCACTAACTTTCATTGCCCCATTAAAAATAAATGCTCACAATGAGACTTCACTTCATACCCACTAGAATGGCAGCAATAAAAGAGATAACAACATGTGCTGGTGATGAAGGGAAGAGATTTGACCGTCATACACTGCTGGCATGAGTATGATGTGGTGTAGTCCCTTTGGAAAACAACCTGGCACTTCCTCAAAAAGGTTAAACATGGAGTTGCCATGTGGTCCAACAATTCCAGTCCTAGATATATATCCAAGAGAACTGAAAACATATGTTCACACACAAAAAATCGGGGCTATGCCATATTTGGTCCTGCCATGTGAGAAAAGGAGAGGCTCAAGGAGCAGAGGCCCTGGGGGAGACGAGCCACCTGCAGCATCTTCGGGAGAAGGCAGAGCAGCCGAACCGGAGAGAGGGACCGTGGGAGACAAGCCTGTGCCTTGTGACCCACAGCCGAGCTCTGGGCGACGCCGGTGGTCCTGGAGGGAAGGCAGAGACCGCAGCAGAGACCAGAGGTCACGACGTCGTCTTGCTTCACCACGTGGCAGCTGACTTTGGCCGAGCCCAAAGCAGGCAATTTTGACGATGGAGAAAGGAAACATAGACTTGAGGCATGGCCACAGTCTCCAGAGTTCCCTGTGAAGACCTTCGCTTGGGAGTATCCCAGCACCCAACCAGCAGAAAGATGCAGGTGCCAAAGGAAAACAGGCCAGGACTCTCATACCCCTGTGTCTCAAGTCAGCTACTCCTTCTCTCTAATTAAATTGAAAAGTCATTTTCCAAAGAGGAAATATAAAAAGCCAAAAAGTACATAAAGAGATGTTCGACATCACTAGCTATTAAATGGGAAACGCAGCTTAAATCCACAATGAAAGGGAGTGGATGTAACTTAAGTGGTTGAGTGCCTGCTTCCCGTGTATGAGGCCCTGGATTCAATCTCCAGTACGTCCTAAAAACAAACAAACAAACCAAAAAGCCCCACAGTGAGACAGCATTTCACACTTTAAAGAATGCTCATTATTGAAACACACACACACAAAACAAACAAATAAACAAAAACCAGAAAACTTAGTGCTGAAGAAGATGTGGAGAAAGAGGAATACTCTTCTACTGTTGGTGGGAATGTAAAATAGTGCCACCTCTAAAGACAGTTTGGCAGTTCCTCAGGAAGCTAAATATGCCATATGATCTGGCAATCCCACTGCTAGGAAAATATTCAGAAGAACTGAAAGCAAGGACACAGATATTTGCGCACCAATGTTCAAGAGTGGCATTATTCACATTTGCTAAAAGATGGAAGCAACTTAAGTGTCTGTCAACTGAAGAATGGATAAACAAAATGTGGTATATACATATGATGGAACACTATTCAACTGAAAGAAGAAATGACCTGGGGAAGCACATGACAGCATGGAGTAACCTTGAGGATATTATGTTAAGTGAAATAAGCCAAACACAAAAGGAAAAATATTATATGATCTCACTGATATGAACTAAATATGATGAGTAAAGTTGTGGATTGAAACTATAGAGTATAGGCTACTAGGAAAGAGAATGTGGGTCAAGAAGGGAGAGTTGATACTGGTTGTATGTAGAATGTTTGATAATGTTGATTGTAAATACATGGTAATGGATAAAGGTTATGATAGCACATTATAAGGAGATAAAAACACTCCTGATTTATAAATGTGATTGTGGTTGAAAGACAGGATAATCTAGGGACTCTATAACAGTAATTTTGGTGGTAGATGAGGATTGTGCTTAATATAAATACAAGAATATTATTTTACTACAAGGTGTTAAGAATATGGTGATTCAAAGGAAAAATACAACTAATGTAACTTATAGACTATAAGTAACAGTAATATTGTAATAATTTGTATCAAATGTAAAGGAGGTACTATACCAATGCTATAGGTCAAAAAAGGAATATGGGGTTTATTTTTATTAGAAATTAATATGATTAAGTATTTTTTCTTCATTTTTCTTATTAATAGAGATGGTCATCTGATTCAATCAATTTGTCCTCATTTACCTGTCTTTCTAAACATTAGAGAAATAATTGAGCTTGTTTTTAAGACTAAATGGATAAATGTGAAATATGCCTGAACATAATTTTTTTTAATTAAAAAAAAAACTTTTAGGAGGTAGCAGGATTGAACCCAGGACCTGGTATATAAGGAAAGTAGATACTCAACCACTGAGCTACATCTGCTTCCCAAGATAGAATTTTTTAAAGTCATGCTTCCATACTTTGTTAAGCTGCCTATTGTCTGTTATTTTATTTTTTGAAGTTGAAATAAAGTTTACTATTAGAAAAAAAAAATCGGACACCGATGTTCATAGAAGCATTACTCATAATAATCAAAAAATGTTAAGAAGCCAAATAAATGTCTGTCAACTGAAGAATGGATAAACAAATTATGTTATATCCATACAATAGAGTATTATTTGGCAATAAAAAGAAATGAAATACTTAAACATGCTACAATATGCATGTGTCTTGAATATATTACAGTAAGTGAAAGAAGCTAGTCGCAAAGGACCACACGTGTACCATTTCATTTATATGAAATGTCCAGAATAGACAAATCCATAGGGACACAAAGTAGATTGGTTGACGTCTAGGACTGGGTATGTGTTGGGTAGGATAAGAAGTGACTGCTAATATGTATGGGGTTTCTTTTGATGTGACAAAATGTTCTAAAATTCATTTGGTGATTGTTGCACAACTCAGCAAATATACTAAAAACCACTGAATTGTACACTTTAAATGGTATCGTATTTAAATAAAATTGCTAGAAAAATAAATTACAGGGAAACTCAAGCAATTGGGTTCCTATCTACAGTATGCAAGGTCCCAGGTTCATTTCCCAGGGCCTCCTGGTGAAAGCAAGCTGGCCTGAAGAGAGCTGGCCTGCGTGGCGAGCTGACACAACAAGATGATGCAACAATATGACACAACAAAAAAGAGATACAGAGGAAGACAATGAGAGACACAATAAACCAGGGAGCTGAGGTGGCGCAATTGATTGAACGCCTCTCTCCCACGTCAGAAGGCCCCGAGATCGGTTCCTGGGGCCTCCCGAAGAGAAGACAAGTAGACACAGAAGAATGTGCAGTGAATGGACACAGAGCAGACAGCGAACGCAAGGGGTAGGGGATGGAGGAGATAAAGAAATAAGTCTTGAAAAGAAATAAATAAATTGCAACCAAGGTTTTGAGTAAGTATTGTTTTAAAGAAATGAAATGTTTACTTATCTGCTACATAACATCTCTGGAATTAGACTTTCTAAGTTGGAATTTACTTTTTAGTCATCTGGTCTTATATCACCTTACTCTCCTTAATGTATTGATTGATTGCATAAGACCATATGCATTTTCAACTATGGAACAAGATCATTTGAAATGCAGGATATCGGATGCTAAGACCTTTGTCATGAATTCAAAATGCAGAGGGATTGCATTTAAAAACAAAAAAAGAACTTAGATCATTATTCAGAATTCCAGAAAATTCAGAAGGAAAAATGAGCAGGCGGTCCTTCCTGAATTAAGGGGAGCTGGTGCACAAGTGACTGTGATGAGGGAGAAGGCAGCTTGATGTGAAAAGGTATTCTATAGAGAGAGCATCAGTCCCTTCAAAGGGACCCAGAAACAAAAACAAGACCAGAAAATGTTGCCTCTTAAACCACACACTGAATGGCTTATGCACAGAGAGCTCATGCCCCATGGACCTGTTGACATTAGGAGAAGGAAAATTTTGCCCAGAAAATGGAGTTTCCTGAAAGATCATTGGATTTCCGGGTATTTCAAGACGCAATTTTCAACTGCTGCCATTTTCAATAGAAACACACAAGAAAGGGGGAAAAAGTAATAAAGACATCCAAGAGGCAATATTTTAAAGTTGTGGCCCTTTAAAATCCTGCTAAAAATATTTTAAACCAGATTGCCCTTTTATAAGGAAAGGCATATGATTTCTTTGATGTTTTAAAGGGTTCAATGAAGTTAAACTGGAAGTCAAAAATTTCTCACTACTTTTTTTTTTTATGGACTCGGTGAATTCTTTTTTGCAGATGTCTTCTACTGCAGGCCCGAGCCGGAGAATCTCTTCCATCTGCACTCAAGCCCGTCACAGACAGATTTGTACTTAAGTCCCACAAGATGCCATTTAAATTGAACCTGCTGCAATTTATTCTCCCAAAAGCCTGTGCCTGAGAGTTTAAACAGGGCTGTGTAAGACGGAGCTCAGTTTGATGTTGTATCAATTTACAGTTGTGTTAGCGTATTTTTATGTGAGTCATAAATCTTGTAGATTCATTGCCTTTCCGCTTGAGTTAGAAGCTTCAGCTTCTAGGAGCAGTCTACGCTACCCAAATCTCACCTTCCCCCAGCGTTGTAACAGCTCTCATTAGATCCTCACTTCAGAATTTGAAAAGATGCCAAAGAGGAACAGTAGCGACGTTACCGAGCAGGAGGCGTATGAGAACCAGACTATATATAACTTTGCCCTTTTTAATGTGATGCTCAGAATGCTATGTACGTGGCATTACCTAAAGTTATTGACCAAAAAGACCCAGTTCTGAGGTGAGACTTTCTAATTTTCAGTTACTAATTATAATTTGCAGTAAGCCATTAATATTTTAAAACCCAAATATAATTTTTACAGCTTTATCAAGGTCTACTTCACATACCATACATTTCATCTATTTAAATGTACAGTTTAATGTATTTTTGGTATATTCTTTGGGTTGTGCAATCATCACCACAATATAATTTAAAGACATTTTGTCCCACCTAAAAGAAACCTTACACCTGGTAACAGTTCATTGCCATCACCATCTCTCACCTCTCCAGTCCTAGGCAACCACTGTCTATTTTCTGTCTCTATAGATTTACCTATTCGGGTTATTTCACATAAATGGAATCATACAGTATGTGACTTCTGTGCATGGCTTCTATCACTTAGCATGATGTTTTCATCCACGTTGTAGCATGTATCAGTACTTCATTTTTTAAAATTGCCTTATAATACTTAATCATATGGAGGTACCACACTTTATTTATTCATCCACAGTTGATGGGCACCAAATACGAAATCTTATATGAGAAAAAATAGTTGCTGAATTCATGGAATTCACCTTGTTTTTCTGTTAGGTACATCCTGCAATAATTTTGAAATTCAAGTTGAAGTGTAATTTATCTGGAAGTCTGGGTATGAATCATGAGCCAGAAAATGAATTTTAAAATGTGTGGTGTTTTACGCAGACTTTTCTGAATAAATGAGCATTTCCTCTGACATGTGGGCCCCATGCTTCCAGCAAGGCTCGGTACTACTTGCACAGTTGGATCAGCATGTTCTGACAAGCGTGGATGTGGGTTTGACAAGCTTATCAGCGGGTTTGACGAGCCTGTCAGTGGTGCTTCGGCTACGTCTCTGCAATACTTACTTGGCGGTGCTTCAACTAGGGACGTCCAAAATGACAGGGAACGTCCAGATCATCCAAAACGACGTCCATTCTCTGGACCCAAGCCTTGCAAACAGGTGCTCCATCCTAGCTATGGCGAAAGGATATTTGCATGCAGCTTCGGGCCACAGAGGGTATGAAGTGATGACTCACTGTCTATAAAGGACTCTCTGGGGCTCATCGGCAAGGATTACCTTTTTTTTTTTTTTTTTGCAGAGACGTGTAACTTACCTGGCAACGGTCAACTGATGGCATTTCGCTGCCTGAAGATTAGTACTTTTGACACTGCATAGCAACAACAGGGGCAACTGAATAACCACCATGATAATCCCCAGGTGACTGGCATCTGCTGTTTCGTGAAAGAAGTGGCACACTCCAAGGGGCTGGCGGCTGGCTGGGCTGATGTAAAGGTTATGAGTAAGATGTTGGAGTGTAGGATATAGAGGCAACCTGAAGAGTTCAGACATATGGTTCTAGAACTTCAAACTGTGTTTCCAAGCTTCCTCTGTAATGGCAGGATGATCTCAGGCTGTCATGACTATTTACTCCACTGTAAATGTGGAGGGTAGATGATTGTCAGAATGATGAAGTGAAATAATGTATCTAAAATGCCTGGAATGTGGCAGGCATTCTATGAACTATTCAATGGAATCTGAGAAGAGCTAAATGATTCCAGCTTGGCTTTCCTCAAATTCTAATATAGCAGTCTCTGTTTTACAAAATTTAAAAATTTCAAGTCCTACTTATTATAACTGTACCACAAAACAATTTCTGTACAACACAATAATTTATAGAGACCCACGGATTTCACTAGAATTTGACCCATGTAGAAAAATTCAATTTGATTCAACATGATGTGGGGATACATGGTAAACAAAACAGACAATCCCTTTTCAAGAAGCGTACAGTCTTCTCAGGGTAGGAGCTCAAGGCTCCCTCTAGGATGTGCAAGGAAGTCTGAGCAAATATTTTTTGTGAGTATCATGTTTATGTAAACAACTTGAGAACTGTGTTCCAGAATTCATGGACCCATGTGAGGTATAGTGATTTATTGATGAAAATAAAAAATAATGGTTAGAGACCAGGAGGTGATGTAATTTGTTTATTGTCCAACCAGTGCTTGTGAAAATTCTTCCTAGTGTCCAGGCATCCTGTCTTTTTGTTCAGGGGCAGGAAGCACCTCTTTGTGTTCTTTATCATCAAATGTCCTGTGACTGACTAATTTCATTTCTGCCATTGAGAGGGGAAAAGGCAGGGGCACTGTTACTGCTCGTAAAGCCACAGCCCTTCGGAACCTCTTCCTATAGAAACAATGTGGATATTCTTGTCTCTGAAGCTCCTTCATGCCGTTTATTTAATGCTGGTTACATTATTACCCTCCATGCTGCAACAGCCCCCGTCAAGGCTGCCTGGGAATACTTGCTTTCAATGACTCTCTTGAAGGTTGTTATTGTACTTCATTCATGATGACTACAAACCTGTCTGACCCAAAGTATGCGGGAAAATGTGAGCAATGGTTTGTTTTCTGGTCAGGTTAACTTAAAAAAAAAAAAAAAAAGCATTTATTGAGCATTTACAATGTGCCAAGCATGTTCTGAGTGCTTTACAAGTATTAACTCATTTAATCCCTGCAGCACCCCTCTCGAAGTGTTCATGTTATCTCCATTTTACACTTGGGCAAGCGTAGACACAGAGAAGTTGAGTACATTGTCCAAGGCCTCAGAGCCCATGCATGATAGAAGCAGAGTGCCAGCCACGGCATGTCTTACCCTGAATCCAAGCTCCTAGCCCCCCTCACTATATCCTGGGAAGATCTAAGGTGGGAGCCAATGTCAAACAAGTGAGGCTCAGAAGTTTCCAGAGAGGCAGGGAAGATTCAAACAGGGCCACTTTTAGTCCCTCGGGAAGTGCAGCTGAAGAAATGCTGGAAAGAGAGGGATGCCCATGCCTGAGAACCACGCAGCCTGGCGCTCCTGTTGGCGCTGCTTCCGCGTTGAAATCTCTAGTCTTCCAATGAAGGTGAGAATTAGTTTCCCTTCACAACTAGGCTACTCGTAAGAGCAGTCTCTGCTTGCTGTCTTCGCGTCATCTCCCACTCCTGTAGCCCACTGCAGTGTGACTCTCCCCTCCCTTGGGCAAGGCCACCAGTCCAGTCCAATCCCCTGGGCTCCGTTCAGTCCTCGCTGCTTGGTGCTGCTCAGGTTAACGCTGTGTTCGGAACGCTAGAGCGTAAACGGAACAGCACATCGTGCACGTGTGTCTTCCCTGGCACCCTTCAGACCATGAGTTCCTAGAGTGCGATCTCCCGAGGGTTGTCCCCACACCACGTTCCACATACCGCCACCAGCAGGGAGGCTCAACGAGAGAGAAGAATGTCAGTCCCTCCACTGGCAGAGCAGGCAGGACATTGATGGGAGGCAGGGGAGGACACTGGCCAGAGGGTCCGTGGGGTTGTCGGGGCTGCTGGTACCGAGGAGCAACGGTCTGCAGAGCCCTGGAGGAGCTGGGCATGGCTGCATCTGCAGGGGACTGCCTGACAGCTGAGGGGGCCCACGGAGGAGGTGGCTCCCTTGTCTGAGTGACAGCAGTGGGGGGCCCACCTGGCAGAGGACCTGCCTCCACCCCGCTGCTCTCGGGAGCTGGTTACGGGAGGTGGCACCGCGGTTGGGAGATGGACCCGCTGAAGCCAGGCCGGCTGCATGGGCTGAAGACTAGGTTTCGTGTAGATGGAATACAGTATGTGGTCTTTCGTGCCTGGCTTCTTTCACTTGGTGTGATGTTTGCAGCCACCATCTGGGAATTCTCAGTAATTCTTATCTTTGACCTTGTGCTTTGTAAGCGAAGTCTGACGGGGCCGTGGAGCGTGTGTCAGCAGCAGAGGTTCACCAGGGGCCCAGGCGCTGAACAGGCGGCCTGACCAGCCACTCTCCTGAGGGCCTGGGGCAATCTGGGCTCCTGTGGCCAGGCCAGGGCCTGGGCCCTGATGGCTGGCGATGACCATGGCTGCAAAGCAGCGGTGGTGGTGGCTGTGGCTGCAGCCTGGGGAAAGGGAGGGGCTCCGGACAGGAGAGCAGCTCCAGGACCCTCAGAGGGCCCCGGCTGGCTACTCTGTCTCCAGAGCCCATCTCCACCCTGTCTGCACAAATGTTAACCCTGGCCTGAGGGCTGGGACAGGACTGCTGGCACTCAGGCAGCAGCCTTGGTCAGTAAATTACTGCAAAATAAAAGCATACACATGGACTATGCAATAAATCATATCAGGGAGATGATAGAATTCTCAACAATTTAGAGCCTCCAGGCTTTAAAACTGCTGCAGTGTTGCAGATGGATATTCATAGGCTTAGAAACAGAACCAAAGGTCCTTGCATTGGATGGAAAAGAATGTTACTTTCATATGAAGCTTTAGATGATGAATGAATTATTAATGAGGAAGACAACTTTAAAATTAAATTTTCCTTGTAATTGAAGAGACCATTATAGAACACCTAAACAAGTGTTTTGAGTTACATAAAAACCATGAAGCCAGTTTTGTACAACCTCCACAAGTTACAGGAAATGTCAAAGAAAAACTTAAAATGCCACTGAATAAATTTACATTTAAAATTAAATTCAAGTTTTCGTAAAAGTGGTTTGCATGAAGAGTTAAACATTCTTATTAGAAATGTTCCATGAGAATCATCAGCTCTAGATATGCTAAAGTGTATATTTCAAAATAATTTATCAGAAGTTTATCTCAATGTTCTAACAGCGTATAAATATACTTAGTAGCTCCAGAAACGGTTTCATACTGTTTAATATAATCTCACAGTTAAAGATTATAAAAAATTATTTGTGATCTTATATTTGCCAAGAATGACTTACATTGCTTTCATGTATATAAGTTGAAAATGATGTAGCTAAAAGTATAAATTTTGATGACTTATTAAATGGACTTACAAAAAACAAGTCAGAAAAATCTTAGGTTCCGTGTGATACCACATTAATAAAGTATTATTTATTAAATAAAAATTATTACAACAAAAATTATTTTTTGAAATTTGTAAGTTTATGTTATAACTTATTCCTGGGTTTTGTTTTTTTTTAAAGAGTTACCAGGGATTGAACTCGGAATCTTGTACCTGAGAAGTGGTCAATCAACTGTTGAGCTATACCTGCTCCCTCCCCATTATGTTTTATGTCATGAAATATTATTAAAGAAACTTTAACAACCCTTTTTCCCAGCTCTTTGAGCAAGAGGCCCATATTTTCATTTTGCACTGAATCCTGCAAATTATTTTTGGTGGGAGCTAACATCTGAGCCTGCATATGCAGCTCAAGCCTAAAAGCCAACAGTAGACTGTGGGGAGCTCAGAGTGCTGAACTCATTCTCTGTCAACATGAGTAAGAGGTGCTCAGAATCAGCATGGCAGCATCATTATTCCTGGGATCACATGAGAGGCCAAATCTCATGTGAGCCCAGGGAAAAATACCACGCTGGGAGCATCAGACCATGCATATGCTCTTCTGGAAGTGGGACCAATCTATGGGGCCCTCGAACAGCTTCTTAGGTAGTGAGTTAAGGCACTTCTCGTAGTATCTGGTTGATCCTGCTGAGGTAGAGGATCAGAGAGGGTCCCTAAAAGGAGAGATGAGGACCAGAGCCCATCAGGGTCGGGTCTGGTCTCTGGGCACCCCCTCTAGATGGCACTGCCAACTTTGGCTGGTCTCAGGTTCTGAGCACATTAGCAAATTTTGAGAAATGTGCTATAAAGCATGGGTGCCCCTTGAGGCATGGGGCTGGCCCAGAGACCCTACTTGCCCATGTCTAAGGGCTTTAACTACTTGGGGCTGGGGAAGAAGAGTGAACACAGCATTCCCGTGTGGCAGGTACGACAAGGGGAAAAATGTACAGAATAGTTTTCCCTAGGCTTCAGATAGAGTTGACATTAACGGAAGACCGTTAAATACCATCTGGGCTAGAAACGAACACTTAAACACACCAGGCTTGAAACTGGCAGTCTGAGATTTCTCCACTACCAAGTTTTCCAGTGTTGTTTGTCTATTGGTTCTGGGCTCTATCCTCATCCTTCCACGCTCTCCTCTATATATCAGGAATCTGGATAACTGTGAACTACATTTGTTTACCTGATGGCATCTGTGTAGGCTGTCAATGGGAAGCTCTTGTGGGAGCTGAAATATAGGAAAGACTTTCCTTCCTTGATTTTTGCAGCACTTCTATCAGCAGGGGTAGCGATGGGCAATTCCTGGCTCCTGTATTTCTGCTCAGGCAGCCTGGTTCCAATCGCAGCAACAGTGCAGGGCTTATGTTTCTTCTCTAGAAGTGGCAGCTGCGGTTGCAGGCAGCTTCTGGCTTCCAGCCCCTTTAGCATAGAAGCAGTATGGACTTCTGCTTCCTGAAAAGCAGCTGTGGTTTCAGCAGCAACGGTGACAGCCTCAGGCACACCATCAGTTCAATCATCACAATGAAGAGAGACAGGAAGCCCTTTTGAGCCCCGAATCTTGCACAGACACAAAGAGGTTTGATCTCCCTGGGAGAGGAGAAGGAAAGTCAGGAGTTAAAAAGCAGAGTTGGGCTGGGAAGGGAATTTTGAGAAAATTGAGAAACCTCTACTTCTAAGATCCGGGACCACAGGGTCTTCCCAAGATTGAGGCTGAAACAGAAGAACTGAGAACTCCTCAGTCCCCACCAAAAGCTAAGCACAAAGCAACAAGCAACAGCAGTCTACTAAGGAGAAGAAGCAAAACCATGGAAAGAGACCACCCTTATGAGGAAGGCAGGCAAGCGCTCTTGAAAGATTAGGATGGAGCTGCAACACTGAAAAAAATCAGGGCCATACATTATGCACAAGGGGACAGTATCCCAAGAAGAATTTGAAGGCTGGTGTGCTCTGAAATTACTGTATCAAAAATCTCATACCTAGCTATATACCTGACTTCAAATGCACAGTGCAGTAGTCAGCCAAAGTGGTGCTGATGCAAAATACCAGAAATTGGTTTGTTTTTATAAAGGGTATTTATTTGAGGTAGGAGCTTACAGATACCAGGCCATAAAGTGTAACTTACGTCCCTCACCAAAGTCTATTTTCACATGTTGGAGCAAGATGGCTGCCGACGTCTGTGAGGGTTCTGGCTTCCTGGGTTCCTCCTTTCCAGGGTCTTGCTTCTTTCTGGGTTCAAGGTTCCTTTCTTCCTGGGGCTTGCTTCTCTTTCCTCTGCGTGCTTACTTCCTGGGGTTCCAGCTTAGGGCTTCAGCATCAAACTCCAACATCAAAACTCCAACATTAAGAACCCTCAGCTCTGTCCTTTGCTATGCCTTTTATCTGTGAGTCCCCACCCACCAAGGAGCAGGTACTCAATGCCCTACTGACACAAGAGGTTTATTTGATTAAGTAATAAAGTAATCATTCAGAGATTTACCTGATTAAGCAATCAATTAACCATTCAGAGGTTTACTTAATCAAGTATATGATCTTATATGCCCAGAGGAAAAGACCGGTTTACAAACATAATCCAATATTTCTTTTTGGAATTCATCAACAACATTGAACTGCTACACACAGGAATGGTCTGACAGAAGAAGCATACCCACTTTTGCATGACAATACTATTTATATCAGTCACTATCATTCTACACATAATACCCAACTTTTACTAAAGAATTATGACAAAAAAAAAAAAAAACACAAGAAAAAACAACAACAACTTGTTGTTAAGAGATAAGGTAATAAACAGAACCAGATATAGATATGGCCAAATGTTGGAACTGTAGAACAGGATCTTTAAAATAGTTATCTTTAATATATTAAAAGAACAAGTGGAAAATGTGGACAGCAGGATAAATTGGAAATTTTAGCAGAGATAGCAACTATAAAAAAGAGAAAATAGAAATGCTAAAATTTAAAAAGTCATATCATAGATGAAGAATTCCTACAATGAGCTTATCAGAAGACTGCATAAAGCTGAAAAAAAGCTCGATGAACCTGAAAATAGGTTAATAGAAATTATCCAAATTAAAACATGAAGAGAAAAATTAGTTATTTGGTTAGTTAGTTTTTGTTTTTGTTTTAGAAAATTAGAGCATTCGAAAGCTGCAAGACAATATTAAACAGTCCACTATATGTGTAATTGGAGTTCAGAGAAAGACTGAGTTAGAAGAAATATTTGAAGATATAATAGAGAATTTTCCAAAATGAATGAAAGACAAATCACAGACTCGAGGAACTCTGAGAACTCCAAGCAGGAGAAAAAAGCCACTCAAACATCATGATTAAATTGCTAAAAACCCAGGATAAAGAAAATTATGAAGTGGCCAGAATAAAAAATAAATACAGAAGAACAATGATAAGAATTACAGAAATTATTTCTAATTGAAACCATGCAAGCCAAAAGGTAAAGAAATAACTTCATTAACACGAGAAAGGAGGAAAAAAACTTCTAGGAGTCTATGGCCAGCAAAAATATCTTTCAAAAATGCAAGTCTTGGAGTGAATTTACATCAGAATGAGCATGGCCAAATGATGGCAGAATGGATCAAACTTTTTTACCTATTTTCATGAAAAGCAGTGCTTCCTGGGACAGTCAAGTGACCAGAGTCTTTGAGGAGTGTAGTCCTAAGACCTCTAAAGTCTTCAGTGATGAAGATTATTCTGTTAAGGGAGCTGCCCCAGATAGAAAAGGTACCAATCTTGAGGAAGAAGTGGTTTGTGTGTAAGTTTAGGCAAGATCAAAGATGAATGTAATGGGGTACTGTGATGTGTATTATAGATTAGTATCTGTCCAGCTCCCTTTGAATGAATCTTGGAGTTTTATGAAAGTGTGGCTGTAATCACTACCACAACCTCTGCTACCATTGCGACCTTTATTTGTAATATGTGCTTAATATGTGTCAGGCATAGTACTAAGTCTTTTACATGTATTATCTCACTTCATCTCATAACAATCATATAAGTCAGTTAAGTTTTCTTATTTATTGTTTACATTTGTAAAAATGGAGGCACAGAGAGATTGAATATACTTTCGAAGGAAGGACACCCAATCAGTAAGTTGTAGAAAAGGAATTCAAATGCAGGCATTCGGAATCCAAAATCTTTGCTCTAACAAGCGCAATGAGTTAACTGTATAAAAAGTCATATCCCTAGGCAAGCAACTTTGGGACCTCATCAGAGTAAGACCCTAGGGGTGGGGGTGGGAAAGTATTGGCATTGTGAGACACTGACACGATATGGAAACTGAGGCATAGACAGGGAAACCAAACATGATTCTAGGAGCTGACTTACAAAGAAACTGTGGCCAAGCTGCAGAATGGAAACTAGTTCAGAAGTGATTGTGGTGGAAGTGAGCGGTAGAGGTGTGGTAGAGTATTTCCTGTGTGAAAACCGCATATGGAAATGTTCTGTATTTCCTGAATCCAGGAAAAGGGCGTGGGGTCTCAGCATGCATATGGCAAGTCAGGAGTGCCGTGCTGATTCTGACACTGTGACCCCACTGCGTCCTTCAAGCAGGTGTGGCCCAGGGAAGCACATGTTGTGCCTGTGGTTTATAAGCTTGAGTGCACAATGGGATTACCTAAGTAGTGCTAAAAAATACAGGCACAAGAGATTCCAATTTTTGGGTTATGGGAATTTTGGATTTCTTTTAAGATTTCAGAGTGATGCTGATGTTTAAGCTCTATTGAGAACACTGAATTGGAGGACATTACAATGCAGTGCTGGGAAATACTGGTTTATTGAGTCTGCCAGTTGGAGTGCTTAATCTACATTTACTGAGTGTAAAAACTGATAAGGTAGATTTTATACCTGCCATTTTGCTATTTTTGTTTTCTATATGTAATGTCTTTTTTTTTTCCCCCCTAGTTCTCTATTACTGCCTTCTTTTGTGTTAAAAGATAATTTCCAGTGTACCATTTTAATTCCCATGACATTTATTTTACTATGTTATCATAGTTATTTTCTTAGTGGTTGTTCTGCAATACAAAAATTTTGTTTCTTTATAGCTCCATGGGCTTTCTGGTTCCTTGTACTATTTTCATACAAATTACATCTATATACATTGTATGCCCACCAAGACAGACTTATAATTAGTGTTTTATGCTGATGTATTTATAGCATATAGGAAGGAAAAAAAAGTCATGAAGAAACTATACTTACACTGTCTTTTATATTTACCTATATAGTTGCCTTTACTGGTGCATTCATTTTTTTCATCTGGATTTGAGTTACTATCTAGTGTTCTTTCATTTTAGCTTGGAGTCCTCCTTTTAGCATTTCTTAGAGGGAAAGTTTGCTAGAGAATAATTCTGTGAGATTTTGTGTATCTTGGAATGCTTTTATTTATCCTTCATTTTGAAGTATGGTTTTATTGTATATAGTATTCTTGGTTGACAATCTTTTTCTTTTAGCTCTTTGAATGTAACAACCCAGTGTCTTCTGGCACCCATGGTTTCTGATAAGAAATCAGTTGTTAATCGTATTGACAATCTCTCAGTAACGCTTGCTTCCTTCTTGCTGCTTTCAAGATCTCTTTTTGTCTTTGCCTTTCAGCCATTTGATTATGAAATTTCTAGCTGTCGTTCTCTTCAGTTTACCCTGCTTGGAATTTGTTGTTTTTCTTGAGTCTTTAGATTAATGTATTTCATCAAATTTGGAAAGTTTTTGGTCATTATTCCTAAGATATCCTTTTTGCCCCTTTACTGTCTGTCCTGGGATTCCCATTATTCATATGTTGGCATGCTTAATTGTGTCCCACAGGTCTCTGAGATTCTTGCCCATTTTTCTACATTCTTTTTCTTTCTGCTCCTCCAACTAGATAATCTCAATTGACCTATATTCAAGTTTGTTGATCCTTGCTTCCACCTACTCAAATTTGTTGTGGAGTCACTCTAGTAAAATTTTCAATTATTGTACATTTCACCTTCAGAATAGCCATTTGGCTCTTTGTTAATAATTTCTATCTCTTTATTGATATTCTCTTTGTAATGAAACACCATTCTCATACTTTTACTTAGTTCCTTGGTTTCCTTGAGTTCTTTGAACATTTTTTAAATAACTGACATAAGATCTTTGTCTAAAAAGCCCAATGTCTGGGCTTACTAAGGGACAGTTTCTGTTGATTTCCTTTTTCCTGTGTATGGGTCATATTTTCATATTTATCTGCATTACTAGTCATTTTTGTTGAAAATTGGACATTTTGAATAGTGAAATGTGACTCTGAAAATCAGATTCTCCCCTCCCAACCTTCCCAGAACTCACTGTTGTTACTATTTGCTGTTGTTCGTTTTGTTGTTTAGAGACTTTCAGAACTAATTCTGTAAGCTCTGCATTCTTTGCTTGTGGACACTGAAGTCATGTTTGGTCAACTTAGTGGTCAGCAAATTGGACAGAGATTTCCTTAAACACCTGGAAGCAAGAAGCCCCCAGTCTTTGCCAGGGGCTCTGTGAGTATGTGTGTTAGGAAACACCTTCAACATTTATTCTTGCAGTTGATAATTCTGATTTAGAACTCACTTCATCCTTGTGCATAGCCTCAAGTTAAGCTAGAAGTGAGAGCTTAGGGTCTCTTGGGACAGTCTGTTCTGAACAGTCCAAAAATACAATACACTACAAAGCAAATTTATGTCTAATTTGTTTCATTTGTTCTGTACTTCTCATGCTCCTAACACATAATTAGTTGTAAATTATATTCATAACAGTTTCTTAATTTATAGTAATTTGAGCACTTAGAGGATAATTATTAATTATTTTCCCTATGACTATCCTGGAAGAAAAACAAGGCTTTTAAAACTGTGAAATAAAATTGGAAGGGAATTTTAAGCAGTAACACTCCTCTTTGTCCTGACATCCCAGATGGTGTCTATGGTTTGTGTTCATAGTTATGCAAAATGACAGATGTAAGGGAGCAAATATTTTCAGCATCTCACAAAGAGTGAATGCCCTGGCACCTTCTATATTAGCAGCCATGGCACTGATGAAAAAACGCCTACTGAGAACTGCCTCTGAAAAGCTGTGTCAGGTTCAGCCGGGAAAAGGCTTGTGTATTCTCTTCAGTGGGTTGTATCTGAAGTAAAAGAAAACTGAGACTCCATCAGCCGTTCTGCTAGGATTCGCCATGTGGCTTTGGGCAGGGTCTCTTTTTGGAACAAGACAGGGGCATGAACTAACAAGTAGACTAGTTAGACTAAAGGCCAGTAACATCTCATTTAGTCAGCGTCGGAATCCAGGAACAAAGAGATGCACGTGACTTTCCAAATATCTAACATTTTCTTCCTCTAGCCCTGAAGTGTTATTTTAACACTTTTGAGGGAAATCCCTTTAAATATATTACATAGAAAACTACTTTCTCAAAGAGAATGACATAGAACATAATGTCAGTAACATTACTGCTGTCTTTACATCACAGCCCCATCATCAGGAAAGCCGAGCAGTTACTTTCCTCTGTGACGTAGCAAGGGGGCCGGAGGGCTTGGTCCTGAAGCCAGACGGTCTGGGACTGAAGGTCAGGGCACTGTTAACTGCGACCTTGAGCAGGACACTCACCCTCTGTGCGCCTCCAGCTCCTAATTCACAAAATGGAAATAATAACATTAACCTCAAGGATTGTTTTCACGATGAAGGAGGTCTATGCCATAATTAAGTGCAGAAGGAGCAGCATATGAGAATTAGTCTGAAGGAATATGGCATTATAATCAACATTCCAGGAAAGAGAGAAGTTTTGCAATAGCATTTACAAATGAAGGGGAGTGAAGAGTGATCTTGTTTTCTAGGAGAGAACTGTCAAATACTTTTCACTGATGTTCTAATTAACAGCAAGTTAGATTTAAGTATTTCCTTTTGTGGTGTTTTCTTTTATGTATTGAGATATAATTCAAATACCATAAAATCCACCACTCTAAAGTGTACAGTTCAATGTTTTAAGTACATTCACAGCCATCACCACTACTTAATTCCAGAACATTTTCATTACTTCTCAAAAGAAACCTCGTACCCATTAGCAATCACTCCTAATTCTCTTTTCCCTCCATTCTCTGGCAACCACTATTGTCCTTTCTATTTTTATGGGTTTCTCTGTTCTGGAAATTTCATATAGATAAAATATGTAGTATGTAGTCTTTTGTAGTCTTTTGTGACTTCTTTTACTCACCATAATATTTTCAGGGTTCATTCATGCTGTTGCAAGTATCAGTACTTTCCTTTTTTTAAAATTTAATTTAATTTAATTTTATTTATTTCTCTCCCCTTTCCCCCAACCCCCCCATCTGCTCTCTGTGTCCATTTGCTGTGTGTTCTTCCATGACCGCTTCTATCCTTATCTGCAGCACCAGGAAT
The DNA here is from genome assembly GCF_030445035.2 of Dasypus novemcinctus. Taxonomy (NCBI): domain Eukaryota; kingdom Metazoa; phylum Chordata; class Mammalia; order Cingulata; family Dasypodidae; genus Dasypus; species Dasypus novemcinctus. The sequence goes on along the minus strand of NC_080673.1, from coordinate 4,951,347 downwards.
CTGTGTTTCTTTTTGTTGCGTCATCTTGTTGTGTCAGCTCTCCTTGTGTGCGGCGCCATTCCTGGGCAGGCTGCACTTCCTTTCGCGCTGGGTGGCTCTCCCTATGGGGTGCACTCCTTGTGCGTGGGGCTCCCCTATGCGGGGGACACCCCTGCGTGGCAGGGCACTCCTTGTGCGCATCAGCACATGGCGTGGACCAGCTCCACATGGGTCAAGGAGGCCTGGGGTTTGAACCGTCGACCTCCCATGTGGTAGGCGGATGCCCTAACCACTGGGCCAAGTCTGCTTCCCAGTACTTTCCTTTTCTTGCATAATAATATTCCATTATATGGACATACCACATTTGTTTATCTATTCAGTAGTTGCTGGGAACTTGGATTGTTTCCATTCTTTGTCTATTATGAATAACACTACTGTGAACATTTGTTTACAAGTTTTGGTATGAATATATGCTTTCAATTCTCTTTGGTATATACATAGGAATATAATTGCTGGCTCCTGTGGTAACTCTATATTTAACTTTTGAGGAACTGGAAAACTGTTTTTCACATGTTATGTTCCCAATAGCAGTGTATAAGGGCTTCAGTTCCTCCACATACATGCCAACACTTGTTATTTTCCATTTTTCCAAATTATAACCATTCTAGTGAGTGTGAAGTAGTATCTCATTGGGCTTTTGATTTACATTTCCCTAATGACTAATAATGTTGAGCTTCTTTTCACGTGCATACTGGCCATTTGTATGTCTTCTTTGGAGAAATGTCTATTCAAATCCTTTGCCCATTTTTTAAATGGGTTGTTTGTCTTTTTGTTGTTGAGTTGTAACAGATCTTTATATATTCTGTATACTAGACCTTTATCAGATAAGTGATTTTCAAATATTTCCTCCTATTCTGTGGGATCTCTTTTCACCTTCTTGATAGTGTCTTTTGAGGCAAAAAGTTTTGATTTTTATAAAATCCAATTTATCTATTTTTCTTTTGTTGTTTGTTTTTTTTGGTGTGATATCTAAGAATCTATGACCTAATCCAAGGTCACAATGATTTATACCTATATTTTCTTTTGAAAGTTCTATAGATTTAACATTTACATTTTTAAAAAATTAATTAATTCATTTTTAATGTTACATTAAAAAAAATGAGGTCCCCATATACCCCCCACCCCCCTCACCCCACTCTTCCCATAACCACAACCTCCTCCATCATCACGGGACATTCATTGCACTTGGCGAGTACATCTCTGAGCATGGCTGCATCACATGGTCAATGGTCCACATTACAGTTTACACTCTCCCCCAGTCCACCCAGTGGGCCATGGGAGGGCACGCAATGTCTAGTAACTGTCCCTGCAGCACCACCCAGGACAACTCCAAGTCCTGAAAATGCCCCCACATCACATTTACATTTAGTTCTTTCATTCATTTTGAGTTTTTAACAACATAGTGAAATTAGTATCCAGATTTATTCTTTTGCATGTGGATATCCATTTTTCTGAACATCATTTGTTGAAAAGACTATTCCTTTCCTTATGAATAGTTTTGGCACCATGGTTGAGAATCAATTGGCTTTAGCTATATGGGTTTATTTCTGGACTTTCAATTCTTTTCCATTGTTATTTCATTACACAGCACCATGCTACCTTGGTTATTGCAGTTGTGTAATAGGCTTTGAAATCAGAAAATGTAATTCCTCCAATTTTGTTCTTCTTTTTCAAGATTGTTTTGTCTATTCTGGATCTCTTGTCATTCCATGTAAATTTTAGGATCAGCTTGTCTATTTCTAAAAGAAGGTAGCTGGAATTTTGATAGGCATCATATTGAATCCATAGATCAATTTAAGGAGTATTCTTTAGTATTTTGGTTTGTTTTGTTGTTTTCTTTTTAAATTGATAATTTAAATGCCCAAATATTAAGTGTACAGCTGGATGGAATTTTACATTTGCACGTACTAATGAAAACCTAGGTCAAGATACAAAGCATCCTCTCAACATGGGACATGACTCCCGGGGATGAGACTTCCTGACCCAGAGGGATTGTTACCACGTGCCAAAAAGCAAGGCATCTGGAAAAAGACCTTGGCCAAAAGGTGGAAATGGTAAATACAAATAAGTTTTTATGGCTAAGCGATTTCAAAATGGGTCTGGAGGTCTTTCCAGAGATTACGCTTGTACTTGTCTCAGCAGGATCTCACTGCCACAGTAAACAGTGCCACAAGCAGCGGGGCTCCTGAGGGTTCTAGAGACATCTAGACACTGTAAACAGGGCAGACAGGCTTAGGAATTCAGCATCTTGTCAAGGGGCCTTATTTTGGAATTTATGCTCCCCAGTGTAACAGAGTTAGAATCACTTATAGTTTTCCTACACCTGACTCTTCTGCCCTTTTTATTTGAACCTATAATTAGCAGTATACTTGTTAAATACATGTTCCAGAGACTTAAATTTTTGGTCTGTTCATATGCTGGTTGAGCCCTGAACCTCAGCAGAGTTGCAACACCTACTCCACCGGGAATCTGTGTTTCTTTTTGTTGCATCATCTTGTGGTGTCAACTCTCTGTGTGGGCGGCGCCATTCCTGGGCAGGCTGCACTTTCTTTCGTGCTGGGTGGCTCTCCTTATGGGGCGCACTCCTTGCGTGTGGGGCTCCCCTATGTAGGGGACACCCCTGCGTGGCACAGCATTCCTTGCGTGCATCAGCTAACCAACTAACGAGGAGATGATGATGGACAGTGCCCATCCCAAGGAACAGAGAGTGCCTGCTCCTGCAAGAAGACAGTTCCATCCATCTGCCTCGTGGAGTCTGAGTCCCCTCTCAATTAGAAACAGAGTGAGCATCACCATCTCAGAATCCTCAAGATTGGAGAATGTACAATGGACTAAGGAAGACTTAGTGCTATCCTATTATAGAATTATCACTATTCTAGCAATTTTTGTTATTGATATAGAGGCAGTGGTCACCAGAGGTTCTGAGGGGAGGGAGAGGGAAGATTAAGTGTAACATGGGGGCATTTTCAGACATTGGAATTGTTCTGCGTGACACTGCAATGATGGATACAGGCCATTACCTATTTTGTCATAACCTATAAAATTGTGTGGTGTAAAGTGTAAACTATAATGAATCTACAGTCCACGGTTAGTATCATTGCTTCAATATGTGTTCATCAACTGTAACAAATGTACGACACTAATGAAAGATGTTAATGTGGGAAAGTGTGGGACTTTCCCATCCAGACTAACCACTCTTTTAACACCATAGTTGAGGTTTCCCTGCTCTAGAACCTCATAAAATAGAACCACGCAGCATGTGCTCTTTTTTGCCAGGATTCTTTCCCTTCTGTCATGTTTGTGTGTTCTCAGCATCTCTCCGTTATCTTACGGTAATAAGTATCCTCTTTCCTGCAGGGAACTCACTCCATGTGACTTGGGAGACATTTGACCCACACCAAACCAACTCCCCTATCACACTGAATAGTTTTTAAATGGTCCTGTGGCCCAAGCCCAGCCAATCAGGTTTCACCATCTCCTCATTCCCCCCAGACATTCGTGCTGGCTCTTTCACTCACCACTCTCTCTCTGTTTGGAATTGCTTAGCTGTTAGAGTCTGGAGCATCCAGTCAGCTTGTCAGCCACACACAGAGAGACTGTCTGAGATTTAAAAAGAGAAACGGCTCTGATTTATACCCTTGGATCCAGCTGCACCTAAAGTCAGCCTTACCCCAAACTACTGCAACCCCAGACTTCCCAGCTAGAGGAGCCTATGAATGTACTTTTAGTTTTGCTTAAGCTAAGTTGAATTGATTCTAGAACGCACAAAGGAAAGAGTCAGACTTGTTCGAACCTCATGGCCCTTCCTCCCACATGTACATTGCTTCTCAAGGGGTCCTAGGGTCCTAGCCTGGGGGACAGAAAACTTCCAGGAAGAAACCTCCGTGGATTCATGTCCAGCAGTTTGAGGTCATGCTATCTCCCTAGAGTGCATGAAGCATAAGTGCCACAGCTTCAGGATTAATCCAGACAGGTCTGGTGCTGTGTTTTTATAACCTATTAGTAGAGAAAAATGTTTTGGGGAGGCACCCAAAGCAGAACTGGAATTGATATCAGAGATCTACTGCGTTCTGGTAATGATAAACTAGATTTTTCATACCAAACTGCCTTTTGAAAATTATTTAAAATGCTGGAAAATATTATTTTCAAGTACGAAAGAGCAGACAAGATAGCTAGGAATTTTCTGGATAAAACTGAAGGAAAGGGGGCAATTCAAAGCGGTCAGTGTAACATGGAAGGTGCTTATGCTCTGAGAGCAACATGGGGTTGAACCACACAAATTGAGGGGACAGAAATCAAGGCTCAGCTACACCCTTCCCCCCAGGACAATTCCCAAGTCCTGAAAATGTCCCCAGGTTACACCTGTTTTTCTCTCTCCCTTTCCTCAGAACTTCCAATGGCCACTGCCTCCATATCAATGATATAATTTCTTCCATTTGTAGAATTACAATAAGTCTATAGTAGAATACCGGTAAGTCTACTGTAATCTATAATTCATTCCCCAGTCCTGAGGGCTCTGGGATGGTGATGCCCACTCCATTTCTGATTGAAAGGGGGCTTAGATCCCACGGGGCACACGGATGGGACTATCTTGCTTGCAGATGCAGACGCTCTCTGTTCCTTGGGATGGGCGTTGTCCATCATCATCTTGTTAGTTGTCCTGGGAAAGTCCAATGAACTGGAGAATAGGAGCTGCAACTCTGTTGAGATTCAGGGCCCAATGGCATGTGGAGTGCCCAAAGATTTAAGTTTCTTGGACATACAACTATCAACTCTAGTACTAACTACAGGTTCAAATAGAAGGGGCAGAAGAGCCATGTATAGGGAAATCACATCTGAGTCCAACTCTGTCACACTGGGGAGCATAAATTCCAAAGTAGGGCCCACCATCAGAGCACCAAACTTGTAAGCTATCTGCCTTACCTATAGTGTCTGGATGCCTCTGGAGCCCTCAGGAGTCCTGCTATTTAAGGCAATATTTACTTTGGCAGTGAATGAGATCCTGCTAAGACATGCATAAGCATAACCTCTAGAATGAACTCCCAACTCACTTTGAAGTCTCTTAGCCATATAAACTCATTTATCTTTACCTTTTCCCCCTTTTGGTCGAGGCCTTTTACCAGTTGCACAGCTAGTTGGTGCCTGGTAGTAATCCCTTGGTGCCATGGAGACTCATCCCTGGGAGTCATGTCCCATGCTGGAGGGAAGGTAATTCATTTATATGCTGAGTTCAGCTTAGAGAGACCACACTTGAGCAACAAGGAGGCACTCATAAGATAACACTTAGGCACCCTATAATACTAGGCTAAGTTTCAGTTTCAAAAGTAAAGGTTCAAAAGTGCAGTCATCAATATCAAGGGTACGTCAATGGACCATCCTCCTTCACTAGTCATTGCCCCTGTACTCGGGGGAATCTTGCTGTTCCATTAGAGAATGTGGCAGAGCTCCCCAGGATGGGAATTTGATATTCTTTTGGTTATTATGTGGCTCTCCACCCACTGAGACAATGCCCATGAACATTTGAACACATTTGTATCCTTATAGGGATGCCCCAGGTGAACCTCCTTCCATGCACCCCCCATGACCACACCAATGATCCTCCTCTGTCAGAGCTGTAACACTTCTGTGATCCAACGCTTCTCTGAAATTGAAGCCGATAAACTAGCCAATTACAATTAATAAGTAAATGAAATAGTAATGACAGTTGTAAAAATAAGAAATAAAACATAAAAATTAAAAATGTTTTGAATAGTAAAAATAATGAGAAAAATATTTTTAAAATTTATTGTTATTATGTCTTTCATCATTGTATGTCTTATATGTACACTGACATTTTCTTCTCTTTATTTCTCTGTGTCTTATTTTTTTCATTTTGTCTTCAAAGCTTTACGTTACAGAAAAGTGGCAAACAGAATATAGGGGATTCCCATACATCCAGCATCCCTCCCCCTTTTCCCTCTCCCCTATTAGTAACATTTTACATGTGGATGGTACATTTGTTACAATTGATGTGCAGATATTGAAACATTGCTTCTATCCGTGATCAATGATTTACATTATTGTTTACATTTTGGACCATACAGTTTTATAAATTTTTATGACATCTAACGTAGCCTGTATCCATCATTGCAAGGTCATGTAGTACAATTCCATCACCCCAGAAATGCTCCCACGTTCCATCTATTCTATTTCTCCCTCCCTCTTAGGACTCAGGCAACTGCCAAGGTTCACTCCTTGAAGAACAAGATCCATGCTTACTTGCAACAACATTGAGGACTTGACATACTGGCCTGTCCTCTCATTAGGCACTGCCTTTGCTCTCAAGAGACTCCCACCCCTCTATCTGAGGACGAAGCAGACTCCCCAGGCTGGGAGCCCAACGCCTTCCCACTCATTACGTGGCGCTTCACCCCCGATACAACACGCTATGACGAGATGCTCACTCACACGCTCCCTACAGACCTGCCCAGGTGCGCCCTCTCCCACATGCCCCACACATCAAACCAGAAACCCTCCCCTGCCGTATTTTCCACAAGAACATTCCCCACATTGTAGCTTCAACCACATACCACATATCCCCAGAGTTCACCTGGGACAGCAACACTTCAGCTCTATCACCCTATTTTAACTATTATGATTTTTTAAATCTCCTCCAGTGCAATCCTACTCCCTGTTAAAATCATGTTTTTAGTGGAGCAGAGATTTGATGTGGCTGGTTTTCAAATATTTTGTACGTTGGAAGCATAGACGGCTTAGCAGAGACTTCCGTTCATTAATTTTAGCTTTCTGCTGTGGTTTCAGCAACACAATGAATTTTTTAAAAAGTAAAACAAAACAAAACAAAAACTAAGAATTTTTAAGGAGAGGAAAAGGACAGAAGATGATTTTGGGATGGGGAGGAATATTCTTTGGATTTAGTATTTATAAAAAGAAACAATCTTCCTATAAAAAATGAAAAAAAGGACATATGGGATACACTTTTCTAAAATAGCTACTTTGTTCATCCTTTCTATATAAGTAAAAGTTATGTTATCAACAGTAAATATCACTAATCCAATCACAGTAATTGATAGCTTGGAATTACTCATTTATTCTTCAATAAGAACACAAAAATGGGCAAGTGACAAACCTTCTGTGCCTCTGTTTCCTCATAGGTATAATAGGGATAATAATACTACTTTATATGAGATTGTTGGGAATAGTGAGTTAAGACATGTAAAATGCTTAGAATAACGCCTGCCACACAGAAAACACAATATAAGTGTTAGCTAGTGTGGTGGATTGAAACTGTTATATACCCCAGAAACACAAGCTCTTAAAGCTAATCCGTTCCTGAGGCGTGAACCCAGTGTGAACAGGATGAGATTTCTGATGAGAGTTCTCCAGTTAAGGTGTGGCCTGCCTCACTCAGGGAGGGTTTTAATCTCATTACTGGAGTCCTTTATAAGCAGAATGAAATTCAGAGAGATAGCGAGAAAGCGGAAGGAAGGAAAGAAGGAAGGAAGGGAGAGAGGGAGGGAGGAAAGAGAGAGAGAGGGAGAGAGGGAGGGAGGAAGCAGCAGCCAGAAGCTAAACATCACGGGAAACTGAAGAGGCAGGAGAGACCAGAGACGGTGTCATGTGCCCTGCCATGTGACGAACGGAGGGCCCAGGATCGGGAGCAGCCAGCCCCAGAACGCCACAGGCTTGGGGGAGAAAGTTTCATCACCTTGGTGATGCCTTGATTTGAATGTTTTCCTAACCTCAAAACTGCCAGTGAATAAATTCCCATTATTACCTATTTCCTGGGCTGAGCAGTCCAGGAAAATAAAACAACTATTCTTGTCATTCATTTGTGAATTTACAGAGAACCTATTATCTTTCCTATCCCTATAAACAAGCTTTACAAACAAAGATTTTATCCTTTGTTAATAGTTTATTTTTTCCATGCCCATTTCTCGTTCCTTTGAACAGAAGATTTTCTGAAAGGAAGTCTTTTCATAACTACCATCTCTACCCCTATATTAGTCAGCCAAAGGCGTGCTGATGCAAAGAACCAGAAATCTGTTGGTTTTTATAAAGGGTATTTATTTGGGGGCAGAATCTTAAACACAGAGCCCTAAGAGTCCAACTGAAGGTATTATACATAGAGGTACTGTCTTGCCCAAAGTCATTTGCCACGTGTTGAAGCAAGACGGGGGATGAAGTCTGCGAGGATTCAGCCTACCTCTTTCCTCCGAAGGCTCCGTGGCCCCAGCTTCTTCAAATCTCAGCTGTAGGCTGGCATAGGCTCGTTTCTCTCCCCAGGGCTCGTTTCTTTCCGGGCTCAGCTGCTCTGTTCTCTTCACAAGGTCAGCTGTCGACCGTCAGGGTCGTGACTGTCCCGGGGCCTCTGCTGTGCCATGGAGCCATCTCTGCTCCTCGGTGTTCTTCTCCTGCGTGTATCTACTCATGCATGGGAGTCTGGTTTATCAGCCCACCAAGGGGCTGGGACTCAAAACTGAGTCACACTCTGACATGGTTGAATCAAAGCTCTAATCCTAACATAATTGAATCAGATTTCTCAGCTAAATCGAATACAGTCAAAGGGTTGTCATGCCCAGAGGAACAGACCAGTGTATAAAAATAATCTCTCTTTTTGGAATTCATGATCTCGAACTACCACCCGTGACTGCTGGTTCACGCCTGTGGCCTCTGCACTGTGAATCCTGACTCTGGTCCCCTCTGGGACCTGCACCCCTGAAAGTCACTGAACACCCCAGAGCCCAGCTACAAGCTTCCATGGACCTTCTCCTTAATATCTTGGAGGCACTTGGCCCCTGGCATGTATAGTTCTTGGGGCTTCTCTGATACTAACCAGTGGTGAGTCCTTCCATCTTGTCGACACTTTGTCTTTTCTTTTGTCCCAAGAGCAAGGTTTTCAAAGATCAGCACTCAACTGCCTTCTCTTCTTTTGTCTGTGCCCGCTCTTGTGGGGGATAGCATCCATTTCACAGGGTCAACCACCACCACTGCGAGAGGGGGATTGGCCTTTAGCACCTAAGAGCGTGGGCTCAGGGTCCGACTGCCTGGGCTTAAATCCAGGCACCATGACTCACGAACTGTATGATTTGGGCGCATAAAGTAATCTCAAGGTGCCCTAGTTTTCCCATCTGCTAAATGGGGATAATAATAGAAACTACCTCATATGTTCATTGGAAGCATTAAACGAGTTAACAAAAGCCCTGAGAAGAGTGCCAGGCACACAATAAGTGATTTGGAAGTGTCTGACTGCTCTTCACTCCCATCGTAAGAAAATATCCCAACTACCCATTTCCTACAGATTAAATTCCAAAAGGCATTGCAGGCTCTCCATTTGCCAAAATCCTTATTCTGTATTATTCACAGCAAATAGTTTAACAAGCATTGGGTAGCGGTGAGATTCGTTAGCATGTGCCTTTTGACTCTGACTGGGGACCTTGGGGACTGTGTTCTGTGTGTGCTTATGTGTGTGAGTGTGTGTGTTTGCAAGCTCTCATAGCGAGGTTCGTAGAGCTCCACCCTTAGGAATACAGATATGCAGAAAGAGTACTTCTAGGCTTTCATTTGCACCGATCAGTGTAGTAACATGTACAGATTAATCCCAACCCTTTTGAAGCAGGCTAGTAAGATAGGGCATCAGTAGATGGACCTGGAACCTGGCAGAGAGTCCACGTGGACATCAGTAACCCCCAAGATGGCTGCTGGAGGACCCCACCCCCAAGATCTGCCATCCAGAACAAAGACTTTTTCCAGAAGTCAGGAGAAGCCCTGGACTTTATCATTTGGCCCTCATGGGGGATTGATGGGTGAGGTAATCAACCAAAACAGCAAACAGCTGAACCCTCCCCTGCCATTAGCAAAGGGGTGGGATAATTAACAGTTCAAACAGGCAGGCACAGAGCCTAAGCTCGCGCTTTCTCGTGTACTCTCTCGCCCGTGGACCCACCCTGCCCTCTGTGCTCCACTCTCACTGTTTTTCCTCTGCCACATGGCCATGTAAGTAAACCTGGGCATTTACAATCTATAATAGGAATTGTAGCCTGTAAATCAGCCCTCTTTATCACTTTTCACCGCCTTCCTCTCTACCTGGGACCCCTGATCTGTTATTTTCTCCCATTTCTCATCCTTTCCTGCCTGAATAAATTACTGGCCTAGCTCACCCGACATGCTCTTGAAATTCATTTCTGTAGCATAGTCAAAGAACCTAGATAAATCTGGTAACACTGCTGTTGATAACAGTGAAGAAAAAAACTTTCCAAATTAGAAACCAAGTTATTTTTGGCCAAAATATTTAAATAAATTATGTTCCTGGTTGCTGGCAGGATGCCAGTATTTCCATTATAAAATGTGAATCAAATCCAGATGCCATAAGGTAGAGTTCACTCTTGCCTACTACGGCCTTTGAATTCAAGGATTCATATGCCCTGATTCCTCACAGGGTATTACACAATTTGTACGGAAACAGGGGTAAAGTCAGCTGACTCATTGAACTGATTATGACATGACAGCATACAATAAATTAGAAGACAAACCCATATGGGAAAGTCAGGTTGCAAAAACTAATCATTCTTACATACGCACTTGTTTTACCTCTGCAGCTATTTTGAGTGCATACTGCAGTTTAATTTTCGAAGACTCCTAGGATCTTGTAAAGGATCTGTTTAGAATTTGTTCCTTCATTCCAGCAAAGTCCTATGCTTTCTCAAAGACCAGTTCAAGTCACACCTATCATGAATTTCCCCCAAAAACTTTATTTAGCCCTGGCCCACACTCTTCCCACTGGCTCGTCATCATAATCACTATTATTGACTGAACTGTGTCTTCCCTAAAAAGATATGTCCAAGTCCTAACCCTCTAGTCTCAAGAATGTGAACTTATTGGAAACAGGGCTTTGAAGATGTTATTAGTTAAGACGAGGCCAAACTAACCCAACAAGACTGGTATCCTTATAAGGAAAGGAAATTGGGACACAGACAGACAGAGAAGACAGGCATGTGATGGAGGAGAGATTGAGTTATGCCACCAATGAAGAATGCCATGGGATTGCTGGCAAACCCCTACCAGAACCCTGCAGACTTCAGGAGAGACATGGCCCTGCCAGCACTTTAGCTGCAGACTTCTAGCTCCAGAACTGTGAGGCAATAAATTTCTGTTGTTTTGAAGCACCCCATTTGCGGTACCCTGTTATAGCAGACTGAAGAACAAAGACAGTCACCTAATGAATTTTTGGAAACACAAGCACAAAACACCCACCAGATTTCCAGGCCGTACTTCTAAAGATTCCCATTAGGCATGTTGAGAGTGGAGCCCAGTAAAAGTTTCCTAGGGATGATGGTTATCAGACAGATTTAGAAGCCACTGGTCTATCTCAGTCATCTGGGATTATCAGGAGTGCAGTAGGTGAGTTTTGGAAATGTTGACCTTGCCCAAGACCCCTACTCTGAGATCCATTGCCCTATCCACAAGGGTGGGTCCTGACAACCATGGTTTTACTACATGGCTTCCTCCTAGGCCAGCGTGATTTGAATAAGAGAAGGCTTTGGACATAAGCCAGACCACATTTCCTCTCATTTTATTTGAACTGAGAGCCACTGAGATCAAAAGAGTTGGGAACTGCATTACCTACAGAGGAGCATCAGACTTAAGGTCCACAAATCCCACTGCTAGACTCCTGGTCTCCCTGGTCCTGAGGGCCACTGTGCTCAACTCTTCTTTGAATTTACAAAAGTCTCTGCATTAGTTTCCTAGGGCTGCTGTAAAAAATTGCCACCAACAATGACTCAAAACAATGGAAGTGTATTTTCTCCCTGTTCAGGAGGCCAGAAGTCTACCAAAGCCTCAGCAGGGCTGGTTCTTTCTGGAGGCTCTGAGGGAGAAACCATCAGCAGTCTAAGAAAACACACAGATGCCAAAGAAGAGAGGACCTTTTTTCCTCATTGTAGCAGTTTGATATGGTTATGAATTCCAAAAATAGATATTGGATTAGGTTTGTAATCCGATCTGTACCTGGGCCTGAATAAGTTATGATTAGCGCTTTGATTCAGCCACATCATTAGGGCACCAAAGGGTGGGGACTCACAGATAAAAGGCATGGCAAAGGACAGAGTTGAGGGTTCTTAATGTTGGTGTTTTAATATTGGAGTTTGATGCTGAAGTCTTAAACTGAAGTCCCGGGGAAAGAGAGGGAAAGCCTAGAGAGCCTCATAGACTACAGCTGATCTTGTAGAGAAAACAGAGAAACTGAGCCCAGAGGAACACAGGAAGCCTGACCCCTTGCAGACGTCAACAGCCATCTTTCTCCAACACGAGGAAATAGACTTTGGTGAGGGAAGTAACTCATGCTTCATGGCGTGCTAACTGTAAGTCCCTACCCCAAATAAATACCCTTTATAAAAACCAACCAATTTCTGGTATTTTGCATAAGCACCCCTTTGGCCGACCAACACAGAATTTGGTACTGAGGAGTGGGGACGTGCTTTTGCAATTATCAAAATGCTGAAACATTTTATAAATGGCTAAGGGGTATTTTTTTGAGGAATCATGAGATGCTTGATGGAAAAGGCCTAGATCACTTTGAAGAGACTGTTGATAGCAATATGGATGCTAAAGAGACTTTTTATGATGCCTTAGAAGTAAATGATGAAACCATTATTGGAAATGGAGGAAAGGCAATCTATGTTTAAAAGTTGCAAAGAACTTAGCAAGATTAACTCCTGGTGCTCTATGGAAGGCAGAATTTGAAAATGGCAAGTCTGAGCATTTAGCTGAAGAAATTTCCAAAGTAAACCCAGAGAATGCGACTTGGCTTCTGCTTGCAGCTTATAGCAAAATGCTAGATGAGAGAGATATACTGAGGTCTGAACTGTCAGGCACAAAGAAAACAGAAACTGATTCTGGAAATTCCAAGCCTCTGGCAATCAAGCTCTCAGATGAAAGTGCCCCATTGGAGGACTTAACTAAATTTGGAACTTGTAAATCAGGTTTGAAGATGCAGTTATCTAGGAAAGACTTGTGGAAATCTTATTGTCTGATGGCTTAGACCCCTGCTTCCTGAATGCCAAACCAACAAGCTTTTTGAGAGAGCTGTATGAACAAAACCACTGTCAACTTGGAACAAAAGGGACATGGAAAGGAGGGTTTGAAGGGGAAACAACTTCAAGAGGAAAACCTCGAAAGCTGAGATCTGGAATTAGGACATCACCTTGGGCCAAGAGAGGAACCCCACCTCTCACCACATGGATTTTGAGGGGCACATTTACAGAGAGGGTGAGTTTGCCCCAGCAGTTGAAGAGGGTGGATGTTCCCACCTGATGTTCTGAGAGAGTTTTCCCACCCCAGGGTACAAAGAAGGTGGAGCATATTCTCCAAGGATTAGGGCGGTTAAGGTCAGCACCCCACAGGTCTGAGATGGGTAGACCTGTCCCCCAAAGGTTAGAGAAGGCCAGGTGGTCAACCCATTGCTCTGAGAGGGTTGAGCCTGTATGCCAAAGGTTAGGGAGAAAAATGTCTTCACATTACTGTGCCAGGGGGGTTAAGACTCTCACCCAAAGATTGGGTAGAGTGTGGCCATCACCCCAACACTCTTGGAGGGAGAGGTCTGGAGCTTGGTCAACACCCAGATGCTTGATGAGGGTGGAACCAAGAAAAAGGCCATTGGACAAGCGTGTGGAAAGGGTGGGTTCTCATAAGGCACCAAGGAGAAGAAACCATCATCTTAAGAATGACTGTCAGACTGAAATCAAGTGGAGGATGCCCTGCACGTTTACCGAACTGTAGAGGACCCGTGACTCATGTTTCCCTTCCAATTTTTCCTTATTGTGATGAAAATGTTTATCCTTTGTCTATTGATTTGTGTATTGGAAACAGATAAATTGTTTTGTAAGTTTCAGGGGTCTATAGCAGACAGGACTTTGCCCCAAGACAAACTGTATTTCTTTAAAATGATTGTGATATGATTTAGTACTTGCATTGTTACTGATAAAAGGTTTTCTTTGAATATTGTAATGTCTTTCTGGAATCAGAGGGTGGAATGTAGCAGTTTGATATGGTTATGAATTTCAGAGATATTGGATTAGGTTTGTAATCTGATCTGTACCTGGGCCTGATTGAGTTATGATTAGGGCTTTGATTGGGCCACGTCATTGGGGCATTGAGTCCTCACCCTTTGGTGGGTGTGGACTCACAGATAAAAGGCATGGCAAAGGACAGAGGTGAGGGTTCTTATTGTTGGAGATTTGATGTTGAAGTTTGATGCCTAAGTCTTAAGCTGGAGCCCTGGGGAAAGAGAGGCAAAGCTCTAGAGAACCTCATAGACTACAGCTGATCTTGTAGAGAAAACAGAGCAACTGAGCCCAGAGAAACCCAGGAAACCTGAACCCTTGCAGACATTGGCAGCCATCTTGCTCCAACATGTGAAAATAGACTTTGGTGGGGGAAGTAACTTATGATTTATGGCCTGGTATCTGTAAGCTCCTACCCCAAATAAATACCTTTTATAAAAACCAATCAATTTCTGGCATTTTGCATCAGCACCCCTTTGGCTGACTACTACACTCAGTGTTTAAATTAGTCTGCATAAAGAACTCCGAAAGAGGGAAATGGACTTTGGCCGAGTAGTTAGGGCATCTATCTACCACATGGGAGGTCCCCGGTTCAAACCCTGGGCCTCCTTGACCCGTGTGGAGCTGGCCCACGCGCAGTGCTGATGCGCGCAAGGAGTGCCCTGACACGCAGGGGTGTCCCCCGCGTAGGGGAGCCCCACGCGCAAGGAGTGCGCCCATAAGGAGAGCCGCCCAGCGCAAAAGAAAGTGCAGCCTGCCCAGGAATGGTGCCCCCCACACTTCCCGTGCTGCTGACGACAACAGAAGCGGATAAAGAAACAAGACGCAGCAAATAGACACAGAGAACAGACAACAGGGGGAGAGGGGGAATTAAATAAATAAATAAATCTTAAAAAAAAAAAAAACAACTCCGAAAGAGTTGGCTGGGGTCATAGGACCACCCCTAGACCAATCATTGCTTCAAGGTGAGTGGGCCTTCAGATTGGCCAGCCTGGGGCACAGACTCACCTGCTTTGGGGGACCATGCAGCCTAACCAGAACCCGATGGAATAGAGGAGAGCAAGTTTCTGAAGGGAAGGAATGTTGGGTAGATCATATACCTGCTATATAACTCCAGCCCCTCAATATTATTATATTTCATTCTGGTTCCAAATCTGAAGGTAAAATAAAATTTGTCAGCATTCCCATAGATGATGAAATTCACAGAAAATTGGTCCCTAAATACCCTCTCTTCCAGAGACTTAGTCGTGAGGCTCTTACTCCCTATTAATAAATAATACAAATGATCAGATAGAGGACATAAATCTTAGTCTCCCAGTCCAAAAATTATTTTATCCATAAAAACGACTGCCTCCATCCGAAGAAACGATAGTTGTTCACATTCACATGGCACTTTGCACATTCATGTCTATTATCAAAATTTTAAACACAGTAACCTTGGGAGGTAGGCAGGTGTTATCCCTATTCTAAGGATTTGGAAAACTGAAGAACAGAGCATTTAAGCCATTTGCCTTAGGTCACATGGTCCTTTAGTGGCAGAGCCTGCTTGGGAATCCAGGCCCATCCAAGTCCTCATCCATCTGACTCTGTGCTTATTTTAATAGCCCATTCTGGTATCTCCCCAAAAGTCAGATTATCCTCCTTCAAATTGCACTTTCCCCTCAACCAGCCTCTCCATTACATATAAGTACTCTTCTGTTGGCATAACGCTATTTTGAACTTTTGTCTCACAAATACAAATTTTCTTCCCTGGAAGCACATATTTTCATTCAGAAGAAACGTAAAGGGAAGCAGACTTGGCCCAATGGATAGGGCGTCCACCTACCCCATGGGAGGTCCGCGGTTCAAACCCCAGGCCTCCTTGACCCGTGTGGAGCTGGCCCATGCGCGGTGCTGATGCACGCAAGGAGTGCCCTGCCACGCAGGGGTGTCCCCCCGCGTAGGGGAGCCCCATGCGCAAGGAGTGCGCCCCGTAAGTAGAGCTGCCCAGCGCGAAAGAAAGTGCAGCCTGCCCAGGAATGGCGCCACACACACGGAGAGCTGACACAACAAAAAGAAACACAAGATTCCCGTGCTCCTATAAGGATAGAAGCGGTCACAGAAGAACACACAGTGAATGGACACAGAGAGCAGACATCTGGAGGGCGGGGGGGGGGGGGGGGGGAAGGGGAGAGAAATAAATAAAAAATGAATCTTTTTTTAAAAAAAAGAAAGAAAAAATTAAGAAAAAAAAAGAAATGTAAAGTTCAGTATTTTTGTGGCGAAATCTTTGTTCTTTCTTGGAAAAAAAGGAAAAATAGGGTGCTTTGAAGTTTTCCTCTCGCAGTGAGAGCAAAAAACAAAGTGTGGCTCCTTCCTCCTTTGCCGCTTTGAGAAAAGAGGGGCCGGGAGGATCCGTGGGGAGCGAGGACGGCCCGCGCGGGGCTGACCGGTGGGGCATGCCCACGCGGCGGGGCCCAGCGCAGGTGAGTGCGGGCCCCCGGGCCGTCCCGCGCAGCTGGCCAGCGGGAACAGCGCGGAGAGCCCGCCGCAGCCCCCAGGACAGGGGGGCGGAGGAGCAGCTGGAGACGCCAGCGCGACCCGGCGCGGGGCCTCTCAGGGCACGTCTCTCTCCTCTGATTCCTCAGTCAGCGCTTTCTACTGGCCTGGCTAAACCCGCATGTCCTGAAACACTTCCGTGCGACAGAGCCAAGCCCCTGGAAGACGCGGTGTGTTCTGACAGCACCGCGAGGAGAGGCTGTTTTTCCACAACACGGTTGGTTCCCACTGTTCACCTTAATGCCGGGCCCACGCGATCGCAGCGGAAACCCAGCGGCCGCGTCCCCAGCCCACGGCGCGGGGAGCCAGCGCTCCCCACCCGGAGTCCTCGTGGCGCAGGAGGAGGGCCGGCGCGTCCCCAGCACCCTGCGCTCCTCCACCCGCCACGGGCCTGCCTCCCCCGGCCGGCTCTCCTCTGCCTCGGTCCCCGCTGCCCAGGGCAGGGGGTCTGCCACGTTGCAACGGAGATCAGCAAGTAGTGAGGACTGCTACAGCCTTACGCAGATGCCTGGTTTCTTTCGGTGTAGTATAAACTGACCGGAGGCTGCCATCGGAAACGGCTGACACTGCCTGGGGCGACCCCATGCTCCGAATTGAAATTCAAACACCGTTCTCGTGGGGACGTGCTGGTGCGCGATACATTTATTAAGCAATGCACGGGGTAGTGTGGGCTTAGCAAGGGGTCCGTGGTCGTCCCCAGCGAAAAGCCTGCCGCAGTGACGATGCCACGAGCGTGAGCGCCTGCCGCCGCGCCGCTCGCTCCAGGCGGACGGCCCCTGCGTGCGAGCAGCTCCGCGTGCGCTGTGGTGACTGCAGCCAGCCCGTCCCCTCGGGGGTGAGCCCCTGTTGAAACGGGGCGCCCTGCCCGCCTCTGAAACCCGCACCCTTGTGGCTGGCCCGCTTCCGTGCCGCGCCCCCCGACGCCCGGACTCCCGAGGGTTGCTTGTGGCTGTGATAACCTCGGAACGCATCCTGGTTTGGGGCCCGTTCCCACCCCGGCCGCCCCTTCGCGTGCGTTCACGAGGGCGCGGGCCGGCGCGCTCCGGGCGCTCGCGAGCATCATGCGCTCAGCCGCTGTTCTAGATGACAGGCCTGCTGCGGGGCCTGGGGGCCGCGGCCCCCGTGCTAGAGCAGACCCGCGCTGTCTCCCCGCGCAACGCCAGCGTCTCAGGAATTGCTCTTTCCCCCGCTGGGGAGGCGTGAGCCGGCTTTTGCTGGGTGTAGTGGCTTCCTCATTCCTGGCCATTCCCCTGGTCAGTCCCCATGCTTCCCTGCCCCCTGCTCCCGTGGGCTGTGTCCCCTGGCCGTGCGCCCTGTGCTGGAGACCGTCGCACAGTGCTAACGCGCATTCAAGGACGTGAGCATCATGCTCCTTTCAGTCTTACTCTCGCCTCTCCCGAGGCTCGGGAATTCATTCCCAAGGAAAACCGTTCATTACTTTCAGGGTTATCATGAAGGCCTCCTCACTGAAAAGAAATTAATAAATTTGTATATTCAAATGTCTTGTCTTTCTGGGCCACAGACTTAAAGACTCTACCACTTGAACCCTCCGAATGATCAAGTTATTTCCTGACCTCTTCTGCATTATAATGGTTGAAAACAGACTTTCAGTTACGGGCCTTAGTTTTAATTTTGGTATTCTAATCGTGATAAATTATCCCTCATTTGGAAACTTGAACATCAGATCTCCTATCAGCAACCTGTAAGTACTCACATTTAATTAAAAACCACTGGGGAAGACATCTCTTTAATGCTTCTATTAATCTAGTATTAACCTCTTATGCATAAAGTAGTTCTAGCCTTTAGGAATAAAAAAGACTCTTATCTTCCCTGTTTTCTGTGAAACCCACCAATTTCCATTAGTGACTCTTGGTGTTTGTTCTATGTTCCTTTGAATAATAATAGTCCATTTGTTTATTATATACTATTTGAAAACTTGCCCATGAAAATGACCTGAGAGACCAGTGGGGAATGCAGTGATATTTCATTAAAGGTAGCAAGTCAGTATTAGTCTTTCTCTCTCTTCCCTACATCACAAATTTCCGTTTAAATGATATACAATATATGATTTAAAGAATAAATCTGTAACAGAGCAGGGAAAGAAAAACGGGTGTTTTCAATGGAGCAGAATATTTTTTCGACTTTCTGGAGTGTTGAAGGAAGATGACATCAGATTTATGAAGGAAATCAGGCGTTGCTCTAGGAATGCCACTCAGCAGGGCATGTGAGGAGGCCGTTGGGAGTGAAGCATTTCTCCCAAAGGAAGTCCCAGAGAAACTCCAAACAGGATCAACACTGACAACTCAGACATTAGTTGAAAGACGGTGGGCAGGATAGCTGGATTGTCACGCCTCCCTGCTGCTTTGCATATATAAGCTCCCTGCATATCAGTAAGAGAAGGATAAAGAGTCAAGCAGAAATATGAGTAAGAATATTAATAGTCCAAGGAATACAAATGGCCTTTAAGCACTTGAATAGATGCTCAAATTCACTAGCAGTCATTACTCGTTGAAAGACTGCTGCCGCTCTGTTTAAGGAAAGATATGCATGAATGAGCTCTCTTGGCAGAAGGTTAGAAGCACGACCTTTTGAGAACCTTTTGAGCAATTTGTCAGCACCCAACAAAAAGTCAAATGTACATAGTCTTTGATATAGCAATTCCTCATTTAGGATTTCTAGAACTGTTGATACATGCAGAAATATTTATGTACAAGAATATACCATGCAACATTGTTTGCAATAGCTAATAATTAGAAACAATCTAAATGTTAATCAGTAAGGAAATGGATAAATAAATTGTTTATTCATGCTATGGAATACTATTAAATATTATGTTGAAAAGAACTGACAGGGAAAGAGCCTCAGTATATTGTTAAATAAAAAATGTGTGTGCAGAACATATGAGTAGTATGATCCATTTATGTTTTTAAAATCCGCTAGCTTCAGAGTGGGTGTAGCTCAGTGGCTGAGCACCTGCTTCACAGGTACAAGGTCCTGGGTTCAATCTCAGGTAACTCCTTTTAAAAACAATCCACTAGTCGTACATACAGACATGTATGCATACATGCATATACAGATGTGCAAGTATGTGTGTGCATGTGTGTGTGTATGCAAACGCACAGAGAAGGTATACTGGCTAGGAAGGCTTCAGCTGCAAATAACTGAAATCTGCCTTCTGTGGTGTTGGGGATTGAATCATGTCCCCCAAGAAAAAACGTGTTCAAGTCCTAATCCCCTGTCCTGTGGGAGTGAACCCATTTGTAAATAGGACCTTAGAACATGTTCTTAGTTAAGGGGAGTCAAAGTTGAAAGATCCTGGGTTGAAAGAAGCCAAATAACAACGCTTAATCACCAAAGACAAGGTGAGTGTGGCTACCATAATGGACAGCAGAACTAAAGGAGCAGTCAAAAAGCCTGACTCACAGAGACCTAATGTAGATCACGGGGTACCTAGAAGTAAAATAGATGGGCAGCCCACTAAACTCTTATTTGATCTGTATTAGCAGAAGGGTTCTAGATCAAGGGAACAAAAGTCTAAGCTGAATCTCAAAAATGGAGAGTCACTGTCCCTCAGTCAATTCCCAGACTTCAGGTGGTTTACAGACCTAGAATGAAGGAAATGAAGAGAAGCCCAGGTCCCTTCGGGAACAACCCTGCTACTCTGCAAAATGTATCCTGTTAGTCTTCCTCCCAGCCTTCTCCAAAGGGACCTATGGCCTTTTACCAAGGTGACTGTGCACTAGGGAAAAAGAAACAATCTGACATCGGGGAGATTTTTAGATACTGGATCTGAAGTGGTGTTAATTCCAGAGACCCAAAATGTTAATGAGGTCCACCAATCCAAGCAGGGGCTTATGGTGGTCAGATGACCAATGGAGGTTTAGCTCAGGTCTCTCTCACAGTGGGTCCAGCGGGTCCCTGGACTGATTCTGTGGTTATTCCCCAGTTCCAGAATGTATGAATGGAATAGACATACTCAGCAACTGGCACTACCCCTGAAACCGGCTAGTAAGATAGGGAATCAATAGATGGATCTGGAACCTGGCAAGAGGTCCACATGGACATCAATAACTGCAAGATGGCTGCTGGAGGACCCTCCCCAAGATTCTGCCCCTCAGTACAGGATTTCCTCTGGAAGCCAGGAGAAGCCCTGGATGTTCCTCAAGGGCTTTATCATTGGACCCTCCCAGGGGCTTGGTGGGTGGGGTGATCAATCAAAACAGCAAACAGCTGAACCCCTCCCCTGCCATTAGCCAAGGGGTGGAGTCATTAATGGTTCAAAAAGCAGGCACAAGGCCTGAATTCGCACACTCTCCCTTTTGGACCCCAGTTCCTGCCCTCTGCACCCTGCTCTCACCGTTTTTCCTCTGCCTTAATGTCCTCACAAGTAAAACCTGGGCATTTGTAATCTATATTGGGAAATTGTAGCCTGTGAATCAGACTGCTTTATCACTTTTCAATCCCTTCCTCTTCACCTGGGATCCATGATCTGTTATTTTCTTCCATTTCTCTTCCCTTCCTACCTGAATAAATTACTGGCCTAATTCACCAGACATGCTCTTGAAATTCATTTCTGCCACATAGTCAAGAACCTAGATAAAATCCAGTAACATTCCCACATTGGTTCCATGGCTTGTGGAGTGAGAGCTATTATGGTGGGAAAGACCCCTGCCTAGTAAATTCGTTAATCAAAAGCAATACAACAGTCCTTGATAGCAGAGACTAGTGCCACCATCAAGGAACTGAAGGATATAGGGGTGGCGATTCCCACCACATCCCCCATTAAATTCTCCTATCTAGACTGTGCAGAAAACAGAGGATCTTGGAAAATGAGACAGTGTATTTTTGGATTATCATAAAATTAACCAGGTAGTGGCTCCAATTGCAGCTACTGTTCCAGATGCGATATCATTGCTTGAGAAAGTCAACACATCCCATGATATCTGGCATGCAGCTATTGATTTGGCAAATGCTTTCTTCTCTATATCTGTTAACAAAGACCACCCAAACACTTTGCTTTCAGGCAGCAGTACACCTTCACTGTCCTACCTCAAGGGTATATCAACTCTCCAGTCCTATGTCATAGTCTAGTCTAGAGGGACCTTGATCACCTTTCCCTTCCACAAGACATTACACTGGTCTATTATATTGATGACATTATGCTAACTGGACCTAATGAGCAAGAAGTAGCAACTACTGTAGACTTGCTGGTAAGGCATTTGCATGTCAGAAGGTAGGAGATAAATCCAACAAAAATTCAGGGGACTTACACCTCAGTGAAATTTCTACATGTCCAGTCGTGTGGGGCATATCAAGAAGTCTCTTCTAAGGTGAAGGATAAGCTGTTGCATTTGGGCCCTTCCTATGACCAAAAGAAGCACAACTCTTACTTAACCTCTTTGGATTTTGGAGACAACATATTCCTCGTTTGGTTGTGCCACTCTGGCGCATTTATCGAATGACCTGAAAAGGTTAGGTTCTGAGTGGAGATGAAAAAAGAAAGGCTCTGCAATAGGTCTAGGCTGCTGTGCAGGCTGTTCTACTACTTGGGCCATATGATCCAGCAGATCCAATGGCGCTGGAAGTTGCCGTGGCAAATAGAGTTGCTGTCTCTGGAGCTTTGGCAGGCCCCTATAGGGGAATCACGGCACAGACTCTTAGGATTTTGGAGCAAAGCCCTGCCATCCTCTCCAGATAACCACTCTCTTTTTGAGAAACAGCTTTTTGCCTGATGCTGGTTCTTGGCAGAGACCAAACACTTAACCGTGACCACCAAATTACCATAAGACCTGAGTTGCCCATCATAAACTGTGTTTTGTCTGACCCACTAAGCCACAAAGTTGGGTATGTAGAGCAGCACACCATCATCAAATTGAAATAGTATATATGAGATTGGGCTCTGAAGACCCTGAAGGCACAAGTAAGTTACATGAGAAAATGGCCCAAATGCCAATGGCCCTCATTGCTGCCACATTACCATCTTTCCCCCTGCCCATTGCTATGGCCTCTTGGGGAGTTTCTTATGATCAGTTGACAGAGGAAGAGAAAACTTGGGCCTGGTTTACAGAGGGTACTGCATGATATTCAGGTACCACCTAAAAGTGGACTACAGCCCCTTTCTGGGACATCCCTGAAGGATGGTGGGGAAGGGAAATCCTCCCAGGGGGCAGAATTTAGAGCAGTGTGCCTGGTTGCTCATTTTGCTTGGAAGTAGAAATGGCCAAAATTGCATTTGTACACTGATTCATGGGCTGTCATCAATGGTTTCACTGGTTGGTCAGGGACTTGGAAGGAACATGATTGGAAGATTGGTGACAAATAGGTCTGGGGAAGAGGAATGTGGATAGACCTTTCTGAGTGGGCAAACACATGAAGATATTTGTGTTCCATGTGATTGCTCATCAGAGGATGACTTCAGCAGAGCTCTTTGCCCAGATACTCCTATCGTTGCCCATGGGCTCGTGAACAAAGTGGCCATGGTTGTAGGAATGGAGTTTACACATGGGCTTAGCAACAGGGACTTCCACTTATCAAGGCCGTCTTGGCTATAGCCACTGCTGGGTGCCAGTCTGCCAAGAGCAGAGGCCAACATTCACTTCCCAATACGGAAGTTCTCTGAGGTGATTAGCCTGGTATCTGGAGGCATGTTGATTCCATCTGCCTGCTTCCACCATGGAAGGGGCAGTGTTTTGTTCTAACTGGAATAGGCACAGACTCCGGATATGGCTTTTCCTTCCCTGCAAGCAATGCTTTGGCCAAACCACCATCTGTGGACTTAGAGAATTCCTTATTCACTGCCATGGTATTCCACATGGCATTGCTTCTGATCAAAGAATCCACTTGACAGCAAATGAAGTGTGGGAAGGGCACGTGCTCATGGAATTCACTTGTCTTACCATGCTCCCCATCATCCGGAAGCAGCTGGATTGATAGAATGGTATAAGGGCCTTTCAGGGCTGAGGAATGATCTCCAGGAAGCTAAATATGCTTTAAATAAGCATCTGCTCTATGGTTCTATATCCCCCACAGTCAGGATTCATGGGTCCAGGAATCAAAGGGATGGAATGGGAGTGGCACCACTCACTATTACCCCAAGTGACCCACTAGGAAAAATGTTGCCTTCTCTCCCTGCAGCGTGCTCTGCTGGGCTGCCTAGCTCCAAAAGAAGGAGTGCTTCCACCAGCTATTTCATCGAACCACTTTGCTCTCCTCGTGCCTCTGACTCAAAATGCAAAGAAGGGAGTTATTGTACTGCCTGGGGTGATTGGTCCTGATTATCAAAGTGAACTGGGAATGCAACTACATAATGGAGGTAAAGAAGAGTTTGCCTGGAATACAGGAGATCCCTTAGGGTGTGTCTTACTACTGCCATGCCCTGTGATTAAAGTTCTTGGAAAACTACAACTCAATCCAGGCAGGACTCATGTGACCCAGAAACTTCAGGAATGGAGATTTGGGTCACCCCACCAGGCAAAGAACTATGAGCAGGCGAGTTGCTTGCTAAAGATAAAGGGAATATGGAATGGGTTGGAAGAAGGTGGTTATGGATAAGAGACGTGATCGTGTGGCCAGCTACAGAAACAAGGAGCGCAAAGGCTATGAACACATATTCTTTGTTTTGTTATGACTATGTTTATACATGTACATAAAGCAACTATCTTCACTTTCTCCCCTATCTTATCCCCTTATCATATAACATATGTCGAATTAACATTATGTCATAGTAATTAAACTAGATGATATCAAATTTAAGAGTAAATATCCAAAGTCTTATACCTTTCTCTGGGGAAAGAGTTAGTGTGTTTCTGGTTATACTCAAGAGAGCTGAGTATTGTTAGGTAAAAATATGACTGTTAATGTTTTTATTTAGAGATTAAGTATGGTTTGAGGATACGTGTATGATTGCCAAGTTGACAAGAAGGCTAAGGTACGTGTCCACTTGGCCATGTTATAGTGCTCACTTGTTTGGTCAGTTGACTACAGCCATGGTCAATTGTATCTACAATCAACTAGGAAGACTGTCTTCAGCAATGACTGAAATCTCATGCAATCATGTGAAGGTCTTAAAGAGAGAATTGATGACCTCAGCAGTCAGAAGGAAGACTCTCCACCTCTGCTGCAGTCAACCAGCTCCTCCCAGGGGAGTTCATCAAAAACTCACATCGGCACTTCCAGCCGGAGGCCTGCCCTTCGGAATTTGGACTTGCCCGTTCTTCACAGTGAGCTAATTTCCGCAGTAAATTTCCTAATATTATGTACATAATTATATGTATCTTATCATTTCTATTTCTTTGGCAAATCCTGACTAATACATATCCATTCGTGAACAGGCGTAGCTCAGTGGTTTGAGCACCTGCTTCCCATGTATGAGGTCCTGAGTTCAATCCCTCATACCTCCTTAAGAAAAACACAACATAGCCATTGATATTTCTTGGTTGAATTAATTTTTACTATGTTGAACAAATAGTGATATTCCAATCACAACATTCTTTCTGCATTTATTTGTTGGCATTTGTATGAGTTTCCTATTAAAAACTACCACAAACCTAGTGGCTTAAAACACCACAAGTTTATGCTCTTACAACTCTGGAGGTCAGAAGTTTAAAATCAGCTTCAGTGGGTTAAAATCAAGGTGTTGGTAGGCCTGTGCTCTTTCTGGAGGCTCTAGAGGAGACTATTTCCTTGCTGTTTCCAGCTTCTAGAGGTTTCTGCAAACTTGTCTTGTGGCCCCTTCCTCCACCTTCAAAGTCAGCAATGTACTATCTTCTCTCCTCTCTCACTTCTCCTTCCCAACAGTGAGGAGCCTGATTGCTGCCACTCTCAACAGATTTACCTTTTGAACCCATCTTTCTTATATGTGGTCAGTTGCCCATCCTTGCTGCAGATCCTGGCTTCTGCTCACCCCATCTGGGTTCCAGGGACCCCGGCCACCCCCGGGTGCGTGGACACCATCAGCAGCCTGTCTGGTTTCTGACAGCTTGTTCCTGGCCTCTCCGGCCACCCCCTCATGCGGATGCCCTCCTCGCCCTGGTGTGGGTCTGACATACCACACTGCCACTGCTCTCCACCCCACACCACCCTTCCTCTTCATCCCCTGAGCTCTGGGCCATGGAGGGCCACCACGACCACCGCTCTTCCCGCTTAGACGCTCTCCTCTCCCCATAGTCTCTGACTGGGGTTGGCTCTCTGCTCTTTCCATCTCCACAGTTTCCTTCTCCCCTCACTTGAGCCCCACAGCTCACACCGTGCAGAGCGCCCAGCAGTGTGCTGGAGCTGGCTGTGCTGACTCTCTAGGGTCAATTGTGTACATTTCTTCCCAACTTTGCATTCAGTGACATCATGCTGGTAGCTTGAAATCAGCCACAGTGGAAGCATTTATTCCGCAGAAATGGGAAAACATTACAAATTAGCAACCCCCAACCTCTTTTTAAATATTTACATATACACCAGTGGCCCCGCCCACTCAGAAACCTACCTTAGGTATCCCCACTTAATGGCTTTTGGACAGAATTATAAAGGAAGAAAGGGATGGATGTAGAGAGGGAGGGAAAGAGGAAAGTGAGGTGGAAGGAAGGAAGACTTCTAAATTTGTTTAGGCTTTTATTTATAAGGAACATATTGCTTTTGTATTAAAAAATATTAATGATGACTGCTACCAACCTTTATTTTATCTTAAATAGGACTGCTTATAGAGTATAAAACATTCAAATTTAATATCACCTCCAGTTAGATTAAGAAAGTTACTACTGTCTATAAAAGAAATGACTAAATATGGCCTAATTCCTTTAATTTATAGCACACAAAGAGATTGAGACTTTAATCTTCATATTGATTGGAAATAAGATGAGTAGATTAGATATGACAAGTAGGTCAGACTTTCAGATAAAATTACATTTAGTATTTTGACATAGAAACAAATGACCAATTGCAGTTAAGAACCTTCTTTGCCTCATGTCCTTTAAAGACCAGATATAGTCAAACAGAGCTCAAATAATTTTCTGTAAGATCCTTAATCTTAGCATATAACTATCTCTATTTTCATATGAGCATTGATTTTCTTTGGCAATCATCTTAAAAATTTTGACTTAATTTTTCCTTAGCACCAGTTAACTTGCAGCTAATTAAGTTTTAGCTGCTGAGTTGCTCTAATAAGATGCAAATCTTATTAGAAAGCTGACTTCCATGTGTTGGAAAACATATTTATTGTATTTTTTTTTGTATCAGTCTTAATTTTTGCATTTCTTTCTCCACAATTGATGATTTTCCTGCATGCCAGCTCTGTGGAGAGCTTAGACCAGCAGCAGGGTGAGTCTTCTGGTACACCCTGGAGCTCATAAGCAGAGGTTCTGCAGATGCACAGGTGTCTGATCTCTGAGCAGTCTGTGGAGAGACACTTGGATCAGGGCAAGTTGGATTAATGTGGATCTGGATTCCAAGAGGAGGACTCCCCCCCCGCCCCAGTTGCTTTCCCTTTTTATAGAGCAGGCATGAGAGCGGCCTGCCAGCTGGGACAGCAAGTCTGCTTGGGCATTGGGCATCTGATGTTCCGTGACAGCTGCTCAGGAGTCTGCTGTCCGGAGCGCCTGTTGCCAGCACCTGCTGGCTTGAGGGAAACTACGTTTGGGCACAGCGCCTCCTACCCGGGGAAAGCGGAGGCTCTGGACTCATCCAGGTCGAGGTCTGCAGGGCCGTTCAATCAGACAAGCCTGTTTGTCTGTCCACAAAGGTGGTAGATGGTTTATAAGTAAAATACAGTTCATGTAAAATTTGGTTGTTGAGGGTATGTAACACAGGACTTGTTTTGTTTTTGCCTCTCTCCCTTCCATCATTGCTTCCAGTTATTATGGATCTGAAATAACTTTTAGATGATGTGGGTGCACAGTCTCTGCGAGAAAGAGCATGGGGATAAATATCCCCCAAGCTGGCGCCGTGATAGGCCCAGCGTTTAGCACAGAGCTGTGTAGAACGACAGCTTCCTGCTGCACTGAGAGGCCACGCAGACCCACGGCCGGCTCAGGCAGGTGCAGCGGGGCGAGTGACGGAGCGCCTGCCGCAGGCTTCCACGGGGTCCTCAGCTGTGGGAGGACAGAAAGCATTTGCTGAGCCTGATCGCCTGCACCTACTGCAAAATTGGCATGTCTTTTTATCATGGTTGTTATAGGCAAGTGTGGCACAGCACTTTGCTCAAGACTAAAGGTACATCAATTTAAAGATGTTTATCTGAAGTCGATGTGGCTCAAGCGGTTGAGCACCCGCCTCCCACATGGGAGGTCCTGGGTTTGGTTCCCAGTGACTCCTGAAAGAACAAAAACAAACATCAAGCAAAACAGACAAGAAGGCAGCGGACTTGGCCCAGTGGTTAGGGCGTCCATCTACCACATGGGAGGTCTGTGGTTCAAACCCCGGGCCTCCTTGACCCGTGTGGAGCTGGCCATGTGCAGTGCTGATGTGCACAAGAGTGCCGTGCCATGCAGGGGTGTCCCCGCGTAGGGGAGCCCCATGCGCAAGGAGTGCACCTGTAAGGAGAGCCGCCCAGCGCAAAAGAAAGTGCAGCCTGCCCAGGAATGGTGCCGCACACACGGAGAGCTGACACAACAAGATGATGCAGCAAAAAGAAACACAGATTCCTGTGCTGCTGACAACAACAGAAGTGGACAAAGACGACGACGCAGCAAATAGACACAGAGAACAGACAAGTGGCGGGGGGGGGAGGGCGGGGGGAAAGGAGAGAAATAAATAAATAAATCTTAAAAAAAAAAAAACAGACAAGAAAACCAACTCAGGGAAGCAGATGTGCCTTAGTGTTTGAGCACTGGCTTCCTATATATGAGGTCCTGGGTTCTATCCCCAGCTCTCTGTACCTAAAAGGAAAAAAGATGTTTATTAAAACATGCAGGGGAGTGGACAAAGAAGACGCAGCAAATAGACACAGAGAACAGACAACCGGGGTGGGGGGGGAGGGGAAATAAATAAATAAATCTTTCAAAAAAAAAAGATCTACTGATTCTCAGGCAATTGTTTTCTGTGCCATGTCTAGTGACTAGCTGAACCTAGTTTGCAGCTTAATTTTGGGAAAGGGTAGTAATAGTTAAGTTACCTATGCCACGAATTAGGAACAGCCTCCATGTAGCATGGTGATTTTATAATCTACTGTTTAAATAATGCATAAATATAAACAATTCATTTGGTTTGAGTTAAACAACTCCACAAAATTTTTTAGTCATTTCATCATTTAGGTCTTCTTTCCCTCAGTTTTCCTCTAATATATTTTAATCTACGCTCTTTCAAGGCCATAGAAAACTTTCTTTCTATCCCTGTGCTATCTAATATCGTAGACACTAGTCACATGTGGTTATATAAATGAAAATCAATTATATTAAATTAAAATTAAGTTTCTCCGGCACAGTGACCTACATTCACATGTTCAATAGCCACATGTGCATTTGTGGTTAGTGGCTATCTTATTGGATAACACAGAGAGAGAACATTTCCATCAGCTCCGAAAGTTCTATTGGACAGCGCTGCTGACCTTTGCCAGGAAACAAAATGTTGAATTGTCTGTTGCCCAAGTCTTATCCAAGCCAACAATATTGTTTAGGAGAAGCAATATTTATGGAAGATTAGTGGAAGGGTGCCCATTGTTATGGTTTGAATTTTAGTCTTGGATCAAACAAGACCATCAACAGCATTATTGGATCACAGAATCTTGGCTCTCTACGAAACTGCCTTCATGAGTCACATTTTGTGATTTGTCCAAGAACTCCTTAAGAAATAACCTCGAGAATATTGCTATGCTAAAAAGTAAAGAATTGCCCAAGAATTATGGGGACCCATCAAAAGGATACAGGAACCAGCTAGATGGGGCATTCACTGGTCAAACCTGAGAGAAAGTGAGCAGCAAAATAAACACTAAAGATTATAGAATAAATCCAATATAGACATGAGTTCACATAGATGTAAGTAAATATGTGGAGGGGAAGGGAAAGTTATTCCCTATGGTAGAATGCCAACTAATAAATGCAGAAGGGATGATAGAATTGAAATATCACCACTTGGAAAGCAAGGACAACCAGCAAGATGGCGGCCAAATAAGGAGCTCCTAGAGTCAGCTCCTGCTACAGGGCAGTTAGAAAACACCCAGTGCTCTCTGGAGCTAGCTGAAGCACCTGTTTGGGGCCTCCAGGAGACCAGAAGGGCATCCTGCCACACCCTTGAAGGAGGGGAAGGAGGAGACTGCCCTTCTGCAGGGAAGACTCGTAAGTAGAGGCTCCACGCCCCGGAGGCCGGTGCCCATCCTCCACTGGAGGCACAAGCCGCCTCGGAAGCTGTTCCGCGGCTGGAATTGAAAGCTCCACTTCCCAAAAACGGGGAGGAAGAGACAGTGAGGCACCAATTTCAGCTGTTGATGAGGAAATTCAGTGGGCTAAAACATAATCCTGAGAACAGCTAAAGCTTGAGCCTGTCCAAGTCAGAAAGAGGCCAGAAGCTGCCATATTAACTCCACGCCTGGCACAAGGGGAAGCGGGGTGGACTGAATATCCCAGTGCTGGTGGGGACCGGCTTCTTTCCATCCAGGTCAGACTGCAGCTCTAGCCTAGGCCCCAGCCCCACCTGCAGCAGGGAGGAAGCTGCAGGGACCTGCGCCAGCCTCTCCAGGAAATTTATCAGCCAAGCCTCAGAGGCTGGTGATTATCCTACTCTGGCAGCACGAGCCGCCCCAGGAGCTGTTCTGTGGCTGGAATTGGAAGCTCCATTTCCTCATCAGGGGAGGAGGAGACGGTTGCCTGCCTTTTCGGCTCCTGGGGTGGGAATCAGTCCAAGTCAGAAAGAGGCCAGTAGCCGCCATTTGGGCTCGCCCCCAGCCTGAGGGGAAGCCGGGCTGACTGAAACTCTCAGTGTCGGCAAAACCGGTTTCTTTCACGCAGATCAGCCTGCAGCCCGCCTAGGCTTCAGCCCCGCCTCTGCGGGGAGGAGCTGAGGAGCCCTGCACCAGCCTATACAGGTAACTGCAGTAACTTTGGCTGCCATAGACTGAAAATCAGAAGTCTACCAGGGGGAAGCGGACTTGGCCCAATGGATAGGGCATCTACCTACCACATGGGAAGTCCATGGTTCAAACCCCGGGCCTCCTTGACCCGTGTGCAGCTGGCCATGCGCAGTGCTGATGTGCGCAAAGAGTGCCGTGCCACACAGGGGTGTCCCCCACGTAAGGGAGCCCCAAGCACAAGGAGTGCGCCCTGTAAGGAGAGTCACCCAGCACAAAAGAAAGTGCAGGCTGCCCAAGAATGGCACCACACACACAGAGAAATGACACAACAAGATGACGCAACAAAAAGAAACACAGATTCTTGGTGCCACTGATAAGGATAGAAGCGGTCACAGAAGAACACACGGCAAATGGACACAAAGAGCAGACAACCGGGGGTGGAGGGGGAGGGGAGAGAAGTAAAAAAAAAAAAAAAAAGAAGTCTACCAGGGCAACTGCGGTCATCTTGGACCCGCACTGCCTAGATTGCTGCCCACACCTGCAGCTCCATCCCTGCCCCAGGCAGGAGAGAAAGGGATGTGAAGCTTCACCAGTCTCTCTGGGCAACTACAGTCTAGGCCTGCAAATGGATTATTCCACACAGATGTGACTCTGTCTCTACCCCTGGCAAAGGAGAAAGTTGGAAGAAGCCTCATTGGTCCTGGTGCAACCAGGGCAGCTTGAGCCTCCACAGCTAACAGCACCAACTACATGCTTGGCTCCTACTACCCAATTAGGGAGAAAGGGCAGGAAGCCCTAAACTAAAGAGAAAAACTGCACCCAGAATAAATACTCTAGTAAGCCAGATGCCAAGACGCCAACAAAAAATTACAATCCATATCCACAAGCAGGAAGCTATGGCCCAGTTAAAGGAACAAGATAAGCCTCCAGATGACATAAAGGAGTTGAGACAACTAATTATAGATGTTCAAACAAATCTCCTTAAAAAATTCAATGACATGGTTAAAGAGATTACAGATATTAAGAAGACTTTGGGGGAAGTGGAGTAGGCCCAGTGGTTAGAGCGTCCGTCTACCACATGGGAGGTCCACAGTTCAAACCCCGGGCCTCCTTGAACCATGTGCAGCTGGCCCATGCACAGTGCTTATGCGTGCAAGGAGTGCCGTGCCACGCAGGGGTGTTCCCCGCATAGGGGAGCCCCACACGCAAGGAGTGTGCCCCATAAGGAGAGCCGCCCAGCGCGAAAGAAAGTGCAGCCTGCCTAGAAGTGGTGCCTCACACACCGAGAGCTGATGCAGCAAGAAGACGCAACAAAAAAAGAAACACAGATTCCCGTACCACTGACAACAACAGAAGCAGACAAAGAAGAACACGCAGCAAAATGGACACTGAGAACAGACAACTGGGGTGGGGGTGGGGGAGGAAGGGTAGAGAAATAAATAAAAAATAAATCTTAAAAAAAAAAAGAAGTCTTTGGATGAGCACAAAGAAGAATTTGAAAACATACATAGAAAAATAGCAGATCTTATGGGAATGAAAAATGCAATCAATGAAATTAAAAAACATTGGAATCATATAATAGCAGATTTGAGGAAGCAGAAGAAAGGATTGGTGAGCTTGAAGAAATGGCCTCTGAAAGTGAACATACAAAAGAACAGATGAAGAAAAGAATGGAAAAAATTAAACAAGTTCTCAGGGAACTAAATGACATCAAAAAGCATGCAAACATATGTGTCATGGGTGTCCCAGAAGGAGAAGAGAAGGGAAAAGGGGCAGAAGGAATATTTAAAGAAATAATGGTAGAAAATTTCCCAACCCTATAGAAGGACATAGAAATCCCTGTCCGAGAAGCACAACATACTCCCATCTGAAAAAATCCAAATAGACCAACTCCAAGACACATACTCATCAGATTGTCAAAGGCCAAAGACAAAGAGAGAATTCTGAGACCAGCAAAAGAAACGCAATGCATAATATATAAGGGATATCCAATAAGATTAAGTGCTGATTTCCCACCAGAAACCATGGAGGCAAGAAGACAGTGGTCTGGTGTATTTAAGATACTACAAGAGAAAACCTTCCAGCCAAGAACCATATATTCAGCAAGACTGTATTTCAAAAATGAGGGCTAAATTAGAATATTCACAGATAAACAGAAACTGAGAGAATTTATAAGCAAGAGACCAGAATTTCAGGAAATACTAAAGGGTATGCTAGAGCCTGAAAAGAAAAGACGGGAGAGAGAGGCCTGGAAGAGAGTCTAGAAATGAAGATTATATCAGAAAAGTAACCAAAAGTGTCAAAAGAGTGGTGCAAATAAAATATAACAGATAAAACTCAGATAGTCAGGAATAAACTTAACCAATGATGTAAAGCACTTGTATTCAGAAAACTGCAAATCAATGTTAAAACAAATTTTAAAAAACCCTAATCTCCTAAATAACTGGAAGAACATTCCGTGCTCATGAATTAGAAGACTAAATATCATTAAGATGTCAATTCTACTCAAATTGATATACAGATTTAATGCAATCCTGATAAAAATAACACCAGCATTAAAGAAAAAATTGAAAACACGATCATTAAATTTATTTGGAAGGGTAAGGAGTCCTGAATAGCTAGAAACATCATAAAAAGAAAAAGTGAACCCTCATCTCCAGACTTTAAATCATAATACCTACCGATAGTGGTAAAAACAACAAGGTACTGGCTTAAAAACAGACACAATAGACCAGTGGAATCAAATTGATGGTTCAGAAACAGACCCTCACAGGTATGGTCAAGTGATTTTTGACTAGCCTGTCAAACTCACACTACTCGGGCAGAACAATTGATTCAACAAAAGGTGCCAAAAAAAATTGGACATCCATAGCTGAAAGAAGGAAAGAGGACCTCTATCTCATACTTTATCCAAAAATTAACTCAAAATGGATTAAAAAACTAAAAATAAAAGCAAGAATCATAAAACTTCTAGAAGAAATTGTAGGAAAATATCTTCAAGACCTGGTGGTAGGTGGTGGATTCTTAAAGGAGATAAGAAAAGGACTGAGTGGACTACTGATGTTTAATATATGTAGAAGTTTTAATTAGTAAAAGCGTGGAAATGTAAAGAGTGGATGGTAACACACAGTGAGTAATAGCTAGTTTATAAATGGGGATGTGAGTGAAAATGGTAGTCTAGTTATG
Source organism: Dasypus novemcinctus (assembly GCF_030445035.2). NCBI lineage: Eukaryota > Metazoa > Chordata > Mammalia > Cingulata > Dasypodidae > Dasypus > Dasypus novemcinctus. The sequence goes on along the minus strand of NC_080673.1, from coordinate 4,917,537 downwards.
TAAATGCCTATTGACAGAATGGTTGAGAATAATCTAGGAACTGGATAGCACAGTAAACCAAGAGATGGATGAGAATTGTTGTTGATGGTATGGATGCAAGAGTGTCCTTTGTGAGCTAGAGCAAATGTATATCACTACTGCGGGGTGTTGAGAATGTGGAGAAACATGGGAAAAATACAGCTGGAGTGACCTATGGACTGTAGTTAGTAGTAATAATATAATATTCTTGCATCAATGCAAAAGATGTGCTGTGTTGATACTGAGGCAGTATGGAAAATGTGAGCCAAATGTATGGTAAGGACATGGTAACAATCAGATGATATTATTTTATCTGTAGCAAATGACACACCACATTGTGGTGTGTTGATGGAGGGGTGTTGTTTGGGAATTCTGCACATGCATAGGATTGTTTTATAAGTTTACAACTTAAGTCATTTAAAAAATATATTAAAAAACATAATAGGGTGGGTTGGGGGAAAAACACACCAAATGTAAGATAAAGACTATGATTGGTAGTGGGATTTTGACAGTGTTCTTTCATAGTTTGTAGCAGGCGTCTCATGACAGTGCAAGGTGTTGGTGGAGGGCTGATGTATGGGACCCCTGTATGGTGTTATGCATGTTAGCTTTGTACGTTCACAACTTTTACTAAACACTTAATTGTTTATGTATGTTCATATATAAATGATATAAAGATAATAACAATCGGATTGGTTGGGGAAAACTATTTTGTTTAGTAGTAATATTTAGACAGTGCTCTTTAATTATTAGTTTAAAAAGTTTAAAAACAATGCAAGTTATTGGTGGTAGGGTGAGATGTTATATATGTTTGTTTGATATTGTATGTGTTTGTTTTGTAAGTTCACAACTATTATACACTTATTGTTTATGATGTTTATGTATGACTGATATATTTCAATAAATTAAAACAAACAAACAAAAAATCACCACTTGGCAACTACCACAGTCATAAGTGTTTCAAGCAAGAATCACTAATAGATGCTAAAGCTAGTGGGTAAAACTTGAATATGAAACAGCCTATTTACATAATATCAAAGTGTCTCCTTACACAATGCCTATTAATTATAAGGGTAAAAAATAGTAACTTAACAGTGAAGAAACCTGGCAGATACTACCTTAACCAAGTGTTCAAAGTTAACATCACCAGTAATGGGAAGATTAGATATCAGGTTCCTCCTTATGTGATTTGCTGAGCACACAAGACTACTTCAGATATATTCCTGCCAAAAATGCCTGACTGGAATCTAATCACATGGGGAAATATTAGACAAACCAAAATTGAGGGACATTCTAGAAAATACTGTACTGTTTAGAGAGGTCAAGATTTCAAAAGAAACACACACACAAACAAAAACAGACTAAGGAACTGTCTCTGATCAGAGACCGAAGAGATAGGATCCCTCAATGCAAGTTTGATCCTGGATTGGTTTCTAGAGCAGGCATTTTTCTTTCTTTCTTTTGTTAAAAAAGACCTTAGTGAGAAAAATGGTAAAATCTGAAAAGTAATGCATATCAGATAATAGTACTGCATCAATGTTGATTTCCTGGTTTTGGTCATTTTACTGGGGTTGTATGAGAGAGTTTCCTTGATTTTAGGGCATACACATTGAAGTATTTAGGAGCAAAGAGGCACAATGTCTCCAACTACCTATCAAATGGGGATATCTCCTGCTATCTCTCGTGGTTCAGCAATACGCATGTGTTTATGAAAAGAGAGGCAATGATAAAGCAATCATGGTCAGATATAAGGAGTGAAACATTTGGGGTATCTGGGTGAAGAGTATATGGGACTTCTTTGCACTATTTTGGCCACTTTTCTAAAAGTCTGAAATCACTTCAAGGGAAAAACCAATAAAAGAAATATGAAACCATTGTATTTGTTGTGGGAAGTTTAAACCTCTCTGGGTTCCCTTTGAGAAACTTAACATGGCAACGTTCTTACAGTTAAAAGGTATTGAAGCTTTTGATCCCCCACAAAGAACTATTTTGTTTCTTTTTGCCTATTAAAGGCATGTAACTCTTTCTCTTTTACTTGATCTCCAAGAAACAGAGTTAAATTTCTAGACACCTGTAGCAAGTACACAGGACCCTGTGGAAAACATTCTGTGTTCCATTTCTCCCCATGGGTTCTATGTTTCCTGTGTATACCTGGTACTGGTGCTTTATTTTTTGTTTATGCTTCATCTGCCACAAATCTACAAATCCTCTGTGGGCCATTACGTAAGTAACAGTATCTCTCTACATGGCCTCCCTATAGTTTAGGCCCTGACCTGGGTATTTTTCTCTATCTTATTTAATCCACATGGACCCCACCAGGTGGCCATTCGTGCTGCTCTCCCACTTTACAACGGGGACACTGGAGCACGGGCGTTTTTAAGGACCACACGAGCTTACCAGTTTAGAAAGCGGGAGAGGTGGACCCAGGCAGCCTGTCTCCACAGCCAGAGTTCTGAACCACTACATCGTACTGCCTCTTTGTTTTGTTTTTGAAACACAAAACATTTGTTTATTATCACTGTAATCTAGGCCAAACTTCTTAAAACAACTAACCTTGATAATGGAAGTATGATCAGAACCGGTAGCCGTGAATTTACACATTGTTCAATTCTCTGTTGTTTCAGATATAACCGCTTCACACATATCATTCACCACAAGAATATTATACAAGAGAAAGAATATTATACAAGAGAAAGAAGAATGAACCTGCAAGCCACAAAATGATGGTCTGATCACTTCCTCGGCTGCCTGGCTTTTGTCCAGTCACTCACCCTCTCTGAGCCTGTTTCATCCGGTGTTTAAAAAAAAAGTGGGGGGGGGGGCGGAAGGAGAAGAAACACCCACTTGAGGATGAACTGAGATAATGCTGATAACTGATATAAATGAAATCACTCTGTAAAAACCACACAAAATCCAGTATCATTCATAACAGTGCTCACAGCCCCAGCTGATCGGCAAGTGGAAATCCTGCTTGACGCTCCACGCCTGCCGCGCAGTCACCAAGAGCCTTTGGTCCTGGGCAGGACACGGGCTCAGCACCAAGGCTGCCACGGCCGAGGAGTCACCCGGCTGCACAAGCCACTCCCTACGGCCTCAAGTCTACCCCAGAAACCCTGTGCCGCTTTTATTCTACTTTAATATACGTGTGTACAGACAATAATAAAAAGGCTGTTAGACAACGATTCAGTGAGTTTTACCTAGTTTCAAGAATAATGCATGCAATTCCAAATGAGAGGTAGAAATACTGCGGTAAAGACCTGAAAATACAAATATCATCTAAATAAAGGTTCAAATTAACTGCTAGAATTATAGATAAATCAGGTAAAGATTACATTGCTTCATCAAAGTAAAGGGAAAACACAGGCTTGTTTTTGTTGGTTGGTTTTCATCACTACAGTAAAATAAGACCGATGCCGGGAGGTGGATGTGGCTCAAGTGATAGGGCCTCCACCTACCATATGGGAGGACCTGGGTTTGATCCCTGGGGCTTCCTGGTGAAAAAGAAGAAGAGGACGCATGCCTGCATGGTGAGCCTGTGCCCACATGGTGAGCTGAGTGTCCACGCAGTGAGCCAAGTGTCCATGCGGTGAGCCAGTGCCCCGTGCAAGTGAGTCACGCAGCAAGATGACGATGCAAAAAAAGAGAGACAAGGGGAGAGTCAAGGTGAAACACAGCATTAGACCAGGAACTGAGGTGGTGCAAGTGACAGGGAAACTCTCCCAATCAGAGATCTCCAGGATCAAATCCTGGAGGAGAAAGATGAGAAGAGAAGACAAAAAGAGAAATAGATATAGAAGATCCCATAGCGAATGGACATAGACAACAAAAATAGTAGGACAGGGGAGGGGGAGGGGGAAAGGGAGAGTAAATAAATAAATCTTAAAAAAAAAAAAAAAGCTAAGAGCTTCTGTGCAATTTGTCAGAGTTCACGTTGTATTATTGAAAAGGATTCAAATAAATGGATTAAAAGCAGAGGCTGGTTTATTCAAGTATTCAAGCAGATAAGTAAAAGAAAAAATAATGTGCGATGCTGGGATCCTCTCTGGAGGGACAGCTGCTGCCTTCTCTGTGACTAGGCATTTGATGAACACCCGGGATTCACGCTTGTACCCTGTGGTGCCTCCCACCAGAACAGCTGCAGCGCACGCCAGCAGCTCTGGAGGCGCCCCTGCTCTGCCAGGGGCCGGACGTGGGGGCTCCCCACCCAGGCTGGCTCCGGGCGTCCCCTCCAGGAGCAGAGGCGGCCCCAACCCGAGACACAGGCCTTCCGGCGCTGCCCCCCGCAGTTTAGGGGGGCTCCCCGCCTGAGAAGCCCCTGGCCGCCTGAGGAGACTCCGCTGGAGCGAGGCCCCCCAGGCGTGCTCCGCCACCAGAAGGCAACGGAGCTGTTCGCCGCGCGTGTGCTGGGCCCCCGCGCCCAGAAGCGTGCGCGCCTGCCCGTAGCAGGTCCAGAGAGGGCGGCTGTGCGCAGTGTGAGCAGAGCCGGGAGCAGGTGCAGCAGCGGTGCTGGCCATGGAAGCAGCACAGCTGCTCCCGGTTTCTCTGCATCCGCCAAAACCCAGACTGTTGCCAAGATCTGAATAAACGGTATAAATTCTGCATCACCATGTGCGTGAAACTGACAGAAAAGTTGAATCGCTTCTTCTCTGACAGACATATTGAAGACATCAATAATGTCACTGCAGAGAAACTCATCGATAATTGTGCTGGAGAAAGAGATGAGACATCTCAGCAGACTGAAGGTACTGTGTATGGCTCTCATCAGGCAGCCCTTCTTTTGGAAGATCTAACTAAGATTCTACAGGACCCTGCAGATAGTGAAAATGTACATAAATATAAACGTAATACTGAAAGATTGTCGGCACTCTGCTACAACCCCGGGATCCTGTGAGCAGAGGCTTCCCCATGGACGAATCAGTGAGTATGTGAGGTGGAACATGCGATGACAGCTTGGGTTCTGGTACCCCACCCCGAGGAAACTGTAGTTTCTTCACTAGTGACTAACAAAGAACAGCGGTGATTGCAAAAAGAAAAAACAATCCCAAAACTACACATTTGTAGGAAATCTGCCTTACGGGAGAAGCAGCCCCTGCGCTCTTTCTTTGTGGAAACAGGAGCAACAGTATTCCACTTGGCTCTCTTTGAACTTGGTGAATGTACTTTAAGAACCAGAATCGTCAGTGTGGCTTTTCTTGAGGATAATTAAAAGTGGAACAAAGTGGGTGGCTCTTCTCTCAGTTTACCCGGGCTTGTGTGAAATTCCACATGGATGAGAATGATGAAAATTAGTTTGCCTGACTCAGACTGTTAGAGAATTACTGAAGAATGCAAGTAAGAAAATCTACATCTCATCTTGGCAGTTTGATAATTGGGGTAATTTTTTCTAAATCTAAGCATTCCTTCTAAAACAACTCACCAATAAACAGCTTAAGTAGAAGAAGAAAAAAGCAAACAAACAAAAACCACCCTTGGAAGAAATTTTGAAATCTTCAATTTGACCTAATATGGATGTGTTAATCTTCTAAAATATTTTATATTGCACTACTTTATTAAAACAACTGTGTATTGGATTTTGACAATTTAAAACTAAACAGTACAAAATAGACTTGTTTAAAATATTTTACTTGGTGTATACCTATACCCTTTCTAGAATTCGGATGTACTCTCTAGTGGACTTTTAAATGGTAAACCCTTGTATTCATGTGAAATTTTGCATTTTATTTTTTTACCTGTTCATCTACAGCTACAGATTTTTCAGTAATATTTTGAGTTGCTGGTTGTTTGCTTTTGGCTGCATTTTTAAATGTGCATGCAGAATGTGCGTTGATGACTGTGACTTCTAGGTTTATTAAAGGTTAGCTTTATTTGGGCGGAATTAGAACAAATATCATAAATCAAGAGAATTTCTCAGAATTGTAGTAGAGCCAAACAAAGTTGGTGATCTAAGTGTTTGTAAGTTATGTGGCATTTCTTCATAAAGTTGGTGAAAAATTAGATTTATTTTAAAATGAAGTTTGTTTTCTCTTAAGGGCTGTTTGCTCCAGTCTGATGTGTGTGTATGCTTGTTGTTGTTGTCTGTTTGTTTGATTGTTTGTTTGCTTTTAAGGAGGTATTGAGAATCATACCTGGGACTTCATACATGGGAAGCAGGTGCTCAACTGCTTGGGCCACATCTGCTCCCTATTTTGTCTTTTTTAAAAATAAAATTTTATTGAAGTATATTATTTAAACATGAACATACATAAACAGTAAGTGTATAGTAAAAATTGTGAACTTACAAAACAAACATGCATATCATCATACAGGTCTCTCATACCACCACCAACACCTTGCATTGTTATGAAACATTTGATGAAAGAGCACCATCAAAATATTGCTATTAACTATAGCTTTTATCTTAGATTTGCTGCATTTTTCTGCCAACCCACCCAATTTTTAAAACCCTGTGTTAGTATTATATATTTGTTATAGTTCATGAAAGAACATTCTAATAGTTGTCCTGTTAACAGCAGTCCATCACCCACCACTGGATGCCCTGAGTCATACAGTCCCAGGCTGTTCACAAGCCATTCAAAGTGTACACTTGTTGGCTTTCATTTTCATCACCGAGTTGTGTTGGAACCACCTCACTCAGTTTTAGAATGTTTTCATTACTCCAAAAGAAAAGAATCCCACATCCCCTGATACCTATTGTTGTACCTTAGTGAAATATCTTTTTGTCATTGTTCCAAAACGTTACAATATTACTATTAACTATCATCCAAAGTTACAGTAGTTCTAATTTTCCCCTGTATCTCCATATTCTTAGCACTTTGTGAAAGAAGAGCATTCATGTAGTTATATTTTTAACCACAGTCTTAATCCACCACCAGCATCATTGTTACATACTACCTAGATTATTCTCTAGCTTCCTTTCAGTTGACATTTATGTCCACAGATGACCCCTTTCAGCCACAATCACATTTATAAATCAGTGTTAGTTATACTCACTATAAGGTGTTATTCTCAGCTCTATTCATTTCCACACTTTTATAGTTAACATTGTTAATAATACTACATACATTAAGCATCAGCTCCCATTCTCAACCCACATTCTCTTTCCTAGTAACCTATACTCTAGAGTTTATCTCCATGAGTTTACTCATTGTGTTTCATTCCTATTAATGGGACCATACAATATTTGTCCTTTTGTATATGATGTATTTCACTCAACATAATATCCTTTAGGTTTATCCATGTTGTCATATGTGTCCCAATTTCATTTCTTCTTACAACTGAATAGTATCCCACTGTGTGTGCATGTGTGTGTATGTATACATATCACCAATTTTGCTTATCCATTCATCAGTCGATGGACACTTGGGCTGGTTCCATATTTTAGCACTTGTGAATAATACTGCCATAAACACCAGTGTGCAAATGTCAGTTCATGTCCTTGAATATATTCGGTTCTTCTGAAGATATTCCTAGTAATGGCTTTGCCGGGTCATATGGCAGTTGTGTATTCAGCTTTTTGAGGTGCTGCCAAACTGTGTTCCACTGAGGCTGCACCATTCTGCGCTCCCACCAACAGTGAAGGAGTGCTCCTGTTTCTCCACATCCTTCCAGCACTTGTAGTTTTTTTGTTTTTTTTTTTTAAATAATGACTATTCTGTAAGGTGAGAAATGGTATCTCATTGTAGTTTTGATTCACGTTTCCCTAATCATTAGTGATGTTGAGCATTTTTCTCATGTTTTTTTTTTTTTTTTTGCCATTTGTAATTTCTTCTTTGGACGAATATCTATGCAGGTCTTTTGCCCATTTTTAAATTGGGTCCTTTATCTTTTTATTGTTGAATTGTAACATCTCTTTGTATGTCCTAGATATTAAGCTCTTATCTGACATATGGTTTCCAAATATTATCTCCCATTGAGTCGACTGTCTTCTCACTCTTTTTTTTTCCTACATGATTTATTACTGAGATAAGGTTATCAATATCAAATTAATTTTCTCCATTTGCTCTATTCATCTGTCTTCTTGGCCAATTCATTTTTCCTTCCCGAGATTGTTGCATGCCACACTCGAGGCTAAGAAGGATTTCTGAATACCACGGCTAGGGACCTGAGCATCCGTCTGCAGCTACCTTACGTTGTAACTTTAGGTACCTCTTACAGTTGTGTTTTTTCAACCATCTTTTTTTTGGAAAACATTTAGCCTTATGGCCTTCATACTTCCTTAAAACTCAGGCTTTGCTGCACCGCGTCAGGTGTCCCTGGGCCGCCTGGCCTCACTGCTGATAGGCCCGTGTGCACCTTCCTCTCTCAGCTGCCCAGAGCAAGAGGCTGCCTTTGCCCTTTTGACTAAGTCCTGTGAGGTGTAAAAATGCTTACTTTTGAGGAGGTTCCATTTATCTATTTTTTCTTTTGATGTGCGTGCTTTGGGTGTAAGGTCCAAGAAACCACGAACTATAACAAGGTCTTTAAGATATTTCCCAACAGGGCGGTGGACTTGGCCCAGTGGTTAGGGCGTCCGTCTACCACATGGGAGGTCCGTGGTTCAAACCCCGGGCCTCCTTGACCCGTGTGCAGCTGGCCCATGCGCAGTGCTGATGCGCGCAAGGAGTACCCTGCCACGCAGGAGTGCCCTGCCACGCAGGGGTGTCCCCGCGTAGGGGAGCCCCACGCACAGGGAGTGCGCCCCGTAAGGAGAGCGCGCCCAGCGCGAAAGAAAGTACAGCCTGCCCAGGAATGGCGCCGCACACACGGAGAGCTGACACAACAAGATGATGCAACAAAAAAGAAACACAGATTCCCGAGTCACTGACAACAACAAAGGCGGACAAACAAGAAGACGCAGCAAATAGACACAGAGAACAGACAACCAGGGTTGGGGGGTAAGGGGACAGAAATAAATAAATAAATAAATCTTTAAAAAAATAAAAAGATATTTCCCAACATTTTTTTTTCTAGTAGTTTTATGGTCCTAACTTTTATATTTAGGTCTTTGATCTGTTTTGAGTTGATTCTTGTATAGACAGTGAGATAGGGTTCCTCTTTCTTTCTTTCTTTCTTTCTTTTTTTTTTTTTTTTGTTGTTGTTATAGATATCCAGTTCTCCCAGCACCTTTTGTTGAAGAGACTGTTTTGTCTCATTAACATGGACTTGGTAGGTTTGTCAAAAACCAAGTCGACCATAGAGGTGAGGGTTTATTTCTGACTCTCAATTCTATTCTATTGATCAGTGAGTCTCTCTTTATGCCAGTACCACACTGTTTCGACCACTGCAGCTTTGTAATATGTTTCAAGGCCAGGCAGTGAAATTCCTCCCGTGTTGCTCTTCTTTTTTAGAATGCTTTCAACTGTTTGGGTGCATTTTCCCTTCCAAATGAAATTAGTAATCACCTTTTCTAATTATGTAAAGTAGGCTTTTGGAATTTTGATTGGTATTGCATTGAATCTATAAATCAGTCTGGGTAAGATTGACATCTTCACAATATTTATTCTTCCAACCCATGAACACAGATTGTCTTTCCATTGTTTAGGTCTTTTAAATTTTCCTTAGCATTGTTTTGTAGTTTTCTGCATATAGGTCATATACTTGTATGGCTAAATTAATTCCTAGGAATTTGAGTCTTTTTGTTGCTACTGTTAATGGAATTTTCCCCCTTATTTTCTCCTTGGATCGTTCAGTACTAGCGTACAGAAACATTATTGATTTTTGCCTGTTAATCTTACAGCCTGCCACTTAACTGAACTCATTTATTAGTTCAAGTAGCTTTGTTGTTGATACTTCAGAATTTTCTAAATATAGGATAATGTCATCTGCAAACAGTGAGAGTTTTACTTCCTCTTTTCCTATTTGGATGCCTTTATAATTTTCTTTTTCTTGTCTAGTTGCCCTAGCTAGAACCTAGTACAATGTTGAGTAACAACGGTGACAGTGGGCGTCCTTGTCTTGTTCTCAATCTTAGAGGGAAAGATTGCAACCAGAAAGGTTTGAGTACAATCTTGGCTATGGTTTTGATATTTGCCTTTTGTTAGATTGAGAAATTTTCCTTCTATTCCTATCATTTGAAGTGTTTTTATCAAAAAAGTATGCTGGATTTTGTCAAATGCCTTTTCTGCATCGATTGAGATGATCATGCATTTTTTTCCCTTCAATTTGTTAATGTGGTGTATTACATTGATTGATTTTCTTATGTTGAACCAGCCTTGCATATCAGAAATAAATCCCACTTGGTCCTGATGTATAAGTCTTTTGATATGCTGTTGGATTCGATTTGCAAGTATTTTGTTGAGAATTTTTGTATCTATGTTCATTAGAGAGATTGGTCTGTAACTTTCTTTTCTTGTGGTATCTTTATCTGACGTTGGTATTAGGGAGATGGTGGCTTCATAAAACGTGTTGGGTAATTTTCTCTCCTCTTCAAGTTTTTGGAAGAATAAACAGGATTGCTGTTAATTCTTCTTGAAATGTTTGGTAGAATTCACCTGTGAAGCCATCTGGTCCTGGACTTTTCTTTGCTGGGAGATTTTTCATGAGATTGATTTTTCATTCAATCTCCTTAAATGTGATTGGTTTGTTAAGTTCCTGTATTTCTTGTAGCATCAGTGTGGGTTGGCTGTGCATTTCTAGGAACTTGTCCATTTCATCTAGGTTTTCTCGTTTGTTGGCATATGGTTTCTCGTATGATCTTTTTTATTTCTGGAGGGTCAGTAGTGACTCCCTCCCCCTTCATTTCTGATTGTATTTATTTGCATCTTCTCTCTTTTTTTCTTTGTTAGTCTAGCCAGGAGGTTGTCGATTTTATTGATCTTCTCAAAGAACCAGTTTTTGGTTTTGTTGATTTTCTCTATGGTTTTTTGTTCTCAATTTCATTTATTTCTGTTCTAATCCCACAAGTTTTGATAAGTTTTGTTTTCATTTTCATTCATCTCACTCAATGTATTTACTGATTTCACTTGCAATTTCTTCTTTGACCCACTGATTATTTAGGAGTGTGTTGTTCAGTTTCCACACATTTGCGAATTTACTTCTTTCCTGTCTATTATTGATTTCTAGTTTTATTCCACTGTGGTCTGAGAAGGTGCTTTTTATAATTTCATTTTTTAAGTATTTATTGAGAACTGCACTGTGCCCTAGCATGTGGTCTAGCCTGGAGAAAGATCCATGGGCACTTGAGAAGAACGTATAACCCACTGAATTTGGATGCAGCATTCTGTATATATCTGTTAGGTCTAACCTTGTTTATCATATTGTTCAAGTTCTCTGTTTCCGTGTGGATCTTCTGTCTAGTTGTTCTATCTACTGATGTGAGTGGGGCGTGGAAGTCTCCAATGATTATTCAAGAGATGTCTATTTCTCCCTGCAGCTTTGCCAGAGTTTGTCTCATGTATTTTGGAGCAAGCTGTTTATGTGTATAGAGATTTGTGATAGTTATATCTTACAGGTGGACTTTCCTTTTTATTAATATAAAATGGCCTTTTGTATCTTTTATCACTTTTTTGCATTTGAATTCTGTTTGTCTGTTGTTAGTATAGCTACCCTGCTCCTTTTCAGTTACTATTCACATGGAGTATCTTTTTCCAACCTCTCACTTTCAGTTGGTTTGTATCCCTGGGTCTAAGGTGAGTTTCTTGTAAGCAGCATATGGATGGTTCATGTTTTTTTATCTGTTCTGTCAGCCTCAAATTTTGATTGCTGAGTTTAATCCGTTCACATTCAATATCATTCTATAAATGCATTATTTACTTCCACCATTTTATTCATTGGTTTTCTTATATTGTATCATATTTTTGTCTGTTTTTTACTCTTTTGGTTATCCTCCCTCTATTCTTTCTTTTATACTTTTCTCCAGGCTGCTTTCTCCTGTCTTTTTATATCAGGTTCTAAGTCTTCCTTTAATATTTCCTGCAAAGGTGGATTCTTTTTTGCAAGCTCTCTTAGTTTCTGTTTGTAAATATTTTATGCTCACCTTCATATTTGAAGGACAATTTTGCCAGATAAAGAACTCTCTTTCAGTATCTTAATTGTATCATACCACTGTCTTCTTGCTTCCATGGTTTCTAAGGAGAAATTTGCACTGAGTTTTATTGGATGTCCCTTGTATGAGATGGTTTGCTTCTCCCTTTCTGCTCTGAGAATTTTCTCTTTATCTTTGACATTTCACATTCTGAGTTGTATGTACCTTGGAGTACGTCTATTTTGATTTATTCTGATTGAAGCGTGGTATGCTTCTTGGACATGTAAGTTCATGTCTTTCATGAGTTGGGAAATTTTCAGCCAGTGTTTTCTCAAATACTCTTTCTTCCCCCTTTCCCTTCTCTTCTCCTTCTGGAACTCCCATGACACATATGTTGTTGCATTTCAAGTTGTCATTCAATTCTTTGAGTTCCTGCTCAGCGTTTTCCATTCTTTGCTCTCATCAGTTTTAGCTGTTGTCTTTGGTATCACTTATCCTTTCTTCTATCACTTCGAGTCTGCTGTTGTATGTCTCTAATGTGTTCTTGATCTCACCGATTGTGTCTTTCATTCCCACGAACTCTGTTACTTTTCTGTTCAGGATTTCATATTCTTCTTTGCACTCACCCAATGCCTTCTTGATGTCATTTATCTCTTTATTCATATTGTCTTTCAGCTCATTAATTTTTAGAAATTTGTAAGCATCTTGATAATTAGTTCTCTCAAATCCTGTGTCTCTTCTTCGAGATATTCCTTTCCTTGGGCCATATCTTTCATTTTCTTAGTATGGCTCATCTTTTTTTGCTGATGTCTAGGCATATGATTAGAATGTAGTTTACTCAGATGCTCAATTTCTTTCTCTTTTGTAGGGATTTAATGGTGGAAGGCTGTATGTTACCATTGCTTTTTTATTTTTGGCTCAACCTGGGTTATTAGGATTGTCCCTGCTAGTTGCTCAAAACAGGGCCCTGGACCCAGTAATTGGTTACAGACCAGCTTCCTAGGGCCTTGGGGAGGAAAGCTACAAAGGCTGGAAAAAATGTCTCTTGCTTATTTTTAGTTTTCTCACATGTTCTTATTTTTAATTGGTCTGTCAGCAGATGGCACTCTTTGGCGGCTCTCAGCTCAGTGCCTGGTCAGAGAGTATTTGTTGCAACACAGACTGGATCAGTGTGACAACAGCTCCTGCCTGGAGGAACCACTGTCAAACTTCCTCAGTGATAGTTTGCCAGCCTTTTCCAGCATCCCCTTTCCTTTTCCCTGGTGGGAAGTATTTCCACTCCTCCCTGGGTCCTCAACAACCAGTCCTGTTAGTAGAGGAGGAAATTGGGAGGGTTGTATATCATTAGCCCTTTTACTGGCTCCCAAGACAAACAATGGTGTAGCCCCACCTGGTCTGGAAGGGCTCCTGGGACACAGCAGACCAAATCTGTGGGTCAGAAGCTGAATCACCTTAGGCTGTGTCGCTCTCTCGTTTCCTGGGGTGGTGGATTCCTGGAGCCCCCTTTGTCTGTAGCTGGAGGCCCAGAGGCCTGAGAACGCTGAAGTGTCTTTAGTGTGGGGGCGGGGGGGGGGGGGTGCCGGCAGCAGCAGCGGCTGGTTTTAACTCACAGTTCTGTCCTTGTGATTCCCCTCCTTTGTCCCTCTCCCCTCTGGGTGGTGTCCAGCCTTTGCCTGGTGTCCTAACCCTAGAAGATCTTTTTCCAGGCTGTTTCAGACTATCCTCTGTTATTTTTCTGGAGTGGAGAAGAGTCCCATGTCTTTCTAATCTGCCATCTTCCCAGAAGTCTCCCGTAGGTTTAATATGTTGTGTTCTCATTTTTATTTGTCTTAAGGTATTTACTGAATTCTCTTGCAATTTCTTCTTTGACCCACTGATTATTTAAGAGTGTGTTGTTTAATCTCCATTTATTTGTGGATTTTCCTGTTTTCTGTCCACTATTAATTTCCAGCTTCATTCCATTATGATCAGAGAAAGTGTTTTGTATAAAGCCACTCTTTTTAAGTTTATTGAGACCTTTGACGCAAAATATCCTAGGGATATATCCATGAGCACATGAAAAGAATGTATATCTTGCTGTTTGGTGTTGCAATGCTCTATAAATGTCTGTTATTTCTAGTTTATTTATCATGTTCAAGCTCTCTGTTTCTTCATTTATCCTCTATTCAGATGTTCTATCCAATACTGAGAATGCATTGAAGTCTCCAAGTATGATAGTGGAGACATCTATTTCTCCTTTCAGTTTTTCCAGCATGTGCCTCATGTATCTTGGGACACCCAGGTTAGGTGCATTAATATTTATTATAGTTATTTCTTCTTGGTGAATTGTCCCTTTTACTAATATATAATGATCTTCTTCATCCCTTATAACACTTTTGCATTTAAACCTATTTTGTCCAATGTTAGTATCACTTCTTCAGATCTTTTTTGGCTTTGATTTGCATGGAATATATTTTTCCACTTTCAACTTGTTGTGTCCTATTTCTGAGGTGATTCTCTTATAGACAGCATACAGATAGCACATATTTTTTGTAGCTATACTACCAGTCTATGTTAACATTGAATTTAACATTTAATGTTATTACTGGAAAGGCACTACTTCATCCATTTTTCACTTTGACTTTCCATTGCATATCTTACTATTGCCTATCTTTCTACCTTTTAATTTACCCTTTAATAATCTTCATTTCTACACTCTTCTCCATGTGCCTCACCATGTTTTATCCTTTCAGTTTGCAGCTGACCCCTTTGCATCTCTTGTAGTTCTGGTCTTTTGGTAACATACTCTATCAGTTTTTGTTTGACTGTGAAGACTTTAAAATCACCCTCATTTTTGAAGGGCAGCTTTGCTGGATACAGAATTCTTGGCTGGTCATTTTTTCTCTTTCAGTACCTTAAATACATCATACCACTTTATTCACCTGCATGGTTTCTGATGAGAGGGTGACACTTAATCTTATCGAGGTTCCCTTGTATGTGATGCTTTGCTCTTCTCTTGCTGCTTTCAGAATCCTCTCTTCATCTTTGATATTTGCCATTTTGAATAGCAAGTGTCTTGGAATAGATATATTCAGATTTATTCTGTTTGAGTTGCATTGACCTACTTGGATATTGATATTTATGTCTTTCATAAGGTTTGAGAAGTTTTTGATGCTTATTTCCTCAAATATTCTTTCTGCCCCTTTTCTGTTCTTTTCTCCTTCTGGGATACCAATAACATATATGTTTGTGCATTTCTCATTTTCATTCAGTTCTCTGAGACCCTGTTGTATTTTTTCCATTCTTTTCTCTTTCTTTGTCTTTTCAAATCCATATGTTCTGTCCTTGATATCACTAATTCTTTCTTCAGTCAATTCAAATCTGCTGTTATATGCCTCTAATGTGTTTTAATCTTATCCACCATCTTTCATTCCCATAAGCTCTATTTCTTTTCTTGACAGGCTTTCAAATTGTTCTTTATGCTCACCCAGTGTCTTCTTTATATCCTTTATCTCTTTGGTCACATCTTCCTTCAACTCTTTGAATTGATTTAGGCAATTTGTGTGATTATCATTGGTTAGTTTTTTAAAATCCTGTATTTTGCCAGGATATTTGGTTTGTTACTTTGGATAAGCCATCTCTTCCTATTTCTTAGTAAGGCTTGTAATTTTTGCTCATGTCTAGGCTTCTGAATATGCTGGTAAATTTATGCTGATGGTTAATATCTCTTTCTTGCCTAGTGGTTTTGTTTCATAGCTCTTCTTTGATTTTTAGTTGAACTTATTCTGAGTCTTTGAAATTGCCCAGTTTAAATAATCAAAATTGTTCCAGGGACTAATGGGATGTAGATTTTCTCCCAGGGGTTAGGATTAAGAGAGATCTGAAAGAAGTTTTTCTCTTTGCAGTTTCCTGGCTGGCCAGCATATGGTGCTTATTGGTGAACCTTTCCATGGAGGTGTCTCGTTCAACCTCTGCTTACCTGTGCTTCTGGTCTGGCCAGAACTGAGATTCAAAGCAAATTCTGCAGGCCAAATTCACAGGCAAGAAACCATTCTCTACTCTCCCCTTTGCCCCCTTCCCAGGGACAAAAATGTGTGTTCCTCTCTTAGTTGGCTGCAGTGAGCCTTGAGTTTTATCCAGGCTGCGTGCCATGAGTGGGGGCTGGGGGGTGTTCCTGGCTGCCACAGGGGTTTAGTAACTCACAGTTGTCATTTGGGGTTCTTTGACTCTTTGTCGCTTGCACCCCTGGCACAATAGAGTCCGTTCAGTGCAGTGTGGAAGTAGGAAGTGATCAGAGAAAACGGGGGAAGAGTAAGGATTGGGGGGGTGGGCATTGTTTTGGAGCATCTATTGAAGAAGGCTAAGGTACACAGGAACTGGATGAGCATTTCAGATGGAAAGGAGAGAAGAAGAACAAACCGTGCACACAACAAGGAAGAAGAACCAGCTTTCTGGGCATGCCTTAAGACTCTTCTGGCTGTGACTTTGCTTCTGTTCTTCATAGGCTGATTCTATTTGTGATGCCTGTCTTCCATAAGCTGCCAGCCAGAAACACTTGCTGAAATAAAGCCCTGACCACTGAATGCCCAGCTGTAGGGATCTCCCAAATAGTGCAAAACAAAACAAAAAAACTTATTCCAAAGAATTCATATCCAACTTTGATCTCTGAGGGTTTTATTTTTTAAAAATGATTTACATATTTATTTATTTTAACCCCTTCCCCCCCCCACACACACACACATCATGGCTCCCTTGTCTGTCTTCTCATCTTCTCTAGGAGGTTCCAGGAACTGAACCTGGGGCCACCCATGTGGGAGGCAGGTGCCCAACTGCTCGAGTGACATTTGCTCCCTCTGAGGGGTTTTTGATGACTTGGCCTTTGGGGACATATGAAGTAGGGAAGTCAGAGCCCTCCCCAGCACAGTGTTCCAGCATTCTCAGGATAGTACAGCTTGCTAGTGCTCACTGTATAAGCCAACGCATCTCTTCTGAATCAGAGAAGATGCTTGCTAGCACCTTGCTCCCTGCAGCGAGCACCCAGTGAGGTGAAATGAAGGGTGTTCAGAGATACCAAGGGCCACCAAATTGTAATGCTGGAAAGACTCACCAGCCCAGGTAAGTCAGAGGCCACCTGGAATGGACCGATCCACTGTCAAATGGAATAATGATGGTTTGTACCTCATGGGATTAATGAGAGGATTAGGTGAGGAAGTGTGGGTGGGATCTGGACCATCCTGGCACTTACCTGAGCACTCAACACAGGCCAGTTATAAAGGAGAAGCTTCACTGTGCAAATAAGCAGTGATGGGGCAGTAGCAGAGGATGGGAGGGAGATCAAATAAAGGTTTTCATTTTCCTTGTTTAAGGAGATACTGGAGTGTGCTTGTTTGCTGAAGGGAATGAGCCAGTAGGTAGAAACTGATGATGCAAGAGAGAAAGGAGAGAACTGCAAGAGATACCCTTTAGAGCATTAGAGGCAACTTAGACCCAAGTGGAGTGGAGGACAAAGTGAGAGAAGAGGTTTTATATGTGGTAATGCCTATGGAACAGGGGAGGGGGCAGGGAGGAGGGTCCTAGAAGAGAGGTGGGAAATACTGTTCTCTTTGTGGTTTTCCTTAGGATGTCTATAGAAGCACTGAAAATTTTGGGCTAATTCATGGAGCTGTATTTTGATATAGATTCAAGTGTTCACTTTGCCAATCAGACTTGGGTCCATTGTCAAGGTGGAGATGTCTGAAATTTCTTTTCTTCTGAATCACTGTCACTCAGTATTTCTTTCAGTAAGAAATAAAACCACTGAATGTGGAAAAGGGTGAAATTTTAAAAGATGGGAGAAGAAATTTTGACACTGATAATCAATTGCTTCACAATGACATTCTCCTTCTGCTTAAATTAAAAAACGACAGTGTGGGTGCAGAAACAGTATATTTTTGTTTTTAATCACTGACTCAATCTAGTTGCAAAGTAGGTGTCCTGCTATAAAGCATGATGAGGTTAGAATGACTCAGAGGTACAGCTCAAGTAGGAAACGCACACAACACAGCAATTCTGGATCTTACTAAAGAAACATCAGGTTTACATAAAATACATGATTCTGCTCTAAATTGAAAATAGATTTTAGAGCAAGAATCCGTATACCGACAATGAAAAGTGGTTCGATTTTTTCTTGCAATATCTCAAATTGAACAAATCTCTAGGAAGCATACTCTATTAGATGGATTGGTGCCAAGGATAAACCACTCTGGCCCTCTGGCCGGCTGACTTGTCAGAATTCACCCATGCTGACTTTCTGCCAGCTCCCGTCCAACCTGAGCACTGTTTTGGTTAAATACAATGTCATTTGATCTGACATTCTATTGAAACCCTCACAAACGTTCAAATCAAGCAGCAACCAAGGATTTAGGAAAATGGTTTTCTTTTCCTTTTTTAAAAAAGAACTCACAGGACATTTTACATTATGACCAGTACTTATATGTTAATAAATGATCGCATAATTGTTCTGAAATGAGCTGGAATTTTTTCACAAAACAGTATCTACTCTTGGAACATGTATGGCATTCTGATATTTTCTGTTCTGTTCATTTAAAAACTGCAGCTGAAAACGCTTTGCATTTATTTAAGAAACACTTATACCTACTAGGATGGTTTTTGAAAAAAGTGGAAAATAAGCAAGATGTGGAGAAAGTGGAACCCTTGTGCATGGCTGGTAGGAATGTAAAATGGTGCAGCCATAGTGGAAAGCAGTTTGCCAGTTCCTCAAAAAGTTAAATATAGATTTACCATAAATTACACACAAAAAATTGAAAGCAGGGACTCAGATACTTGTACACTGGTGTTCATAGCAGCATTAATCACAACAGCCAAAAGACAGAAATAATTCAGTTGCCCATCAACAGATGAATGTATAAACAAAATGCAGTATACAGATACAATGGAACATTATTCATCTGTAAAAAGGAGTGAAGTGCTGACACATGCGACAACGTGGATGAACCTCGAAAACATTATGCTAAGTGAGGTAAGCCAGACACGAAAGGACAAATATTGTATGATTTCCACTTACAAGGAATATCTGGAATAAGCAAATTCGTACAGACAGAAAATAGAGGTTACCAGGGGGTGTGGGGTGGGGGTGACGGGGAGTTACAGCTTTATGGGTACGGAGTTACTGTTTTGTGGGATGGAAAGGTTTTGGTAACTGATGGTGATGATAGCACAACATTGTATATGTTAGTAATGTCACTGAATTGTACACTTAAAAATTATTAAAATGGCAAATTATAAGCTATGGATATGTTACCACAATTAAAAACCAAAACCAAAAATGGTAAATACCATTCATTACCTTCTTTGTGCTCATTACAGTATTAGGCTCATTACAAACCTTTTCTCTCATCTTCACAACCAGCTGGTAATTCAGATTACATCCCTCCTCTGCTCAAAGCCTCACTCAGAGCAAAACACAAAGACTGGGAGCAAAGATCTGCAGGGAAGTGAGTTAATGATGTGATTATATTTGGGAAAGAGTGTTCCAAGCAGAGGAAACGGGCAGAAAGACCACAAGGCAGGAACACGGGGAGAGTATTGAGAGGTGAGTCACAGACACTGAAGTGGTCTACAGTCCAGTGCTTGGCAGGCTGTGTAAGCCTGGAAAGTTCTCAGAGGAGTGTGGGGGTGGGAATTGGAGGAGGAGGAGTGTGACAGGAAAACTGAGCATTTCCCATTTCCCATTTCATAAGCCTTTGACTTATGAAAGTGTCTACATGTATATTAATAAATTAAAAATTTAATAAGGATATTTAAAAACTGACAAAAGAAAAATACAGAAATTAAGGGGTAAGCGTGATTTAACAAATGGTATTTGCCAGGTTGTAGTGGGAGCTAAGCTTTTCTTTGAGCAGGCAGATAATCTTATAATCAAAACTTCACAATTTCTCAGTTATCATGAGGATTTTAAAATAAAATAACAATCATCAATTCTAAATTTTATGTTTGAGCAGCACTTGGAAGGTAAGGAATGTTTAGTTAGGGAATTCAGGGTTAAGTGAAAATGGCAAACTAACAAATTCTAGGTTTACTGATCTTCAGAGAAATAGAAGAGAAAGAGGAGGACAAGGTTTCAACAAAGTTTTTTAATTGCTACCATTTTCCTGTTTTAAAAAATTATTAGTGACATATTTGGGGAAAAATGTGAATTTAAGAATGCAAAACAATGAAAAGAATGTGTGAATTAAAGTACTCATTTCCACTGAAGTAGCCTCAGAGGGGTGAAAATCTTCCCAGGCCGCAGGGGTCCAACCCTTGTTATAAAGTTCCTTCACTAGCGAGGCAGACAGTGATTCAGAATACCTACTGCCCTCTCTAAAAACAAATGCCACTCAGCTTCAGATTGCAGTTAGAGCAGGATGTGCCTGAGCACCTAAGAGGAAAATCTTCAGTCCACATACAGTAAAGCTCTTGTTACTGCTCTAAGTAGATTCCACATACATTTTAAGCAAAAACTTTCTTCTCTATTTCTTCTACCTAAACTTCTCACCACTTAATTGTGAAGCAAAATGTTTGTATCTGCATTACTTTCCTGTGGGCAGTTTCCTCCTTTTAAAATTACATTCCCTTTACTAACAAAAGGGAAAAGATCTGGGCATAGAGATAGTTTGTTTAAAATATCGAGGATAGTTTTCCAACAGGACCAATCTTAGTGGAAGGCACAGAAAAGGATATAGCTACGGAAGGCACAGAGAAACCTGCCGGATCACTTACAAGCCCCCGGGCGCCCGCATAACAAACAGGGGAAAGGAACCGGGTGGGGACGTGTCCTGCCTCCTCACCACCGTCAGCCTAGTAGAGAGCAATGCATTTTGGAAACCAGATTTACACAGGGATCCAAATAAGCAAATGATTATTCATCTAGAAATGGTGGGAAAAGTGAAGTAATTTTATTTTAGGATCCCATCACTAAGAAATTTAAGCTATTAGATTTATTCAGACATTGCCTCCTAAATGTTTTCAGTTCTTCATCTAAGCAAAATCTGCCATGCAAGAGTTTTGTATTAAGGATTTACAAAGTCATTAAAGATCCCACTTTAAATCAAATTATTTGCTCCTTTCCCATAACATTGTGCAATGTAGCTTTACTTAATTGGTATTTATAGGAATAATGCAAAATCAATGACAAAAGTCATGTTTTTTTTTTGTCTTTAATTTTTAATATCACATTAAAAAAATGAGGTCCCCATATACCCCACACCCCCTTTATCCCACTCCTCCCCCCATAGCAACAATCTCCTCCATTATCATGAGACATTCATTGCATTTGGTGAATATATCTGTCATGTGTATTTTGAAAAGCACATTTTATATTTTTAAAAATTAAATCTTCACATAAAAGTTGTTACTAGAACCATCTTTCGTATGCTCTGATTGGTGGCTTTCAAACTTTTTGCCACTATTCTCTTTATTTTTTTATTTTTATTTTTGAAGAATTTATTCTTATTGATGATTATACCAATCTGAACAGTACTGGAAAAACTATGGAAATACTGTATCAATAGAAATAACAGGTTTAACATGCACAAAGCCAAGAAAACCAACGATGCCAGATACTGAATTTCTATAGCACTGTCTTTGAACTCCCCAGCAAGAAAAAAAATGCTGAGTGCAGGTAACTATTCACTTTAAGTAAAACATTTTACAGTGATCCAGTACCTATAGATGCCCAAACCTAAACATGACTCATATCAAAAGATACATACCCTTAGAACATGTAGAGCACACTGGTATTTTCTGTCCCATTATATTTTCTCCCATTCCTTAAAAAAAAAATGCTAGAAAAGACCCTCAATTTCCTGCTGCATAATGAGATTGGGAACTGCAATGTACAAAACACTCTTGAGCATACATCACTAAATACTTTGTCACTGACATTCAGAACCATATATTATCAGATCCCTTGTTTTTACTCTGGAGATCAAATGGTAACCAAACCACAACAAAATTTGTTATTACATAGTATGATTTTTAGATTATTTTTAAAGCAATCAGACAGCCTTCTGGAAACTGGGCAAATCCTCATAAAAATTGTTCTCTTCTGAAACAAGGTTCAGGGTTGACATCGCTATAGTATGAAGCAGAGCTTGGCAAAGGCTTGAATCACCCAACTACTCTATGTTGTGGTCTGCAGAAATCTTGTAAGGTGACTTGAGATTCTAATGGTATAATCAAAAGAAAATCCAAAGTGCTAGTACCTATTTCATTCCACAGGTTATTTATACATTTCAAATTTGGCAAAGTACACTTTACAAGCTATACTTGTAACTAGTTTTACTTCCTTTTCAACTTTGTTATTTTTTCATTTTTATAAGTTTTATTTGGTTCTTTCCCAATTCTGCTTGCTGTGATTTGTAGTAGTTTCTTGTTCCTTACCTAATTATCTTGTTTCTTTGTTTACAATCCTTAAAAGTCTGTAATATCAACATTTTCTTTGTGGTTATTATCCCATCTTTTTTTTGGGCAGGCTCTCATGATGCCTTGCTTTCTTCTACTCTGACTTTTCACTGCGCTCACATTCCATGAACTATAGGTGGGACTTCTTTGGAGGCCTGGGCTGAAGGTGGAGTCTTCAGAGATCTGTGTTCACTTCTGCCAGTTGCCTAGAGGTTCTACCCATTGGTACTATTTCGAAATAAATTCTTGCTAGAGTTTTTTTTAGATCACACATTTGAGGAGGAATTTGAGCTGAAATCCAAGTGCGAGGTAACTCTGGTTATCAACTGTCAGGGGTATTTGTATATTTACATTTTAACCTTTCATCCAGAACCAACGTTTGGACAGGAGCTTTTCCCCAGGAACCCCCACTGAAGGGGTGGGTTTTGGCCTGGTGTGTGTTGTTTTGTGGGTGTCTGTATCAGACTCCCTAACCTGGACTGGTCCTGGATTTCAGCTATTGTCTTCTGGTCCCATAAAGTTATGAAAATTAAAGCTGTCCTGAAGCTCCAGGATTCACTTTTCAATTAAATTTTAGCCTCTGTATTTCTTACCTTCTTATCACCTCATTTAAAAATTATTGTTTAATCCAAAACTTTTACTAGTTTCTAGTAGGAGGGTTCATCTCATGCCACAAGGCTGTGCAGATTTATAAAATCAAGGATTCTCCAAGGGATGTGAAAGAAAACAAGTAGAAAAATTATTGTAATTCAGATTTTATTGCTTGTTAATTGTCATTCCAAACCATTTTAAGTAAACAGACATTGAGAAAATATACTGGGAGTTTTAACCAGATGATGGCAACATTGATGAGACTGCTTGAGTGTCTGACATAGGTAATGGAGGCACCACTGCCACCATCGCTTCCAGAAATCCATATATATCATAGAAAAAGAGTAAAAATTCATTGGCATGTAACTACTAGCATTCTTGGTAATCTATCAACCACAATAAGCCAGAACAATCTTAGAATCTTCAGAGCAAAACAATGTATTTTATTCCATTAGTAGAGCTAGCTCTTTCAGGTTCTTTAAAAAACAAGCAAACAATTCAACACAACTAAACTTACACACAAACCTGAAAACAAAAGTTGACATATTCCAGTGGTCCTGAATTTTAATGTTTCTATCATATAAATTCAAGAATAAAACTGTGATTCAGCTTTTGAAAATGAGATTAAGTTCCATCATTGCAATTACAGTTCCTTTATAATTCAAAAGTTTTAACTCAAGCCAATGGTAACCCTGAAAAAACCATGCATGTAACTCAAGAAACTGCTCTCATGCGAAGGCAACATCTCTACACGTTCATTAGTCTTTAAAAACTCAGACCCAAGCTGCAGAGGTAAAACTTCAGGAACATTTCCACCCTTCTAGATATCACGGCAGTAGTTCTAAGTGTTCTTACAGCAGAGAAACATATACAGAATCACTATAAATCACACATAAACATCAATAACTTCTTTCTTGATAAGTAAAAACTACACCAATATCTTCTTCTATTCATGATTTCTTTAAAAATCAAGCATGTAATACAGCTCAGCATTTGAAAGACTTCTATTATTGCAAAGGTGTTCAGGTTGAGAAATACATCTGTATAGTTGAAGAGACACTGAAAAGCAACAAGACTTAAAATGTGTCTTTATGTTAAGCCATTCAGAAGACTCAGTTATCAAACAACTAAAAATACACAATAGCAGATAAATAGGAATTTATTAAAATCATTGTCTCCAACATTAAAAAAATTAAATTATATTAAGGCATCTTTTACTCCACCATGGTAAATGTAGCAAAGAGAAATGTTTTAAAAATAAGAGCAAGCACTTCTATTCAAAGTGCTTTGTAATGTTTTGGCAGATTTTTGTTTTTTTTATATTATCTTATTTCACATACCACTGAAAGCTCACATGATCAAACTTTTTTACCTCAATCTAGAGAAAAGTATAAACAGTTATCCATTTACTAAAGGGAAGCAGTTCATCCTTGAAAAATAAAAAGGAACTACAAAGGGTATTATTTATGAAGTTCAAATACTATTATATAAATTTCTCTGAAGCAATTTATGCTTAAGTAATTAAGAGAAAGAAGAGATGACAGTTTATTCAAGATGAAAAGCTCATTAACATGGCTCATACTGCTGAATAACTGCTTAAGTATTTTGCTCCACTGGGATGAGAATTTATAAAGGACTTCACATTCCTTTAAAAATATATCACATCTACTAGAATAAGATCCTTTAAATTAACACTGATTATTTATTATTCCCATATTTGTCCATTCACAAAGCTTGACAGTCTTCATAAAGTATACTAAACAGTAACTTTTTCACTTTTTATTAAGGCAAGTTTGTGAAAATAATTTAGTACAACCAGATCTTTTCATGAACTTTTAGCTTACAACATTTTACACATAAGAAACATATAAAAAATTGTGTTTTATAAAAAAGCCACTTCAATACCAGAAAAGAGTAATCAAAGATTCTGAACCCAGTTGACGTTTTAAAGGATGCTCTTTCCTTGTCTCAAATTCCAAGTGCTATTCATCATCTTTAGAACCAGTTTTGCTTAACTATAAAAAAAAAAAAACACAAAAAACAGGAGAAAAGAAATATTCAACAAGTTTAAGCTATCATATTATTTGAGTCAGTTATTTCCACTTAATATAAAAAGTAAACATTTACAGTCAATAGACCAGAATCCAGAAACTTAAACCACCTGTACTTTTTATCACATGTACTGACTTTTCAACTTTAGGCTCAGCTACTTCAAAAACAGGATTCTTTAAAAATATAACCTGGGCGGTGGACTTGGCCCAGTGGTTAGGGCGTCCGTCTACCACATGGGAGGTCCGCGGTTCAAACCCCGGGCCTCCTTGACCCGTGTGGAGCTGGCCCATGCGCAGTGCTGATGCGCGCAAGGAGTGCCCCCCCATGCAGGGGTGTCCCCACGTAGGGGAGCCCCACGTGCAAGGAGTGCGCCCTGTAAGAAGAGCCGCCCAGCGTGAAAAGAAAAGTTCAGCCTACCCAGGAATGGCGCCGCACACACGGAGGGAAAGATGATGCAGCAAGATGACGCAACAAAAAGAAACACAGATTCCTGTGCCGTGCCGCTGACAACAACAGAAGCGGACAAAGAAGATGCAGCAAATAGACACAGAGAACAGACAACCAGGGTGGGGGGGAGGGGAGAGAAATAAACAAATAAATAAATCTTAAAAATATATATATATATATATACATACATATATATATATATAACCTTAACAGAATAAGTGGGAGAAAAAAATCCCTTGAAGCTTTCCAAGAAATAAATTGGTACAAAAAATATACAAATAGAAAATACAAATAGAAAATAGCATTTAAAAAATGAATGGCATTTTTCTACTTTTGTTCTCTATTACAGATGGCAAATTCTTAAAGTACAGTTTAGAAAATATGATAAAAATCTTAAATCACAATTTTTTTTCTAGCAAAATTTGAGGGCCAGATAAAATTACCAAAGAAAATAAAAGCAACTTTGATGAGAAAATGACCCAGCCACTGAGATAAATATAATTATAAAAAATGCACATACTTAGATCCTAAATCTACTACCACAGAAACCACTGGAAAATACATACACATGCATACATTTCGTTAGTGCTATCCTAGGATATTAGTGATGATGTTATCATATATTATGCAGCCTCTGGAAAATATCATTGAGCACCCATGAAAAAAATGAGCAAAAAAGGTAAACAATGTCTTGGTAATATGATAAAATAGTTTGGATCTCACAGATCTCTTGAGTGTCACAGGAACTTCTTGAGTCCACAGACCACACTTTGGGAATCATGGGCTTAGGATAATGGATTTGAGACAACCCATGTCTGGATGATAATCTCCTTCTAATATCCTCTACCATCTCCCAAGATTATTGGATTATTTAAATTTTACTTTCTTCTACACATTAGAATATAAATTCTAATTTATATTAATAGAAAATCCCTTAAAAACAAAAAATACTTCTGGAGCTAAGGAAGGAGGCACACGATCACCGTATTTTTCTTCTCCCTGTCAGCTGAGATCTGCTGCACTGAGAAAAAAGGCCTTCAGACTGGGTCAAAAGCTCCTTCTGGAGCAGAGGGCATTTTAAGGAGAGAACAGACCTAGCTGGTGATATTCCCTTTACAGCTCAGTGCTGCCTTCACCCAGGTAATGCTTTTTGTACTAGATTCTAGAAGCACAAATATTATTTTAAATACTTTCTACAGAAAATGCATTCCATGGCCCAAAGAGGTGAATTCAAAATAAACTTTAGGAATATGCTGCTTGTAAATGATCAATATTTGTAGATTCTCCCTAAAATCCTAATCTTTACTCTTGGATCATATCAACCACTAACTGGCATGCAAAACTTATTTATGGACCCCTGCAAAAGGGAATTAATTTACTGTGTTAAGTATCAGTTTAGTACATTTGAAACTATAAATAATGCAAGAAAAATATTGAGATAAATTGATAGAAAGATCCCAAATGGAGAGTAAGCAATTTTAAACAACAGGAAATCTTTTCTGGCACTTATGGGCAAGTACATCTGGAGTCTGCCCTAAAAAACACTTAATATCAAAACATCAGTTTCCAGTGGGTGGAGACCCACATAAGGAGTGGGAGGAGTTGACTCCCACCCTGGGGAGGCCCGATGTTCTCAGACAGGGGTGGGTGTCTCTCAAGAGCATGGGTGTTCCTAATAGGGGAGGGCATACCAGTGTGCCAACCTCGGTGTTGCTGCAAGTATCTACGAACCTTGTCCTCAAGGAGTGAAGCCTGTGGGCCCTGAGGGGAGGGAAGGGAGGAAGAGAGGAGATGGGAGAGGGGCTATGGAGGGGCAATGCGAGTGCTCGGCATGATCCTGCAATGACGGATACAGGCCATGTGAAGTTGATCAAAAATGTATTACAGTGTAGGGTCTAGAGTGTAGATCATAATGAAAGCCACTGACCATGGTTAGTGGCTATGTTTCAGTATTTGTACATCAGTTGTAACAAATATACCCTCCACATATAAAAAGGTTATTGATATGGGAAGGGAGAAAAGGGAGAGGATGTTGGGTATGTGGGAGTCCCCTGTGTTCTGTATGTGACTTTACTGTGCCCTAAAACTTCTTTGAAGACAAAATTAAAAGTTAGACACTGGGGAAGAAATGGAAGAAAATGTCACTGTACATACAAGGCAAAAGATATTATAGCGATAAAAGGCAAAATGTCAAAAAAATTTTTTAAAATATTTTTCATCGTTTTTTTAATATCCCAATTTAAAACTTTTTAGTTTTAGTTTTTCTACATTATTATATATTTTATTTCTTATGTTTAAACCTATCATTATTATTTCATTTGCCTACTAATTATATTTGGCGATATTCTCGGCTTCATTTCTGAAGAAGTTTTGGATCACAGAAGGGTTACAACTGGGGCACGGAAGGATCATTGGTGTGGGGTGTCAGTGATAAGGGATACATGGGAGGAAGTTCACCTGGGCATACATATAAGATACATGTAAATAAATGTGTTCAAATGTTCATGGGGCATTGTCACAGTGGGTGGAGATTCATATAATAACCAAAAGAATATTGAATTCTCATCCTGGGGATCTATGCCATATTCTCTAATAGAACAGCAACAATCCCTCAAATACAGGGGCAATGACTAGTGAAAAAGGATGGTCCACTGATAGGCCCTTGATATTGATTATGCTTATGAGCCTTTGGCTCTTGAAATTGCAACTTAGCCTAGTGCTATAGGGTGCCTAAGAGTTACCTCCTGAGAGCCTCCATGTTGCTCAAACGTGGCCTCTCTCTGAGCCAAACCCAGTGTGGGACATGACTCCCAGGGATGAGCCTCCCCTGCACTGAGGTATTACTACCAGGCACCAACTAGCAATGCAACTGGAAAAAGACCTTGATCAAAAGGGTGAAAGGTAAAGACAAATGAGTTTATATGGCTAAGAGATTTCAAAGTGAGATGGGAGGTCATCCCAGAGGTAACACTTATGCACATCTCAGCAGGATCTCATAGACTGCAAAAGTAGATACTATCCCAAATAGAGGCACTCCTGAGAGCTCCAGAGACACCCAAGTCCTACCAATATAGCAGACAGCTCTGGGGTTTGGTGCCTTGCCAGTGGGTCCTACTTTGGAGTTTGTGCTCCTGACTGTGACAGAGTTGGACTCATTGTGACCTCTCTACATGTGACTTTTCTGTCCCTTCTATATGAACCTATAGTTGGTGCTGGATTTGGTAGGTGTACTTCCAAGAGACTTGAATCTTTGGGCTGTCTATGTGCCAGTTGGGTCCTGAGCCTCAGTGGAGTTGCAACATCTACTCTCGAGGTCACTGGATTCACGCAGGACAACTAACAAGGAAGTGAGGATGGACAACCGCCACACCAAGGAACCAAGAGAGTCTACAACTGTAAGCAAGAGAAACCCATCCATCAGCTGTATGAGACTGAAGCCCCCTCTCAATTAGAGGTAGAGTGGGCATCACCATCCTAGAATCCTCAGGATTGGGGAATAAAATATGGACTAGGGTGGACTTATTGTGATTCTAGCAATGTAAGAAATTATATCACTGATGTGGAGACAGTGGCCCCTGGAGGTGCTGAAGGCAGGAAAAGGGAAAAAGAGGTGTATGGGGGCATTTTCGGGACTTGGAATTGTCCTGAATGACACTGCAACTACAGATATAGGCCATTATATATCCTTCCATAACCCAGAGAATTGAGTGGGAAAGACTGTAAACTATAATGTAAACTATAATCCATGTTTAGTGGCAATGCTCCAAATGGGTTGATCAACTGAAATGAATGTACCACACAAATGAAAGAAGTCAATGTGGGAAAGGGTGGGAGGTGTTGGGAGTGGGGCATATGGGAATCCCATATATATATATATATATGTTTTTTACATTAGTGTGGTATGTTCATTGCATTTGATGAGTACATTTTGGAGCAATGCTACATAGCATGGATTATAGCTTATGTTGTAGTTTACACTCTATCCCAGTCCATTTCGTGGGTTATGGCAGGATATATAATATCCTGCATCTGCACCTGCAATATCATTCAGGACAACTCCCAAGCCCCAAAAATGTCCCAATATTACACCTTTTTCCCTTTCCCTGACTTCAGCAACTCCCGTGGTGACTGTCTCTACATCAATGATATAATTTCTTCCATTGCCAGAGTCACAATAAGTCTATAGTCGAGTATCAGTTAAGTCCACTCTAATCCATATTTTCTTCCTCCATCCTGAGGACCCTGGGACCTTATATTTTTTTGTGTAACATTTTGTGTAATCTAAGTATCTTTTAAAAAAATAAAAAATACATTTAAAAAAACAAAACATCACTTTGTATAACTTGAAATTCTGATTTTCTATATTATTGCTAATTTAGTCATATTTAAGTTTGTCCATTCTTAAGATGTAGTTACATAAATAGCACAGCATTACTTTAGTGTAGTTCTAATTTACTGCTACAGATTTTCCATTAATAAAAAAATGAAAATTTAGAGGAGTATATGAAGAAGAGAAGAATGGCGTGTGAAGGATATTTTAAAAAGTACTTACATGCTGAATGTAAAAAATGAAACAGACATCCCGGTAGAATCCAAAGGTTGCAGGGGGTGGGGTGGAGGGCATGGAAGATAGAAATTTCATTATTTGATAGTAATGATTATAATAACTTTTTGAAAACTAGAAAACAAATATTACGTACCTTAACCACATCAACCCAGTTCCATCCTCGAGGAAGCTCCCCTTTGTGATCTAGAAGATATAGAGACAGTTATTTTTCTAAGACCAATTTGTTAATTTAAAATTAATATTCTAATAAATAATATTTTATTTACTATTTTCAGAATCACCTATTACTAAGTTGGAAAAATAATTTATTATCATCATGAATTGAAAGCACTGTTCTAGGGTCATCTGATAAGTATTTCAGGTATACCTCCTTTTGACATTTTCTTTTCTCTTTCATACCATTAAGAATCTTGCTCCACTATTTACTGGTTATGAGGGACACAGGGGCTTATCAATTTTCGTAACTAACATTTTTACCCACAGTCCCATGCCTGTCCCACTGAAGTTCTATTTAGAATGAAAGCTCCAAGACACGAAGTTCTATATTAGTTACAGGAAGTTATGACTTTAGGTGGCCATCCTCAATGAAATGGAGGTAGGGTATATTTATATAGGGAATGATCACAGGTCATTATAGATAATGACCTGCATGAAAGCAACAGATAGCTGGGCAATATTAGAAAATGTTTACTTTCAAATTTAAGTACTGACATAGACACTAAAACATTCCAAAAAGAGATTAACCTAAATTCTAGAAAACATATTTTAATGACTAACAATTTAGTGCTTCAGTAGTTTATACCTTAATGGGAGTTTGGCATTTAGTATAACAGATTTCCAGATTTTTTTAATCTCGCAAACCTTTACAATTTCAAAAATGTATTTTGAGAACTAACACAGGGTTGCTATCTTTTTATTGTCCTACAACAGACGTTACACAAAACAACCAAAACTACCATCACCATCCTTTTATAAAATGACATTGTAAATCTATCCTCCCTGCCCCTCTTTTAGGAAAAAGATTTACAGATGGGTTTCAATTTGCAAATTTTCAGGGTAAAGCAGATAAAGAGATTAAATACTATTGTTGATATGAGGTGGAGTTTACAATATTCTTCTAAAGGTCCATACCAAAAGACTTTAGTATAGGATACTCAGGAATTCTTTTCTTAAATCTTATTATTGTTGCATAAATAAGCCAACTGCAGGAAAAAAAAAATCTAAATATTTATTGTACAAAGACCTAATGGTATACCATTAGAGACTTCATCTCTAATGAAAGATATATTTTTAAAAGTTTTCAAGAATTTGCACACCTGCCACAGAGGTAAATAAATAGGAAAATCCCAAGTATGTTAGAGCACACATGTAAGTCATGAAGTTTCTCTATACTTCCCTAATGGTTTTCAATCTCAAGATTCATTTATTATACTTTGCCACTTAGTTACCTTCTCCTCAAATGGTTATCTCTTGTGATGAAGCAGTAGTAAAATATTTTCAATATACATCTTTGACCAAAGTGTCTCATACAAATATTACAAGGATACAGAGTAAAGACCTAATTTTCTAAATCAAAATATATTTATTAAGACCCTGTATCACACTAAAAAGCAATTCATTTATCTCTGTTATAAAAGGAAAAGAAAAAAAAACCCACAAACCTGTTTTATCTGCCAACTTTCGTTTTTGGGCTTTTGAAAGCTGTTCTTTTTTATCTTTTTTCTTACTTGATGGGGCTGTATTAGGAGTTTCAACTGAGATGATATTGCTTATGGATGTCTAAAAAAATAAAAGTAATTTTTAAGCTCAAGCTTTAAAACTTACTGAAGTACACAAAATACAGCTACTTCCTGAATTGGGCTGATAATTTTTAGATTTATGAAGTAGAAGGGTGCTCTATTATTATTCTTTTATTAAGTCAGATGACCTTACTACAGTGTTGGTTTCACTCTTCTAAAAGTTCACATTGAAGGACATAATATAACTGCAGGTTCTTGGGAAGGAAGATCTGACACTGGCATTTTGTTGAGGCTCTGAGGTTCCAAAGTAGTTTTACAATTTAGTTAATTTGCTATAATTTGGAAACGTAAACAGGTCTTTAGAAAAATAACATGTACCTGCCTAGAAAATCCTGGTTCCCTGGAGAAAGGACGAAAACCTTTAAAACATTTGGTTTTGTACAGTTAAGAGTTCATGATAGTTAAAATGCTTACTAGGTGCCCAAGCATTGTTCTAAATATTTTACATATATTACTCATTTGATTCTTACTACAATCTTATAAGGCAGATACTATTATAATCCCCATTTTACAGATGAGGAAACCGAACATAGAGAAATAAGAGGCTTCCCCACGGTCACATACTAAGTGGTGCAATAAGGATTTAAAGCATGGAAGTCTGACCAGAGTCCCTGCTCCTAACTACCACACTCTGCTCTTCCTCAGTGCTTCTCAGTGTTATTCTAGGTCCTGTTGGGAATGTGGAAGCCAAGCCACTCAAGCAGAAGGCATGGCCTTTGTGGTCAGTTTGGTTCACAAGACAAAACTGAGTTAATGCTAGCCATTGAAGGTCTTTCAGGTCAAGACTTGGTACAAAGGGGAGTAATGCAAATACATAGATGCTTAAGGTCATAAAAGATGAAAATTCCTAAAATAATTCTAGAAATAGTATTTTTCTATTCAATTAAGTCTCCTTAGGTTGCAAAATCTTCAACTTGAACTGTGGCAGGACCATTTACAAAGAAATAAGCCTCATGGAGAAAGCAATTTCAGGATATTTTAGAACTATATAAGCCACTTCCATCTAGCTAAGTTTTATGAAGGGATCAAATTTAAAAAAAAAACAAACAACCACTAGTTTCTACAGTGACTCAGTTTTGATGGCCATTCTAGTCTGTGATAAAGAGCACCATCCAGAGAACATAATTTTATTTTCTAAATGAAACAGAAGCTAAGAAATTTTAAATTAATTGTTCTTATTGAACTCGGATGTAACTCTCATTCTAAATGTAACACAAAGGTCCTTTCTAATTAAAAAGAAAAAACTAGTAAAAATAAATTACTAGTGGAGCAAAACCAAAAACAATTTAAAAAATCACACTCACCGTAGAATTAATGGGATGGTGATTCTCCATAAACTGTTCTTTATTGTCTTTGGCATATTCAAACAATGTATATGTCATAGCAGTTCCAAGATTAACTTCAACTGCTTCCTGTAACTTGGCTAATATACTCTGCTTTACAGCTGATGATCTACAGTTAATGACAAACATACTGCTAAGAGAAAAGTAAAAGGGAGAGTAAAGCAGAAAACAATGAAAACGAAACATACTCACATGGTGTTGTTAAAAAAAGCGTTCATAGATATAATTGGAGGTGTTTGGGGATATGTTTCTGTCCAGGAAATCTCTATTAAGAAGGCTTTGGGATCACCATTTTCACCTATCTGAAGAAAAGGGAAATCTTAGGCTTGTAAAAAGTGATATAAATGACAGAGCACTAAACTATGATCTTTAAAATAATAATGTATTTCAATGCTCAATCTCCGATCAGAAATGTAATATCCTGAAAAATTTAGGGGTACAAGCTAAGACTGAGGGTGCTGGTGGTGAGGGGACTCTAAAGATACCACGGCTTCCCCGTCTGCCTTAATATATTCTAGTTCATGCCTTAGGCTGTCTGTCCCACCAGGCTACCAGCATTTCTAGTACCAAGACTATGTCTTACATATGTTTTTGTTTGTTCTATCAAAGTTTTCTGAGGAAAAAAAATAATATGTTGACTGGGGAACAGAAGGAGGATAGCAAAAATAATAATGCACACACTTGACTGAAGTTTTCCAATTGCTAAACATAAGAAGAGGCATTGGGAAGCAGATTTGGCTCACCTGATAGGGCGTCCGCCTACCATATGGGAGGTCCAGGGTTCAAACCCGGGGCCTCCTGACCCGTGTGGAGCTGGCCCATGCACAGAGCTGATATATATGCAAGGAGTGCCCGGCCACGCAGGGGTGTCCCCCGCATAAGGGAGCCCCACGCGCAAGGAGCGCGCCCCCTAAGTGCCACTCCAGGTGAAAAAAGTGCAGCCCGCCCAAGAGTGGCGCCACACACGTGGAGAGTTGACACAGCAAGATGATGCAACAAAAAAGAGACAAAGTTTCCAGTGCCACTGACAAGAATACACGCGGACACAGAAGAACACACAGTGAATGGACAGAGAGAGCAGACAGCCTGGGCGGGGGCGGGGGGAGGGAAGGGGAGAGAAATATCTTTAAAAAAAAAAAAAGAGAGAAGGAGCATTAGTATCAGTGAATTCATTTTCTTAGCACCATCTCAAAAGATCAGAAAAGGAAATGTAAAATTAAGTGGTAAAAAAGGAAAGGGCAAAGAGATAAAGGAATGTCTTAAATTGGCCAGTTAACTCCTGAATAATGTGAAGATGTCTTTTGTTTTCCTTTCTCCAACTTTTTATTTTGAAAAATTTTGACAGAAATTCGGAAATAGTCCAATGAACACTCACTGACATTTCTCTTATTCACCAAATACAAACTTTTTGCCCCATTTGCTTTATCTTTTTCTCTCCCTCTCCACCATAGCATGCCCCCTACCTTATGTGTATGATTTTTTTTTTCCTTTGGTTTCTGTTGAACCATTTGAAAATAAATTGCAGACATCATGGCACATGCCCAAATATTTAGGGGTAAAGTATATTCTAAGACTAAGGACATTCTACTTTATAACCACAATAACATTATCACCCCAAGATAACCTTTTTAGACAGAGAAATAGGAAGATTCCTTCTAAGTTTTAGAGGGCTATTTAGCAATCTGTTGGAGAACTAATGGTGGAGTGTAGGGGGGACACTGAAGAAAGTACTTGGAGCAGAAAAATCATTTAAGAGGATACTAAACTATTCTGCACAAGAATAGAGAGGGCTGCGGAGGACAGAGCCAGACCTCTAAGCCAGGCCCTTTGACTTCCTACGCACAGTCTTGTAACCTCATGGTTCATTCCTCTTTTCCACCTTTTAAGTCATATCAGAATATCCATCCGACAGGACACACATAAACCTTATAGCATTCTGCAAATATTGTGCTCAATAACTGCTGTTGCTAATACAGACATTCAGGGAAGTACGGGGGGACTGTCAACCCCTCACTTGCCAAGGGGAGGGAGCCAGTAGTTTGCTGGGGAAGTCCGGGGTGGGGGGGTACAGCTGGATTAAAAAAGGAGGGTCTTGGAGTTAATGGCACTGTTAATTTTGTCCATTAAAAGTCTCTTGATTGTTATATATGGAGATTACATAAGAATTGCTAAGTTTGAAAAGAAATTGAGAAAAGCTGAGTACAGAGGAGACCATCCAAAGGAAATAACTCTAAAGAATTTATTTCTTGTGACAGCCTACAATAATCATATATAAGGATCATTTCTCATACAATTGATTTTAAATTGTGACAATGTTAATGACAATCAAAAAAACTTTCCCATCAGCCAATACTTAAAATCATTTAGATAAATGATTTATATTATTTACTTATAAAATAAAATACTATTACTGTTATATTTTAAGAAAGATTTATAAGCAACTTCATTTCAAATAAAAACCCACAATTTTCATAGATAAAAAAAAATTAACACATATTTAGAATATGGAATTAAGAAAATGTCATTTTCTTGACCATTTAGAGGATAGTAATAAGAATACTGGTCTTGGAATAAAGACCTGAATTTTAATCCTAATATTTGTTAACATCAGTTGTGGGGGCTTGGTAAAGTCATTGAGAGAAGTTTTTTTTTTAAAAAAAGGTTTCTTCTGCTTCCAGTATTTTATGATTCTGTCACAATAAAAACAAGTTTATGTTGGTTTTCCAAATGTTAAAAAAAACTGATGTTATTTTTGATGAGTTTTTATTTAAATGCTTCAGAAAACATAAACACATAATAAATTTAAAATAAATCAATAGATTTAAAAAACAAAATCACAATTTTTGGGAAACTTTAGCATCTGGCAAAGTAGTTAAGTGCTCCTATTCATGCCATGTCTTACCCTATATTGAAACGAAACTGGACTTAATTCCCGGAAACTTTCATCTCCTTCATAAATAGAACGTAATGCTTCCAGTTCCATCTGAAAGAAATGAATCAAATGAGTTTGGTTTCATGGTATAAATGGATTAGAAATAGAGTGTCTTCACAGTTTCTGATTCAAGCCCACACAACCATGTAAAACTTGGCTAACTTAGATGGCCGAAGATGTTCATAATATACTTGCACATACCAACGTGTTATAATAGTTATACCTGCTTTAAAACTATATACTTAGCATAGTTTACACTGTATTACCTCATTTAATCCTCACATCAATTCTATCAAGAGGATCCTATTATTTTCTCTTTTCTACCAAGGAGAAAAATGAGATATCATTTAAAGCAACTTCAGAGTACATGCCCTTTGTCGCTATGCTAAAAAGCAGCCTGGGGTAGAAATAGCATTAAACTTGGAAATGAGAAATGTGAAACACCATAATTTCCCATTATTTCAAATAAATGAACATTTGTTATCCCTTCCCACAGAATTAAAAAGGCACTTGAGGACAATAAAATAACTTAAAAAATGAGAGGTAGAAAATAGTTGACAAGGGTCTATACAAGATGGGAGACAGGACTGCAAGAGTAAATATAACTAGTAATCCTTGCCTGGAAATATCTCTTAGATCACTGTAGGTTTTAAACTAAAGGATACTTAGTCACTGGTTGTGATCTCTGAAGAATCTCTAAGAAAAGCACTTGGATAAAAATTTTGGGTTTCAAAAAGATGCCAAGCCATGAAATCTACAAACCAAAGATGAGTAAGCTTGACCTACATGGACAAAATTTAAGAATAGATGAGAGTAAAGGAGAATAAAGTGTAACCTATAAAACCTAGCAAGCATATGAACAAGACATATTTAAACGACCCATACCCTTTTTAGAAAGGGAAACTTGATTGGTATATTAGGAAAAGACACAAAACAGTTATATAGATTTCAGCAAGGCTCCAGGGGGTTTCTCTTGCTATCTTCACAGAAAAGAATATAGAATTCAAATTGCATTTAAAGAGTAATTAAGATTAGATCAGAACAAAAATTACCCCAAAGATAGTGCTATATATACCTTCTGACTCTTAATCCATTCCTATATTTTAATTAATGACTTGGACAGGAACAAAATTTGAAGGCAGGCTTATCAAATTTGTGGATGACAACTGGATAGTATAGTAAATCATGCTAGTGGCAGAAAACAATTGTTGAAAAACAATCTAACAAGATGAAATTTAACAGGGTAGAGTAAAAGAATTTTTACTAAGTATACATGTAGAGAGAATGATGGATATATTGCTTTGCAGCAACAAGTATATAAAAAACACAGGGTTTTTAGCTGACAGTAAATTTAGCTGTAGAAAACAGGGTGATGTTACAATTTTAAAACAGAATATAAACCTGTCTACCGACAGGATTCCAGGACAGTGAAGGAACTAAGAAGAATGGGCTATGAAAAAAAGCTGAAAGGAACCATTTAGTCTGAGAAGAGGTGTGGAAAACTGACTTCAAAGATCTGAAAGTCCATCATGCAGAAGAGGAATGGTATTTTCTTGTAAAATAAAGATCCCTGGGCCCACAAAAGAAATTTTGATTTAGTAGATCAGAAGTGGAATGCAAACATCTGTTTTTCTAACCACCACCCACGTTATTCTAACTCTGTGGTCCATGGGTCATACTTTGCGAAACACTGCACTACATGCTCTCTGCTTTGCGGGGAGACAGACAGGTTGAAGCACGGGCTTGGAAACTCACCTGGCAGGAATATTTTAGAAGGGATTCAGATGTCAACTAGCTTGTTGGACTTTGGATCCTTTAAATCCAGGGAATCTATTAAATCCATCATGTGAAACTTTCAAACAATATATTCTAAATGAACAATAAACAACTGCTACTTCTCTAGGAGACTCGGGTTCCAGTCCTGATTCTACTATGCACTCACTGTGCTGCCCTGTTGCAAATCACTTCTCCTCTGTACACCCTTTTCCTCACATTGCACGTTTTGTATACATCACAGAATTAGGTTCCCCTAGAGATGACCTGCAGCATCCCTTCCAATTCTAACATCTGTGCTTCGAATTCAAAGAAGCATTTCACAAGAAAATAACTGAGCATGATTCTTACAAATCAGGTGGTAAATGTGTGCTCAAAATAGATTTCATATCTACCCGACAACTATCAGATAGGCAAATGATTTCCGCCAAACGATATGGACAGAAACCCGCGACACTAGAGTCGTTCTTTCCTCCACCAGAAATTTACCTTACTCAAACGCCCCCTCTCACTACCGGCCAGTAGATTTTTAAATTTAAGGGTTATCTGATCCCAAACCTGTAACTCAGCGCTAAACAACACCCGGGATTCAAGGCGAGCCAGGAGCACCCGGGTCCCGGACCAAGGACGCGGTTCCTGTGATTAAGGAAACCTGGGGCAGCCCTGAAGGACGCCGAAGGGGTGGGCAGCGGTGGACTCCCCCCACTCGGGCACGCGTGGCTCTCCTCGCTCGGCACCGGTAATCCGCGGGGACTAGAGACAGGCTCTGTCGCATCCAGGGGGAAGGACACGCGCGGGGCCGCCCTTGCGGGCGCTGGGTGTCGCTGGGGCCTCCGACCGGGCACCTGCCACCTTCGGGGTGGGGCGCCTGCGTCCAGCCCGGGAGACTCACCTCCTGGTCCTCGTTGGCGCTCATGGCGCCGGCCACGGGGCGCCTCCGGGATGGACCGCGTCGACGGAGAGAACGCGAGGGCAGTGGTCCCCGTCCGCGCCCTCGGCTGCGGGGACACCCTTCGCACCCGCAGCCGAGAGTCCCGCGCCCCCGCCTTCGGGTACCGCAAAGCCGCCGCAGGGGGCTGTGGGCCAGGCCCCTGAGGCCGCCGAGCAGGGGCGCCTGCGCGTCCCGGGAGCCGCAGCGCGGCGGTGACGCCAGAGGCCCCGCCTCGCCCTCTTCGCTTCTCCTATTGGCTCTTTCTCTCTCCGCCCCCGAGGCTTTTTCCTCTAGAAAGTGGTGCGTCTTCTTTACGTGGAAGGCGATTGGTGGAGAACCCTGCCACTCAGGCGCAGAAAGTGCTTCCTGTGCCGGTGGAGGCGGGGACGGGGAAGTGTCACCTGCTGGAGCCCGGGCGGCCCCTGAAGAGACAGTGCCGGGCGTTCTGTGACATCCCTGCCTTCCTCCCTTCATCCTCTCCCGCCCGGCGGCCGGTGGCCCCGGCTGCGGTGGGTCCGGGCCGTGCGGTGAGTCCGAACCGGAGACCTGTGGGGCCGGGCGAGACCGCCGAGGGAGCGAGCGCGCTGGCCTTGACGTCGCTTGCGTGGGCCTGCGCGGCTTCCGCCTTAGCTGGGGCAGTCCCGGCGTTGCACTTGCCAGCCCCGGGAGAAAAGATGCCCCTGTTTCTAGGTCAGGCTTAAGAGAGGGAGGAAGGCCTTTAGCACTTCGGGCTGTTTCTCCGCCTCTCCTGGTTACCGAGGCAGAGTACTGCGACAGTGGGAACTGTGTTTTCCTGAGCGGCTTGTTGCTTCACATCCTCAACGTCCCCTTTTTTGTTTTTGTTTTTTGTTTTCCTCTGTCTCGGCCACAAGCTGTCTTCCTGTTTGGATCGTTTTGCATTCAGACGTCGGTCGGAATCCCGATCCCGTGTCCTGCAGCCTGCACGTCCTGTTAAGTAGAGCCACCGCATTAATTTTTACCTGCGGTTTTGATTGGGTCTCGGTTCTCTGCAGTGAGTCCTCCAAGGGGATGACCGTCCTTTCCTGAGTCTTCATTGTTGCCTTCCCCGCACGGATGACCTCCCTTGCGCTGCAGGACCTCTCATCCCCCGTGTTCACTTGCTGCTTCTGTATCTCTTTCTCTTTCATGATTTGGGAAGTTGCTTCATTGGCTTCTTCAAAATCAGGAAATTTCTCCGCAGGCTGTCGTCGAGATCCATGAGTCTCTGCACTGTTCTCCGTCGGTGTTCCTCTTTTCATTCTCATCTCTCCGCCTGAGAATAAGCACAATCATGTCAAGTGCCTAAGCGTTTAAGGGGCAAGGTGGCAAGAATTTGATACCGTAATTTGGGGACATTTACCATAAGCTAGAGCTGTCCTGTCCCGCGGTATGGCTAGCGAGCATTTGAAATACTGCAAGTCTGAATTGAGATGTGCTGTGAATGTAAAATATACACCCGATTGTGAAGACTTAGTACAGAAATCAGTAAAATATCTCAATAATAGGTGTTTTGGACATATGGGGTTAAATAAAAATATTATTAAAATTAATTTCACCTGTTTCTTTTTGCATTTTTAATGCGACCCACGATTTAAGGCACTAAACGACAGCACTGGTTTAGAGCTTTATAAGTATTCAAAGACCACAGCTATTTCTTTTTAACTAACCTGGGTTTAGTAAGGAGAAACAGACCTTCGGGGCTCAAGTATCAGACTGGTATCAAGCAAAGGTATCCAAATTGTGTTTTGATGACCTCTTTTTAAATCGTCACCTAAAAATTCACTAGAAATAGAATATTTCTTTCCTTGAACATCTAATCCTTTTGCATAGATAGCTTAATCCTCTTGTAAAAATATCAGTTTAAACATATTCTAAACCTTCTTTCTGTTGTATACATTTATCATTTCTGATAAGCTTTCCAAATCATTTACTCAAAGTACTCATTGTTTCTTCAGTACTTAAACGTGAGAAGCCTAATAGCCTTTCATCTTTCAGTTAAAAATATTCCATGTTTTGGGGGCAAGTGGTGGCATAAGTACTTTTCACTT
Source organism: Dasypus novemcinctus (assembly GCF_030445035.2). Taxonomy (NCBI): domain Eukaryota; kingdom Metazoa; phylum Chordata; class Mammalia; order Cingulata; family Dasypodidae; genus Dasypus; species Dasypus novemcinctus. Next base: position 4,876,673 of record NC_080673.1, on the reverse strand, counting down.
TTCACATAGATTAAATTTGAGTTCTGTGTAGTATACTGGTGGAGATATCTTTTAAGAGAACTTAAGATATATGAGAACTTATTTTTAAAAATATGATGATTACTTTGGAAAAACACATATTTTATGTGCTTTTCTAAAGTTATTGTACAGTAGGGTTTTTTATCAACTAGTTCTGAGCTAAAGGACATAATTAACTATGTCCTTTTAGGAGCTTCTATTCATTGTTTTTCACTTATGAATTTTCCTTTAAATAGTACATTTTTTAAAACCATATTTAATGAAATATTATCCCCTCCCTCTTATTTATTTATTTATTTTTTAGCAAGTACTAGGGATTGAACCTGGGACCTCTACTTGCGAAACAGGTGGTCAACCACTGAACTATATCTGCTTTCCAAAATAGTACATTTTATGTTAATTGGAGAACGGTGAAATCATAGCTGTCATTTAGATAATAAAATTTAATAGGTCCGGTTCAGGAATTAAAGTCTTCCCTTTTGTTCTCTTCTCTTAAATTTTCTTGACAGTTTGTGGGCACTCCAAGACTTGCCTTTTTGTAATGTTTATTAGATGGTAGAGGTTCAAATATTAGATCTGAATATGGGTTTTTTTTTTAAATTAATTGTGAATGTATTAACATTTGTTTTTCAGATTTTTCCTGATACCTTGAACATGAGCCCCACACAGTGGGACTTCCCTGTGGAATTATGCTGTCGGCCTATGGCTTTTGTTACCCTTACGGGCCTGGATGTAGTTTATAATGCTGTACATCGAGCTGTTTGGGATGCTTTCTGTGCCAATCGGAGAGCTGATCGGGTGCCAGTTTCTTTCAAGGTGCTCCCAGGCGACCATGAATACCCCAAATGTAGACCCAAGGTAAAGACGTTATGCTTGCTCATGTGTGTTCTGTGTATGAGTGTATGTACACCTATTCACGTAACTATGTTTATAAACATGTACACATACATACATATATACGTGTATCTTGGTTCCTATTTTCTACATTGAAAAAACACTTGACTTGGTCAAGGTGATGGTTGAGTGGTACATAAAAAACCTTAAGTATTTTCATGTATGCAGTATACTATACATATGTGTAATAATAGTTGTCTTTTAAACCCCAGAGAAAGCCTTCTATCCTATGGGCCTAGGTTTTCCTTTTTCATTTGTAGGAAAAATCCCCAGGTCTGCATAATTTAACAGAGGCCTCTCTAGAGGAGATCTCACATTCCCCATTGATTATTATTAGTATCATAGAATCCATGGCTTTTGCAGCTTGGTTCACTCTCCCACACATTTTTTGAGCACTTACTTTGTGTTAGGTGCCTGGATCCAAGCAACAGGCTGATGATACAAATTTAAATAAGACATGCTCCCTGCTCTTGAAAAGTTCTCCGTAAACTAAAGCAGTTCATTTGATGTGAAATCAGGAAAGGTTTTTTGTTTAAAACTGACTTTTAGGGTGAACAACATACTTGAGACTACAATTATCATATAGAAAATGTAGAAAAATAGCAATTATATTGAGGATAATGATAGTTGCAGCTAGTACATATGTAGTGCTGAAATGTGTCAGTTACTGTTTTAAGCAATTTAGATATATTGATTAATTTGTTATTTTACAGGGTTATATCTGAAAGTTAGCTAAAAAGACACAGTGGTCAAAATAAACCTTTTTTTCACCCCCCCAAGGAGTGTTTCTGACTTGGTCTCCATACCAAGTATGTCATTATCACCTGGGATTTAAAAAATGTAGATGCTGGGCTTCTCAAACTCCAGGAAGGTGGGACTTGTAGATTTGGTCTCCAGCTGATTCTTTTGCTTACGTGTTTGAGAAGCACACCTAGGAGACCCAGTCCCATACAACCAGCCCTAGAAACTGAGCTGCCTCTCAAATTACCTGGGGCTCCCTGGCCCCTGGACTTTCCTTTTTTTTTTTTTTAAATGTAGCATTTTTGGGAAGGAAGGCTAGAAGGTCATTCCCAGCACAACTAATCCTCTTTTCTTCCCCCTTAGTTCTCCAATTCAGAATGCTTTCCAGTTCCTTATTCTTTCCTAAGTTCCCAAGTAATTTTGTGTCAGGCTTCCTTACTGTCCTTACTTTCTTTACTTGAAGTTGATATCGAGCTGAGTCAAATCAATATGATTTGTAAATAATTTCTGATTTCAGCTGGGTTTTTCAGGGCCAGGACTGAAATCTACTGCATCCTCTTCCTACTATGTGGCATGTAGTCCTGACAGCCAAGTGACTGTAAAGCTTCCATTTTCAAGAAATGCTTGATATTTTTCACTTCATCTGCAAGTAAGGTGAAATGCTGAAATGGTGCTATATGTTTAAAAGAAAGAAAGCCATATTGGGTTTTAGATAGTATTTTATTTGAACAGCTTTTATTAGAATAGAAATTGGAAGGGTGAAGAATATAACTAGATTTACCTGGACAAGAGCTAGATATTTCCAGGGTATTTGAGAGCTTTGTGGTCATTATAAATTCGGACTGATTTTTCTTTACATGGACAGTGTAGAGGCTGTAGGTTGAGAATCTACCTTCACTATTTGCCAGTTCTTCTTTAATATCTTTAATCCTGAATTTTCTCATCTTAAAAATGAGTTACATGAATGTTGAATGAGGTACCTGCATATAAAGTGCCTGACACTTAAGGCTTCTGCTGCTATTTGTATCAAACACTTGTTTTCAACTTTTGCCAATGTTTGCAGAGAACTTCATATGAATGGTACATTCCTAAAGGAATCTTAAAAACTGGCTGGATGAATAAACATCTGAATCTAGTGCCAGCCCTTGTGGTTGTGTTCTATGAACTGGACTGGGATGAGCCTCAGTGGAAAGAAAAGCAGTCTGAATGTGCTACCAGAGTGGAGATAGTCAGGTATGATCTTTTCCATTTATCAGGTTGACCATGTTAGTTTTCACACATCTGTTCTTCCCTGCCCCCTGCCCCCTGGGTCTGTTTGCTGTGTGTTCTTCCACATCTGCTTGTCTTTTTCTTCCCATCTTTCTCTTTAGGAGACACTGGGGACTGATGCCTGACCCTCCAGTGTGGGAGAGAGGCACTCAATTGCTTGAGCCACTTCATCTCCCTGGTCTGTTGCATCTCTCACCGTCTCTGCTCTGAGTCTCCCTTTGTCACATTATCTTGCTGCGCCAGCTCTGTGCTACAGGCCAGCTTGCCTTCACCAGGAGGCCCTGGGAGTTGAACGTGAGGTCTCCCCTATGGCAGACGGAAGCCCAGTCACTTGAGCCACATCTGCTTCCCTCTGTTGTTTTTTTTTAAAGATTTATTTATTCCACACACCCCCTTCCCCGTTGTCTGCTCTCTGTGTCCATTTGCTGTGTCTTCTTCTGTGTCCACTTGCATTCTTGTCAGCAGCACTGGGAATCTGTGTCTCTTTTTGTTGCATCATCATGCTGTGTCAGCTCTCCATGTGTGTGGCACCACTCCTGGGTAACTGCACTTTTTTCACACAGGACAGCTCTCCTGTCAGTATACACTCCTTGCACGTGGGGCTTCCCTACGTGGGGGACACCCCAGTGTGGCAGGGCACTACTTGTACGCATTAGCACTATGTGTGGGTCAGCTCACCACACAGGTCAGGAGGCCCTGGGTTTGAACCCTGTACCTTCTATGTGGTAGGTGGATGCTCTATTAGTTGAGCCAAATCTGCTTTCCCCTCCGTTCTCTACTAACATTTTTTGAAGGCACCTGAGTGCTGTTTAGACTCTAGTGGTCACTTTGGGGATTGCTGACTTCCAGTGAAATTTGTTCAATTCCTAATAGATAGCATAAATATTACCTGTATATAATAATTGGATATGTGAAGAAATTTAGAAGATAAGTTAGTCTGGATTCCCATTGCTTTTTATTGCGTTTATATATATTTTTGGAGATACAGTAATTTACTCTTGAGACACATAAAACATGTTTTTTGCAAAGTAACAGGTGTTTATTTGGGGACTTAGAATTGCAATTTGGGGAGCATAGATTCAGGTAGAAATTCAAATATTCCAACCATGACACTTCCAGGCATGGGTTTTTAAAGGAAAATATTACATAAGTTGTTTGTGGTTGGTAGATATTTGAGGTGCTCCAAATGTCCTGAGTTTAGATAGTTAACTGAGTTCTTTATCTTGTGGTTAGTTTATGGTGTCCAGATGTCCTTGGGATTTTGAGAAGCATTGTTGCTTGAATCTTTGCAGACCATGGCATTTTATGATATGTAGCTGAGACCTGCCTAAGAGTCACCTACAGAATAACCTTCCCACTCCATTTTAAATCGCTTACCTATAGTTACTCTATTTTCTTTTGCTTCTTTTTACATTTCCCCCTTTCAATCAAGATCTTTCTCCTAAAAGAGAAAGCAACACTGGAAGTCATGTCTCTCATAGTGGGGAAAGTAATGAGTTTATTTACAAAGTTTGACTTTGAGAGGGCTCACATTGGAGCAACAAAGAGGTTTTCAGGGGGTGACTCTTAGGCATTAATTATAATTAGGCTTAGTTCTGTCATTACAGAAATAAGAATCTAGTGCAAGCTTCAAGATCAAGGGCTTGGCATGTTAGCATAACTTGGGAGATAGTTGTGGCTGGTAAGCAAAGTTTAAAATATACTACGAATCCAGTCTCCCCAAGATACAAGATTTAGCCAACTAAATAAGTCTCAAGCTTCATGTAATATTTCCCTAATTCATGTAATATTTGAATTTTCTCTTTGATGCCTCTAATATTTACCCAGGTTTGAATGCCTGTGGGTGTGGCCAGCAATGGTGTCCCTTCTGTGAAGTCTAAATTAGCACAGACCCAGCAATTTGATAGATTGTCTAGGTCAGCAGCTGGGATAAAGGATGATGAATGGCAAGGGACCAGGAAGAGAGGGTCAGGGTGAGAATGAGTAGTTTAAAAGGGGTAGGATTCATTCGGGAAGGATGAGATGGATTGGGGTACAAAGACGCGGTGAGGAAAAAATAAAAATGCAAATAAGAGAGCTAATAGGATAGTAATGAAGATCTGATTTCAATCTGGTGCAAATAAGTTTTGGTCTTGATTCTTGAGTTGGCTGTCTACATCACCTGCCATCAACTTCTGAGTGACTTAGCCTAAGATCACAGTAAGTAGTGATTATCCCAGGTCTTGGGATAGCTGTCTACTCAGATGCCATCTACTTCTGGTCCTTGGTAATTTTGAGCTTTAGGTCCCCAGTAGGAATGGATTTCCAGGCAGGACTTTAAGTGAGAAATGTGAATCCAAGAATCAGTACCTTCTAATTTAGCTGCACATTTAGTTAAAAGTCCCTGGTAGGGTCCTTTCCAGTGAAGTTGGAGTGCATCTTTATGACATAAAATACTTTGGCTTTATCACATCTCAGTTTCAGAATAATTCATCTTTTTGGATGTCTACTGTATATAGTACTGCTATAAAGAATTTTCCTGTAATTTTTACATACAGGTATATATTACACTTGGCTTTTTTTTTTTTTGAGGTACCAGGGAAAGGGATTGAACTTGGAACCTCATATGTGAGAAGCTGGCACTCAACCACTGAGCCACATCAGCTCTTCAGAGTTGGTTTCTTTGTTTGCTTTGCTTGTGTTTTGTTTTTAGGAGGCACTGGGAACCAAACCTGGGACCTCCTGTGTGAGAAGTAGGTGCTCAATTGCTTGAGTCACATCTGCTCCCCACACCTTGGCTTTTAAAGCAGAGTTTGTAAGGATTAGAACTTGATGTGAGATTATAATTCTTTTAAAATATAAATCATTGTGTCATAAATGTTTTTGTATGCAGGAAACGATTTCCTTTGAACTTGTTTTTTATCTTTCTTTAGTTTACTTGCTAAGCTTGTATTTTATGTGAAGTCTTTTTTTAAATTAAAAAAAATTTTTTTTTGGAGGTAATGGGATCAAACCTGGGATGACTTGGAGCTACATCTGCTCTCCTATGTGAAGTCTTGAATACAATTTTTAAAAAAATTAATACAGTATGGTTAATTAATTATTTTTTTCCCTTGCAGGCAAAGTTTACAAGGGAGAAACACAAAAGTTGCAGTGGTTCTGATTCAGAAGAAAACTCCTTTGCCCCCAGGTATCAAAAGGTTAATTAATTAATTAATTAATTGCCTTAAACTTACATTACCTATAATTTTTATTATAGAAAGTATAATTTTTAATGTTTAATTCTTACATGTATTTAGTTATGGGGCTGATGGTATGGTAACTTAAAAAATACAATAATGCATGAATAAATCCTTATTGTAAAAAATTAAAATAGAATATAAGCCTTCTTAAGTACTATTCCCCACCCCCCAGCTCCATTTATCTCTCCATAGGCATATATTAACTAATAAAACAATTATTCTTTTGATCTTTAAGTAAGAGTGTTATTTACTTATTTGAAACCTATGTGAAATTATATTGCTTATGTAATTTTTTTTCTCAGTGAGTTGAAAAAATGCTGTAAGATTTGTGATTTCCTCTAGGAAATGCCATAGTCTCATATCCTATTTCTTTTACCTTTCCAGACTTAGCAAAGCCCAAAATATGTTTTTGTTTCTATGTTGAAACCTATAGCTTCCTAAGTGGTTTTGGATACCTCTTTTGTGAATTATTGCTGCAATTTTTAGTTATGCTTTTTAAAATAGTTATGTGACTTATCTGTTGGCATTACTTGGCTTATCTTTCCTGTCCTGGTTGAAAATTTCCCAGTGTATCCCCAAAGACATGTGCTTATAACTTCTGAGAACCCACGTACCTTTTAAAGGCTCATGTACAGAGTGCAGCCATAGAACATGCTGCTAGAACTAGAAAATGTTTCTGCTTGACCCCTCACCTTCCAAGGCTTGCCTGCAAATCCTGTTGACATGGTGAAGAGTGGTTTGCATTTTTGTTCTTCATTATGTTATTCAGATTTGGGAAAATATTTATGAAAGTGCATTAATTATTTTTCTCTTTGTCTTTATGGGGCTTATCAACAGGAGAAGATGTCATTGCTTCAGAAAGGGCTGCAGCTTTATGTAATGCTTGTGAACTCTCAGGAAAGTCTTTGTTTGTACTACCCCACACTGATCACCTGGTGGGTTATATCATAAGGTAATTAAAGGTCTTCTAAATTTTTTATTTAGATGGTTAATTAGGCATTGAGAAATCAGTAGCTTAGACCTATTTACTTAAGGAAAAATAATATATGTTCATGGAAAAAGTTCTAATGGTACAGAGGATTTAAGGTGAACACTGAAATTCCCCAACTCCTTAGCCTTCTCTGAGCCCGAGTTATCTACTGTGAACCATTTCTTAAATTTCTTTCCAAAAAATTATCTTTTTATATAGAAACAAATATATGTCTTTTTATTACATATTCACATGCAAAAGAACACAAAATATATTTAATCATAATACATAGTGAACTGCCACTTAACATTGCCTCTTTGAGAGTTTTCCATTTGTACATCTAGGTCAACTTCACTTTTTAGAATGACTACATGTTATTTCATTGTGCCTCCCAGTAATTACAAATGTCCTTTTACTGCATATTTGTGCTTTTTTATATGACAGTGTCTCCTCTTTTGGCTTTTTTGCTTCATTTTTGATATGCTGATGTGTGTGTAGAAATATTTATTTTTTTAAGAAGAGTCTGAGCCCCATCATATGTTACAGAGAAATTTTAAACCAGTCATTTAAACTTTTATAGTGTTTGTTTTACTTATTTTTTTGTGTGGATGCTGTTCTGCTAGATAAAATGCTTTGCTAATGCTTTGCTATATATATATAGAGAGAGATACTGATATAATAACTCAATTAACTAAAGCATAAGAAAGCAATTATGCAGACATTTATTTTATTAAACTTCTGTTAATAATTGGGAGAATATAAAATAGGCAAAGGATTGACAGATGGTTCCAACTGCTGCACCATAATCCTTTACAATGCATATACTATAGATATAAGCTCACCAAACCAGGGGACACACCGACATACCTGGCCCACCTCCCGCCAGAGTCCGATTGGATGCAATATAAATATATCTATATATATCTATATCTAGTTAGTGAACCATTGTTAATTGAAATAATACAATATAAGTGAAGGATTATCTATAAACGGAGTCCAACTGCTGTATCCCAATCCCTCACGATATGCGTACATACATTCACAATCTCACCAAACCCAGAGACACACCTACATACCCAGCCCACCTCCGGCCGGGGTCCCAGTTGAATGCAAAATAAAAATATATATGCATATCTAGGTTAATAAGTCTATCCTGACAATTAGACTGAGAAACAAGAATGACATAATCAGTGAAAAGATGAAATCAGTATTGATCAGAGGCACAAAATAACAGAAAAATAGAACAGTCTTATATAAAAAGTCATCAACATCTAGCTCACAGCTGGGAAGTCCCGAATCAGCAGCCAATACCAGAGTCTTGACTGAAAACATCACCTGTGCAGAGTACCCTCTCCCAGGGTGGGACTCCACCTGTCCTGACCAGGGACTGTCCCTTTCGTTGTACTCGTAATCAATGAACTCGATATTGTAGGTGCCAACTTGCAAGTACTGCATCTGTTCCCAAGGAAGTGGCCAGCCTCCTCAGAAGGAATAGAACACTCTGGGCAGGACATTCCAAGGTTTATGCGTCAATTCCTGAGAAAGTGGCAGGCCTCCCAGGGAGGACCACAATACTCCCCAGAATGCACCCTATCTGTTCTTATTTGTTTAAAAAATCCCCAGTTTGCCCATTGTTCTAGTTCTCACCATTCCTCCTGAAATAGAAGTGCTGACCAGCAATGCATTGGTATGCTGATTAACAAAGCTTCCTGCATAATATTTCACTTTTAGGTTTGAACAATACTCACTAAATTTTTTCCCAATACAGATACTTTTAAAGGATTTTGAAAATTAAAGTCTTGCATTTTTTTTTGCTAAATTCAAGAGCAGTTTAGTGTACTTTGATTATTGCTTCTCTTGCATTTGTTCTTGTCTCTCAGAAGCAAACTTTTGAAAATGACCTACTGTGTGATGTTATCTGCCATTCTCATGGTGTATACATGGCATGGCTTCTAAGACAGAGAAGCATAAATTCAGTGAATCTCAACAGGGTAGTTTTGCCCCCCAGGGAACATTTGGTAATGCCTGAAGACATTTATGATTGCCTTGTCTGAGGGGGTTGACGTAATGACTCTGGGTAGAGGATAAGGATGCTGCTAAACAGCCTGCAGTGCACGGGACAGTTCTGCACAACAGAGAAATTACCTGGTCCAAAATGTCAGTGGTGCCTAAGTTAAGAAACCGTGCCTTAGCCATGGTCATCCTCCCTCCTAAGCTTTCAAAGTTAATACCATTGTGGATATAAGAGAAACAGATGTGGGTTCTGTTCTTAACCATTTATGGTCTAATTGGAAATAAAGAAGCATTTTAAATAAGGACTGGTCAAAATGACTGGTGTAAAAAGCAAACGTTTTGGATCCACGGCCTCCAAAATGTGGATGTGAGCTCAGGGGGTATGTAAGACAGTCTGTTCGAGATGAAGGGAGACATTATTAGAACCGTTCTTCATATTTATTTTTTATCTTAAAAAGAGAGTAAAGCTGAATATTAGTACTTCATAGTCAGTGTCGAATCTGGGAGGAAAGTAAGTAGCACAGGTACTAGTGGCACCCTCACTATTTTTCAGAGCCTTTTAATGTATTAAACATACCCACTACAGGATGTCAGTGACTTGGTTATATCTAAAAAATGTAGAAGTGATAGATTGTTTATAAAACTTTTTGAGTTAAGCATTTAAAAAAAAAAAAACTAATGAGTTAAGCATTTTTTTAAAAAAAGCATTTTTTTTAAAAAAGCTAATGAGTTAAGCATTTTTTTAAAAAGGTAAGTGTTCTAAATTTTTACACAGCTTCTCTTATGACATTATGCTGTCAGTGGCCTGGAAACTAGCAGATGTTTAAAAATAAAACCACATACTTTACCTTTCAAATACAAGGTGACATTGTAATAATGAATAAGAAAGGTGCTTTTCAAAGGAAAATTGTGCCATAGAGATAATGTTCTGAAAATGGCTGTTTGGAAATGTTTCATCCTTATGTTATTTTTTTCCAAAACCATATGTGATATATATGATATATATAAATGTTTGCTATCATTTTCATCATCTGCACTCCTGAAAATCTTGGAAACAATTTTCTAACTAGTTTAAAACTTTGAAACAAAGTTTCAGTGGGTCTGAATTCACTTGTTAAAAATATATAACAACCTGTACAAATATACAGATGCATACAGTTAGATTTTGGATCTCTGATCTGTTTGTCTTACCATGATGTAAAAATTGGGACTGCTGTAGACATTTTATTGAGTGGGGCAGTAATGAAGCAATATTTAATTTTCCCCTTCACCTTCTTTTACTGAAAAGGATAAGAAGAAAGAGGATATAAGTAGCAGGATTTACTTGCTCCTATTGCTGCTTCTGCTTATTCCCTTTATGTTCAGCCTGTGGCCCAGGAGCTACCTTCAGTAACATCTTTTCCAGAACGTAGTAGTAGTTCCTTCCTATTCCCACCAAACTGTTGTGAATATCTTTGTCTAAGTCATAAGCTTCCAGGATTCAGGAAAGCCTATTTCCTTTTAGGCTTAAATTGCATTTATAGCTTGGATGTTCGAATATTCATTAAAAAATGGTGGCTCTGTTGCTTAGAGTTAGTCATAACTTTTCAAAGTTCAGCTGTAGTTGACAAAGGTATACACTTCTATAATCTCTTTTTTTTTTTAAGTTCCTAATTGATGTGCTAGTGCAATTGGAGCAGAAAATAGACCCTAGAGCACCTTCATGTGAATTTTGCTAAGAGTGAATACCACGTATTTTCTGGTGAATAGCTAGAGTAGAGAGCTGCTTGTAATCAAATTTTTAATCCAGATTATCTAGTAGGATAAGGTTTATTTTGAGACAGGTCAAATAATATATTTAAAATATGTATGCTTGTGTATGTATTTTTATATGTGTGTGTTTGTTGTTTGGTTCAAAACAAGTAGATTAGGTTTCTCTCTTCCTGGGGGAATTAATTGGGCAGACTGGAAGCATCTATATTACATACCAGAGAGCTTTGAGAATGTAAATTCTGTGATACCGTTTATAAGTCCTACAGGATTTTAGAGAACAAATAGATAGCTGGAAGGCTTTAAGAAAGAAGGACCACAGCTGTGCTGAGAAGGGTTAGATTGGTGGGAAAGAAGTAGTAGTTATTTGGGGATAGAAAATCACGAAGTATGGACTTTTAAAATTCAGCTAGTTTAAATCATTAAGTGGGAAGACTGAATTAGTTGGGTTTCCTGTTGTTGGAAAAAAACAAATTCAAGGTCTCCTTCCCCAGAAAAGCGTTCTTAATTGTTTGCTGTTATCTTAAAAATATAATTTTGAATTATTAATATTTTGTGAAAGAATTGGTCTTTTTACTAACTTCACATTTTAACTAAACCTGTCATTCTTTAAATTTATGATTTTGAGGTTGGTTATATATTTTTTCTCAAAACAAAAAGCAAAAACACTCTAATAGACTAAAAGTGTATGAATTTAAAAAATGTAACTCTTCAAACACTTCATCTATATCCAGAGATATTCCTATAACTATTCAGTCTTTTATATTTAAGGGCAGATAAGGATTTGATTCTGTATAAGTAAGTTTAGAGGAAATAATAGGGTTTATCAGGACTGCTTGCTCTCAATTCTCTATATTACTGGTTAACAGTTGTTTTATCTCTGGGTACACAAACAACTTGAAAACTGAAATCAAGCTTATCTTGATCTTTGGTGAGATAATCTAAATTGATAAAGCTAATATCTCTGTTGAAGAATTTTTTGTTTTTGTTTTAATTTTTTAGAATGACCTATGGCTACACCAAATTTAGACATTCTATTCTGCCTTACTGTTTCCTGTTTGTACATCTTTAAAGGACAGTCTACATTTATATAGTTTTTTAAACATTATGCAGTTAGAAGTTAGTATCTGATTTAAATTAGTTTCATATTTAACATTTTTTAAAACTATAGTTTTGAAAATAGAAAATCTTAACTTAAAAAATCCAATTTAAAATATATCTTCCAATTGCACTTCTTTGTATATGCGCAGATTTTGTTTATTAGTAAAATTATGTGGCCACAATTTTACAACAAAAAAATTCCCAAAGTGGGCATCAGTTGCAATAAGACTTTGACGAACGTCTTTCTTCACTGAGAGCTGGCCTTGCACAGATCTGATGTATGTAGTACTCTGTAGTTCTGTTAGAAGGGGTGGTGTGTGTGTGTGTAAATATTATAAAATAATATATGTAATTAAATTTTTTTGACTTATCCGTTATATTCCTTTTTTTCTTTCTTTCTTTACATTGATACCTTAGATGTGATATGCTTCAAAATTCTGTGTTACTTGGAAGAGGAAAAAACTTTTGAAGTTCAGCCTTTATCCATGAATTCAGCTTTCTTTCAAACCTTAGGAATATACTCCCGATTTGTACTTTTTCACAAAAGAAACTTTGAGTTTTTTATTTACCTCTGGTAGATTTTCTTTGTTTCTGTGTAATTTTAAAGTTCTAGAATGAATCAGGATTTATATTATGCAAATGATATTTTTACCTCATTGGTCAGGTCTCATTTTTGGTCCTTTTCCCATTAATTTTCTTATTTAAACCTTAAATACAGAAATCACCAAAAATAGTGAAATCTAATTATTGGATATATGTTTTTCAGAATTTTTATAAAATTATAAAATTGTGGAAGTAATTTTGTAGATTACCTAATTTTTAAAATAATAAAAGTTATTTTTGTCAGTTATGTCTTGGATTGTAAGCAATTTTAAATGACTTTGAAGGGGTCTTTTAGATTGTAGAGATTGAGTTTGTATTTTGCTTTACTTTTTCTTTTTATCATAGGTGAAATAGTTGATGTTACCTCTGTCAGAATTTTATTTCAGTTCTCACAAATGTGATTCTTGAAAACAATTTGGTTTAAAATAACTTTAGTACTCAAATGTTGGGTTTTTTTTTACAGATTAGAAAATGCCTTTTATGAACATGCACAGACTTATTATTATACTGAGATCCGAAGAGTGAAATCTCATAAAGAATTTTTGAATAAAACAACACACCAGGTACATGTTTTATCCTAAATAAGGAGGTAATAAAAGCATTGTAGAGAAGATTATTCATCACTGATTATTTTTGAGGTGATTATTAAATGGCTGTAATGCTTTGAAACTTCTAAAGTAGTTTTTAAAGCTTTTTTAGGGGGGGTCAGGTACTGGGGTCCGGAGATTGAACCTGGGACCTTGTTTGTGGGAAGCCGGCACCCAGCCACTGAGCCATATCGGCTTCCCTGAGTTGGTTTTATCGTTCGTTTTGCTTGTTGTTGGTTTTTTTCAGGAGGTGCCAGAACTGAACCTGGGATCTCTAAACTGGGAGGCATGCGCTCAACTACTGAGCCACATCTGCTCCCCTAATGCTTTTTTTTATCCCCCCTGTGGCTTTTTTTTTTACATACTGTCTGCTCTCTGTGTCCATTCGCTGTGCGTTCTTCTGTGTCTGTGTTTATTCCCCCCCTTGCAGCTTGCTTGCTGTCTGCTCTCTGCGTGCTCTTCTGCGTTTTTGGGGGTTTTTTGCTTGCCTTCCTTTTTGTTGTGTCACCTTGCTGAGTCCACTCACTGCAGTGCTTGCATGCCAGCTGCACTCCCAGCTGCACTCTGTGGTGCTTGCGGGCTGGCGGCACTCTGTGGCGCCTGGTTGAGCTTGCCTTCACAAGGAGGCCCCGGGACGTTAACCCGGGGTCTCCCATATGGTAGACGGGGGCCCAGCTGGTTGAGCCACGGCTGCTTCCCCCCTAAAGCTTTTGAAAACTTATTTGTCTCTATACTCTTTCCCTGTAAATTTCTTAAATATAGATTTTTCTGGCCTTCTGACCTCTATCCTTGGTTGCTAGAATAATTCTTGTACTTCTGTTTTGAATCTGTCCTTCATACTTTTATGAATTCTCTTGATAAACATAATTTTCACATTTTAAAGCAAGATGTGTAACGATTTGTCTTACTCTTTTTTCCAGCTTTTATTTGTTAGACATCAGTTCAAAATAGCTTTCTTCAGTGAATTGAAACAAGATACACAAAATGCTCTGAAGTAAGATTCTAATAGTTAAACTAAATTTTTATGTTAACAATATTAATGACAATTTGTGATCTTGATCAAACTTTAATTTTAAAATGTTTATGTTAGAATCAGATATTTAACATTTTCTTTAGTTTGTCCAAAGATAAGGAATATTTTGGATTTTTAAAAAAATTTCCGGGAAACGGACTTGGCCCAGTGGTTAGGGCTTCCGTCTACCACATGGGAGGTCTGCAGTTCAAACCCCGGGCCTCCTTGACCCGTGTGGAGCTGGCCCATGCGCAGTGCTGATGCGCGCAAGGAGTGCCCTGCCATGCAGGGGTGTCCCCCGCGTAGGGGAGCCCCACGCGCAAGGAGTGCACCCGTAAGGAGAGCCGCCCAGCATGAAAGAAAGTGCAGCCTGCCCAGGAATGGCACTGCCCACACTTCCGTGCTGCTGACGACAACAGAAGCGGGCAAAGAAACAAGACGCAGCAAATACACACAGAGAACAGACAACCGGGGCGTGGGGGAGGGGGCGTGGGGGGGGATTAAATAAATAAATAAATCTTTTTAAAAAAATTTGCATTTTACAATCTGAAGTAAATTTTGTAGTGTTATAAAGCTTTCTAGTTAAATAATTTAATTAAATTTTATTTGAATATGCTTAAATATATATATTTTTTGGTTATCTATTTAGATAGAATATATCTAATATAGTTAGAATTATAATATTAAAACTTTTCCCATACTCCTGACTTTTTGTATATGCAGTATATAAACTCTAGGTAAGAGATTGATTTCCAAAGTATAATATCCATTAAACACTAAGTCAGACTACGAATTTTTTAAGCTTATAGGGTATTTATACAGTTCAACTATTATTCATTTTTAGTTTAATGATTTTTTAGGTTTATAATGCCTCTCAGTGGCATTATTTTCCATTCATGGGCTCTGCTCGTAGTCCTGAATATTAGCTACAGATATGTTGACATTTGTTTAAGTGTTTTGTTCCTTTGCTTTTACCAAACCCAACTTAATAAAACATGATATTTTTCCAGCTTTAACTCAGTTTTTCAAGATTGGCAGTGGCAGTGTAACAGAGGGATAAAGAATAGCTATATCCTAAAATTGAGGAGAGGCTAACTGTAGGGGAGAAAAATACAAAAGTAAATAAAAATAGTCAATCAGAGGACTCTTGCAGGAACCTGTTCATTTTGTTGTGAAGCGCTAAGCACCAAATTATGTTCTCTGAATTTCAGCAGTGTCACATACTTAAGATAACTGGCTTTAATATAGTTCATTTTTTTCTGTTATTACTTAAAAACCTTCAATTCCAATTCTATTCAGAAATAATTCTGAAGAGAAAAATATTTAATTAGGGAAGTTAAGAGCAAGCATTTTGTTGTGGAGAAATTAGCTTTGAAATTTCCCCATTACCTTCCATCTGAGGCGTTGCGTGCTGGACAGACATTCCTGGCTCTAGAGTCTCCTCGCGCACCACATTTTCTTTAGCACTGGTCGCTAGAAGGACATTTTCTCTTCCTCTCCAGCCTATTCATGAAACTTAGCTTAGAGAAATATTCAGGGTTGAGAAGTCATTTACCTATATTCGGTCTTGGTGGTAATTTCTTTGCTAACATAGTTTCTCTTTGTTCAGAGAAGCCAGTGATGTTACTTTTAAAAATACCTTATTTTGTTAACAGAATGCTGATTTTTCAATGTAATCTGGAAAATTGTCTAATTTACTTATTTTTCAATTTATTTTCTATCAGTTATTGACAGGTTTTAATGACAGAATGCAATGCAGCATTGTGATGTTTCTCAGTGAAAAGTCATTGATTCCACCCACATGTACTATTAATCAGTACATTGTTTTTCAGAATATTGGATAGTGATATGTATATATTTCTGTTGCTCTGTTTAATGCTAAGAAATGTTGAATAAATGTTGTCTCTATTATAATTTTGTTCATAGGATAATTTCTTAAAATTTTTATCATAATTAACTACCTTTTTCATGTTTGTATTAGGAATTATAAGACCGCCTATAATCTTGTACATGAATTGAGAGCCCATGAAACTAATATTCTGGAAATTAAGAGTATGGCAGGATTTATAAACTACAAGGTAATAGTTTTACTTCCAAGTAAAGGAAATTTGTCTTTAAATATTAAATTATCTTTTAAAAAATTGAAAACCAAAATTAGATACTTGCTCTGCAAGGTTAGTATTTGATTAGTTATGCTCTCCTTTTTTATCTCTTTTCTCTCAAAAAGGGCCTAGTAGTTATCACTAATGAATGTAATAAATGGTTTTTTAGTTTATGGGTCCCATGGTTCTTAGAGTAGTTTTACTTTTGTAAAACTCCTTTGGGAGGGTATTTTATTTTTCATTTGTTTTTAAGTGGGACCAGAAGGGAGTAAGAAGAAAGCTGCCTATACTACTTCATTTTAAAAGATGCAACATGTAAAGCTTTCCTGGTTTTAGTGTCATAATCATAGGAAAAGTATATCTGTTCAACTTCCAGGAAACTTTTATACTTGTTTTATACCTGTTGAGAATTTTATTTCAAGATTGCATATAGTAGAGATGGGTGCTCCTTGAAGGCAGTGAGGGTAGAGTGCTTTGCTTTTAGTATTTCTACACCTAACTTTCAAAGACGCATGGCACCGAGTTGGTGATGTCTGAGCCAACAGACATTGTAATTCATTGTTGTTATAAGTGTATGGTATGTCTTCTTTATAGAGTAAGTACAAATGTAAAGTACACATTCCCCTTGATCTAGCAGTTCCATTTTAGGAACTTTATTTCACATATATAAAGGATATTTAGTATTTCTTGTAACAGCAAAAGAGTGGAAACAACAATAAGTGACTGACTATATAAATTATACCTTGAAACAATGGATACTATACAGCTATTATGAATGAGGCAGCTCTGCAGATTGATATGGAATGATCTCCAAGATATATTGTTAGGTGAAAAAAAGTAAGGCACAAAGCAGCATATTTAGCATGATAATTATTTTTATAAAAAATAATAGCTTATATGTAACTATACACACACACTCGTCTTAGCATAGAATATGTCAGAAAACGTGCTGGAAAATTGGTTGCCTCTGGGAAGGGTATTTGGATGAGAGACAGGGATGGATAACAGGCTTACTTTTCATGGTATATACCTTTGCACCTTAAAAAAGTAAAATTAAATACTGTAATAAACTTATGGAAATAAATTTAGGCCATGTTTTCTATTTTTCCTTTTACTCCAAATACATGGTGATTATTAGTGCATTGAAAATAGCATCACAGTAAAAAGTTTTCAAGAATTTCTGTAGTTCTAGTTTGAGATGAAGGTTACTATGCTTATTTGTGTTACAGAAGCTCTTTAGCTTTCTGACAATTCTAAAACAAACTTAATTTCTTTCTCAATTGTCTGTTGGAAATAGTTTATCGTTATGATCTTCATTGGGTGTATAATATTTTAAAAATTTCTATTCTTATTTTAGAAAGCTATTTTAAGGAATAGAATAAATTCAGTATAAATACTAAATAATTTTATTTCACTTTGGAGCCATAATCTTTGGTTTGGCATAACCATTCTGATGGAAAAAATCAATTCTATTTCAAAGAACTTTAGAGAGGGAAATGCCAGTCTTTTTGTTGTTGTTATTCTCAAGTTTTATGAATTTTAAATTGAATATGCCATTTGACTTTTTTTTTTATGGTGCTTGGTTTTATATTTTGCAGATTTGTAGGCTGTGTTTTCAACACAACACCCCATTGGATGCAATTGCTCAGTTTCGAAAGCACATTGACTTGTGTAAGAAAAAAATTGGAAGTGCAGACTTGTCTTTTGAGCATGCTGCATGGATGTCTAAACAGTATGTTTTAAATTGTATTTTTAGAATGTTTAAAAAAATAACACATGGGATTTGGAGAATGGAATTAGCATGGACTTTGGTTCTAAATTGAAGAAAGTTTTCTCTCAGTAAGTAGGTTTTTAATGATCTAGCTTAAGCTTGTTTCTGATAATGTTAGATGTTGATTCGTGTAGTTCCTTATAGGAAATCAATTAATTCCTGGTACCATACCTTTCATTCAACATATATTTCTTGACTTTTCACCATATGTCTGTATCCTAAAAAATATAGCAATAAATAAAACAAAATACTTGCTGTCATGGAGCTTACTGTTTGAGACTAATTTAAAAATTGCTAAAATGAAACCATTTACAGAAACATGGATGTATTTGAATGGTGGGGACAATGTTGAGATCTAGTTTGATGGTGTGTGTATAAAGACTTGTTAATACACAGAAGTTTACCTAAATACAGAATTTATTTGTAGCCTACAATTGGTGTATATTAGTGTTTACAAAGAAATTGCAACAAAATTAATTGTTAATCAAAAGCAAAATTGATTTTTACAATCAGCTGTATTATGATTACTAAACTGAGTTATTATTAGAAGTAATGTTTTTTTTCTTTCCTTTCTGTTTTCTTTTTCTTTTTTCCATTAATTGTTTTCTTCTTCTAAAGATTCCAGGCCTTTGGTGATTTATTTGATGA
The DNA here is from genome assembly GCF_030445035.2 of Dasypus novemcinctus. Taxonomy (NCBI): domain Eukaryota; kingdom Metazoa; phylum Chordata; class Mammalia; order Cingulata; family Dasypodidae; genus Dasypus; species Dasypus novemcinctus. Next base: position 4,857,974 of record NC_080673.1, on the reverse strand, counting down.
AGCTATTAAATTAGGATTGACAGCTATTCAGACCCAGAATCCTGGTTTCTATTACCAGCAGGCAGCATACTATGCCCAGGAGCGGAAACAGCTTGCAAAAACTCTCTGTAACCATGAAGTAAGTACTGATCCTGTACTACCTAGCATTTTGAAAACTTATTAATCTTCCTTTGAAAGATGATAGGTGTTGGTAGTTTTTTTCTAAGCCCTTGAATATAATCAGTTTTTATCTTTTTTCAGTAATTATGGCTGTTTTCCATTTTAGTCTGGGTACTCCATTTTACCTGTGAATTATGCAGTTTTCTTTGAAGAGTTGATTTATGATTGGCAATAAGTTAATGATTTAGTTTGCCACAGGGCTGCTGATTCAATGTACCAGAAACAGGTTGGCTTATATAATGGAAATTTTAGTGAAAAATTATCGTTCCAAGGCCGTGATATGCAAGGCATCATCAGAGATGCTTTCTCACCAAAGTCAGCTGCTGGTGATCTTGGCATCTTGCCACATGATAGAGCAAATTGGTGGCCAATCTCTGCCAAAGTCCCTGCCTTCCGCTCTGTGTTCACCATCCCGTGGAGCCCAGCTGTGGATGATCCGGCATGTGGCTTGTTTCTTTCTGGGCCTCCTCTGTCTTGGCTGCTCCACTTTCTCTCAGAGCTCAGCTGTGGGCGATCAGGCATACGGCTCTTTCTTCAGCCTTGAGCTGCTCTGTGGCCCAGCCTCTTGGGGACTTTGTTCTTCCGTGTTGGCTGCTGATGATACTTGAGTCCTCTCTTACATGGCAGGATCAAAATGGTGGCTTCTTTTCTTCATGTCTCCTTTCTCTCTGTGTCCTCAGTTTGTGTAAGACCCAGCAAGAGGGCAGAGACCTAATCTGCAGTCACACCTCACTGATGTGTGTCATCAAATGCCCAAAATGATCTAATTGAAAGTGATCTAATCAAAGTGAATCTAATGCAATCAACGGGTACCATACCCAGAGGAATGGATTAGTTTAAGAACATAATCTTTTGGGATTCAGAAAAGAACCTTAAGCTGTCGCAACAAGGGAATTACTTTAAAATAACAACATTTTAATATTTGTCACACTATAGTATCATTGTTTCGTTTCTGTAATCACTGCTGCAAATTTTACAGGAGACTAGAGGAATGTTCTCTCTTTTCATCCACTGGAAAGGATAACTTTTGACACTACTTTTTCTCTTTTCTACTATGGAAAACTCTTAGGAATCTTAGACAGTGATAATTGTATAGTTTCTTGAATATGGCATTTCATTTTGCTTTCCTCTTATGTGATTACATTTAGATATGTTTACCCATAATCACCTTTAAAATAAGAACATGATGTGTGTGTATATAAATACATTTACATTCATACCGTTTTTATTAGACAAGCGGTAGATTTACAGAAAAATCATGCTGAAAGTACATAATTCCCATATACTCCCCCCCAATTTTACTTATTAACACTTTGAATTAGTTTTATTCTTTGGTTATGACTGATAAAATAATATTATAATTATACTATTACCTATAGTTTGTAGTTTATGTTAGGGTTCACTATGTTGCACAGTCCTATGCATTTTTAAAAATTTAATCCAGGGGAATGGCTGTGGCTCAAGCGGTTGAGCACCTGCTTCCCACATGGGCGGTCCTGGGTTCAGTTCCCAGTGCCTCCTAAAAAAGCCAAAAACAAACAACAAGTGAAACAAACAAAGAAAACAACTCAGGGAGCTGATGTGGCTCAGTGGTTGCATGTTGGCTTCCAATCACGAGGTCCTGGGTTTAATCCCTGGCCCCTGATATCTCAAAAAAAATGTTTTTCTTAAAGTTCAGTGCTGTTGATGATATTCACAGTGTTGTGCTGCCATCATCACCAATCATTACCAAAATATTTCCATCCCACATAGAAACTCTGTGCCAGTTAAGCCTTAACTCCCATACCCCCCACCCACAGCCCCTGGTAACTTCTAATTTATCTACTGACTCTATGAATTTGCTTATTCTACATATTTCATATAAGTAGATTCATAAAGTATTTGTCCTTTTGTGTCTGGCTTATTTAGCGTAGTGTTTTCTAGGCTCATCAATTTACATGTATCAGAGCTTCATTCCCTTTTAGAGCAGAATAATATTCCATTGTATGTAATTAAGTACATTTTGTTTATCCATTCATCTATTCACAGACACTTGGGTTTTCTCCATCTTTTGGCTATTGTGAGTAATACTGCTATGAACAACAATGTGCAAATATCATCCTAAGTCTCTGCTTTCAATTCTTTGTTTAGATATCTAGAATTGGGATTGCTCGGTCATATGGTAATTCTATACTCAGCTTCCTAAGGAATTGCTGAACATTTCCAAGGGATGCAGCATTTTACATTTCTATCAGTGATGAGCAAGTGTTCCTATCTCCATGTCCTCTCCAATACTTCTTAATTTCCATAGTAGTCATTTTTAGTGGGTGTAAATGGCATCTCCTTGTGCTTTTGACTGGCATTTCCCTAATGGCCGATGAAGCATCTTTTCATGTACTTATTGGCTATTTGTATATCTTCTTTGGAGAACGTCTGTTTGAGGTTTTTGCTCATACTTTAATTGGGTTGTAAGTCTTTCTGTTGCTGAGTTGTAGGATTGCTAATATATTCTGGAAAATAAACCCTTATACATTTCTAAATATTCTCTTCCATTGAGTAGGTTGTTTTTTTACTTTTATGATGAAGTCCTTTGATGCACAAAAATTTTTAATTTTGATGACATCCCATTTATCTGGTTTTTTCTTTTGTTGCTTGTGTTTCGGGTATAAAGTCTAAGAAACCATTGCCTATACAAGGTCCTGAAGATGCTTCTCTAGGTTTTCTTCTAGGGGTTTTATAGTTTAGTTCTTATATTGAGGTCTTTGACCCATTTTGAGTTAATTTTTGTATATGGTATGAGTTAGGGGTCTACCTTCATTCTTTTGCATATGGATATCCAGTTTTCCCAGCCCCATTTGTTGAAGAGGTTATTCTTTCCCCATTGAGTGGGACTTGGCGCCTTGTCAAAAATCAGTTGACTGTAGATGGGAGGGTTTATTTCTGAATTTTCAATTCTATTCCATTGGTCTACAAGCCTGTCCTTAGGCCAATACCATGCTGTTTTGATTATTGTGACTGTGAAATAAGTTTATTTATTTAAGATTTGTTTTATTTATTTCTTTCCATCCCTTCATTGTTTGCACTTGCTGTGTCTGTCCATGTTCCTTGTGTTTTTAGGAGGCACCAGGAACTGAATCTGGGATCTCTGATGTGGGAGGGAGTCACTTAATTGCTTGAGACATCTCCACTCCCTCCTTTGTTGTATCTCTCATTATGTTTTCCTCCTTGTATCTCTTGTTGTGCCATCTTGTTGTGATCAGCTTGCCGCACCTGCCTGTCATGTCAGTTTGCTGTCTTGCTCATCTTCTTTAGGAAGGACCTGGGCCCAAACCTAGGACCTTCCGTGTGGTAGGCAGGAGATCAATCGCTTGAGCCACAGCTACTTCCCAATAATGTTTTAAAATCTGGAAGTATGAGACCTCCAACTTCATTCTTCTTTTTCAAGGTGGTTTTAGTTATTTGTGGCCCTTTACTTTTCCATATGAATTTGATGGATCGACTTTTCCATTTCTGCAAAGAAGGTTGTTGGAATTTTGATTGGTATTGTGTTAAATCTAAGTCATTTTGAGTAGAACTGACTTCTTAACAATATTTTATCTTCTAATCTGTGAACATGGAATGTCCTTCCATTTACTTCTCTGATTTCCTTTTAACAATGTTTTGAGTTTTCTGTGTATAAGTCCTTTACATTCTTGGTTAAATTTTATATATATTCCTAGATATTTTGATTATTTTCTTTGCTATTGTAAATGGAATTTCTTCCTGATTTCCTCTTCGGATGGTTCATGACTTGTGTATAAAAATCTACTGATTTTTACATGTCGATATTGTGCCCTACCACTTTGCTGAATTTGCTTTATAGCTTAAGTAACTTTGTTGTGGAATTTTCAGGATTTTCTGTATATGGAATTATATCATCTTTAAATAAGGAAAGTTTTTCTTCTTCCTTTCCAATTTGGATGGTTTTTATTTCTTCTTCTTGCCTAATTGCTCAGGCTAGAACTTCTAGTACAATGCTGAATAACATTGGTGACAATGGGCATCCTTATCTTTTTCCTAATCTTAGGTGAAAGCTTTCAGTCTTTCACCATGGAGTATGCTGTTGGCTGTGGGTTTTTCATGTATGCCGTGTATGATGTTGAGGAAGTTTCCTTCTATTCCTAGTTTTCTGAGTGTTTTTATCAAGAAGCAGTGCTTAATTTTGTCAGATGCCTTCTCTGCATCAATTGAGATGATAATTTGTTTTTCCCTTCATTCTGTTAATGTGGTGTATTACATTAATTAATTTTCTTATATTGAGCTACCCTTGCATACCTGGGATAAATCTCCCTTGATCATTGTGTGTATTCTCTTAATGTATTGTTGGATTTGGTTTGCTAGTATTTTGTTGAGGATTTTTACATCTATATTCATAAAGGATCTTGGCCAATTCTTTTTCTTGTAGAATCTTTGGTATTAGGGTCATATTGGCCTTATAGAATGAGTTAGGAAGCTTTCCCTCCTCTAGTTTTTTGGAAAAGTTTGAGCAGCATTGGTGTTAATTATTCTCAGAATGTTTGGTAAAACTCACCAGTGAAGCCATCTGGTCCTGGGCTTTCCTTTATGGGATGTTTTTGATTACTCTTTTAATCTCTTTATATGTTATAGGTCTGTTAAGAATTTCTCTTTCTTCTTGAGTTAGTATAAGTAGTTTGTGTGCTTCTAGGAAGTTGTCTATTTCATCTATGTTATATAATTTTGCTAGTCTACAGTTTTTCTAATAATCCTTTTTATTTCTGTGGAACTAGTAGTAATGTCCTCTCTTTCATTTTTGAATTTTGTTATTTGTGTTCTCTCTCTTTTTGCCTAGCCAAAGTTTTGTTGATTTTAATGATTTTTTCAAAGAACCAATGTTTGGTTTCATTTGTTCTTTTGATTGTTTTTTGTTTTTTTTAAAAATTCTATGTTCATATAGTTTCAGCAGTGCACTTTCTCTTAAAGTCTGTACTTTTCTTCTCTGAGTTAAGCTACTGGTAATAGAATTATTAGAAAACTGTTCTAAAACTGAATCTGTTTGCATGTTACTATTTTAAATACATGGATATTTTTTCTTTAAATGATATAAATAATAATTTCAGAAGCCATCAAAATGTCCATATCTTTGGACCCCAAATTTTTCTTTCAGGAATCCTAAAGCATATAAGTGACTCTAGGAGATAAATACTAGCATTTATTTATAAAATTGTTCTCACAGTTTTATTCATTGTAATATAAAATAGAAATAACAAGATGAACTGCTACAAGGAATTTGTTAAATAAGGAGTAGGATACAATCATGAAACATTATGTTTTAGGAATAGTTAATGATATCATGAAATGTGCAGAATATATATTTCTATGAAAAAAGCAGGTTGAAAAATTATCCTAGTTAATTTGCATAAATTGTAATATATTTGTAATGTTTATATGGTAAAGATAAGAAAGAAAATATAAGAATGTTAGTTACTGTGACATTATTAGAACCAGATTGAGTAATTTTACGAGACATAAATATTAAATGAAAGTTTTTCAGTTAAGGTTTTGTTAAAATTTAACTTATGTTAAAATAGTCACAATTTTGATGTTTGAAGGTTGTATTTTTGAAAATATTTTTATTAACTCAAAGATTGGGCGAGAGTTGATTTGTGATGTGTTATTAAGGGTTGTGTTTTAATTTACAGGCATCTGTAATGTATCCTAGTCCTGATCCCTTAGAAACACAAACAGGTGTTCTTGACTTTTATGGACAAAGACCATGGCGACAAGGCATACTAAGTAAATACTTTTTCCCTCCCCCCTTTTCACTCAACCTCAGAGTAAAGGCAAAGATAGCTCTCATAATTTTTCCATTGGCTGCATTAGGCATAAGAAGTGTATTAAGGTAAAATGCTGCTTTTTAACTTTTTTTTAAATTTGCATTTTCTTTAATTTTCAGAACTTTTTTGATCACTACAGCTGAGAGTACTTTGTAGTTAAAGATGTGCTTAAAGCATCTTGTCTTAAACTACAAAATTAATAAGCCACTGTGATATATTTAGATATTTTTATTCCAGTTAATTTTAACAGCTTATTGTATTTGACACTTTAAAACATCATTAACTTGTATTGCCTTAAAAATAATTTCTCTGAATTTTCCTTTTGGGTTTTATTCATAATTTGAGCAATTTCTGTGTCAGTTGAACCTTAACTGTTAAGAAATTATTTACTTTGATCTCTTTAGATGTACTTTTATATAGAAAATGGTGTTGATAATATTCTTCAGGTGGTTGATTCCTGGTTAAAAAAAAAATCTACCTCAACAGTGTTCTCTTCAGAACAGAGATCACAGAGAAGTTTCCAGCTAATAAAGCTATCTCTTAGAATCTTTGAGATTCTAGAATGTTTTAAGGATCTGTAATACCGTAAAGTAATGATTCAAGGAGTGTGCACATACAATGTTCATGTGGAAGATTTATATTAAATGAGCTATCTAAAATGGGTTGTGTCTTATCTTATACAGGTTTTGATCTTTCTGACCCTGAAAAAGAGAAGGTGGGAATTCTTGCCATTCAGCTGAAGGAGAGAAGTGTTGTTCACTCTGTAAGTATTTTCTTCAACAGACTTTTTTTACAATGTTTTTTTGGAAAACAAGAGACTATTTTTATTAAAATGTTTCACACTTTATCTTTTCTGACAGGAAATAATAATAACTCTTCTGAGTAATGCTGTTGCACAGTTTAAGAAGTATAAGTGTCCAAGAATGAAAAGTCATCTAAGTATGTATCCACAGCAGACCACAATTTTATACAACTTTGAATAATTTTAAATTATATATCTAAAATCTTTTTTTCCTTTACAGTGGTTCAAATGGGAGAGGAATATTATTATGCAAAGGACTATACCAAAGCTTTAAAGTGAGTCCCATTCACTATTTATTTTTACAAGTTTTCAAATTACCTTACAGCAGGGGTTCTTAATAAGGTGTCTGTGAGCTTGGATTGAAATTCAAAAAGCATTGTTCTTGTGGGGATGTGTTGGTGCGGGTGCGATGTATTTATTAAATAATACACAGTGTAGGTTGTCTTAGTAAGGGGTCTGTGGTTTTCACCTGACTGGCAAAGGGGTCTGTGGAAGAAAAGGTTAAGAACCCCTGCATTACAGGAAAATTGGAATAAGAATTTTCATTGAAGATTTATTACTTCCATATTTATTTCTACTTCTACTAAACCCATTTCTCTGATATATTTTTAAGTGCTGTGTGCTGACACAGTCTTTTTCAAAGTCTTAGGAAACCTCATGTTTAACTAAATGTGAGAATACCTGTTAAAAGTAGCTCAGGGAGACTTTCTTATGACTGTATAAAATGAAGAAAATACTTTATTTTATCCTTTCCAAGAACTCTTCAAATCCTTTAAGAGGATTTGAAGCTGGTTCAGTATATTTTACATTTTGTCTTCTTTTAGATTGTTAGATTATGTGATGTGTGATTACCGGAGTGAAGGATGGTGGACTCTTCTCACATCTATCTTGACTACAGCTCTGAAATGTTCCTACCTCATGGCCCAATTAAAGGATTATATTACTTATTCCCTAGAACTCCTTGGAAGAGGTAATTTGATGTCCTTTCAGTAAAATTCTGAATTTCTAAAATTAAATAACATCTTTAAGTTTTTTTAAAATTTGAGAAATAATATTTAATCTCTCAAAGATTTATTAGTACTTAATATGTGCAAGTCATTTGTGCTAAGTGAAGGGATTCATATTCTTTTTATTTTCATTTTTTTAATTTTCTCTCCTCTTCTCCCCTACCCCCCAGTTGTCTGCTCTCTGTGTCCGCTTCTGTTCTTGTCAGTGACACTGGGAATCTGTGTCTCTTTTTGTTGCATCATCTTGCTGCGTCACCTCTCCATGTGTGCGGCGCCACTCCTGGGCAGGCTGCGGCTTTCCTTACGTGGCGCACACCTTGTGCATGGGGCTCCCTTATGTGGGGGGACACCCTTGCGTGGCACGGCACTCCTTGCCCGCTTCACTACTGCGTTTGGGCCAGCTCACCACACAGGTCAGAAGGCCCTGCATTTGAACCCTAGACCTTCCATGTGGTAGGTGGATGCTCTATCAGTTGAGCTGAATGTGCTTCCCGGGATTCATATTCTAATGGTATATTGTAGTCGAAGGTTTTTGATAATGAAGGTCAAAATTATTCTGCTGTATTTCTTTAAATGTGTCATAAAATAAATTTTCACATAAGGTTCAAATGCAAGTATGTAAAGTGTTGGGGCTAACTTATAGAAAGCTGTGCTTTCTGAAAATTTTCTAGTTCTTAGCCATCTTCAAGAACACATTAAATGGGGGAAGAGGACTTACTTGCCTTTCTTTTAGTTCTAATTGTTTTCCTTCTTTCTTCTTAATAGCTTCAACTCTGAAAGATGACCAGAAATCTCGGATAGAAAAGAACCTCATAAGTGTTTTAATGGTAGGTTGAAATTATTGATATAAAATATTTTCTTAGAATATATGTGCCTAAATCTACACACACACACACACTCACACATATATTTTTAACTGATTGAACACGTGTTTACTTCTTGTTGGTGCAGAATGAAAGTCCTGATCCTGAACCTGACTGTGATATCTTAGCTGTGAAAACTGCTCAGAAGCTGTGGGCAGACCGTATTTCTCTGGCTGGCAGCAATGTTTTCACAATAGGAGTACAGGACTTTGTACCATTTGGTGGGTAGCCAATATCTAAGTATTATTTTTAAAGAAATTACTCTTATTTCTACAAGCTGGATGAAAGTTGAAAGAATTTTTAAGGTGTAGTCATTTATAGGTTATCTGTCTGTGATTTTTTTCTTTCTTCCCTTTTACCCTAATAAAGATGGCCAAGATTTTAAATACTAGGCTTAGGTTTAAAATATACTTTGTTCTTTTGTAGTTCAGATATTATTGGAATGCATTTGAAAGGACAGTTGTTTTAAAAATTCATACTTTAATATTTAGGCATTTTGAAATAATTACAAAATAAAACTTTTTTTGCCTTCTTTAAAATCCTGTATCACCTTCATTTCAGTGGTACTGTGTTTTTAAACTTTGGATTTTGTTTATTTTTTAAAAGTGAGCTGTACTTAATGTCTTTTGAAATGTCTTAAGTGCAGAAATCATTAAGGATAGCCAGTGTTTCTGAAGTCCTTTCTGAAGAGTATAGTTCAGAGAATAACGTGTGTGGTTATAGAGTATCTTATAGTGTGTATAACGCAGACCTTTTGTTTTATTTCTAGTACAATGCAAAGCCAAGTTTCATGCCCCGAGTTTTCATGTTGATGTTCCTGTTCAGTTTGATATTTACCTCAAGGCTGATTGTCCACATCCCATTAGGTTTTCCAAACTCTGTGTCAGCTTTAACAATCAGGTACTGGTACCTTTTTAAGTGTTTGTACTGCTTGTGATTCTCATTGTTGCTCGTGTGAAACTACAATGAGTGTGAATTTTAGGTCAGTGATTTTAAATAACAAGTGAACTTTGATAATGTCTATTTAAAAATAAATATATTTATATTTCTAAACTTTTATCGCAGGAATTCAAGTTTTATACTTTTCCTACTTCTTTATTTTCATTCCATGCTTATGCAATCTAAAAACTAGTTTTTTGCAATGTGTAATTTGAATTTCAAACGATATATTCGGAATGAATATAATCTAATTTTCAAAATCATTTGATTTATATTCAATTTTAACAGTTTCATTAATTTTTCCTTGTAAAAATAACATGCTTGATGTTTTAAAAATTGAAATGGAATAGATTGATGTAAAGTGAAAAGTAAATGTGTGATCATCTGATTTTCATTCTTCAGAGAGCATCACCATGAACTTCTTGAATGGTCTAGGCATTTTCTGTGCAAGGATATATAAGCACCTTTTTTCTTACAGAATCAGCATCGTATCACGTTTCCTATACTTGAAGATTTTTCAAGTGTGACATAGTTTATAGACAAGTACCAAAAGAATTGATTACATTCCAATTCTTTGAATTATCTTAATAGATAATCATATTCTGGTCATCTACAAGATATATTGACTCTTTAACCAACAAACATTTATTGAGAGTTACGATGTTCTTAGCATCATGGTAAACCTGAAAAAATATAACACATCCCAACCCCATAAAAATATAAACATTTTGGGGTCAAGAGCCAGGAATGACTCGCAGATTGCCTGATTAGGCAAAGAAGACTAAATTTTGTGGTTCAGCCAGAAGTACAGTTAGGTAATAGGCATGCCAGAGGAAAGGGGGGACGCTTCAAGAATGAACTAGATGTAAAAAGATGGGAGAGTAAACGACAATGAGAAAACTCTGAATGGGAGCAGGAGGCCCTCTTCTGTACTTGTGGTCTAGTGAAGACCACAGCCTTGCTAAAGCAGAGGATTTATAATAGGGGCTCGTGGGAAGTGAGCCTGAGTGGCTTGAAGGAACCTTAAAGACGCATGTGGGGATATGCTAATAAATAGAAGTCTTTTAAGATATACTTATATGGTAAATAACTTGTTCCCCTTATTAGACTCTAGGTTCCGTGAGAATAGGTCATTTTTTGCTTGCCATGAAATATTCTTAAATCTGGGATTGGAGGATCACTTTAGGGACTCAATTTACTTTTCCATTTATATATTACTATTCCATTTATTTCTTCCTTCTTTCTTGTTTTTCATAACAAACATATACTATAATAATTAAAAATGATTTAAAATGCTAAAATAGAATGTAAAACAATGAGTTTTAAATATTATATTTATTCTGAATACATCATATTTGAAATTCCAGTTACAAATCACAGAAAAATATACTACTTAGTTTTCATTAGCATGGTATGGAAATTAAAATTAGAAGTAAAGTACAAAACTTAAACCACCTAAGAATTTTCTGAGAAGGTAATTTATCTGTAGTTAGAAAAGACAGTTCTTGGAAAGTTCTCCATATCTATTGAATAGATGAGAATGGTGATTCCATTGGTTTCAAACATGAAAGGGATTCCCAACATGAAGGTATTCATCTGTGAGTAGTGTGCTCTTCAGAAAAGGCAGAAATATATTCACTTTGGGACATGCTGGGTGTGAGATGATAATGGAAATGTTCTACACACAACTGTGGGACATGGGCTGGTTGTTGTTAAGGAAATAGGACAGAATTTTTAAAAATGAGAAGTTGTTTTTGTTTTTTGGGAGGTACTGGGGATTGAACCTGGGCCCTCATAAATCTGAAGTATACACTCAACCACTGAGCTACACCTGCTTCAGAAGTTATTATGTGAGTGATATTAGCACACAGGTGCAGAATATGTGGAAATGAATAAACTTCCCAATGAAGCAAACATGAAGAGAGAAGACTTGAAGGCTAAGGACTGAAACTTGTGGAACCTCAGGGTAAGGGGCCAGGAACAATAAGATGCTTCTGAGGGCAAAACAGTAAGAAGCTAACAAGGATGAGAAACAGGCAGTAGTATAGTATCCCTGAAGTCAAGTAAAAAGAGAGCTCTTCAGAGAAAAGGAGGCAGTAGGAGTGTCCAGTGCAGCAAAGAACAAGTCTTTGTGTCCTCTGGAAAAGGGTATCAAAATGTTTTTAGAGATTATTTTGCATATAGTGAATGATCTTTTTCTGCTGACAGCAGTGAATTGGTGAGTACCTCCAGTTGTCATATAAACACTTCTTTTTATTAATAACCCTTGAGAAGGTTGAAATTTTAGTGGACTAAAACTTAATGAGCTCCAGTTCTCTTGGTGTAGTGTTAGCACATCTGACATATGCTGTTTTAAACTATGACCCTTGCTAAACTCTCTTTCAGGAATACAACCAGTTCTGTGTAATAGAAGAAGCCTCCAAAGCAAGCGAAGTTTTAGAAAATTTGACTCAGGGAAAGCTATGCTTAGTTCCTGGTAAAACAAGAAAATTTTTATTTAAATTTGTTGCAAAAACTGAAGATGTGGGAAAGAAAATTGAGGTAAGTTATAAAATTTGTTTTAAAATATTTTAAATGGTAAAAGTAGTATTTTACATTGGGAAAAAATTTAAATAATGCAGAAGTTTGTTAAGTAAAAGATGAAACTCTTCCCCTGGGCTTCCAAAGAGAAACTGCTTCTAGACATTCTTCTATGAGCATAGTCATAGTTTAAAATTTTTTTAATTAAAAAATTGTGGGTATACTGTATATAATGTTTTGTAACTGGCTTTTTTCACTTAATAGTGTATATTAGACATCGTTTTGTATTAGTACATAAGACCAACCTCGTTTTTTTAGCTGCTACCTAATCAGTTATAGAGTTTTAAACACTGTATTTGTTATACTGTATAACAATTACATATTTTATAATGTAATTCAGACTAAACATTGCTGCATTGCATGTTATTAAAGAAAAATGAAGATATATATTTTAAAAGGTTAATTTTAGTATAGATAATTAAGATGCTTTTCAGAAATAAATGTTGAAAGTATTATTTTGTTTTCTGTTTTGTTTTTGTTTTTGTTTTTTTGAAAGTATTATTTTTATTGGGCATAAATTTTGGAGCCAAACTACATGGATTTAAATTCCAACTTACTAGCCCACAGGCTAGTTACTTAACCCCATTGGTTCTCAGTTTATTCAATTCTGAAGGAGGGATAATAATAGTACCTATTATAAGGGTTTCTTGAGGGATAAATCAACTATTAATGTAACTTGCTTGGAATAGCAGTTAGCACATGGTAAGGGCTCATTAAGTGCTTATTTTCTATTACTTGAATGAGAATAGTTAGCTAATCTAAACTTCGGGTCATTTCTAAGAAACATATGGCTATGCTACAGTATTTCCATAATAATTTTTTGAAATATGTAGGTTTTATTGACCAATTTATAGTTTTTTGCTTATCCATTGATGAAATCCCTTATGAAATTGACTAATTCATTAATTACATATTTTAATTTTTACTTAGTACCTGAGCAAGCTTACCAGACACAAATCATAATTAATAATCCTATTGTGAATCCATTTATTAACAGAGTTAGTTGAATATTTCTTCAAAAAATAAAAAATATTATCGCTAATACAATAAATATTTTCAGGAAGCATATTTGTGGAACTAGGAATGAGTTAATGAATATATTAATGGTCATCAGAACATTGATTTATTTCATTTGGCAATGCTGTGAGCATCTGTTATGTCAGGTGCTGTGCTAGGTGCTAAAATCACAACCGTCCTCTACAATTGGTCCCTTAGACTAGAAAACCAGGTTATTATCTACCTTTTAAAGATGAAGAAGTTGAGACCCAGAGCACAATTAACCAATGTCATTGCTAATAGATGGCCAGAATAGGACTGAAAGCAGGTTTTCTGACTTCTCTTAGACCTTGGTTCTTTAGATAAACTCTGTCTGCTAGCAACCTACAGTGTAATTTTGCTGAGAGGGAATGGTGACAAACAAATACGAGATGCCATTTCTGAAAGGTCT